>NC_044328.1:95108046-98028046 GCF_007399415.2 Gopherus evgoodei | reverse complement strand
GTTGTCTTCAGTTGGCTAAAGAGAGCATCTCCACCCCCCAGGATACTTGGAAGAATCTGAAACAAAGGGCAGTGACTGCAAGGGGTGTGAGTGATTGCTGGACCCAGGCTAAAAGGAGACTATTCTGTAAAAGGGAGCATTCCAGAACTGGTGAGGATCTTATCTGTATTCAGTTTGATTAGACATAGATTTGCGCATTTTATTTTGCTTGGTGACTTACTTTGTTCTGTCTGTTACTACTTAGAACCGCTTAAATTCTGCTTTCTGTATTTAATAAAATCACTTTTTACTTATAAGTTAACTCCGAGTATGTATTAATACCTGAGGAAGCAAACAACTGTGCATATCTCTCGATCAGTGTTATAGAGAGCGAACAATTTATGAGTTTACTCTGTATAAGCTTTATACAGGGTAAAACGGATTCATTTGGGTTTAGACCTCATTGGGAGTTGGGCATCTGAGTGTTAAAGACAAGCACACTTCTGTTAGCTGCTTTCAGGTAAACCTGCAGCTTTGGGGCAAGTAATTAAGACTCTGGGTCTGTGCTGGAGCAGACAGGAGTGTCTGGCTCAGCAAGACAGAGTGCTGGAGTCCTGAACTGTCAGGAAAAACAGAGATAGAAGTAGTCTTGCCACATCAGGTGGCAGCTTCCAAGAGGGTTTCTGTGATCCAACCCATCACACACACACACACTCATGCCTTATTTCAAGGGTCCATACAACCAGAACATACACACACAATCCTGTGTCTCAGTGTGAGGGTCCATAGAACAGACTGGTATATATCCATGCTCTCATTTCTCAGTGCAAGGGTCTGTAACACAGGGACACGTACACCTACGGCTGTCAGGGTGAGGTTCCGTTCCGCCAAGATGCACATCTCAAGGGTCCATACCACCAGGACACACATGTGCACACCCCCTTCTGAATGTGAGAGTCCGTAACATGGCAAGATGCACACACCCTCATGTCTCAGTGAAAGGATCTATTCTGCTGCGAGCTGGGACACACACATGACCTTGGGTGTCAGTGTGAGGGTCTGTACCACCACAACACGTACACACCCTCATGTGTCATTTCAAGCTCTATACAGTCAGGACACACAGGCACGCCCTCATGTTTCGCTACCATGGGCCATACCGCCAGTTCAAACATACACTCCCCGGTGTGTCTCAGCATGAGGGTCTGTACCAACAGGGATACACACAGGACATGGATCCCCCTACAAGGGTCAGTATTGCCAGGACATTCACACATGCTCTCATGTCTCACTGCTAGGATCCATAGTGCCAGTCAACACATACATGCCCTCACATCTCAGTGCAGGGGTCTGTACCATCTGGACACTCACAGGCACCCTTGTGTATCAGTGCAAAGGTCGATTTCCTCTTATGTGCCACACACAGGTGCCCTTGTGCATTATCACTAACTGCGCACAAGCAATGCTAAGCAAACACCAGTTAAAAAGCAGAGGCCCAGATCGCAGGCTGGTGCAAATTGGCACACATCAGCTGGTTTCAACACAGCTATGCTGATTTTCTTCTGGCTCAGGGGTCCACCCCCTGCCTTCAAAATCCCCCCACAGCCATCACCATAGACAGGGCTGCTAACAATCAGAGCATCGCCCTGAGCCACATGCTGTTTTCCCCTGCTTCACATTGCAGGAAAACAAGTTTTATCCTTTTGGCTTTGGCACATGCTTGACTCTCTACCTTGGCTGTACAACACAGCTGTCTGAGCAAAACATCTGGGACCATGGCAGAAACCACCGCGAGTCAAGAGATGAATCAAGTGGATGAGAGGGAGGGAGAGAGGGAAGAAAAATAACCGGAAGAGAGAAATGAAGGAGGGATGGTGGAAAGATCAGAAGGGAGGAGTGGAAATTAAAACTTCTGTTCGTTGGGGTGAAAATAACAAAGGTAAAGTGTCATACCTTGGCTGTTTAACGTCAGATGAGCAGGACCTTGAGGGGAGAGGAAAAGATAAAAAGAAAGAAAGAAAAAAGACTAGTCATATAAACGCACAGAAAAAAGGAGGGTTTAATCTTTTTGCCACAATTTAAAAGCTGTTTTTAACTTGTGACAGACATCCAGGCCCCAGGGGGAGAGAAAAGGGGTGGGGGGAAGAGAGAGAAAAGGGGTTCGGATGCCAAAACGGTGGGAACAAAAAAAAGAAAGGGAAGGAAAAACAGAGAGAGAACTCAAAATCCCGGACAGATTGAACTGAAATTGAAAGAGGACAACAGAAGAGAGTCTGGGAGGGGTCTTTATTGGTCTCTTTTAAAAAAAAAAAAGCATTTGGGGCCCCTCTGTGGCAGAGACGGGGAAATGCTTCTTTTTTTTTCCGGTTAAACAATAAAATTAAGAAAAAATAACAATGGAGAAAGAGACACAAACCAAGGCCTGAGAAGGCATGTAGGGACGATGTTGCCTTTGGTGCCGGAGGGTCCCGCAGGAAGAGCTGGAGCGTACTGCTACTTTGGGAGGCAAGGGGGTTAGCAGTTGGAGGTCACCAGGGCCAGCTGGGGACTGACTGGCCTCTCGCACCCTCTTGTAATTCAGGAGTGAGCCCAGTCAGGTGAGAGGAGCTGCCCTCAATGTGTAAATCAAGAGGAATGAACTCCCAGGCAATCAGTGGGGAAGATTTTCCCCTCCCACAGCCCAGTGAGAAGCAGGGCTAACTGCATCACAATGAAAAGAACTATGTACAGGTGTTAATCAGGAACCACTCCATGGAAGTCAGTGGAGCGAATTACCCTTTTGGTCACCTCGGTGTAAACCAGGAGTCACTCCAGGGAAGGCAGTAGTGCTGATTGCTCTTCCCCTCCCCCAGTCTGACACAGGAACACCACCAAAGCCAGAGGAGCTACACACACACAGAGTGAAAATCAGGAGTAATTCCGCTGCAGCCACCAGGGCAGGTTCCCCTCTCGCCCACCCAGCCTAGACCCAGAGTAACCCCATGCACTCACTGAGTCTGGTTCCCCTCGTGCTCACCCCAGGGCAAATCAGAGTCACCCCGCAGGAACACGGGTGGCTGTTCCGGCACCAGTGCAGAGTCACTCAACACCAACAGCTTCGCTGCCAAGCACCCTTGCACCTCCGACACCTGCTGCTCCTGGGGATCTTTGCCACCCCAGCCTGGCACCCCCCAGCGCACAAAGGAAACACCGACTGAAGAGATGTGACCCTCGTGCATGGCAGCGTGGGGGGCAGTTACAATACCTCAGAGACATCGCTTACCCTGCAGGGCAGGAGACTCCAAACAAGGGGGAAGGCCAGGTACAACTCCACATGAGCTTCCTCCAACACGGGCCATCGCCCATCCCTGCTTGGGGAAGCAGGGGTTGCTAGAGTAGATAGGGACCCTGTGAATCCCAGGAATCCTGAATCCCCAGGGCCACCCAGAGGAGGGGCAAGAGGGGCAATTTGCCCCAGGCCCCGCAGGGGCCCCCACGAGAGTTTTTTGGGGCCCCTGGAGCAGGGTCCTTCGCTCACTTCGGGGGCCCGGAAAACTCTTACGGGGCCCTGGCCCCCAGAGCTTCTTCCGCTCCAGGTCGTCATCGGCAATTCAGCAGCAGGGGATCCTTCCGCTCCCGGACCCGCCGCCGAAGTGCCCCAAGACCTGCGTCGAGGGATCCTTCCGGCACTTCAGCGGCAGGTCCCAGTGCGGGTCTCTGGTGGCAATTCGGCGGCAGGGGGTCCTTCCACCCTGGGACCCGCCACCGAAGTGCCAGGTCTTCGGCGGCGGAGGCCCCCCACCGCCAAAGACCCCACGTCCCCTGAATCCTCTAGGCAGCCCTGTGAATCCCACCCCCACCCACCAGACCTCACTCGGCTCCCAGAATCAGGAATTAAACCCAGGAGTCCTGGCTCCAAGCCTTGCCTCCTCTACCCCACTATGCCCCACTCCCCTCCCTCTTGCATGACAGGATTGGGGGCCCCACCCTAACTCTTAACAAGGGTTCAGATGCCCATTGCTATGGCCACTCTGGTTTCTCATCTGATTTTGGCTACTTATGGGGGTGGGGGGTTGGAAAGGAAATGGGACGGCTCATGGCATTTGGGCAGATTCCCTGGCTCACATCTCAGTTCCCGACCTAATCACTGCAACTCAGCTTCACACGCTGCATATGTCAGTCTGAGGTGGTATAGAAGACTGGGGTGTGGGGATCAGCTGCTGAGATCCACCCAGCCCAGGATCTGCACTGCCTTCTGACAGAGCGTGGGGATAGATTCCTGGGGTCCAGCTGCTGGGATCCACCTAGCCCAGACCCTGTGCTGCTTCTGGATAGATCAGTGTGTGGCAATCTACAGATCTCCTGGGATCAGCTGCTAGGATCCAACACGCCTAGCCTCTGCACTGCCTAATGATACACTGTATTGGGGGATAGATCCCTTGGGATCGACCACTGGGTCCAGCTCCTATGAGATCTTCCATTACAATAGATCAAACAGGAGATAAAGATTCCCTCAGAAACCGTGCTGGGATCCACCCACCCCATCCTCCATGCTCCCTCCTGAGAGATCAGGGTGTGGGGGGTAGAGCTCCTGGGATCAACTGCTGGGATTCACCCAGGACCTGCACTGTCTTCTGACAGATTGGGGGGATAGATCCTTGGGATCAACCACTGGGACTCACCCAGACTAGGCTTCGTGCTCTCTTCTGAGAGATCAGGGTGTGGGGGGTAGAGCTCCTGGGATCAACCGCTGAAATCCACTCTGCCCAGTCCCCATGCTGCGTCCTGATAGGTTGGGGTGGAGGGGGATAGATCACAGGGGATCCACCAGGCCAAGTGTCCCAACCCTCTGTCTCCCATGGAGGGAACTGTGTGGGGAGGCCAGAAGAAGAGGGTAGCTAATTCCCCAAACAGCCCCTCCTTCTGCTCCTCTCCCACCCCTCGCCTGCGGGTGAGGATGAAGATGGGCAGGCAGGAGCAGGAGGCATTAATATTCCTCCCCACCCGCCCCAGCACCTCCCACTTCATTCATCATCGTGTGCGCTCCTCTCCTCGTGCCAAGCAGCTGCATCCAAGACAATTGCATGCAAATGGCATGGAGTCCTCTCTGCCCCACACCCAGATGCCTCACCCCAAGACGCATGCTCCCCCTTACCCATCACCACCCCCACCGAGCCCAAAGGCACCCACTTGCAGACTGTAGGGCTTATACCCTGCAGGGGCAGGAGAGTTTGACCTTCAAAGACAGGAGTCCTGGCTCCAAACTCATGCAGTCCTGCTCTAACCACTACACCCCAATACCCTCCCAGAGCCAGGGACAGAACCCAGGAATCCTCATGCCCTAACCCCTGGCTCAGGGGGGTGGAAAATGGGACATGGGGCCTTACCCCTCTGGAAAGAGCCAGCTCCGATCCGAGGCGGGGGTGGCTGGCGGCAGTGTGGGTGATAAGAAGCCACTATCCCTTCACCATCTTCCACAGGGTGATGTGAAACAAGTCTGCTGGGTATCAGCCTGATTCCCAGTAGGTCGTGCTGCTCAGTGATATCCCAACTGGCCACCTGGCTACTGGGGGCCAACTGCAGCCAGAGTCTTGACTCCCCCAGACTGCACACTGGGGACACTCTGCTGGGGGGAGTCTCTGTGTGGAGCAGGAGCTTGGAGCTGTGAGGGCTACAGTGGGTGAAGAGTTAATGGCCACAGTTGGGTAGGCGCTTGGGAAGGTGGGTGGGGGGCTACAGCAGGCTTCTGTGCAGATGTAAAGGCTGCAGTGGGGCCGAGGGAGGACTGGGGAGGGGAAGGAAGAATGGGAGTGGAAGCTGCACGGAAGCTGACAGGCCCAAACACCCGCCTCCATAGGCCTAGGCCTGGCACATTAGGATGCTGTCTGCTCTCCTCCTGTCACCATGGAGACCAGCTCCAAGGATCCTTCAGGCATGACAGTGGCAGCCATATTGTTCTAACACTACAGCTTCTCCCCAACACCCTGGCAGGACGGGGCCCTGTGGAGAGAAAGCCATGCGGGGAAGACAGTTTCCACTGGCACCACAAGAAGGAAGGATGAAGCTGGTGCCCCTCAATCCCAACCTGCAGCCCTGCTCTCCCAGCCACCCGCCCCTGACAGTAACGAGGAGACCCCAGCTCTATTATGCAGCAGCTTCTGGCAGTTGGGAGACTGTAAATCACACCCGGTCCCCGCTGGGGTCCAACCCTAGCCTCCTTACTGGCAACTGTCACAGCTGTGTGAGCACAGACAGCCATCGCTACCAGAACCCCCAGCACCTGTGCCCTCCTGACACTTACCGCACAGGCCCTCACTTGCACACATGCCACACAACCCTCCCTCACACATTCACTTTACACAGACCCTCCCTTGCATGCATACTCCTACCCTCATGCCCCCATGCAGACACACACACAGTACACACCTCTCATGTATGTGCACCTGCCTAGCCTATGGACACAAACACACAGTGACACAGTCACATATGGGTACACGCCACACACACACACTCCAACATGCCAACACATGCCAAACATGCATACAACAGAACATAGTGACATACTGGGGTATATCACACACACACACCAGGACATCCTGATACATATACAACATGCTCCCACATGGGCTTGCACCTGCCCCAACATTCAGCATCTGCAGCACGCACATGCACCGTTACAGTCACAGCATGACACATGCACTGTTGAATATGCCACACAGCCTTGCACATGGCTGGAGATGGGATGTTGGGTGGGGAGGGCCAGGACTCTGAGGTGGCACTGAGCATTCTCTGTCCAGGGGTTGGCTGGCTCGTTCTTCCTCATGTTCAGGCTCTGACTGGTGGCCCATGTGGGTTCAGGAAGGAATTTTATCCAGATCAGATTGGCAGGGCCCGAAGGTGGGGGGGGTGGAGTTTGCCTTGCTCTGCAGTATGTGGGCGCAGGTCGGTTGCCAAGATCACCGGGGTATTTCTCACTTCATCGGCCTCTGGCCTAGCACACTCTGGTCCCTCCTCTTCTCTGCCTGTGGCACAGAACAGTCTATTCTCCGGTGGGCTTTGGTCTCAGGTGCCAGGTTTGGTGTGCGGGTGCTGGCCTGTGCTATACAGATCAGGCAGTTTCTCCTGGCCTTAAACCCTGTGATACTCACAACCTTACATCCTCCCTCGTGCCCCTATACACCCATTCACACACATCTGTATGCCACATGCACACATTTGAGTAGGTCCCCTCATACTCTGATCCGATCCTTCACACCATGATGCACACATGTGTGTGCACGCTACACATGCCCACTCACTCATGTACACAGGAGCCTGTGCTTGCCCACAGCAGCCTCGCTAGTGGGGTGGAGGGTGATTAATGGCCCCGTCCACTGGCCTAGCCCAGGTGCCCAGATAACATGCCCTGCATTGTCTCGGATCATGTCGGTTAATGACAGGCTCGTAATCGGCATGGAGCCGCCGCTCGGGAGATTAATAAGAGTGCAGGCCCCCAAATAATGCAAATCACAGCTCAGGTATTTGCATAACACAAGCTCATTGGTTCCAATCTCCGTTATTTGCATATTGATACTCCATTGGTCCCAATGGCCCCTATTATTAGCTAACACCAGCCCACTGGTTCTAATACCTCTTTTATTAGCAAAACACCAGCCCATTGGTTTCAATGCCCCCCTTCACTAGCATAACACAAGGCCATTGGCCCTCAGGAGTTTGGGTGCTAGGGGGAATAAGGGCAGGGGAACTCGGAGTCATGGACTAATGGGGTGGGAGCTGCAGCTGTACGCCCCAGCCTTCAAATGGGGAGCGCTAGGAAGGGGAAATTCGTTGTGTGGGAGAGGTGTGGGGGGGGAGAGGTGGGAGGTTCAAGGAGCCAGAGAAGGCATGGCAGAGGTGTGTGTGCACACGCATGTGAGCATGTGCACATCTTTCATGCCAATGATGTGCGGGCCAAAGGATGCATAGGACTGCTTTCTCTGCACATGCAAGGGAAAGGTGGGGCCTATCATACAGACTCTGCACACAGGTGGTGTGGGTTAATAACACAGGCAATATACACATGCATTCACACAGACATGAACATACAAGCACACCCACAGAGACACGCACACTCCCATGGGCAGCACCTGCTCCAAACACAATACATGCAGAGGAGACAGCATCTCATTTCCCATGCAGACATATGCAGGCTCCACAGGTGGCATGTTCTTTGTATTTGTCCATATATTGCTGTATGCATGTTCTCATCCCATACATGGGGAACACAGGAAACGGGGGGTGCTCCAACACATTCACCCACAGCCATACTCTGCACACACAGAAACCACAGGAGGTGCATGTTCCACATGGCATGCTTACTCCTATACACATACAGAATACTCAGGAAGCACATCATGCATCCAACATGCTTACAAACAGACGTGCTACACAAGCCAAACACACAGGAAAGGCACGTTCCATGCAAAACACTAACCCACAAGCAGGGGGGAATGCACAGAAAACACACAGGAGGGCTATATTCCACATTGCACATTTGCACACCTATTCTATACCCACACAATGCATGGGAGGCAAGTGTCTGTGTGCACTGACAGGTGGTCAGCCTCCCATCCCAGTGGCACAGGTTCTACACCCCCGCGCACATGATACCTAGGCTGCTGTGCCCATACTCTTGTCTGTGCAAACCAAGTGCCTTCCCTGTAATGTAACTCACCCCGCCATTACGCCCCCTGCCTCTTCACCCAGTGGGAGGGGGAGGCTGCAGCACCCAAGTCCCTACCCCTCTCTTCGGTGATTCCCCATTCTGAGCAGACACAGCATCAAGTCACCATGCTGCTAAATCTTATCTCCCCAGCACAGATGCCTGTCCATCCCCCGCACTGCAGCACACAGCACCAGGGGGTGCCAGGACACACACACAGTCTGTACCCCCGCACACACACAAAGTCAGTGCACGCACACAATTTGTAACCTCACCCAAAAGACAGACACATAGAGACAGCTGCGCCCCTGCACAACCCCAGGGAGACAGCCAGTCACACACACACACACACACACACACACACACAGCCAGTCACTTTCTCCTCATTAGGGCACCAAGGGACAAAATGGTGGCAGGATTCAAGAACAGACTGACACACAAACACCCACACACACAAACTCCACACAGGTGCTGTGCAAAGACACAGCAGCAGAACAGAAGCAGGGGAGGGGGAGATATAAGCAGGGACACATCGTCCTCCCAAAGAGTTAGTCCCATTCCCCTCTCACACACACACTGCATCCAGGCTCCACACAGGCACAATCACACTCCAGGGAAGCAGCCCTCAGAGTGCCCAGCCCCCACCCTGAATCACAACCTGCTCCACCAACCAGCAACACCCACTCCCCTCCCAGAGCTGGACTAGAACCTAGGAGTTCTGGCTCCCAGCTCTAAGCCCACTCTTGCAATGGAGTGGGGGGGCATGGTCTCCCGGGGGGGGGGGGTGGATTGCGATGGGGGTAGGCAGCATGATCTCCGTGGGTGGATGTGGGGTGCACTGAAGCAGGGTCTTTGCAATGGGGGCAATAGAGAGCATGTTAGAGGGGAGCATGGTCTCTAAGCTGGTTTGTCTCAAGATGGCTGCTCGGGGACAAGCCTCACACAGCGAGTGGGGGCGAGGGGGCAGAGAAAATACAGGCAAGAGGCTTCCCCTCACAGGTCCCTTGAGCCCCCCTAATCTCCCCAACACACACCCATGGCTCCCCTCAAGCACTGGGAACCCCGCAACTGCCAACCCCTCTCCCTTGCCCACTATTTACTGCAGCACTCAGCCAGCCAGCTGCCAGGGGGATTGTGGGAAAAGAGCAGGTAGCCACTGGCTGGATTCCCCCCATGCTTGGGGACTTCTGGGTCTGCTTGCAAAATGGGTGCTATCTACACCCCAACTCATCCAGCCCCAAATTCTCCTCCCTGGAGCACACCAGCCTGCTGGGGGGCAGCCTCCCAAGCCCAGCTTCCTATGGGCCCAGCAGCAACGGCAGCAGCCGGATCTTCAGCCACCCTGGTCGCCATCGGCATTTAGGCAAAGGGACCTGGGGCAGGAGGGCACGGGGAGGGTTGCCAGCAGCAAGTAAGGGGGAGTGCAGCATGAAGGGGAACCGTCCCCCACCCCAGCTCACCTCTGCTCCGCCTCCTCCCCAGAGCACTCCGCCCCACTCTGCTTCCCTCCCTCCCAGGCTTGTGGCGCCAAAGCAGAGCCGGACAGCGTGCTCAGGGGAGAAGGCGGAGCAAAGGTGAGTTGGGGTGGGGTGCGGTTCCCCTGCATGCTGCACCCCCCCTTACTTGCTGCAGGCAACCCTCCCCGTGCCCTCCTGCCCCAGGTCCCTTTGCCTAAATGCCGATGACGACCAGGGCAGCTGAAGATCCGGCCGCCGCGGTTGCTGCCAAAGAACCCAAAATGCCGCCCCCCAAATGGTAGTGCCCTAGGCCACCACTTAGGTCGCCTAATGGGTTGCACCGGCCCTGCATACACATTGTACTTACACACACATACGTGCCCCATACACACACACCCCACTCACGCACTCTGAGCACGTACACCACTCATGCACTCTGCACACACACACACACCACCAAGCACTCTGCACAGACACACACACCACTTGCACTCTGAGCACGCACATACCACTCACGCTCTCAGAGAATGCACATGCACACCACTCACACACTGAGCATACACACACACCACTCGCACTCTGAACACGCTGTCACGGAGTGTGGGGAGTCCGGCCCTGCACCCCTCTTCCTGGGACCCACAGTGACTCTTAGCCAGCCAGTAAAACAGAAGGTTTATTGGACACAGGAACACCGGTCACAGCAGAGCTTGCAGGCACAGTCAGGACCCCTCCACCGAGTCCCTCTGGACTTTCAGGGTGCTTGGATCCTAGCTAGGATACCCTGAATTCCGCCCACACAGGCCCAAGCCCAAACTCAAACTGCTTCCCTCCTGCCACTCCCTTCCTTTGTTCCCCTTCCCGGGCAAAGGTGCTGACCTTTCCCCTCCCTTACCTAGCTCAGGTTACAGGCCCTGGCATCATCCATCCCCTAAAGTCCTCCCCTGCTCTCCCACTCCCCACACAGACAGTCCCTACTGCATCACACACGCACACACACACAGTGCTCATGCATGCTCATTGTACACACATTCACAATGCTGTCATACATACCACATACCCACCTCACACCTCCCACATGCACTCACGTCTGCACACAACCTCCACAGACTCACCTCCATGCACTGCTCTTACCACACAGCACACACGCACTGTACTGACACACCAGAGCACCCTGCCCATTTTAACTCCCCGTGCAACCCATCCCCCAATTACTGCCTGGGGGACAGACAAGGGCAACACGCCCTCCCCATACCACCCCCCTCCCTGGTCTCTTAGACAAGCTCCACAAAAATCACAATCAAATCAAGGTCACAGCCCTGCCTCCAAATGCCAAGGCTACATCCACAAGCGAGACAACCCCTCAAGGAGTAGGGAGAAAGGGGGCGGTCTGGAGCCCAGGGAGGAGGGACTTGGGGGCAGGAAGGCGGGTGGGAAGGCCTCAGAAGTTGGGGTGCCTTCTAATTTGTGTGGTGCAGTCTATTCCACCCCCAGGGCAGGATCGCCCCCTACAAACTATGACAGTCTAGGAGAGCAGTGGGCTGTGTTTATGGGCTGCGTTTGTGGGGATTGGGAAGCTCTCCACCCCAATATCTCCGTTCTGATCCAGTCCTTCCCCAACCCCCTCGGTCATGTACAGGATCCAATACGTAACCCCACCCTGCCCCAGCGACAAAGCGGTATATGACCCCTCCTCATGTGGGGCAAACAGCCACAGAGACAGACTGCTATTACTGTGCTCTTACCCGCCACACTGAGACAAACCCTGGAGGGCTAGGGGGACCCCAAGACAACTGGCGATGCCTGGCTGTAGGGGCAACCCTGAGACAGACACCCCGGCAGTAAGTGACCGCTTGGGATCCAATTCACCATCATGTAGGGGGAGCACAGAGCTAGGGCGCTGTTGGAAAGAACACAGGGCAATCCCAACCCAGTCACCCAGGAGCCCCCCAGGTCCAGGCACTTCTCAATGGACCGCCATAGGTTGAGGGAGCAGGAAATAGCATCCCCCCCCCATAGCAAGACATTAATTTGCTTCTTGTAGCATGGCCCCAACCCACGCCATCCACAGCCAGCACAGAGAATGCAAAGGGGTCACTCACCTTCCATCGTGTGCTCTTCTGCCAGAGACACCCCCACAGACGCAGCCAGATGGACACACAGAGAGAGAAAGAGAGGGAGTTAGTGAAGGGGGTGCCAGGCCACCAGCATAGGCACACACTTATAGATAACTAGGTAAAGAGACCATAGGGGGCAATGCTGCCCCCTGGGGAGAGGATAGACCATAGAGGGCCATGCTGCCCCTGGTGGGCAGGAATAGACGGTAGGGGGCCATGCTGCCGGGGGGGGGGGAGGGCAGGTAGACCATAGGGGGCCATGCTGCCCCTGGTGGGCAGGGATAGATGGTAGGGGGCCATACTGCCCCGGGGAGGGTAGACCGTAGGGGGCCATGCTGCCCCTAGTGGGTGGGGATAGACAATGGGGAGCCATGCTGACCGCTGGGGAGTGGGGATAGACGATAGGGGGCCATGCTGCCTTTGGGGGTGGGGAGACACAGTAGGGGGCCAAGCTGCCCCGGGGAAGGGGGAAATAGGCTGGAGCAGCACAGTATGCTGTGTTCTCCAAGCCCCCAGTCTTGCCCCACAGTTTCCCCACTGTGGGCTTCTTCCCCAGGGCAGTGGGCAGGACAGGAGCCAAAGGACCATGGTGGGGATCTCCATGCGGAGCCCTCACTCTGGCTCCCAGATTCCCCAGGATGGAGTTGGCAGGGTCTGGGGTCCCAGTTTACAGACACTAAATTTCCCTCCCCCCCACCACAGTGCCAGAGATATTGGGGGGACCGGTTAGCGGGGAGGGAGGGGTGACAGACCAAACCAATCATAACAGGACAAGATCTGTGCAAGCCAATGCCCCCTGGTGCCCCTCACCCCATCCCCGGCTATCACAGCGTGGGCTCCACACCCAGCTCTGCGGGTGCCCCTCACCCCCACCTACAGCCCCAGCCATCCCAGCCTGGGCTCCACACCCTGTCCCGCCGGTGCCTCTCACCCCCACCCACAGCCCGTCATCCCAGCCTGGGCTCCACACCCAGCTCTGCCAGTGCCCCTCACCCCTAGCTCTCTCAACATGGACCTATCCCAGCTCCCCTCCCCCTCGCACTGCTGCAAACCCCACCCCCTGCTGGTGATCCCACTCCCTGACTCCAGCCCCACATGGTACCCTGGAAGCCCATAGAGTGGAGGTGGGGGCTATCTTGAAGGAGCTGGGTTTCATAGATTCATAGATTCTAGGACTGGAAGGGATCTCAAGAGGTCATCGAGTCCAGTCCCCTGCCTTCATGGCAGGACCAAATACTGTCTAGACCATCCCTGATAGACATTTTATCTAACCTACTTTTAAATATCTCCAGAGATGGAGATTCCACAACCTCCCTAGGCAATTTATTCCAGTGTTTAACTACCCTGACAGTTAGGAACTTTTTCCTAATTTCCAACCTAAACCTCTCTTGCTGCCGTTTAAACCCATTGCTTCTTGTTCTATCCTTAGAAGCTAAGATGTACAAGTTTTCTCCCTCCTCCTTATGACACCCTTTTGGATACCTGAAAACTATCGTGTCCCCTCTCAGTCTTCTCTTTTCCAAACTAAACAAACACAATTCTTTCAGCCTTCCTTTGTAGGTCATGTTCTCTAGACCTTTAATCATTCTTATTGCTTTTCTCTGGACTCTCTCCAATTTCTCCACATCTTTCTTGAAATGCGGTGCCCAGAACTGGACACAGTACTCCAGTTGAGGCCTAACCAGTGCAGAGTAGAGCAGAAGAATGACTTCTCATGTCTTGCTCACAACACACTTGTTAATGCATCCCAGATCACATTTGCTTTTTTTGCAACAGCATCACACTGTTGATTCATATTTAGTTTGTAGTCCACTATAACTCCTAGATCCCTTTCTGCCGTACTCCCTCCTAGACAGTCTCTTCCCATTCTGTATGTGTGAAACTGACTGTTCCTTCCTAAGAGGAGCACTTTGCATTTGTCTTTATTAAACTTCATCTTGTTTACCTCAGATCATTTCTCCAATTTGTTGTTTGGGCTAGATTCAAAAGCTGTCTTTGATCTGTGGGAGGAGCCCCGTCCTTGGCTGGGATGTGAGCCCTGCACAGAAGGCCCTTTTGATGATGTAAACACCTGGCTGAGCTGCTTTGGTGGGGCTACACAGTAGGCAGGAGCCATGAGCTCATTCATCTTCACGGGTGCTCTCCCTGCGAAAGGGCCAGGACTCCTGGGTTCTATTCCCAGCTCATGGGGAGTGGTGTCTAGTGGTTAGAGCAAGGGGTGGAGCTGAGCCAGGATTCCTGGGTTCTCTCTCTAGCTTTGGGGAGGGAATAGGATCCAGTGGGTGAGTGTAGAGGGCCAGGTCTGGAAGCAGGATGCCTGGGTTTGACACTTGGGCTTTGCACAGAGCTCAGTACAGGATAGACATTTTCTATTGTAACTAAATGTTTTGTGATCAGCCTTTATTATTTCTTTAGTCCCTTACTAACCATTCCCAGACTCACTGAGTGAGGAAGCGTGAGGCCTTCTGGCACCAGGGCTGGTATGGCAGAGGTCTGCAAGTGTTAACTGAGGAGCACTGGCAGAGCTGGGGGGGAAGCCCAGGGCTGAGTGAGTAGTGGGCTGCAGGTCAGGACCGGAGGGCATCAGCAGGCCTGGGGATGGAGACCTGTGCTGAGATAGCAGGCGCTGCAGACTCAGGCAGGCCTCACCTTGTGACCACGAGGGCTGGAGTTTGGGGGCCTGCTGAAGGAAGTCCATGTCTGAACAGAGTGTGACCACCAGAACGGAGCCAAACCAACAAGTAAAGCAATTCATAACAACGGACTAAGGCAAGGAGCTCACAGCCAATAACTGGGGCCAACAGGCTAACCACAGAGTCCTCCCCCCTTCCACACTGGCACCAATGGACCCCCCCTCTAGCTATCAGAACCAGGGACAGCAGCCAAAACAGCTAAGGGAGAGCAACACAGCTCTTCTGGTGCCCTCAATCCCAACCCACAGCCCCCTGCCATCAGGAGCGGCGCCAGAGTTTCTGGCGCCCTAGGCAGAATTCGGGGGGGCGGCCTTTTGTGCGCTCCCCATGGGGCACACGGGAGCTTCCGGTTCCACTCCCATCGCGCCGCCGAAGAAGGACCCTCCACCGAAATGCCACAGGTGACAGCGGCAGTCATTGAGCTGCTCAATTGCCTGCCGCTGTTTTCCGCGGCACGTCGGCAGAAGGTCCTTCTTCGGCAGCACAACGGGAGAGGAACCGGAAGCTCCCGTGCACCCCATGGGGAGCGCACAAAATGCCGCCCCCTGAATCCTGGTGCCCTAGGCGACCGCCTAGGGTTACCTAATAGAAGCACCGGCCCTGCCTGCCGTCCAAGCCCAGAACTCATCCGCCAGAGCCCTACCAGTGACCCTCAATCCCAGGCCTGGGCTCCCCCCTCACCACAGCCCTGCCAGCCCCCTCAGTCCTGACCTGCAGCCCACTGTGATCCCAGCTCTGGACCTCCCCCCATATCTTTGTTGGTGCTCCTCAGTCCTGACCCACACACACCGATCCCCCAACACACACACACACACACACACACACACACACCCCTCTCCATAAAATGGGGCAGAGTCAGGAATGCTCTGCCCATATCTCCCCACACCTGCCTTTGCTCCCTTCAATGGCTGCACTTCCACCATCTGTTCCCAGGGACTGATCACCCCTTGCCCCATGCAACATTATTAACTCTGTATGCAAATGATCGGGGGGGGGCAGGGGGGAAGGCTCAAGCGTGGCTCTGTGCTCTCTTCCCCCACAGCCAGGTGCTGGGGTTGTGACAAGAAGTCTGCTGGGTCAGTGTGTTGGAGGAGGGATCATTCTCTTCCAGACCCCTCTGTCAAGGGGGGCTGCGGTGGAGTAAGTGCTTAGAGTCCCCCAATGCACCCCCCAGCATCCCCCAGATACCTCCCACAACAGACACCCCAATACACCCCACATACCATCCAGACACCCCAGACATCCCTCACCACAGACACCCCAATGCACCCCACATACCCCCACTAGAGACCCCAATGCCCACAACTCCGTGCATGGCAGAGTGTGGGAGGGGTACAGAGGCACCAAGCCTCTTTGGATCCTCCTTAGTGATAACTGAGCAAAATGAGCAGGGTGGGTGGCAAGAGCGGGTTTCCATGGCAACCCCAAACAAAAGGCTGGCCAGGATGACATGGGCTCTAACACATGGCAGGAGGAGGATGGAAAAAAGGGGGCATCTCCAACCAAACCTACTCCTCCCCTGTCACCCTGGGGGGAGCCAGGACTCCTGGGTTCTATCCCCAGTCGTGTGCAGAGAGTGGGGTCTACTGGGCGCCTGGGAGCTAGAACACCTGGGTCCCAGCATGACCTGGGATGAGACCCTTCCCCTCTCCATGTTGTGCAGGATGCACTAGGGGAGGGAAGGGGCCATTCTCCCCATGGGGGCCAGGCATTGCAGGGAGCAGCCCTTGCTGGGAGACCAGTACCCCCTACCCCTAGAAGCCTGGCTGTTCCAATAGTCAGCACCTGCACACCAGGCTCTGTGTCAGCCTCAGACTCTGCTCCCTGCCCCACCGCACGCCCTGCTGGGCAAGGAGGAATCTCAGGGAAGGGCAGCAGGGATGATCCAGTGAGTCTGGGGGCTTGAAACAGCCATCGAATGTGGAAGGCTGGAGTGGGGAAATGGGGCACATTGGGGAGAGGGAGAAAGGAGGAGACAGCGACTCTAGGCACGCACGTGGGTCTACCACTGCCTGTAGGTCTGCTGGGGGGGTGGGCACGTATCTGTCTGTAGGCCTGCAGGCTGTGTGCATCTGTCTGTGGGTCTGCAAGGTGTGCATGCCACGTGCGAATGGGTCAGTTCAGGAGCAGATTTACCATGAAACAAACCATGCAGTGGCACAGGGCCCAAACGATAGGGTGGTCCCCAAAATGCAGGACAAATATCTGACAACCTGCCCCTGAGTCCTGGCCAGTGGCACAGCAGGGCTCAGGCAGGCAGGCTGTCTGCATGCCATGGCCGCACGTTGCTCCCGGAAGCAGCTGGCTTCTGGCACATCTCTGTGTGCCCCTTGTGGGGAAGGGGAGGAGGCAGCTCCACACGCTGCCCCCAGCCTGGGCAGCGCACAGAAACCCACTGCCCTCAGCTCCATAAGGGGCATGTAGAGACATCCCAGCAGCAGGTCTAAGGCAGACCCCTGCCCGCTCTGCTTCCCTCCCTCCGCGCTGCTTCGCTCCCAGAAGTGGCCAGCATGGTGTTGCCTAGAGCTACTGCTTCCGGCCATCAGGTAGCAAAATCCATGAAAGTCAGTATGTACTGCTTTCCTCTGGGGGTCTTTTTTGGGAAAGGACCCAGAATATCCACAGATACTCGCTGAAATGGGACCTCAATTATGGGGAGTGGCTGGAGAGGGGCTTTGACCTGGTCTTGGGGCTTTCCCACTCTTTAGCACATCTCACAAGACCGGACATAATTAGCAACGTCCTTGCCCATTCCCTTCCAGTGGAAAGACTTCCCCAACCGGCCCTTGGTTCTATTCACCCCAGAATGGCCACTGGGATGATCATGAGCTAAGATCAAGAGCTTTACCCGGTACTTAGCTGGAACCACCAACTGTTTTTGCAGCTGCCAGTCTTCCTGGTGTCCACCAGAAAGAGTCTCCTTGTATAAAAGTCCTTGTTCTACAACAAACCGGGATCAGTTAGAAGAGTTGAGAGGCGGTGGGGTGCTCCGTGCCGCCGCCCAAGCTTTCTGAAGGCTGTCATCTGCTTCCTGCTCAGCCTGGAACTGTTCCCTTGAGGCTGGAGACACTAGTTCCTCCTTAGACTGTGGACTTGGGCTTGGTCCCTCTGGAAGCAATGTAGGTGATGGGGTTGTTTTTGTTGATTGTGAACCGCTGTCCGCTGGATTTTTGGATATTTCAGGCTCTGGCTGAGCCTCTTGGGTAGGGTTGTCTGTTGCTTCTGCCAGTTCAGGCCCGCTGGTGCCCTCTGGCGTTGAAGTGGTAGATGGGTTTGCAAGTGCTGGCGTCAGTGCTGGCAACTGTTCTGGTGCTGGTTGCTTTTCCAGTTCCAGTTCTGGGACTGTATGCACTATGGCTGTTGCAGTCATTGGCAGGGGATACGGTTCCACCACCTCTGTCTGGGTCTCTCGTAACACAGACAGGACCCTTGTGGATGGCTCAGGAACAGGGATGGGTGTGGAAGCTTGTCTGGCTTGGCTGCGTGTGACCATCCCCACCCTCTTGGCCAGCTTCACCTGGTTGGCCAAGTCTTCCCCCAGTAGCATGGGTATGGGATAATTGTCAGACTGCAAAAGTCCACATTCCTGACCAGCCCTTGTACTGGACAGGCAATTCAGCTGTAGGCAAGTTTAAAGATTTTGACATGAATGGGTGAATTGTCACCTGGGCCTCTGGGTTGATGAATTTGGGGTTCACTAAGGATTGGTGGATAGCTGACACTTGTGCCCCAGTGTCTCTCTATGCGATAACCTTCTTTCCGCCTATTCTCAAGGTTTCCCTTCACTTCGAGGGTATTTGAGAGACATCTGGGCCTGGGGATCTTTGGTGTGATTGTGGTGTAATGAACTGCACTTGGTTGGGGTTCTTGGGGCAGTTGGCTTTTATGTCCCAGTTCATTACATTTAAAGCATCGCCCAACTGACTGGTCACTGGGCCGAAGTGGGTTGCTAGAGACTGGTGAGGTGGGACAATAGGGTGTGTGGGGCTTTCCTTGGGTTGTAGGTGAGGTCCTGGGTTGCCCCCGGTGATGGGGTTTATTTTCGGTTTGCCCCCTCTGATATTCGCTCCCCTTGCTAGTAGCTTTTTTCTTTTCTGCCACTTCCACCCATCTGGCTCCAATCTCCCCCACCTCAGTTACAGTTTTGGGTTTCCCATCTAGGATGTACCTTTCTATTTCCTCAGGAACACCCTCTAAGAACTGCTCCATTTGCATTAAGGACAGCTCTGCCAGAGAGTTAGCATTTGCTCCTGATATCCAGGCATCCCAATTCCTTCCAATGTGGTAGGCGTGTCAGGTAAATGACATGTCTGGTTTCCACCTTAGGGCTCTGAACCGCCAGCGGGCATGCTCAGGTGTTAGCCCCATTCTGATTCTGGCCTTGGTTTGAAAAAGATCATAATTGTTCATGTGTTCCTTAGGCATTTCAGCCGCCACCTCGGCTAAGGGTCCACTGAGCTGTGGCCTCAGCTCTATCATGTACTGGTCTGTAGGGATGTTGTACCCAAGACAGGCCCTTTCAAAATTTTCTAAGAAGGCCTCAGTATCATCATCTGCCTTGTAGGTGGGGAATTTTCTGGGATGGGAAACAGTACCTGGAGAAGGGTTGTTAGGGTTGGCTGGTACATCCGGCTTAGCCTTTGCTAATTCCAGGGCCTGCTGGTGGGCCTCTTTCTGGATCTCCATCTCTTTTTGTTTTATCTCCATAGCTCTCCTGTGGTCAGCCTCTTTGGCTTTCTCTTCTGCATCCAGCCTAGCCAGTCCTAGTTTGTTAACTGTTTCACTGGTACTCATTTTCCTGCTTTCTTGTGCTGGCCACATCCCTCTGCAGATCACTGACTGGGATGTACTCAGCTCAGGGCTGCTTGGTTAACAGAGATTTTCTAACTAGCTATACCCGAGAGGTAGAAAGAAAGAAAAAATTCAGTTTATAAATTCCTTTTGCTGTCTGCTTGCTCACAGCTTGAAGCCTCCTCTTAACAAAGACTCTTGTTAAAAAAACTTAACACCTCTGTCCTCAGGCTGCTTTCCAAGCAGCTAGAAAGGAGAGAAAAAAAAATCCTACTGGCTTTTGGTTCCTAAAAATCCCACACTGCTGCTCACCATGTCAAGTTTTTTTCCCCCACTCTGAACTTTAGGGTACAGATGTGGCGGACCTGCATGGACCCTTCTAAGCTTAATTACTAGCTTAGATCTGGTAACACTGTCACCACCGAGAATTTCAGTGTCTGGGGCACTTTCTGTCCCCCCAAAACTTTCCCCTCCCTGGGTTGCCTTGAGAGGCTTCACCAATTCCCTGGTGAACACAGATCCAAACCCCTTGGATCTTAAAACAAGGAAAAATCAAACCCTTGGATCTTAAAACAAGGAAAAATCAATCAGGTTCTTAAAAAGAAAGCTTTTAATTAAAGAAAGAAAAGGTAAAAATGATCTCTGTAAAATCAGGATGGAAAATGCTTTACAGGGTAACCAGATTTCTATAGACCAGAGGGGCTCCCCCTAGCCTTAGGTTCAAAGTTACAGCAAACAGAGGTAAAATCCTTCCAGCAAAAACATTTACAAGTTGAGGAAACAAAAATACGACTAACACGCCTTGCCTGGCTAATTACTTACAAGTTTGAAACATGAGAGACTGATTCAGAAAGATTTGGAGAGCCTGGATAGACGTCTGGTCCCTCTTAGTCCCAAAAGCAAAACAACAACAACACAAAGAGCACAAACAGAAGACTTCCCTCCACCAAGATTTGAAAGTATCGTGTCCCCTTATTGGTCCTCTGGTCAGGTGTCAGCCAGGAGACACATTAACCCTTAACTATCTGTTTATGACAGCTTCACTAACTCTAAATCTGCCACTGGGTCAGTTTGTGGAATGTATGTGGGTGTGTCTGTCTGCCTGTAGGTCTGCGGGGTGTGTATCTGCATGTAGGTCTGCGAAGCGGCGGTGTATCTGTCTGTAGGTCTGTATGGAGGGGGGGGTGTACCTGTCTGTGGGTCTGCAGGGTGTGCATGACATGTGTGCATGGGTCGGTTTGTGGGGTTTGCGTGGAACTGTGGAATGTACGTGGGTCTGTCTGGGGGCCTGCACGGGATGTGTGTGTGTCTGTCTGTCTGTCTATGGGTCTGCTGGTGGATCTGCGGAAGTGTGCATGTCTGTCAGTCTGCAGTGTGGCCCCCCGCTGGCTTGGGCAGGAGCCAGGCTCTGGGCTCCCAGACAAGACGTCCCCAACATGGGGTTGGCACATGCCTCACATAGCAGCTGCCAGGCAGCCCATCGGCACGGCACGGCGCTGCACAGGGCAGCATCAGGACAGCAGCACACAGCATGTTCACTAGTGGGTGAGACAGGCAAAACAGTGGTACACATTGCTCACTAATAGTGCTCAAGGGCCGTGCCCACTGCCCGCCCCATACAGGGGGAGGACGTGCAATCCCCACACTCATCCCCTAGTGAGGCACACTGCTCCCCAGGCAGCTCTCTAGAGCCAACCGAGCAATGACGGACATTGGCCCAAACCTCTCTCAACATGTTCTAGAGCCCCCACCCCAGGGCTGAAACCAACCCCTCTAGTGTGGTCACGCTCTGTTCTATGCTGCCACCCCAGGGCCAAATACAACCCGCATCACTATGCCCAAGACCTGTGCTAGAGCTCCCACGCTAGGGCTGAATCTAGACCATCCTAAGGGAACCCATTTCAGGGCTGACCCTGACTCATACAAGATTCCCAGGCTACACATGCTTCAAGTAAATGATGAACCACAGCCCCTCCCCGCAACCCCTTCCCCCGGTGTTCCCACGCTGTGGGAATTCTCCACTGTGCACAATGATCAGAGCGATGATGCAGCACAAACATGGGCGGGGAGCTTGTGGTTCAGACGTTGGGTTGTATCCCAGCTTTGCCACTGTCCCTTCCCCCCCATGCCTCAGTTTCCCCTCCTGCCCTTTATCTCTTCAGTCTGTAAGCTCTTCAGAGCATGGACCATCTCTCACTATATGTCTGTACAGAGCCCAAAAGGGGCCCCAATCTCAGCCATGTGGGATCTGTGCAGTGCCTGTCCTGATCTCAGCAGTGCCTGTTCTGCTGGGGGCCCTGATCTCAGCCAGCGTTGGGGGTCTGTGCAGCACCCAGATCACCTGAGGCCCTGATCTCAGCCATGGGAGAGGGGGGTCTGTGTGCCCCTGGCTTGTTGGGGGCCCCAATATCAGCAGGGTGGGGATCTGAGAGACACCTCACCCTCCAGAGGCTCCGATCTCAGTAGGGGAGTGGGGTGGTCCGTGCAGCACCCAGCCTGCTAGGGGCTCTGATCTCAGCCGGGGCAGGCAGACACAACTGCAATAAGATGACTCAGGAATTCTGTGTCATTCAGGGAGGCAAATATGGGCATTTTGTGCTGAACCCAACCCAGAGGGGGAGGAGGGTTCGATTCCAAGTGAATCCCACCCCCAACCTCCCCCTACTTACTTGCAAAGGCAGATCCCAGCTTTCTTGGGGGCCTCCCTCCCTTGCACAGACACCCCTAGCTTTCCACACTGTCTCCACTGAGCGAGTTTCACACTCCCTGCCAGCTGCGGGCAGTGGCACAGCTGGTGGGGGGAAGGACTCCTTAGCACCACCTGGTGGTGCCCAGCTGTTCAGTACTGGGTTCAGGCGGCACAAGCCATGCGGAAAAGCCATCCTCCTGGGAGGCATGCAGGCGGGGATGGGCAAGCTCTCTCCACATCCCGTCTCCTGGCAGCTCTTCACCAGCTGACCTTGGGCTGTCCTTGCAGAGGCAGAGACTGAGCGTGGATGGCTGGGCCCGGAGAGCCTCCCCCAACCCTCCAGAGAGGCACACGCTGGGGGGATCCAGGCCAGGCGGCAGCACAGCTCTAACCAGAGCACCACAGTCAGCGCTCCCCACATGTGAACAGTGCTAATAGGAGCAGGTGGGGGGCCCCGGGGAGAGGACGTCAGGGCCGATGGCGGGAAAGAAAAGAATTGAAAAAATGGGAAAAAAAACAAAAAACAAAAAAAAAGGGAAGAGCATTTGAATGAATGAAAGAAAGAATGAGAAAAAGGGCAAAAAGAATAAAAGGATGTAAGAATGAGTAAGAACGGAAAGCAGAAACAGGAAAAGAAAGGAAAGATGACAGAAGAACGAATAAAAAAGGAAAAGAGCAAAAGAATGAAAGGAGAAAAAGAAGAGAAACAAGGAATGAAAGAACGAGAAAGAATAAAAAAAAGAACAAAAATGGAAAAAAGGAGGAAAAGAACAAAAAAGATGGAAAGGGAAACAAAATAATGAAGAAAAGAGGAATGCAAGCATGACAAAGGAAGGGAAAGACACAAGAAAAGAATGAATGGAAAAGTGAAAAAAAATAAAAATCAACAGGGGTTTGGGCAGGGGGTTGAGCAAGGGGAAGTGAGGAAGAGCAGGGAGGTCAGGAACATGAGCTGAGTACAGGGAAAGGGGGACACCTCAAGGACTTGGCACCCTGTCCTAGCCCTGCAGCCCCTTCACTGCCCCTTCCTGGCTGTGACATAATGTGGATCAGGGTAACATGGGTACCCGAGCAGGCTCAGTGATCAATGAGGGGGAAAGACGACAAACATTCTCCCGTCCAGAATCTGATCCATCCTCTAACACCACCCCCACTCACACACACCCCAGATCCCATCCAGACCAGTCACCCTGGGAGCTCCTGACCCTTCACTGTGGGAGGGAATGGGAGGGACAGGCAGGCTGGCACCTCCCCATGCAGTTGGGTCCAGGTGCCAAGCTGGGACAGCCCCTCTAATATAAATCATGCACTCTCCCTCCAGCCAGCAACCCTGCTACAGCATGGCCCTTGACCCATACACCCACCAGGGCACTTGCTGTACTTCTAACCCATGCCTAACACACAACATGCAGGCACACCCTGCCACCACACCAGTCTCAACTCGTGCCATCATCCCACAACACCTCCACACACAGCAGGACTGATATGCCTACACCCTCACACTGCCCTGACATCCTACACTACCGGTACACACACACACAGAGCATAATTCTACAGGCGTGCAGCCTAACACTGCAACATCCTATCCCACTTGTATACACAGCATACTCCTACACATACAACCCTACAACTGACACCTTATCCCACTTGTACACACAGAGCATAACCCTACATCTGCACACCTACACCCTAGATACTTGTATACACACAGCATAAACTTTCACCCATACAACTTCGTACACAGTACTCTACGGTCCATGTCCACAGTATGCACACATGGCATAAATCTCCCAAACAACTTCAATACTCCTTATATACATATACACCCCAGCATACCCATACAACCTGACATCCCTAAAACCTATAATGCTTGTACTCACACACACCACAATTCTCCCATACAACTTAACATCCCAAAACTCACTGTCTACCACTTGCATACATACACATATACACAGAGTATAATCCTTCAACTCTACAACCTAACACCCTACTACACACCACTCCTGTACATCTAGTATTTACACACAAAAAACAGCATACACAGGAAGAACCATGCAAACACCCCAGTACCCAACACCCTAAACTACTTGAAAACACATCCGCACACCACAATCCTCTACCTGTACAATAAACATCCCACTACACAACACCCCGCACCATACCCTTGTATTCAAACACAGACACACACACACACACACACAGTGTAGTCCTTCACTCATACATATTACCTTCTGCACAGAGCCACACAACAAGGTTCTAACACACAAGATCATATCCATACTTTTATTCCTTCACACAGCATAATACTTCACCCATACAACACCTTCTGCACACTGCCAAACAACACAGCCCTTCAACCAGACACCCTACACTCCTGGTAGGTCTACCCTTCGCCCATACACCCTACTGCACAACACCCTTTGTCCCTTGTGCAGAGAGACACACATCATAATCCTCCACCCAGACAACCTAACATCCCAGTACAAAGCACCCCATGACCTTATCTTCCTACATGTAACATAGCCAAGCAACCTCACACACCCTAGCACGCAGTGTCCTCCCCCAACATCTCATTGCACCCAGCAACCCACTCCCATTACACCCACCCAAACCTCCTCAGTCACTGAAGAGTAGTTAGCAAAACTGTCCCCTGGGCAACCAGCCTAGGCAACAGTCACTGAGGACTCACCACACTGTTGTCCATAGAAACTGGCCTCAGCCAAAGAATTCAGTCAGCACAATCTCCGCAGCAATGATGGACAGTTGCCAAGGGTCAGCAGCCCAACCAACTGTCTCCATAGCAACCAGCCCTAGACAACAGCCGCCAGGAAGCTAGCCAGTGCAACTGTATCCCTGGCAAGTGACCATAGACGACAGCCAATGAAGATTTGGTTGGCCCAGTTGTCTCCATAGCAAATAGGAAAGAAACACAAACAATCACCAAGCAGTCAATAGTTGTCACAGTTCTCGCCATGGCAACCAACCTAGACAACTGTCACCCAGGATTCAGATTGTGTGGGCAGATGTGTGGGTGGATTGTGCAGGGAAGGTGAAGGAGATGTGTGTCTGTGTGTGGCTGAGCACACTGTGCATAGATGGGTGGGCGAGCGAGTAGCTGGCTGTCTTGTGTGCATCTGCCGTGTTTGTGTGTGTTGTGTGAGTGGGTGGGTGTATTGTGTGACTGTTGGGAATGTGTGTTGTGTGTCTGCGTGATTGTGTCTGTACAGGTGTGTTTGTATGACTGGGGTGTGTGTGTCTGTGTGTGTGAGAGAAAGAGAACGTGTGTGTGAGCATGTTGTGAGTGGATGAGTTTCTTGTGTCTCTGTTGGTACATTTGTTGTGCATCTATAAGTAGTGTGTGCGCATGTGCGTGAAGTGTTTTGAGAGTGCCTGGTTCTATCTGTGTGTTTAAGAAAGTGTCTCTGTGTGTATATATGAATCTATGAGTGTTGCATGTGAGCGTGTCTGTGCTGCGTGACTGTTTCTGTGTTACTGGGTGCCTGCCTGTGTGAACAGTGTGTGACTGCGTCATTCTCCATGTGTCTGTACACATGTATGTTTTGTGTGTTATGTATGTGAGTGCTATCTGAGTGGGTGTACTGCACATCTACCTGTGTGTACTGAGAGTGTCGTGTGTGCATGTACATGCTGTGAGTTTGCCTGAGTATTGTCTATCTGTGTGTGTTTTTGAGAGAGTGTATGGGGAGAGTGATGTGTCATGAGTAAATGTATCTGCTTGCACACACACACACACACACACACACGCATGCACTCTCCTCTACAGACTGCTAGTGACTGGCCAGGGAGCACTCCCCCTCTGCTGGCTGGGGCAACTCACAGACACAGCTTACCCAGTGTGGGATCACAGCCAAGCAGACATAGCCATGAACACACACATTTTGGCTAAACAAACACCGCATGGCTGGGATGAGATTGCTCCCCCAAACAGAGCCCAATCTCATCCCACACAAGTCCCCAGTTAACTTAGCGGGAAAAGGAACTTGGCCAAGGTCACACAGCTGCTCAGTCACAGAAGGAACCCAGAAGTCCTGATTCTCTAACCCAGTAGGCCCCACTCTCCTCTCCGAGCTGGGACAGAACCAAGGAGTCCTGAATCCCAGCCCCCCTTCCCCATTCTAACCACTGGGCCCCTGTGTCTCTCCGCACAGTGTCACTTGGGCAGTGTGGAATCACTGTGCAGATGAAGAGGCACTTGCAGGATTTTAGGTGTTTAACATCCCCAGGTGCTTCCTATGAGGCTGTGATTCCTTGCACCTCTGCTCTGCCCCCCACCCTCCTCACAGTCAGACACATACATCATGTCAGCTCCCCCACCGGGTGGGTGGCAACAGGGAAACCCCATGGAGCCAGAGACCACCAGGTGGCACAGGCTTCACAGTGACTGTAGGACCAGCACATTGCCCAGCTCCTTGCCTCCCTCCAGCTTCACCACTGCTCTCCTCCTTCGCAGGGACTCCCTGCAGCTTCCCCTCTCTCACTCCAGGTACCCCATTCTCCTCCATTGCCAGAGGCTCAGTACCCCTACTACCCCCCAGTACCAGGCTCCCCATTCTCCCCTGCATGCCATGGGCTGTAGGTACACCTTCCCCTCTCTCCCATGCCAGGGGCTCTGTGCCCCCATGCCAGGTCACCCATTCCCCCCCATGCCAGGAACCCTATTCTCCCTCCTTGCCGGGGCTCTGTGCCTCCCTGGCCAGGGGAGCACTGGTGACAACAGCTGTCCAACGTGCTGGGAGACACAAAGCCAGGCCCAAGACAGGTTCTGCTGGACCATGCCAGGAGCTCTGGGGCCCCATCCCTCACCCAGGATTCCTGGTGGAACTCTCGCCCATACACACACACACGCAGTGCTGGTCCTGGTATAACTATGCAGGCGAAGGGCGTGATCTGGCACCACTACAGTTATCCTGGGCAAACCCTAGCGCTGCCTCAGGCTTTAAACTGATCTCCATGGGAGGCCGGGAGACCTTCCTGGGGGACAGGTTATCCCATCAGTGAGGGGTTCTGGCTCCTTCCTCTAAAGCAACTGGGACTGGCCACTGTTGCGGAGACCAGGTTGGATGGGCTCCGGGTGGCAGCGGGGGAGGGGACGAATACCACACTGGATAGGCCCCTGGGTCTTGTAAGGGGTGGCAGGGAAGGTGGGGGAATACCAGACTGGATGAGCCCCTGGGTCTGATCCGGGATGGCAGGGAGGCTGGTGTGATAAAAGAAGGGAGGGTAGCTCCCTTTTACGGACACCCAGCCAGCCAGCTAGCTATAAAATCCCTGTTAGTAGCTGTTCTCTACTTACTTTACCTGTAAAGGGTTAAAAGAGCCCAGAGGCAAAAGGGAGAGAGTGGGCACCTGACCAAAAGAGCCAATGGCAGGGCTAGAACTTTTTAAAATTGGGGAAAAAAAACTTTCCCTTTGTCTGTCTGTTGTTGTTCTCCGGGGAGAGGAGACACAGAGCAGGAACAGGGCTGAACTATGCTCCAGGTAGCTTTAAGCCAGGTATGAAAAACCATCAGATCATACCTAGAGACTGCTTATTTGAAACCCCCAGATATGTAAGTAGATCAGGGAACGTCTAGGAAGACACAATTAGGTTTCTCTTTTTTTTTCCTTATTGACTTGTGGACTCCTCTGTGCTAACCCCCAAATGCTTTTGTTTTGCTTGTAACCATTAAGCTGGACCTCAAGAAAACCATTCTTGATGCTTAATTATATTTGCTCTTTTCAAATCTAGCAATAACCTAAGTTCCAGATGTATTTTCTTTCTTTTTGGTTTTAATAAAATTTACCTTTTTTAAGAACAGGATTGGGGTGGGGTTGTGTCCTAAGAGGTTTGTGCACATGTTGTTTAATTAGCTGGTGGCAACAGCTGATTTCTTCTGTTTTTCTTTCTCAGCTCTTCGCCGGGGGAGGGGGGGGTGAAATGGCTTGAGGGTACTCCACAGGGATGAATTCCCAAGTGTGCCTTCCTGGGTCCAAAAGGTTTTTTTGCACTTGGGTGGTGGCAGCATCTACCCATCCAAGGTCAGAGAGAAGCTGTGACCTTGGGAGTTTAATATCAGCCTGAAGCAGCCAGTATTAATTTTTCAAATCCTTGTGGGACCCACCTTCTGTACTCAACCTGCCAGAGTGGGGAATCAGCCTTAGCGTGGTGGTAGAGGTGGAATAATCATCATAGACTGCAAAAGTCCATATTCCTGACCAGCCCTTGTACTGGACAGGCAACTTGGCTGTAGGCAAGTTAAAAGAGTTGGCCTTAAAGGGTTGCACCATCACTTGGGCCTCTGGGTCGATGAATTTGGGGTTCACCAGGGACTGGTGAATAGCTGAGACCTGTGCTCCAGTATTTCTCCATGCAGTAGTCTTCCTCCCACCCACACTCACAGTTTCCCTTGGCTCTGGGGGTATTTGCAAGGCATCTGGGCCTGAAGGCTCTCATTGGGACCCTGGGGTCAGGAGTTGCAGTCAGGTGGTGCTCTTGGGGCAGTAGGCATTCACATGCCCCAGCTCATTACATTTGAAGCATCATCCAGCTGACTGGGCTGGGGCGAGGTGGGTGATTGGAGAGTAGGATGGTGGGATGAGAGAGCATCTGGGGTCTCCCTGTCTGTGTGGAGGGCTCCTCCTTGCAAGGTGAGGCCTTGGGCTGACACCGATGGTGTGGTGTCTGCTCGGGTTGCTCCTTCTGGCATCTGCACCAACTGCTACTAGCTTTCTTCTCATGCTGCAGGGAGAAGACTTAGCCAACCATGTGAGGCTAACAAAATGGGTGGGGATAGTCACCTGCAGCCAGGCTAAACAGGCCTCCACACCTAACTCCATTCCTGAGCCTCCTACAGGGATCCAGCCAGAGGTGGTGAAACCAGACCCCAGTCCAAAGTCTCTGGAAGCAGTTGTAGATCCAGTTCCTAGGACCCAGCCAGTACCAGCCCAAGAATCGGAACTGATGAAGCAGTCAGCACCAGAGCCTGTGCTTGCAACCCCACCAGAGTCAGGGGAGCCAGCACCAAAGGGTGCCACAGAGCCTGCACCTGCAGCAGCAGCTCAACCGGCGCAACATGATCAACCGGAACCTGAAATACAACCCAGTGCGCCAGCGGAGAGCGGTTCACGGTCAATGGAGATACCCCTATCACCTACATCGCTTCCAGTGGGACCAAGCCAAGTCCACAACCCCGCAAGAAACTAATGCAGTTCCAGGCCAAGCAGAAAGTGGATGAAAGCCTAAGGGAGCTTGGACGGTGGAGCGACCCACCACCTCTCAGCTCTTCCAATATGTCCAGGTTTGTTGTAGAAGGAGGACTCTTGTACAAGAAAATCCCTTCTGGTGGGTACAAGGAGGACTGGCATCCTCAGAGACAGTTGGTAGTATAGGGAAAAGCTCTTGAGCTTAGCCCACGATCACCCTAGTGGTCATGCTGGGGTGAATAGGGCCAAAGACCATTTGCGGAAGTCATTTCACTGGGAGGGAATGAGTAAGGACATTTCTATCTACGTCCGGTCTTGTGAGGTGTGCCAGAGGGTGGGAAAGTCCCAAAACCACATCAAGGCCCCTCTGCAGCCACTCCCCATTATTGAGGTTTCATTTCAGCATGTAGCTGTGGATATTCTGGGTCCATTCCCTAAAAAGACACTCAGAGGAAAGCTGTACATACTGACCTTCACAGATTTTGCCACCCGATAGCCGGAAGCAGCAGCTCTAAGCAACACCAGGGATAGAAGCGTGAGCCAGGCATTGGCAGACATTTTTGCCAGTGTAGGTTGGCCCTCAGACACCCTTACGGATTCGGGAAGTAACTTTCTGGCAGGGACTATGAAACGTCTTTGGGAAACTCATGGGGTAAACCACTTGGTGGCCATCCCTTACCACCATCAAACAAATGGCCTAGTGGACAAGTTTAATGGGACTTGGGGGCCATAATACGTAAATTCCTGAATAAGCACTCCAATGATCGTGACCTAGTATTGCAGCAGTTTCTCTTTGCCTCCAGGGCTGTACCACATCTCAGTTTGGGGTTTTCACCCTTTAAACTCGTTTATGGCCACGAAGTTAAGGGACCATTACAGTTGATGAAGCAGCAATGGGACGGGGTTACATCTTCTCCAGGAACTAACATTTTGGACTTTGTAACCAACCTGTAAAACACCCTCAAGGACTCTCTAGCTCTTGCTTGAGAAAACTTACAGGATGCTTAACAAGGGCAAAGGGCCTGGTGTGATAAACATGCCAGAAAGTGTTCCTTCAAAGTAGGTGAACAAGTCATGGTTCTGAAAGCGCTCCAGGTCAATAAGCTGGAAGCGTCGTGGGAGGGGCCATTTATGGTCCAAGAGCACCTGGGAGCTGTTAATTACCTCATACGTTCCCAGACCCTGCCCTAAAACCTAAAAGTATACCATGTTAATCCTCTAAAGCCTTTTTATTCCTGAGAAATCAAGGTTCTCCAGTTTATAGCCCAGGAGAAAGATGACACTGAGTGGCCTGAAGGAGTCTACTACGAAGGAAAAAGCAACGGTGGCATAGAAGAGATGAGCCTTTCCATCACCCTTGGGCGTAAGCAGTGACAGCAAATCCAGGAGCTGTGCACTAGCTTCGTGACAATGTTTACAACCACCTCAGGATGGACTGCACCGGCATACCACTCCATTGACACAGGTGATGCTTGCCCAATTAGAGCCCAACCCTACCAGATGGCTCCTCAAGCCAAAACCGCAATCGAAAGGGAGATCAAGGACATGTTACAGATGGGTGTAATCCGCCCCTCTGAGAGTGCATGGGCCTCTCCAGTGGTTCTGGTTCCCAAACCAGATAGGGAAATCCGCTTTTGTATGGACTACCGTAAACTAAATGCTGTAACTTGCCCAGAAAACTATCCAATGCCACACACAGATGAGCTATTGGAGAAACTGGGATGTGCCCAGTTCATTTCCACCTTAGACTTAACCAAGGGGGACTGGGAAGTGCCACTAGATGACCCCGCCATGAAAAGGTCAGCCTTCATCACCCATGTAGGGCTGTATGACTTTAATGTGCTCCCTTTCGTATTGCGAAATGCACCCGCAACCTTCCAGAGATTGGTAGATAACCTTCTGGCTGGACTTGGGGAATTTGCAGTAGCCTATCTTGATGATTCTCAGATTCATAGGCAGAACACCTGGAACACCTCCAAGCTGTCTTTCAGTGCATAAGGGAGGCAGGATTAACTGGTAAGGCCAGAAAATATCAAATAGGCCTAAGCAGGGTAACGTACCTTGGACACCAGGTGGGTCATGGAACTATCAATCCCCCGGCTAAGGTAAATGCTATCCAAAATTGGCCTGTTCCTAAATCAAAGAAGCAGGTCCAATCCTTCTTGGGCTTGGCCAGGAATTACCGACGATTTGTACCACACTACAGCCAAATTGCCACCCACTGACAGACCTGACCAGGAAAAAAAAAAAACCAAATGCAGTTCAGTGGACTAAGAAGTGACGGAAAGCCTTTAACCAGCTTAAGGCTATCCTTATGTCTGACCTTGTACCGAGGGCCCTAGACTTCAACTAACCTTTCATCATAACCACAGATGCTTCCAAGTGTGGTGTAGGAGCAGTTTTAATGCAGAAAGGACCAGATCAACAATTTCATCCTGTCATGTTTCTCAGCAAAAAACTTTCTGAGAAGTAAAGCCACTGCTCAATCTCAGAAAAAGAATGATATGCCATTGTGTATGCTTTGGAGAAGCTACGCCTATACATTTGGGGATGCCATTTCCACCTGCAGACTAACTGTGCTGCACTGAAGTGGCTTCACACAGTCAAAAAAAAAAACTAACAAAAAACTTCTTCGGTAGAGTCTAGATCTTCAAGACTTTGATTTTAAAATATAACACATTTAAGGAGCCTCTAACAAAGTGGCTGATGCACTCTCCTGGGAAGGTTTCCCAGAATCAGCCGGGTAAAAACGTCCCTGTATTCTAAGTCATTCTAGTCCTCGAAATGTGAAAAATACTAGTTCTTCATGTAGTAAAATTAGAGGTGCATGTATCTTATTAACTCTGTTTCCTAAACCTCCAGGAAGAAATCCCAGTTGGTGCGGACCCGACCTGAACCAGGCTGGCCAGCACCGTCTGTGATTTTTTTTTGGGGGGTGGGGGGTTGTGATAAATGAAGTGGCGTGGGCTCCCTTTTATGGGCACCCAGTCAGCTGTAAAATCCCTGTTAGTAGCTGTTCTCTACTTGCTTTACCTGTAAAGGGTTAAAAAAGCCCATAGGCAAAAGGAAGAGAGTGGGCACCTGACCAAAAGAGCCAATGGCAGGGCAAGAACTTTTTAAAATTGGGAAAAAAAACTTTCCCTTTGTCTGTCTGTTGTTGTTCTCCAGGGACAGGAAACACACAGCAGGAACAGGGCTGAACTATGCTCCAGGAAGCTTTAAACCAGGTATGAAAAACTATCAGATCATACCTAGAGACTGCTTATTTGAAACCCCCAGATATGTAAGTAGATCAGGGAACGTCTAGGAAGACACAATTAGGTTTCTCTTTTTTTTCCCCCTTATTGGTTTGTGAACTCCTCTGTGCTAACCCCCAAATGCTTGTTTTGCTTGTAACCATTAAGCTGGACCTCAAGAAAACCATTCTTGATACTTAATTATATTTGCTCTTTTCAAATCTAGCAATAACCTAAGTTCCAGATGTATTTTCTTTCTTTTTGGTTTTAATAAAATTTACCTTTTTTAAGAACAGGATTGGGGTGGGGTTGTGTCCTAAGAGGTTTGTGCACATGTTGTTTAAATAGCTGGTAGCAACAGCTGATTTCTTCTGTTTTTATTTCTCAGCTCCTCCCTGGAGGAGGGCTGAAAGGGCTTGAGGGTACCCCATAGGGATGAATTCCCAAGTGTGCCTTCCTGGGTCCAAAGGGGTTTTATGCACTTGGGTGGTGGCAGCATCTAGAGAGCATCAGAGAGAAGCTGTGACCTTGGGAGTTTAATACCAGCCTGGAGTGTCAAGTATTAATTTTTCGAATCTTTGCGGGCCCCCCACCTTCTGTACTCAACCTGCCAAAGTGGGGAATCAGCCTTGACAGGTGGGGCGATACCAGGCTGGGCAGGCGTCAGGTCCGATTGAGGGTAGCAAATGGGGGGGTGGATGAAGACGATGCTGGGTGGGCTTATGGATCTGATCCAGTCTGTTCCTAAGCTCCTGTCTCCTTTCTCTGTCCGATCCTCACTACAGATCCCTCCAGCACCCTGCCCCAGCCAAATACTCCCCAGCTCTGTGATCTCTGCTCTCACCAGCGTAAACCCTCTTTTGCCATTTCTGGGGAGACAGCAGATTGCAGTGGCTGGGCACTGGACTGGGAGTCAGGACTCCTGGGTTGTATCCCAAGCTCCGCCCCAACCTTGGACAAGTCTCTTCCCGCTCAATGCCTCAGTTTACCCATCACCACCTTTTGTCTATTTCGTCTGTGAGCTCTTTGGGGCGTGGCCTGTCAGTGTGTATCTGCGCCGCGTGATGGGGACCCCACTCCTGGTCACAGGGAAGGGGGTTTCTTCCAACTGGCACCAGGAGAGCACAAATGCATGGGGGGGACAGTGTGTACAAACATGCCTGGCACAGCGCAGAGCCCTGTTGGGTAGTTTGTTCCCAAGCAGCCTGATAACACTGATGCCACAATTTGATGTCCCCATGAAATGCAGCCATTTGACCTTAGTTACCTGCTCGCTCCCCAGTTAGAACGCACCCACCCCAACGGTGCTGCCAGCTGGGCCAGTTGAGCACCAGTTCACCCCTCTCTAAACAGCGACTGGCTACTGCATTCCCAAAGCAGATACTGACTTCGGGCATGCTGGTCCATTTCACACATTCACAGTGACCTCCAGGGGCACTCAGGCTTAGGGAAGGAGGAGGGACTTGGTACATCTGGGTTCAGTTCCTACCTGTCATCACCCTGTGCCTCAGTTTCCCCATTTGTAAAACAGGATAATCGTCCTTCCTTCATCTACTGAGAAAACAAACTGCCCAGGGCAGGGGCTGATCCTAGAGCTGCACTGAGCATGAGATGGACAACACACAAGCCAGCCTGGTACCCGTGAACCTGCCGGATCTCACAATAGCACTAAAAGTCTTGAGTTCAGGGCCCCGTCAAGTCAGACGCTGCACGGATCCACCCCACACTGAGCTCGGGGCCCCTGTCAGGGAGGCACTGAACTGACCCACCCTGCCCCCACACCGAGGTCAGGGACCCCGTCAGACCAGCTGCTGCCCAGACACACACAGTCAGATTATTCCCTGCATTTTACAGATTAGGGAACTGCGGCACAGAGGGGGAAGTGACTTGCCCCAGGACACCCAGTAGGCCAGGAGCCAAACTTCATCAGGCTAAGCTGGTAAAGTGTCATCCCCAAGCCAATACAACCCAGTTCCCGACCACCAACCTAAGCCAGAGACTCCCCCACTCTAGCAACCCAGCCTCTATAACCACTGGACTCTGCTCCCCTCACACACCTGACATAGAACCCATGAGTCCTGGCTCCCAGTCCCATGCTCTAACCTTAAAAGCCTCGACGACCAGCACAGAACAGCAACACCCACAAACAAACCCCAATAATAAAAGAAATAAGCTCCCCACAAAGTGACATCCCTAAAGGCTCCAGCCTGCAGCCTGTCCATCCCTGTCCCCTCCTCTGAATCCCCTGATAGAAGCTGCCAAAGAAGAGATGGGGCCAGGCCCAAATCTGGGTCCAGACCCCACAGCATAGGCAAGGGGCCAGCACCCCAAACACTCTCTTGGGTTGCACAGAGCCCATCCTGGCCAGTCAGGCGCCACAGCTGTGACAGCTCAGCCAGGCTCCTGGTGGCATAAAGCAGAGGCCAAGGGCTGACGCAACAGACAAGTCCAAGCCCCTCTCTGCTGGCACCAGTCTGGGAAAGGGGAGAGCATGCTGTGAGGGTGTGGGAAGGTCACGCTCTCTCTGCTGCTGCCCAGCCTGTCCCTAGAGCAATGCCGCCACTCTGGGGAGGGACAGTGAGCCATCTGGGCCACACCCCTGCTCCAAACCCTCACCCTCCCCTCCTGTCCCCTGGCTTCTCACCTTCGCTGCAGAACTTGCCCTGGAAGCCAGTCATACTGCAGTCGCACTGCACCTCGCCATTCAGCACGCTGCAGAGCCCCCCATGGGCACAGGGATTCTGCTTGGTGCACAGGTACTCCGTGTCACTGCGGATACCCTGGCTGCCCAGCAGGGCCGGCGGTGTGTCGCCCACCTTGAGGTTGGCCACCAGCCCCTTGAAGGGCACCTCGTACTTGACAGTGCTCAGGGTAAGCGCCGAGAGGCGCACGTCGGGCGGGATCCCCCCCAGAAAGAGGTCGCTCTCCACCGCCATGTCCCGCCGCTTGGACTTGACCTCAGCCACCTTGGCCTCGCCGTCCACCACCAGCATGGTCTCTCGGTAGTTGCGGGTCAGGAGCACCATGTGCCAACGGTCATCATCCACAAGCGTCTCCAGGTGCAGCTTGGCAGGCTCAGCACAGGAGATGGTGAAACGCAGGCGCAGGCGCCCGTCAGCGATCATGAGCTCCAGGAAGTCGCAGTTCCCCCCGTCGTCCAGGTAAAGCACCAGCGCCCGCGAGACGTTTGTCTTCAGGCTAAAGCTCAGCTCCCCCAAAGAGCTGGCATCCCAGCGGGCATAGCGGGCCCACTGCCCCGTGGTGCCACCAAACTCCAGTGCTGCCCCGCCCGCCCCAGGGCCCAGCAGGGCACCCATCAGCAGCACCAAGGGCAGCAGTCTGGCCATGGCGCCCAGTCGCATGTGTCCCTGCCCCCCCCCCAAGGCAAATGCTGGGCACCGCCCCCCCACTGCCACAGCCTCAGATCCTCATGGGGGGGGCAGGCGGCTGGATGGGGGGAGGGACGGGCAGGCAGGGTTGGGGTGCAGTGCCTTCCTTGGAGGCCAGGGAGCAGGTGCAGATGAGTGGGGGGCTCCGCTCAGAGGGAGGATGGGGGCCTTTCACTGCTGCTCAATGACAAGGGGCAATGGGATGCCAGAATCCAAATATCCAGAAGTCAGAGAGAACAAATCCAGGGGCCCTGTCAAGTCAACCCCCTTCCCCCACCCAGCCTCCACCAATCACAGGCTCCAGGTCCAGGTCCAGCTCCAGCAAGTTACAGCATCCTCCTCTGGTGGGGTGCAGAGCCAGCCGCACCCACAGGGCGTGCTCAGCCCGGCTCCAGCGTCACGTCACAGGAGGGAGGAGCTGTGAGGAGAGAGAGACGAGACAGGTGAGGCCAGGCCATGTGCACCAAAGGGTTAATACAACACAGCCCACCTTCCCATAGCCGGGGGCTGAACCCAGGCATTCAGGGAACACCCCCTCCCCTAACCCTAGGGCTGGCTACTCTTGCCAGAAATTCCTCTTATAGTAGTTCCAGCCCAGAACCTCCTCTGATTGGTTGCTTTTCCCCACTTTCCCCACCTACTGTGGGAGGGTGGCCAATCAGAGCTGACACAGGAGATCAAGTAGCACCCCACTCCCATCCAACAGGATTTTGGGTAGGGGAGAGGGAAGAGGAAGCAGGCCATACCATTCTCACGGGGAGGGGAGGGGAGGGGAGGGGAGAGGTGGGAGCAGGCTGTACCTTTCTCACAGGGAGGGGGAGCAGTGGGAGCAGATCATACTATTCTCACAGAGGCCATGTCTACATCTAAAATTTTGCAGCGCTGGTTGTTACAGCTGTATTAGTACAGCTGTATAGGGCCAGCGCTGCAGAGTGGCCACACTTACAGCAACCAGCGCTGCAAGTGGTGTTAGATGTGGCCACACTGCAGCGCTGTTGGGCGGCTTCAAGGGGGGTTCCGGGACGAGAGAGCAAACCGGGAAAGGAAACCAGCTTCGCCGCGGTTTGCTCTCTCGGTCCCGGAGCCACCCAGCAAACCGCAGGGAAGGAGACCTGCTTGCTCGGGGTTCCGGGACCGAGAGAGCAAACCGGGAACGCCGCGGTTTGCTCTCGCGTTCCCGGAGCCAGCCAGCAAACCGCAGGGAAGGAGACCTGCTTGGTCGGGGTTCCGGGACCGAGAGAGCAAACCGGGAACGCCGCGGTTTGCTCTCGCGTTCCCGGAGCCAGCCAGCAAACCGCAGGGAAGGAGACCTGCTTGCTCGGGGTTCCGGGACCGAGAGAGCAAACCGGGAACGCCGCGGTTTGCTCTCGCGTTCCCGGAGCCAGCCAGCAAACCGCAGGGAAGGAGACCTGCTTGGTCGGGGTTCCGGGACCGAGAGAGCAAACCGGGAACGCCGCGGTTTGCTCTCGCGTTCCCGGAGCCAGCCAGCAAACCGCAGGGAAGGAGACCTGCTTGCTCGGGGTTCCGGGACCGAGAGAGCAAACCGCGGCGTTCCCGGTTGCTCTCTCGGTCCCGGAACCCCGACCAAGCAGGTCTCCTTCCCTGCGGTTTGCTGGCTGGCTCCGGGACCGAGAGAGCAAACCGCGGCGAAGCTGGTCTCCTTTCCCGGTTTGCTCTCTCGGTCCCGGAACCCCGAGCAAGCAGGTCTCCTTCCCTGCGGTTTGCTGGGTGGCTCCGGGACCGAGAGAGCAAACCGGGAAAGGAAACCAGCTTGATTACCAGAGGCTTCCTCCTTCCACGGAGGTCAAGAAAAGCGCTGGTAACTGTCTACATTGGATTACCAGCGCTGGATCACCAGCGCTGGATCCTCTACACCCGAGACAAAACGGGAGTACGGCCAGCGCTGCAAACAGGGAGTTGCAGCGCTGGTGGTGCCCTGCAGATGTGTACACCTTCAAAGTTGCAGCGCTGTAACTCCCTCACCAGCGCTGCAACTTTCTGATGTAGACAAGCCCAGAGAAGACAGGTGGAAAGGAGGGAGCAGGCCTTACCATTCTCACAGAGAGGGTACGGCTACACTCGAAACTTCGGCAGCGCTTTAAAGTGTGAGTGTGGTCACAGCACCAGCGCTGGGAAAGAGCTCTCCCAGCGCTGCATGTACTCCACCTCCCCACGGGGATTAGCTTGCAGTGCGGGGAGCCGCGCTCCCAGCGCTGCACATACTCCACCTCCCCACGGGGATTAGCTTGCAGTGCGGGGAGCCGCGCGCCCAGCGCTGCACGTACTCCACCTCCCCACGGGGATTAGCTTGCAGTGCGGGGAGCCGCGCTCCCAGCGCTGCACATACTCCACCTCCCCACGGGGATTAGCTTGCAGTGCGGGGAGCCGCGCGCCCAGCGCTGCACGTACTCCACCTCCCCACGGGGATTAGCTTGCAGTGCGGGGAGCCGCGCTCCCAGCGCTGCACGTACTCCACCTCCCCACGGGGATTAGCTTGCAGTGCGGGGAGCCGCACTCCCAGCGCTGGGGCACTGTTTACACTGGCGCTTTGCAGCGCTGTATCTTGCAGCGCTTATGGGGGTGTTTTTTTCACAACCCGAGCGAAAAAGTTGCAGCGCTGTAAAGCGCCAGCGTAGCCAAGGCCAGAGAGAGACACAGGTGGGAGCAGGCTGTACCATTCTCACAGCGAGGAGGGAAGTAAAGAGGCGGAGCAGGCTGTACCATTTTCATAGCAAGGACAAGGGGGGAGAGGCAGGAGCAGGCCATACCATTCTCACAGCAAGGATGGTGGGGAAGAAGGGCACAGGTCATATTCTCACAGCAAGAATGGATGAGAAGGAGGGAGCAGGTCATACTATTCTAACAGCGAGGATGGCCAAGCTGTACCACTCTCACAGTGAGGAGGAAGGTGAAAAGGCGGGAGCAGACTATACCATTCTCACAGTGAAGGGAGGGGAGACGCAGGAGCAGACCATACCATTCTCACAGCAAGGGGGGAAGAGACGGGAGCAGGCTGTACCATTCTCACAGAGAGGAGAAGGTGGAGAGGTGGGAGCAGGCCATACCATTCTCACAGCAAGGGGGGAAGAGACAGGAGCAGGCTGTACCATTCTCACAGAGAAGGGTGGAGTGGTGGGACCAGGCCATACCATTCTTACAGTGAGGAAAGAAGGGAGTAGACCATACCATTCTCATAGCAAAGATGAGGGGGAGAGGAGGGAGCAAGCCATACGATTCTCATAGTGAGGATGGGTCGGAAGGAGGGAATTGGTCATACTATTCTCACAGGGAGGAGGGGGATGGGGGACAGAGAGATGTGGGAGCAGGCAGTACCATTCTCACAATGAGAAGGAAGGTGAAGAGGTGGGAGAAGGCCATACCATTCTCACAGGAGAGAGAGAGAGGCGGGAGCAGGCTGTACCATTCTCACAGCAAGGATGGGGGGAGGAGGGAGCAGGTCATATTATTCTCACAGGGAGGATGGGGGAGGGGTAGAGCAGGCCATACCATTGTCATAGGGACAGATGCTGCTCCCTCCTCCCCTCAGTTTACTCCTTGCTCCTGCACCCTCCCTTTGGACTTGTTCTGACATCTGCCCCCCAAGCAACCCTGCTGAAGGCCCAGTGCTGACTGCTCTCCCAGCCACACACCCTGTGTTCTTTGCACAGGGCCCCAGCCCCTGGTTGTTCCAGGGGCAGGTGACCAGAGTTGCCTTCGATGCCAACCTCCAGGGGACTAGGGCAGCTCCTGCCAACCCTCCTACACACACTGGCTTATTTGCACAGGGACAATCCCAGCCCACCCCGTTATTTGCACAGACCAGTCCTCACCACCATGTTATTTGATCAGACCCTCCCCATGGGCCATATGCCATTTACAGCCTTACCCTCCCCCCTGCCACAATCTGCATCCCATCACTGTGCTGCCAGTCAGGCATTATTTATAACCCACCCACCACTGGCATACTATAGGCAGAGGGGGGCATGGTGAGGGGGGAAGGGAGCAGAAAGAGGAGGGGGTGGGGCAGAGGGGAACAGAGAGTAGGTCTGATTGGGGACAGCAGGGACTGGATGGACCCATGGGTCTTATCTGGGGATGGGGCAGGGAATATCAGGCTGGATGGGCCCATGGGTCTGATGCAAGGTGGCAGGAGGTGAGATACTGGGGTGGATGGGCCCACTGGTCGAACCTGTTACCCCTACCCAGCGACCATGGCAACCAATCCTCATTAACACCCTGTCACCCCAAAAATCTATTAAAAGAACAAATGTAAATGGGGTGGGGGAAGGGGTGGTTTCCGCGGTAACACGGCACTGGGGATATGGCATCATGCAAATGAGGTACGGCAGGTTATTTATAACTGTGCCTTGTCTGTGCCCCTCATTGGGTAATAGGGGCTATTAGCATGCGCTGCATAATTAGCCAATCACATTAAATGCTGCACCTGTGCGAGGGGAGGCACTGATTGATGCCTGAGCAGTGTGCTGGGGGGCTGGGCTCTGAGCCCCATGATTCTCCCTCCTCAGCGCCATCATCTCCTCTCAGTCGCTCAGGTGTGTAGGGGGGTGAGGGGTAGTTTTGTCTGCCCCCACCAAATCCCAGCAGACTGCACCAAGGGATGAGACTGAAGCAGAGGGTTGGATTCAGGCAAACCTCCTCCCTGTGCTTCTCACTCCCCTAACTCATCCTCTCAACCTCCATCTCTCCTCACCCTTGCACCCCCTCCCCCTTACCATCCCACTTCCTTCCCTCGCACTCCTTCCCTACAATCCCCCCTCCTCGCCCTCTGTCCCCCCTTACCATCCGCACCCTCTACTCCCAGCCCCCTCACTATCCCCACCCCCCTTGTCTATTTTAGAGGAGGAAATTAATTAACTATTGATTCCTGCTGCCCAGAGTGATGGGGTCACATTCCCACCAGCCAGGTGGTGGCCTGCAGGGAGAGAAGGCTCTCCATGCAGCCACGGTTTGGAGCAATGCATTCGCAAACACGGGATGGGAAAGAATGAACATGGGGGCTGGTTTTACACAATGAATTGTGGGGGAGGGACAGGAGGCCTCAGTTCTATCTTCCTCTGGGAGGAGAGTGCAGTTTACTGGATTAGAGAGATGGGGGCTGGGAATCAGGATGCCTGGTCTCTATTTCCAGCTCTGGGAGTGAAGTGGGGTCCAGTGTGTTAGAGCGGGGGAGGAGGAATCAGGACTCCTGGGTTCAGGGAAGAGTCTGTGGCAGATCTGGGAATTGAACCCAGGAGTCCTGAGTTCCAGTGCCCTAATCACAAAAGCCTCCTTCCACCCAGCTTTCTGGGGAATTAGGAGAAACACAACTAGGATTCATGCCATGAAGCTTGGATTGCAATATATTCCTGACCTCAAATCAGGGTCAAGAGCAGTATGGTCTTGATTAAGTTTAAGGCACATCAAATAAACATCCCACTATGCACACAGATGCAAAACAAGATTGGTGCCAGCAGCAACATCCAATTAACTCTGAGTGAAACCCCCACCGGCCCTTGTCTAACAGGCTCTCAGTGCTGCATCGTTCACCTGAGGAACTCCCTGCTACAAGAAAATGATCAAACAATTCTCATTCTTCCTCTCCGGATCATAGCAACCTGGGTGTCTAAGCACAGCACAACAAGTAGAATTACACCACTGAGCCAGGAACAGCCACCATTTAAATCCTGGGCAAGTAAATGCTAAGAAGAGTTGACACATTATTATTTGCACTGGTGTCAGCTGAGATCAGAGCCCAGACATGCCATGGAGTGCACCAATTGAGACCGGGACCCTGCTGCACCAGGGGCTGTGTAGACATACATTGATAAACAATCCCCACCCCAAAGAGTTCACTGTCTAAATAGACAAAAGAGAGGAGGGGAAACAGTGGCTCCAAGAGGCAAAGGGACTGGCCCAAGCTCAGTGGCAGAGCCAGGGCTAGAACCCAGGAGTCCTGGCTCCCAGTCCAGCACACTATCCCCAGCAGCCCATCCTTCAGGTTGTGGGACTGTGCTTTGACCTTGAGGTGCCAAGATCCCAAAGATGGTTGTAACAAAATCATGTAGCAGGAAGTTCCACAGGTAAGCAGCACTGCATCAAGTGTAGAGGGGTGGGTGCTGTCCCTTGCAGGGATCCTGGGAGTCCAGGATTGGGCCCCTGAGCCACTCTGCCACACCAGTTCCCATCTTCATGGATCTGCTTGGAGAGGTATGAATCCCTGCCCCCGTAACATCCTCAGTATCACAGTTCCAACATGGTACGGCAGCCCTGGGGTGTCACTTCAGATTAAGCGTGTCACCGAGTGTGTGCAGACAAGTACGAAGGACCCCATGCTCATGCGCTCTACTCTGCCAGCCCCGCAGGCTCTGCCAGCCCGGCTCTGTGCTGGGCAGCTAGGCCAGCACAGGGAGTTCAGGGGACACAACGTCCTTTGGATCCCACAGGCAGGGATCTCTGTCCCTCCCCTGATCCTTGTTTCTGAGCCGGGTTGCAGGGCAGCATCCTGCAACAGGGGCTGCCAGCCTCTCAGCATGGTATGCCAGGAGCAGCTCCAGAGACAAGCAACTGTGAGCAGGGCCAGTCTTGTGTGAGCACACATTTATGGGCTCAAGAAGTACCATAGGAGCTTGCACAGGTACATGCACATGCAGTCACATTGCCTCATGCAAGGACACATGTGTGAGTGCACATAGCCAGAGCCTGCTGTGAGTCCACACACAGATGTGCTCCCACAGCCACATCACCCCGTGCAAGGACACGCACTCACACACATGTGCACATGGCCAGAGCCTCATGTGAGCCCACCCCTCCCTGCCCCTGTAGCCCCATCATCCTGTGCAAGGCCACACACATGCAACACAGCCAAGACCCTGTGCAAGCACATGCCTGCACAAAAACAGCAGCCTCCCCCATCACATCCAGTTGCGCGTGCACACACACACACACACACATGCCTCAGCAGGACAAATCCCTCACAGTGGGGAACACACCAGCAGACTCCATCATGTATCATGCTATCCATGGCACACACACACAGGTAACACCAGTGTGAAGGGGGAGGGAACTGAGCATCAGCACTCCTGGGATCCATTCTCAGCTCTGGGAGGGCAGTGGGGACTAGTGGTTAGAGTGGGGGGGGGAATCAGGTTCTACCCCATCTCATCCACTTCCTTCCCCTTGCCTGTGCCTCTGTTACTCCTTCCTCCCACCCCCCACCTCGCAACAACATGGTATAGGTGCTTAGGGCTAGCTAACACGAGGACCATCCAGCCTACCAGTACCTGGGCTGATTTATTTACCCTGCCCTCCTAGCGCAGCATGGACACAGCGAGTGGCCTTCACACTACACGTTTACCAGGCAGCTCTTAATAAAAGCTGCCGTCATGCCAGCCCAATGCCATAACCTCCACTGGCTTCCACCATAGGGGCAATAACCTACCCTGAGGGGCACAGAGCACAGGGCCACCCCCAGCCTAGAGCATCTCATTCCCTGCTCTAACCCACTGGACCCACTCCCCTCCCAGAACTGGGCAAGGAACCCAGGAGTCCTGTGCAGGGCAAAGAAATAGTTTTAAAATAGCTAAACCTGAGGGGCTGTGATCAGGGGAGGAGGGGTAAGGGAGCAGTGTCCAGAGAACCTGCTCCTGGAGGAGTTCTTGGCCGTACGGGGAGCCACCTCTAACGGGGGAGGAAGACAGGAACCCAGGAGTCCAGCATCCCCTGTCCCACCCCCACACAGTCGCTCCAGTCTACTGCCTCCGGCCCAAGGGTGTCTCCTTGCATTAGGGCAGGCGGGCAGGCTGCTCAGACACGTGTGAAGAGCCGTCTCCCCCCCAGATCCCCAAGTGCTGCCAGCCACACGCTGCCCCAAGCCAGGCGAGCACCGTTCCTGGACATGCTGCCTCCCCAAATCCCTCTGCTTCCATCACACCCCGCAGCCAGAACCCAGGGCTCCTCCCACCCCAGCCCCTCCAACCCCCCTCCCACCCTGCCCAACACCACATCCCCCACTCACACACACACACCGACCCCCACTGGGCCTCTTTCCACCTCCTCCTCCATACACACCCCAACCCCCTGCTGGGCCTCCCTCCTCCTTCTCCCACACACACACCGACCCCCACTGGACCTCCCCCATCCCCCTTTCACACACCCCAATCCTCTGCCAGATCTCCCCCCATCTCCCCTTCACGTACCCTGCCAGGCCTCCCACCCATCCCATCCTCCCCACACACACACCAACCCCCTTGCTGGGCCTACCCCCAATTCCATCCCCACTCACGCACCCTGCCAGGCCTCCCCCCCATCCCATCCTCCCCACACACACCCCCCAACCCCCTGCTGGGCCTCCCCTCCAATCTCATCCCCACCTCACACACCCCAACCTCCTGCCAAGCCTCCCCCTCATACACTCTGATCCCCTGCTGGGCCTATCCCCTCCAACTCCAACCCCCTGCCAGGCTTCCATCGCCACTGCATCCCCCCATCACACACCCCAGTCCTTTGTCAGGCCTCTCACCCATCCCATCCTCCCCTCACACACACACACAAACTGTCCCCCTTTCGGGCCTTCCCCCCACCCACAAGTCCCCAGCCCTAACCTCAACCCCAAACTGCCAGCCCCCAACACCAGCTTCCAGGGCCTCCCCCTCCTATTTCAACAACAGGGTAAACAACATGGTCTGCTGGGTCTTGCTTTGGCCAGATGCTCTCAAGTAATCCAGTTGGGAGGGCAGTGGGGTACAGTAGTTAGAGCAGGGGGCTGGGAGTCAGGACTCCTGGGTTCTCTTCTGGCTCTTGGAGGGGAGAGGGTTGCAGGGCCACCCGGGGGAGGGCAAGTGGGGCAATTTGCCCCGGGCCCCACAGGGGCCCCCATGAGAATATAGTATCCTATACTATTGCAACTTTTTTTTATGGAAGGGGCCCCCGAAATCGCTTTGCCCCAGACCCCCTCAATCTTCTGGACAGCCCTGGAAGGTTGGTGGGACTGGGAATCAGGTCTTGTGAAGAGATGGCTCAGTGCAGGAGACACACACACTACTTACAGTTCTGCAGGCTGGGAATGGTGTTGCTTTATTCAGCTAAACACCAGGGCGGGGGGGAAAACACTCACAAGCTAAACAGGAAGCCTGGGAGGAGTGGAGCCTGGCTCCCAACCATGGCAGTCAGGAAGAACCCCGTTAACCTCATGATGACCACTTTACTACAGGATTCCTGGGTTCTTTCTTTCCCCAGCTCTGGGAAGGGAGCAAGTCTCCCAGTTAGAGAAGGGGGATAGAGAGCCAGGACTTCTGGCTCAAGGTGACATTTCTGGGCCCTCCAGAAGTGCTGACATTCTTCATTTATTTTCTATAGCTAACATGGCCGGAGCCCAGGGTGGGAAGGGAGCGAAGAGGGGAGGGGAATGCTGGGTGGGAGCAAGGGGGCAGTAAAGAGGGAGGGATCCTGACCTAGGGGCGCTAAAGTCCCACAGCCCCAGCAAGCAGTGTCTCGCTAATCCCAAGCACAGCCAGGGCAGGCATCGATCGGTGCTCAGCACTGCCAATGCAGGGCGCCTTGAAGGTCAAGCAGAGGAGGAGACCTGGGTGTGGGGAGCATTGGACAGATCGCCTCCAGGGAGAGCTAATAACCCCCAGACTTCTGCCAAGGACCCACCTAGCCCAGATATCCCCCACTCCCTGCTCCGCATCAGACCATGCAGCGCCCGGGCCAATCTCAGTTAGGGTCTGTGCAGCGCCCAGCCCCACAGGGCCCCTGCTCTTGGTAAGGGACTGTGCAGTGCCTGAGCGGATCTCAGTCTGGGTCTGTGCAGTGCCCAGCCCCACGGGGCCCCCGCTCTGGGTCAGGGATTGTGCAGTGCCCAGGCTGATCTCAGTCAGAGTCTGTGCAGCGTCCAGTCCCATGGGGTCCCCACTCTGGGTCAGGGACTGTGCAGCGCCTGGGCCGATCTCAGTCAGGGTCTGTGCAGCGCCCAGCCCCACAGGGCCCCTGCTCTGGGTCAGGGCCTGTGCAGCGCCCAGGCCGATCTTGGTCAGGGTCTGTGCAGTGCCCAGCCCGAAGGGGCCCCAATCTTACTTGAAGTCTAGGCAATGCCCGACCCAATGGGAGCCCTAATCTCCATTGCAGGCAGAGGGAGGAATCGGTGCAGTGCCTGGGGACTCTGGCACAACCATTGTACATACAGCAACATGCATTTCTGAATCCGTCCACTCTGTGCGTAACAGGCCCTGTGGTGAGAGACGGGTGAGGGTGCCGGAGTTCCCAGCTGCCTGTTCCATATTTAAGCACCAAGCTGTTGCTTTCACACCCGCATGCCCTGACTCAACAGAGGAGCACGGGCTCCACTGTCTGTGAATACAAGGCAAGCAGGACACCTAACGGCAACACGGGGATCCCTGCGGCCTGGGAGAGAAATGGGGGAGTGGGACACGAGGCCTTTCCCTCCAAGGGGGAGGCAGCTCTGATCTGGCCACAGGGGGATAGGCTGGCTCAGGGGAAATGAGGGGGAGAGGGCTTTCCCCTCTAAGGCATCATCAATTCCATCTCCTCGCAGTTCCAGCTGAGGGGTTTAACCACCACCTTCTCGCTCAAAAAAGACACTGATCTCTGTGAAATGGGGGTAGGAGTGGAGGGGCGATTAAAAGGCTTTGGAGGATGCAGCATCAGGGGGGCTGGAAGGGGCAGTGGAGGGGGCAGCGTCAGGCACTGAGTTTGTGCTGTTAATTTTAACTAACCTCAAATTATGTTTATGTCAGTAATAGAATTGCCTCCCTCAGCCCCACCCACGACTAGACTCTGAGCCCAGGTGATTCCGAAATCCAAATCCTGAACTCGGTAGCACTTGAACTGCATGAAAATGTAATGACCTGGAGTCCTGGCTCCCAGCCCCCTGGCTCCAACCCGCTAGACCCCACCCCCCTCCCAGAGCCAGGGATAGAACCCAGTAGTCCTAAGCCCTAAGTAAAGAACGGAAGTGGGAGCTAGGACTCCTGGGTTCTGTCTCCAGCTCTGGGACGCAGGTGGGGTCAAGGGGGATAAGGGGGAGGCAGGGTTGGAGCCAGGATTTCTGGGTTCTATACCTGGCTCTGGGAGGAGAGTGGGATCTAATGGGATAGAGCAGGAGCAAAGCGGAGAGTCAGGACTCCTGTGTCTTGGGGGATGTTGGTGAGGTGCACGGTCCTTGGGCTGCCCTAGTACTGGGTGTGAAATTCACCCCATCTATGCAGAGAAGGCATTAAACAGTCTGGCACCCCTGTGGGCTGCATCTGGCCATGAGCCCAGCCACCCAAGTTCAAAGCTACTGCCCCTCAGGGGACTCAAAACTGAGAGCTGGTATGTGCCCATGGAGGGGGGCTGTATGGTTGTCCAAGTGTGGGTGGGCACTGAGGTACCCCTCCCTGCTCCACGATACCTCCTCAGAGTTCTGGGCAAAGCCTAGGCCCATGGCGCAGCCAGGCTGGGGAACGGAAGCCAGGGAGCTTGAGGTCGGCAGCTTGAATTGATCCTGCCATGCGGCACCAGAATTAGCAGTGCAGCCAGGGCACGCGGTGGCAGACTGGCACCGGGGAAAGGGGGGATCCAGCAGCTCTGCAACCTTGGGGTGACTTCTAGCAGACAGAGCCCTGCGCCAGGAGTAGAATCCAGGAGTCCTGACCCCACCATGCTCTAACCACTAAACCCCACTCCCTTCCCAGAGCTGGTTTCCAAACAGGGAGCTGACTGCTTTTGACTCTCACAGACAGAGCTTGCAGCAAAGGCAGAAAATATAAATACTAATCAGTGCAGTCCCTTGGGGGAGCAGGCACAGCGGGGGGAGCAGCTTTGGGCGATCAATCAGCAGCTGTCATCGCTCCCATCACAGGCCAAGACACCAGCCTACGCAGCATGCACGGGCCACCGCACCAAGGGCAGGGGGGAAAAGCTAGTGTTCTCCCCAGCAGTCAGTGCCGGCCCCAATGCCCCAGCACAGCATTAGGGGGTGCTGTGCTGCAGAGTAGAGGGCTCTCTCCCCTCACAATCAGTGCTGATGCAGCGTGGCATTAGGGGGTGCTGTGCTGCAGGGAGTGGTGTCAGGGGCTCAGTAAGGGGCACTCTCCCCTGACAGGCCCTTAAAATTCCTCCATACAATGTGGCTGTTAGAAACCTGCTGAGTCACACCCCAGAGATGGCTGCATTTTATGGAAGATCTTGTGAGTACATGACAGACCTCAGAACAGAACCCAGGAGCCCTGCCTCCCAGTCCCTCCCCCGCTCTTACCCACTAGACCCCTCTCCCCTCCCACTCCAGGAAATCTGATATGTGTCACAATAATTCAGGAGATTAAAGGATTGGCTGTGAAAAGTCCATCCTTGCCTGGGGTCACTAGGATATGGCATTTCCACCCCAGATCAAAAAAACCCTGTCTCAGCTATTTCCCACCCCCGATCTCTCCCTAGTGCTCCCCCATCTTCCAATCTGCTCCCCCCAGTTAAGAGCCCCATACTTTAGCCCTCTCCAGCCTGGGACTCACAACCCCCTGCACCTCCCTCCCTGGCACCTGCCCTCCACTCACACCTCAGCTGGTCCATGTTTCTAGCCCCTCCCAGGCACTGCACCCAAGCAGGGAGAGTCAGCAGTGGGGGAGACAGAAGAAAAAGTGGAAGGAAGGGGGGGCTGGCTCACCCCCCCATCTCATTCCTGTGCCCTGGCATGGGGGTGTGGGGAGAGTCACACCCCTTCCCCCGGCGTACAGCTCATTTGGTGGGCAAACACAGAGCAGTCAGGTCCGGGTGCAACTGAGAGGCACCAAATCTCATTTCAGGGAACAAGGAACAGTGCCACCCCACAAAAGCATATTACCACCAGCCTGGCCATGCTGGGCCCAGAACAGACTTGGGGTGTTGCTAGGCCACCTTCCCATGCAAGCACACACACACTCCTCATATACACACACTCTTCACACCCCCTCCTTTCTCTCTCTCACACACACACACACACACACACACACACTCTGCCCTCTGCCCCCAAATGCCCTGCGTTCACCAAGAGAGAATTGTCCAGCCAATCTTCCAGAGCCTCAGAACTGACCCTGACCCATTCCCCATCCATGAGACAAGTTTGCTGGGTCTCAGCCTGGTCGGTCCCTAGCAGGACAGGGCCCACGAGTCCCCCATCACAGCAGCCCTCTGCACTCCCATCCCCCTGTTACACCACCTCCACCCCTCCCACCTTACTATTTGTGGATCTCAGCAGCAGGACTGAGTCAGCCACAGAGACAGCGCTTCCCAGTCCTCCCTGGGGGGATCCAGGGTTTAGGACTGACTCAGCCGTGTGGGGGGAGCTGTGTGTGCACGCACGTATGTGTCCCTGTCCAGGGGGGCCTCCCCCTGCCATTCCCCCCCCGGGGACACACACACAGAAATCAGGCTGCGTGACAAGTGCACAGACCAAGATTGTCCCCCTTAACACAGACCCCTTCCCACCCCCCAACCGTGGCCACCCCCTCAGCACAGACCTCTTCCCACCCCCTGACCGAGGCCACCCCCCAGGCATAGACCCCTTCTCCCCACCAACCAAGATTGTCTCCCTCAACACAGACCCCTTCCCACCCCGACTGAGACCACCCCCCCAGCACAGACCCCTTCTCCCCACCGACCGAGATCGTCCCCCTCAACACAGACCCCTTCCCACCCCCTGACCGAGACCACCCCCCCAGCACAGACCCCTTCCCCCCCGAATGAGACTGCCCCCCCCAGCAAAAACCCCTTCCCACTGCCCGACCGAGATCACCCCTGTGGTCCCAGCACAGACCCCTTCCCAGCCCCCGACCAAGATCCAGACCTCTCCCCTTCCCCAGTCCCAGCACAGACACCTTCCTCCCACTGACCGAGATCAGGTCCCCCATCCCAGCACAGACCCCTTCCCACCCCCCAACCAAGATCCGGACACACACATCCCCGGTCCCAGCACTGACCCTTCCCCCCAACCCAGATTGCTCCCCCATCCCAGCACATACTCCTTCCCCCCCAACCAATATCGGGCCTCTCCCATCCCAGCGCAGACCCCTTCCCCACACCGACCAAGATGGGGCCCCCTCCCCCCTCTCAGCACAGACCCCTTCCTCCAACTGACTGAGGTCGGGCCTCCTCCCCCTTCTCAGTACAGACCCTGTCTCTCCAACCCAAGATCACCCCCTTTGTGCCACACTGATCCCCCCTGCCTGAGATTGGGGCCCCCCTTGCACTATACAGACCGACCCCTCCCAACTGAGATTGCAACACAAGCAGGTGCCCACAGACCCCGCCCCCAACTGAAACTGGGGCCCTCTCTTACACTATACAGGCCCCCACACCAATCAGGATCAGGGTCCCCATTGTTCTGAGCACTACACACCCCCCGAGTGACTGAGCTGGGACCTTCACCACACCAGGCACAGCACGGATCCACAGTGAGGGACAGCCCCTGCCCCAAGAGCTCCCAGTCTGAACAGACAACGCTGGGGAGTGGGAAAGGACTTGAGCCAGGAATAGAACCCAGGAGTCCTGCACCTAGGGTGACCAGACAGCAAGTGTGAAAAATCAGGAGATGGAGTGGGGGGTAATAGGAGCCTATATAAGAAAAAAGACCCAAAAATCGGGACTGTCCCTATAAAATCGGGACATCTGGTCACCCTACCTGCACCCTACTTCCCTGCCCACCCCGCTGTGCCACGCTGCCTTTAAACCAATTCCTCATCTCTTATGCCCTTATAAAAGGCCTGAAGCAAGGGGTCCCCGCACACACACCCCTGCGCTGCCCGGCCAGCTCCTGGGCGTGGAAGCAGGAGACGCCTTTTTTTATATTTACACACACGAGGCTCTCTCAATAATTCAGCTGCAGTCAGCTCAGATTAGGGCTTAGCTTGTCCTGCCGGGATCAGTAATAAATAAAATATCACTGGTTAGCGCAGACGTATGGGAGCAGAGGGGAAGGTATCAGGGGTGAGGACGTTCTTAATGAAAGGCCTTTAAATCCAGCCCCGAGCTCCCCCAGCAATTGCAGATGAGACAGACGGGCCCTCAGGGTAACGAGATCAGTCCAGATCGGCCCCCAGGGTGAGGAAAGGGAGGCACGTCTTAACTGCTTCCCGTTTGATGGTAGTGCCTACAAGCCACAGCAGGAATTGGTGGGCCCATCCCACCAAGCACTGCACGGACCCCAACCAAGGTCGGGCCCCTGTTGTGCCAGGTGCTGCACAGACCCTGACCAAGGTTGAGGTCCCTGTCGGACCAGGCATCATACAGGCCCCTGTGACTGCTATCAGGGCCCCCATCGTGCCAGGGGTTGCACAGACCCCTTCAACTGAGATTGTGGCCCCCGTCATTCTGGGCACTGCACAGCTACACACACACCTGATCAAAGTCAGGGTCCCCACTGGGCATGGAGGGTGGCTAGACCCATTTCCTGGATTATGGGAGGGTTAAAAGTTTGCTACCCACATTGCATGGCAACCTTAACTCTGCCACTGCTGCTGGCAGCGGAACTGGGACACACCTTGCCCTCATCCAGCACAAGTCTATGCGTCCTGATGGCTGTATTGCCCAGGATCCTATTGCACCACGGGCTGTACAGACTCAGCCTCAAACAGCTTTGCGCCCTCCTCCCACTCCCTGCACTAGGCCTTCCAACCACACTGCCCCACCCACTGGGGCCAAGCTCCCTGCTGCATCCACTAAGCCACCTCTTGAGCCACGGTGGCTACACAAGACTTGACCACGGTGAGGCTGCTGGCGTGCAGAGATCACGGCCTGTCGCATCACACTGCCCTGTCCAGCTGTCTCCACCTGTTTTCTCTGGACTTACACTTAGGCCAGGTCCACCCTAGAAGTGCCATGCCAAGAGCGCCGCCTCAGTATGGTACCGGCAAAGCCCTTCCAGCGTGGACCCAGCTTAGCCCGAACACAATGGTGTATCCCAGCCCGTGTGGAACAAGCTGGAGCGGTAAAAGCTTGGCTCCGCCAGCCTAGCTGCCTCTGCACTAAGGGCGTTTGCTGGCACAAACGTGTCGGCTGGAGATCATGCTTATTCCACAGACATTTGTAGCATAGGCCAGGCCTCGGACTGCAGGCTCCCTAGGCCAGGGACCGTCTGTTAGTTCAGTACAGCACCTAGCGCGGTCCGGAGCAGTGGCCAGCAGGAGATGCAGCCAAGCTGGTCCTCAGTGCCCATCGCTGCCCAGTTTTGTGTTAGTGCCCACAGTGCGCTGGCCCCACAACAGCGTCATCAGCCCGAGCTCTGCACCTTTCATCCCTAGATCTTGAAATGTTTTACAAAGGAGGTCAGCCTCATTATCCCCATTGTACGGGGGGGAACTGAGGCACAAAGCGGCGGCATGACTCATCCCAGGTCACCCAGCAGGCCATGGCTGAGCTGGGAGTAGAGCCCTGTCCATCAGGCCACAAAAGGCAGCCCCTGAGGCAGGCACTGGGGCAAAGGGAAGTCCCAGTGCAAGGAGGACCGAATGGGGTTTAAGACCAAGTGACTGGTCTGGAGCTCCAAAGAGGCAGCACAGGCTGCTGGTTCAGCCCTTGACTGGTATGTGAGTCAGGGCGAGGGCATACCGTGAGCATGCCCTCTTCACACGGCCCTCAGGTCCCCAGCGGGGACAGGGAGATGGCAGAGAAAGCGCCACCATCGCTCTGCATTCGCTGCTGTCACCAAGTTTTTGAGTGGTGAATTTCCCTTGTTGAGGGGGAAGGGGGATGGTGGGGAGGGCACAGCAAGGGCACCCATGGGTGACATGAAGGGGCACGCTCTACCACTGCTCCCTTACCAGCTGGGCCTCCTCTGTGACCCTGATGGGACCCAGGAGAGGAGCGGAGCCGCAGAGCCCGGGCACTGAGCATGCCTGGTCTCCCCAGGGTGGGCCCATGCCAGGCACCGAGTGTGCCCAGTCTTCACTCCCCACCCCATCTCCAAGCTGCCCCGTGCAATCATTACTGGAGAACCGCCAACGCATCAGCTGTGTCTGAGCAGCAAGCAGGAGCTCTTCCATCCACGCAGTGTGTGTAATTAACCGCCTTGAAATAACTCGGAGCCCAGCAACTGCTCTGTTGCAGGCAGCAGATGGAATTCGTGGGGATTCCCCACACATGGCCCCCCGTACTCCTCCCTACAACTGCCCCCAATACAGCATCCGACTCTGCCTCCCCCTCCCCCTTCATTCCACACAAGCAGAAGCCATCCTTACCACCGCTGCAGTTGCCTTCCATGCTCCCAACAACCCTGAGATTCGGGTGCTGAAATGCAGCTGCCTCTGGGGTACAGCAGGGGGACTGTTCATACAGGGTTCCTCCACCCAGTGCTGAGATTCAGCCACGTTTGGGGTGGTTGGGCATGGGGGCTGTTTATACAGGGATCCCTTCGTCTGGGCTGAAATGCAGCCACCTCTGGGGTGGAGCGCAGGGGGGCTGTTTAACACACTGGCTTTACACAGCACTGTAAATCGACACAGATATTATAGGAAGTAAAGAGACATGCACTGCCCCCAAGAGGTCACAGTCTAAGGCCCTGATCCCTAACACTTACAGGAAGGATAACATGACTTTGCCAGAGCAGCCCCTGGTGCATGACTGAGCACTAGGATGGGGGGAGGGGGGAAATGCCTCTACATCAAACCTTCCAGGGAGGGAAGTGAGGTCTAGTGGGTTAGAGTAGAGAGCGCTAGGAGTCAGGATGCCTGGGTTCTATCCCCAACTCGGGAAGAATAGTGGGTTAGAGGTGGGGGGCTGGAAGCCAGGACTCCTGGGTTCTACAGAGGTCAGACTATGACTTAAAAAGTTGCTTTTTGGGGAACTCCTTAAAATAAACCCTGACCTCTGACCCCCTTGGGTCACAGCTCCAAGGACCCACCCCACTAGGATCAAAGATGGGTTATTAACCCATGTTAACCAGCAGCTTTTAACCCCAGGTCTTCGCAGGAGCCACTGCATTTGCACCCCCATTAGCCGGGCAAGACAAATCCAAGGGGGCCATGTTGGCTTCTCTATGCCCAGCCTTGACAGACAGAGGAGAGAGATACTCTGTGATCTTTTGTATTCATCCACTCCTGGGGTCTCTGCTAGTCCCCTTCCCCTTTGTTCTGCCCCACTGCACCCCCACCCCAACAGCATTCAGTCTGCTCCCTCCCGACAGGACTATCTCTTCTGGTGACACAAAATTCCCATGCTCCAGGAGGATTATAATCCCACACACACTGCAGCCCCATTTCAGTGCCCACTTCAATGCCAGGGGATTATAATCCCACACACGCTGCAGCTCCATTCCACTGCAATGATGCGGAATTATACCTCCACTCACACACACTGCAATGCCTTGCAAGCGCTCCATGCATCCCCCATTCAGATGTAGTATCTTCACTGCAGTGATATTCCAGTAAGAGTAGAGATCTCAGGGAGATTATACTCCTCCAGATGGGGCAGTTCCAAAGCCCCATGAACCTCCCCATTAGTGAAATAGGTAGCTTCTTGTAGTGCCATTCCAGTGCTATGATGCCCTTTCCAGTGTCAGCTGCCATTCCAGTGCCATAACTCCACCCTTGCAGTGCCCTTCCTCCTCATGGCATTGCTCTACCACTGCCAGACAAACCCAGCAACAAAATCTCGCTCATACCCTTTCAGTTACCAATTCTCCCTTCCCACACTGCGTGGTGGGCCAGGTTCTACCCACATGTTGTCCTCCGCACTCCTGCCACGAGGTGCCAGAGCGGAGGGTGCAGCCCATGCAGCTCCCCCTAATCACCCATCAATCCAGCCAGCCTGCCCTGCAACAGCCCCCCATGCCATCTGGAACAGCCAGGGCACGAGACACCCAAGACCCACTCTCCCATCGGTGCAGCCACAGGATAGACCCTAGGACAATTCGCCGAGCCCTGCCCACAATGCCTGCTGCCCCCTCAGCCACCAGGATGGGCGCAGACAGGCGCCACATTCTGCCAGTGTCATACACATGGGCAGAAATGGTCGCACAGCTCTAAGTTGGTCCTTAAGTGACTCTGCCAAGGTCTTGGAGAATCAAAGCAGCTGAGTCCCTCTCCTTTGCAGGAGATGAGGGCAGAGCCAGGCACTCGCTGGGGCATCAGCCAGCTGACGCCACTAGCAGTCATTAAATTAACTCCAGCCACAGCTCTGCAGAACCCCCTGAAGCCAGAGGTCTGAGGGGACTCCAAAGATGGGGTTCAAGCCCTGGTTCTCAGAGGGGATTGGAGTTTGATGGGTTAGAGCAGGGGAGGCTGGGAGTCAGGACTCCTGGGTTCTGTTCCTGGCTCTGCCACCGACATTGGGTAAGTCCAGGGCCGCCCAGAGGATTCAGGGGGCCTGGGGTCTTCAGCGGCGGGAATCCCCTGCCACCGAATTGCCACCAAAGACCCAGCACTTCAATGGCGGGTCCCAGAGCGGAAGGACCCCCTCCCGCCGAATTGCCGCCGAAGAACTGGAGCGGAAGATGCTCCGGGGGCCCAGAGCGAGTGAAGAACCCCACTCCAGGGGCCCCAAAAAACTCTCATGGGGGCCCCTGCGGGGCCCGGGGATAAATTGCCCCACTTGTCCCCCCCCTCTGGGTGGCCCTGGGTAAGTCCATCTTCATGCCTCTGTTTCCCTTCCCACTTTTTGTCTAAATAGACTGTAAGCTCCTGGGAACAGGGACAGTCTCTCGCTGTGGGTCTGTGCAGCACCTGGCATGACAGGGCCCCAATCTTGGTCAAAGCATCTGCATGCCACTGTCATATAAATACCAGGGTTTTTTGGCAGTAAGCCTTGCACACAGGAAAGCAATCACGCTGGATTACAAGGCTGCGTACAACTGGGAAGGTTTGGGGGGTGGGTTACAAATAAAGGATCACTTTTTAAGCCAGTTTGCAAAATCAGGTTCAAATCCATACTTGCAGAAACTACTGTAAATTAAATCTGGTGCTTTGGGGAGGGAGGGGGGAGCACACTATTGAATTAAGGCCAGAAAGGGTCTTTGGGATTTGTTTTTTTTGCTCCTTCTTTTGGCTGCAGGGAAAGAAATTATCCATCACATTTATCTGGGCCACCACTTTAAAGAAAGGAAAATTATAAAGAAATTACAAACCCGTTAACTACAAGGCGAGAGATTGCACAAGATGTGGGGGAAGGAGGGGTTTTCTTCCCTTCTATGCAACATTGAAATGTATCAATTAGTCACAGCCCTGGCTTTTGTTTTATAATTGGAGGAAAGGGGCAGCAGAAGGAAATTTAAAAGGAGAAAAAGCAATAGCCAAGCGAGCAGGTTTATAAACATGCAGGCACACGCGCCAGAATTTGGAGCAAATTAAAGAAAGTTGAACTCCTGGGTGGAACGTTGTAGCAAGACGATAAGGAAAAGCAACAGAAGGAGAATGCTCTCCAGGGCTTTTGTGGGGCTGTTTTATCTGAAGTGATAAAACTCCTCGAGTGAAATATTCCAAGGAGAACTCTTCTCAACTATTCACCGCAAGAGGGAGGGAGAGGAAATCAACCTTTCAGTAGGTTCTCTTCTCTGTCTCACTGGCGCTGTGTCTGGGCCCAATCGCACACCAGTTTGCACCTGGATGTCCAGGCGGAGTTCAGTTTTGTTTAGGCCAGTCGGGAATGAGTTTAGGCTACGCTGAAGCAAAGGCGCTAACGCCGAGGAAGGCAGCACAAGAATGGTTGGAAGCAGAAAGCCAGACACGTCCTAATTTAAAACAAGGCTCCAGTTTTTAAAAGGGAGGGGGATTAACCACTGGAACAAACCCCCAAGGGCAGGGGTAGGTTCTCATCTCCAGGCCAGATGGCTGCCATTCTGGAAGATGCTTTAGACCAATGGTTCTCAACCAGGGCTGCACGTACCCTTGGGGGTACACTGAGGTCTTCCAGGGGGTACATCAACTCATCTAGATATCTGGCTAGTTTTACAACAGGCTACACAAAAAGCATTAGCGAAGTCAGAGCACACTAACATTTCATACAGACAAAATGCGAAAGGAAGCAGTTTCTCAGTAACAGTGAGCTATGACACTTCTGTATTTTTGTCTGATTTGGTAAGCAAGTCATTTTTAAGTGAGGTGAAGCTTGGGGATACGTGAGACAAATCAGACTCCTGCAAGGGGGCCAGTCATCTGGAAAGGCTGATACCACGGCTTTAGATAAACACAAGGCCTTGAGCTCAGAGCAGGGGTGAGGTTCTCTGGCCTGTTGCGCAGAAGGGCAGATGAGAATATCTAACAGTCCTTTCTGGCCTTTCAGTCTATGAATCCAGGCCTATGAATCCCGTAGGCCCTGAGAAATCAGTGTTTGGGGGCTGGATTGCGTTGGTTCGAGACCAGCAGCAGCCAGCTTCATCCAGTTTTAAGCCAGTGCCGATATGCCCCATGCAACATTGAAACCACCCAATCTTTGCCTCCACAGGCACCAGGCTGAGAGCCCCCAGCTCTTTGCATCCAGCGATTGCCAAGCGCTCTCCAAAGCAGGCCTGTGTCACCAACTCCCTTCTACAGAGGGGAAACTGAGGCACAGGGAAAACAGTGACTTGTCCCACATAACCCAGTAGGCCCGCGGCAGGGCTCAGCATCCCGAGTGCCACAGCCGGGATCTAGCCTCTAGGCCAGGCTGCATTTGGGGTGTAAAACACTGCCAGTGGGACAGAGTGTGTGGGGAAGCCTCATCTGGCCCAGGTTCCATCCTTCCTGTACTTCGCATGGTTGCTAAGCCTCAGTTCAACCCCAGTGGGGCAAGAAGGGGTGAGGCTGTGGGTCTGGATCCACCCAACTTGATTTCATATGAATATTTCCAGCGCCCTGTCTCCAAAAATCATTTGGCAGGACAGAGCCAGCCCCCAAGCGAGTGAACATGCTGGAGAAAGGGCCTGGGTGCTGCAGGGGGTCGGACAAATCTACTGACCTACAACCCCGCTGCAACACCTGGCTTCTGCATCCAGACAGAGACAACTGCTCAAGTGGGCAAAGGGCCACACTAAAAATCTGCTTGGATTCCCCTCCATCCCCCAGAGCGAGTGCTGGGCGTGTGGCTGAGGCCAGAATGAAAAGACAGCTATAAAATAGACTCGCTGCATATTTGTATCCGATCCTGGAGTCCATTCCCTGGGGTGAAAGACCATGGCAGGTGTCTGTAAATCAAAGCCAAACACCTGAGACATAATAAGTGTGGGATGTAAATACATGGCTACATGAGATGGATAGACACAGACGCATTTCCCTCAGAACCGTATTCATCATTCCCTCTCGCCCTGACAGTCCAGTTCTGGGCTGAGCAGGCACAACAGAACTGGGCCATTCACACTGGGAAATTTGCCGTTGGTTTCCTAATAAAATTAATTACAATAGTTGAACTGAGTAGATACCATATACACACACATACACACGCACGGTGCTCTTGTCGGGTGGGGGCTTATTTTCAGGGTAGAAATCAGACATTCATTTCATTTGGTGGGAGAAAGGCCCTTGGGCGCCAGCCACATACAAAATCGTGGAAACGGAGATGCTATTGTTTGATTTATCTAGGAAAAATTCCTCCCTCTTCCAAAGGCAGCGGTACGTTGCCCCTGATGCTGCGATAGTGTCTGACAGAGGGTTGGAAAAGCGATAAGGTGGTGGGCTGGAGTAATCGAACGCACAAAATTAATAATATAAATGTTTGCAACATGCCAGCAGAGATATCTAACAGCCAGCCTGCGCTAACTAACAGCCCCTACTGCGAAACGCAAGCCAGGAGCTCGGCAACTGACTCCTATTTCCATGGCGGGGGGGTTAATTTTCTTTAAAATCCTATTTTATACAGGGCTTCACATACCACCACTTGTTTCCAAGGATGCCTTTCATTTCTGCTGGAAACCCTCCACTCATTTCCAATATAATTATTCTCCTCTCGTTCTCCAGACAAACTCCCCTTAAAGGGCACAACACAGCCTCCCACCCTCACTTTGCTAAGAGAAATGCTCCCCATCCCACGTCAAAATATTTCAAGAGATAGATGCTACAGTTAACTCTGGAAAGAGGGGTTCAGAGCTTTGAGCTAATGCCAGCAACATTTTGTCAGATTGTGCTTTCATCTCCCCCGCCATCCCCCCACCCCACACTGTGTAATTTCATAAGCTTTGGGGTGTTGTGTATTTATGTGAGAAACAACACTACAAAACACACACAAGAGGCACAATTAATGGAAGCCCTTATCTGCTCCAATCCGAATGAAACCATCCCATTAATATTAAATAACATCGTGAATAATAACAACCACCAATCTTCAGCCAGACCCATCTGGAAGCAGAATATTGCTATTTACGAATATGTTAATCCTAGTCTAATCGCAGCAGCAGTGCTGTTCTTCAAACCATGCTGGAATTAAAGAATAATACTAACATACGGCTAATATTCACGCTGCTTTCTTCCCTGCCTTCGTCTGGGCAAGATGTATTTTTTTAACTCAGCATTACAGATGATCTATCCGCCGGCGTTACTCCTAATGCAAAGATATCAACTCCAAATGCCAGTTGCTTGCTTCAGAGAGATAACCTCAACCTTATAGATAAGGTTCACACACGCGCACACACACACACACACACACACACCCCGTGTAAAATAAATATATAAAAGACAGCCCCAGGGAAAAAATATTTTGCCAGGTCCCCACCCCCACTGGAGAGCGCAGAAAAAGCTAATATGTCCTCAGCTCGCCTCGTTACACCCCCCTAATATCTCCTCACCGCCACCCCAATGCAGCAATGACTCCCCTGCTGCCCTCCCATCCACACACCTCAATGCCACCTCTGCCGGCTCTGTGTCAGCAGCGAGGCAACCCTCAGCCCCCACACATAAATCCTTAAAATAGATGTCAGGGTGAGACGGGGGTGCTCCCCACCCCTGAAATGTGCATGGATCGGCTTCAGCTCCACCACACCCCATCCCCTTGTAGTGATGCCCCCCACAACCCATCCTCACCACCTTGCTGCTTTGCAATACTATGGAAACCCCCACGGTTGCCACGGTTGCAAAGGGTGGGGGGGAGGCTAGTGCAAATGGATGCAGCGGTACCCCACCCCCTCCCATCGCCCCCCACCCCCAAGGGCAGTGATGGGCGCAGCATCCCGGTACCTGCTCCGGGGGGGGGGCCTTGTACGTCCAGCTGCTGCAGAGGAAGGCAGGAGACAATAGAAAGGTGGTGGACCCTCCTCCTCCTCCTCTTCTCTCTGCTCCCCCCTCCCTGCCTGGCTCCCTTGCAACAAGAGATGCTGCTGGATGCTGCTCCAGCAATCCGCCTGCAAATATGAGTGGCAGCATCAGCACCACAGCTACAGCGCCGCCCCTCTCTCCCCAGCAGGGGCGGGGGGGTTGTGCAGGGAATTTGGCACTGTGGGGGGGCATGCACAGAGCAAATACAGCCCCAGGCTGAGGAACCAGATTTCTACCACCACTGTCATGCACCAAGACAGGGACCAAGCCATGAAGAGCTAGGCAGCCTTGGCTCGTGGGTGGAGCATGGGGCTGGGAGGCAGGTCTCCATTATTGCAATGCCAGTGCAGCCTGGCCTAGTGGGTGGAGTACAGAGCTGGGACCCAGGACTCCATTATTACAATGCTGGGGCAGCCTGGCCTAGTGGATGGAGTATGGGGCTCGGAGCCGAGATCCCAGTGTTGCAATGCTGGGGCAGCCTTGCCTAGTGGGTGGAGCATGGGGCTAGGAGCCAGGACTCCATTATTGCAATGCTGGGGCAGCCTGGCCTAATGGGTAGGAGCCAGGACCCCAGTTTTGCAATGCCGCATCTGTCCACCATTTGAACAATTCCTCCCCAAACAGATACATGATAAAATGGGGGTGATACATTTGCAAACTCTAGGGGACAGGGACCTAGATTTCCTGTATCCCTCTCAAGTGGGAACGGGAGTGGAGTCAAGGGGTTACAGAAGGGGGTGGCTGAGAGTCAGGACTCCTGGGTTCTGTGGGAAGTCAGATTGGTGACCGTCCCTGCCCCAACAAGCTTACAGTTGAATGGACAGAGAGTGGGAAGGGAAATCGAGGCACCAGTGGGGGAAGGGACTGGTACTAGATGGGCCCATTGGTCTGAGGTGGGACAGGGAGAGAGTGGGAGAGATATTGGGCTGGATGGCCCGTCCAGAGGGGAGGGCCTTGCCCAATGTCAATGGCAGAACCCAGGAACAGAACCCAGGTAGGGTGACCAGACAGGAAATGTGAAAAATCAGGATGGGGGTGGGGGGTAATAGGAGCCTATATTAGAAAAAGACCCAAAAATCAGGACTGTCCCTATAAAATCGGAACATCTGGTCACCCTAAACCCAGGTGTCCTGAGATGCAGTAAATTATCAGACTTTCCTTCCATTCGGCTCATCAACCAGCCTGGGCCCCAGGAGGGAACAGGATTTAAGGGCACAAACAGATACAGTAAATGACAGGTGAGATGCTGCTGCAGCCCTTTGAGAATGTACCAAGTAACATAAAGTGCTGTTACAGTGGGGCTGGCACGGACATGAGGGGAGAGTGCCCCTACTGAGCCCCTAGCCCGCTCCAAGCACCACAGCATCCCCTGCTTCGCCCCCTTCCCACCTCCCTGCAGCACAGCACCTTCTACCAAGCCCATGCCCCCCCCACGGCATAGCGCCCCCTACCGACTCTGTCCCCACTCTGCATACAGCACCCCCTACTGATCCCTCCCTGCTCTCTGCAGCACAGGGCTCCCTGCTGAGCCCCACACCCCACCCTGCAGCACAGCGCCCCTAGTTCCACTCTCCCACCCCCCAGCTACTTCTCCAGCAGCCCACAGACTGAGCTTGCTTTGACCACACAGCTCCGTTCAGCCCCCGTCTGCACCCCCTGCCGTCAGCCCAGACAGATGGACCCCCCTGCTTGTCATTTGCATTACAGCGGCAGGCAGCACTAATGTGCTACTGATGGCCGGGAACCTGGCCAGGAGCTGACACCATCTCAGCTCACCCACTGCAGGCAGGGTGGGGAGCATGGAGGGACAGGGTCACAGCCCATTCACGGGCTGCAATGGAAGCCCCCAAAGGATCTGTACAGTCAGATAAATCTCTGCCCTGCTCCATACACAGAGAGAGCTGCATGGTCCCCCTTAGGGACCCCTGGACACCCTAACCCAGGAGTCCTGACTACCCCCTCCCCCTTCTCTAACCCACTGGACCCCAAGCCCCTCCCGGAGCCAAGAAGAGTACCCAGGAGTCCTGGCTCCAATCTCTTGCTGTCTTCTCGCATGTCTGTAACATGGAAGGGGAGTGGGTCTTGCTATTAGAGCAGGGCTGAGAGTCAGGGCTCCTGGGTTCCCAGCTCCACAAGGAGTGAGGAGGGGAGTCTTGGGAGAGTCTGGAAGTCAGGACCCTGGGACGTGGCGTAGCCAGGTTCTAAGTGTAGGGGGAGCAAACGTAAAAAAGGCGCCCCCCCTTGGCTCCTCCTCTGGCCACACACCCTCAGCTCCTCCAGTTTCCCCCCCAGATTAACCTCAGGGCTGGCTCAGGACTCCTGCAGGCTTCCTGGGGGTGCAAATACCCCCATCCCCTCGCTGTCCCAGGAGAGTCGCTCCTGCCCAGCGCACTCTACAGGTGTCCCCCGCCAGGTTGTGCCGCCCGGTCTCACCTGCAGAGTCCTGTCCCTACTGCCCTGGGTTCTATCCCAAGGCTGGGAGGGGTGGAGATCTAGTTGTTATAGCAGTTGGCTTTATGTCTCATGTGAACCCCCAGCTGCACAGCCCCCTTAGCACCACACTGGGGCATGGACATGAGGGGAGAGTGCCCCTACTGAGTGAGCCCCCAACCCGTTCCCTGCACCACAGCACCCCTGGGGCTGACTGTGAGAGGAAAACACCCCCTGCTGACTCCCCAGCTCCCCTTAGCACCGCGCCCCTTAGCACTGCAGCACTGGGGCCAGCACTGACTGTGAGGGAGACCGCTCCCTACTGACTCCCCAACTCCCCTAGCACCACACAGGGCCAGCACTGACTGCAAAGAGAAAGCGCCCCACACATGCCTTCCTGTAGGTCTCCCATCCCCGCTGCATATGCCTTGGCCAGCCTCTTGGCCCAGGCACCAGGACTGAACCAGGGAACCCCCCAGCTCTAAAAGTGGGAGCTCACACTGGCTGTGGACCCATGCCACACGCCGGACAGTGGGGACAACTGCAGCTGGCTGCGAGCTCAGGGTTACCTGCCCAGGCGCTCTGGTTTGAAGCAAAGGCAGGAGGGGAGGGGGGAGAAAAGATGATTCCCCAGCCCCCAAGAGACCCACCCCCACTCATGCCTCTATTTGCAATTCCTTTTAAGCCATGCTTCAAATTAAAGGAGCAGCCGCTGCGGAGATGGATTCCAAGTGGGGACTCCATCGCTAGCCTTATGGGCAACAAACCCACAGGTGGGCCCTGAGGACTGGTCACTGTCTTGGGAGATTTCAAATGCTCCCTGCCATCATCTCCCCTGCTGCACTCGCTGCTTCATCACTTGCCCCACTCCTCATGGTGCCCCCTACTGGGTGAGGCGGGGAATAGCCGGGAGCTCCCCCTCAGCCACCTCCTGCCCTGCTCCCCACAGCTCTGTGTGGAGTATGTCCTGGGGCCAGGACCGAGGGGCAGCACAGGGCCGGTGGGGGCCGAGGGGGAGGAAAACGCTGACTGTAGGACTAAAAGGGGCCCCTAGCGAGACCTAGGAAGGTCAGAGTGAGCCCATCCCATCCCCCACTTGCCGATAACAACCCAAGACCACAAGCACCTGGTCTCAGCTGAGCCACCCCCAACCAAAGGCCTGTGGGCCAGGGATAGAACGGAAGAGCAGGGGGCATGGGCAGGGAATGGGACACAGATGGGGCCTTTCCCCTCTAGGGGGCGCTGGCTCTGATCCGGCACCAGGGCAGGGGTCCAGCTGGGTCAGGGAACGAAACACGAGCCAGAGCCGGCTCCAATCCAGCCCCATATGCTCTGTTAGCTTCTAGGCTTTATTCCTCTCATACAGTGCAATGTGTTCAGCGTGGGGGGAAGGGTGACAGTGCCAGCTCAGCAGGCCCCACAGGTCCCTCCAGCTTCCCTGCCTCACACACAGCCCCGAACTCTCACAGAGCCTCCCCACCCCTCCACCCCATCACATGAACACAGCCACCCCCTCCCCCAACACTGACCCATCCCCCCACACTGCACTGCTCCTCCCCCCGCCCACAGGGACCTCTCCCTGGGGTCTGTTCACCCCTCGCCTACCATGAATGATGCGAGGGTCGTGGCAGCTGCTAGGCTGAGACCTGACATATTTGTTACACACACAGGGCCCCGAAGGGCTGGGAATGGAGTCACCCCACCCCCATTGCCACAGAAGAAGCATCGTCCTAGAGGATCAGGAGCCCCCACAGCTAATGGCTGAGGGTGGATGGGGATCATTTGTCCTGGGACACCTTCTAGACTAGCTCTCAGATCTGCTGGGAAAAGGGTCTCTGTGGGGAGCCCTGGGGTAACCTTCACCCTGGAATCCAATGAATCAGCAAGCAGGAGCAGAGCATGGGCAGCCCTGAGCCAATGTCCCCCCTTTGCCCCCAGCCAGCTTCTTTGCAAAACCATCACACACCACACACAACAGACTGTCTGCTGAGTAGGAGACCAGGGCTGGGTAGCAGGGGACTGCAGGTCAGGAGCGAAGGGCACCAGCAATGCTGGGGGGATGAGGGGGGGGGGCCCAGGGCTGGGCTAGCAGTGGGCTGCGGGTCAGGACGGGGGGGAAGCCAGCAATGCTGGGAGGGCAGGGCTGAGCTAGCAGGGGACTGCAGGTCAGGAGTGAAGGGCACCAGCAATGTTGGGAGGGGTGAAGGGGGAGCCCAGGACTGGGCTAGCAGGGGGCTGTGGGTCAAGACAGGGGGCACCAGCGATGCTGGGGGGGCGGGGCTGGGCTAGCAGGGGACTGCAGGTCAGGACTGGAGGGCACTAGCAATACTGGGAGGGGGCAGGGCTGGGCTAGCAGGGGACTGTGGGTCAGGACTGGGGGCACTAGCAATGCTGGGGGGCAGGACTGGGCTAGCAGGGGGCTGTGGGTCAGGACGGGGGGGGGCACCAGCAATGCTGGGGGGGCAGGGCTGGGCTAGCAGGGGACTGTGGGTCAGGACTGGGGGCACCAGCAATGCTGGGGGGGCAAGGCTGGGCTAGCAGGAGGATGCAGGTCAGGACTGGGGGCACTAGTAATGCTAGGGGGGCAGGGCTGGGCTAGCAAGGGACTGTGGGTCAGGACTGAGGGGCGCACTAGCAGAACTAGAGGGGGAGCCCAGGGCTGGGCTAGCAGGGGGCTGCGGGTCAGGAGCAAGCAGTCCCGGGAGGGGCACACACAGACCAATCCTTGCAGATACTGTGCAGCTGATGGTCAATGCCTAAGCTGCTAGGGGCTTGTCTGCCCCCCAAGCCACCCACCATCTGCAGGATGTGAGACGAGCACCCAGAGAACCTGTTACTCACCAGACTGACTCATGCCCGGTAGCCCATCCCCAGCAGTGCCAAGGGCTGCATGCCCAGGACCAGCTCACTGTGCAATTCGCTCTGATGGCTCGGAGCAGGAAGGCTGCTCCCCTCCAGGCCCCATTGCAGGCCCCCAGTGATGGGATGGGGGACAGCCCCTGTTGCAGCCCCCAGGATGTGCTGTGCCACCGCCTCACCCCCTCCAGGGCCCACTGCATCCTCCTCAGCAAAGAGGTAGGCCAGGGCACTGTGCTGCTGCCTCCTGTGCCCCACTACAGCCCCCCCAGCATGGCAGAGGAGGGCTGCCTTGTGCTGCCAGCCCCCCTGGCAGGGCATGGAACAGCCACTGGTTGCTTAGCAGCCCTGGAGCACACTCGGCTGCTAGGGGAGGCTGAGGAGGGGGGGGAGGACTGAGCGACCTTTCCTGCCCTTGCATGGCAGAAGCAATTAAATCAGTGAATGCAGAAGTGGGGGGGGAGTGTCTTGACAACAGAGCATGGGCTGCAACTCGGAGCCTCCCCCAGGGCAGAGGGAGAGAATGAGACAGACACAGAGAAGATGGAGGGTGATCCCTGGCCAGAATCCCTCTTTGGACTGGTATGAACTGCCCCAGGCCAGCACCTCCCCAGCTGCTGCCAGCCTGAGACACAGACATCCCTAGGGTGGGGCACGGGAGATCCTAAATGACGCTCCTGCCTCAGTCCCCACAGCGCCCCCTGCTGGGAGAGGCCAGGGCTGGAGTAGCTAGGATTCTCCCCACACAGCCATGCTCCCTGGAACATCTCGTTTATGAGTGTAAAGTGATTATTATCCCCTCCCAACCCCCCCACCACCACCACCACATCCTGTGGCTCCTGCTCCCACTGACTCCAATGGCTTTGCTGCTAAACGGATCTGTCCCTCCTGGAAACGCATCCTGTGGGCCAATTCTGAGTAGCCGCCTCCCCTGCTCTCCACTCAGAACTGTGGAGACCCTGCAGAGTCCCCTCACCTCGCAGTCAGGTTTGGGACCCGGGTATCCTGCAAGAGAAAGACATGCCCTGCCGTGCAAGCAAGGACTGTGCAGCAGGGAACAGGGCAGGGCCCCCGTCAGGAGCACTATCCCCTCACAGCCCCTGCCCCAGTGCTTCAGCGCAGTTCTAGAGGGCGCAGTGCTGCAATGGGTGCTGGCTTTTGGATGAGAACTAAAATTGATGATCTAACCCGCCCTAGGCAGTACAATTCCTGGGGCAACCTCCCCTCCCCACAACATTGTGGTTTGAACCCTCGAGTCCTGGGCAGGTGCCAGGGATGCCAGTCTGACTGAATATTCTCTGCTCTTCAGTTGGATGCAAGATACTTCCGGTCTTAAACTGTATAAATAATGACTGATTTACTCGGGAAGCCCAGACTATTGAGCTGAGTCCTGTAAATTAATAAAATTGCAGAAAACATTTTTAAAAAATGACAAAGCAGAAAAGTCTGTGTGTTTGTCAGAGCTGATATCTCAGATCCAGTGTGACAAGCAGGTCAGAGAGTTACAGACAAGACCTCGTTAGGAATCCAAGCCACGGCACGTGTAGGGGGTCCTGCCCTGACCTCACCCCCCACCAGGGCATACCATGTGTGTGTGCCAGGGGATTCGTCCTCAGACTGGTACATTCAGAGAAGTGCATGCATGATAAGAGCCATCTAGTGCCCTTCGCAAGACCCAGGGTGCCCAGCTACCGATCAAGGATGGTGGGAGCACAGGGCTACGGGGTGAGAGGAAAAGCAGCTGTGTGGTTATCATGGGCCTTGTGGGAAGGAGGGAGCGAGACAGAGGAGTGGAGCTGGAATGAGGGGGATGGAATGAAAGCACATGGAGGAACATGGAGGACAGACAGCTAGAAACACGGCCATAGGCAGCTGGAAAGCTAGAAAGCGGAAGGAGAAAACCAGCCTGAAGAATGAGCAAATGGACAGAACACGAAGGCTGAAGAAAGAACGAACAAGCAAACGGATGGAAATGCAGGAGAGCACCGAGGAGAATGAATGAATGAGAATAGGAGAAAACAGCCCAGAGGACACAAGAGCCAAGGAAGGCAGAGCTTGGCCAGGCCAGGCCGTGGGAGGCAGCCCAAGCAGTCGGCCGAGGGGATCTCTTCACACAGCTTCATTCCACGCAGCATCTCTCCCACCCAATGCCCACCACCAGGAATGTGGCACATCCTGTAAGCACGAGCGCTGCCTCCTGCATTTATCCAGCATTCCATCCCCCGGTTCTGAGATGCAGCTGCCTCTAGGGTGGGATGTGACAGGTGTTTATACAGGGATCACTTACTAATGCTATCTATGCCTGCTAATGCTTCTCACTAATACTACAATTACTACTACCCACTAACTACTAATACCACTTACTAACACTGCCCACTGCTTACTCCATTTACTAGTATAGATTGCTAATCCGCCTACTAGGATACGCCTTACAACGCTACCTATTACTAACACCGCTTCCTACAAACATCACCAACACGCTGTCTCCAAGGAAAAATAATCTGGAAAAACTGAAGAGGTGACTATAAATTGGATGAGTTCATCCAATTTAAGCCCCAGTGTGGACACTCTCATTTGGAATACACGTGGCTTGAATTCGGAGTTGTGCTTTTTCAAGGGTAGATAATTAATCTGGCGTCAGGGAGGTGGTGAATTTAAAGCAGATTGGCCATTCCCGATTCACTCCGGGTGTGGATGCTCTAGGTCTGGAGACAGAGATCCACCTATGGAGTTTCATCAGCCACAAATGCATTTGTAAACCAGCCTTAAAGCTAAACCAGAGTCAGGCCATTTTATTCCAAATGAGAGTGTCCGCACAGGGAGTTAATCCGGTATAACTAGACCAGTAAACTAGACAGAAACAGCCTTATTAACGCTACTCCCTCTCCCATAATACCTCTCCCTACTGCTGCAAGCAGTAGTGTTTACTTGTACTGTGCCACAATCACCTACTAATCCTGCATCCCAATACCACTCCCACCTGCTCATGCGAAAGCAATTGCCCACGCAGCTCTGGCCACTGGCTGGCGCACAGACCCCACAACCCAGGGTTCTCTGATTTTTCCAGTCTCTTTCCTGGGGGTGTTGGTGGGCTGCAGACTTGTCTGGCAGGCATTCATTTGTTCATCTTTCGATGCTTCATGTCCCTGTCTGTCTGCCACCCCCTAGCCCCCACTCTGCTGGTTAAATATTAATGGAGCTCTTGTCCCTCGCCTGTGGGCCCCAGGGCTGTGTCTGCCAAGGCCCTGGACATGCTGTCCCGGGCATTGCTCGGCTCTGCACCGCCTCCAAAACAGGAGCATAGCACCCCCTGAAGGGTTCCCCCAGCTCTGCACTGTTACCACACGCGGGGCAGGGGGAATCAGAATTCCCCCCCTCAAATACTGCATGCACAGAAGGAGTTGGAATAGTCCCCCCCTTAGCACCGACCCTCATCTGAGCCTTCCCTGGGCTCCAGCCCACACCCCATCACCCTCACGGGACACTCTGGTAACAGTTTTGTCCGGCACACAGAGGGGGTCCGACTAGCGCCCCCATCAGCATCCCCTGCAGGGGGCTCCACAGCACTGCGCTGTTATCACAGGCACACACACACACACACTCCGCTGTCGGGCGCTGCATTACCAATCCCCCACCACTGCCCCCTGCCCAGGCCCGCGAGCAACAGCAGGCTGCTGGAACACAGCAGCGGTCAAGGGCAAAACAGCAAAATCCATCGCCCTCAGTCGCCAATGGGCAACAGAATGTAAAGAAAAAACCTGTGGGCCTTAATCTCTCCCCTGAATGTCGGTATCAGCCTGATGCCAGCAGACAGCTCTGGGTGTGGGGTCCTCGTCACGCCAGGCACTACTCACACACCCCTGGCTCCCGCATTGCACTGGGTGCCACACACACACACCCCTCCCACAGCACAGACCTCTGCAGCCCCCTCATTGCACCAGGAACTGCTGAGACCCCTCCAGTCCTGACCGTCTCATCACCACAGCCCCCTCATTGTGCCATGCTGTGACCCCTCATCACTCTGGGAGCCTTGCAGACCTTCCCGATCATGCTTGGGTGCCCTGCTGTGCCAAGAACTGCACAGACCCCTGGCCAAGATGGGGCCCCTCACCACCATGCCAGGTGGCGCACAGCCCCCCAACCAGCCAAAATCTGGGGCCTCGCTGGACCAGATGTGGCACAGCTCCCACGACCAAGGTAAGGGCTGTCCCCAGTGCTAGTGCTGCACAGACACACAGCGAAACCTAGGCCTTGCCCAGTCGGCTCACAGGCCAGACGCAGGAAGGGTTCTTCTCCCTGTCTGACTGACAGGGAAACTGAGACACAGAACAATGATGTGACTTGCCCCATGTTTCACAGGGCATCTGCAGCAAAGCCAGGAACTGAACCCCATTGTCCAAGTCCCCCACCAATCCCTTACCCACCAGGCCCCCTACTGCCTCCCCATCACTCACCTCACCTTGCTGGCCTCCACTCCACCCGGCTGGGCCAGTCCTGTCCAGCAGTGACTGGCGCTGTCCCGTTTCAGCCGCTGGTGCCATTCCAGGGGTTGCATCAGCAGGTCCAAAGTTCTCAGCTGGAGTCTACAAGCCCATCCACACGCCCCCCCCACAGACGATGGGGCAAAGCAGGCCCCTGGTGCCAGGGCATCAGCAGCCGCCAATGTCCTTGGCAGAGCCTGTACCCAGCAAGTCCCAGCTGCCCCATCCCAGGCAGACAGCAGCACTCACAGAAGAGTTCCCTACAGACACCTCGCCTAAGCTGCACTACCTCCCTGCCCAGGGGTAACGGAACCCAGGAATCCAGGCTTTCTCCACTCCACCTCACGCCCTAGGAGCAGGGCCTAGGAGTCCTTCCTGGCTCTCTCCACATACACCCCCACCCCAGCCCCTAACCCCCCCTCCCCTAGATGAGAATGGGACCCAGGAGTTCTGATTCCCCTGTTGTAACCCACTAAACAATGCTTAAGGTGGGAGGAGAGATCACAAAGGGCACCAGACCTGCCCCTCCCCCCCAAAATAAAAGATTTAAAAATCAAGCTGGGTTGACCTTTAAGTGCCATTTTACTAAAGCTTCTGCTCCCAAATTTTGATAATTCCCCCCATGCTTCTTTCACCCACTAAGCACTGTCACGCACCCCACCCTGTCTCGAGGGTGAAGCCCAGCAGTCCAGGCATCTCCCTCCCCTGTTCCAACCCACTAGGGCTGGGGCCCAGAGCTGGGAACTGACTCCCACAGGTGCCAAATCTGCCAGTGTTTGCTGATGTGGTGAAGCTCCCAGCTGCTGGAGTCATGAGATAAATGTCTCAGGTTTTGGCTTACAACAAAGAAGCCAGGGCCTAGCCCACAGGGCTGAAGAGAAACCTGGAAAGTGTGATCCCCAAAGAGTCCAAACCAGGAACATGACGTAACAAATCCCAGCTTCCCCCCCTGCACTTTAACCCACTACACCCTACTCTACTCCCAGAGCTGGGCTAGAACCCAGGAGTCCTGATTTCCTGCTCTACCCTACTATAACCACCACACCCTATTCGCCTCCCAGAGTTAAGGGCAGAACCTAGGCATCCTGACTCCCATTCCCCACCTCAGTCTTTTCCACTAGACACACTTGCCACCCACATATGGACTAGGACCCAGGAGTCCTGACTTCAGCCCCCCCACCCTCTAACCACTGGACTCCATATCCAGTCTTGCAATCATACTTCCTTGCTGGGCTTTCATTCTGTGTCTATTAAATGCCTTCCCCCATCTCCGTTCTTGGGCCCTGGGCTCTGCAAGAATGCCACATTTATCAGCCATTACCAAGGTTACAATAATATACGAGTTTGGTGCGAAACCCAGATTGAGTGACTCAAGGACAGGGCCCCAGGGCTGTGAGAGGGGATGGGGAATTGGACATAGTCCCTTTCCCTCGGGGTGGGGAAACAGCTCCGATCTGGCCCCAGGATGTGGGGGCTGGTTGGCTGAAGGGGCGGAGGATGGGACATGGGCGGTACTTAAGGATGAATTATTGTTCGCTCTTAATGCTCATTGGTTTCTAATTTGTATTCGTACTGAATTCTGAGTCCAGCTAGTAGCTGTCGTCTATCTCAGCCCCATCCTGGTAACATGGCAGGACCCTGCCCCCCTTGGGCCTCAGAGCCATTCCACAAGCCAGCCGGCCAACAGGTGCTGCAGGAAGCAATCAGGGGAGGGACTGGGGATCCCATTGTGTACGTCACTAGGGACAAGGATAACAATACCCCTGCAATCCCATAATAGCCCTTCCCCAGCCTGGGTGCAGCAGGCTCAGCCAAGCTGATGCCATGGGAGCGGCCACCAGTTAATTGCTTGGTGGATTCAATACAGGGCAGAGCCGACTCATTCTTTCCATTTCATTGTCTCGTTCCATCGCTACTGGTCCGTCTCCCAGCACAGCACATGAGGGGGGCAGCAGGTGGGCTAGAGAGAGAGTGTTCAGAGGGTTTTATTTCTCTTTCCACAGCTGAGACTCCCAGTACAAACTCAGCCTTTCCCCTGTAGGGAGCGCCAGCCGCAGTCCCCAGGGCAGGAGGACTGGGGGCGTCTGGGGGCAAGGAATGGGTCTTGGGGCCTGTCCACTCTAGGGGACACTGGCTCTTATCTAGCCCCAGGGTTGGGGGGACTGGCTGCCTGTGGGTTGGGGGCGGGAATGGGATATGGGACTTTTTCCCACAAGGAGGGGACACTCCTATCTGGCTCCACTGTGATGCTACTGAGTGTCCCATCCCCTGTAAAACAAGTCTGGGTCTGAGATCAGGGAGCAATGAGGCAGGAGTGTCAACTGGCACTGTTTGGTTTTCCGGGGGCAGCATCACCGCCCAGGGCCAGGGAGAGAACTTTGACTCACAGCCACCAGCTCCCACTCCCTACCCAGAGCAGGGTGAGAGCATTGACAGGGTGCAGTTTAAAGGTCACATCTGATTTCTGTGTCTAATCCGCTTACAGGGGAGGCAGTGGCTCGTGTTTACCTGCCTGGTTAATACCAGACAGCACTTATCTCTCTCTGCAATCCATATTTCCAATCAATGCCTTTCATAATTCAATTTCTGGGCTGCCCCTGATTTGGGGAACAAATCCCCCTCCTTCCTAACTTCTCCACGCCCTTAAATGGAGCAGCCAGGTGCTCCCCCCCACAGCCAGCGCTCCTGCCCCGCTCCCCACAGCACTCCCTGCTGGGAGAGACCATTCTGGTAGTGCCAAAAGACCTCTTTGTACCAGGCTCTGCACAGCCCGATGGAGTGCAAGGCCCCTGGTGCTGCACAGAAGCACAGTGAGAGACAGTCGTTGTCCCCAAGAGCTCAACAGCTACACAGACAAAGGCAGGGAGAACGGCAGAATTACTCTCATTTTACAGATGGAGACGTGCGGGATCCCTCAGTATTGTTAGTTGACACTGCAGGCCCCTCCCCCCATGTTTAGGCTGGTACATTGGCATTCCCTGGTATAGCAAATTAGCCCCTAGAAGTGTTAGTTCCTGCTATTGCTTCACTGGGCCTTTGCAGCTAGTGTATTTTTGTGTTGCTACTTTAGACTAGCCTCGTATTTGTCAGATGACACGGGTGCAGCTTGAATGCTGAGGGATGTATTCCCTCAGCTAGTAATGGTTTGGTTGCTACACTAGAACCGCCTGGTATTTTTGAGTAGCACTGCAGTATACCCTAATAATAGAGGCTGGTACCTGAGTATTTTTGTGGGTTACTCTCTAGCACAACTCCATTTTTCAGCGCTGCGCTAGCATCCCTGACTACAGCTGGTGGCCTTGCAACAGCACCAGCTAATGTAGCAGCGCTACAATTTTTAGCAGGTACTCAAGCACTCATTAGTATTCCTGGATGGTACTGCAGGATCACTAGCATTTTTCCTGGGCCTCTAAACACTATAGTATAGTTACATGATACTGGAGCATCAGCCTTTGGTATTTTTAGGCTGGCTCTGCTTTGGAACTGAGTAGCTTTGACTGCTACTGTAGCAGGTCTTATTTTTCTGTAGCTGATACTCTGGTGATCTGCAGTGTTTTTGTAGCTGCTATTACAATGTCCCCTGCATTTGGGGGCTGGTACGCTACCATCCCTGGGTATATACGGGAAGGTACTGCAGCATCTCCTGGTGTTGTAGGATGGGTCTGCAGCATCCCCCGTGTACCTTTTTGGCAGGTACTGCAGCATCGCCTAGTGGTGTACTCTGGTACTGCGACCCCCTGCATCTGTTCTCCTGGTTCAATGCAGAGGCTGCGAGTGCATCTGGGGAGCAGCCTCTCTCCCACGAGCAGAGGATGAGCTCTACAGGCAGCTGCCACAGGATAAGCTTAGCAGGCAGATGATTTGTGGTAGGCGGCGACCTCAGCCCCCCAACATGTGTGGCAAAGGTGAAGCACCCCCTGTGTACCAAGTGAGGAGGCTGTACTGGGAGCCAGGCTTGAACAGGTTTGAGGGGCAGGAAAGGGAGCAGTGAATTGGCAGCTCACACAACAGTTCAGCAATTGATACCATCTCAGATGCTGGGGAGTGCGGTGGACACCACCCTCGGCATTGCAAGTGGAGAGGAGATACACACACATACACCCCACATGGACCCACACCACTGGGGCCAGAAATGAACAGCGCAAGGAGACAGATCTAACACACACAGTGCTGCCCAAAGCAGCCCCTGCTGGGAGAGGCTGGCGCTCGAGTAGCCGGGATTCTCCCCCTGCAGCCAGGGGGCCCTGGAGCAGCTCACTTATGGATGTAAAGTGATTTTTTAATCCCCGCCCAAGCCTCCCCCGCATCCCGTGGCTCTTGCAGAGAGGACTCCCACTGACTCCAGTGATTTTGCTGCTATATGGATCTGGCCCACCTGGGAACCAGTCCTATTGGCCAACCAATCGCTGCTGCTTCCCCCACCCTCCCTGCTCATCCATCAGCTGTAGCAGGGATATTAATCACTTTCCATAATGCCCCTCGCAGTCAGGTTGGGGACCCAGGTGTCCTTCAGCAGAAAGACATGCCCTGCCATGCAATCAAGGACTGTGCAGCAGGGAGCAGGGCAGGGGCCCCGTCAGGGTCGCTCTCCCCTCACAGCCCCTGCTGACACCAGTGCCTCAGCGCGGTGCTAGAGGTCGCAGTGCTGCAATGGGTGCTGGCTTTTGGATAAGAACTAAAACTGATGGTCTAACTTGCAATAGGCATTACAATTCCTGGGGCAACCGCCCCCTCCCCACAACACTGTGGTTCGAATCCTCGAGTCCTGGGCAGGTGCTAGGGCCAAGGATGACAATCCAATTCATGGCACCCTCAGTGCTCCCAAGCCAGGCGGCACATGCCCCTGGAAATAAATATATAGATAAAGGCAACAAAAATCTATTTGCAGAGACCAGATTGTTCCATTAACGTTGTCTTTGTCAGATGGGGGGAGGGGGAGAATGGTTCTAACATGGCAGGGCGGGGCAGAGGGGAGGTTGTAGCAGCATATTAAGGCCCAGCTCCTAATTTGAGGCCGGTATGACAGCAGCTGTGACATGTGCAATACAGAATGATAAATATAATCTGTCACCGGGGCAAAATCAATATTGGTTTATTTATTTATTTTTTCTGTCTCGCGTGTGATTTGACAAGCAACATTAGGGAAAAAAAATATATAATCATGCTACAGATTTGCTTCCCCCCACCTCTCTTCTGGTGTCTGGGCTCTATATAAAGAGATGCCCCACCCCAGAGGCGGCTGCATCTCAGCACCAGGAGGGGGATCCCTATATAAACAGCCCCCCATGCCAGAGGCAGCTGCATCTCCTGTGTTCAGCATCCTGCTAGCCATTTCTCTGAGGCTGGGCTGGGGCATTACAGAAATGTCTGTCTGCTGGGTGAAGCACTAGTTGGCTGGCGTGGAATGTGCTGACTCCGGGGCGGATTCGGCCAGGATGATCTGTCTGTTATTGATGTATTTATCAGAGCGATTTCCTCTTCCCATGTCACTGGGACACAAATAACCAGGCATGGTAGAAGGGCAGGTGTCTGGGTACAGGCACTGGGGGGATGGGGTGGGGAATGCTCCCACTCTTGCACTGACACACAGCAGGGCTCACCCTGCCAGCAGGGGGCACTGGGGACACACAGCTCCACTGAGCAGGGCTCCTTCCCTCCAGCAGAGAGTGACAGGGACACAGTCTCATTCCTCCACTAGGCACAACAAGGACACACACAGCATAGTCTCACTTCATCCAGCAGGGGCAACAAATACACAGACACGGGCTTCAGCAGAGAGGGAAGGGGACCCAACCCCTGACCCCTCCCTCAGCCAGTAACACATTAAGCCTCCAGCTTTGCAATGGGCTCCCTCCCCTAGAATCTTCCAGGGACAGACAGCAGGTCTCCCTCTCACATCTGGGAATAGAACCCAGGACCTGCAGCCCCCCCACCCACTAGACCCCACCCCACTCCCCTCCCCTCCTACTACTGGGAATAGAACCCAGGAGTCCTGATCCCCAGCCCTGCCCTCTAACCACTAGACCCCATTCCCCTCCCACCCATCCCTCAGCTCCAGAAGGCCTGTCAACACTGGTTCTCCACTTGTGAGGTAACTCCCTTCTCTTCAGCTGTCATTATATAATGCCTGCATCTGTAATTTTCACTCCATGCATCCGAAAAAGTGAGATTTTTTTACCCATGAAAGCTTATGTCCAAATAAATCTTAATCTTTAAAGTGTCACCAAACTCCTTGTTGTTTTTGTGGATACAGGTGAACATGGCTATCCCCTGACAGGGGACAGGAAAGATGCAGAGATGGGGCTGGGAGATGGACAGACAGACCCAGGGAGGGAGCAGATGGGAATTGGGACTACTGGTTTTATTATATTTATTACATCTCTGAATCCTGTTGTTAGGTACAAATATACACAGCAAGGAATCTGTACAGCTGGGCCCACAGGGGAAAGGGGTGTCCTGACTGTGATCCACATCCCACCCTCCTGCTCCCAAACCAACCCCCTTCACTCCCCCTCCATCATCAGCCACATGCATCAGCCCCCAGGCAACCTCCTCTTCCCTGCAGGACAGCGGGGATACCCCAGGCAGCTCCTATCAGAGATGGGGAAGTCCCCCCACAGACCCACGCTGGAGCGCATGAGGATGTGTTTGAGGGATTTCACACCCCCCTCCCCACATTAACTCATGTCTCCATTCCCCATTAATAGAACCCAGGAGTCCTGACATGCAGCCACCTCCCCGCCCCCTCAGCCAGTAAAGAACCCATGCAATTGCCCCCAGAGCAGCTTCTGCACCCACTGGAAGGGCTGTCTCTCCCCCTTGCCCTACGCCGTCTCCTCAGACGCCCCTTTGCCTTGTCTGTGTCACCCCACAGTGGGGGAGCCAGGAAATCAGCTGGCAGATTTGGGGCAGGGGGGACAGGAGATCCCAGCTTGGGAGGAGTGGGAGGAAGAACCACAGCTGGTGAGGAAGAGCGGACCCTAAAACACACAGAGCAGAGAGGTCAGTCTAGCTCTAACCACTACAGCCCACTCCCCTCTCAGAGCCCAGAGCAAAACTCTCAAGCCCTGCCTCTCCCCCCTCTCCCCATTCTACCCACTTGGCCACTTAAACCGGGGTCAGGACCCCTCAGGGGGTCACGAGGTTATTACGTGGGGGGGTCGTGAGCTGTCAGCCTCCACCCCAAACCCCGCTTTGCCTCCAGCATTTAGAATGGTGTTAAATATAAAACTGTGTTTTTAATGTATAAGGAGGGTTGCACTCAGAGGCTTGCTGGGTGAAAGGGGTCACCAGGACAAAAGCTTGAGAACCACTGCACTAGGCCCCCTTCCCTTCCCTGCCCTGCAGCTCTTACGTGCTTGTCTTTATAAATGGACATCGAAAACCCCGTCCTCCACATCCTGGACCTCCTCCTCACGGATCTCTGCAGAGATACACATAGCTCTTTGCCGCTGCAACCCCAACGGAGCAGCCCACACTCCCACCACATGGGAGAGCCACTCAGCTAGGATTAATGATGGCCAGTACTCCCAAGGCACTTTGACAAGCTCGGATCCCTCACACACGCTGAGATGCAGCCTCCTCTGGGGGGGGTTGAGGGGGGCTGTTTGTATAGGGACCTCTCCCAGCACTGAGATGCAGCCTCCTAGGGGTGGGAGTGCTGTTTATACAGGGATCCCTGACCTGGCACTGAGATGTGGCTGGCCCTGGGGTGAGGGCTGTTTATACTGTGGTCCCTCACCCAGCGCTAAGATGCAGCTGCCTCTGGGGTGGGATGTGGGGGCTGTGTAGATAGAAAGCCTGTGCGGAAGCAGGCTGGGATAATACAATGTGTTGGTTGTCAGGGGCCCATGATGGGGGTGTCTCAAAATAGCTGCCAGGGCTCAGAGCACCATTCCGCACCATCTGCAGCAACACAAACAGGAAGCAGCGTGGTGCAGCACTATGGGCCAGCGCCGAGGCCTCGGTGGGGTCAGGAAATCGCATGGAGGAGGTGTTATCGGGCTTGCAAGCTGGCTTCCGGCACAACACCAGGGCCATGGGGAAAGCGGGGGAGGGGCTAGCGTCAGGTCTCCTGGGTTCTCTCCCAGCTCTAGTAGGGGAGTGCTGGAGGGGTAGAGGGGGTGCCCGTGGCTCTGGGCTAGGTGGGTGGGGATGCCCCCCCAGTGGCCATACCTGTGTGGCGCGGGGATCTGCAGGCCGGGCGGGGCAGTGAGAAGCTGAAGGAGCGGGCGGGGATGTGGGCAGGGCTGGCCAGGCTGAAACTCTTGGCCCGTTTGCGGCACTCCAGGGAGAGGTGCTCCCGGCACTGCCTGTGGCAGTTCACACCGCAGCCTGGGGGGAAACAAGGGAGGTCGGGGGGGTGGGCCCTGCAGCTCCCCTGGGTGCAATCCCCCAAGTCCCCACACCTCCCCATATACCCTAATGCAGCCCAGGTGCCTCACACACCTCCCTGGCCCCAGGTGCCCAATTCCCCCTGCACTTCCAGCTCCTCCATGCACCCCCACAGCCCAGCTCCCCAGTTCCCCTGGTGCAGCCCCAGCTCCCCTGGTGCAGCCCCGGAGCCCAGCTCCCCCCCGAACCCCCACAGCCCAGCTCCCCAGTACACCCCCACAGCCCAGCTCCTCCCCTGTACCCCCACAGCCCAGCTCCCCAGTTCCCTGGTGCACCCCATGAGCCAGTGCCCCCAATGCACCGCTCCATCTTCTGCAAAGCACTCCCAGCTCCCCCACAGCTCACGCCTCCCTATATACTCCCAATGCACCCCTATCTCCAGAATACAGCCAGCCACAGCCTCTTTCCCACAGCGCAGCCACAGCTTCCCTCCAGGAACCCATAATTTACCCAGGCAACCCCCTCCCCCTTTTGCCCCCCATACTCACAGCGGCACTTTAACCCCTGTTTGTAGATTCCCAGTATCTGGGGAGAAAGATGCAAAGGGATGGGGTCAGCAAGGTAGGGAAGGGGCATGCTCAGTTACACTCCAGCAGTCGAATTGCTACAGTTGAAATGAGCTAATATCACAAGATTTCATTTCAGCTTTCTGTCCCAATTCAAAGTGTACGGTTCTCGGGATCTCTCATGGAACAGACAAGCCAAGCATCGACCAATGCTGGTGAGGGGGATGAGCTGACACTGGGACCCTTATCCTTGCTGTGATGCAGCTGACTGGGGTGGGGGCTGTTTATACTGCTATCCCTCACCCAGCACTAAGTTGCAGCTGCCTCCGAGGTGGGACACAGGGGCTGTGTATAGAGGGTTCCCTGAGCTGGTGCTGAGATGCAGCTGACTCTGGGGTGGGGGGTAGGGGCTGTTTATACAGAGATCCCTCCCCTGGTGCTAAGATGCAGCTGGCCCTGGGGTAGGGCACATGGGCTGTTTATACAGGGATTCCTTCACCGGGCACTGAGATGCAGCTGTCTCGGGGGGGGGGGGGGGCATGGGGGCTGCTTATACAGCAATCTCTTGCACAGTTCTCCTAGGATAAAGGTGCCTTCCCCCCATAGAATTCATCCTCTGAGAACAGCTAAGTCCTTTACCCCCATCTAACTGGGCCCTCTGTGGGTGAAGGGGGTTCTCCTGTTATAACTAGGCAGAGACAAGGAAAGCTGGAGAGCTGCTGTGTGCTGAGACGGGGTCTGCGTCTCTTCAGTCATCTCCTCTGCCCCTGCCCCAGGGGTCTAACCCCCCTTTTGCCCTCTCTGTGGCAGCAACACACCCCACTAATGAGGGGGTATTTTCCCTTGTGGAATCAACCCCCCCAGTCATTATGGGGGGAAGGGAACGGGGGCACCCATGTGGAACAAGCCCCCCAATCTATGGAGGGTGGCAACTTGGGGGGGTCCTGTGTTCTCATGGGGGGGGCAAAGAGGGCAGCCCCTAGAGCAACCAGCCTCCTGCACCCTCCTGTGGGGGAGCAGTGGCTCACCAGGCTCTTGCAGTGACGGCAGGACACAGGGTGCAGGAAGGTGGTCTCCTGGAAGCTGTGGATGAAGCCCATCTTCCCGTCCACCGCAGCACTGGACTTCATGAAGTACGAGATCATCTCCTCTCGGCTGATGCAGCCATCCCTGGGGGCACAGGGCTTCATAATGGCAGCCAGGGTGCCAGGTCTGCGCTTGGCTTTGGGCGGGGACTCGGGGCCAGGGGAGTAGAGCAGGGGACTGGGAGTCAGAGCGCTTGGGGTCCGTTCCCGGCTCTGGGCAGGGACTGGGGGCCAGGGCATTAGAGCTGGGGGCTGGGAGTCAGAGCGCTTGGGGTCCGTGCCTGGCTCTGGGCAGGGACTAGGGGCCAGGGCATTAGAGTTGGGGGCTGCGAGTCAGAGTGCTTGGGGTCCGTGCCCGGCTCTGGGCAGGGACTGGAGGCCAGGGGGGTAGAGCAGGGGACTGGGATTCAGAGCGCTTGGGGTCCGTGCCCGGCTCTGGGCAGAGACTGGGGGGCCAGGGCATTAGAGCTGGGGGCTGCGAGTCAGAGCGCTTGGGGTCCGTGCCCGGCTCTGGGCAGGGACTGGGGGCCAGGGGGGTAGAGCAGGGGACTGGGAGTCAGAGCGCTTGGGGTCCGTGCCCGGCTCTGGGCAGGGACTGGGGGCCAGGGGGGTAGAGCAGGGGACTGGGAGTCAGAGCGCTTGGGGTCCGTGCCCGGCTCTGGGCAGGGACTGGGGGCCAGGGGGGTAGAGCAGGGGACTGGGAGTCAGAGCGCTTGGGGTCCGTTCCCGGCTCTGGGCAGGGACTGGGGGCCAGGGCATTAGAGTTGGGGGCTGCGAGTCAGAGCGCTTGGGGTCCGTGCCCGGCTCTGGGCAGGGACTGGGGGCCAGGGCATTAGAGCTGGGGGCTGGGAGTCAGAGCGCTTGGGGTCCGTGCCCAGCTCTGGGCAGGGACTGGGGGCCAGGGCATTAGAGCTGGGGCTGGGAGTCAGGATGCCCGGGGTCTGCACCTGGCTCTGGGCGGGGCCTGGAGTCAGGGGGGTAGAGCTGGGGGCTGGGAGTCAGCCCCAGGCTCCAACAAAGCAAGAAAGCATTATGGGGGATGAGGCTTCTAGGAGGAGGCCTGGCCCCAGTACCTCACCCCTCCTTCTGGTGTGAGGGGTCCACGGGGTTCCCCCCTTCCTGTGCACTCACTGGTTCTCATCCAGGTCCCCAAATTTGCAGAGGTAGGGGAAGTTGTTGCGGATTATTTTGAACTCCTCTTGGGAGATGTGGCCGTCTCCATCCACGTCGAAATTCCGGAACACGGACTGAAGGGGGCAGCAGAGAGCGGAGGGAAAGTCAGCCCTAGCAGTACGGCCACCTCCTATACAGCCCCAGGCACAGGAACAAAGAGTACAGGGCGGGGGGAGAGGGTGCTGCAGCGCCCCCGGGCTGCCAGCCCCGCACCTGCATCTTTGCTCCCGGCCTCAGGCCACATGGACTGCAGGGGGCAGCAGAGAGCAGAGGGAGGGGTACGCCACCCTCTATGCAGCCCCAGAGGGCCCCACCACCACACACAGACTGCAGGGGGTAGCAGAGACTACGGGGGGTCAGTTCAAGGTACCCTGCTCTAACACACAGTCTCAGAGCGCCCCCCACCCACAGAAACTCAGAGCATGGTGTCCAAGGCCCCTGCTCTCACCTCTACCATCTTCTCAATGTGTGTGCGCACCAGCGTCTGGTCCGGTTTGGGTTTCACAGCCAAGGCCCACTCATCTATGTCAGCTGGTCGGCTTGGGGGGGAACAGGAAGTGGGGCTGGATGGCTGGATGGACATACAGAGACATATTCTCTGAGTGATCCCCTGGCCAGCTCTGAGATGCAACCAGCTCTGGGGTGGAGCGCAGGGACTGTTCATACCGGAATCCCTTGCCCGGTGTTGCAGCCCCAGGGGCTGGAGATCGAGGGTGTTAGTGAACATGTGGGACCCGGCAGCCCCCTCTCTCTGGACAGGAAGCTCAGCCTCCAGGGAGCAGAGCGGAAAGCAGCTGCGAATGCACCTGGGAACCAGCTGCTGGGGCTGGATGGGACAGAGACGCCATGGCCTGCTGCTCCCCCCCATTCCCCACAGGGGGCAACCGACGGGTCATGGCTCTGGGGGGCACAGGGCACAGGTCACACCGCGTTGTGCACTCACACACGCACTCACGGCCGACTTGCCACGGGGCTCTCTCTGCAGCGACAGCTGGTAGATCTCCTCCTCCGTCTGGTACTGATCCAGCGACACCTGGGGGAGCACAGTCTATCAGACAGTGGGGGTGGGGGGTTCACCAGGAGCTGGCTGACAAGGTTGGCATTGGCCTCAGAAAGCGGTTTAATGGTCCAGGGTGCAGGGAGATACAGCGGGGAAGGGAGCGCACTGCAGGTTGGGACGTAATGAGGGATGCAGTGGCGGGTCTGGGGGCTGGGATGCAATCGGGATGCAATGAGGTTCAGGAGTTGGAGTGCAGGTGGTACTATGGGGGTGCAGTGAGAGGTCCAGCAGTTGGGGTGCAATGGGGGTGCAGGGGGCGGGGTCTCACTGTGAGCAGGTTGATGAGGTCCATGTTGGCCTCAAAGGGCGGTTTGATGCTCTGCACCAGCACCAGCTCGTTGAGGATCCCAAAGAGCTGCTGCATCTTGGTGCCGTTGACTCGGGTGTGGGCCCGGTCCAGCCAGTCAGGCAGTGCAACGTGCACAGCCACCAGGTCCTTGAGGTGCACGCCCAGGATGGGGAAGCGGAAGCCGACGCACTCGGCCAGGCGGCGCCGGTAGCGGCTATAGTTCCCCAGCGAGGTCACCAGCTCCGTCATGGACTCCCACAGCTGGGAAGGATGGGGGGACGGTCAGGGGCTGGGCCCAGAGCAAACCCCCAGCATCACCCCAGAGCTCTCCTGACCCCCCAACCCTGTCCCAGACCCCAGCCTTGCCCCAGAGCTCCCCCGACCCCTCAACCCCGCCCCAGACCCCAACCTTGCCCCAGAGCTCTCCCGACCCCACAACCCCGCCCCAGACCCTGGACTCGCCCCAGAGCTCTCCCAACCCCCCAACCCCGCCCCAGACCCCAGCCCTCCCTGCTCATCCATCAGCTGTAGCAGGGATATTAATCACTTTCCATAATACCCCTCGCAGTCAGGTTGGGGACCCAGGTGGTGTTGGGAGCCTCGCCCCAGAGCTCTCTCGACCCTCCAACCCCGCCCCAGACCCCAGCCTCACCCCAGAGCTCCCCCAACACCACCCCAGAGCTCTCCCGACCCCCCAACCCCGCCCCACACCACAACCTCGCCCCAGAGCTCCCCCAACCCCACCCCAGATCCCAGCCTCACCCTAGAGCTCTCCAAACCCACCAACACTGTCCCAGAGCTTTCCCAACCCCCTCCAGACCCCAACCACGCCCCAGAGTTGTCCCAACTCACCAACACTGCCACAGAGCTCCCCAACCCCGCCTGAGCTCTCCCAACCCACCAACACCGTCCCAGAGCTCTCCCGACCTCATCCCAGAGCTCTCCCGACCCGTCAACAACACCCCAGAGCTCCCTTGACCCCTCAATTCCGCCCCAGGCCCCAACCTCGCCCCACAGCTCCCCCAACCCCCCCAACATCTCCCAGACCCCAACCTCACCAGAGCTCCCCTGAACCTCCAACTCCACCCGAGCTGTCCAGACCCCCCCAACACTGTCCCAGACCCCAACCTTGCCCCAGAGCTCTCCAGAACCCCCAACACCACCCCAAAGCTCCACAGACCCCTCAACCCCACCTAGAGCTCTCCCAGACCCCAACCTTGCCCCAGAGATCTCCCATCACCACCCCAGACCCCAATCTCACCACAGAACTCTGCTGATCCCCCAACCCCAGCCCAGAGCTCCCTTGACCCCTCAACCCCAGCTCAGACCCCAACCCACCCCAGAGCTCCTCTGACCCCACTCCAGAGCTTTCCCAATGCCCCCAACACTGCCACAGATCCCAACCTTGCCCCAGAGCTGTCCCAACTCCCCAACACCACCCCAAAGCTCTCCTGACCTCCCAACAGCACCCCACACACCTACTTCACCCCAGAGCTCTCCCGACCTCCCAACGCCAGACCCAAACCCTGCCCCAGAATGCCCCCAGCCCCCCAACACTGTCCCAGACCCCCCAAGACCCCAACCCCACCCCAACCGCCTGATTGTCATCCCATCTTCCAGCATTGCCCCAGCTTCTCGAGTATCACCCCGGCCCACATCCCCCCAGCCCTGCACCCTGTACCTTGGTGGTCTCAGAGCTGACGTAGCTGTGGGTCTCTTTGAGGCGGGAGATGGAGCTGTGACTTAGCCCTCCCACCACGGCCATCAGCGTGTTGAAATTCTGCAGCTGCAGGAGTCTCTGCAGGGATGGCCAGCCAGAGAGGGATCCAGCCGAGGGACGGTGGAGATGGGTGGGGGAGAGAGAGGTTGGATTAGTTCCAAGGACAGAGGAGTGGGGCTCTGGGGACATTCACACCTGGAGCCCAGCTGGGGCTCAGCATCCAATGGGCCAGCAGGGGGCTGTGGGTCAGGATTGAGGGGCCCCTCACCTGCGCCACCAGGATGAAGCGGGTGATGACCTGCGCCCGCTGCTGGGCGGTTGGCTTGCTCAGCACCATGAGCTGCACCCATTGTGAGACGCTGTTGAAAAGGGTGATGAACCGCTCCAGGATGGGGTTGTTCACAGTGCAGCCGTGCATGACGAAGCTGTGATAGTCCTGGAACTGGGATAGAAACAGGGTGTCAGGGCCTGCCCCACGGGGGGGAGGGGGAACATAGGGGCTGTGGCAGTGCCTGCCCCATGGGGGAGCATGAGGGTTCAGCGCCTGCCCCACGGACATAGAGGATGGGGAAGTGCCTGCCCCATGGGAGGAGACAAGGTCATTCCCAAAGCAGCCCTCCACCCCCAGCAGCCTCTCCAGCCCCTTGGCAGCCCCTCCTGGCTGCCGCAGGGTCTCCACCCCGCACCAGGATCTTGCAGAAGGAGCGGTACTCCAGGTAGGTGAGATGCTCTGCCAGCTCGGAGGACTCCAGGTGGTCAAAGAGCAGTGACATCTTGCGTTTCTTCGGGGCCACTGGGTTGCGTTGGGTCACTTGGCGCTTCCACTTGTAGGTCGGGCTGGGGGAGGCACAGCCACAGGGGGAAGGTCAGAGCCAAGCCAGTCTTTGCACCCAAACTGCTGGCACATGCGCTTCCTGCACATGTATGCACAGCCCAGAGACCCCTGCGAGCTCCCACGCCCCGTGCACATGCACACATGCCATATGCAAACACACACCTTGTGCACTCCTGTCATAAACAGATAGCTAAGGGTTAATGTCTCTTTCACCTGAAGCACCTGACCAGAGGACCAATCAGGAAACCGGATTTTTTCAACTCTGGGTGGAGGGAAGTTTGTGTCTAAGTCTTTGTTGTCTGTCTGCCTGCTTTCTCTGAGCTTTGGAGAAGTAGTTCTGCTTTCTAATCTTCTGTTTCTAAGTGTAAGGACAAAGAGATCAGATAGTAAGTTATATGGTTTCTTTTCTTTGGTATTTGCATGAATATAAGTGCTGGAGTGCTTTAATTTGTATTCTTTTTGAATAAGGCTGTTTATTCAATATTCTTTTAAGCAACTGACCCTGTATTTCGTCACCTTAATACAGAGAGACCATTTGTATGTATTTTTCTTTCTTTTTATATAAAGCTTTCTTTTAAGACCTGTTGGAGTTTTTTTTTACTGGGAAATTTTAGGGAAATTAAGTCTGTACTCACCAGGGAATTGGTGGGAGGAAGAAATCAGGGGGGAGATCTGTGTGTGTTGGATTTACTAGCCTGATTTTGCATTCCCTCTGGGTGAAAAGGAAAGTACTTTTTGTTTCCAGGACTGGGAACGGAGAGGGGGAGTCACTCTGTTTGGATTCACAGAGCTTGTGTCTGTGTATCTCTCCAGGAGCACCTGGAGGGGGGAAGGGAAAAAGGATTATTTCCCTTTGTTGTGAGACTCAAGGGATTTGGGTCTTGGGGTCCCCAGGGAAGGTTTTTCAGGGGGACCAGAGTGCCCCAAAACACTCTAATTTTTTGGGTGGTGGCAGCAAGTACCAGGTCCAAGCTGGTAACTAAGCTTGGAGGTTTTCATGCTAACCCCCAGATTTGGACGCCACCATATCATAACCTTAGTCCCAGATTTGGACCTTAGCATCCAAAATATGGGGGTTAGCATGAAAACCTCCAAGCTTAGTTACCAGCTTGGACCTGGTACTTGCTGCCACCACCCAAAAAATTAGAGTGTTTTGGGGCACTCTGGTCCCCCTGAAAAACCTTCCCTGGGGACCCCAAGACCCAAATCCCTTGAGTCTCACAACAAAGGGAAATAATCCTTTTTCCCTTCCCCCCTCCAGGTGCTCCTGGAGAGATACACAGACACAAGCTCTGTGAATCCAAACAGAGTGACTCCCCCTCTCCGTTCCCAGTCCTGGAAACAAAAAGTACTTTCCTTTTCACCCAGAGGGAATGCAAAATCAGGCTAGTAAATCCAACACACACAGATCTCCCCCCTGATTTCTTCCTCCCACCAATTCCCTGGTGAGTACAGACTTAATTTCCCTAAAATTTCCCAGTAAAAAAAAACTCCAACAGGTCTTAAAAGAAAGCTTTATATAAAAAGAAAGAAAAATACATACAAATGGTCTCTCTGTATTAAGGTGACGAAATACAGGGTCAATTGCTTAAAAGAATATTGAATAAACAGCCTTATTCAAAAAGAATACAAATTAAAGCACTCCAGCACTTATATTCATGCAAATACCAAAGAAAAGAAACCATATAACTTACTATCTGATCTCTTTGTCCTTACACTTAGAAACAGAAGATTAGAAAGCAGAACTACTTCTCCAAAGCTCAGAGAGAGCAGGCAGACAGACAACAAAGACTTAGACACAAACTTCCCTCCACCCAGAGTTGAAAAAATCCGGTTTCCTGATTGGTCCTCTGGTCAGGTGCTTCAGACGAAAGAGACATTAACCCTTAGCTATCTGTTTATGACAACTCCCACACACACACACCATGTGCAAATACATGTTTCATGCACTCCCACATACACACCATGCACACACATGCCTTGTGCACTCCCCCCCCACATCCCATGCTCATGCACACACACCATGTGCAGACACACACCTCGTGCACTCACACACACACCATGTGCACATACATATGTCCTGGGCACTCCGATGTGCATGTCCCGCTCATGCCCACACAAACATGCCCCATGCATTCCCCCACACACATGCACAGTGCACACACACAACAGACACATTCACAAGCGTGCACTGGAACACCCCCGTACACATGCTTGTGCCCCAGCTCACACCCCCTTCTCAGCCCATACAGGCCCCCTGCTCACACACAGGGTGCTGTTGGGGTGACAGTTGCTCTTGGACACCTCACCCCTATCCCTGACCCTCCCATTCCCTCAGCTCCCCACCACCTCAACCCCATCCCCACACTCTCTCAGATCCCCCCCAACTCCTCCACTCCCCGTGCTCCCACCTCCACCACATACACATTCTCAATGTCGATGAGGTTGCTGTGGCGCCGGTTCCCCTCACGGCCCAGAACCTCCTTTAGCTCCTTGATCTGCTCTGCTAGCTCTGGGTTCAAATCAAACTCCGCCGGGAATGCTGAGATCCAGTACCTAGGGGGGGAGGGGTAACGACAGCCAACACGCAGAACACAGCCGCCTCTGGGGTGGGGTGCAGGGACTGTTTGTACAGGGATCCCTCACCCAGCACCGAGATGAAGCCGCCTCTGGGGTGGGGTGCGGGGGCTATTTATACAGGAATCCCTCACCCGGTGAAAAGATGCCCTATGTTGAGTCCCCTGCTGCTCCCTGCAGCAGTGTGCCCTTGAATGCCCCACTGGGGCCAGCTCTGCCCCTGAGGTTTGATAATGCTGCCCAGAAATGTGGGGCTCCTCCAGACTCACCTCACCAGGTGGCAGGTTTTCACCTGCAGGGAGCTGCTTTCTGAGCTACGAGACTCTTGGTAGGTGCAAGGGCAGAGTTAAGGTGAATTCCACATTGCAGGCACAGGAGACTGGGGGAAGGGGGAGGAGTTGGGGGTGGAGCTGGGCCATGGCTTCAAGGCCCTTGGACCAGGCTCAGAGGAGTCAGTGTTCTAGAAACACAGCACAATGAGGGGCTGGAAGGGACCTCCAGAGGTCACCAAGTCCAGCCCCCTGTGCTGAGGCAGGGCCAAGCAAACCCAGAGCATCCCAGACAGGTGTTTGTCCAGGCACTTCTTACCACCTCCAGTGATGGGGAGTCCACAGCCTCCCCCGGAAGCCTGTTCCAGAGCTTAACTAGCCTGAGAAAGTGTTTCCTAAAAGCTAACCTACTTCTCCCTTGCTGCAGATTAAGCCCATGACATCTGGTCCTACCTCCAGTGCACGTGGAGAACAGCTGACCAGTCCTGAACATATTGGAAGACGATTAGCAGGTGTCTCCCCATTCCCGTCTTTTCTCAAGCCTAAACATGCCCAGCTTTTCAGCCTTTCCTCCCAGGGCAGGTTTTTTAGACCTTTTATCATTTTTGTTGCTCTCCTCTGTATGCTCTCCACTTTCTCCACAGCTCTCCTACAGCCTGGCCCCCAGACTTGCATGCCGTACTCCAGTTGAGGCCTCCCCAGTGCCAAGTAACATCTCCAGTGTCTTACACATGCCTCTCCTGTTAACACAGCCCAGATGATAACAGCCTTTTCCACAATGGCATCACTCTGTTGGCTTAGATTCCCTTGGTGAGCCAACCCCTACATCCTTTTCAAAAGGACTATCACCTAGCCCAGGGGCAAGCAACCTATGGCACGTGTGCCGAAGGCGTCATGTCAGCTGATTTTCAGTGGCACTCACGCTGCCTGGGTCCTGGCTATCAGTTCGGGGGGGTGGGGGCTCTGCATTTTAATTTAATTTTAAATGAAGTTTCTTAAACATTTTAAAAACCTTATTTACTTTACATACAATAGTTTAGTTATATATTATAGACTTATAGAAAGAGACCTTCTAAAAACATTAAAATGCATTACTGGCACGCGAAACCTTAAATTAGAGTGAATAAATGAAGACTCAGCACACCACTTCTGAAAGGTTGCCGACCTCTGACCTAGCCAGTCCTTCCCGTTTTGTGATTTCTCCTTCCTCAGTGCAGTCCTTTGCACTTGTCTTTATTGAATTTCATCTTCTTCTTTCAATTCTCCAATTTCTCAAGGTCATTCTGAATTCTAATCCTGTCCTCCAAAGTGCTCACAACCCCCACAGCTTAGTGTCATCCATCAGTTTTATAAACCTACTCTGCACTGCATCACCCAAGTCATTAATGGAAATATTGACTAGCCCCAGATCCAGAACTAACCCCTCTGGGACCCCACTCGATACATCCTCCCGGTTTGACAGAGAGCCACCGATAGACTGTCCTCAAAGAGCAGCTTTCAACCAGTTCTGCACCCACCTTCTAGCAATTTCATCTACATAATATTTCCCTAGTCTGCTTATGAGACTGGGTCAAAAGCGTTACTAAAATCAAGATCTATCATGTCTACTGCTTCCCCCCCAGCCACTAGGCCAGTAACCCTGTCAACGAAGGATATTAGGCTGGTTTGGCAGGATTTGCTCTTGACAAACCCACGCTGGCTATTTCTTATAACTCTATTATTCTCCAGGGATTTACAAACTGATTGTTCAATAATTTGTTCCGGTATCTTGCCAAGTTTGGAAGTTAGACTGCCTGATCTATAATCCCTGGGGTTCTCTTAGTTCCTCCATTTAGAGACAGGTGCTATGTCTGCCCTTTGCCAGTCCCCAAGGACCTCATCCGTCCTCCATTTCTCAAAGACAATCGCTAACAGCTCCTGGATTGCTTCAGCGCCTTCCTTAAGTATCCGCAGGTGAATTGCACCAGACCCTGCCAACCTGAATACATTGAACTCCTCTAAATACTCTTTAACCTGCTCTTTCCCTATCTGGCCTGCGTTCCGCCCCACTTGTTGTTAATATTCATTGTGCTGAGTACCTGTCACCATTAACCATGTTAGTGAAGACCGAAGCAAAATAGGCATTAAACCCCCCAGCTTTCTTGATACCGTCAACTAGCTCGCCTTCCTCAGGATGTAGTGGACCTGCACTTTCCTTCACCTTTCTCTTGCTCCCAATGTTTTTAAAGAACCTTCCGACTGCCTTTCTGTAACTCATTTTGTGCCTTAGCCTCTCGGATTTTGCCCCTACCTGCTGGTGCAATTCTTCTGTGCGCTTCTTGTTCACATCTGCACTTTTGGAGGGATTCTTCCTTCCTTTTAAGATTGTCAAAGAGCTCCAGAGGGAGCCACCTTGGCCTTTTCGTGTCTTCCTTTCGCATCTGCCTACTTTGCTGTTGGGCCTTTAACACTGTCTTGCTGAGAAACTCCCAGCTTTCTCCCTTCAGTTTGCTTCCCCTGGGACCTTAGCTCCCAGTTCTCTGATCTGTTGAAGCTCTTTTTCTTTTTTGAAGCCCATTGTCCTGATCCTGCTGCCCCCACTCCTTCCTTTCCTTAGAGTCATGAAATAGTGTCACTTTCACTCAGATTGCCTTCTGCCTTCACATGCACAACCAACTCCTCAATGCTGGTCTGAGGTGTTGTTGAAATGTATGTGGACTCCCCGGTCCTGCAGGGGTCCCCTGGTGAGCCCCAGCCGGGGAGACAGCTAGCTAGAAGAATAAGCTAGCTCTGTCCTCACCAGCTAGGGATACGTGCTTTGTGAAGGGAGGGGGTGCCCAGGAGGGAAAGGGGGGCAGTAGGGTGCCCCAAGGCAGGTGGGAGGGTGATTGAGGGAAGGAGGTGCAGGAAGGGGGGTGGAGGGCTCACAAGGATATATGTGCAGCAGCTTGGCGGCCAGCTGGGAGGAGGGGATGTACCAGGGATGCATCATCAGGAACATTCGCACCAGCTGGGGGTCCCGCACCTTCCCCTCATCGTCTGCAAGAGAGAGTAGGCCCTGCTCAGAGACCCCCTGCAACCCCTCACCCCGCTCAGAGACCTCCCACAACCACCCACCCCACTCAGAGATCCTGCAACCCACCACCCCCTCAGAGACTGCCTGCAACCCTCTAGCCCGCTCAGAGACCTCCCGCAACCCCCCAGCCCGCTCAGCAATCCTGCAAGCCCTCACCCTGCTCAGAGTCCCCCCACTACTCAGAGACGCCCCACAGCACCCTACCCCGTTCAGACCCACCCCATTACTCAGACACACACCCCAGCAACCCCCCCCACTCAGAGATCCGCCCTGCAACCCCCCACCCTGTTCAGAGATCCCACAACCACCCACCCCTCTCAGACCCCCTCACTACTCAGAGACCCCCCCACAACCACCCACCCTGCTCAGAGACCTGCCCCGCAAACTCCCATCCCACAATCTCCCACCCCACTCAGAGACCCCCTGTAACCCCCCACCTCGCTCAGAGACCCCCTACAGACTCTCAGTCTGCTCAGAGACCCATCCCACTCAGAAACCCCCAACACTACTCAGAGACCCCACCCTCACAACCCCACCCCCTACTCAGAGACCCACCCTGCTCAGAAACCCTCGCAACCTCCCACTCTGCTCAGAGATCCCCCACCCCACTCAGAGATCCCCCACAACCCTTTAACCTGCCCACACAGAGACCCACTATAACCCAACCCACTCAGAGACACCCACTGACTCCCCAACCCAGAGACCCCAGTGATCCCCTCCCTGACTCAGCACCCCCTGTTGACCTCCCCAACCAGAGGTGAAAGTAAGATGGTCCAGTCCAGTCCGGCATACTGGCAAGAGCCAGTACCCTGTGCCAGACCACGCTGGCTTCCACAGCGGGGATTTAAAGGGCTCTGGGCTCCCCACCACAGTGGGCAGCCCAGAGCTCTTTGAATCCCACCCACAGCTTGGGCGGCCGGGCTGGGGCCGGATTTAAAGGGCTCAGAGCTCCCGTGGCTGCAGGCAGCCCAGAGCCCTTTGAATCTCGCTGGAGCTGCGGTGGGGATTTAAAGGCCCTGGGGCTCCCAGCCACAGCAGGTGCCCCAGGACCTTTAAATCTTGAGAGGCCACGCCTCTTTTGGTTGAGGCCATGCCTCTTCCAGATGAGACCACGCCCCTTCAGGACTCCGGCAGTCTTGTAAATTACTTTCACTCCTGCCCCCAACCCACTCAGATTACATTTGCACAGCCTTTGGCAGTGAGGCTTAGAGCTTGGGCGGCAGACTTGCAGACATTGCTGGGCAGACATCGCTGTGTGGACATTGCGGCTCGGGTTGTGAAACCTGGGGGCAGAGGTCTCCAGCCCAGGTCACAGTGTCTACACAGCTATTCTTAGCCCTGGGGCACGAGCCCTAGGACCCTGCATCTGTTGCCCCAGTCTCCGAGACTCGCTGAACGGCTGCCACAGAGAGACCCCACCTCACACATACCGCTCAGCAACCTGTACTGACCCTGCTCCCTGCAGCACAGCACCCCTAGCCCCTCACCAGGGCACTGGGGTCAGCACTGATTGCAAGGGAAGAGCGCCCCCTGCTGAGCCCCCACCCTGCTCCCCACAGCATGGGGCCCCCAGCCCCTCACTGGGGTCAGCACTGATTGCAAGGGCTGAGCCCCCATCCTGCTCCCCACAGCACAGAGCCCCCAGCCCCTCACTGGGGTCAGCACTGATTACAAGGGGGAGAGCGCCCCTGGCTGAGTCCCTGCCCTACTCCCTGCAGCACAGCGCCCTCTAAGGGTCAGAACAATTGACCCTATAGGTTGAAGAAAATCCCAAACCCCTTGGGCAGCCCCAGCCCTCCATATGCCACCTCCCTAGGCTCACACCCCACCTCACCCCTTACAGCCACCTGCACCAACAACCCCTTCTCCCCACACATGCTCCTAAATAACAGCTCCCCCCCAGCGCATTACCAAAGGCCTCAATGCAGCCCTGCAGCAGCTCCTCAACCGTACAGCCCTTGTCCAGGTCCAGTGTCTCGCTCATCTCTGCTCCGCCCGTGCCGGACAGCTCCCCCTCTGCCAGCCTGGGGTCCCACCACAGACAAGTGCTGCCTGGCTCAGAGGCAATGTGTCAGCGGCCCCCTAAGATCTGGGATCCCTGGCGAGAACCTGCCACTGAAAGAGGAGATGGGGCTAGAGTTCTAACTCTTACGAGATGCAGCCGCCTCTGGAGCAGGGGAGCTGTTTCTACAGAGATCACTTGCCTGAGGCTGAGGTGCACAGGGGTCAGCACTGCCCAGAGGGGTAGTTGCAGAGATCAGCCAAGGGAGGCTGTCCAGGGTCTAGGGAGTTTCTATTCCCTTCGCTCTGACGTTGTGAATACTGGGGGAGGGAAGTTTGTTGCAAAACAAAACAGCTAGAGAATTTCGGGTAAAGTTGCAAAATGTTTCCTCCATCCTGGCTTCCTGTCTTGGCCCAGGTCAGAGACGGGCCCTGCTTTGCCCCTGGGAGTGTAGAAGTATGTGGGACCTTTCCCCTCCAGGGAGCACGGGCTCTGATTTGGTTCCGGGGTAGGGAGACTGGCTGGCTTGGGGATGGGAGGAATGAGACATGGGCCTTCCTCCTCTAAGTTACAGCCTCCCACTTTGACCCTAAAAACACAAAGCATGTGCAACCTCCCAGCAGGAAAACCTGCAGCAGAGAGATTAGCCCATGATCCCAGAGTGGGGAAATAGAACCCAGGAGTCCTGGCTCCCCAGCCCCCCCTGCTCTTCTCCACTAGACCCTGCTCTCCACCCAGAGCTGGGGACAGAACCCAGGCATCCTGGAACCCAGCCCCAAGTTCTTCTGACCTTGCACAAAGCCCAAAGGAGCAGCCCCTGCAGCTGGGGCCCGCTGAGCTATTCTGAGCCCTGTGGCTGTTAAAGGACTGGGATGGAATTTATAAGTGGCCTTTTTGCATAGCAACATTGCTTGGAGGGTGAGAGGTGGGGGACTGTCTGCTCTTTGGTTGGGGGGCTGTAAAGAGGGGGTGATCCTAAGTGGAAAGCAAGTTCCCAGGCTCTATCCCCTCGGTAAAGGTATCTGAGGGTTAAACGTGACAACAGGGGATTGGGTCAGATCCAGAACCAAGGAATGTTTGGAGAAAGATGAGGGACCCAGGAATCCAGCCACAGTGACTCAGGCTGAGAGATTAATTTAGACAAGGGCTTACATCTCGAGAATTCGAGCTCACTGTGTGCAGAGCTGGAATCTAGGGAACAGCTCCTGATGGATTAGCAATTGGGAAGGAGGGGGCGGATCAGGGGCCTGGTGCACAAGGTGCCATGCGTATCTGGGATCCAGTGGGAATGGGTTTAGATCTGTGTTGTAAATCCCTGCATAAACAGCACCTCCCCAGAAGTGGCTGCATTTCAGCACCAGGCAAGGACTCCCTGTATAAACAGCCCCCATATCCCACCCCAGAGTTGTCTGCATCTCAGCGTCAGGCAAGGGATCCCTTTGTGTAATTGCTCTGTAGTAAGACAAAATTATTATTAATCTTTTAAGACAAGCTTTTGTGTGTGCAACATACCACGCTGTAAATTGAGGGTTGGGGTTTCTTGCAGTGTTATTTTTAGGCAGCTTTTTGTTCATGGTTAGTTAGAAGAGGAATAGAAGCAACTCTGAGTGAGTGAGCTGAGGTGGGAGGACTGAATGAAAGGCGTTTGGGGGGACAGTCCCTCTTTTCCATCTGGCTGTTTGTTTGCACAGCACCTCCTACTAACTGCATGTCTCTCACACAGGCACCAGCCATGTTGCAAAATATCAGTCAAAATACAGTGTTGCCAAATGTCAGTTGCCTCACAGTCATCTCTGGGATAAACACACGCCACCACACACACATTGTACACACTGTATGCAGCATAAACACACAGTCGCACTGCACACACATGCACTATCACACAGCTTTGCCAAGACACAGCTCTGCTGCACACGATACCGCACTCCACACACCTGGCCCATAACTGTACTGTGCACACACAGACACACACACAGAGCCATCCTGCATGCACTATACTGCACTGCACACCCCTCAACCATAGCGTACTGTGTGCACAGACATACACACAGCCATGCTGCATGCACTACACCGCAGTGCACACATCTGGCCCATAGTGTACTGTGCGCACACAGGCACAACCATACTGAACCCAAAATGAAAACCCATCATTGCACAGCCTGTTGGCACCCATATACACCCCTGGGCTGTGGGTCCCAGCTGCATGGGGGACAAGGACCTTTTCTATCCTCTTCCTGTATCTCAGACAGGCCTCTGAGCTTTTATTAGCTACAATACAGTGGGGGGGGGGGAGGTCACCTCACCCCAGTGATATGAGCCCCACTCTTCAGTCAGGACCACTAAGCTATGGCTCTGAGGCACCTGCTCCCTGCCCCCATCACTGCCTTTAGAGCCCCCCATTAGCCACCCATTGTGCCCCACAGTGCACCCACCACCCTTCCAATCCCATTCAGCCCCCCCAATTAATTGGGGATTATAACCCAGGGCAGTGCCAGCTCAGCAGCCCTCAGCCATCCCCAAAGTGGGGGTGGCACAGGGAGAGCCCCCATGTTCCTCCCTTGTGTGGGGGTGGGAAGAGGGAAGTGCAGTCCCTTCCCCACCAGCCAGGGCGCCAGGGGTTGGTGTGACAGTGGAAGGCGGCTGATGTGATGGGGGCAGGGGAGGGGGTATCGTGATGCGGGGAGTGGGTGGGGGGTGTGCCAGGGCAGGGGGAGCAGAGTGACAAGGTTGGTGCGATGGATGTGGGCAGGAAGGGTGGTGCGGAGGGGGCAGGAGGGTCGGTGCAACAGGGCAGGGGCAGGGGCATGGTGCGAAGGGGGGTCGGTGTGATGGGGTGAGGGGTGGAAATCGGTGTGACCGAGGCCGCCCGGCTAGAGACGGGGCTGAGCACCAGTAAACTCGTCTCACAGGTGGGAGTGACTTTCACTCCCTGGGCCCCTGCGGCCGATCGAGGCCGGCGCCCCCTAGAGGGGCAGGCGCAGGCCCTGTCCCGCTCCCCGGCCCCCGAGCAGCCAACCCCCTGCCCCGGGGTCGGCGCCCCCTAGAGGGGCAGGCCCGGGTCCCCCCCGCGCGGCTCACCCGGCTCCGCTCTGCTCCTGCGCTGGGCGATATTCAAACGCGGCCGGGCTGCACAATGCGGCTTGTGTCTCCTTATCACCCCCCCGCCCCGACTTCCTCCCGCTGCCGGCTCGGGGAGGGTCGTGCGGGTCCAAACGCCGCCTGCTCCGCCCGCCGCATGGAGCGCCCCGGCCGGGCCGCCTGCCCCGCAGCTGGGGGGCGCCCCGGGCCAGGGGGCTGGGCGGGGGGCTCAGCAGGCGGGGAACTACAGCGGACCGAGGAGGCTGGGCAGGGAGCTTAGCAGGCGGGGGGGGGACACAGCAGGCACAGGTGCGGGGGGGGGGGCAGCGGACCGAGGAGGCTGGGCGGGGATCTCAGGAGGCTGGGGGGGGGACGCAGCAGGCACAGGTGCGGGGGGGGAGGGCAGCGGACCGAGGAGGCTGGGCGGGGGTCTCAGCAAGCGGGTGGGGGACACAACAGGCACAGGTGCGGGGGGGGTGCAGCGGACCGAGGAGGCTGGGCGGGGATCTCAGCAGGCGGGGGGGGGGGGGCTGGGCAGGGGCGCACACACCCTTCGTTCACGCCGATGGTTGCTCGCCCCTCTATCTGTCCCGCCCCAGGAGAGCCAGAGACCGCAGGTGCCACTGCAAATTTCTTAACCCCTCCTGTGCCAGGTGCGCTGTCCTCACCCTCACGGGGGGGGGGGGGCTCAAAACCAAGCGGGGAGCAGCCCCCGCCAATTCCATATGCACCAGTTACTCTGGGAAGGGGCAGCTCTGGGGACCCCCAGCTTCTCCCCCAAGTCTCATATGCATGAGCTAATGTGCGGGAGGACTAGGGGGTAATAGAGCAAAGGAGGTGGGGTGACTGGAACTCTCCCCTCAACCCACACTGAGGGGCACACACAGCCGAGGGGGGGTGGTTCCTGGGCCCTATGTTGCTCAGCCATGTACAGGGCAGTCCCAGGAGGGGGCAGGTGCCAGTGGGTTACTCCAGACCCTGATGCTCTTTCATGGGGTGGAGGGAGCCTGAGGCTGCAAACTGCTCCAACAGTAGCCCCTTGTCATGGCAACCAGCCCCACAGGAGGGGGGAATGGGGACCCAGGAAGTGGATATGGGTGCTGGGCTGAGCAGGTGGGGGATGGGGAGAGCTGGTCTCAGCCTCCAAACCCACCCCCAGCCCAAGGAGTCTCAGTGTCACCCTCTCCCCTTCAGGCCCAGCCAGCTGCATCATCATGCACCCCTCCCCCTTTCAGGTCCAGATTGTCAGCCTCTGAACCCCTTTTTAGCGCCAGCAGTGATCATGGAGAACAGTCTCCGCCCCTTTGCTGGGGCACCTTGCCGGACAGGGTGGAGCAGGCTGGGTGGGGGGGAAGTGGTCTGCGGTTGAACAGAAATGCCATGTGCATTTCTCTAGTTGGCAAACAGTCCTAAACTCTAGGGCAGGGTGGGGAACACCCTCTCCTCCCTCCTACCTGCCCCACCACTGCACCCCAACCCCTTTCCCATCCCCCTGGATTGGGTGTATGTCTCCCCAAGAGTCAAAACTTGCTTACTCACTAACCTGGAAGAGCAGGTGCAACCTCAGTGCATTGGTGGGTGTGCGGGGCTGTCCTAAGATCCTGAGCCCCACCCCCAGCACATGGAAGTGGGGGGCAGCACCACCATGCTTGCTAGGGGGTTGTAGCCCCATCTGTGCAGTGGAGGCATTTGTCAAGCCCCAGGCCTTCTTCCAGTACAGAAGAGCGGACTGGGGGGCACTGTTGACTGGTTGGGGGGATGGATGTATTATGCACAGTGAGTTCTATCCCCAGCTCCGGCAAAGGAGTGGGGTCTAGTAGTTAGGGCAGGGGCTGGGAGCAAGGACTCCTGGGATCTATTCTCAGGCATCTGTGAGATCTTGGGCAAGCCAATGGCTGAGTTCCCCTTTGTAAATGGGGCCAAGCCCCTTTGGGTCCCAGCCTTGCAGGGAGAGGTCATATGGGGTCACTGTTAGTTATTCTATTGCTCTCTGGCACCCCCTTCTGTGCACATCAGGAATTGCTGCTTAACCTGGCAGAACATGTGTACAAGCATGTGTTTTTCTGTGTGCACCAGATCAGTGGGTGTGAGTGTGCACATGCACAGGAGCCAACTGAGTGTGAGCTGGCAGAGCATGAGTACAAGAGTGTTCAGGAGTTCTGTTTGTGTCCACACAGTGGCTGTGTGTGTGTGCGCGCACACATGCTGGCTGAGTGGGTGTGCATGTGCACACACTGGCTCTGTACATATGTATGTGCACACACATACACACACTTGCTGGGTGGGTGGGAGGGCTGCTGGCTGGTTGTGTGTATCTCTGTGGGCTCAGTGCCCCGCTGAGATGCCAATTAATCACTGTGGCTCCCAGCAGCCTTGGAACCAATTATGGTAAGTGCAGCGCCTGCTGCCTGAAGGGAGGGGGGTGTCAGTGCCTGCCAGCTTACTCACCCCTGGGGGGGGGAGGAGTAGTGCTAGGGGGATGCTACTGGAGCTGTGATAAAAAAAGAACAATCCTTTACATTCATGATTTATAAGAATACCATAAACCAAGGAACTCAGGACTCCTGGCACCAAGCCCCCCTGAAAACTGGAGATAAAACCCAGGAGTCCTAGCACCCAGTCCTCTGCTCTAACCCCATAGAACCCCACTCCCTCCTGCCATTAGGAATCTCCTCCCCCACTGCTCCAGTGTTTGTGTTGGGGGAGCTATTTTTAGCACCAATTCCCCGTCCCTGGGTGGTAATGAACAGCTGCTGTGGCCTCAGTGGGCGGGGGAGGGGGTTCACGCACTCTCCCATCTCCCTAACCCCCACTGCCCTCCCAGAGCCAGACAGAACTCAGGAGGCACCACGCATGGACAGGTGCAGGGTTGGGGGCAAGACCCCAGTTTCTGGGTGAGGTTGGGGAGGGGAGAACCATGAGGGGGAAAAAAAGCAACACAGCCAGAGTATGTTAAGTGTCACCTTTACTGCTGGCTCACAGCCCCAGAACCAACACAGCTGGGGAAAGTGGAGGGTAGAGCAGCATACTCCACAGCTCCTAGGGCTCCCAGCCCAGTCCGGGCAGTGGCTGAGACACACACGTATGGGGCCATCATTAAAATTAGCAACAAGTCCCCAGCCTGTTCCATTGCACCTGCCCCACATTAAGAGTTGAAAGTCATGGGGTATTTGCACAGGTTCCCTGCCATAAAGGACCCCTAAAAATAACACAAATGCTCCCTGAACAGCCAGCAAGTATGTGGCAGGACATATTCTGGGTTCGATTGGCTGTGGGATAGGAGTCTCATGGCCCAGGTAAAACAGTATTCACTGAGGTACAGCAACAGGGATGGAACACAGGAGTCCTGGCACTCACACCCACTGGCTTCCCACAAACCAGGAAGGAAAAAAACAAACAAACACACAATGCTCCAAGTGGTAGCAATAGGCTATATGGGGGTTAGCACCAGGCACTGAGACCGCCTAGTGGGGAAATGCAGGACAGGAGGACAGATGTATGGACAGAGATGTAAGCCAGGACGGGGGTGAGGGAGGGAGTTATTCTGTTTATTTTAAAAGTCAGCAGTGGGTAGAGACTGATCCCCCCAAATTTAAAACCACATCAGGTTAGCAGAGGCAGGGCACCCCACCCAGGATAATCACACGCTAAGGGGTAGGGTGGAGCGGGATGCAAAGATGGTGCGCTAGGAAGAGGGTCACAGTGCTGGGGGCATTGTGACCCACACCTCCGCTCCCCCCCCCCAGGGAACTGACACACTTTCTGCCATGTTAGTAGATAGGGGACCATGGAATTTTAACCTACAGAACGGGTGTGCCCCAAAACATAGCTAGGTGTTATAACTCCCCACCCAACCCACTTGGGGGTAGAATAGGGGGAATTTCTCACCTTTAAATAAATAATATGTTATGGGGGGCAGAGGGAGGGGGAAGTTAACCCCCCACATCCTTTTTCTCTGGGTTTCTTCATCCCCCAACCCCATGGAATTGGGGGGGGGGGAGAGATAAGGGACAGGAATCCCAATGTCCCTCTGCTTATTCTCAGCTAGGCAGAGGCACGAAGTAGTGGCCAGTTCTCCCTGGACAGGGTGCAGGGGAGATCCCTCACACAGAGAGGACGGGAAGGTCCCCACACACAATGTGGGACATGCTGAGCATCTGGGGGAAGCCAGCGCAGTGTCTGTTTGCTGGCACCCGGTGGTGCTTAGTTGGTGATGGGGGGCAGGGGCAGGCAGGCCTCGGGGGGCTATTCACGGGGATCATCAGGCGCAGGGATTTTGTGGTGGGTGGGCTCGACGCCCCAGATCTCACGGGCGTACTGCGCGATGGTGCGGTCACTGGAGAACTTGCCCGAGTTGGCGATGTTTTTAATGACCTTCTTGGTCCATTCCTTGGTGTTCTGGGGAGAGAGACGCAGGTCAGTGGCAATCACACATGGACTGCTGGGGGATGGGGCTGGGGAAGCCAGATGGGATGGCTGGGTGAGTGTCAATGGGCAGGCCGGCCATGTGTGGGGATGGATAGAGGGACAGCATGAATGGAGGTGGGGGGGGGTGGCTAGATAGAGGAGTGGTTATGGATAGATGAGTGTCTGCAGATGAGGGGTGAGCGCTGGGATGGATGGATAGGTAAAAAACAACAACATGTACAGGGATGGATGGGTGAATCCAAGTGACTACCACTGACTAACATAAAATTTGAACACCTTGAAATAAAGGTGAGTAGACAGACAGACAGACAGACAGACACACACACACACACTGCAGCCCCACCCTGAGCTCCCCTTTACATACCTCTAGCATTGTGCCTGGTTCTCATCCCCTGGCCGTCAGGACGCCACAGAGTTGAGCTTGATGGGTTTTTGATCTTTCCATTTCTCCCTATGAAGTTTCATCCTGCCCCCTTTCCAGCCCCCTGCAGGGCTGCATCTCTCATCTGAGCTGGTCAGTGTTTCTCTGGGATTGAGGGGCCTGGAACTGAGCTAGGACGCCCAGGAATAGAACCCAGGAGTCCTGCCTGACAGCCTGTCCCGGTCACTCTAACCCACTAGACCCCACTCCCGTACCAGTGCTGGGTGCAGTACCCCAGGGAGGCCACTAGGGTGCACACTCACTTTGTAGAGGGCGCTGACATTCTCCTGGCATTTGATGTAGGCTTCGTAATCCGCAAACACTTTGAACCTGGAGAGGGAGGGGAAGCAAGAGGGTATCAGGCTGGGGGTCCTTGTGCATGCTGCCACCTGCTGCCCACAGACAGGAGCGACACCCGGAGCCTCTCCCAAGAACATAGCCAGCAGCAGACACCCAAAGCTCTGGGGAAACCCTTCCCCCAATCCCTCAGCTGCCCTTCACTATGGGTGCACTCGTGGGAACAGAACCCAGGAGTCCTGGCTCCCAGCTCCCCTTCCCATAATCCACTAGACGCCCCTTCCCTCCCAGAGCTGGGGATAGAACCAGTGCTTAATTTGTGCCAGGGATGAGCCCCAGCACCTCTGGGCTGGGCAGTTCCTAGCCCCGGCACCTTTGGGCTGGGCTAGGCAGGTCAGTTATGAAAGTGAAAAAATTTCTTGAGCCCCAGCACCTCTTTCCTTACAAATTAAGCACTGGATAGAGCCCCCTTCCTCCATCCCACACCAGGCATGTTGCCTCTGTCCCTTATGCCCTCTCCCCAGTGCCTCCTCCCACCTGTCATTGTTCATCAGCATGTTGACAATGTCCTTGAAGAGCTGGGGCTGTTTGGGGGAGAAGAAGCCGCTGCTCAGCTGGTCAATCACCTGTCTGAGCTCTGGGATGCGGTCATAATAGTCCTTGGCACAGTAGCTGGAGGGGAGGTGAAAGGGGGCAAGTTACCTCAGGATCATGGCTCCACCCCAACCCAGCGTGGCCTCAGGGGCTCCCCCCAAACCAGAAGCACCCAGAGGACTCCCCAAGCCCCCTGCCCCACCAGTCCCCAAGAGGGACCCCAGCGGCATGAGGAAGGCATGCTGAGGGAATGGGGGCAGGATCCCAATAGGAGAGCAGCCAAACAGTGTGAGGAACCCAGGTGGGGGAGAAACTGGGAAGGGATCCTAGCAGGAGGGGAGGCAGGCAGTGTTGGGAGGGTCCTGGCAGCAGGTGATGGGTGCGAATCTGGCACTGGGTTAGGGGGCACCATGGGTAGGAGATCCAGGCAACGGAGGACAAGATTCTGGCAGCTAGGTCGGGCGGAGGTAGAGAAAGTGGAGCAGGAATCCAGCAGCAGGGAAGGAGGCACGGGAGGGAGGCCTGGCAGAGGGGTTCCCTGCATGAGGGGGGGGGCAGGGGTCTGGCCCACACCCTTTCCTGTCCATCTCTTCCACGTCTTCCACCCGCATGCCGAAGATGAATAAGTTCTCCTCGCCCGCCTCCTCTGCCATCTCCACGTTGGCACCGTCCATGGTGCCAATGGTCAGCGCCCCGTTCAGCATGAACTTCATGTTGCCAGTGCCCGAGGCCTCTGTGCCGGCTGTGGAGATCTGCTCCGACAGGTCGGCCGCTGGGATCACTGTGGGAGAGACGGGATCAGCGGGCTGGGGTGGGAGGTCAGAGGTCGCCATGTGGGGCCCATTTGCCTGATCCAGGGCAATTGCAGGGGGTTTGGGGGTAAGTAATGTGGGTCAGAAGCTGCCATGTGGGCTAAACCCAGCCCTGAACCGGAGTGGAAGGGATGGAGGTCAGAGGAATCTGCAAGGAGCAGACAGCCCCATTGGCCTGATCTAGGGTGGGAAACGGGAGTGCCAGAAGTGGGGGGGGAGCCTGGGAAGCCAGGCCCCCCCACTTTTTACCAGCCGTTAGGGCGAGCAACAGGGGGTGAGGGGTAGAGACGAGTGAGCAGGGGGTGTGGTCTTGTGGGGAGGGTAAGAGGCAGCAGAGGGGCAGGGTCTCGGGGGAAGCGACAGTACGGAGGACGGGCCTCAAGGAGAAGAGGCAGCATGGGGGGTGGAGCCACCCTTTGGGTGCCAATGGCACTCCTCCAACTTTTAGGGACCTTCTGACCCTACTATTTTCCCACCAGGGGTGGCAGAAATTGCTATGTGGGGTAGATTGCTCTGGGGCAGTGGTGGCAGGTTTGTGGGGCGGACAGCAGGGTCAGAGGTCACAGCCTCCCTACCCTTCTCAGCTAGGGAGACACGGTAGTTTTCCAAGAAGATCATCTTGAGGCGGTCGCCGATGACGGGGTCATTGTTGATGACGTCCCCGATTGCCGTGACCAGCTTAATGATCATCTTGGCCATGTGGTAGCCAGGGGCGGCCTGCGGGGGGATGGAGGGTGAGACTGCCGTTTAACCCCCACCCGCTCCTCCCACCAAGGGACAGCAGCACCGAGAGCAGTGGACCCTGGCCCCCAGGTCTCACCTTGCCGCCGATCATGACAGTGCGTGGCACAAAATGCTGGTTGGGCTCCTTCTTGATCCCTGCAGGGGGACAGGGAGAGACACAGGGTCAGGGCCAGTGTGCCAGGGAGCAGGGCTAACAGCTGGCCAGTCCCTGGCCACCCGGTGAGCACAGCTGGCCTGGAGGTTGGCCTCATAGCTGGGAAGAGTCAGCAGACCAGCTCTGACAGCCAGCAGCAGTGCAGCAGCTGCTCAAAGCCTTTCCCACTGGCAGTGATAACCCCTGCCTTGCCCAGGCCCTGTCCCCGTCTTGCCCCATTCCAGAATACCCAGTCCTAACCTCAGCTCCGATTCCAGGCTACCGACTCCTGCTGCAGCCCCTGGGCCTGACTCCTGTTCCAACTCTAGGCATGGCTGCCCATGTCCCGGTCACTGACAGCGCCACCGAAGAGGTGAGTGGATACTAGTAGTTAGAGCAGGGGGGCTGGCAGTCAGGACACCTGGGTTCTCCCTCTCACTGTGGCATGTGGCTGGGGGTCAGCACTCACGGTTGTAGAGGGTGATGACGTGGAGGCAGTTGAGCAGCTGCCTCTTGTACTCATGGATCCTTTTCACCTGCACGTCGAAGAGGGAGTTCGGGTTGATCTTCACCTTGTACTCCTTCTCCAGATACGCAGCAAACTTCAGCTTGTTCTCCTGGCATGGGAGAGCAGAGATGGTAACCTAGGCCTTGCATCCCATCCCCTGCCTTGGGGCCAGATCACAGCTGGCGCCCCCTAGAGGGAAGAGGCCCTGGATCTCATTTCCCTACCCTGGTACCTGTTTAATTTTGGCAACGTCCCGGATAAATCCCTCATCATCCACGTAGGCCAGAAGCTTTTTCAGATGGTCAAGGTTAGAGATGTATTCGTCTCCAATACGCTGGGGAAAGAGAAGGAAGGGTCAGAGCCAGGCATGGCAAAGGAGAGTAGGCAGACACTCCCTCGCTCTGCCCTTCCAGGGGCAAGGCAGAGGAGAGGGATCCAACCTATGAATGCCCCCACATCCCTGCATGGCAGCCTGCTCCCCCCCCATGCCTGTCTATATCTAGCATCCCCCACCCCACAGAGCCCTCCATCCCTGCATGGCAGCCTGCCCCCCAATGCCTGCCTATATCTAGCATCCCCCATCCCATAGAGCCCCCAATCCCTGAATGGCAGCCTGCCCCCGCAACGCCTGTCTGTATCTAGCATCCCCATACCACACAGAGCCCACATCTTCATATGGCAGCCTGCCCCACAACTCTCCCCTCCCTGTCTGTCAACCCCACAATCACTGAATGGTGCCCCCCAAAGATCCCGCACTTATCTGTCTGCCTTTTGCATCCTCCAACCCAACCCCCCTGCATATCACCACCTAGGATCCTTCCCGCAGGGACTCCACAGGCTCCCCCCTCACTGCACTCACCTCAGCAATGACCTCAGCCAGCCCTGGGTTGCACAGAACCAACCAGCGCCGAGGTGTGATCCCATTGGTTTTGTTCTGGAATTTGTGCGGCTCAAACTCATAGAAATCCTTGAAGCTGGGGGGGCGGGGGAAGGGGAGAGAGAAGGGGAACAAAACAGGAAATAAATGAATGAGAGGACCAAGGAGGGAAAGAAAGAATCAAAGCAGGACTAAAAACAAAACTAGAGGGCAAAGGAGTGGGAAGAGAAAGGCAGAATATCTGAGAGAACAAACACAAGAATCGATGATGGAGAAAAGAAGGGAAAGAAAGGATAAAGAGAAGAGTGAATGAATCAGGGGAAATGAAGGGAAGAGAACGAAAGAGGAAAGAAGAGACTAAACAAACAAAAAGAGAAATGAATTAGTAAAAAATTAAGGTCTGAGAAACAAACAGAAAAAGAGGGAAAAGAATGAAAGAAACAGGAAAATACAGAGGGGCAAAAGTGGAGAAAAAAATAAGGGAACAAATGGGAAAAGAAGGACAAAATGAACGGAAGACAGGAAAACAGAAAGAAGCGAATGAACGAAAAAGAAAGTAAGAGACAATGAAATCAGAAGGACCAAGAGAAGATAAAGATAAGGAATAAGAGAATGAATGAAAAAGGGAAAGGTGGGGAGAAAATCAAAGGAACGAGAGAAGAGGGAGGGAAGAGGGAAGAATGAAATGGGAAAAAATGCAAGATGGAAACGAGCCGTGCAGACGAAAGAGGAAAGGAATGAACGGGAAGAGAAGGAATGGGAGTAACAGGGGAGTGATGGACAGTGAGGTGCAAGGGAGTGTAAGGACAGTGAGGGGGCAGAGCATGGCAGGGGGAAGGGCACATACACAGATTTCTTGATGATGTCAGAGTGGATGCGGGCGACCCCGTTGATGGCATGGGAGCCCACGATGCACAGGTGCGCCATATTGATCCTCTTGATGCTGCCCTCCTCCACCAAGGACATGCGCCGCAGCCGGTCAAAGTCTCCGGGGAACATGGCATTGACTTTCTGGGGGGGGGCGGGGGAAGGGAATGGCAGAGTCCGGATGGAGCAGGCACCCTCAGAGAGCAGCTCCGCAACTGAGCACCCCCCAGGAGGAAAATGGGGGGTCCCCACTGTCCTAGCCAGAGGACACTCATCCCCCCAGCACCCACCCTGCCCCCCAGTGGGAGATAATCCCAAATGCCCATGATTTCCTTCCAAGCCATGCACCCCAAATTTGGTTCCCCACCCTCACCCCAGCAACAGCATGTGTGAATCAGCTGCAGAGCCAGGGAAGAGACCCTAGAGTCCTGACAGCACCTCACAGCTCTAAACCACTAAACCCCATTCTGCTCCCACAGCTGGGGACAGAACCCAGGAGCCCTAGACTAACACATTCCAGTTCCTGCCACGTATGGAGGGAAAGGGATTTCTCCACTGGATTAACCCCAGCCCTTCCTGGGGGTGGAGCTTACATCAAGGAATCTCTGGTTAATTTCATAGATGATCTCCAGATGGCGGGGCAGGAGGGTTTCCAGGAGATGGACGGGCCAGCGCTCCAGAGCTTCAGGCAGCACCGTGTGGTTGGTGTAGGCGCAGGTCCGAACTGTGATGTCCCAGGCCTGGGAGAGATACAGCACATGAGGATCCCCAGCACAGCCTGAAATGCAGCAACCTCTGGGTGGGACATGGGGGCTGTTCAACAGAAAAATGACGACACCCACTCCCTACTACACACACCCCTTACCTTGTCCCAGTCCAGTTTCTCGATATCAACCAGCACCCTCATGAGCTCAGGGATGGCCAGGGAGGGGTGAGTGTCGTTCAGCTGGATAGCGACCTACAGGAGAGGGGAAGAACTCAGACCACCAATGACAGAGGATGCATGAGCTTATCTGTGAGAGAGCAGGGCTGGAGTAGCTGGGAGCTCCCCCCAAAGCCAGCTCCTGCCCACCTCCCCACAGCACCCCCTGCTGGGAGAGGCCCAGGCTGGAGTAGTTGGTCGCTCCCTGCACAGCCAGTGCTCCTGAATTGCTCCCTACAGCACCCCCTGCTGGGAGAGGCCGGTACCTTGTCAGGGAAGGCATCAAAGGAGGTGCGGACGGGGTCCCGGCTGCCGAACTTGGAGGATTTGAAGCGGCGGATGATGTCCTGCAGGGTGGCTGCCACCGTGAAGTACTCCTGCTTCAGACGCAGCTCCTTACCTTCAAAAAACTGCAGAGAGGAGGGGCAGGTGAGGATGGGGCATTCACCAACCCACTCCTGGCCTGTACAATCCCAACCGCAGAATGAACTCGTGGCTTCAGATGTAGCATGGGCTCTCTGCAGCCCCTGCTCACAGCATAGGGAAAGTAGTGGCAGACCTGGGAATGTAACCCAGGAGTCCAGGCTCCCTGCTCTAACCACTGCATCCCCTCCCCTCCCAGAGCAGGGGATGAAACCCAGGAAACCCAACTCCCAGCCTCCCCAAGCAGTAGACAGGAGGTGTCTCACACTCCCACATGGCTGCAGAGACCTTGAAGGGAGTAACATTTGGGACATATCATGAGGGCAGGGATCTGCAGACAGAGGGAAATCCCAGTTTTGCCCAAAGGTGAACCCTCCTGGCTAGTGAGATTTAGACCCACCTGCCCCCTATCCCTGCTGCTGGAACCAGGGGCTGGGTGTGGAAGCAGAACACCCCACCACCACACACAAAATGTATAATCCCTACCCCAGGTCTAACAGGCTCCCCCCAGGAAACCCTGCAGTGGACACAGAGCACTGGAGTGGGTGGGGGGCTACTCACGTTGTCATTGGGGTACAGCACTCGAGAAATGTTCTCGGCCAAGTTCCTGTCCAGCACGGCTTGGATGTAACCACCAACGTTAACTGAGGGGGAAAAGAGAGAATGGGGCCTTAGTTCACACAGGATCCCTTGCCAGGTGCTGAGATGCAGCCACCTCTGGGGTGGGGTGCAGGGGCTTTTTGTACAGGGATCCTTTATACAGCAGCTCTGGAGCCCGCTCCAGGGTGGGGCCTGGGAGGGGCTGTTTATACAGGAATCCTTCATGGTGGGGCTTTGGGGTCAGCAGGGGAGGGGAGGCTGCCTCCTACTGAGCCCCCATCCCCGGTTACCAGTAGCTGTCTCCCAGCCCTGCTCAGCAGAGGGGGTCTGACACCTGGCCCTTGCTTGGTGCAATGAATCCAGCAGAGAGACAGACCCTTGCCTGGCCTGAGGGCCCCCCATTCACTCACAGTCCTTGAGGTTGAACTCGTTGGGGGCCCGGGCGGACCAGAGGCGCATGGTGTTGACAGTGTTGTTGCGGTAACCAGGTACAGGTGTATCATAGGGAAGAGCCAGGATCACCTGACAAAGGACAGCAGGGTTAGTGCCAGCCACAGCACCCCAATGAGCATGAAGAGAGAGAGCCTAACCCCAACCTCTCCCAGAAGGCCTTTTGACCTCGCATCCTATAATACTCTCCCCTCCCCCTTTTTACTGGTGGGGAAACTAAAGAACAAGGTAACTGAATCCCCAGCGAATCAGGGAGATGACCCAGGTATCCTGGCTCCCTGCACACATACTCCCAGGCTGCTGAGCGTGCTGACAGACTCATGCAATGGACCTGTGCTTCTGGGCAATCGCACGTGCATGGAGGCACTTGTGCAAAGTTACATGTGAGCACGCACCGGCCACTAGTGCACAGGGATCTCACACTTGCATGGAAATGCCCACTTGTGCGCTTGCAAACGCACGCACTCAGGCATACCTACACGCTCGCACTATCATGTGCAAAGGCCTGTGAATGCACCTCTCCCCCATGCATATGGCTTGTGCACCAACGCTCCCGCACACCCAAGGGCGTACAATCACCACCCTCTTATGCAGGGGTACATGCATGGCTGCCAGGCCCTCATGCAGATATACTCACAGCCTCTCTTGTGCAAATGCACACTTACCACTCACTCAGGCCTCCCGGACTCACCTGCGTGTCGACCCACTTGGTGCCATCGGGCCCATGGTCCACATGCCCATAGAAGTGTACTGGGATCATGTACTCAGGCCGGGCCTTCTCCCAGGGGTTGCCATAGCGCAGCCAATCATCAGCCTCCTCCACCTGCCGAGGGAGGGCAGGAGGAGGAGGGGTTAGTGCCATCCTTCTCCCTGCCCCCCCCCCGGGATCCCTTCACACACACACCCAGGGTGTCCCACCTACCCAACACCCCATCTCCTGCTGCGATCACCTGCGCCACGCAGCACCTGCTGCCTCCCCACCCAGAGCACCCCACTCTGGCCCCTGGGCAACCTCTCTGCCAGGCCTCTCCTGCCCCAAACTGGTGGCAAATCGTGGACCTTCCTACTCGACACTGCCCCCCCCCAGATACACATCCAGTCCCCCAACACACATCCCATCCCCACAGTGCCCTGTCTGCTCCCCTGGGGGAAAGGAGCCCACATCCCAGCCCCCCCTCCCCCGCATCATGGGGGGTGCGACCCACCTGCCAGCCCCCAGAGATCTTCTGGTTGAAGATGCCAAACTCATAGCGGATGCCGTAGCCGTAGGCAGCCAGTCCCAGGGTGGCCATGGAGTCAAGGAAACAGGCTGAGGGGGAAAAGGTGGGCAGGGGTTGGGCATTACAGCCAGATCAAGTGGTAACATAGTAACAGCCAGGCCAGGGGGGCAGGAAAATAGATAGAGATGGGGGGCAGGTAGAGGAGATGTGGAAGAGGGAAAAGCAGTAGGGTCACAGTGATGGGGTATGAAATGGAGGAGGGGCCAGGCGTGGAATGACTGTGATGCGAGTGAGGGAGGGGTCACAGTGATGGGGGTGGGTTGCTTTGCATGGTGCCTGGGGCAGGTGCTCACGTGGGTGCAGATGCTGAATGGGGCCCTTGGATTCCTTTCTTCCTCGACTGCTGGACAGAGCCATGGGTCTTGGGGGGCAGTGTCAGGGGACAGTGTCGGGGAGGCTGGGTGTGTGTCTGGATAGGCAGTGTCAGGTGTTGTCTTGGGGAGCCAGGGTGCTGGGTGTGTGTCAGGGGGGCAGTGTTGGGGGGCTGGGTGTGTGTCTGTAAGGGGGCAGTGTCGGGGTGATTATGTCTGGGGTGACAGTGTCAGGAAGCTTTGTGTGTGTCTGTGAGGGGTCAGCGTCAGAGGTTGTTCTGTCTCAGGGGGCAGTGTCGGGGACCATGTGTGTATGTTTAGGGAGCAGTGTTGGGGGCTGGGTGTGTGTCTGGGGGGAAGAGTCAGGGGGCTGTGTCAGAAGTTTTGTCTGGGGGGACCATTGGGGTGCTGGGTGTGTGTCTGTGGGGGCAACGTCAGAGGTTGTTTTGTCTGGGGTGGGGAGTGTCGGGAGGCTGGGTGTGTGTTGGGGGGGAGTATTGGGGAGCTGGGTGTGTGTTGGGGGAGCTCTCCTGGCCCTGGGCAAACAGAGCAGTCGGGTTCCGTAACTGCCAAGCTGGCTCCCCTCACCTGCCAGGCGCCCCAAGCCCCCATTCCCCAGCCCAGCGTCCTCCTCGATCTCCTGCAGCTCCTCCATGTCCAGGCCCAGCTGTGGGGGAAGGAAAAAGGGGGAGTTAGGGAAGAGTAGCCGGCCCCTTCTTGTTCAACCCATCCCCCCCGTAACTGCCTCTCCCTGCTCCACCCCCTCTCCTCCCTGATCCCCCTACCTCCCCCTGGCGCTGGGGTACCTGGTAGGTGGCCTCGTCGCAGGCGTTCTGCAGCCCCAGGTTCACCATGGTGTTCTGCAGGGTGCGGCCCATGTAGAACTCCAGCGACAGGTAATAGATGCGCTGCAGAGAGATGGGGCAGAGATGGGGAGGGGGAGGGTTGGGGAGTCCATCAGCCCCACCCCCAGGAAACAGCTCCATGCCCCGTTCCCTGGCCCACTAACACTGGTCCCCCCACCCCGAGGCTGGATTAGAGTCAGCGTCCCCTACAGGAGAAATACTCCATATCCCATTTGCCACCCTGCTTGGGCAGGACACTCTGTGGAGGGCAGAGGGGGAAGGTGGGGTGTGTGCCCATGTGGCTGGACACTGGGGCCCATAGATCCAGCCCCTGCTGCTGAATACAGCCCCTGCTGCTGAATACAACAGGCCATTCAAAGGCACTCATTGCCCAGCTAACCTTTGGGGGAGGGTGGGTGAGCACCCATCTTGGGTATGCAGCCGCTCCCCCTATCCAGTGTCCCAGGCCCTCTGCACCAGTCCCCCACCCCATGGGCTTACACAGGCTCCTTCCCAGATTAAATGGCAAAAGTCAACAGCAAATGTCAGGCTAGGCTAAATTTATCCAGACTCTGTCCCCTCCCAGGATGCTGAGATAGGATCAGAACCAGGGGTCTTAAGAGCTGGGATTCCTCCCCTACTACCTGTCACTTCTGGTGAGAGACCCCATGTACCACTGTCTGCCCCCCTGAGCCAGCCAGTCCCCCTGCCCTCGTGCTGGATCACAGCCAGTGTGCCCTAGAGAAGAAAGGTCCCGTGTCCCATTCCTGCCCCCCTGAGCCAGCCAGTCCCCCTGCCCTGGTGCTGGATCACAGCTAGGGCCCTTAGCGGGGAAAGGTCCCTTGTCCCATTCCTGTCCCCGCCTGAGCCAGACAGCCCCCGCACCCTGGTGCTGGTCCTGTTTCCCATTGCCTGCTTCCTTCATCCTTCAAATGTGTTCCCCCCAAACCTACTGCCCTCTAATCCTAAACCTCTCCCCCAACCCTAGCTCCCCCCTTGCAGGTCCCCCTATCTCCCAGCATGCCAGTCGGCAACACTAACTCTTCATATCTACCCACACTGGCTCAAATGTCCAGCCACTGCTACCTCTGTGTTGCCCCCGCCCCAAACAGGAAGGGGTTTAATGGCCTGCAATCCCCTCATACTGCCCCACTGTAATTCCCCAGCCCAGGTGTTCAGCCCCCAGTGCAGGTCTCTGAGAGGCAGTTTGTGCTGACTACTTGGCTCACACACACCCAGGACTTGGGGGCTAGCCAGGGATTGGGGGAGGGTGGCTGGGAGGGGTGAATCATGGCCAAGACACTCGCAGAGAGGCATGGGGCCTGGGAAAGAACAAGGGGTGATGGGACAGGAGGACACTGTGGAAGAGCGGTGAAGATAAATGGGGGACAGAAAACCTGGGGGGGAGCAACGAGTACAGGCCTTACGGGTGATGTGGGGGGAGAGGGGAAGGGCAGGGGCAGCAGAGGGAGTGGGGGAAGGGCAGGAGCAGAGGTGGCTGTGGGAGGGCAAGTGGGTCTGGGGTTGCATCTGGGTCTCTGGAAGAACCGCCCCATGAGTTACATCCTCCCTCTGCCAACTTCCGGGGGGAGGGGGGCAGAAACCAGGTTCAGATGGTGACAATGGTGTGCCTTCCCCCAGCCCTCCTCACCCACTACAGAGCGGGCCCTGAGCACACTGTCCCTGTAGCAGGCTGGCCCAGTGGATAGGACTCCAGTCTTGGACTGAGGATGCTCAGGTGAGAGGGGCAGGTCCCATCCTTGTCCCAAGGAAGGAAGCCTACTGGCTCTGCTCAGTTCCCATTGACCCCCACAACTAGCCAGGGGTGCTGTCCTGTGAACCACCAGGCACTGGGCTGCATGGGCCTGACGGGAGCTAGGGAAGGAGAGTACTGGTCTGGATGAGCCTGTGGGTCTGATCCCAAGCCCTTCAGCACCAATAGCCCAGGCCTTTACTCCCTGAGCTGAAGCGTCTGGGGCAGCTGGTGGCAACAATCCAACTGATATTTATACCCTCTATGGAGCATGTGCCAAGCTGGCCTGGCACAAGGGGGGGATCCCAGCACTTGAGTCTGGCTCCCAGGTGTTAGGAGAAGGCTAGAGCATGGCGCATATATGGGAGGGGGGGGTTGATTTGTGAGCCATCCACTGCTCATGTCCCCATCGCCCTAGAACAAGGGGCCTGTCCAACATCAAGACATCCCTGGCCCCACTATTTCCAGCAGCAGCTCTGACTTGTCTGGGTAGCCCCTTTGCTGTCTGCTCCCCCCTGCCCCAAACATGCCCTGCCCCAACGTCCCTGAACTTTGTCCCCTCTCCAGCCTCACTGCCCTTTTCCTGGTGGTCCCGATGGCTGCAGACCCTGCCCAGGTGCCCCCCTGCTTCTGACCCTTCCTGCACCGCTCCCGCCTAACCCTTTGCCCCTCGCATTCCCTGCCCCTTGGAATCTCTCACGTAGCGCTGCTGCTGTGCCCAGATCTTTCTCCCGGTCGGGGCCCCCTGGCAACCCCTCCCCAGTGCCCCGTTGCCCTTCCCCTGGTTCGGCTGTTGGGTGTTATCCTTCCCTGCCCCTGAGTACTCCCACCTCCCCAACACACAGCCAGCCCGTACCTCCCCTCATGAGTACCCCAGTGCACTCTCCCCTAGCCCTACACACACACCCGGCACCCCCTCTCCACTGCGCACATGGGCATCCCTCCACTCCACCGTACCCCTTCTCCGGGGCCGGGCGCCCTTCTCCAACGCTCCCGCGTGCACTCACCTTGGGGTCCTTCTCGTAGTAGTACTGCTGGGTGCGGATCCACCTGCCCACCAGGTGGTCGCGCACCGTGTGCGCCAGGGCGAAGTAGTAGTCCCGGGGGGTGGCCACGTTCCGATCCTTCACCAGTGTGAAGTGCAGGTGCCGGTTGAAGTTCTTCTTGAGGTCGGAGACATTCTCCACCCCGGCGAGGCCCCGCACACTAATCTGCTTCCTTTTCTCATAATCCGACAGCGGCAGAGACATCCTGCAGCCTCCGGCGGGGCCCTGGCTAGTCTGTGCGAACAGCGGGGGCTTTCACGCGGGGGGATACAGGCCCTGGCACCAGGCAGCCGGGCGGGCAGGAGCTGCCAGGAGGAACACCAAGGAGCCGGGATCTCTGCTCTGCCCAGCCCGCTCGCTGCAGCAATACGCCCTAAGCCCCGCCCCTCATGTATTATTAATCTAACCAGATTGGTGCATTATTCATAAGCCCCTCCTCCAGGCCGGAGGGAGCAGGGGAGGCCCGCGCCCGACCTCCTGGCTCATTAGGCTCCTCCCCTTGGCTTGTCAATTATTCATCTGATCCAGCCCGCGCCTCTCTGGGAATCCCCCTTCGCTGGGGGCCCTCTTGGCTGAAGAGTTGTAGCGGTGAAAACAACAGAGGGCAGAACCCGTGCTGGGCATAAGCAGAGTAAACAATTGCTTAGGGCTCTGAGCAGCTTGAGAGGCCCCTATTAATTATTAGTGGGGGGGGGAGGAAATGTTCCTGCCTTTGGCCCCCGATTGGGCTAGCATCGACAGGGACAGAAGGGGTTAATCACAACAGTAGGAAGTGCTGGTAAAGGGCTCCTGCTCTTGTTATTACATGGACTAATAAATATTAAGCAGTGCTTTAACTAATCTCTCCAGCCCCAGACTCATCTGTCTGTCTGTGAAACCCTCACTCTCTGTATCCATCCCCATACTCACCCTCTAGCCATCTAACATTCCCTCCCAGAACACGACTTGTAAGTTGCTAGCTACATATATAATTCTCTATGTATTCATTGCCATACACAACCTCAGTCTATCCCCTTACATGCATCTCTCTCTCTCCATCCCTCACCCTCTTAGCACCTGAACGTAGGAGCTGGTGTTTCCAATCCTGCACATGAGCAGCCATACTGCAAAATTACAGGGCTTGGACCGGAGTCACAGCAGAATTTAGGTTCTGACCCACCTCCAAGCAGGCCCCACAACCCAGGTTCTGATTGGTTGGTGACCAAAATCTGACTGATTTATGCGCAGATGGAAGGGGGCCTTCGGTTCAAACCTCAGCCCACACTCAGGCTTAGAGTGCAGGGGCAACATACATACTCTCAGAATCACTTTGCTCTTGGTGGCTGGGATATTAATTTTTACTGTTGTGTAATGATTTTCAAATTAATTAGCAGCCAAAACAATGAAAATTAGTGGGTAAGAACGACAGAGTAATTCAGTTAGCAGAAGGCAATGGAACAGCAAGAAGTCAGGCTGAGAATGTTATGGAGAAATTAGAATAATAATAGAAGGGAATGAATGGAAAGAATCATAAAGCAATAAGATGTAATTAGACTAGGATGCAATTAGATTAAGGATGGAGTCAAATAAATGATAGAGGAAGAATTCCATGTAGCCAAAGCATTGGCAATCTCAAAACATTTTATGTCCTAGACACTCAGACAATAGGGGCTGACTTGATGTTTTTATCACTGTATAACTGTATTACTAATCTATTTGTTGTTGTCTCTAGTTTTTTTTTTATAAATGGCTTGACTGGGGGGACTTTGTTCCAATGGTTACAGAAGGAGGGGACTAAGAACCAGGACTACTGGGTTCTATTCCCAGCTCTGGAAGGAGAGTGGGGTCTAGTGGGTTAAAGCAGAGAATGCTGGGAAGCAGGATGCCTGGGTTCTCTCCCTAGCCTACCAAGTACATCCTGCATAACCCTGCACTTCCCTTCTCTATGCTCTAGTTTTCCTATTGACAAAGTGTTCAAACCCCAGGAAAGGGCCCCCAAACCCCATGTGCTGAGTACAAATTGTCTCCATTTCACAGCACCATGCACACAAACTCCTGATGCTGAGGGCAGGAGGAGATTACAGGATGAGTGCCTGCCTGGTCACTTAGGGTATGTCTACACTGCTGCAAGCAGCAACCAGCCCAGCCTGGACCAACAGGCTTGTGCTAGTGCACAGAAAATAGCCATGTGGACATTGCAGCTTGGTCAGCAGATCAGGCTGCTGGGCCCCACTGGATCAGAGCTCAGGTGGCTAGCGCAAGTTTCCACTGCAGTTGCAATGGCCACCCTGCTATTTTTAGTGTGTGAGCTTGACCTCCACTATTGTGAGTCTGGCTGGCTGGCTGGGCTGCTTGGTTCCTGCTGCAGGGGAGCCAGGCCCTTAGACAGGACAGTATCCCACTGTCAGGATTACAACACGACACTGGCAGCCCAGCGTGTACTTGGCACCCATGATTGCACACTTAAATGACTGAAAACTCAAGAGTCCACCTGTACTCCCATTCCTGATCCAGCCAGGGCCCTGCCTTGGGCCTGCAACAGAGCCAGCGACCTATATAAAGGAAAGACCCCATACCCCATTCCCTGCCCCCCCAATGAACCAATCACTATCTACCTTGGGGCCATATGGGAATCAGCAGCCCCTAGTAGGAAAAGGCCCCATATCCGATTTCCCCTCTCCCCTCACCCCAAGCCAGCCAGTCCCCCCCCCCCCGCCCAGGGTCTGGATTAGAACCATTGCCCAAGAGTTGAAAGGGCCCAGATCCCCTTCTCTGTGTGCCCCTCCCCTTATGAATAATCAATTGAGCAAAACCCCTCCCCTGAAGAGCAGAGTTATGAAAAGAGCAGTGTGCTAACCTTGTGCTATTTTTTCCCCTCACCTCTAAGAAAGGATCAGGCAAGGGAAGATTGCCCTGTCATATTCATTTCTATTTCTGGCATGCAGTTCAGGGGCCTCAACTCTCAAATCCTTATTGTGTGTGCACACAAAGCTGTGCGCAAGTGTGAGTATTGTGTGTTTGTGCATCCATGAGTGTGTATGTGCATGCATGAGTGTGAGGATGTGTGTGTCAGTGTACACGCACACATTCGTAAGGAGTGTGTGTGAGCTTCCAACACCATATTACTGGGGAGCTGGGTTTTTTTGAACAGATGGTATTGCAATCCTGTCCCCCCTGCACTGAGAAGGGGAGGACGGGAGATCAAGGTCTTTCTTTACTACTGATCCCCCTTTTTATATTCCCCTTTTCCAAGGTTACCAGTATTTTTCTCAGCCAGAACCAAATTCTTCCTTCATAATAATGCAGTATGGCTGAGACTTCACTTCAAAGCATTATGGCAAAAGCTAAGGAGAGGGAGGTGTATATTATATATATGTAAACCAGTATAGCCATCACAGCAAACCTTCCTAGTGGAGATGTAGCTTCTACCAGCAAACGAGTGCTTTGGTGGATTGAGCTGAGGCAAAATAAGGCTCTACCAGCACAGGCGCTCTTTTACCAGTGTCGCTGCTTCTACACTAGGGCTTTTGCCAATATAGCAATGTCACTTAGAAAACAAAAAAATCACCCTTGTCTGAACCATTGCTAGCGTAGCCCGGGCCTCAGTATCAGCCCCACAGGTTCAATGCAGGCACAAGAAGGAAGCAGCTAGGCCCACCATGTCGCTCCACTGAAGCCAGGCATGTCACCTGACCATCACCCATTCACCCAGCCCCACTCTAGCTACTACATACCATTACCTGTCAGGCTCCTAATAGAACCCAGGAGTCCTGAATCTCAGCCCCTCCCTACTCTAACCAACTAGACCCCCCCCTCCCCGAGCCAGGGATCAAAGCCAGGCCCAGGGGACATTTGTAAGCAGCTCTCAGCACCTTGGCATTAGAGTTGCTGAATGACAATATTTCCTCAACCTCCTTCCCAGCTGACACCTCCCCATGTGCCTCCCACAGGTCTTCTCCCAGTCCTTGCACAGAGCTACGCTGCAGCTCCACAGCTGGGCTAGCTGAGCACGCAAAGGCGGGTGAATGATTATGAATGGCACCTGCCATTCATAGCTTGGCACAGACGGGGTGGGGCGGGCAGGCAACCAGAATGTGTGTATGGGAGCAGGGAGAGAGAGGGAGCCGTGCAAATCTCGGTCCCAGCAGGCTAGGCAAGGACTACAACTCCCAGCATGCCCTGCACTGGGCAGGCCCATGCCGGCGCGAGCGAGCGCCTGCGGGGAACATGCCGCAGTGCGCGTGTGGCGCTGCAGCCGCTGGTCGGTAACTTGACCCGTGTCAAGGTCATGGCAGTAAAGTCCTTGATGGGCAGTCACAGGCGGACAGCGGAGCGTGTCACGTGCTTATGTGAGCTACTCACCCCCCCACACCCTATCAGCTAATGTACCCCCTCGCCCCCCTTCACCTCATCAGCTAATGTACCTCCACACTCTCCACCCACGCTACCCCCATCAGCTAATATACCCCCTCATTCCCCCTTCACCCCCCACCCACATACCCCATCAGCTAATGTACCCCCTCATTCCCCCTTCACCCCCCACCCACATACCCCATCAGCTAATGTAGCCCCTCGCCCCCCTTCACCTCATCAGCTAATGTACCTCCACACTCTTCACCCACGCTACCCCCATCAGCTAATGTACCCCCTCATTCCCCCTTCACCCCCCACCCACATACCCCATCAGCTAATATACCCCTTCGCCCCCCTTCACCTCATCAGCTAACGTACCTCCACACTCTCCACCCACGCTACCCCCATCAGCTAATGTACCTCCACACTCTCCACCCACGCTACCCCCATCAGCTAATGTACCCCCTCATTCCCCCTTCACCCCCCACCCACATACCCCATCAGCTAATATACCCCTTCGCCCCTCTTCACCTCATCAGCTAACGTACCTCCACACTCTCCACCCACGCTACCCCCATCAGCTAATGTACCCCCTCATTCCCCCTTCACCCCCCACCCACATACCCCATCAGCTAATATACCCCTTCGCCCCCCTTCACCTCATCAGCTAACGTACCTCCACACTCTCCACCCACGCTACCCCCATCAGCTAATGTACCTCCACACTCTCCACCCACGCTACCCCCATCAGCTAATGTACCCCCTCATTCCCCCTTCACCCCCCACCCACATACCCCATCAGCTAATATACCCCTTCGCCCCTCTTCACCTCATCAGCTAACGTACCTCCACACTCTCCACCCACGCTACCCCCATCAGCTAATGTACCCCCTCATTCCCCCTTCACCCTCCACCCACATACCCCATCAGCTAATGTACCTCCTCACCCCCTTCACCTCATCAGCTAATGTACCTCCACACTCTCCACCCACGCTACCCCATCAGCTAATGTACCCCCTCAGCCCCCTTCACCCCCACCCACATTCCCCATCAGCTAATGTACCCCCTCACTTTCCACCCACACACCCCATCAGCTAATGTACCTCCTCACCCCCACCCTCAAACCCCCTTCACCTCATCAGCTAATGTACCCCCTCACCCTCCACCCCATCAGCTAATGTACCCACCCTCCACACCCATTCACCCCCACATCCCATCAGCTAATCTACCCATCCTCACCCACAACCCCTCATCAGCTAATGTACCCTCCACCGACACTCACCCACAAATCCCATCACCAAATGTAACCCCTCATACTCCCCCACACCCCATCAGCTAATGCACTCACCCCCACCCACACACCACCATCAGCTAATCTACCCATCCCCACACACCCCATTATTTTATCTGTTCCTCAGAAAAACTGAGGAACCATCTCCTGCACCTTACATACTGCAGAGAAGACCAGCTCAGACAAGAAATCATCACATGCTCCCATGAACTGGAAGAAAACAATCAGGAAACCTACCTGGAGATAATGCAGGAAACCAAAAGCATCTGTCTAAAAAAAATTGATGAGAGCCATCCAGCAACACAAACAAAAAGTGAAACCTACTGCAACAACCAACAGACAACCACCTGTAAGCGAAACCATGACACCAGCACCCAGCACATGGACACAACATCGCAATATAATCAACTTATCAAGACTACTTCCACCTGAACTGAAATACAGTATCTGTACTCTCCAAGGGACTGAACTTCTGCCCACCATCGAACCTGATACCGTACTAACTATAAGAATTTTGATGACTCTACCTCAAGGAATTCTTTCACAAAGATTAGATCATCCACAACTATCACATCCCCACCAATAGTCATAAGAAAAAAGAACCATCTGACTGACCATAACCTATCAGACGAAACCACACACTGTATCATTATATCAATTGCTTCAGGAAAACAATCAACAGTGAAATCTTTAACAAACATCACACCCACAACAATCTCTCTGCCACTGAGAGGACAGCTATACAGTCCCTGAAATCCAACCGCCAGATAGTGATCAAACACGCCGATAAATGGGGCATCATCTTGGTCCTCAACTGCGATGACTACGTCAAGAAGACCAGCTGACAACATTCCGATACCATCTAGCATAAATAATTCAAAGAAGACCCCAAACCACATTTCACCCAAGTATTTAAGGAGATCATAAAATTCTTTCCCGAAAACTCATCCCCCACAAACCCTCCCCAAAGACCTTCTACATGTTTCCCAAGATACACAAACAAGGGAACCCAGCCAGACCCATCATAACTGCCATGGCATTCTTTCTTAAGGAATATCAGGACTCATAGAAACCATCCACAAACCACTCACCACACAAAAGGCCTCCTCCAAGAGGCTACCGATTTCCTCCAGAAACTCTTCAGCTTTAACCAGCAACCTCAGAACACCATCCTCACCACCATGGACATCACCTCCCTAGACACCAACATCCCTCACCATGACAGCATCACTGCCTGCCTCACCTACCTACAGGATAATGTACAGTGCTCAGAAATCCACCCCAAACTCATACATTTTATCCTCACCCATAACAATTTACGTTTAACAAACACACACTTAGTCCAAATCATGGGACCAGCCATGTGTACTAGGATGGCTCCTCGATATGCCAACCTCTACATGGGCCACCACAAGGAAGAATTGCTGAAAACAAAAACAAAAATGTGCCATGAACCCAACAAGATACCTGAGGGACATTATATTTTTGGAGCACCCACGGAAAAAAATTAGTGGTGCTTGGCAGCCAAACTCCCCTCTTCCCCACCCTCCTTCCGTCCGGCACCCCATCAATCAACTCCTCCCCCTCCCTCCCAGCGCCGCCTGCACACTGCAGAACAGCTGTTCCATGGGATACAGGAGGCACTGGGAGGGAGGGAGAGGAGTGAGGATGGGGCATGATCTGGGGAGGGGACAGGAAGAGACTGAGCTAGAGAAGAGGGGAGGTAGGAAGAGACCGGGCAGGGGTGGGGCCTTGGGTAAAGGGATGGAGTGGGGGTGGGCTGGGGGCAGAGTTGAGGATCCCCCAGGCAGAGAGGAAGTTGGTGTCTCTGACTTCAACAACCAGTCCCTATCTATGAAACTCTCTAACACTCCCACACCCACATCAGCTTCCTGGACTCTAATTAGCTTCAGCAACAGAACCCTATAAATGACTATGTACAAGAAACCCACAGATCACCACACTCACCTCCACAGATCCAGCAACCACCCCACACCCCAAAAAATCTGTTCTCTACAGCCAGGCACTCAGATGCCAGAGAATATGCTGAGGAGAAAGTCTGGGATACACCCCTTAACAAACTTAAAACCACCTTAACCAAACAAGGACACTCCACCACAGAAGTAGATCACATCATTGAATGGGCCTCCGAATACCCCAAGAGAACCTGCTTCAATACGGGGGGGGGAGGGGGAATCCATCAGCCGCACACCCCTAGCTGTCACTTACCATCCCACACTGGAACCCACATGGGTGATCCTCAAACAATTTCAAGCCATACTCCATCAGGATCACATCCTGGAAAAAAAGTCTTTCCTGAACCCCCTTTCTGGCCTTCAAACAACCCCCAATCTTGCCAAGCTCATGGTCAGAAGCAAACTCCTCACAGACAAGGACTCACCAACTCAAAGCAGCACCAGCCTATACTCTTGAATGAACTCAAAGAGAAAAATGATAAAAGACAAAAACACCCTGTCACCCAGGGGCAAACACTTTTCACCAAATGCTCACTCTGTATCAGACCTCTCCAGACTCATCCTCAAATTAAACCTGCATAACACCTGGGAGCATAAATCCATAGCACCACTAGACACTAAAACCCATGGACTTAGTGGGAGACTGGTTTCATGGCTCCTTACAGGAATCTATAAACACACACCTGCCTGCTAACCCTTAATGGTGCATTTCAAACACCTTTTACATCACAATCTCACCCTGGTGGGCCACTCCATCTCAAATGGCTTCCTGCAATGTGACCCCTTATGCTTATCTGTCCTGGCTTGTATTTAGCTCAGACACTCAGATTTCTTACCCCAGGCCTGAAGGTTACCTCTGTGTAGTTCAAAAGCTTGCACCTCCCACCAACAAAAGTTGGTCTAATGTTAGATATCTTACTTATCTTGCCTGTCTCTATCCTCATACCTATCCATCCATCCCCATACACCTCCCCATTTACTGATCCATCCTTGTATGTAACCATCCCCATACACACCCCTTCATCTCCGGACACAGCAGGCCATCTATTCCTCCCCCGACAGTTCAGCCCCACCCCCCTCCAATCTCTCTATCTACCTGTCTAATCTCTCTCTTTCCCGCTAAACTCTCTGTTGATCTCCCTAATTTCACTCTCTAGCTCCCCAGTCTCATTATTGGTCTAATCCCTCTATCCCCTAATCCCTGCCCCTGGGTGACAGTCACCCCCTGTGCGTGCTGTAAATCCCTATTGCCAGGATTAAGATGGGATTTAAGTGATTCGTAGAGCCTGCCCCAGGATCCATTCCTGCTTGCACCTCCTCATTGGCTTGGTTTCCCAGTGGGCTTTGAGAAAAGGCTTTGTTTTTTTAATGCTGCCAGGGCTCTACTGAATCCCAAGGGTCCTGTGTGTCTGACAGGAGAATCCTGCAGCACCCTGGGTCTCTGGCAGCAGCTCCCATGCTCTGGTCCCAGGATGCTGCCTTGCTTGTAATGGGTGGAATTCCCATTGCAATAGCTGTGGCAATGTGACTCAGACCCCCTCAGAGGGGCAGTCTCTCCCACATATGCCCTCACAGAGGAGTGGTGAGGACAAGGGCTCAGACCTCCACAGGCAGCCAGAGGCCCCAAATGCTGGCTCACACATTGGGGTAGAGGGTCAGATTCCTCCCAGAGGACCAGAACAGCCCCAGACCTCAGCTCCTGTGGGACCAGGGAGAGAAAGTCATACCATTCCAGAGGGGCAGGGTCCCCTAGCCAGATCCCAGTTCACACATGGGGAGCCAGGAGAGAGGGTTAGACTCCCCCTGAGGGGCAGCCCCAGCACACAGCCAGGGTGGTACATAGGTAAGCTCACCTTGAGGGGCACCCCCTCATGCCTGGGCATGGCGTTGCAGGGGTCCTCATCACCAGTGCCCCTGACTCCTTCCCAGGCCCTGGGAGGGCTTTGTCTGGGGCTTCCACTGCCTGGCCTCCAGCCCTGCGGGGTAACAGAAGGGCCAACTCCCGATATCCATCTAACTAACCATTCTAACAACCCACCCTGGGCTTGCTATGTGATCCCTCCCCTTAGCATCTCTTCTGAGCCACAGCTGTCACTCAGTCCCCGGCACTTCTACCGCCAGGCTGCTGATGGCCCCCATGGCTAGCAGACCCTGGTGCAGCCCCGTGGACATAATCCACTGCTCTCAGGGCTGAAATGATCCCTTAAGGTGCACACATCCCTCTTGCCACAGCACAGTGCCAGGCTGCCCCAGCTAGTCCCTCCCAGTTCAGCACAACTACACCCACCGCAGAGTCTGCTGTTGCAGGGCAGGCAGGGAACTGCTGGAATTTGAGTCCACATAATACCACACAACACAAACAATGGCACCTCCTCCGATGCCTTCCTCAGTGCTCCTGAGTGGGGAGCTGGAAGGCCAGGAGGACAGATAGATCACCTACTCCGCCCCCCAGCCCAGAGCATGTCACCTTGCTCCCTCTGCACTGAGCCCCCTCACTTGCATATGATCAAAGGGCCTTCCAGGAAGGCAGCCAGGGCTGATCTGAAGGGCGACAGCTGGAGAACCCACCCCCTATGGCAGTAGCAAGTTAACCCTTGCAATACCCTTCCTGAACCATCAAACTACTGGCTAGTGCCAGCACAGGGGGCAGAGTTAAGGTTCTTTCTGGTTATCAGAGGTTTAAGTTCAGCTGCTCACCATATTGTGGATGGATCCAAGGCACAGTGGGCAACCTTAACTCTGCATTCATTAAGTTTAGGGGCATTTAATATGCCAAGACTTCTCACCCTCTTTGTACCTCTCATCTGCAATGTGGCACCTTCCAGCTGCACAGCGCCCCCTACTGCTGCACAGGGGCATTAGGGCCAGCACTGACCGAGGGGAGAGTGCCCCCTACTGATGCCCTAGCCTGCTCCCTGCAGCACAGCACCCTCTAGCATGGGACCAGCATTAGCACCAACTAATGGGACTGCATCCTTTAACATCCCCCCACCCCCGACTCTGCTAGCGACCCCCTGCACCAGTCTGGGGCACTGGGCCCACATCACTCCCAGCAGAGGCTCCAGCCTTCCAGCCCAGAGAAGCTCCCAAGGCAGGTGCAAAGGCCACATCTCTCCATGCTCATCGCTTTCCCTGGACTCCTGGGGTGTGAGACTGATCCCAGCGAGCCAGGAGATTAACCGATCTGGCTGCGGAGATTAAGGCAGCAGGATTAGTGCACCTGGCAGCACGCGGGGGATAGGGCTTGGCCTGTTCTTGAATCACCTTTAAGAAGATAATGGCCTGAATTTGATTGAGGTAGAAATACAGTTGAGCAACCTGCCCAGGCCTCAAGTGGGACGTGGCAGAGCACGTCCCCCAAAGCTCAACCGGGATACTGGCTCTGGCTCCTAGTGCTTCTGACCACAGGATTTAACTGAAAAGAGCAATCCAGGCCCTACTGCTTACAGTGATAAGGACAGTCCTCAAAATGCCAAGAGAGGGTCAGCTAAAGGCTGAGGTCTGCAGCTCTGAGGACAGCATGAACTGCTCCACCTCATGTAAATGGATTGTTCACACTGGTACCTCCTGGCAACAATTCAAGATGCAATTGGCGGGGGTCACTCTGGCAGCAGTGCAAATACCAGTCACGTGTTCACTCTGGAATCTAATGTGAAATTAAACAGGAGGGGGTTGCTCATGCTGACACCCATGGATTTAAAGGGCAGCTAGGCCTTCAACTGAAACCTAGTGGTGGTATTTTTAAGTGACACCATTAGCCAGTTCACCCGATGAGAGAGGAGGGAAAAAAGAGCGCAGTGGGGAGATGGCAGGTGTGGGGCCTAGTGCATACCACCCACGCCTGGGGCCATGCCCATTTTCATGCCTGCTAGTGAGTAGGCACAGGGGGTAACAAGCAGGCAACTACAGAAGCAGCTAAAGGCCCACAACCATCATTCCTGGTCTACTTGGGCCAATGTGCAGGGTCCTATAACCCAGGGGTTTGCAAACTGGGGGTTGGGACCCCTCAAGGGGTTGCAAGGTTATTATATGGGGGGTGGTCATGAGCTGTCAGCCTCCACCCCCATACCCCACTTTGCCTCCAGCATTATAATGGTGTTCAATTAAAAAAAAAAAGGTGTTTTTAATGGATAAGTGGGGGTCACACTCATGGGTTTGCTGTGTGAAAGGGTCACCAATACAAAAGTTTGAGAAACACTGCTATAGACAATCGCTGTGTTTTGGAGCCCTCGGAGGCAGAGCCCACAGTGGACCTGCTGGGAGAGCCAGAACACTTAGAATTTTCTATGGGGCTCTTTGGCTGCAGCTTGGCAACTGTAGCTTTCAGAGCAAGCATTACCATCTTGTGTCACAAAGGGGGAAACTTCAGCACAGACAAGGGAAACAGTCCTGTGCCCCAGTTCCCTGCTCTAACCTACTAGATCTCACTCCTTTTCCAGCACCAGACAGCCTAAGAGTCTGCTTGCTTCTCAGCTGCTTCACCGTACCCCTTTCAAGCCAGGAAAAGAAGCCAGAGGTCCTACCCCCCATCCCCAGGTTCTATACCCCCTCCCTCTTCCCAGGGCTGGGAGCAGAACCTAGCAGTTCTGACTGGCAGGGTCACCTCACCTCTGCTCTTTGTATAGCGGGCATAAAATTGGAAGCACTGTCCCTACAAGACCTTATTAGTCCATTGTTTCTGTTAATAGCCAGGCTCATTAGAGCTTGATTAGGGACACAGGCTCTACCAAACACAGTTTACTGGCATAGGGAGGGTCCTAGTCTCTTCCAAGTCTCCCACCCCCTGAGGCCAGTTAAAGTTTCCCCGTAAGGAACTGCCCGGGTGATTTCAGATTAGGGCATGATGCTGGGCAGAATGTGGAGGCAGGAGAAAGATAACCCGAGTGCTAGGAATCCAAAACCTCTGGTTATGGGGCCAGAAACCCAATCCAGCAGCAATCCAGAGCAAGCCTTAAAGGCCACAGAGCCTTAAGGCCACTTGCAGCCCCACCTCCTGATCAGGGAGAGGCAGAGGTAGAGGGAAGGACGGACCAACCCCAGCAGTTATCTGAGACTGTTTTTTCTTAATCAGTTACATCTTTTACTTTTGGCTTGACTCAGATTTAGATGTAGAGGCCCTCAGTGAGGACAATCATCTTCTCTTGGCTATCTGCTCCTGGTGTTTTTTCCTTGGCCTCCTTCATTCTCTGGGCCAAAAGCTTAGCATATTCTGCCATTTGCTCCTTGTTGGCAGGTAGAAAACCTTGCTAGTTTGATATTGACAAGAGTCTAAAGAAAGACTAGAGGACTGGAAGCTGGTGCAATTTCTGCAGAAAATCAGGATGGTCTCTAGGATGTGAGGAGGGGTAGATGATTTGTAGTGGGGTAGCACCTAAGAGCTCTACTCGTGCACCAGGTTCCCATTGCACTAGGTGCTGTACAGAGAGACCAAAAGACTTACAGCCTAACACTAAGACAAGAGAATACAGAAAGCCAGGGGAGTACAAGGAAACAATATTGGTCAGCACCCAACGCCGTGATCTCTACACACCAGCAGCTCAGCCCTAGTCAATTTTGTTGTAGGACTATCAGCAAAGAATTTTGAGGAGAGAGGAGGAGAACCAGGTGGTTTTGCAGGTGTTTATGGGGATCTCCTCCCAAGCACAAGGGACAGCATGGGAGAAAGCACTAAAGGGCTCATTTGAAAATGGAACAAGTGGTGGTTGATATCACAGGCTGAGCAGAGGCAGGAACTGACAGCTCACTAGCGAATGAAAGATGGTGCAGGGATAGGCAGTGAAGAGCTTTGATGATGAGGAGCAGCAGCTTGTGTTTGACAGGATGGAGAAGGGGGAGCCAGTAGAGGGATGTAAAAAGGAGCAGGGAAGATCAATTAACAACAGGAACAACTTACTTTGAGATGTGGTGGATTCTCCAACACAGAGAGTTGTTCTGGCAGCCCCAGTCTAGCTCAACTACCAGATACGGGCAGGCAGCAGAACCACTGGGAGGGATTTTGCATAGGAAGATGGACTTGATGATCTGAACAGTCCCTTCAACCCTATGAAATACCAACCAAGCCCTTGAGGGGAAGGTATCCCCATGCTAAAGCAAAGCAGCCTCTGTCCAGCTCTCCCCACAGTTATTTGGATGGCAAAGAGCCCCGGCAAAGGCCAGGACCCCACTGCACTGGGTGCTGTTCACACACAGAAGACAGGCCATGCCCCAAAGAGTTTCCAGTCAATGTGGCCATTGCTTTTATCGTCAGCAATAGCAATTAAGGGTGGTTTGGTGGCTTCTCCCAGACATTAGGGGAGGAAGCACCAAGGTGCTTGTGGGGAAACACAAGAAGCAGGCCCTGGGAGTCAGCACTGTCAGGAGCTGGGGTGGGTGTCAACAGCTCAACAATCAAGTGCGTCACTCCCCGCTGCAAATGTGCCTTTCTTTGCTGGGACTGGAGACTTCTGGGGCCCATTCTCAACTCTGCCATAAGCTTCCTGCGTCGCATTCCAAGAGTCGAATTCCTGGCTGGGTGCAAATTCCCCATCTGTAAAGTAGGGGGAGCCCCTTCCTTTGCCTGCCTTGTCCATTTAGATTAACAGCCCGATCCAAGCTCAGGGGTCCTCAGCAGGGTGGGTACCACCAGACCCCCCGCGTTATCTGTCATGCTAGGTGCTGGACAGACAGGACAAGAGAGTCCCAGCCCCCATGGAGCTGCCATCTAGAGAAAGCAGAAGAGAATGGGAAAAAGGAACGAGCATTATCCGCATTTTACATATAGGAGCTGAGGCCCAGAATAATAAAGCAACTTGGCCAAGGCCCCAAGAGAGGCTGTGGCAGAGCCAGGAAAGGCAAGAGACTCACCCCCAGGACAACTCTCAGGCACACTAACATCTACAAGGCTCAGGTGAGAGTGGTACCAGGGGATTTGCACACTTCATTTCCATTAAAACAAGGGTTCTCAAACTGGAGGTTGGGACCCCTCAGGGGGTCACAAGCTGTCAGCCTGCACCCCAAACCCTGCTTTGCATCCAGCATTTAAATATATTTAACACCATTATAAAAGTGTTTTTAACTTATGGGGGTGGGGTCGCGCTAAAAGGCTAACTATGTGAAAGTGGTCACCAGGACAAAAGTTTGAGAATGACAGCATTAAAATCAACCCACCTTTGGAAGCTAAAGCCCTTTTGGGAGCTTGGATGATACCAGACCTGACATCCAGGAGAATGGGTTGCTCCTCAGACTGCACTAGCTCAAACTCTGTCCTGCAGCACCAAGGGAGAAAGGAACCTTAAACACTCTCTCCAGCTGTCCACCCTCCTTAAGGTCACATCAAGTGACGGGAGACAGCTGGCTCCCAGGGATTACATGCCTCAAACCTGGGGGTCTACAGGAAGCCAGGATCATCCTGCTTTTAACAAAGCTGGGGAGGGGCCACTTCAAGTTCTGAATCCCAATAGGAAGAGTTGTTTTGTTGATCAAATAGCCTGTTTTCTCTGCAGCGCTTTGGCAGCCCTCTGGAGTGGAACTCATCTCCATGGCTGCCTCCAGAACCACCTCTGCTGGCTTCATTTATATTCCAAGCATGGCCGTACTCACGAAAGGGCTCCTTCGCCAAAGCTTCTCACACATCAATAGGTCACAGATCAGGGACAACGGGAAGGGGACATTTCAGCCACACTCAGAGGAACTTCCAGTGCATAGGTAGATTGCACGGTCTTTTTTGTTTCCTGGTCTGCACAGCTCTACTTCACCAGCCTCCCACATTTTGGCAGAAACAAGGGGCTGTGGAAAGGAGTCAATGCTGGCACAGCAGTGGCTTCAGGGTCAAACATGGGGCTGCTCGCAGCACCCCATCATTCAGCCATGTCATGACAATCCCAACCTTCCCCCATGACCATGGGGAATTGAGGTATTGCCTCAGCCCGTCCCAAACTCCACCACTGTTCACTGTCTCTGAAGCAGCTGAACTGCAGGAGCAGACAAGCTGTCACTCTTCCGCACTTAAGCCAAGCTATGTGGAGTTGACAAAGGTCCGCTAGAGCAATAGACTTCAGATTCAGGTAGGCCTACAGGCCCTGACCAATACGGCGCACCTCTACCCCCCATCACACAAGCTGCAGCCCAGGCCCGACTGAAAGAGGGAGAGTTGTCATGCCAGGGACAGTGCACATGTGGTGAGAGTCCCCGGTTCAAGTTTACAGCCGAGACCCAAGCAGGATCACCATTTCCAGTCACAAGAGGAATCTGTAGCTTCCTGAGCCCCCGACAGAAAGGAGACAGGCACAAAGAAGTGTCTTACCCACAGTCACGTAGTGGATTATTGGCAGAGCCAGGAATCAAACCCAGGTGTTCAGAGTCCCAATACTTGGTAGCATGGGCCACACTACCTCTCCCCACAGATCACCTTCCTCTTGTAAAGCAGGAAGAAGGGATGTGTTTGGGCACCTGTCACAGATTGGGTTTTGCTTCAAAAATTTTCCTGTTTCAAGGGTCTTGGAAGCTCAAGGATGATGATCAGCAACTGGTGGATACCCCTTCTGACTGGGATCTGTATGGCTGACAGATTTAGGAGCCAGGACCCCTGGCTCTGTGGGGTCTGGAAAGAGTGCCCTCCCCCCCCCCACAGTCCTTGGAGCTTAGAGCAGGGGACACATGGAGTCAGGACTCCTGTGTTCAATTCCCAGCTCTAGGAGGGGAGGAGGGACTAGGAGTCATTGACAACTGCCTTTTATTTTACCAAAAAAAAAACAACACCCCCACAGTAAGGCCAATAGCTGAATAAGGATTAAAACCAAGTTGAGACTCTGATAACAAGAGCATATAGTTACAGCAGGCTGTGAAGAAACTACACCAGCAGGTTATTTCATAGTGGCCCTGAGACAGCATGCAAGAATAGATGGGCCCAGTGACAAGAGTCTGACAATTACCAAGCTCCTGTATCTTGGCCAATTTCACTAAAGACAGAGCAAGGAACTGGGCACCAATGGGCCAGGTCCCAACCCAACCCTGCCATTCATGCATGTGATCTTGTGGATAGGCATTCCAAACATGGGAGGGGACACAGGGGTGGGGGGGGGGGGAGAGGGGGGGAAACGGGACCTAACTCTTGAGCATTAAAGTGCACTGAGATTAAAGTGCTATCCATGTGATCAGAGCAGGCGACCTAGTTGCTGTTTGGAAACTGCAACCATTGCCAACACCAAATTTCTTTTAAAGGAGTCAAAGATGGAAGGAGAGGCTGATGTTCAGCACCACACAGCAGAGATTCAGCCAATAAATAGATCTGAGCTGATGTCATTTTGTCCAGTCACACTTGACAGGTTTTACACGAGAGGGAATCCATCTCCATTTTACTACACCTCTAAGTCAGCTGTGCCCATAGTACCACTGAAATGCTGTTATCAGAGCTAGATGATCAACTGAAGTATGTATATGCAGCCACTGCATACTTTCCCTGGCCCAAATCCACTAGGGAAACTGGCACCATGCAGGAATATGCTGCTGGTCATACCCAAACAAATGATGTGCAATGCTTGGAGGAACAGCACGCTGCAGTGAAGTGGAAGAAATGCTCCTTAGGGGACTAGTTTGAGAGGTTCAGTCTCTGCTCACATCTGCCAAGGGCATGGGGACTGTGGTAGCAATGACTGGATGAACCACGCCACCCAGTATTGCCATATAAGACTTGTTAGTGTTTTAGCTAGCCCTTGGCTTAAAGGAGTGGGGAGCACTACAGAGCATGAAGTGTTAATTGAGCCAGTGACCCTTTAATGGGTCAATGAGACAGCAGATCACGCAGCTCCCAACCCTGTCCCAGCAACAGGGGTGTCAGAAATATCCTGCAGTTGGATTGCTGCTGTGACACTGACTTCCCAGAGCAGCAAGGACACTGTCTGTAAGGCTGAAGGCCTCAAGAAAAGCTGAGCTTTCAGGAGTGCACACTTTCCATACAAATGTGCAAGGGATCATACCCCCAAACTCTGCCTTTAAGAAATATAGCCCAACTCTTGCAGTGGAGCACAGCACTACTTGTTGGGAGATGGTAATGGGTTCCCCCATTCAAGTCCACAGAGAATTAATTAGGCCTTTATAAAAAACTGCTTTTATTCATTGGAACCTCCCCTCTAATGCAGTTTTATTCATACACAAAAAAGCAGTAAGAAATGGCTGCGGGTGACTGAACAGAAGAGCGTTTTACACATTATCATCAACAGAAATCGCTCCAATTTGGGGGGCAAGGGGATCCCAGACCACAAAACATTCAGATGTTAGAAAGATTCTAGGCACATGGCAAGTGAAAAGCAAATGGACCTTGAGTGTATGCAGTAGCAGGGCCTTCTCAGTGCCTACTGAAACCTCTTAACTACCCAATTAACCACTAACAACTCGCTACTGCCCCCATGGGGCATTACAATACACACAGTTAAGAGGACAATGGACCCCCATCCCTCCAGCATGCTTACCACTATTGTCTGGTATAGTAGCCCCTTGACAGAAACAATCCTCCCCAAGCCAAAGCCCTGACTTGGGGTGTATTACTGCTGGGGTTCACAGGGCCTAAAGACCAGCTATGGTACTTTCCTGCCTCTTTCCTCTGGTATGAAGTCATGTCCAAGGAGATCTCTAAAATCCATTTGCTTGCCCCTTGCCCGCATTCCAACCTACAGGCACTAGCAGTGCTGGAAAGAAAGACTCAGAGAGCATTGCTCTCCTCAGATGGATTTAAAATCAGAGAGAGAGAGAGGGGGGGGGGGAGAAATAAAGTAACAAACAGGTTCACAATATGGAGCCAGCGTTCTGACCACGTTCTTCAAAAGTTCGTCGCTTCACAGAACTGTCCATTCTCCCAACATGGCCACCAGCCAGCTACAGGCAGGTTCCTTCTGAGGGAGTGTCCTCACTGCATTCCCAGAGTCCTCCAATCTCACTGTGGGAGCCCCGGCAGCCCCTGCTTCAGAAGAGAGACTCCGTGCTACGGTGCCTTGAGAGCTAGTGTGGATTCTGCTACCGAAACACCAGTCGGATAGGAATCAGACATGACAAAGCCCCGAGCCTTCATTCTGAATAGAGTAAGGAGGAGGGTGTGAGATGTAATCTCTGGCACGTTCCCAGCAGCCCGGCTTTACGTGCCTCTCCCCTCTGATTCCTGGCTCCATAAGGTGAGATTCAGCATTTTATGAGACAATTGAATAGAAAAAAAATCCATCCTTCAGTTCTGTGGTGGGGGTGGCGGAGGTGCGGGGGGCATGCCGAATGGTGGCAAGGCTGGCACCCCCATCCCCATCATGGTGACGAAATTAGAAGGGTCCATGGGGGGCGGGGGAGGGGCGTACATCATGCCCGCGGAGCCAGGCGGCGGCGGCGGCGGAGGAGGCGGGGCCCCGGGCGGCAGCGGAGGCTGGACCCCTGGAGGCAAAGGGACCATGGAGGGGTTGCCTTGCATCTGCGGGGCCCCCGTAGAAGCCGCCACCGCAGCCCCCTGCTGCTGCCATGGCGGGATGGACCCGGTGCCAGCGCTCGTGGTGGTGGTGGTCGTCGTATCTGGGATTTAAAGAAGAAAAGGGTCACTTGAAAGGATCAGGGGTGAAACTTGGAGTAACTGCAGGTAAGGGAAGTGTCAGCCTCGCTAAAGGGACTGGACTGTCATGGGATGCAGGCTCACCACATGCACAGAGGGCACTACTGGTCCTGGGAGCGTAGGGAGCATTTTCTGGTGTCAGTCAGGGCAAGGGAGTCATATGGAGAACTCTACATGCAGAGAGCTATTTCCATCTTTGCTTTGGCACAGCTGACAGCTAGGCAAGTGGGGTGCAGGAGTGTAGCTCCCAAAAGCAGCAGGAGGAACTAACTGCTATAACAGTGTTTCCTGGCCAATGGGCAGCGGACAGCAGCAATGGGGATGGGGAAATTGTACCACCCCAGCCTCTGCAAACATGCTGCCGTGCTCCCACCTCCCCTACCCCTCCTTCTACACCCATGTAACCATATGGGTGAGTGGGGTAGTGTCCCTTTCTCGCACGCATGCGGGATGGGGATGAAGGTAAGAGAATTGCTCTTACTCACTTTGCTGCCATGGCAAGGGAGTACTGGACGCCATACTGCTGCTGGGAGGTGGCGGCGGAGGCTGCTGCTGCTGCTGCCATGGGGGGAGAGGACCAGAGGGAGGCGGGGGAGGCTGACCACTGGGCGGAGGGGGCGGCGGGGCCATCATACCCATCGGCGGCGGCATCATACCTGCAAGGGAGAGGGGCGGCCGATTAGGGGCTGGGCATCGAGGCGACACTGAATTGTGACTTGGTTATGGGCTTGTGACACAAGACACTCACCTTTTCCTTGATGCAGGCGATAGACCCCAGAGCCCACAGGCGTATTTCCCAGGTACTGATCTTGAGGGAATGAAAGACGGCAGCCTTAGTGCCAGTTAATGAGACTAGGAGATTCTCCCCCTCCTCCCCCAACAAGTCTACTCATTAGCTAATGGTCCTGTCCATGCAGACACTGCAGCACAGTGAAACTGTGGCTCTCCAGCCTCAAGTGGCTCTTTAACGTGTCTTTTGCGGCTCATGATATTAAAACACTGATTTAATTAACAACCAATCAGGATACTTTTACCAATTATCAACTTGCACTAATTTATTAACGTACTTGCTGTGAGTGTGCGCGTGCATGTGTGTGTTAAAACACTACATATTTCTCCTGTCATTCACATTGCTGTGGCTCTTTTGGGTAATGCTGATCATGAACTTGGCCCCTGAATCACTGAGGTCCGAGTATCTGCTGTAGCCTAAACCCTGAGGCTGTAGGATAAACCTTTCTGCTTTGAGATGAAGCATGCTGATTAGTGGAGTGCATCTTAACTATAGAGCACTCCCCCATGGCCAAACCCCAACACCAGTCCCTGCCCACACCAACCCCCATGTATCCGCAATGCCTTGGAATGTACTTACCCATGTGGTGGGGGCCCGGGTGACCTGGAGGATGTGGCCCCTGGTTCATGGGTGGATGATGTGGCTGCATCCAGGGTGGTGGGCCATTGGGATTGTGCTGCATTGGATGGCCACCATGTCCACCCATGTTGGGCATGGGGTGGTGGAAGTTGTGAGGCCCACCTGGACCCCCAGGTCCTCCATGCATCCCATGGTAGGGCCGGTTATCAGAGGGGCCAGAGTTCATCCACGGAGGACGGTTCTACAGTGGGGGAGAAAAAGGAGCTATTCAGACATCCCTTTAAATACAATCAAAGCCATCTTATGTAATTCAGAGAGGAAAGGTGGAACCAGACTGCTAACTATTAACTGTCGTATTACGGGAACTACAGGGCAGGACCAGACTTGGAGGGTCCATCTAGTATCATATCCTGCCTGACAGCAGCCAGAGACTTCAGAGGAAGATGCAAGAAACCACACCCTGCATCAGGCAGATGTGGGATAACTTGCTTGACATTAGGTCTCACCCTGTTCCTTACCAGTTACAGACTGGTGTAAGCTCTGGAGCAGGTGGTGTAACATCCCTGCCAAACCTTGTTAACATTGACTATTGTAACTCTGGATATTCTTGACATCTGTAGAAGTGTCCAATCCTTTTTGAATCTAGCTCACTTTATGGCCTCAATATTATGGCAATGAGTTCCATGGGGCAATTATCTGTAGTGTGGAAAAGTATTTCCGTGTCTCCTTCTGAAATCGACACCTTTCAATTTCAGTGTTCCCTTGTCCTTGTACTGTGAGCCAGGGAGAACAAAAGCTCCTGATCTCCATTCTCTAGGTCATTCATTTATAGATCTATGTTCTCTCAACAATCCCAACGTTTTCATTCTCTCTACATGAGAATTTCCAACCCTCTCAACATAGTTTGGAGCACCCAAAAATAGGACAAAATCCAGAACTGACTGCACAGTTGTTTCTCTCCCTATGAGCCATTAAAAAAAGGGAGACTGATTCCTGTCACTACCACTGGGATGGACACTGCAATGCATAGGGATGGAGAAAAGGGGCTTATTGGAAGGTGTTTCCTTTCAAGCAAATACTAGCAAGTGAAAAGGCCCAATCACTCACGGGAGGAGGTGGGTTGTTTCCTGGTCCCGAGGGTCTGGGCCCACTTGACAGAGGTGTATTGGTGGGGCCAGAGGAAGATCCCACAGATGCTGGGACTGGAGCTTCTCCCAACTCAGCCATCAGGGACAGGTATTCTTTGTCCATGCGGGCTTTGTCCTGAGCAGACTGAGGGTCACCAGGTCTGGAAGCAAAAAGTAACATGCCACTAAGCCAGTGGTTTTCAAGCTTTTGTTTGTGGACACCAAAAAATTTTCAAATGGAGGTGCAGACCCCTTTGGAAATTCAACCTGTGGTCTGCAGACCCCTACCACAGTAGTTTTTAGTCTAACTGAACAGTTGCACGTGCTTGACATGACATTTGATGCAGCATGAGAAAGGGTGTTAAACTGTGGGCTTCTATGGTAATTTCAACAATTTGGGGGTTTGACCTATAGGTGGGGGCATTCATATACTTTTGATTGATTGGAAAACCAGAATGCCTTTTCTAGGATCTAGATTTTTTTATTATTATAGTCACCTTTCACAGAACCCTTAGTCTGTGGACCGGATGTTGAAAACCACTGCTCTAAGCCACACACACCAGATATCAGTGCTATGGGAGGGGAGCAGAGTCCACTGTGAAGGACAGTTGGATCCAAAGCTACATTACTCATCTCCTAGGCTTCATATGGAGTAAGCTGTCAAGCTAAATGAATACAGAAAACTGCTACCATGGATTGGGTGAGTGCCTCCATCTAGCCCACTATCCCACCTCCAGCATCAGCCACTAGCCGCTGCTTCAAAACGTAGGTACCAGAAACCCTACAGTTAAGAAATAACCTATCCCAGGAAAAGTTCCTTCATCTCAATCAGAGGCTGGTTTGGATCCCCATTTCTAATCACCATTAGGTATTGTATAGGATTCATTTCCAAGCCAAGTATTTGCTAACTCCTACCCCTTCCCTGGATATTGTGCTAAGAGGAAGACTGATTTGTCGAGTGCTTCTGTGTTGGATAGCACATAATTTCCTAGGACTAGCAGGATGGTCTGCTGCAATTAGCTGCCAAGGCACCCTTCTGAAAAGCTATAGTATTCCAGCCACAGAGCCCATCTGCTACACAAATGATGAGCAGGCACAGCTGACAGAAGATTGCTTAAACAAGCTGGCTTGGGAGATTATTACCTAGAGAACTTGCAGTCAGAGGCAATGTGTCCAGCTCCTCCGCATTTGGTACACACAGTGGTGTTGGTGATGCTGCGGGTCTCTGCACTCTGCCATGGCCGCAGGATCCTAAGGGATATCAGCATAATTAGATCAGCTTGACACTCAAGCAGCAGTAAACATATGCAGCTGCACAGACTTTGCTACTTCCAGCAGGCAGGTACTTACCTGTTATCATCTTCCCGCAGCGTCCCATTAAGCCGGGCCAGCTCACGCAGCTGCATCTTCCGCAAGTCATTCTGGTCTTCTGGTGTTTCAATGCCTTGCTTCAGAATATTTCGGATCTGGAAAAAACATGTTGCTTAGTGGTATCAAGCTCAAACCCTCAACTGCCTTGGAAAAATTCAGCTCCCAAACTCAGGTCTACACCACTGTTAGAATTCCAGCTTCCCTACAGGCCAGTGATAAAGCCAACCCCCTCATTCCAATTCCTTTACTACGTCCTGCCATATCGCTCCTATGAGTGGAGTGCTGAGATTGAATCTTCCTCCAAAGTGCCCAGACAGGTCTTATTTATTTCACCACCTTGCCTCTTTAAAAGAATAAAGCAAGTATGAAGAGCAAGAGGCTGGCAATGGATTACAATGCAGGAGGCAAGCTTGAGTTGTGTTTCCATGATGTGATATTTTACCACAGCTGAGACTGACTCCCCCAGATGTTTTCGGTTTGACCATCCCTAGCTTTGCATTTATACCTGTTCCACAGCCTTCTTCACATTCTCCATGGTGTTGGCAGTGACCAGAGCATGAAGAGGCTCATCTTCTCCAGGCAGCATCTGGCCATCTTTTCGGCCCACTTTCCCTTCCTTCACTGACCCCTTCCCTCGGATCATGATCTTGGCATTGCATTCCTTCTCAATATTCTTCAGTGTATTACCTCTGTAGAACAAATGGTTGTGTTATTCCCATGCCAACTGGGGGATTTCTCCACTCTCCCCCCCCCCCCCGATGCTACTTCACTCCCAATGTGACTGTGTCACTGCCCCAAGTACTCCTCTTCACGTGAGGTCAGTTTTATCCCAATAAACACCGTTTAGAACTCTTCTAGGGGTATGTCTACACTTAAACTGTTAATGCAGCACAACTGCAGCTGTAGCACTTCAGTATAAACACTACTTATACCAACAGAAGGCAGTCTCCTGTTGGCATAGGTAAGACACATTCCCAAAAGGCGTTAGCTACATCACTGGAAGAATTTTTCCATTGACCCAGTGCTGTCTACAATAAGGGTTAGGTAGGCATAAGCACATCTCTCAGGGGTATTGATTTTTCACACTCCTGAAAGATGGATCTATGCTGATATAAATTCCCAGCACATATCCAGCACTAGGTCAATGCCAAGCATACACTCCTCAAACACAAGGAATATTTCTGCATTCCCAGAGAAGGCATAAACACACTATGTCAGACTCTGGAGGATGTCCTGTCAGAAGATAACATGACAGGTTGTCTGTTTCAGTGCCATGAAGTTGTACATTAAGATATGGGGGCTTGCACGGTGGAGACTAGAACTGGAATAGCTTCCAAGCACCCAGTGGGACGCAAGGCGATAAAGTTACTTGGAGTGTTTTGCCTTTAAAATCCCCACAGTACAGTCAGCCTGGCTCCTGAATAGACATGCTTTGAACCATTTTAAAGGCTGCCAGTTCTGCTCTGGTCTTGATGTCACACCATCTATCTGCTAGAGTCTTGATGTGCTTTTACCAGCACCATCTCTCAAGCATAAGCAAATAAGCCAGCACTGTCAAACTCTTGGACTCCAAATTTGATCAACTCTGAACTGCTCTCATTTCAGAGAGAGTAGCAACAGCTCACCTGGGTCCAATCAGAAGCCCCACAAAGTTAATCTCAGGATATTCATCCTGTGGGATCATCACCTTATCACTCACTCGGGTCGCTGGAGGCCTGAAACAAATCAAAAAGAGATCGAGACCTGCATATAGCTAGTCAACAGACACCTCCATAAGGAACCTGAGCCAACTGAGATCAGAACTCTTTCCCCAGTTCAGAATGCATTGGTAGTCCAGGGAAACAGTGGCTATACACTTTATAGCAGTGGTCTCCAACCTTTTTCAGCCCCAAATCACTTTTTTAATTTAAGGGCAACCCAGGATCTCCCTGCCCCTTCCCCCAAAGCCCCACCTTGCTCACTCCATCTCCCCCGATTGCTTGCTCTCCCCCACCCTTACTCACTTTCACCTGGCTGGGGCAGGGGTTTGGGAGAGGGTGTGGTTTCTGACGGGTTTGCAGTGTGGGAGGGGGCTCCAGGCTAAGCCTAGGGCCAGGGTGCAGGTGGTGAGGGGTGCAAGCTCTGCTCTGGGAGGGGGCTCAGGGCTGTAGGAGGGGGTTCTGGGTGCAGGAGGGTGTTAGGGCTGTGGTTTGGGGTGCTGACTCTGGGAGGGGGCTAGGGTGTGGCCTCCCACCAGGCAGCACTTACCACAGGCAGCTCCTGGTTGGCAGGGCAGCAAGGTGAAGGCAGATTTCTTGCCTGTCCCGGCCCCACGCCACTCATGGAAAGGGCCAACGTGCCCACATGGGGGGCATGGGGCACGTAGCTCCACATGCTGCCCCTCTCTGCCAGCATCACCCCCTCAGCTGCCAGTGAGAGCTGCAGGGGCAGTGCTGGCAGACAGGAGCAGTGCACCAAGACCCCCACCCCACCACCTCCCTCAGGACCATGCTGGCTGCCTTCGGGAGCAACGTGGGGCCAGGACAGAGAGGGAGGAAGCCTAGTGGCAACCTCACTATACCACCGGAGATCACAATCAACTGGTTGATGAACACTGCTTTATAGGCAGATCCCAAAGAGCTATTTACACAGCAGCACTTGTGCAGAGGAAGCTGTGACCATCTGTAATAGGATAATATTCAAAACTTGGATTTTGGGACAGGATGAAATCATCCAGGAATGACAGTGCAAAAGCCTACCCATAAGATCTGGCAGGATCTTCTCACTCCACTTACTTGTAATCAGCTGGTGGCTTGAAGTCTGGGTTGAGGGCCACCATCTCTGTGATGAGGTTATGCCTCTCCTCCTCCAGCTTCTTGCGGGTGCGGAACTCACGGGTATTCAGGCGCTTCCCCTCACTATTGTAAATGGGCTCGGGGGAAGGGGACCTGCAGAAAACACCCATGGTTATTCTTCCTGTGGTCAAACCCAAGTGGCCACTTACAAGTACAGCTTCCCCTGAACCCTAGCATAATTTAGGCAAATCAGAGCTAAATGTGCTATTAAGACCACAGGAAAGGAAGGTGTAAGTTCATTCATGCCTGTCTTATTGCTACATGGATAAGGAGGTTGCAGCAAAACACTGTATGCCACGAGGAGGGGGGAAATAAGGTGCTTTATGGGGGTAGCAAGGCTGTAAACAGCTACAATGACAGCAACTCTGCCATGAGTGTGCTCATGTATTTTAAAGGGGAAGGTGGAGAGAGTTAATTCACACGGAGAACAATCTTTCCAGCTTCACCACGCAATGCAGCCATGAGTTTAGAGAGACTTCTAACGCAGGAGATAATGCAGGTTAAACGTGGACTTTTAACACCATAACAGAGTAACAAAAGAGATTAGTCTTTAATCAAAAGGTGACTAATCCTGCTGGCAACACCCATTAAATCTAGTTCACTGCCCCAGTGTAGAGAGACGGTCATGGCTTCTGTCCTGGCTTTTCCATCATTGTGCTGGCAGCTTCAGGGCCGACTCTAAACCTGTTTTCTGCATTAGGCTTAGAGGTTGGGTCAAACCGCCTTTTCTTGGTTCACAGTCTGGACCTGTAAACCTCTATGGAGAGCCCTGTTTTCTCCACAGGGTTTAGATGACCAGAAAGCAGAATTTTTTTTTTTGTTTGTTTTAACAGCAAAATGTTGTAAAGCTAAAATAAAAGAGTCAGTTTGATTTACCACAGCTGTGTTTGCGGTAAGAAAAAAAAATCACACTCCTAGAAATTTGATTAAATTATGGACCTTTTTTAAAACATGAAGGAAAATTTAGGATTAGCTGCAAGAAGGGAAGAGATTATGTGGATCAGGTTATTAAAAAAATACATCCCAGAAGTAATCAGAAACCTACACCCTTGTTTTAGGTTAAGAGAAACTTTTTCTAACGGGTTAGAGCAAGGATTAAAATCAGTTGATCCCACTGTCTTCTGAGCCTAAAGTGAACCATCAACACAAGGAATAAAAGGTCAGGTTTGATCAGGACTAATCATGTCTAAATTACACCTCCATTTCTAGGATTTGAATAAATGTAACACAGTCCAATAGCAGAGAAAGCAACACAAAAATACAAGATATCACCCTCCCAGCTTGCTTTTACTAAGCATTTTAAACTCATGTTAGCTAGTAGATGGTTTAGAAACACATTTTAAAGAATTCAAGTAACAATGAATTATTAAATGGCTTAACTTTGATATTACATCTTCAGAAATTAATGCTAAGACAGTCATTTCATGCATTTGATTCTGTTGAACTGCTGAGGAGCAATTAAGAGTTAGACTCTTCTGTAACTGAATCAGAAACTCCAATAATTTTTTTAACCCACTAACAAGTTTGATATTTGACAGATCAGACAACTTTGACTTTGGGCTCTTTTGCTGAACTGATCATTAAAAATGTTAAAGACTGTTACAACAATGCCTCACCTTCACAGGAAAAAATAAAGACACCAATAACTCTCCCCTCATCAGTCTGGGTTATTGTTCACATAACAAATGCCAATCTGTCAGTCAAGTTAGGACAATTGCCCCAGCTCAATCTTAAAAACCAAGAGCAAGGGAAAAAGGATAAACTTTACATCTATTCCCTCCTGACAATAAAAGGATAAAAAATCTTTCAAAGTTTACTAGTAACTTGTAATAATGGTTAAAGTTAACAGTCAAAAAGACACTATGCAGTGGCGCCCTGTAATGTAAAAAGTGCAATGGGAGTGCAAAATTTGTGTGCTAAAGAAAACTAGTTATTGCAAGGAAATAAGGCATAATAATTTGACTCCTAGCAAGGCTAAACAAAGATGCAGAAGTGAATGGCGTTAACATTCAAGACACCATCTTACTGATCTAATACACCTTCAGCTGGGTAGAATTCAAGCCAAAGAAGGTTTCACTCCCATTTTAAAAGCAAAACTACTTCAGTTGTGCTAAATGCTATAACACAACAAATTCAGCTGGAAGACTGGGGGGGGAAGAGGGGTTTACTCCCTTCCGGTAAACAAACCAGACTCTGCTGTGCCATGCTAACAACCCAATTACAAAAATAAAGTGGTTAAACGCTGTTACTTTTCAGAATGTCACTGAAGCCCAACATAGTCACAGCTGTCCAAAAACCTACTGCAACATTTTCACTTCAAAAAGAGTAAATGAGGTTGGAATTACCCCACCACCTTGAGTCCCCAGAATTTCCCGATGTTGGCCAATGCTGTACAATAGCTGGCAGCAAAGAAATTGGTTAGAAAACTCATCTGGCTTTTAAAAAAATCATCCTCAACCACCAAGAAGAAAGCTCTGCCATATAAGCTGATCAGAGTATGTTTCCAGGCTGCTCAAACTCAATGATGCAAAAACAAAAAAATAAAATTAAAATAAAATAAAATAGTGCTTAAAAGTTTGCAAGGTGAACCTGTGAGAAAGACCTCTAGATACTGGGCATGTGCACAAGTCAGACCCTGAAAAAGTAGATTAATTGCCTACCTTAATTTCCCTTAAAACAAGTCAGGTTAATTAAACCTACAAGCTTAGAAAATCAGAAACAATGATATACCCTTATTACCCTTTTCCCTGTGGTTTTTGTAGGGCTAGAATTGGTTCCATTCCATCTTCCCTAACAGAAAAACCCCAGCTCTCCTTCACAAAGAGCACTGCAGTCATCTGACTAGAGCAGGATTGTATTGAACTGACACATTATGATGCCACCAAAAAAGTGTATTAAAAAAGGTAAAAGTGTTACTGTCAGCTGGTTAAAACTGTTTCCCAACCTGTCCTCTGGGTTAGGGGGGATGCCCAGGTCTCCTGTGCGCAGTTTACGAGTCAGGTCTTCAATCTGCAGTTGCACTGGAAGAAACCAGGTTAGGAAAGAAAAAAGGATGGAAAAAAGACATTGTTACCAAAAAACATCTCAAATCTTAACATCAAAGCATGAAGAACGGGAGACTTTGCAATGGACGACTGATATTGTGTACAAATCGAAGGAAACCCGCACAATGTTATGTCAGCCAGCTAAGTTCAGCAGGAATCCAGAAAGGCCCACATTGATCTTATTTACATCTAGCTAGCCTTCTTCAAAGAGGATTATTAATTAGAAAGCAAAGTGCTCAACTGAAATGGGGTTAGCAGAAAGAACTGTATGATCTCTGAGACTACAACCAGCAAGTCACTGGAAGCCAAAACTCTTTCTGACCTGCTAAAACTGGTATTAGATCCAGCAGACCTAATGGAAGATGCCTTTGCAAGCAATTCCACTGTCCTACTGGACTTCTTCCTATAGCAGAGTAACAATTTCTGTAAATATCAAAATAATTTTACTGATGATTTCAGAGCCAATTAAAAATGTGACTTGAATTAATGTTGCTGAAGTCAGACATACCAGTTCAGAAAAGGTCACATTTCTTTTTCTAAGGCAAAAGCACATGGGCCATGCACCTGTGCATGTTTTTATTCTTAACAGAACTCCTTAAGGTAAAGCAAAAACAACATACAGAAATTGCATGCAGTGTACCATGCTAACTAACCCATATGATGTACAGACTTCAAAAGTCCTGCTGCGGTTATAGATAATGGACAAGGTAAGTCAAAGATTCAGGGTTGGATTTTCATATGGTAAATTACTAAAATGTACAAGCCGTTTAAGCTTGACTCAGTTCTGGGTGCCTGATGCTGTACAAAAGAAAAAAGATCAGGATCTCTGAACCCTAAGTAATGGGATTTGGTTAATTTCTGGAGAAGCTGAATAGCACATGGTGGAGAGGGGTGCTAATCTGGTCCACACTATTTTTTCCTCAACATCTCTCCCCCATATTTTTAAATAAAAGTGCTGGTGTTATACTTGCTTCTTACCTTAGCATAGACTGAGAATTCTGAGCTGCAGTTATTTTATCCAGTTGGCAGTAGTTTTAAGCTGATTCCAATTTAAGATGTTTGAGATTGCCTCATTGGCACAGAAACCGTGCTTTCCTTGTGTGTGCCCTATGTCTTGCACTTCTAACTCCCTTCAAATGATATTTAGAGCTTCTAAGAAACTGGGACACTCACTGTCCTTACATACCAATCATTTCTCTTCTTCAAACTTTCTTCAAGCAATCCTGGTTCTGCCCATCCCCCAAACCTCACCTCTCCCCTCTTCAACCCCTCATGTCTCCCTCTTCCAAACTTGTATCCCATGTTTTAAGTTATGCACATCTTATAAGCTCTTTGGGGTATGATACATGTCTTAGCTTTGTTGCTGAAATAGCATGTACATACAGGGCTCTACACAAGTAACAAAACTGCAACTTCAGAAAATCCAGTAGAACAGTAGTTGTCCATGCAGCTAACACCTGGCTGTTCCTTTAAATATCAGATATTTGTTTTACGATATTGGATCAAAACTGCTTTCTATTTCTGCCTAGAGAAGATACTCTGGTACAGAAACTGACAGAATCAAGGGCAAAACCCACACTGTCTAGAAATTGACCTAGCAACCTTGACAGTGAACTATTAAAGTAAACCATAACCAGCTCTCAGCACTGCTGTGGGTGAACAAGATGACTAGTTACAAAGCAAGTCAAAATTCTCAGTGGTTATGCAGAAGAAAGAAACCAAGAATTATTTTCAACCCCAGGGAGATGAACTGGATCACACTGTCTTGTGAAGAAGAGCTTGCTTTATGTAAAATGCAAGGACTAGAACTATATGTGACAATGCAGAGTCTCAGATACATTAGGACTTTCTTGCCCTTTTTCACCCTCCTGGCTTATATTTGGTAGCTCATGAAATTTAGCACCACTGTTTGCAATTGAAGGCAAAGTTAATGTTAAACCTTGTATTTGTAAACCATGTCACAAACATTCTTATTCTCATATAGGAATGGTGTAGTCCCAAGGACAAATCTTAACCTTTGAAATTTCCTGTTTTCACAATTAACATTTCAAAACCCTTCATTCCCATAGGTCTAAGCAATATCCCTTTCCCAGAAGTTTGTGTGCATGTGAATACAGAGCTCATTTAGCAGAGCTCTAAACTAGAAGAGATGCTGAAGGTATAGATTTCTTGCCACAAAGAACGGAAGCAACATTTCTCAATTTCCCTCTGAGAGCAAAACCAATATGACCAATACCACCTTGAACACAAAAACTGAACTTCTACAGAGATCATTTTTTAAAAAATTAAGCAGCCCAAAAGGAAGTTAGACTAGGTTTGAGGGGATTTCTGGTGCAAGGCTGTGCTGTGAAAGAGGTACCCGCTTCCCACATAATACATTCAGTTTGAAGAGAGACTCTGAGGCAGTGTTCTCCACTGGAGAGGTAATCCTAGAGGCCTCACTGACTGTAATGAGATTACTAAATAGATGTTGAGAAGAGAGGCTAATATGCTTAGAGAAAGGACCATTTTCACCTTGCCTGCGGAGAACACTACTCTTGTCACAAGCACAACAGGGGAGCTGCAACAGTGCACAACTGAGCAAAAATGTGTGAATTACTGATCTGAAGTTATGGAACAAGGCCACAATAACCTGAAGTCTAGAAAAAAAACAGTTAACTTTCCAAACACTCAGCAACCAGAAATAGTCTCAGGATCACCACTGATAGCAGATCAGATGAAAAAAGGGAAGAACGTGTATTTACCTATATAAGCTCTCTCTTGCTCACGAGTGAGTCCAGGAGGGATAACAGTGGGCATTCCTGGGATGACAGTCTTCTGCTCCATGGCATCTTGGTTCCATCTGCTTCTCTTCCGCTTCTTATTAGGAAAATCTAAGGGCAAGCACCCTTCTTTAGACACACTTTGCAGAAACACCTTCATGCATACAATTTGACTTAATACATACATCTTACATAAGCAATAATTGCTGCAACACTGAGCACACAGAATTCCCTTAAGTCAGAAATACTGTCAAGCCTACCTATTCCTTTCAATAGGAACTCTCTGATTGGGATGAAGAGCACTGCACACAAAAGGCAGTTAGGTCCAGAGGGTAGCACACTGAACCAAAATTATATTCCAGTCTAATCGTGGACCTGCCACGTGACTTTGGGCAAATCACTTCACCTCTCTGTGCCTGTTTCCCCTCTCACCCCTTGTCTATTTAGCTTTTTAGATCCTACTGTCACCATGTTTACACAGCACCTAGCAGAGTGGGAGTACTTCTCTGTTGAGGCCAGAGGGTGCTACCATAATATAGATAATAGCAACACAGGCAGAAAATTATCAGCAAATGTTGCCACATTAAAACTTGTTTATAATCTGCAAATCAGCAAGGGGTACAACCAGCAGTGAGATTGAAATTAAAAAAAAAAAGTGGTATCAACTACAAAGTTATGCCCCTCCATAATGCAAGACAAATGAAAAACAGGTAGATGCTTCAAGATCACCTTTCTAAAGCAAAAGAACTGCTGCTCTCCAATTCAACTAACATTTTCTAGTTACTTCAGCCACCATTTTTAAAGGGAACGCTGCAGTTCTGATCTTCATCAGCAAAGCAACATGGCTGCCTCCCACAGCACGATTTCACATTCAGCCTCTCTGCATACATTACAAGATCCCTTAAGGTAACAGTAAATGTTCTAGGGATATTTACATTGGATGATGTGATTGGAAACTATTAAAACCCCACAGCAGTTTTCCTTGAACAGTAGTGCAGGAAACTGTTACTCCTCCCTTTTTTTAATGATGCTGATCTATGACGTGCGTTCAAATCATACGACAAAATGCATGCTCTTCTGGCTGTGCCTGTGTGAAAGCATTTCCAAAATGTGCTCTTCTAGAAAACATTAGAAGCATAACAGGATTAACTATCCCTAATAATCTAGCTACAGAGGGAGACTAATAAAAACAGGAAGTTAAAGAGACCAGGGCAGCCTTATCCTCCATTTCTTCCCAATCTTACAGAGACCTCCATTTTGGTTGTATGAGTATTTGCTAACTCTTACAGATAACACCAAGCCTTGTCTCTTCCAAGAATACCCATCTCAGGCTGTTCAATGCCTTAGGGACTGCAGTTATTTTGTGTCCAAAGTTCCCCTGACTAGCACATGCCCACATGTTAAGTTATCAACTCCCAGATCTGTTTACATTCCCTTCTTACCCAAAACCCGGTCTCCCGGTCTCTCCAACCAACTAAGAAAATGTTCTCTTCTTCATTCCCTCCCTCAAAAGGGCACAGTCACCACCTCAATCCCATCCTGGCCCCCAGCCCCATTTCCCTACATTTGGCAGGATTCAGATCCTTTTCTCCTACGGTGACTCATTTCCCCCCTTTCCCAATCTACTCTCTACCTACTCCTACTATATACCCCCATCCCACCCAACCCTTTATTTGCCCCCAAATTCTTTTCTCTTCCAGAACACCCAACATCACCTCTTCTTCCCATTCTCAAATCTACCTCACCCCCCTCAAATACACCTACAACATAGTCTCATAGCCACCTCCCACCCCATAAGCCCTTAAACCCCAAACTTACCCCATTACAGTTTGTACCCCACCCCACAATTGCCAAAATTATAACCATCCCTAAATTTCAGCCCCTTCAACTCCCATGGACCATCTCAAGCGCCCCCTCATCCCTTTGCTTTTCGGTGCAACGTCCTCCAAACTTGTCCCCTCAGCCTATGCTACCAACTAATCTCAAAAGGCCCCAAGCCTACCCCTTAGCACTACCCCATCAGTGCATCCCCCACCACTCCAGCCCCTTAACTTCCACATCTCTTCCCTACTGAGCTTAACTCTATATATCCCCATTGCGCGCTACATCCCTGCCTCGACACGACCCATATCACTGACCCCCAACCAACCCAGTTCTCCCTCCCCCTCCATTTCGTTCTGCCCCTCACCGTGATTACTGCCCCCTCCCGGGCCGTTCTCATCCTGCTGCTGTTGTTGCGGCGGCGCCGGCTGCTGCTGCTCGTGGCCCTGCGGGGGCGGCGGCGGGGACGGATACCGGTATTGCCCGTACTGAGGAGGGGGCTGAGGCCCCGCAGCCTGAGGCGGCGGCTGTTGCTGCTGCGGGGGAGGAGGCGGGGGTGGGGGCGGCGGGGGCTGCGGCTGCTGCGGTGGGGGCTGCGGCTGGGGCGGCGGAGGGGGCGGGGGTGGCGGAGGAGGCGGCGGCGGCAGCGCGGCGAAGGGGTAGGCAGCAGCCGCCATGGGGCCTAGCAGCGCGGCTTGAGCCTGGCCCGGGCCTGGGGGCGGTGGCGGGGGCGGCCCTGGAAGGACCAGCCCTGGGGGACCTGGCGGAGGCATCGGGTAGCCCGGCTTCCCCGGCGGTGGGGGTGGATGGAGCTTCCCTAGCGGCGTGGCGTTGGCTCCAGTCGCCGCCATTAGAGTCTCCTCAGCTCGAGGCGTTCGCGTTTCGCGAACCTTCCAGCCTTTACACCTCATAAAGCTGCTCGAAAGCCATTGGCCGCGGAGATGTCAGTCACAGTAGCACGTCCTTCCATTGGCAGACTCTTACGTCCATTGGCCTTCCGCGGCGGCCCATTGGCCTAGCTGCTCCAGTGAAGGAAAGCGATTGGAGGAGAGCAGTCCAGGGTGGAGGCAACGCGCATAGGTCATCTGAGATGTCACTCTGCAGCGAACTGCGGTGGGAATGGTTGAGAGGCAGGACGGGTGAGCAGCATTGAGGAAAGACAAGTTATAATTGGTTGACTGGGAACGTAAGCCGCGGTACTAGGTGTATGGCACGGTGGGCGGGAGCCTATTTGAGTGCCCGTGTTAGTACTGGATGAAGAGACGGAGGGCGGGCACTCGAGGTGGCGAGCCGCATCGGGATTGGTTGGGGGGGGGGTTGCCTTGCCACACGCGCGGTGCGCCTTAGAGATTTTGGAAAGGTCGTTGGAAGACCCCGTACTGTGCGGGGGTGGTTGGCAGTGACGTTAGCGCGGAGGTCAAGTATCGGGGGCAGCCCTGTTAGTCCGGAGCTGTAAAAGCAGCAGAGCCCTGGGACACCTGCTAGACTAACACGTGGTTCAATAGCCGCTTCCTCGGATGCCAGTCACCCAGGCGGGCGCCTGCTCCAATGCGTCTGTTAGTCTGTAAGGTGCCACAAGACTCTCTGCTGCTTTTAATGCGGAGGGTCGCGCTCATTGGGCAGTACGCAGCGCGGGCGGTCATGAGGGGGAATGGGGCCTATCAACTAACGGGGCGTTCGTTCTCTGATTGGTGAGTGACCGGGCAGGAGCGCGGCAGGGTGCTGAGTGCTGACCTGAGCCCCAGTCAGGGCTGGGAGTGGGGCAGACACCCCTCCCCCCACTGCTATGGGCTCATGGGAACCACCGTCTGTCACGCTGCTGGAAGCCCCAGGGGCTCATGGGAACCCCCCTCGCCCGTCACCCTGCTGGGAGCCCATGAGGCTCATGGGAGTTAGGCTGGGGGAAGGCTGCTCGGCTGTGGGGAGTGTGTTAGCTCCCCGCACGCAGCAAGGGCGGGGGGCAGGGGCCACACCTTGCAGGCACTACTGAGCATGCTCAGGCTCAATCACACGCTCCCCTTGCACCTGGCAGGGCCTTCGGAGGAGCAGGTGAGGAGCCAAGATAAATACCACGGTAATAGGACCTGGGGACACCTATGGGAGTCCTTCACCACCACCCCTGCCCGCTGCAGCTAGGGCATAGGAGTCACTGAGCAGTAGGCTAGGGGCTGATCTAGTGCACTGTGCTCGTTTCTGGCTCCCTGCTCAGCAGCTATTTCTCCTTCTCCACAAAACTCCTCTGTTTCCAGCCACTTCCTGCTGTGCGGCTGCTTTTCACTTGCAAGGAGAGCATAGTCCCAGTCCCAAAACAAACATCAGTTCTGGTGTTTTCCTTAGCCCTGCCCAGGTCCCAGTAATATTGGGTGGAGCTCTGTGCCCCAATTCTCACAGAGGGCAGGAGGAGGGTTCAGGCAGGACTGAAGACTAGTCCTTACCAAGAGGGGTGACAGTATTAAAGTTTAGGGAGGAAAACTAGAATAGCAGTGGGGCTGAACAGGCAAAGAGGCCCCAGTGGCTCTCCCCTTGGAGTGACTCAGGCCTTGGCTACACTCACACTTTACAGCGCTGCAACTGGGGTGTGAAAAAACACCCCCGAGCGCTGCAAGATACAGCGCTGTAAAGCGTTAGTGTAATCAGGGCAGCAGCGCTGGAGCACGGCTCCCAGCGCTGCACGCTGCACCCGTAAGGGATGTGGTTTACATGCAGCGCTGGGAGAGCGCTGGGAGAGTGCTGGGGCAGCACTTTGAAATTCCAAATGTAGCCATACCCTCACCCAATTAACACCAAACAAATGAAAGACAGGTTTAATATCAATGTCTCTTTATCTTTTAAATAGCATATTTTTTCAAGTTTGGTTTCTTTTATCCATAAATTCCAGCTTTCAGTTAAAAAACACAGAGAAATTAGCAAAATGGAAAGGGAAGCTTCCACTGCCTGAGTTGTTAGAGTCGTTGGCCCCAGCATCCTGGTCTCTGTCACACTGGCATTTGGGGTTGGCACTGGTTTCCAAGGTAGCAAAAGAACAAGGCTTCCCAGCAGCCAGCCAATGCAACATACTGCCTGCCAGTATGAAAAACACTGCTTCATTTCAAAACAGTCATCCACCCACCCATCTTTTCACACTCAAAATAGCAGTCATGCCTTCCATGTACCCAGCCCCTCCATAGCAGACACACTCAAATCTTTTACCCCAATCAGCCACCCACTCTACCAAGCGATTGGCCTGCTCAGTAACCAAGTCCCTCACCTAGCCACTGTACCTGCCCCATCAACCAAACCAATCCTAATAATCACCACACCCAACCAACAAGCACTCAAACTCTCTCTGCCACCAAGCCACCAGCCAGCTGCTCAAACCAGCCAATCTGGATGCCCAGCTAGCCATCCCACTCATCCCCCATCAGAACACATCAAGCCAAGCAATTGGCCCAACCATTACCAATATAGTCAAACCGGTATCCCAGCCACTGATTAAATTCAATAGGTTTGTCCCACCTCAAGCATTGCTTGTTGCTCACACCTTGAATGACGAGACACAGAATTGCTTTCCCACTCCTTTTGCAGCTGAAGGCGTGTGCCAGATTTCTGGACTTTAAATGCTACATAGGAAACACAATGCACCCACTGGAAAACTGATTGTCTTCATGTTGAAGCTGAAGGAGGACACTTTCACACCCTGTGTCTCCAGAAGACATCTTCTTAGGGTTAAGAACCAGGGGAGGGGGGCAGAAAGCATTCCACAGGCACAGGTATCTGTCAAGACAGACTGCAGAGGTGTCTTTGGACTGGCTGTAGTCAATTATTGCAGACATAAGGGTCGCAGGAGATGCTGGCCCTAAAAGAGGAGAGGAAATCTCTCCATACACTCCTGAAAAGCAGGGGTATCTCAGGAAGACTTTGGACAATAGGACAAGTGGACTGTAGAGTTTATAGAGTAGAACTCATCTGACATGGATTCCCGCAGCAGAAGACAGGCCCCACTCACAGTTCCCCGAGGCTCCCACTACCTGTGCGTCTCCACTGAGCTTCTCAGCTATCAGCAGTTTAGACATCACAGCAGGATTTCCCCATCCACACGGGATATTGGAAAGGCAGTTCCACACACTCAGTAGCTGCTCTCGTGTCCCGTCAGGATGTAGAGGTTGCTGTGAGCCAAGGGATTCTCTGTGGGCGTGCTCTCCAGGATGATATCTCTGGGAGGACGGGAAGAGGCAAGAGCAATGAGTGCTTGTGGAGAGACAAATGCTCACAGCACGTTTTGAGCAGAACAGGAGGACTGGTAACCCAGACCTGATTTGAGAGGTGCCACACCCAAGCACGAAATGCAACTCAGCAAAGCCAGCCCCAGCCATGATTGTACCCCACTGCCCAACCCAGACCCCATTGCAGTCCTACAGCCATGAATGCAACCCACCTACCACACAAAACCAAACCCACCATGCAGCTCCAGCCCTGACCACCATGCAAAACCAACCTCTCCAACCCAACCATGCAAAATCCACTCTTGGTTCAAGTGCTGGGCACATTTCTCTGACCTCACCATTTATAATATAAACTTAGCAGCATGTTATTATATAAACCCCAACCAAACCAAGCATGTTCCAGTCTCTGCACATGCTTCTCCCCTGGCAAAACAATGAGAGAACCACCACCACTATGCCTAGTGCTCTGATACTGCAGTGGTAAGCACAGTATAATATTCTATATAGAATAGAATAACTTCATCCCAGCCATGCAATGCCCACCTTAACCCAGCCATGCAAACCCAGCCCCCAATGTGGCACATCCACCACGCAACCTCTAGCTACTCCAGAATGCAGCCCAAACCCTGACACAGCACCATGCATCCTCAAAACAGGCCTACAAATCCACCCTGTCACGTAACATCCAGCCGGAACAGGGGCACAGGATGGACGCAATAGAGAGTCAGGGTGGTGACTGGCTACTGAAATGACGCAGCCCATGCAAAAGGAAGGAAAAGAAGTTCACAGCTCCTGGTCTCCCAGTCCCCAGGTAATTTTCCCACTGTCCCAGCCTTGCAGCCTGGCAACAAGTTCCTACCAATGGCACAGCCAGACAGGGGTAGCCAGCCGGAGCAGGCAGCCACACCACTTGATCAGAGAGTGGAGGGAGCAGAACAAGAATTCTCTGTTGGTGGTGCAGTCCCTGCTGCAACCCGCCCTGACCACATCCTCACTTTGCGGCCTCACCTGTTGGCCCCTAGCACCCGGAACACCCTGGATTTATCTGTGATTTCTTGGGTCACCTGTCAAGGAGAAGGGTCAGATCAGCACACAGTTCTCCTGGCCCAGCTCCTTGCTGGGTCAGTGCATTTCTATGCTCCTCCCAAACCAGGGTGATGGGAGAGAAGGGGACAGATCCTATACCATGTGGTCTCCATCAGGAGAAATGCCAACTCCATACATCATCTTCAAGTTAATCCCCCTCTTCGGGGAAGATAGGGAGACATGTCCACCCAAGCCCCGACCTGCACTCACCTCATTGCCCTCCAGGCTGCGGCCCTGCATGCCATGTTTCCAGAAGGCCAGCACGCTGTCTTGAAGGCACACTGCAGTGGGAGGGACAGAAAGAAGGGAGTGAGAGCGGGTGGTATGGACAACCCCCACCTTGGGGAAGCTGGCAGATGGAGGACACTGCTACCAGGGCAGGGAGAAGGGTGCTGGAACGGAAGGCTGGACAGCTCCTGAGGTCACCAGGCCAGGCAAGAGTGTGGGCCAGGAGATGAGCAGGCCAGTGGCAGTTCTCTCCTCAAGAGACTTCCCTCCACTCACCAATTGTCTCAATGGGGAAGTTGAAGGTCAGCTCTGGGGCCAGGGCTCTCTTGGGGACCCCACGCAGGTTCACTGTCCTTACGTAGTCTGCAGGGGAGAAAGAGTGAGGCAGTCAGCACCAGCTGTGGCCAAGGCTGAGCCAGTGAGAGGGCTCTGCTGGGGGAGAGACTTACGCTCAAAGCAAACGAGGACTGTGTCTCTGTCCATCTGAGTCATGTGGCAGGCCACACTGTAGGCCACATCTGCAATGACAGCCGGAGAGACACACTGAGACCCTAGCAGAGCTGGTGCCCTCTAGTGGAGAAAGGCCTCATTCCCCCCCTTGGAGCCCAATTCCTCCAAAGGGGAAAGGCCCTGAGTTCCATTCCCCACCCTGGGGCCAGATCGAAGTTGTCACCCCCCGGAGGGGAAAGGCTCTGAGTCCCATTTCCTGCCTTCCCTAAGCCAGCCATTCATCTGCCCGCCTCCCTGGGGCCCATGTGTGCTGATATCCCTTGGAGGGGAAAGGCCCCATGTCCCATTCCCCGCTTGGGCGTCTCTTACCTGCAGAGGGCTCGGTGCTGAGGCTGGAGCTGGTGCTGAGCGAGAGGACGTTAAACTCCAGCTCCTGGCCTGGCCGGTCTCTGTCCACAACACGCACGCACACCTGGGGGTACTCTTCCGTCTCCACCACAAGCAGCTCAAACAGGCTCAGGGGCATGGGCAGGGTCGCAGGAAAGTGCTGGGGTGAGGGAGGGGAGGCTGAGATCTCAGCAGCGATGGGTTCTCCCACGCGGCGAGCTTCCCTAGAGCAGTGCCGTCAGTGAAAGGGACCTGGCAAGTTTTCCCCACCAGAGCAGCCTCCAATCTAGGGCAAGTGTTGCAAGCATCCCTCCAGAGCAGTGCCCTGCAGATTTTAGCTCCATGCAGGCCTACATCAGAGTCAATGAGACTCTTGGGTTCACCAGTGGCTCCAGCACCCCATTTTCCCCCCACATCCCGGATCTACCTTCAGCAGCATGAACTTCTGCAAGGGCTCGTACCACTGCAACAGCACCAGGCTCGAGGGAAGAGCGGCACACAAGAAGGTGTTGCCGGAATAGGGGTTCCGAACTGAAAGGCAACCAAGGCAGGTGAATGGCTTCCCCCAGAGGGAGAGCAATCAGCTGAGGGGCTCCCCTGTCCCCAGGTAGACAGCGATCCGGCCCACAGGAGGCACCCCGGTGGCGTGTCAGGATCACACTCACCCACTCGGCACTTGAGACAGCCCTTGGTATCCGCTATCTTGGAGGAGAGTGCAAACTTCCTGCAGGGCGGAGGAACAGAACAGAAGGAAGGAATGAGCTGCCACCAGAGGACAAATGGGGGCAGGATGAGGGGCTGAGTGGAGAGGAGATTCTACAGCCAGGCATGATGCAAATCCACCCTTAGTTACCCTGACGGGAGAACTGTCAGCCAGTTAACCGATAGAACTCTCCGCTACAAAATAGTGGAGAAACAAAGAACTGGAGGAGGATTGACGGAAGGATGGGGAAGTTTTCAGAGAGAAGATTGCGGCTGCTGGTAGGATTGTAAGATGTATCCATGCACCCATCATGGTAAGACTGACGGTTATTCTGGACTCTTAGGAACACATGAGCCACCAGACTAGATCAGACAGGGGCCCTCTAGCCCACTGTCCCGTCCCTGACAATGGCTTCAGAGGAAGCCCCACATCAGGCCAATTGGGATAATCTGCCCTCACGAAGGTCTCATCCTAATCTCTAACAGGGGTCTTCTTAAACCTTCAAGCAGAAGGATTTAGCTCCCTTGCAAATTCATTGCCATGAGCTAGTCTAAATCTGGTTGTTCTCATTCTCCACTAAGCACCTGTCCCTCTGGGAAACTCACTACACTTTTTGCCTCAGCGCCAGCCAGTGGCAGAGCGTACCACAGGCTAATTGTACACTGCCCGAAGGTCAGGTTTCAGGGCTTGAGTACAAGCAGGAATGTCAGGAAGGAACTTCCCCCACTCAAGGTAGCATTGGAAAATGAGGCATCCAGCAGATGCTGCAAATGAAGACAGGAGACCAGCGTAGATGGACCCATTGGTCTGGTTCAGGATGGCAGGCATGAGATGGGGGATACTAGTCTGGATGGACCCAGGGTGGCAGTGGGGAAGAGGGGTCCATTGATCTAATCCAAGGGGATACTGGGCCCTAAGGGAACATGAGGGACTCTCAGCCTGAAGTGGCCAATTACAGGGCTATGAGGACACCCGGCCCCATCTGGGGATTGATCCTCGCTCCCTCCCAGCTAGGTGGAATTTCAGATGCAGAGCCAGGCACAGCACCTGGGGATGATGCGCTCAGTCAGCCGGTTGGTGGCAATGGAGAGGGGGACCTGCCGCTTCTGCAGCTGCCTCCGCTGCTCAAAGAGGCCCAGGAGGTTGTGAGAGGAGATCTGGGAGGATTTCCCTGCAGAGAGAGAGCTGCATTGGATACTGGGATGGTGGATCCTAATGTGCTATCCTCAGGAAACCGTACCTAGATCTGCTGGTGCCCCTCACCTCCACCCACAGCCCTGGCCAGCCCAGCCCTGACGGTGCCCCTCACCCCCACCGCAACCTGAGCTCCACACCCAGCCCTGCTGGTGCACCTCAGCCACAGCTGCTGGCCATTCCAGCCTGGGCTCCACACCCAGCCCTGCCCCTCACCCCCAGCCACAGCCCTGGCCATATTGGCCTGGGTTCCACACCCAGCCCTACTGGTGGCCCCTCAGTCCTGACCAGCAGTTCTCATAAACTCATAGACTTTAAGGTCAGAAGGGACCATTATGATCATCTAGTCTGACCTCCTGCACAACGCAGGCCACAGACTCTCACCCACCCACTCCTGTATCAAACCCCTAACCTATGTCTGAGCTACTGAAGTCCTCAAATCATGGTATAAAGACTTCAAGGTGCAGAGAATCCTCCAGCACGTGACCAGTGCCCCATGCTGCAGAGGAAGGCAAACCCCCCCCCCAGTGCCTCTGCCAATCTGTCCTGGAGGAAAATTCTTTCCCGACCCCAAATATGGCAATCAGATAAACCCTGAGCATGTGGACAAGACTCACCAGCCAGACACCCAGGAAAGAATTCTCTGTAGTAACTCAGATCCCACCCTATCTAGTGTTCCATCACAGGCCACTGGGCATATTTACTGCTAATAGTCAAAGATCAATTAATTGCCAAAATTAGGCTATCCCATCATACCATCCCCTCCATAAACTTATCAAGCTTAGTCTTGAAGCCAGTTATGTCTTTTGCCTCCACTGCTCCCCTTGGAAGGCTATTCCAGAACTTCACTCCTCTGATGGTTAGAAATCTTCATCTAATTTCAAGTCTAAACTTCCTGATGGCCAGTTTATATCCATTTGCTCTTGTGTCCACATTGGTACTGAGCTTAAATAATTCCTCTCCCTCCCTGGTATTTATCCCTCTGATATATTTATAGAGAGCAATCATATCTCCTCCCAGCCTTCTTTTGGTTAGGCTAAACAAGCCAAGCTCTTTGAGTCTCCTTTCATATGACAGGTTTTCCATTCCTCGGATCATCCTAGAAGCCCTTCTCTGTACGTGTTCCAGTTTGAATTCATCCTACTTAAACATGGGAGACCAGAACCGGACACAAGATTCCAGATGAGGTCTCACCAGTGCCTTGTATAACGGTACTAACACTCCTTATCTCTACTGGAAATACCTCGCCTGATGCATCCCAAGACTGCATTAGCTTTTTTCATAGCCATATCACACTGGCGGCTCATAATCATCCTGTGATCAACTAATACTCTGAGGTCCTTCTCCTCCTGTTATTTCCAAGTGATGCATCCCCAGTTTATAACAAAATTCTTGTTATTAATCCCTAAATGCATGACCTTGCACTTTTCACTATTAAATTTCATCCCATTTCTGTTACTCCAGTTTACAAGATCATCCAGATCTTCCTGTAGGATATCCCAGTCCCTCTCTGCAATACCTCCCAGCTTCCTGTCATCCGCAAACTTTATTAGCATACTCCCACCTTTTGTGCCAAGGTCAGTAATAAAAAGATTAAATAAGAATGGTCCCAAAACCAGTCCCTGAGGAACTCCACTAGTAACCTCCTTCCAGCCTGACAGTTCACCTTTCAGTACGACCCATTGTAGTCTCCCCTTTAACCAGTTCCTTATCCACCTTTCAATTTTCATGTTAATCCCCATCTTTTCCAATTTAACTAATAATTCTCCATGTGGAACCATATTAAATGCCTTACTGAAATCCAGGTAAATTAGATCCACTGCCATCCCAGCCTGGATTGCCTCAGCCCTTTCCACCCCCCGGCTGATGCCCCTTGATAACTCGTATGACATTCTGTGCATCTCACATTAGCTGTAGCCAAAGGAATCTACAGTTTCCAGACTGGGAGAAAGCCCAGATCCGGTGCTGCTCCTAGTCACTCACCTGCTAAGGAGAGCAGCACGTTGTTCATACAGTACAGCCAGGAGCACCTGTGGGGCAGGAGCTGAGGAGGACAGACAGACACGTCACCGGTTAGCTCTTCAGTCAACTTAATCAGGAAACTCCATGCAGCACTGCCATTATCACTGCCCATATTGCCCATCATTTAGTTCGTTAATTACTAACCGCTCCACACAGCGGGGGCTTGCTGGGAGAGACCAGGGCTGGAGTACCCAGGAGCTCCTCCCACAGCCAGCGCTCCTGCCTCACTCCCCACATCGCCCCTTGCTGGGAGAGATCAAGGCTGGCGTAGCCTGGAGCTCCCCCCACAGCCAGTGCTCCTGTCCCACTCCCTACAGTGTCCCCTCTCTGGGATAGGTCAGGAGCTCCCAGAGCATTAAGCTGTACCTCTATCTCACCTTCTCCATGGTGTCCTCATGGAGTTCATGCAGGTTGAGTGTGTATATCCCCTCCTCAGCACCTACCAGCAGGTACTGATCTGAAACAAGGCCAGCCAGAGTTAGGTTTGGCGGAGCCGAATTCCCAGCACCCACTTAGAAGCCAGCAGTGTGCCTGCTCCCCTCCTACCCACATGCCCCTCTTCAGCCCAACAGCTGGGAGCTCAGAGGTGGTACCCAGGGGCTGGAGAGGGGGAAATCAAGTCCCCAGATCGGCTCAGCTATGACAAAGGCTGGAGGGTGCAGCAAGGGTGGTGGGAAACAGGAGGGCATAGGGTGAAACTGAACCAGTGCATTGGTGAATTGAATGTGGGAGGAGAATCAGTGTTCTCCCCACAGCCCCGAATGGAGCAGTCGGGGGGAGATGGGTTAATACAGATATTGTGGGGGGCAGAGAGTTGTGTCGGAGGCAGCCGGGGGGCCTACCTCGTGTCTCCGAGTGGATCCATGTCACAGCTGAGTTGATCTTTAGAGGGCAGCCATTAAAGACTTTGGAAAAGCAAGCACCCATCTATGAAGGAAAGACCAGAGGAGAGGCTGGGCCTGAGTAGCTGGGAGCTCCCCACATTGCCAGCACTCCCGCCCTGCTCCCTTCAGCACACCCTGCTGGGAGAGACCAGGCCTGGAGTAGCCAAGAGCAACCCCAACAGGCAGCGCTCCCTGCACGGAGATGCTGAGGAATGGCACTTACATGGACCTTGGGGGTGGGGGGCAGCCCATGGCAGCTGGATCTCTGAAAGAGAGAGAAAGTCAGTCAACACCACACACCACCAAAAGAAGTATGCCGAGCTTTCCCCCCCATCTGAGAGGCAACAAGAGCACTGGGGCACCAGCCAACACCCAGACATCAAGCTGGAACCCAGGATTCCTAACTCCCATTCCCCTGCTCTAACCACTGCATCCCACTCCTCTCCCAGAGCAAAAGAGAGAACCCAGGAGTCCTGCTGCATTGTTGCCTATGCACCATGACCGCCAGGCCTCCCCATAATCTCTTACCCGACTTTTTCTACCCAGCCCTGCTCCCCCAGTGGTTCACACCTACCTCTGTCTCCTCCCTCCTCTTCATGGTGGCCCATTCGGTGGAAAGCAGGGAGGCTCCAGGCTCTGGGGAGCCGGTGTGCAGGGGGGGTTGGATGTCACCTGACTCTGGGCTGCCTGGAGGTGGGGGACACACACAGCACCCGCCAATCAGAGACAGCTGTGCCCTGGCTGCCCCACCTTCCCACCCATGTGCCCCATCCATTCACAGTTCTCAGCCCCACTGGAGATCCCTACTCCTTGCCTGGATTAGACTGTGGTGCTTAAACAGCCTTGTTATCCCCTGCAACCGTCATGGCAGGGGATCCTCTGGGCACCTCCACGGAGTGTCACACACACACTGGCCCCAGTCCCCCATCACTCTGCCCGCCGATCTAAGGTCATGGTGTGAGGGAAGCAGAATCCCCAATAGCCTGTTCAGCCCCTGGCCTCTCTGCCAGTAAGGAGATCAGTGTGATGGGAGGCCCCATCCTGCTAGGAACCAATGGGCTGAGATCCAGCCAACTCATCTCACTTTCATTCACTACAGACCTGGGGCCTGAACGCAGCTGACGCCCCATAGAGAGGAAAGGCCCTGTGTCCCACTCCCAACCTCAGAGCCAGCCAGTCCCCCACACTGGAGCTGGCATCCCCTAGAGGGAAAGGCCCCGTATCCCATTCCCTGCCCCTCTAAGCCAGCCAGTCCCCCCATCTTGTGTCAAACCCCGGTACCTGCTGGGGCCTGTCTCCTCATGGTCTCTGAGCCACCCCCAGGCTCCGTGCCCCCCAGCTCCCAATTCATCAGGTCCCATAGTGACCCTCTCTTGATTGTTCCCGTCTCGTTCTCAGGGATGCAGTGGGAGTCCACAGGCTGATCCTCTGGGGTGGGGACCTGGGCAGAGAGACAGTCACAGAATGGGAGGGGACTTGTGCCAGGGCAGGCAGCTGCCTGGGGAGATGTGTGTAGAAGAACTTACCCATCCAGACGCTGGGCGAATGGTCAAACTCCTGTAAGGGAAAGACAGAGAGAAGGGTCAGGGGTGGGGCTCAGAGAAGGCAGCTCCTTATGTGAGCTAAAATGGGGGCTCTGGGATGGGGGACTCCCTGCCCTGGGGAGTCTCCAAAGTGACATCAGGGATCTCCAACATTCATCCCTGCCATGTTCCAGACCCGGGATTGAGGAGGGGGAAATACAAAGCAGCTGCAGAGAGCAGGGTCAGCAGAGTTCACACCATTGCCCCTGTCCCCAAAAACAGCCTGCGTGTCAACCCCCGCCACACATGCACCAGGTGCGTCTCCGTGAGGGGGAGTGGCAAGGATGCTTGTGAAACTCATTGTGTGGGGGCAGGGGCTCTGCATTACTGCCCCCCCCAATTACCCTATCTCTACAGATTGGTGGGAGGTGAAGGCCCCCCCCCACAGCCCTTGCCTGCCCCAACTCCACCCTGAGTCTCAGCTTTACCTTTCCTCCAATGCCTCCTCCACAGACTGCAGAAGACTCCTAAAGACAAGGAGAGGGGGTAGGGATACGGGTCACACGTTACCTGCCCCTCAACCCACTAGACCCCACTCCCCTCCCAGGAGTGGGATAGAACCCAGGAGTCCAGGCTCCTAACTTCCCCTGCTGTAACCCACTAGAGCCCAGTGCTCAACACTGGAAGCCCAGGATCACAGCCACCCCCATCCTTAGAGCTGACTAAAGTGCCTATTTACCTGCACTTGGAGCCATCAACCCCCCTGATCCCAGATTATCCAGTAGGAGGCACTGCTCAGTTCCCCATACCCTCCACCCCATGATGTGACACTTCCAGGCAGGACAGGGGAGGCTGAACTTTGAACTCAAGACTCCCTTGGTTCCCCCCTGCCCGAAAGACACTTACTCTTCAGCTCCTAGCAACGTCCAATCATCCTCCTCTTCCCTCTGGGGAAGGACAAGACTTGTTACCCATATGGAGTTACCTGCTCCCCACAATGTCCCCTCCGGGGCAAGTCCGGGGCTGGAGTAGCTGGGAGCTCCCCCCCACAGCCAGCTCCTGTCCTGCTCCCCACAGCACCCCCTGTTGGGAGAGACCAGGGCTGCAGTAGCCGGGAGCTCCCTCCGCAGCCAGAGCTCCTGCCCTGCTCCCTACAGCATCCCTGCTGGGAGAGGCAAAGAATTCATGGTGTTTCCACTCACCAGACCACAATATGGTTCTGTTTCTTTTCTCAGTGGGGGCCCAAATTTAACTTGATTGACTGAAAATCAAATTATACAAATTGGTTCATTTGCTGATTGAGACACACTCTATTCCCCCTCCTCCCTCCTCCACCTCCCTCCCAGCTCCAGAGCAGCTAAGACTAGCAGGAGGCATCAGCTGTAATTCAGGGGTGAGGCAAACAGCCCTGCTGCTAACCACTCCTGCTTTTGGAAGATCCTGTGAACCCAGGCATCCAGGCCAAATCCCAGCTCTGGGAGGTTCCATTCTTTTTGCCCGTCATTCCAGTTGGATTCAGGATTCATCTTCTCTTCCCTAAGCTGTTGTGTAGCCTTGCTGTGTGACTGTTCAACTGCCCCTGCACTCCACCCCAGAGGCAGCTGCATCTCAGCACCATGTGATGGATCCCTGAATAAACAGCATGCAGTGGGGAGTGGTGTCTGTGCTAGGGTGCCTGGATCTGGGTACACCAGGCCAGGGGCAGCAAGGGTGACTTACACTGGATTTCAGAGAGAGTCCGTTCTGCCTGGCCATGTGCCCCACAGGAGTGGATTTTGTCTGGGAAGATGTCGTAAACCTTATAGGAAACAAGGGGGAGGGGAAGGGGGCAAGGAGATTTGGGAGGCACACATACAGACAGGATGGGGGAGGGGGCAGGGAGATGAGGAACAGTTACTTATAGTCCATTTCAAGTCCCACTTCACCATGGCCCCTCTTCCCAGCCAGTTCACAGAACCGGGTTCAGCTGGTTTCGTGGTGTGGGGCTGGATTGTAACAGTGTAACAGTGGAGGGGGCCGGTCGGGGTAAGAGTCAGCTCGGCAGCCCCCAGAATTCGAACACACACAGTCCTATGCATCCCCAGAGCAGGGCAGCATCATTGGGAGCTGCATGGTGCACAGGACTGCCTGGTTGCTGGTCAAATTCCACCCCAGGACAGGGCCATTTCTATCAACACAAACAGCCCCCCCCCCCATCATCTTGGGGCAACAGGCTTCAGCTTCAGGGTGGGGAGCTGGGCACTGGGACAGGGTAGTCATCGGAGCCAGGCTGCCCCTGCCACTGGCCGTTTGTCATGGTAACCGGGCCTAGCGACTGAGCTGAGCCGACTATGGGGCGGTGGGTCAGTGCCCAGGGAGTCGGCAGGGGCACAATGGGTGGGCCTGAAGTCTCCCCCAGGGCAGGTACCTCAAAGTCTCCATCGTCCAGGGATGGGGCAGCCAGGTCAGGGCTGTTGACCTTGTCGAGTAGCTCGATGGCCAGGGTGCGGGCAAGGGGCTGGCTGGTGAACAGGTGCTGGGGGCACAGGGGTCATGGTGCTGAAACTGGGAGACAAATGGTCCCCCCAGACAGCCCCCCACTGTCCAATGCAGCATGCCCCATTTTCCCACCCCCAAACCCTCCCCAGACCACACACTGCCCCCATCTCTCCCATGCCCCAATTTCTCCCCCCCGACACTTCACAGCCCCACTGCCCCCATCTCCTCCACCCTCAAGCCTACACCCTGCACTGTCCCCACCTGCCCCCCCCCTCACCACGTCCCAACCCTGCCACACTGAACACATATTTCCCTGACACACACTCTGCCCCCTACTTCAGTACAGTCCCCCCAGCTTCTCCCACACCACCCCCAGTGGCTCCCACACTCCTCACTCCAGTTACCTTCCTGCTCAGCCACCACCCCCTTCAGCCAGTTCACCTGTAACAGCTTTTCCGCTGTGGGTCGCTTTTTGGGGTTCTTGGTCAGGGCCAGTTTGAGGAACTGGTGGAATTCTGGGGACCTGGGGTCAGGGAAGATAGGGATAATCATTAAATTCCCCTAGGTCCCTCAGGAGACCCCCCCCCAGCCCTGCCAAGCCCCCCAAATTCTCCATCACTTTTAAAATAGAATCCTCACCCTCTAAACCCAGCATTCCTGTTCCACTCCCAATAGCACCCCCTGCTGGGAGAGGCTGGGGCTGGAGTAGCTGGGAGCTCCCCAATAGCCAGCTCCTGCCCTGTTCCCTGCAGCGGCTGCTGCTGGGAGAGGCCAGCAGCAAAACTCACCAATGAGCTTTGTCTTTCAGTTTAGGGGGTTGGAAGCTGCTCTTGGACATGAGCATCAGGGCCCTGCAGAGAGAGAGAGAGAGAGATCAGAGGGCAGGGGAACCAGACAGACAGAACCAGCATGTGGATGGTTGGGAGGGAGACAGACAGAGCCAGGAGGGGGGTTCGATCCCAGATCTTCCCTCACATCCAACTCTGCCTCCAGCAGCTCGACCCAATTCTCCTCCCCCTCATTGCACTCACGTCACCACCTCCCCCATGCCAAGGGGGCGCTCTGCTCTTTGGCCTCTTACCTCATGGGGTGAAGATCGAAGAGTGGGGGCTGCAGCTCAGCCAGCTCGATGGCCGTGATGCCGATGGCCCAGATGTCACAAAGCTGGTTGTAGCCGCCCTTCTTCTCCACTGCGGCCACCTCAGGGGCCATCCTAGATGGGAGAGGGGTCGCAGACCAATCAGACAACACTGGGCCATACGAATGGGACTCTGGCATCCAGCTTCCCAGCCCTCAAGGGGACCCAGGTATCCAGCTATATCCATGACCCCCCCAACACACACACACACCTGCCAAGCCACCCCTGGGACCCACGAATCAGGCTCAGCTCACCAGACTCATCACAAGCCATTCCCAGCCTCCCAGCCCAATTCCCCAGCTGCTGGGCTCCCCAAAGCACCCCCCTCAGGCTCCACACCTTGCTCCATCCCTCACTCCAAACATCAAGATGCTGCCTCCCTCTGCCCCACCAAACCCCCTCCCGCCAGACACCACCCAGACTCCAAGACAGCCCCAGATGGGGTGTCTGAACGGTGAGATAGGCTGGGGTGGCCAGTTCACTCCACTACCCCAACCATGTTCCCCTGGTGCGTAGTGTGGACGAGGGTGGGGGTGTGAGGTACCAGTAGGGGGTCCCAATGAAGGACTTCCGCTTCGCCACTGATGCTGTCAGTTCAGCTGAGACTCCGAAATCCGCTGCAAGATGGGTGGAAGGGAGAAGCGGGGAATGACAGGAACCCTTGTTAGGGGGCACTATGGGGAAGGGACCCCATATGCGTATTGTGGGTCTGTACAGCACCTGTCATGATGGGTCATTAGTCACCACCATGGATGGAAGACAGGTAGGCGCACACAGCTCCACTGGTGCCCCTCAGTTCTGACCCACAGTTTCCTACTATCCCAGCCCTGGGCTCTCCCCACCCCTCATTGGAGCCCCTCAATCCTAACCCACAGTCACTCGCTATCCTACCCCTGGACTTTCTCCCTGACCCCCAACTCTGCCAGTGCCCCTCTGTCCTGACACACACACCCCTCTGGTGTCCCAGCCCTGGGCTCCCCTCAACCCACACAGGGATCCAGGTTTTCTATGGGGAAGGAGGAAGAGCAAGTAAACTCACCCAGTTTTCACATCTCCAAAGAGGTGAGTAGGATATTGGCTCCCTGCACCAAAAAGGGGAAAGTCAGTGAAGGAAGAACCACTGCTCCACTGGAGTGACCTCCCCTGCTAAAGCAGCCTGCTCTGGAGATGAACCCAAGGGACTGGTGAAGGAGGGAGGGGAACATCACTCTCTGATCCTTCCCTTCCCCAAGCCCAATGGGATTCTCCCACTACCTTTGTTAACCCTGGGAACAACATGCGGCAGGATGTTACCACAGTGAAGGGCCAGTGTGGGTGGCGAATAGAGTCAGCTGCCTGGGTCCTATTGGTGTATCTTGGGAAAGGGGATTAATAAGCAAAGGTGATCCCCAGCATAGGCTCATGGGTCTGATCTGGGGGGCATAAGGGAAAATCTGGGGCTGGATGGGCTCATGGGTCTGATCCAGGAGGGTAAGGAGGGATCTGGGGCTAGATGGGCCCATGGGTCTGATCCGGGAGGACCTGAGGCTGGATGGGCCCATGAGTCTGATCTTGGGGGGTAAGAGGGGGATCTGGGGCTGGATGGACCCCTGAGTCTGATCTGGGGAGGTAAGAGGGGGATCTGGGGCTAGATGGGCCCATGGGTCTGATCCGGGAGGATCTGAGGCTGGATGGGCCCATGAGTCTGATCTCGAGGGGTAAGAGGGGGATCTGGGGCTGGATGGATCCCTGAGTCTGATCTGGGGAGGTAAGAGGGGGATCTGGGACTGGATGGGCCCATGGGTCTGATCTGGGAGGATCTGAGGCTGGATGGGCCCATGAGTCTGATCTCGAGGGGTAAGAGGGGGATCTGGGGCTGGATGGATCCCTGAGTCTGATCTGGGGAGGTAAGAGGGGGATCTGGGACTGGATGGGCCCATGAGTCTGATCTCGAGGGGTAAGAGGGGGATCTGGGGCTGGATGGATCCCTGAGTCTGATCTGGGGAGGTAAGAGGGGGATCTGGGACTGGATGGGCCCATGAGTCTGATCTCGAGGGGTAAGAGGGGGATCTGGGGCTGGATGGCCCAGGGGTCTGATCTGGCAGAATAGTGGAGGATCTGGTGCTGGATGGGTCCAGGGGGTCTCACCTTTATGTCCCGGTGCATCTTGCCTTTGGCATGTAGGTGGCTCAGGCCCTGGAGGGGGAAGAATGACCTTCTGAGTGCCCTCCTGTCCACGCATGTTGCCACGCACCCCCCAGCCTGACCTCCCAGACCCTGAGGAGGATGCTGGTCCACTCAGGGAGGGGGCATCAGCCACCTGTGCTCCCCCTGCCCCTCCATGGTGACGAGACAGCTCTTCCTGCCGCCAGGGACATAGGAAGCTGCAGGGCAATCAACGGGAAACAAGGACTTCCTGCCTGGCCCAGGCCCCATCAGACACAGCCCCAGGCAGAGAACCCAGGTGTCCAGGCTCCCAGCCCACCTCCCCATCATCCTCAAACCCCACTCCCATCCCAGAGCTGGGGACAGGCACTCATCCCCAATCTTATGTGCCCCCAAATGGGGAGTGCCCAACAGAGGCTTTGAAGCCTCCAATCTGACCCCTGGCACCCTGTTTACTCACCTGCAGCGTTTCTCTGCACACGTAGGCAATCTGCTTCTCAGAGAGGGGGCCTGTGGCTGGAAGAGATGTACAGACGTAGACAGATACACACCTGGGGGGGTCACTATTCTCCTGCCACAATCCAACCACTCCCCAAATACACCCCCCATAATCTCTTCCAATGCCCAGCTACAAATACCCCAATTAACCCACTCCCACAGCCCCCGAATATCCCCCCCACACAATCCTTCTCCATGTTGTAACACTGCCCCCCACTTCCTCCTATCCACCCCAACCCCCACATGACCGGGAACCAGAGGCATTTTGCAAACAGGAAGGGACACTGACCAGAAAGTGAAACAGATGCCTCTTTTTACAACATCCTGATGAGAGAACATTCTGTCCCCCAATGTCAGAGCACATGGGAACCAGGATTCCAGCTCCAGGAGCAAAGTGGGATCTTCAGGGTTAGAACAGTGGGGCTAGGAGTCAGGAGTGGTCCTGGTTTTCTGTCCCTGGAAGAGGACTGGGGAAAAGAACCCAGGAATCCTGATTCCCAGCCGCCACCCTCCCTCCCTGCTTCTAGTTACACCAGGGCAGGGACTCACTGTGGTAGATTTCCTGCAGGGATCCTCCTCCACAGAACTCCATGCAGATCCAGAGACGGTCATTCCTGAGGAAGCAAGGGAGGAGATGTCAGCAGAGCGCTGAGATGCAGCCATCTCTGGGGTGGAGCTGTTGATACCAAGTTTTGCACAGGAAGTGAAGGAAACTCATGTAAAATCTGGAGTGGGGGGAGGATGTTGAATGGAGTTATCTGAGGTGATCTGTTCCTAAAGCTGCACTGACTGTGAAGGGAGAGCGCCCCCACCCAGCTCCCTGCAGCACAGCACCCCTGGTGTGTCTCACCTGAGGTAGCTGCCGAAATACGCCACCACGTTGGGGTGCCCGCAGTCCCTGAGCGTTGTGATCTCCTGCTGGATGGAGCTGATGTCATCCCCTGGGAATGAGAGGAGTTGGGGGAACGTCAGGGAGGGGGCCAGGGGCATCATCCCAATGGAGCTGTGTCAGGGACATAGCCAGCTCCACAAGACCTAGCCCCTGCAAACTGGCCGCAGTACTCCCCATTCACCCACAGAACCCTCTGCCACAGGGGGCCCAGGCAGCATCAGGGGCTAAAGAGGCTAAGGGAGGGGTCACAGATTGTTCCTTATGGACCAAAGGTAAGCACTGCAATGGGGGTGGGGGGAGCACTGGGGGACCGATACTGGGGGCAATTTGGGGGTGCACCAGGGTGAGTCTCAGGGCCAATTTGGGGACAAACTGGAGCAATTTCGGGGTCATTTAGAGACACACTAGACCAGTGATTCTAGGTGAGTCCTGGCGGTGATGTGGAGACCACTGGAGCAGTGATTCTGGGGGTGTGGGGGGTTGGATTTTTACCTGGGTCCAGTTTGATGATCTTTATGGCAGCCAGCTCTGCTGTCTGGGTGTCCCGGGCCTAGGAACAGGGAAGGGGCCATCACTCGCAGGGGTCTCAGCAATAGCTGTCTATGCGCCTATTGGGGGGTGGGGGAAGGGGCTCCGGATCCAGCTCATCTCAGATCAGTGCCCCCCACTCTCCTCTGGGCTGCAGCGGGAGGGTTGTCTCCCAGATGTAGCCATTACACACACACTCACCCTAGGCTGGTATTCCACCATTACCAGCCCAGACCCTCCTCCCCCAACACACCCTGCTGTGCCTGGAAGGCTCAGTTCTCAGGGCCCAGTGCTGCCCCCAGCCTCCTAGCACAGAAAGATTCCCCACTCCCCAAATGGTCCTGGGTCAAGATACACCCCCCAAGGAGCTCACCCGAACCCCATTTCTGAGCCTGAGGCTCAGGAGCCTGGGATCCACTTTGCTCCCCGCCCTGAACCCCAGAATTTTGGATCCCCCACAGCCCAGGCCCCACCTCTCCTCCAACCAACCTGAGGGCCCGTCTCTCCCAGCTCAGTACTCCACCTTCCCCCTGAGGAGAGGGTACCTCTCCTCACCCACCTCACCCTCCGATCTGGAGACTCTGTTGTCCTCCCTCCCCCCCCCATTCTCCCCCTCCTCCCAATCTCAGGGTCTCTCCCCTGTTCACACTCGTGGTTTCTAACACCAAAACAGCCTTGCTCCGGGTTTCCGGTGCCGATTCCCCCCGCTGCCCCACCCAGCACTTCCTGCCTCCAACTCTACCCCATCAGGGGCCTAGCTGCAGATGGTGGGCGGGTGGGGAGAGACAGATACCTCCCCATCCCAGCTGAGCTCTCCAACACCCAGGCCTGCGGCAGGTAGGGCATGTTGCAAAGTGCCCTTGTGCTGATGCCCAGACAGACAGACAGGATGTGAACTCCCTGTACCAGCAGCCCAGGGCTGGGGTGGGGGCAGGGGGCTCTGATGTCCCCTCCCCAGGACACAGGCATGACAGGGCCAGGTGCCACCCAGCCCACAGACACAAGTTAAGCCACGCCACTGCACAGATGCCATCTGACGTTAAGCAATTTCCTTTTCACCCTCCCCATGTCTCCGGCTTGTTCTATAGCTCTGAGCCCTGCACTTGCCTGAAGTGTGTGGGGGAGGGAGAGAAGAATTAATGATTTCAGCTTTATAAAGAGCATTGAAAAGGGAAACGCTCTAACCACTAGACCCTACCCTGCTTCCAGAGCTGGGATAGAACCCAGGAGTTCTGACATCCACCCCCTGTCCCACCCCCACCGCTAAACCACTAGACCCCACAGGCAGCCAGAGAGAGAACCCAGGTGTCCTGACTTCCAGTAACACCCCCCGCCTCCTAATCTCAGGGACCTGTAGGGTATAATACACCCCTAAGATCTACCTGTCTATGCCCTGCACAGCCCCCCTGACCGAGATCAGGCCAGGCACTGCACAGACAGTGAGCACCAGTTCCTGCCACAAAGAGCTCACAATTTAATTAGACACAGGATGGGAAGGGAAACAGAGGCACCAAGAGCGGAATTGACATGCCTAAGTTAAGTTACAAAGTCAGGAATAAAACCCAGGAGTCCTGGCCCCCACCCCTTCTAACCCAGTGACTCTCAACCTTTCCAGCCTGCTGTACCCCTTTCAGGAGTCTGATTACTCTAGTGTACCCCAAGTTTCACTTCACCAAAAAACTACTTGCTTATAAAATAAGACCTAAAAATACAAAAGTGTCACAGCACAGTTACTGAGAAACTGCTGACTTTCACATTTTTACCATATCATTATAAAATAAATCCAATGGAATATAAATATTGTACTTACATTTCAGTGGATAGTATACAGAGCAGTATAAACAATTCATTGTCTGTATGAATTGTTTAGTTTGTACTGACTTCGCTAGTGCTTTTTATGTAGCCTGTTGTAAAACTAGGCAGATATCTAGATGAGTTGATGTACCCCCTGGAAGACCTCAGCGTACCCTTAGGGGTACACGTACCCTGGGTTGAGAACTATTGGTCTAAACTGCTGGACCCCAACCCCCTACCAGAGCTGGGGATAGAACCCAGGAGTCCTGGCTCCCAGCCATATGCACCACAATGCGATGAACTCACCAGCGCTTGGCCTCTATGGGCCCAGCCTGGGCATCTCTCTCTCAAAGCTCTGCTCCCACCTGGCTCACCAACCTGTGCTGGGGCAGCCATCGCAGGGGGAGTCTGCTCCTTCCAGCCTCACACTGCTCCCTGGGGCCACCCTCCCAGCCCCTCCATCGCAGGTGGGAGTCTGCACCCAGGCTGTGTAGGAGGCTGAGCAAGATGTTGGGACCTTGTGGTTCTCAAAACTAGAGAGCACAAGGGGGCGCAGGCTTCACAGTGACTAGGCCCAGCTCCTTGCCTCCCTCTAGCCCCACACTGCTCCCTGGGGCCACCCTCCCAGCCCCTCCATCGCAGGGACTCCCTGCAGCTTCCCCTCCCTCACGCCAGGGGTTCTGTGCCCACATGCCAGGTACCCAGTGCCCCCTGCATGTCAGGGGCTCTGTACCTCCCCTTCCCCCCAGTACTAGGTTCCACATTCTCCCCCTTTCCCATTCCAGGGACTCTGTGTCCCCATTTCCTCCATCAAAGAAAAACAATTTCCAAGTCTGAGCATGAAACGGCTGCCTCTTGGCCCTGCTCATTCACTCCTGACTCTGGCAGATCTCAGTCCTGGAGCTAACCTCATGGGCCAAGCTCTGGGGGGAGGAGGGGTGTTATGAGTGGCCCAGCAGGCAAGGGGCACAGAGCCTGTCTACCCCACACAACCCCGGCTGCATGACACCTTTGAGTCGGCACAATGGTGGCACAGAAACAGCTGGCAGCACGGGGGTTCTGGCCGCCCTAGTGCCTGGGAAGGGCGAGCATTAGATCACCCCCAAATGGCCTGAAATTGGTTCAGATCTGGCCAGCCACAGCCATGGTGCCTCGGGTGCTGGGGACAAAGGAAGCCTCGGGAATGAACCCTAATTAGCTGATGCAAATGCCAGCTCATCCTTCGCAATGCTCAGTGTTGCGGAGCTATTCCCCAAGCGTAGGTAGGGCTAAGCCTGCACCACCGGCAGGGATAGAACCACTCCCCTCCCAGAGTCTGGGGTAGAACCCAAGAGTCCTGGCTCCCAGCCCCTCTGCTCAACCCAGGACAGGTCACCCCATGCACTGGACCCCTCTCGAGGGGGCCTTCCCTGTCTTCTCAGTTCCCCTTCCATCCCTTCACACCTTCCTGGTCTGGCAATGAAGTGCCAGTTGCAGAGGTTTGAGTTTCTGACAGTGCCCCAGGGACCCCTCAAGGGGCTCCCCCACACATTTCTGCCCGGGCACAATGCCTTGCCACCCGCACCCCATGCCTGTAACCTTCCTCCACATACACCATGCACCCCTCAGACCTGAACATCAGCCCCTTCCTCAGAATACCCTGTGCACTTCCCCCATCCACCCCCAGGGCAATCCCCCACCACTTGCCCCAAAGACAGGCCTCACCCAGGGCACCCCACAGGAACCCCACTGCAGGCATCTGGGTCATGCCCCCCATGCATCGAGCTAGTCTTGCCAGCCACTGCTATCCTGCTCTACCGCCCAGGACAAAAATCCTGCCAGGCGCCCCCAGATTTCCCTGTGTACCCATCCCTGCCCTTAGCACAACCTCACATAACCCTGCCCCCCATGCACCCCCAGCTTCCCTGCCCCCATATATCCCCTAGCTCCCCCTGAATCTCCCAGGGATCCTCTGACCCCAATTCCCTAGGAGCCCCCCAAATACTCCAAGATCCTTCAGCCACCCTAGTCTCCCCTGATTCCTAGGCTGGCCAGGCCCACCCCTGAGCACCTCCGCCTGGGCCCTCCTTTCCCCCATTCATACACCTCACTGTATCCCAGCTCCTAAACCCCCAGACTACTCCTCATCCCCAGGCCACAAGATTCACCCCCCTGCCCTGCAGCACCCACCCTCCAGTGTCCCCAAGACCCATTGACTCACATACCTCCCAAAGGCCAGGAAATCACCTAGCTCCCTGCAACCCCCAGTCCAGCTTCACAGGCCCCAGTGTTCCCTCTTATCTTCCTGGTCCACCATGCACCCCACCTCATCTTTCCAGCCCCACATACCTGCTCTTTTGCTCCATGAGACCACTGCTCCAGCTCCCCATGGCCCAGGACCCCCTCTGTGCTCTGCCATGCCCCCACCCCAGTTCCCCTCAGCCATTGGCTCCCTGCCATGCCCCCCAATTCTCCCTCGGCTTCCCACTATGCCCCCCACACCCACCCCAGCTCCCCAAAACCCTCTATGCTCTCTGCCATGCCCCTACCCCCACCCCAGCTCCCAAGCCCTAGGGTCCCCTCTATACACGGCACGCGCCTCCGCCTCAAGCCCCTCCCCTCCGGCCCGTACACCCCCCTGCGCTCCCCCCCATCCGGCCTGGGAGCCCCGCGCCCCCCGCGAACCACCCCCCCCCCCGGCCCGGGCGCCCGACACCCCTCACCTTGTAGACATCGCCGTAGGTGCCCGCCCCGATGCGCTGGATCAGCTCGTAGCGGAGCCGGGGGTCCAGCAAGGAGACGTCCCGCAAGAGGCTCATGGTCCCCGGGGAGCAGCAGGGAACGGCGCGGCGCGGCCCGGCCGGCCAGGGAACCAGCGGGGAGGGAAGCGGAGCCAGCCCTGCCCCCCTGGGGCGGGGAGAACGAAGGGGGTCACACCCCCAAACAGGTGGAGGGACAGGCCCTGCTGATGGGACGGGTGAGGGGATGGCGGGGGTCACATCCCCTAAAGAGAGAGGGGAGAGAAAAAATCAGCCTTGCTGGTGGGGAGAGCAGCCAGGGCAAGGGCACAGGGTTACACGCGCTGCTCCTGCTAGAGACCCCTCCCCCAAAACAGGAGCCTGCAAAGAGCACGCCACCCCCCATGGCATTAGGCCAGCTTGGGGAGAAGGGCCTAGTAGGGGGTGAGGGCTGGGAGCCAGGACTCCTGGGTTCTGTCTCAGCTCTGGGAGGGAGTGGGGTGAGGGGCAGGGAGTCCAGACTCCTGGGTTCTGTACCCAATCTCAGAAGCCCATTTGCACAGGGCTAGCCCGAGGCCACGCACCAGCACTAGTCTTGTGGCACCATAACCCACCTATACATGGCAGGAAAATACATCCCTGCTCTGAGCTGAGCAGGCATCTCCCAACCCCCTTTCCCACCTAGGGCCAGCACCAAATTATCCTTCTCTGCTGCAAACATCACTGATCACTTGTGACAGCCTGAACCGAGGGCCCTGCCACAAAGCCCTGCGCAGGGCTGGCTCAGGAACCCCCTCCCCTTTGGCACTGCAGGGAGCCCCACCGCAGGCTAGAACTAGACACAGGCGTAGGCAGCAAGTTATTTAGGCCCCTGGTGCTCATGCTCCACTCAATATTCAGGAATGTGGGCCCACTATTTGGACATGCTTTGAGGGGCCTCACACTTCAGGGGGACATGGGTCCAGGGCAGCCTGAGGGGATAACAGGGCCTGGCCCCAGCGAGCAGCCGTCCCCACCTCACCCCCTTCACCCAAGACCCACACCACCCCCCATTCCACCCCTTCCCCCAAGCCTTTGCCCCATCTCCTTCCAGCTTTCGCCCCCTCCTTCAAGCAATGCCAGGAGCTAGCAGGGGGGCACAGGTTGAGGCCAGGTCACTTGCTGCTGCTGGCACCAGAATGCTCTGGACCCACATCTCCCTGAAGTGTAGGGCCTGGGGCAGTAGCCCCAATCTGTCCTATGGATGGGGCTTTGCTTGACCCATTCTGGGCACCACCAACAATTATACAAAAACTGGTGCCCATGGACACAGGCCACACCGCCAGCCAAGCCCTGAGCAAAGGCAGCAGGGAAACTAGCTTGTCTGGGCCGAGGTCTATGAGATTGGCAGGGAGTGTATTGCAGTCCTATTCCCTACAGTGCCCCTGCTGGGAGAGGCCAGGGATGGAGTAGCTGGGAGCTCCCCCCAACTTAGCTCCTGCCCTGCTCCCAAGGAGGAACCAGCACCGGCAAGAAAGAAACCAGCCACTAGGAGCAGACTATTTTAAAACCAACTTTTTTATTAACTCTTCATGCTACTAAAAAATACACATTTAGTAACGTGTCGTCCCCCCCCCCCGCCCTTTGTGGGAACTCTCAGGCTGTTTATCGCAGTCCTGCCAAAGCTGTCCCACCCCAGCACCTCCACCCGCCTTCTAACTGTACAAAGCCCTGGCTGCTCTGACCCCAGCTCTGTCCCCATGGCCCTTCAATGCAAACCCCATGTCAGCCACTAGAGGGAGACAGTGGGGCCCAGCAGGACATGCTGCTTAGAAGTCCCTTGGCTTCCCCATTTAGCGCAGCCTCAGGAGCTCTCTGCCTAAGCTGCACCGGGAAGGCAGTGCTCACTACAAATGTATTTGCTACGGCCCTGCTGGGGCTTGTTTAGCGGGATCTGTCACAGCCCAGCGGAAAGCCCACTAAGTTCCCAGTGGTTGGTCATACCTCATTATTCCCCTGTGCCTGGTGGCATGCTCAGATCCCCCCCCCCCACCCCGCAACCCCTGCTGTCTGCACCTACCCCTCCAGCAGATCCAGCGCTCTCAAGGGAAAGGCCTCAGTTGAGAACAGAAGGGGGGGGGGACATGTCCGGAGAGGAGGAAGTTTACATTACAAACTCCAGGGGAGGAAGAGGTACAAAGCCCCGCATCCGCCACGCTGAACAGTTGTGGCTCTACCCAGGGCTTTGTGCAGGGCCGGAAGATGCCTTGGAAGCTCAGGACACAGCAGCTGGACTCTGGAAAGATCAAATAGAGCTGCTAACCCACCCACCCCCAGCCTAAAGAGAAAGAGCTCCGCTCCCCCACATGGCTGACTGGGAGGCACAGAATGGGATGTGGCTTCCTTCTCCTCTAGATGGTGTGGGCACAAACCTGGCCCCTGGGCAGGGCATGGGCTGGCTCAGGTGGGTCTGTATTTTGGAGAGACCTCACCCAGAAACAGCCTACAGTGTGTCAGAGGGGACAGGGCCATAGCTCCTCAACAGAAGGGGTCCAAGATAGAGAGAACCTCCACCCAAATTCCTGCAGCTCTCCCGGATATGTGGAGAACACACAGAACTCATCACCCTGAACCCAGAGCTCAGGGGGCTCAGGCCATGACAGCTTCTGTACTCTTGGGGGGGGGGATATTAGAGCTGGGGCGCCGGCGCTCGGAGGCCTTCTTGGGCAGGGGGGGAGGGGGGAGCTCCTCAGGCTTGGACTCGCGGCGGGGTCTGCAGCGGTGCCCCTCGCAGGGGTCCTCGCTGCCCTGCTCATCAAACCCACAGAGCCCCCTCCATCATGCCATGGGGAGTCCAGGAAAGCTACAGCAGGGGTGAGGCAGCCCCTGCATCTGGGAGCGACAGGGCCAGGGCACTTCCCCATGCCCTATTTAAAGGGCCCTATGAAGCTGAGCCTGGCAGAGCTTGGCAGGGGACAGCACTGCACCCCAGCACCCCCCACAGGGCTCAGAGGGACTTGCGGGGGCGCTTGAGGAAGGCCAGGGTATAGTCTCTCGGGGCTGACACCTTCTGCTTCTTCATCTGCACCTGGGACTGGGCCGTGAGCTGCAGCTTGATGGCGCTTGAGTTGATCTTGGCGGCCACCAGCAGCTCCTTCATGCCCTTCATCTTCTCGCTCTGGAAGGTGAGGACAGGCCCTTCAGGAGGGGCAGCTGGGGGGATCCCTGGGGCGGGGGGCCCCCCCTCCTCCTTCTCTGCTGCAGAGGGCTTGTCTGGCCGCGGGCCTGAGCTGGGGCGCCGACGCTCGGAGATCTTCTGGGCAGAGGGGGCTCCTCAGGCTGGACTCGCTGCGGGGTCCGCGCGGTGCCCCTCGCAGGGGTCCTCGCTGCCCTGTTCATCGTCCTCATTGGCCTCCGCCTCCCGCGCCACGATCGTCACCTTCTGGCGCACCTGGGGGAGGGAAGAAGTCAAGGGAGGGGCCAGCACCCCACAGTCACTGCAACCCCCCCCAGAGTCCCAGCCCCCAAATCCAGCAGGGACCCCCCCAAATCCCAACCCTAAACCCCATGCCCTGCTGACAACTCGCCCTGAACCCCTAAATCCAGCAGGGACCCCCCCAGCCCCACACGCTCAAACCCCAGCCCTGAGCCCCCCAGCACTGAGCCCCTTGTCCCCCAAAACTCCAACCCTAAGCCCCCAAATACAACAGGCACCCCCCATCCCCACATGCTCAAACCCCAACCTTGATCCCCTTTTCCCCCAAAACTCCAACCCTTGAGCCCCAAATCCAGCAGGGACCCCCCAAGTCCCCCAAACTCAGCACAAAGCTCTCCATCCCCCCCAATACCACCTGAGCCCCCCAGCTCAGATGATTCACCACCCAATACATGCTGCTTCCCAGATGCACCTCTGCCACGGCCCCCTCTCACCTGCCCATCAAAGCGTCCCAGCGACTGCACCAGGAAGGTGGCCCAGCCCACGTGCAGCACAGGCGTGGGGCTGCCCTCCTCCCACTTGCAGATGCCATCATAGAAGCGCAGCAGGTGGGCAAAGCACTCAGGGTCCTGCAAGGCCGAGCCCCCAGCCTGCACCGGGGACCCCTGAACGGGGAGAGAGGGGTTAGTGCCTTCCAGGGGCCCAACACGCCAGGAGCTAAACAGCCCCTCCAGCCTGGTGCCCTCCTCTCCCCCACACATCAGCCCCATGGCCTCTCCAGCCTGATACTCCCTCCCCCGATCAGCTCCAGAGCCCCTCCCAGGGCCACCCGGGGGGGGGGGGCGGGGCAAGTGGGGCAATTTGCCCCAGGCCCCGCAGGGGCCCCCACGAGAGTCTTTCGGGGCCCCTGGAGCGGGGTCCTTCACTCGCTCTGGGGGCCCCGGAAAACTCCCACGGGGCCCGGGCCCCCGGAAACTCCCACGGGGCCCGGGCCCCCGGAGCTTCTTCCGCCACCAAAGACCCCAGGCCCCCTTAATCCTCTGGGCGGCCCTGTCCCCTCCAGCCTGGTGTGTTCCCCCACCTCCCCAAATCAGCTCCAGAGCCCTTCCAGGCTGGTGTCTTCCCCCGCCTCCCCGTTCAGCTCCAGAGCCCTTCCAGGCTGGTGTCTTCCCCCGCCCTCCCCGTTCAGCTCCAGAGCCCTTCCAGCCTGATGTTCTCCCCCGCCCCAGATCAGCTCCAAAGCCCCTCCAGCCTGGTGTCCCTCTTCCGCCCCCGCCCCCCCCAAATCCCAGAGGCCCATCCAACTCAGTACCCCACTCACCTCTCCTCTCTCCCCAGCACCTTTCTCCTCCAGTGGCTCTGCCAGGTTGGCCACCTCCTTGAGCAGGTTGGGAACCACATCGTTGGCCACATCAAAGAATTCCTTATAGATCTCCTCATCCTCCCGGCAGTAGTTATAGCTGGGGGAGGACAGGAACAAGGGAGGCTGTGAGCAGCTGGGGCCCGCGCCCCAGACTGGGGAGAGGTCCTATGTCCCATTCCCCACTGCCATCCAGCCCCTAGACCTGGGGCCAGCCCCTGTGTCCCATTCCCCCAAATTCCAGGCTTGGGGCCAGATCAGAGCCAGCGCCCCTTAAAGGGGAAGGCACTGTGTCCTTCCAGACATGAATCACTCCAGTCTCCTTTTCAGGCAAGCAGTTCCATGGGCTGGTGGCCAGCCAGGCCCTAACGAAGGGAAAGGTTTGGGGCCATAGGGCGGGCCCCTGGGGCACTCACTCCTGGATGACAGTGGCCGTGTCAGCCCAGGCCTCCAGCGCCTCCTTGACATTCTTGTTCCGACAGTGGTAGCCAGCCAGGTACATGTAGGGGTAGATGTGCTCATTGTTGTAGTACTTCCTGGCTGAGCTGATGCCCTGGCGGGGGCGGGGGGGTAGAGAAACAGAATAAAAGGACATTCTCAAACTTCTCAGGAACATTTATCTTTTACAAATTACATTCCAACCACAAACCCCCTGCAATCCCCGCCCTGGGCTTCCCCCAGCTCTGCTGGTGCCCCCCAGTCCCAACCCGCAGTCCCCTGCGATCCCAGCCCCGGGCTCCCCGCAGTCCCGACCCGCAGTCCCCTGCGATCCCAGCCCCGGGCTCCCCCCAGTCCCGACCCCCAGTCTCCAGCAATCCCAGCCCCGGGCTCCCCCCAGCTCTGCCAGTGCCCTTCAGTCCTGACCCACCACCCCCGTGATCCCAGCTTGTACCCCTTCACCTTATGGTAGATGGAGAGGGGGTCTGGTCTGCCTGGTGTCGGCTCCAGCTCCTCCAGGTCGGCCAGGTTGCCCAGTGCCATCGGGTACCTGCCAGGGCAGCAGAGCAGACAGGCAGCTGGAATGGGGCGAGGGACCCTGTATCCTGACTTCTGTCCTCAACAGGCGGCACTGGGACAGCACTGCAATGCCTGGCACTTAGGGGCGGGGCACCCCAAGGCAGCAGATGGTAAAAGACCCATTGATTTCAATGGGTGCTGGGAAAGACCCACCCACTGGCTCCTGCCAGTGCCATCTCCTGTTGCACCGCATGCTCTGCACCACGACTCCTTGGCGCGCACATCCCAGCGGCCAGCAGAACATGTTCACGGGCCAGCCCCACAGGCAGGAGAAGAGCCGACCTAGCCCAGAGCTGGGCTCTGCTAGAGAACATCTCCATTCCCACCAACCCTGCCTAGCCCTGGAGCTCCACATGCTCTACAAAGGGAGCCAAGGTGGCCAGCCCTAGGCTGGGAGGGATTCTGCCACGCACAGACCAGTGAAAATACACTTCCGTCGCTAAAAGCCAATGTTCACAGCTAGGCAAAGTCAGCAGAGCATGGCCGATGCGGCTGGCTGAAGGACGTCTCCTTGGTGGACTTGGACAGGGGACGGGGACAGTTTGTGCTACCGGTTACAAAGCTGCAAACTTCTGCCATCTCAACCGCTCCCATCACTAAACAACGGGCTGACCCCGAGAACGTCCCCCAGAAGTGAACATTTAAAATAAAAACAAACAGGAAAAACGCTTACAAATAAACATCAGTGTTAGCTGTCAAAACTATACAAAATAAAAACCTGCGTCTGCCAGGCTTAATGAGCCCCACCCTGCAGATGGAGAAACTAATGATCAGAGGTGAAAACTCAAGTCCATGGGGTGCCCCCACTGCCCTCCAGAACTGGGATAGAACCCAGGAGTCTGGGCTCCCAGCTCTCCCCAGCTCTAACCACTAGACCTCCCTCCCCAAGCTGTGGTTTCAAAAGTCCAGCTGTACTGACCTCTCCAGGTGCCCCATGTCGTAGAGAACCCACAGGAGCCGCTGCAAGGAAAGGGAAGGGTGGGTTACTGAGGACACAGAGCCATGGGAGTGGGGTGGGGGATGAGACCCGAGTCCCCTGTGGATAAGATCCCAATGGAAGTGAGGGCCATGCGTGGCGGAGGGACAAACAGTTGGATGAACATGGAACAGTGTGCGGTGCGCACAGCACTGGAGGGACGTGGGGTAGAGGAGACTAGAACAACTTGGAGGGGGCCATGCGGGGAGGGAGGGAGTAGATGGGCTTGTGGATAGGGCAGGCATGGGGGTGTGCCCAGGGGGAAGGGGACTGGACGCGCACACATGGAGAGGGGGCATGTCCCACCTGCTGCAGCTGCAGCAGCTCCAGGCTGTCAGTGTGCAGGTCAATGGAGGGGTTGATGGCGCACACCATGAAGGCCACCTCCATGTGCCGGTCACAGCGCAGATATGAGCCCTTCAGGTACAGCCAGCTCTGCGGAGGACAGCGGCAGGTGAGTGAGGGAGCTGGGCCAGGCTACCCTGAGCCCAGAGCAGGGGGATAGGGCTGAGAGCCAGGACTCCTGGGTTCTATCCCCAGCTCTGCCTCTGATGCTGGGCAAGTCCCTTCCCCTCTTGGTGCCTCTATTCTGACTGTGAGCTCTTCAGGGCAAGGACCATCTCATTGGGTCTGAGCAGCCCCAGCCCCGATCTCAGCTGGGGTCTAAGCAACACCTGGTCCAATGCGGGGGAGCTGATTTCAGCCGGGGTCTCAGTGGCACCTCGTCCGATGGGGGCCAGTGACTGAATGCACCCTTGTATTCACATCCTGCACACAACTGTAATAATATATTTGTACCAAATATGTCCTGTGAGGTATCATTTGAAAAGTAACAACTCCCTACTCAGTAATATCCTGGTAGGATGTGTGGAGCAGCCCTATATGGGGGGTAACAAACATAAGCAGACATTACGACTGAAATGTGTTTACCAGACATGGCAGAGGGGCGGAAGGGACTGTTCCTCAAAGGACAAGCTGGCACCTCTAGCCAGGTATCACCAGAGTTAATTGCATTTTAGCAAACAGCATGGAACCGCTTTCATCCCGAGACCCCATGGTTCCATCCTCACCGCAGGAAAGAACTTGATCTAGGGGTAATCTCAGGACAGCGCATGTCAAAGGGGACAGGACTAGGAAAATGAGGGGCAAACACACTGGGGGGGAGGGGACTCTCACTCTCTTTCTCTTGCCTGAGAAGACAAAGGAAACAGCCTTTGTAAGGGGTTCTGACCAGAGAACTGGGGCTGTCCTGCTTCTGGGAGCACATGCTAAGGATTTTACCTTGAACCAAGTCCAGTTTGTTGCATTTAGTTGCTAGAATGCGCTTTATCGGGATTCCCCTTGTAACTGTTTCTGATTTTACACCACATACTTGTTCTCACTCACGTCCTCTCTGTAATTCAACTGGTTTTATTCTTTTTAAAACAAGTCCAATCCTGTGCTGTGTTTCAACTGAACTGTCCGGGTAACTCCAGTTAAAATAGCAAACTGCTGCATATTGACCTCTAATATCTGAACCACCCAGGGATGGACTGGACAGTGCAGAAAATTCAGGACCGGGAGCATGCTGGGGTTGCCCTGCGGGTGGTAATTAAGGCTGCTGGAAGCCAGAGCATGGCTGGTGTTTGCTGACAGGCTGCTGGGGTCAGAGCTGCTGGACCAGGACTGTGGCTATCCACAGACACTCAGGGTGGGACCTGCATGCTGCTATGCTGTTTGTAGGAAGCCCAGGTGGGAGCTACAGCAGCAAAACATTGTGCAGCACCCAGGGGAGGTGGTGACACACCCCTCCCTGGTCTGCATTGCACCCCAGAATGTGACAGAGCCCCCCAGATCTTGCTCATGGTCTGAACAGCACCTGGCCCCATGGGTGGGGCCCTGATCTCAGTCTGGCAGATACCTCAGTGACAGCAATTCATGTGGATCAGTTATTAATTACAAACTGCACCATCTACTAAGATTAAAGCTCAGGGGATCTTGCACAGCAGCTTTTTGATCCAAGCAGGCAGCCCCAGCCCTGCACAGACCCCAAGCCCCATTCCACCCCCCCCCTGCCCTACCTCCTGCTAACAGAGTATGTCTCACCGCAACCCCCCAACGCTAATGGCCTCCCCTCACTTACCCGCTCAGCCACACCGGCATTCACGGTCTGCCCACGCCGGTCCTCATTGCCTTTGCCGTGCCAGGTCACCTCAGCCGTCTGCTCACCATCCCGACCAAACACCACCCAGGCATGGTCCTCAGAGAGCGCCAGGTGTACATCCGGCAGCCCCAGCACCTGGCAGGCCCCCACCACAGCAAAGGCCACCCCTGAGCTGTCCAGCTTAGTGCCTGCAAGGAACACATGGCACTAGGGGGTGCTGTGCTGCTGGGAGCAGCGTGGGGCTCATTAGGGGGCACTCTCCCCTTGCAGCCAGCGCTGACCCCTGCACCAGTGTGGTGCGAGGGGTGCTATGCTGCAAAGAGCAGGGTGGAGCTCAGTCGGGGGTGCTCTGCTCTCAGTCAGTCCCAACTCCAATGAGCCATCACTAGGGGGTGCTGAGCTGCAGGGAGTAGGCAAGAGGAAAAACAGAGCTGAGTATTTTCAGGCTGCCCCAGTGCAGCGCCCCACACTGGGCCAGGGACGTACTGTCTCCATCCCCATGCTAGTGGGCCCCTACCTGTGATGAAGCTGAAGAGGGACTGGATGTGGGCCCGGTCTTTGAAGTAGGAGCGGCTGAGGCTGTTCCAGATGACATCCGACACCTTCTTGACCAGCTCGCGGGAGGAGAAGCCCTCGGGCCGGGGGTAGAGGGACAGGTCAACAGCGCCACGGATCTGGGCGGTGAAGCGGGCGTACAGCGCAGCCACGATGGACAGCTCAGCCACAGGGAAGTAGGTGAGGCTGTCGGGCTCCGGTCCCGGGCATGGCTCGAAGCTGATGCCCGGCACGTTGGTGGGTATGACGCGGTTCACAGCCAGGAAATGCTCCACAAAACCCAGCACCAGCGACAGCAGCACCAGATCGGGCTGCTCCTGCTGCAGCTCGGCCATGAATAGCCGCACCACGTCCTCCACCGAGCGCAGCGGGAACAGGGCCTTCTGCCATGGCTTCAGCCCCATGGCGGGCACGCAAGGCAGCTGGGGAGAGGAGAGGAGAGGAGAGAGCATCAGGGGTGGCTGAGGGGAGGGCCAGGGCCTCCCCAGAGCCAGGTCAGCCCGCCGGAGCTGGGGCTGTGTCTCTGCCTCTCTCCCCACCTGTCCCCTTCAGGGGTGAGAGACGGGGTGGGGGTCCCTGAAGGGGACCCTGAAGGGGACCCTCATCTGTCTCTCTCTCGCCCCCCCCCCCCGTGAACAGCTATTAGGGGCTTTGTCCTACACAGACAACTATCCCTCCCCACCCGAACAGGAGGTGTCCCTATTTTCCACACTTGCTCTCTGGTCGCCCTCCCCCAGGCCCCTTTTACCAGAGGCGGCAGTCCCTCCGCCCCCCTCCAGCTTCACTCCCTCAGCACAGGCAAAATAGCAGCCATGCTAGGCCCGCAAGGCGCTATGGGAGCCGCAGGGCGCGATGGGAATTGTAGTGTGCTTGGTCAGCCAATCACACCATGTCCACCAAGGCATGCTGGGAGTTGTGGCTTATAATTAGCCCCAGTGCCTTATGGGAAATGTAGTCTGATGCCTGAGGAGGGCAGCCATTGTGTCCCACAGCACAATGGGAGTAGTGGTCCCGTTAACTAGCTGCCCACGGCCTCCTGGGAAATGAAGTTTGGTGCCCCAGGGGAAGGGCCCACCTGCCATTGTACATGCTGGGAGATGTAGTTTTTCTGGCAGTACATGCACAGACTTAGTTGGTATGGGTACTTCCACCTTTTCATGTTCTCTGTATATATAAATATCTCCTGTCTGTGTGTTCCATTCTATGCATCTGAAGAAGTGAGCTGTAGCCCAGGAAAGCTTATGCTGAAATACATTTTTGTCTCTAAGGTGCCACAAGTACTGCTGCTGTTTATTCAGAGACATGTACTTCCTCAAGGAATTATGGGCACTGTAGTCACACGGCCTACTCCAGCCGTAGGTGTTCCAGGGCTGTCTGCATCCAGCGCCCGGCTGGGCCTTTACTTTTTTTTAAACCTTGAGGCCATTTGAGCCCTCCAAGGGATAGTGGGAATTTTAATGATGTCATTGACCCTCCCCTGCAGTCCTGGCTCAACAGCGGACCGTAGTGCTGTAAGCTTCCTCGCAGCAGTGCCCGAGCCAGCCTTGCATGGCAGGAGTTACAGTCTAGGGGAGCATGGCTGATGACATCATGGGTGTACTGCATGATGTCAGAGCTGTGTCCAGGCTTTCTACAGGGGGGCCATTCGGAGGGCAGAGTTGGGTGGGGTTGCAAGGATGCAGGCTGCCCTGCCTCCTTTGTCACAGCACCCACTGTTGAGGGGCAGCAGCTGCAGAGTCTGCCCTCCCCCACCCATGCAGACAGCACAGCATATAAACACCTAGTCCAGGATCCACTCCCACAATTTAATTAATTGATTAGCTTCCTTCTCATTATTTACAGGGTTGTTGGCTTTTGTATACCTGGTTCCTACAGAAATGAGTGCAAATAATGCAGCCCTAAAATAATGCTAATAAAAAAATCTTGCAGAGGGAGGAAAACCCAATAAAATGCCCCATTTTTAGCAATTAAAAAATATTACGTTCCCCCTCAAACAGGATGTGAACCCTTAGCGACAGAGTCTCTCTCTTGTGTCAGCTGGCAGTGCCCCCGGTGGGTGACAGGGGGCTATCGGCGACGCTGGGGGATGCACATGCCCCCATGGTGGCGGGATCGGACAAAGCCTGGCTTGCAGGCACAGCGGTACGAGCCATTGGTATTGATGCAGCGCTCATTCTTGCACAGCAGGCCTCGCTGGTTCAGCTCCCGGCACTCGTCGATGTCTGTGGGTGGGGAGAGGGAGGGAAAGGGTTAATGGAGTGGCTGTGCTCTAGAGCCTGAGTATGGTTCTTCAACCTGCATCCCCCAACAGACCAGGCACAGATAGACAGCTAGCAGCACTGTTTGTGACAGGTGAAGAGGGAAGAGAACCCAGGAGTCCTGGCTCCCAAGCCCACTCCTGCTCTAATCCACTAGACCAGACTCCCGTCCCAGGATAGTACTCAGGAGCCCTGGTGGTGTGGAGAGCACATCTCTTTGCAGTGCATGTAACTCGCAGGGGGCTTGGCACTCTTACCCAGGCAGCGGATGCGGGTGGCGTCTAGTTGGAAGCCTGCAGGGCACTCGCAAACTGCACCGTGGTAAGTCCGGACGCAGCGGCCGTTCAGGCAGTGACATTCATCTGAATCCTCCTCTGAGGTATCATCCTCTGAGAAGGGGGTGAGGTACAAAGGTGGGGGGGGGGACACAGATGAGACCACAGGAATGGCAGGGAGCCCATTTCCATGCAGCTGAAACTGTGGGAGGGGGCATGTGATCCCTTGTCTGGCGCAGAGATGCAGCTGACTCTGGGGTGGGGCACAGGGGGCTGTTCATACAGGAACCCTCTGGCCTGCAATGAGATGCAGCAACCTCTGGGATGGGCATGGGGGCTGTATATAGAAGGATCACTAACCTTTGCGAGACTTGCCCAGGAACAAGGGGCTGAGGTCCCAGAAGGAGTTGCTCTCGCTCTGAGATGGCTGACACTGCTGCCCTGCAAGAGACCACAACAACCAGCCTGGGACACATAGCAGTGTATCATATCCCATCAGAGCCAGAGCCCCCTGAGGGGAAAGACCTGAACCCCACTCCCTGCCCCCCTGAGCCAGCCAGTCCCCTCCACTGTGGGGCGAGACAGGAGCCAGCAACCTCCAGAGGGGAAAGGACCCACATCCCACTCTCCATCCCCTGAGCCAGCCAGAGCCCCCAGAGGGGAAAGGCCCCGTACGCCACTCCTCATCCCCTGAGACAGCCAGTCCCCCCACCCTGGGACCAGACTGAAGGCAGCAGCCCCAGAGGGCAGGCTGGTCATGAGTGCTACCTGGACTGCGGGGGGGGCATGCGCGGCACTGGAAGCCCCAGCCTTTGCCGTAGCGGCAGCAGCACTCCTCATAGGTCAGGTGGTAGCCGTTGAGCGGGGAGGCACACATGCTGTCCTCCCCCCGGTGTTGCCAGCAGATGTCGCGCCGATCAGCCGCCCGGTCTGCCAGGGCAGAGAGAAAGTGGGGGAGCCCACAGCACCATCCCAGCCAGCACCCGCAGGAGACACTCCCAGAAGGCCTGGCATGCTGGAGGGGCCCTTGTGCATACCACCACACTCACTGCACACCCAAGCAGGTGCACACTCACACATGGGCACCAGCAACTACAGGGGCACACTCACAATCTTCGTAATCACCATGGTCACAATCAGTGAGGTGCTCACACTTACCCTGCCTCACAATCAGGGACACACAGTCACCCCTGCTCACACTGTGACACACTCACACTCACTCATTCACACTCGCCCCCCTGCTCGCTCAGAGTCAGGTTCACAATCCCAAACACCCCCCCCCCGGGCCTGTGCAGTAGCACTCAGCCCTGCGTACCCCTCACCTGCCTGAATGTCGGGGAGTTGGCATTCCTTGCCACTGGGATCCAGCATCCAGGGCAGGCTGCACTCACAGTAGAATGAGCCCAGCGTGTTGATGCAACGCCCATGCCGGCAGGCTCCAGGGTCCCGACACTCATCCACATCTGCAGGACCAGGGTACAGTCACAGGGCAGCAGGGGCTTGACAAGGTTGCCATGTTATTGGGGACTAGCAGGAATCGCTATGGCACCACCAGACTGACCAGGGTCGCTATGGCACCAGGGGCCAGCCAGGGTCACCAAGGTAACACTGTACCTGACGAGGTCGCTATGGCATCAAGGGCCAGCCGAGGTCATCACGGAAACTCTGCACCTGATGGGGTTGCCATGGCATCAGGGGCCAGGAGGAATCACCATAGGCGCTAATGCAGAGGTGGGAAAACTGCAGCCCGTGGGCTACATCCAGCCCGTGGAACCATCCATCTTCGTCCCCGAGCTCCTGCCTCTGGAGGCTAGCCCCTGGCCCCTCCCCTGCTGTTTCCCCTCTCCCACAGCCTCAGTTTGCTCACTCTGCCATCGGTGCAGTGCTCTGGGTGGCGAGGCTGTGAGCTCCTGGGGCAGCGCAGCTGCAGAGCCTGGCCTGACCCGGTGCTCTGAGCTGCACGGTGGCGACGGCCCAGCTGTAGCGCTGCCAGCCACCAGTGCTCCAGGCAGCACCACAAGGGGGCATGGAGGAGGGGGGGTTGGATAGAGGGCAGGGGAGTTCGGGTTGGTGGTCAGGGGCGGGGGTGTGGATAGGGGTTGGGGTGGTCGGGGGAAACAGGGGGGTTGAATGGGTGCAGTGGTCCCAGGGGAGCAGTCAGGAAGAAGGGAGGCAGTTGGATGGGGCAGCAGGGGGCAGTCAGGGGCAGGGGTCCAGGGGCAGTCAGGGGACAGAGAGAAGGAGTGGTTGGATGGGGCAAGGGTCCCAAGGGGACCATCAGGAATGAGAGGAGGGGTTGGATGGGGCGGCGGGAATCCTGGGGTGGTCAGGGTACAGGGAGCGGGGATGTGTGGATGAGGCAGGAGTCCTGGGGGGCTGTCAGGGAACAAGTGGGTTGGATGGGGCAGGAGTCCAGGGAGGAGGGCAGATAGGAGGTGGGGGCCGGCCCACAACCCCCTCCCCTAACCGTCCCTCCATACATCTTATGAAACCCAATGCGGCCCTCAGGCCCAAAAGTTTGCCCACCCCTGCTCTAATATCACAGGCTCAGTGGATTGTCATGGCACCAAGGACCCCAAATTGGTCATCATGACACCAAGGGCCAGCAGGGGGCATCTTTGCTCGCAAATCTGCACACCACCAATGTGCCCCCCACCTGGGGAGGAAGGAAGCTCTGTCCCCAGCATCCCACCTGCAAAGGGGCCAGGAGGAGGTAGGGCTGTGATGGGGCTGCCCACCTGGACAGGGCCAAGGCTCAGACCCAGTGAGCTCATGTCATGTGTGAAGGGGACTCACCGATCTCGCTGGGTGCTAGGCACTTCTTGTGGGTGGGGTCATAGACGGCAGGGGCAGGGCAAGTGCACACATAGGCCCCCCGCGTGTTCTCACACAGCCCGTTCACGCAGTTCGACTCGTCCAGGCACTCATCCACATCTGGGGGCAAAGGGCATGGCTCAGAGCTCAGCCCCTCCTGGCCACCTGGCTGCACCCCAATCACAGTCAGCGACCCCTAGAGGGGAAGGCCTGGGTCCCATTCCCCCACCCCAAGCCAGCCAATCCCTCTGCCAAGGCCAGATCACAGCAGCGCCCCCTAGAGGAGACTGGTCCATGTCCCATTCCCCACTCACCCCCGAGCCAGCCAGTCCCCCCACCAAGGCCAGATCACAGCAGCGCCCACTAGAGGGGACCGGTCCCATGTCCCATTCCCCACTCACCTCCCTGAGCCAGCCAGACCCCCCCACCAAGGCCAGATCACAGCAGCGCCCCCTAGAAGGGCATCCCTGTCTGCCCCTCCACATCCTCCATCTCTAGACCAGGGTATCTGCCCGCCCGAGCTGATGCCACTCGCCCTCCTCACCCACACACTCGAGCAGGTTGCCATCGTAGTAGAAGCCTTGCTTGCAGTAGCACTCGTAGCCCGGCTGCGTGTTCACGCACTTCCCCTCCTTGCAGATCTCCTCCCTGAACAGGCTGCACTCGTCAATGTCTGCAAGGAGCCCAAGGGTGGGGAAGGAGGGCTGTTTATACAGGGATCCCTCACCCAGGGCTGAGATGCAGCTGCCTCTGGGGTGTGGTGCAGGGGCTGTTTATACAGGGATCCCTCGCCCAGCGCTGAGATACAGCCAACTCTAGGGTGGGATATGGGGGCTGTTTATACAGGGATCCCTCGCCCAGCGCTGAGATACAGCAAACTCTAGGGTGGGATATGGGGGCTGTAATGGGCAGGTAGCAGGGTTGGAATCTCTGTGACTCGTGGGGGGAGGGTGCAGGGGAAGGTGTAACCTTGGCTCCTGATCCCCCAGCTGTCGAGTGCAGGCGCCAAGCAGATCAGGGCGCGGGCCCTGGCACTCACCCCGGTGGGCAGGGATGCCATAGTTCAGGATGTTGTCATCCAGGATGAATCCTTTCCCGTCAGGGCAGAGGGAGTGGAACTCAGCTGCAGGGGAGGGGGGTGACATGCACATTGGGGAAGAGGGATTAATGTCTAGACCAGGTATTCCTTCTCCCTGCCCCATGGATCAGACCTTTGGCCCATCCAGCCTGGTATCCCCCCTCCCTGCCTCCACATCAGACCAATGGGCCCATCCTGCCCTGTATCCCCCCACTCCCTCCATGGGTAATGCCTTCCTGAATCCCTGACCCCCAACATACACAGCTGGATTCTAGTAGTTGCCTTGGGGCCTGGGGGTTGGATGTTCACAGTCACACCATGTCCAGTAGCAGGTAGTTCCATGGTTCATTAGTGGCAGTGGGAATGGGGGAGGGTGGCATGGAGGAGGGGGTAGAGTGTGTCCCACCTGAGTTGGGCACAGGACAGGGGTAGATCTCACAGTGGTCACCCCAGCCAGCCCCCAGTGAGCAGCAGCACTCCTGGCGGGTGATGTTGGTGGCCAGGACGCTGTCACAGAAGACGGTGTCATCGAAGTTCAGGTAACATTCCTTCTTGTGGTCGGGGGGCTCCAGGTCTGGGGGGCAGAGGGTAAATCAATCCCACAGTGCCCCACCCTGCCGCCAGATCAGAGCCAGTGCCACCCAGAGGGGAAGCCCCCCCGTCCCACTCTCACCCTCACAGCTATGTTGATCCTCAGATGGGGTGTATCCCTCATCGCACATGCACATGTAGGAGCCGTCCATGTTCTCACATGTCCCATGGGGCAGGCACAAACTGGGGTCCAGTGCACACTCGTTGATATCTAGCAAGAGACCCGTGGGAGACAGAGGCAGGGGGTGTGCAATGGCATGCTTGCTGCACAACCACACCTGTGCACACTCACAGATACTCATCCATGCCACAAACCTGTGCCCCGTGTGTGTCACCCTACAGTACACAAACTCACACTCATGGACACTCACACTCAGCTATACACACATAGGCTTGTACTCATTCCTTTTCCAATATGCCACGCTCACTAAGGCACACATGCATGGGCCCTTGCACTGCTTTGTGCAGCTCCACACATTCTGTCCCACACACACACCCTAGTGTTTGCTCTTACTCGTGGCAGGCCCAGTTTGCAGCATATCTGGCTCACACTTGGGCACGAGGCATTCCTGAAGCCTAGTGATTCAGGTGCCTTCATACCCGGCCATGCCCAGACTTTCCTACCTCCCCCTGTGTGCGATGTCCTTGTGTTGCCACACACAGCTGCTCACACTCGGTGCAACACACTTTCCTCACTGTCACACTCCCATGTGTGGAACACCAGACTCCTGGCATGCTGTGCCTGCACATACCTGGATGCTCACACTTGTCTGTGCCACACCCCCATCTCACCTTGGCACTTCCTGCCGTTCACCAGCTTGTACCCGGTGCGGCACAGGCAGCGGTAGGAGCCCACGGAATTGACACACTCGCCATTGATGCAGGCGGCCGGGAAGTCACATTCGTTAATGTCTGCAACATGGAGAGCTGCAGGGTGAGGGGGCTACTCCCAGCCCCCACCCCAAGTGGCCGTCCATCCTGGTCCCCTCACCCAGCATCCCTCAGGACATGGCCATCCAATCTGGCCCCCTCACCCACCCCACCCCTCCAGACATAGCTACCCAGCCTGGCCCCCCTTACCCAGCCCCACCCCAGACGTGGCCACCCAGTCCCCTCACCCAGCCCCTCCCCAACAAGGCCAGCCAGCCCAGCCCCCCCCAACCCCCTTGACCCAGTCCCCTCACCCAGCCCCACCCTGGACCTCTCACCCAGCCCCCCCTACATGGTCACCCAGCCTGGCCCCATCACCCAGACCCCCTGACATGGCCACACAGCCTAGCCCAGCCCCCTTACCCAGCCCCCCCCAGACATGGCCACCCAGCCCCCTCCCAATCCCCCCCAGACATGGCCACCCAGCCCCCTCCCAACCTCCACTTCCAACATGGTTACCCAGCCCAGACCCCCACACATAGCCACCCAGCCTGGCCCCTTCACCCAGCTCCCCTGACATGGCCACCCAGCTTGATTCCCTCACCCAGCTCCCCTGACATGGCTACCCAGCCTGGTCCCCTCATCCAGCCTCCCAACATGGCCACCCAGCCCAGGCCCTTCCCCCAAGCCCCCCTCCCCTGCAACATGGCCACCCAGCCTGGCCCCCTCACCCAGCTCCCCTGACATGGCCATCCAGCCCAGGCCCCTCCCCCAAGACCCCCCTCCCCGCAACATGGCCACCAGCCTGACCCTCTCACAGCTCCCATATCCACAAACCCCTCCACCCAGCCCCTTCACACAGCTGCTCTACTCCCACAGGCAGCCCCACCGACCCGCTGACCCCCCCACAGAGCCGCACTGCCCACAGGCAGCTCCCTGGCCCAGATCCCTCACCCTGAGTCCTATATGCCCCCTAACCATCAGCTCAGCCTTCCACCCCATGGCCCAGCCCCTCACCTTCGCAGCGTGGCCTGTCCTTCACTAAGTGGAAGCCGGCTGGACACTGGCACTTAAAGGAGCCCAGGGTGTTGACACAGACCCCGTTGGGGCAAAGCCCCCCATCCTCACACTCATTCACATCTGTAGGGAGAGAGAGTGCAGGGCTGGGAGTCAGAATCCTGGCTTCTGTCCTCTGATCTGGGAGGGCAGAGGGTGCAGTGGTTAGAGCAGGGGGCCCCTGGGAGGAGAGGGGGTGCAGTGGTTAGAGCAGGGGGGCCCTGGGAGGGCAGGGGGTGCAGTGGTTAGAGCAGGGGGGCCCTGGGAGGGCAGGGGATCTAGTTACCCAAGCAGCTCCGGGCATTGGGCGCAGGTGCAAATCCCTCCCCACAGGTGCAGCGGAAGGAGCCAGGCAGGTTCTCACACCAGCCATGTTTGCACGGGGTCTCCTCGGAGCACTCATCCACATCTGGGAAGACACAGATGCTGAACCCCAACCTTGCCCCCCACGCAACTTTTGACCTGCAACCCAGTCCCCTGCAGCCAAGTTTGGTCTGGACTGAATGTCCCTCGGCCCACTGGGGGCTGCACAGGGCACCTCTCACCATGGGGGCATGACAGTCACACCCCAGATACTGCACCAACCCCAGCATGACAGTCACACCCCAGATACTGCACCAACCCCAGCACTAGGAGGAGAAGGGTTTACTGAGTTGGAGTCGGGGGCTGGGAGCCAGGACTCTTGGTTCTGTCCCCAGCTCTGGGAGTAGGGTGGAACCTACTGGGTTAGAGCGGGGCCAGGACTCCTGGGTTCTGTGGCCAGCGCTTACCATAACAAATCCCATGCTGGCCCCGGAAGCCCGGAGGGCAGGGGCTGCATTTGTAGGTGCCTGGCCGGTTCTCACACTTCCCGTCGGGGCAGGTGCCTGTGTCTAGGCACTCATCAATGTCTGTGGGGAGAGAAAAGGTGAAGGGTGAGAGGCCTTTGGGGGAGCCCCACAAGGGGCAGAGCACAGGGCAGGGCCCTTGAGGACTCAGCAAGCCCTCTGGCAAGCAGGGAGTTGGTTTGTTATTGTAGAGTCTCTGACAACTCTACTTGACAGGTTGTTGTGAGAAGGGTTGCTCAGGAGCGCTGTCTTCTTGTTCTGAGGTCTCGTGCAAGCTCTGGGCCTACACATTGGTTTGCTATTGTAGAGTTTCTCGGGGCACTGGTTTGTTATCGTAGGGTCTCTCTCAGTAACTCTGGGGCTGTGTGCACCTGTTTGTTCTTGTTGGGTCTTTGGAAATTTCTGGCTTTCACTACTGCTCAGGCTGCACACATCCACTTGTTATGATAGGATCTCTCAGGGCCGCTGGTTTGTTATTGTAGGGTCTCTGTCTCCCAGGCTGTTGGGGCTCTCTCCTCCCTCTCCAGCAATGCCCAGCCAGCCCTTACCTTCGCAGAGGGGCTGGCGGGAAGGTTTGAGACGGTAGCCGGGGTGGCATTCACACTTGTAGTGCCCAGGGTAGTTGACACAGGCTCCCCCGTCCCCACAGGTGTGGGGCTTGGAGCATTCATCGATGTCTGTCGGAGAGGTGGGTGTGAACAGGGTAGAGGAAGGGGGACAGGACTTTACCGATCACCCCTTCCCCCACCCTCAACTCCCTATCCATCCCTCATGCCTCCTTCCCATCCCCCATGCCTACTTCCCCCAGCCCCCCTTCCCATCCTCCAGCTCCCCTTTCCCCCAGCCCATCCCTCCACCCCTTTCCAATCCCCCAGAGCCCCCCTTCCTCCATGCCCCGTTTCCCCCAGCTCCCAGCAGCCCACCCTCCAGCCCCTGCCTCTGGGGTGCTCACCCACGCAGGAGCGCACGCCCTTGTGCACCTTCAGCTGGTACCCCCGGTTGCAGTGGCAGTTGTAGGAGCCGCCCGTGTTCATGCAGACACCCTTGCCGATGCCACACGGCTCCGCCTCACACTCGTTCACGTCTGTGGCAGGCGGGGGGCGGGAGGGAGAAAGAATGACTGACCCCTGCCATGCCGGGACGCCGGCCTGTCACAGCCCTGGCCACATGCGTATTTCAGGGGCCGGGGTCACAGGCTTGCATGTGTAGTTGTGCATGTGTTGCAGGCCTAACCACCAGGCCCAGTGTGCACAAGAACAGTGGGTGTCTCAGACTTCCACAGGCCGACTTGCGGGTGTGTCACACACCTGTTGTGCAGCTGTGCGGTCGTGTCACACACCTGTTGTGCAGCTGTGCGGTCGTGTCGCACACCTGTTGTGCAGCTGTGCGGTCGTGTCGCACACCTGTTGTGCAGACACACGAGTGTCGCAGCCTTGTATACAGGCTAGTGGGGGGTATCACAGACCTGTATATGTAGGCATACCCGGGGGTCACGCCATCATATCGATGCTTGTGATCCTCCAGGGCGCTGACACCTCCGTGAATGCAACGGGGTGGGCGTGACGTGCCCCCCACACCGCCAGCCATGCACATGCCTGGCCCTGTGCATGTGTCACACGTCCACAAAGGAGGGCAAGGCAGCATGTTACCTGTGCAGAACCTGCGCTGGGCATGCCAGCGGTAGCCCGGGTAGCAGATGCAGGTGTAGCCGGACAAATTCATGACACACTCTCCATGGCCACAGATATTGCGGTTCAGCTTGCACTCATCCGTCTCTGCAGGGACAGACAGACACAGCCCGCGGGGGGATCAAGACGAATGGCTCAGACATAGCAGCCAGAATATCTTTTTCTCATAGATCCCCAGAAGAGCCAGGAGTTCCCACCCCTACGGCGGCTGCGATAGCAGCTTGCAGGGACCACACTGCATCGGACCCGGGTGCTCAGGAGACATCATCAGCCTGGAAAGGACTTGGGGGACCCCCAGAGAACGTGCACATTGCTGGGGAACATTTGGGGTTCACCCCCGATAATTAAGGGAAGGCCCAGCAGAGAAGTTTGGTCCATGAATGTAAAATTTCTCCCAAAGGGGAGAGGGGGGAGGTTGCTGGCATGCAGCCCCCCACCTCTGCCATGAGGCTCTCACCTGTCACTTGCGTGGGTGCGATCTCCACGGCGCTACGCGTGTATTGATCCGGCAGCACCTCCTGCACCATGGCAGTCGTGGGACGGGCCACCACCTCTGCGACCCAATGGAGACAGAACAGGGTTAGCAGTGCTGCGAGCTTCCCCGCAGCAGTGGCCAGCCGGGGGCTGCAGCGCTGCGAGCTTCCCCGCAGCAGTGGCCAGCCGGGGGCTCCAGCGCTGCGAGCTTCCCCGCAGCAGTGGCCAGCCGGGGGCTCCAGCGCTGCGAGCTTCCCCGCAGCAGTGGCCAGCCGGGGGCTCCAGCGCTGCGAGCTTCCCCGCAGCAGTGGCCTTTCTTCCATCACTCACCAGGGTAGCGGGCGCCCAGGGTGGCTGCACTGGCATAGAACTGGTCCACTGACTGCTCCTCTGAGTTGGTCCGATATGCCGGCAGCTGGAGGGGGAGTGGTTAAACGGTGGGGGCACCTGCTCCTCTCCACTACCCAGCTGGGTGCCCTATTCCTCCCTCCGCTTCGCTTCATTCCTCCCCCTCTCTCGTTCTTTCATTCATTCCTCTCCTCCCGCCTTCTCACCCACCACCCTCCAGCACCTCATTTCCCACTCCCTCCATCCTCCCCTCACACCCACATCACCCCTCTGCTCATCCGCTGCTCCTCTGCTGCTCTGGAGGCCCTACTCACCATGGCCGTGGTGACAGCTGCAAGAGACAAACACAGGGCCAGGGGTCAGATCCTGCCATGCTAGGCTGAGAATGTGGGGTTCACCTCCTGAGAGCAGGGGGGTTTGTCTGAGAGCAGGGTCTCCCAGCTCTGGGATTCTAGGGGTCTTAGATAACAGGGTGTACCCCTGAAAAATGGGGTTTGCCCTTAGAGAATTTGGGTTAACAGCTCTGACAACATGGGCTTTGCCCCCTGACATTTGGGGGTTTGCCAAAAAAGAAGGGAGTAACAGCTCTGAGAAAGTGGGGTTCACCCTTAGTGAATTTGGGGTGCTCCAGAGAACATGGAGTTCACCATGGGAGAATGTGGGGGACACCTCTGTGAGAACATGGGGTTCACTGTTGGGTAATGTGGGCTTGTCCCTCGGATAACGTAGGGACCTCCAAATTATTTGTCTGTGAACCCCACATTCTCAGAGAGGGTTCACAATGGGAGAATTTGGGGTACAGCCCCTGGGAATACTGGGGCTCATCATGGGTCAGGTACAGCCTGTGAGAATACTGGGGTTCACCACGGGGAAATGTGGGGTACAACCCCTGCTATTACTGGGGTTCACTAGGGGAAAATTTGTCATGGAGAGCAGAGTGCCAGTGGCACCTCCCTGCCCAGTCCAGCCTCCTCCCTGGAGTCTCTGACCTTCGGACTCCTGAGAGTCCCCCTCGAGGGGCGGCAGGCTGGGCAGCTCATGCTGTTGCTGCAGGTCCGTGGTGCCGTCGGGGTGGATGTGCAGGGTGAAGTCACTCTCCCCCTGGATGGTCAGGGTCTGGTGGGATGTCAGGATGTGGTAGCCCTTCCCCGCTGGGCAAATCTCCTTGAAGGCAGCTGCCAGATGGAAGAGGAAACAGGTTAACACTGGTGCTGCAAGCTTCCCTGTGGCAGTGACCCCCGGTGGTGACTCCAGCACTGCGAGCTTCCCTGTGGCAGTGCCCCAGCCAGGGACTCCAGCGCTGCGAGCTTCCCTGTGGCAGTGCCCCCAGCCAGGGACTCCAGCGCTGCGAGCTTCCCTGTGGCAGTGCCCCCAGCCAGGGACTCCAGCGCTGCGAGCTTCCCACCAGCAGTCCTGTGGCAGATACTCCATTCCCGCCCAGTTTGTGGTTCCTTACCTGCGCCATCAGCCGGGCAGCGCTCGCAGCGGGATCCCCAGGCCTTGCCAACGCTGCAACAGCACATCTGGCGGGTCAGCTTAGTGGGCAGTGGGTGCTGACACTGGAGCTCCGAGCTCACCAGCCGAAAACACAGGCTCTTCTCCCCTGACTTCTCTGCTGCAACCCCGGGCGAGACGGGGTCAGTGCTGCTCCAAGCCCCTCCCCTCATCCCCCTACCCCCAGCAGGGCACCCCAGAGAGACACTGAGCCCCCATCATCCCCCCAGGAGATAGGGTCAATGCAGCTCCAAGCCCCCTGCCCAACCCTCCCAGTCCCCCTGACCCCCCCAGCCTACCCCCAGTCCCCCTACATACGGACACACTGGCTGCGGGATGGGCCCAGCATGTGGCCAGGTTTGCATGCGCAGCGAAAGCTGCCCTGGGTGTTGAGACACTCGCCATTCTGGCACACGCCCTGCATGACACACTCGTTAATGTCTGCATGGAGAGAGAGAGGGGTCAGCAACACAATGACACACAACACAATGCACACACAACACAACACGTATACATCCCACAGGGCACACTTGTTAATGTCTTCACAGGGAGAGAGAGGGTCAGCAACACTAGGACACACAACACAACACACATACCCCACAGTGCACACTCGTTAATGTCAGACCTCAGAGTTATATTTCATGTTTCTAGTTTCAGATACAAGAGTGATACTAGCAGTAAATATGCCCAATGGCCTATGATGGGATGTTAGATGGGGTGGGATCTGAGTTACTACAGAGAATTCTTTCCTGGGTGTCTGGCTGGTGAGTCTTGCCCACATGCTCAGGGTTTAGCTGATTGCAGTATTTGGGGTCAGGAAGGAATTTTCCTCCAGGGCAGATTGGCAGAAGCCCTGGGGGTTTTTAACCTTCCTCTGCAGTGTGGGGCACCGGTCACTTGCTGGAGGATTCTCTGCACCTTGAAGTCTTTAAACCATGATTTGAGGACTTCAATGGCTCAGACACAGATTTGATACAGGAGTGGGTGGGTGAGATTCTGTGGCCTGCATTGTGCAGGAGGTCAGACTAGGTGATCATAATGGTCCCTTCTGACCTTAAAGTCTATGATTCTATGTCTGCACAGGGAGAGAGAGGGGTCAGTAACACAAGAGCATGCAACATAACAACACAACGCACGCTCCTCACAGAGCACACTCATTAAAGTGTGTTTGGGGAGAGATGGGTCAACAGCACAGCACAGCCCCACACACGACACTTTCCCACAGACACAACACACACACAGAAGCAGGTCTTCAGTCCCCACACCCAGAGAGCGCCCGCCGGGTACCCTGGCAGTGGGTGCTGTTCAGTCTCTTGTATCCCTGTGGGCAATCACCGCCATGCTCCCCTCGGATCGGGCCTGTCTTCTGCACCCCTGAGTCTGCAACACACAACAAACCCCCAAGGGGGAATCAGTGGGAGCGAGGACACAGTGTGGTGTACAGGTGAGGGCAGGACTCTCTGGGTCTAGCCCCGGCTCTAGGAAGGGAGCGCGGCCTAGTGAGTTAGACCAAGGAGAGACTGGCACTCAGGACTCCTGGGTTCTATCCCAGCTCTGCCACTGACCTCAGGCAAGTCCCATTCCCACTCGGTGCCATTCCTTCCCCTCTTATTCATTTGTCTAGACATTGAGCCTGACAGGGCAGACACTGTCTCTTGTATCTGTGCAGAGCCTGGGGCAGGGCCCTGATCTCAGGCAGGGGGGAGGGGACTAGAGACTGCACGGCACCTGGCGAGACACGACCCAATCGCCAGCCGGGGGGTGGGGGGGCTATGGGGATCTGCATCACTATTGCAATAGTAGAGACACAGACACCGCCCAGCATGGGTGCCAGACGCTTGCACAGACGGCGGTTTGGACGCACTGCCTCTTGGCCCAGGGTCTCTGGCTCCTCGCCCCCCGCAGCAGCGGCCTTGCTGGAGGTGGTGCTGGGAGAAGCAGTGATCAGCTAGCCAGCATTGCGCTGGTCTCACTACCACAGCCAGGCCAGCAGGCGCAGGGGGCGGGGACATGGGATGATGTTCATTCCAGCAGGCATGTGTGCAGCCAGGCTGCTCCTGATCTGTCCAAGCTGGGGAACATGGGGTGGGGGGGGAAGATGGAAAGAAAGACTGAGAAGAAAGAGAAAGAGGTGCTGGGGGACGCTGGGGATGAGGGGAGTTGTCCCAGTGAAATTCAAATGGCAACAGAATCCAAGGGATCATGGGAATTTATTAACCTGAGGGACTCACCACCACTGGCCTGTGCAGAGGGCAGGGCTGGGAAAAGTGTGACGCATTGTCACAACTCACGCAGGCAACAGAGACAGAGGGAACAGGAACAGCCCCCCACCCCTGAGTCACAGCTGGCTACTGACTGATGGGTAAGGAGAAACAGCCCCCAGGGGAAAGTTAGCTCAGAATGGCTGGCTGAGAACTCCCCCTGTGCTCCTGCCTCACTCCCCATACTGCCCCCTGCTGGGAGAGGCCAGGGCTGGAGTAGCCAGGAGCTCCCCCGCAGCCAGCTCCTGCCTTACTCCCTGCAGTGCCCCCTGCTGGCAGAGGCTGGGGTGGCAGCACCTGTGCACTCCCTCAGGTAACAAACGGTTCCATTCTCCTACCCCACATGCTCCTCTCACCCCCAGGGGGCAGGCAGCACTTCCCACAGGGATGGGTGGGTGACGGCTGCAGACGGGAAGAGCCGAAGCGTAATGAAAGGGAGCGGGGGGGCCTGCCCAGCCTGAGAACAGGCAGCCAGGCCATGAAGCACATTCTTGGCTACCTCTAACACAAACACCCTGCGGCTCACAGATCCCTGGGAGCTGGAAAACCCATTGAGTGGGAGCGCCAGGAAGGGGGGTAGGTGGGGGGGATGGGGGGAGAATGGAGGGTTGGAACCTGTCACCTGATCCATCCCCTCCTATCTTAGCCAGCTGCGCATAGGGCACTGTGCCCCGCATCTGCTGCCATGGTGCCCTGGAAGCTCTGGGAGGGACTGGTGGGCACTGCCCAGCCAGCTCCCAAAGCGAGATGCTGGAATGTGGCAGCCCAGCTGGCCACAGCCTGGCTATGTAAGGCCCCATCCAGGCTTCCCGTAAACCCTGTGCCAGGCTGGGAGAGGTTGGTGCCAGGCCAGGGGGAGAAGTGGGAGCACCAGCCAAACACCAGACCTCACAGACCCTCAGTGGGTCCATCCGCACTCCCCCGCAATGGGCAGCCCCTCTTGGCTAGCAGAAGGGCTGCAGGGTCACTGGCTGGGGGAGCTCCTGGCTACTCCAGCCTGGCCTCTCCCAGCAGCGGGCACTGGGGGCGGGGACAGGAGCACTAGCAGAGGGCGGGCCAGGAGGCTTGTGAGGCTGTATGGAGAAGGGGGCCGCAGGCATTACTTACACTGCAGGTGGGGGCATTTGTGGCACTTGTTCTGCCCCCAGGAGGTGCCAATGCTCCCGCAGCAATCCTCCTGCTTGGTCAGGCCTGGCAAGGGGTTGCTCCCACACTGAGAAACGGTGCCCCCCATCGCCGGAGAGAGAAACGACAGGCAAGTGAGACCACAACCGCCACCTCCCCCTGCAGCACAGTACCCCCTGCTGACCCCTCCCTGCTCCCTGCAGCACAGTGCCCCCTGCTGACCCCTCCCTGCAGCACAGCAACCCTACTGACCCCTCCCCGCTCCCTGTTACCACAGCACCCCCTGCTGACTCCTGCCCCCCTCCCTTCAGCACAGCGCCTCCTGGGGAGCAGGCAACTCACAGATTGCTTGGGCAGGGTCTCCTGGAAGCAGCGTCCCAGGGGTTTGTGCGTGTGGGGCCGGGCATGGGGTGTAGGGGGTTTCTGGCCCATGGAGCTCTGGGCCGGGTGCTGGATGAGGTGGTGTTGGGCGCCTGGCCCGGTGCCCTCGGTGCTGATGCTGTCGATGCGGTGGACCTGCACGGAGGCATCAGGCGGGTGGTGGACGCGCACATTCAGCAGAGGGGGGTGGACCTGTACTGGAGTGGGGCCCGAGTGGGTGTCAGCACATGGGCCCTCCCCTGACACTGACCCCCACCTCCCAGGGCAACAACACCTGGCACTTCTCCTAAATGAGAGATGCCCCCGCCCGCCATTAACCCTCTGCCCCATCACCCCTCTGCCAAATCATTCACCCCCAACAACCCCTGTCCACCATCACCCCCACCCACTCACTCATCTCTTGCCCCCATCACTCCCCTGCCCAATCATTCACCCCCAATAACCCCTGTCCCCCATCACCCTCACCCAGTCACCCCTCCCCTGCCCCATCACCCCCTCACTCCAAGTTACCCTGTCACCCCATTTGCCCTATCACTCCCTCCCTTGCCCTCCATCCCCATCACACTCCCCAGCCACACCCTCACATCCTCTCCCAGCAGCAGTTACCTTCGGATGAGTGGTGCCCAGGCCCCAGGGGCACCATGAAGGTGGAGTGGCTGACAGTGGCTTTGGGGCTGTGGCCGGCTGGTGGCTCCCCGGCACCATGCGCATCGGAGATCACTTGCACGGCGTAGATGGCGTGTTTGCTGGAGCCCGTCTCACCAGCCGGGCCCTCGAGGGGCCCCGGTGCTGCCGGCTGCAGCAGCTGCTGCCCCCCCTGGGCCTGGGCCTGACGGCTCGCTGGCACCTGGCAGAAGCGCCCCGTAAACTCAGGGGGGCAGAGGCAGTGGTTACGGGATGTGCACTGCCCGCCATTCATACAAGGCAGCGGGCACACCACTGGGGGGAGAGAGAGGGAGATTAGACCAGGGACCCCCACGCTACCCCCACTGCCGCACCACCTGTGTCCACCCTGCAGCTGCCTGGCCCCACCCACCCGCAGCCACTCCCTGCCCACACCCCATCCATCCCCTGCTCCCACCCATCCCTTGCTCCCTACCCCAACCCCATCCACCTCCTGCTCCCTGCTCCCTACCCACCCACCCCCTGCTCCCTGCCCCCACCCTGCCCCATCCAACCCCTGCTCCAGGGCACACGGGGGGGAACCGGCGGGCAAGCCAGGGCACATCCAGGGGGGAGCCTGTGGGCAATCCAGGGCAGATGCGATGGGTGAGCTGGCAGGCATGCCAGGGCACACATGGGGTTGAGCTGGCAGGCAAGCCAGGGCACACATGGTGGGGGCAGCCAGCAGGCAAGACAGGGCACGCATGGTGGGGGGGGAGCCAACAGGCAAGCCAGGGTACACGTGGTATGGGAGGAGCCAGCAGGCAAGCCAGGGTACACACAAGGTGAGGGGGAAGCTGGCCAGAGCACAAGAGGCAAGAACTCTTCCCTGTGTGAGTCTGTGATCTCACCCAGGCCTCCAGGGATTAATGTAACACCAATGTGTTAACATCCCTGTTAGTATTGGGACAGCACCTGGAGGCCCTCGACCAAGATCAGGGCCCAGTGCGCTGTACGTACACACACACACACACACACACACACACACACACACACACACACGAGATCAGGGCCCAGTGTGCTGGGTGTTGTATACAAACACGCACACACACACACCTGAGATCAGGGCCCGGTGTGCTGGGCGCTGTACACACATACACACACAAAAAAGATCAGGAACCATTGTGCCAGACACTGCACAGACCCATGGTGAGAGACAGGCCTTACAGTCTAAATAGACACAGGATGTGGGGGGACACAGACCTGGAGGGCGGAGGGGCTCACCCAAGGTCACACAGGGTGTCTGTGGCAGAGGCAGGAAAAGAAGCCAGGTCTCCTGGCCCCAGGGCCTTAACCACAAGCCCTTCCTTCCCCACATCCGTCCCCACAAACCCACACTGGGTGAAATACCCAGCTGAAGCTATCCAGGCGGGAAGTGACATCCCTCAGGTCACAGACTGAATCAGAGCTGGGGACAGAGCTCCGGTGCCCTTATGCCCAACCCCCTGCTCTAGCCACTAGACCCCACTCTCCTCCCAGAGCCAGCAGTCCCAGCAAACACCACCATCCCTGCTCTGACTCCCAGGCTGAGGCTGGCGTTCCAGCTGTTTTGGTTTATTTCCCTGGGTGGGGAGTTTGCCGGGCAGCTAAACAGCCGTGGCTCAGGGGAGGAAGTGGTGCTTATATACCCGGTTCCCAGGCCCAGCCAGCTGCCCTGCCTCAAGCCCGGGTGACTCAGTGTTGGAGCAGGGATTATCCAAACACTCAGGACAATAACAAAAGGACAGCGAATGGCTCCGGCGGCAGCTCCATCATCGGAAAGGCCGACACACAACGCACTGAGGGCTAGAGATGTGACCACCTCTGAGGTGGGGCGTGAAGGGCTGTTGATCAGCCGCACACCATGGTAGGACAGGAAGTGAAGGAGAATCATGGTGTCCAGTTGAAAAAGTGCACTGGGGTGGGAGAGGGATTTCAGGGACAGAGAAAGTTGTGGGTCGGGACTGAGGGATTGTGTGGCAGAGCTCAGGGCTGGGATGACAGGGGGCTGCGAGTCGGCACTGGTGGGCGAAGGGGGGGGTCACCTGGCGCCTGCTTCAGCCCCCTCACTTCCAGCAGTGACTCAATTTCATTCCCTCCTAAGTGCAAAGTCAATAAAGGCCGCGGTTTCTGGAGCCTGAGACATTTTTAGTCTTTTTGTGTCACTGAGATAAAACTTGGGGGGGGGGGGGGGAAGAGGGCACATGCTGGGATGCGATTGAGTGAGTGGGGCAGGGGAAGCTGGAGGGAGCAGGGTGTGTGTGGCTGGAGCACACGGTGGGAGGGGGGCTGGATGGAGGATGGGGTGAGGTGCATGGATGGAGTGCGGGGTGCATGGGGGTGAATGAGAGCAGGCAGGGAAGGGAGGGGTGTTGGGGGAAGGATGGAGCACGGTGGGGATGAGTGTGCAGGGGAGGGACACGTGGGGTGGGCCAGCTGGGAGGCAGCAGGAGGGTCTCCCCAGGGGTCTGTGACTGGGTGACTGGAGGCGTTGAGGTCTGGGTCAGACCCACAGTGAGGAGGGAGAACTGGTTCAGCAAGGATCAAAGAGTCCCCCCCCACCAAAAATCCTCTCCTCCCCTAAACCCTCCATCCCTCCCACTCCCCGACCCAAGGCTGGGTGCAGGTGCTGGGCCCGCACTAGGCCAGGAGGGGATTTTCTGGGCTGAATCCAGCCCAGCTCTGGATTCAGTTAGCCTCAGAGGTCATTCCACCCCCAACACCAGCTGTCCCCCAGCAGGAGGATGAAGGGGCAGCAGGGATCTTTCCTCCATCTGGGGGGGGGGGGGCGTGGGCTGGCATGGTGCCTGGCAGGAGGAGCACCAGCATCGGCTGAGGAATGTTACAAACCAGGGAATTCGCAGCCAGAGCTGGCCCAGGCTGCTGTGAGTGCAAAGGAGTGTGCATGTGAGAGCACATGTCCGAGCGTGTGCCAGTGGGTGTGTGTGTGAGAGTGTGGGGGGGAACCTGCATGAGTGTGCATGGGCAAGCGAGATTGCACACACATGCGTGTTAGATTGTGTGAGTGGGTGTATGCATGTGCATTTAATTGTGTTTGTATGTGCACATACGTGCGTTAGACTGGGTGTGTTTGCTTGTGCATATAGTAGATTGTGTGGCGTGTGCATGAGATTGCATGTGTGCAAGTGTTAGATTGGATGTGTGTGTGTTAGATTCCTTGCCTGTGTGTGCGTTGGATTCCATGTGTGTGCGTGTGACGCATGTGTGTGTTAGACTGGAGGCCGGTTGCCGGAGGTGCAGGCGTCGGACGGGCCCCAGGGGACGGAGCTGGGATGGAGCCATTCGCTGAGGCGAGATTTTCCTCCAGCTCTGAACTGCTGCTGGAAGAACTGCCAGGGGAGAGGGGAGAGTGCACGCATGGCTAAGTGAATGCCAAGCGCACAAGCCTCTGAGTGCCAGTTAGTGCACTGGCAAGTGCCCACAGGAGGAAATGCGCCTACTTGACATGATGGTGGCACAACATGCGAGATTTGTGAGTGCGCAAACGTGTGCGCAGACAAGGGGCCCGGCCATGCATCGTGTGTGGGTGAGGGATTGGGGGCCTCTAATGGTGTCGGCATGTCAGGGTCACACGCATGTGAAAAGAAGCATGTGACAGGTGGAACAGAGCCGTGTGAGCAGCTCCATGTCCAAAGTGCCCCAGGGTGAGTGTGCAAAAGCCTGCGTGCAACTGATGCTGGTGAGACAGGTGTGAGCCACACAGGTGAGTGCAGCCACACAAGCAGAGCCTGCATGCTGACGCAGAGCGGAAATCAGGGAGATGTGTTCCAATAGCCTCTCATCCCCTGTGCCCCTGATCTTCCCTCCAGTACCTCCCTCCACCCTAGAGGGGCTCTCCAGTGCGCCTCCTCCCCCAGACAGCTCCCCCATCCCCAGTGCAGCTCAACCCCCTCCCTGGACAACCAAAGCCCCCAATGCCCCTTTTCACATAACTGCCAACCCCTGCTGTCCCTCCTCCATGCCCCGGCCTGTGCCCCGTGCAGTGCTCACCCACGCGGAAGCCTGAGCCGGTCAGGGTGTCAGCCGAGTGCCCGTTCTCGCCGATCAGGGTCATGTTGCTGCCCTGCTTGCAGGTGTCCCGGCACTGGCCCTTGAGGCAGGTCCGCTTGCAGACCAGCGGGGCGAAGACCACCTTGAAGCGCTCCCGCGCTACGGCTGCCCGCTCCGAGGCCGCGGGCGCTGCAGGCCGTGCCCCGGGGGCACAGAGCCAGGGCAAGAGGAGCACCCAGACTGCCAGCCCCCAGCGCATCTTTACATCGTCCCCCAGTCCCGCCCTAGCACCAGCCGCCTGGCAGGCGGTCAGAGGGGACGAGGGAGCCCCTGCAGCCAAGAGCCAGCAGGAGACAGCTCAGCCGCCCAGGGACCACCTCCACACTCCTTCCCGCAGCTCCTTCTTCCCCTTGCCGCTGGCCCGGGCACAGGGAAACAAAGAGGGCGAGGATGGAGGGAAGGGGAAAGGATCGGCGAGGAAGGAAGGAACGAAACCCTCGCTCCCCTCCCCGAGCCCACTTGGCCACCCCGCCCTCTCTCCAGTGCCTTTTCTCCTTCCTTCGCCGCCCCGCCCCCGACAGACAGCGAGGGCAGGAAAGACGGACAGACACGCTCTGCCCCGCTCCGGAGGCCCCCCCCCGGCGGCACCCCCGCCTCCGGCCGGCGCCTGGGCTCCCGGCGCCGCTGCGGACGAAGCGGAGAAGGGGAGAGGCGCAGGGCCGGGATGGCGGAGCGAGGGAGCGAGACGGGGCGGCTGGCCGGCCGGCTGTTTGTGCCGCGCTCAGCCAATCCCCGGCCGGGGGCAGGAATCTGGGCCGGGGGCCAAGAGCCAGGGCTGGCTCCGGGCAGCAGGGCGGTTCCGAGGGGCTGCCCCCCCCCCCGAGCCCTGCCCAGGACACGGCCACAAGGGGGCGGGATGGACGGAGGGGGGCAGCACGCCAATCGGAGGGTCATGGGCTGGGGTGGGGGGGATAGATAAGGTGCATAGGGAGAGATAGATAGGGTGCAGGGCAGATTAACTTTTTGTGGGCCCAGCACCCAACATAGTTGCGGGCCCTCGTGGGGTAAGGTGCAGGGGCGGGCTGGGGGCAATGAGGCACAGCACGGTGGGGGCAGCACAGCAGGAGGGCTCTGATTACAAACCTGCAGCTGCCAGAGGCACACTGGCCTGCTCAGCCCTGTGCTACCAGCATGGCGCTTCCCCTTGAGGGTGGGCCTGCACCACAGCACCCCACTGCCTAGCGCCCCCCTCCTCCAGAGACCTCCACCACAGATCTCTATGCTCAGCTCCCACCCCTTCCAGAGACCTCCCCTGCTGGCCTCCCAGCAGAACTGCACAGCACCCTGCACACCACGTCGCTCACCCAGCACCCTCTGCCCATCAACCTCCCCACTGCCCAGCACCTTCCTCACAGTCCCACCCTCACAGCTGCACAGCACCCCATGTTCCTGAGGGGATTCTGCACCAAACATTTAAAAATTCTGTGCACAATATTTTAAAATTCTGCAAATTTTATTTGTCATTAAATAAATGTGGAAGCTCCAACATGGCAGTGAGGAGCACAGGCCACTAGTTGCATGGAGGTGGGAGGTTCCCCTGCAGCCTCCCCCAACCCCACCCTGGGACAGGGACTTGGCAGTGAGGCTGCACCCAACCCTGACAGTGCAAGGGCCAGGCCTGCCCCAGAAACACCCTGGGGCTCTGACCCCCTGTGCCAGGCGCAACAGGTGTGGGTGAGTAGGCTCGGCCCAGCAGCAGGATCCAAGTGCAGAGGGACCTAGTGTGGGGAGATCCAGGTGGGGGTAAGAGTTCTCTGTGGGGCAGTCTGGGTGCGGGCAGCTCAGTGGGAGATCTGGATGCACAGAAGCTCATTGGAGGGTTCCAGGTGCAGGGGCAATGGGACTCTGCGGGGGATCCAGGTGAAGGTGTTTGGGGTTCAGCAGGAGGGGTGTCTAGGTGCAGGGGATCTGTGGGATTCATTTGGGTGAGGGTCCAGGTGCAGGTGGTTGGGGCTCAGTGGGGTGGTATGGATGCAGGGGAGGTGGGGCTTGTCAGGGTGAGGGTTCGATGGGCCTGCTTAACAGGGGACCCCCAGCTTCAGCCAAGGGGATGCCGTATGCTGGGCTCCAGCTTCCCCCACTTCCACGATCCCCTTCTCTTCCCCATCCCATGCCCCTTCCCCACTGCTCCATCTCCTCCTCATCCCACCCCCTTCCTTCTCCCCTGCCCCTGCTTCCCCTATCTTTTTCTTCCCCATCTCATGCCCCTTTTGCACTGCCCCATTTCCTCCCCACCCCATTCCCTTAATCCCTACTGCCTCTTTCCCCCAGCCCCCGCTTCCCCTGCCCCCTTCTCTTCCCTATCTCATGCCCCTTCCCCACCGCTCCATCTCCTCCCCAGGCTTGGGGGGGCAGAGGAGAACCGCCCTCTGGCGAAGCAGGCTGGGACCAGGTCGCTCCAGTTCCTGCCGCCCAGTGATTGCAGGGCAGGCCTGACCCCGCACTCATGGGGTGGCAGGAAGTGGAGCGACCTGGCCTCAGACCATCTCGCTTTGCTCCCTTGGTTCCCAGCCTTGGGACTTTGGGGGCAGGGGGTACCGCCCCCCAGCAGTCACCGGCAGGACAGCTGGGAGCTGGTGGAGCAAAGCAAGCTGGGGCCGGGTTGCTCCACTTCCCTCCACCCGGTGAGTACAGGGCGGCCCGGCCCCTGCTGCAGTTCCCCAGGACGTGTAGTTCAGGGGACAGGATTTGGGGGGGAAAGGGGTGGAGTTTAGGGGGAGTGGGGGCAGGGCTGGGACAGAGCAGGGGTGGGAAGAGGCGGAGCAGGGGTGTGGCAGCTGGCCGGGATAGTGGGCTGGCTGGGGCCCCTTCTGACTCTGGGCCCGGCACCATGGTAAACCTGGTACTGAGGGTGTATACGGGGATAGATAGATAGAGTGAGGGTATCAGGATAGATCGGGGTGGGCAAACTTTTTGGCCTGAGGACCACATCAGGGAATAGAAATTGTATAGCCGGCCATGAATGCTCATAGAATTGGGGTTGGGGTGGGGGGGCAGGCTCTGGCTGGGGGATCAGGCTCTGGGGTGGAGATGGGGATGAGGAGTTTGGGGTGTAGGAGGGTGCTCTGGGCTGGGTTCAGAGGGCGGGAGGGGAAACAGAGCTCGGGCAGGAGGTTGGGGTGTGGGAAGGGGTGCAGACTCCAGGGTGGGGCTGGGGATGAGAGATTTGGGGTGCAGAAGGGTGCTCCAGGCTGGAATCGAGGGGTTTGGTGAGCGGGAGGAGGATCAGGGCTGGGGCAGGGGGTTGGGGCATGGAGAGAAGCTCAGGGATGCAGGCTCTGAGTGGCACTTACCTCAAGAGGCTCCCAGAAGCAGTGGTGTGGCCCCCAATCCTGCGCCTCGGCTGGAGAGCCGGAGCAGGGCCATGCTACATGGTGGGGCCCCCGACCCAGCACCCCCGCTGGAGTGCCAGAGCGGAGCAAGCCCCAGACCCCATTCCCCAGCGGGAGCTCGCAGGCTGGCTTAAAACAGCTAACAGGAGGTAGTTTGCCCACCCCTGAGATAGATAGATAGAGGGGGTGTTTGGAGATAGATAGAGGGGCTGTTTGTAGATAGATAGATAAGATAGATAGGACGGACTGGAAGGGACCTCAGAGGTCATCTAGTCCAGTCCCCTGCACTCATGGCAGGACTAAATATTATCTAGACCATTCCTGACAGGTGTTTCCACAACCTCCCTAGGCAATTTATTCCAGTGCTTAACCACCCTGACAGTTAGGAAGATTTTCCTAATGTCCAGCCTAAACCTCTCTTGCTGCAATGTAAACCCATTGCTTCTTGTCCTATCCTCCAGAGGTTAACAACAATTTTTCTCCCTCCTTGTAACAACCTTTAAAATTTAAACTTTAAAATTAACTTTAAAATTGTTATCATGTCCCCTCTCAGTCTTCTCTTTTCCAGACTAAACAAACCCAGTTTTTTAATCTTCCCTCATAGGTCATGTTTTCTAGACCATTAATCATTTTTGTTGCTCTTCTCAGGACTTTCTCCTACTTGTCCTCATCTTTCCTGAAATGTGGTGCCCAGAACTGGACAGAATACTCTAGTTGAGGCCTAATCAGCGCAGAGTAGAGCAGAATTACATCTTGTGTCTTGCTTACAACACTCCTGCTAATAGATCCCAGAATGATGTTGGCTTTTTTTGCAACGGTGTCACACTATTGACTCATATTTAGCTTGTGGTCCACTATTACCCCCAGATCTCTTTCCACAGCACTTTACCAGGCATTCGTTTCCCATTTTGTATGTGTGCAACTTATTGTTCCTTCCTAAGTGGAGTACTTTGCATTTGTCTTTATTGAATTTCATCCTATTTACTTCAGACTATTTCTCCAGCTTGTCCAGATCATTTTGAATTATAATCCTATCCTCCAAAGCATTTGCAACCCCTCCCAGATTGGTATCATCCACACATTTTATAAGTGTACTCTCTATGCCATTATCTAAATCATTGATGAAGATATTGAACAGAACCAGACCCAGAACTGTTCCCTGGAGGACCCCACTTGTTATGCCCTCCCAATTGACTGTGAACGACTGATAACTACTCTCTGGGAACGGTTTTCCAACCAGTTATGCATCCACTTTACAGTAGCTCCATCTAGGTTACATTTCCTTAGTTTGTTTATAAGGTCATGTGAGACTATTAAAAGCTTTACTAAAGTCAAGATATACCTCATCCACAAGGCTTGTTACCCTGTCAAAGAAAGCTGTCAGGCTGGTTTGACCCGATTTGTTCTTGACAAATCCATGCTGTTATCTATCACCTTATTATCTTCTGGATCAGTGGTTTTCACACTTTTTTTCTGGGGACCCAGTTGAAGAAAATTGTTGATGCACGCAACTCAATGGAGCTGGGGATGAGAGGTTTAGGGTGAGAGAGGGGGCTCTGGGCTGGGGCGGGGGTTGGGGTACGGAAGTGGGTCTGGACTGAGGATGAGGGGTTTGGGGTGCAGGAGGGGCTCTGAGTTTGGGGGGCTCAGGGCTGGTGCAGAATGTTGGGGTTCAGAAGGGGATCAGGGCTCTGGGCTGGGGTTGAGGGGCTTGGGGTGCAGGAGGGGCTCCAGGTTTGGGGGGGCTCAGGGCTGGGGTGCAGGAGGGGTCAGGGCTCTGGGCTAGGGCCAGGGATGAGGGGTTTGGGGTGCAGGAAAGGGTTCCAGGTTTGAGGGGGGGCTCAGGGCTGGGGCAGGGGATTGAGGTACGAGCACAGACTTACCTCTGGTGGCTCCCAGTCAGCGGCGCAGCCATGGTGCACCGCAGACCATGGTGTGCCCTGGAAGCAGCCAGCAGCAGGTCTGGCTCCTAGGTGGAGACACACAAGCAGCTCTGCCTCCCCCTCACACCCCAGTTCCCATTGACTGGGAAGCCAGTGCTTGGGGTGGGGGCAGCACGTGGAGCCCCGTGGCTCCCCTGCCTACAAGCCGGACCACTGCTGGCCGCTTCCCAGGCACAGCATGGTGTTGGAAAAGGCAACTTGCCTGCCTTAGCTGGGCAGCATCGCTGATGGGACTTTTAACATCCCGGTTGGCAATGCTGACCAGAGCAAGGCAACCCAGTGCCTTACATGGCGCAACCCAGTACTGTGTCATGACCCCATGGATTGAAAAACTCTTTTCTAGATGTTTGCAAATTGATTGCTTAATTATTTGTTCCATTATCATTCTGAGTACAGAAGTTAAGATGACTGGTCTGTAACTCCCCGGGTTGTCCTTATTTCTATAGATGGGGAGTATATTTGCCCTTTTCCAGTCTTCTAGAATCTCTCCCATCTTCCATGACTTTTCAGAGATAATTGCTAATGGTTCATATATCTCCTCAGCCAGCTCCTTGAGTATTCTAGGATGCAGTTCATCAGGCCCTGGTGACTTGAAGACAGCTGACTTGTCTAAGTAATTTTTAACTTGTTCTTTCCCTATTTTAGCCTCTGTTCAGACAGACAGACAGATAGATAGATGATAGCCAGCCAGCCTGCCCAGGGAGGGCTATGGCTAACAAGATCCGGTGGCCAGAAGTTGAAGATAGACAAAATCATACTGGAAATAAGGTCCCCATTGATCCCAGGGAGGGTCACTAGCCAGTGGGACACCATACTGATGGTGCTGGATTCTCCATCACTGACCGTTTTAAAATTTCACAGGGATGTTTCTCTAACAGAGCTGCCCTGGTAGAAGGAACCCATGCAGGGATATCCTATGGCACATGCTATGCAGGAGGTCAGACTAGTTGAACACAGTGGTCCCTCACAGTCTAAATAAATCGGGGGCTCTATGTAGTTCTCGGCTTGACAGGGGCCTGATCTGAGGGGGCGTCTGTGTGGCACCCAGGTCAATGGGGGCCCTGCTCTCAGTGCGGGTCTGTGCACCCCTGGCTCCCATCCCGGGGGTGGGGGGCATGTATTGGTTCTACAGTAGTACACATAATAGCAGCACAACCAATCTCTTGCAATCAGAAGTGGTTCCCCCTCTCTACCCATGCTCCAATCTTCCAAATGCCCCCCTGAGGCAGAAACTCTTTAAACCAGGGCTGGGCCCCTGCACAGGTCATGGGGGGGGGGGCTTCTCCCATCAGAAGTGTGTGTATGTGGGGAGGGGGAGGTACCCCCTACACCTGCATGTGTCAGGGGTGAGCTGAGAATGTGTGTCCATCCCCTCTTTGGGGAGAATGATCCCTGCTCCGTGTGTGTCTCTCTTGCCCCCTGCTGGACACAGTCCCAGCTGCTCCCCCGCAAGTGGCTAGCAGCTCTGGGAGATTCCAACTTTGGCTGGAGGCTGCAGCTGCTGACGCTCTGGGAAGTTCCAGCCCCACTGATGCTCGGGGTGGGTGGGCGGAATCCCCTCACCCAGGGAAGATCACTGTGTAAAAGGGCCATGCTGGCACACGTGTGCAGCAGTCACTTGTGCCCCACTTCCCCCCGTGTGCCAGGGGCGTGCGGCACCAGCAGCACTGCCGGCAACCTGCACGTGTAAATGTGAGGTGTGTACGCACACAAGCGTGGGCACACAGAGTACCTGGGTCAGTGCTGAGCCCCCAGTGATGTTCAAAGCCACACGTGGCACCTCCATGGGCCAGGGACATTCTCATGCATGGGCGTGCAAATGGGGCTGAGCCACTCTGGTGTCCTGATCTTCCCTGGGGCTGGAGTTGTGGTCAGCCTGAATAGAGCCAGGAGCAAAAAGTGGCACCTGCAAGTCATGCATGCCCATGCATGGGCACCAGAGCCACGTGCCCTGGATAGCACCATGCGGCCAGGGCCTCCGTGAGAGCGAGGCAGTCAGTGTAAAGCAGCAGTGATTGGCACTGCGGCAGGCAGGCATGCGAGGGGCATGCACACAGCGAAGTCCTTTCTGCACCCAGAGGTCTTTGCATACTCACATTTGCTCCCTCCCATGCTAGGCTCATGCCCATACCGGGCAGGTGTGCAAAGGCGGCCAAGCCTCTCAAGGGCCTGCCCTGGGCCCAGTGCACCCTGTGGGGCCATTCTCCTACTGGTGCTCTGAGACCATAACCCGGGGAGGGAGGGTGCAGCGAGCTGCGGCGGTGGGGTGGAGGGGAGATGGAACCAAAGCAGGGGCAAGAATGGAAGCAGCAGGCAGCAGATGGAGGCAGCTGGGAGTTTATTTGGTCTCAATCCACAGGCAGCCCCAGATTCAGCTGCTCCCCAGCCTGGGGTCTTGGTGCAGTTACAGGGGACATTGACATGGCCTGCCCCCTCCAGCCCCAGGGCAGGAACTCACAGCAGGAGGAAGGGACAGAGTAAACGGGGACCCCACAGATGGGGGAGGGAAGCAGCAGACTCCCACGCTGGACGTACAGGTGAAGGTACAGCTGCTCCCAAGCACACCTGTTTCCAGCCCATGCATGGGCGAGCGTGCCCAGCTTCACGTATAGGTACAGCCCCACCCAGGCCAGCCCTCACACATGCTCCCACGCCTCCAGCTTCGCACGCGCCCACAGATACCAGCACAAAGGCACTGGGGCAGCTGCACACACATGCACCCCAGGATGCTTTGCACACTCGCCTGAGTACACAGAACTCCCAGCCTTGCACGCACACCAACACTTGCACACAAAGGCACACACTCACCTGCAGCCAGTCCGTGCTCGGGAATGTAGCAAGGGGAGGGGGTGATGCCGTATCGACCCCTCCCAGTGTCCCTCCCCCAGGGATATCCCCAAGACACCCCCTGCTATCAGCAAAAGGGGCTGCTACCTTGTGGGAGGGGTGTCTGGTCCCCAACCCAGACACCAGAACCCCACGCTGGGAACAGAGGGCCCACTATTAGTGTTCAAGAAACAGATGGGCTGAGCCAGTGCCCCTCACTCCTTCTATCCCAGCCCTGGGCTCCCCCAGATCTGCCAGTGCCCCTCACTCCCAAACAGTGATCACTACCTATGCAGTGGTTCTGAGGACCAGGGTGAGAGTTTGGCAGAGACCTGACAACCTCATGCCATGTGTAACATGGCACCAGGCTCAGAGGGTGTCCAAGCCACTGTTAGTCTCTTCTTTAAGGTGGGGGGAGGTTACCCCCCCCCAGTTACCCCACAGGAGCTCCCCAGAAGTCTCCCACCTTTCCAGTGTATAATGAAAACTCCCCCCTGCTCCCCTCACTCCCCAAACATCCAACACAGAGACCACCCCAACCTGAGCCTTGTATCTGGTACAATGATCCATGCAAGATGGGATTTCCTGTGCCCAGAACTTGAGGAGGGCAGGACTTCCAGTGTGCAATTGTCCGAAGAGGGCAGGACTTCCTCCATGCAAAGTCTGAGGAGGGTGGGACTTTCAGTATCACCCACTTTCATTTTAGGACTTCCTGTGTGCAACTGTCCAAAGAGGCCAGGACTTCCTGTATCGCCCATTTCACTTTGGGACTCTGCTGTCCTCCTGCGGGGATCTGACCACCCACCATGGCAGTGGGTGGGTCTCTTTGGTCTGCTCCAGAGGGGCAGGAAAGCCAGAGGAGTGGCGTGGAGGGGGCGAGGGGTAAGGACTGAGCTGGCCATGGTCCAGGCGGCAGGAGAGACCGGTCAATCTGGGTGCTGAGGCAAAAGGGTCGAAGGTCTCCGAGTCAAAAGGTCCCAGTGAGGGGTGGAAGAAGGGGTCGGAGGTCATGAAGGGGTTGCTGGAGTCGGGGGTCCCTGCCCGACACCGGCGCAGCTCTGGCTGGGGGGACTGGGCTGGGGAGGCACGTGGCCCAGCTGACACAAAACTCCAGGGGTCGATGCGGCTGCGCACAGGGGAAGGGCGGGGCCGGGAGATGAGGTTGGTGTGTGGGGAGGGGCGTGGTGAGTGGGGGCTGCAGGGGGATGAGGGCGATGGGAGGGCCCCACCTATGGTGAGAGAGAACAGGGGATGTTAGAACAACACGTGAGTGGGCACCTACTGACCAAACCCAAACCCCATCCTCCAAGCTGAACCAGCCCGTCCCCTGCCCTGGGGCTGGGTCAGAGCTGGCACCCTCTAGAGGGGAAAGGCCCCGTTCCCCATCCCCCTGCTCAACTCATCCCCCATCTGGAGCTGGGTTGCAGCCAGCACCCCTGAGTGGGAAAAGTCTCTGCATCTTTGTCACTCCCCACTTACCCCAATTCTCCGCCCTGCTGCCAGAACTCCACTCCTCCTCACATTGTGGGCTCTTTGGTGACCTCTGACCCCACAAGGGGGTCAGGGACCCTCTATCGCCGCCTGGGAGCAGATGGATGAGCAGCTCCGTGGACCCTGGTGTCTGGGCCGGCCCCTCCTGGCCCTGCTCCGTGGACCCTGGCGTTCGGGCCGGCCCCTCCTGGCCCTGCTCCGTGGAGCCTGACGTCCGGGCCGGCCCCTCCTGGCCCTCCTCCGTGGACCCTGGCGTCCGGGCCGGCCCACCCTGGTCCTCCTCCATGGACCCTGGCGTCCGGGCCGGCCCACCCTGGTCCACCTCCACCAGCAGGGCAGGGCAGTGTGTGTCCTTTGGGGAGAAGCGGATGAGCTCAGGAGAAGGTGGGGGGGTGGGCACGGGTGGGGGCTCCCCCTTCTCCTCCCGTCGGGCCTGTGACAGGTCCCGGCCCAGCCCAAGGGAGGCCAGCAGCGCTGTGCCCCTCAGCAGTGCTCTCTGGATGAGTTTGGGGGTGCTGATACGCTCCGGAGCCGGTGCCCGCTGCTCCTCGGACTCCTGGGTCCCGTTGGGGCCTAGAGAAGGGACATCACCTGCAAGGAAGGGACAGAGCCATAAGCAACAACGCCCATGCTGGGAATCCCCTGCCCAACGTAGTGCAGGGAACAGGACACACAGCCAGCCTGTCCCATTTCCCCCAGCAAATTCCCCTCCATCCTTTCACCCTCCCACAGATCCCTCGCATCCATTCCTCCCTCCTCCTCCGCCCCCATCCATCTTCACACACACTCAGCTCTTCAAACTGTGAGCTCTTTGGGCCAGGGACCGTCTCTCTCTGTGTTGGTGCAGTGCCGGGCCCAAGGGGGGCTCCTGATCACAGCCAGGCGGGTCTGTGTGGTGCCGAGCCCAACGGGGGCCCCTGATCACAGCCGCAGGGTCTGTGCGGTGCTGGGCCCGAAGGGGCCCCTGATCGCAGCCAGGGGGGTCTGTGCAGTGCCGGGCCCGAGGGGGGCCCTGATCATAGCCGGGGGGCGGGGGCGGTCGGTGCAGTGTCGCGCCCGAGGGGAGCCCTGATCACAGCCGGGGGTGGGGGGGGTGTCTGTGCAGTGCCGGGCCCAAGGGGGGCCCTGATCACAGCCGGGGCAGGTAGTTCTGTGCGGTGCCGAGCTCGAGGGGGCCCCTGATCACAGTCAGGGGGGTCTGTGCGGTGCCGGGCCTGAGGGGGGCCCTGATCATAGCCCAGGGGGGCCCTGATCACAGCCAGGGGGGGGATCTGTGTGGTGCCGGGCCCAACGGGGGCCCCTGATCACAGCTGCGGGATCTGTGCGGTGCCGTGCCCGAGGGGGCCCCTGATCACAGCTGCGGGGTCTGTGCGGTGCCATGCCCGAGGGGGCCCCTGATCACAGCCAGGGGGGTCTGTGCGGTGCCGGGCCTGAGGGGGGCCCTCATCGCAGCCAAGGGGGGTCTGTGCAGTGCTGGGCCCGAGGGGGCCCCTGATCGCAGCCAAGGGGAGGTCTGTGCGGTGCCGGGCCCGAGGGGGCCCCTGATCACAGCTGCAGGGTCTGTGCGGTGCCGGGCCCGAGGGGGCCCCTGATCGCAGCCAAGGGGGGTCTGTGCGGTGCTGGGCCTGAGGGGGCCCCTGATCGCAGCCAAGGGGGGGGCTGTGTGGTGCCGGGCCCGAGGGGGGCCATGATCACAGCCGGGGGGCAGGGGGGTCTGTGCAGTGCCAGGCCCGAGGGGGGCCGTGATCTCAGCACAGGGAGCATGTGCTTCCCAGCCCTGACCTCCTCAGTTGAGGGTAGCATGTGGTGCTCAGCACGTCAGCAGGAGCTTCTCTTGTGCATGCAGTGATGCTCTCTGGGTGCTGAATTCCCCAGGCCTTACGCTGGGGAGTCTGGGCCTGACACCAGAGCCAGCCCGTGTCCCCTCCCCCATGGGGACTCACCATTCAGGGCAGGCTGGGGTGGGGCCGGCTCCACAGGATTGGGCTCCTCTGGCCCAATGTACCAGGTCGTCTCCTCCGGCCGTGACCTCCTTCTGCAGGGGATGAGAGGTGGGGGTTAGAATCCTGAGAGGGACAGGGAGGGGGGACAGCCAGGAGGAGCAGCTAGAGAAGGGACAACGGAGACCCAGGAATCCTGACTCACAACCCCCCTGCTCTAACCCACTAGACCCCACTCCCCTCCTCAAGCTGGGAAAGAACCCAGGAGCCCTGGCTCACATATCAGTACCTGTCTCTTATTAATATTATAGTATCAGAGGGGTAGCCGTGTTAGTCTGGATCTGTAAAAGCAGCAAAGATGCATCTGACGAAGTGGGTATTCACCCACGAAAGCTCATGCTCCAAAACGTCTGTTAGTCTATAAGATGCCACAGGATTATTTGCTGCTATTAATATTATAGTTAGTCATCATGGGGGGCAGCCAGGATTTCTCTCCCCAACCCCAAACACCAGGGTGAGGGGCTTAGGGAGGGGAAAGGAAAGGTGTATGGGGGAGAGGAAGCAGCATCCCTACCTGCCATTTTGGGTGCTGCCCTCCCAGAGCTTGGGGGATCCGGGACCCCAGTTCTTGCCAGGGCGGCGGTCCCCATTCCAGGCCTCATCTGTGCGGCGTGGTGCCTGTCTGCCCCAGCTCTGGCTGCTCTCGGCAGGCTCCACTGCATGGGAAAAAATACATGGTTCAGTGGGGGATGATGTCATGCTGCGCCCCCCTACTCAGGACGGAGAGCACTGGTCAGAAAGAAAGGACATCGTGGGTGAATATTTTGTGATGTCAGTATGTCTCCCGTGATATCATTTCTTTCTGATCAATCAGAGAAGCACAAGTAATATCACATATAATCGTCTGTGATGTCATTTCCTGCTGACCAGGGAGACCCAAGAGATGATGTCACGAGGGCCGGCTTTAGGACGTGCGGGGCCCGATTCGAAAGAGCTGCCGCTGAAAAGCCGCCGAAGACAGCAGCAGTGATTGAGCTGCTGCTGAAGACAGAGGCAGCAATTCGGTGCCAACCCAATCATTTGCTGCTGTTTCCAGTGGCACTTCGGCAGAGAGTCCTTCCTCGGCAGCAGTTGTCTTCCGGGGCTTACCTTGTGGGGCCTCTCTTCCGGACACTGCGGGGCCCTCTGAGGCATGGGGCCCGATTCACAGGAATCAGGGGAAACGGCCTAAAGCCGGCCCTGGATGTCACATACTCTGATAAAATTTAATTCTCTCTGATCAAATTGTGTAATGATGTCATAAGCTGTGATGTCATTTTGTCAGCTAATCAGCACAAAGCACAGACCACAATGGAAAAGCAAATCCTTCCATCCTCCCCCACCAACTTCTTCCCCCAGTATCATTTACTCAGGTCCAGTCAGAGCTAGTCACAGGAAGTGCTAACACAAGCAACTTTCTGTGATGTCATTTTCCTTCATCCAGTCAACACCATGTTGAGTTATCAAACCCAACAACAGGTGATGTCACTTCACTCCATCCAATCAGCATAAAGATGGATATGCTAAAGACACAGCAGATATGTAATTTAATTCTGGCCAATAAGTGCTGAGAGGAGGGGTATGTGTGTATGGGGAGAGGGGGGAATATAAAGCAACCCATGGATCATTATACCCTGTGCAACTGACCCCTGGGGGCGGCTCCTATTGTACAAAATTATATTGTGGCCAAATAGTTATCACATCATAGTTAAGGATAAGATTTTATCAAGGAAATTTTTAGTAAAAGTCACAGACAGGTCACGGGCAATACACAAAAATTCACGATTTTTACTAAAAATAACCCTGACAAAATGGGGAGGTCCAGCACCCACCGCTGCCGCAACTCACAGTGGCTGGGAGCTCCAGGACTGGTGGGTGGGAACTCCAGAGGCCACCTGTGGTGGCTGGGAGCTCCGGGGGCCACCCATGGTGACTCACATCTGTGGAGACCCCTGCTGTAGCTCAGAGCTCTGGCAATCTAGAGCTCTGGGCATGCACCTGGGAGCTGCAAGGCCCCCCCATCGCCCATGGAAGCTGGGAGCTGTGGTGGGGGGTCTCCTGCCACAGCTTGGAGTTTCAGGGCCCTGGCAGCTGAGAGCTCTGGCGCCCCTGCTGGCTGACAGCTCCAGTCCCGTGACCCTGGGGCTGAAGCAGAAAATGTCACAGAGGTCTCTGGAAGTCACAGATTCCGGGACATAATCATAGCCTTAATCATAGTTTGTGCTTGTCCGACTGACCAGAAGGAAATGACATCATGGGTGAATACTTATGATGTCATCACCTGTGCCTCTCTGATTGGCCAGAAGGTGATGACAGCACAGCTCTCCCTCCCCAACCAGATACTCCATCATTTGGGGTGTAAGTTCAGGGGAGCACCAAGCCACTATTCCCTAGGGTGGGGGGCATGGTGCAAGCACAGAGCCTTAATCCAGCTCCTGGTCCCTTACAGCTGCCGTGTCTCACTCACGCTGGATGGCTCTTAAGCGTGGGAAGGTCGGGGAGCCCCCAGCCCCCACCTCGAAGACGTTCTTCCTCTTGTCCAGCCCGGGGGAGGCCTGCACCGTGATGCGGTGTTTGAAATCTAGGGGGCAGGGAGAACGAGATCGGTGAGAATAGCCCTCTGCCCCTCCCCTGGAGTTACCACCTCCAAAAGATCACTGTCCCCCACTGTACTGGGGTCAGGGCTGGATTCTGATCTCAGCTCCCCAGGTCAATCCGGAGTCCTCCCGACTGTACTGGGTTTAGGGTCAGATTCTGATCTCAGCTCCCCAGAAGGTTTCCACCCTGGCATCTGCCCAGACACTCCAGATTTACACCGGGTGTCTCCGTTAGCAGCATTACCTGCACCTGCCCCTGCTGGGAAAGGAGAGTAACTAAGGTAATTAGCTTTGAGTAACCACAGTCTGGAGCCCTCCATACTCCCAGCCAAAGCCCAGAGTGGGGCATGGCCTGGGCACGTGGCCATGGAGGGGAGCAGGGTGGCACAGGGAGAAATGGGGATTCAGAGCACGGGATGGGGGAGCAGCCCTCCTGCTATGAGCCCTGGATTGCCCTAGCCCTCAGCCTGCTAGTGCCCCCAATCCCAACCCGTAGCCCCCTGCCATCCCAGCCCTGGGGTCCCTCCAGCTCTCCTGGTGCGTCCCAACCCACAGCGCCCAGGCCTGTACCGAGGGGCATGCTGATCCTCTCGCTGTCCCGCCCCTTGAGTTTGTTCCTCTTGAAAGTGCCCTTCCTGCGCTTCACATTGGGGGGCTCCTTGTTCATCTGCTGGATGAGCAGTGTGAGCTCCCGCTCAAACACCTCCAGCTCCCACTGGGCCAGCTGATGCTCCCGCTGCCGCAGGAACTCCTCATGGGACTTCTGCTCCAGTGCCGCCCGCTGCAGCTCCTCCTCCCGGCTCAGCAGCTCCTGCCGTGGAGTGAGGATGTGGTCACCGAGCCGCTGGGGGGAGGGCATGGGGCTCACACTTTGCTGGCAGCACTGACTGCAGTGCCCCTGGGCACCATTAGGGGGCGTGAGGGGGCAGGGAGGGAGGCTCAGAGGGAAATGGGAATGCCAGGCTGTGGGGAACAGTCAGGGGGCTCAGTAAGGAGTAGGAGCCAAGGCTGTGGGGTCTGAGTTGGAAGGGGGGGGAATTGAGAGGGGGCTGGCCTTTGGGGGATGGGGGGGGGCCTGGCTGCAGGGGCACAGTGGGGAGTGGGGACCAGGCTGTAGGGGCTGAGTGGGGGGTGGACTTTAGGGACTCAGTAGGGAGTGGGGGGGCAGGGCTGCAGGGACTGAGTGGGGGTGCTGGGTTTGGGGGGCTCAGTAAGGAGTGGGGGAGCTGCACTGTAGGTGCTGAGTGGAAAAAGGGGTTGAGGAGGGGACTGAGCTGCAGGGGCTGGGGGGGGCTGGGCTGCAGAGGTTCAGTGGGGAGTGCGGGGCCTGAGTAGGGAGTGGGGGACTGGGGTGTGGGGGTTGAGGGGACGCCAGGCCATGGGGGCTCAGTAGGGAGCAGGAGGCTGGGCTGAAGGGGGCATGGGGGAGCTGTACCTTTTCCTTGGCTCGGAGCTCATCAAACATGCCCTGGATCTCCAGCTTCCAGTCATCCTGCATGGAGTGGAAGGAGTCCTGGGGCATCTCCTCCAGCACCTGGGCCTCCAGTGCCGTCAGCTGGGCCAGGATGGAGTTGAAGCTGGGCCGCCCATGGGGGTCCTGGTCCCAACACTCTGGGGGCGGGGGGGGAAGAACAGGACATGTCAGGATCTGTCTCATCCAGCAGGGGTAGGGCAAACTCTGCCTCACTCAGACTGCCCAGCCACCCAGGATCTGGCCCTGGTGAGACACAGGTCCTGCTGTCTCTCTATTCACTAGGCCCCACACCCCTCCCACAGCTGGGATAGAACAGGGGTCCTGTCTCCCTCCCTGCCTTACCTGCCATGAGCTGGGCAAAGGGCTGGGGGCAGGTGGAGGGGATAGGCAGCGTCAGCTTGTTGACGGCAACACCATAGGCCACAGCCAGCCCGTCAATGCCGCGGTATGGGACCTCCCCAGTCAGCAGCTCCCACAGCAGCACACCATAGCTGGGAGGGGAGAGAGCGTTAGTGGTGGGGAGGGGAGACCATCCCCAGCATCCCTCATCCCCGTGGTAACCCAAGGGGGGGCAGGAAAGAGGAAAATGGACATTAGACCCCCTCCCCGCACAGTGCTAGGATGGAACCCAGGCATCCTGGCTGGCCTGTGAGTGCTCACCTCCAGACGTCGCTGCCCTTGGAGAAGGTGGAGGCCTTGATGACCTCGGGTGCCATCCAGGCGTAGGTGCCTGCTGCGCTCATTTTGGTGGTGCGGTGCCACTCTCGCGCCAGCCCGAAGTCTGTGATCTTCAGCGTCTTCCCGTTCATGTCCTCCTCTTCAATGCGCTGGGACAGCAGGACTTGGGGGGTGAAGGAGACAGGGGTCAGTGCCCCTGCAGGGGAAAGATGCCATGTCCCACATATCGGAGCCCACACCCCCTAAAGGGGACAGGCCCCAAGGCCTCCCAGCCATGGCTGATGTGCTGTTTGCAGCACATTTCCTGTGACTTTTTTCTGGGGATCCTGTTGTTGTAGGAAGACAGTCTGAGACACAAGCTCTTATATTAGAAGCCTGGTATCACTTCCCCTTTCCCAGGGCTCATGGACTAGTTCATGCTGAGGCAGGTGCCAGTGGGGACGAATCACTGGCAGCTGCTCCTTGGCAAAGCTGGATCAAGAGCATTTCATAGCTGGGGAAACTGAGGCAGGAAGGAGGGACTTGGGAAAGCTCTGCACAGAGTCTCAGTAGCAAAGCCGGGACAGAACTCACGAGCCCCAACTCCCAACCCCCCCACTCTAACCATTAGCCCGCACTCGCCTCCCAGAATTGGACAGAGAACCCAGGAGTCCTGACATCCAGCTCTGTCCAGCTGGGCTCTGTAGCCCCATGACCCGTAGGCGAAAGAGAAACATTCCCTGAGACTGTGCTGCACTAAGGGGCCCATTGTGCACGGCTGGCTGGAGAATTAGTGCTTTGTCTTCTGTCTCCGCCAGTCCCCCCCCACCAATGCTGCAGCCACACCCCCAGTGCTGCCCCCACCAGCTCCCCCCAAAGCTGCAGCCACACCCCCAGTGCTGCCCCCACCAACTCCCCCCAATGCTGCAGCCACACCCCCAGTGCTGCCCCCACCAGCTCCCCCCAATGCTGCAGCCACACCCCCCAGTGCTGCCCCCACCAGCTCCCCACAAAGCTGCAGCCACACCCCCAACACCCCAGTGCTGCCCCCACCAGCTCCCCACAAAGCTGCAGCCACACCCCCAGCACTACCCCACCAGCTCCCCGCCACACACCCCTAGCGCTGCCCTCTGCCATTTGCCCTCATCACTGCCCCCTGCCTCTCCCCAACGGCCCAGCTCTGCCCCCTAGTTCGACAGCCACACTCCAGTGCTGCAGCACATCCCCAGCACTACCCCCCGGCACTGCAGCCACACCCCGAGCGCTGTCCCCACCAGTACCCCCCTAGTGCCATAGCCACACCCCCAGCACTGCCCCTGCCAGCCCCCCCCAACACTATAGCCGCACCCCCAGCACTGCCCCTGCCAGCCTCCCCAACACTATAGCCACACCCCCAGCGCTGCCCCCACCAGCTACCCCCCAGCACTGCAGCCACACCCCCAGCCCTGCTCCCGCCAGCTTCCACCCTCCCCGGTGCTGCAGCCACACCCCCAGCACTGCCCCTGCCAGCTCCCCCCTAGTGCTACAGCCACCCCCCCCCAGCACTGCAGCCACACCCCCAGTGCTGCCCCTGTCAGTTCCCCCAGCACTGCAGCCACTCCCCAGTGCTGCTCCCGCCAGCCCCCCCCCCACAGGTACAGCCACACCCCAGCACTGTCCCTGCCAGTCCCCCACAGAGGTACAGCCACACCCCAGCACTGCCCCTTCCAGCCTTCCCCCCAGCCACACCCCCAGCGCTACAGTCATTCCCCCAGCACTGCCCCTGCCAGCTCCCCCCAGCCACACCCCCAGCACTGCCCCGCCAGCTCCCCCCCAGCACTGCAGCCACACCCCCAGTGCTGCTCTCACCAGTCCCCCCAGCGCTGCAGCCACATCCCCAGCACTGCCCCTGCCAGTCCCCCCCAGAGCTACAGCCACACCCCTAGCACAGCCCCTGCCAGTCCCCCCCAGAGCTGCAGCCACACCCCCAGCACAGCCCCTGCCAGTACCCCCCAGCGCTGCAGCCACACCCCCACCACTGCCCCTGCCAGCCTCCCCAATGCTGCAGCACACTCCCACCACTCCCCCTGCCAGCTCCCCCCAGCCACACCTCTAGTGCTGCCCCCACCAGCTCCACCCCCCAGTGCTGCAGCCACTGCCTCTCTCCCTCCCTTCTCCCCAGTACAGCATCCACCATTTGGACCCTCCAGGAGGGAGGAGGAAGAGCAAGATAGGGGTCCCTTTCCCAGGCACCAGAGCAGAGCTGGAATCCCCCAGCCCTGGGTCCCTCCCCTTTTCAACTCTGCCATCCCCTCTCCTGGGTCCTCTGCACTTACACTCCCTCCTTGTCTGCTGTTTTCTCTCTTCTCCCCCACCATTGCCAGCTGAGAGGGGCAGGAAACCAGGGCAGGAAGCTGCCGGAAGGAAGCTGAGAAGGGGAGCCCTGGGCCAGGCCAGGCGCTCCCACAGCTGGGGCCGGGGGAACAGCTGGACAACAGCTCCAACTGCCCCGTCAGCAGCCCCCTTACTCCCTCCCCCACCCTGGGGGCCCCCAGATCACAGACCCCACTGTCCCATCCCACACCCCGTCTGCTTTCCAGACCACAGCCCCCAATGCTCACCACAGCCCTCCATTCAATGCCCCTCCCCCAGCCTGGATCCCCCAATAACCAGTCTCTCACCACAGTCCACCAATAGCCCCCACCTCACAGCCACCCCAATAACTCCTCCCCTCCCCCACAGCCTCCAATTTTTATTCCCTCTTCCTCATGCTGTGACCCTCCCCACATTGGATCCTGCATGCTGCAGTGCTCTAGGTCCCCACCACAGCCCCCCAATACTCTTCTCCCCCACCTAGTCTCTCTTCCCCATACTGTGGCCTTCCCTTCCCAGTCCCTCTCAGCCACCCCAATACCAGACCCCTGCCCAAGCAGTGTCCTCCCTCCTCCAGTGTCCCTCAGGGCCCATACTGCCCCCTGGGCAGGCCAGGCCCCCGTTAAAGGGAGTTCCTCACTGTGTGGGGGCAGGATAGGCAGCCCTGCCCTCCTCCAAACACAGCCCCACCTACAGGCACTTCCAGTGGAGCCAGTTCCAGAGCTAGTTGGGCAGACAGGAACCAATCTAATTTAGAAAGACAGGAAACGGGCCTCTGACCTTGGGTAAGTCCCTTTCCTTCCCCAGTGCCTCAGTTTCCTTTCCCACCCTTTAGTCAATTCAAATTGTGCGCTCTTAGGGGCAGAGATTCTCTCTCTCTAAGTGTGTGCAGTGCCCGGCCCAACAGGACCTTGATCTTGGTTGGGGGTCTGTGCAGCGTCTGGCCCACAGGGCCCCTGATCTCAGTTGGGGTGGGAGTCAGGGTCTGTGTGGAGTCCAGCCCCATGGGCCCTGATCTCAGTTGGGGGGCTCGTGATCTGTATAGCAACCAGCCCCGAGGGTCCCAATCTCAGCCTGTGCCCCAATGCTGCCCTCTCCCAGTCCCTGAGGAAGGCCACCCCTGCCTTGGGGGTTGGCTGCAGCCCTGGAAAGGGGAGAGAACACTGAGGAGTCAGCCTGGGAGGGGCCATTTGTACAGAGCCAGCTGTGAGCCTGTGCCTCCACCAGGCACCAAGCACAAGGGGCAGCTGGTATGTGTCCCTGTACCCTCCCACCAGCGGGTCTAGTCCCCCTCAGTCTCACCACCCTGTGACCCTTTCTAGCCCCAGCCTGCCTGCCCCAGCTCCTCCCAGTGCTGCAGAAGCGCTGATCCAGGCACCACACAAGCCACAGCCCCTGCCTGCCCACCCCTGCAGCAGGGCATGCTGGGAACTCAATGTGGCTAGGCCAAGGCAGTGCCAGCCAATCAGCTCCTTAGGAGCCAGTGGGATCCTAACAGGGAAGGGGTCAACCAGGGTGAAAGTCATGCCCCAACCTTCCACTTAAACAGTTCATTATTTATTAGGTTAGGAACAGGGATAGAACCCGGAGTACTGGCTTCTAACCCACCCCTGCTCTTACCACTAGACCCCAATCCCCTCCCATAGCTGGGGATAGACTCTCAGCCTCCCGCTGCTCTAACCATTCATCTCCACTCTTCCTAATCAAGCCAGTCTGGCCCCAGGCTCCCTCACTGTCAAGCCTCTAAAGGGGACGTCTACACTGTCTACAGTGCGCAGCACCGAGTCTGAGCCTGGCTCTGTTGACCTGGCTCAGGCTGAGGGGCTGTACAATTGCAGTGTAGACCTTCGGGCTCGGGCTGGAGCCCAGGCTCTGAGACCCTGGCGAGCCCAGAGTCAGCTAAGCCGGACCAGCTGTGGCGTATGCAGTGTCTTTTATCGCAGTGTGGACATGCCCTAACACTCCTGGTATCTCATTCAATCCAGTGGAACCCCCTGAGCCAGCAAGTCCCCCTGACCCTGGGGCTAGATCGGAGCCAGTGCCCCTGGGAGTGCCAAAGCCTAAATCCCATTCCCCGCCCCCTGCATTTTATGTACATGTTAAAATCTAAGGTCCCACAACTGTCATCACTTCCTGCTGCCCAGGGTCAATGAGGTCAGAACTCAGATGCACCAGCTGAGCTGTGTGAGAGGTGCAGGGAGGGGGGCAGGGCTGGGATAGTAGGAGGCTGCAGGTCGGGATTGAGGTACACCAGTGGACCTGGGGGGATCCTGTGCGGGCTGCAGGTTGAGGCAGATTAGGGGTCTGTGGGGCCCTGGGCCAAAGCAAGTGGGGGCCCCTCCACCCCCCTTATGCCTGCAGTCTCCCCACCCCTTCCTGGTGCTCCTGCCAGGGAAATGGGGTTGGGGTGCGGGGGCTTTCCCTGCCCTCCTTCCAAAGCGCTCTTGCTGGGGAGCGAGGTTGGAATGCAGGGGCTTTCCCTGGCAGAAGCGCCAGGCAGGCAGAGTTAGTCAGGGCACAGGGTGCCCATTTTCTAGGGGCCACCCAATTGACCAGGGCCCCTGGGCACAGGCCCCGTTGGCCAAATGGCTATTCTGCCACGGCCTGCAGGTTGGATTTGAGGGACACCAATGGAGCTGGACGGATCGCATGGGGCAGAGTGACACTCACTGTTGTTGGACTTGAGGTCACGGTGGATGACAGGTACGATGGCCCCGCAGTGCAGGTACTGCATGCCCCTGGCAATCTGCACCGCCCAGTCCACCAGCACATGGGGAGGGATCCTGCGCCCAGCCAGGGCACGGCTGAGTGGGCCCCCAGCAGCGTACTCCATCACCAGGCACAGGTTGGGCTCCTGCAGGCAGACGGCCTTGAGGGTAATGATGTTGGGGTGGTGCAGCATGGCAAAGAGCCGGGCCTCCTGGCGCACACTCTCTGCTGTGGCACTGATGTCCTCATCCGGGTCCTGGCGCGCCGCCTTCACCGCCACCAGCTCGCCCTTCCAGCTGCCACGGTACACCTTGCCGAAGCCCCCCACTCCAATCACCTCCTCCAGCCGCAGCTCCCGGAAGTCAGCGTGAACTGGAGCCTCGCCATAGCCAACTGGCTGCAAGGAGACGTAGCTGGAGGGGAAGATGCCCACCTGGCTCCGCACTCGCCTGCCCACCAGCCTCATCACCAGACACGGTGGAATCCCATGACAGCACCTCCACGCGGTCCCCCTGGCGCAGGCTGAGCTCGTCGCTGCTTGCCGCCTCGTAGTCAAAGAGCGCCGTCCACACTGGGTTGGTGTAGGCCGCCCCACCACTCCTCTCCGGCGCCCATGCACCCTTCCGCAGCAGGTTCTTCAGTGGCTCCATCCTGGGTCAGAGGCTGGGGGCAGCCTCTAGTGAGACTCTGCCCAAATGTGGCCCTTCACGGCATGGGCATATTCCCAGAGAGGTGCTGCAAGGCCAGCCTGGGGGTCCAGCTCACAGGGGTCTCACAGGAGCAGGATGGTTATAGGGCTGGGAAACCTGCACACTTACAGGAGTCCCCTTCCATCTGGGAACTAGGATTGGCACTTACAGTTTAATCCCCCCCTTGCTAGGGCAGGATCATCCCAGTTACAATCTATTTCGCCTGTCAGGGGCCATGATCATCCCTGGCAGTCTATTCCCCCTTCCCTCTCTGGGGGGGGGGGGGGCGCAGACTTGTTCTCTCCGGTCTATTCCCCCTCACAAGGGGTGGGATCACCCCCTACAGCCTGCTCCCCTCAACAGGGACCAGGTTCACCCCCTACAGCCCACCTCCCCACAGGGACCAGGATAATCCCCTACAGACTGCCCCCCTCCACAGGGGCTAGGATAGCCCCCTACACCCTGCCCCTTCCACAGGGACCAGGATCACCCTCTACAGCCCACCCCCGCGAGGGGCTAGGATCACCTCCTACCACCTGTTCCCCACCACAGGGACCAGGATAACCCTTACAGTCTGTCCCCGTCCACAGGGGCTAGGATAGCCCCCTACACCCTGCCCCTTCCACAGGGACCAGGATCATCGTCTACAGCCTGCCCCCCACCCCCAGGGGCTAGGATCACCCCCTTAACGCCTGTTCCCCCGCACAGGGACCAGGATAACCCCTAGAGTCTGCCCCCCTTCAAAGGGGCTAGGATAGCCCCCTACACTCTGCCCTCCCACAGGGACCAGGATCAACCCCTACAGCCTATCCCCCCAGGGCCACAGAAGTGCCCCTCTGCCTGAAGGGTCCTCCACTCCGATCTAGCTACGGCCCCGGCAATCTCCAAGCACCCAGAGGCCCCGGCTTCCCGCGCCCTGCCTTGCCCTGCCCAGACCCCGATCCCTCCAGCTTGCCCGGCCCGAGCTCTGTCCCAAGCCGCGGTAGAGCGAGGAGGAAATGCCTCGGCTGGAGAAGTTCCCCGGCTGGAAGACGCCGCTCCTGGGGGCGTCTCTCGGGCAGGGTCCTGGCCGATCCAGGCGTGGGAAATGCCTCTGCCCCTCGGTCGCTGGCCACCCCAGGCACCCACAGGAAGCCAGCGGGCTCCGGGCGCAAAGATCGATCGTCCGCGGCGACGGCCCGGTCTATCCGCCTCTCCCGGGGTGTGCTCCGGCTCCCCCAGCACAGCGCCCGCTGGCCTGGCCCGTCCCCCCGCCCCGCACAGGCTCTGGGGTGGAGTCTGGGACCAGGAAGGCGGAGAGGGTCACATTGTTACCGGGACAAAGGAAAAGGAACAAGAGCGGAGACACAGTTCAGGAGTCCGACTAGAGTAGGGGGAGGGGCTCGGAGCCAGGACTCCTGGGTTCTCTTCCGATCTCTGGGAGCGGCAGCGGAGTGAGTTAGGCTGGGAGAGCTGTGAGCCAATACACCTGGGTTCTAGCCCCAGCTCTGAGAGGAAGTAGGGTCTAGAGGTTAAAACGGGGGGCTGGGAGACAATGCCTGGGCTCCTCAGTCATTCCTCTCCTGGCTCTGCTCATTCATGAGTTGTTCCGAATTTGCTTTTCTGGGTTGTAGCAAAAGTGAGCTCCCCTGCGGAGCTGCCCAGCCAGGAACTCCCCCACAGCAGTGCCCAGGTGGGGGCTCTGGCACTGCCAGCTCCCCCCCGGTAGTGCCCGCTGCCCAGCCTGGAACTCCCGAGATGTGAGCTTTCTCATAGCAGTAGCCAAAATGGGCTTCAATGCAGTAAGCTTCCCCAGAGGCAGTTCCCAGCCAGGAACTGTTGTGTGGGTACTCACTACCAGATGCATAAACCCATCCCCACTAAAGTCAGCAGTTCCCTTGGGAATGGCTTAGTCCCATGACCATTTTCTAAAGGATTTGGGGAAATATTCTTGGTTTCCTGACTGCTGGGCCATAGTAAGCTTTCTGGGGCAAGAACTGCCTCAGATTGTTAGTGTGTATTATGATTGTGCTGGGCAGACTGACAGATATCACAGCCCCTCTCCAACTGGATGCTGCACAGACCCTGACTGAAATCAGGGCCATGTTGTGCCAGGCACTGTATAAACCTTAACCAAGATCGGAGCCCCCCATTACATTGGGCACTGTATTGACCTTGACCCCATGGTGACAGCACTTGACTGGGACTCAGGACTCCTGGTTCTATTTTCTATTCTGACATTGGTCTGCTGTGGGACCCTAGCTGAGTCCTTTCCCTCACACTATTTAGACTATAAAAGCAACAAAGAGTCCTGTGGCACCTTACAGACTAACAGACGTTTTGGAGCATGAGCTTTTGTGGGTGAATACCCACTTCGTGCATCCGATGAAGTGGGTATTCACCCACGAAAGGTCATGCTCCAAAAAGTCTGTTAGTCTATAAGGTGCCACAGGACTCTGTTGCTTTTACAGATCCAGACTAACACAGCTACCCCTCTGATACTTTACACTATTTAGACTGTGAGCTCTTTGGATCAGGGACTGTCACTCACATTGTGTCTGTGCAGAAAGATTTTGCAATTCATATAATAAATAATAATTAACTGTCAATCCTCATTGCTTCCTATTGGGGCCTGATCCTTGGGCATCACTCCATTTACTTCCCCTCAGCAAGGGGGAGAGAATGAGGGGTATGCACCCTGCTTATTCCTAACTCCAGTCACTCTGACCCAGTTTTCTACCTCCAATACACAAGAGAAGCCCTGTATGGAATACTAGCCTACTACTACAGCTGGCTAACAGAGTGACACATGTAACTTTGAGGATGGTGCCTGGAGGGAGTTGTTCAAGCTCCACTGACAGCCTGTGATGGGGAAAAGAACTCAAGCATCCAACTCAATGTCACAGATTATTGGCTGAGGGCCCCATACATCTGGGGCAGCCAGTGCCCATCAGAGCCCCAGGTCCTATCCAGGAGCCTGGGATCCTGATGAAATATGAGTGAACATCATCCCCTGTGAAACGCCCCCTGGAAACCTAGTAGGGAGACAGGTTGGACATTACCACAGCCTGGGCTAGCCTTCCAAATCCAGCCCCATGGGGACTGCTAGTGCCCAGCTAATCGGGCCCCATGCGCAGCCAGACACCCGGAAGCGCAGAGTGGTAAAGCTCAGCTCAGCTCTCCTACTCACCACCCCCACCCTCTTCTTCTCTAGCCTATTATTTGGTTAGTGAGCATTCGCGCCCCCAACACACCCCTTTAACCCTTCTTCAATTCTTATTGGGGGAGTAAAATGTCGATTAAAAAACTCAGTCCAATAGAAATGAAGGCCTAGAGAACGCGCGAGCGAACGCCCGGACCATGCGCATGCGGAGTTCACCATCCTGTATCTACCTTGGGGATCAGTTGCCCAGTTAGGGCCCTCAACTTGTGTGCGCATGCGCACCTCCAAGCTCCTCGGGGCTCGAAGAACCCGATTGAGAGGGAAGAATGGCGGAGATAAAACCTGATGCGCATGCGTGAACAAAATTCCGCGAAATCTGCTCACGCACACAGAGAAAATTTCTCATTGGGTCGGGGGGGGGAGGCGGGATAGTAGTGCGCATGCGTATAGAGGACACAATTAGTGCATGCGCAATGGTGCTTCAGCCCTCGGCAGTTTCTCAGTTGACCCAAGCACCTTAACTTCCGCTTCCTGGCTCTCTGTGTGTGTGTATTTGGGGTGGAGAAGGTGGTCAGCGCATGCGTGCTTCTCCTGCTGTTCCTGCTGCTCCCCGGGCTCCTCTTCCGGCCTCCCCAGTTTCTAGTTGGGTTGAGGTGCCGCGGCCGGGTGACCCCTCCGCTCGGGGCTACCGAACTGACCTCTGACCCCGGAAGTGAACAAGATCTTGGCCCCCCCCCCCCTTAGCATTCTCGGGCTGGCTTCTACCCTCGGGTTCCCCCGGCTGCCTGGGCCCTTCACTAGTGGGGTCCACTGCCCGTACCCCCCATCCCTGGGCCCCCCGACCCTCGGGTTCCCCCGGCTTCCTGGGCCCTTCACTAGTGGGGTCCCCTGTCCCCGTCCCCTCACCCTGGGCCCCCCGACCCTCGGGTTCCCCCAGCTGCCTGGGCACTTCACGTGTGGGGTTCCCCACTTCTGCTCCTTATCTAGGTTCCCGCTTTCTTGGGCTCCCCTGCCCCCCAACCCTCTTGCCGGGGTCCCCACTTGCTTGCCCCGTAGCCCAGCTCCCCTGCCCCCACTACACCAGCTACGCTCTCCACAGGGTTGCGCTTTCCCACCCGCGGTCCCCCCTCAGCACCGTGTGACCACTCCCTCCTGGGCCATTCACCTCACTGAGCCTCCCCTCTCCTGGGGTCCCCATCTGCTGGGCTGCTGTTCAGTGGCAACAAGGCAGGTGCCAGCCTGTTTGCCAGGGCACCCTCTCCTATGTCCCCAGTTGGTCCCATCTCTACTTAAGCTTGCAGTCCCCTCCACTGGAGAGTTAGCTCCCTGCCAGCCTACCTCCTTCCTCAGCCCCTCCACTGTTTAACTGTAATTTCCTTGTGACAGTGGAGACCACCCCTCTCCAGCAATCATAATGGCATGAACGAAGTGGGGGGTCGTGAATGCGGAGGGAGGGAGGAGGGCACCCCGGATGGCTAGTGAGACTTCACAGCAGTGGTAGCTGAGGTTCTCACGTGTGGGTGTGTGAGGTGCCCATCCCCGCTGGAGGAGTGCAGCCTAGTTTAACAGGGAGAGGGGGTGGGGTCTGTGTTTGGAGTCCCAGCCTGCGGATCATGGCCTTCAAGTTGCCTTGATGAAGGATATTACAGGTGCAAGCTTGGCAGTCACGTTCCCTGAGCAGGAGGAACGGGCGGAGGGGGAGGAGGAAGAGGCACCGCCGTGGCCATGGGCTCGCAGGTGCTGCAGATCCTGCGCCAGGGTGTCTGGGCCTCACTGACAGGTGGCTGGTTCTTCGATCCCCACCAGAGCACCTTCTCCAACTGCTTCCACCTCTATACCTGGATCTTCCTGCTCACGTTCCCTTTCCTGCTCTACATGGTGAGTCCACCTCAGGCCCCTCACTGCAGACTTGGAGTTAGGCACCTGACACTAGTGTCAGTTGTGCACATCACTCTTGATAACCTGGGGTGTGGGGTCCTGGCATTGATGTCCCAATTTGGGGTCCTGCGACACCTGCTCTTGCATTCATGCACTGGCGTGATTTAGCATATGTATTTCAGTAGGGTTTGGCACGCTGACCAGGGCCCCTGTTGTTCTGAGTGCTGAAAAGACACCCCTCACTGATGTTGCCCCCTGCCCCATTTGTGCACAGACAGGCTATGAGAGAAAATCTCTGCACTGAAGAGCTCCTAGTCTAAGTAGGCAAAGGATGGGAGGGGAAATTGAGGCACTTAGCAGTGAAGGATGTGGCCCAAGGTCATCCCACAGGTCAGTGGCAGAGCTGGGAGTAGAACTTGTATCTTTCTCACCCTGCCTCCCTGGCCCGACTTGCACTGAGCTGTTTGCTCTATAATGTAGGGGCTGATCCCCAGAGCTAACTCTCTCCTGGAGATGAGCGCCCACTGAACTTGACACAGAAATTAGCAGCAGCGTGGGGGACTCCTCAGTCCATTATTGTCACTGGCTGAGCCTTTGGTGGAGGGGATGATCAGCAAGTTGGGGTTCAGAGAGGGGTGATGGGTTTGTGTGTGAGGGGTTGAGTGGAGTGCAAGGTGACTGTGTTCAGTCTTGCCCTGCCTCGGTATCTCACTTTCTTCATCTGTAAAATGGGGAGACAATCTTACCTTTGCCTGTTGTTGTGAGCTCTCTGGGGCAGGGACCATCCGTCACTGCATCTGCACAGCTCCTAGCACAACAGAGCTGCAGCCTTCAGCTGGAGGAGGGGGATCTGTGCAGTGGTGAGGGGCTCTGGTCATGATTGCGGGGAGGGGTCCAAGCAGCACCCAGCACAATGGGGGGCCTCGGTCTCAGTGGGGAAAGGAGTCTGTACAGTGCCTGGAGCTATGGGGGGGCATAGTCTTGGTCAGGGGGTCCTTGCCCAATCTCTGCCTAGGACAGTTGAGTGGTCTGTGTGGCATGAGGGTGCCCCAATCTTGACAAAGAGCAGTAGAGGGGTCCAGGCACCTCCTGGTGTGACCAGGGTGCCCAATTTCAGTTGGAGGCTGGGGTGCTCTGAGCATACCTGGTGAGGAAGAGAAGGCTTGAGCTTGGAAGCAGTTTGTAAGCGCAACTGTAACACAAACAAATGTTGACAGGGCCTTGCTTGAGCTGCTGTTACAAGAGATGCCCGAGGCAGGGAAAACTGAGGGAACCAGAGCAGGCCTGATACCGGCCCTCCCAGTGCCATTCTCTGCCCTCTATCTGCACTGATTGAAATAGCCGAGCTGCGAAAAGGGCATTGGAAGCCCCTTTCACTCCTCTGACACAAGGCTGGGGTGGGGCAGGGTGGAGGGTATGTGGCAGATGCTGCAGGGGAATGTTTGTAACCAAAGAGAATGGGGATATTTTGTGAAACTTGCACAGTTTGTGTTGGGGACAAGATGCCCGGCCATGGCTGGTGCTCCTGGCACTGTGGTGTTATAGGTGGTAAATAAAAATCAGCTTCACTTGAGCCAGGATGCACAGTGTTGCACAGCAAGTAGGTGGGTAGTGCTGGGGATAGAACCCTGCTGTCACTCACTAGGCTGCACTGCCCTCCCAGCGCTGGCGATAAAACCCAGGAGTACTGTGCGTGAATGTCTCTTGGCAGCTGAAGACACTTAAACACTATCTCAACAAGCAGCTTAAACAGAGGTGATGGGAGAGAAAGTGACCCAAACACTGCTGCCCCGGAGCTCTGTTACCAGCTTCCCCAAGGGGCCAAGAGACTGGGTCTATAGAGCCCATGTATTACAACCAGAAGTGTTTCCCAGTGGTTGGGAGGCAGTATTCCTGGGTTCTATTTCTGCCTCTGGGAGTGGAGTGGGGTTTAGTGATTAAAGTAGGGCTGGTGATGGCTAGGGGGCCGGGTTCTTTCCCTGACTCTGAGAAGGGAGTGGGGTCTAATGGTTAGAGGGGAAGAGCAGGAGGACCTGGGAGGATTCCTGGGTTTAACCTGACAAGTCATTGTTTGTGCCTGAGTTTCTATGTAGCAGGCGAAGTAGGCTGAGGTCACTGATGGAGAGCACGGTGGCCCCCTAATGCCCTGATTGGTGCTAACCCCGTGCTGTCCTGTCTTTCTCTGCCAGGTGCTGCCACCCAGCATGCTGGTAGCTGGCATATATTGTGCAGTTATAGCTGTCTTCTTCACCACCATCAAGACCATCAATTTTCGGCTGCACACCATGTTCGACCAGGGCGAGATTGTGGAGAAGGGTGGCTCTGTGCTGACTGATGGGGCCAAGGCTGAGGAGGGTACTGCAGGGGATGACAGCAACCTGGCGAGGTGGGTCGCCAGCATCTGGGGTGCATGGAGGGGAGAGCAGTAAGGTCCAGGGCTGTTTGTAAGGGATTCTTCACCTCATGCTAAAATACAGCTGCCTCAGGTGGAGTGAGGGGGCTGTTTATACAGGGATCCTTTACCTGACATGGAGATTCAGCAGCTTCTCAGGTTGGCTCATTGGTCTTGCCTATGAGGGGGGATATCAGGTATTGGGGGCCTGTTGGTCTGATCTGGGGCAGCAGGTCTGTTCTCACTGCTCTCTGTACTTGCGTTAACTGCTCAACCATCAATGCATGTCCATGCAATGCTCCCTCCCTCTCTCTGCAGAGACCCGGGTGGGGGAGTCGAGATGACAGTGTTCCGGAAAGTCAGCTCCACGCCCCCAGTGAGATGCAGCTCCCAGCACTCAGTATTTGGTTTCAACCAAGTCATGGTGAGTACTGGGGCTATCCTCTGGGCTTCCTGTTGCCTTCCTGGCTGGGAGGTTCCCACTGGCGATCCCTCGTCCTAGGAGAGCTGGGTTTCTACCACCTTCCCCAGCCCAGGGAGTTGAGGCGTGTGTGTATGTGAGCGCTGGGCAAGGGCATATACAACCAGTCCCTCTGCCTCATCCCAGAGGTGGCTGCATGTGAGTGGTGGGTGTTGGGGGTGAGGAGGCCTCTCTGATTTATAAAGCACTTCTGCTCCTTGGGTAGCGGTGGGAGAGTTGTCTTTCCTCACCCCGGTGCAATCAGTGAGGCGCCTGGCCCTCCCACAGCCACTGCCACTCCCACATGCTTTTTGCAGCCTGAGCCTGGTGTTTGGGTCAGTTACGCTTGCATCACAGTTTGTGGTGGCTGCCCTGCAGCAGGGAGGCTAGAAAACTCCGTCCGTGCCCCGCAGGCCCCGTTGGTGCATCAGGAGGGCTGGGCATTGGGCTCTCTGCAGCGAAGGGCTCTCCTGGGCCTGCCTGGCTGCGGACATTGGCATGTAACCCCCTGACTGATTCCTCCTCATAGGAGCTGTTGCCCCACTTGGAGGACGCAGGAGCAGCGAGAGGTGAGTGGGTGGCAGGCTCCCCGCCCCCAGTAACCCAGCTGGCCCAGTGCAAATGTTTTGCCCGCCCACACCAGGGTCCCTGACCCTTTGGGGTGCCTGCCTCGTGCTGCAGCCATGGGAATTGCCCCTCTCCAGAGTGTTCCCTGATTGCCTCTTGCTGCTTAATATCCTACCTTGTCCCTCCTCTGGCAACCAGAACCACAGAGCTGGGGGTGGATATTCCATTGACTTCCCGGCCTTGGGGCCAGACTGCAGCTGGGGTCCCCTAGAGGGGAGAGGCCTTGTATCCTCTTCCCCATGCCCAGGCTGCCCCCTATCCTGGGGCTGGATCGGAGGCACCGCCCCCTAGAGGAGAAAGGCCCCATGTCACATTCCTTGAGCTACCTTGACCAAGTTTCCCAAAGAAACTCAGACTTGAAGGTACCCGGGGGGCACAGCTGGAACATCTATATATCAGAGCCGCTTTAAGGTGACTTGAGCCCCACTAATTGCTGGTTCCGTTGTGAATATTGAAGCCCCACCCCTGACCCCACTGCCTGCAAGGAGAGCCTGGCAGTGCCATAGGTGTCTTTAGCCGGTGGTGTAAGGTGCGGGGAAGGCAGCAGTGTAGGCGATTCGAGGTGGTGTGGAGTGCAAAGGGAGCAGGGAAGGCAGGTCTCCCCTTCGGATCAGCAGCCTCTGTACTCCAGTAATGCCTTCTTCCTTTTCCATTCGCCCTTCAGACATCAAGGAGCTAGTGCGGGAGCAGGGCAGCAATAACGTCATTGTCACTTCGGCGGACCGCGAGCTGCTCAAGTGTGGCTCCCAAGAGAACATCAGTAGGTGCCCTGCATGAGGGGTGAGGTGGGGCTGTACACCATGAGGGGAGCCCGGCTCCCAGGAGAACATCAGTAGGTGCCCTGCATGAGGGGTGAGGTGGGGCTGTACACCATGAGGGGAGCCCGGCTCCCAAGAGAACATCAGTAGGTGCCCTGCATGAGGGGTGAGGTGGGGCTGTACACCATGAGGGGAGCCCAGCTCCCACGAGAACATCAGTAGGTGCCCTGCCTGGGGGATGAGGTGGGGCTGTACACCATGAGGGGAGCCCGGCTCCCAGGAGAACATCAGTAGGTGCCCTGCCTGGGGGATGAGGTGGGGCTGTACGCCATGGGGGGAGCCCGGCTCCCAGGAGAACATCAGTAGGTGCCCTGCCTGGGGGATGAGGTGGGGCTGTACGCCATGAGGGGAGCCCGGCTCCCAGGAGAACATCAGGAGGTGCCCTGGGTGGGGGTGGGGCTGTACAGCCTGAGGGGAGGCTGGCTCCCAGGATTCCGGGGGACGAAATGGAACCAGGCATCTCAGCCTCCAGTGCAGTAAATAGCTTGTGAGCCGCATCCAGGAGGGACCTGGGACAGGGGCTGGAAAGGGTCTGCTGCTTGGAGTGCAGTGTCAGGATTCCTGGGGTCTGTCCCAGCTCTGGAAGGGGACTGGGTCTAGTGGGTTAGAGTAGGGGGTCTGGGTGTCAGGACTCCCAGCTCATTGGGTAAGCATGGTGCCCTCCCCGTGCCTCAGTTTCCCTGCTGTTTGTGTAACCCATGTCTCGTTCCCTTGCAGTTGGTGACTCGCAGCTGACTTCTCTCGCCCCAGGGTCCTGTGGTGAAGCCCCAATGCCCCCTCCCAAGGCAGAGCCCCATGCAGCTGGGAAGAAGCCACCCCCCTCACTGCCAGCTCAGACGTCCATCCAGAGCACAGACTCCTCCGATCAGTCCCCCCTGGGCATGGGATCCTTGTCAGGGGTGGAGCCAGCGGTGCCGGGGGCTGGGGCACCACATGCCAGCGAATCAGAGAGTGCGGGCGACACCCCCCTCAGCCCCCTGATCAAGAGCAGCTTGAGCGAGGAGCTGAGCCAGAGCTTCCTGAGCCTGGCGCTGCCTGAGCGCACCATCCTGCGCACCAGCAGCCGCAAGGAGAAGTGCCGCTCGGGCACTGACTACAGGCCCCTGGAGGGGCGGGGTGAGCCCACCGAGGAGCGCCCCCGCAAGGCTGGTTCCTCCGACAGCTGCTTCAGTGGCACCGACAAGGAGACACCCAGCACTCTCAGCAGCTACCGCAGTGAGAAGACCAACTCCACTCATCTGGACAGCCCCTCGCTGGGGCCAGCCCTGGACGCTGGGGTCCTGCCGGACGGCAGCGACACAGACGCGCAGTCGGACAGCGAGCTGCTGCGCTCGCCCGAGCAGGGCCTGCTGGGGGAGCTAAGCTTCGCCAGCCACATGGATGATACCCAGAACACCCTGGCCTCGCTGGAGACGGTGCGGGGTGACGGGGAGCCCTGGGAGGGTCCAGCTGAGCAGGTGGTGCGGCCCAAAGACCTGGCCCTGCTGCGCCCGGGGCACAAGCCAGGGCGCCGGCGCCCCTCCCGCAAGCACGGCGGGGGCAGCAGCAGCTTTGACAGTGGGTACCCGCGGGACTATGCCCCCGTGCGCGCCATCCTGGACAGCAAGGCCTACAGTGAGACGTTCTTCGAGGATGAGGACTCAAGCGATGGCAGCGACCTGAGCCGTGCCTCCAGCCTGCCCTCCCAGCACAACTACAGCTCCGACACCTCCTCCAGCACCTCCTGCTACTCCCCGGAGGCCGCGCCTCAGCGCCCACGGCGCACCCCCAAGGCCGAGCCAGCCCCCGAGGTCACTGAGCCTCCCAAGCACCCGCACTACGCCCAGCGCAGCGCTAGCACGGCCAGCGCCAAGACCCACGCCCGTGTGCTCAGCATGGATGGGGGCAGCGGGGACAGCAAGGCCGCTCCGGTGCTCACTGTCTCCAAGTCAGACCTAGAGGCCCGAACGGGGCAGCCGGAGCACTTTTCCCCGTGCCAGCTGGAGTTGGGGGGCAGCACCCGCAGCCAGTCGGCGAACCAGCCTGGTTGGAGGGGGGAGCTGCTGGAGGAGGGGGCCGTTGGGGGAGGTGAGCAGCCACAGAGGGCCCTGGCTTTGGCAGCCCTGGGAGTCAGGGTGGGGAGTGATGTGCCCCTTCCCCTCCCACACACATGCACACTGCCCCACCTCAGCCTTCAGCCCCAGGATCCTATGTGTGAGCCCACAACTGGCATGAAGACCCCCCAGCCCAGGGACAGAGTGGGATTTAGCCTTTGTGGCCTGTTCAGCCTCTAGCCATCCTGCTGAAGGGCTGGGGTTGGTGTGATGGGGACCCCCGGCCCATTAGGAACCAGGCTGAGACCTGGCACACTCGTCTCACAGATGGGGCTGACTTGTAATCGTTATTGACCTAGAGCTGGATCAGAGCCAGTGCCCCCTGGAAGAGGTCCCCATTGGGTGGGGTTCTCTCAGTCCGGGGTTCCTGACAGCTCTCTCTCTCCGTTGCAGCCGCCACAGGTGAGGAGGGGAACAAGCGAGATCGGGTGAGCAATGTCAAACGCACCCAGGCCATGAGGCGGCGGCACAACGCAGGCAGCAACCCCACACCCCCGTCCTCGGTGATGGGGTCCCCACCCAGGTGACACTTCTCCCCACATGAAATACTAACACACCAGTCCATGCAGACATTCGCTCAGTCCCACCCCAGACAGCCCAGAGTCTGCCAACAGCATAGCCAGGCCCCATGCCCCAGCCTGGCCTGAGCACCCTGATCTTGACCTATAGCCAGTGGTGAGCTGGAGCTGGTTCGCACTGGTTCACAAGAACTGGTTGTTTGATTTAGAAGCCGGTGTAGAACCGCTTGCTAAAGGTGTGGCCTGGCTTCCCCAGGGGGCAATTTAAAGGGCCCTGCACCCCGCTAGAGGCTAGGAGCTGGGATTTCTGTGATTAGCCGGTGTCAGGGTCTGGATCTCACAGGAGAGCAATTCAAAAGGGCTGGAGCCCTGGGGTAGGGCTGCGGGGCTCTGGCAGCTATTTAAAGCACCGGGGCGGTAGAAGCAGGGGAGCTCCAGCCCTTTAAATAGCCCCTGCAGCCCCCGCGCTATCCCAGGGCTCTGGAGGTTAAAGGGCCAGGGTTCCAGCTGCCTCTGCTGCCCCGGTCCTTTAAATAGCTGCCAGAGCCCTGCCGCTTCCCCAGGGCTCTGGCAGCTATTTAAAGGGCTGGGGTGGTAGAAGAAGGGGAGCCCTGGGCCCTTTAAATAGCCCCCGGAGCCCCAGCTGCTGCTGCTACCCCAGTGGGGGAGGAGAAACTTGTGGGTTCTGAGGGGGGCAGTTGGGGGCAGGTCATGGGTTGGGGTAAGATGTGTGTGGGGGGAGGGGAGGAGACAGGCACGTGAGGCTTGTACTGTACTCACCGTGCAGTTCCCTACTGGGTCTTCGGCGGTGGGAGTGGTGAGGTCTTCACTCACTCTGGATGAAGGACCTGCCGCCGAAATGCCCCTGAAAACCCTGAGCGAGTGAACACGCACGCATCCACCCACCTGCCACCAAAGTGCCGCTGAGGACCTGGTAGGGAACCCGTTCTTAGGATTTTGGGAGCTCATCACTGCTGTCCCAGCCCTGGGCTGCCCCCAACCCTGCCATTGCCACTCTGTCCTGACCCGCAACCCCCGGCTATCCTAGCCTTGCCCCTCCATCTTGCTAACACTACCTCCCACACTCTGCTCATGGCTGAACCTTGGCTGGTGCAGCCTGACACCTCGTCCCCCTCTCTCTGCAGCCTGCAAGACTTGCAGCGGGGCCGTGCCTCCTCCCACTCGCGGGCGCTCACACTGCCCTCAGCCCTGCAGTTTGCCAGCTCCCTGCTGCTCCCGCGTGGCGCCATCCACGAGGCCTGCAACTTCGATGACACCTCCGAGGGTGCCGTGCACTACTTCTATGACGAGAGTGGTGAGTGCAGGTGGGCAGGGGGATTGCCCCGCCTCTTCAGGGGCCTTGGGGCTTGCGGAGAGGTTACAAAGTATGGCAATCTAATAGTGCCACTGATTCCCCCTGCCCTGCCAGTGCCTCCAATCCCTGTCCACAGCCCCCTGCAACTGCAGCCCTGGCCTCCCCACATACAGCTCTGCGGTGCCCCTCAATCCTGACCTGCAGCCCCCTGCTATCTCACCTCTGGGTTCCTTCCCAGTTCTGCCCGTGCCCCCAATCCCTATCCAAGCCCCCTGCTATCCCAGCCCTGGGCTGCGGCTTTTATAAATATACTGCAGCGAGGGGGGGAACTGCCCATTCCCTTGGGCACCCCCCGCCTGAGTTAGAGTCAGGGGGCGTTCCCTTGCAGAGAGGGGCCTGTAATTTCCCAGGGCTCCCGTGGCTGACGTGACTGTAGCCAGGGACTGGTCCCATCGTGGGGCTATTTCTTCCAGCCCCATGACTGTGGGGTCTCCCCTCCTCACCTGCTATGTGTCCCCCAGTCTAGCTGACTCCCTGCCTCCCCCTGCAGGTGTGCGGCGCTCCTACACCTTTGGCCTGGCAGGAGGCGGCTACGAGAACCCGGTGGGGCAGCAGGTCAGTGTGGATCATGTGACCAACAGCGCCTGGTGAGTGACATCCCCTTCCCTTCCGCTTGTCCTGGCATATTGCTCCCTGTCCCCAGCACTAGGGAGTGCCCGGGGAGGAGCAGGGTTTGGGGGAAATCACTGACAGGGTCTGTGTTGCCCTCTGCTAAGCTGGGAGGGGCAGGTCAGCAGCCAGGAAACTCTGGGAGCTGCAGGGAGTGGGGCAGGGGCCCAGCAGGTGGCATTCTTACAGGCAGTTCTGGCCCCAGCATGGCCCGAAGGGATGCTGTGCTGCAGGGTTGGGGGAGCCAGCAGGGACACTCTCCCCTCACAGGCAGTGCTGGCCCTAGGGGGTGCCATGCTATGGGGTGAGAGGCCAGCAGAGGGCACTGCCCCTTCACAGGCAGTACTGGCCCCAGTGTCACCCTGGGGGGAGCTGTGCTACTCATTATGCAGTGGGGGAGCCATGAGTCCAGGATCTGGAGCTGTGGTGGGGAGGGAGCTGCTTCCTTCACTCTCTCTCCCCTCACGTGCCTGCCCCCTGCTGCCCTTTCAGGGACCGGCATTCGCACTCCTCTAGCTTCAACTCCACTGATGTGCCCGAGGGGATGCCCGCCCTATCACTGCTGCAGCCACGCCCCGTGGTGCTGCAGGGCATGCAGGTGCGCAGGGTACCCCTGGAAATCCCTGAGGTAAGGGGGGGGTCAGTGCCCTGGGAGTTGTGCTATGAAGGGGGCTCTATTAGCAGATGGGGGGAGGTTTTGGGGGGGAGATCTGATGCAGGGGGCTGAGTTTTGGGGCCTGGTCTCTGTGATGGAGCAGGGGCTCTGCGGTGGGGGGAACCCCATTCAGTGTGAGTGGGTTATCCATGAGAGGGGTGGGATCTCTGTTGGAAGGGGGCTCTTTGGGGGGGGTTGCTGCATGGGGTGTGGTTTGCTGGAGGGTTCTGTGCTGTCTGGAGGGGGCATCGTAGCTTGGCTTGGCTGTTGGTGGTCTATGGGCAGGCTGCCCGCACCCCACTGAGCCTGATCTCCCCACAGTTTGACCTGCTGGATCAGGAGTCCCTGCACGAGTCCCAGGAGAACACGCTGATGATCGAGGACAAGTCCAAACCGCGGCAGTACTACAAGTATTGGGTGCTGCCTGGGCACTGGATGCGGGTGCGCTACGACCGGCTGGCGCTGCTGGCACTTCTCGACCGGTCAGTTGCCCCCCTCACACCCCTGGGCCCGTCCAGCCTGATTACTGCCCCCTCACCTCCACAATCAGCTCCATGGGCCCATCCGCACACACCTACACACTGATCAGTCAATTTCCCCACCACACACACTGATCAGCCCCATAGGCCCATGCAGCTTGGTTTATCCCCTCACTGGAACCAGCCCCGTGAGCCCATCCAGCAGGCTGCCCAAGTTATGGCTGTAGAGACTGGGGCCCTGGCAGCACTGGGTATCTGGGGGAACCTGCTGGCAACTGCCCAGTGGCTGACGCTGTCTTGTGCTCTGGGCCCCCCAGGAACCGGCGGGTGATGGAGAACATCTTCGTGGTGTCTCTGGGGTCCTTAGTGGCCTTTCTGGGCTACCTGCTGCTGCTGCAGGGCTTCTTCCGCGACATCTGGGTCTTCCAGTTCTGCCTGGTCATCGCCAGCTGCCAGTACTCACTGCTCAAGGTGAGAGCCCGCCTGTGTGGCCATGCCCTCTGGGCATTGCACAGTTTTGCCTTTGCCCTGCAGTCCTCACCCGAAGTCCCTTGCTATCTCAGCCCTGGGCGCTCTCATGCTGCCCCAGCTCTGCTGGGATCGCTTAACCCTGACCTTCAGCCCTTCTGTGACCGTTCTTGGGGCACCCAGCATAGTGAGCCGCACTGGTACCCCAGCCTCCAGAGTGAGGGAGTCTTGCCTGTGCCTGTCTGCTGTCTGTGCCCAGACAGCCCCGGCCTTTCAGCCACTCACGCACTCTCCTCTGGTAGTGCCAGCACTCTCTTCCCTGGCAGGCTAACAACAGGGGCACCCCAGCCCTTTTGAATTGCTCCCCTGTGAGATCCTGCCCCTGACACCGGCTAATCACAGAAATCCCAGCTCCTCGCATCCAGCGGGGTGCAGGGCCCGTTTTACTTCCTAGCCCCACTCCAGTGAGTGCTTGCTGGGGAAACAGGCGTCACTAAGATCACCTTGATTCTGTTTTTCAGAGCGTCCAGCCTGATGCTGCTTCCCCCATGCATGTAAGTGAACTTCCTAGGGGTTTGCAGGGCCAGGAGGGGACATTCTCCCCTTGCAGTCAGTGCTGGCCCCCGTGCCCCAGTGCTGTGCTACAGGGAGCGGGATATTACAGCTCCGGGTGAACCGTTCCTCTCTAACCAGCTGTGCGCCCCACCCCAGAGGCAGCTGCATCTCAGCACCGAGCACTGGATCTCTGTATAAAGGGGCCATGGAGTCCTCAGTGTAGGTTGGTGCCCAGCGCTGCAGCCTCTGAGGCTCCTCGGAGCTGGGGATTTCTGGGAGTTGGGTGCGGGCCCCTTGGCCTGTGCAGTGCCCGGTCTGTCGGCTGTGGCTGGCTGCATGGGGGTTCCCTAGTGCCAGCTGGGAGCTAGGCTACCCCCCACCCCTGAGATGTGGGGAGGGCCAGCCCCTTGGCTGCCCCCATACCCCTCACCCCACACTATCTTGCAGGGGCACAACTGGATCATTGCCTACAGCCGGCCTGTCTACTTCTGCGTGGCCTGTGTGCTGATTTGGGTGCTGGACTTGTGTGCCTGGGCTGTGCCTGTCCCACCCATCACCTTCTATGGACTCACCCTCTTCTCAACAGACTTCTTCTATGGTGCCCGGGATGTCACCACTGGTGAGTGTGGGGCACCATCCCCCTGTGCTCTGCTGCAGCCCTCCCCAGCCGGGGGTAGGGGGCACCACCTCCCTGGGCCCCGCTGCAGCCCTCCTTCCCCTCACCTTCTCAGATGGTTGTAGGGGTTGCCACCTCCCTGTGCCCTGCTGCAGCCCTCCCCAGCCGGGGGTAGGCGGTGCCGCCTCCCCGTGCCCTGCTGCAGCCCCCCCAGCTGGGGGTAAGGGGCTCTGTGATTCTGCAGTCCCCCAGTGAGGAGTTAGGGGGTGCTATGCAGGTTTCTCTGTGGACCTCATTCACCAGTGGGAGGGGGGCTCTCTCTCTAGGTAGGAGTAGGGGCAGTCCTGCTCTGCAGTGGGAATTAGGGGTGGGAGATCACTGATTTAATGCCTCCTATTTGTGGTGTCCTTCACAGTCTTCACCCTTTGCTTCCCTGCCATCTTCCTCTTCGGGCTCCTGCCCCAGGTCAACACCTGCCTCATGTACCTGCTGGAGCAGGTGGATATGCACATCTTTGGCGGCACAGGTACTGCCCAGATGCCTGGGTTCTGTCCCAACTCCGCTGGGGGAATGGGATCTAGTAGTGAGAGCAGAGTGGGGCTGGGAGCCAGGACTCCTGGGTTCTGTCCCAGCTCTAGGAAGGGAGAGGGGTCTGGTGGGTTAGATTGGGGGGCTGGGAACCAGGACTCCTGGGTTCTCTAGCTTGGCTGATGTGTTGCTGTTGCTGCCCCGTGTGAGTGCCATTCTGGGTAGTAGGTGGTGCTGCAACCTTGGTGTGTGCACAGGGCCTGGACGGGGCAATTGGGGGATATTCCTGTTCGACACTGACCCTGCCCCCTTTCTATTTCCCAGCCGCCACCAGCCCCCTCACTGCCCTCTTCAGTCTCCTGCGCAGTCTCCTGGTCGCTGTCCTCCTCTATGGCTTCTGCCTTGGAGCTATTAAGGTACCTGGGTGTGTGGAGGAGGGGGACTCTAGGGGGCGCTGGCTCCGATCCAACCCTAGGATGGGGGACTGGCTGCCTCAGGGATGGGGTATGGCGCCTTTGCCCTCTAGGGGGCACCAGCTCCCATCTGGCCCTGTGGTGGTGGGACAGGGGTAGCAAATGGGGTATGAGGCCTTTCCCCTCTAGGCAGCCCTGATTTCAGTCCAACCCCAGGGTGGAGGACTGGCGGAAGTCCCAGACTCTGATTCTGTGTGGGCTGGGCTGTGGTTTAAGGCACAGTGCGATGTGTGAGTGCTGGGGGTTCTGATGCTGGGGGGGGCCTCCCTGCACTGGGACTCATGCTTTCTCCTCTCCAGGCCCCGTGGGGTGACCAGCACGTCCCGGTCCTCTTCTCTGTGTTCTGCGGCCTCCTGGTCGCCCTGTCCTACCACCTGAGTCGCCAGAGCAGCGACCCCACTGTGCTGTGGTGTGTATCCCAGGGCTGGGGGGGGGCCAGGCCAGGCCATCTTCCACTGCGGGGACTGGGAGCTAGAGCCCCTGGCTGCTATTCCAGCTTTGCTGGGGTAGAGTGGGGGCGGGGCTGGGAGTCAGGACTCGGGGTTCAAGCCCTAGTTCCAGGAGGACAAAGGTTTGTCCTCTGCCCATGGATGGCAAATCTGTCCTGGGGAGTGCAGCAGGGGGACACTCTGTCACAGGGATGCGAGGCTGGGCCCCTTGGAGAGGGGCTGAGGTGTCAGGGGCCCACTCTTGATGCTGCTTCTGTGAGGAGGGAACGAACTCCTATAACCGCCCTGCCTCCTAGGTCCCTGATCCGGACCAAGCTCTTCTCCGAGTTTGAGAACCGAAATGTGGAGAATGCACCAGCCGAGATCCAGGACCCGTTGCCTGAGAAACTGCGCAACTCCCTGGTGAGTGGGGGCAGGGTAGATGGCTGGGGTTATGGGGGGATGGGGCTGGATGGGGGAAGGGGGCACGGGGCTGAGGTTATGGGGGGATGGGACCGGATGGGGGGGGCATGGCTGGGATTACGGGCAGGGAGGGGTCAGGCATGGGGGGAGGGTGATGGAGGAGGATAGGGACCAGGTGCGGCGGAGGACATGTGACTGGGGTTACGAGGGGGAGGGGCCGGGTGCAAGGGCAAGGGGGCGTGTGGCTGGGTGTCAGGGGAGGGGGCACGTGGCTGAGGTTACGGGGGGAGGGGGCAGGATAGGGGCTGGATGGGTAGATATGGATATGTGGAGGCAGGGCACATGGCTGGGAAGATTGGGGCGGGGGTAGGGGATTGCAGCCTGCCCGGGCGGGATTGGGGAGAATGGAAGCAGCTGGTGCCTGGATTAATGTGGTCAGTGGGGGGCATGGATGGCTGAGGGGTTGCATAGGGGGAGGGAATTAGGATTAGGCATGGCTGGAGGTAGGTGGTGGGGGCCCATGGCTGGGCAGGGGTAGGCCCATGTGTGGCTCTGTGTGGAGGAGTGCATATGGCTGGTGGCTCCAGCCGCTCCCTCTGTCACACACACACACCCTCACCCCCCCCCCAGCGGGAGATCCTGCACTCGGACCTGGTGATGTGCGTGGTCATCGCGGTGCTCACCTTCGCCATCAGTGCCAGCACCGTCTTCATCGCCCTCAAGGTACCGCCTGGGTTGAGAGGGAGGGGCACCACCAGTGATGGGGCTTCTCAGGCTCATGGCGGCAGTGGGTGCCGGAGGGGCAGGTAGAGGGCATGGTAGCTTGGTGCAGTCAGAGACTAGACTGTGTCGGGGCCCCTTGTTGGTAGTCTATGGTGAAGTTAACAGCTGAGTAGGCAGAACGAGGAACCCAGGAGTCCTGGTGCCCAGTCTCCCACTGGTCTAACTCACTGTACTCCATTCCCCTGGCAGAGATGCTGACTCCCAGCATCTCCTGTCCTGACCCACCAAACCCCAGTGCCCTGGCAGCGCAGGGGTAGAACCCAGGAGTCCTGACCATCACGCCAGCCTACTCCTCTGAGTGGACCATAGAGGGAGCGGGGTTGCTGTGAGTGTGGTGGGTGGCAGCTGGGTAGGTGGAGCGGTAGGGGGTGTGTGTTTGGGAGAGGGAGGCTCTGGGGACTTCTGTGTGGGGTGGGCTGTTTGGGGGCACACAGGGGTCTCATCAGATGCCCTAATCCTGCTGGGCGCTCAGTCTGTTCTAGGTTATGTGCTGTATGCCCTGGCTGGGCTGGTCGGGCTGCTCACCCATTACCTGCTGCCCCAGCTCCGCAAGCAGCTGCCTTGGTTCTGCTTCTCGCTACCTGTGCTGAAGCCACGCGAGTACAGCCAGTTCGAAGTGCGCAGTAAGTGCTCCTGGGTGTGCCGAGCAGGAGGTGCTTTCCCCTCCCCATCAGCGCTGGCCCTGGTGCCCCAGGATGATGCTAGTGGGTGCTGTGCTGCAGGCAGCAGGGTAGAGGGGCTCCTGGCCCCAGTGTCCTAGTGCAGTGCTAGTAAGGTGACCTGTTCTTTCACATGACAGAAAACATCCCCCTGCAGGCGAGGGATCCCTCTATAAACTGCCCTGCGCCCCACCCCAGATGCAGCTGCATCTCAGCGCAGGCGAGGGATCCCTCTATAAACCACCCTGCACCCCACCCCAGAGGCAGCTGCATCTCAGCGAGGGATCCCTATACAAACAGCCCCGCACCCCACCTCAGTGCTGATCCCTATGCCACACCCCAGAGGTAGCTGCATCTCAGCATGAGCAAGGGATCCCTCCTGTTGGGAGTGGGGTTCATTTGGACTATCTGTGCATTAGAACCACGAGCTGTCCCTGTGCTGCTGCCTTCTGGTGGGTATGGGGAGTAACCGCGTGTGCCCCACAGGCGCAGCCCAGTTAATGTGGTTTGAGAAGCTGTATGCCTGGCTGCAGTGCGTGGAGAAGTACTTCATCTACCCGGCCGTGGTGCTCAACGCCCTGACGGTGGATGCCCACTCAGTCAGTGCCCCCCACCAGGAAAAGATCTGCATCTAGTAGGTACCTGCAGCCCCCTCTCGGGGCTCCACCCCCTGCGACACCGGCCAAGCCTCCCTGGCTACAGCTCCCCCCCATGCAGCTTCTCAGGGGATTCTTCTTTTCCCAAGGAGCAGATCCCTACAGGGTCCCTCTGCCTCCCACACTCCCTGGGGCTGAGTCGGCAACACACATCCCAACCCCACCTAGCTTCCCTTGCGAATGGGGGTGCTGTTCAGACGCAGCATGAAAAGCAATTGGGAGCGAGAACTGGATATAGCACAGGAAGGCGAGGCCTGGGACAGGAGTAATAAGCAGTGAGCTGGACAGGCCATCACAGAGGGAGAGTTTCTAATCTTCCCCTTTGCGCAGATAGGTTGGGAAGTAGAAACTCACAATAGAAAAGGGAGGGGGTCTGGAAACTGCTTCTTGGTTAGTTTTTAGCATTCTTCTCTGGTCTAGCTAACCGATCTAGGAAGGGGGCAGGGCTGAGGGTTGCATGCTCCAGTGCCCCCTCACATTCTCTCTCTTACCCCCAGCTGCCGCGCACTCCTCATCACCATGGCTGGCATGAAGCTGCTGCGCTGCTCCTTCTGCTGCCCGCCCCAGCAGTACGTGGCGCTAGGTTTCACCGTCCTCTTCTTCCACTTCGATTATCAGCGCTACTCGGAGGGCTTCCTCATCGACTACTTCGTCATGTCCATCCTCTTCAGCAAGGTGCCCATGCGCCCCTCGGCTTCACCGCCGCCCCAGGCCCCATGTACCTAGAGTGACTTTGCCCCCTGCTCTGCGTCATGGACCCACAATCCCCTGCTTCCCCTACTCAGCAATATTCTGCCTCCCACACTCCCTGGCACTCGCTCCTACTGGGGCTTCCGCTGATGCCGTGCAATAGGTACCAGAACTGCCCCGCCCAGCAGATCCTGCTGTCTGAGGATCCCTCAGCATTTGAGTCTCTCAGGGAGCCTGAGGATAGAACCCCGGCGTTCTGGCTCCCAGTCCCCCCACTCTAATCCACTACACCCCAGACCCTTTCCTCCCTAGGTGGGATAGAACCCAGTGGTCCTGGCTCCCTGTCGCTGAGCTGGGCTCTGTGTTGTGTGACATATTTCTCTCTCTCTCTCCCCCACTCCACCCCAGCTATGGGACCTGCTCTACAAGCTGCGCTTCGTGCTCACCTATATCGCCCCCTGGCAGATCACGTGGGGCTCGGCCTTCCATGCCTTTGCCCAGCCCTTCGCCGTGCCCCGTATCCTTGGGGAGCTGCCTGTGGGTCCCTCAAGCTGGGGGCAGGGCAAGGGTAGCATGAGAGTTGTTGGGAATGTGCATGGGCGAAACTACTGGGGGCAGGTGTGAGCTAAGGAGTATTGGGTGGAGGGGAATTACTCAGGGAGCTTATGGGCTAGTGAGGGAGTCTGAGGAGTGGGCTATGGGATAACAGGGTGCTAGTGGGATAATAGTGAGCAGTGGTTGGGCAGTGATGGGGTGTGGCACCAGGGCAGTTGAATGGTGGCTGGACAGGGTGCCATGGCTTTATGGTGGTTGGGCGGCGGTGGGACTGGGCACTGGGGAGGTTGGGTGGCGGTGGGACGGGGGGAGGTTGGGCAGGGCACCAAGGGGTTGGGCAGTGGTGAGATGGGGCACTTGGGAGGCTGGGTGGCAGTAGGGCAGTTGGGAGGTCGGCATGGCGGGGCAGTTGGGCAGGTCCCTGGGGCAGTTGGGCGGTGGCAGGATGGGGATGCCATGGCTTTGTGGCGGCTGGGCAGTGGCAGGACGAGGCTTGGCAGTAGGGAGGTCAGCATGGCAGTGCAGTGGTGGGACGCTGTAGCGGTTGTGCAGCGGAGGGGTGAGGCCCTGGGGTGGTTGGGCGGCGGCAGCAGCAGCATGGGGTGCCATGGCTCTGTGGCGGTTGGGCGACAGTGGGATGGGGCACTGCAGCTCCACAGGGGTTGTTGCCTTGACGCTCCCAGATTCAGCCATGCTGTTCGTACAGGCCGTGCTGTCGGCCTTGTTCTCCACCCCACTCAACCCATTGCTGGGCAGCGCTGTGTTCATCATGTCGTACGCCCGCCCCGTCAAGTTCTGGGAGCGTGACTACAAGTGAGTGAGAGACACCCTCTCCCTGCCAGCAGGGCCCCCTGCATCCCCACCACACACCCTCACTGCAGGGCCCCTCACATCCCCACCCCACCTAGCCAGCTTCCCTCCCCTTCATGCCCCCCCATTGGGTCAGCTGGCCCCTCCCCACTCACACACATGCTAGCCCAGTCTTCCCTGTCCAGGCTGGCCCCCTCCTGGCTTAACCAATAACGCAGGGGGCCACCGTGGGTGGGAAACCTGTGCAGGGGTCCAGTGGTGCACTGCTAACCTGGCTCTCCTCCTTCCCCAGCACAAAGAGGGTCGACCATTCCAACACCCGCTTGGCCACCCAGCTCGACCGCAACCCAGGTGCGTACCCAGTGTGCCCGCGGAGCCCCTAGGTCTGCCGTGTCCCCGGGGCCAAGGGGACTTGGCTCCCCAGCCCAGAAAGTGGTGACTGCAAAGGGAGAGCACACCCCACTGAACGCTCTGCTGCATCCTGCTCTCTGCAGCACGACACCTAGGACCAGCAGTGAGTGCAAGAGGAGAGCACGCCCTGCTGAGCCCTCTGCTCTGTGCAGTGCAGCTCCCCCTAGTGAAATACTGGGGCTTTGGGGCCAGCACTGACAGTGAAGGGAGAGCTCTGGCTACTGAGCCCCCCACTCCCTGCGGCACAGCGCCACCTAGTGCTGTGTTGGCTCAGCGCAGACTGCTGGGGGAGAGTGCCCCCCTGCAACACAGTGCCCCCTAGTGCTGTGTTGGGTCAGAACGGACTGTGAGGGGAGAGCGCCCTCTGCTGAGCCCCCACAGCCTCCGATCCCTTTTCTATGTCAGGCGCTGATGACAACAACCTGAACTCGATCTTCTACGAGCACCTGACGCGCTCCCTACAGCACACGCTGTGTGGGGACCTGCTGCTGGGCCGCTGGGGCAACTATGCCACTGGTGACTGCTTCATCCTGGCCTCGGACTACCTGAACGCGCTCGTGCACCTCATTGAGCTCGGCAACGGCCTCGTCACCTTCCAGCTGCGCGGCCTTGAGTTCCGGGGTGAGGACCAGGCCCTGGCTGAGCAGAGTGGGGAGCCTTGCAGTTCTGGCCTGGATAGGGCCCTTCTCGCAGACCCCATTAGCCCCTAGCCATCTAGTAACCTCACTCATACTTTCATAGCATGTGCCAGGCCGCCATCAGCCCACCCAGCCTGGTACCCCCCAATCCCCGCAGATCAGATCCATGGGCCCACCCAGCATGGTATCATGCCCACTCCCTGCCTCTGTGTCAGCCCAGCAGGCCCAACCAGTCCAGTGTCCTGTCTGCCTGTTCTCATCCCGTCCCGAGGTGGTGGGTTGACCTGAGGGAGTCCCTGGCAGCTCCGCTCATGCCCCACCCCCACAGGTACGTACTGCCAGCAGCGTGAGGTGGAGGCCATCACAGAGGGTGTGGAGGAGGACGAGGGTTGCTGCTGCTGTGAGCCGGGCCATGTGCCCCATATGCTGTCATTCAATGCGGCCTTTGGGCAGCGCTGGCTGGCCTGGGAGGTGGCGGCCACCAAGTATGTGCTGGAGGGGTACAGCATCAGCGACAACAATGCCGCCTCCATGCTACAGGTCTTCGACCTGCGCAAGATCCTCATCACGTACTACGTCAAGGTGAGGCGGGCCAGCGCTGGAGGTGGCGCCTGGGGCAGGGAATGGGGGTAGGGCCTTGAGGATGAGGCCAGGAACCCCAAGGCAGAGGGCAGATGGGGTGGGGGATGGGGCTTGGGGCCAGGAGGGTGCAGCTGAAGGGTGGAGGGGGTGGGAAAACCCATGGGAGTTGGGGGCAGGAACAGGTTAGAGAAGATGGGTTGAGGGCTCAGCAAGAAGGGCTAGAGGAGATGGGGTGGGAGGCAGGGAAAGCTGCAGTGCGGGGTGGGAGAGGCCAGGAAATGGGTCTTGGGGCCTTCCCTCTCTAGTGGGTGCTGGCCCTGATCCGTCTTCAGGGCAGGGGACTGGCTGGCTCATGGAAGTCAGTGCCGAAGTTTGTGCCCGGGGTGGCGCTCACTGTGTGCCTATGCTCTGGATGTCTAACTCTGTGTGCCCCGGCAGAGCATCATCTACTATGTGACATGCTCATCCAAGCTGGAGGAGTGGCTGGGAAACACAGTGATCCAGGAGGCACTGCGCCCCTGCATGACCCCCAGCTACGCCGACAGTGATCCCACCTTCAACCTGAACATCGATGAGGACTATGACCCCCGCATGGCTGGCGTCACCCTGTCCTCCTTCTGCAACGTCTACCTGGACTGGATCCAGTACTGTGCTGGCCGCAGGGACAAGGTGGGCACCTGGATGCCAGGGCCCGCACCCAAGAGCAAGGGGAGCTGAGAGCCAGAAGACCTGGGATCTGGCTCAGCTCTGGGTGGGGAGTGGGGTCTAGTGGGTTAGAGCAGGGGGGCTGGGAGCAAGGACTCCTGGGTTCTATCCCAGCTGGAGGCGGGGGTGGTCTGGGAGCCAGGATACCTCAGTTCTGTCCCCATGGGGCAAGTCCTACATAGGAAGTTGCGGGTCTGTTAGAAGCAGGGGGTGTTGCGTTCCATGGTGGGTGGGGTGTCTGTCCTCTCCTCCCTCCCCCTCACAGCTGCCTCTCTCTCCCTGCAGCCCATGGACAAGGAGTGGGACTCCCCATTGGTCACCCTCTGCTTTGGGCTGTGCATCCTGGGACGCCGAGCACTCGGCACTGCCTCCCATAGCCTGTCTGCCAGGTGAGACATCCTCCCTCATTGCCCCCGCCCACAGCATGTCTACCAGGCAAGAGAGCCCCTTCCATGCCAGCGAGGCCCACCCCCAGCCTGTCTGCCAGGCAAAATAATGGGAAAGCAGATATGGGGTTCGTTTAATAACAAATGGAAGGCAGGGAGTATAATTAATGCTAGTCAAGTAGGTCTTGTCAAAGAAACGTAGTTTTGTTCGGTGATGAGATGCTGTGCAGATGTAATAGACTATTGTACAGTCTTCTGATAACATATGAGCGCTGTGTGGTATCAGTAAAGCCCACGTTCAATGGCTGAATCTCTGGCTGACTGACAGTTCTCAGAAAGTCATCGCAGAGACTGCGCACCCAGTGCTGGTGGTTCTGTGGGGATCAGTTTGAGGCCACACACGAGTCAATGTTGTTCATCACTGATTCATAGCTTCCCAGGCCAGCCGGAACCATTGTGATGATTTGGTCTGACCATCTGTATCGCACAGGTCAGAGGACTTCCCAAAATACTTGCTAGAGCAGCGTTTTTAGAGGAAACATCCTGTTTGATTTTAAAAAAGGCCAGTGATGAAGAATCCACCATGACGCTGGGTAAATTGTTCCAGTGACCCTCACTGTTGAAAACGTATGCCTCATTTCCACTCTGACTGTGTCTAGCTTCAATGTCTGGCCACCCAATCGGGTCAGACATTTCTCCGCTAGATTGAAGAGCCTGTGATCAGTACTTGGTCTCCCTGTAGTTACCTACAGACTGTGATCAAGTCACCCTCCTCTTGGATCAGGAAATAAACATAAAATCACTGCTCATAAAATCTGTGCGTAGCACAAAGATGGGTGGAGTGATGACAGGGCAGCCCTGCAGAACTATCAGGATCACTTACTAAACTGGGCCTATTCAAACAAACGGTTTTAATACAGCCCAGTGCAGAGGTTTACACCCAGGGGCGAGGAGTGTAGGTCAAACCCTGCAGAATGGGGGACAGCATCCCGGCAGAGCCGTGAGGGACCCACAACTCAACACCGTGGCCAAAAGCGCCAGTGCAGCCCTTGTGTGGATGAACAGAGGAGTAGTGAGTAGGAGCAGGGAGGGGTTTTACTTCTGGCTACAGCATTAGTGAGAGTAGGTCTAGGGGGCTGCATCTTAAGTGAGAAGCTGGGGCCAGTACAGAGAAGAGCCACAGCAGTGGTTGGAGGACTGGAGAAAACCCCTGCGGGGAGAGAGTGGACGAGCCGGCTGTTTAGTTGATCAGACAGCCGATGGAGAGTTGACTTGATCACTGTATAAACATCCCCCTGGGTGAACCCGCAGGTGCCAGAGGGCTTTTAAGCTAGTGGAGGAAAAGCAGGACAAGAACCAGTGGCTGGAAGCCGACCAGATGCTCTCCATGAGAAACAAGACCCATGTTTGCCAGGGTGGGCGATTGAGCATTGGAACAAACACCTCAGGGCAGGGGTGGAGTCTCCATCTCCAGTGCAGGCAGCACAGGGTGTCTTGCCTGGGCTGTACAGCAGGGCAGACTAGGCGATCCAGTGGTCTCTTCTGGCCTGGCATGCCATGAATTTGTGAGACACCCCGCCCCACTAGCAGGACCCTCCTGCAGCCTGGCGACCAGATCCCCGACCCCCCACTGAGCCGTGCTATCCCCACAGCCTGGAGCCCTTCCTGTATGGCCTGCACGCCCTCTTCAAGGGCGACTTCCGCATCACCTCTCCCCGCGATGAGTGGGTCTTCGCCGACATGGACCTGCTGCACCGCGTGGTGGCACCCGGCATCCGCATGTCGCTCAAACTGCACCAGGTACCCCCCTGCCTGCAGGCCCCTCCCCTAGGGCAGATGGGCACTGGGTTCCCTTCCTCCATGCCTTAAGGGGTGTGCCCGGGGGAGGGGAGAAGGCTTGTCCTGTCACCTGCCTGCATGCTAGGGAATAGGGGGAGAGGGAAGGGCCTGGGGGTGGGGGTGGCTGGCTGCGGGAGAAGGGAGGATGAGGAGTGGGCTGGCCTGCTGGCAGGGAGAGGGTTGGACCACTGGGAAGGAGGGGAGGGGTAACCCTGTTAGCTTGTTGAGGGAGGGGAGATGATCCTGCCCTGTGCTGGAGAGGAAGGGTCTGGAGGTCAGAGAGTCGTGACCACCCCCCCCTTCCCACCCAGGACCATTTCACGTCACCAGATGAGTACGAGGACCTGGCTGTGCTGTATGATGCCATCACTACCAATGAGGAGAAGATGGTGATCTCGCACGAGGGTGACCCAGCCTGGCGCAGCGCCATCCTCGCCAACACACCTGCCCTGCTGGCGCTGCGCCATGTCATGGATGACGCCAGCGACGAGTACAAGATCATCATGCTCAACAAGCGCTACCTGAGCTTCCGCGTCATCAAGGTGAGACCCGCCCCCACCCCCTTCCCCTACCAGAACTGGGATGGAACCCAGGAGTCCTGGCTCCTAGTCTCCTGCTCTAACCACTGGACCCCACTCCCCTCGCAGAGCTGGGGCTAGAACCTGACCACCCTTCACCCCGTTTCCTCTCCTTGGCCAGGTGAACCGGGAGTGCGTGCGAGGGCTCTGGGCCGGGCAGCAGCAGGAGCTGGTGTTCCTGCGGAACCGCAACCCAGAGCGAGGCAGCATCCAGAACGCCAAGCAGGCTTTGCGCAACATGATCAACTCGTCATGTGACCAGCCCATCGGCTACCCCATCTACGTGTCGCCCCTCACCACCTCCTACGCTGGCAGCCATCCCCAGCTGCGCTCCCTCTGGGGTGGCCCCATCAGCCTGCACAACATCTCCACCTGGCTCATCAGCAGCTGGGAGAGGTGAGCACTCCAGAGCTCCTGCCTCGCTTTCCACAGCGCTCCCTGCTGGGAGAGGCCGGGGCTGGAGTAGTCATTAACTCGGTCCTGGGATAGGGGGTGTTATAAAATTGGATGGGTGGGGTTCTGTGGCCTGCCTTGTGCAGGAGGTCAGACTAGATGATCAGATTGGTCCCTTCTGACCTATGAGTCTATGAGCTCCCCCAACTAGTGCTCCTGTCCTGCTCCCTGCTGGGAGAGGCCAGGGCTGGAGTAGTCATGAGCTCCCCCCACTAGTGTTCCTGTCCTGCTCCCTGCAGCATACCCTGCTGGGAGAGGCCAGGTCTGGGGTAACCTGGAGCTCCCCCCACAGCAGCGCTCCTGCCCCGCTCCCTACAGTGTCCCCTGCTGGCTAGCCGGGATGCAGTGCTCTCCATGAACTGTTGCCCCTGTGCCTCATCATACAGGCTACAGAAGGGCTGTGGTGCTGGCTGCAACAGCGGTGGGAACATTGAGGACTCGGACTGTGGTGGAGGTTCCTCATCCATCAGCAACAACCCTGCCGGGCATGGGCAGCAGGGGAGCAGTGCCCCAGGTGGGCCAAGCATGGGCATGGCCACCCCGAGGGCTTCAAACCCCCAGGAGCCACCAGTCACCACTGCCCAGCCTCAGCCAGGTATGGAGACCACCAGCAGCAAACCTCCCTGCTCTGGAAGGGGTGGGGTGTAGGGGGTCTGGGAGTCCTGGGTTCCCTCCCCAGCTCAGCCGGGAGATGAGGGGAGTTTAATGGGTTAGAGCAGGTTTGGGGGAGTCCTAGGAGTTGGGACTCCTGGGTTCTGTTCCCCTCTCTGCCCTGACCCCTTGCCTAAGTGTCCTCTCCCTGCATAAGAGCCATCTGGTTGCAGGCACAGGTAGGGTCCATCTGTGCAGTGCTTGGGGATGTTTTGGAGGCCTGGTGGGATGAGCTGAGTGGTGCCAGGCTGTCTCGCAGTGGTGGGGGTGGGGCTAACTCGCTGAGGACTGGGAGCTGTAGCAGGGGGTTAGGGTGGGTGCCAGTGCCATGGGTGGGCTCAGGGTGCTGTATCTGGGCCATGCTAGCTCTAACCTTCCCATCTCCCCACAGGGTCAGAGCAGAGCCTTCCACTGGGCCAGAACTGGCTAGTGCGGCCGGTGCCAGGGAGCCAGGTGGAGAGCCGGCGCGAAGCCCCCCCTGCTGCCCCCTGGGTGCCCGCCCATCGCCTCTCCGGCAGCCAGCTCTCCTGCACCAGCTCGCTGGCCTCCATGGCCTCTCAAGTTGAGGGCGGAGGGCCAGGCCGGGGCCCCCTGCCGCTCCCGCTACCCCTACGGCCTGCGTTGGGCACCTCAGCCACCTTTGCCTACGAAGGGCTGTGTGGAAAGTGGAGCCTGCCTGGCCGCAAGGGGCTCAATGGGCTGGGGGGGAGCGAGGGAGATGCCTCCCCAGGGACCCCAGCCAGCACCGGCACCACCCAGGACACACCTCCCCGTGGGACGAGTGCCAGAGCACAGGTGAGAAATGGCCCCCCCACCCTGAACCTCAGGGAAACCCCAGCCCATGCCTGCCTCCAAGGGGAGACCCTGCCTCCCTCCTCCACACCATGTGGCCTGTGGGGGCTACCTTTCATTCCCCTCACTCCCACACCCAGGACACCATGGCTGGCTGCCCCCTCCCTTAGAGGCTGTGTCCCCTTCATATCAGACACAGCCGTTTCATTGTGTGTGGGAGGGATCAGCCCTGGACACGCTTTGGTGCTGCCCCCCCCCACCCCGTCCCATGCCACCAAGCAGGTGGCTCAGGCCAGCTCTGGCAGATCAGCTTAGTGCTAATGGAAAGCCCTTAAGCTGGCTTAGGGCACCCATGGGCCGCCTCCACCCCTGCGAGAAGCCGTTTGAAGGGCACCTGGGATTAGTTGCAGCTTGGATGTCCCCTGCCTCTGCCAACCTGTTCTGTCCTGCATAGGGGCCCCATCCCAATCAGCCCAGCCTGGCCCCAGCCTGGCCTGTCCCCCATCCCCTCCGTCTAGCCTGTAACTCATCTGTTTCTTTGCCCACAGCCCTCTGTGCCCCCGGACCCAGGCCCTCTTGCTGACACCATGGAGGTCAACTCCTCCCAGCAGTGCTCCCCACTGGCAGAGCCAGAGCAGCAGCCACCCGGCCCCGGTGCCCCACCACCAGAGTGGGGCCGGCAGCGGGAGAAGGAGAGCCCCGCCGCCCAGCCACTCCTGGAGCACCAGTACTGAGGGGGGGCAGTGGGAGCACCCATTGTCTTCCCCATCCCCTGCATTGATACCAATGGGCTGGTCCCACCACACAGTGCCCCCCTCTCGCCTTCAGGACCCTGGACAGCAATAAGGGGGCTAATGGCTCCTCCACCTGCCCCTGCCTCTCCCCACCGGACTCCAGAGAGGACCCTATGGACAACAGTACTATCTCCCCTGTAGTGGGGCAGGCAGGGGTCCCCTCCACCAGAGACTCAGCTGCTCCTCGGTCTCAGTACTGCTCCCCCAGTGCTGTATTTAAGGGGGGCTGGGACTCAAGCGAATAACACTATTTTTGATTTTTTTTTTTGATGGTTTATTTTTCTCTGATCCTGGATTTTTGGTTGATACAAAAAATTAAAAAATACAAAAAAAGGAAAATACCCCATGCCCCAGCCATGCAACCTCCCACCAAGTCTGTGTTGGTTAGGGGAGGGACCGGACTCCGGGGTTATAGCCTAGTGCTGGGTGCAGGGAGGGTAGAGCAGGTTTAGAGGGCTCCTGGGTTCTGTGCTGGGCTGGGGCTGGGGCTCTCATGGGTTACAGCAGGAGGGGCTGCATTAGAATGTGTAGGTTCCAATCTCACCTTCCACACCTCTGCTCAGATTCCCCCTCTGTCCAAAGGAGAAAACCCTTTATCCTGCCTGGGGTCCCTTTCCTTCAAGGTGCTCAATGATGAGGGGAAAGGTCCAGCCCCTGCCCTCCCCCAGGCTCTTGCCACGGAGTTACATCCTTCCAGGACTGGCCCCTCCTGGGGGAGTTGGAGGTGCCCCCACTGTCCAGCTGCACTTCTCTGGAGAAACGGGGCAGCCCCCTCCCCTTCTTCCACATCCAACCTGCCTCCCCACGGGGGAGCCAGCCCTGCTGAGGGCTGGGGCTTCCTGCCCTCCCCCATAATTAGTGAATCTCTGGGCCCAGGAAGCACATTGTTCTTAGTGGGGGGATGCTGCAAGGTTGGTTGTTGGGTGGGCCCAAGGGGGAAAGCACAAGCACCACAGGTCTCATGAAGGAGAGGTTCTCGCCTAGTGCCAGGGATGTGCCCCAAGGCTGGTTCCTGTGTGGGTCAAAGGAGCCTCTTGCAGGTGAGAATCCTGTACTGATCTGGGCCTCCCCAAAACCTGTTGTCCTACCTAGCAGAGGGCAGTTAGTGGCAGGAGTGTGAAGTGGGGGGAGGGGGCATGTGTCAAGGAATGAATGGGGTGCAGCTTGCCTGGCTGCATCCAGTGACTGGGTTATGCTGCACCCACCCTAAATATTCACTAAGCCAACTGCTTTCCCCCATCCTTTTTGTACATGGGGATCGCTCCACGTCAAGGGGTCTGCATGCCTGGTCATGGGTCCTGGCAGCAGGGCCCCTGGCCCTGTCCTGTGTCTGCTGTCCCCCATCCCTTCCCTCACCCCTAAGTGCTCGGAGAGTCTGGCCTGCTGGGTGCTCTGTCCATCCAGCCCTACTTGCAGGTTGATAGGTCAGTCTGTCTGCCCCTTGCCCGGCCAATCTCTTCCCTCTGTGCTCAGACTCCTGGTAGCGCACCGCATGGCTCTGTCTATCCGTCCTGCCCCCCCCACCCGCCTCTGTCCGTCCTTCCCAGCCACCCCCCGCGCCTCTGTCCTTCCCCGCCCCCCCGCCTGTCTGTCCTTCCTTCCCACCACCACCCCCGCGCCTGTCTGTCGTTCACCCCACTCCCCACCCCCCCGCCTGTCTATCAGTCTCTGCTCCTCCGTCCGCAGCAGCGGAGGCGGCGCTAGGACACCGCGGGGACGGGGAAGGGGGGGGTCCTGTCAGCTGGGAGGGGAGGGAGCGGCCGGTGCGGAGGCTGGGGGGAAACGCGGGACGCCGGACCCGGAGGTAGGAGCCCCCTGCGCCCCACCACCTCACCCGATACAGCGCCCCCGCCCATCCCAGCTCCCCCATCCTCTGCGCCCCTCCTAGCGCCCCGCTCCCCCGCCCATCCCAGCTCCCCCATGCTCTGCACCCCTCACAGCGCCCCCACCCACACAACTCCCCCGCTCCCTCACTCTGCACAGCACCCACCATCTAGCACCCCCGACCCCCATCCCCCTCACCCTACACACCGTCCCCTGCCTGTCCCAGCCAATGCCCGCTGCACCCCCAAACAGCATCCCTCATCCATCCTCCAGCGACCCCTGCTCCCCACCCCCTCACCTCTCCCCCGCCCATCCCAGCTCCCCCATCCTCTTCACCCCACACAGCGCCCCCACCCCCTCACCTCTCCCCCACCCATCCCAGCCAATGCCCCCCACACACCAGCCAGCACACCCGCTCCCCACCCCCCACAGTGCCCCAGCCCATCCCAGCAAGTGCCCCCACTCCCCACCCCTCTCACCCCACATGGCCCATCCTTCCCATCCCCCTGAACCCCACCCCATCCCCCTCACCCCACACAGCATCCTTCATCCGTCCATCCCCTTAATCCCACACAACACCCCCACTCCCCACCGCCATCCCCCTTACTTAATACAGTGTCCACACCCATCCCAGACATCTCCTTGTACCCAGTGCCCACCATTCCCCATCCCCCTCACCCTACACAGCACCCCCTGCCCATCCCATCCATCCCCCGCACTCCATATAGCATCCTCACCCATCCCATTCATCCCTCTGCTCCCCCACCCATCCCCTTCCCAGCACCCTGCACTCCCTGCTTCCCCACTCATCTATCTATCCTGTAGCCCTACCCAACGCAGTGCCCCTCTCCACAGCTGTACTTCCTAGTGCCCCCCAATGCACACCCCACCCCTCAAAAGGCACTAGGTTTCCACTTTGCAGGTGAAGGGCAGACCCCAGTGTGTGGGGGGTATTGGTGTCTCTGGACTGGGGAGATTTGCTCCCACAGGGGTAATGGAAGGATTTATGTGGGGCTGCCACCCATTTATCCCTGGTTTGTTTCCACTGAGGGGAGGGAGTACTCAGCTGGGCATCATCTGGGGCTATTTATAAAAGAATGGGATAACTAGAGGGCGGGAGTTCGGGAGAGCCATGGGGCAGAAGAGGCTGAGGGTTGCGGGGCTGGAGCTTGGCGGGCTGGAAGGGAACAGTGAGGCTCATTTCTCATCCTTTAAAAAATCTTTTATTAATATTTTAAAACTTCACTGACACCCACACAACACAGCCTCCAACACAATGCCACTCCTCCCCCAACGTCCATATAACACAACCCTACAACACACCACCACCCCATCCCACAATGCCCACACAACACCCCCCAACACACCACCATCCTCCTCCCCTAGAACCCACACAACACTGCCCCTCCCCCAACTCAACACCATCCCCTCCCCCAGTATCCGCACAACACAGCCCCCGACATGCTGCCCCCTCCCCCAATGCCCACACAATACAGCCCCTGATCCAGCGCTGCCCATGCTCCAATGCCTACACAACACAGCCCCCTGCCCCAACACAACACAGACTCTCTCCGCCTATGCCCATACAACACAACCCCCATCACAACGCAGCCCCCCTTCACCAAATGCCCACACAACTCCACTCCCCAAAACAAATAACCCCTCTGCCCCAATGCAATGCAGCCCCCCTCTCTTCACACAGCACCTGCACACCATCTGGCACCATGCTCAGCACACATGCAACCCTGTGCACAATCCACAATCCCTTGCCCAGCACCCAGGCACAGCCAGTTGGGAACCACAAGCAATGGGCAATTCTGACATTTTGGATTTTGTTTTTCTTTCCAAATCAAAACCAAAAAACCAGAATCTTGGGCAAAACAAATGTCCTGAAATGGTGATTTAGGGCCTCGGCCCTGCTTGGATTTGATTAAAAAGTTACCTCATTTTGATTTTCTCATTTTGGTCCATTTCATTTTAACTTGTCCAGCGTATTGAAATAGTAAATACAATACGTTCTACAGGGGATGAGCTATTTATATATATATTAATAATATTGGAGTTAAGATTGTAAGATAGTATGTCTCCAATATTGTATATCACCATACATATATTACAATATCTACAGCTATTTTAATATGACAAATGTCCCAGCAGTGCTAATATCTTGATATTTATAGTTCATAGATTTAGTATTTTCATAAAACATAAAAGTCTAAAGGGAACTAAACAAAACAATAAAAGTCAAAACCGACCATTTTTCCTTCATTGAAATGGGGATGTCAAAACATTTAGGTTTTTTCCCATGTAAAATTTTGTTGGAATTGGCAAGTTCCCGCAAAACATTTCACATTCAAAGAACACCTGTTAGTGCAGAACTCCAGCCAAAAATTCCAAGCACAACACATAACACAATACACACAACACAGCACAACACAACTCCCTCAGTCCAGGCCCGGCGTGACCCCATCTGCACAACACAACTCCCTCATTTGATGTTCAGTGAAATCCAATATACACAATGCAACACAACCCCTTCACTCAGTGCCCAGTGCGACCCAATACACACACAACAAAGCACAACGCAACCCCCTCACCCAGTGCCTCCTATGGCCTGATATACACACCACAGCCCCACTTGCACACCACACAGTGGACACTTCCCACCATAGCACACCCACAAAATGCAGCATAACTCAGACCCAGCCCAGTGCCACCCCTTCCAGCACATTCCCCATGCACCCCACTATCTCAACACAACACCATTGGCCCATGGCACGGCATCATATCCCAACACCCCTACTGCTGCAGCCCCCCAATCCCCCACCACTCCTGTATGGCCCACACTCACATAGCCCCCTCCAGCCTACTCCCTGTCGGGCAGAAGGCAGGCTAGATGGGCACTGGCAGGGCAGAGCTGGGGGTGGAATCCCTAGGGGATGGTCTTTTAAACAGGGGGCCCCAGTGTCTTCCCCCTGCCAATCTGAATTGCCAAGATCAGGAGATGGGAGGGAGCTGATGGGATAACTATAGGGTGGAGTAGGGAACTGGGTCAGCGGGGAGGGGTGGGGCACAAGGGAGCTTATAAAAGGATGAAGATAAACTTGTAAGAAAAATGGGAACTGATGAGGGAGTATTAATGTGGGGGGGTGGATTGTTCTGAGTAACACCAGGCCAGCTTTGCAGAACCAGAGGAGGTTGAGAGGAACAGAAGAAGCTGCGGGGGGGGGGGGGCACTACCGCTGGGATTCACACTCCCTCATCCCTCAGGGATCCAAGCCCTGGGACACCTGTCCAGCTCTGATCCAACTACCAGCACCCTTCCCCCTTTGTTCTGAGTGACTGGGAAATCCCTTGGGGATGCTGGAGCCCTGAGCAGGGAAGAGCTTCGGGGGGGAAGAGGGGGGCATTGGAGAGAGAGGGGCAGGGCAGCAGTGGGAATTTTAGATGCAGTTGGACACTCAATATCCTGCCATTAAGCAAATCTGAATAGAAATATACACAGCCCCCTAATTCTGCTAGTGTCCCACAGTCTGGACTTGCAGCCCCCTGCCACCCCAGCCCTGGCCCCCTCCACCCCAGCTCTGCTGGTGCCCCTCAGTCTTGACCCGCAGCTCCCTGTCATGTCAGCCCTGCCTCCCTCCACTGCCAGTTCTGCCAGTGCCCCTCAGTCCTGACCTACAGGCCCCTGCCATTCCAGCCTGCCCCCCTTCACTGCCAGCTCATGGGTTCAGTAGCAGCTCTGAGAGGGGAGGGGAAGGGAGTTGGGTCTAGGGGAGGCTGGGAGCAGGACTCCTGGGTTCTATCCCAGCTCTGGGTTGGACCTGGAGTGCAGTGGTGGGTGAGGGGAAGCCTGAGGGGAAGAAGGGAGAGGTGGGACCAAGGCACTGACGATCTGGGCAGTGAAGGGAGGAGGGGAAGAGGGAGGGCATATCTAAAGAGGCTTCATTGTCCTGGGGCTCCAAAGCGGGTCAAATTCCACCCCCTCTAGCTAGAAGATGGTCCAGATGCCGGCTGCAGGGGAGAGTGAAGGCCTAGGAGGGGGGATGGTTGAAGTAGGCAGGGTTCCCCTGGCACTGCAGCCATGCTGGAGCCCCCCCAAGCAGTGGAGCCCTCCAGGCCCTGGAGCTCGGGGTTCTGGGGCAGGGGAGCAGCCTGGTGAATGCCCAGCATCCCTCACACACGGGTTACCATTCAGTTCAATGGCTGCCAATGTCCCCTTGTCCCACCCCCAGCTCCGCCCCGCATGTCCCTGAAAGGCCCCTTTGAGGGCAGCAGCCTCGGGGTGACGCAGCCCAAATAGCATCCACCCCCACCACCCGGTGGGGGTGGGGAACCCATTCATGGCCAGGCGAGGACGTCTGCTTGCGTAAGCTCACTTGGGACCAGGGGAAGTAACCGGGGCAGCGTTGGGGGCTGGCTCAGCACGTCCTGGTACCAGTAAGAGGGATCCTCCCAATATTCTTAGAGCTCTGCTGGTGCCTCTCAATCCTGATCCACAACCCCTGCTATCCCAGCACTGGGCTCCCTTGCCCCTCCCCCGCAGTGCCGGTACTCCTGATCCACAGCCCCCCCTTATCTCCCTGTGGGCATGAGGCACCGATTTGTGGTTTCCACTTTGAACCGGCAGGGGAAAGAGCAAAAGACCAGTTGGTTGGGTTCTAGGCTGGGCTGTGTGAAGCAGGAAGCCCAGGGCTGGGAGTGAGGGGCTCTGGCAGAGGTGAGGGGCCCAGGGCTGGGCTAGCATGGGGGTGTGGGCTGGGAGCGAGAAGCACTGGCAGTGCTGTGGGGGAGCCCAGGGCTGGGCTAGCAGAGGGCTGTGGGTCAGGATTGCGGGGCACTGGTGGAGTGAGGGGCGGGTGGCATTATTATGCCTAGCTGCATGGCCAGGAAGCTGCTCACCGGTTTGGGGGTGGGGAGTCGGCAGGTCACACTCGGGGCCTGGCTCTTTCCTGAGGATGTTGGGGGGGGGGGAACGTGGCTCAGGCTCCTGGTTGCGCCATCACTTCCCGCACAGCAGGAAGCGAGTCAGAGCGTCCGCGCCACCCAGCTCATCTGGACCCTGAGGTACTGACCCCCCAGGTACCAAGCCCTTTGCCTGGCTTGGAGGGGGCTGGAGAGTCATAGGGGGGTGGGAGTGCCAGGAGGCTGATGCAGGTGGCTCCCAGGCTGATGTGGGTTCAGAGGTACAAGTTGTCGGGGAGTCCCTGGAGCAATGAAGCTGGTCTGGGGGGCAGGTGAGGGGGGTCCAGCTTAGGCTGACCGCGGAATTTTGGGGTGGGCTGTAGGAGGGAGGAAACAGCTGGTAGGAGGAAACAGTCAAAGGCAGCACAGGGATGGGGCGGTGTATCCAACCATCCTTCCTGGGGGGCTCCCCCGCAGAGAAAGTGTTTTCCCAGGGCAAAATAAGTGCAACGGGCAGCTCAAGCAACAGGTCCCAGCAGAGCTCTGTGTCCATGGCCATGCGGCTGTGGCCATGTGTCTCTCCCTCCCCCTCCCCATCTCCTCAGTTTAACCGGATGAATTGCTGTACTTCCTGCCATTGTAGCTTCCTGAGACCTGAAATCACACCCCGAAACTAAGCACCCTCAGCCCCCTGCCTGAGCATGGGGTCCCCTCCCCCACCGGGTCCCTTCCCCCCACATCCAAAGCAGAAGGGAGGTGATGGGAGCATCTCCCACCTGCACAGACACCCCAGCCCCAGGCCCATCACTGTCCCCAAGCTGTCCCCTCCCCCCAGACAGAGCGTGAACCCCGGTGTCCAGGAAAGGGTCCCAGCGAGCTGAAGCTCCACACCTTCCTGATTCCCCCTCTGCTGATACAATAGGATGCAGGATTCTGTTTCACTTCCTGTCCTAAATCCTTGGAACTGTCAATGTGCAGCTGTTAAACAAGGCCCTAGATACAAATGACTCTCAGCACCAGGCAAGGGAGCTCTGTACAAAGAGCCCCTGTGCCCCACCCCAGAGGTGGCTGCATCTCAGCAATGGGTGAGGGATCTCCCTTCCTCCCAAGGAAATATTGAATTCTTGCTCTCTGTTTCTCCAGGTCCCTGTGACAACCCTGGGCTCAGATATCCGTCCCCCCAGCCCAGGGAGCTGGGTGAGTTGCTCTTTCCCGTGTGTGAGCAGGGGGGTGGAGACACCTCACCCTTGTGGGGGGGAAGGGGGGCGGAGGGCACTGTTCCATGGGGATAATATGGGAGCCACTAGGCATTGCTGTCACCAGCCCCACATTTGGTCCCCAATGGACCCCAAGCAACCCCCACCCCCAGGCATTCAGCTGCTATTAATCCTTTCCCTGCCAAGCCTTCCCAATAGAGACCCAGGAATTCCACCCCACTCTCTGGGAAAAAAAACACTGGTTTGTCGCAAGTCCGACCTCCAAGCTGGCAGGGAGTGTAAATGGGGTGTGTGTGTGTCCAAGGTGGGGTGCGGCTTGGTGGTTACCCCAGCACAGTGATGGGGCACAATGGAGCTGCTGGCTGGGGGGAGGAGGCTCTACGCCAGGCGGGTCCTTTGTTAACGCTCCAGCAAGCAACTAGGTTAACAAGTATCAGAGGGGTAGCCATGTTAGTCTGTATCCACAAAAACACGAGGAGTCCATGGCACCTTCAAGACTAACAGGTTTATTTGGGCATAAGCTTTTGTGAGTAAAAAAACCACTTCATCGGATGCATGGAGTGAAAATACTCCATGCATCTGAAGAAGTGGGTTTTCCCCCACAAAAGCTTATGCCCAAATAAACCTGTTAATCTTTAAGGTGCCACCAGACTGCTCCTTGTTTTTTAGGTTAAAAAAACTTGTCTGCACCAGAGACTAGGAGGTGGGACCTTTCCCTCTAGGGGGCCTAGCTCTGATCCAGCCCCAGGGCAGGGGATGGGCTAGCTCAGGGGGCAAGGAATGAGGACACGAGGCCTTTCCCCTCTAGGGGATGTCAGCTCTGATCTGGTCCCAGGTTCATAGTGAACATCATTCCTGTCTGTGAGAAAGGCCCGGGGGGGTGGCGGGGCTGAACAGGCTCTGGGGACCATGCTTTCCTCTCCATCCCCATGACACGGGAAGCGCACATGGTGGGGGGCTGTGTGTTTGGAAGGGAGCCTGCAGGTGGGAGCCTGAAGAGGAAGAGGGTATAGGGGTCTGCGGGAAGGGGAGAAGGATGTGGGGGGGCGGGGGAGGGGACCTCTCCCTGCTATCTCCACACAAGGGGGGGATGGGAACTGGGACCTCTGAGACAGCACCTCCCCCAACCATGAGCATCACTGCAGACACCCACTTCCCCCATGCGTCCTCACCTCACAGACGTGGCTCGAGTGTATTGAGAGGGGGAGGTGGAGCTCAGTGGCTCATCTGACGCTTACAGAGCCAACCACAAATGAGGAAGTGGGGGCCATCCACGCACACCCCCCCCAGAACGTCTGGTCGCTTCAGTTCCAATATAGATCAGGTCACCAGCAAAATGAGCTTGACGGGTCTTAGCCTTGGCATTGTCTGGGCTGCAGGTTGGGAGTGAGGGGCACCAACAGAGCTTGGGAGGGGAGATAGCAGAGTTCTATGGGTCGCGAATGAGGGACACCAACAGAACTGTGGCAGAAGTTGATCTGCTGGCCCCCTTCCTTGTCTCTCTCTTCTGTTCTTTCCTTTCCCTGAATCCCTCCCCAGCCTGGTATGTCAGTGTCGAAGCAGCCAGCTCCCCGCCCCCAGAGTCCTGGGGAACCAGGGACCAAGGAGGGGCTGGGAATGGGGGAGCCAGGACAGGGGCTCTTCTGCAGATGTTTGGAACCCCAGTAGTAGGGGGGAGTCCATGTGGAAGGGACAGGTTTGGGGGAGTCAGTTCCAGGTAGGCAGGATCACAGTTAGCTGGGGGGCAAGTTCAATTCTGAGGTGCAGGATGATTATTTGTCTGCCAGCTGCTCTCTTTTCCCCTTCCCCCCACTATCTCTGTGGGGTCTGACCTCTCCCCCACCAATTCCACTCTGCTGGGCTCAGCAACTGCAGAAAAAGCAGAACTGTGAATGGGGGAGCACTGGGTGGGTGCAGGGAGTCGGGGTATGGTGTAGGGTGTGTGTGTGTAGAGGGGTGTCACTTCAGGGGTCAGGGCAGCAACTCTGTTTCTGCCCCTGGGGGCCATTGCCTCCACACTGGGAGCCTCAGCCTTTTGTGCCCAGCGTCATCCTCCCCCCCCTCCCCCCGGCAGGAGGAAGCTGCTACAGAAAAAGGTACTTGTGCAAGTTCCTGTTTTTTTGGCTCTTTCTGTTGGTAGCTGGGCCCCGTATCCCACTCCCAATGTGAGGGCCCTGTTGGCCCTGTCTGTCTCCCATCCGAGCCAGCCAAGCCCCAGTTCTGGGCCCAAATTGGGGGCAGTGCCCCTTGCTATCAGGCCAGTATCTAGGTGGTTTTGCCTCAGCTATCATATGTCGCAGAGTGTACCTGTGTCAGGCAGCTGCTTGTCCCTGACCCCCTCATTCAGCACTGAGACGTTCCCTCTACGCACACAGCTGCCCCATCTGAGCAAGGGCAGGAAGTTGTGGTTAGAGGAGAGCGTATGGGGAGATTTCCTGCAGCCCTGACCACGGAGCCCTGTCCTGTCTGCAGCTGCTGCTAATGCAGTATGCCCCCACCCACCAGTCACATCAACATCCCAGAATGCACCTGCCTCCCCATCGTTCCCATCAACCTTCCACAATGCACCTGCCCCACACAATGGTCACATCGATGTCTCAGAATGCACCTGCCCACTCAACAGTCACATCAACCTCCCAGAATGCACTTGCCTTCTCCTCCCCAGACTGCCCTGGGTATGCAGCAATAGCCCTGTGTCACCCCCTCCCCCCTGCCACTCACTGTGATGGGGCAAAGCTGCCTGACATCAGGGCTCCGTTGGGCCCAGCCTGCAGTCAGGGGCATCCCCAGGGGTCAGAGGGGAGAGGGCACAGAAGAGATTCTCACTGAGCGAGGATGACAGATTTGTGTCCCAGAACAGAACCCAGGAAGCAGAGAGAAAACGTGACCCAGACATTATTGAACCTGCCCAAGAAAGTGCCTAGCTGTTAGAAAGGGAAGCACAGGGGTTTCAGAGAGGAAATGTACTCTGGGTACCAGGTAAATAAACAGCCCAGAAAAGTACCCCAGTATTAGAAGGAACGTACCCAGGTATCAGAGAGGGAATGGCTCAGTGTTTGACAGATAAAATTGCTGTAGAAATATCCTCTCCTTAAGCCCCTGGCCCCATCATCTCTCTGGTGAGCAGTCCAGGTTGGCACCTGGTGTGTTTCAGGGCGGCCCCCATCGCACCAGGGGAAGGGTGTCCAACCAGTCGCCAGAAATGCTCCTGGTGTTTTGGGGCATCTGGGGAGATGGGACCCAGCAAAAGCTGCCTCAGTTCTGGGGGGACAGGGTCCAGCATTGCAGGCTGGGCCTCTCCCAATCTTAGACGTTCCCTCAACTCCTTTCGCAGGAAAGCGGCTCCCCACCCCATACCAGGATCTGGAATTGAGCAGGCTGCTTCACCAGGAGCTGAGAGCAGAGAACCCTGCCCAGAACCCAGGCTGCACCAAGGCCCACTCTTAACCCCCCAGCATGGCATGCCAGCTGGCCACACCCTATGGCTGGATTTGACGGCTTCCAGCACAGCAGCACCTCCCCAGCGGCTCCCCATGATGCTCTCATCCAATGAGATGACGGGACACACCGACTGATGGCCAGTGGCCATAAAGGAGAAAGCTGACTGGCAAGGGGTAGAGCACATAGTTGTCCTTCCCAGCCAACTGGATTGTTCCTTTGACTCTCGCTCTCCCAAGCCTGCGTGCATGTGATCAGCGGCCGCAGCTCTCCATCCACCAGGCCGTCTCATTCCCGTTTTCCGGGGGGGGGGCGTGCTGGTGGGGGGGGAGGACCATGCAGTCAGATGACCTCTTCGTCCGCAAAATCTGGCGCCACTCTGCCCGGCCCCCTCTGGCCTCCATCTCCTTCGACGCCAAGGGACTCCCGGCCCCCCTCCTGCGACCCCCCTGGAGTGAGGTGACCCAGGGGCTCTCCAGGGGGCATGGCACCCCCCCTGGCCTGGCCCTAAGGCCTGCCAGCCACATCATGCACCGCAGCAACAGTGACGTGACCCTTGGGGAGGGAGTGGCGGGAGATGGAACACCCCCCTCCTCGTCACTGGTGGAGAGTGGGGATTGCGGGCTGCACCGGGACTATGGCAGCCTGAGCTCCGTTGAGAAAGGCCTGGGGCCCCCCCGCACCCGCGCCCACAGCCACGAGGAGCCACGGGCGGGCAGCCCAGCCGCCCGGCGCTTCTGGGACCCCCTGGTGCTGCTGGGGCTCACGAGAGATGAGGTGTGGGAGGGGGACAGCCAGGGATGTGGGACCGCCATGCCAGAGCAGGACAAGGGAGAAGAGCCCCCCAAGTTTCCCCCACAGATGTGGGTGCGCCAGCTGGCCCACTATGATGTGCAAAGCATCCTCTTTGATCCAGGTGAGGCGACCTGGTGCCAGGGCAGTGCCGGGCGCCGGGTGCGTAACATCACCACAGGGGCCTCAGCCGCCTCAGCAGGGCCTACCCCGACCCCTGTCCCTGAGGAGCCTGACCCAGGTGATGGCAAGGACGGATCTCTAGTGCTCAGTTGCCCCCACTTCCGCAATGAGATTGGAGGTGAGGAGGAGGGGGGACTGGGTCGGCGCCAGGAAGCAGGAGGGGGCGCCGGGCAGCTGCCCAATGCGGCCGTGTCGGTACTGGAGGAGCCACGAGAGAGTTACCCCACCAGGGGCAGCCGGACCACCCACTACATTGAATATGCCGACCTGGGTGCCAGCTACTATCGCAAATACTTCTATGGCAAGGGTGAGCTGGGGCAGGAGGGTAGGACACAGGGGGCAGAGTGTATGGGGGGTACAGGGTGTGGGGAGGAAGGAACAAGGGGCACAAGACATAGGGAGCATGGAGCTGGGGGCAAGGGCCAGCTGCTATGAGTGCTGCTATGCAAGGGTGAGCTGGCAGCAAAATGGTCCTGGGGGAGCAAAGGCTGGGGAGGCAAGAGCCTGGCATTCAGGGATGGGTGGAGATGAAAGTGGGGGTCCATGGGTCTGGCATTCAGGGGGGTCAGGGAATGTATGGGGAGGTTTGGGGGCAGTCATGGCCATGCCCATCTCTAACAAACACCCATCCCCTGGCACAGAGCACCAGAACTTCTTCGGGGTGGATGAGCGCCTGGGAGCAGTGGCCGTGTCACTGCGGCGTGAAGAGAAGGAGAAGGAGGGTGCCAGCCTGCAGTACAACTACCGCCTCATCCTGCGCACCAGCGAGGTGGGCACCATCAGAGGGAGCTCACAGCCTGGGGGGAGCTTACAGCACAGGGCCACTGCCAGGAGGAGCAGGATACTGTGGGTAGGGCACTGCCCTGCAGGGCCAGCTTTAAGCTGATTCCCCTGATTCCCCAGAGTCAGGCCCTGCGCTTAAGAGGGCCCCAAGCACATGCCTGAGAGGGTCCTGCGCCTTAGGCATCTTTCTGATTTTTTAATTTTTTTTTACTCACCCGGCGGCAGGGGGGTCCGCTCCGGGGTTTTGGCGGCATTTTGGCAGCGGGGCGTCCTTAGGTGCCACGGAAGACCCGGAGCGGACCCCCCACTGCTGAAGTGCTGCCGAAGACCTGAACTGCAGCCGGATATTCGAATCGGGCCCCACCATTCATAAAGCCGGCCCTTCTGCCCTGGAGAGGTGGTGCTGTGGGGATAGTCCTGGTCAGGGGGCTATGCAGGGGTACAAAAATTCCCTGACTTTCTCCCCATCCCCCACGGCTTCTCCTCTTCACAGCTGCGGACCCTGCGTGGCTCAGTGCTGGAGGATGCGCTGCCCCCCACCGCCCGTCCCCCCGCTGCCCGTGGGCTGTCCCCCAAGAAGCTGCTGGAGCATGTGCTGCCCGACCTGAACCTGCAGGGGCTGCGCCTAGCATCCAACTCACCCAAGGTGCCCGAGACGCTGCTCAAGCTGGACGAGCAGGGGGTGAGTGTGTGAGTGACGGAGCGCCACAGGGATTCTGCCATGGGTCTGCCTACTATGGGGGGTACCACGGTAGAGGTGGTGAGGGAGCTGGGGGCAAGAAGGGAAGCCAGGCTCTGTGGGAGGGGAAGTTCAGGAAGAGTTAGATCAGGGTGGTTGGGGAATGGGAGGTCCTGACGGTTTGTTCTGAGGGAGTTGGATCAAGGTCTTCTGTCAGGGGCTTGGGGCAGGGGGCTTGAGCACTTTGAGGGGATCAGCTCAGGGGGGCCCATCGGGGGTCACTGTGTTCAGAGGTCTCGGCAGTTTGTGGGGTTGGCTCAATGATCCTATCAGAGATGCTACATTGAGGGTGAGATTGGGGCAGTTTAAGGGGTTGAGTTAGGGGTCCCATCAGGGGTTGCTGAGTCGGGGGCTCAGCGTATGTTGGGAGGTTGAGTTAGGAATCCCATAGGGGTTGCTGTGGGGGGGGGGTTGGGGTATTTTGGGGGTGTAGGGGTCCCACTGGGGTTGCTGTGTTGTGGGGTCAGGGTATTTTGGGGAGTTGAGTTAGGGGTCCCATTGAGGGTTTCTGTGTTAGTGGATTGAATTGGGGCAGTTTGAGGGGTTGAGATAGGGGTCCCATTAAGGGTTGCTGTGTTGGTGGGTGAGGTATTTTGGGGGGCTGAGTCAGGGGTCCCATTGGGGGTTGCTGTGTTGGGGGTTTGAATCAGGGCAGTTTGGGGATGTTGTATCAGCTGGTCCCATGTTCCCCTCACCGTGCCGCTCTGCAGGTGAGTTTCCAGCGCAAGGTGGGAGTTCTGTACTGCCGGGCTGGGCAGGGCTCCGAGGAGGAGATGTACAACAACGAGGGGGCCGGCCCCCCTTTCCAGGAGTTCCTGGAGCTGCTGGGCCAGCACATCCAGCTGCGCGGCTTCACCAAGTACCGGGCCCAGCTTGACACAAAGAGTGAGTGTGGGGAGGGGGCACCGGGGGTGGTAACTGTTAACAGATACATGTAGGGCTTCAAAGAAAGCTGGTCATGCTCGCAGCATGGGGGACTCTGTCTCAGGAAGGAACGACTCTGAAAAGGACTGGGGCGGGGGTGTGTGGAGGGGATAACCTGCTGAACAGGAGCTCCCAGTGCCATGCTGAGGCCAAAGGGCTAACATGATCCTTGGATGGATAAACAGGGGAATCTCTAGGAGTGGGAAGGTTCTGTTACCCCTGTATCTGGCACTGCTGCGCCCACCACTGGAGGTCTGTGGCCAGTGCAGGGGCCAGCACATCAGCATCACAAAGGATGTGGATAAATTGGAGAAAGGTCAGAGAAGAGCCCCAAGAATGATTGAGGGGTTGGAAAACCTGCCTTACACTGAGAGACTCCAGGACCTCAATCTCCTCAGCTTATCAAAGAGAAGTTGAACAGGTGACCTGGTCACTGTCCCTAGACACCTACACATGGAACAGAGCTGGGGTAAAGGAGGCTCTTCAGTCCAGCTGACAAAGGTTGAACACAACCCTGTCCCTGCAAGTTGAAGCTAGACCCATTCAGACTGGAACTAAGGCACAGTCTGTTAACAGTGGAGTCAGTAACTGCTGTTACAGCTTCCCCAGAGCTGTGGTGGATTCTCCACCCTTGGACGTTTTCCAGTCTCGATGGCTGTTTTTTTAGTTCATTTTCCAGTCTCAATGGCTGATCCACGCTAGTTCAAGCAGGAATTTTTTAGGGGGAGTCCAGTGTTATGCCAGAGGTCAGACTAGAAGAGCACAATTGTCTCCTCTGGCTTTAAACTCTGTGGAAGGGAGGGTGAGACACAGGATAGGGGGCAATCGAGGGGGAGGAGCAAGGAAACATTGGGTGGCAAGGCTAGACCTTGGGGGAGGGGAACCAGGGTGGGGTTGGGCTACTGGGAAAGGGGCCAGGAGGGCTGAGGGCTGAAAGGGGACTGGACTGCACTGGCAGCTGCCCCTGCCCTTTGGCACCAGTATACACATTGGGCAGCTGTCATAGCAGGTTGCCCTCTGCCAGCCCCCAGCCCCCACCATGAGGTGGGGAAGCTGGTCTTAAAGAGTCCCTCCCTCACTCCAGGGCAGAGGGACACATTGGCAGCAGGGGGTGGGGAGGCTCTGAAGGAGGGGGCTGCATTCTCCACTCGACCCAGTCAAGGGCTTTCCCTGCTACCTCCTGCTGAGTCCCTGTCTCTCCCGGCCCCAATAACGCCCCCACTCCCCATCCCACTGACATCTCCCATTCCGTGTCTCCCCCAGCTGATTCCACAGGCACCCACTCGCTGTACACCACATACCAGGATTATGAGATCATGTTCCACGTCTCCACTATGCTTCCCTACACACCCAACAACAGCCAGCAGGTGAGGGGTGGGGGCAAGGAACTGGGATGGGGCTGGCACAGGGGAGGGGGTGCTGGTGTTCACCAGGGGTCCAGAGGGAAGGATTTCTGGGAAGGAGGCATCCAGAGGGTGCAGGAAGAGAATCTGGGAGTGGTCAAGAGTCCAGGCAGCTCAGGAAAGGGGGGCAGGGTGACCTGGAAACGGGGGTGGTGTCCCATCCTGCTTTCCATCCCCACACCGATGCCCAGCTCAGATCCTACCCTTCCCGCAGTAACACCATCTCTCTGGTTGTAGTTGCTACGGAAGCGTCACATTGGCAACGACATTGTCACAATCATCTTCCAGGAGCCGGGCGCACAGCCCTTCACACCCCGCACCATCCGCTCACACTTCCAGCATGTTTTCATCATAGTGCGCGCACATGAGCCCTGCACCAAGCACACCACCTACAGGTGAGGGATGAGCACACTGCCAACAGGGAAGAGGGGACTGCGCACTGAGAGTGCCACCTACAGGGGAGGGGGGGAGCAAGTGCTGAGTGTGCCACCTACAGTGGAGAGGGGAAGCGTGTGCTGAGTGCGCTAAATACAGGGTGGTGCATGTACCAAGGTCTTTCCCTTCGTACCTGCCTCCTTCCATGCCATCATCCCTGTCGCTGGCTGAGCGCATGGCTGCCCCCAGCTTCCCTAGACCCAGACTCCCATCTTTCTCCCCAGTGTGGCAGTGAGCCGCACCAAGGACATCCCACTCTTTGGGCCTCCCATCCCAGCTGGGCACCGCTTCCCCCGGACACCTGCCTTCCGGGACTTCTTGCTGGCCAAGGCCATCAATGCAGAGAATGCGGCTGAGCGGTCAGGCAAATTCCACGCCATGGCTACCCGCACACGCCAGGAGTACCTGCAGGATCTGGCACGCAGCCATGCGACCACCACCAGCCTGGAGGCCTCCTCTTCCCGCCTACCCCTGCTCTCCCTGGGCGCCAAGAGAAAGGAGCGGGCCAAGGGGGCCAAGGCCTGGGAGCTGCAGAGTGCAGGGGCCCTGGTATGGAGCGTGCGGGCACGGGATGGAGACCGGGCTGCCCCCGAGCTGCCCTGCCTGCTGGGTATCTCCGCCGAGTTCCTGGTGCTCATCGAGGCCAAGGGCAAGCGAGTCATCTTCAACTGCTCCTGTCGTGACATGCTGGCCTGGACCTACTCTGACTGTGGCCTGGACCTCTACTACGGCTCCGGGGATTACATCTCTGTGCAGCTTCCTGACGGCCAAGGGGATGAGGTCAAGGACATTGTGAACCGGCTGCAGGTAGGGCCTGGGCTACTGGCAGGTGGGGGGTACTGCAGGGGAGCTCCCGGCTATTCCAGCCCTGGCCTCTGCCACAGGAGGTGCTGCAGGGAGTGGGGCAGGAGCGCTGGGAGGGGTGCTCTACAGGGGGCACAGCCAGTTCCCCCAATGCTCTCTCTCCCCCCAGCTGGTGACGCGAGGCTGTGAGACGCGGGAGCTCACCCTGCTGCGGAATGGGCTGGGCCAGCTGGGTTTCCAGGTGGACAGCGAGGGCTTCGTCACCGATGTCGAGCGCTTCACCTTTGCGGAGAAGGCTGGCCTGCAGCCTGGTGCCCGGCTGGTGCGTGTGTGTGAGAGGGCACTGCCCAGCCTCAGCCACACCCAGACTACTGAGCTTCTGCGCACTGCCAAGAAAGTCACCATCACCATGGTGCCTCCTGACGAGAATGGCAAGCCACGCAGGTGAGCACAGTGCAAGCCGGGGGCGCTGTGGATGGCATGGGTTCCTGGGGTGTTGAGAGGGGAAGGTCCCCAGCAAGGGGTGCCATGGGGCAGGAGCTCCCAGCAGGGTCACTCAGGGGTATGGGTTACAGGCAGGGATGCTCAGGCATATAGGCTGGGGGTCCCCAGCAGGGGACACTAGCAGGAGGGGGCAGGAGCTTGCAGGAGAAGCTGCTGTGGGGCACAGGGTGGGAGTGTTGATGGGGAGCTCTGGTGAAGGATGCAGGAGCATTGGCTGCAAGAGTCCCCAGCAGGGGGCATGGTGGGGTGTGGGTGGTATGGAGCAGGAATCCTTGGGGAGGGGCACTGTGGGGGGACAGTCGGGATAGGTGGCAGTGGCAGGAAACTGTGTGGGGCAGAGTAGAAGGTGTGATGGGGTAGAATTGGGGACCGTGCTGAGCACTGTGGGGCAGAGAGTAGGACTCAGTTGGGGGTGCTGTGTGGCAGCATGGAGGGGTCAGCAGGGACTGAATGGGGTGGAATCACTGTGGGGGCTGCTGTGGAGCAGGATGTGGGGGGCTCAGTGGGATGGGGGTCAGTGGATTCTGGGACCCTGCCCCATCATATCTCTCTGACAGGAGTTTCTCCGAGCTCTACGTGAAGTCCCTGCAGGAGAAGCGACGCAGTGATTCCCCAGCAAGGGAGCCCCCCCGGATGGCTGGGGGCCTGGGGCCGGAGGGGGAGCTGAGACCGGCCACCCTGCAGCTGCTGCGCTCACTTTCCCTGCAGGACGGGCCCCCCCATAGCCTGGCTGAGGAGCGCACCGAGTTCCTGCGCAGCCACAGCGAGGGCACTGCTCCCCCCAACCTGCCGTGAGTACTCCCACCTCCTGCGACCCCGTCTCCATCCCACCCCGGCCCCCCACTCCGCTGTGAGTGCCCCCACCTCCTGTGACACCATCTTCATCCCACCCCGGCCCCCCACTCCACTGTGAGTGCCCCCACCTCCTGTGACACCATCTTCATCCCACCCCGGCCCCCCACTCCGCTGTGAGTGCCCCCACCTCCTGTGACACCATCTTCATCCCACCCCGGCCCCCCACTCCGCTGTGAGTGCCCCCACCTCCTGTGACACCATCTTCATCCCACCCCGGCCCCCCACTCCGCTGTGAGTGCCCCCACCTCCTGTGACACCATCTTCATCCCACCCCGGCCCCCCACTCCGCTGTGAGTGCCCCCACCTCCTGTGACACCATCTTCATCCCACCCCGGCCCCCCACTCCGCTATGAGTGCCCCCACCTCCTGTGACACCATCTTCATCCCACCCCGGCCCCCCACTCCACTGTGAGTGCCCCCACCTCCTGCGACCCCGCCTACATCCCACCCCGACCCCCCACTCCACTGTGAGTGCCCCCACCTCTTGCGACCCTGTCTACATCCCACCCCGGCCCCCCACTCCGCTGTGAGTGCCCTCACCTCCTGCGACCCCATCTCCATCCCACCCCGGCCCCCCGCTCTGCTGTGAGTGCCCCCTCCTCCTGCGACCCCGTCTCCATCCCACCCCGGTCTCCCACTCTGCTGTGAGTGCCCCCACCTCCTGCTCCTCGTCTCCATCCCACCCCGGCTCCCCACTCTGCTGTGAGTACCCCCGCCTCCTGCGACCCCGCCTCCATCCCACCCCGGCCCCCCACTCTGCTGTGAGTGCCCCCACCTCCTGCGACCCTGTCTCCATCCCACCCTGGTCCCCCACTCTACTGTGAGTGCCCCAACCTCCCGTGATCCCATCTCCATCCTATCCTGACCCCCCACTCCACTGTGAGTGCCCCCACCTCCTACCACCCCGTCTACATCCCACCCCAGCCCCCCACTCCACTGTGAGTGCCCCCACCTCCTGCGACCCCCGTCTACATCCCACCCCGGCCCCCCACTCCGCTGTGAGTGCCCTCACCTCCTGCGACCCCGTCTCCATCCCACCCCGGCCCCCCGCTCTGCTGTGAGTACCCCCGCCTCCTGCGACCCCGCCTCCATCCCACCCCGGCCCCCCACTCTGCTGTGAGTGCCCCCACCTCCTGCGACCCTGTCTCCATCCCACCCTGGTCCCCCACTCTGCTGTAGTGCCCCAACCTCCCGTGATCCCATCTCCATCCTATCCTGACCCCCCACTCCGCTGTGAGTGCCCCCACCTCCTGCGACCCCATCTCCATCCTATCCTGGCGCCCCCCAACCCAAGTGCCCCACCTCCTGCGACCCCATCTCCATCCCACCCTGCCCCCCCAACCCACCGTGAGTGCCCCCTACCACCTGGGATCCCCGTCTCCATTCCACCTCAGCCCCCTACTCCACCATGAATGCCCCAACTTCCTGCAACCCTGCCTCCATACCACCCCCGGCCTCTCTGCCCTGCCATGAGTGACCCCCACCTCCTGGGACCCCCACCTCTATCCCACCTGACGCCCTGCCCCACCATAAGTGCCCCCTCCCATCCCATCCCTGAACCCGCCCACGCTACCTCCCCAACTCCCCAACCTGCCATGAGTACCTCCTGGGACCCCCTCCTCCATCCTACCCCCCCCGGTCTCCTGACCCACCATGAGTGCCCCCTGCATCCTCAGTTCCCCACCTTCACCCCACCCCCATTAGCCCCCAACCTGCTGTGAGTACTCCTGCAGCCTCCTAGGACTCCTTCCTCCCACCTGGATCCAAATGCCACCCAACGGACTGTTTGCCACCCCCCTCCTAGGCTCCCCACATCAGCTGTTATCCCCCTCTGCATTCCCCCCCTTTTTCTCAGCTGTGTTTACCACAGGCTAATGTTCCTCTGCCTCTGCAGGTCCCAGAGTAGGGAGATCCCCATGTTACCTGACCCCACACCTGACCTCATCCTGGCAGCCACGCCCAAGGGGCCCCCTGAGCGGGAAATGGTGAGTGTGTGTGTGTCCAGGCTACCCCCTACAGGATGCAATCAGGCCGCTCGGTTATGTGCGTGCTGGAGCTCTGGAGGTTTCTGGTGCACTAATGTCATTCTTGGCGTTCTGTGATGTGCACTGTTATTTGCAGCTATTTATTTGTGAAATAAATCTGTGAACCTGTTTAACAGCCCCTGTGCCCCACCCGAGAGGTGACTGCATCTCAGTACTGGGTGAGGGTTCCCTGTATAAACAGCCTCCACATCCCCCCCAGAGATGGCTGAATCTCCAGGCATCAATCACTGTCTTGTCTTGTCCCAGGACCATCCAGGAGACCCCACATCGTTGGAGCAGGCTCCCTCCGATCATGGGGTCATGGATAGCCAGGCTCCGCCCCCTAGTGAGACGGCCCCGCCCACCTCAGACATGAGTGACACCGAGAAATTCCTACCCCGGACGCTCTCATTGAGAAACTCCATCACCAAGAGTAAGACAAGCACACACATGCGCCCCTGGTTTGATCCTGTCCCGTTAGCATCGGGGAAGCTTTGCCTTTTCCAAGCGCAGGGTCCAGCTCCAAGTGCCAGCTGGGTGCTTTGTGCTGGAATTTTTCTCCAATTAGAAAAAAAAAAAAAAGCAGGGGGATGGGAAGGAAAAAACGGAACTAAAGTGTGGAGAGGGGCCCAAAGCGGATTTTCACACATCAACCCCTGTTTGTTTCCTTTGAGATTCCTTTGTCGAGAACTCACACTTGTAACAAAATCTCAAATCAAAGGGGGCTTGCAGGGAGGGGGACTCTCAGGTCAACAGATTTTCCCCAACTCTAATTAACTCTTGAGGATGTACATTAATGAATAGCTGGGGCTGAGCTGTGGGGCTAGAACCCACTGGAGGATAACAACCTTCTAGTACAGTGGGTCTCAAACTTTTGTCCTGGTGACCCCTTTCACACAGCAAGCCTCTGAGTGTGATGCCCCCTTATGAATTAAAACCACTTTTTTTATATTTAGCACCATTATAAATGCTGGAGGCAACATGAGGTTTGGGGTGGATGCTGACAGCTCGTGAACCCCCCTGTAATAACCTCACGACCCCCTGAGGGGTCCCAACCCCCAGTTTGAGAACCCCTGTTCTAGTACTTTAGCCCAAGCTGGGGGGCCTGGGCTCTGGGTCTGAAGGGCCTTCCTTTAGACAACTGCTGGGCTCCTTGCCCTCATTCATGCCATTCTTTCTCCTGCCCCGCCTGCCCCTGCCCTCTCCAGTTCTGTCAGAAGCCGGTGAGTCCCTGGAGGAGGAGTGGGACTCCATCTCCAACCTGGCTACCACCTGCAACAGCATCCTAGAGGCGCTCTCGAAGGAAGGTGAGCAACAGATTCCCAGGCTGCATCATGGGTGGGAGTGCCCAGCTTGCATACAAGGAGACAGGGGCTGGAGTCCGAGAGTTCCAGGTGGAGGACTTGGCTGTGGTCCGGAGCAAATCCCTAGGCAAAGAGCTTTGTTCATCGGGGCTAAAGCTGGGAAATTCCTAGGCAAAGAACCTGGTTAAAGTTGCCTGGGGCCAGGAGTAGCTGCAAACCCCCAGTCTGAGGAGGAGAATCTCACTCTGTTTCCCCTCTTTTCTGCAGCAGGGCAACACGTGCTGGAGAGCAGAGAGCCCCCTGGTGGGAGTGGCCAGAGGAACCCAGGCCAGCAGCCCTCCGAGGATGAGTAAGAAGCTAAACAGAGGGGTGGGAGGAATGATGGGGGGGTTCTCCTCCACCAGCCTCCATTTCACTGTGTCCCCCCTGCTCTCATCCTCCCTTTGCGTATTCCATGATGATAATCCAGTCATAGCTGGTGAAAACCGCAACAAACCATCTCTTGCTCAGCTCACAGCCCAGCGTTGTGGGCTCGTTTACCATGAAGCCACCAGGGTCATCTGGTGGCTGAATAGTGAACCCAAGTGGCTGTGCCACAACACTCCCCCAGTGGGAGGCTGACACATTCACTGGCTGTGCACCTTTTGGGTTCTCTCTGATAACCCTGGGGAGGAGAGGATACTGAGAGGGCTGGGCTGTGGGGAGATAAGGGGTATTTGCTTCCTCTGCCACATCTGACCTTAGCCTGACTGATGTATATCATCATCCTATGAATCTCTCCATCCCTCCATCCCCACACTTCTCCATCTCTCGCTCTTTCCTTCACTCGCCCAGAGGACATCAGTCCCGGTCACTGTCGGAGAAGGTCTCTCACTTGGAGTCCATGCTAAAGAAGCTGCAGGAGGACTTGCAGCAGGTGTGTTGGGGGGCGCACAAGGGAAGGAGAAAAGAGGTTGGGGAGAAGTGTGGAGGAAATGGGGGCGAAGGTGAGGAAAAGAGGGAGGGGAGCGGAGGGCGGTGGAGGCTGCAGGAAGGAAGACGGGGGCAAGGCACTGCAGGGGAGTTACGGGGCAGGTGTGGTGCAGGCATTAGAAGGAGGTGCCGTGAGAGGGCCAGACCAGATTGGGGCAGGGGCTGTGGTGTCGGAGGGTCAATGGCGAGGGAGTGGGAGGGACTGGGTTGGGAGTGGGGGTGTACTGCCTCTCCCCACTGACCCCACCCATGTTCTCCTAGGAGCAGGCAGCCAAGGCAGCACTACAGGCTGAGGTGCAGAGTCTGCGGCAGAACAACCAGCGGCTGCAGCAGGAGCAGGAGAGTGCGGCTGCCCGGCTCAGCCAGGTCACCCGCCTGCTGTGTGGTTCCCCCAGCCAGTCCCTCTAGGGGCCCAGGGCCCCCTCCAGGCTCCCCTGCCCAGTCATCCCCCCACTGCCTCTGTCTCCTCATTGACCCCACTTCCACTCCTCCCCTCTCTGGTCAACAGGAGGCACTGTTGTTACCTCCAGGAGGGACCACAATCTGAACTGCACTCTGGGGGGCCCACTGTCCGACTGGCCATGCACAGCGGATTCTGACTACCAATGTCCGCAGAATATGGCTTCTCATCTCTCAAGACTGTTACTGCCGGAGAGTCCAGCACAGACTCACCAGCCCAAAGGCCACTGCCAGGAGCAGGTCCTGATATCGGGGTACAGGCGACACCCCCAGTTCCAGCTGACTCAGCTCACACACAGATCTCAACTCTTTGGTAAATCTGACTGTAATGGGGTGGAGGTTGTAGCCTTGTCATCTGGAGGCAGGCACAGGAGGGAGGGCTGGTGTTGCTGAGCAGGAGTAAGAAGAAGGGACTTAATGGCACGTTTGACCTCGACCCCTTCAGAAAAAATCAATTTGCAATACCCTCCCACCCCATCCTGCTGCATCAATCCAGGCCTCAGGAAAATCCTGGCATGAGAGAGAGATGATGCTACTCTCACACTCATGCACACACTCATACAAATGCTCACACACATGCTCACACATGTGACTGCACACATTCATGCACATTTACACACACGTGACTGCATACACACACACATGACTGCACACACTCACACTTGCGCACACTCTCATACATGTGCTCGCCCAGGTGCACTCCTCACACCAGCTCAGAGTGCTCCCAGTCCCACATGCCCTCACACTGATCCATGCCCGTGCAGTCTTGTGCTTGGGCAGACCATGCTCACGCTGGTGCATGCTCACACTCACGTGCTCTCACTCAAGCTCCCATGTACTGACACATGCTCCCATGCAAACACACACTCTAAGACCTTCACCCGGGTCCCCAGATCCCCCAAAGCCCCACCCCCATCCAGCACTGACCCAGCCAGCGCGGGAACGTCTTGGCCTGAAGAGGGCACTGCCCTGCCTGGTAACTGTGAAGATACTGCAAGCTGTGAGTTAATTCCCCCCCCCCCGCACCCCAACCCAGCCCAACCCAGACCAGCCTCCCACATAGCAAGAAAGACATATGGGGACATTGCTTCTGGTCACCTGCTCCCACCCAGCAGTGCCCCTCCTCTGCACAAGCCTATCCTCCCCTATCTCCCCCCCACACTCCTTGGAGGCATAGCCATGGGTACAGGGCCCGGTTCCGCATTTGGTGCTTGGGGATATTTCTGGAGAGCGTCCCCTGTGACGTAGGGGGTTGTCATATCTCCTTTTGGGTTGTAAATATTTTAGTACCAAGCAGAACACAAGTGTTTGTTTCAGGTTTATTTGTTTGTATGTTAGTTTTTTACACTGAAAATGGCCCATCTTAGATCCAGAGAATCTGTGTCTGACATGAATGTACAAATCGCAGCGTGTCTGTCCCTCTGTGCAATAAAGAGCCGATACGCAGCTCCCAGGGTCCGACACCATCCTGCCTATTGTGTGAGCTCACTCAGCCCTGGACACGTATGAATGCTGGTTCCGGGGGCTGGGAATGGGACCGGGGGGGCGGGGAGGCATTTCCATAGAAGCAAAGAAATGTGGGACTGGGAGGGACCTCAAGAGGCCATCTAGTCCAGCGCCCTGCACTGAGGCAGGACCAGGTATACATAGACCATCCCTGACTGTTTGTCTAACTAACCTATCCTTATAATTTCCAGTGGCGTGGAGTCCGCAGACTCCTAAGCTGCTCCAGAGCTGAGCTATCCTTTGAGTTAGAAAGTTTTTCTAACCTAAATTTCCCTTGCTGCAAATGAAGTCAATGATTTCTTGTTGTGTCTTTGGTGGACACAGAGAACAACCAATCACTGTCCTCTTTAGAACAGCCCTTAACATATTTGAAGACTGTAAGCAGCTCTCCTGCAGTCTTCTTTTCTCAAGAGGAAACATACCCAGTTTTTTTTAACTTTTCCTCAAAGGCAGGTTCTCTAAACTGTTTGTCATTTTTCTTGCCCTGTTCTGGACTTTCACCAAGTGTTCAGCACACAGTTGGACACAGTACTCCTGCTGAGGCCTCACCGGTGCTGAGTTGAGCAGGACACTTATCTCCTGTGTTTTACTTATGACGCTCTTCTTAATATACCCAAGAATATTAGCCTTTTTCATCACTGTATCACATTGTTGGCTCATTTTCAAGTTGTGATCCACTGTGACCCCCAGATCCTGTTCAACAGTATTGCCACCTAGCCAGTTATTCACCGTTCTGTAGTTGCACATTTGATTTTTTCCTTCCTCAGTGCAGTCCTTTATACTTGTCTTTATTGAATTTCATCTTGTTGATTTCAGACCAATTCTCCAATTTGTCAAGCTCATTTTGAATTCTAATTTTGTCTTCCAAAGGGCTTGCAACCCTTCCCAGCTTGGTGTCATCCACACATTTTACAGCCATACTCTCCACTCCATTATCCAGGTCATTAATGAAAACATTGAGTAGTACCAGACACAGAACTGACCCCATGCGGGACCCCACTAGATTCATCCTCCCAGTCTGAAAGAAAACCATGGTATTCACCTTATAGCAATTTCATCTAGACCACATTTCCCTAGTCTTCTTATGAGAATCTCACATGGGACTGTCAAAAGCCTTAATAAAATGAAGATATATCACATCTACAACTTCCTCACTATACACTCTAGGCCAGTAACTCTATCAAAGAAGGAAATTTGGTTGCTTTGGCATGATTTATCTTGACAAACCCATGCTGGCTATTCCTTATAACCCTGTTATCCTCTAGTACTTACAAACCAATTATTTAATAATTTGTTCCAGTATCTTTCCAGGTATTGAAATTAGGCTGCCTGGTCTATAATCCCTGGGTCCTCTTTGTTCCCCTTTGTAGAAATAGATACTATGCCTGCCCTTCGCCAGTCCTTTGGGACCTCACCCATCCTCCATGAGCTCTCAAAGATAAATTAGTGATTCCAAGATTGCTTCAGCTAGTGCCTTAAGTATCTGAGAGTGAATTCCATAGGTCCTGCCAACTTGAATAGATGTACTTTAGCTAAATATTTAACCTGCTCTTCCTTATTTTGGCCTGCATTCCTTTCCCCTTTTTGTTAACATTAATTGTACTGAGTATCTGGTCACCATTAACCTTTTTAGTGAAGACTGAAGCAAAACAGAGAGTAAAGACCTCAACCTTTTTTATGTCATCTGTTATTAGCTCTCCTTCCCCACTAAGTAGTAGGCCTACACTCTGCATCTTCCTTTTGCTCCCAATGTGTTTCTAGAACCTTTTCTTATTACCTTTTATGTCTAAGGCCCTGCAAAAATTGCATTGCTTGGAGGTTGTTTTTTTAAATCACAACAGGGTTATGGGTGAGTGTGAATTTCATGCAATATGCACAGCTGCCCAAGTCCCTGCATCCCCACACTGCTGTATTTCTTCCAACAGCTGGGAGGCGGAAACAGTCATATACACTTCCACCTCCCCACTGAAGCCTCAGGTGCTCATGCAGGGTTCGCAAGCTGGTCCCATTCCAGAGAGGGACATGAAGGTGGCAGGTCAGTCCAACCCTGGGAGTAGTGAGGTGGTGGCCTGTGGGGATGTCTCACCTCATGATGCTGGCAATCTGGCCTGGGCCAGGGATGGGGGAGAGGGCCCTGCCCTGCTGGGAGAATCGGGGATGTGTGAGGTGCCATGTCCTGGTGTGGGGGATCAGGGTGAGACCAGGTTCTGCTGCTTGGAGCATGATCAGTTGTGTGAAGGGGGAGGTGTCTATTCCATCCCCCAGCACTGATCCCCGTGCCAGGGCAGGGCCCCCTCACACCAAGATCCCCCTGCCAGGGGAGGACCCCCTCACACCCCTGCTTCTGCTCCAAGTGGTAGATCCCAATCTCTCCTCGCCAGCTGGTGCTGCAGTGTCTCCCCCGGAGTCTGTCAGGGGCCACTATAGGTCAGGCCAGCCAGGGCTCCACATTGGCAGTGCCACCCCCACTCTCCCTGCCGGCTGACCAGACAGGAAACAACAGTGACAGCTTGGGCTGGAGCTGAGGATGGAGCGATCCAAGCCCCAATCCTTGCCCTTACTCCCTCACGAGCAGCCAAATTAGCCCAATACCATGATTTTTTTCAACAGCCCTGCTTCTGCCTCCCCACTTCTGGAAACACCACTATCTTGGACTAATTTCACTGTTTCTGTGAATGCCTGATTTACATAAGTCCTTATTTGTGTCCCTTGCTAGGAGTAACTCATTCTGTGCCTTAGCCTTTCTGCTTTTGTCCCTGCCTGCGGGAGCCAGTCTTTTGTGCTAATTCTTAGCAATTCACCCACGTTTCCACTTTTTGTCAGATTCCCTTTTGATTTGCAGGTCATTAAAGAGCTCCTGATGGAGACAGGTTGGCCTTTCCTTCGCATCAGACTAGTTTGCTGTTGTGCCTTTACCTTTGTCTCTCTGAGAAACTCCCAGCTCTCCTGAACTCCTGTTTCCCTTCAGTTTTCTTCCCCTGGGACCTTAGCTCCCAGTTCTGAGTTTGGTGAAGTTGGCTTTTTTGAAGCCTGTTGTCCTGATTCTGCTGCTCTGACTCCTTCCTTTCCTTAGAGTCATTAAATGGTATTTCAGGATCGCTTTCACCCAGATTTGCAAGTGATCCCTCCTACTGGTCACAATCCCGTCTCCAGGGGCTGGTTACTTCCACTTTCTGAAACAGACATTATCCCCAACAGTTCCAAGAATTTATTGGCCCATTTTGTGCTTTGCTGCATTACTTTTTCACCAGATGGCTGGGCGGCTGAAGTCTCCAATATCTACCCAGGTCTCATGTCTTGGATATTGCTGGTGTTTGTTCTAGAAATGCCTCATGGAACTCCTTCTCCTTTTTCATTAGTGGTCTATAGTAGACCCCTACTATGGGGGAACATGAACTTTTCGGAGCACACGAATCCATCTCTGAAGAGTCCTGAGGTTGGAGAGTGATGGGAGTCCAGACTCCTGGATTTCATTAATTTAGCCTGTGAGCTCTGTGAGGCTGGACTGTTTCTCATTGTGTGTTTGTGCAGCACCCGGCATGACAGGAGCCTGATATTGATTGGGATCTGTGCAGTACCCACCCTGAGGGGGGCCCTGATCTTGGTTGGGGTCTGCAGCACTGGCTCAACAGGGGCCCTTGATCTTGGTTGCGGGTCTGTGCAGTGCCCCTCACAAAAGGGTGCCCTTGATCTTGGGGCAGCACCTGGCATGATGGGGCCCCAATCTTGGTCAGGATCTGTGGAGACTCCTCTGGGGCATGTTCCCCATTGTGTGGTGCCCGTGCTGGGTTGGGGCGGGAGACAACTGGGAATTGGGGAGCAGAGTTTATTTATCTTTATTGCATTTATGACATGTCACAATGTCAGGAGCAGCAGGGTGTGGGTGGTTAGTGCCAGGCCAGCTGAGGAGACTGGAAGGGAGGGCTGGTTGCATACAGAAACATGACATTATTGGGCCCATCAGATCAGAACCACAACAGCATTGCGATATGTGTCCACAGATACCCACAGACGCTAGACAACCCTCCCACAAAGTGACACAAAACACACACACACCCCCGATACATAGTTCAGACAAACTCCTCCCATGCGGACACACCCACTGCCTCGTCCCCACAATAACCTCACCCCAAACTCTTCTGTTAATAGACATGCCCTCCCCCAGGCACAGACAGAGCTGCCTTCCTAAGCAGTGCCCACTCATACCATGGCTGCGTGTAGCTCTGCTCCTGTGCCACACTGAGCCTTGGGCTTGGGTGGTGCTGGCGTGCGCCTCTGCCTGTGGAGGGCCAGGGATCCATGCAGAACAGGGTAGTTGTTGCAAATCAAAAACCTTCCCCTCAGTGCTGGATCTTCAAGGCAAATGTCTCAGTTTTTCAGAAGAGCAAAGCCACAGGGGGTCTGTCTGCTCCAGATCCACCCAGTCCGTGAGCCTGTCCAGTGCACATCTGACACCAGTGCTCAGGATCCGGGGAAGGTGGGGCCTGGGCCAGCCTGACCTGAGCAGTTTTCTTCTTTGAAAACAGTTCTTTGTTGCTCTTAGATCTTCATGATAAAATCTCTGTTACACAATAAATAGGATTGAGGGGCGCTCCTAGAGTGTGTGTGTGGTGGTGGGGGGAATGAGGGCTGGGATAGCAGGGAGCTGTGGGTTGGGATTGAGGGGCCCTGACAGAGCTGGGGCTGGGGCTGGGGGGCACGGAGCCCAGGACTGGGATAGCAGGGGGCTGTTGGTCAGGATTGAGGGCATTGGTAGAGCTGGGGGTCGGGGTTGAGTGGCACCGACAGAGCTGCTGGGGGGGAGTCCAGAGCTTCACTGGGGGGGCTGATCAGACCTCTCTTGCCCCGGGAAAGGCTGGTGGAGACAACCACCCCCAGTGGACAGGGCTGGGAGCCAACAGCTAGGCCCAGAGCCCCCTCCTTTGGCAAGCAGAGGCGGATGGGGGGGCAGTTGCCATGGAGATGTTGACTCTGGCTCAGCCCTGGCCCTGCCCGGTGTAGCTGCAGGTGTCTGTGCAGGTCGCTGCAGCGCCTGAACTGCCTGGAGCAGTGGATGCAGCCGAAGTCCGCCCGGTGAGAGTCGGGCCCAGTGCCCGGCTCAGGGCTCTGGTTCTCCTTGGCTGCCCCCTGCCCGCGGGGTTTGTGCCAGCGCCGGTGGGAGGCCAGATTGGCCGGGCAGCCGAAGGCCTTGGGGCACTGAGGGCAGCGGTACTCCACGCGGGCCAGGCCGGAGCAACCATGCCGGGCCAGCGAGGGCGGGTCGCTGTAGGCCTGGCGGCACAGCTGGCACACAATGGCTCCCCGTCTCGAGGAGGAGGGGGAGGCTGCTGGCAGCAGGGGATTCTGGGGCAGGGGGCAGGATGCTGGAGTCCAGCTTGCACCAGGGGGGCTCCCCTGGGTGGGGGGTAGTGATATGGGGCAGCCTGGAGGCCAGGGTTTGGCACCAAGAGGCTCAGCTGAGGGGGCTCGGATCCGATAGGAGGCTGGGCCTGCCTTATGGGTTCTCTTCACCAGGAAACCACGGGGCATTGTGGGTGCTGGGGGCTCTTTTGACCTGTTTGGATCTTGGTGCCAGGTCTGGGGGCTCCCTCGGTCTGTAAGAACTTCACTGTTATCAGCCCTGGGGGCTCTCACGGCCGGCCTTGCCTTTGGTTCTGGGGGCTCCCTCAGCCCATCCACACCTCCGTGCCTATTCTGGGGGCCCGCTCGGCCTGTCCGCACCTCTCTGCTGGTTCCAGGGGCTCCCTCCACCCGTCTGCACCTCAGTGCCAGTTCTGGGGGCTCCCTCAGCCCGTCCGCACCTCGGTGCCAGTTCTGGGGGCTCCCTCAGCCCGTCCGCACCTCGGTGCCGGTTCTGGGGGCTCCCTCTGCCCGTCCGCACCTCGGTGCCGGTTCCGGGGGCTCCCTCGGCCCGTCCACACTTCAGTGCCGGTTCCGGGGGCTCCCTCAGCCCGTCCGCACCTCGGTGCCGGTTCTGGGGGCTCCCTCTGCCCGTCCGCACCTCAGTGCCGGTTCTGGGGGCTCCCTCAGCCCGTCCCCACCTCAGTCCCGGTTCTGGGGGCTCCCTCAGTCCGTCCGTACCTTGGTGCCGGTTCTGGGGGCTCCCTCTGCCCGTCCGCACCTCAGTCCCAGTTCTGGGGGCTCCCTCAGCCCGTCCGTAGCTCAGTGCCGGTTCTGGGGGCTCCCTCTGCCCGTCCACACCTCAGTGCCAGTTCTGGGGGCTCCCTCAGCCCGTCTGTACCTCGGTGCCAGTTCTGGGGGCTCCCTCCGCCCGTCTGCACCTCGGTGCCGGTTCTGGGGGCTCCCTCTGCCCGTCCGCACCTCAGTGCCGGTTCTGGGGGCTCCCTCAGCCCGTCCGTACCTCAGTGCCGGTTCTGGGGGCTCCCTCAGCCCGTCTGTACCTCGGTGCCGGTTCTGGGGGCTCCCTCTGCCCGTCCGCACCTCAGTGCCGGTTCTGGGGGCTCCCTCAGCCCGTCCGTACCTCAGTGCCGGTTCTGGGGGCTCCCTCAGCCCGTCTGCACCTCGGTGCCGGTTCTGGGGGCTCCCTCCACCCGTCCACACCTCAGTGCCGGTTCTGGGGGCTCCCTCAGCCCGTCTGCACCTCGGTGCCGGTTCTGGGGTCTCTGTCAACCCGTCTGCAGCTCGGTGCCAGTTCTGGGGGCTCTGTTGGCCCGTCCGCACCTTGGTGCCGGTTCTGGGGGCTCTGTCGGCCCGTCTGCACCTCAGTGCTGATTCTAGTGGCTCCCTCGGTCTGTCCACACCTCAGTGCTGGTTCTGGGGCTCCTTTGGCCTGTCCAGCCTTTGTGCCAGTTCTGGGGTCTCCCTCGGACTGACTGGACCTCAGCACTGTCCCCACTCCCTTCAGTCTGTGCGTCCTCTGTGCCCCATATGCCCCAGCCCTGTATATAAAGTCCCTGCCCCTATTGTGCAGCCCCACAGCTCCAGATGGTCGGGCTGGGGAAGCCAATGGCCGTGGGGCTGGCAGCAAGATTAGAGGGTCCCCAGGGAGTGGGGGGCAGTGGCAGATGGCAGGTGCCCCCACACGTGATCCCTGCCTGTGCCAGACACAAAAGGACCCCCTATTATAGGCACAACTCGTGCTGGATGGAGGTCCAATGAATCATCCCCCCGGAGAGAGAATTCACACTGGAGCTGGGCTGTGGGGCAGGAGCAGGGTGGGGGTGTGGAAGGGAGGAATTAACCCTTCACTGCACCCCTGAGATGCACAGGGGAAGGAAGGAGCTCTGGTTCCATTTCTAAAGGGGATCAGGCAGGCAGGCAGGTGTGTGTGGGGGTATATATCAAGGTTGTATCAAACCCAGATTCCACCTAGCCCCCACAGCCTGCAGGGCAGGATCGCACCTTAAGATTTATTTCCTCTGCGCACTCTGAGTGCAGAATCATCCCCCTACAGTCTCCCCCACACAACCAAACGGGGTGTAGGCTTCTCCCCTGCAGTCTAGTATCTATATGTTGTCATTTATTCATCCATACAGTCAGTCATATTAGTACTGTTTGTCATCATGTTTTACATTCATAATTTATTTTTAAATGTACACTGTATGAGCTCTTTGTTAGACTTCTGAATCATTTATGGTTTCTTAACATTAAATTTGTCTTTACTGACTTTTTAAAAATGCATTCTCTCTCCACTTTAATACGTGTCTTCCTGTAGTTTGTGTCTTCTTATTATGCACTTCCTTTTTGTTGGGTTAATTTCATGTTTATTTTTTCGCATATTTTGTACTGCTTTCCCTGTTGTAGTTAATGTTTCTTTTTTATTTAATTGACTGATTTTAAAATATATCTTATTGATTTTATTCTTGTATAGATCACATTTTATTAATTATCGTGATCATTGGATTAATTATTTTTGATATTTTTATTGATTATATTGTGCATTATATTTCATTACATTTTATCATTTATCTGATTTATTATTATATGGTTTTATAATTAATTAGTTATATTTTATTAGTAATGTTTTTCTTTCATTGATTATATTTATTGATCTATTTAATTGATATAATTATTTTATTGTATTAATTGTATAGCAATAATTATACTTTTATGTTATATATTTTATAATTATTATTAAAATAGTTTTATTGTTGGCTTGTCATTTAATGTATTTTATTATGTTTTAATGTTCTATTTTATTTGTGTTTATTATATTTTAATATAATTTTGTGAATATAATGTAATTATTAATTATAATTAATAAAATAGCTTTATTTTATGCTTAACTTGATTGCAAAATAGTATCAATGTATTTCATTAATTTTATAACTAGTAATTGAGACTATAATTATTTATTTTATTAATAGTGTTTTATGTATTATTTTACTGTTATAGTCATTCTTTAATTATATTTGTTTAAATTTTTTTATGTATGATTTGTAATACGTTAATAATTTAATCATTATTTTATTAACATCTTGATTAATTATTTAATTCTGTTCATTAACAATATTGTGTGGTTATATTATATACTTCATTACAATATTCTTTCAGTTCCTTGTTACTTCATATCTGGATTCTTGAGCACAACATTCCAGGGTGGGATCATTTCCTCATTCTTAGTTCATTATTGGTTCTCAATTATCCTATTAATCTTCACCTCTTGTTTCTGCACTGCCCTGTGAGAAATCCTCCCCCGTCCCTCAAAAAACATAGAATATCAGGGTTGGAAGGGACTTCAGGATGGCATCTAGTCCAATCCGCTGCTCAAAGCAGGACCAATCCCCAAATTGCTCCCTCAACAATTGAGCTCACAACCCTGGGTTTAGCAGGCCCAGGCTCAAACCAATGAGCTATCCCATACACCTTTTGCCTGGGGGACTCATTGCAACTAGATTTCCATTCAGCCTGATTACCAAAAAAAATAAATAAATAAAAAACCCAGAGGGGAGTGAATATAGCCATCATATCCAGAGTTAGATGAGGTAAAAAATAATCAGTGGTTCCATCTAGCCTGGTCCTGTGGCAGGCTTAAACCCCCCTCAGCTATGGGATAATTTGTCCCTAGGAAAAGGTTCCTCCAGTCCTGGGGGTTGGCTGAGATGTTAGCTACAGCAATACTGAACTATACCTGTTTCCACAGTTTTAGTTGGGGTCTAAGCTTCAGCAACATTGAGCCATGCCTCAGTTTCCTGGAGTCTGGTGGAACCTTTACCTGGGGCTAAATTATCCCAGAGCTGCCAGGTTTCTGAATCCAGCAGCCATGATACCAGGCTAGATGGGCCCATTGGTCTGATACACCCCAGGCCTGGTGTGAAGCATGTGTGAATGCTACCAGCTCGGCCACACTCTTTCTGTCTGCACCAGTGGCCTCTGCGTGTGACCAGAGGTCCCTGGTGTTGGGCAAAGGCCCTGGGGGCAGGGGAGGGGCATGGCTGCTCTAGGAGACAGAATGAGATCATTGCACCCATTCATTTTGCCCCTGGAGTGCTGGTCTTCCCGTTGAACGGCTGCCCAAAGAGACCAGCTGCTTTGCCAACGATTATTGCAAACGATCCCAGCTGGGTGTGTGTGTGTGTGTTGGTTTCAATTCTATACACACACACACTTCTAGTCCCTGGGGGTGAAGGGCAGCTTCATGCCCCACTGACCCCACTCCCCAATGCCAGCCACTTTCAATAGCCTAGCAAGACACATCCTCCTGTCACCCCCGCCTCGTGCAGCTGCTGGGAGCAGATCCTCCCTCTCCTCAGTCAGTCCTTCCCACCCCCTTTGGAGTGCTCAGGGGTTAACCCTTTGTATGCTGGAGTCTCTGAGATTTGCTGGATATTTTGTGCAGAAGAACCTTGCCCGTAATGGGGTAGGGGAGAAGGGTTTTGTGGTTGGGGTGCTGCATCAGCACACCTGAGTTCACATCCCATCTCTGCTGCAGGTGCCAGGCAGGATCATGGATGTGTCCCTGCCTCTCCCCTGCACCAGTTTCCCCCATCTGCAGGGTTGCCAACTCTGACTGAAGCTATTCCGGGAGACTTCCCCCGCCTCACCTCCATGATGTAATGTCATTAACTGTACCATAACTATTAAAATCTCCTGATTGCTTTCAATAGTTACCCGGAGATTGATGCCAGTTCCGGTAGGGCTGGCAACCCTACCCATCGGTACAATAGGGAATGATCCTGTCTTTATTGAATCTGACTGGGACTGGAGCTGTTCAGGTCAGGGTCTGCCTCACCCTGTGGGTCTGTGCAGCAGCTGGCAGGGAGATTGGGGCCCCCACTGCTGCAGAGACCCACAGGGAGAAACAGGCTCTGCCCTGTACAGCTCCCAGTCTGACTAAACACAGGATGGGAGGAGAAACTGAGGCACTGGAAGAGACTTGTCCAAGGTCAGCAGCAGAGCTAGGAGTAGACCCCGGGGATCCTGGCTCTCAACCGCCTGCTCTAACCACTAGACCGCCCCCCGGGTAGAGCCCAGTTCTGGCTCCCAGCCCCGCAACCTCCCCCTGGGGTGTTTCTCCGCGTTCAGGGCTCTCCCTGCCCACGGCGGAGGGAGTCCATTCTGCTGCAGGCTCCATTCTGGGGGCTTCCGCAGAGGCCTACGGAGCCGCCCCCGGGGGAGCCGAGCTGGACTCCCGCCCCAGGCCGGCGCCGGAAGGGTTAACACGCCCAGCTCAGCAGCACCAGGAACCGGCTGCACCTGCCTGGCCCGGGGCCTAGCCGGCTCCACCCGCGGCAGGTGTGGCCCGGCCAGGAAGCAGCCGCAGCCCGGCTGGCCCCATGGAGCTGCCCGCGGTGCCCCAGCGCTGGCGCTACTGGCTGCTGCTGGGCGCCTACGGGCTCTTCCTGCTGCTGGGCGCCGCCGTCTTCGTGGGCGTCGAGGCGCCGCAGGAGGCCGGGCTCCGGGAGGCGCTGCGGGGCGCCAGGGCCGGCTTCGTGCGCCAGCACCAGGGCTGCCTGGCGGAGCCCGGCCTGGAGCGGCTGCTGCAGCGGGTGCTGGACGCCGACAGCTACGGGGTCTCCGCGCTGGGCAACGTCTCGGACGACGAGAACTGGGACTTCAGCTCGGCGCTGTTCTTCGCCGCCAGCGTCCTCACCACCACGGGTAGGGGCGGGGGGCGCCGGCAGCGGGGGCCTGCGGGCTGGGAGGGAGGGGCACCGGCAGGGCTGGGGGATGGAGGGAGCCCAGGGGTGGGAGAACAGGGGCCTGCGGGCTGAGAGTGAGGGGCACTGGCAGGGCTGGGGGGTGATGGGAGCCCAGGGCTGGGAGAGCAGGGGCTGCGGGTTGGGAGTGAGGGGCACTGGCAGGGCTGGGGGGGTGAATGGAGCCCAGGGCTGGGGGGGTGAATGGAGCCCAGGGCCGGGAGAACAGGGGCCTGCGGGCTGAGAGTGAGGGGCCCCAGCAAGGCTGGGGGGTGAATGGAGCCCAGGGCTGTGGGGTGAAGGGAGCACAGGGCCGGGAGAACAGGGGCCTGCGGGCTGAGAGTGAGGGGCACTGGCAGGGCTGGGGGGTGATGGGAGCCCAGGGCTGGGAGAGCAGGGGCTGCGGGTTGGGAGTGAGCAGCACTAGCAGGGGTGGGGGTGAAGGGAGCCCAGGGGCGGGAGGGCGGGGAAGGGAGCTGCAGGTTAAGAGTGAGTGGCGCTGGCAGAGCTAGGGTGGGGTATGTGGGGTAGAGCTGGGATAGCAGTGAGCTATGGGTTGGGAGTGAGGGGCACCACCTCCACCTCCTCCCCCTCCCCACTGACTCTCTCCCCCCAGGCTATGGCCATACGGTGCCCCTGTCGGATGGGGGGAAAGTTTTCTGCATCTTCTACACCCTACTGGGGCTCCCAGTCACCCTGCTCCTGGCCACCTGTCTCCTGCAGCAACTCATGGGTCTGCTGAGCCACCGGCCCGTTCGGTATCTTCACACCCACTGGGGCATCTCTCCGGACCATGCAGCGCTGGGACACGCAGCTGCCATGGGACTGAGTGTACTGGGGCTTTTTATCCTGCTGCCAGCCCTCTGCTTCTGGGCCCTGGAGAATGGCTGGACCTTCCTGGAGTCCGTCTACTTCTGCTTCATCTCACTCAGCACCATTGGGCTTGGGGACTACGTGCCAGGTCGCGGCAGCCCCCCCTCGCTACGCCATCTCTACAAAATCAGCATCACCTGTGAGCCATTCTCCAGGCAGTCACTAGGGGAAACTTGTGCTGCTGGGAGTGGGGGAACTGGCTCAGCAGAGGGCCTATGTTGCAGGGATGGAGGTGGGTGGCCTCAGTAGGGGGTGCTGTGCTGCAGGGAGCAGGGTGGGGGCTCTGTAGGGGGCACTGGTGCAGGGAGGGGATAGGGCTCTATGGGGATGCTGTGCTGCAGAGGAAAGGGGAGAAATCCCATCTCAGTCCCTTGATCCTCATCTCTCCCCCACAGGTTACCTTCTCCTGGGGCTCCTGGCCATGCTGCTGGCCCTGGAGACCATCTATGAGCTGCGTGAAGTCCACAGCCTTGTCCGATTCTTCGCCCCCCCCACAGGCCCCTACCTCCCCCTCCAGTGAGGACGATGACCAGCTGGAGATCCTGAGCCATGACCAGCTGGGCCTGGCTACTATCTGCGGGGCCACCCCCTCTGGGAGCCAAGCAGACAGCAAGGCAGATGGGAGAGTGGCACCCCATGATAGCCCCTCTGGGTAACCCTCCACGGACAATGTCTGTGTCCCCCCCCACCTCCTTTCATGCATCACTAAATGAAGCTGTACAGAATAAACACTGCTCATGGGGATGTGGAGTGGGGGTGCCAAGCTGGTACCAGTACCATTGTTTTGTCCTGGGACAGGGAGAATATGGGCTGGATGAGCCCATTTCCATTGGTTTCATTGGGGCAGAGGGTGGCTGATCCCATGGGTTGGATCTGGGACGGCAGAGAGGGGAAACACTGGCATGGAAGAGCCCACAGGTGTGATCCTGAGTGGCCAGGGGAAATACTGGGCTGGGTGGGGATGGGAAGACACTTGGTAGCCTCAGAGTAAATAAGCCACCCTCCTGCTTCCTATCCCCCCACCCCCAGGAATTACTCAGGAGGGGGTAAGTCTTGGACCCTGTGCCTGTCCCTGAGCCAAGCCAATGCCAGCCTCACAGCCCAGGGGAGCAGCAAAGGCCACCAGGCATCTGGGCCCTATGGTCACTCCTACCACCTGGCCACAGCAAGGTGAGAATTCCCTTCCCAGAGGGGTACAGCTCTGGAAGGGAGGGGATCTCATGGGTTAGAGGAGGGGGCGCTGGAAGCCAGGACTCCTGGGTTCTAATCCAGATAGGTAAAAAGTTCCTAATGCCAGTTACAATGTTGTGGTGGTTTGTTGTTTTAATAACTGTTGCACTGCTGTGGGGGAAGCTCACAGTGCCCGAGTCCCTGGCTGGGGGCACTGCTGTGGGAGAAGGTTGCAGTGCAGCATTCACCTTTTCTTTTCTCAGGTAAGCACTCCCACATGCGGATCCCCTCACCAGACAGTACTGCTGGGCCTGGGCCATGGGGGGGTGCAGGGTGGGGCCCTGATGGTGGCTGGCATCCCCTTTTCCTGGGTATGGGAAAACCACCGTGCCTGGCTTGCCCTGTCTGCCTTGGATGGACTCGCCTCTTCAACACGTGGATCAATACCCTCTGGAACTGCTTCTTCCTTCTCCTCTATCCTGCTGGGCACAGTTGTGCTCCCCATCCAGCTGAGACCAGAGAGTCAGGAGGGAGGGCTGGCAGCCAGGACTCCTGGGTTCTTCCCAGCTCTGAAAGGGGAGTGGAGTCTAGTGGGTTAGAGCAGGGTGACTGGGAGCCAGGATACCTGAGTTCTGTCTCTAGCTCTGGGAGGGGTGTGTATGGGGGGGGGAATTAAACTGGTCTAAATGCTCACTGTAATTTCACTAACACGCTAATGGGGGCGGGGGAGAGTTAAATTAACCAAATCCCTGACAATTCCTTGGAAGGGACATGGGGGGAGGGGAATGAGAGGGGGAGAAGCTGAGGGTCCAGGGGGAGGGACAGTCAGTGCAGGGGGTGGGGGGAGGAGGAGAGGGCATCAGGTGAGGTGGAGGGAGGCAGATGGGAGGGGAGTGAGTAGGTGGGGAGGCAAGAGGCTGTGGTAGGTGAGGGCTGAGGGTAGAAAGCAGTGGGGAGTTCAGGAGGGGAAGCACTAGTGGATGAGGGTGCAGGAAGCTGTAGCATTCCAGCTGGTCTACCCCCAGCAGTCTTGTGGACTCCCTGGAGCCCTGTCCCTCCAGGTGCTGGTACAGGGCAGGGGTGCTGACTGCTGTGTGCTCTGGGTACCTGCATCTGCGGGCATTGCCCCAGCTGAGACCCTGCAATCCCACTGCCCTGCTGGGCATCAACCCTGCTGCCAACCTTCCTACTGTCCTGGATCAGCCTGGAGATGCCTATTGCTGGCATCTGGGTGAGACACCCCACTGCTGACCACGGCCCATTCCCATTGAGAGAGAACCCAGGAATCAGGTTCTCTGTAAGCATCATCCTGTCGGTCCAGGGCACTGGGTTACGCCCGGGGCTCTGGCTGTGGGGTGTCACTGAACAGCCTTGAAAACTGGAATAATAGAAATGGAGTGAAATGTGAAACTGCAAAGTGCAAGGCTGTCCACGTAGGTACTAGCAACAAGAGCTTTTCCTATAAGCTGGGGACATCTGAGTTGGAAGCAAGAGAGGAAGAGAAAGACCTGACTATGAGCTGCCAGGGTGATGGGGCCGTGGAAAATGCTAGTGCAGTCCTAGGATGCCTGAGGTGAGGTATTTAGAGTAGAGACAGGGAAGTGTTAGGACCATTGTACAAGGCCCTGGTGAGACCACATCTGGAATATTGTGTGCAGTTCTGGTCTCCCATGTGTAAGAGGTGAATTCAAATGGGCAGATGTGCAGAGAAGGGCTACTAGGATGGTCTGAGGAATAGAAAAGAGACTCAAGGAGCTTGGCTTGTTTAGTCTAACCCAGGGATCTCAAACTCAAATCACGGCGAGGGTACATTGGCCCCAGGGCTGCATCACTGACACCTTTTCATATAAAGGTACAACCCCCTCAGCCCTGTCCCCACTTCACCCCTTCCATAAGGCCCTGCCCCTGCCCCACCTCTTCCCCCATTCCAACCCCTTCCCCAAAGTCCCCACCCCAACTCCACCCTGCCCTGCCCCTATTCCAACCCCTTCCCCAAATCCCTGGCCCTGCCTCTTTCCCGCCTCCTCCCCTGAGCACATGGCTCCCCACTCCTCCCCCTCCCTCTTGGAAAGCGCTAAGAGCAGCCAAACGGCTGTTTGGTGGTGGGAAGCCCCTGGAAGTAGACAGAGGAGTGGGGATGCGGCACGGTAGGTGAGGGGAGCTTGGTCATCGCAGGAAAAAACTCCGGGGGTGGGGCATGGGAAGCTTGGTGGACACAGGAAGGGGCGGGGGTATGTAGAGGGCTTGGTGGGCTGCAGGAAATAACCCCCTGGGCTGTGTGTTTGAGACCCCTGGTCTAACCAGGTGAAGGCTAAGGGGGGATCTGATTGCTTGCTATAAACACATCAGAGGAGGGAGAGGAATAATTCAAGTGCCAATGTGGACCCAAGAACAAATGGCTATAAACTGGCCATCAACAAGTTTGGTTACTAATTAGTTGAAGGTTTCTAACCACCAGAGGAGTGAAGTTCTGGAACAGCCTTCTGTGATGTTATGAGTGTAATATATCTCATTGAAAGGTGACACAGGGCCAGAAAGAGTTGTTTAATTCACAGACTGACATGACCCATGGCCGAACTTTAAAGACTTGTTAGGAAGATATGTAAACTTATAGAGCTTTGAAATGCAAGCCTGCATTGTTAGAGATAGAAGGGTAGATGTTTGCTCAGGTCTCGTGATGTAAGCAAACAAGTCTTGTCCATTGATATAGCTTTGATTCAAAGATCAAAAAACGAATATCAATATTTAGGAAGACACTTGAGTTAAATAGTATTATTGTCTATAAGTCTCTTTGAAGGTTGTGGTAACTTGTATCTGAACTGTTTAATGGATAAATTACCCTGTGCTAATTGCCATGATGTTTGAGAGAAGGAAAGTTAAGCTTGTTTTCTCATGACAAATAGATGTTGGAAATGTATAAAAGCCCTGAGACATGATCCTCCTTCATCTCAGATCTGCTTTGGGTTTCAAGAAGGGAAAACCCTGAGCCACAAGGGTTGAGATCCCAAGTCACTGACTGGAGTCACCCTGAATATGGACATTGGACTATAACCTATGGACTATTTCTAAAAGGACTTTAGGCAACTAAAAGCTCATCTCTGCTATGTATCTGAACCTCAAGAATTGAATTCAAGTCTGGATGTAAATTCATCTTTTAACCAACACCCTCTCTCTTTTCTTTTGTAATAAATTTTAGTTTAGTTAATGAGATTTTACTATAAGCGTGTATTTTGGGTAAGATCTAAGTTATAATTGGACCTGGGTGTGTGGCTGACCCTTTGGGATTGGAAGAACCTTTTCTTTTATATGATGAGATAAGATGTTCAGTAATCATTATCATAACTAATGTGTGTGTCTGGATGGAGGCCTGAGGCTGGGAACTTTAAAGGAACTGCATTATTTGGACTTCTGAGTGACCAGTGAAGTACTATAGAAGTCGTTTTGTGCTGGCGTGGTAAATCTAAGTATTGGAATATCCACCAGCCTTTGGGGTTTGTCTGACCCATTTTGCTTACAGTTCACCCTAATTGAGTGACCTCAGCTGGCCCCCATGGGCAGCATTGTCACACCTTAAGTTCCAAGGGGAGCAGTGGAGGCAAAAAATCTAACTGGCTTCCAGACTGAGCTTGCTAAGTTTATGGAGGGGACGGTATGATGGGGCTGCCTACAATGGCATGTGACCGTCCAGGACTGATACTAGCAAATCTCTCCAAGGGCCAGTGACGGGCCACTAGTTGGGGAGGGCTCTGAGTTACTGCAGATAATTCTTTCCCAGGTGTCTGGCGAGTCTCGTCTGCATGCTCATGATCTAACTGATCGCCAGATTTGGGTCAGGAAGGAATTTTCCCATGGTCAGATAGTCCCTGGGTTTGTTTTTTGTTTGTTTTATAGCCTTCCTCTGCAGTATGGGTCACTTGCTGGTTTGAACTAGAGTAAATGGTGGATCCTCTGTAACTTGAAGTCAGTAACTTAGCCAGAGGTTAGGGGTGTTAGGGACTTTAACCCCGACGGCAAAGTTTGTTGTTTGACCGCGAGAGAGACAGGCAACACCAGCAAGGTTTGATTAAAAGCTTTTTATTGACAAGTGCACGCATTAATAGAGAGCAGCTTGTCTCCCGAGAGAACCAGCCCCCTTTTTACATCTTAGTATAAGCCTATATAGACAGTTTCGTCGCGTTATAAATTATTTACTGGAGCAACCCACCCCCTTTTTTAACAACTAGAAACTAGACACCTTTAGTATACATGCATGCCTAAAGTTAGAAATATAGGGGAGTTAAACAAAGAACAAAACCAGGGAGTGAAAACAAGGAGGCTGGGAAACTAGGGCTTTTAGCAGTTTTTCGAAGGAGCTTCCCGAACACAGCACATCTGGTACTATGCCAGGAATGCAGCTTCTCTTTTATTTCACTTTTTCCCAGCGCTTGTAAAACATGCTGCTGCTTTTCAGTGTTTTTCACTTAGGGATTACCTACAAACCTTTGTTAGCCTGACTTTGGTCAGGTTGGCATACCTGGTTTTGTTTGCTATATTTTTATTTAGGCCTAACAGGGGCAAATGATGGGGGTGGGTGGGGGAGATTCTGTGCCCTGCAATGTGCAGATCAGACTAGGTAATCATGCTGGTCCCTTCTGGTTTTAGCCTATGAGCCATGGCCTCTGCTCTGCCTCAGGTGAGCATCAGCCCTTCATCCAGCTCCATGGTATCTGGGCCTGTTCATTGCCCTCGGGGGTGGGAGGGGATTTAATGTCAACTCATCATCCCATTTGTCAGAGGCCAGAATCCCTTCCCCCCTCTCAAGCCCCACTTCCCTCACAGAGCTGGGATAGAGCCCAGGAGTCCTGGCTCCCAGCCCCTCTCTCCTTGCTCTATTAGATGCCACTGGGTTTCTTTCTTTCTTTGTTTTTAATGGTGAAGCAGACTTGACTGAATAGTCCATCACCACCAGCAATTATGATGCCTCAATACTCAGCAGTTTATACTCTCTTGCTTTGCCCTGTGCCCTTCAGATAATGTAAGGAGGCCTTGCTGCCACTGCCCCATTTCCCCACTATTTTTACTAAATAACAATGTAACTTTTGTTACCTTAAGACATTAGAATGCCGTTATCAAAGCCCTTCCATACTCATCACAGGTGGTGATTAGTTTCTTCTGCCCTATAGTGCGTACATAGTCCCTCCTTGTGTCTATTTATTCAAAAAAGATTTTGGTTTAAGCCACAGTGGCCAGTTAACATGATAAACAAAGTCACTTAATTGTCCTAGGTCAGGCCCTGAAGAAAGTCCTTATCCTCAACTGTAGGGCACAAATCAAAGAATCTTCTTCCTCTTCGTTCATTATTCCCAATTTTTTTACCATTCCTCTTTTACATTCTTCTGTACTAGACTTTTGAATTCCTGTTCACTCAAGGGCATTTCTATGGCAAGCCTTCCATTTCATACCACGTTTTTAGCTGCTTTCTCATGATCAGAACTTCTATTTTGTCAGTCCCAATTACAGCTGGGACGTGTCTACTTTTAGGCGGGTCTACACTGAAAATGCTGCAGTGCTTCAGTTAATGCAGTGCTTCAGCTACTACACTGACAGGAGATAGTCTCTCATCAGTAAAGTTAATCCACCTCCCCGAGAGGCAGTAGCTATGTGGCTGTGAGAAGCTCTTCTGCTGACATTGCGCTGTCTACACTGGGAGTATAAATGTGTCACTCCAGGGTGTGGATTTCTCACGCTCCTGAGCAATGTAGTTGTAGTGAAGTTTATAGTGTAGACTGACCAGAGCTTAGTCTGAATTCCAGTCATTCTTCTAAATTGCTTGAATGTTTCTGATGTCTTGGTATGTTTATCTGCCCACAACATGGACTTCAACTTATTCTTTGTTCGTTTTTAATAATGCTTTGTGGTACTTCCTTATTACTTTTATACTTGGGTAGATCTCTACTATGGATTGTCTTTTTTGCTTTTTTATAAGCTTTGTTCCATTCTTTAACCATCATTTTGCACACCTCATTCTACCATGGAAGGGAGGGGGAGGGTTTAGTTCTGGGATACTTACTTCAATATCTTATTTAATAGCAACAGCTACAGTAGCCATAATTCCTTTATTACATTGTCATTGAAATTCTCTGTCATCATCACTCTGACAATGAACATTCACAAAATCAGTAACTTACTTGTAAATAGTTCCCAGGTAGCTTTCTGAAAATACCAGGTGGATCATTTTTCATTACCTTCAACTCACCTTGTCCTTGAAAAATAGTAAGTGTAGGCAAACGATCACTCCCATTCCTTCTTCCTTACACATTTTCCAGTTGCATCTACCTGCAATATCTGCTGTTATAATTCCCAGGGCTAGGCAGGAAAAACTGTCATCTGCTGCCTTAAATCTAGTTGGGCCACCATTGGTCAAAACCACTAGATCATTTTCAACAATAAACTTTTCCAAGCATGCACCCCTGGTATCAGCTGTCTGTCTTCCCCACAAGTTATGACTATTTAGGTCACCGCATATAATACATGGTATTTTAGTATTCTTCACTATTCCTTGTCATTCCAAGCGTTCTGATTTCCTACATGGGTTAAAGATATTATACATTTTTCTTTAAGGATTTATTTTCTGCACTGGGATCTCAACATCATTGTATCTGAGGCTTACTACTTTCTCTGCTGCTATGTAGTGAAATCTTTCCCTTATGAAAGTACAAACACCTCTTCCTCTCCCTAGTTTTTGGTCTCGTCTAAAGGCAATATACCTTGGGATTTTAAAAGCAAGCTATTTAACCAACCACCTGAATACACTGGACATCTAGGTTAGTTTCATTTCCTGGCTATTTTCTTTTAATTCTTGACCCCGTGCTATCAAACTGTGCGCACTCCAACCAAAGATTGTGATCCCCAGATGAGTCACATTTCACCATGAACCTCAATCAAAATTGCAGGAATATGGTCCATTGACAAATTGCTAACACATCAGTAGTTTTCCATGGTCCTTGCTGTAATTTGATTTTTTTCTGACCCCCCCCCATGTATGATGTGCAGTTTCTCACTTTTATCGTAAATGCAGCAACCCTTTCTTTTTTCACAACTAGTAGATCATCACCTGTTCCTTGTGCAGTGTTTGTTCTATTTGTATAGAGGGAGGCTATGTCACAGTATCCCTGTCCTGTGCTGATTCTCTCTCCCTGCTCCACCTGATGTTTTCAGAGCCGCCTTACAGCTTCCACATGTTGTTAACAACTTTTGGCTTTTGTGTCTCCTTAGCTTGTTTTGCTGCACTACACCTTCTAGCTGCCAGACTGGGATTACCACAGCAGGACACGCAGCCTCTTCCATTTCTGTGCAACTGTCACAGCCATGCTGGCCCCTATGCTGACCATCCCTCGTTTTCCCTTGCCAAACATTTGCTACATGCTCACCCTATTGGCATATGTAACATCTTAGGGGCGGGGAGAATATATGGCTTGGTTCTCGAGATCTGAAACCCTAGTGTTATTTTCTCAGCTAGATGCCTGCCCTTAAATGTAATCAGCACTGCTGTTAATGCCTTGCTGTCTCTTCTGCTAATTTACTTGTATCGCCTCATTGGTCAGTCCTAATGGCACATCATTTGTCTCAGGGCTTGTCTACACTGGCAATTAACAGTGCTGCGACTTTCTCGCTCAGGGGTGTAAAAAACACCCCCCCCAGCGTAGCAAGTTGCAGCACTGTTAATTGCCAGTGTAAACCGTGCCCCAGCACTGGGAGCTATGCCTCACACATTGAGGTGGTTTTTTTTAGAGCGCTGGGAGAGCGTGACCACATAAGGCACGTTAAAGCATTGCCAATGTAGACTAGCCCTCAGTCAAATACCCTGGGACCTGGCAACTTACTTTAACTTTCCCAAGTGTTTTTTAACCAGCCTGCTCTTTGGTTTTACATTCAGCTAAAAGATCCCCCATCTTGTAACCTGGCTCCTACTATATCTCCTGTGCTTTCTTCAGCTTCTTTTACTGGGTTAATGTCACCTAATCATATTGCTTTGGCCAGGCTAGGGATCTTGTCATAACAACATTTTTGGTTTATTTCCTTCCTCAGCTTTGTTTTTTGCTGATATCATCAGCTGACTTTGCTTCTACTCCTAGTTTCCCTGCTTTGCATGCCTTCCCCTCTGTAAAAGGCATTCTTCAGCTTATGGGGGTGGGATAGGGTCAGAAAATCTTCCATCTCAGCCCTTCCCTTAGCCCAGCCTTTCTAGACCCACCCTTACTGGGTTCTGACACAAAGGGAGAAATGCCTGGGCTGCTGCAATTTGCTTGGGTCCCTGCCCTTCAGGAGTGTTTGAGGCGGGCTTAGCTGTGCCTCTGGTGATGATCCCTGTCTAAAAGCCTTTGTGACAGCAATAGGAAGCCATCTGTCAGTGATGCTCTCTGGGGTTGGTGCCGTAGGGCTGTTGTGGGCTGGTGGGTCTTTGAGATTGTTTTTGCTAAATAAGGTTTTTGCTGGATTTAGTATTTTTTATTGTAGAGGCTGCAGGTGTCTTCTGGGGAGAGTGACGGTGTATTCCTTCCCATCCCAATCTACGGTGGGGGTAGGGGGCTTTTCACCTCTGTCTCTCAATATGAAGAGAGGACTAGGCATCAGGACTCATGGGTTCTGTCCCTCACCCCTGTGTGCCCTTGAATAAACCACCTCTGTGCCTCAGTTTCCCTACCTGTAAAATGGGGACAATATGTTTGTTTCATTACTGCATGGGGGGGAGGGGAAGGTGTACTGCTCCAGGAATGCTGGTAAGTTCAATATGATATTCCAGCGTAAGTGTGTAACATTGTTTAGGCTAAAGGCTCCTGCTCGTCTGTTTCCAAGGTCAGACGGTGGAGCTGTTTGTCTCCGATGCAGGGAGGGACTGCAGGGCTGGGGGTGCCATTCTGAGCCCCAGCCGCACCCCGTGCGGGGCAGAGGCGGGCGGATCCCTGCAGCCATTCTACCCCCGGGTGACCCCTCGCGGCTGGGATCTGCCCTGCGGGCTGGCTCCATTAACCTTGCGCAGCGGGGGGGGTCCCAGCTCCTCTGGGCACAAGGGGGGAACGAAGCCAGGCAGTTCTGAGCCCCGGGCCGAAGGGGGAAGAGGCTGGACCAAAAGGGGGCGGTCCTTGCCGCCCCAGTGCCCCCCCTCTCCTGGGGGAGTGGATCATGCCAGCTCTGCTGGGGCCACGCGCTTACTCCGCACCAGGCTCCCCCCGGGCTTGTCCCCTGTGACGAACGCCAAACGGGCGAAGCGGCGCATGCGCCCTAAAAAAATCCGAGGCCCAGCGCGTGCGCTCTTAGCAACAGAGCCCCGCCCATCCGTAGAGCCGGACTGGGACTCAGCTCGTATTGGTCGGGGCGGCGGCCCATTGGGCGGGGTATAAGCCCGGATGCGGCCTACGCGCGGGCGAGCAGAGGTTGCTCCTGCCTCTGGAGCCAAAGACGAGGTGTGAGTAGCGCGCGCCAGCAGCGCCCCGCGCGGGGAGCGGAGCAGCGCAGCGCCTGTGAGCGGGGTCGGCGATGCAGCGCAGACTGGAGTCTGGGACCGGACGCTGGAGCAGCAGCGGGGCAGCTCGTGGGGGCGGGGGTTACTCTGGCCTTTCCTGCGTGAGACTCACTGAAAAGGGTGCTGGGGCTCAGTGAGTCCCCGAGGGGGAGGTGGCTGTTAGCCGGGGCGTTTCTGCACCCACAGCGGGGGTATCGGGCATCAAGCAGTGGGCACACACATGAGGTCCCAGTGGTCAGTTGCTGCTCCTGGGGAGAAAAGGTGTCAAGAACACAGTCTCGTTAGATGACTTAGTGCAGTGGTGCTCAACCAGGGGTGCAGGGCCTCCAAGCAGGGCCAGCATTAGACGTGCTGGGGCCCAGGGTGGAAAGCCGAAGCCCCACTGCCTGGGGCTGAAGCAGAAGCTACATTGTTCAGGCTTTGGCTTCAGCAGAGCCCTTGTGGCATTGGGGAGGGGGCAGGCAATTGCCCTTACAGCATGTTCTTGCTGCCTGGAAAAGAAAAAGGTTGGGGGGGTGGGGGCCGACTGTAAATTTGTCCCTGGGTTCACCTGTATGTTAACATCACTTTTCATAGTTATAAAACTAGATAAATAAATTACAATGATTTGTGCATGGGCATATTTTCTTGTTATTCCTGAAGTTAAATTGTCAGAGCCACCAACTTCTCTTTAAAGCTACCAGAAAATTTTTATACACACACCCACCCCCTTGAGGCAATTGGCCTGGTCTTAGTCCCCCTGCCCCCCAAAAAATCCATAGAGGCATCACAGCAAAGTTGACTTGGTGGCCAATAGACTGTAGTAAGAAGCATGACTATACCAGGAGTTCTCAGAGTGGGGGTCTGGACCCCTCATGGGGTTGCGAGGTTATTACATGGGGGGGGGGTTGCAAGCTGTCAACCTCCACCCCAAACCCTGCTTTGCTTCTAGCATTTATAATGGTGTTAAATATATAAAAAGTGTTTTTACTTCATAAGGGGGGGGTTGCACTCAGACTTGCTGTGTGGAAGGGGTCACCAGTAAAAAAAGGTTTGAGAGCCACTGGACTATACTGTGTATAGATCAGAGGATTTGCTACATCGATATCTATGTAGCAGGTCTCTGGAAATTTTGACTCCTTTTGAGTGCAGTTGTTATACACAACTCAGTTGCACCAGTGTATGAGTTGGCTTTCTTTCACATCTCTTTATTTCATATTTCAAACAATTACAAATTAGTGCAAATACCCAGGGAACAAGGAATTGAAACTTGCCATTACAATACATGGCTGGATGGCACTGTCAAGGCACTTCTGTTTTCTGCTCTCCCTAAACCCACATCAACTTTTTGTACCATGATAAAACCCCAACAACTTGGCTGTGAAATGGCAGCTGACAGGATGGGGAAGGGACACCCAGCTGAACAAAGTCTCTCACACACACAAAAATAAATAGTCCCACTCTGCTCCCAGTAGACTGTTTCCCTCTGCCATAGGGGACAGCCAGGTTCCCTGTGCTACCCTTGGCATTCATTGGAGAAGGCTGGGAAACTGCATCTGTCCTAAAGGGGGGCCAGACTGGAAGGGAAACCAGCAAAATGTACAAGGGGCAACACAGTGAGGCACTGAGGTAACAGCAGCAGCAGGCAAACATTTGAGCCCTTTAAGAGGCAGGCAGGCATCCTGGGTAGTATCCCAGCCACAGGACACTGACAAGGACTGTGGAGTGGCCATTTGCCTCTTAGCTGATGCGGCACTTATCTTTGCGGCTGTATTTGCGCCGTCGCAGTTCCAGGCCCCGCTGCAGCCTGGCATCTTCCTCCAAGGCTCTGTGAGGAGAAGGGTCGAAGGGGGAATGCAAGTTAAAACTTAGGGTACCACGCCTGACCTCAAACGCCTGATCTGAAAGTCATGCCCAGACTCACATTCTCTCCTTGATGTCCAGGTCTCGCACCAGCTCATCCCGCTGGTTCACGAGCGACACCAGTTCCTCCAATAGGAGCTGCTCCCGCCTCTGCTGGGCTTCTGTCTTGAGACAGTCTTCAGGGGTTAGAGAGACATGTCAGCTGAGAGCCCAGAGCAAGAGCCCCCCGCCCCTTCCACAGACTCCCAGTCCCCTTTGCTCTCGGGGGCCGAGCCCTCACCTTCAGTAGCTAACATGGCTCTCAACTCCCGGCTCAGTAACTCAAATCGTCTTTCCAGGTCCTGCTCTTCCATCCTGGGGGGAGGAGGAGGAGAAAATGTGTGGGGGGGGTGTCATTCCCAAGGTTACACATTCTCTCCTCTCCCCCGCATGGTTTGGATGATCACCAAAAGCCCAGCCACCACTCTCCCCCCAGGGTCACTCACAGCAGCTGCAGCTGGTCCTGGCGCCGGATCAGTGCATTCTTCTTATTGACCAGTGTGAACCACTCCTGGATCAGCTCCTCCTCCTGGGCCTGGTTTGTGCCTGTAATGGCGGGTGGGGGAGGAGTGAGGTGTGAGTGCACGGCAGGAACCAGCAAGTGACATTTGCACCTGTGTGGCAGTGCAGTAGTGAGTGTTGATGGTGGGAGGGTGAGCATGGCCCAGTGATGGGATGGAGTCATCCTTTGGTGCATTCCCCAACTTCTCTCCACCCGTTAATAGCCTGCTCCCTTCAAGCCCAGATGGAGGTGGCAGGGCAGCGACACAGATGATAGGACATCCATACAGCGCACATTCCCCCCCTCCCACCCCATGAGGGGCTCATCACCAAGGGGTCCTGAAAAGTTCCAGAAGCCGCCAGCAGGTGGTACTAAGAGGCCACAATGCTGGAAGGGGTGAGGGCACAGGACAGCACCTGATGATCACTAGTCCCAGCACCCGCAGGGCTGTTGTGTGTGTCCCGACACAGCACCTGACTCCATGAGGAAGCGCAGCTCCTTCTCCACCACGGCTGCCCGGGCATCAATCTGCTTCTGCTCATTCTCCAGCGCCTGCAGCTCGGCCACCACATACTGGCTGGTGTCTTGGAACCGCTGCCAGGGAGGCAGGAGGTCAGACCCAGCGTCTCCTCAAGGGGAAAGGCCCTGTGTCTCCGTCCCTTCCACCATCTCCCCCAGTTACCCATCCTTACCGGCACCTCCTCCTCTGTGGTGCTCGTTTCCTTGCTGGGATCCCGGGACGGCTCCTGGGTGGTAGTACTGGAGGAGGGGGCTATCTCTGTGGGGGAGAAGACAGAGAGATTGGGGTCATGAGAGGCAGTTAAACCCCATTCCCCAGCTCCCCCCTGGTGGTGGAGGCCCTGTTGTAATTATTGGGGTGTGAACAAGAGCTGCTGAGGGGCAAAGGTGCAGCGGGGAAACAGACACAACTACTCCGAGCAGAGGGCAGCTACTGTATGGTAATTGTGTCTGGCAAATGAGGAGTGTGAGCCCGGAAAGCAATGGGCCAATATTGGGGTGCTGGAAATCAGACCTAAGCGGTGGCCAAAACACAGAGGGGACTGGAGACCAGCTGGTTGGATGACAGTGGCCAGGAAGGAGAAGCAAGTTTCCCCACCATGGTTGCCACCCCTGTGGACTCCTGAGACTAGAGGAGGCAGCACCACACCACGGTGCCTCCTTCATCCTAATCCTGAGGGATGCCCGGGGCCAGAGAGAGGGACTCAGCTGATGTCACCATCTCTGCCAGCTCCAGCTGAATCCCAGCTGCTACCAGCAGATGTTTAGGGTTGCCCCAAACAGAGGGTCAAGTCCCGACCACCCTGGCTAGTAGCCATTGATGGACTCATTCTCCATGAACTACCTTGTTCGGTTTTTAATATGGATCTACTTTTGACCATCACAACATCCCACGGCAATGAGTTCCACAGGTTAATTGTGTGGTGTGTAAGAAAGTATTTCCTCTTGGCTGGATTAAAACTGTTGCCTATCAATTTCATCAGGTGACTCTATGTCTGTATTTAAGGAAGGGTAAATAAAACTTCTCAAGTCACTTTTCCCTCACCATGCATGATTGTCTAGACCTCTATCCTATCCTCCCTTAGGTGTCTCTTCTCCAAGCTGAACTGCCCTTATCTTTGTAGCCTCTCCTCATATGGAAGCTGTTCTGTCCCTTTGATCATCCTTCCAGCCCTCCAGTGGCACTCGATTGTTTTTGACACCAGAACCCGACACACTATTCAAGGTGTGGACGTACCATGGATTTGTATAGTGGCATTATGATATTTTCTATCCCTTTCCTAATGATTCCAAACAGCCCGTTAGCCTTTTCGGCCGTTGCTGTGTACTGAGCTAAAGTTTTCAGGGAACTCTTGACAGTGACTGCAAGATCTCTTTCTTGTGGGTAACAGCTAATTTAGAACCCCATTGTTAGACACGCATACTTGGGGTTATTTTTGTGTGTGCATTACCTTGCACTTATCAATGCTGAATTTCATCTGCCATTTTGTCGCCCACTCACCCCATTTTGTGGGACCCCACCCTGGTAACTCCCATCCCTTCTTTTTCTGTCTTTTCAATACAAGGTTAAAGGGATTTTTAATGGAGTATTTGCCCTGGAAATAAGCAGGCTGAGGTCTCCGAATTCCACACCCTTAGCCTGGGTTACCACTTTCATGTTGTGCAGTGAAAGGGATCTGCTAACACCTTGGACACTCTGGGCCTGCAGGGTGTCAAAATTAACACAACCATGCTGCTCCCCTTAAGGATCCATATTGCCCCTTTGCCCCCAAAACTGTTGCTGCTAAATAAGGCAGACCCTACAGAAAACCCAGGCTCACCTGGGGGCTGCTGAGTCCTGGCGGAAGCAGGGGGTCCTGCCTTGGGGGTCATCATGCCTTCATGGTCATCCTGGTAGAGAAAAGGGATAGGGAACATTACAATAATAAACCAGCTCCCATGAGACCCTACCATAACAAACCAGTCTATGCAGCCGCAAGAGAGTCTACAATAACAAATTGCACAGCACAACCCCAGTGCCCCCAAGAGACCCTACAATAACAAACCAGTATGCACAGCCCTAGTATTTACGAGACACCCTACAAAAACAAACCAATGCTCCCAGGAGAACCTACAATAACAAACTTGTGCATGCAGCCCCAAGAGACCCTATAATCATAAATTGCTAGAGTTGTACATGCTAATTGGTTACTGAAAGGACTCATGGGGCTGCATGTGCCAGGTTGCTATTAGAGTATCCCAGGAGGGAGGGTCTTTCATAAATACTAGGACTACGTATGCCAGGGGTCGGCAACCTTTCAGAAGTGCTGTGCCGAGTCTTCATTTATTCACTCAGATTTAAGGTTTTGCGTGCCAGTAATACATTTTAACATTTTTAGAAGGTCTCTTTCTATAAGTCTATAATATAGAACTAAACTATTGTTGTATGTAAAGTAAATAAGGTTTTAAAAATGTTTAAGAAGCTTCATTTAAAATTTATTTAAAATGCAGAGCCCCCCGGAACGGTGGCCAGGACCCGGGCAGTGTGAGTGCACTGAAAATCAGCATGCATGCCATAGGTTGCCTACCCCTGATGTATGCTGTTTATGAGCTACTTTGTAATAACGACCCAGTGCTCCTGGGAGACTGTACCATAACAAACGAGTGCATGCAGAGCCTACAACAACAATGCAGTGCCCTGGAGAAACCCTGCAATAACTGAGTCCCTTCCCATTCCCCACTCACCGTTCCTAGCCAATCAGACCTCCTCCGTGATGTTTCCCCTGGGGGGCCGCCCGCCTCCCCCTCATCCATAGACAGTGACTCGCTCTTGAGCCGCGAGCGCCGCTTCTTGAGCAGGTCTGCATCACGCACGTGGGAGAAGCCCGACTTGCTGCCATGGGAGCGTGGTGGGGCCACAGGGCCCTGGCTGCCTGTGGACAGCGAGCGCTGCAGGGATCGCTCGGCCTGGTCCGGCGCCTCCCCGTTCCGTACAGACTGACGCTTCAGCCGTGGAGGGGGCACCAGCTTCTCGTCACCATTGGCCGGCACCTTCCCAGCATCCTCTGGGGCAAGAGGCTCTGCCTCTGGTTTCTTGGCCGATGGGGACATTGCACCATTGACCAATGATTTCCCAGCATCCTTTGCGGCTTTGCTCCCTCCATCCTTTGGGGTAGGTGGCTCTGCCTCTGGACTTATAGCTGGCTTGGTAGTCACATCATTGATTAGCACCTTCCCAGCATCCTTTGTGACAGAGGGCTCCACCTCTGATTGCACAGTTGTTTGGGATATGGTGCCATTTACAGTCACTTTCCCAGCATCCTCTGCATCACCTATCTTGGCATCAGTCCCAGCATCCTTTGGGGCGGTGAGTTCTGCCTCCAGTTTCTTGGCCAATTCAGTTCCTCCTGTCACAGTTTTATTGGCTGCTGCCTTCCCATCATCCCTTGCAGCAGGGGCAGTGCTCCCAGGCTCTTCGGGCCCCCTGGTGGCACTTTGGAAGCGCTCGGCATAGAAGCGGGCAGGGTCAATGGAGAAGGCGGGGTCCGAGTCGAACTTGCCCACCTTGTAGGTGCTCTGGCTGCTGTGGTTGGCGATCTGCACTACGTTCAGCTCCTGGCCTGTGAAGAAGGCCCGGATCTGGCACAGGTAGGTCATGACAATGAGTTTGTCGGGCACCGTCAGGAACACCATGTCAGCCGGTTCCAGCACCCGCGAGATGCCCAGGGAGGCAAAGCCGTCATAGGCCTGGGGGGAGGGGACAAACCAGGGTATGTGACTAACCCCAATATTCAGCCCCCACCCTGAGTTAGGGATAGGACCCAGGAGTCCTGACGCCCCATGGTCATCCCTCCAGCCCCTATGTGCTCTGATCAGCAGGCCACATACACCACAGCCTATACTCCCATCATGTCCCCCCTCAAGTGCCTCTTTTCTAAAGTAAACATACACAACTCCTTCAGCCTTCACTCGTATGGCTTGCATTCCATCCCATGGTGGGGAGTTCCTAACCCTGGGGGAGGGAGTCTCCCCAGCCCAGAACAGCTCCTCCGTTCTCTTCAGGGGAGTGGACTCCTGTTCATAGGAAGAGCCAGGTAATAGTAACTGGGGATTTGATTATTAGAAATATAGATGGCTGGCTCTGTGATGACCAGGAGAACCACATTTGGCTGAATTCAAATCAGTGGGGCTGGATGCTATTCACCCCAGGGTACAGCAGGAATTAGCTGAAGAAATCTCGGCGCCACTGGCAATAATATTTGCAAACTCATGGATGAGAGAAGAGATCTTGGAAGGCAGGAGAAGGGCTAACGTAAAAAAGGGAAAATGAAGGAGCTGGGGAACTACAGACCATTCATTGATACCTGAGAGCTACTAGAGCAGTGTATAAAACATTCAATTTGCGAGTACCTGGACGATGAAGGGGTGATCACTAGCAACCAGCAAGGATTTACCAAGAACAAATCATGCCAAACCAGCTTCATTTCCTTCTTTGACAGGGTAACTGATTTGGTGGACGTGGGGGATGCAGTAGACATAATATACCTGGACTTCAACAAGGCTTTTGACATAGTCCCACAGGACATTTTGATAGATAAGCTGGAGAAATGTGGTCCCGGCGGAACTACCATTAAGTGGATACATAATTGGGTAAACAACTGCCAACAAAGAGTAACTATGAATGGAATGATGTCGGACTGGAGGGCGGTCTCAAGTGGGGTTCCACAGTTGCTCTTCTGGGCCCGGTATAGTTTAACATCTTTATTAATGACCAGGGATGTAGGAACAGAGAGCATACGGATCAGAGCTGCAAATGACAAAAACCGGGGGGGGGGGGAGGTTGCCAATACTTTGGAGGATAGAGCTAAGATTCAGAGGGATCTCAATAAATTGGACAACTGGGATATAGAGAACAAAATGAAATTCAATAAAGACAAATGAAAGATGCTTCATTTAGGGAAGAAAAAACAAATGCACAAATAAAGAATGGGGGATAACTGGCTTGGCAAAAGCACTGCTGAGAAGGATCTGGAAGTTGTGGTGGATCACAACCTCAATGCGAGTCAGCAATGCGATGCTGTTGCAAAAAAAGCAAATGCAATTTTAGGTTGCATTAACAGAGGCATAGCATGCAAGTCATGAGAGGTGATAGTACCTCTCTACTCAGCACTGGTTAGGCCTCAGCTGGAGTACTGTGTCCAGTTTTGGTCACCAATGTATAGAAAGGACGAGGAGAAAAGATCGAGAGGTGATCAACAAAGATAATCAAAGGGAATGCAAGCCATGCAAGTGAAGGCTGAAGGAACTGCGTATGTTTAGTTTAGAAAAGAGGAGATTGAGGTAGGATATGATGGCGGTCTTCAAATACTTGAAAGGCTGCCATAAAAAGATGGAGACAAGTTGTTCTCTCTTCCTATAGAGGGCAGGACAAGAGGCAAAGGGTTCAAACTACAGCATAGCAGATTTCAATTAAACCTCAGGAAAAACTTCCTAACTGTAAGAACAGTAGGACAATGGAACAGATGCCTCCGTAGGGTGTGGAAACTCCTTCGCTGGAGGTTTTCAAAAGGAGGCTGGATAGCCGTCTGTTGTGGATGGTTTAGACACAACAAGTCCTGCATCTTGGCAGGCGGTTAGACTAGATGACCCTGGGGTTCCCCTAATATTCTATGGTGAATTGGCTGCTAGGTGTGAAGGTTGCGGACCTCCTGAGACATCCAGTCAGACTCGTGCAGTGCTGGGGAGGAGCCAGTGGTCGTGGTACATGTAGGTACCAATGACATAGGGAAGGATAGGAGAGAAGTCTGGGAGGCCTAATTTAGGCGGCTAGATAAGAGATTAAAGTCCAGGACCTCCAAGGTAGCATTCTCTGAAATGCTTCCAGTACCACACACAGGGCCAGTTAGACAGGCAGAACTGCAGGGTCTCAATGCATGGATGAGACAATGGTGTAGGGAGGAGGGGTTTAGGTTTATACGGAACTGGGGAACCTTTTGGGAAAGGAGGAGCCTATACAGGAAGGATGGGCTCCACCTACACCAAAATGGAACCAGACTGTAGGCATGTAAAATTAAAAAGGTGGAAGAGGAGTTTTTAACTAAGGGCTGGGGGAAAGCCGACCAGTGTGGAGGAGTACAGGGTTCGGACAGACACATCCCTTAGAGGAGGATCTATTAATGGAGATTCTCTATGTCCTAGTAAGGAGGAGAGACTAGAAGTTGATAAAGTACAGGCAGGAACTGAAGAAAGTCAGTCAAAGGAAAGAGGATCCCATTCAGTTACATCACATGAAGGCAGACAACTGAATATTGACAAATTGTGTAAGTGCTTGTACACAAATGCTAGAAGTCTAAACATTAAGATGAGTGAACTGGAGTGCCTGGAACTAAATGAGGATACTGATACAATAGGCATCACAGAAACTTGGTGGAATGATGAAAATCAATGGGACACGGTAATACCAGGGTACAAAATATATAGGAACGACAGAGTAGGTTGTGCTGGTGTGGGAGTGGCACTATATGTGAAAGAAAGCATAGAATCAAATATAGGGAAAATCTTAAATGCACCAAACAGTCTATCCATAGAGATTCTATGGCAAATTCCATGCTTGAATAATAAGAGGATAGCACTCGGAATATACTGACCACCTGCCCAGGAAGTTGATGGTGACTGTGAAATGCTCAGGGAGATTAGAGAGGCTACAAAAACAGAAAACCCAATAATAATGGGGGATTTCAGCTGTCACCATATTGACTGGGAACATGTCACCTCAGGACGGGACGCAGAGATAAAATTTCTAGAGACCACTAATGACTGCTTCTTGGAGCAGCTAGTCCTGGAACCCACATGGGGAGAGGCAATTCCTTGATTTAGTCCTAAGTGGTGCACACGATCTAGTCCAAGAGGAGAATATAGCTGGACCACTTGGTAATAGTGACCATAATATATTCAAATTTAACATCCTTGGGGGGGAGTGGAATACAAAAGAAACCCACCACAGGTAGCATTTAATTTCAAAAGGGCTATGACACAAAAATTTGGCTAGTTAAATGGAAATTAAAAGGAACAGTCACAAGAGTGAAATGCCTACAAGCTGCATGGAGACTTTTTCAAAACACCATAATAGGGGCTCAAACAAAATGTATATCCCAAATTAAAAAAAAAAAAAGCAAGAGAACCAAAAAATGCCACCACAGCTAAACAACAGAGTAAAAGAGGTGGTTAGAGACAAAATACGTCTTTTAAAAAATGGAAGTCAAATCCTACTGAGGAAAATAGAAAGGAACCAATAACTTTTTTTTAAGTATATCAGAAGCAGGAAGCCTGGCAAATGATCAGTGGAGCCATTGGACAATCGAGGTGCTAAAGGGGCATGCGAGGCAGACAAGGCCAATGCAGAGAAGCTAAATGAATGCTTTCCATCAATCTTCACAGCAAAGGATGTGAGGAACATGGGCTAATCCCCCTCACCCCCAGCATTCTAGGCAGGCGGCATGCAGTCCCCCTCACCCCTCTGAGCGTGCAGCGGGTGGCACCCCCCGACCCCTGAATGCTGGGAAGTGTGCAAACCCCCCCTCAGCTCTCAAGCTGTAGGTGGGGAGGCCAGTGGAACATGCCTCCCCCAGCCCCCAAACGCCGGGTGGGTGATGCATGGTCCCCCAGTCCCCGAGTACAGAATGGGGGGCGCACAGCCCCCAGGCCCCAGCACCTGCAGCCAGCCTGAGCACAGGGCGTGCAAACCCAGTGCCGGCACACACACCCCTCCCCCAGCGCAGCCCCAGCCACCCCAAGTCCTGGCCACAGGCCAGCTGCAACCACCCTAGTTCCAAACCCAGCATGCTTCCCTGAAGATGAGCAGCCTGCCTGGGCTGGGGCCAAGGGAGACAGGCAAACAGGAGGGGGCCTTCCTGGTGGAGCATGGGCAGGGTCACACCGGGCTGTCTGAGGAGGAACATACATGCTGCCCATGGTGAGGAAGATCATCACAGTTGAGCTATTCTTTTTAAGTGACAAATCTGAGGAATTGTCCCAGATTGAGGTGTCAATAGAGGAGGTTTATGGAACAAACTGATAAATTAAACTGTAATAAGTCTGAAGGAATTCTAATATGAAATTGCAGAACTACTAACTGTGGTATGTAACCCATCACTTAAATCAACCTCTGTACCAGATGACTGGAGGATAGCTAATGTAACACTGATTTTTAAAAAAGGTTTCAGAGGTAATCCCAGCAATTACACGCCAGTAAGCCTAACACCAATACCAGGCAAATTGGTTGAAACTATAGTAAAGAACAGAATTATCAGACACATAGATGAACATATGATGCAGAAGAGTCAACACAACTTTTGTAAAGGGAAATCCTGCCTCACCAATCTACTAGAATTCTTTGAGGCAGGTCAACAAATGTGGTCAAGGGTGATCCAGTGGATATAGTGTACTTGGACTTTCAAAAAGCTTTTGGCAAGGTCCCTCACCAAAGGCTCTTAAACAAAATAAACTGCCACTGGATAAGAGGGAAGGTCCTCTCATGGCTTGGTAACTGGTTAAAAAACAAAGGGTATGAAGAGATGGTCAGTTTTCACAGTGGAGAGAGGTAAACAGTGGCTGTGACATTTTATACCTTGGGGGAGCATCCTGGAACCCCCATATTTCTCATTTTTACATAATCACGATCTTACATATAAAGCATGCCTTGTAAGGTATCGGGGAAAGGTTATGATCTGCTGAAAGTCATTTCTCTATCCATATATGTGAATAATTAATGTATATGAAGTCATGAAAATTGTGTTGTATGGTTGTCACTAAAACATGCTGTAAGTTGGGGACTCAGTCAGATACTAGCTCCCCAGAGGCAACAGCAAGGAAAGTAACCAACACCAGGGTGGCATGACAAACAACCCATCAACAACCATTGTCCAGCAAGGGAGCTACAAACAACCCATCAACAACCATTGTCCAGCAAGGGAGCTACAATTCTCCTGCATGAGGCCACAGCAGGGAATTGCTCAGCCTTGCTGGGAGACTCTGCAATGACCCCAGACATGCCTGGACTTGTGTTTTCCAAGCACATGGACTGAGGGTATAAAACCGAACATAGAAGGCCCATGCTGGGCCTTTCTCCTTCACCCATCTACACTGCAATCAACAAGGACACTGAAGACTCCAACTGAGGGGACTGGCCCAGATTTCAAGTGTGAAATCTGTGTACTATGAACTGCAATATCCAGTGGGGTGAAAAAAACTGCTTAATCTAGATGTTGCCCAGTCTAATAGGGTTGAGCGTTTAGACTGCGTGCTTATATTTTATTTCTTTTGGTAACTAACTCTGACTTTTTGCCTATTACTTAATATCACTTAAAATCTATCTTTTGTAGTCAATAAATTTGTTTTACTGTTTCTCTTTAGCAGTGACTTTGTATGAAGTGTTTGGTAAATCTGCTCAGGTTTGCAAAGGCTGGTGTGTATCCACTTTCCATTGATGAAGTGGTGAACCAGTTAATAAATCTGCATTGCTCATCTTGAGCAGTGCAAGACGGTATATTCCTGGGGTACAATTCTGGGAGCTGGGGTAGGGTGACCAGACAGCAAGTGTGAAAAATCGGGACAGGGGGCGGGGGGTAATAGGAGCCTATATAAGAAAAAGCCCTAAATATCGGGACTATCCCTATTAAATCAGGACATCTGGTCACCCTAAGCTGGGGGGATTTGGCTGGTGCCTTTCTCTGCGTTATTCATGAGTGGCTCTGGGAGCATTCACGCAATCTAGCTGGGTGTGGGGCTCCACATGCTGAGTGATAACAGCGCCTGAAGGGGTTTTCTGCTGGTCACTAGCAAGGCTTTGTGAGAGACAGACCAGGTTGGAGAGAGTTCAGCGGGCACAGCAGTCTCACAGTCCCAGGCTGCATCCCGGGGATCCCATCACAGTGGGGTCTCCCAAGGATCTGTTCAACATAGCCATAAATAATCTGGAAAAGGGGGTAAGCAGTGAGAGTGGCAAAGTTTGTAGACAATACAAAATTACTCAAGATAGTTAAGCCTAAAGCAGACTGTGAAGAGCTACTAAGGGATCTCACAAAACTGGGTGTCTGGCAAAATGGCAGATGAAATTCAATGTTGATAAATGCAAAATAACACACACTAGAAAACATGATCCCCACTATGCATACAAAATGATGGAGTCTAAATTAGCTGTTACCATTTAACACAGAGATCTTGGAGTCATTGTGGAGAGTTCTCTGAAAACATCTCTGACATCCGCAGCAGTCAAAAAAGCTAACGAATGTTGGGAATCATTAAGAAAGGGATAAATAATGAGACAGAAAATAGCACGATGCCTCTATATAATTCCATAGTATGCCCACACCTTGAATACTGCATGAAGTTCTCTTCACCCCATCTCAAAACAAAAAAATTAGAATTGGAAAAGGTAAAAAGAAAGGCAACAAAAATGATGAGGGGGCTGGAACAGCTTCTGTATGAGCAGAGATTAAAAAGATTGGGACTGTTCAGCTTTGAACGGAGATGGCTCTGCGGGATGTGATAGAGGACTATAAGATCATGACTGGTGTGGACAAAGTGAAAAAGGAAGTGTTATTTACCCCTTCGCATAACAGTTGGGAGGGGTACCAATGACATAGGTCATTCAATCAATAGACTGCACGTTTAAAAGAAACACAAGAAAGAACTTCTTCATGCAACACACAGTCATCCTGTGAAACACATTGCCAGGGGTGCTGTGAAAGCCAAAGGTATAACTGGACTCAAAAAGAATTTGATAAGCTGATGGAGCATAAGTTCCTCAATAGCTATTAGCCAAGATGGTCAGGGAGGTTACCCCATGCTCCTGGTGTTCCTAAGCCTCTGACAGCCAGAAGCTGGGACTGAACACAAGAGGGACTACTTGGTAAATTGCCCTGTTCTGTTCATTCCCTCTGAAGCATCTGGCACCAGTCACTGTTGGAAGACAGGCTACTGGGCTAGATGGACCATTGGGCTGAGTCAGTATCATGTTCTTACAGTTTCCTTCCCCACCATCTGCCAGGGTCCCCAACTTACCAGCTTGTTATTTTCTTTGATAGCGAGAGGGTCCAGGGTCTCATAATTGCTGGAGAGGGGGCAGACAGACATGACAAAGATAGATCCTGTTTAGTGAATGGGGTCTCTTGAGTCCCCACCCCACTCGCCTCTCAGGGACACGCCCCCCCTCCATACCGAGACATGGCCTCCCCCACAACACACACGTCTGCTGGTGCCCCTCAGTCTTGACCTGCAGCCCCCTGCTATCCCAGCCCCAACTCCCTGCACTGCCCCTCAGCCCCAGGACTCACATTTTCTCTGGGTGGAAGTGATGCAGGATGGCGCAGAATGCCAGCCCATTGCGCCAAGAGGTGGTGAAGTTAGTGACCCGGACACCCCGGTAGCCAGCCGTGACGTTCTGGCACCATTCCAGCAGTGACTGGCTGCAGCTGACAAGACCTGGGCTGGTTGCTGGAGGCTCCTCCTAGGAGATAAATAGGGGATGGGGTGGGATATGGGTCAGGGATGCGCTGGTTCACCCTACACCAGGCAAAGCACGCCCACACCAGCACTGGCCAGCCATACTGCCCTCCTGGCTCCCCCATTCTCCTGCCTGCATAACCCCAACACCACCACCTGTCACCAGGACCTCTCCCATGATTAGGGTTCCCCCACACCGACAGGCACCAAGCCACCCCCTTACCCCATGGCAGCCAGGAGTGAAGGGCTAGGGCTATATGGTACAAAGACCCGGCCAAGTCCTGGCTGTTGCACCCTCCCCTTCCTTCTGTTAGGCAAGGGTGTTCTCCTGGCGGGGCTTGGCCGAGGGCTCACTGGCAGCTGGGATCCAGCCACCCCAATGCAGCGCAGTGAGCAAGCCGGATGCAGGCAGGGGTCTGTGGGTCACAGAATAAGGTGGAGGGGGTTAGTCAGGGGTCTGTGGGCTCTGATGATCCATCTCCAGGTGTTATCCTCAGCCCCAATTAAAGGGGAGGAGGCAGTTAGCCCAAAATGAGTTTTATCCCCTCCACACATCCCAATTAAAGGCTTTATCCTTGTAGCAATGCTTTGGGTCTGTCTGTCCTTCCACAGCCCCCCCACCCCCTCAATCACACAGCCCTTAGGATTAGTTGGAAGCAAGGGCGGGCAGGCAGCCATGGCAGCTGGCAGGGCTGGGGGGCACAAGCATTCGCTGTCCCTACCTGGGGGGCCTCCTGCCCTACGCTATCCCGGGCAGCGCCGCAGGGCGGGGGAGATGGCTCCCGCCCGGACGCCTGGGTCCCCTCGTTGGATGATGGGCTGGCACTCCTCTCCCGGGAAGGGTGGGTGGGCGGGAGGCTCAAAGTGAAGCGGCACTGTGAGATGTAAGGCTCAGCGAAGGGGGATGGGGGGCCCAGAATGGGCGCATCCTGGGGAGGCATCAGTGCGAGGGCTGCAGCCTGTCTGCTGCTCCTTCCTGGGCCGATGCAGGTGGTCAGCTGGTCTGTGCAGAGCCCTGACTGCTTCTCCAGAGGGCGCCCTGCCCCACTGGCATCCTCCTTGCTGGGCAGGGAGCCCACAGCCCCACCACACTCTCTGGAACCCACTGCCTCCTCCGGCCCACCCCTCTCCAGCAGGGGCTCAGGTGTGCTGGGGGTGGCACCCCCGGACACTGTACCGTCGGCTCCCGGGCTCTCCATGGCGCCCTCCAGCTGGGCAGAAGCCTCCAGAGATGGGGCGTCCACTACTACTAACTGCGCCTCACCTCCGCATGGCCTGCCAGCTGCCTCTCTCCCTGCCTCCTCCAGCCTGCCCCTCTCCAGCCAGGCTGGGGCCTCCACAGGCAGGGGGGCTGTTACTGAGTGCACCGCACCGCCACCCGGCTCGCCAGCCGCCTCGCCCCCTGCCCCTTCCAGCCTGCCCCACTCTGGCCAAGCCGGGATTACCCTCCACAGTCCGTCTCCTGCTTCTGCCTTCATCACACTACTGGGCACCTCCCCAGCACCCTGTCCCACCACATCCTCCGACCGACACCTCCATGGCTTTGGGGGGGCCATCAGAGACGGTGCATCACCTGCCCCACCCTGCACAACAGCCCCCGCAGCGTCCTTCCAAGCTGCCCTTTCTGCTCCTGGCCTCTCTGGCTGGGATGCTGCTCTAGGTCTCTCTCCTGCTGCCCTGCGCTGCTCCAGCTGGGGGGGCGTCACTGCACGAGACAGGTCTGGTGCTGGGCTTGGCCAGAATCCTCGCCCAGAATCCTCCTGCCCCACCAGCTCTGTTCTGTGCCTCTCCAGCGAGGGCACAACTTCTGCTACGCTCTGAGCAGTGCCCCCACACGCCTTCCTGTTTGCCCTGCAGTTCTCCAGTTCCGTTGGCTCCTCCGGCCTGCCCTTCTCCAACTGGCCTGGGATCGCCTTCATCACCACTCTGGATGCCCCCTTGGCACCCTCTCCAACCACATTTTCTGACCGATACCTCCAAGGCTTGGGGGGGCCCACCAGAGAGGCTGCATCTCCTCCCCCCACACACACAACAGCTCCCCCAGCATCCTTCCCGGCTGCCACATCTGCTGTCAGCCTTTCCAGATGGGACGCCCCCCTGAGACCCTCTCCTGTCGCCCTGCCCTGTTCCTCTTTGAGGGGCACCACCACAGGAGCAACAGCACCCCCGACGCTTGGCCAACCATTAGCATCTGCTGCTGCCTTCTCTTCCTGCCTGCCCCATGGCACTGGGGGCAGCCCCACCACAGACGACACGGCCAGCAGTGCAGCAGCCGAGGGCACACCCGCCCCAAAGCCGCTCCTGGCCAGGCCGATGCCCTCCCCAGCAACAACAGCAGGTCCTGGTGCATCCTTATGAAGGTACATTATTACAGAGATGCCCGGAGACGCCGAACGGGCCCGCCTGTCCCTCCGGGGCCGGGGCAGCGGCTTCGGCCGGACTGGCAGTTCTGCTGACCTAGGCCGGGCTAGACGGACCCTGGCAGGCACCACTGGCACAGGCAGAGAGGTTGCAGGTCGAGGGCCCTGCTCTGACTTCGCTGTTTCCAATTTGAGCTGGGAGGGAGGCAGTTTGGCACCTTCCCATTGGCATCTCTGGATAGAGGGTACCTCGGGGGGTGGAGCTGTGGGCGCAGTGGGTTCTGGCAGGAGGGGTTTCTTACGCCGTGGGGCAGGGACAGGGCTCTCCGCCCGGGGCATCCAGATGTCACTGGGCCTGGAGGGAGGGACAAAGGAGACAGAAGGGGAGTTGGTCTCATCGTGAGGGCAGAGCTGTCTTCTGGGGGGATTTCTCATCCTCCAAACTTGACAATGAGCCCAATCTTCTCAGCATGGGGACTGAAAGGCCCAGGAACAGACACCAGGCATCCTGGCTCCCTGAACCCTTCTGCTCTAACCACCTTACCCCCCAGATCCAGGGATGGAACCCAGGAATCCTGGCGTCCAGCCCCACCACCCCCAACCCACTAGACCCCACTCTCTCTACACTCCACTTGGAATATTGAAAATGTCCGCTAAACACAGGAGTTCCTCAGCACAGATGAGCAGCTTTGGGATATTCCGAGCCAGCCCACCCCGCCATGGGGTCAGATCACAGCTAGCGCCCCCAGACGGGACATGCCCTATTTCACACCCCTCTGAGCCTGCCAGTCCCCCATCCTGGTGCTGGATCACAGCCAGCGCCCCCTAGAGGGACAGGCCCCATGTCCCATTCCTTGCCACACTACCCAAACTTCCTCCTCTGTTAATCTGCTCAGCTCAGTAGGGACAGCAGTTTCCTGCAGCGCCAGCTGCGTCCCTTCCCCCACCCCTCTAGAAGGGTCAGAGCTGGCAGCCCAGCCTGCAGCTCCCTTCCTGGGTAGGAGAAATGCGGCTTCCTCCTTCGGTGGGAACATGCTCTCTTCCCTGAGCAGGGGAGGGGAGGGGACTGGCAAACCTCCTGAAGGCAGAAGCAAAACCAACACTGGGTGGCTGGGTTTATCCATAAGCAGCTGGGCACTAACCTTTTTCCACCACAACGCCATCACCCACACCGCCCCTGCCTGCTACTTCCAATTACTGGACACCGCTTCCTCCCAGAGCCAGGACAGAACGCAGGCGTCCTGGCTCCCAGCCCCGTGCTCTAACCACTAGATTTCCACACCCTGCCCACAGCCAGGATAGAAGCCAGGGCTCCAGACTCACCTGCCCTTGGTGTCACTCCCTGATGCCGGCTGCTTCATCAAGGCTGCTGTTTTCTCCTCCTCTTCAGCCCTGGGGTTGCCATCATGTCGTCCCGTCTCCTGGGAAGGGTCTGTGCCTGGCTTGTGGGCCTGATCCGGGACTTGGGCCCCCATCTCCCCTTTAGCACCTGGTTCCACAGCCCCTGCAGCTCCCATTGGGTTCCCACCGGCTGCCATGTTCTGCCCAGCCCTCCCGGCCTGGCCTGCACCACTTACTGGGGGGGGGCCCATCAACTCTGGGGGAGGGGAGGGTGCTGCTCCCTGTAGGACCAGCTCCAGGGCTGGGTGAGGGGTGTCCCTCAGGGGGGCATCTGGGGTGTCGGCCACTCGGACGGGTTCCTCCTTGGCAGAGCCTGCAGGAGAGGAGAGAGGATCCCAGGAGTCAGAGACGGGGGGCAATGGAAGTGGGTGACAACTAGACAGAACTTCCCCATATCCCTGCCCTGAGGGAGTTGGTGGGAAGCTCTTAGACTCCCCCTCTCCTCAGGTCACTAGACTTCACTCCCTTCCCAGGGCTGGGCTAGAACCGAGGCATCCTGACTCCCAACCCGCCCCTGTTCTAACCACTAGACCCTGTGCCCCTCCCAGACAGAACCCAGGAGTCCTGCTGCCCAGCCCAGGGCCCTTGCACACACTGTTGACTTACCTGCCTCCCGGGGTGTCCCATGGGGAGTTGCTCTCCCAGCTGCTGCCCTGCTGGTCCCTGGAGCCGAGGGATTCTCCTCTTCCTCAGCAAGAGTGTTGAGCTCTCGTGACGTGTCTGGGTTGGGAGGGAGTGAGAGAATGTGGAAGGCAGCAAGGAGAGAAAGAGAGAGAGATGTAGCAGTTTGCTGCCTGCTCTGCACCCCACCTACCCCAAACCCCACTTGGCGGGATGGTCCTACCTGTGAAATAGCCCAGCAGTATGGTCTGAATGAAACCTACAGTGTGGGACACAGATAGACAGCCAAAAGTGGTGGGGACAGACAGACAGGAGAGAGAGAGAGAGAGAGAGAATGACCAACCCCAAGACAGCACAGCTGCCCCGGGGAGTGGGGACAGAACTGCCAGTCCCAGGGGACAGACGGGACCTCAGTCACTGCCCCCCAGCAAAGAGAAGCCTAGAGAGTGCCCCCTGCTGGAAGGCAAAGAGACACTAGAAGCTAGTATCAGGAGCAATAGTGGAGCCGAGGGAACCCTACCAAACAGCAACCAGGGCAAACCGCAATTACGAATGGACCAGGGTGGGAAAGCAGGGAGCTGTGGGACAGGTCTGTGGGGCCCCAGCAGAGCTGTAGGTGGGGGATCCCAGGGCTGGGACGGCAGGTGGCTGTGCGTCGGAAGTGAGGGGCACCAGCAGAGCTGTATCCGGGGGAGCCCAGGGCTGGCATAGCAGGTGGCTGGGGTCGGGAGTGAGGGGCAACAGCAGGGCCGATGGGGGGTGAGGGCTAAGGACAGGCTGGCTGGCCCCACCTGTTGGCGCTGTGCCCTGGCTGCTCCCATCCTCATGCTGCATCCTCCTGGCTGCCTCGTCGTCCTCATCGCTGTCGGCGAAGTCATCCAGGTTGCCGACATCGCTGGGTTTGACGCTCATGAGGCTGGCGAGGCTCTGCATGTCCTCATCCCTGAGGGGCAAGGCATGGCGTAAGGGGGGACCGTCTGTGGGGCCACAGGGCAGGGGGGTCACGGTAAGGAGGGACAGTGCAGCCCCATTTCCCTTCCCCGCTCCAGCCTGTGGTGACCCTTGAACCATTTACACCATCCCTCTGGAAACATGGGGCTCTCCTAAGCCACAGGCGAGGGCAGCCCCACCCCCACCTCTGTGGCCCTTACTGACAGGGGAGGGGACTATTTAAACGATGCACCAACTGTGGCCAGGTGGCCGGATGTCCTGCTATTACAAACTGCCAAGGTGGCCTCTCTAAACCAGCCACTTCCTCAACAGTGGTGCCAATGTGGCCGCCCAGAGAGACCCTCTAACCAAGATGGCTGCCCCCTGACACCCTCCTCGCCCACGCCAAGATGGCTGCCTGTGCCACCCTCTTCCCCTGCAGCCATGCCAAGATAGTCGCCCTCAGGCAGCCATCTACCTGCACCAGGATGGCCTCCAAGGGCACTCATCCTCAGCCAAGTCTTTTGCTCTTTGCCCAGCCCTTCTTTGGGCCAAGCCCCGCGCTGCCTCCCCGTCAGAGCAGCATGGAGAGGGAAGTGCAAGCCTGAGTCCCTCCATGCCCTTCCCCCTCCTCGCCAAAGGACACTGCTGCTCCCAGACAGGCCTGTTTCCGTAGGCCCCACGTTATTGACAGAACTCACGTGGCTTTGCCCTCACGCAGGAAGACGCAGGACAGCGTGAGCTGCAGCGTGGCAGCCACCACCTTGACCGAGCGCGGTTTCAGCTTCAGCTTCAGCTCAGCCTGGGCAGGCGTGGGGCGGGCAAAGCGCTGCAGGTTAACATCGGCCGAGGCCAGCACCTTCCGCTGCCCCTTGGACTCCTGGGAAGAGGGAGTGAGCACTGTGAGCTAAGGGAGAGGCCTGACTCCCAGCCTCCCTTACCCTAAAACCACTAGACCCCACTCCACTCCCACAGCTAGGGAGAGAACCCAGGAGTCCTGACTCCCAGGCCCTGCTCACTCTAACCACTAGACACCACTGCCATGTTACAGATGGGGATAGACCCCAGGAATCCTGATTTCCCACCTTTCCCTCTACACTGTCCCCTTTACAGACTCTGTGCTGTTAAATGGCTGCTGTGTTCCTCCTGTGACCTAGCAAGCTCTTGGTGCCAACTGGGAGAGGGGATGCCTGGGGCTACAGAGATCCCCTAGGTCTGGTGCATGCATAACAATTCACCAAAGGGTGGCAGATGAGGTTTCTAGTAAAAGCCAGTAGCCCACTGGTCGTCATAATCATTGCAAAATGTACATACAGATATTATTTCAGGAGCTGTGTATCTACAATAGCAATTATATTCTTACGGTCTGGGAATTGGGGCTGGTCACCGGAAGGTGACAAACAGCAGGAGGTAAGAGACGCTTCTCCCCTGCCTGCTCCTGTATGTGGCACATCCTGCATGGCAGATACCCTATAAGCATTACTGTCTACGCCTGAAGCTAATCAAAAGTTTGCTAAACTCTACAAGAAATATGCAGCCAGGGAAAGACAAGCAGCTGGGGGCATCCTCTTTCGAACAGAGGGGAACAGCCAGCCTGTCTGTTACACAGTGGGAGGAAGACTCTGGGGGAGCTACTCTTCATTAGACAGGAAAGTGACTTGCTAGGTAAGTCTAGGCTCCAGAGGGCGAGTTATGAGTTTACTGTTTGTTCCCAACACCATCATTTGCTATTTCTTGAGACTCTAGTCTTTGTTCATTAAACTGATGCCTGGTTTCACTAGGCGCATGGCTGAGTGCTGTGTTACACAGAGTGGTGATCTCAGCCGGGACGTCCTGTCCCCCCGGGAGCAGCGTATCAGCGAACACTGGGAGTGGCCAGTGGAGCAGGGCCTGGGCACTCAGAGAGATGTTTGCAGGGCTGGCGGCTAGAGTGGACCTGTTGCTAGCCTGCAGAGAGATAATGTCGGCCGGGGGGTGCTCATGCTGCCTGTGACCGGTGGAGTTGGGCCCCGACAGACACAGACAAGGGTCCCTCATGCTAAGGACAGGGAGTGGGGAGGTGTGTCTTAGCCCTGGAGCCCTGGGAAGCGTCACACCACCCCACAGGCAGCTGCACTTGGCAGCCCTGCATGGCTTTGCGATGGAAGATCCCATGTCCTGGCTGGCCGCAGTCATCCACCCCTGAGTTACCACGCTCTGGTTCTCCCTGGACGTACGTTCTCAATCACAAAGGTCCATTCCTTGTCTTCATACTCCTCCATGTGGGGGTCCTGTGGGGGGGGACGGGGCAGAAGGTGAGAGGGGCTTTGCACTGTTTGTTGCACTGGGGGATGGGGGGAGTTATATGTAAGGGTGCCAGTGTGGGTGTGTTGTCGGGATCATACGAAGGGAAGCCTGAGCGTATGCCAGCCCAGCGAGACTGCATGCAGCGGTGTGCGGATGGGTGTGTGACTGCAAGTGTGAGTGCCCGATGTGCACCCACAGGTATACAGAGGAGCGGACGGACACAGCAGTGCATGGGAGGCTGTGAGTTGGTGTGTAACTGCGAGCCAGGGAACACACCTCAGTGCTTTTGTGCAAACGGCGGCCCAACCACAGGAGAGCCGCACATCTGGGTAAGAGCCATTCGTGTGATGGTAAAAGTGCCTGTGCCGGAGTGCATAGGCCAGTGTAAGAATACAGGTCAGTGCAAAGGGGTGCATGAGCATGTGTGCACAACAGCGTGCTTCTGTGAGCGGCAGCTGCCATACCCGGTACAGCGTCACCATTATATCCACGTTCTCTGGCACCATCCACACAACCATCCCCCGGTACGGATTCTTGATCCCTGGCTGCCAACTGTGAGCCTGCAGAACACAAACAGCCAGATCAGAGCTCACGCCCCAAGGGGGAACAGCCACATGTTCCATTCCCTGCCTCCCAAGCCAGCTAGTCCCCCGACCACGGGGCTGCAGTAGAGCTGGCCCCCATACAGAGAGGGCATCCTGAATCCACCCACCTTGGAGCAGACACGTCGGTTCCTCCTGGTCCAAACCACAATCAGCTTGTCCGGTTGCCTGTGAGGTAAGACGGAGGGAACGAATGAACAAATTCGGAGGGGAGGGGAGGAAGACAAAATAAGCTCCCAAGGACCTTCTCCACAACACTTTCCATTGGGATCAGGGTAGCAGGTGACCCAGGTCCCAGCCCCACCATCTTCCCCTCACCACCTGTCCCATGGAAAAGCTTCCCCCCTCTCACCCCTCTGCCTGCCCCCAGAACTGCCCCCCTTTGTGCAGCTCCACTGACTCTCCTGCTCATTGCCTAGGCCCTGGAAGTAGGAGTCCATCTAACCCAATATCCCTCACTTCCCTCTCCCCAGATCTGACCAATGGCCCCATCCAGCTAGTAAACCCCCTGGTTTGACCAAAAGTCAGGACACCTGGGTTCTACCCCAGCTCTGGGAGGGGTGTGGGGGCTAGAGGTTGGAACACTGTTCCCAGTTTGGGCTGCCCACAGAGCAGCACATTGCAGAGCTGGGTGGGGAGAGTTTTTATCTTCCCTGCCTGGCTGCTGGGTGGGTGTGGTCCAGCCTGAACCCCCTGCTCGCCCCACATTGAGTGAGAGACACTGGGGCAGAAAGAGATAAGGATTGGAGGAAGGAGCCTGGAGAGAAAAACACACTGAGGCATTGGGGTCAGCAGTGAATGCAAGGGGCATGCACCCCCTGCTGCACAGCACCACACTGGGGCATTGGGGTCAGCCGTGACTGCCAGGGGAGAGCGCCCCCCACAGACTCCCCACCCTGCTCTCTGCTGCCCAGTCTCCCGAGTCCAGGTAGGAGCAGCCAGAACTAGCATGGTACAAACCAGTGAGTCACTCTGTAGCCCAGAGAAGCTGCGTTTGCCTGGACACGGCAGACGGGGTGCTTACTCAGGAGGCGTGGACGCCATGGTTCACTTCGCCAAGGAGTGTGGGGATCCCAGCCCAGCTCTCCCTGCAGGCTATTGTCTGGGCCAGAAGTCTGAGGCCTGTGTCATAGTCCTTGAAGGATGCCAGACACCCCGCTCCCTCACCCAATGCCTCTACTTCACCCCTTGACATCAGAGCTTCTGGCTCCGAGACATTTTGCTCTATATCTTTAACAGCCACGTGGGCCAGGCCCTAGGGTGTGGCTGGCTCTTGCTTGCACTCATACGCCCCAAATGCTGCAGACATTGTGAGGAATAGAGTCTAGGGGTTGGGGTGAGTGGGGGAGTTGGGCAGGCATCAGGAATCCTGGTGCTATCCACAGCTCTGGGAGGGGAGTGGTCTGGAGGGTTAGAGAAAGGGGTGCATAGGGAGGGACTGGGATTCAGGACTTCTGGGTTCCATTCCTGGCTGTGCCACAGATCCTTTGCACAACCTTGGGTGAGTCTGTGTGTGTCCCAGTTTGCTAACTCCCTAGCCGGGATACAGATAGGGCTGCAAAGTGGTGTAATTCATTACAGGCTGTAAAGGCTGGAATTCCTGGCTTGGAGGCACCAGGGAAGAGCTGAAGGCTTCTTGTTACAGCAAAGGGACGTTCTGGAAACTCTGCGTATGCAGCCTGGCCCTGGCTGACTGAGACACACTTCCAAAGTATGCTTGGATGTGAGGTTACCTCAACTCCTCTGCAGCCCCTGTGCACCAGTCTGAGAGGCACCCACCCGAGGGGAAGGGCACGGGGCTGTTTATCCAAGGATCCCACACACAAGGCTGAGATGCAACTGCCTCTGGGGTGGGGCGCAGGGGCTATTAAGGTGGGATGCTGCCAAGCTGTTGGGGAGGACACTGGCTGCCAGTGGGTTTATCACATTGTAGCACTGCTAACTGGACATGGCATTTGACTCACCAACTGTACAGGGAGTTTCTGGCCACAGGTCAGTGGCTGGCAGAGTGGGGGGTGTCACTGCTGCTCTAGCTGACTGTGAGCTAGGGGGGCAGGGAGGCAATGTCTGGGGGAAATTTCTGACCAGATGGGTGGGGTTAATGGCAGCTCACCCTGTTTATTTACACAGTCCATCGCCCAGTATCACCACTTACAATATGAAAAAAAGCTGGGAACATCCTGACAGCAGTTGGATACAAGTGAACAGGGCCCAGCCTCCCCTGCATCCACCACACAGCCCCAGGGCTCCCCCACACCAGTTCTGCCAGTGCCCCTCAGTCCTGACCTGCAGCCCCTTCCTATCCCAGCCCTGGGCTCCCAGAGGGGTTGGGCTGGCCTGCAGTGCTATGGCATCTACAGGTCAACTCCCCATCTGTCTGTGTCAGTCACAGCCTCCTTCCCCCACCCCGATGCTGTCACTGATTCCCAGGGTCCCCCCTCTCCTAGAATCTCAGCCAAGGCCCTTCACCTCCAACCCACAGACATCACTCTGCCACCCTCCCAAGGTCAGTGGGCAGCCCCAGAGCAGACCCATGGGCCCATCCAACCTGGCACCTTCACAACCACCCACCCAGGAGTTTCTAAACCTCCTGCTAGCCAGAATGTCTGAGCCCTGCCAGGACACCCAGGAGGCACCCCTCCCCCATCCTAGCACTGTCATAACATTGACCATTGCAGTGTATTCTTAGCTCTTGTAGGAGGTGGAAATATAAACACACTCATCTTGTAGCAAATCCTCAGTCCCAGCTCACAGCCATCCCCCTCAACTCAGCTGCAATCCAGCCCTGGCTTCCCCCACCTACAGCTCTGCCAGTGCCCCTCGCTCCCGACTCACAGCCCCCTGATAGCCCAGCCCTGGGCTCCCCCACCTACAGCTCTGCCAGTGCCCCTCGCTCCCAGCCCACAGCCCCCTGTTAGCCCAGCCCTGGGCTCCCCCACCTACAGCTCTGCCAGTGCCCCTCGCTCCCGGCCCACAGCCCCCTGCTATCCTAGCCCTGAGCTCCCCCACCTACAGCTCTGTCAGTGCCCCTCGTTCCCGGCCCACAGCCCCCTGTTAGCCCAGCCCTGGGCTACCCCACCTACAGCTCTGCCAGTGCCCCTCGCTTCTGGCCTACAGCCCTCTGCTAGCCCAGCCCTGGGCTCCCCCACCTGCAGCTCTGCCGGTGCCCCTCACTCCCGGCCCACAGCCCCATGCTATCCTAGCCCTGGGCTTCCCCTCACAGCTGCCAATGCTCCTCACTCTCAACCTGCAGCCCCCTGCAACTCCAGCCCTGAGCCCCTGGCCAGATGCATTGCTCTGAGACCTGGGCCAGTTTACAAGCACCTTCCTCCCTCTTGGGCTTGTGGCCAAGGGGCTAAATTTGGCTCTGTCAGGAGGGGATCAGAGATCAGAGCATCTGTGCAGGTGCTGAGCTAAATTGGTGTCTTGCTGGGAAACCTGATACCCCCCTAAGTTCTCCACAGGCCTGGACTGGGGGCAGCCAGAGCCCAGTGGGCAGGGAGATACCCACCAGGCTGGGGAGAGAGGAACTGGGGCTTTGGGCCCCATCCAGGGATCGTGGTGGGGGAAATCCCTGGCACATGGCAACAGGAGAAGTAGGAGAGGAAGCATGAGGGTGGGGCCGGAGAACAGGGAGGAGTCATGGGGGAAGAGGAGGGACAATGAGGACAGGGGAGGGGCATTTGGGAAAAGGGGGAGGAGCCCCTGAGGGAGAGAGATTGTGGGGAGGAACCACAGAGAGGGAGGAAGGAGCATTTGAGGGTGGGGACTTGAAGGGAAGGGGAGGAGCCTGGGGGACTCAGTTGGGACATTCTGCTCTGCAAGGGCCCCTAATCTAATCCCAAAGAGAGGCCTTTATCCTGCCCCGCCCCAAGAAGCCCACTCTTCCTACAGTCTCTCTGCCCCCCTCCCCTGCACTCCAGGCCCCCTCTCTCTCCTGTTTCTATTTTTAGCTGCTGTCACTAAATATTTATCATTTTTCCATGAATCCCTTTTAAGGTCATTTTAGTTTAAAAAAAATCCCATAAACTCTCTCCCCTGCTGGCTCCTCCCATTTTCATGGAGATAGTCTAGAGCTTGGGAGAGGGGAATCTTTCCACTTCTAGGTTCCCCCTAAACCACAGCGGATGTCTCCTGCTCTAGCCACCCTCTTCACCCGCTAAAACAGGAAATGAAGAGATCTCCATGTTCTAGAGCATGCTCTAGACTCCAACCATATCCCAATCCTAGATGAACCCCACCACCACCTGTCACTCCCCATGGTCCAGTGCACAGTCTAGATTCCTCCTGCCCCAGCCCCTTTTCCAAGCCTTGAGAGACACCCACCTTCTGCCCATCCCTGTGTTCTAGAGCATGTTCTCAATTCTTCTGCTTTGCCCCCCATCCTGGAGGGACACCCCTACTTCCTACTAGTCTCTGAGTCCTAGGTTGAGCTCTAGATTTCCCCTCCCACACAAGCCCTGCGTGGACTGAGGGACACCTCCACAGGTGGCATGGGGGGGTAGGGAAGACCCCTGGCTAGTTGGCCACCTGGGCCAGAGGGGGTCAGTCTGCATCAACCAAGTCCCACAGACTTTGCCCCCAACTCACCAAATCTACAATCACCCTTCCCAGCTCCACAAGAACCAGGCCTCCTCACATCTCTGTGCAGAGGCCAGCCCCAGGGTGCCCCCCTCTAACCCAGGAGCTGCTACGGGGCTGGTCTCACCAGGGGACGGGGGGAGATTTGGAAATGGAGAGCATTGGGGTAAAAGCAGAAACATGGGGTCAGAGTAGGAGGGGGGAGTCTCAACCACTATAAACTGGAGTGTGGGGACTGACCCCTTTCCACCCTTAACCTCCCCCAGATGCCCAAATTTTCTCACCATGACCGGGGAGGGGGATGTCCCGTCTTCCAGCCCAGCCTTGACAGCTTCCCCATGACAACAACCTGGGCTCCTCCCACTCAGTCACCCCTCCCAACAGTATTTTGGGGGCTCCCTTCCTATGGCTAAAATAGGGGGAAGAACATTCCCAGAGTGAACCAACTGACTCCCACCCCCCCAGTGTATAGCTGAACTGTCCCCCATTGGGGTCTTTCAGTTAAGAAAGAGTTAATTCCCCGCATCTACCCCCACCAGAGGTACCTGGCCCCCTCCATAATTAATTAATTCATGTTAATAAACAAAAAGAAGAGGCTGAGAAGAGCTTCCCTCACCCTGTGACAACCCCGTCCCCAAAAAAAATCCTCCCCTCCTCCTCCCATTCCTAATCTCCCCCTTAGATATACTGGGGTACCCCGAGCCAAACTCTGCCCCTTAGATATCCTGGGGTCCCCCATGCTCACCTCTTTCCCACTAGATATACTGAGGTCCCTGGTGCCCACCTCTGCCCTTAGGTATCCTGGGGTCCCCCCATGTGCACTTCTGCCCCATTAAATACCCTGGGGTCCCCGTGCCCACCTGTGCCCCACGCCAGGCTGGCTGCTAGCCGGTCTGTGTCTGCCCCAGGGTGGGGCTGGCCTCACTCACCATTTCTTGGTGCACTCCACCATCAGCTCCTGGTAACAGGCCACGAAGTGAAACTTGGATGCCCGTTTTCCCACGCGCTGGAGTCTCTTCCACGCGGAGCTCATCGCGGCTCGTGGGGGGGTCCCGCGGAGCAGCTCCCCGCCGAGCCGGGCCAGGCGCCTCTCAGGTCACAGCTGCCCCCGCGGCCCCGGCCGATGCCCCGCGACACCCATCGTCCCAGACCCCGAGGCTGCTGGAAAACGACACCCGAGCGGCGACGGCTTGGATGCAGGCACTGAGCCAACGTGGCTCCCCGAAAAATCACGGGTGGCTTGGCTTAGCCCCCCCCCGACACCCCGAGGGGGTGCTTGGCTCTCCTTCCGGACACCCCGATCCCTAGGGGGGCTGGGCTCTCCCCGGACACCCCGATCTCTGAGAGGCTGGGCTTCCTCCCGACACCTGAGGGGGGGCTGGGCTCCTCCCGGACACCCGATCCCTGGGGGGCTGGGCTCCCCCCAGACACCCTGATCTCTGGGAGGCTGGGCTGCCCCCCCCGGTCTTGGCTCCTCCCTACACCCCGATCCCGGGAGGGGGGTTCTTGGCTCTCCCCCTCAGTCCCGGACACCCCGATCCCGGAGGGCGCTTGGCTCTCACCCCCGGTGTCTCTCCGGTCCCGCTCTCTACCCTCGGGCCAGACGCCGGGCAGATCCGTTCCAACTCGGTTCCCGTGTCCGAGTCCGACGCGGAGAGAAGGGAAAACTCCGGCGAATGCGAACGAGGAGCCGAGGGAGCCGTGCCAGGCTGCCAGCGCCCGTCGGCCGGCAGTGTCTGCGCTTCCTGGATCCCGCACGCCCCTCCCCGGGACTCGGGGCGCCGGGGGTGAGCGCTGGGCCGGGCTGGGCTGGGCTGGGCCGGGCTCGCCCAGCTCAGGAAGTTTGCGCGGAGACGAAACAAGAAGCAGAAGGCGGCGAAAGGAGAAGCAGAGAAAGGCGCGAGCCCGGCTCCCCGCAAGCCAGGGGGCGGCAGGGGGGGCAGGACGGGGCTGGGGAAATGGGGCCGTTACTGGAGATGCGACCCACTAGGGTGGGCGCTTTAGCCCAGGCACGTCTGGGGTGATGGGGGGGTCTCTGACATTGGGGGTGAGGAGTCGGGGGTAGATGGGGAGAAGGACAGGGGGCTAAATTGAGGGGATGGGGAAAGTGGGGATAGTGAGGGGGGGACGGGAAGAGTGGGGGATTGATGGTGTGGGGGAGGTGCAAATGGAGGGCAGCCTGGGAGTAGACAGCAGCTGCCCCCCCCCCAACACCCAGGGATTCACAGTTGAGGGACACAGTTTTTGTAGGGTTAGGAGAAGGGGTAGATAGATCGGAGGTTGATTAAAAGGTTCCCAATGCACCCCTATGCCCCTTCTCTGGACCCCCCCTAAATCTGCCCCCACACACACCATTACTTCCTTGAGGAACTGGGTTATCTCAGTCCTCAGCAGGACAGGGGAGGTAACACAGTGTGGCAGGGGGAGAGGATCACAACTGGGGGTCACAACTAAGATCAGACTGGAGACAGACCCTCCCCCTCCCCATAACTTCCCCACCCCAACCACCCTGCCCCTCCCCCACTGAACTGCCCCCACCTCCCTGCTCACATAGCTGCCCACAGGCTCAGCGGGTATAAATACCCAGTAAGCTGAGCTGGGTCCTGGTGTTGGAGCCGCCTGTACTCTAGGGTGGAAAATTCACCACCCCAAATTTAGAAACAGCCTGCCAGGCCCAGAGAGCAGCCAGCTCCCCCCAGCCCTGGGCAGGGGCCTCCTGCCACATGCGGCCTCCTGCAAAAGTGCACATGCCAGCACAGGCATTGGCACAAGGATCCCTGCCTGACAGGATCACACACATGCAGGCCACATGCACATAGGCCTCCCTCATGCCTCCGCTATGACTACTCACGCACAGCCACAGGTGGGTGCACAAGCCTGTGGCCACACGTCTGCCTGTCACTTGGGTGTGTCACATGTGGCAGGGTGTTTGGACAGCCACCGGCGGTTGATGGTGAGCTCATGTGCCCTGTGTGCAACCACACGCATGTCACATGTTGCTGATCAGTGAGCCACAGTTCTGGACTCCTGCCATGCTCCAAACACAGGTCTGGATCTGGGATTAACCCTTTCCCCATCCCCCACCCACGGGTTGATGTGACCATTCAAAGTGGAGGGGGGGAGTGCCCCCATCAGCCCCTGTGTGCCCACTGCCCCATACAAAACCAGCTGCCTCTGAGTCAGTGGCTGAATCACCAGCCCCCATCTATTGTTAACTCAGCAGAATCTGCATCTGAACTAGGGTGTCACATTGTAGTCCTCACTCCTATCCCACAGCCCCCTGCTACCCCAGCCCTGGGCCTTCCCCACAGCCCTGCCAGCGCCCCTCAGTCCTGACCCACAGCCCTCTGCCAGCCCATTCTTGGGCCTTCCCCCAAGCCCTGCTGGTGCCCCTCCTGTCCAAGAGCCCTAGGGATGCACTCCCAAGCCCACCCAGGCCCTTTCCATTGTGGTTTCTCTTTAGGATGACCAGATGTCTCGATTTTAGGGGATTTTTCTTATATAGGCTCCTGTTACCCTCACCTCCTGTCCCAATTTTTAATAATAAATAATTATTAAAAATCAAGACAGGAGATGGGGGGTAATAGGAGCCTATCCTGTCCCGATTTTTCACACTTGCTCTCTGGTCATCCTATTTCTCTTTCCAAACACTGAGCAAGCCTGTCTCAGGGCTGGGCTTCTCTAGCCATGTCCACCCCATCTGGGAACGGAGGGTGAGAGGGTGGGTGGGCTGTCAGCTTGGGAAGAACTATCAGCCCCTTCCCAGTCTGCCTCTGTCCCCCATTCCAGTGTAGAGGGCACAAACCTGGGGGCTGACAGCAGAGCAGGGGTTGGCAGCTGTAGAACACGCTGGGGAATATTAGGGGGAACAGGAGAAAGGGCAGAGGAACAGACTGGTATTTGCCATGCACTGTGTGCCCCAAGAGCACTCAGCCATGGGAGTCCTGGAGCCTGCGGAGGCCTCTGGACTCATTTGGGGCAAACAAAATAAGCAAAATGGGAATAGAAACCCTGACCCCCCCCGCTGCGCTCCTAGAGCTGAGAATAGAACCCAGGAGCCTGGCTCCTAGCCCACCCACTAGATCCAAACTGCTCCCAGAACTGTAAAGTTGGTATAATTTAGACCACTCAGCTGGGAGAAGGGTTAGGATAGGATGTATTGTCCAGCCAGGCCCAGGCCCTGCTGTGAGGCCCGGGTCCCTCCCTGGAGTTGGATGGGGAGGGGCTAAGCATAACAGGCCCACAGAATTGCCCCTCCCCTCCCAGGCCTGCAGGGGGCTTCCTGCCAGAGCTGCTGGGTGAGAATAGGAGGAAGTGGGGCCAGCAAGGCCATTGTGTGTGGGGCTCCTGCGGACCAGAGCTGGACACAGTGTGGGACTGAGGGTTCAGGAACACCAGTGCCCCTGCGATTGGCCGAGGGGTGGGGAGTGGACACTAAAACTATCTGGGCTTGGAGGGATAGGACCCCCCCACACACATCCTCCTAATGGAGCCATGAGCCCTCTCCCTGGGGGCTGAAATTCAGACCATGGCCCCGCCTGCTGGCCATGAACCGTCCCTGGAAGAATTCTCTCAGCCAGTTTTTGCCCTGGCTCAGCCTCTTGGCTTAGTAGTTCCTAGCCCCGGCACCTCTGGACTTGGTCGTTCCTAGCCCTGGCAGCTCTGGGCTTGCCGTGTCAGTTATGAAGGTAAAAGGATTGCTTGAGTCCTGGCATCTCTTTCATTACAAATTAAGCAGTGCACAGAGCCCCCTAGGTTCAACACCCCTGCCCCTTCTGTTTCCAAGCAGGTGGGGCAGGAGCAACTGCTAGCTGTTTTTTTTGGAAAACACGGTGTCACCAACCCTGAACATTCAAACACCGCAAGATCAGCCCCCAAATCCCACTGTGACATGGAAAGATGAAACCATGGTTTGGAGTCTCTCTCCCCATGTTCGCCCCACACTGCTGGGCCCCTCCCCTTGGGCTGCTCGCCTTATGCCGCCCTCCTCCTCCACTGCCAGGACCCCTCAATGACCCCCCTTGCCCTGTGCTCCCCATGCCACCCTCCTTCCCAGCTGCTGGGCTCTGTCCTCCATCCCTCTCCCCTCCTGCAGTCACCAATGGGCCCAGCTGGCAAGTGGAATGGGGAGCAGGTAACTCTTGGTCATATCAGTTACTCTGTGGGGCCAGTGAGAATGGGGGGGACAAACTAGAATTCTAGTGGGTCCAATATAAACGCAGCAGTTATTTTCCCAAGTCCTGACTCTCACTCCTAGGTACTGGAATAATACACGGCCGAGTCCGTTTCTGAGGATTTATTTCACAGCTCTGGTGAGGTTCGAGCCCTGACACACTGTATATATTACATTTCACCTCTCCCACTTCAGGAGAGCTTGGGTTTCCCCCCTCTACGTGTCACGTTTTTAAATTTTATTTTTTTAAATATCTTAAAAGTGGTCATTTTTGGCTCAGGCTGAGGCACTAAAAACTGCTAACATGATCCTACCCGCCGCAATGCCGGAAAATGCACTGCCCCAGACTCTCCCCACATGGGGCGCTATAGGGAGTGGGGCAGATGTGCTGACTGTAGAGGGAACTCCCAGATACTGTAGCCCTGGCCTCTCCCAGCATGGGGCACTATAGGGAGTGGGGCAGGTGTGCTGGCTCCAGGAGGAGGATCAGGCTACTCCAGCCCTGGTGTCTCCCAGCAGAGGGCGCTGTAGGGAGCAGGGCAGGAGCCCTGGCTACAGGGGGAGGGCCAGGCTACTCCAGCCCTGGTCTCTCCCAGCAGAGGGTGCTGTAGGAAGGAGGGCAGGAGCCCTGGCTGCAGGGGGAGGGCCAGGCTACTCCAGCCCTGGCCTCTCCCAACAGGAGGTGCTGTAGGGAGCTCCCAGCTACACACGCTACTACGTCCAAACGTGGTGAGGCTGTGGTGGTTGCGGGGTTCAGATGGTGATGTGGAAGGAGTCCTGCAGCCACTGGTCACGGGAGTTCTGGGGCTGAGGCAGGCTGAGCCGGCCCAGCAGTGGGGTCTCCTTGCGCACGTCAGGGGCCGGCGGCTCCACCTCAAACTCATCATCCTCATCAGAGAAGCCATTCTCAGCAGCGTAGGAGCCCTCGGAGTGCAGGGAGGACGACATGTCCTGGAACAGCCCCTTGTACTCCTGGATCGACTCATACAGCGACCACAGCTGGCACAGCAAGGACATGTCCAGCTGGCGCAGGCCCACCTGGGGGGAGAGGGACCAGGAGGGTCTGTCATAGTTGTGTCTGTTCCCCCCATGGCTCCCTGGGACCCCTCATCCCAACCCGCAGCCCCACTGCTCAGCCAATGACTCAGTCCACACCTCAGCTGCCTGCTATTCCACCCCACCAACAGCGTGGCTGTCTCTGCTGCCCCCGCTGGGAGGAATGAGACCTGCGCTGTGTGTGTGTTCTCATACCTATAGACACTCAGAGTATGTGTGCACATATTTAATGTTTCAATGCCTGTACACACAGTTATCACCACACATACTTATTCTATGAACATAGTGCACATTCACAGCAGCATGGCAGTGTGGGTGTGCACACGATTTCATCTGTGTTTGTACAGTGCCTAGTGCAATGAGGGCCTGCTCCATGACGAGGGCTCCTAGATGCTACTGCTCTTCATCTTCTTCCTTCTTGCTACTTCCTTATTCGGGGTTGGTAACCTTTACAGCCTTCTTCTTCCAAACCCCATGATCAGACATCTGGCTGTTGTGCAAACTGATCTCTCTAAGTTCTGCTTATATCTGGTCCATGTCATAAGAACATAATGGTCATAAAGGGTCAGACCAATTGTCCATCTAGCCCAGTGTCCTGTCTTCCGACAATGGCTGGTGCCAGATGTTTCAGATGGAATGAACAGAACAGGGCAATTACACAGGGCTTGTCTACATCAGAAAGTTGCAGCGCTGGTGAGGGAGTTACAGCGCTGCAACTTTGAAGGTGTACACATCTGCAGGGCACCACCAGCGCTGCAACTCCCTGTTTGCAGCGCTGGCCGTACTCCCGTTTTGTCTCGGGTGTAGAGGATCCAGCGCTGGTGATCCAGCGCTGGTAATCCAATGTAGACACTTACCAGCGCTTTTCTTGACCTCCGTGGAAGGAGGAAGCCTCTGGTAATCAAGCTGGTCTCCTTTCCCGGTTTGCTCTCTCGTTCCCGGAACCCCGAGCAAGCAGGTCTCCTTCCCTGCGGTTTGCAGGGTGGTTCGGGGAACGCGAGAGCAAACCGCGGCGAAGCTGGTCTCCTTTCCCGGTTTGCTCTCTCGTTCCCGGAACCCCGAGCAAGCAGGTCTCCTTCCCTGCGGTTTGCTGGGTGGCTCCGGGAACGCGAGAGCAAACCGCGGCGAAGCTGGTCTCCTTTCCCGGTTTGCTCTCTCGTTCCCGGAACCCCGAGCAAGCAGGTCTCCTTCCCTGCGGTTTGCTGGGTGGCTCCGGGAACGCGAGAGCAAACCGCGGCGAAGCTGGTCTCCTTTCCCGGTTTGCTCTCTCGTTCCCAGAACCCCGAGCAAGCAGGTCTCCTTCCCTGCGGTTTGCTGGGTGGCTCCGGGAACGCGAGAGCAAACCGCGGCGAAGCTGGTCTCCTTTCCCGGTTTGCTCTCGCGTTCCCGGAACCCCGAGCAAGCAGGTCTCCTTCCCTGCGGTTTGCAGGGTGGTTCGGGGAACGCGAGAGCAAACCGCGGCGAAGCTGGTCTCCTTTCCCGGTTTGCTCTCGCGTTCCCGGAACCCCCCTTGAAGCCGCCCAACAGCGCTGCAGTGTGGCCACATCTAACACCACTTGCAGCGCTGGTTGCTGTAAGTGTGGCCACTCTGCAGCGCTGGCCCTATACAGCTGTACTAATACAGCTGTAACAACCAGCGCTGCAAAATTTTAGATGTAGACATGGCCAGAGTGATCCATCCCCTGTCATCCAGTCCCAGCTTCTGACTGCCAGAGTGAGGGGTTGCATCCCTGACCATCTTGGCTAATAGCCATTTTGATGGACCTGTCCTCCTTGAATGTATCTGATGTCACAAATCTTTGGCTTCCCCCTGGGTCATCTTCTATTCACAATCATTGCAAGGGCCATCCTACCAATATACCTCTGGGGTGCCCGCTGGACATGTCTATGCCAATGCAGCCTGGCCTCCCTCAACTTGTTGTCAATGGGGCAACCCCCATTAGGCCCCTCACAACCTCATTTCTACCTCATATTAATACTACTAATTACACAGAGATGTATAGATTTCAAGGCCAGAAGGGACCGTTAGATCATCTGTCCTGATCTCCTGTATAGCACAGGCCAGAGAATGTCCCCCATATGTACAGAACACACTTTATACCCAGCATGGACATTCACACAGAAACATGTGCATTTGTGACCAGACCCAACACAATGCTACATACACCGGTACACAAACATGCACCTGTGTGCACCCCCCACACGCTAGGTATTTACAATACACAATACACGCTCCCTACACCTATACACACAGAGATACCAACACAAAGTTACACATGCACATGGACACAAACACAACCAAAGACACTTTGACCGCGGTGCCAATCACATTCAGTCATGCCAACCCCAAACAGTTGAAAAATTGTAAGCCAGACACCCCCTGCCCCCGAATACATAACTGTGGGTCCTATTTCTTTGCCTGCTGCCTTGAAGCCTGGGGGTGGGGTGGGGGGACAGCTGTAGCTTGTGCCACATTCTCCAGCTTTTCCCTCAGAAAGGAGAGCTAGACACTAGCTAATGTTGTTTGTCAGGATGCAACCATGTCAGTTGATGTGTGTGTGTGTGTGATTTTACACCCATGCATGTCAGTTGGGGTGTGTATGTGTGATTTTACACCCATAGAGCTGTAGGACAATACCTAGTGAGGCTACAGTTATACTGGGATAGAGGTGCCTTAGCCTAGTTTTGTTTAGTCCCCTTCTCCATCAGGAATAGCTATTCTGGGATTAGCACCTTTATCCCATTATTGCTGCATCCACACTAGCAGGCACTGCTGTACTTTAGCCCAGAGCTTTTTGAGCAGGACAGCTTTGGGGTGTGGACAAGGGCTAATCAAGGAGAGCTGACAACTCTCCCACAATTCCCTGCCTGGGGCTTCAGAGCAACACCAAAAATGGCGAGACTTGCAGTGAGACATGGAGAAATCCCCCAGCCTGCCAAGGTCCCAAGCTCTGTGAGGCAAGTCTCCCCCTCCCCCAAACACGTATACACACTGCCTGCTGCTCCAGGGACCCAAGCTGGCCCACCCTGGCTAAGGGGAGCATCGGAGGCAGGGGGAATCTCGTGGGAGGGGAGAGAGGGGCTGTGCCACATGGGGGAGGCTGTGCTATGGGGGGCAGGGGCGCGGTTACCATCTCCTTGCGCAGCATGGCCAGCGCCGAGTCCAGATTGGCCGGTTTGCTCCGCAGCAGCTTCTCAGAGGCCGCCCGTGACTTGCTCAGGTCGTCCTGGATCCGTGTCTTCTTGCTGTACACTTTCTCGATCTCACGCCACGAGCCACCACTAGAGTTAAGGATCCCGCTGAGGCCCTTGGGAAGTGGGGGGAGACCTTCGATGGAGCATACATTGCCCCCCAGGCAGTCCTGGGGTGGCTGGAGACCGTTCATCGTGGACAGGAGATGGGGAAGGAAAGAAAGAAAGAAAGAGCTCCTAGAGAGATAAACCCAGCCAATGGCAGAGGCGTGTCTGGGGCACTTGGGGTTATACAGGAATCTCCCTTTCTGTCCCCTTCCAAAGCCTGACTCTTTGGGGTGCGGGACGGGGCTCTTTTACTAGGCTCTCAAACAATGTCTATGGGGGACAGACAGAACTGAGCTAACTATGCCCCAATAGGACCGTCCTGGATGCCAGCAGCCCCTGCCAGGGCTGTATGCCCTCGGGAATGTGGCTGTGCCCCTGCAGCTTTCTAACGGGCCGATTGCCCCTCTGTCAGCCAGCCCTGCAGCGCCCTGGCTAGTGCAGACCCAGGCTGATCTAGCAGCTCAGGGCGGAGGGGTTCATGCTGGCCTCACTCCCCCACCCTGGGGGCTAGGAAAAGGCCAGGCGGATCATTCCGAGCCCCTGCTCAACACCCGTGGCTAACCCAGGATCTCAGGGCAGCTCATCTTCAAGCCTCCTGCCCCTGCGGCGCAGGCGCCTCCCGCTGCCACCCGCGCTCCTCCGCTTCCCAGCTCGCTTTTTTCCTTTCTATTTTTCCATCTGGTGTCTCTTCCTGCTCCCTTTGTTCCGCGGGCTCCCGGCCCCGAACCCCCCCTCTGCGGAGCCGGGTGAGGGGGGGGTCGGAGTGGATGGAGGGAGAGAGACAGACTTCTCAGGCGGAGGAGTGCAGATGCTGGCCAGCCATACTCCCAACGGCCCGGGGAGGTCGAAATCCGGATCTCCACCCAGGTCCTGCAGCACTTCGATCAGAGACAGACGGACAGAGGGGGCGTGGCAGCCTGACAACAGCTGATGGGCTCCCTAATCCGTGCCCCCAAACCGGCTCTCCCTGCGCCGGTCTCCCTTTGTTTGCTCTGCCTGCCGCTACCACACCCCACCTGGTCCCTTCCAGGCCCCCCTTTCCAAAAGGGGGCAGGCTGCCGCGCGCTTAAAGGGGCAACAGCAGCTGGAGCACAAGGAGCCCCCTTCCTGAGGGCAAACAGGGCCCGGGCTCCTCCGAGGGCAGGGGCGACAGGACTATGCGATCAGATCCCCCCCCGCCTCCACCAATAGGCTCTTTCCAGGGCTGCGGTGGGGCCCATCGTCAGGGAAGACTCGCCCTGGGATACTAATCCTCTGGCCAGACGCCTGGGGGTGGGGTGGGGAAAGCTGCTTAGCTGGAGAAAAACAGCGGCCTCAGCTAGCAGCAGGGCTGGGGGGAGGGGGCAGATCGGACATGTCCCAACCCCAAAAGCCGATTCCTCCCCAGCTCAGACGCTTGGGCCCATCCAGTCTGCTACCCCACCCCCGGGCATCTAAGCTCTAACACCCCCCGCCCCCCACATCCAACTGACAGCCAGGACTCCTGGGTTCTATTCCTAACCCTGGAAGGGAGCCCTCCGGGGTGAGAGCAGGGGCAGTGATGGGGGTCAGAACTCCTGGGTTCTATCCCTGGCACTGGCACTGACATGCAGTGTGACTTTGGCCCTTCGTTTCTTGGTCCGTTTCCCAGGTCACATAGCAATATAAGCCTTCCTTTGGTTGTTTCAACTGTAACCTCTTGGGAAGCAGGATTGTCTCTCACTGTGTTTGTACAGTGCCCAGCCCAAAGGGGTGCACAATCTCAGCCTGGGCAGCACCCAGGCCAATGCCCCCCCATGGTGATCTGGGCAGCACCTGCCTGAAGGGGGCCCCCAACTCTCAATCAGAGCCTGGGTAGCACCTAGCCTGAAGCGCCTCCCCTGCTCTCAGTCAGGGTCTGGGCAGTGCTCAGCCACACCCGAGTGGCACTGTGACCCTGTGCACCAGGTGGCAACTGCTGGAGCAAAGCAGAGAGCCGAGTCCAGCTATGTATGGTATGGGAGCCACATGCGCCAACTTTCTCCAGCACCAGTGGGTGACTGTGCCCCACCCCTGCCCCGACTCCACACTTTCCCTGCCCTGGCTCTGCCCCCATTCCAACCCTATCCCCAAAGTCCCTAACCTAACTCTGCCCCCTTCCTACACCTATTGCAGTGATTCTCAAACTTTTGTACTGGTGACCCCTTTCACATAGCAAGCCTCTGAGTGTGCCCCCCCATATAAATTAAAAACACTTTTTAATATATTTAACACTATTATAAATGCTGGAGGCAAAGCAGGGTCTGCAGTGGAGGCTGACAGCTTGCAACCCACCACATAATAGCCTCATGACCCCTTGAGGGATCCCAACTCGCAGTTTGAGAACCCCTGCCCTATTAGATCCCTTCCCCAAATCCCCACCCCAGCCCCACCTCTTCCCCCAGTGCTGCCACGTTCCCCCTCCTCCCCTTTCCCTCCCCGCCCTGCAAAACATGTTTCATGGCACAAGTGCTGGGAGGGAGGGGGGAGAAGCAGGACGTGGCGGTGCGCTTCCGGAGGAGGCGGAGTGGAGAGCTGCCAGTGGGTGCTGAGCACCCACCAATTTTTTTCCTTGGGTGCTCCAGCCCCGGAGCACCCACAGAGCCTATAATGGGAGCCACCGTTGCAGAGCAGGGAGGCCACTCATCTGGCTTTGAACTGTGCAGTCCCCTTTTTGGGCGGCTTGTCCCCATCCAGTACTGAGATAACACTAGACATGGTTGTATTCGGTATCGGTTGGGGGATGCCTTTTGAACAGTGCACCACTCTGCCCCGACCTTGCATATGCAGTGTGTGAGAGGTCTGGCCGACGGGGTGAGGATCCCACATCATTCCGGGTATTCCGCAGGGCAAGCTCACTCTCCAACCCCCCCTCACACACACTGGGCAGGAACGAGGGTTGTAGAACTGGGGAGAGGGTGCATATATATAATGGGGAGTCACAAAACAATTCAGAAGGAAGCTGGTGGCTCACCTTAGTAACCAGTCTGGGAATCTGCACTAAGGAATCACAAAGAGCAGAGAAAACGCTCCTTGAACCGTGTGTTTCCATTTTACTGTGAAGTTGGGCTAGATATTTTCACAATCAGATCTTAGTCAATATCAATGTCCACATTTTAGGCCACAGGTCAAGGTGTATGGCCTGGGGGTTACACACTGGGCATGGCAATGGCCTGACCTGAAATCCCTTCAGCCTGGTACTGAGATGCAGCAGCCTCTGGGGTGGGAGCCGTTTATATAGGGGTCGCTTGCCTGGTGCTGAAAAGCGGCTGATTCTAGGGTGAGGCGGAAAGGATGTTTACACAGAAGTCCCTCTCCCAGTACTGAGGTGCAGCCGCCTCACTCATTGCTTAAAACCACCAACACGAAGCGAAGGAGGATTTCAGTGCAAGGAAGAATTCAGGGACTTGGGCGCGGATGCTGTGACTGTTGGTGAAACTCCAGTGGGCTATATAGTGATCACCGACAAAGGGGGGCGTGCCCCACCGAGGCCCCCTTCACTCCCCGCAGCAAAGCATCTCCTAGCACCATGCTAGGGCATTTGGACCAGTAGTGGCTACAGTTGGAGATGCCCCCTACTGAGCCCCCATAGCAACACCCTAGTGGTGAGTTGGGGCATTGGAGCCAGGTACTGTCTGTGCTGCAGTTAGGAATCCCCCACTCTTCTCCCCCAGCATCCAGCTGGCCATGAGTTCCATTGGGGGGTGGACAGGGCATGACAGGCAGAAAGCCCAGCACAGTGGGATCCTGGCTGCATAGCTGTTATCTCAATATCACAATAGGCCTGGCAGATGCCTGCTCCATGGCCCCTGCCACAGCTGCCTGGGTGAGACCAAGAGACAATGGAACAAAGGAGAACTGGGCTGGCCCCATCTGCTCCTCCTGCACCAGATCAGACCCATGGCTCACTCAGCATAGAATCCCCCCTCTCCAGGTCAGATCCAGCTGGGCATTTGATGCTTTGGGTCACCCCGACCCCAAATTATCAGATTGAGTCTTTCACAAGATTTCGGAGTTTTTATCGGAAACTACAGACAAAGAACAGGATCTCTGCCCAGCCGATAGGGGCTGGCGAAACAGAGTCTCTGGGGGGGTGTCCTCACCTCCTCTCGGCCTGGCTGTGCCAGGTGTAGTCAGTGTTCTGGGGCCTGGTCGCTGCCCCTGAGATGGCCGGGGTCGACATGGGCGACTCACTGTGGGGTCAGCTCCCTGAGGCATTTCAAGGACTCAGAGCAGGAGCGGATGAGGCTGCATAGTTGGAGGCTGAGCTCGATGGAGGCGCTGTGCTGGAGCTCCTGGCTGGCCCAGCCTAGCTTCTGGAGGATGGCATCCTCTGCTGCAGCCAGGGGGCTAGCAGGCTGGGCAAGCGTTGGGGCAGGCCGGGCCTGTGGTATAGCAGCCGCAGTGGCGGCAGCTCGGAGTCCCGAGGCCGCCCCCTCACAGTGTTCTGGGCGCGGCACATGGGGCTGCTGCTGGGCGGCTGGGAGGTACCCAAGAGGCACGGCCTCCTCGGAGGTGGAGGCCAGCTGGCGCTCACGGACCTGGGACAGGGCAGCCTGGGCGTTCAAGGCTGGAAAGAGAGAGAGGACAGATGGGGTCAGAGTTGCAGGTCCCAGAGCTGCCTCTGGGGTCAGCAGTGTGCAACACAGCGCGCAGCCACAGCCGAACTGAGGGAGGGCAGGAGATGAAGCACTGACTTGGGAGCCAGGCTGCCTGGGTTCTATTCCCAGCACTGTCACTGACCTTCAGCAAGTCCCTTCCCCTCTTGGTGCCTGTTTCTGCTCAGAGTGTGAGCTCTTTGGGGCAGGGACCTCCTGGATGCCATAGATTCTATGCAGTGCCCAGCACAGGATCAGAGCTGGTCCCCCTAGAGGGGAAAGGCTAAGTGGCCCCTGAGCCAGCCGATCCGCCCCATTATTCCCATGCCACTCGAACACCTCCCCGGCAGACAGCACAACGCTAGGAAGGGCCATACCCGGGTTGTCCTTGTCAATATCAGAGTTGAGCTCCTGGCAGGCCACGCAGTAAAGTTTCCTCTGCTTGTCTTGGAGCAAGATGGTCTGTAAGGGAGAGACAGCCTGGTGTGGGACTTCAGGGCAGAGCAATGCAAGAGGGGGCTGTCCCAGCACGGGGGAGGGGACAGTGACACCAGAGCTGTTCCCCATCTCTAACTCAAAGGCAGACTAGAACCACCCCAGGCCTCTGATGAGGGAAAAGGAGCAAAAGGAGGGGAAGGAAAGAGAGCAGGTGAGGCCAGGAATTGTCACCCAGAGGGCTGGGAGCCCTGTTGCAAGGGAGGGACTAGACTGCATGGCCCTGGGGTGGAGCAGCTTCCCCTACAGTCTATCCTGCTCTGGGGAGGGAACACAATGCAGTAGGGTGGGTGGGTGGAATAGTCCACATGGGAAGGGGAGGATCCCATGCTGTGGGGGTGGAGGGAACTCTCCCCCTTACCGCTGGGTGATGAAAGCTCCCACTCACACTGGGCACTGAGGTCCATTCAGCTCAGTATGCCTCTCTTTTCCCCCAGTCAGATCCATGGGCCCACTTAGCCTAGTATCCCACCCTTCCCACCTCCCAGATCAGACCAGTGGGCCCATCCAGACCAGTATCTCTCCCCACCCCCCATGGATCAGACCCACATGACAGGGCTGGCCCCAGCCTGCTCCCTACTGGATCCCAGCACACTCGGGCAGCAGCCCAGGCTAGAAGAGATGGAGCTGGCCTAGGACACTCCCTGCAGAGCTAGCAATGGATAGCTGGGGGCTCCCACAGTGTCCTCTACTGGCTTCCCATGCAGGCCACAGGTCGTACCCCACACTCTTCACAGCACTCCCCCAGCATGCGGTACCCCTTGAGCAGGTAGTCGCCCATCACTCTGCTGATCTTATCCTGCCTCTCCCTCCGTGCCTGGATCACCTTCAGCTCTGCCTCTGAAGGTGGCTCCCAATTCCCATCATCGTTGCCTGAGGGGGGAGATGGGAAGTTGGCAGAGCACAGCATCCTTACAAGCTATCAGAGCAGGGACCCCATACCTGACACTGAGATGCAGTCACCTTTGGGATGGGGCCCAGGAGATGTTTGTACAGGGATCTCTCACCCAGCATCATATCTTTCTGCAGTGATGCCAGTTGTGCCCACCTCGAAGGGACAGTGCCACTGCACCCATGAAAGGCTGAGCTAGGCTGAAACAGTTAAATAGGGTCTGTGTTGCCCCCTTCCCTCCACTGCCAGATGCCACCTGCTCGAGCACTACTTGGGGATCCAGCTCCCACCACAACCAGCCCCCTGACAGCACACTCCCTCCCCGCAGCCCCTGCTAGAGCTCCTATGTCCCAAGCACCCCAACCCCAACCCCATCCTCACCTCCTGTAGGGCTGCCCCTTCCTCTGCTTCCCCAGCCCCTACTCCCGCTCCCGCTCCCAGCCCAAGGCTCAGTTGCCCTTCCTGCTCCCCTCCCTAAATCCATCCCCAGCTCAGGGCACCCCCAAGGCATCCCCTCCCCCATCCCTGCCCAGGGGCGGGCAGCCCTTGCCCCATCCCCGGCCTCCTGCCCCGCCCCCAGGCGGTACCTGCCGCGTTCAGGGCCATGCTGCTCGCTCGGGACGCCCTTGCTGCAGCGCCACTTCCGTCCCAACCCCTCCCCCCCTGTCCGGAAGCGCCTCCACGTGGGGCACCAGGACTCAGTCCCGCGGCGGAAGTGACGTTGGGCGAAGCCAGGAACAGAGAGCGCTGGCCCGGCAGGAAGGCGCAGCTCTACGCTCCTGGGCACAGACCCCGCCTCCTACCCCCGCCGCGGGAAGTCGGGCTCTGAGGCGGCCTCGCCCTTCCCCTCTCCTCCCCCCCGCGGGAAATGCCAGCTCCAGGGACACCCCCACCCCGGGGCCTGCTGCCCTCACAGCCTTACCGGAGCCAGGACGCCTGGGTCCCATCCCCAGTACCCAGCCTGCGTCCCCGCCCCCCACCCCTCGGGTTCTCTGCGGCTGGGGCCAGTTCACTGCTCCCCCAAAACGGCACGTCCAGGGAGCAACCTCCCCGCTCCCGCGGCTCCCCTGGCACCAGGATGCAGGGACCGCCCACCCCTGCTCCCCGCCGGTGTTGGTATCAGCCAGTTTATAATCGCTGGTGTGACAAGCGGGGAGAGGAGCGCTCACTTCGCGATAACGAACTGAAACAAGACAAGGGACCGGAAGAAAAACAATTCTTTAATCGCCTCTACAACGATGCTAGGAGCCTGGGTAATAAACAAGAGAAACTTGGGCAATGAGTAATAATTTGCCCCAGTGGGTATTTCTGAAACCTGCTGAGATGATTTGCGTGATCGGAATGTTAAATATCACTGGACTTAACCTATTTAGGAAGGGTCAGGTGGATGTCAGGGGAGCAGCACTCTCAAAAATATGATCTGCTCCTGAGTCACTGACAACATGGAAGCAAGAGGCCATGAATGCCCACAGATCAGCATCCTAACTGATAAAGGACCAGGTGGGCCACTACTTGGCATCGTCTACAGACCACCATATTGCACCTCCACATTTAGCCATTTCACTGCTAACCCCCTACTTCCTGATCATTAACTATGTCAAACACTGGCCTGGTGTGAAACCTGGCAGGCTCTGCTCTGAATCTTTCACCACGATGAAAGCAGACCGTGTATTTAATGCTACCGATTGTTTCCTGCGTCCTAGCAAGTTTCTGGTAGATGGCAAAAGTTTTTCTCTCTCTCTCCCCTCCCCGCTTCTTTCTACCTTCCTCACTCTTGGGAGGGACGCTGCTAGGGCCTTTGTGAGTTCAAATGAATGCTAGGAGCTGATTTAGCTTGGAGACATGCTCCAAGAAGTCTAATACACGAGCCCAGTCTGACCTTCCGGGTCAGTTAGAGCTCTTCTGACCACCAATGTTGAGGGCTTTGTTGATAGTGTTTCTTCCAAACAGTTTAGTGAGGTATGAAGTAAGATTCCCTGGAGCTTTTTTAAATAGACACAAAATTTGTTACCATCTCATAGAGCAGCTGTTAATAAGGAGATGCTCCCAAAAATATCTCATCTACTTCTTTCTTGTTAACTCTTGGCTGTCTTGCTATCAAACTGGTTCCAGCACTGCATCTTCTGACACCTCAGTCCCTGGTAGCACCATATCTTTGTTACCACCGAAGAGCAGGTATCTCTCAGCATCCTCTGTGCAGAAGGCTGGGGGAAAGGAAGATAGCATGTCAGCAATGTCTTTATCCTCCTTGACTGCTCCCACAGCAGTTTAGGTAGTTCATAGGGAGAACCTCCAGCCATTGCTGTGGAGTCACTGTCATGCCTTCACAATGCTGCTTGGTAACAAATGTAATGAAGAAAACCAGCAAGGTTGGCAGTGTACTGAAGCAGGACTAGAAAATTCACCCACCTTGCCTGCCCCTTGCTTCCAAACACACAAGCTGGGCCTAGGATTTTCAAAGCCACCACTGGCATTTAAGCACCACATTCCCATTGTAAGGCCATTTTATGATAGTCTAGTTCCACCTGCATAGCACCTACCTAGTATCTCCTGCAGAGGTCCTTCCATTCAGGTCATCCCTTGGGCTGAGCCAGAGTGCTGCTTCTCAAGAGACAACCCATCTAGACTAAATACTCCAAGCAATGGAGAATCTTCTCTCCCCCTCTGCAGGTCAATTCATTTACTGGGGGAAGCCCCTTCCTGGGAAATACTTGCCCCTTACTGCCAGTGTTAATTTGTGTGGCATCAGCTCCCAGCCCTGGTGGGCATGTGTCTGGGAGATTCTCACACCCTTGACAGTCAGCAATCTCCCACTGAACGGACTGACAGACTGGGATCAAATCACCCGTTAGCCTTGGCATCACTAAGTTAAACTGGCTGAGCTTCTCAAGGCACGTTTCCCCACCCTTCAAACATCCTCATGGCTCTGTCCTGAGCCCTTTTCAATTTTTCTAATCCCTGGCCTGGATATGCTGTCCCATTGGCAGTCTCACCTATGCCATACAGAGAGGTAACACCACTCTCTCATGGGCATCCAAATCCCTTTGGCAGCTTTGAAACATCTACACAAAAGAGGAGATGGCCCTGCTCAAGAGCCAGGCTGGAGGTTGACACATATGGCTTGAGATTTCCAACCGTTCAACCAACAGACTGAGATTCTAGGAGGGCAGGGGGAGTTTGTGCTGGGTCTGCCTGCTCCATGGGATGGCTCAGAGCTAAGGAAAGCTGTTGTACTGAAATGTTCTGACGTGTTTTATTGGCACCCCAGACCATGGCAGTGCTGCAACACGAGATTTTGGGTTAGCTGTCTGCTACACTTCCCAGTGTTCCCACTGCGGGACAGGCCAGAAGCTGCTCATCCTGCTAAAGTTCAACCCCAAGCCCACCTTGCAAGATGCCTTTAGGAAACAGCAATGGCCTCTGCGCAGAGCTCCTCCAAACAGGGGGTAGATTTGATCATCCCCCAAGCCAGACTGGAAGAGCACAGCCAATGACTGTCATCTGTACCTTTGCAACATGCATCTTGAGGATTAGACTGAGAAGGAGAGTGGTTCTGGAGAGATCGTTCAGCGATAACGGAGCCCTTGATGAGCTAAGGATCACTCCCTAGAAGTGTTACAATGCAGAAATGAGGGGTTTCTTCCATCACCAGAGGAAGCTAGAGTGCTGGCAAGATACCAGAGAACTGGGCAAGACCCAGGAACCAGGGGTGGAAGCAGCACAGATTGGGTTAAAGGACAGAATAGAACAAGGGTGTACAGCCTAAGGCCAGAAGACACTACGGTGATCACCTGTCCGACCTGCCGCATAGCACAGAACCTCACCCGATTCCTGCATCCAGCCCAGCCATCAGTGTGTTTCTAAGCTAGCAGCCTTCTCTGGAGTAGCCACACGGGGGAAGGCAATGTTAGTAGCACCTCATCTGGAGGCATCTGGCTGGCTGGATTTTCTGGGAGCACCGTCCCCATCCTTGGGAATTCTTTGGGCTTTACTTGCGAGTGTCTCGTCTGAGCATGAACCAAGCTCAACCCTGGGAGAAGGGGAGGAAATGTGACCGGAAAGAAGATGAGTGCAGGGGAGTGAACTAGATGACCTTTCGAGGTCTCTTCCAGTCCTATGATTCTATGTGGGATGCTGCAAACACAAGGGCCCAGATCCAACTTCTAAGACCCTGATTCACAAGAGCCTCCCTCTGTACAGCTGGGCACATGTGGGAATGCCACTGCAGATAACAGGAGAGAAGGGACCATACCCATCCCCCAGCCTGCCTCCCTGTATCACATAGGCTGGAGGTTCACCTGCAGCCATTCCTGCGCCTAGCCTAGATCGGTGCTGGAGCCAGAGCACAACCTTTAGAGACATTTGGCCTGGATGTAGTGCCCCCAAGGGATGGGGCATTCCTCCCACCGTTCCAGAAGGCGCTGCCCTGCTGGGGAATCTCCCCATCCTGACAAACATTTGCCCTTCATTGCTAGTCTGAATTGACCCAGGGTGGCTCTTGCCTGCTGAATTTCACTTGGCCTTTGTGAGATTTGAGTCCTCCACTCTCTGAAGTATCCTCCAGGCAAAGCAGAGACCCTCATCCTGGACTCAGCGCCTTGGCACAGATGGGAGCTGGATTTGCAGATGGCTGGGATCACACCAGGGTTTGGCTGGTCTCACCTGCAGGTCACTGGCACCGTGTTTACACTGGGCCTAAAAACTGGCTTCTAAACCAATTTACATCAAACCAGGGCAATTTAAATAAGCCCAAATGGCTGTGCGGGAGCCAGTGTTGAGTTGCTGGATGCTTGATAGGCTGGGAGAGTTGGGCCAGGTGGCTACGAACCCTGTTGCAGCATAGTCTGATGTGTGATGCATTGTGGGTGCTAAGTGAGGTGGCCTGTAAAGCAACAGTAGGGTCTGCAACATTAAACAGGTTCCCATCTCTGTCCAGGACACCCGGCTACAAGGCTGAGTTCATAACTCCGTCCTGGACACCTGGCTTCAAGGCCAGGGGTGGGTTCCTGGCTCTGTCCGGGACACCTGGCTACAAGGCTGGATTCCCAACTCCATCCTGGATGCCTGGCTATGAGGCCAGAGGTGGGTTCCCAGTTCTGTACAGGGCAGGGTTCTGTGATGTTTAATAGGTTCTCACTCCATCCAAGTGATCTGGCTAGAGGCTGGCAATGATGGATTCTCCTGTGTAGCAGGTCTTGTGCTCCAAGCACCGCCACACTTTAAGGCTGTGCCTGCCCCTCCTCCACCTCCTTGCCGGCCCCATCATCCTGGGGGCCCTCCTCGCCTTCCTTAAGGGGCCAGCAGGGCTGCCAGCCATGCAGGTGGGTGCTCTGGTGCTTGATGAAGTTGGAGCCATGGCTGAAGCTCTTGCCGCAGTGCTGGCAGTGGTAGGGGCGCTCGCCTGTGTGGGTGCGGCGGTGCTGGGCCAGGTGGGCGGCACGGGAGAAGGCCTTGCCACAGTCAGGGCACTGGTAGGGACGCTCGCCCGTGTGCACGCGGTGGTGCTGCAGGAGGTCAGAGCTCAGCACGAAGCTGCGCCCGCAGTCAGTGCAGCGGTAGGGGCGCTCGCCTGTATGGATGCGCTGGTGGCGGATCAGGTTGGAGCTGAGGCTGAAGGCCTTGCCGCACTGCTGGCACCGGTAGGGGCGCTCGCCCCGGTGCGTGCGTTGGTGCTGCAGCAGGTTGGAGCCATGGCAGAAGCTCTTGCCGCACTGGACGCAGCGGTAGGGGCGCTCCCCGGTGTGGGTGCGCTGGTGCTGCACCAGGTGGGAGCTGCGGGAGAAGGCCTTGCCACAGTCGGTGCAGCGGAAAGGCTTCTCGCCTGTGTGGGTGCGGCGGTGCGTGGCCAGGTCGGAGCTGAGCCCGAAGCGTTTGCCACAGTCGGTGCAGAGGTAGGGGCGCTCGCCAGTGTGGGTGCGCTGGTGTCGTGCCAGGTGGGAGCTGCGGGAGAAGGCCTTGCCGCAGGCTGGGCACTTGTAGGGGCGCTCGCCGGTGTGGGTGCGCTGGTGCCGGATCAGGTAGGAGCTCTCGCTGAAGCTCTTGCCACAGTCGCCGCAGTGGAAGGGGCGTTCGCCAGTGTGGATGCGCTGGTGCTGTGCCAGATTGGAGCGGCGGCTGAAGGCCTTGCCGCAGGCCGGGCAGCAGTAGGGGCGCTCGCCAGTGTGCGTGCGCTGGTGCCGGTGCAAGTTGGAGCTCTGGTTGAAGCTCTTGCCACACTCGTTGCACTCGTACGGCTTCTCGTCGAGCCGCAGCAGCCGGCGGGCCAGCCCGGGGCTCAGCTCGTAGCTGCGCCCCCCCTCGATGTAGCGGCATGGCTTCACGCCCATCTGTGTCACTCGGTGCACAATGATGTCGCCAAACTCCTCCAGCCCCTGCTCCAGGTCAACAGAGTCATCTGGTGCCTGTGCCCCAATGTCCGGGCTCTGGTCAGCCATGTCCCATGGGGAGCCGGGCGAGACGTCACCCTTGGAGACCCCTGGCCATATCTTGTGGGATGGCACCATCTCAGGGCCTTCCTGGTTGGAATCCTCCTCCTCCGGGAGACAGGCAGCACTGTCATCTGCCAGAAGAGAGCATAATGCAGGTGAGCGTTGCTCTGGGTATGGGAAGAAGAGCTCTGGGGTACAAGGGAGGGCAACAGGGCACAGATAATGCATGGCCAGAGATCAGGGCCCTGTCGCACTAAGCACTGCACAGCCTGCCCCTGCCCAAGATCACAGGAGCTTGTCGAACTGTGTGCAGCAGAGGCACAGACACACCCAACTGACATCGGGGGCCTGTCATGTTGAGTGCTGCACAGACGCACAATGAGAGAAAGACCTTGGCCCAAAGAGCTCACAATCTAAATAGACAGAAGGGTGCGAGGAGAAACAGAAGCATCAGGAGGAAAAGGGAAACGCCCAAGGTCAAAGCTGGGGATAGAACCCAGGAGTCCTGGCTCCCATCCCAGTGCCTGCCTACTAGGCTCTATTCACTCTTTTTTTAAGCTCTACATTATGCTTCACTCACTGGCAGCTTCCAAATGGACTGACCCAGTCACTCACCTGCTCCAACCTCCATTTCCTCTGAGCCCTGGGGATCTGGGACACTGGTCTCCTCCCCTGGTTCCATCTGGGTCAGGGGCCGTTAGCCCTGTTTGGAGCAAGCAAAGGGGTGAGATGAGATCCCTTCGGGGATCATCTGCATGGACTGAGCCCCAGCTCCTTCTCCCCAGAAGGGGCATTGGGGAAACTCCCTGGAGATTTATTAGAGTGAGGAAAACACCTGCCGCCCCCTACTGGATATTAAGGGATTTGTGAGTCTATCACATGGCCTCTCTTAAATGCCCAGCTCCTGGAAGCAGGAGATTGAGTGAAAGTTGCAACTTTTGTTCTTAAAAGCTGAACCCCGTACAGATCATTTTTAGGATGCTCATGATTTCTAAGCCAGCCTCATGATTTTTTTAGTACTTGGTGGCATGGTGATGCTGTTTGTTCACTGGAAACAAACCATAAATCCACAATGCTAGGTGTTACACATACTCTTGCAAATCACTTTCAAAACACTAATGAAAAGCCAGCTCTCATACAATGCTTTTGACCCATGATCTCAAAGCTCTTTAAAAAGCAGGTCACTATTGTCCCCATTTTACAGAGGAGAAACTGGGACACAGAGAGGGGAAGGATAGCTCAAAGTCACCCAGCAAGTGAGCTGGGAATAAAACCCAGGAGTTTGGCTCCTAGCCCCTCCTCCATGGTAACTGACTAGACCCCCACTCCTCTCCCAGAGCTGGGCTAGAACTCAGGAGTCCTGGCTCCTAACCCCCACAACTCTAACCTACTAGACTTCACTCCCAAACTAGAGCAGGGATAGAAACCATAGAATAGAACATCAGGGTTGGAAGGGACATCAGGAGGTCATCTAGTCCAACTCCCTGCTCCAAGCAGGACCAATCCCCAGACTGATTTTTGCCCCAGATCCCTAAATGGCCCCCTCAACATTGCACTCACAACCCTGGGTTTAGCAGGCCAAGGCTCAAAGCACTAAGCTATCCCTCCCCCCCTAAACCAGGAGTCCTGGCTCCCAGCCCCTCATTCCTGCTCTACCCACCAGATCCCACTCCCTTCCCAGACACATGGATGGAACCCAGGAGTCCTAACTCTCAGTCTCTAATACTCTAACCTCCAAGGTCCCACTCCCCTTTCAGAGCTGGAGACAGAACCCAGGAATACCCATTGCTCCAGATACTCTAGTCCAGAAACCAGGCACTCTGAAAACACAAGGAAAGAAGCCTGGGGAGAAATCAGCCCAGACCACTCAGGCTCTTGGACACTGTGGTCAAAATCCCTGATAGAAAATCTCACTGAATGAGGGGAAATTGGGCCTCCAAACCTCTCTTGGTCCCTAGCACCCTGGAGCATCAGCTTTCAAGTGGTAGATGGCGAAATCATGGTGAGAAGTCGCTTCTACCCACCTTATAGTAGATTGTTGTCTTCCAGGACACCATGCCCCACCGTAAGTGGCTGCACTGTGGACACGGGTGTGTGTGGGTATGTGTATATGACAGAAAAGCTTTAGGAGGCTTTGATCATTGTCAGTGAGACAGAGGAGATTAATTTCAATACCCTTTTAGTGTTTGGGTTCTAGTCATAAGGGCAGACTGGTCCAGCCAGCAGGCCACTGGACTGGAACTCCTAGGTTCTTGCCTAGCTTGGGGAGAGGAGTGGGGTCTAGTGATTAGAACAGGGGAGAGACTAGGAGTCAGGACTCCTGGGTTCTATCTCAGCTCTGCCACTGATTTTGGGCAAGTCCCTTCCCCTCCCAATGCCCATTTTCCTTCCCACCTCTTGTCCATTTAAAATGATAGGCCCTGAGGCAAACTGAAAAACTGATCCTCCAGAACCTGCTGCATTACACACAGCAAGAGACAATCCCCGCCCCAAAGAGCTCACAGTAAATCTGTGCTTCTCGCAGCCCCCAGACAGGCTACAAAAGGCCAATCAGGGGTGCTGAGGCATTGCAAATGTTATTACAATCTCTCTCCCACCACCCTCCTTCCCCTACATACCTTGACCCTTCAAGGTCAAATATTTTCCATCAACCTCTCAAAATAAACACTGCATTATATATCTACAGTTAGCATTGTTGTTAGTGATAGATGATTTTACTATTAATTTGATATCAAAGCTGAGTGGGAAATCACAAAAAATGTTGATTTCAATTAAGGGGTGACTGACCTGGGAAGGCTGAGAAACACCGGTGTGTGTATATGAAAGGTAGGGTGGGAAACAAAGGCACCAAGAGGGGAAGGGACTTGACCAAAGTCAGTGGCAGAGCCAGGAATAGAAACCAGTTGTTCTGACTTTCAGTCACCCCCTTACCCCTAACCACTAGACCACACTCCCCTCCCTCAGCTGAGAAAGCAACCCAGGAATCCTGGCTCCCAACTCCTCTTGCTCTAACCACTAGACCCCATTCCTCTCCCAGAGCTGGGAATGGAGCTGCCCTCTCCACTGGCCTGTGGTGCCCTTCATTAGATCTTTTGGGGTGCCAGCCTCCCCTCCCTGCCCCATTTAATCAGTCCCTGTAAGTACCTGCTGTATGAGAAGACCTGTGCTCATGGGGGTGGTTTAGCCCAACTCTTGATTCACAGCAGGATCCCTCACCCAGCTGCGCACGCCATCTCTGTGACAATGACCCTGCATGATGCATAACATCCCAATAACTCCCTTTCCAGAGACCCCATAGCATTAAAATTGTCCTTGCACCCTCAGCACGACAGGAATTGACAAGGTGGGTGAGGCAATAGCTTTTATTGGACCAATTACTATTGGTGAGAGACATAAGCTTAAGGCCAGATCTGAAGAAGAGCTCTGTATAAGCTCGAAAGCTTGTCTCTTAGTTGGTTCAACAAAAGATTACCTCACGCACCCTGTCTCTCTAATATCCTGGGATCGACATAGCTACAACACTGCACATGGGAATTACCTTGACTATCCCCACAGGCCTGGGCGCACATACAACCAGCTCCCGAAGGACTTTACAGGCCGTACCTGCTTTCTTATTTGGAACATTGGAGGTAACTGTATACACATGGCACTCACTGAAATGCAGCTGCCTTAGGAATGGGGATTATTTATACAGGATCCCTCATCCGGAGAAGTGATGCAGTCACTGCTGGAGTGTGGCACAGGGGGGCATTTACATAAAATCCCTCATCCAAAGCTGAGATGCAGTCACCTCTGGAGTGAGGTGCACAGGCTGTTCATACAGGGATCTCTCGCCTGGCACTAAGATACAACTGCCTCTGGGATGGGGCAGTTCATACAGAACTCTCTCATCCAGTGCTGAGATACACACGTCAGTGGGGTAAGGCACGGGGGCTATTTATTCAGGTATCCGTCACCTGGTGCTAGGATGCAGTCTCCTCTGGGGTGGGGCACAGAGGTTGTTCACACACAGATCCCTCACCCTAGTCCTGAGATACAGTAAGACCTACCAGGTGTCGCCAGCCAAAGGCAGTGAGGCAGATGCCAGGCACTGGGGTAGGGCATAGATGCCCCAGCACAGTGTGTGTGTGCGTGTGTGTGCGGGGGGGGGGGGGGACTGGATCTATTCCGGGCCCTGTGATCTGCAGCCAGGACTGGACTGGCTCTTTTTCCCCAGCCCCTTTGGGCACTCACCTGGCTCTCCACAGGGCACGAGAGGAGGATGCAGGCAGTGGCTGGGGGGGTCCTGCAGCAACAGCAGAGGGCTAAGAAGGGAGATCGCAGCCTGGCCCCTTTGTGTGGTTTCCCCTGCAAGGCACCGTGGGAAATATCCAGGCTCTCGCAAGTCGCAAAGCACCCTGGGGAAGGTAGTTCCTATGCGGCGGGGACTACAGAAGTGATGGTTGTTGGCTAAAGGAAAGGTGGTTGCTATGGGTCGAGTCCTTTCCAGGAAGCAGTTGCTATGGGGTGGGGGAGAGGTGATTTCTATTGGAGGGAGTGCCTGCTGCAGGGATGGCAGTTTCTAGTGGTGGGGGAGGCACCTAGGGTGGTGTCTATGGTGGGAGGGGCTTGGGGCACAGCTCCAGAGAAGGTGGTTTCGGTGTTTTGGGGGCAGTACTTTCTATTGGGGGCAGCTCTGGGAGAGGTGGTTTCTATCGAGAGGCTTTGGGGACCCCTCAGGGTCAGCACCCTATGGCTGTGCCTAAAGCCTTGTCACTGCATCATGGCCCCATCCCCACTTGGCTTGTTGGTGGCAGAGATCCCTCAACACTTGGCCCAGCAGCCAGGGTGTCTGCAGGAATGGAGGAGCTGACCCCAGCTGCATCTGCCCCACAGACACCTCTTCTGGGGGTTGGTAATTAACACCCACCCTGAGATGCACAGAGCAGTTCCCCTTGCTCGGAGCAATTAGCTCAGTCTCCCTGTAGTCTCAACCAGAGTCACTGCATCAGTTACACTGCTCCAAGCAATCGGCTCAGGTTTTCTGCAGATGCAGACAGTATCATTGGATTGATTAGACCCAAAGCAATTCTCTCTCTCAGGTCATTGTCTTGGGATCTCTACAGGCTCAGGCCATGTCTAAACTAATGATCTTACAGCAGCACAGCTGTATCGATGCAGCTGTGCTGCCAAAATATCTCCCGTGTAGCTGCTCTATGCTGACAGAAGAGCTCTCCTGTCGACATAATTAAACAACCCCCACCAAGCAGCAGTAGCTATGTAAGTGCCAACATAGCACTGTCCACAGCGGCACTTCTGTCCGTGTAACTTATGTCATTCAAAGGGATTTTTTTCCCCACACCCAAGTGACATAAGTTACAGTGACAAAAGCACTAGTGTAGACATAGCCTCAGGCAAGCCTCATGGCATTGGTTACACCTGGGCTTTCCCCCTCTTGGAGTGACTGGATGAGGCTCACTGAAGACTCAAGCAGGCACTGCTGCATCAGATTACATGTTCAAACTTTTCTCCCCACCCACAAGGGCTGGAAACTTTTTATTTGAAATGGATAGAGCCCTGCAAATCCACAGATATCTGCCGATCATTTTTGCAGATTGGATGCGGATACAGATTTTCTATCCGCACAGGACTCCACAAATGGAAGTTGAGACTCTGGTATCGTCATCAATCCAGACACTGGTGCCAGAACCTGGGCATGGGCCTATACTGCCTTAATCCAGCCCAGTACTACTCCAAACAGCAGCACATTATGGATGATTTTGCACTGTCATCTGGGAACCAAATGCATTCAGTTCCCACACTCCTGCATCGGGCAGTACAAACTGGTTGGTAGCTTCTGCCTGGGATGACCTCTTGGCACCAGAGGGCAGCACAGTGGCCCCATAGGCATTGTGTGACACCACTAGGGGAAAAGTCCACCACGTCTGCAGTATGACACTGCCCTTTGTTGAACTTAGATGCAATTCAACCTAAACCAAGGTTGACCCTGGGCTGGTGCAACTCATACCTCAATCTGCACATGACTGTAGGTTATGTCTGGAAGGAGGGCGGGTGCAATCAACACTGACCCCTGGCTAACATGCTAGACATGACCGCAGGCTGTAACTCTCCCAGCTACCTGATAGCTCCTCAGCTTTCCTGCTGCAGAGCTAAGTTGTAAAGTGAGAAATTCCTGCTCTCCTATAAAGATCTGTGTCATCTCCAGTGCGCTGCCCCCAGGGAGCCCATCTCCATCCCTAACCCAGACTGTGGTGAGTGTGATAGCCAGAAGGATCTTCACATATTTAATGGAGTGGGAGGAAGCAAGATTTGAAAACACAGGAGGGACATGAGAGGCATCTCTGACCCAGGATAGGAAAGTCATGGGGGGGGGGGCATAGTGCCCTCCTGAAATTTAATCCCCTAGACGTATAGGATGGCTGGGGAAGTAACACTAAGCCCCCACTTGCACAAGTGAATGGTGCAGAGTCCATGTCTCTACCTCCAAGTGCCAGCACAAAATCTGAGCTCCACAACCTTCCTCTGCATGGGGAAGCCCTCCCGCATAATCTGACTCCTTTACGCTGCATCTCATTCCCATGGGTATTGCCACAATGGAGCAGACGTGTGGGCCTATCTAGCCTGGTATCTCCTCTCTGCCAGCTACTTCAGAAGGTGCATGAATCCCCAGAGGTAGCACTGGGATAACTGGTGACCTTCTGACCCTCTTAGCTAAGGGTCAGCTCAGGCTCTGAAACAGGCACGCTTAGAGCCATTCACAAGCTCTTCTTTATTCTTCATTGTTTAATTTTAGTTATTCCCAATACTCCTAGAAGCATCGATCCCTTTTTGGAGTCTAATCAGCTCTCGCCCTCAGTGACATCTTGTGGCAACAAGTTTCCCAGACTAAGTGTGCAGCGAGATTGTACAAAGAAGTATTTCCTTTTTCCCACTTTTCAGTTTCCCTACAACCCTTGTTCTTGTACCATGAAATGAGCTGAACAGCAGCTTCCACCTACCTTCTCCAGTGCATCGTCTTTCACCATGTCCTAGCCTGTCTCCTCTCTAAAGATGAGCAACCGCAGTCTTTTCAATCTCTCTTAAGAAGAGATTTCCCCCTCCATTCTTGTCCCCCATCTCTAAAGCCAGTTGGATTCATACAGTTTGAGGCCAGAAAGGACTAGATCCTCACATCTATAACACGCCAGAAAATCTCAGCCAGCGATTCCTGGATCAGGCACCTCCCTTCTACCTGAACTATAGCATATCCTTTAGAAAGGCATCCTCTCTTAAGGCTTACTGTGTGAAATGATCAGAACTAAACACAGAATTTCAGAAGTGGGCAGCCTCCTGCATTGGGAAGGATGGTCCAGTGGTTCCGGCAGCAGCTGGGATCTCAGACCTATGTTCAATTTGCTGCTCCACTGCAGACTCACCTTGGGAAAGTTGCATAAAGCTCGTTCTGCCTTAGTTTCTTCCACTGTAACATGGGGACAATAGCACTGCCCTGCCTGCCGGGGTGTAACAATAACTTCGTTAAAAGAGTGAAATGTGCAGACACTACGGTAAGAGGGGCCTATTAGTACCTAAAATAGACATACAAAGTGGTTTTATTAATATCTTTAGTATTATCCTCCACTCCATTCTTCCCTACCATTTCCCACAAATGCCTTATTTAACCTAATCTTCTTTCCCCACCCCTCTCTATGAGGCTATCACCCATTCCTCAGGCATTTGCAGCCTCCCATTATGGCTTGGCTCAGAGGCTAGGACACGCTTTGAAATATATATATAAAAATATGTTCTCACTAGCTGAGAGCTCTTTAGGGCAAGGACTGTCTCTCACTATGGCTGTTGGAGTCTCCCGGGGTTACTCTAGTACCATTCTATTTCCTCGAGCCAGCTCCTGCATGACTGGTTCGGGCCCCTGCATGGATTGAAGTGAAAAGCTTGGCCTCGAAGCATAAACCTCTACTGTTCAAGCTGAACAATGAGGTTGCAGCAGACACAAATGCTCTGGGCCTTGCTGGGGGTAGGAGATGAACTCATCGGGGGCTAAGTTTTTTTTCCTGAAAGAAAGAACAGCCAGGGCCCTCTGTTGGAAATTTTTATTTTGCTGGAAAAGCCGTGGTCAAAACTCCACAACAGATTCTAACAGATAAGCTTCTACGCAAGCACTAGCTGCTTTGGAAACACCTCAGCCACAGTCTAGTCTCAGAGGAGGTGGGTTTGAACTGGGATTCAGATCAACTCCCAAGACAACAACAGCAAATAAATAAAGAGGAGACTTGGGATTCTCCATCCACAATGCTGAGAAGAGAAAGGAAATAATGACATGAACTCTATGAGCCAGTTACCTGGAAGACAGTGAATCCCCACCCCAACCCATGCAGAACCTGAGCCCAAACAGGGCCAATGTGGAGTTAGGGGAAGAAAGGAACTATGCTTGCAAGCGTGGGGAAGTGCTCAAGGACTGAAAAGTTAAGAAAAAAGAGATACAGTGGGTCCACAACTTTACTGAAACACAAGAACCTCCATTAAAAATAAACACACTAAAGGCAGCCAATACCCGTCGCAGGCAGCGGGATGGTGGGGGAAGTAGGACAAACTTTCTCGTGTAATGGGAGCCCGAGGGTCCGCCCGAGAATATGCTACCTGAAAGAAAGCACAATACAGTTTCAAAGGCTTATGTCAGAAGTAGCCACGGTGGCAAAAAGCCCAGAGATCTCATGCCCACCCCAAGCCCTCGTATTGTCCACACGCAAAAGCCATGCTGGTTTAAAGTTAGCTTTAAACTGGTGCAAAGCCCTGGGTGGATGCTTCTATTCTGAAGTACTTTAAGCCATACCATAACCAAGTCCATAACCAATTTACACTGAAATGAAATAAGCCTGGTTTAAAGCCCACCCACTTATCTTTCTTGCACTGGTTTCTGTCAAACAGTTTAAAAATCATGCCTTAAGTGAAAATTGGTGCAACTTTCTAGTGTAAATAGTGCTAAATCTCCACGGGAGTTAGCTCAACTTCACCGTAAGGTAGCTCAAAAAACAAAGGAGCACCTTGCCTAACACGAGACATGAAGTGTGATCCAGTTGATAGGGAACTAGACTGAGAAGGAGACCAGTGCTCTCTTCTCCTCTCTGGGTGAGGAGTAGTGGCTGGAGCAAGGAAGCACCTACAGAACTCCTGTTTCTATTCCTGGCTCTGCCACACACCTGGGCCAAGTCTTTTCTCCTCTCTGCACCCCTGATCCCCCATCCAACCTATTTAGACTGCAAGCTCTTCAGGGCAGGGACTCTCTTTGTCTGTGGAGAACTAAGAACAGTGGGGCTTTGATCTTAATTGGGGCTTCTACATGCCACCATAACACTAGGCTGACTGGGACAAATTACTAACACTTTAGCTTTATAGACACCGACGAATCTCCACAACAGCCCCTGGGTGGTAAGATGACAATAGTAAAGTGACTCAGAGCTTGTTATGTAGGGACACTTTGGAAAGTGAAGATGAATTAACTAATGGTGTGAATTTTAAGTGGATTAAACTGCATTGAGTCCTTGTGTGGATGTTCTTGTTCAGAATTAAAATAGCCTTACTTTGGTTAGCTTAACTCACTTCCAAAGTTAATTAAACTAAACTGAACTGAGGTGACTGTAGTTCTGAATAAGACTGTCCACACAAGGATTTAATGCAGTTTAACTAACCCACTTTAAAAGCTAATTCACAATTTTCTCAACTGTCCCGTGTAGACAAACCCTTAGTTTGCTATAGCTTAACCCTCACTACAGCCAACTAAGGACACTTCAATTCTGAATGAGTGTGTCCACATAAGGGTTTGATGTGCTTTTACTTCACACCTTCAGTTAATTAGTTTTAATTCCCCAAAATGTTCCCCTGTAGACAAGACCTCAGAGTTAGAGACAAGATTAGAACTCGGGCCTGCCTGCCTCCCAATGCTGCACTTCTTTCTCTAGTCTAGACCATACTGCCGCTGCCACAGGTTTCACCCGCAGAAGTCAAAGGAGCTACGTCTGCTTCTGACGGTGCAGCACTTAGTGCAAACATTCAGCAGTGGGTACAAGTTAGCCCAAGATTACTCTGAAGTCCCTGGAGTTTCATTTTAATGCTAAGTGAAGTCCGTTCTGTGCTCTCTCTCTGGTTCCCATTCAGCAAAGCATGTGCTTACATCCATCTCCATTCAGCAAGGTACATGCTTAAGTTCCATTGACTCAAAGCATGAGCTCAGTTTTAAGCATGTGGTTTACTGTCTGGCTTAACTAGGGCCACTAGCTACTATCATGTATATTCTACTGACAACAGGAGCCAAATGGCATTTTGGGAGGCCCTTTGCTCTTTCAATGACTTGGCAGCCAGAGTGCTGAGTAGAAGGTTATCAAACAGAATGAAGGAGTTAAAGTTTTAGCTAATCACTGCTTTGGGGTTTCATTGCCTCTAAGTGTCACTCCCTCTACTGGCTACCAGAGTCTTGGACAATGCCCAGTTTTGCACATCAAACACATTCTGCACAGAGCTGGTGCATTAACAATCTGCGATTCACAGCCAAATTCCCACCATTCCACCTGTGGAATACTTTATGGGCTTTTACAAGACAGAGAGGTGAAGCTGGTATAAGAGCTCATGTCAGAGGCAAAATGTATTTGTGGATTCAGGCACTCCATTGGTTGAACACAGTTGTCCACATTAATGTGAGTTGTTTTGCTCTGCTGTACTCAAAGATTCCTTCAAGCTAAAACAACACAGCACGAACTATCTGCTCTGATCACGGCTAAAACCTGAGGGAACTGAATCAAAAGTATAATTTTAGAAGGCTCTTGATATTCCAGAGCAGCATGTGCATTCTAGCAGTCGCACAAACTTGACAGCCCGGGTATGATGATGATTTATAAATATAAAGCCAGACGGGAGGACCATTAGTATATGTGCTACCACTCCCGTATAACACAGGTGAGAGAATGTCACTCAGTTCCCCAACTTTGAGCCCAATACTTCGTGTTTGAGTAAAGCACTTTCCAGAAAGACAGCCAGCCTGGACTGGAGGCTTCATGAGATGGAAAATGCACCACTTCCCTTGGGAGTTTATTCCAATAGTTAATCAACCTCACTGTGTAAAATTTGTGCCTCATTTCTAATTTGAGTATATCTGGTTTTAACTCTCAGCCACTGGTTCTTGTTCTGACTGTCCCTGCTAGATGTAAAAGCCCATTAGTAGCCAGGATTTTCTCCACATGAAGACACTTATACACTGTAATCAAGTCACGTGTTGAGCAGGCCCTGGTTTGGGCAGACATAAGGGATGGGACTAGGATGACAGAAAAGGCAGCAGAAAGCTCCCAGAATTTTCTTTCCATTTGTGATTTCTGCCACTGCCCCCAAATTTAGGGGTAAAGAGTGAAGGTCAAAAGAAGCCAGGCGATGAAAGGGGCAAGGGAGACAGGAGAAGATAAGCAGGACTTGGGAAACAGACCCCTAAAACCTGCAATCCCAAGACAGGAGTTTGGAGCAGGGCAAAAGGTCAGGCCAGAGAGGCTGATTTATGAAGACATGGTCAGGATGGACAGCATAGCTATGCACCTGTGAGAAGAACCACCACCACCAGTGTGTCCATGGCATTGGAAGGGCCCTGGACAACACCGAGTGTCAGCAGAGTATCTGAAAGCTGTGGTGGCAATGGGGGCGAGAGATGGTTCAGAGTTACACAAAGGGGAATTAGTCAGGAGTAATAGGATGGAGTTAAAGGAAATAGCAGGCAAAAAAATGAGGGATAATATCCCAAGAGAAGCAGGAATCCAGGTGTTTGAGTTACTTGAAACTGGACAAGACATAAACCCTGAGAACACTCCTGAGTTACAGTTGGTGCCAGGGTGAACTTGCTTCCTGTTTTAAAGCTTTGCTTTGCAACCACAAGGCCTAACAACTTAAGTAAGCAGAGTCTCACACAATCACGACTGCTGGGGCTTTAACACCAACTATTGTGAGACTTGTGATACATTTGTGAGAGTCAGCAATACAGAGGTTCCTGCCCATGTGAAATGTACTTTTAAGATTAAAGCTGACAGACTTTTTAAAAATTGGAGTTTACCTCTGTTGCATTTCACTGAAACAATGAAAACAGACTGGTTAACTAGACTTTGTTTAGTCTGTATCTACTGGCTCTCAGAAGCTGCAAAGAAGGTAGGGAAAGATTTCTTTCATAAATCTTACTGGAATTTTAAAACAACAAACATCTCTACTGACCTTAGCATTTTATAGGTTTTTATGCCACAGGACCTCCTGTAGTCAGACCTAATCGGGCCTCCTGTACAACAGGCCAGAGAATTTCATCCTATCATGCCTGGATCATGTTCAACATATTGCAGTTGAGCTGAAGTGTGGCTTTTAGAAAAATCTATAACCGATTTAAAGATTTCAAGCAATGGAGAACTGCAAAGGCTTGTTTTAAAATTAAGAAGTGTTGGGGCCAAATCTGACTGACACTGTCGTTTCAAATGTTGTTCAGGGACAGAAAAAAGGGGGAAAAAGTGTCTATTTCCCCTAAGTGCTGTTTTATAAAGCCCTTAAACAGGAGGATTAAAATCTCTGCCAGTTTTAGAGTATGCTGAAAGGTTAGCAGCATTTCCACGGTAGAAATAAGTGTGCAAAATATAATTCTATCCTCTTCTCAAGAAAAAATTGCTGGGTGATTACAAGGCCTATAAAAACGGCACATGGACAACAATTCAAATCCAGCAAGGAGATATGGATCTTGTCAGCTTTTCAACAGGGGAAACAGTGACATATTCCTTACTGACCTAGAGCCATTCTAGTAAAAGACTGATAAATATAGCTTTACATCTGGGGTTGCTTTAAAGTCCAGATTTAGACCCTGCGCTAAAATACCAAAGCAAGGTTGACACTGACCCCATACCAACTGTCTGAGTGCATACTACCTATCTCAAATCATCTTCATTCAAAAACATGATGAATAAGTTAGGACAGGACAAAAGAGCTGGGGCCACTCAACACTGGTGATAGGGTTTATTCTAAAAGACTCCATGCCCGTTCCATGTGAATGCACAGTTTTTCTGGCTGCTTCACAATATAGGCAGTTCACTGAAGTGCAAGTACTCCATTAATGTGATAAAGGTGTCAGGCTTTTACAAGCAACACTAACAATATGCTTTCACTGGGCTAATGTTGGTAGATCACAGACAGATGCTGATGGAAACCCTGGTAAATCTTAACTGTGCATCAAGCCCAATTTATACTCCTGCAGCACATACGTCCTGCCACTCACAAAGCTCTCACCTCCGACTCAAAACGCAGAGTACCGCGCCCTGTCTGCGTATGACTCCCGCTCGAACCGCTGAACATCGTAGAGGGAAGCCCGAGCGACCGACGAGACTGGAGACAGCTGACAACGTTCGTAAGCGTATGCCTCTCCGATGGTGGTGGCCGCGGTTGCCGTGCGACGCAGGGGGCTTCTATCCCGGGTGTAATAGGTGGAGGACGCGGCTGCCGCAGCAGCAGTTGCAGCTGCAGCGACTGCTGCTGCTGCTCCCGGGGTTGGCAGCAGCGCTCTATCGTAAGGGTCTAGGGTAGCAGTGAGGCGATTGGCCATGGCTGTGGTGGCGGCCATGGCTGTGGTGGCGGCCATGGCTGTGGTTTGTACTTGGGAGTATTGCGCATACTGCGAATACTGGGCCATTGTTTGCTCTGCATAGGCGTCGTATGCAGATGCCGTAGCATAGGGCCTCACGCGATATCTTTTGTAGTAGTCGACCATTGCTCCATACCCATCATCGTAATACATGGTCTCCCCATAGCCCGCGGGGTAGGGAGTGCGCACCGCTCCGTACTGCTCATTATAGGTTTCGGTAAAGTCAGGCACTTGCCCCGTGCGATCTACCGGACACTCTTTAGACCAGTGCCCTTCTTTCCCGCACCGATAGCAGCCGCTCTTGTCTCCCATCCCAGGTATCGTCCGAAGCCGACTGGTGGACAACTGCACGCGCATCCGCTTGCCTTTAAGAAACAGACGCAAGAATGGTTGCTATAATAAACTGACGCCACATGGAAAACGGCAAGATTTGCAGTGTGCGAGAACCAAGTAACTCAACCATCTCGTTCCCTCAGCAGCCAATCAAAACCTAGCCTTTCCACAACCTTCTGCAGCACTCACAATGGGAAGGAATCCCGATTGGCCGAGGTTAATGGTTTTACAGTAAGAATCATACCATGAATAAAAAGCAAACTTCTCCTGAAAAGTAACATTTGAGTAGCATTAAGGCCTGTTTCAGGAAGGTACTTAGGCTCTGACCCAGGTAGCTTCTTGACAGATGTGAACCTTTAGCCCTGTGAGGCTATTCATGTGCTTAAAGTTACACATTTCCCTAGTTCCTATCTTGATCCGGACTCAAGTCTGCTCCAACACCAGACTATCAACTCCTTCCTCACACTGGTGAGCAGCTACATATATATCTAGGGACCGATACGGCCCCTGTAGGGTCTGAGCGCTTCACAAGCATTAGCATCTTTACATCACCACTGTAAGGTAGGGTGTGGTGTCATCACTGTATACGGACTGAGGCATAGGGTACATGAAGTGACTTTCCCAGGGTCACATGAGGAGTCTGTGGCTGAGTCAGGGACTGAACCCAAGGCTCCCAATTCTCAAGCCAGAGGCCTATTAGGCCGTCCTTGCTACGTTGGGGAAATCACTGGGTCTTCTCTCATGCGTAAGTGCTCCTCAAGGTGACTATGCAATTCATAACCTGGCTCTAGACAATTCTTTAATCCAGTCTCTGCCTTTTGAGATAGGGAGGTAACTATAGGGGATATCAGGCTTAAGAGTGGGTTTCCAGACCCTTAAGTTAGCTTTCACACACTCCGGAGAGTACTCCTTCCCTCGCCCCCATAGAGTTTACAAGGCCATGTGGCCTATTACAGTAACTCATGCTGCAGCTCACTCTCTCTAGGCCTGTATGCTACAGCTTTGGCTGTGCGGAACCTCAGTTCTATGCAATGCACTTTCAGTTAATCAAGCCAATTGTCGCTTGTACAGAGCTTTTCTTTTTGGAGAGGCTGCGCTCCTGAACCCTACCTAGCATCATCAGGGTCTGACAAGAGAAAACCTATGCAACAGAAAAAAACTGAACAATATACTATTATCTCTACACTCAACTGGCCTAGTTCAGCAGCCAGACCCCACAAGCACAAAACTCAGATGAGTCAGCAGCTGCGTTCTGCACTCAGGAGGTTGGGATTTTCAATATGCTCAGTTCCTAGCTAAAGAAGAAGGCAGCTGGGAGTCTAATTCCTCTGGGCTCCTTTGAAAATCCCAGTCAACATGGCTAAACAATTGGGCTCAAAGTCCAACTTCTCCAAGAGGTAATATCAGATAGAGGGGTGGAGCAAAAGCTGCCTGCTCAGCTCCCCCAAGGTGGATTGGAATAATGGTAGCCAAGGGCAGCATGCAGCACTGGGACCAGCAAGTTGTATCAGAAGAAATAAAACCCTCTGAAAGCGAACAAGGATAGGGTAATCATGATAACACTACTTGCAACACAGTCCCAATGACTTTATGGGAGACTGGATTCAGAGTACAGGATACACAAGGCAAAGAGCGTGACAGCAACTGGGGGAAGGTCAAGAACCGCAGTCTGGTATGGAGGAATGGATTCTGATCCAGGTACAGTCGTATGCCATCTAGCCTCCCACCTAGCTTACAGCTCAGATCAGTTATTTGAAGACAAAGCTACTCTTACAGGTTAACTGAACTAAGAATTAAAAGCCCTCTCCTCTACTGCTGAAGAACTCATCATAAGAGCTATATGTTCTCCTTTGAATTTTCAGTTGGGCTTTTTGTGCGGCAGTTAAATCTCAGTGTGGATTTCTGTCTGGATGGCCAGTCATATAACACCCAGAAAAAGCAGCATCTGGTCACCTTGTGGCCACTTAAACATTGAGGAATGTTTTTAAAAAAAAAAAAAAGATTTTCAAAAAGAAACATTTGACTAATTACCCTCCAGCAATTTTAAGAAGCTGAACTACCATCACAGTGACAAGGAGGCACTATGGGTCTAGTGGGCAGACTGGCAATAAGGAGATCTGAGCTCTGTTCCCAGCTCTTCTACTGACTGGCTGGGTGACCCCAGGCAAGTCCCTTCCTTCTTTTCCACCTTTTGGCTATTCAGGGCAGACACTGTGACTTGCAATGTTTGTACAATGTCTAGCAAAATATGGCCATGATCTGAATAGGGATCTCTATGTGCTACTGTAATACAAATAACTGTGGTGGTCTTTTGAATTTCTAAAGACAGAGTGTTGTAGGCTGAGCACAGCTGGCCATCTAGCAGGGAAAGTGGGTCATATCATGAAATCATGGCTGATGAAAAGCTATACATTTGGAGAAGACAATGTGAGAGTGTTACCAACACATCTCTGGCTCCTCAGAGACTGTTTTTGGGAAAGGCGACATCTATCTTCCTAATACCATGATGCCAAAATTAGCTTCTCGGATTAAGTGGATTTCTATCTGACAGAGAAAACAAGCATATTCTAATGCAGGGGTTGGCAACCCTTTCAGAAGTGGTGTGCCCAGTCTTCTTTTATTCACTCTTAATTTAAGGTTCTGTGTGCCAGTAATACATTTTAACGTTTTTAAAGGTCTCTTTCTATAAGTCTATAATATACAACTAAACTATTGTTGTATGTAAAGTAAATAAGGTTTTTTAAAATGTTTAAGAAGCTTCATTTAAAATGAAATTAAAATGCAGAGGTCCCGGACCGGTGGCCAGGACAAAGGCAGTGAGAGTGCCACTGAAAATCAGCTTGTGTGCCGCCTTCGGCACGTGTGCCATAGGTTGCCTACCCCTGTTCTAATGTATAGAGCAGAGCCATCGAACAGTACCCAGCACAACCCCAATTGGGACCTTGAGCACTATCACAATATGAAGTTAGTACTAATGGCATCTGTCCCACGAATCAAGGGGCCTGTGTATTGTTTAACAATATCTAAGTCTTCAGTGGAGCTTTCTGTTACTTCACCTCATTTGTAAGTAACAATATTCCTACTATTCAGAGGGAGAAAGCAGCACAGAAAGGAGAAGAGACTTGCCCCAGGTCATGCAGCTGAGCTGGGAATAGAACCCAGGTGTCCTGTTTCCCAGCACAGTGTCCTAGTACGGGACCACTCCAACAGCCCGAATGGATCTGCCCAAGAACGTGAATGAAAATGGTTCTGGTGGTCCAATATCCACATCAGTATACACTGGCTGCTAGATTCTGGTGCCTCTAGAAAAGAGGTTCTCGATCTGGGGATAGCCAACAGGTTTCAGGGTGTCACAGTCATACTGCCATCCCACATCACTGACTGGGAGGGGGGTTCTGATCTGGAAGAGGTTGAGAACTACTCCTCCATGACACTTGGAAAAAAACACTATAGTACCAACTGGACACCGACCACCTCTTTCAGGTAGCACGCTTAGTGCTAAGCTACAATACCTCTTACCAACAGACCAAGCCTCCAACATATTAAGCCTGAAAAGGTGGTAAGATTTACTGCTTAACTTCCTACAGGTGTACTTGCGGGGGTGGGGGGTGAAGAGAATCGTGTAAGTGAGGAATTCACACCCAAAAGTCTCTAACCGCTGCACCAGCAGACGCTAAATACAGACGTTCCAGGGGACACTTATGAAATTGCAGAGAGATTCAAACCTACCAAGCATAGATAAGTGCCCACCCTCTTCCTTTGCTCATGCAAGCAGGTGACAAAGTGGAATGCTGTTCTACCCAGTAGGCGCAAAAGGATTAACACGACTCCTGGAAGAGTGGAGGAGACAGGAGGGGTGTGTGTGTGTCACTTTGCTCTCTGGGTAGAACAATAAGAGTCATTAAAGAATTGGCTGAAACTGATCCAAATCAGGAGGGCCCAGCAAGACAATGATTCCCCAACAACTGAAGAACCATCACCTAACAGCGGGAAACCCCTGCAGGAGCAGCATGTGAACGGAGCTGGAGAACAAGATGCCAGGGAACTAGAATAAGGGCTGCCCTTTCGGAGGTCTAAAGGGCTGCCCTGCGGGGAGGGAGAGGAATGGAATCCATTGCAGCTTGGCTGGCTCATCATGGCATTGGCTTCGCCAGGATGGACTATAGCTTAACTTCTGCCTCACTTTGCTGATCCAAGACTTTTCAGATTCTGTAGCCAGATGACTACCAGATGGTTACTTTGTTTTAAAAAGGCTGCCTGTGTCGCTGTGAATACTCTCAGAAAGCACTGTGCCCTGAAGAGTTACAGTACAAACCTCCTGTAGGAGTCAGGATTGGCTGGATTCACTAAAAGGAGGCAGAGAGAGAGAGAGGGAGAGCAGGTTTGCAGTGCCAAAAGCCTGGTCTCAGTCATGGAAGCCACAGGCTTGCCCCTGTGGAACTCTGTGGGTCCTGGCACATTAAAGGGGTCACTCCCAGGAAACTGGTAACGGGGTGGCACAGATCAGACCCTGTGACTCCATGACAAAATGCAGTGGAGTTTTCTTCTAGTAAGTAGTGTTGAGAATCAGCACTATGGGCAATTCTACTTTATGTGTTTATTGCTCTTTCGGTATTGCTAGGCACAAGCAGAGTCTGGCTCAACCCAAATCATGAAATGGTTTAGAAAGAACCATGTAATTTTAAATCTAATACATTTTGGGTTCCTTTTACTAATCTTCTGGTTGGAGCCGTTAGGATTCAAATTGTGAAGCTTTTCTGTCACTAGGATGGCTACAATGGGATGGGGGACCCTGGTCTTGGAGGACACCCATAGGCTGGTAGGCTTGACAGCAGCAGGTATTCTTCTGCCTGAGCCTGCTGGCTTTGATGCGGAATGCTCCCCCTCCTACAAGAACATGATGGTTCTGTCCCCCACAGTCTGAACAATGGCACTTTGCCTGCTGACAGCCTGTGCTCATGGGTAGAAGCCCCTGAGCACTCCAATGGAGCTGCAGAAGATAGCCCTAGGTGAACAGCTGGCCAGGCCACCTGTGGGCTGCAGCACTAGAAAGAAGGGCCAATTGCTTTGTGAAGTTACTGGCAGCTTGTTAGGGAAGTAGGCAGCCAGCTAAAGACTTATAGCAGAAAAGAGGCAGGATACCACAGGCCACGTGGGGGAAGGAGGACAGCAAAGAAAAACTCTCTCATAGAAATAATAGAAATGTAGCACTCAAAAGGACCTTGACAGGTCATCTACTCCAGGCCCCTGCACTGAAGCAGGACTAAGTATCATCTGGACCATCCATGATAGGTGTGCCCCATATCTATTCTTAAAAACTCCCATTGATGGAAGTTCCACTATGTCCCTAGGTAATTTGTTCCAGTGCTTAACTACCCTGAAAATCAGGAAGTTTTTCCTAATGTCTACAAAGTAAATATCCCCTATTGCAATTAATAGCCATGGAAAGGCCTGAAGAAGCTGGAGATAGATGAGCTGAGGATATGTGCCTCAGACAGTCTCTTAAAACACCAGGAGGACTGTGTGAAGATACTTGGTTTTTCACTGACACAAAAGCCAAGCTATCTGATCATAGACAGAAGCAGCCATGCATGTACCAGGAAGGACCTGCAAATATCCCTTGACTCCATGGCACTTACTATGCCACAGGTGTCTCTTTCAGACCCATCTTCGATCAGCCCAATAAATCCAGAGCAAATTATGCACCAAAGACATTCTACTCTGAAGCAAGAAAGAGCAAGCACCATCCTTTGTCAAGTCACAATGAGGGACAGTGCAAAATCAAGAAAGGTTACATATTTTCTGAATAAATGCTATTCTTCCCACCACCACTCCCACTCCACAAATGCTACCCACTTACCAACCCCGCTCCAGAAAATATTTCCTTGAGGAGCTTCAAATTCTAATGAGAACTCACTGACATCATACCTGGCCCTGCGCAAAACAAGACCACCCTTTTGGAAAACTCACATTAAACTTGAAAATCCCCAAAAGCAGCTACTAGGGAGGTGGCATTGAGAAGATGCTTCTGCTTTTTGAAGGACTTTGCATTTATTTAAAAAACTCACTCATAAACCCTCCTCTAACTACTATTTTACCCAAATTAGAACAACATCAGGTAGCTCAAGCCAAGGACTCTGGCTGGGCTAAAAATGGCTTTACAAAACCCCAGAGGAAACATTTATACTACATTTTAGTGGAAAGTGTGTTTGGATTTGACCATCATAGATTAAGGCCTGAAGGGACCATTCTGACCACCAAGCCTGACCTCCTGCCTAACAGAGGCCACAGAACTTCACCCAGTCATCCCTGCATCCAGCCCAGAGGTTCTGTTTGAGCTCTAGCATTAACTTTTAGAAAGACATCAAGTCTTGATTTAAAGACTTAAAATTCAAGGTCCAAAAGTTTGCTCTTCCACCTCAAGAGCTTCTCCAGCATTAGAACTCAGAATCTCTGGTACGGTCCATAACAGCATAACTGTAGGCCAGTCATTCCTCTCAGAAGGGCCTGCTCCTGTCCCATTTAAGCCGATATTTTGGTCTTGATTTCAGTGATCAGGCCAGCATCTGTAGCACCAACATAGGCTAGTCCATGGGTTCTTGCAACAAGTTTTTTTGGTGGCCTCAGGTCACCAACTCTCACTGGTGCCCACACTGACCCTTTTTTCCCTAAAATACGTAATTAACTTTAGAAAAAGCAATTAAATATGCACAGATATACATTACAGTGATTTGAATGTGTATTTGTAGGTTTTTTTGGCAGACTCAACAACAAAAACAATGCTGCCTACCCCTTTGGCTGCCCCATTCAAGGCTTAATGGGTCCTGGGGCTTGCTGTGAAAAGTGATATTTGTTAATATCACAGCAAACTTAGTATCATTTTTCATAGCCTCCCAGGTAGCTAAGTGCTATTAACAAACATACAGGTATTACTTTTCAGATAGCTAGTAAATAAGCTGTGAAAAATGGTATTTACATGTTTGTTAGTATCACTTTTCTCGGCAAGCCCCAGGACCCAGTAAGCCCTGGATGGAGGGTGAGGGGGAAAGGGAGAGGCAGCAAGGACCAGTGGCGATGATGGGATGGATGTGGGGCTGGGGCCCCAAGGCTGTGGGGTGGGGAGAATGGATGAGAGGCCAGTAAGGCAGCAGAGTCCTCGGCGGGCGGGGGGGATGGATACAGGGTTCTGGGAGGCAGTAGGGGCCACGGGTGATGGAAGTGGATTATAAGCCCCACTGCTGAGAGTCCAGAGCCAGGACCTGGAGTCTTCTGCCATGCGGCCAGGGCTGGGGCTCAGTGCCCAAGGCCAGAACTCAGAACTGGGGGGACAGGAACTGAATGGCTGGAGCCAAGGATTGGAGCCTGCTGCCGTGCAGCCGGAGCTGTGGGTCAGTGCCCATGGTTAGTGCCTGCTGCCGCATGGCTAGAGCCCAGAGCTGGGAATGCATGGCTTGAGCCAGGAGTCAGCACTCGCTGCTGTGCAGCCAGGGGTCTGCAGCCGGGGCCATCTCCCACTACTGCGTGGCTTGAATCTGGAAATAGAGCTGTGGGTCAGCACCTGGTGACGTGCAGCTGGGGCAGGGGATCAGCACCAGAGGCTAGGGCTGCATGGCTGGAGCCCAGGGCCACCGCCTGCCACTGCACGGCCAGAACTGGGGTTGAGAGGACGACAGAAGCTCCACGTCTGGAGCCAGGAGCCAATGCCTGCTGCCACACAGCTGGAACCAGGGGCTGGAGGCTGAAGCCCCACAGCTGGCAGCATGGCCAGAGCCACGGGAGCGGGGGGCTTCAGTACCCGCTGCACTGCGGTTGGAGCCCAGGGCTGCATAGTCAGGGTCCTGAAGTTCCACCAGTGCAGCCTGCCACACAAACCTCTTCCCCCCCAAGGTGGGTCAAGAACTCACCTTGCTCCTGCAGCGTTGTGCACCACCTCTCTCCAGAAGCGGTGCAGGGCCAGGAACAACAAGGAGGGAGGAGGAGGTGCTGATGCTTTGCCCCCCCATCAGTAGCTTAGCTAGTGGCAGAGCAGAGCAGCCGCCACTCTCCCACTGAGCACAAGTGGTGCTTTTAAAATTTCTTGGTACCTTTTTAATTTTTACTCACCCGGCAGTGCTCTGAGTCTTCAGCAGCACTTCGGCTACAGGCCCTTCACCAGCTCCGAGTGTCTTCGGTGGCACTGAAGGGCCCGCCGTCAAAATGCCGCCGAAGACCCGCAGAGCAAGTGAAGGTCCCGCCACCGAGATGCTGCTGAAGACCCAGAGCGCTGCCCCCTCAGTAAAAAGTGCCATCAGGTGAGTAAAAGCGCCGCAGCAGGTGGCACCTTTTATTGGGATCACTCCCCCTGTTCCCTCCACCTTGCTACGCCACTGCCCCCCATTACCACCCAGGAGGCTGTCATGGCCACACAAAAAGCCCCTGGTGGCCACATTTGAGAAACGTTGGGCTAGTCTATTTTCATTGTCCAAAAGCAAACAGAATGAGTACTGGTAGTAAAGGGGATTCATGTGCCCAGCAATCCCATGGTTAGTAAGATACAAGGCATAAAGGGAGTAAAAACAACCTTGAAATGTGTTTTTTAACCCTATGGTTCCACATGGAGGTGCTGATTCCACCAGTAAGAGAAGCAGGACAATGGCGGAGCTTGTTTCCATATGTTGAGGCAGTTACATTTCACATATGCACACGTTTAATGTGAGGGAAAATGGACAACTCATGGGGAAAGGTGAGATTTTCTGGTAATAATTCAATTAGCAAGACTGGGGATCAAGAAAGACAATCCCCTCACCCCAAGCAATCACTTCCATCTTTCTCCTCTTGTCCTCAAAGATTAGATTTGGTCCTACTTCCCTGACAGCCCAATCTTCTTCAGCCCCACTGCACACATCTACAACTAAAACAGCTTTGCTGTAGCAATGCTGGAGCCAAGTTTCTCCAGTCACTGCCCTCAGAAGAGCTGAGTGAGGTAAAGTTCAGAGCCTACCAGGGAAAGCAAAGACCGACACACACATACAAACACACAAAGCCTCCCCTTTCAGGAGAGAAGGATCCTGCTCAGCATGTTTGGCACTTCCCGTTTCCCTGGAACAGCTACAAGGATGGTAGGGAAGGCAGGTTCAGCTACTCACTTCCTCCAAGTTCCAGTGCCAGCAACCAAGCTGAGGAAGGGAAGACCCATAGGGCACTGTACTATACTGACTTCAGTTGGGGCTGCTTTACAGGTTTATGATGGTGCACAGAAGAAACTCCCCATTCAAAACCCACAAAGCCACCCGCATTGTCCTCCTTAAGACTATCCTCTGCTGCGATGCCTAAAGACAGAAGAATGGTTAAGAGACTGCCATGCTGGGGCAGCTGCTGATTTCACTGTTACCCTGTGTTCTCCACATCTCAGTACTGTATCATCCTGCTATCTCTTGTCTTAGACTGTAAGCTTTTGGGGGCAGGGACTGTCTTGCTATGGATTTGCACAGCACCTAGCACAATGGGGCCAAAGCCTCCAAGAATGCTACAGCAATGCTCTGTAACTAAGCAGGAAACTTAAGGCCCCACATAATTGGACAATGCCACTTTATAAGATATATTAATTCCTCAGACAACACTGAGTCTGGCACTGCCACCTGCCCCAACATTTCCATCTTCTTTCAGCAATATGAGAAACACTAGACAGGAGGGAAACGGGGGGAGTGAGACTATCCCAGCACAGAGGATGGAAAAAGAGACTGGGTGTCTCCCATCTGCTCCCCGCACCTCATAGGAGTATCCTATCCTCCCCCCCTGTGGATTTCTCATCCCCTCCCCTGCCAACCACACAGGGAGCTGGTACTACAGTGAAATCTAGGACGAGCACCCTAAACATTCTACAAGATGTAAGCAACTCAGGGTAGACGAAACAAATGCAAAGTCCTCTGAGGAATAATGGAGACAGCTTAGTTGAACAATGCACAGACTCAAAGATGTCTTTTGTGCACTCTCTAATACAGAATCTGGCTCACACAGAATCTGGCTCACACAGTTACTTTGTAACACTTAACGTCAGGAGTGAGAGCTCACATCTGAGCAGACCCTCCCCATACCTTGGCGTCACACTCAAAGATACAGCCTCGACATCCTGCATTCCCACCTGACCTGCTCTTCTGGACAAAACCTGGCACTACCTAGTCCTAGCGAAAGCTGCACTTGCCCTGGTTCATGTTTCACCTTGGAACTCTGTGTTGTCTAGGCCCCTGATGGCCTCCACCGCATCCTCAGCCCGCTCCATGTGCACAAACGCATAGTCCTTCACTATGTCGCACTCGATCACTGGGCCATACTCTTCAAACTTGGCCCGCAGCTCCAGGTTAGTGCAGGTGGTGCTGATGTTGCCCACATGCAGCTTGGTGGAGGCCTTGCTCTTGTTCTTGCTGGCTTCCACGTTGATGCAGACACCATGCAGCTTGTGGTGATGCAGGTTACGGATGGCATCTTCGGCTGCTGTCTTGTCTTCAATGTGCACAAAGCCATAGTTTTTGATGATGTCACATTCCAGCACCTTCCCGTACTGCTCAAAGAGCGACCGGATCTCTTGCTCCGTTGCCTCCCGGGGCAGATTCCCAATGAAGAGTTTCACCATCTCAACAGAGCCTGTGGGTGGAATAGCTGAAGATGAGGCACTAGCACAAGTAAGAGTTTGACTTAGTTTCCAGTGTCCCTTGCCAAAACACATCAGCTGGGGATAAGGCCACACAGTGCTGAAAGACTTGTTTTTAAAGGTAACAAGATTTAATTTGTGGAACAGAAGCCTCCTGCTTTCAAATATCAGCTCTCAAGTTATATTGCCAGACTTAAGAGGGCCACTTTTTATTCAGCTAGTTATTCTTTAATTGTAACTAAAGACAAAGTAATCTGTAGTAATTGAGTTGAGCATTCCCAGGACTCTAGCTCAGTTCTGGGAGGGTAAGGGTCTAGTGGGTCAGGGGTCCAGTCATTAAAACGGGGGGTGGAAGGGAGGCTGGGTGTCAGGCCTCTTGAATTCTAGCCCAGCTCGGGGGCGGGCTGTCTAGTGGTTAAAATGGATGAAAGGGGGCTGGGAGCCAGGACTCCGGGGTTCCTTCCCAATTCTGGGAGTGGGTGGTCTAGTGAGTCGGGGCAGGCCTGGGCGCCAGGACCCCTGGCTTCTATCCCAGCTCTAGGGGGAGACAGAATCTAGTGGGTCGGCGGGGGGGAGGCTGGGGGCCAGGACCCCTGGGTTCTATCCCTGCCCAGTCCCGTTTGCAGGGGGCTGAGACCCGGGTCTCTCACCACCAACAGCTCTTCCTCGGGCCACAGTTTTGTCTCGATGACGATAACAAAATGGCGGTGCCTCGTACCCGCCCCGCCGTAGACCCCGTCTGCCCCCACCCCATTCTCTCAACGCCACGCTCCTATTGGTTTCCGCTCGCTATCAGCGAGCTGTTATTGGACAAGTAGAAGTTTACGTCACAACAATGCGTTGTGGGGACGACCGGCCGTCTGTATGGCGGGCATCCCAGCCAATGGCGTTCCGAGAGGGGTGGGTTCCGGTCACATGAGGGAGTACAGCCAATCAAGGCCGGCGGGGAAGGGCGGGCTCTCTTTGCGTCGCGCTCGCTCTGGGGTCTGGGCCGGTGGAGCTGCTGCGAGACTGGAAGATTTTGGTTGCGGTTGCCGACGGGGCACAGCGGTTTCGTGCTACCCACGCGCGGGCTCCGCTCTCTGCTCAGCCAGTGGCCCCTGCCCCCTTCCCGGGCGCCTCCTGCTCCTCTTTTCTGGGGGTGGGGGAGGTGCCCGCTGGCGGCATCAGTACCCCTAGGCGGTGTGTAGATGGGATCTCCCGACACGCCCAGCTCGCACCACACCCCTGCTGGGGGTAGGGCTCTTGCCTGAGGGGCTCCCTGGCAACCGGGCTGCGCTACCTGTGCTGTCACCAGCCCTTCTCCCGCCCTGGAGCATGGGGGTGGATCTCCTCGTTTCTCTCCCTTAGCTACGTTAGGGGTTGGGGGAACCTGGGGCCCGCGAGGCGTGGGGTGGCTCCTGCCCCCGGGGCCCGCGAGGCGTAGGAAAGATGTCGGAGACAGTGCTGCTGCTGCGACGGGTGCGGGAACGCAGCAGTGAGGGGGCCACGGGGGCCCGGAGGAAGCGGAGCAGGCGGCGCCGTTTCTACCCTGAGCACCGGGTGTACCGGGCCCGCAGCTCCTTCCTGGACCTCAGCGAGGAGCAGGTGTTGCGGCGCTATCGTCTGGACAAGGCAGCTATTGCGGGGCTCTGCAGCGAGCTGGGCTCTGACCTCGAGAGCTTGACAGGTCGCAGCCACGCCCTGCCGGTGGCTGTCAAGGTGACCTCAGCCCTCACCTTCCTGGCTTCAGGCTCCTTCCAGACGGCCACACGGGACACTACAGGCATCAGCCAGTCAGCCATGTCCAACTGCTTGGCCCAATTCCTGGAGGCACTGCAGCGCCGGGCTGCCCGCTACATTACCTTCCCAGTCCCAGTCCCCACGGCAGGGCATGCTGAGGGCCGCTTTCCTGGGGTGCTGGGCCTGCTAGGCAGCATGCATGTGGCGCTGCGGGCTCCCTCAGAAAATGAGCTTGCCTACCGCAATGCCCGCAACTACCACTCCATGAACATGCAGGTGGTGTGTGATTCTCATGGCACCATCATCAACGTGGTGGCCAAATACCCTGGCTCCTGCCCCAATGCCGCCGTGCTGGAGAACTCTGCCCTGGCTCGGCTGCTTGACGGAGCCCGGCTTGACGGGCTGTGGCTGCTGGGTGAGTCAGGACAGACAATGATGCTCTGGGGGGTGGGCAACCAGAGAGGTCTCTCCATTGTGAAGCAGCCCCCTGACCTTGTTCTGCAAACATAGTGATCCCTTGCGCCCAGCACCTGGTGAGATGATATCTGTATCTCAGCATGACTGACAATATGTAAGAAGGATGGTCCAGGGTATATGGTCCTGAGTTCAGTTCACCACTCTGCCAATTACCTGCTGTATGACCTTCAGCAAGTCACTTAATTCCACCCTGTGCCTATAAAAGGGACTTCTCTTCCTCACGGGGGTATGTGGGTAAAATGGTGAGGTGCTTGGACACTCCACTGGAAAGGTTCATCTAGAAAGATAAGAGCTGTAACTACTCCCAGTGTGAATACAGAGCAGACGTAGACCCTGGTAAGTACTTAGCACACAGATACCTTTCAGCCTATAAACAGTCCGTTGACGGCAGTGGGACTAGTTACATGTTTAAGAAAGTTTAGATCTTCATCTTCGCACAATGTGTGGTCTTTCACAGCGCATTATGGGGCTGGGGTGGGAGTGCTTTGGTTTCATTTCCCCCAAAGAATGGTGGGAGCTCAGCTTCCAAAGGCCTGGGGGAGTCTGTGCTAACATATTTCTTCTATCCTCCTTCTGTGCCTGCAGGAGACCGAAGTTACCCGCTGAAAACATGGCTCATGACTCCAATTTTATTCCCATGTAGTCCGGGAGAGGAGAAGTACAATGCCATGCACCAGGAGGCCCTCTCGGTGCTCAAGCAGACATGCACCCTCTTGAAAATGCGTTTCCGCTGCCTGGATAAATCAAGTGGCTCCTTGCAGTACACCCCCCAGAAAGTCTGCCAGATCTTCCTGGCCTGCTGTATACTGCACAACATTGCCCTGAGCCGCAGGATGCCCTTAGACCTGGCAGAGGGGGAGGAGCTGGTGGAGGGGTCGGATGCTGACCCAGAGCTTCCAGTGCAAACCCCCTTTGTTCAGATCTCCAGTGAGGCCCGGGCAGTGAGAGCGCGAATTGTGCAACGTTTCAGAGAGAGCCTGACCTAGAGCACCAGCTGCTTCTGAAACTGCTCTTGGTGGGGAAAAGGACCAGCATGCCAAGTTTTTCCCCTCAGCATCTGGTACAAACCATGCACTTCACCCTCTCTATAAGCAGCTGGAATGTATCTTATCCAGGAGCTGGTGGCATTCCCAACACTGACCTGTCCTAGGAAGAGGTGCCAGCAATTCCAGCTTCTGACACAGGATTTCACTGTGGGGACTGCATTTTGTTTAAAAAATTCTGTCTAGTTTTTTCCATAGAGTAGTGACTGAGGATGGTTCTATGGGCCTGGAAGAAGTTACCATCTTTATGCCCCAGAGCTGTTACTGGGTGTGGACTGGCCGTTTCTGAAGCCAAACGGTACTTGACTCACACACGTTGCTCTTTTAGTCTAGCTGCGGGTGAGATGAAAAAATTAGGCTGCCCACGGATTGCTGCTAGGCTGAAACTGGCAGCATGAAGTGAACTGAACCCCTACAATGAAAGGAGGGTAATGAATGGAAGTGGCCTTTATTGAGAGGCAGTGTTTCCACCTATCCTGAGCAAAGCTGGGGATTGGAATTCCCCAAATCTTCGTCCCTGCTCTATCCCTGAGGTGCTCATCAGCCTTGGCCAAGTTGCCTGTGTAGGTAGGGGTTCTAATAGTAGTGACTCCTCCAGCCAGGGATGTAGTGAGGACAGGTTAGTCTATGTTCTGAAAATGTCCAAGCCCCAGCTTGGAAAAGTGCATGCCTGCAGCCTACTGCATTGTAAATTAAGGATCCCCTTCTCAATATCACAGACCATCCTGCTCCTGCCTTGTAATTCTTGAGGGCCCTGGCTAATGCCTTCATTTCCAAGGTAGGGTGCTATATGCTGGCAGGAGGGAGGGGTTCTGGCTCTTAGATGGCACAGGCCTAACTTCACACACACTGCTCTATTGGATGCCCCCTGTGCTCTGGTTCATGAAGCTGGGAATCCAAGGGGGAAGTGTTGAGCAGTGGGTTGGGGACTGGGCTCAGGGCCTGGTGCACATGATTGAGAGAATGGTCTCTGAGTGGAGGCATGGTGGCCTGCTAGGGAGAGGCAGAGGCACAGGCATAACACTGGTCTTCAGCATTCTAAAGGTTAACTGTTCCTCACCCACTTTCCAGTGCTAAAGTACTGATTGCCAAGAGATCAGTATGCCCATAGGATTGCCCTGACACTGCCCATGCCATTCTAGGGCAGCTTGTGGATGAAGGGGGTGCAGGCAATGGGAGACAGCTAGAGCTGGGAGCGATTAGAGGGACACTGGAGAGCGCAGAAGACAGTTGTGGACACGTTAACGTTTCTCTGCCCCACTTAAGCTCTTCTGCTTTATTTCACCCCCGGGGAGCAGAAACCAGATGTACTGCCAGGCCCAAGTCATGATGACAACCAGAGTTCTCTCTCTCTCAAAATTGGCTACTTTGTTCTCCAGCTTAGCATGCAAAGCTCCTGCTCTATGCTATCCAGTCCCTGTTGCAGGTGATGCTCCCTGCAGCATAGAGGAGGAAATTATTTTTTGCGAGGGAAAAATAAAAAGTATTTTCTTATAGATGTTTGGGTTGTTCTTGTTAAAGGAGTGTCTGGAGGAGAGGGAGGGGAGGCCAGATCTTGCATTTTATGCCTGGCTCTGACAGTGAGTCACTGCACCTGCTTGCTTAATCTCTGCGTGCCCATTTGTAAAACTGACTGTCCTCAGAAGCTGGATGCTCCATCCATCCTGCTGTATAAATGCAAACTTACTTTCTTGGTGGAGTTTGCACCTAGGCACATCCCACCTGTCCATCTACACATACTATGCAGGCCTCATCCTTCCCTTCTGTATATATTATTTCCTCTGCCTGTCTCCATGTGGTTACTCTGTAGGAACATAAGAACAGCTACAATATATTAGATGAGTGAATCCCTCTAGCTAAGTATCCTGGCTCTAATAGTGATTAGTACAAAAGGAAGGGCCAAGAAATCCAAGGGGATAATCTGTCCTGCTGAGCCATTCTCTCCTGACCTCAAGAGTTAGTGGTTGATAAATGCCCCAATGCAGGATGGTTTGGATCCCTTCTGGAACTCGTGGAGATTCCCTTTAGCCATATACTGTCTAACCCCTTTATGAATGCTGCTAAGCTGTTCGCCTTGATGATGTCTTGTGGCATTGAGTTCCACTGGCTAGGGTGTAGGAATGGCCATTGGCTGGCCTGTATGGTGGCCCATGTGTGTACCTGCAGCTCAGCTGAGTGCCCAAGCAGTTGGATAGCCAGGCCAGCAGCTGGAGCTTGCAGCCTGATCTGTAAATGTGAGGTGCTCCTATCGGCAGCTATGAGAAATAGGCAGTTATTAAGTGCTACCCACAGGTTTCTCTGGCTGTGGAGAAGAGACCGCTCCTACAGCTTTCTCTGCACTGTGGGATGTAGAAGTGGTGTTTCCCTTATTAATGCCATATGAGAAGGCACCAAGGTGTCTCTGACACAAAGGAACACTGCAGCCTATCCCTGTCCTTGTGAAGCCAGGGTCCCATCCAGCTCATTTATCCAGTGGGAATCTTCTCCAGCAAAGTCAGCTGTGGATGCTGTGTGCTGATTCTCTGCTACAGTGGATGCCTCACTGGGGCAAGGCTGCATGGCCTAGTGGATAAAGCAGTGGACTGGGACTTGGGAGGTCACTGGCCTGCTGGGTAACACTGGGTAAATCACTGCCTGTTTTCCCTTCTGTAAAATAGGGATAATACTGATCTTTGCAAAGTGCATTGAGCTCTAAAGATGAATAGTACTGTGGGATTGCTGTCGTTAAAGCTGAAGGGATGGTCTCTTAAGTTCGACAAATTCATTTCTGGGGCTGTAATTTTCCAGGCTCAATCTGTCCCTACAGGTGACTTTAATAGTTTGCAGCTGATGTGGTTGTGCCATTTTGAATAGGGTATGGAGGGGTTAATAGATATTTTCCATAATAAAATATTCTTGCTCCTTATGTTGGAAAAGTCCCCTTCAGCTGACACTGGGCAGGTGACATGGGGTCTGGGAAGAACTCTCACTGCAGAGCATGATCTTGTGGCGGAGGACACTGGGTTAGAGTGACTTCCAAGTATTCAGGCAGTCTGGTTTTGGCTGCCTGTGAGGGTTGGTCTACACAGGGACACTCTGGAAAGCTGAATTAACTGAAGGAGTGAAGTTAAGGGCATTAAGCCCTGTAGATGCTCTCATTCAGAAGTGAAGTGGCCTTAGTTTGCTGTAGCTCAATTTTGCTTCAAAGCCGTGCTGAGCTGTGGTATCTGGGCTGACTCCCAACTCTTCTTTCTCCAAGGAATGTCCAGTTCCAATCCCCCGCCAGCACTGAGATGTGGGTGCCATTTTTATAGCTGTTTTAGATAGTCCCAGGCCTACTGGGTTAACTGATACGAATTCCAGAAATGCCCAGTTGGATCATACAGTTCAACTCCTTGAACTATGTAATGCAGACTGAAGAATCCCAACAAGCTCATTGCTTGTACCTAGCATTACACTGACCAAGATCCTCCTGCCCATTCTGGGCCTTTTAGAGAATGTTGGCCCTTCAGAGAATATAAACTCTCTAAGGTTGGGCTTTGCAAAACCTGACTCTGCTCCCATTATAGTCAGCGCGAAAATACCACTGATGTAAGTGGTAGCAGAGTTAGGCCAATGCTGAGTGTTTTGCACTCCATCTCTAGAGGGTTTATGGCCCAAAATAACTTGGTTTGTTTTCCCTCCCTGCATCATTCCTTCTCCCTATATGTCCCCTACTCCAATGAATCCTCTCTCTTCCCCCATCCCATTACCCATCTCTTCCTGCATGGTGTTCCATACTTCCTCACAATTTCTTCCCCACCTTCTCCTAATGGAGTGGTCTGTCTCCCCTCCCCTCTTCTGGCTGCTGCATTTCACCTTGGGTGCTCCAAACACTGGCATATGCCTCCCTGAGCCCAGCTTTGCTCCTTGGATTTTCTGCAAGGATAGGCGTGTGAGTGATGCTGCTCTAAGCTGTGTATGCTGACTCCAGAACAGATCCACCAGCCAGTAATGGATCCAGGGAATAATTTACTGCTCTGGCTTTGTAATGTATTTATTGCTCTTGTTTGGCACTTCCCTCACCCTCTTCTGATGATTCTCCATCACAGGGTGACTGTACAGAAGATCCTTACTTTTGCCTGGCAAGATCAGAGAACTGTCCCCATTGAGTCATTTACCCAGCTGATCCGTTTTCCTTCGCACGTTACTGGGATGTGGGAGAGAATCCTGCACTGCTGCCTACCTGAGCCAGTGGAGGTAGCTTCCAGAGCCTCGCCTCTCTCCCTGTTTCTTTTGCCAGGGCACCAGCACGACGTTCCTGCTGCAGCCAGTACAGCATCTCCACTTTGTCCCACCGCATCTTCTCCAAGTATGGGCGGCCCTTGAAAGTCACAGTGTCATGGAACCTCTCCTTGATCTGGTGCAGAATGATGTAGAGGTCGGTGTCGCACTGGGCGATCGCTGCATACAGGCGGCCTCTGGTCCTCGACTCCCAGGTGCGTGTGGCGAAAGACTCAAGGCTCCTTTCGAAGAAGCGGTTTGGGTCAGAGGCGGTTTGCTCAAACTTCTCCAGTTCTAACAGCAAGAGCTCCCGTTCCTGGATACTCTTTGCTGCTTTCTCCCAGGCTTTGAGCATAGCTGGGAGCTGAGCGTAAGACTGGTTGGAGCTGTACTTAATCGCCATATCAAGCCTCTCCCTATCGGGGAAATGAAGAACTTCCCAGAGTCTTTCCAGTTGCTTCTGCAGCAGTCTGAGGTCTCCAGGCTTACGGTCCTGGTCCTCAAAAGTCCCAAGCCCGCCAAGCATGATGGTGTTTGTGTTCCACATCCCAGGCATGTACTTCTCTCTCTTTGAGCGGACCTCTGCCACTTTCCGTTTTACCTCTCTCTGTGTTTCCTCCAGTTGTTTCTTTTGGGCTTCATCTATGAAAAGTGGCTCCTCCCCCTCATTGTACAAATGAAATATCACATGCAGGTAATCAGACTCCTTGGTGGAGACATATTTCAGGTAGTCATCGGCGTTAAGGGCGGATTTCCACCACTGATACCAAGTGGTTTTTTGTTCACGGGCAATCATGAGGGGCAAACTTGATTGCACTGGTGTAATGACTTTCTGGGTGCTGAACGGTCCAGCGGGCAGGAGCTTATTCAATTCTGTATTGATTACCTGCTCACTTTTCCTTTTGGTCAGTGTGGAGGAAGCCAAGCTGTTGGATAAGTCCACGTTCATAGCTGCAGGCTCTATCAAGGGTCCTTGGTCAAATCTCAGATACTCTGTGGGGATGATTTTTATCAGTTCCTTGTAAATTTCCCGGATCTCTTCCCCAGCTGAAAGGTTTGCATCCAAGTAACTCACTGTAGCAGTATCAATCTCTCCCAGAAGATCATTGTACAAGGGGCCGTATCTCTGAATAGCCACAGAGTCAACAAGTACTCTGTCGGACACTTGTAGGTCAGCTGCCTTTGCTACCATGCCATGGTGTATTTGAAGATTCACCGTGGCGGCTTGAGGGTGAGTGGGTGGTGCAAAAACTACCATATATCTCAGCTGTTGCTCAGCCATTTCCTCTTCCTGGAGGCATCTAAGTGTCTCCTGAAGCTGCTGGAGTTTGGTTACATTGGCTCTGCGTCGTGTCAGTGCTCCAATGATGGGAGGCAGTTCTGTGTCCTCACTCTCATCTCTTCTGCTACCACTTCTGAGGAGGGAGCCTTGAACTAGCTTGTGGAGGTCCTTGGCTATGGCCATGGACTCTTCAAGATTGCTGTCTGTTGCTGACTCAGCATAGCGACTGGGCACTATTGGTGTGAGGGGGCGAGGGGGAAGATGGATCCCAAGTTCATCTGAGAGGAGTTGCCCATCTCTCATATTGGGCAGTGAATGACTTTTTTTGGAAATGGAGCCAGCCTTATGCCTGACCCTCTTTGTGACATCCTGATCTTCTGAAGCAGGGGTACAGGAGCAGGGGGTTCTCACTGCTACACATGACAGGTTGGTAAAGCAGCTGTCAAAAGTCTCTACATTAGGGATCAAGTGATAGACTCTGCTTAAGTCCAATGGGGGTATCTCCTCAAGTTCTTCTATATCCTTTGCAATTTTCTGCCTGCATGTCTGCGTGTGGGGCCTGGTCAGTTTGATGAAGTGACTGATGGTGAGGCCAAGGCGACAGCCTATAGTGCTTCTGGCTGAGTGCCAGCCTCTCTGTGGTGGCGTTTTGCTTTGGCCGAGCTGGCCTGCTGTCAAGAAAAAGGTGGTTCTGCGGGGTCTTCAGCTCTGCAACTGAGATGTCGCTGGATGGCAGCCATGTTGAGGAGACTGGAGCAGTCCAGACGACCCCCGAGCGGGCTGCGAAGCGGGTGAGGTCTGGCATAGTCAGTGAAGACAGCCATGCCCCGGTGGAGCTCCATCAGGCAGAGATAGTGGAAGAAGAGGTGTTCAGAGACAAGTATGATATATGACACCAGATGCTGGTATAGGTCCTTGTTCTGCCAGCTGCTGAGGGCTGAGTTGGAGAGTGACTGACTGCATCCTCCCAGGCGACATTTTACTTCTGTCAGGATGATCTCCGTGAAGACCTGTCCCGCCTGGCTGGAGATGGGCAACGACTCCCTGCCCAAAGAAGGCGCTCTTCAATCAACTGGGTCAGAGCAGCTAGGGAAACTGGGATAAAGAATGCAGGCACCGGAGGCTTTGGGGAGCCAGATGGTAGCGTGTGGCTGGTCTCCGGGGTGCTGGGAGGCTCGGCAGAACTAGTCTCCTGTGTACCATGGAGCTGGGGGCTGGGTGGGGCCGGGGCTAGGGTGCGCGTGGGGACTCCTGGGGGCCCCTTTGAAGGAGGCTGGAAGAGGGAGAGCGGGGCCAGAATGCCCTGGTAGACCTGGTGCAGCGTCTGGGTCACTTCCTCCGTCTCCTCCAAGCCATAGAGATCCCAGGAGGAGCCAGCGCGGGACATGACGGACACGCCGCTCAGGGGGCCCAGAGAGGACTCTGCCCCCTCGGCCTCCCAGCAGCCCCTCGCTCGCGGCTCCAGGCCTGGGCTCACACAACCCCCCAGCCGCTGGCCCTAATCCCGGGGCTCAGCCGGCCCTTGCTCGTCACTTCCCGGCTCAGAGCGAGAGAGCGTCTCAGCAGAGTTTCCATGGTAACAGCGCCACCGGAATAGCTCGTGCCTTCCCCCCCCGAGCTGTGGTGGGGCTCGGCGGCCGCTAGGCGGCGTCCCAGCTTCCGCCAATCAGGCTGACAGCCGGAAGTGTCGTGACCGGCGCGTTTCCTGGAAACGAGTCCGGGCCGGGCGGACCGGAGCGCGCGATGGAGGCGACGCCGGGCCCGGGGAGGCAGGAGGGCCCCAGCTGCCGGGTAAGGAGACTCCGCAGGGGAAGCTGGGTTGTGTCTCTAGGAGGCAGTGTGCCGGGGCGAGGGGGGAGGGTTCTGTCCCGCCTCTGCTGCAATGTCGGGCAAGCTCCCGTCCCCGCTTGGTCCATGGTTTGCACTGCGAAGCTCTTCCGAGCTTAATCAAAGCGGGGCTGGGATCGTCCCACTGCCAGGAGCCCGGGGCACGCCCAGCAACGAGACTTGTGATAAGATCTGTCCTCAGAGTTGTCAGCGCTTGTAGGTGGGGGAACATAGTGCCCTGTGTGAGTCACGGGGGCATGCTGGGGGTGGGGGAGGTACATGTCTGGAGGGCTGTCCCCTGTGTATGTGCCTGGAGGAGAAGAAATTGTGTGCCGGGGTGGAGGGAATGAGAAACAGTCTCTTCTGGAGGACATGTGCCTCTGGGGCGAAGTCCCTTGTGTAAGGGGTAGCAAGGAGAGGGATGAATGGGGCAGAAGACAAATACCTTGTGGGTGGGCTGATGAACATGGGAGGGCAAAGTCACCTTATGTATGAGCATGTGTGGCACAATGCAGAATCCCTGCATGGGAGGGATTGAGAGAGGGGAAGTTGCTGGAGATGAGAAATCCAAACTGCCCAATGTTGGGAGAATTGTACAGCTGTAGAGTATGAGGTGGTTGGTTTAGACCCCTCTAGGTGGGGGCAATTCTAGAGAGGACAGGAAACCCCCTTCTGCTGGAATGAATATGCTGGATCAGACCAAACGGAATGAACAGAACAGGTAATCATCAAGTGATCTACCCCCTGCCACCTGTTCCCAGCTTCTAGCAAACAGAGGCTAGGGATACATCCCTGCCCATCCTGGCTAAGAGCCATTGATGGACCTCTTCTCCAGTAACTTACCTAGTTCTTTTTTGAACCATGTTCAAAAGAGGTGTTGTAGTTCTGGGCCAGGAGAGGGGTAGGACTGGTGGATGAAGACTGCCAAGGTGTGGAATTGGGTTGGTTTCCATGACAAACTCTGTCTCACATGCCTCCTAAAATCAACCAGCTGGAGTTCGCTGTGCAGATGAACTGCCAGGAATGCGTGGATGCTGTGCAGGCCTCTCTGCAAGGAGCAACAGGTGAGAGACACTCCAGCCCTCTCATTCCCATGACAGCTGCTGTGGGCTCCTGCTGTTTTCACCATGCCAGGGCTTTTCCTGCAGGGCTCCGAGTGCTGGACATTCGGCTGGACTCTCAGAGTGTGCTGGTGGAGACTAGCATGAGTGCTGGGAAGGTGAAGGGCCTGTTGGAGAGCACAGGCTGCCGGGCTGTGCTGAAGGGCATGGGGAGCAGTGAGCCACGTGAGTATGGAGTCCCTGGGTCATAGCCTGAAAGGAACAGGAGATAGCATGGGGTAGCGGCTAGGAGTCCCAGTCTATTGCTATGGGTTTTATTCCTGGCTCTGCTGCTGGGCAAATCCCTTCCCCTCTTGGCACCTGTGTTTGGCTCTTTAGGCTTTGAGCTGTGCAAAGCAGGGACTGCTTCACACTGTGTGTCTATGCTGCACCTGAAACCGGGGAAGGGCATGGGGTGTCTGGTACCTCAGGGGCCCCAATGTGAGATGAGTGCCTCTATATGATTTATCTTGTGTAAGGTAGTTTTATGACCCTCATCACTGTAGTATTTGGGTGCTTCACAGTCTTTACTGTATCTACCCTCACAGCTTCCCTGGGAGGCAGGGCAGTGCTATTATCGGGAAACTGAGACACAGAGAGGCTAAGGGACTTGCCCAGTGTCACACAGGGAAACTGGGGCAGAGCAAGGACTTGAACCTGGATCTCACAAGTCCTAGGCTAATGACCTAGCCCCTGGGCCATACCATAATATACAGAATGGTTCCCAGTTCCACTGTGCTGCATGGCCAATATCTTCCCCTTCCCTAAACAGCCTGTGCTGTATTTCATCCTCTCAACTCCTCCTCAGGGAGTTCTTGGACACTGGTGCTACTCTGCTTGCTATGCTGTCTGGGACATCTTAGTTGGGGAGGGGAATGCAGGTGGCAGTGACTGTCTGTGTCCACCTGACATTGCCCTCCCTTTTAGAGAACCTTGGTGCAGCTGTGGCCATGATGTCAGGCTCCAGCCTTGTCCAAGGGGTGGTGAGATTCCTGCAGGTCTCCCCAGAGAAGTGTCTCATTGAAGGGACCATTGATGGTCTGGAGCCAGGGTTGCATGGGCTGCACGTCCATGAATTTGGGGATGTCACAAACTCTTGTGACAGGTAAGAGACCTCTCCCCTGCAGGGAGGTGTTGCTGTCCAGTATAGCAGCCCGGGGTTTGCAAAGGTACTTATGGGAAATGGGTGCCTCCCAACTTAATGGCATTTAGTGTCAAGATTCCCATTTAACAGATGGGGAAACTGAAGCACTGAGAGACAAAGGGAGGGATCTTCCTAAGGTCAGTGGCAGGCCCTGTAATAGAACCCAGGGCTCCCAGCCCAGTGCCCTCTCTACTAGGCCCTCCGTTTTTCAGCAACAGTGTCAGCAGATGCACTCTTCACAAGTTTAATGAGATTGGCCTTTTCTTGAAGAGCCTCTCGGGGAGGCACGGAGACACAGCAAGAGGACACGAGCTGTGAGGGGATGAGGCTGTTTCCCAGTTCAGCTCCTTCCCCTTTGGCCAGTGCACATTCCAGCCCTGTGTTGAAATGTAGAGTGGAGCAGGTAACAGGCCAGATCTCTCTGGAGGCTGTGGTGTGAGGCCTCTGCACTAAGTCATACTGTCTTCCTTCTTTTCCCCTCAAACAGTTGTGGAGACCATTTCAACCCAGACGGGGAGCGTCATGGGGGCCCACAGGATGCACACAGGGTGAGTTCTGGTCATGTTCGTGCATTCTGCCCTCACTGTCAGTGCTGGCTTCAGTGCCCTTTGGTAACGCTAGCGGGCACTGCTGCAGGGAGAGGAGTGAGTGCCTCTGCGGGGGGTGCTCTCCTCTCTGTCAGTGCTCACCCCAGTGTGATGGAAGGGGAGGCTGTGCTGCATGGAGCTGGGGGCTCAGTAGGGCACTCTCCCCTGAGTCAGTTCTGTGGGTGACTAGGGGAGAGTGGGTGACTTGATGGGGGTGCTCTTCTTTGGCAGTCAGTGCTGAGGAGGCACGGGGGTTGACTCAATAGAAGGCAAGCCAGAATGAAACAGTCAATCACCTGTCCAGAGACAGCAAAGACTTCAAACATTGCAATTCTCCAAGAAAAGGCACCTTTCCCAGTCCTCAGGCTGCCACATTCCTGCCTCTGCTGCTCTTGGGGGCTTCTGAGCAATGGTCTCCATTTGCATGCCCACATTAGTTGGCTCTCACTTTGCCATATGGGGCCAGACACAGCCTAGCTTTGAAACAAACTAAACTGAAATACTTGTCCAACACAGCCTGATCACAGCCCACAGAGTCCTTATCCACCTCCTTGGAAAATAACAATTGTTTTCTTTGAAATTTTGAAAAACAAACATTTCCCCTCAAAATCTTTCCATGAAAATGTATACAATTTTTGTTTTCAAAAACTGTTTTCGGTTAAACATAAGGTTTTGGGGCCATTTCTTTGTCAAAATTCCAGAAATATTCACCCAAATACTGGTTTTGGTTGAAAAGCTAATTTTTTTTCAGCCAGAAAAGAATTTGAGTGAAGAAAATTCGCTCTGATCTTGCTGTGTTTTGTGGTTCAAGTCAAAGTTCCCAGGGTCTGACTTTGTGGGTGGATGCTCTGTTCCAGCATCTCGGAGACCTTGGCAATGTGCTGGCTGGCAGCGATGGAAGGGCAGACTTCCAGATGGAGGACACCCAGCTAAAGGTGAGGTCCCCTGATCTGCACAAGGGATCGCTGGGGAGACACCAGTGGGAGCTGTGTCAGATTAGGGCATGTTGAGGGTCCTACTATTCCTTTCAGAAAGGCATCACTACAGTGGATCAGAACAGCGAGCCCATCCAGCTGTCTCACAGCTGCTTTAGAGGAAGGGGCTCGCAACCCTCCATTAGGCTTTGATGGGATAACCTCACTCTAAGGAACATTCCTCCTGACCCCATTTGCTAGGGGAAGACTCTGTGTTGAAATGGAGGGATAACTCCTTTCCTAAGCTCTAGGTTCTCCTAATTATAACTCCGGACACTTGATAGAGATGAGGAGAATGTCGAATCCTATTAAACACTTTTGCTCTTAGGGATATCATAGGAACAGATGAACTGCCTGAATAGCTCAGACCCATGGGCCATGTCGCTCAGGATCTCTTCTTCCACAGGGCCCAGCACCAGGTGCTTCAGAGGAAGGCCTGCCTCCAGTAGCTGATGTGGGATATTCTGCCCCCAGCAGTAGGTCTCACCCTGGTCTCTAACAGTTAAACTAGTCAAAACCCTGAAGCAGTAGGTGTAATATCCCAGGTGGGAAGGAGGGAGCAGAAAGAGTATGTAGCAGCTTGGGGCTCCCTCTGCTTTCCCTTCCTCTAGTCAAAACCTTCCGTCAGCTGCTCTTCTGGGAACTGCAGGAGTGGGGTCTCATCTTCCCTCCAGACTCACCCCCTTCTGGCCGATGGGCCACCCATATGGTGCAGTGGGACAGGGAGCCGAGCTCCTGGGGAGGGGACAGAGGCTGAGATGGGAGCAGTCAAAGGGAAGGTAGGGTGCAGGGGTGAGCCATTATTCCCTGAGAGTTCCTTTAGAGCTGATTGCACTTTCCCAAGCTCTAGGATACAAGCCCCTCTCCAAGCTGTGCCTGGATGCACTGGTTCTCATCATGCAAAAGTCCCTTCTCAGGACTGTACTGGGCTCTGCCAGGGGAGCTGGGGATCCACACATGCAACAGGGATGGCCAAAGGCTGTGATCCTTCCTAGGTCTGGGACATCATCGGCCGCTCTCTGGTGGTGGATTCTGGTGAGGACGACCTTGGCCGTGGGGGTCACCCACTCTCTAAAGTCTGTGGGAACTCTGGTGAGAGGTGAGGAGCCAGGGGGAAGAAGTAGGTGCCAGGGGAGTAGCTCAAGGCAGCATCTTGCTGGCACAAATACTTGAGGGTCAAGCTGACAGACCGGGCAGCAGCATATAGGAATGGGATCAACTGTGAGCATGGGAGGAAAGACGGCTTAGCCTAAGGGAGCTACAGGAAGTTGAGGGGGGTCAGTGTCTCTTCCTCTCCTTATCCCTCCTGCGAAAGGGGCATGAGGCAATAGTGGGATCAGCAGCTATGGTCAAATGAGAGGTTAACGCCTCTTTATTGTACTCTTGCACTGTAACGAGTAAGATGTGTCTGGCCTTGCCTGACCTCTGACTGGGCAAATGGCCAGGTCATGGGACTGCCCATTCAGGCTGCAGTGGCTGGCGCCCCTGGCAGCACAGCATCTGCTAATGCTCCCTCCCTCCCTTCCAGGCTGGCCTGTGGGATCATTGCCCGATCTGCTGGGCTGTTCGAGAACCCCAAGCAAATCTGCACCTGCGATGGCGTGACGCTGTGGGAGGAGCGGGAGAAACCAGTGGCAGGGCCAGGCAGGAGGATGCTTGGCCAGCCTGCCTCTCACCTGTAGGATTATGACTTTCCTTTCTCCACATTGTGCCTACTGGTTGTTGCTCTATGCTGGGGCTCAGTGTGTTTCTAACATCAAAGGGGTGGCACTTTGAGCCTGCAGTTTGGGAGAACTGACGTGAGCTTTAGGGGGGGACTAGACTTCTCCACAGCATCCCTGTCTCATACCGCAGTCTCGTTCTTCTATTGCCAGGCTTTGAGCAGTTTCATGTCCTGATCCTTCCCCAGCTGGGTGCTGCTAAACTCGCTACAGACAATGTCTTCGTTTTATAGGGGACCTGTAAATAGACTCTGCAGTTTTTTGCTGCTTTGGGATTTGTAAAGGCAGTGAAAAAAGCATCTTAATATTTCCTCTCTTGCTTATTTGTTCCTTTTTAAACAGCACGTATATCAAGGGTGGTTTTGCTGGGGGAACTAGAAAGGGGGAGGCAGGGAGCTTGGCAGCTCTCTTGTGATTGCTTTTGCACTAAGTAGATGGGTTGGGGGATTGAATCTTTAATAATAAAATATTATCTAGTTCATATCTAGTACTCTGAATCAGCATATCACCAAGCACTTTACAAAGGGGTTTAGTATCATCTGCATTTTACATATGAGGAAACTGAGGCACGGGGGGCAGTGATTTGGTCAAGGTCACCTAGCAGGCTCGTGGCAGAGCTGGGTTTAGAACCCATGTTTCCCGAACCAGTGCTCTTTCTGCTAAGCTACATAAACAGATAGGACATTGTCATTAGTTGTTGGAGTTACATAAGTATCTACAGGAAACCTGCAAAAGTTTCTTTGAGCTCAGGATCAAAGTTCCTTGCTGCTTTACTTTCCCGACTGGTTTGGGAAATCTGTCTGGCAGTAGCCAAGGCTGCAAGTGCTGTGGATTGCATGCATTGCAGAAGAGGAAGTGCTGAGCTACCTATGCCTGACAGATGTTTCTAGATAACTCCAGCCTGAGCATAGGCAGCCAGAGAGGAGGGCCTGGGTTAGGCTGCAGCCTGTTTTCCATTTAAAATCAACTGTGGAGGCTGAGATGACTTTGAGTATCTTTCCTGTGCACTGAATCTGTCATTAAATATTTTCGTGCTTGCACCCTGCTGTCTTGCTGCCCAAGGTGATCAGCTGCATTGTGGTGGTGCCCAGTCCTCTCTCTGACGTCTACTGTGCAAGATGCTGTATAAATTCTCTGGGATAGGATCCAGGAGGGGGTGGCAGGTGCCCTGGAGGTGGGGGATTCGGGAAACGGGGCTCCCTAATCTCCCAGCAGGAGAGTGGGGGAGACCCCCTCCCCCTCCCAGCTGGGGCGAGAGGGTTGGGGATGGAGTAGGTCTTGTGACAGAAGAAGAACATGGTGGGGTCACTGGGTGTGGACGGAGCCTGCCTATCACGGTGCCTTAGCCTGAGGGCGAGACCGAGCACTCAGCACGTGCGTAGCGGGTGCACCATTTTGTTTACTGGCCAGTTAACAACGCAAGGTCAGGCTCTGCGCATGTGCCCGGAGGCCCGGGTAGGTGTATTCGTCACTACGCAAGGGAAGGGACACGCCGGAAATACGCAGGCGCGCTAGGGCTGGTGGCGTGGACTGTGACGGATGTAAAACAAAGGTTACAGACGGTTGGGCCTCGAGTGCGCAGGCGCAACGACGTTGCTAGGAGAAGAGCGGAGGCGCGGATGGAGAGGCAGGAGTGCGCAAGACAACAGCAGCACGCAGGCGCGGCATTAGCCGAGGGTCGCTCTTCGCAGGCGCAGTTGCTTGTAGGTGGTGGCAGTTAGCGCGCTGCGCAGGCGTGTTGGCGGCGGGGTGGTGCTTTCCTCTTTCCTTCCCCTCTGAGCGTTCGGAAGGTCTGAGGTCCTGCCGCCATTTTGTCAGCGTCCCGGTGCCAGCTCGGCCGCGGCCATGCGTCCCGGAGTGAAGCTGTTCGTGGGGAACGTGCCTGAGGAGGCCACGGCCGAGGAGCTGGGCGAGCTGTTCACGGGCGCGGTGGGCCCGGTGCTCGGCGTGGCCCTCATGAAGCAGTTCGCTTTCGTGCACCTGCGGGATGAGGCGGCCGCTGTCCGCGCCATCGCCCAGCTCAACGGGCACCAGCTGCACGGCCGCCGCATCGTGGTGGAGCCATCCCGCCCGCGGCCCACCAACACCTGCAAGATCTTCGTGGGTAACGTTTCGGCGGCCTGCACCAGCGGAGAGCTGCGGGCGCTCTTCCAGCAGTACGGGCCCGTAGTGGAGTGCGACGTGGTGAAAGGTACCGACCCCCCGGGCTCCCTAACATCCCCCTCCCCGGTACCGGCCCGTGGTGGAGTGTGGTGTGAAAGGTATCAACCCCGGGACAGGGACCCCCGCCCCCCCACCCCGGATACCAGCTTATGGTGGAGTGTAACGTGGTCAAAAGGAGCGACTCCAAGGTTCCCTGCCCATGGTGGAGTGCGACATGGACTCCTCCCACCCATAGTCCTGGCTGGTAGTGGATGCGACGTGGTCAGAGCCCGACCCCTGGGATATCACTCTTCCCGGGACAGGGACTTCACACACCTGCTACCAGCCCATGGTGGAGTGCGACACGGTGAAAGGTACCGACCCCTGGGTTCTCTGACCCAGCCCTGGTACCTGCCTGTGGTGGAGTACAACGTAGTCAAAGTTAGTGACCCCCAGGATCCTCAAGCCCCCCACCCCTGGTACTAGCCTGAGGTGAGGCAATGTGGTCAAAGGAACCAACCCCTGAGATTTCCCGCCTCCCCCCAGTCCCTAGAGATTCTACTCTCTCAGTACTGGCTCATGGTGGAGTGCGATGTGGTGGAAAATACTGACCTCCAGGTTCCATGGCCACCTGGTGCCGACCTGTGGTGAAAGGTTCCCTCTGCTGGGTTCCCCAGTCGCCCCCACCCCAACTTTGGTACTATCCCATGGTGGAATGCAACATGGTAAAAGGTACCAACCCCTGGGCTCATTTTCCCTCCTCCCTCACAGACCCATGGTGGAGTGTGATGTGGTCGGGTGGTTTCCGGCACTCCCCACCCTCAGTACAGGCCTGAGATGGAATGTGATGGGGCACAGATGCCAACTCTCTCTTCCCCCATGGGGTAGGAATCCCTTCAACCAACCTCTCCCTGGGGCTGGAATCCCCTCTCACCAACCTCCTTTCCCAGCAGTATGGGCCCATGAGTCATGATTAAGGCTACGATTTAATCATGGGTATTTTTAGTAAAAGTCATTGACAGAAACAAAAAAATCATGATTTATACCATTAATACCCCGACTGAATCTTAGGTGTGGGGGAAAGCCCGTGGCACCAGCTGTAGAGGGGGAGCTACTGGGGATAGGGAGCCTTGGGGGCCAGCGGCTGCTCCAGCACCCTGGGACTGATGCTGAGAGCTGCCAATCTGTGGCTGCTCCTGCTGCCCTGGCACCGTCAACCGAGCGGCTGGCTCTGGGGCCGTCTAAGCGGCTGAGTGCTGCAGAAAGTTACGGAATCCATGACTTCCGCCAAACACGGAGCCCTAATCATGATGGAGTGTGTGATGAGATCCCTGGAGTGCAGCCTGGGACTGTGGGACCGCTGTGCCCCCTGAACTTTCCAGCCTGGGCTGTCTCTCACAATACCTTGCTAGTGACCAGCAGTAAACCCCTCCAAGCACTGTTATCATTCAGCACAACTGCATGTGGTGCCACACACCCACCTAGATTGCATGAATGCTCCCAGAGCCACTCATGAATCACACAGGGAAAGGCACTAACCCAATCTTCCCAGCCTTGCATCCCAGACACTGCTCAAGATGAGTAATGCAGATTTATTAATTGGTTCACCACTTCATCAATGGAAAGTGGATATACATCAGCCTTTGCAAAACCTGAGCAAATTTGCCACACGCTTCATACAAACTCACTGCTAAAGAGAAACAGTAAAACAAATTTATTGACAACAAAAGATTTTAAGTGACTGAGTGTTACGCACAAAGTCAGAGTTAATTACCAAAAGTACATAAAATATAAGCACACAATCTAAAATCTCAACCCTGTTAGACTGGGTAACATCTAGATCAGGGGTCTCAAACTCAAATGACCACAAGGGCCACCTGAGGAATAGTACATTGGCCTGAGGGCTGCATTACTGACCCTGCCCTTGGCCCTGCCCTCACTCCACCCCTTCCATGAGGCCCTGTCCCTGTCCCACCCCTTCCCTGCCCCTATTCCAACTCCTTCCCCAAAATCCTCTCCCTGACCCCAGGAGGTGCAGGTGGGGTGAGTTGGGGGCTCAGGGCAGGGAGTCGGTGCGGCAAGGGGCTCAGGGAAGTGTGTTGGGGTGCGGCAGGAGGTCGGGGCAGGGGGTTCAACTGCAGGAGGGGTGTGGCATGAGGCTCAGGGAAATGGGTTGGAGTGTGGCAGGGGGTCAGGTGTAGGGTGCAGTAGGGGGCTCAGGGCAGGGGGTTCGACTGCAGGAGGGGCTTCGGGGGGGGCGGGCGGGCTCTGACCTGGTGCAAACTGGGGTCAGGGCAGTCTCCCTGCCTGCCCTGCCCCTGTTCTGCTCCGGGAAGCGGTTGGAATGTGGGGGAAAAGAGGAGCAGGGGTGTGTGTGTTGCTGTTGCTTCAGGCACTGCCCCCAGCATCTCCCATTGACAGGGAATGGGGAACCGCAGCCAGTGGGAGCTGCTGGCTGCTGGGTTGGAGCAGCTCTAGGTAAACGCTGGGGGGAGGGCGGAGGGGCCATGAGGAGCTCATGGGCCACAGAAAATAACCTGGCGGGCTGCATATTTGAGACCCCAATCTAGATTTAAGCAGTTTTTTTCACTGAACTGGATTTGGAGTTCATAGTACACAGATTTCACACTTGAAATCTGGGTCAGTCTCCTCAGTTGGAGTCTTCAGAGTGTCCTTGTTGCTTGCAATGTAGGTGGGTGAAGGAGAAAGGCCCAGCATGGGGCCACTATGTTCTGTTTTATTCCCTCAGTCCCATGTGCTTGTGGATCACAAATCCAGGCATGTCTGGGGGCATTGCTGTCTCCAGCCAGGATTGAGCAATTCCCCTGGTATGGCCTCATGCAGGTGAGTCATTGAATTATAGCTCCTTTGCTTGGACAATGGTTGTTGATGTAACGTTTGGTTACTTGCCTTGCTGTTGCCCCTGGGGAGCTATTATCTGACTGATTCCCCAATTGACAGCATGTTTTAGTGACAACCATACAACACAATTCTCATAACTTCATATACATTAATGATATACATATATGCATAGAGAAATGACTTTCAGCAGATAACCTTTCCCAGATACCTTATAAGGCATGCTTTATATGTAAGATCACGGTTATATCAAAATGAGGAATATGGGGGTTACAGGACGCTCCATCAAGATATAGAACGTCAGAGTGTAACAGCTGAAGATATCAATCCTCTCAATGGAGCAGGGCCCACACCACACAACTAAGTCTAATATCTTGCTTCACCCTAGCAATTTCAGCCTGTGGTGAAGTGCCACATCATTAAAGATACTGACCACTTGATTATGGGCAGACACTTCCTCCCTCTCTTTCCTTTTCTTCCCAGCAATATGGGCCTGTAGTGGAGTGCCAACATCCTCATGAGGTGGAGACCCCCACCAATATCAATCCAGCAGTATGCATCTGTGAAGTGAGATGTTACCATATGTACCAATTCCCCACATTTTTCTTGGGACATATACTACCCCTAACTCCTCCCTGCAGCAGTGGGGGACTGTGTGGCCTCTTTAGCAAAGCATATAACATCAAAAGTACCAGTCTTCCCATGGAGCAGGTATTGCCCCCAATCTCTCTGTCCTGCAGTAGTGGGGAGTGGCAGAGGCTTTTTCAGCAACCTGGGCCTGAGGTATAGAAATTGCCCCCTATCTGGGGGCAGACACCCCTTCTAATCCTTCATGAAGCAAACAATGCCCCCCAAATTCCCTGTCTTTGCACCAGCAGGGAGTTACTGGAGTTCTTTTGGCAGTATGAGTCTTTAATGTGACCTAAAAGGTGCCGACTGCATCAATCCTCACTCTCCATGGGGCAGATACTCCCCATAACCCCGTGCCCCCCATACATACACCAGAGATGAAGGGGTTGTTCCAGGTATTGTGGCAGAGTGCAACATCAGCAAAGGTACTGACTGCTCCCAACCCCCCTTTCACGGAGCATTTACTTTCTTCCACCAGCAGGTGGGTAAACATCCACTCTAAACTTCCTGGGGCAGCTACTTACTTAATCCATATTCTTCTGCCACAGCAAGGAGCTGTGTGAGGCCTCTTCCAGGAGTATGGATGCATGGAAGAGTACACTGACAAAGGTATTCACCACCCCATCCCACCTCACCCCTTCAAGGAGCACGTCCCCCTCTCAATTCAACCCCTATACCTGCTGGAGATGTGAGGTCTCTTCAGTTGGTACAGGCGGGTGATGAAGTGTGACATCAAAGGTGTCAACAGCATCTAACATTCTCCCAGTCCTTCTCTGTGACAGTGTGGTCTTTGCAGGTGAGTGGAGGTGCTCTTCCAAGGGGAGAAGAATGCAGAAATAGGGCACAACCATTGCAGCAGCCAGAAGGTTGAGGGGAAGAGTAAAGGAGCAGAGATCTCATACAACCTGGTCACTGTCAGGAGAATCAGAGGGAGACATGGATAGAGGAAGGATAGCAACCAGAAGAGGAAATACGGGGTCATATTTTGGATGGTGGAGCCATCAGGCAGAGTTCAAGAGACAGTGGAAAGAACCCCAGCAGCTTCCTTTTATATCAGTCTGACCAATATGTTTCATCCTCTGGCCCTTTGAAGTCTGGTAACATTTTCGAGTGAACGTGGGAGTGTATGGGCAGGAGAGATTAATGGGGTAAATTGGACAAGACAAATATAGTCTGAGGATTTAGGTTGCAGGGCAAGAGAGAAGGTCTAATAAAGCAGGAGAGATGAGTGAATAGGATTCACAATTATTGTTCTAGCTTCACTGGAATTTGGCAGACTTTATAATCATTAGAGTCAACTGTTTGACTACTATCTGATGAATGCTGCTGAAATTCATTGAACAATATATCTTAAATTATCAGCTACTCCATCAGCTCCAGTAACGCAATTATTACATAAAATGATGATTTAAGTTCTGGAGCTAAACAATTACCGTTGCTTTCTATTGAAATATTATGGTAGCACAGGCATTTATCTCTAGCTATTAGACTTAGATGTAGAGTTAGTACCTGTCAGGTACATTTCTCTAAGCCTTAGATAGTGTCCTCAAAGGTGGATAAATTCTCATACGTGCACCCTGAACCATCAGGCAGTTCATGAGCCTATTGTCAAATACATCATTTCAGAGTTGCCAACACCTCTCTACTTGTCCTGGAATACCAGTGATATGGGCCAGTGACTGGGTGAGGTACTGTTGAAGGCAACCACCCTACTTCTCTCCTGCATAAAAATGCCCTTTTATATCCTGCGCCATTTTCTAATGTCCCGGAGCCGCCGTCATGTGTGATACTTATAGGGGAACATTTAATGGACATACTACCATCACCCCTTTCCCTTATGTAGGAGCTGTACATTGAGTGAGATACATTAGCTATGGTATCTCAGGGCCAGTAACCAATTTGGCACTCTTTTCAGCTTCATGCCACCTTTGAATGCCTCATTCCTCTAATTACTTGTATAATCAGAGGTAATTTCTCTGCTCTCTAGGACACAGTCATGGAGCAGGGGTTGGTATTCCTTTCCGTTGCATCTGCAGAGCTGTTTCGAGTGATATGAACCTGCCACCAAATGCAACGTGTAACCATTTCTCCTTTACTAGTGTAAATACCCCTTCCAGGCCAAGCCTCTGTGCCCATGCAGATGTTGTTAAAAACAATACCATAACAGCCAATCAGCTACAGTTCTGTTGGAGCCCATATACACCTGTATCATCCCAGAACTTCTAGGGGACTGCACAACTTTGAAGAGCTGGCCAAAGCCCATAATCCAGGGTAATGAAAGGTAACAGGCTTCCTTGCCTCAAGGGCTTGGGAGCAGTTCCATCCCCAGAGCCTAGCAGGGGGAATAGCAGTAGCTTTCTGTGTTAGTGCTCTCTCTTCCCCCTTTCCTCTTATTTCCTTTTAGCTATCTTTCTCTTTTGGTGCTATATTATTTTCCTTTACCACCTTTTTACTGCCTTTTTGTTTGTCTATTTGCAAAGAGCTCCATGCAGCCTCCCTTTCCTCTAAAGGTACACTTCATGGCACAGGAAATATCCCTTAATCTTGGTCGACCCCTTGCCCTTTCTCATAGGGGGTTAACTTTCTCTTGCTTTCAGCATGGTGTTTTGGGAGAAAATAATTTTCCTAATCCAAATATTATGGCTAAAAAGGGCCCCCTCTCCCACAGCAAATACCCCTAACTTTTCATCCGCTATATTCAAATATTGTGTGGCAGACTTCCCAGCTTCCTGGCTCAACCAAATGAGCCCAGTGTACTCAGAGTCCTGTCTGCACATGAGCTGTGTGTTTCTTCTGAATGTTATAAAGTTCTTCATCCAGGGCACTGAATGAAAGGCGGCATTTCCTGGACCTAATATTAAATACAACATGCTCTCCCCATACTGTGTGCTGCCTGTTGCTGCAGTTGGGCTACCGTTCTCTCCTCGGGGCCCAGCTCAGCTTTGCAGTGCCTGAGTGTGCCATGGACTCATTTCAGAGTTTGGTGGCGTGGAACAATAGCATCTCTAATTGCATAATTATTTCCCCTTTCTACTGAGGTAAATAAGGCCTCTTACACATGGTCCCAAGAAAAAACTGCCAAGTGTCACCTGTTATATGGGCTAGATTTGAGTGACCTAGACTCGCGGTTGATTGTGATCTGATTAACTGTAACCAACAGAACATGTGTGTACTAGTGCCACTGGAGGCATGGTCTATTAACTTTTTCTTCACCGTAAATAACAATCCCTTCCCTGTGCCATGCCTTGCACAGCCTGATTTGAGGATGGAGAAAGATCTCAATTTTGGTGTTGCAGCTGCAGTTTTTCCCTTCAAAGGATCTTGCCAGCCTTTCTGCCCAAAGCTTTGGCCTAGGGCTTGATGTTTTGGGCTCAGGCCTGGGCCCAAGTCCCCCATTTAGCATGAGAACCCTTCGCTATGGCCCTCTGCATTTTTGTACTGATTTGCTAATACTGTTGCTGAGTGTCTTATCCTCAAAGGTTGTATAGCAAAGTTGCTGCTTTTTCCTCTACCAGTCATCACTTGACCTGACCAATTCAAGAGTATTCAGCCTGCCTTCTGTCATGCAATTTATATAATTTATGCCACGTGCCAAATGTTCACCATATAGGAACTGACCAGCACAGATGCTTCCATATGCTTTGTTCATTGAGCAATAGGGAGCCCTTTCTCCAGGGTTCTAATGTGCTCAGAAAGTACTGAGCTTTGGGATCTGTTTTAATTCAGGAAGAGAATGAAAGAACCAAACCATAAATAGTGGTGATGGCTCTTCTGTAATTACTGGAGAAAGTGAATTCTGAGTGATTCACCTGAATTGCTTTAATGCCCTTATTTTCACTTGCAGGTGGTTGATAAAAGTCCAGTATGGTGTAATCTGCACAGCCAACTCAAGTGTGTTAAGATGCTTGCTGACTTCTCAAGAGACTTTGAGAGATTTATTTTTCAATATTTTTAGCTGCCTAGGTCTGAGCAAGTCATGATTCCTATAGCACTACTCTATTTGGACTAGATTACCAAGGGATGTGGGAAATTCTTCATCAGTTGGAGTCTCTCTGTTGAAATTGTAAAAAGAACAGGAGTACTTGTGGCACCTTGGAGACTAACAAATTTATTTCAGCATGAGCTTTCGTGAGCTTTAGCTCACTTCTTTGGATGCATAGAATGGAACACACAGACAGGAGATATTTATACAAACAGAGAACATGAAAAGGTGGAAGTATGCATTATTAATGATCACTTCAAAAGTTTTTTTTCTCCTGCTGATGACAGCTCATCTCAATTGATTAGACTCTTCCTGTTAGTATGATTATAATGGTCCCTTCTGGCCTTAAAATCTACAAATTTAATCTGTGAATCTGTTTTCATAGACCTGATCATCACACATGAACAACAGATTGTTATGCCCACTTACTGAAAGATTGCACCATAACAGTATTGCTGAAACTACTTTTCTAGTGCAGAGTCCTTGGGACCACCTACTTCTATAGGCAGAAATCAGCTGCAGCATTACTGGTGTCCAAAAAATACCAGCTTCTCACCATTCACCAAACATGAAGGGCAGTAACAAGGGCAGGCAAGAGCTCCATAACTCCTTGAAGTATATAAGGCCTTGCTGAACTCAGGGGAAATCCCAAGGTTTCATTTGGCCCTGCTGGTAATAGCAGAAGGATGGTTGTGGGTACTTTTAAGAGAGCCTGTGAGGTATTGGTGCAGCTGATGTGTTTCGACACTGCAGATATTGTTGTCTATACAATCGGATGTTTTTCTAGCACAACAGTTTGGATCACTGGAAGCCAGCCTTGCTGGTAGGGACCCATTGGGCCAAGTGAGCCTTTGGGAAGGAGGGATGGGGTTGTGGGTACAGCATGGCCCCAACTCCTTCATTTCCAGATTAAATTTGGTATTTCCATTCTGTTTTGTTGGTTGAGAAAGACAGCCTATTTGTGAAGTAGGACAGCAGAAGCCATGTTTAAACACTAAGAATCCTTACCATGGCACTTATGAGTTCCCAAGCCTACAGAACCCCTGGAGAGGTGCTCACCAGGGACAGTGCAGCTTCCCATGTTGCTGGTCCCAAGTCAGCCCTTGCATACTGGGATTCAGTACACTGGAAAAGTCTCCAAAAAAATGATCTTGTGAGCTGTGCTCAGCCTGCTGAGAATGTCTAGTCCATGAGTAGCCAGTTACTTTCTCCTCCTTGTTCATTATAAAAGGCTGGAGACTCTCCAGAGGCAAATAAATTGAAATGACTTGCCACGGCCCTCAATATAGGAGTGGAGGAATAGCACAGCCTGGATTCTGGATTGTAGCAGGGAAGTTGAGCAATGGGGTTTGTGTGGGCTGATTTTCATCCCGTGAGCCATTAATTCGCACGGTGTCCTCTGCGTGTAGGGGTTGGCTCTATGTCCTCTAGAATACAGGGATCTAAATTATGAAATATTGGATTAGGTATTTGCTTTGTGTTCAGTAAAATTCTAGTTTCTTGTAAGTGTATTTTTTCTAAACTGTTTTAGAATTACTGCTGTTGGAACATTCCCTAGCTCCTGAGGTGTCATAAATGTCACTTAAAGTGTTTTGCTGGTATAGATTGGAATTATGCTTATAAGAAGATATCAGTCTAGATTTCGGTGTGTAAGATAGTTATCTGAGCCTCTGTAGCTTTGAATTTGCTATACAGACACCCCCCCGACTTACCCAATCGTTCTGTTCCAGAAAGCCTGATATACAATTTGAGTTACATAAGTCGGAAATGTATACCCGTACATTATGCAAAAAATTCCACAACTCGAAAATCCTATTTCTATTTTATGGAACTTTATCCATAGGTGCGAATTTGTGTAGGTCGGGTCTTGCATAACCCTGAGAGAGTCTGTAGCTATTATATTCAACCTGAGGTCCTGCCACAGACTATTTTATTTATTATTATTTTAGAAAAAACTAAGGGTAACCATACTGTTTCTGTAAGTGAGAGGTGATGATACCAAATTATTAATGTATGTAGACTTTAAAATAACTCCTCCCTGTACTGCAAGTGAAAATGTCAGTGGATTTGGTTTTCTAGTATGATGCAGTGCAGAAAATGTGCCTTTTTAAATAAAAAATAAGTTGAGAAACTAGAGGTAAATCTTCCTGAAATACTAAATTTTTCGATGTAATTGTAAAGCTTACCCCATACTAAGTTTCAGGATTATTAAAGTCAGAATAGTCAAGTGGCTGCTACTTTTTTGGCTTTTTAAAATATAAAAGGCGCCCAGTCTCGGTTGTAGATGTTCAGACACACTTGATTTTCACATATATTTAAATTGATTGTTCACTCCACTGACTAAATATATTTTATTAAAGATCCTTTCATAGATATTAAATACAGTCCTCTTAACCCTGTTTAAGTTTGTATTCTGCAGTGTAATACCTTCGACAGACTAGCGGGTTCCAAAGTAGATTAGTTTGGATGTTTTTGCAAGATTAGCATGAGCTGCTGGAAGAATCTCTAGTTTGGCTAGTATTAGTTTCCTTCCTGAAATTTCAAGAAAACTGTATTGGTTACATGTTCTTTAATGGTACAGAATGAACCAAATTCAACTCTTGTATGACTCCATAAACTTCAATTTGGCTCAGCGTGTTCAGGACTGAATGAGACAATATTGCAGAACTTAAGATTTTGGGAACTATTTGAAGGTATTTGTAAACAAACCTACTGAGCACATGGGTTTCTGTCTGTACCATGATTAGATACTGGTGGTTTTTTTTCTACATTTTTTTAGAATAGACTGCAGTTTTCATAATGTCGCAGCTATGATAAATTGGGGTAAATTAGTTGCTAGCCCGCAGTTTATTGGGAAGGCTACAATACAGACTCTCTTTATACTCAAACTGCATTTAAGTAATAGCAGAGAGATGCGCGCATCTGTTAAGTATTCAATCCTGTAATAAAATGTCTTGTCTTCTTCACTGATAACCCTCTGTCTACTTTATCAGACTATGCATTTGTTCACATGGAGAAAGAAGCAGATGCAAAAGTTGCCATCGAAAATCTTAACGGAAAGGAAGTGAAAGGAAGAAGAGTCAATGTGGAACTCTCTACTAATGTTCAGAAAAAGGGGGCAGGACAAAATGCCCAGGCAGGCACCAGTACTGACAAGAGCAAGAGAGCAAGTGTGGACTTTAGAGAGAAATATCAACCCAAGATCGACGGTTATGAGCAGCTTAGGCCTACAGACTCTACATATCCATCAGTCTCTGCAGGATACGCTGCATCCTCTCTCTATGATTATCAGCAGCGCTTCGGTGGTACCAACCCTTCAAGCAAATACAACTCCTTTGACACTCAGACAAGACAAGCATCTCCCTCATATTTTGGAAGGGACAGAAGCCCAATTCGACGATCACCAACAAGAATCGGCTTTGCCACTGTGTCGCTACCCATGACAGCACAACCAGCATCCTACAGAGCTCAGCCATCAACTTCACTGGGTGCAACCTACAGAGCCCAGCCCTCTGCATCTCTCGGAATGTCTTACAGACCCCAGCCAACAACGGGACAGGCAGCATCTTACAGGGCCCAGCCCTCGACCTCACTTGGAAATACTTACAGAACCCAGTCCTCTGTTTCACTAGGAGCTTCTAATACCCAGCCTGCAGCCTCATCACTGAATTCCTACAGCGCCCAGGCTGCTGCTTACAATACCCAGGCTGCAGCTTCCCAGTTAGCCTCTTATGGGGTCCAGTCCACAGCAACACTAGCATCATCCTATGGAGCTCAGCCTTCAGCCTCGCATGCAGCCTCTTATGGTACTCAGCCTGTGGCTGGTTACTCAGCCTCCTATGGAGCTCAGCCAACAGCCACACATGCAGCCTCTGCCTATGCAGCTCAGCCTGCGACTGGTCACACAGCCACTTATGGAGCACAGCCTGTGGCCACACACGCAGCCGCCTATGGAGCCCAGCCTGCAGCCAGCCACTTGGCTTCTTATGGAGCCCAGCCTGTGGACAGCCACTCCACTTCTTATGGAGCCCAGCCTGCAGCTACTCTCTCAGCCTCATATGGTGCTCAGCCTGTGGCTGGCCATTCAGCCTCGTATGGCGCCCAGCCTGCAACTGCTCTCGCAGCCTCGTATGGCGCCCAGCCTGTGGCCGGCCATTCAGCCTCGTATGGCGCCCAGCCTGTGGCCGGCCATTCAGCCTCGTATGGTGCCCAGCCTACAGCTGTGCTCTCAGCAACCTATGGCGCCCAGCCTGCATCCGCTCTGGCTGCATCTTATAGCAATCAGTCTGCAGCAGCTTCCTACAAATCACAGTTCTCTGCTCCACTGACCACACCCTATAGAACACAGTCTTCAAACTCAATGTCAGCTTCATATACAGCACAGCAGCCCTCCTCCGTTCCCTTGGCAGTCACTTTCAGAGCTCAGTCTGTGACTGCCTATGATGGACCAACCCAGCTTGGACAACAAGCAACCCCGTATTTGGGACTGTCCCAGTCTGCTGCTGCTGCTGCCGCCATCGCACCACCATATGAACGCACCCGTCTGTCTCCTCCACGGAGTGCTGGCTATGATGATCCTTTCAAAAAATCATCTGCTTTGGCTAAAAGGTATGCTGCTAAGCCAGTGATAATACTTTGCACATAAATAGAGCCTCTCATCCAAGGATCTCGATGTGCTGTCCAAGGGACTAGAGGCAGTCAGACTCAATACAAGTCTATTGGTCTTCGCCTTTATAAACTTGGTTCTGCTTCACCAAAAGGTGGAAATTCCCCTGCTAATACATTACACTAACTTACTGTTCTGGAAGCATTGACAGGGTGGGAGGTGAAACTTGATGCATTATTAAAATGACAAAATGGCTTCCCACTCTGGCAGTAATACAGATCCTTACCTAGTCTACCCCCTTACAATTTCTTTGCTTCTGGTGCGTCTGGCTAGGGTGAAGGGTGGGATAACATGCTGGCGTACCCCTCTTACTGGTCTGCAGATTCTACTGGATATTTATTTAGTGTTTTCTTACAGTTTTGTGTGAAAGTTGCAAGATTGGCAGCCCTGGGGCCTGGAAATTTCTTCTACCTAGGGCATGTATACCCCAGACAATGGCATTGCAGATTTCTTGCACTCTACCACAGACAGTGTGCCTTATCCCTCACTTGGAACAACAACTCTTAGGGCTAAGATGGGGAGTTCAGTTTCTCTCACAAGTTGGCACCTCTACTTAGACTGCGAATGAAAGACTCAAACTACTGTCGGTTGTGGTGGTGCCGTGTTGTAGGTGCCTGTTCTCTAGAAACTGGACTGAGACCACCGTTACTGACCTGGACTGGATTTTAACCAGTGTCCTCAACCCCACAAGTCATCAGACCAGTCCTCCCTATTTTCAGTGCTTAATAAGTAAATGGGCTGCATTTTTTAAGAGAAATGGCAGGCGTATCCAGCTCTTGCTTTCCCATGTGCTATTTACTTGTCTAAGAGTTGGGGGAAATTTAACATGTATATTTGAGGTATCCACTGAAGGAGGTAAAAGACAGTTAAGGAACTGTTCTGAAAAGAACTAATTAACTCACAAGTTCCTCTGGTTTGCCTTAGTGAGACATGTACTAATAGTGTTGCTCTGCGGGTACTGTCTTCTTTGGAGAGATTCTGATCTCTCATTAGGGTCTCCCCAATATATACTGCTTAACCAGGGCGCTGTTAGGCCATTATCACAGACCCTTTCGTTTTATTCATTAAATGTCTCTTTTCTTGACCAGGTACAGTTCTGACCGCCGTTTATCTGACCTCTCAGATTACCGTCGTTTAGCAGACTCGCCACTTGTGTACCGTCATTCGCCGACAAAGTCCCCGCTGGATTATCGCCGTCTTCCAGAAGTGCATTCCGACTATGCCCGTTATTCGGGTGCCTATGGCGATTATATGCATACTGCTCGGCTACATTCTAATTACCAGCGCCGCCTGTAGTGGGGTTGGGGTTCCTGTTCCAGATGGGGGCAGTATAATTGATTACATGTTCCCAACACGCTTTCTTAGCATAAAGCCAATCTGCGTCTTTACTAGGCTGGCTTCCTCATTCAGTTCTCTGCAGATTCTGAGTTACTAAATTTCCTTCCCTCCCATGCTATCTCAGGTGTCATTACAGCCTGCCATTTTGGCTCTGTTCCTTCATGTCACTTGATTAAAGAATTATTTGAGGCGATAGTATGAGGCGTCTCTGAGACATGCTACTACATCCAACACAAATAGCATTCTCCTGGTCTTTACTTTGGGGGATTTTATTTTCAGCTGCCTTTTTTGTTGCGTTTTTAGAATGATCTGAATTTTTTATCTCAAGAAGAACCTGTGCTGCAACCCCAGGAACGATGTAGACGACTGCTGCACACTGTGTCTTTGAAAGTCGAAGACTCGAGTTCCTTCGTGCTCCAGTAGGGCTAAGAATGCCATAGCATATCTGGAATCGGTTTTTGTTTGCGACTCCTGATGCTAATGTCTCCATTAATAAGACATAAGCTACTCCTGCAGGATTCCTAATAAATGCAATTCACAATGACTGTTGCTCAGTATTGTTTTTATAACCCGAGCAATTGCTTTCTCTGAATAGAAGAGCATATGCTCTTTTATGTAACATGAAAATCCTTTTTCTTTTTACACCGGTGTTAAGTTTGCAGTAGATGTGATGTTCGAATCTATACATCTGAAATGAGTTAGTTTTTGTATTGACTGTAAATAAAATGTGGGCTATTTACAGTTTAGAAAGTTGTCTGGTGTATTTTTTTTCAGTTTAATTGGTTTCAGGGGTAATGTCCCATGTTCTTCCTTTTGTCCTAAAGGTAAATCAAAGGACTTTAATGAGTGCATACATACAGCACCACTGCAAGGCAGCCAGATCTAGGGAAGAAATGTGATAGCCAACTGGTGCACAACAGTAAAGAGAGCTGGAGTATTGTCCGAGAGCAGGCCAGATCTCTGTTCTTAAGATGTTCTGTAAGATTTATTGTTGGATCATAGGTGTACCCCTTAACAGACATGTCGGAGGTCCCGGGGAGCTTATAGTTTAAACAGAAAATGTGCTTGGGAGAAGAGCAGTGGGTGACTTCATTTCCTAAAGTGGGTCACCTATCTCCTCTTAATTCCCATTCCAAAGTACCTTTCCCCAGGAGACTGCTTGGTACCAGATTCATCTACCTCTGCAGCGTGGAGCTCTCCATCAGCTCTTCTGGGCATTTAAACCTACAATTTAAAGGTATTAGGTGTTCGCCATCTACATGATGCCAGAATTGAACTTCCAGTCCCTGCCCTGAATTTGTTACAGCATAAATTAGATCAACATGGAGCCTGAAACTGATAAAGGACAGGCATAGAGAAGGAAAGGACAAGGGCTAAGGAAATGTCTTGCCTTGAAAGAATGTTCTGAAACTTCTAAGTAAGGCAGAGTAGCTAGGAAGAAGCAAGTGGCCTACATGTTTAAGGGCAGACTAAAGGAATGATTTCTGAAGGACTGAAAATGGGGAACAGGAAAAGGATGTGTCTCTGGATGAAGACTAGTGTGGAATCAGAGGTGAGGTTAGCAAAAGAGGGGAGAAGAGGTGAACTGTGAGGGCAAGGATCAAGGAGGAGACCCACTTTCAAGTGGATTGGGGTGGGAGTGGATTTGATGAATGTTAGAAAAGATCGGACAAGAATGGTTGTGGCATGCTGGACTTTAGGGCATGTTACATCTGCAAGGATTAAGGATATTCAAAATCCCAGCTTGCTTCCTGGACTCTTCCTGATGTTCCATCTGGCTGCACCTACCACATAACATCATTGTCATCCACTGGGGTAGAACCTGCTCGCTCCCTTGTGATGGCGACACCAGTGGGTTTTTTTATTAGTAGCAATAATGTTGCTGCTCTTTCTAGGAGCTCTTTGAAGTGGAGTGATTTTGATGGACATCTTCGTCACAGGCCAGCCAAAGCGATGACTCATTAATTTCCTCCTTTAGGATGCGAGGCATTTTAATTCTTACTCTAGATTGTGTTCTCTATTGGTGAGGGCTTCTTTCCCGCTATAGGTGTCTCCTGCGTGGTAGTCGGGGCCGGCTCCAGGTTTTCTGCCGCCCTAAGCGGGGGGAGGGGGAGCTGCGGCAATGCAATCGCGCTACTGCTGAAGACCTGAATGTATTGCCCTAATAGTGGCCAGAGTGCCACCCCTTGGTATTGGCCACCCCAAGCACCTGCTTCTTTAGCTGGTTCCTGGAGCCGGCCCTGGTGGTAGTGAATAGTTTACCTTTGTATTTACTCAGTCCCGTCCTAAACCAAGAGGACTGATAATGTGACTTCTCATCAAGCTTCCTTTGTGTAGTCCATGCGGTGTAGCCATCTCGCCAGACTGAGATTCTCTCTCCAAATTGACAAATGCAGGAGCTATCTCAACTTTTTTCTAGAAGATACATATTTTTGTACGTTTGTCATTTATATCTGATTTTGAAATTGATGTGGTATGCAGTTGCCTTGCCTATTGGGTGGTTGTTTAGATTTTGCTTCGCTTACTATATCCACAAATATTTAGCCTTCCAATATGTTGAGTGAACCTGTTTAACTTCTTAAAATGCACTTAAAAATAAATGCAGACAGGTAAATGATTAAACTTGAGTAGGAAAACAGTTTCAGTTGGAAACTTAGATTATGGTTCAATGATTTTGTACTTAGAAAATTTTGAAGTTCTGTAGTTATTGGAATTGAAAATATAGCTGTGGGTGTGAACTTTTTGCAATTTTTTTAGTTTTTAGGTAACATTCTCTGCTCCATCTCAAATATCCAGTCCCTAGTACACTTGCTGTTGTGTAGCTGTTGAACATCTGGGTTGGATGTGGAAATTTAAGTTAAACATGTTCTAGATTAGAAGAATTTTTTTAACTTTAGGTAATTCAGCTTTGTCACTCATGCATGTAGAAAATGGTTTCTGTCCTTTGGGCAGAATTTAGTTAGGTTATGTACATACCTCTGTTCTGAATCTCACTCAACTTGTGTTTAAATGCTTTTTTATCAAGCCAAAAATCTTTCTCAACAGTTTTATAATCACTTACTATATGAGTAAGTAGCTTTGTACTGATTGTAACTGATTTTTGTGTTTTTATGTAACTAGTAACACATGGTTGATTTTTGATCTTATATGCCAAAGTTTGAGGGTCTTTTCATTGCTAATGTTTATTAAAATGTCTAGAATGTTTTTTGTATTCTTCTGTTTGCCTTTGAATTGTGAAATTCAGTAGAAGCTCATTTTATTTAAAAAAAAAACTATCTTGTGTTCTAATCCTAGTTTTTTGGGAGGTGGGATGGGAGGGTTAAATTTTAATTCTATTAAATGATGGGGGGAGGGGATTGGCAAGAGGCTGGATGTGAAAATTAAGGTGACAAATTCAAACTGGAGAGTGTGGAAAAAATACTATCTTTTACCAATTAGCAGTTCCACAGACTATGTCTACATTTAAAATGCTACAACAGCACAGCTGTGCCACTGTAGCGCCTCAATATAGACACTCACTAAATCAACAAGAGGTAATCTGGTGCTGTAGTTAATCCACCGCCCTGAGAAGTGGTAGCAAGATCAACAGAAGAATTCATCCTTTGACCTAGAGCTGTCTGCACTGGGTGTTAGGTTGGCATAGCTACATCTCTAAGGGACAGTGGACTTTTTTCACACCCCTGAGAGATGTAGCTATGCCAATGTTAAGTTTTCAGCATAGACCAACCCTAATTGTCCCAAGGCAGCATTAAGAGCAAGAGTTTGAGGCTTTAAAAAGGGATTTGACACTTATGGCAATAACAGCCATTTAAAAAATGAAATTAAACATTTGAGGGATATAAGCTAACCTGCTTCAATTGGGACACAAACAAATCTTTAATATTAGGACTCAGGAGGAAACTCCTCCAGGGGAAGCTTCCTCTTATCTCCAAGGGCTTGCTTGTCTACACTTAAAATGCTGCAGCTGCACTGCTGTAGCAAAGATGCTATCTATGCCAATGGGAGAGCTCCCATCACTGTAGCTGTATCAACAGAAGCCCTCCCATTGACATAGCGCTATTTACACTGGGAGTTAGGTCTGTGTGGATTTTCCATGCCCCTGAGCAACATAATTATTCCAGCATAAATTGCTTGTGCAGACAGACCGAGGGCTGGACTACAGGTAGAAACAAGGCAGTTTATGTTGACCTAACTATGGAAGTGTTTACACTTAAATTTTGCACCAGCTGACATAACTGCCAGGCAGTGCCAACTCCACGAGCAGCATAGAGTCAAGGTCAACGCAGTTAGGTCGACACAGCGTAGCTACTGCGTTGCTTATGTCAACTGTTAATAGCTTTCAGGAGCTGTCCCACAATGCCCCACACTGACAAGTACAATCGATACAAATGCATCCTCACCAGAAGCATGCCACCGACACAACGAGCAAAGTGTAGACATGCACAACTGATAAAACTACTGTGGCAGCTGTATGCCGATGTAAGTTAGGTTGACTTAATTATGTAGCGTAGTCATGGCCCAAGTCTGCTTTGGTTTGCAGAGAGAAGCTAGCGCTATCCAAAGAACTTGTAAGAGCGCAAGCTTCACAGCAGAAGTTTAGGGAAGCAAAATAAACACATGAAATTGAAACTGATTGAGTGTGTAAATAACTGGCAACACTACATGTTGGTTGTATTGAAAATGATACACCTCAAAGATAGACTTTTTTCACAAAGTGGTGAGTTCTAGGTTTATATCTCACAGCTTAAAGGAATCTCAAGTATCCTTGCTAAATATCTTTGCCTTTGTCACTGATTCATGGTAATTGTACTTTTACCCTTAACTCCCAAGAAGATGGGACCCAGACCTTTCTCTCTCTGGATCTGCTCACTACTGTCTGAAATAACTCCCTCTCCTTGAGAGCTAAGCTCATCGTAACTGGCATAGACAAAACACATTGCTAACTTAGTACCATGAACTCTGCCTGACATGGCTCTGTGAAGACCCAAGCTGAGCTGAGAAGTGTATTCAGGTTTCAGAAACCCTTGTGCATTTGCACATTTTGCAGTAAGAGACCAAAGATTTTCCATTAAATGAAGGTAAGAGTATTTAGTGCACATTATCAAGTACATGCAAATGTAACTTCTTAGCAACTAGCTTTGGCAATACAAAGGTTTGTTACTGTCTGTGCTGGCCTTGGGACTAAACCAACAGTGGCCTGCTACTGCATTTTCATAGTTCCTCCCAGCCCATGGACCAACAGAAACTACCTTATAAACATGCTATTGTCACTGCACCCTATGTATGAATTTTAATTCCATCAGCATCCTTTTAAATGGTCTCCAAAGGGGAAGAATGTATTTCTGTTCAGAAGTCTTACTGGTGAAATTATTTACAAACTGTCTAGGAAATTACTAGAAAAGTACTAGGGTCTTGATTACTCATTGGAATGTGGCCCTTTTGTGCAGAAATGTCACTTGTACTTTATGTACACCTTATCCTGTTTGAATATAGGATGCATTTTCTGTAAAAGGTTAAACTCTTCCTTTAAATCTTCTCCTCCAGTGAGATTTGTGGAGATGAATATGTAACCAATTTGAAGGTTTTATCAATACTTGATTCAGCATTTAAAAAAGCTAATACACCTGATAACCAAATCTATATGTGCTTCTAGGTGGCAGTAGTTGTCTGTCTATAGTAGATGTATTAATGACACACTACAGCAAGTGCTATAACTGAAAGAAGTAAAGCTGCAATGTAATTCTAAACCACTACCCTGCTGGCACTTTTTCATTATTTTGCAATGTCACAAAGGTAGTTTCTTACATTCAAGGAGAGGAAAGAAGAAAAACAGGTTGTCAGTTTTTCAGCTAGAGAAGGAAAGTTCCATACTGCTGTACGCCATGGAATACTGCCATGCAGGGTCAAAGGCAACCACTCTCTGCCAAAAATCACCACTGTCCCTCCACCTGAGCTGATGGCTATCTCTTAAGTGACTGAATTAAAATATTTTTAAAAAATTAACTATTTTCCCACTATAATTATCCTGCCTGCAGACAGTATATGGAGTAGAATTCAGTTCAATTTCATGGAAATCCAGCTAGAAGAAAGTTAAGGAAAATAGTTTTAAGAACACCCCATGCACTAAGTACACCTAAGAATGGCCATACTGGGTCAAACCATAGGTCTGTCTAGCTTAGTATCCTGTTTTCCAACAGTGATTGCCAATGCAGGTACTTCAGAAGGAATGAACAGAACAGGTAATCATCAAGTGATCCATTGCCTGTTACCCATTCCCAGCTTTTGGCAAACTGAGGCTAGGGACACCATCCCCGGCCATCCTGATTAATAGCCATTGATGGACTCCCTCCATGAACTTAGCTACCAAATACACTTGTTCGTAAGCCAAATATTTTTGGTAAAGTGATGCATCAAAGAGCGGGGGTTGGCTTAAAAATGGGTCTACATCAAAATTTGATGATTTAAAACTCTGTGGAATCATTGAATTGAGTATCTAATACATTGTCATTTTGCTTACCTGTAGTGTCTGCAGGCATGGAGCCCTTCAGCTCCTTGTGGCCACGGCTCACCCTTCCCAGCCAATGGGAGCTATGAGAAGTGGCATGTCCCGCCGCTCCCATTGGCTGGCAACAGCAAACCACAGCCAAAGGGAGCCGAGGGGCTCATCCCTGCAGATGCTCCAAATAAACAAAATGTCCCAACCTGCCTGTGGCTTACCCTGATGCAGGGAACCAAAGTTTGACAATCCCTGAAATATAGGGTTGTCTTATGAAAGGGTCATACAGTTTTTGCTATTTTTACCTAACCATCTTGGGGGGTCGGCTTATAAATGAACGGGCTAATGAATGAGTATATATTCTTTTTTGAACCCTGTTATAGTCTTGGCCTTCACAACATCCTCTGGCAAAGAAGGATGGGTTATCTGTGTGTTGTGTGAAGAAATACTTCCTTTTGTTTGTTTTAAGCTTGCTGCCTATTAATTTCATTTGGTGACCCCTAGTTCTTGTGTTATAAGGAGTAAATAACACTTTCTTTCTCCACACCAGTCATGATTTTATAGACCTCTATGATATTCCCCCTTTAGTCGTCTCTTTTCCAAGCTGAAAAGTCCTAGTCATTAATCTCGAATCATACAGAAGCTGTTCCATACCCCTAATCATTTTTGTTGCCCTTTTCTGTATTTTTTCCAATGCCAGCATATCTTTTTTTGAGATGGGGTGACCAGGTCTGCATCCAGTATTCAAGATGTGGGCATACTATGGATTTATATAATGGTAATATATTTTCTATTTTCTTATATATCCATTTCCTAATGATTCCCAACATTCTTGTTAGTTTTTTTTGACTGACACTGCACATCAAGTGGATGTTTTCAGAGAACTATCCACAGTGACTCCATGATCTCTTTCTTGAGTGGCAACTGCTAATTTAGACCGCAACATTTTATATTCCAAGTAGTAGTACAGGTACCTAGCACTCCTTCCTCTCTAAGCACAAACCAAAACTTGGCTTACTGGCAACCGAACTGTCATAGATGTGCCACAAACTATAAACAAATTGAACTACATGTGCAACTCCAAATTTTACCCTATTTAGCATTGAGCCAGGTAGCATTAAATGGCTTGCTACTAGTTGATACCTTTATGCTAGTATTGTGCCAGTTAAGCAGCAGTCACTTCCACTCACTACCATTTGGCTAAATCTATTCCAATAAAGCTCATAAGTACACAAGAAAAATCAGAAAGTAACAAGTGATCAATCAGGCTACCCAGCCTGAGTCCAGCTAAGGGAGCAAAAAGGCTACCCTTCAGGAAACAGGAGGGCAATAGAACATAAATGGTGGTAGGCAATGTGCAAGAATGAAATTAGGACTATGAATCTGAGCAAATAACTAAAGAGTGTTTTTGTTGTTTAAGACAATTGATAGCTGAAGCTGGAAACCTGTGGGGATTTAGGCATGAAGTGGCCGAGCTGCTAGGAAAAATGTATAATGCAGGGGCGGCCAAACTTACTGACCCTTCGAGGCACATATGACAATCTTCAGAAGTTCAAGAGCCAGGGCGGGAGGCACTTGCTGGGCAGGGCTTCAGCTCCACTCCTGCTGAATCCCCAAGACCCCCGTCCCTGCTGGGCAGAAGTCCCTACCCTGCTGCAAGGCAGAGGTCCTGAGCTCCTCTCCCCTCCCCACAAACTCTGGTAGGTGGAGAATGGGGGTGGGGTGTGTGTGTGTCTCTATGAACTTCACTTTGACTGTAAAGAGCTGTATTCGGCTCACAAGCCAGTTTGGCCACCCCTGGTATAATGCTTTATTAAAATCTTTTTTTTTGGACTGGAGAATATTAAATAGTGTACCTGTGTTTGGAAAAAAAGGCTCTAGGGAGTTACTAATCAGTCAGTCTCATTTCTATCTAGTAAATTAGTTGAAAGGATAACTTACTAAAATACCTAGATCATATTAAGATAGACTCCAACCAACAAAGCTTCTCCAAAGAAAAATTGTCTCATTCAGCTAAAAAAAAATTTGAATATCAGTAAGACAGTACTTGAAAGAGAAATGGGTGCTATACTTTGTTTTCAAAAGGCTGTTGACAAATACCCTCCCTGGAAACTAGTGCTAATATGAGATGTGAAGTACCATCCTGAATCAAAAACTGTCTTAGAGTAGAAATGAATGGTAGTGTGGCCAGAGGTTGACAGTGCTGTGATCTGAGGTTCTGTATTAAGATGGGTGGTGGTAATATATTTATAAATGATTGGGACCAGGAAGTGAGAAGCCACATGGCAAAATTTACATATGCCACAATGTTTTTAGGTCAGAAAAGACTCTGAGGAATTGCAGAGGGCCCTAACCATGCTAAGGGAGAGGGCAACATGATGCAAAGTAATGCATGTTAGGAGGGGATTCTTTAAACTATTTATATACCTTACTGGATTGTAAATTAACTGTATCCACTCTAGGGAAAGCCCAGGGCATCTGAAACTGTGAACACTGAAGACCACTGGTGAATGAACAGCAGCAGTCAAATAAGTAAACAAAATGTAGGATGCATAAGGAATGTGACCGAACATTTATGAATGGGTCATCCTCATCTAGACTAGAGGGGTGGTATTGGTTTTCATCTCATCTCCAGAGAGAGAGCAGAATTAGACAGGATTCAGAGACAGGGAAGGAGACTGATTAAGACTGGGAAAAATACATATGAAGAGAGACTAAAAAGATTGTGACTGTTTAGTGAGACATGATAAAATTATATAAATAAATGACAGGCACAGAAAAGAGATCAGAAATTTCTATATTAATAACATCAGGACAAGAGGAAAATCAAAATTGAAAGGTAGCAAATTCAAAGCTGATAAAAGGAAATACTTTTTCACACACACACTGCATCCCTTAGCCAGTGGAACTTGTTGCTGAGAGCGGAGCAGCGTTCAGTAAGAGACTCAATGTTTATGTGGGCTGATGTTCTCATCCTTTCAGCTATGGAGATCTGTCTATCAGGAACGTGTGTCAGCATATCCTTCCTAGCTGGAAAGCATGCCCAAGTCAGTCAGCAGATGGAGCACAACCTGCAGGACCCAGGTTGAGTGGGTAGATGGACAGATGTGTTGGGTGCATCCTAAACCCTCAGGGTGTGTGACGTGACTTGTCCCCAAACACTGGCTCCTGTCTGGTGGGTGAGGAGTGGGACAGAAGCAAAAAACCCTCTCCCTGAGAGGTGTGAAGAGTATAGTAGGTGGATGGGGCAATGAAAGTGCTTACGGCAAAGATAACTGTCCAGACTCTCAACGTGACTGAGGTGCAGGGGGAAACTGAGATATTAGGACAGCATATACAGACTCCATTCACATCCTCCCCCCTGGCTGGGGCTTGGTGGTACAGAACAACTCCAAGAGACAGACCCAGGCTGAGAAAGCAAATCTTAGCATATGTGCAACATGCCTCAGGTGGCAGGTGACCAGGATTCATCACCAAATTTGGTCTGCTGGCTGGATCATTAACTGGCCTGGGCTTGGTACTGATGGGAAGTGCAATGTGAATATTAATCCATGCCCCTTGGAAAGCACTGATGTAACTGCCCACCTGAATATTTTTGTTGGCCTTGCAGTTTGGCTTCACCAGGGTCAAATACTCCAGCCTTCCTGCACACTTTTAGATGGCAGAGGGAGCTTAGCGTACATGGGTGTAGTCTGCGCCACAGCTCCAAACCTGGGATACAGCTACCATTCCCCATTCAGCAGAAATCCCCCCTGCACCATTAGCTCCTAGTCCTCCAACAGAGGGATTCCCCCCTCCTCCGTGCACCTGTATGGCCCATTTAGCACAGAGAACTGTCCATAACTTCCCAGTGTACTTTAATTTCCCATGCCAATAACAAGAGCATTAGGGTTATAATCCCATTCCCAAAGCAGGCCTTGGATTGAAAACCAGAGTGCTTCTGAAAAGGAAGGGGGGGGGGAATGGTGGGTTCCTGAGAGAACTTTTCACCCTGCAACCCCCTAGTGGGAAGATGAGGTATCAACAGTCCTTCTGCTATCACTGGTCTCCTGGACCTTGGAGGGGATTAATACCTAGCTCAACCTTAATACTCCTCAGGATTGAGTTTCCCTCCATCACACTGTAAACCTCCCACCACTGTGGTTCAACCCAAGGGGAAGTTAATTACAAGCCCCACCAGCTGCACAGGAAGCAATGAGGCCTGTAAGGGCCATGCTCTGATTGGCTGCCTATAATAGAGCAATTATGTTAAAGCCTGATCCTTTGGGGGAAAGGAAAGCATGTAGGTGTGGGACCCTGCACTTCAGTCATTTACACCAGTGCAAAGTCCTAGCACATCACAGCAGCAGCATTCTGCACCCTGCTGGTACTGGTGTCAGAGACCACACAGCCCCCTCTTTCTCCAAAGAGCAGATGGTAGGAATCCAGCTGCCTCCATGTTGCATTCAATTGAGAAAGGGATTTTCACACCAAGGCTGGCTGCTTATTTTTTGTGTCTAAATGAGAGCTGCGTGCTTTAGAAAAAAAACCCTGCCTGCCAGTCACTATCAACACCTGAAAATCTGCCTCCCAGTATTTAAACACATTAACAAAAGGAGATCCAAGCAAGGTGAAAGAAGTGCATCTTTTCCAAGACAGCTGCCTGGTGGGAGTGAAGGCATATTTAGGCCTGAGAGAAGCCTGCCATGGATTTTAAATGTCTGGTCTGATAACATTTAACAGCAGAAGTAGAACTGTGTATGTGTAAGAAATTGTAAAATAATAATGTTTGGAAGAAGAAAAGCTAAGTAACTAAAAAGCTAGAAAAGGTTGGTTTGAACTAACACTAAACTTATACTGCCAGGGAAGGGAGTTAGGCTCTCATTTCCATGTTAACACAGATGTATAAGAAAAAATAAAAACTTATTTGTGTAATAGAGGGAAGTTGAAACTGTACTGTCCACTGCTGAAGGCGATTATGATGAAATCAACCTGATGATCTTCCCACTTGTAACTGATCACTACCTGCTGAGTGTTTTGCCTTAATAAAGATTTTAGCTCCATCTGCTGAGTAAATGAATCTCAATCCACCACCACCCAGCCTAGCAATCATGAGAGGACATTAATACTTGAGCTAAAAACAGCCTCTCTGTTGGCTCAAAATCACCAGACTATGCACAAGAAACCACACACTTGCCTGTAAAGGGTTAGCAATGAGCTTACATCAAGTCTGCTCCTTTGTCAGCCATGCAGATTTTCAATGAGTGTATCTGCTCTAGGTGCAAGCTTCTGCCACAACAGGAAAAGGCAGAATGGATCACACTTGGGGTTCATCTACTCCAGTATCTTGTCTCCAAGAGCAGCCAACACCAGATAGTTCAAGGAAAGGAAATCTGCAGTAGGCAGTGATGGGATAACTGCCTCCCTGTAGCTAGAAATTGGCTTGTGTCCTCATTGCTTCCAAAACACCTGCTTATTTTTAATGTCTTTTCTAACTCTGGTTATTCTCATTAACTATGCAAGTGTCTGATATCCTGAATCCTGCAGAGCTTATGGCCTCAATGATGTCATGTGGGAATGAGTTACACAGGCTAGTTCTACATTATCCTGTGGCTTGCTAGTAGTGAACTGTGGTGGAATTCTGTCCCCCATCACTTAAATCTGCAAATAGAAATTGTACATATCTTTTTAAAAGCTATGCTTTAGCTCAACCCTCAGCAATTGGGCTTGATGTAGAAATCACTAGGTGTGGTTCTCTGGGTTGTGAAATGCCAGTCAAATTAGATGATCAGAGTGGCCACCTCTAGTATGAACATTCATGAACAGAGCAGGAGCCTGCAGGAGCAAAACCAACCCAACTGTCACTCACTTGTCAGTTTCTTAGCCCAAAGGCTGACTTGTATTTAGAGTACCCTGAACACAATATTGAGGGGCTCCTCCCGCTCCAGCTATTTGACAGTAACCCACATCTGTAACTCAATGTTTCACAGGGAGGAGGAGGGCTACTGTCTACTGAGCAACCCTGTACCTCAAGGTGTGTGTTTTATGCAAGGGTGGAGTCTTTCTTGAAAGCAAGCAGCATTATTAATAAAACTCATTGCAAGAGCAGCTAGAGGCTAATCAGCTCAGTCTCACCATGTAGGCACTGTGTAAACAATTCTGTATTGTAGGAGCAGCTAGGGACCCCCGGATAGCAACCACTGTATAAACACACAACCTAAAAAGAGGCCCTGCAGTAAAAGACCTATAAAGAGACATGGCAAACAGAAGGCGGCATGATAAGCAACAGTCACAGCATCACACTTGCCTAGTGTTGAACTTCTTGTAGATTGCTCAGCAGAGGAGAGCTTTAAGGAAGGGCTGTGAAAGATGATATAGGTGTTGAATGTTTACAGAAAATACACAAAGAGCTTAGATCCACACATCAACAGTATTTGAGGATCCACACCTTATTTTTGTTGCCCTAATGTAGCCAGATTGATCACCAGCAGCATAAGAAGGCAGTTTTTGGTATGTGTTAGTTGGAGGATAAGGGGATGATGGCTTTACAGATTAGGACAGGGAACTTTTCCCCATAGGAAAAGGGCAGCATAGGACAATGGACAAAAGTGGTGGTGTGAGAGAGGGTATTTAAAACAGGAGTGCAGGAGTGTAGAAAATGGCCTCAGCTGGTCAGATGGGAGCTGTTGAGGCTTACACTATTTCTGTTTTCCTACTCATTTATTCACTAGACTAGATTAGGTAGCTAGATTTGAGGATGACAGGGGTGGAAGCAGCAGGAAACCCCCACCCCCAGGAAGAGAACCAGCTACAATGGCCCACTCAGCAGGCCACAAGGAAGCAAGATTTAGTAGTAGGATGGCTATGAGGCAGCTTTGGATAAGTTCAAAAAGCTAACAAAGTACAAGGGGAGCAGTGGTTGGGAATCACAATGCCCTGGGGGGGAAAAATATCTTCCTCATTCTAATCCTACACCAGCTCAATTGCTGTTTCTTCACTGAGCAGACAAGGCCCTTGTATGTCACCTTCAGACTTCAGAAGTTAACAGGCAAGGTACCTGACTGAGACGGCAACTGCTGTGAGTGTACCTCCACGTACTCATCTGGGAATGCACATCAGAAACACTTCTTGTATCTACACTATTCATGCAGGATCTCACACGCATTTACCCAGCTCAGGAGCTTTTCCTCTTTTGCAACTAGATCATAAGCTACCACAAGCACCTCCTCACCCTGCTTTCCTTGCAGACTACAGATCTGATTATAGAGTGGTGGTATAAGACAGTCAGAGTAGACTAAACTAGATGGAAATAGATTTGTTCGGGCACCTCCAACTCTGAACTTGGCTCATGCCCTTCAAGTTTATCAAGGGACACAGAGCAGCTTCTCTCTTCAGAGGGATTTGACAGAGCTGACAGCAGTAGGGTTGCTGCTGCAGAGATCTACTTACCTCCTTCTATCTTTTTCAAACTGCAACTTCTTCACAAGAGGAAACTGCTGAGAAGCCGTGAGATCAGTGTGTGGCTCTTTCCCCATGCAACATGGACCCTATACAACCCTGACGAGGAAGTTCCACATCAAAGCAGCATGAATAAGGCTGTAAATCCTGCAACAGTTGAGAAATTCCTTCCTACTGTTGCCTCTCAAAGGGTATACCTTAGTCCTAGACAATGCTCAGAGGTGAACTGGAAAGGACTAGTGCATAATGCAATGGCTGAGGAAATTGCCAATTCAGCTATAAATTTTTCCTAGTGTTACTGAGTCCCTACTCCTGCCCAGGGGGACCAGACAGCAAGTGTGAAAAATCGGGATGGGAGTGGGGGGTAATAGGCACCTATATAAGACGAAGGCCCCCAAAATCGGGACTGTCCTTATAAAAATCAGGACATCTGGTCACCCTACTCCTGCCCCTTGTCTTGTCTATTTAGATTGTAATCTTTGTGATAGCTATGTGTATTTACAGTGCCTACCACAATGGAACCTTCACTGTCCTTTGAAGTTCCAGGCACTACTATAATAGCGGCTTAAGTATTTGGTCTTGAACTGTTTCATTCCATAAAATCACTCCCACAAGCTTAGACCAGTACACCATGCATGGTTCTGGTTTACACAAGACACAAGTATACTCTCATCTGTTACAAGTGTTTATTTTGCTGGAAAAAGAGAGGCGGTCAAATGATGCTAAACTTCAGAGAGAAGGAGAGTTACAGGTTATATTCCAAAAATAATATTGGGGCAGAAGAGACGACTCCAGACTGCAGGCTAGAATTAAGGGGAGCAGAATTCGCAATACTACGTTAAGATATAATATTTCATAGTTAACTAAGACTGGTTATTCACCTTTAAAAAAAAAAACCAAACACACTATTAAACAGGCAGGCTATAAACTGAACTGCAAGAGGAAGACAGTAATCCCAAGCACGTCTCCAAAAAAAGAGAAAACTGGCACTGCAACTACTCTAGCTCAAAAGCTGGGCTTAGATTGGGTAAAGGGTATTAGGTCCCAGAGAACAGCAAAGAATAATGGCTCTAGGGTCATGGAAAAATAAAAGGCCAAAAAATTATTTAAAGCAATTTCTGAAAAATAGAAAAGGAAGTTAAGAAGTTACTATTCACTACACTTTGAAGAGAGACAAATGTCCATTAAGAGTAAATGCATTAGCCGTGATCAGTATGCTTTGAAGCCCAGTACAGTTTGACACGTACGATATAGATTTCACGTGCAACAGGAACCCGACGTCCAGCCGCACATATCCTACCTGAAAGATAAAAAGCACAATTCATTCAAAGGCCTAAAGACAGATTTCTGCCCTCAAATACACTCAGGCCACCTTGAGTCTCCTGTACAAAGAAGAGGTGCATTTCCTAGAAAAGAAGTCAACCTATCTGTTCCTGAAAGCCACAAAAATCAACATGAGAAATCTTTAATGGTTATAGCATTAATGAGGTTCCTGTTTCCAAGCTCTGTGTTAACTGGGTCCAAAACCAAAGACATAAAATTGGGCTTCATGTTTACTTCTTGGTCTTGGCTGTGATTTGGTCAAACAAGTTCAGGCTTTTGCTTTTACCGCGAAGAGCTGCTTGTTTATAGAATTCATTGCATTTAGAGAGAAAACCACTTTGTGTGTAATTATACTCCATTTATTGCCTCTGACAGAGGCAACTGTATGGAAACTGACCTCCAAACTCTGGAAAAAAAACTACGATTATATTTGTACAGGAATGGGTCCTTAATGACCAATAACTGAGTTTTGAAAAAAGTTACTCCAGAGCATGTGCAGGCAGCCCTCCCACACTGGAATCCATTTCAAGTTCTTTCAGTTAATAGATTAATTGTCTAGTTTTTAGACAGCCTTCCTAATCTGACCAGTACAGCATAACTCTGAGTCCGCAGGCAGATCTAGTGCTTCTGCTGATGCACATCATTTTTCCAAGCAGCAAAACAAAATTAACTAAACCGATTCTGTTCATAGCTGCTGTTCAGAATTCCTTAGGCAGAGCTAGGAAGCCAACAACCAAGTCAGTTTCACTTTATAGCTGCTTGGCAAAGCAAACACCACAGCAGGGGCTGAAGCAGCAGAATTCTCATCCTGGCCCTTCTCTACTAACAGCCAGCTGGTGTGGCGAGAAGAGAAAGTTCCTTTTCCCAGTAGTTAGAGGGCAAGGGAGTGCCAAGCCAACTGGACCTCTAATAGCCAGAGCCTGATACCGAAGACCTAATGTTCACATGGGGCCCAGGATGGACATCCTGATTAAAATCTCTGTGCCCACCCCCGCTACTGGGGTGATAAGAAGTGCATGGAGGGTTTCCATCAGTACATTGACCTGGTCCTTTACAACAGGCCTGCTCCACCTACTTCTAGGTGGCAGGGAAGATTTTTCCAAGGACAGAGAGTAGTTCTGCTTCTTAGAATGTGCCTAAACAAAGTTTTATAGGAGGCATCTGCTGTGTTGTAGCTACTGGTGTGAGTGAGCCAATTAAACAATCTCTGTACTTTAATACAGTTAAGTGTGGCATTCAAGTTATGGCATTAACAAAACCCTGTTCAAATATCTTCTCTGGAATGCAGTAACATCAAGATCTCTAGCCCATTTAGAAGCTCATCTTCTTGCTGTGGATCTAAGTTTCCAGAACATGGACTAAAAATAGCTTCCCAGGTTGAGGTTGTTCTTGCTCACAATTCAAAGATAGCTTGAATTAAACAAGAGAGAATTAAGAAATCAGATAGCTCAGTGTCCAGAAGATTTTGTGTGAAGTCTTCAAAAGCACTAAAGTGACACAGGAACCCAAGTCAACAGGGGTTAGGCACTTTTGAAAATTTTACCTTTTGGCCTTTAAACAATGGCCAAGAAATTTTGTTTTAAACACCCCATTTACTTTACACAAGGTTTATTTTAATAAAGTTTAAAGTGCCCAAGGACCCTACTTGCAGAAACTGCTTCCTGAACACAGACTCTCAGCAGCTGACTTTAGGGATTAAGGGTAAAGTGTTCCAAAGTGCCTAAATGATTTGGAAGCCTAAATCCCAACAGACATGGTGTCTTGTATTCAGCTTGGTGTCTTCTTGCACTGAAATTGAAACCTATTACAAGATTCATTGCAACCCTATATGAACCTAACAGCTAATGCACTTTTGAGAGAGGATGCAGAATGGCCTACTCAGTGGGGAAAATCAGTAGATAACTCTCCAATGCACTACAACAAAAGCAACCCCCGGAAATGCACTGCCTCAGCCTCTTTTGCTGTAATCAAACAAGTCATTGAAGAACAAAATGCTACTATTTGGGCTAAACTCAGCTCAGAGTACAATGCTGTTATTTGAGTCAGAAACTTCTGATCTCTCTCATTACTTTTACATTTGAATCCTGGCCACATGCAAGAGGAGCCTCAGCAGATTCCCAGGTCCTTCCCGCTAGGAAGCTGAGCAAAGAATCCAACCCTATAAAGTGAAGTCCCTCCCACAACTACAGACTGGTAGGAGAACTGGACAGATCATACAGATCAGCTACACCAGGTGTGTAAGAGGGGGCTCAAATTTAAGCTGAGAATTCTAATCCTCCATCATCATCTGTCAAATCCTCTGGCCCCTCCTAGGTCGCCTAGTATCACTGGAGGCCATGCCACAAGCTTCCAACTGTTTAAACTGAGACAAGTTAAAGCAGTTGTGGGTGAATTCTCCTGTTCCTTGGGAGCAGGCATTATGGTAAACAGGATGCTCGTTGGCAGGAACAAACAAGACAGTGACCATTATCCTCAATGCAAGACATTCTCCTGACTCTCAGGCAACTTGCAAGCTCCAAATATTATTTTGTGAACTGTATTTGTGGTAGTTCAGACCAGTAAGACAGCGCCCCTGCCCTGAAGGCCTTAACTCCCTGATTCACCTCTGCTCCTGAAGTCCCAAGAGGAGCAAACAAGTGCCAGTAATTTCTTTCATCTTTGACTCGTTCAGCGCATGTGCCCTCCCCCTTCCTAAATTAGACTACTATAGCTCCCTCTCTGTGGGAGCTCCCACAAGGCCACTGGGACAATTCATCTAGTACAGAAGAGACTGCTCAGAGGAAACTACACCCACCGTTCACACAATAGTTTAAGTCATTTCACCTGGAAATTCGTGCTCACTGCAAGTTACAATGCCCTAGATATTCTGGGTCCTAAATAGCTTCCCACATCACCACATCCCAGTACATGAGTGTGAAGGAACACTGCCAAGGGGGTGGGGGGGCCAGAGCGCTCAACAACCCTCATAATAAATCTGAGCTTATTCTTATAGTCACAACTGTAATCATGCTCTGGCCTTTAACTGCAGGAATTGACAATCAATCCCCTGGCTGTATCCCCATAATTTCATTTCTGGTCTTGTACTTGTACAGTAGCAGCATAGATAACATAAAACATGCCCTATTTGGGGGAAACGTTCCAAGCCCTGCATGTACACCTGTTTCAGTTATATGCACAATGTACTGGATACTCTGGTGACAGATACCTCAGAAAAACATGCATTATTTCTGGACTTGACTCAGTTTACATTTCATTTTTACATCCTAGCTTTGGAAAATGTCTACTTCCAAGTAAAAGGCCTGAAGTATGATTGATTTAAAGTCCTAACAAGGGTCAAAGCTTTGCCAAATGCCTGACAAGTGAAATTCAGAGTTTAATAGGTGTAAGGCACTTTTTGCTATCATCCAGCGATACAGGGCCAAACGTGCCCCTGTAGCACCAGGTATGTTAGGTACTTAGAACCTAGGAAGAGGATCCCCATGTCCTCAAAGTATCAGGATAAAAACCTATGAACTAGACCGGAAAGTGCTCTCACCTCCAACTCAAAACGCAGAGTACCGCGCCCTGTCTGCATACGACTCCCGCCCGAACCGCTGAACATCGTAGAGGGAGGCCCGAGCGACCGACGAGACTGGAGACAGCTGACAACGTTCATAACCGTATGCCTCTCCGACGGTGGTGGCTGCGGTTGCCGTGCGGCGCAGGGGGCTTCTATCCCGGGTGTAATAGGTGGAGGATGCGGCTGCTGCAGCGGCAGTTGCAGCTGCAGCTACTGCCGCTGCTGCTGCTCCCGGGGTTGGCAGCAGCGCTCTATCGTAAGGGTCTAGGGTAGCAGTGAGGCGATTGGCCATGGCTGTAGTGGCGGCCATGGCTGTGGTGGCGGCCATGGCTGTGGTTTGTACTTGGGAGTATTGCGCATACTGCGAATACTGGGCCATTGTTTGCTCTGCATAGGCGTCGTATGCAGATGCCGTAGCATAGGGCCTCACGCGATATCTTTTGTAGTAGTCGACCATTGCTCCATACCCATCATCGTAATACATAGTCTCCCCATAGCCCGCGGGGTAGGGAGTGCGCACCGCTCCATACTGCTCATTATAGGTTTCGGTAAAGTCAGGCACTTGCCCCGTGCGATCTACCGGACACTCTTTAGACCAGTGCCCTTCTTTCCCGCACCGATAGCAGCCGCTCTTGTCTCCCATCCCGGGCGCGGTCCTGAGCCGACTGGTGGACAACTGCACGTGCATCCGCTTGCCTTTAAGAAACAGACGCAAGAATGGTTGCTATAATAAACTGATGCCACATGGAAAACTACAAGATTTGTAACAAAACAAAGCATATTAAATCTTGATTTAAAATGTATCAAGACAAGCTGATCGATTCACCCCCTCAATACATCTAACCAGATAGCTACAATTATTGAGCATTCTGCCCATGAGTCAAACCAACAATTTTACCCGTCAGCTTTTATGGGATACTGGCTCCTCACTGTCTACTAAGATTTACCCACGTGAAGTGGTGCGGAGCCCCAAGAATAGACAGAACTCCCAAGATCTCCAGTGATTGTATCTGTCTTGGAATGGTTATTGATGGAACTCTGGAAGGAAACATCCTGACAAATCCCAAGATGACTTTTTAGAAGATATGCATATAATGATTGTCAGAGCAGACCAAGAACACCACAGCATGAACTACCATACTTAGCAAGCAGGTTCAAGTTCAAGAAAGTTACATACATTGGCAGCCCAAGTACAATTCAAAATGGTCTAGACTCCCAGGCCTGGTGAAGGTTGGGCATTACCAGAGACGTACAATAAGCTCACACCACAACAATCTTATGGCAGGCGATTTGCAGAGCAGCTAAACGAAAAGGAACCACGTGCCCACCATCCAGGCCACAGGGGAGACCAGGAGATGTTAACTGGCAAAAAGGGCATGGAGATGGCTCCTACCAATGTCCAAAGAGATCTTTAACCTCTTTTTTAAAACAAAGCCTGAAGCATCTGATGGGAAAAAGTAGCAGGATGGATATAGAAGTCCTGGGCTATTGGACAAAGCATTGTAGAACTACTGCATGTGCTGGTGGTTTTCCATTGCTTATGGTCAGTTTTGTGGAAAAACATTTTCCTCTGACACTGAAGTCAGTGGGGGCTGCTCTGAATGTCAGGCCACTTATTTAGATGCCTTTACAGCAATCTTGATATGCAAGTTTAGACTGCCAGGTTTGAAAGCACTACCCAAATTGTGTAAGGCAATCTTTCCATGCAAGTTAGCTATAAGCCTCTGGATCATTAACAGTTTTGTAAGAGCAATTTGCTCTTCCACCTCAAATGAAAAAGCTACACATGAAATTTCTCACACTGCAAGCACTTTGGCTGCATGTTTAGTCTGCGAACCTAACTCCTTGTTCTGTTTTCAATATCAGTGATTTCTGCAGAACTCAGTGCTAGATTTTTCTTTGGCAGTTTTTTTTTGCCAAGATGGCTCTGCTGACTGCATACAGCAAGTGAGCTTCTCCTTGCAGAGGAGGCAATCTATTCTATTTAGATTCTTATACCATGCACCTTAGAACAGCAAGAATGCTGTAGTTGCATGCTAGATGTAGATGATGTACTACAAAGAAAGTGCATTTGCCAGTTAGCCCAAAGCAAAGTAGCATTTCAGACCAGAAACTGTCTACTTGTCACTCAAAGTTTTGACTGTAGGACAAGAGACTGAATATAGACACTACAAAGGAGTTCTTGGTGTGAAACAGCCAATACTTCAAGGAGCATAATGTAGGGATCCTTGTAGTTTTGGTATTAAGTTCAGATTTAAGTATAGCACTTTTGCCAGCTAATCTGAAAAATATTTAGTTGTTTTAATTACTGAGTTACTTGCTACTTTCAGTGTATTAAAGCTATTTATTGATCACCATTCCTGTGCTTTGCAATGTATAAAAGCAGAGGTGAGAGGATCCCTCCAACTGGGTGACACCGAAGGAGCTTCTGCACATGAAGCTGGAAAAGAAAAAAGCATTGTAACCACAACATGCAACCTCTATGTCCGACATAGTATCAAGTCCTCAGCAGCATTCAGAGAGTCAAAGCCCAGATTATATTCTACATCAAGAGCCACCATTTCAGTTAGATGTTACAGAACATAAATCACAACAGAATCCAGTAATCCTGTAGCCAGAAGGTCCATAAACAGTCCCAGTTTAACTGCACAAGTTTATGGGTGATCTCTTGCCAACCTGACTTACCTTAAATTACAGAGATATAGCCAGTGTTTACAGTAGCAAAGCAACTTACCACTACGGCACTTACCTGACAGAGAAGGACACCATTGCATTCACCCTCTATGGTGCTTCACATCAAGTGTTTGAGATGGATACCAAACAGGTAGGAAAGTGCTGTAGGCTCAGGGCTGGAAAGCCTGATATAGGATACCTGACCATAGCAACCTACCAAATAAACTCTGCAGTAAGAGTTGAGCAGCCCTTTTTATATTCCATTTTATCATGAAGGATGGACTAGATTAACCCAAAGGCACTTTCCATGCTACTCCAATGTAGATCAGATAGACTTGTCACACAGAATCCTTAAAAGATTGTATATTCGCCACAGCAGTCTGCCAAGACATCGCATGGCCAGAAATACCTCTACACAGTTCCAGTTAAAAATAGCTATTCTTAGCTGTCAGGAGCTTGAGGCCACTATTTGGGTGTACATTTGACTGAAATGAGCATGCCCTCTTGTTCTCAAGCATTTCTTTGAACAAGTCTCATCTGGCCCTTCTGCCTCAAACATCTTTCGCAGAAGAGAGATATGGTGGTCTGCCAGGATGCATATCTGTGAAGATGGTCTGGGTGCAACATGGCCAACTTCCCCATGTTATAGATCAGTGGTCCCCAACCTTTTTTGTCTGGGAAGTGCCAGACGATGAGCCACAGAGGACTGTGGTGGCGAACGAGCATCTGTCGAAATGCCGCCAAGCGGCAACATGAATAGGTTTCGCCACCGAAATGCCAGCGACAAGCAGCTTCATCCAGAGGCGTCGCTGCCGAAATGCCAGCGGCATTGCCTCTGGATGACGCTGCTTGTCGGTGGCATTTCGGCGGATGCTGGTCCACTGGCCAGTACGCGGGCGCACTTAGACGCCCCGGAAGTTGCCATGGTGCCCATGGGCACTGCGTTATAGATCAAGTGTACCATTTTCAAAAGTGCCCATGTCACTTTTGAAAATAGGTCTTAAGAAGTTAAGTGACTTGTTTTTTAAAATGTTACCCCTAATGGTGCTTGTGTTTTCAGAAGCAAGTAATAAAGTCGCACTCAGAAAAAAAAAAAAACACAAGAACGTCATCTTTTATATATTCTAGATTTCCCACACACACTATAGTGTAGTGTACCATACTGGCAGCCCTGAAAGCTGAAGTAACTTATCTATAAAATAGGTCTGGCACTACCAGTGCCTGCATAATGTGCCAGCATCCCCACCCAGACCACATGTCTCAATCCTGACCTGGAGGGCCACGTGAGGCGGGTTCATCCTCCATGGCCAGTTCAATCTTTGGACTTTCAGTGTGTTTATGAAGGTGCACACCTGTTCAACAGGAACGGGGCTAGGACCCACCTGCTTATTTCATGGGAATCATGGAAGTGCTACACGTAGGCTTGGAAGAATTTGATATTTAATCAGAAAACATCTATTTCACTGTACATACACTAACCAGTAGAAAAAATATTTCCATCGATAATTAAAATTTGCAGATAGGCAACATAAGAAATTGCTGCTTGAGAACTTAAGAGTTTGATTGAAGGATATTTACTTTGTATATTTTGATGTGATGTTGACACTGTGTTTTAGCTATTATAAATCTTTAATGTTTTGAATCTCAATGTCTACTGTCATTAAATAACTATTGTCTGACCCTCCCTCCCCTAATTTCACACAACTGTGAACATTTAAAGCATTTTTTAAAATTTTTGTTGATTTAAAATAGTCAATACTATCCAACAAAATATTATACAGGTCTGTTGCATCTTACGCGTATTTAACATGCGCAATTTCAGCTTTACACGGTCGGCAAAAACAAAAAAGAAAAACAATTTTAATACTGTACCTATAGTACAGGCGATTCCGCCGGCCATTACACTCAATGTAATTTTGACTAAGCACGTAACGCGAAAATCGCATAACGTGCTGACTGCGGAACGTAACCCCAACATAAGATGAGACAGATCTATAAACATAAAATTCTGCCAAGCCTAGCTTTGGGGTGCTAGCAGCTTTTGGTCACTGAGCCTGGGATAGAAGAATTAGTGGCAAGGTGCAAAACACCCTTTGTTTCATAGTCTGAAGAATATAACCAGTTGAGAGAATTCTATTTCTGCTTGTCACTAGAAAATGGAAACCAAATGTCAGCCTACATACGGTACAGAGAAGTTTATTAGTAGAAACATGAAACAAGCACTCATGCATTAATAGCAGCACTGCCACAAGCTTCAAATGGCTAATCGCCCTAAGATCCCATTAATTTCTATGTAGGCCGTATGGGTATGTGCAATGCAGCGTTTTAGACCCAAGACAGTCAGGCCTCCAGGCACACACCCTTTCTTTTACAGAGCTGCCTAAAGACACACCTGGCTGCCGCTTCTAAGAGAAGACAAATATTCTGTTCTAAACAGAAAAGCAGCTGTTTCTTTACTAGAAATTATGCCTACAAACCCTTAACAGATTAACTTTGGGGATGAGGTGTTGAAAGATGCAGCATCACTTTCAATTGTTGTACCAGACAAGCCCGTTAGCGGAGATAGAGTTTCACAGCCCAACTCCCAAGACTAGATAGGGTGTATCCATTGTAGGACCCAAAGCTCTGTGCACAGGTGTAACATGACAGTCTACAAATCCACTTGCTTTCCACATTGCACTAACAGATGGCTTTTGTAGTGCTGGAGCAGAGACAGCTCATGCAACCAAACATTGAGAATGGCAAAAATTGACAACTGTTTTGTTGCCACTGCTCAGTGTCGATAAATGGAAAGTATTCCCTGCTATGCGCATTGATCTGAACACTTACTAAGTTCCTAAATTAACTGAAATCAACTCTGTAAGAGATCTGGGCACCACTCTGGCCAAGTCAATGGAAACCTCTGTGCAGTGTGCAGTAGCAAAGTGCTACGGTATATAAGGGATGGGATGGAGAATCCTGAAGATATAATGCCATTCTATAAATCACTGGGACACCTCCACCTAGAGTACTGTGTTCTATTTTGGTCACCCCTGTTCCATAAAGTATGAATCAGAAACAGATGAGGGCAAAGACAGGTGATGAGAATTATGAGCCTGAAAAAATTCTCATATGAAGAGATTAAATGAGTGGGGCTGTTTATCTGATAATGTGATAGAAATACACAAAACAACACATAGGATAGAGGCAGTAGGTTGGGCGCTATTTACCTTCTCATCATACAAAAACATGGGGATATTCCACAACACTGATAGGAGCAATTTTAAAACAGGTCAAAGGAAACATTATTTCCACACAGAGCACAATTCACATATGGAACTCACTACCTCAAGGTATCACCAAGATCAAAAATTAAGCAGGATTCAAAGAGTATTGACCATTTACAGGGATAAAGATAGCCAGAACAAGAACAGTAAGTGTTATAAAAAAAAAAAAAATGTAAGTTTGGAAGAGATTTAAATTCTCCTGCTTCAGGGAAAGAGCTAACCTGTGCTGGGGTCTAGTTATCCCATCAATGCTATTACAGGGTCCTCTGAAACTTCTGCTGAAGCAGTTGGTATTGGCTGGTGTCAGAGACAGGATACCAGACTAGAAAGACCACATCTCTGATCCATTTTGGTAATTCCCATGCTCCACAGCTCAAGAGTTCCAACAGAACAAGTCAATATCAATTCATCCCCTACCATGACCTCCCATTTTTTAGTTGACTAAGTCAATTTGTCTCAGGCTAAGTTTGTAGGTAGAGTCTTCAAGATATCTCTCAGCCTTTTTACAATGCTTAAGGCAGCCAGGGAGATTTTAAGTAGGCTTGGTAAGTCAGTCAGCTGACTGGTCAAATAAGGTCAATTGATCGCCTATTCAGTCAAATACTGTCAAATACTACAGCAAGATTGCCATGGCCTTCCATTCTGACTGCATCATGGTGCCATTCTTTCATTTTTAGACCCTCTACTCCTGAGGGATTCTGCACCAAAAAAAATTATGCGCACAATATTTCAAAATTCTGCAAAATTTTTTGTCAATAAATAAATGTATCTCCAGTACGGCAGCGGGAAGCATAGGCCACTCACTGGCTGCACTGAGGTGGGATCACCCTGAAGCCCCCACCTCCTGCGGTACAGGGACTCGGCGGTGAGGCTGCACCTGACCTGATACAGTGCAATTGCTGGGCCTGCCTCAGGAACACCCTGGGGCTCTGCCCCTCTGTGCCAGGTGCACTAGATGTGGGTAGGCAGGCTCAGCCCAGCAGGACCTAAGTATGGAGGAGCTTAGTGTGGGGGGGAACCAGATGTGGGATAATCTGGGTGCAGCAGCTCAGTGGGAGATCTGAAAGCACAGGGGTTCATTGGGGGGCTCCGGGTGCAGGGGCAATGGGACTCTGCAAGGGATCCAGGTGAAGGTGACTGGGGTTCAGCAGGGAGGTATGGGTGTGGGGAGATGGGGGAGCTCCAAATGCCAGGGGAGCAGGGCTTGATGGGGTGGGGGTCAAGGTGCAACTACTTGGGGATCAGTGGGCTGGGGGGCTCATCAGAGGGATCCAGGTGTAGGGGGTTAGGGCTTGTCAGGGTGAGGGTTCGATGGGCCTGCTTAACGATGGAGCCCCAGCAGTGGCCAAAGGGATGCTGGTCTCCTGCTCCCCCTGCAATTCCCCTCCCCTCACTCTCACATTCCACTCCTGTTCTTTCCCCACTGCCTCTTCCCCCACCCTCCCCTCATTCCCCCACTCCCTTATCCACCCCATCGTGGGCACTCACTGTTGCACAGAAAACAGGAAGGCTCCTAGCACACAGAAGGGGAGCACAACTGGCACTAGGATCCAGGAAGCAGCGTTCAGCTGCAGAGTCAGGGGAGCCAAGACTGCCTCCTTCAGATGAGTAGCTCTGTGTATGCAGAAATGAGGGGGGAGGCACCAGATTGTAACCCCATGTGCCCCCCCCATGCTGCATCTCTGTTTCAAGGGGAGCAATCCCCCCCAAAAACCTGCATTCTTCCACCCCCACCCCCTCAGCACTTCCCTGTTTTCTGCAGGGAAGCACAGGAATTCTGCGGGGCAGGAATACAAGGGAATGAGGGGGCACATTTTCGGAGGGCGGTGGGGAGCAGGATCGGTCATGCAGAATCCTCCCAGGAGTAACTTTCATTTCACTTTTTTTCACATTCTTCTGAGTCAAAGTAACTCAGTTAAGTAACTTTTTTTTGTAATTAGGCTAACTGTCTAAGGTTAAACCTATTGGAGACTAACGACTTACTCTTATTTGTTCCTGTTCTAATACACTGGTGGTTTAAAAAAAAAAAAGACAATTTTTACAGACCAGTCTAATGTCTAACACTGGTCTTAACCTTATAAAGGTCAGGAATGCAAGTCTGATCTTCTTTAGTTCTGCAGGACTACTGGGAAATCTCAGAGCTCTAACAATTTAAAGGAGAAATTAATAAAGGCTTCCTTATTCAAAAAGGTTGACTGATAACTGAAGTTCATTAGGAGTTAACAGAGAAAGACAAAGTTATTGTCTAACTAAAATCCCTTCTCCTCTTGATAACCTCAGCTTTCACTCTTCACTTTTGTGAGGTCATCACTGTCTCATGATTAGAGAACTAGACTCACACCATAAACAAAACCCAAATTTCTGGTGTAGGAAAAAAAAGATCAGGAGTTTTAATTTAATCTGTTCAGACCAACTTTATGCATCATAAAAAAAAGCAGAGAAGTCCATTTCCTCCCTCCACCCCTCCTTGTAGGTCACCTTTAAAATATTTTGGAAGGAAAGATCTCTTGTTTAACACCTTTTAATAATTGCACAAGGCTTTAAATACTCCTTAAAGATGAGGGACCAACATGTCTGGTCTCACGCAAGCTCCTGCCACATTTCTGCCATGCCCTGCAATCTCAACCCTGCTATTCAAGTCCCGGGCTTCCGCAAACACACAGTTCTGCCCATGAAACTCAGTCATGACCCACAGTGCCCCCTGCAATTCCAGTCCTGGTCTCCCCACAGCTATGTCAATACCCTTCAATCTCCTGTAACACTTTTTCAACCATAGCTGCAGCCACAGGACTATTAAATGTATGACAACAGTTCTCCAGAGAAGCAGCACTGAATTACCTAGTTCATTAACCAGACATAGGTAACTGAAAGTATCTCTCAAATCCAATGAAAGCACTTTTTTAACTTGAACAAAAACCATGATTTATCCAATTCCTAAACAACTCCCCAAGAACTCTGCATTTCTTGTTGTGTTAAGCATCTACACTGAAAAACTCATCCAGACAACATGATCAGTCTGAACGCTACCCAGGTACTTCATTATTCATTCAGCACAATTAGGGCCCCATGACCAACAGATTTCCACCTGACCTGCTCTTCTGGACAGAACCTGGCGCTACCTAGTCCTAGCGAAGGCTGCACTTGCCCTGGTTCATGTTTCACCTTGGAACTCTGTGTTGTCTAGGCCCCTGATGGCCTCCACAGCATCCTCAGCCCGCTCCATGTGCACAAAGGCATAGTCCTTCACTATGTCGCACTCGATCACTGGGCCATACTCTTCAAACTTGGCCCGCAGCTCCAGGTTAGTGCAGGTGGTGCTGATGTTGCCCACATGCAGCTTGGTGGAGGCCTTGCTCTTGTTCTTGCTGGCTTCCACGTTGATGCAGACACCATGCAGCTTGTGGTGATGCAGGTTACGGATGGCATCTTCAGCCGCTGTCTTGTCTTCAATGTGCACAAAGCCATAGTTTTTGATGATGTCACATTCCAGCACCTTCCCGTATTGCTCAAAGAGCGACCGGATCTCTTGCTCTGTTGCCTCCCGGGGCAGATTCCCAATGAAGAGTTTCACCATCTTGGCAGAGCCTGGTGGAAGAGGAAAGTGGTTTAAGGAGAAGCACTCATTCAAGTGCAATGCTCTTTCACATCTCTGTATTTATATGGCCCTCTTCACCACAGTATTGCCCCCATTTTATAGATGCAGGAGCTGAGGCACAGGGTAGATTAAATGACTTGCCCAGCAAGGAGTATAGCTGATCTGGGAATTGAACCCAGGTCTCCGGAGTTCCAATCCAGTATCCCATCCACTAGACTAGGGATAGGCAACCTATGGCACCTGTGACAAAGGCGGCACGCAAGCTGATTTTCAGTGGCACTCACACTGCCCAGGTTCCAGCCACCAGTCCGGGGGAATCTGCATTTTTATTTAAATGAAGCTTCTTAAACATTTTAAAAACCTTATTTACTTTACATACAACAATAGTTTAATTATATATCATAGGCTTATAGAAAGAGACCTTATAAAAAACATTAAAATGTGTTACTGGCACACAAAACCTTAAACTAGAGTGAATAAATGAAGACTCAGCACACCACTTCTGAAAGGTTGCCAACCCGTGCACTAGACTATCCTTCCTATATAAGCTTTACCAATACTCTTCAGTGATAGGGTCCTATCCACGTAGTCTATTGACATGAAAGCTAAGTACAATCAGGGGAGATGACCTATGTCCCATTAAAATTGTTCTTGACAATAAAGTAGGGAATATGGTACCTGTGACTTTGAATGGGGTTCTAGGCACTTTGCTGTTGGAGATGCACCTTTTGTAGGAAAGACAGAATTAAGGCCTGGACCAGCATAATTCACTAAGATCCCATGGTACATTTTGTATAAACAAAGATGGTAACTGCAGTCTCCAGGTCAAATCCTAACTCAGATAATTGCACTCTGCTTCCTAAATCCTCTCCTTGCACATTCAATAAACTTTTGTTGTTTGCTAAAGGGACGAGCACAGTTTGGACATAATGCCTCTATTTCAAGGGCCTTACAATTTTATCCACACTGGACAGGAGTGAAAGTATGGTATGGGCTTCCTGCACTGCTCTGGTGATTTAGCTGCTGGAGAGACGGTGCAATATTTTGATTCTGGAGATGCTCACAGGGGACATCTGAGTTAAGAGAAATATGCACGTGCAAACACCCTTGTCTCAGGGCTGCGGCATCTTACATGCATTTTAAGTACAAACACCTGCTCTGCCATCAACACCTTAAACCACTTCCTTCCGCATCCCCAGACCCTGAGCTACCTGATCATCTACATCCATGCCACCTCCAACCCTATCCCACATTCCCTTCTTGCCCTGTATGTCTATACATAAAGCCAGGGCCCTCACCACATCTTCTGCCCTGACCCCCCACGTACAGCACAGTCCAAAGCCTTCACTGGTGCCCCATATATTCCCGTTTCCCATATACCCCCCCAAATACACACTACCAATGGTCCTCATATTCCTCAGTTGCCCTCCAACTCCCACCTCTGTAACCCCCCTTGCACAGGCAGCTCAAAGGCCTCACAGCATCCATTCCCCATCCCCGGTTCCTCCCCCATACACATCCAAAGCCCCCACTGGGACCTCTCCCGCCCCATACCCCCGCCGCTCATACTGAGCCCCATCCTAGAACCCCTCGTCCAAATAGTGCCCCGCGCTCTATAACCCTCCACCTCCAATCCGGGCCCTCGCAGAGGCCCCTGCCCACTGGTCCCCATCCCCCACGCACAGAGCAGCAGGGTGGGTAAGCCCCACCCCACCCATAGCCGCATCCCGTCCCCCAGCCCCGCAGAGCCCCCGCCCCAACCCACCGACACGGCCTGGGCCCCCGGCCTCCCACAGACTCCGCCACATCCCCCTTTCCTCGTGCGCCCGCAAAGCAGGGCCCCAGCACGGCAACACGCCGGCCCCGAACCAAGACCAACCTCGCCAGCGACCGCGCCTCCTCCCCCGGCGAACCACACAAAATGTCGGCTACAGCAGCGCGAGCGCAGTCCCACCCACTCCCTCACCCCGCCGTTTTCTCATTGGCCAGACGAGTGCACCGCGCATCTACTGGGCAGCACTGCGTGTCAATCAAGTGGAGAGCCATGCAGAGCTCAAGAATCTGGGATGGGGCTCCAGGGTAGGGGGAGGAGATTCACCAATCGCGATCGAGCGTTCCCAGGGTGAACCCATCCCCCCACTTCGCCACAGCCAATCACACCGCCGGAGAGGTGGATTGCACCATTGTTATTTTAGGGAAGGGGGATAAATTATAACATTGTTCCATTGTGCCTCTGCATGGAAGGGGCGGCGGAATGTGGAGCTGTTCTGCTTTGGGGAGGGACAGCTGTTATGTTGGAATGTCCTATTTGTGGATCTGCATGGTGAGGAACGGTGATAATTAATGGTCCATTGCGGCTCTTTATGGGGGAGCAGTGATAATGGATTGTTCCATTGTGCTTCTCCACGAGGGAGCGGTGATCGTGGATTGTTCCATTGTGCCAGTCCGAGGGGGGTACAGATTATTCCAATGCCGCTCTTTATAGGGGGAGCAGTGATAGTTGTTCCATTGTGCCTGGCCATGGGAGAGAAGGGACGGTTGTTCCATTGCGGCTCTGGATGGAGGTGGTGAGGCAGAAGTGCATTGGGCTGGAACCAAAATACGGGATCAAGCCCTCTTACCCTCCGCTGTCCTGCACTACAGTTCCAGTGCGGGGGGGGGGCGCAGCACACACAGGGCTTTCCCACCCCTCCTCCCTCCCTTCCCGTGGGTCGCCCCCAGCTTCAGGGAGGTATCGAGGTGGGGAGGGGTCGATTCTTACTGGCAAAGGTGGATTTGTCCCCCCCTGTAAAATTCCATCCTAATTCTGGAACACACACACCCCGCCCCTGCACAGCAGGAAAGGCTCTACCGCACTTCCACACACCCGGCTGACAAGGAGTGTGAAGGCTCATAAAGCTTTTTGAAGCTCAGCCTCTGTTGCTACTACATAACTGACTGATCCCCATGTCTTACCCTCCATCGTTTCCCGCAACTGTGAATATTTAAATAAAAACAGAAAAAAATGCTTAAAATAAACATAGGTATTATCCCCAAAACACCACCATCCACCTGCCAAACCTACTTGTAAATGGCCAACAGTGGCCACATATGACCTGGTGGTTGGAAGCTGGGCACACTCCAGCTAGCAACAGGCCAATGTGCCAATATTCTCATCAGTTACAGTGAAACCCTGCTATAACGTGCCCCGCGATAATGCGAATTCGTATATAACACGATCATGGGATGGCTCCGGTGGCCCCAAGCAAAAAAAGAAAAAAGCAGCCGGAGCACCACCAAAGCAAAAAAAAACCCAAGAAATGTGCCTTCCCCACTGCCTCTTCGCCCCTGCCCCCACTTCCCTTTTTGGCGAGAAGAGCAGTTCTCCCCTGCTGCTCCTCGCTCTTCCTCTGCCCCTTGCATGTCTCCCCTGCTTTCCCCAAGTGTTTTCCTCTCTCGCTGCATGGCTGAGAGCCCCTGCCACTGGAGCAGGCTGACAGCTGGGAGGGATGCTACAGAAACAGTGGCATGAACTCTGCTCTGAATATCAGCAACTCCTCAGTGCCATGCTGCAATCGGATCTCTGGTTAGAGGGGAGTCGGCTGAGCGCCTTTGTACAGATCTCTCGAGAGCCGCTCCAGCCCTAGTCTGCCAGGTCCCAAAACTCCAGTTTTCAAAGTCCAAACCCAGCCATTCTCAGGCTGGTTCTGGCTAGTTTAATAGGTTGATTAGCTTGTGCTATCACTAATTATTGCTACACCCTTTCAGTTACTGTTATGGGCAGTTCGCAAATGCAAGTCATTTTCTGCCCAAGAGAAACTGACCATCTTGAAACTGACCCACTTGAAATGGTAAATTTTCATAACCCTGCTAGTGCAACCCCACATTTATCACGATTGAATTTTTTGGACACCAATTATCACGTTACAGTGAGGTTTCACTGTATTTGTGTTGCAACAGCCCTGGGAGCCAGTTGCACTGGCACTATGACACCACGTGGCTGCATGTATGATACTCCTGCATTAACTGCACCCGCCATGCCCATCAGCCCCCAAAGAAGCTGTGTGAGCAGACGTGCTCTAGTCCCCGTTCCTGCTGGGAAACAAAGCCTCTTGGTCTCTACATAGACTCTTTTATTTCAGAGTTTCTGTCAAAAATTGGAACAGATGCCACTGCAAACACATGAATAATGTTTCCCACAAGCACAGAAAGATCACCAGGATGCGCTCAGGGGATGTTCCAGCCAGGGGGTGCGAGGAGCGAAGTCACGGGGCCCAAATGCAGCAGCGACATCTTGTTTCCAGGCCTCTCGCTGCAGGAAGCAGGCACCACACCATCCAGTTCTGCAATTCAGCCCACCCCTCGAGCTCCAAGCTGCCTGTCCCCCAGGGCCCCAGAAGAGGGAGGAGACTTGGCTTATTTCACAGTCATAGGGGCGAGGGAGCCACAGTTCCCTACCCTGGCAGGGGTAGGGTTTCTCCTTAGACAGGGAAGACCAGGGGAGGCAGAGAGCAACCACTCATAGCAGGAAGGCACAAATCATTTCCGGGCCACAGACTGGGAGATAAAGGCAAAGGAAACCAGCCAGGGCTTGGGAGAGGTGAGTGGAAAAAGAGACCAGATTGGGCACGGGTGGGGAGGGAATCTTTCCCCCAATTCACCCCAGGAAATCCTATGGATAGCTGGAGACCCAGTGGGGTTAGGACACTGGGAAAGTCAAAAGGGCAGCCACCTACTGAACAGGGGATGGACTTTTAGCTCAATTGTTTAACAGGCCAGAGGAGACAATACTGAGCATCCAACCTGACCTTTGCCCGCCCCCTAGTAACCCTGGCTAGAGGATCCCACCCAGTGATTCTGCTAGCCAAGTGTGGTTGCTTGGTGAGAGACACCCTGTCTCAGTTCAAAGGCCCCACACAGCAGGGAGATTTCCAGAGACACCAGGAACCCAGCCCCCTCGACCATCAACGAGGATCAGGGCTCCTCCTTTGTAAGTTCTCCAGCACTTAGGTGCTCGATTACCAGAAGCACTGAGTCCTCCCGCTCTGAAGTCCATTGTTTGGGGAAGCTCAGCCCCTCTGGGAATCCCATGCCCACCTTGGACAGCAAAGCTCTTAGTGTGAGAAGGGCAGTGAGAGAATGGCCTGCCACAGCCTCAGGCAGGGAATCCGTGGTACTGCTGCTGTTTGAAAGCAAAAATAACCCCACTCCAAAGACAGAGCCCCAGCCCTGGGAACCTGATCCCACCCCCATCCTATCCAGCTCAGCCGCAGCTTCCCTGCGAGGGTGCGGCTGTCTGCAAAGCAGGGGCAACAGGGGTGGGGGCCTCACTGAGGTACGGATACACCAGGGACCCTGCCACAGGATCTGCTAATGCAGAGCAGCTGTAGGAAAGGGGTGGGGGAAGATGTTTCACTCCACACTAGGGCAGCTCCAGGAGATGGGGGGCAGCAAGGAGAGAAGGTACGTGGATCAGAGAGATGGGAGGGAGTAAAGCAAGTCAAACATGCCCCCACTTGTGCATCAGCCCAAATGCCCCTCCCCCACCATTCCTGTGTCCTGGCAACCTAAATACCCTTCCCCCACAGCCTGGCAACCCTAATGCTGCTCCTCCCCTGCACTGGTGCGGAAGGTCACAGAGAGATTTTGCCCAGCGTGGCTTCATGGCTGATGCATTCCAGCAACTCCAGCATTCCCCAGTGTATGGGGGAGTCAGCAGGGATCACAGCGGCTCCCAGGGTGGAAGGGTTGGTTCAGACTGTCACATTAGCACAGCTACCAATCTAAAATGCAGCATCCCCACCCAGGACCCAGAGTTCCACTCCCTGCTCCAATCCGTCTGGAGCCCAGAGCCTGCTCCGCCGTGCAGAGCCCCTTGTCCCATCCCGTCTCCTTCCATCAGTTCCATGGATTAAATAGCCGGGCAGTGCCCCTCCAGCAGCCCCTCCAGTAGCGAGCCCCCCAGACCCTATTGCTTCTTCTTGAAAAAGCTGAATCTCTTTTCTCGGTCCTTCTCCTTGCCGTCCTTGCTGCGCAGGGTCACGGAGACCTCAGCAGCGCTGTTGGGGGACACGGGTGGCATGCTCATGGCCCGTGTCATGCCCTTGCCAGTGAGTGAGGATGGGTCCTCTGTGTCCTGCTGAGGCGTTGGGGTGCAGGCCACCAAGGCATTGATCACCCGCATCCAGGTGCTCATCTCAGCCTGGGAGAATGAGAAGGAGCTGTCAGCTGCGGGTTGGGGCAGGGAATTGGAGCACAGAGACGGCAGGGTACTGGCTCTGGGAGGAGGCGGGGCACCAGGAGGGGTTGGCAAGTCAGAGGGGTGGGACTTTGGGGCACAGACAGGGTGGATCTGGGAGTCTGGGAGGGGACAGAGTTGGGCAGAGCTCTGGGGTGGGGCCCAGGATTCAGAGCTGAGGAGGCAAAGGGACTGGGAGAGGGTGGAGCACAGGAAGCATGCAACTCAGGATGGTAGGGGGCGGGGCAGAGCAGAGTGGGCAGGGATATCTGGGGGAGGGCTCTAGGGCTGGAATGGGGCAAGGTAGAAGGTCCAGAACACTGGTGAGCATGGCTGAAGGACTGGGAGAGTCCTGTAACCTGTAACCCAGGTGTTTGGCTACTGGCCTCAGGTGCATGGAGGAGGGGCTGTGGTGTTAGCCCTCTCTGCCCCTTCCAGACCTCCTCCACTAGAAAGACAGACATTACAGCAGGGCAGACTTGGATCCCCAGGCAGGTGGCAGCGTGTGCATGTAACACTGACAGATCCCACCTGGGGCCTCTGGAGCTTACTGCATGAGCTAGAAGCCACATGGCCGTTAGCTAGGGCTGCAGCAGACTCACTAATCTCTAAATTGTCTAGGTGCCAGCACCACACTCAGGAGGTGTGTGAGTTACACGCGCTCACACATGTAAACCTAGGAGCACTAGGAGGAGCTCAGAGGCCAAGGATGCCCTCATGTGGGCAGGGCAAGCAGCGCCCTGGTGCGTAAGGGACTCACCTCATCCTTGGCCTGGAATAAATACTCTTTGCCGTCATTCAACCTGCAGAGAGGAAAAAACCCACACGTTATGTTACCTCCCCATGGCTGAGCCAAACCCTGCCTTGTGCCTTGTTCCCTTCAGCCCATCCCCTCCACCAGGTCCCCTCCTTCTCATACTGACACAGTCCCCTCCACTGCGTTCCCTCCTCCCCTGCACCCATGGGCTGCAGTCCCTCCACTGCCCACCCTGTGTGTCTGTCACAGAGGCCGCTCCTACCCCAGCTTGAAGACATGCTTGCGTTTCTTGTAGTCTAGTGCCACATTGCACTGCGCCCCCTGCAGGCTGATGGGCACCTCGCCATGGTAGGGGACGCCATGGCTGGCATTCTTGGCATCTTTGTAGAAGCCTAGGCTGCCTTTGTGCAGGACACAGTACACGTTCTGCCAGGACCTTGGGAGGAAGCACAGAGCAGTCAGAACAGACACAGGGAGAGGGAAGAGCTCAGAGCCATCAGCACAGCTGGCAGGGGAGCACAGAGCCATCACCACAAGGCGACCAGGGGTAGGATAGAGCCATCATTGCAGGCGGGAGGGGTGGGACGTGGAGCACAGAGCCATCAGTGACACCATCCAGGGCCCTGGGCAACATGACACAGCCCCAGAGCTCTACCTCGAAGGCCCTGGCAGAGGGGTGGGACTGCCCCACCAGTCCCCAGGCTCCCCCATTCCAGGAAGGGGCAGAGCTTCTCTCACCTGTTGGCTGCCTTCTTGCCCTGGGCTTCCATCTCTTGCTTGCGGCACAGTGCCCCCTCCAGGTGCTCCTGGGCAGTGGGGTCTGGTGATCGGAGCGGCAGCGTGGCCGAATGGGCAGGCTCAGGGGTGAGTGCTGGCAGCTTGGTGCGGGCCTTGGGCGAGGGGGCGGGGCTGTGCTCCTTCTCCTCGGCCAATGCATCCAGCCGTGCTCCGCTTGTCACCTCCGCCATCTCGGGCATCTGGATGGACAGAACAGGTCTGTGACAGGGAGCACAGCTCCTGGATTCCTCCTGCCTGGGGGAGCCGACCACCTCTCCAGGCTCTGTCCCACCAGCCCAGGTTACCCCCTCCAGACCCTACTTCCCTCCCAGAGCTGGGGATAGAACCCAGGAGTCCGAGCTGTAACTGGAGTGGATGGGGCTGAAGGTGGCAGAGGCTGGTATCTCCCCTCACATACATGCCCTGTTCCAGAATTGGGAACCTTAGCCCAGCTGCTGTCTGTGGGCCCTTCTGGTCCCAAGATAGCCCTGGCTGCGGGGCTGCATCTGGGGGAGCTGCATTACCTGAGGGGACTCGGAGTCAGGGTAGATCCCATTCACAGCAGGCAGCTCCGGGAGATGGGTTTGCAGAGTGGAAGTCCTGGGGGGGAAATGGGACAAGAGCGAGCATTGGAGGCTGGTGGAGACCCATGAGAAGGGGGGAGGATAGCTCAGTGGTTTGAGCATTGGCCTGCTAAACCCAGGGTTGTGACCTCAATCCTTGAGGGGGCCATTTAGGGATTTGGGGCAAAAATCTATCTGGGGATTGGCCCTGCTTTGAGCAGGGGGTTGGACTAGATGACCTCCTGAGGTCCCTTCCAACCCTGATGTTCTATGATTCTAAGGACCACCACCAACTTTGCTGCCACTCCAGGATGTACCCTCCATTACTGGGACTCCCCCCGCCAGCCTGTGCTTCCCCATGCCGCCCTCCTCCCCTGATGCCAGGACTCCTTCCCATTCTTCCGCCATGCTGTCCTCCCCTTGATGCTGGTGCTCTAGGCCGGGCCCTGCTCTCACCCATCAGCATTGCTCAGTCCTGGCCCCTGCTGGCTGTCAGGAAGCAGCACTGGTTGCACCGTGACCTCCGGCTCTGGCTCAGGTGGTGTTGGAGGCCGCCGCTTCCTCCTCTCCTCCTCCTCCTGCCTCAGCTGCTCCTTCTCCTCCAGCTGCAGGGGAGAGGGGCACACAGAGATGAACAGCCCAGTCCCTCCTGACAAGGCCCCCAGGCTGGACACGCAGGCCAGGGGCATGCTTCCACATGGCACAGTGCAGAGCTTGGGGTGAGGAGTGGCAGTTCCATAGGACACCAACACAGAGGAGCCAGACCAGGGTCTGCGTCTGGTTCTGATCCATATCAAGGTGGGCGCCCAGGGGCAGAGCTGGGAACCTGCCCCCAGTGCCAAGGCATTCCGAACTGGGGTTCCAGTTCTGATCCATTTGGCAAGAGATAAGCCACAGTGGCAGAGCTGCCCACAACTCAAGAGGGTCCAGGGGTTCTGGTTGTGACCTATACGAGATAGGCCCTGAGGGGCAAAGCTGGGATTGACATCTCCTCAGAGTGAAAGATGCTTCAGAATTGGGAATCCGGCTCTGATTGGCCTGGCAGATAGGCCTAAGGGGCAGAACTCAGATGAGACCTGCTCCAGGGCAGGAGTCCAGATCCAGGGTTCTGGTTCTGATCCATCATACAGACTCAACACAAACACACCCATTGGAGGCTCCATTCACTTAGCTGGGTGGGTCTCAGGTCTTAGTTCCAATTGGTGGCCTCTGTGGCAAACCCAGCACTACCTCAGGCCCATGGAGACATCCCCACCCCGGGCCAGGGCTCGGGAACAGCACAGGGAGCTGTGTGGGTAGGCAATTTCCCACCAAGGGACAGCCAAGGGCCTCAGGAGGCCACATGTGGGGGTGCAGCATCCCTGCCCCAGGCACACACCAAGGGCCCCCCAACCCCAGGCAGGGCTCTTACCGTGGTGAGCTTCTCCAGTGCCAGGAAGCGCTCCTCCCAGGCAGCGGCCAACTTCTGGAAGCCCTCATGCCTCTTGATGAGATTCTCCACCTCATCCACGTTCCCGCCCAGCTCAGCTGAGCGCACGATGGGCTCCTGGCTGGACAGCCAGGCCTCAGCCATGCTGGCATCACGCCCAAACATAAGCACCTCCATAACTGCAGGGGGACAGCTCAGATGGGTGGGGCAATGCCGGGGACAGGAGCCCAGAATTCCAAGCTGCCAGTCCCCAGCAACCCACTAGACCCCATTCCTCTCATGGTGCTGGGGATAGAACCCAGAAGTTCTGACCTCCCCACTGCACCCCTCTACACCCTACCTCATCAGATTCAACCCTATACCTGTGCTGCTGCCCCTTTCCCTCCTTGGTGCCCTCCCGACACACAGAGTCCCGTCCCTTCCCTGCCCCTTCTTCTCACTAACCAATCTGCAGCCAGTCCATCTTCTCCTGCCACCGGTCTCCGATCTCCTTGCGCCGCTCCTGCAGCTGGGCCAGCTTCTCTGAAATCTGAGCAGAGGGGCTAGCTCATGAAAGTGGGGGGCCCACCCTGGGTGAACCACCACACTTGTATTGGTCACATGGTCCCACTGCTAGGAACTAGGGCCCAGTCCAATGATTGGAGGGTAAGGAATGGATCACAATGGGGGACGTAAACCTCACGGAGGAGAGGGGCATTTTGGGGGATGACTTGGGAACACACTGGAGAGGATCCTGACCTGGATCCCAGCATAGAGGTGTGAGTACGAACTAGAGGGGACCCAAAACACTCAGTCCACACAACACCAGGGGCAGTGTCACAGGGCAGTGCTGGGGTGGCAGGGGCATGAGTGCAGTGTCGCTTGGGCGGTCTCACCTTGTCAGAAGCGTAGTGGCCCTTGTCCAGCAGTGCAGTGCCCATGGCTATGCAGGCATTGAAGCTGTCTGTCCGGGCCTCCACCTCGGCCTTGATCCCTTGGTGGTTCTTGATGACCAGGTCAGCCGAGGACACGTCCCTGGGGCAGGAGGAGAAGGAGATACCCTGCAGCATGGCTGAGCTGGCAAACAGACCCCCACTCCCTACTGCCTGGCTGGGCCCAGGCGATGCCCTCCAGTCTCCAGACCTGTGTCCACTAGCCCATACTGGCTGGGGTGGAGGCCTGGCCAGTCTGTCCTGAGCTATACTGGTATGTGCTGGGCCATGTCAGTCTGAACTGGGATAGAGTGGGCCACGCTGAGCTATATTGGTCAGTACTGGCAATACTGGTCAGTCTGGTCCATACTGAGCCATCCCGGTCTCTGCTAGGCTGGGTGAGCTAGGCTGGGCTATATTGACCTACACTGGGCAATACTAGTCTGGGCTGGGCTATCCCAGTCCATGCTCTGGGGGCACCCTGCTCACCTGGGCTTCTCCTGGGCATCAATCTGCAGGTGCACCCCGTCCATCCACAGCATCAGGTCTCGCACCATCTTGAAGAAGCGGAACTTGTCCACGGTGTCGAGCAGCAGCTGCCGGCGGCCTTGGCTGCTGCTCAACAGCTCGGCCCAGGCTTCACTCACAGCCTGCTCATGCCGCCGGATGTCATCAGCCTTCTCACCCGCGTAGGCCTTCTGCAGCCGCGTCGCATCCTCCTGCACCTGTTTCACCTAGGGAGACGGGTCAGAGTGGCATCCTGCCCCACCCCACTCGGGGGAAATGTGTGTAGAGAGAGGAATCCCTGACACTGCCCAACACTCCTTCCTCCCCATCTTTCTTTCCCTATCCCATGCCCTGTCCTCTTGTCCCATCCTACTCTTCTCCCCTGCCCCAAACCCCCCAGATCCTGCCCCCAGCCTCCCTGCTTTCCCACACCAGATCCTACCCCACATCCCCTCCCCATCCCACACGGTTCCCCTCCTGCTCCCATAGACCCTGCCGCCATCCCCCTCTCCCCTGTGGCTGGCAGTACCTGTGCGCTGAGTGCCTGGATGTCATGCTCGTAGGCTGAGTGCATGCGCTGCATGGCCTCGGCTGTGTTCAGGTCGCGCCCCACCTCGTCAGGCAGCTGCTTCTGCTTGTGCTGCACCTGGGCCAGTGTCTGGCGGGCGTCGTGGTAGAAGCGGTGCAGCTCGTAGGAAGCTGCCAGCATCTGGCTGCGGGTGTCGATGAGCTCCAGCAGGTCGGCCCAGGCATCATTGAGCCCGTCCTTCCACTCGGCAATGGTAGCATTCTCCGAGTGCCCTGATGAGATCAGCTCGTCCGCCAGCAGGTTCACGGCATCCACGCGCTCCTGTCCGATGTTACTGGTGTCACGGGAGAACTCCCGGAACTTGTCCCGCAGCATCTGGGGAAAGAGAAGGGTTAGAGAGGCCATGGGCCCTGCTGGGGGCAGTGATGGGTCCCAGGTCTTGGGGGAGTAGGAGAGAGGGTTTGGAGGGGGTCAGGAAAGGGCAGACAGGAGAAGGAACGGGCTTGACGGGTGGGAGGGGCACTGAGGGAGGTGATGGGCCCCAGGCGCATGAGGCTGCCCCAGCTGGGCTCCATGTAGGGCTACCTTGGCTAGTGCTGCACAGAGGCTACGCCACACCGGGTAGCCAGCCGGGCTCTGGCACCAGACTGCACAGGAGCCCAGCCTAGTGGAGACTGGAATGGCTCAGAATGGACAAGTCTATCTCAGTCCAGACTGACCAGTATCACCCAGTACAGAGCAGGATAGCTCAGCGTGGACCAGTCTAGCCCACTTCAGACTGACATGGCCCAGCAGCGACCAGCCTAGCTCCCCTGCTCAGCACCGGGCACTCACAGTGACATGCTCGTAGTCCTGCCCCAGCTCGTGGGAGGCAGCCACCACCTCGCGCTCTGAGATCCACTGCTCCAGGTCATCCACGTCACGCTTGAGCTGGCAGAGGCGCTGGTGCTCCTGCAGCTTCCCCCGCCGCTCCTCTGCCAGGTCCTTCAGGCTGGCGTACAGCTTGTCCACCTGTCCCTGGCGCAGGGTGAGCCGCTCACTGCAGGGGGAAGAGCCACTTGAGCCACAAGCCGGTGCCTGCCTCTCGCCAACTGGAAATGGCAGCACTGCCAGGGAGCAGGGGCCCAAGAGCTGGGAAAGCCCTGGGGCTAATGCACTGCCCAAGATGCTGGGGGGTCCCATGCTGGAATGGGCCATGCCATGCTCAACTGTGCCAAGTTTGGGGCGGGCCATACCAAACAGGAGGAAGGGGGCCATGTTGCTAAGGGAGTCCCCCCCTCTATCTCAAGCAAGAGGGACTGTAGGTTCCAGATCTGATCTCCCCTGGACAGCCACGGCGCCCCTCTCTCCATGTGCAGCCATGGCGCGTGGTGTCTGGGCAGAGAGCGTCGGGCCATAAGGTCTGTGATGCAGGCACAAGCAGCATTCAGCTGGGCTCAGGCCCAGCTGAGGGGACAACTTGGGCTCAGCGGGGCGGAAGGACGGGGCTTTGGACCGGCTCCTGGCAACCCATGGGATGCTATGCACTCACTGCCCTGCCATGGGACCTGGATCTGTACCCCCTATGGTGGGGAAAGGGCACGGGGGGCCTTACCTCTCTGGGTGCTCACTGGCCACCATGTCGCGGCTCTGGTTGGAGAGCTGGTGGATGGTCTGGGCGTAGTCATCCAGTGCCTGTTCCATCACCAGGTGCTTCTTCACCATGGCCTGGGCAATCAGCTCATCCTGTGTATGCCGGACACCAGGCGTCACAGAGGGATGGAGGATGACAAGACACTGGGGCAAAGGGGGGGGATGGACGCGGGTGCCAGGATGCAGGGGCAAAGGGAGTGGGTGGGTAGGGCTGTCCCCAGTTCCTGGGCCAGTGGTCAGGCTGAGGGTCACTCAGCTCTCACAGGTCCATTGGTTTTTATAGGTGTGCGGGGGTCAAGGTGGATGCAAGACATCCAGAAGCAGGGTGGGGTCCATGACCCCAGACCTCAGCCTTCTCCTGAGACATCATGTGTAGCTTCTGTGGCCAGGGGGTGGCACCCAGCGAGTGAGAGGCACCCCAGCTCCCATGGGTATCGGGGAGCAAGGGGGCTCTCAGAGGCGGAGAGGGAGTGGGGCAGGCTGGGCTCTGCGCCCCCTGCACACCTTTGCCTTTTCTTGGGACACCGTGCACAACAGTTGCGAAGGGGGGGCACCCAGTGGGTGGAGGGGTACATCTGGTTCCCGGGGGGGGTTTCCAATCCCTTTCCCCCAGACCTTGGCCTTCTCCTGGGACATCATGTGCAGCTCCTGCTCGCCCATCCAGGCCTCGGCTTCAGCCACATCGAAGTAGAACTGCTGGGCAGCGTGTGCCCGCTCCAGGCGCTGGTGCCGCAGCTCCGCCTGGTGCCTCAGTTCCCGCCAGGCCTCTCGCAGCTCTTCCACCCGCTCCACGGGCCCGCAGCGCGCCAGCCCTGCCCGCCGCCCCAGCAACTCCTCCACGCGTGGCTCATGGCCCTGGATCTCCTTCTGCAGGGTCTGGGGCAGGGATCATGGGCGAGGGGGGTCAGAGTGTGGCCATTACCCTCTCCCCTATGCTGAGCCCCCCCACTCCTGACCCTCCCCTGCTTTCAGACTGCTCTTTTGGTAGAGTCTGGGAGCAGAGAAGAAGTGGAGGGTCATGGTACGTCCACCCGCAGGCCTCACCACTCTTCTGACCCTCCCCCCAATTCACCCCCACTCATCCCCCTCCAGTGCCAACTCTCCCCCACCCCCTCCTCCTTTCATATTCCCCATGCCCCCAACCCCGTACTCCTGCCTTGTCAACCCCGTGTGAGGCAGGGAGCACCTCTGGCACTGAGTGGGGTGAGCAGACTCCAGCCCCCGAGTCCCTCCCCAGCCTGGCACCACACCTGGTTCTTCTTTATCAGCAGCTGAACGGTGGGCAGATCCTTGCCATGGTCGGTGGAAATGGCCATGGGCATCCGCTCCCTCACCCACAGCTGAAAACATAACATGGAGCAGGGTCAGGGGCACATGAGGAGCACATGGGCGGGCTTCACAGTGGGCACACAGTGGGGGATGCAGGGAGAACTGTGCAGGGTGGGAGATGCATGGGGGTTTCACGGGGGGAGCACATGGGGGGCTGCACAGGGTGGGGGATGCATGGGGGACTGCACAGGAGGTGTGCAGGGTAAGGGGATGCATGGGGGCTGCACAGGGAGCACACAGAGTGGGGGATGTTGCATGGGACAGGGACTGCAAGGGGGTCCATGCATGGGCAGCCTCAAACCTGTCAGCCCCTCCCCCTCAACACTGCAGTCTGAATATCAGGGTGGGGGATTAAATTTCCCAGTTTAAATTTTTTTTCCCTTCCACGCAAAAGTCCATCCCGTGGACCCAGCCTGACCCACTACCCCATGCACTTTCACCAGCCAGGGTGGGACACCCACATATGCTGCACAGAGACCCACTGCTGAAGCTAAAGGGCATCACCAGCAGGTGTAGCGGGGACTGGCCACTGGAGGGGGATAGAGACTCACACTTAGCCAGTGAGGGCTCTATTTGTTCAACAGCACCAGAACACTGGGAGTCAGGACTCCTGGGTTCTCCCCCAGGCCTGGGACGGGCATGAGGTATAGTGGGCTGGAACAGGCCGGCTGGGATCAGGACTCCTGGGTTCTCCCCCATCCCTGGGACGGGCATGAGGTGTAATGGGCTGGAACAGAAGAGCTGGGAGTCAGGATTCCTGGGTTCTCCCCCAGCCCTGGGAGGGGTGTGGGTTGTGTCTCTGGTTCTGGAGGAGCGTGCGGAGTGCTGCAGCACAGCCAAGTCCAAAGATCCAGCACATTCATTCGGAAACGCAGTGTGGCTCCATAACTGAGACTCGGATCTGCCCATTAGAGACCCAGGACTTAGTGCTAGTCCCTGATAGGGACCTATCATTCAGCTCCAATACTGTCCAGGGGGCACAGTGGCCTGCAGGAGAAATCCAGCCTAGATGCCCCCGACCCTGCTCCCTGGCATGGGGAGTGCTGGGTGCAGCAGTGGGGCTCTGCAATCCTGTAATTCTAGGCTGAGGCCCATGGAGTAAAAGGCAGCAGCCTCTGGGGCTGGATCTCATTCCCATCTACTCTCTCCGGGCCCCATTTCCCATCCTCTCCCCATGGCAGCGCCGCCTGCACTGCCTGGGACTCACAATCTCGTCCTCTAGGTCGCGGTTGAACTGGTGCTCCTCCTTGGAGGCCAGCAGCTTGTGGCAGCGCTCCTCCAGCGGGCCCCGCAAGTTCAAGAACTTCTCCTCCACTGCCCGGAACTTGCCTTCCACCTCGGCCGTATTGGTGTCCTCCTGGCTCAGGGCCAGCGCCTGCGACTGGATGGCCTCCACCTCCTTCTCCCGCACGTCCATCTGGTTCTCCAGCATCTGAGAGGCAGAGGACAGTGTTACAGCCTGGGGGACTCCAGCAGAGAGCCCCACCCCAAGGGGAACAGCCCTTCTCCTCACTGATGCAGCCATGCGTCCCCCTCTGCTTCCCCATGGTGCTTGGGGATCCTGCAGGCAATCAGTCCCACCTCTGAGCCATGGAGGGGATGGTGCATGGAGGGGATGGTGTCAGGGACAAGGCCAGCCTAGGGTTCTCCAGTATGGTGGCCAATGGAGTGGGCTCCCTCTGCCAGGGGATACCCAAGGCCTTGGAAATAGGAGAACGGGTTCTGGAATTGAGAGGGTCAGAGGGCCAGGATCTGCTATATCTCATGGCCCTTTGGGACCTGGAATTTTGGGTCATCTTGGAGCCCATCATCCCTCATCCCAAGAATCTAAGCTGCCCTCCCCTCTACTGCACCTGCCATCCCAGACCTGTTGCTTCTTCAGCAGGATGTTGACGCTGGTCAGGTCCTTGCCATAGTCATCAGACTGGAGCTGGGCCTGCAGCCCAGCCAGCCAGGCCTCCAGAGCGGAGCAGCTCTGGGTGAAGAGCTCGGCCCGGTTGGCGTCAAAGAGGCACTGGGCCTTGGTCTTGGTGGTGGACTCCAGCTCATCCCATAGCTGGTGGAGGCTGCCCAGCTTCTCCTTCACCACTGGCTCCAGCTCCGGCTTCTCCGCCATTAGCTGCTGCCCCTCCTATCAGGGATCCAGAGCACTAGTTAGGGAGATGGGGCCCCGTGTGTGCTGGAGGGTCTTTGGGCCCCAGCAGGCATGGCCAAACCCAGATGAAGGCCAAGCTGCTACAGCCCTGTGCCCCGCCTCCTAGAGTCATGTGATCACAGTCACATGGAGTCTGCAGGGATCCTGAGACAATGGCTCTGAGAGGGGGGACCTGCCCCATTCATCTCAGTGGGATATTAACACCCAGCCCCACTGCTCCAGGGGCCTGGCTAGCCCTATCCCAGCAGGGGGCACAGTGTGAGGCAGGAGGAGCAGAGTCCAGTGGGCCCAGCTCCCCTGCTCAGTCATGCCCAGACAACCCAACTGGTGGGACAAGTCCTGGGCGCCCTGCTGACACCCCAGCATCTCTGGGACCAGAAGAGGGACAGTCCATGGGTGAGAAGATCCATGGCAAGCGGTGGGACTGTGGAGGCAGAGCCATGGCCTTAGGGCGAGGCTGTGCTAACGAGTCCATGGAGGCGGGCAGAGCGACGGAGTAGGTCCATAGCACTGGGGAGTGCCATGGATTTGGGTTCATGATGCTGTGGAAAGTCCACTGTGAAGGGGCAAATCTCTGATGCTGGTGCAGGGCCCCAGTAGTGAGTCCATGGCAAGGGGACAGGGCCACAGTGTTTGGGTGCAGCCATGGGGTGGTCCACAGTTTGCCATACCCCAGCCTCCCCCACCTTCTCGATCTTGTCCAGCCAGTCTTTGTTGGAAGCCAGCTCGGCCGTGAAGGCCTGGTGCTTCTGCCACTTGGTATGCAGGTTGCGGGCCTCATCATATGACATGTCCTGGGCTGTCAGCATCTTCTCATTGATCCACAGGGTGAGCTGATGGGGAGGCAGAGGACAGAGTAAGGATCTACAGACCTCTGGCCGCCTTGCCCATCCCTCGCATCCCCCAGATCCCCGCCCCACTCACCTCCTGGCAGTCCTGCAGGAAGTGCTGCAACTCCCGGTTATCCCGCAGCCGCCGCAACAGCTCGTTGGCAGCATCCCGATTCCGCTTGTGCCTGGGGAGGGAAAGCAGAGGCTCATGGGACACTCACCTGCAGGGTGAGATGGGGCCTGCCCTCTGTATGTCATAGCCCCAGGACTGCCTTGGCTTGTGAAGACTCCCCGCTACATCGGGCACTAGCAACTTGTACTCTCTGAACATGGCAAGCTGAGATCTGTCCCACAGGCTGCTCTGACCTCCTGGGGCAGGTTTGCCTGGCTCTGGCCAAGGGAGGAGCTCCTAGCTCATCACAATCGTTAATCTCAGTATCGTCCTCCCTTTTTAACTCCAGGGGAAGGAAAGCAGTCCTAAATCACAGAGCTGGGGATGGAACCCAGACTCCCTGCTCTAACCCACTAGACCCCCCCATCCCTTCCTAGGGCAGGGATAGAACCCAGACAACAGTGACACAACAGGGTTCCCAGAAGCCCCTGGGGGGCTGAGTTCTCACCTGCCATCGATGGAGTCAACCTTCTCCTGGACTTTGTCTGCATGGACGCTGTCCCCGACAACCAGCTTCCGTCCGGCGTCCACCAGCCCCTTGATCTTCTCCCCGTTGGCCTCCATGGTGGTCATGAAATCTTCATGCTTCTTAATGGAAGCCTCTGCCCCTTGCAGGGTGCTGGGCATCTCAGTGTGGGACAGCACATACTCCTGCAAGGGTGAGCCACACGCAGGCATGGCACTGGGCACGGCTTGGTCCATGTCCCAGGCCCCTGCCCTGTGTGAAATGGAGATCCCAAGGGAGGAAACTAGGGGCCAGTGGGACGGAGAGGTACTGAGACTGCTAGGGGTGAGTGGGGATGGGGTGATTGGGGGTCCTGGGGGACTAATACAGTGATGGGAATTTGGGTGGGGGTCTGGGGCAACTGGAATGGAAGGATGGAGGGGAATACCAAGCTGGATAGGACTAGGAGACTGATCAGATGTGGGGAGGAATACTGGACTGGATGGGCCCATGGGTCTGATCCGGGCCAGAGACGGGGGTGGCATAATGGGCTGCATGGGCCTGTCCTAGCTCCGGCAGAGGAACCAGCCTCCCCCCAGGCATGCCAGTCGCCCCAGCCTCACCTGGTTGCTGAGCACACCCTCCACCTGCTTGGTGTCCCGCAGGAAGAGCTGGAAGCTATAGGCCTGGGACAGCAGGTGGTGCCTGTTCTCCCACATCTGGCCCAGCTCCTTCCAGCCAGTGTCCAGGGCCTGCAGGCGTTGCTGCAGGAACATGTACTGGGCATCGGTCTGGCCCTGGGTCACCTCCTGGCCCATGGCCCGCATGCTCTGGTAGTCGTCCTTGTAGTGCTCAATCTCATTACGGATGTTCTCATGCTGGCTCAGCAGCTGCTCGGCCTCGGCCAGGGTGGCCGGCACATCCTCAGAGGCCACAGCTGTCTGCGTCCGCGAAAGCCAAGCCTGGAAGTCGTCCAGGTCGCGCAGGAAGCCCTGCAGCTTGCTGGCCTCCCCCAGCGACTCCTCGCGCCGCCGCATGGTCTCACGCAGCTCGGCCCACACGGCCTTGATGTCCGCAAGCTGGTCTAGGATGGGCGTCGCCTGGCCTGGGTGCTCAGCTGCCAGCGTGGCTGCCTCCCCCTGCAGGTCCAACACCTTGCCCTGGATGGCCTCCAGGTCCCGCTCCATGCCCGCCAGCTTCCTCTGCAGTGCCATGACGCCCGCCAGGTCGTTGCCCAACTCCTGCGTCGACTCGATCACCTTGGTCTTCTCCCTCATCCAGGACTTGGTCTCATTGCACTCCAGGTAGTAGTTCTGGATGTTCAGGGCCGAGGTCAGTGCAGCCTTCTTCTGCTCGGCCAGAGTGCAGAACCGCTCCCACCTGGGCAAGGGGACAGGGAGGTAGGTGCGGGGCCTGTCCCCACTGACAACCCTGGAGCTGCCGAGCCCACATTGGCACTGCCAAAGGCAGCCCTCCCCAGAGCCCCAATGCCTGCTGCTGGATGCAGATCCCCCAAGAGTCCTCCTCATCCCCATGGGTCAGTCAGAACCCCACACGCACCCTCCGACGCTGAGCTGCCTTCCCCCACCCCCAGCACCAAGCAGTGTGCTCTCTCCACCCACCCCTACTTCCCCCAGGCCAAGCTGCCTGCCCTCCCCATCTCCCCCCGGCGCTGAGCCGCCTGCCCTCCCCATCTCCCCCTGGCGCTGAGCCACCTGCCCTCCCCATCTCCCCTCGGCGCTGAGCCACCTGCCCTCCCCACCTCCTCACGGCGCCAAGCCACATGCCCTCCCCGTCTTCCCCCCGCACTGAGCCACCTGCCCTCCCCATTTCCCTCAGCGCCAAGCCACCTGCCCTCCCCATCTCCCTCCAGCGCTGAGCCACTTGCCCACCCCATCTTCCCCCAGTGCTGAGCCACCTGCCCTCCTGCTCCGACCTGGTGTTGAGCTGCTCCTGTGTGGCCTGGATGCTCTCCTTGTTGCGGTGGTCAGTGCTCAGCAGCTGCCCAGCAATCTGGTTGATGGCCACGATACGCAAAGCCAGGTTATTCATCTCAGGCTCCAGTGTCTCAAACCTGCAGACCCGGAGATACAGGGTCAGACGACAATGCACTCAACCCCTCTCTTGCCATAGAGAGCCAACCCCTCATGCTACCCCCAGTACAGACCAGCTGCTGCTGATCATGCACCTTCCCTAGTGCCTGCTGGGAAAATCTAGACTGCTTCCCATAGGGCCTCAGCATGGTTATAGCAGCCAGAGCATCATGGGGAATGAATGCATTCTAGGATGCCCCATCACATGCCCAAGGGGAGGGAAGGGGGATCGGCTATGCCGTTCCACTGACCCCATTAGGGGCTCCGTCCCCACCAACATCCTGGTTCCAGGGAGAGGCCACAGGGCAAGCTGGGCCACTGCCAAGAGCACACATGGCTACTGACTGGCTACAGGGGGCTGCCTGAGCATATGTGCCCCAGTGCATGCTGGGAAAATCCAGGTTGTTCTCTCATGGTGCCTAAGTGGGGACAGACAGAGCAGCACAAAGGGAGGAGCAACGCATTCTGTGATGTCCCACCACACAGACAGCTGGGAGACAGGGAAGGGGGCTAGGGCCACAGTTACTCGCTGGCTGCAAGGGACAGCGGGGTGTGGGCCTGACGAGGCTGGGCCAGGTGGTACATGCGGGCCTGGTCAGCCCCCACTCACCTCTGCTGCACCACCTCCAGGTCCTCCAGCTTCTCAGGGATCTCCATGGCATGCAGCCATTGCTCCTTCTCACCAATCCACAGCCCACAGGCATCAGCCTCGCTGAACATCTTGTAGAGGTTGAGGGCGTCCTGCAGATCCTGCTTGCGGCGCTCAGCCAGGGCAGCAAGCTCCTGGTAGCGCTGCTCCACAGTGGGTAGGCGCCCGGCCACCTCAGGTGCATGGGCAAAGGCGGGCGGCAGGCTCTGGGCCTGCTCATGTAACGCAGCAATGGCGGGCCGGTGGTTCTGGATCTCCTCTTCCACATCCTTGTGCTTCTTGACCAGGCTCTGGGTAGAGTACTCATCATGGCCCACCTCCGGGCTGGACACCAGCCGCAGGGCATCCATGAGCCAGGCCTCCATGTCGTCAGCATCGGCCTGGAACTGGTAGAGGCTGGAGGCCTCATGCAGGCGCCGCTCCCGCTCGCTTGCCAGCGCCTCCAGATGTTGCCACTGCTCTTCGATCTCCCGGATGCGCTCGGCCACCTCGCGTGACCCAAAGTGCCCCTCACGCACCAGGCTGTGACCCTGGGCCGTGGTGTGCTGCAGGGGTCCATAGCGGCCACTCATCTCATCACGGAAGGCATTGTGCTTACTGATGAGGCGCAGCACACTGGTCAGATCCTTGCCAAAATCATCCGACGACAGGATCTGCTCCTGCTCCCGGATCCAGGCCTCCTCCTCGCCCATGTCCCAGAAGAACTTCCACAGCCGCCGTGACTCCTCCAGCTTGGCCCGGCGCTTGCCTGCCAGCTCAACCAGCTCCTGGTAGCACAGTTCTAGCATGTCCACTCTCTCCTGCACCAGCTGGGGGTCACATGGCTTGTATCCTGTGGGAGGATGTGGATGTTGTAGCCCACAGGTTGATTATAAGGTAAAGGATAAGAATAGCAATGCAGAAATGCAAGAGACTTAGCGGCATAGACCTAAAAGAATAACTTTAGCTGTTACCATAGCTACAAGGCCTAACAGCCTGCATGAGAGTAATTGCTTAATAGGTTAGCATAAGTAAGTAAATCAACGGGGACCTTAAGTTACAAGATGGCATAAGAGTTTGTTTTACTTGTTTTGTAATAATCGCAAGTGTTGAAAACCGCTGACAAGTACCTCCAAGAAGGCAGTTTGCACCAGTTTAGGGTATTTTTGGAGGGAAACATTGGTAGATGCCTAACCACAGGTAACTATAGTAATTTAATTGACGTGTATGCTACTAAGTTTGAACTAACTAATATAGTAACTTATGGGACATCCCAACTTTAGGAGAGTGAGGAACTCAAGTTAGTAAAAGAGGGCGGAGTTATTTATACATATGCACCAAAGGCCTATAAAACACCTGGTCTTAGGGAGAGCCACTGGAGTTCTCCACTGGCATGCCAGAGTCACACTAGGATCTCTCTCAACTTTCTGAGCTTTCCCCAAGGATAGAGTGTGAGTACATCCAGGTACTGGGGTGGGTCATACTTACAGCATTGTATTATCTCACTTCACTTGTTTGGATAATTTTATTTATTAGACTGATCATCGTTGTAATAAAACTCCTACAATTACCAAAGGTCATCCCTGAGTGCAAGCGTTGCTGCTACTGCCAGGGGGCTCCCAATCCAATAATAATTCTGGAGATACTGGGCCTGGTCTTGGGACAAGAACCTACCAGATTGCGGAGTGCTAACTGGGGGAAATGAAATCAACCACATAATCAATACATCAGGCAACAACATGAGATCCCTGCTTCTCCCCCCTTTCCTCTGCCATCTACCCCACAGGAAGAGCCATGGGGCTCCTGACCCTTGGGTCCTGGGGGAAAAAGGAGCCCAGGATCACTGGCACCAGTGCCCACGAGGCAGGGGAGACAAATAGGGGGCCCACAGCGAGTAGAAAGGGACGGAAGGCCTTTTTGCTCAGGCTATAGAGTCAGGGCTAGGCACAGAGCAGGCAGGGTGGCTTCAGCTATGGCATTGCCCCCTGCAGATGTGGCAACCCCAAACTTGGCTTTGGACCCTCTGCCAGAGCCCTGCTAGGTTCTGAGCTGTTCTCTTGAGGGCTGGGATGTGGGGGCTGGAGCCTGGCAGGGACTGGAACATGAAGGAACAAGCATAGCATGGGCTGGGACATGGAAGGGCGAGGATGCGGTAGGGGCCTGGGATGCAGCGAAGCTGAACATGGAGGGTGAAGGCTGGCTGTGGTGTGAGTGGAGCAGTTACCTTCTCCAGGGGTGGCGAACCTCTGTGCAGCAGTGCCAACAGCCTTGATGCGCTCAGCCTGCACAGCGATGTCGGCCTCCACCAGCGCATGGATCTGCAGCAGGTCTTCCACGCCGTGCAGGTGCTTCCCAAAGTCCTGGGACTGCAGGCGGCCCTGCAGAGAGATGGGCGGCTGTTGACTGCATGGGGAGCCCCCCCCAATCCCACCCACCAGCCCTGCCCATACCTTAGCCCTGCCAGGGGAGGAGCACGCCTACAGACGGAGCCAGGCACCCTCCACACTCCACCCCAGCCAAGGGGACAGATACAGCAGCAGGCTGCACTGGGGCATATGGACACAGTGCCAGCTCCCTGCCCCCTGCAGCACAGGATACAGTACCCAGGGAATCTGAACTCCCCTCTGCTCTACGGCACCCCTATCCCCTGCTCCCTCCTCTCCATTGCAGCATTCAAAGCCATCTTCCCCACTGACCCCCATGCACCCCACCCCTCTGGGGTGTCTGAGCTGGCAGCTCTCCCAGCTTTACCCCCTTATCCTTTCCAAGAGGAAGGTCAGCTGGCCACTCCGCCTCCCCCTGCTGGAGCTCCCGGAGGTGGGGTTGGCAGAGAGCAACACCTGGGACAGCTATCCCAGACAGCTGGGCCCCCTGGTGGTGGCAGATGGTGGCGGCCCAGGCTGGGCAGGCTGCCCCCCCACACCTTCATCTCCTCCATCCAGTCCATGAGGTAAGCCAGGTCTTGGAACATCTTCTGCAGGTCCAGGTTGAGGAGCAAGCGCTCACGGCGTGAGGCCACCAGCTCCCGCAGGTAGTCCCACAGCCGCACCACATTGTTCTTGCGGGCCAGCACACGCTTGATGTCGTGGTAGCACTCTGCCTCCAGCTCGGTGGCCACAGCATTCACAGCCTGCACACGCTCACTGTAGGCCACGATGTCTGTCTCAATGGCCTCATGCTTCCGCACCGCTGCCTCCACTGCTGAGATGTCCACACCAAAGTTATCCTGTGGGGGAGGGCAGGCATCATACTGGGGCAGGGCTGGCCGAGGGGTCACTGCACAGCTCCTCCCACCCACAGGCCACAGAGCCAGCCACCTGGAGATGTAGCGTGATCTACTGGAGAGAGTACTGGGCTGGGAGCCAGGACTCCTAGTTCTATCCCCAGCTCTGGAGGGTAGTGGGGTGCAGTGTGTTGGGTGGGGGCTGGGAGTCAGGAGTCCTGGGTTCTAATCACATGGCTTGGGGGTTGAGACTCACCTGGGACACCAGGCGCTGGTTCTCGCTCAGCCACGTCTCCCGCATGGCTGCCTTGCGGTCAAATCGAGCCGCCAGCTGCTCCAGCTTTTCCTGGCGGATCAGCTCGTTGCGCAATGCCAGCTCCCGCTCATGCTCCGCCTTCTCCAGCCGCTCCCAGGCCTGCAGGGGGGAAGGGGGTTAATTACAGCAGGGAGTTGACATCTAACATAGGCCAATAATAATGACAGCACCAATGACCATCTCCCAGGGATCCCTCTCCTGACACTGAGATGCAGCTACCTCTGAGGTTGGGGGAGCGGGGACAGTAGTTTATACAGGGATCCCTTGCCCAGCCCTGAGATGCAGCTGCCTCAGGGGTGGGACATGGAGGCTGTTTGTACAGGGATCCCTCAGCTGGCGCTAAGACACAGCTGCCTCTGTGATGGAATGCAGGGGCTGTTTGTACAGGGATCCTCGCTTGTTGTTGAGATGTTTCCTATCACATCCAAAAGATGACACCTCCAGAAGCAAAGCCCTCCAGCACTGAGTTGGAGGAGGGGGACCAGCACTGACTGTCAGGGGAAAGCACCCCCTACTGAGCCCCTACCCTGCCCCCTGCTGCCTCACCTTGTTGATGTCGGAGATCAGCTTGCCCTCGCGCGGTATATACACCTTCTGGTTGTTGGCACGCATCTTGCTCTGGATGGTGAAGAGCAGCACCTCCAGGTTCCCCTTCTCTGTGAACCTGAGGGGTGGGGATATGGTAAAGAATCAGACAGAGCGCCAGGAGGAAAGGGACTGTCTCAGAGCCTGGGAGCTGGGCCAGGTGGGCTGGTAACAGAACCTAGGCAGGGGAGCAGGAGCTGTCAGAGCCCAGGAGGCAGAAGCATCAGGACATGAACCCAGAACACACATCCACATCACTTCCCTCCCTGTGGCTCTCTTCAATCTGCCACCAGGGGGTGCTCATGTCATGCCAGAGCCTCCCCAATCAGGGACCTCACCAGGTCATCTAGTCCAGTCCCTTGCACTCCAAGCAGGACTAAGTAATAACTAGACCAGTGGTCCCAAACCTTTTTTGTCTGGTGGGCATTGGATGATGAGCCACCGAGGACCATAGCCGGCAGACGAGCATCCGCCAAAATCCTGCCAAGAAGCGGCAACGTCAATAGGCATCACCGCCAAAATGCCGCAGACAAGCAGCGTCATCCAGACGCGTCACCGCCGAAAATCAGCAGCGTTTCAGTGGGGACACCTCTGGATAACGCTGCTTCTCGGCTGGGCAGTATGCGGGCACACATAGATGCCCCAACGGGTGCCATGGCATCCCTGGGCACCAAGTTAGGGACCACTGAAATAGATCATCCGTGACAGGTGTTTGTCTAACCTGCTCTTAAAGGCCTCCAATGATGGAGATTCCACAATCTTCCTAGGCAATTTGTTTCAGTGCTTAACTACCCCAACAGGAAGAGTTTTTTCCTAATGTCCAACCTAAGCCACCCTTGCTGCAATTTAAGCCCACTGCTTCTTGTCCTATTCTCAGAGGTTACCTCCCTCCTCGTTTCAACCTTTTATGTACTCTGATGGACAACCCCACACACTGCTACCATGCCCAGCCCATTCTTCTGCTCTAACTCCCCAGACAGGCTTTAGTCCCCATGCGGAATGGGAGGGAACCTGAGTCAGTCCCTCCACCCTAGGGTTGGAGTGGAGCCAACACCCCCTAGAGGGGCAAGGCCCCAGGTGCCATTCCCCACCCCCGTGAGCCAGCCAGTGGGCAGTGCCAGTGTATTGGAACACACCAAGATTGAGAGGTGATCAGCCCATTCAAGGCCCTTCTCCCACAAGCTGGAATGGGGTAGGCTCCCTGGTCACACACAGCATTGTGAGCACCTGTGAGGGTGGTGCCGCCGGTGTGGGTAGCTGGACATGATGTGAGCACTCTTCCCATGCTGTGTAGGTGGCAGCTGAGTAACCAGCTTAGCCAGTCTGTCTGTAGCAAGGCATCCCAGAGTGCACTGTGCCCTGGGAAAAACACCCACAATCCTCTGCTCATGCCAGAGGTGGGGCAGGATAGCAGAGTGGCACAGATCTCTCAGAGTGCACCAGGCCAGGTGCTTAATGCAGTTCTGGGAGTTCCCTGTGTCGTTAGCTGCACCAGGGCTGCCAAGTGGTGGCTCAGGGATGACTCAGAGGTGGGTAAGGGACTCACTTGGGGGGCTTCTCAACAGTGCGGTAGGTGTTGAAAGCCTGCAGTTGGTTCTGCACCCCACTCAGGGAGTTGGCCAGCTTGCGGTCATTGAGTGTCAGGATGGTCTGCTCGATCCACTGCAGCAGGTCAGAAGCCAGTGTCTCGTACTTCTCGATCAGCTTGTCAGCCTCAATGGCGTAGTCCAGCACCTGGCCAGGAGGGGAGGGGAAAGGAGGGCAGGAGTCACTCACCACCAGGCCAGCATGGGTCAAGCCTGCTGACTGACAGCCCCCTCCAAGATGGATGGGAGCCTCAAGAACACAAGAGGCCCCAGTAGCCCATCATTGGGCTCCATAAGAGCCAATGCTCACCAGGGACTCAGAATTTAATAACCAGTAGCACAACCCTTTCTCCAAATCCATCCACCCCATCAACCCTTTCTCCCACTCCATTCATCCACCCATCAACCCTATCTACAACTCCATCCATCCATCCACTCCATCAACCCTTTCTCCCACTCCATCCATCCACCCCATCAACCCTTTCTCCCACTCCATCCATCCACCCCATCAACCCTTTCTCCCACTCCATCCATCCGTCTATCCTGCCCATCAACCCTTCCTCCCACTCCATCCATTCTCCCCTTCAACCCTTTCTCCTACTCCATCCATCCACCCTATCAACCCTTTCTCCCACTCCATTCATCCATCCACCCCATTAACCCTTTCTCCCACTCCATTCATCCATCCACCCCATCAACACTTTCTTCCACTCCATCCACCCATCTATCCCATCAACCCTTTCTCCCACTCCATCCATCCATCCTTCCCTTCAACCCTTTCTCCCACTCCATCCATCCATCCTTCCCTTCAACCCTTTCTCTTACTCCATCCATCCATTCTCCCCTTCAACCCTTTCTCCCACTCCATCCATCCACCCCATCAACCCTTTCTCCCACTCCATCCATCCACCCCATCAACCCTTTCTCCCACTTCATCCATCCATCTATCCACCCCACAACCCTTTCTTCCCCTCCATCCATTCATCCACCCCATCAACCCCTTCTCCCACTCCATCTATCCATCCATCCATCCACCCCATCAATGCTTTTTGCCACTCCATCCATTCATCCACCCCATCACCCCTTTCTCCCCACTCCATCCATTCTCCCCTTCAACCCTTTCTCCCACTCCATCCATCCACCCCATCAACCCTTTCATCCACTCCCTCCCTCCCTCCCTCCATCCACCCCATTACCCCTTTCTCCCCACTCCATCCATTCTCCCCTTCAACCCTTTCTCCCACTCCATCCATCCACCCCATCAACCCTTTCATCCACTCCCTCCCTCCCTCCCTCCATCCATCCACCCCATCAACCCTTTCTCCCACTCCATCTATCCATCCATCCACCTCATCAACCCTTTCTTCCACTCTATCCATCCATCCACCCCATCAACCCTTTCTCCCACTCCATTCATCCATCCCATCAACGCTTCCTCCCACTCCATCCATCCATTTATCCCATCAACTCATCCTCCCAATCCATTCATCTAATCCAAGGGTTCTCAAACTGGGGGTCATGACCCCTCAGGGGTCGCAAGGTTATTATGCGGGGGTCACAAGTTGCCAGCCTCCACCCCAAATCCTGTTTCATCTTCAGCATTTATAATACAATTAAATATAAAAATAGTTTGAGTACAAAAGTTTGAGAACCGCTGATTCTAATCCATCCAACCCAATCCACCCACCCTCCCAATCCACCCACTGAGCACACCCCATGCAGTGACAGCACCCGCTGCACCCTGTTTCTGCCCTTGGTACCTTTCCAATGCGCTTTCCCTCCACAGCCAATGCTTTCATTTTGGAGAAGTAGTGGTAGTAGGTGGCCACGTATGTGATGATAGACTTCTCATCCGGCTGGTCCACATTGACATCTGGGGGGCGAGAGCCATGGATGTCAGGGAGAAAGCCCCATCTCCCGTTGCCTCCTCACTGGGAGGGAGGGCACATCAGCACCAGGCACTTCCTGGCAACTAACACTGATATGCCCTGGTGTGGGGGTAAATGGGAATTATGGCAATTTCTGTTCAGAGGGTGGGATTAACCCAGTGATGTCATGGAGCCCTACATCCAGCCATGAACCTCCCCTTTCGTGCATATGAGTGCAGGATGGGAGAGTGGTCTGGATTTTCCCAAAATGCACTGTACCATGGGAAAAGACCCCTCTGCTTTTAGCAGCACGGGTGCAGGATGGGAGAGGAGCCTGGATTTCCTATTCAATGGGTGGCTGCCATGCCTGCCTGTTCCTTTTCTAACAGTGTTTCCACAGCAGCATTACCCAATCACAAACTCCTCCTCCATATATTTAGGGATGGGGTTCAGGTCATGAGCCCCAACCTCCAACCTGGATGAACGCATATGAAAAGGGCACTTCCCCCCATACCAAGAATGGATCATTTGGACTGACACCCTGGCTCACCCCAGCCCTCACTCCGCTAGGCCCGCACAGCTTGACACCCACCTTCAGGGTCCAAAAGCTTGGTCAGCCCCAGCTCCTTCTCCGCTACGTTAAACGCGTTCTGCAGGTTGTAGTGGGCATTGCATTTCTTCAGCGTGTCAATATCTATAAGGTCCGGCCTGAAGGGGGCGCCAAAGAGCACACTGTGATTGCCAGCCTGGCGGCTCCACCCACACTCCCCCATGTCTCGCTGATCTCCATCAACCCCATCCTAATGCCCCACCCTAGGCCAATGCTAGAGAACAGTGGCAGCATGCCATGGGTCCCTGAGATCCTGGTATCCCCTGTGCACCCAGACGTGACCCATACTGACCTGTGCTTGTGGACGATCGCATTGAAGGCCAGGCCATCCCTCCAGCTGGTGGTGAAATTGTGAACGTTGACGTTCTGGTACCTGTAACATACAGACACAGTGGTAGGGGGGTGGAGCTGGAGCCCCCTACAGAGGAAAGGCTCCATGTCCCATTCCTGATCCCCCTCAAGCCAGTCAGTCCCCTCACCATGGAGCTGCATCAGAACTAACGCCTCCTAGAGAGGAAAGATCTAATACTCTATCCCTGGATAGCTACTGTTTACCCCTTACCCTGCCGTCTTCATTTGGCACCAGAGTAGCAAGGCATCCTTGGCTGACTTCTTCTCCTTGTTATCCTCAGTCTCCACACTGATATCCTGGATCTGGAGGGTAGATACACAGGCAGCTCCAGGTTAGTCCCACCAGCATCAGGCCTCACAGGCCATGGAGAGAAGGTTCCATGCTCCCTGGCTCATTCTTTCTAACATCACACGATTGGAGCGGGGTGGGGTGGGGCTCTTCCCCCTGGGCAATTTGAACCAGAGACCCAAGTGTCCCCCAAGCAGCCATTCGAGTACTGGCATAACACAGGCAGCCATATGGCAGTGGCCTGCCGCCATTAGGGGTATGACCACTCCATCACGCCAGCAGGGACAATTGTTCCATTGTCACCAATTCTCCCCAGGGTTGGCTCTCCATGAGGGGGAGAGGGTGGGGGACTCTGAGACTGCAGAGGGATAGAAAGATTCAGGTCCAGAGTGGGGAACGGAGTGGCAGGGGGACCCACAGAGGGGTGCCAGCCAGGGCGGAGACTGAGCTCCTCCAGGTACCTGGAAGCGGAGGATAATGGTCCAGATAAGGCCCAGTGTGAGGCGGTGGTTGCCATCGACGATGTCATGGGATCCCATGTTTTCCAGATGCACCTTCTGCTCCTTGAGGAACTGCAGGGCCTTGTCTACATTCTCAAGGCAGTGGATCCGCATTCGCCCTTTGGTGGGCTTGGGCTGGAAGGTGAGAGCATAAGGAAGGAGATCCCCATGCCGCCCACCTCCCCTGCTGCCAGCACCCTTCCTCAGTATCTCCCCCACCCCTGACTGTGCTCCACATACCATTCTCCTCCACTACTGGGATCCCGTCCCAACCACCCTCTAGCCTGCACTCCCCATGCTGCCTGCTTCCCTGCTCCCAGGATCCCACCTCAATCCCCTACTGGCCTGCTTGCCCCACACTGCCTGACTCCCCCTCTACCAGGACCCCCTTCCCTGACCTGCACCCCTCACTGTTGGTTCAGCATCCACACTGCCTGCAGCAGGCAGCAATCCAGGTGCTGGGCTGGATGCACCACCCAGCTCTAGCTAGGAAGCCGGTTTAACGGGTCACCCACACTGACTGGAGCATGCTGGAGTTTTGGCCCAAGGCCCTTACAGCTCTGAGACTGACAAAGCAGCTCACCCCAGTCCTGGGAACAGTCTGCTCTTGGTCCCCAACACAGGGGAGAAGCTGAAGTTGCCGCAGGGGTCGGCGCAGGAGCCTGACACTGGGATAACTGAGCACAGCATGGGGCACTGACTACCACTTAACACGCCCCACTGGGAGCCAGGGTTCCTGGGTTCTATTTCCCGCTCTGCCTCTGATGTTGGGCAAGTCCCTTCCCCTCTCGGTGCCTCTGTTTTTCTTCCCACCTCTATTCAGATTGAGTTCTTCAGGGCCCAGAACATGTCTCACTCTGTGTCTGGGCAGCGTCCAGCACAATGGGGTGGTGATCTTGGTTGGAGTCCCTAGAAACTGCCCTTCCCAGAGCTAGGAATCCTGGCTCCCAGCCCACTGTTCTAGACACTACACCCCATTCCCCTCCCAGAGCTGTCAAAAGAAACCAGGAGTCCTGGCTCCCAGCCCAGTGCCCTACACCCTGGGACATACTGGAGTCCACCCTTCAGCATGGAATTTCCATGCTTGCCCTCCCCATGATTCTGGCTGCCCTCACCCTCCCGTGGGGCTGGGTGCTGCGGGAGCCATCTCCCTGGTGCCAGGAAGCCAGGGCTCCAAAGCAGAGCAGACTGGGACTGCAGCACCTGTGGCAGTGAGGGCAGAGCCATGGCAGTGAGGGCAGGGAGTGATTGGCCCTTTGAAGACAGCGTGGCAGGCCAGGGGCAGCTCAGACAGACACAGCCAGGTGACTCCAGCACCTGACCTGCCCGAGAACCAGAAAAACCACCAAAGCAGGGCTGGGCATGCAGCCAGACTGCCCCACCCAGCCCAGCACCTGGCATGTAGGCAAGGAGCTGCTCTGCATGCTGGGAGCAGGTGCTGAGTTCAGAGGGCAGCCAGGGCATGAGTCACAGAACCAGGAGAAGCCGAGCCTGACAGAAGGAGACACAGCATGGGCTAGAGAGCCAGGCACAGGGAGCTGCGGGTGCTATTGGGATCAAGTCTGCGCATAGGTGGGACAACTAAAGAGGGAGCAGGGCTTAGTGGTTACAGCAGAGGGGGGCTAGGAGTCAAAACTCCTGAGTTCTATGCCAGCTCTGGGAGAAAAGGGGGGTCCAGTGGGCTAGAGTGGGTACGGAGGAGGTTGGGAGTCAAGACTCCTGGCTTCAGAATTGTAGGCATCAGTTGGGTCAATCCTGATTTGGGGAGCACCCCTTGTAGTGGCATGTTCTGTGAGGGAGTAGGATTGAGGATAGGCACCATGGCTGCCCGTTTCTGAGGTGCCCCTCCAATGGCCAGTTTTCTTACAGATGAGGGTAGTGGGTCAGAGCAGGCAGTCTGGGAGTCAGGACTCCTGGGTTCAGTCCTTGCTCTGGAGGGGGAGTGGTGCCTAGTGAGGTGACTCCAGATTCTCCCTGAGGTAATTAAGATCCAAATTGGACCCTAACCCCACTGGTATAAGAAGCCTCCAGCAGAGATGACGGAGTCCAAATATCCCATGGTACTACTCCCAGGGTGCCCTGTCCCCCAGCCCCACACTCACCAGCTGCTCACCCGACAGCACCTCCAGTAGGCGGATAAGCATGCGTCCATCACGCAGGTCATTGTACAGGTCTGCGATGCGGCAGGTCACACGTGCCAGGTGAGAGTTCACCCATTTGGTGAAGGTTTTCTTCTGCACGGCCTCACGCTCATCTGCAAGAGAAGCAGCCACTGGTGGGCACTTCAGAAACGGGAGCCCTGGCGTCTGTCCCCAATCCTGCTCTCCACAGAACACATCACTACCGGAGTAGGGGGCTCCCAAAACCAGGATCCAACCAATGCCTACAATTCTGGATCCAATCCCAGCTCGGCCCAGCAACACTCAGTTCTTCCACTCCCCCACAACTCATTACTGGATCTCATGCCCTACTGCCTCCTTTCCCACCCAGCTCACACCAGTCAGCTCTACCACCTACAGTAATAAAACAGTAATTTACCTACAGTAATAAAACAGCACCTGCAGTCCCAAGTTCCTGGGAGACCCTATATAACAATCCACCCTACTCAGCTCTAGTGTCCCAAGAGACCCTACAATAACAAACCAGCCTGAACATCCCCATTTCTCCAAAAACACTATAATAACAAACTGATCTGCCCAGCCCCCATGCCCCAAAGAGACCCTACAATAAATAAAACAGCCTGTGCAGCCCCAGCACCCTCAAGAGACCCTACAATAACAAACAGGTTTGTACAGCCCCAGTTCTCCCAAGACACAATACAACAAACCATTTTGCCCAGCAACATGCTCACAGAAGACCCTACAATAACAAGCACCACCCCAATACATGCCTTCTTCCTCCGCTGTAATAATATTGGGGCTGGGGAGGGAGATACCAGTGGGGGAGGAGTAGGTCTGATTCTAATGGGCAGGCAGCACAGGGGCATGGAGTCACTACTGTGTGCCAGGGGAGAGCGCCCCCTGCTGAGCCCCAGTCTGCTCCCTGCAGCATAGTGCAGGGTGTAGCTGACAGCTTCCCAGCCCCAGGTACCATGGGAGGTGTCTTGGAGAAGCACCTTGAGCCCCTCCTCAGCTGACAGACCTTGGGAGTTCCCCCGCCCTGTGAGTAACTCCGCTCCCTAACCACATGCGTATTCCCAAGGCTCCTGTTTATCCACAGCCCCGGCTGGGTGGGTCATCCTGGCAGGAGCCCGGGGATGGCACAATACTATCTGTTCTTCCAGCCCTGATGTAAGCCTGGGAGATGGTGAGGGAACCGGAGCTCCCTGCAGGCATCCACACCAAGCACAACCAGATTTACCTTCACCTTGAATCGGCTGAGGGAGACAGGACAGGGCAACTTTCCCTCTAAGGGACACCAGCTCCCAGTCACCCCAAGATCCCCCCCTTAGTGCCTCTGTTTTCCCTCCTGCCCTTTGACTGTTAGACTGTGAGCAATTTGAGACAGAGACTGTGTCTGGGCAGCACCCAGCCCGAGAGGGCCCTGATCGCAGTTGGGGAGGTCTGTGCAGCACCCAGCCCAGTGGGGACCCCAGTCTCGGCTGAGCCCCATCATACATGAAACAACAATGGGAAATGCAGGTGCCGTGAGGCTGGGCCCTGTCCTGCCTGTATCTACCAGAGATCTGGGAAGGGGATGAAGGGGGTACCGTTTGCATGTGATACTGGGTGTTTCAGGTGGTCCAGGCCAGAGAGGGCTGCAGCCCAGGAAATCTGGGAGGAGCTGCCCTAGCTGGGAGTGCAGGCAGCGTGACCGCAGAGTGATCTCAGGGACTCTCATTCCCAGCTGGGCTCCAGAGTGACTGTGCAGTTCAGGGAGAGGCCAGGCCATACTTGTGGGCAGGTCTGCGCAGCCTGGCTCAGTGGGCAGTGGGTGCCAATTGACCAGTGTCTGGGGGTGAGGGAGAAATGGAGGCTAGAAGCCCCCAGCCCCACAGAGCACCAAGGCATCAGGACAGGGAGGGACTTGCCTGCTCCAGAAGGGGCTTCCCCGCTACAGACAGAGCAGGGCCGGGGCAGCCCGCTCCTCTCAGACAGCCCAGCGAATGGCAATCTTTAGAAGCTTCCCCAAATGTTAACTGAGCTATTCACCACCAGAGGCTGGGGAGCAGCATGGTCAGCCACAGACAGGGAAACTGAGGCACTGAGCTGGGCAGGTTGAACAGGGAGTCTGTGACTGAGCTGGGGACAGAACCCAGGAGTCCTGACTCCAAGCCCCCTTACTCTAACTACTAGACACCACTCTCCTCCCAGAGCCAGTCAGCCAGACAGAAAGCCTTGTTTGATTCCGGCTGTATTTACTGATGGGTTTGGTGCATCCCAGCCTCTCTGGAGGGGTGTGTCTCTGTCTGTCCCTGAATGGCACATTCCCCCCTGCCCCACCATTTGGTCTGATGACTCCTTGTCAGGGCTGCTGCTCTGAGCAAACACGGACTCAGCCTTGGGCAGCCCAGCCAAGCCCAACTCCCTCCTGTCCTGACACTGCACTGGCCGCAGGGGCGGGTGGGGGTTGTCATGTGCTGACGTGAGAGGAGACTGTGTTTGTGCAAGGGCAAGAGGCAGTGCGTCCTGGTGGGTCAGTTCTGGGGACAAGGGGGAGTGTGGGTGCACATGCGCGTGTTGTTGCCCTCATCTGGGCAACCCTCAAGCCCCCCTCAGGCGGCTCATCAGTCTCATTTGTTTGGATGCAGGTTCCAGCCCTGACTTGTCAGCAGCTGCTCCTGTCAGGGCCCTTGGGTAACAGGCTAGACCTACTGCAGGTCCTCATCCCAGCCCCCACCCCACTCTGATCTCCTGCCCCCCAACCCCCACCCCTACCAGTTCCTACCTCTCTCCTTGCCCTGTCTGTGCCTTCACTCCCAACCCACAGCCCTCTGGCTCTGCCAAGGACCCTCAATCCTGACCCTCAGCCCTACCCCCAGCTGCACAAGCCCGTCTTTCTCTCTGTTGCCTCTGAGAATCCCCTTAGTGCTTAATCCTGTGCCATTTGCTGGGCACTGTGGGCAGAGCCCGCCTGTGGGATGCCCGTTTATCACCCCAGGTTCTGGCAGATGTCAGAGCCCACCCACTCCACACCCAAGCCAGAAGCAGGTGCCGGCGTCTCCTGTTTGAAGCTGCATGTTCAAAGCCAGGAGCCGAACACTCCCATTCCCAGGACAGCAGTGACGGTTGGTAGCCAACATAGGTGCTCAGCAACCACTTGGGGCGGGGGGGCATCCCCACTTTCCCCCGGACTTGGCCTGCCTTGGGGAACAGCAGGAGGAATCCACCGGGAACTCCCTCCTAGAGTCACATGGAGTTTTTTTAATTTAATTTTCAGTGTTTTCCCAGTGAAAAACTCCAGAAAAGGGAAAATGGGGGGATGTGGAGTGGGAGGGATCTTTTCTTCGGGCAAGCACAGCACAGGGCAAGTGTTAGCTGCCTTCTGCCACCCCTTCACCCCACAGGCCCCAGTGTAAAGCATGCGGCCATCACATCTGGAACTGCATGGGGACCCAAGGATGCTGCTGGGAGGCAAAGAAGCCCTGGGGCTGCTCCAATTTACACTTGGGGATGGGAGGTCTATGTCCAGGAGGCAGCATATCCCCAGCCATGATTCTGTTTGTTGCCTTGAACGCTACCATGTTAAAGGGCTCTTTCCCCTCACGGAGCTCTAGCCTCATGTGGATGTGTTTGTGAGGGCAGTTCTGGGGGCTGGCTGGAGATTAGGGGTGAAGATTAAGGGGGCGTGAGAAAAGCTGGCTGCAGGGAATCCTTTTGCATTGTTGGGGAGGGACTCCTGGGTTGTATCCCTAGCTCTGGAAGGGGAATGGGGTCTAGTAGTTAGAGCAAAGGAGGAGTGGGGAAGCTGGGAACCAGGGCTCCTGGGTTCTATCCCCAGCTCTGGGAGAGAAGTGGGGTCTAGTGGGTTAGAGCGTGCAGGGAAGGAGTCTGGACTCCTGGGTTCTATTCCTGGCCCTGCCCATGACTGGCTGGGTGGCCTCAGGGGAGCCCCCTCCCCGCTCTGTGCCTGTTTCTCCTGCTATGGGGTTTGTCTGCAAAGTGCTGTGAACTCCTGCTCTGGGCTGTGCCTCACCCTACCCCGCTGGCTTCTGGTCTGGAGCTGGTTCATACTGGGGGGCGGGTCCTGGCAATAAGGAAACCTCTGCCCTGCAAACAGAGTGCAGATGGAGCCTGGTGGGACTCCTTAAGAAGAGGAGTGGGAGATCCGTCTGAGAGCACATCCTTGGGAAGGGTCAGGGCTAACTGTGAGGTAATCTGGGGTGGGGGAAGGGCAGCGTCAGTAATTGGAGGAGGGTGAGGAATGGAGACTTTCCTTTCAGGACAGTGAGACCAGATCTCAGGGCAGAATGCACCTGAGAAATGCTACCTGCAGGCAGGTTCACAGCAACCACTCCATTACAAAGGGGAAACCAAGCCACGGATCGGGGAGGGACTTGCCCCCAGGGCAGAGCCAGGAGTAGAATCCAGGAGTCCTGACAAACCCTCCCCCCATCTACAACCACTAGATCCATCTCCCCTCCCAGAGTCAGCAATACACCCCAAGAGTTGTGGCTACCCCTGACTATAATCATGAGCCCTCTCTCCCCTCCCGGAGCTGGGGAGAGAGCCCAGGAGTTTAGGGAACCCTCCCACTCCCACCCAGCTGCAGATCACAACACTCAGCCTATTTGCATGTGCGATCTTGGCTGTACCTACTCAAACAACAAGTGTCTCAGTCCAGATGCTGGGGGAGGGAGGCTCTGAAAAGTACTCTGGGGGAGAGCGCCAGACTGAGTCACCCCATCCACGGACAGGGTGGGAGGGGAGCACCCGAGACTGGTTAGAGGAGTGGGGCTGGGTGCTAGGACTCCTGGGTTCTAGTCCCAGTTTTGCACCTGAAACCAATCCTTTCCCTCCATTCATTCCTCTGCTCTGAGCCTCGACAGTGCTGACTGCAGCCTCAGCCTGTGGGATCTCCTGGCTGCAGGCAGGGTCATGTGCAGTGACCACCAGCAGAAGAGGTTCACCTGCTCCCAGGAGCTGCCTGCACAGGGCAATGTACCCTCCCCAGCAGCCTGTCTGGGATGGCAGGACCCTGAGGAGGGGAGTGGGGATGATTATGGTTTGTCTGGAGCCTGAATCCCAATAAGGAGGAGGCAAAGCCACAGAGATTGCAGGCTCCAGGGCCTGTATCATCCCTGCCTCTTGCTCCCCTGCATCCCTCCCAGCTCTGTCTCACTGACCGTCAAGGTCCCCATCTGACCCCCTTGACAGCTCCCCTGCCAGTACCCGTTGGGGGTCTCCAGCCACAGATGTTTCAACCAGCTCCCCCATCCAGACATATCCACAGGGACATCCCACCCAGGGGACATCCCACAGTGCTGCCAGAACCCCCCATCCAGAAGCTCTCACCCAGCTCCCACCAGCAAACCCCAAGACATCCCCACCCCATCTTCAGCTGCTGCCCGCTCTTGTGTAGAACACCCTCCGAGCCCCATGCACCAGGGGCTTTGCTGTTGCTGTCTCTGCTATGCACATAGGTGGGGGCAAGATGACCCACCTGGCACTAAATTAGGGAATGGCCAGGGCAGGACGCCCAAAGCTTTTGTCCCACTGCCCCTTGCCCAACATCTACACATCCCCTCTGCTCTCCCACCGCTACCCCTGACACGGACTCCCCACCACAGCCTGTCATCACTCCCTCAACACAGGGCTCATGCGCCTCCCACACCCTCCCAGCAGACCCTGGATGCCCAGGCCCCACAGAGAGCAGCCAGCCGAACCCACCCCAGCCAGCTGCAGCTGCTGTCCTTGTTCCTTGGGACAATGAACTTGGCCAGCGGCAAACACTGCTCATTCCATACCTGCCATTAATAAGCAAGTGATGGGGGCAACCAGGATTGACCTGGCCAGATCAGAGCCAGCACCCACTAGAAGGGGAAAGCCCAGTATTCTGTTCCCCGCCCCCCCCCGAGCCAGCCAGCCCCCTGCTGTGGGTCTGGATTGGAGCTGGGCCCCTTAGAGGAGAAAGGCCCTGTGGCCTATTCCCCACCCTCTGCTGCTGTTTTCGGATGAGAGACAGTTCCAAGGTTTTACCCTGGCAGGCTGGCATTGCTCTGTCGCAGGCCCACTGGGCCAAGCGCTGTCTTGGGGACGTTGTCATCTCAGTGTGGTATTTACACAGCCTCTCGTGTGCATGGTATTTATCCATTTCTGGTCCTGCTGCCTCTGCCAAGGCCCATAGCCCTTGGCCCCATGCAGGGCAGACTGGGGAGCGCAGCCACAGTGCCCAAGGACACACTCCATCACCTTCATGAGGCTATGCTGCTCCCCCACATAGCACCTGGATGTATGGTCCCCCTTCAACTACCATTTCTCAATCTGGGTGGTTTCTCTAAAACACAGCCAACCTTGGGTGTGGCATCCCAAAACCACCCCTGCTCTGAACCAGATGGGCAATAGGGGCAGTATGAATTTCCAGAGGGCTCTGCCCCAGTGCACTATAGAAACAGGAATGATCCAAGCCCCACAGCCTCAGATTGTAGCGCCACTGGTCCCCTGTTACAAAAAGGGAAACTGAGGAACCAGGAAGGGGAACTGAGGCACCAAGGTCACATAGCAGAGCAGTAGCACAGCCAGGTATCTAGTCCCGGCTCCCAGCTCTCACCACTCAACCCTGCACCCTTCTCAGAGCTGGGATAGAACCCAGGAGCCCTGGCACCTAGTCTCCAGCACACCCTGAGGCCCAATACAACACAAGACCCCTGGAATAAGTCATATTCTAGGCCGAGATTGCAGCTATGCATCCCAAGCCCTGCTACGCCTCAGCCCTCCTGCATAACCTTCCCAGACACAGGCATCCAAACCCAGTCCATGGCAACTGGCCCCTTGTGCAAAGGAGTAATTCCCCAGTCCCAGCACACATAGTGTCCTGGATCTCTTCCCTGCATGGAATTTAGAGGGAAGTACTGGGGGGTGGGGAGTAAGCTGGAATATGAGACCCCAGTTTTGGTTGGGGAGAGGAAATTGAGTGGAAAGGCTCGTGGAGTCAGTGACATTTGGGGATGAGAGTTTAGGAGGTTGTTTTCAGTTTGGGGTGATGGTTTCAGGGGGTGGAGTGCAGTTTAGGTGGAGGCTTCTGCAGTGATAGAGGGGGTCAGAGTTTGAGGTAATTGTGGGGTCAGTGGAGTTTTAAGGTGATGACAGAGACGGATGAAGTTTTGGGGTGATAGTTTGAGAGGAGGTGCCTGGATAGAGTTTAGGGGTGACAAAGAGGGAAGTATTGGAGTTCAGTGTCAGATCTGGGATGCAGTCCCTCATCCTCCCATCCCCAGCGTGTGGCCCTCACTGGGGCGCAAGCCGTCACTGTCTGCCAGTGCGCCTCAATCCAGATCTAAAGGGGAAAAAACAGGAGCAGCAAGTGCAGCTCAGAACTCCCAACAGCGAGGTTGGCCTGGAGACCCCTATGGGGGCAAGGGGCTATCACTGCAGAGAACGGGGCAGGCGCAAAAGAATCTCAAACATGCAGCCACTTTCCCCCCTGCAAATCCCTGTGGAGCGGGAAGCTAATTCCCAGCAGCACCTTGGAGATTAGGGATCAGGGTCCTTGATGTGGTCGCTTGAGCGGGACAAAGCAGGGAGATTTCAGAGCGCCTGATCCCCCTCAACTTTTACTTATTGCAGTCCTTCCCTGGATCAGCCCCACCCCAGGGGAGATGGCCAGGCCCCTGGGCAACTCCCAACATCTCATAACCCCAGACTGCAGGGGTCGCTGCCTCCCCACCCCCAATCTTACCTTGCAACTGCTTGAACCTGCCCTCCAGCACATTAGAGTACTGCGCAGCATTGATGAAGGCGGCAGGGGAGAGCACAGGCGATGGAGGGGCACAGGGCACCTCAATCTGCCCTGGCTCATGCTGGAACATCCTGGGGAGGAATGGGGGGAAGGCACTGATCTCTCCCTAGGGGAGTGGAGGCAGGCTGGCAGGCACAGCTGGGCCCAGGTGCTGTGGGGGAATCAGCCCAGTGCTGAGTGTGCAGAGGCTCTGCCCTCCTCCCAGACAGGATGGGAGGGCGGTCCTGGGCAATTTACATAAAAACAGGTTGGGCCGCTCTATTGTGAAAGGTGTGTGTGTGTGTGTGTGCATGTGAGAGTGTGCAGGCAGCCTGCCCAGGGGAGCAAGAGCTCCAGCGTTAGAGGCCTGAGCAGACAAATCCCAGAGCTGGGATCAGGCCAAGGCAATGCTGAGTGGAAAGGTGGCAGCAATTCAGTGCATAGGGCATTACACTGGAGCCAGGACTTCTGGGTTCTATCCCACTCTGGGGTCTGATGGATTAGAGCTGGGAGGCTGGGAGCCAGGACTGTTTATCTGAGCAGAGCCTGACACAATGGAGCCCTGATCTCAGTGCAGGTGTCTAGGTGTGGTTGCAATATAGACTCATAGACTTTAAGATCAGAAGAGACCAATGTGATCATCTAGTCTGACCTCCTGCACAAAGCAGGCCACAGAACGCTACCCATCCACTTCTATAACAAACCCCTAACCTATGTCCGAGTTATTGAAGTCCTCAAATTGTGGTTTGAAGACCTCAAGCTGCAGAGAATCCACCAGCAAGTGACCCACGCCCCACGCTGCAGGGGAAGGCGAAAAACAATGACTAGGGGTTTGCCTCCCCTCTTGGACAGGATTCTGACTCCTGGTCCCCTTGTGCCGACCCCTAGAGGATACATTTGGACTTGCACTGCCCTCTGCCAGGATGTCTCTCACTGAGCACTGGGGCAGCAGGAGACGTTCCTTGCAAGGGAGGGGTGTGTACTCAGGGCAAGGAGAAGGTATTTGCACTGGTGGAGGAAGGCAGGCTCTGAGCTGGGTCCCCTGCAGCTGAGCCCCCTGCTAGAGCCACAGCCATGGATAAAGCCCATTAGCTCATGCAGCACATCGCCCTGACAACGGAGGATTTACACCCTATTGTACAGAGCCCTGGGCTTTGTTCTGCCTGGATTCAGGCAGGCCCAGCTCTGGAGCTACCACCCCTCCCCAGAGGGTAGGACCAGGTCTGTTGGAGTGATCTCTACGCTTTTCATCCTCCCATATCTCCCCCAGTCTGGATGCTGGCCCTTCACCATGTTGTGCCCCACTGCAAGCCCCTGTCTCATTCCTGACCCCCTGCCAGGGGTTAGATGTTACTCCTCCATGCTGGTATCATGTCATTACATGCTATTAGCTGTGTTTCCCCCATTGGCATTCCAGCCCAGCCCAGAGACCCTGCTCTGCTGGGCAGGGCCTGTTGCCCACTCCAGAGCTCTGCCAAACCAAATTTCTATCACAGGCAGGATTTCGCAAGCAAGTAGATATCTCATGGCACTGCCACACGCCTGCCACGCACAGCCACTAACCTCCTGCTTGGGAGGCCTCGTGGTCAAATCCTAGCTCTGTCACTGAATCTTTCTGGGCCTCAGTTTCCCCCATCTGTAGAACAGGTTTAGACGATGAGCTCCTTGGGGCAAGAACTATGTCTGTGTGGAGCATAGCATGATGGGGACCCCAATCTCAGTTGGCGTCTGTGCAGCACACCAGGAGCCGGAGTCTCGGTCAGTCTCTTTACCCAGCTGTAGGACACATACCAATAGCTATGCTACCATGCTTGGCTATAAGGCTCCTTCCTAGTGAAGGCTGGTTACAGGAGCAGGGCACTGGCAGCTGCCAGACAGTGCCTCCTGCTGGGAAAGAATCAGGATTTTGGTGTCAAGACCAAGTACAGGATGGAGCCAGAACTGGCGGGTTTGGAGATCGTGCGTGAGATGGTAATTCCAGGAGACCCCGGCCGAGACTGACCCGATCGCTCTGGGCACTGCACAGACTCACACTGAGACACTGGCCTTGTCCCAGGAGCTCACAATCAAAACAGACAAAGGAGGGGAGGGGAAACGTATCAAGAGGGAAGGACTTGCCCAAGGTCAGTGGCAGACCACAGGATAAAACCCAGGAGTCCTGGCTCCTAGCCCCCGCCCCCCATACACTAACTCCTACTCCCCTCAAGGTGCTGGGATAGACCCCTGGAGTCCAGACTCCAAGTCCAGAGCTTTACCCACAAAACTACACTGTGTCTCAGCTTTGCAGCCTGATTCTCATCCCACTGACCTTCCTCCTGCCCTCCCTGTACCCAGTACCTTTCTGTCCCGGTGCCCCCTGGCTCCCAGCCTCCTTGGGATCATCCACCCCACACAACTCACATGTGCTTTAGCTGTATTATCTCTCCTGACTCCAGGCCAACTGGACTTTGTCCATCCATGAACTGCCCAGGCCCCGCTGTCCCTGATCCCTGTTTGCTCCTGAAGCATTGATCTGTTTGGCCTGTGAAGGGCATGTTGGGAGCTGTTTACTGTCCTGCCCACCAAGATCAGATCCAGCCACTGTTCCCCCCTACTCCCGCCCAGGAGCAAGTGTGACTAAGAGCCACCTGGGCAGGGGCAGGGCTGGGAGGAGACTCCCCCCAGTATCCCTCAATCCCAAAGGCCCACAGAGCAGGGAGGAAAGGAACTATGCCTTGGGGCTGTAGTGTTCAAGTGGGATGGGATAGGGGAGGTTTATCAGCCCCAGTTTTCGTACTGATGGCCCCTGCCTCCTAATGGCAGGTCCAGATGGGCTGAGGCTGCAGAGGGGAGGATTCATGGGATGGTGAGGGACAGCAGGGCTGGGCTTTATTAGGGGGAGGATCCTGGGACAGTGGGCTGCGCTGGGGGGAGGATCCTCAGGACGGGGAGGGACAGCGGGACTGGGCTGCACTGGGGGGAAGATCCCCAGGACGGATAGGGACAGTGGGGCTGGGCTGCACTGGGAGGAGGATCCCTAGGACAGATAGGGACAGTGGGGCTGGGCTGGGCTGCACTGGAGGGAGGATCCCCAGGACAGGAAGGAACAGTGGAGCTAGGCTGGGTTGGGGAGGGAGGATCCCCAGGACCTGGAGGGACAGTGGGGCTCGGCTCAGCTGGGGAAGGAGGATCCCTAGAACCTGGAGGGAGAGTGGGGCTGGGCTGGGCTGGGCTGGGGAGGGAGGATCTCCAGGACCAGGAAGGACAGCAGGGCTGGGCTGTGCTGGGCTGCGGAGGGAGGATCCCCAGGACCTGGAAGGACAGCGGGGCTGGGCTGGGGAGGGAGAATCCCCAGGACAGGGAGGGGAGCCTAGTCCAGCCCTTCCCTGGTGTCAGGTGGCTGCCACGCTAGCTAGCGTTGCTATGGGAGCTATCGGGCTGGAACGCAGTTAGACTGGTTTGTTTGCGCTGCTTGGGGGGGGGGGGGGGGGCAGGGACAGACAATGGGGTGTGTATGGGATGGATGGACAGACAGAGGCTTTGGAGCCCTGGAGTTCAGAGTCTCAGGAGGCTCAGTCTGCCCCCCTGCAATGCCCATGTCCTGTGCTGCCCCCAATTCCCCATCTGCATTTCCACCTCCCACTACAATGTATCTGAGCACAGGAGGCTGGGCAGGGCAGGGATGGGCTGGGCTGGGCAGAACACCCGCTGGCTCCACAGGCCTGTGCTGCTCTCTTGTGGCCAATTGCAGGGTCACTCTGGGAGCCCCTGTTCGTGGCTGTGATCTTGGTGGGGGCGGATTCTACAGGAGCATTGGGGATCGGTTGAATGGGAGAGGTGGAATAGAGGGGACATCTGAGAATCCCATTCTCTGCTCCCAGCAGGGTCAACCCAGGGCAGTCCAAGTCAGGGCTGGCCCTGCCTTTTGTAGGGAGGGGGAATATGGACACACAGGCCAGCTGGCATCTCCTGTAGCTCCACAGGGAAAGCTCCACGCCAGGGACAGGAGTCTGCCCTCTGGACATCTGGCCTGCAGCTGCCCCAAGGATGTCCAAGGCCCCCCAGCATGCCCGGAGCAGCAGGGCATGAGAGAGCCCTGTTTGGACCCAACTCACTGGATTCACCGGAATTCAGACCTTTCACCTATCTCAGAGACAGGAGCAAACTGTCCCTGCACTCCAAATTCCCTGCTGGAGCCACATCTGGCACCTATATTCCTTACCACAGCAGCCCCATGAATCACACATCCCCTTGCAGAGCCAGCGCTGTCCCCTGCACCCAACCCTCAGCCCAAGCCAGGGGGGATGCACCCACACTACTCCACATGGTGCCCCTTACCTGCCAGCGCCTTGATGCGGGAGCGCTCAAAGAGGCGAGCTGAGCTGTTCTCATTGTCCCAGTCCTCGTCAGCCAGCTCCCACCGGTTGTTGATGTCATTGTACTGCTGCTGGATCTCCAAGCTGTCATAGTCCGTGGGGGATAGGGTGCTGCTCATGGCGCCTACCACAAGGTCTCTGCATCCACCTGTGGGGGGGCCAGAGAGCCGTGAGTATCCTCTGACCCCTCTCTGACCGGTTCCCCACCCCCACCCAACCAGTTCCCCTGCCCTGGGGCCAAATTGGAGTCAGCGCCCCCTACAGGGGAAAGGCCTTGCATCCCAGTCCCCACCCCCAGGGGCTGTGTACCCACCTGTGTGGCCAGGGCTCCAACTGCCAAATCCTCTGCTGAGCTACAGTATGGCCCAGGCTCCCCGCGAGAACCTGAACGCAAAGATCAGGTATCAGAGGGTAGCTGTGTTAGTCTGGATCTGTAAAAGCAGCAAAGAATCCTGTGGCACCTTATAGACTAACAAAGAGGCAGCAATGTGAGCCTCCCAGCGGGGAACCCCTTCCCAGCAGCACCCCAGGGGAGAGTCTGCATCTGGCATCAGCCCCCGGGGCCCCAGACTGGCAAGGAACTCTTCCCCCTCCCTTCAGCAGGGTGACCCCACACTCCTAGTGCAATCCAACCCCCCAGCACCCAGGGCAGCCCACTCCTCAATGGGTCTCACCCTGTCCACTCCCCACACAGCCTGAGCAATCAGTGCTTCTGGGCATGGGAACTGCAGCCATGTCCCTTCCCTAGGGCCACACCTCCGCCACCACCTTGGGACCCACCAAAGGCAAACGGTCTCTCCTTGGTCACCCTTCCCCTGGATGGAGGCAGCCAGGTTGAGGGGCGGGACTCCTGCTGCCCCTTCCTCCACACAGGAAGAGGCGACCATGCCAAATCTGAGTGAGTGGCGCCGCGATTCAATGCACCGGGACACAATGCTCAGAGCCCAGCCCTGCAGGACAGGAGCTGCCACTGTGGGGTTAGTACGGAGCGGGCTCACTCTCCAGCTCCCACCCTACCTGGCTAGTATTAGGGTTGCAGTGTATTGTGACAGGTGCTGCCCTCTCGGCCTTTAGTATAGTGCACCCACTGAATCAGGAGGTCATATCCGTCCTTGGGGCATGGCAGTAGATAGCCCTGCCCCAGGACTCAAGGGCTCACTCTCAGGCTCTGGGTGCCCCGGCCGTGCCCACAGAGCCAATCCCTCGCTGGGCTCATTGCAGGTCCCTTGACTGCTCTGTGCTCCCAGCTACAAGGGAGGCCCCATACCCACATGGGCTGTGATACTCCTGGCCCACTCACCACCCCCATCAGCCAGGGCAGGAGGGTTTAGCACTGGATTGAGCCTGGAGGACAGAAGCAAGAGAGACTGAGCCAAACAGCATCCAAACTCTCAAGCTGCTGATTCGGAGATGAGCAGTGATTACAGGAGGGCTGGAACTCCAGAGCCATAAAGGGGCTGTTCTCTAGCTGCTAGAGTCCACTCCTCTCCCAGACCCAGGGATAGAACCCAGGAGTCCTGCTCCCAGCCCTACACCCGCTGTAATCCACAAGACCCAACTCCCCTCTCAGAGCTGGAGATAGAACCCAGGAGTCTTGGCCCCCAGTCCTCTGCTCTAACCACTAGACACAACTACCCTCCTACAGCCAGGAATAAAACTCAGGCGTTCTGGCTCCCAGCCAAATCTGGGTCTGAGACCAGAGCTCTGTCACAGCAGGCACTGCACAGACACATTCCCTGCCCCAAGAGCTCATAAGCTAAATAGACGAAGGGTGGGAGGGGAAACAGAGGTACTGAGAGGGGAAAAGACTTATCCGAGATCACACAGCAGGTCAATAGCAGAGGCAGAAAGAGAACCCAAGTGTCATGGCTCCCCATGTGGTGCCTTACCCACTGGACCATGCTGCTCTTGGCGAGCTCGTCCACTGGCCATAATCTTTCAGGAAAAGCAGTGTGGGCACGACCTGTATTTCTAGGCAAGGTAACGAACCATCCAGGCTCCATGACTGCACTGATGTGAAGCCAATTACAGGCCCCATGTTTCCCCAGCCATTTCATGCGCTCCCAGGTGCTCCAGGCTCACAGCAGGGCTCCAGGGACAGGCTGGGAGCACAGCCTGCCTGCGTCTCTATGGCAGTGGCTGTAATTGCATTAGAACAATGCAGGCTAGGCTAGCACACACATCCCGTCCATGTCACGCCTGGCTGGGGCCGTCAGTACTCACTGGCATTGGGGAGCGAGACCCATTGTGCTGGGCTCAATGCTATTAGAGGCTAACATCTGGTAACAAGCAGCCTCCCCTAGCCAAATGATGGCCCTTGGGATCATGGGGACCTCCTGCCCAAAGCTGAACCCTGACAATCCATTGGTCAGCCCACTGGTGCTGGAACTAGGGCTCCTGGGAGTGCTGTCACTCCCTCTGGCTTGAAGTGGTGATAACAAAACACCAAAGACAGGGTTTCCATCAGCAGCACCCCCACTATAAAAATTGTTCCAGCACCCCGTCTCTGCCCCCACCCTTAAAGACACAGTCCTGTTCTTCTGCAAGGATGGGAGGGGATCTAGGGGTCAGAGCAGGGGGGCTGGGAGTCAGAACTCCTGGGTCCTGTCACAGTTCTGGCAGGGAAGTGGGGTCTAGTGGTTTAGCACAGGGTGGCTGGGGTGAGAACTCCTGGGTTCTATCCCTGGCTGTGGCAGGAGAGTGTGGGCTAGTGGTGACAACCAGGCCACCTGGGTTTTGCCCCAGGTCACTGTGTTTCCTTAGGCCCTCTGTGCACCTCAGTGTTCACTATCTTTCTATGAGGGATAACACCACCAGTCTACCCCTTGATCACAGAGGGTTGTCGTTAATGAATGGGTACCTGCAAAGGGCTCTAAGGGGCACTGCAGCACTGAAGGGAGCCCTCGAGGGGGCTGCTCTGAGTCGTCCAAGCCTTGGGCTGGATTCTCCCTTCTCCAGCCTCCACCAGTCCCTGCCCTGTTTTGTGTCTAACCTGCTCCGCCTGATGCCTGCTGACAGGGCCCATCTATCATCCCCCTTCCCCAGGACTCTTGGCGCCCTTTGTTAAAGCCGTTGCCGAGTTGTAGGGGGGGCACGGGCACCATCTTGGTTCCTGTCCTGCTCTTGCTCAGAGTGATTGAGAGCTAGACCCATGGCTATAGCAAAACGCCTGGAACTGTGCATATTTTCATCTCAGTCTGCTGGGCCTCCTAATAGAACCAGCCTCTGCATCGCTTTGCTGGTGCCCTACACTCCCCACCCAGCCCCAAGTGCTAAAAGCAGCTAAAAGCAGTAAACAGCTGAGGAGATCCAGCCCTGAGTCCCAGAGGCATCCCATACCAGATCAGGGAGAGCAACGCTGCACTCTATCCCCCCACTCCACTGGCACCCCACATGCAGCTCTGGGCCCACGAGCCCAAGAACTGGGGGGAATTCACACAGCAGTGGATCCCGGGACAGCTCCTCATATGATTTTGTCCACTCTGGTTCTTAGGTATGGCCCATCACCATGGTATCAGATGCCCTGTCTACACAGACCCTAACCAAGATCAGGGCCCCATTGTGTGAGGCACTGCACAGACTGAGACCAGGGCCCCGTTGCGCCAAGCACAGTACATGGCCTGACCAAAATCAGCCCCCCATTTTGCCAGATGCTGCACAGATACATAGAGACAATCCCTGCCCCAAAGAGCTTAAAATCTAAAGAGATAAGGGGTAGGAGGAGAAACAGAGGCACTGAAAGGGGAAGGGGTTAGCTCAAGGTCAAGAGAAGAGCCAGGAATAGAAACCAAGAGTTTTGACTCTCAGCCTCCCCTCTCTCTAGGCCACTAGACGCAGGTCCCAGCCCAGAGCCAGGCTTTAGACCCGAGCAGTTCTCATTCCAAGCCCCACTTCTCTAACTGTTGGACCCCATTTCCTTCCCACAGCTGGGACTACAACCCAGGAGTCCTGACTCCCAGCCCAGTGTTCTGGCCAACATTCACACACTAGGAATGCTAAAGGCCACCTGCTGCTACTGAGTGGGTGTCTTGCCACAGTGCCACGTGGTTAGGATTGCTCAGCTCCGTGGTTTCTGTTCCTACAGCTGGATTCCTTTCAGGAGCATCACTCCGCCCTACAGATCAAACGGAGAGTCAGGAAAATGCTCACAAAGAATTCCCGTCCAACCCACACACCTCCGGGGGGTGAGGGCAGGGCAATTCAGGGCCTAGGTACCCCAGGAGCTCAGTGTTAACTGCCGGTTATACACAGAGCTGGCAGCACCACCTAGTGGTTTTCAAACTGGGGTACGCAAGCTCTTGTAAGGGTGCACGCAAGAAAAATCCTGTAATGGCAGACAATGCATTTTATTTAGTAAGCCTTGGCAATCTAATCAGCGTTTAATCTCCTTTCAATTAAAACGGCAGCCACATTGCTGTACATTTCCTTTCTGCTGTGCAACTCAGAATCAGAGGTTTTCAAACTGGGTGGCCCTCTGAGGTGAGTCGGGGGGTGGAGGTGCCATGCAGGGCTGCCCTGAGCTGTTTGGTGTCACTGCTTGCCTCCCCAAATGTTCTGAAGGGGGTGCACCCCACAACTGGAAAACCTCTAGAAGCTGTTGCTAAATGAAAGGCAGAAACCTGGGGCAGGGGGCACATGACCCTGCCTGTTACCCACCCCCTGCCAATTGTCACCTCTGCCTATCTCAGATGGGGGTGTGTGGTAGACTACCTTATTTGGAAAGGGGTACACAGCCTAAAAAGCTTGAAAACCACTGATTAAGTATAAGTAAGGTTGCCATTAAAATACCCTGTTTTTGTTGTTTATAATTTTGCCAAACTTCAATTGTTCAGGCTGAAATTTCCCAAGCCAGGACTCTGCCTCAGGCTGAAACTTTCTGTGAAGTTTCAGCAAAAATGGTTCAGCTGTTTCCAAAGATGAAACTAGGGAAACAACTATTTTGCCTATGTTAAAAAAAAAAATCTCAGATCCATTTTGTTGAGACGTTCTAGGGCAGGGGTAGTCAATACGTGAACCACGGGCCAAATCTGGACCCCCAGATGCTTTTGAAAGGACCGTGATATCTTTTTATTAACTTATTATTATCAGTATTGTTATTGTCTTTGTATTATTTTCTCGGGAGACTGGACCTTGACAATACCTTGACCAAGAAATTTTGAACTTGCCAAAAAATAATTGATTACCCCTGCTCTAGGGCCTCAGTGCATTGGAGCAGGGAGTTGAAATTTGGTAGGGGGGCCTCTCTGGGGTCAGGAAGATGCCTTTTGCCGTTTCCATGAAGATCCACCCAAATCTGGCCTATTTATGAGCCTCAGGGGAAAAAATAATTCAGTTTTCACTTGCTAAGCAGAGACTTGTTAAAGTTTGGCAGCTAAATTTTCTAAAGATTCCACTGCGCTGAGCATGCTCCAGACCTTCACATCAGAAGGGAGAGCAGAGAAATGGTCTCTCCTGTGCTCTCATTGCTCCCTCCTGCTGGAGAAGAAGAAGGATGCAGCCTCACTAGAGCGCAGAGGGGAGCAGAATAGGTGTGGGGAAGAGATAGGGGGGAGACAAGGACAGAGGGAAGATGATGGGGGCAGGCATACCCACGATGGGGGAAGAGCAGAAGGGGCTGGCGACAGGAGCTACATACAGGGAGACAGGAGTGGGAGACAACTGGGGGAGTTAGGAAGCAGGGTGAAAGGGGCAGAATGGTCTGTAACCACTAGAGAACGTCCCCTACAAAACCTGGAACTGAACCCAGGAATCCTGAGTCTCTGCATTCCTCTGCTGACAGCAAATAGTTGTGAAATCCACTTGCAAAATATGTACCTTACCCCTTCTAGATCCTAATCCACAGAGGATAATAGCCTATTACTCCTACCTGTTATGCTATTAGCTCAAGTGGTAGAAAAGTAAAGGTCACAGCCCAGCTGATGGCTCAAACTGGGGGATGAGTATAGTTCCTCATGCTGACATATTTTGCCTGTGCAACCTCAGTTTGACCCCCTGTGCATATCCATTACAATATAGTCTTTAATTACATGATCACATACTATTTTTTCACAGGACCCCCGCTTTGTCAGTGTACAGGACAGACGTGTCCTGGACATGAATCAAGGTAGGGTAATGAAGAAGGCTATTGTCAGACTCCTGCTTCATTTGTTGCAGAAGCTGGAAGGTGGGCAGTGAATGACGCCGGAGACTGCAGGAAGAGAAAGGAAGGTCTGGCATGGTTAAGGCAGCTGAATGCTGCCCTATAGAACTGGACTCTGCCACAAAGTTCCTGTGTGATGCTGGGCAAATCACTTACGTCAAACTTTTCACAGGTGGGCACTAACTGTGTGGGCCTCATTTTCTGAGCGCTCCATTTGAGATCTTGGGTTCTGATTTGCAGAAGTTCTGAGCACTCACAACTGCAAATGAAGTCAAGGAGAGCTGTGCCCTGACCATATAAAGTGCCATATAATCCAAAATTCTCTGAAACAGAAGGCCCTATGCATCTCATACTGGGCACCCAAAATTAACTGACCCTTTTGGCCTTAATCTCTGTTTCCCATCTGTAAAATGGGGATAAACCACGAAGCCATCTCATAGGAATGTTGCAAAGATAAATTCATCCACATCTGTAAAGCACTAAGATAGTACAGTGAGAGCAACACAGAAAAGCCCAGGGGGAAATTACCAATTCTGTATTAAGTGCAGGGTTTGAATAGTGTGCAGTGAATAATGCATGATGCCACACCTAGTTATGTTACTGTCTGTCCTGTGCACTGAATGAGACAGGGGTCCTATGGAAAAAACAACATGTGATCATGTAATTAAAGACTGTATCATAATGCATAAACACAAGGAGGTGCAAATTAAGGTTGCACTTTTGATGTCATATTTTAAAACCTTAACATAGTTCTTTTAATGTACTGTTTTGGGATATAATATTATTGGTGCATTGAGGTAACTCCTAGAGATGACTGGGCTCGGGGCCCCACTATGATAGGTGATGTACAGACACATGGTAAATGAAAATGCTCTGCTACAAAGAGCTTACGCTCTCCCTGTCACCATAGTATCTAAGTGCCTCACAATAGATGGATGTTAGCTTTATGAGGCAGGGAAGCATCAGTCCTATTTCACAACTGAGGCAACTGACATGACTCATCCAAGGAATCAGTGGCAGATTTAGGAATAGAATCCAGGTCTCCTGCATCCCACTCAAGTGCCCGCCCCACTAAACCACCCTTCCCCACTGCATGTATATTTCTGGCTGCCTAATCACACTGCATATGCACAGCCACGCTGTGAAATGCTTCATACATGCATCTACTACCACCTACATAAGCGTAGCTCCACCTGCATTATACTGAAATATTAGCTGACAAGTATGCCCTAACAAAAAGAGAGTGGGGTCTAGTGGTTATAGGAATGTGGGGTCTGGAGTTGGGAATGCTGGATTCTCTCCCTGTCCCTTGAAGTAGCGAGGATTCCTGGATTCTGTCCTTGGCTCTGAGAGAGGAGTAGGGTCTAGAGGTTAGAGAAGGAGGGCCAAAAGCCAGGACTCCCAAGTTCTAATCTCAGCTATTTTACTGACTCACTCAGTGCCTCGGTTTCCCCCTAATTTCCACAACAGAAGTTGGGAGGGCATGCAGGGTTAGTGTTTGTAAAGCAATGTGCACAGCTGAGCAAGGGCACAGGATTACATGATACAAAGCCCAGAACATCCCTGGTGCCAAGTGGTGGGGGTAGGGGAGGGTTGCCCAGTGCAGTGGGAGGCATTAACCCAGCTCTGCAGGGTGCCAATATGGCCAGCCAGAATGCCCCGGGTGAGACTCAAGTCACAGGGTTGCTGATCCTCTAGATGCAGAAAGACACCAGCAACATGGCACTAAATCCATGTCAAATAGCCATCCTAGCTGACGTGGCAGGAGTCAGTGGAACACTGGCAGGAGAGCATTGGAGCCCATGGACATCCCAGCCCAACTCCCATCTAACACCAACAGCTGCTCCCACAGAGATGGCACCCTCTACAGGTGCATATGGGCCACAGACAAATGACAGCCATGCAGGAGAGCTAGGGGATGATGGCAGGTGACTGAGTGATGCCACTTTGCTGCTCAGCAGGGGAGAGGCAACTGCATGGACAGGTTTGTACAATCACATACAAGATCACTCCAACATGAGGGCTGGATTAGTGCAACTGCACACACAAATTCCTACTGACACTAGGGGTTGGTTAGTGCCATCGTGTGTGCACAGATTCCCATTGACACAAAGATTGGGTTAATACCATCACACACACAGGTTCCCATTCACATGAGGGGTGAGTTAGTGCAATCGCACAGACATTCTCTCTGCCATAAGTGCCGGGACTAGGGACTGGCTAGTGTGACAGCCACCATGCAAATTATCTCCAGCACAAGGGCAATGCATGTACAGATTTACATGATGGCCAGGTGAGAACGACAGCACAAACAGATTCCGTGTGGCAACTGGGGTGGGTAAAACAGATAGTGAGATTGAGGTGACTGGAAACTGGGTGACGATTTGGAGTGATGGAGAATTTGGGGCAATTGGGGTAATGGATTTTGTGAGGTCGGGTGATTGGGGGATTGGAACAATGTGTATTTGGAGAATTGCGTATTTGGGGGTGACTGGGATCAGAGGTATAAAAGGGATTTAGATTGGGAGTGATGTAGATGTGGGGCAATTGGGATGTGGTGATGTGGTTTTGGGATGAGTGGATTTTGGGCATTGGGGTGATATTGATCTTGGGGTAATAAGGGACTAGGGCAATTTGGGATGCAACAAAGGGGATTTTGAGGACTGGGGTGATTTGGGATAGGTAGTAAGGGGAATTTGGGGCAATTGAGTTCAGGGGTGATGTAGATTTGGGGGATTAGGCTGTTGCAGATTTGGGGATGCTCCAGAATTGGGGACAATGGGGATTTTGGGGCACACACAGCTGACAAGGAAGCCTGGCCTGGCTGGCAGTGTGACCCCAATGTTAGGAACCCCTGAGGAGAGGGGGACCTAACTGGGAGAGCTGGGCAATGAGGAGCGGATAAGAGGGGTGTAAGTCACAGAGGGAGGAGATGAGACAGAGTGAAAGGGACCCTGAGGATGAGTGCGGCTCTGGGCTGCTTCCTCTCTCCATGAGCTGAGAGGTCTGGAACCTGGGCTACCACAAGGCCACAGGGAGGAAACCAAGGACAGGGCATGAGGTAAAACCCAGCCACTTCCTGTGCCCAACCTCCTTTGCAGGCCCCGGCCTAGCAAGTGTCTGAGGGAAACCCCCAGTGCTGCCCAGCTGAGCCCAGCCTCCCCAACAGGCTCTGGTCTAGCAAGTGTCTGGGGGGAACCCCCGGCGCTGCCCAGCTGGGTCCAGCCTCCCCAACAGGCTCTGGTCTAGCGAGTGTCTGGGGGGAACCCCTGGCGCTGCCCAGCTGGGCCCAGCCTCCCCAACAGGCCCCAGTCTACCGAGGGTCTGGGGGGAACCCCTGGGGCTGCCCAGCTTGGCCCAGCCTCCCCAATGGGCCTCAGTCTACCGAGTGTCTGGGGGGAACCCCTGGCGCTGCCCAGCTGGGTCCAGCCTCCCCAACAGGCTCTGGTCTAGTGATTGTCTTGGGGGAACCCCTGGCGCTGCCCAGCTGAGTCCAGCCTCCCCAACAGGCCCTGGTCTAGCGAGGGTCTGGGAGGAACGCCTGGCGCTGCCCAGCTGGGCCTAGCCTCTCCAACAGGCTCCGGCCTGGCAAGTGTCTGGGGGGAACCCCTGGCGCTGCCCAGCTGGGTCCAGCCTCCCCAACAGGCCCCAGCCTACCGAGTGTCTGGGGGGAACCCCTGGCGCTGCCTAGCTGGGCCCAGCCTCCCCAACGGGCCTCAGCCTACCAAGTGTCTGAGGGGAATCCCTGGCGCTGCCCAGCTGGGTCCAGCCTCCCCAACAGGCTCTGGTCTAGCGAGTGTCTGGGGGGAACCCCTGGCACTGCCCAGCTGGTTCAAGCCTCTCCAACAGGCTCCGGCCTGGCAAGTGTCTGGGGGGAACTCCTGGCGCTGCCCAGCTGGGCCAAGCCTCCCCAACGGGCCTCAGCCTACCAAGTGTCTGAGGGGAACCCCTGGCGCTGCCCAGCTGGGTCCAGCCTCCCCAACAGGCTCTGGTCTAGCGAGAGTCTGGGGGGAACCCCTGGCACTGCCCAGCTGGTTCAAGCCTCCCCAACAGGCCCTGGTCTAGCGAGGGTCTGGGAGGAACGCCTGGCGCTGCCCAGCTTGGCCTAGCCTCTCCAACGGGCTCCGGCCTGGCAAGTGTCTGGGGGGAACCCCTGGCACTGCCCAGCTGGTTCAAGCCTCCCCAACAGGCCCTGGTCTAGCGAGGGTCTGGGAGGAACGCCTGGCGCTGCCCAGCTGGGCCTAGCCTCTCCAACGGGCTCCGGCCTGGCAAGTGTCTGGGGGAAACCCCTGGCGCTGCCCAGCTGGGTCCAGCCTCCCCAACAGACCCAGCCTACCGAGTGTCTGGGGGGAACCCCTGGCGCTGCCTAGCTGGGCCCAGCCTCCCCAACGGGCCTCAACCTACCAAGTGTCTGAGGGGAACCCCTGGCGCTGCCCAGCTGGGTCCAGCCTCCCCAACAGGCTCCGGCCTGGCAAGTGTCTGGGGGGAACCCCTGGCACTGCCCAGCTGGTTCAAGCCTCCCCAACAGGCCCTGGTCTAGCGAGGGTCTGGGAGGAACGCCTGGCGCTGCCCAGCTGGGCCTAGCCTCTCCAACGGGCTCCGGCCTGGCAAGTGTCTGGGGGAAACCCCTGGCGCTGCCCAGCTGGGTCCAGCCTCCCCAACAGGCCCCAGCCTACCGAGTGTCTGGGGGGAACCCCTGGCGCTGCCTAGCTGGGCCCAGCCTCCCCAACGGGCCTCAGCCTACCAAGTGTCTGAGGGGAACCCCTGGCGCTGCCCAGCTGGGTCCAGCCTCCCCAACAGGCTCTGGTCTAGCGAGTGTCTGGGGGGAACCCCTGGCACTGCCCAGCTGGTTCAAGCCTCCCCAACAGGCTCCGGCCTGGCAAGTGTCTAGAGGGAACCCCTGGTGCTGCCCACCTGGCTTGGTCCAATCTCCCTCTCAGGCCCTGGCCCAGCTAGTGTCTGGGGGGAATCCCCAGCACTGCCCAACTGGGCCCAGCCTCCCCCATGGACCCTGGCCTGGCAAGTGTCTGAGGGGAACCCCCAGTGCCACCCAGCTGGACTCAGCCTCCCACACAGGCCCTCGGCCTAACAAGCCTCTGAAGGCATCCCCAGCACTGCCCGGCTGGGCTCAGCCTCCCCCATAGGCCTGGCCTAGCAAGCAACTGGCCCTGACCGTACAGATTCCAGTGCCATATTGCGGCAGCCCCACCCACCCACACAGAGGACCCATGCCAATGGCCGGCATCTCACAGCAGATCATCCCCAGATTATGCTGCTGATTGGGCATCTTATTCTTAGCTGCACAGCCCCCAAGGAGGCTTATACTCTTAAGGCCACAGGATAAATAGCCTGACTCCCTGACAGCAGCCAGGCCACCTCCCCAATAATGGCATCCTCCCCCCACACCCGACGCCAATGCCTGACTGAGGTAATTACGCCAGCAAACGTTCCTGCAAAATCCAATCAGCACTGCCATTGTTGGCACTGGCACTCAGGGACCAGCCTTCCCAGAAACAAATGAGGGGAGACAGGAATTAGGCCCCTCTGTGCTGGATAAAGAGAAGTCAAGGAGGATGTTTGTAGGGGAGGGAGCATGGGTCAGTGGCTAGAGCATTGGCCTGAGAGCCAGGACTTTTAGGTTCCCCAGCACTGGGAGAGGAGTGGGGCCTAATGGCTTAAAGCCAGGGTAGCTGGAAAGGGTCAGGACTCCTGGGTTCTATTCCAGGCTCTTCCACAGCCCTGCTGTATAGTTTTGTAGTATAAATATAGCAGTGGACCTGTTATGCCAGGTACTGCACACTCTGTACCTCAGTTTCCCCTCTCATCCCTGGTCTATTTAGATTGTATGCTCTACAAGGCAGGGACTTCCACTGTTGATCTACTGCACCTGGCACACTGAGGGGCTTTGATCTCAGCTGGGGATGCTGGGTACTACTTTAATAGTACCAATGATCCCTCACACAGACCTGAGATGCAGCCATCTCTGGGGTGGTGCATTGCCTCACCTTGCACTGAGATGCAGCTGCCTGTGGGTTCTTTAACCCTGAGACCAGCATCTCTTACCAGCCCCCTCACTCCCACACAATGTCCTCTTTTTGCTCCACTTCCCCCCACACACATTCATCTTTAGCCACCCCTCCCCTGTGACTTTTGAACCCTCTCCCCAAGCAGGCCCACTCCCTACTCCCCATAGCCTCTGATCTCAAAACCCTTGGGGTCCTCTGCTCCCTCATTCCCCAGACAGAGGGCAGGAGGGGAGAGAGTGAAAGTAGAGAGCAGATGGGTCTAGGTAGACAGCTGCTCCCACTCCCCTGCAGTAGCCCAAGCCTTACCCCACCCCAATCTAGGCCCCCTACTGCTGTACTGGGGCACTGGTGTCAATACTATCAAAGAAAAGCACCACCTATTTAGCCTCTACACCACTGCACAGCACCCCCCCATCACTGCATCAAGGCACTGGAGCCAGCACTGACTCCAAGGGGCAAGCATCCCTTACTGAGCCCCAATCCTGTCCCCTGCAGTTCAGTGACCCCTAGCTCTGTTCTGTGGCACTGGGGTCAGCACTGACAGAGAAAAGTGCCCCCCTACTGAACTCCCACTCCCCTTCCTGCAAACCACTCCCAGTACTGTATTGGCTCTGCTCCCCTGGCTCTGTGACCCAAATACAATAGCTTGCATCCCTACATTCAGGAATGGGTTGGTGCCACCCAGCCCAGCACCTCTGGGCTGAATTGCCAGCCTCACTCTTCACTCCATGTTCTGTGCTAACATGCTCGGATCTCCATGGGGAAGTGCAGTCACTGCATTAGCACAGTGGCACCTGCACATGGCTAATGCCACCATGAAGGCTTTGAACCACTCAGTCCCAGGCAGGCCCAATGATCTGGATTCAGCACCAAAGAGACTCCAGATTGTTCCCATCGCACCATTTGCATCAATTCTTTCTGCATAAAACTCAGATCCCACTACTGACCCACTAGCCAGCACAACCCAGCCCCTAAATGCAGCGCAGGTCCCTGCCATGTGGCACTAGCTGGCAGAGCCATCTTGCACACACACATACACACACACCCCAAACATTTCAAAACAGGGGCTTGCAGTTCTGCCCCACAGTGCAAATTTCAGTTCCTGATTCAGGTGGCCAAATTTCCAAAAAAGCTTGGACCCAGCAGCTCCCAGTGTTGGCAATGGGCGCTCAGTGCTGGAGCACAGCATGGCCAAAAAGCCGCCCACCCGTACAGAGAGAGGCACATACCAATACAGCTAGGCAGGGATAGAGACACAAATCTATGTATGCACACTGTGAAACACCCAAGCAGAGCTGCATACACAGCCAGCTCCACATCCACACACATACACTCACAGCCAGATATGCATGCATGCATGCAGAGACACATACCCCAACAAATAAGGAGACAGGTACATCCACCCAGATACACGGAGGTACAAACACAGAGAGCTATTGCCAAACAAAGGCACCCAGAGACACACAAAGAGCCATGCACACACCAGAGGGAACCCAGCTCAATGCACACACGCACCCGGCAACTCAGCCCAGCTGCTCCTCCAGCCATGCCCCAAGGAGCATGCTGGCCTGCCTCTCCCTCCCCCACAGCCCGGCCTCTCGTCAGGCGCAGAGACTGGCTCTATCTTACACGCCCCTCACCTTCCAGGTGCCTACATCTGGGTGCCCCCCATCCCTGCCCCACCTGGGTATCCCCAGGCCGGCTCCCTTCCCCGCCCCCAAGCGCCGGGAGCAGCTGGGAACCTCTCTCTTCCTCCTGCTGCCAGAGATGCAGAGACAATAACAAGCCCCTCCATCTCCCAGGAGCCCGGCTCACCTCCCTCTGGGGGGCACCCAGGGCTCCTGCCCCTCGCCCGCGTCCAGATCCCACAGCCAGGGAGACCCCCAGCACCACGCGGGCACCGGCGGCGAAGGGCTGGCTGTGGCTGCTGGCTGCGGTGCTGTGAGCGCGTGGATCTGCGTGTGTGAGCGCGCGTCACCCGCAATAGAGAGCCGGCAGGGGAAAAAAATCACAATAGCATCCTCTGGCGCCCACCGGGGCTGCCGCAGGATTCTGCCCGCCCGCCCCAGCTAGCCAGCTGGTCCTGCCACTACCGGGAGAGCGGGGCCGGGCGGGCGGGGAGAGGACAAAAGAAAGGGGCTTTTCCCAGCTGCACAATGGGAGGGAGCGGGGAAGGAAGGCTGGACATGGGGCCTAGACAGGGATGGGTAAAAGCCATGTGGTGCTCATCCAGCACCCGGATGCAGCCACCTCTGGGGTAGGGGTGAGGGGCTGTTTATACAGGAATCCCTTGCCTGGCACTGAGCTGCAGCTGCCCCAGGGGTAGGGGTGGGGGTTATTTATAGAGAGATCCATTGCTCCAGTGCTGAGATGAAGCCACCTCTGGAGTGGAAGCAGGGGCTGTTTATACAGGAATCTTTCATCCCAGCCCTAGATGCAGCTGCCTCTGGGGTGGGGAGAGGGGCTTTTTATCCATATACAGTAGTGCAGTAATGCTATACAACTGTTTAGGACAAGGGTGAAAGGGGAGGGTCCCAGGGGCAATGACACCCTCGGTCCTTGGTATCTGTAATGATCCTAAATGGATCCTTGCTCCAGCCAACCTCCCCAGAGCCCCCACCATGGTCTCCCACTCCTACCTAAAGGCCACAGTCACAGACAGCTCACCCCCTAGCACCATAGTACTATGGTACCGACTCAGAATGCCCCCTCCCCAAGTACATGGCTCTCTATACGCAGGACTTCTCAAACTGTGGGGCAGGACCACAAAGTGGGCCACAAACCTGTTTTAATGGGGTCGCCAGGGCTGGCATTAGACTTGAGGGTCCGAGCAGAACCCTGAGCCTCACTGCCTGGGGCAGAAGTCCAAGCTCCACCACCCAGGGCCAAAGCTTGGGATCGTCAGCCTTGGGTATCAGGGCTCAGGTTACAGGCCCCCTGCCTGGGGCTGACGCCCTTGGGCTTTGACTTTGCCCCCAACCTCACCTAGGGAGGCTGGACTTGGAAAGGCTCATGCTTCAGTCCCCTCTCCTGGAGTCATGCAGTAATTTCTGTTGTCAGAAGGGAGTCGCAGTGCAATGAAGTTTGAGAACCCCTGCGTGTATGCAATGAGTGTCCTCAGCTGCACATCACAAAAGGGGGCTTAAGGTGGGTGCAAATGGCCCGCTAAAACTTCCACTCCCCTTGAAGGGAGTATCTGGCAATAGGGCTTCTAGCCCCACACTCCAGTGTAAGGATGGAGTGCAGTGCACACTGGCTATTCTCTGCATCCCCACGGCTGTGGGACACAGAGGATAAAAGATCCCTTCCAACTGACACACCTGCAGATGTTCGGAATGCAAACCCATGTTTAATGGTGCCTCACACCATATCTTACATGTTAGAAGGGCTTTTCACTATAAAGTCTATTTGAAGGGACTCCTCACTGTAGGAATTAACCACCCTAGAGGCAGCTGCACCTGAATGCTGGGTGAGAGTCTATAAACAGATCCCACGCCCCTACCCCCTGGAATCTCAATGCTAGGCAAAGGATCCCTGTATAAATAGCCCTTGCACACGACCCCAGAGGTGCCTTCATCTCAGAGACAGGTGAGGGATCTCTGCATAAACATTCCCTCTGTCCCATCCCAGAGGCAGCGGCATCTAAGTACTGGGTGAAGGATCCCAGTAAAAGCCCTCATTTTGTGAATTTCACAAACCAGCTGAGTAAAAAGAAAAAATAATCCCCTGTTGTTTGCAACCATCATACTCCCCATAGGTCATGAAGAGGGCTTGCCCCTATAACTTTCTGACTTGAGCATAGACGTTTGCCACCTGAGCTACAGGAGTAATTGCCGTATGAATTAGCCTCTAGAGTAAGGCTTGACATACACTTTGCCCGTGGGTTACACAACTCCATTAGCACTTGTCCACATACCAAAGTTGTCCCTTTTTAACTACTCCATTCTAGTTGAAGAGATACAACCCCTGCTAGTGTGGATATGGTTATGGTGGGATAAAGGTGCTTATCCTGGTATAACTATTCCTGTACAGGAAGGGGAATAAGCTATCCCAGGATAAGACAGTTTTATATCAGTATAGCTGCTTCCATGCTTGGGGCTGTCCTGGCATAACGTATGGGTAAAAAAATCCCCTCCCCAACCAAAATAGTTATACTGGGACAAAATCAATGTGCAGAGTATCTCTCAGATAGCAGAAGGCTATTAGAACACTGCATGCTAGCCCTAGGGTCTGGAAGGGGAGAGAGCAAAGTATTTAGCAATTGGATAACCATGGCACATATGTTTAGCACATTCATTGTAAAAGGCAGTGCAGCAGAATGGCTCCAACACAGCTCTGAGGTGTTAGAGTGTGGGCTCTACTCCCAACTCTGTTTGAATTGACCTTGTGCAGCCTATTAGATTCCTTGCAAAATAGAAGTGGGAGGCTAATATCGGAGTAATTAATAATGGAGTGGAATGATATCTTTGTCAGTAGTAAGGTCTGGGAAGTGCATGGAAATATAAAAGCAACAAGCAAAGGGGCGCTGTGAAGGCAGGAGCTTCTGGTTCTCTGCTCAGTGCACATTCCCCCTGGCTACAGGCTATGCCGTGGTGCCATCTGCTGTCTCTCAAACACATTGGGTAGCCTGATTGCATGGACTGAGTATATATTAGAGCAGCTCTGAGGCTGCTCTCATTTACACCCCAAGCAGAGACCTCATAAGCCCCCTTAAACCCTTCTCCTGTATCTGTATGCTGAGAGCAGGATTGAAGGGGACAGCCCAGCCCTGGGGAGACCCTCCCCCATAGACCATGCACTCAGTTCTGATCCCTTCCTTTTGAGAAAGAAGGTTAGAATGGGGCCTGCAGGTGGAAACCAGGACTCCTGGGTTCTATTCTAAGCCAGAATCATCACACTGTCAGCAACCTATTCAACTGATATTGCCCATAACTGGGAATGGGGGATGGATCACTTGATAATTACCTGTTCTGTTCATTCTCTCTGAAGCACCTGGCACTGGCCATGGTCGGAAGACAGGACACTGGTCTAGACAGACCTTTGGTCTGACCCAGTGTGGCCGTTCTTATGTTCCCCATCCATATTCCATAGCCCGCTTCTCCTTTGCACCCCATAATAATCCCCCACCCCAGCATGAGTGCTCCTAGAGCCTGAAGTAGGTTACCTGACCTCCCTCTTGCCAATGTTCATTGTGGGATACATCAGCATCTCCCTGCTGACTAGCAGTGGAGCAGCCTGTTAGTGCAGCGTAACCCAACAACATCACAACCTAACACAACTGGATGGCTCTGCTTAGGAGAAGGCCAGGGCTGGAATAGCAGGGGGCTGTGGGCTGGGACTGGGGGTCTCAGTAGAGCCATGTGTGTTTGTGGGAGCCCAGGGCTGGGATTGCACCAGGGTGACTGGTCAGGATTGAGGGGCACTGGCAGAGGTGCAGGGGAGACCAGGGCTAGGACAACAGGGGGTTGCAGGTCAGGATTGAAGGGGACCGGCAGAGTGGTGGGCAGAAAGCCCATGTAGCCCCCTCATCTGCCCTGTTTTCCTGGCACCCTGGAAGCAGTGACTGAATGAGGCAGGGAGCTCTGACCCTGCCGGCTGCAGGCAGACATCCTGGACCCATCCTTCCCCAGATACATCAGGTGGGTCCACTACAGTATCAAAGGCCGCTCATCCCGTCACTCAGCACCCTCTCAGGACCTGCCTTCAGATCCAGAGACCAGTTCCTGGAGATACCCCACTGCATTCATCCACTCATCCATCCCCTCCTTCTCAGCTCCACTTGGGCATCCGCAGCCCAGCTTGCCCCCCTCCCCCCAGCACCATAGGTAGCTGGGATCACCTCCTCCCCTCTTGCTGCCAGGGATGCAGAGAAGATAACAAGCCCCTCCATCCCGCAGGCTTGGCTCACATACCTGTGGGGGTGGCACCCAGGTCTCCTTCCTCCTCGCCGTAGGGAGATCTCACTGTCCAGGCAGCTTTTGGGTACTTGGAAGCTGGGGGCTGCCAGCGGGGGGCTCTTTGTGAGTCTTAGGGCTGATCCGTTGAGGTCCGTATCACCTGTCCCATCCCCCGTCCCTGATGGGGGTGCAAGCATCACATGTTGAGCTTGGGTGAAACCCGGCACCCAAGGGCTCAGCCCGAACAGAGTAGACCTGGGCTGCAGAACGGTCCGGCTAGGAATGGCTGGAAAAACGCCCGCCTCCCAGCCACGAGGCACAGCCATTGGGCGCCTTCCCCGCATCAGTCACACGCAGGGAGATGGGACTGGGAGATGATTGGGGAGGGGGGGAGGGTAATGGGGGCTGGGCTGCCCCATCTCACCCAGGGGATCAGAGCACAGGCTGAGGAAACCCCCACCTATTCCAGGAAATGGGCCTGATCCTGTTCTCATCAACCCTGGTGTAAATCCAGAGTTGCCCAATCAGGTGAGGATAGGATCCTGAGCTGAAGATTAATCCAGAGTGAGCCCTGCATGGGTTTACACAAGTGCCATGGCACAGTCAGGCCTCATCAGTTGGGAGTGAAAGGTCTGACCTGCCAGAAGCTGAGTGTGGGGCACCTCCCCAGAGCAGTGCTCACATCCCAAGTGCCAGGAGCAAGGTTTGGCCAAAGAGATCCAGTTTGCATTCTTGCAATCCAGCTCCCTGGTGCTTAAGGGCATAAGAGGGAGTGCAATGCAGTGGGCTGGGACCCAGTGCTCATGGGTTTTCTTCCCACATTTGTCACTCACCTCGGTCAAGTCTCCACTCTCTTCCCCTCTCTGTGCCTGTTCCCCTTACTACCCTTTTCGTTTTCGACTGTAAGCTCTTTGGGGCAGGGAATGTCTCTCACTGTGTGTCTGTGGAGCATCCAGCATGACAGGGTCCTGACCACAGTCATGGTCTGTGCCGCACCCCACACAAATGAGGCCCCAATCTCAGTTGACATCTGTGCATTGCCTGGCACCATGAGCGCCCAATCTCAGTCGAGGTCTGTGTAATGCCTGGCACAATGGTGGCCCTGATCTCTGTTGAGATCTGTACAGCACCTGGCACAATGGAGGCCCCCAATCTGATATGGGACTACCATATTACATATAACAATAAGAATATGTCATCACAGGCTCCAAACCAGTGAAGCCAGAGCTCTTGAGGAAGGAGGACTTTACCCAGGTTGTGGAATGCCTTTTGTTTGTGTTAAAAGCCCATTTAATTAAAAAACCAGCAAACACTTGGCAGAAAAGTGTTCTCTGTTAATCACTTGGGCTCAAGTTTTCCAAAGTAACTCATCATTTTGGTACCCAACTTAGCCATGACTTAAAGGGCCTTGCTTTTTGCTTCCCCCCTGAGCATCAGGCCCCTTTGAGGTGTCTCACATTGGGCATTCCAAAGACTAAGGCCCCCAAAATGTCCAGTCACTTAGATCCAAGGTCAGAAGGGATCATTACGTCATCTAGTCTGCCCCCTCCCCCGCATAGCACAGGCAGGAGAATATCCCCCAGCTCCCCTGCATTGAGCCCAATCATTTGTGTTTGACTGAAGCATTTTCCAGAAATGCAGCCAACCTGGACTGGAGATGGAGACTCCACCCCTGCCCTTGGGAGTTTGTTCCAGTGGTTAATCACTCTTCCTGGCAAACGTCTGCCTTTTTTCTCATTGGAATGTGTCTAGCAGTAGCTTGCAGCCACCAGCTCTTGTTCAGTCTTTCTTTCCCCATGAGGCTAAAGAATCCCCGCTTTGTACCTGGCACCCTCTCCCCATGAAGGCCCTCAGGCACCATCATCAAGTCACATCTCAGCCTTCTTTTTGATAAACTACAGAGACTAAGCTCCTTACATCTCTTACTGTCAGGCATTTTCTCCAACCCTTGAATCATTATTGGGGCTCTTCTCCGCACCCTCTTAAATTTTTCACCTTCCTTTTAAAAATGTGACCCCTAGAACTAGATGCAGTATTTCAGGCTCAGTCTCACCCCTGGGCAATCTCAGCCCATCGCTAATCTTCTACTGAGTCCATCACTGTGGGATGGGGGTGATTAGTACAGACCCCTTCCTTCAGTGGCTCAAGGACAGCCCAAGCCACATTGCTGAGTTGCCTCCAGCTCAGAGAAAGGGGAAATGAGGCATGATGCTGCTATTTCCAGGTTAAAAAACCAAGTGGAGAACACCATTACCTTTGGTTTTCTACTTTAAAATCCACCCAGGCTGACCTCACCCATCCAGGAAGCAAACACAAGAGCATAGCCATCAATCTTCTCGCTTTCTCAGGTCATCTTTACTGAGCCCCTCTGTAGAAATACACTATGCAGGTGGGAGGGCTGGTGGAAGCACAGACAGCATCCTCTTCACAGTGGGGGTGGATTAAATACTAGGGGGCCAGTACAGCCATTTGTATTAGTGCAAAGCAGAGGTGGGGTGGGGCGGGGCTCAGGTCACGGCGTGGGAGCTTATGCACAGAGCCTGGCATCAGGTGTAGGGGCTTCAGGTGCTCTGTCGGCAGGGCCCCTGCTGGGGAATGGGAGTTTAGTGAGAGACTGGCAAAGGAAGTCACAGGTCCATGTGCCGGGAGCCAGGCCCACACCCTGATGTCCGGGAGAAGCAGGGAAAGACATGCTCAATGGCCAGGTTGGGATGCAGGTGTCCTTGCATTCCACCCGGGAACAGCAGCCAGCCAACAGAGGTCACTGTCATGTGGTCCCCCAAGGAAGGTAAGGGGTCACTGTAGTCCTGGCCCCACCTCCTAGTACTTGGTGGTGAAATTTGGGAATTCCAGGGTGGAGATCTCCCTCTCATTGGAGAAGACAGCCCGGTCAATGCGGGACATCGGGCTCCCCACATTGCGCAGCCAGTTCTTCCTGTGTGGGTGGGGGGAAGAGCATCCATAAGCATCCATAAGGAGAGCTCTGGCTCCCAGCCCCACTGCTTTAACCATTGGACCCCACTCCGTTCCCAGAGCCAGGGATGGAACCCCAGAGTCAGGGGGTTGCAGCCTCCCCGCCACTCCCAATACATTCCACTTCCCTCCCAGAACCAGGAATAGAACCCAGGAGTCCCAGCCCCCCTGCTCTAATCACTAGACACTACTCCTTTCCCAGATCTAGGGACAGAACCCAGGAGTCCAGGCTCCCTGTTTACACAGCTGGCATTTACCCAGCCATTATCCCACACAAACAGGTTCAGCCTGTAAAGTCCATGTGGAACCTGCCTCCTCTTTTATCTCCTTCCAGGACCTGAAGCAAAGATGGGGGAGACTAGTCGCTATGGACCCTGCCTTCCCCCTATTATCTCATTTGTGAAAAGGGATGGGAGAATGAAGCAGACTGGCTGTTATAGAAGCGACCCCAATTTGTTCAAGCCCTGAAGGTGGTGGAAATGGGGGGAGACTGGTTTCTATGGAAACTGTTCCACTTCTCTCTCTGTCTCCAAATGTTGAAGGTGATGGAAGGGGGAACTGTTGCTATGGAAACTGCCTCCAGTTGTCATCTCTCTGAAGGTGACGGAGCCGTTGCTATGGAAGTTGCCCCGCCTGCCCTTCCCGGTTGCTATGGGGGATGGGCAGGCAGGTTTCTATGGCCCCTGCAGAGAGAAATTAATCAGGCAAATTCTCTGTCCCTTCTGGAGGGGAAGCTAATTGGGGCTGAGCCAAGGCCCCGATTTTCCAGCCACTGATTGGCTAGGGCAGCAGCACCGAGGGAACTGCCCTAATTAGAGGCAGGAGGGTTTCAAATGGGGAATGTGACAGTCTATGATCTTGCTGCCTAGGCCTAGGGTTTAACCCCTTCCCTCTTGCAGGGGAGGGGATTGCACTTGCTCCCCCCCCTCCCCCGCAGTCTGGCAGATACCTTAGACTTGCAGATCACTGGAGGCGCCAGAGACAACATAGGTCTTTGGAAGCGGCTTTGCTCCTGCATGAAGGGATGTTTCCCACCTTGGAGATCTCAGGAATGTCAGGTCAGCTCTCGGGATTGGGCACTTTCACGGGCCTTCTCAGAGAGGCAGCGTGGCCCAGTGGACGGGATACTGGGACTTAGGATTCCTGGGTTCTATTCCCAGTGCTGCCACTGACCTTGGACAAGCCCCTTCTCCTCTCTGGGCCTGTTTCCATTGCCACCATTTGTCCGTTTAAACTGAAATGTGTGTGTGTGTTGGGCGGGGAATGAACCGTCTATGCAGCACCCTGCACAATGGGGCCCCAATCTCAGTCAGGGGGTCTGTCCGGCACCTAGTATAACAGGACCCCGAACTCAGTTTGGGAGCCTGTGCAATGCTGGTACAAGGGTCTGTGTGGCTCCCAGTACAACAGGGCTCTGATCTCAGTCCGGGGTCTGCGCGATGCCAAGTACAACAGAGCTCCGATCTCAATTAGGGTGTTTGTGCAGCACCCATAACAAACAGGGACCTGATCTCAGTCAGGGGGTCTGTGCAATGTCCAGCACAATGGTCTATGTGGCTCCCAGTACAATGGGGGCCTGATCTCAGTCAGGAGGGCATGTGCTGCACCCAGCACAACAGAGAGGACCCTCAGTTGGGAGGGTCTGTGCAATGCCAGGCATGAGGAGGTCCTCAGTCAGGGGAGGTCTGGGCAGCACCTGGTGTGATAGGGGACCTGATCTCAGCTGGATGCAGGTGTGCTGCACCTGGCACAATGGGGAACCCGATCTACAGGGAGAAGCTGACTGCTGGGCAGGTGGGTGAAAAAGGCTGGGAGTTCTTCGAGTGGGGCAGGTGCTCAGCAATGCCACAAAGGGCCTTCAACACTTGCAGCTTGTGTTTGATGTACACGGGTGAAGGAAGAGCTGGGGGCACACAAAGAGGAGTTTTTCCATATCTCTCCACATCCTGGGATCCTTTCTCTCCTACTTACGCTTGAGTGATACCAGCAGCTCCCCAACCCCGAGCCTAGCAGCTATTCACACCCCCACCCCACCTCGCTCTGATACCCAGAAGGGTGAACACCACCCATGTTTAACACTGAGCCAACTGGTGAGCTAGGAAGCCTGGCTGATACTCACATGATCTCAATCTTCTCCTTGGGCCCTTGCACCTGCCCAGTCACAGTCCCATAGGGGGTGTTCTTCACCCAGCCGACCACCCCCAGCTTCTTGCCCTGGTCTTCTGTGTACTGGAGAGGAAGAGACAAGGTTACCAAGGCCTTGCGGGAGCCAACGGAACGGGTATTTGCCTCAGTCCCTGGCATACAGCCTCTCCCGCCCTGTGGACTGATCTCTGAGTGGCACAGCCTGGGCTGCGCACCGTCACCATGTAGCTCCCTGCATAACCGTGTGGAAGTGCAGCTCTGAGGGGAAAGATTCGATCACCATCAGGTCTGAGTGGGCAAGCTTCCACCCCAGAGAGCATGAGACAAGCTTGGTTTTCTCCCTGCCTCCTGCAAAGCTTCCAGCTTTTCATATGCCTTTGCAGAGGGGTAATCACATTTCTGTCTCGGCTTGGGTATCAGCTGCCAGCCAGGGGAATCAGTGGGAGGAGGAACAGTCAGCATTAGACAGGGTGCTCCCTACAAGTTCATGACCTCACAAGTGCCTGTCCTGGATGCTGGCCTGGAGCCTCATTGTGATTATCCATCTACTGCCTCGATTCAGTCCCTATAGAAAGAGAAACCAGCATCCTATGGGCTGAGATAGAGAGGTGGAGGGGTGTGTATGGGGATAGATAGATCACTAAATAGACTGAGGGGTGTGTATGGAGAGGGAGAGAGAGGGTATGGATGGATGGACGGATAGAGATAGAGAGCATCTAAGATTACTAGAATCTAGGGAGATAGCTGGATGCAGTAGATAAAGCCAAATATTAGGAGAAAGGTAGCTAGAGCAGGCCAGGAGGATCAAGAGAGCAGTGTCTGGGATCTATGATGATAGCTGGATCACGAAGGAGTATTAGCTATGCCAGAGTTCAATCAAACCAAGCTCTCATGTTAAGAGCCGACATTTCAAAGTGCTCTAAAATCCACATGCACACTAAGTCTGGAAAATTGTTATGCCCCATCAGGCTTGCCCCCCAAAACTGAGCTCATCCAATCAGCATGGACTAATCAGCTTGGGCCCAGCAGTCAATTCAAGGTCCAGGAAGCAACATTAACATTATGAGAGAGTCTTTTGGGCAATATAAATTGGCATTCAGCATGGATGCACACCAGAGAAAGGGATTTGCAGGTACATCATCAAGATGCATTGGGCCGTTCCTCCCTTTCAAAGCTATTGTCTCAGGCTCTCTGCAGAATCAGGCAGACATTGCTGCATCAGTTACACTCAGGGAAATTCCCCCTCTCAGAGCTGTTGTCTCAGACTCTGGCAGATTCTCCTGCAGTGGCTACACCTTGGGCATATTTTGAAGCTTGCCTTTCCGACAGGAGCATCAGAAACTCTCTCTCTCTCTCTCTCTCTTTCTTTCTTTCTTTTCCCTTTAAATGGTCCTGAGATTCCATTGCAATCAGATAGCTCCAGTATCTGGGACCCAAAGCACAGCCCTCTATGCACCTATGCCTGCATCTGGCTCTGATTCTACACAGTGAAACCATCCAGTCATGTTGCAGGATCCCAAATTTCAGGGCAAGAATCAGGCTGGCTGTATTCATGGCTCTGATCAGCCCTGCTTCAAAAAGGAAGAGGCTTGGGCATACAGGCAGTATGGATTTGGCTCCACCCACCTGATCCACCCTTCAGTTATACCCACTGGCCTTTTCTCTAGAAAATATTGGAAAGAGATTAGAGATTTGGTTCGATGTGTACACGAATTAGAATAATTCCCTTTCCCCATATTTGCACCACCACCACACGTGGATTTTTTTTAAATGATAAATGGCTCAAAAACCTCCCCCCCTTAACCTAGCATCTCATCCAAAATGCTATATATTATCATTAATATTTTGAAAAAGAAATGGAAGGTGATGGATTGAAAGAGACTCTTCACTGTTTGATGGGGTGCAGCAAATGACTGCATAGGACTGGATCATAACAAGGGGCCCATGTTGCCCAGTATCCCATCTCCAGCAGCAGCCCAGTCCCTGAGGGTCTGAGGAAGCTGCAAGATCTCTGTTCCCAGGGGAAATTCCTTCCTGACCCCAATAGTTATAAACTGGCTCATGCCCTGAAGTATGTGGGTTTAGATCCCTCTCAGACTCGTCTCTTAGTTCGTATTTACTATATTAACTCTGGACGTTCTCATTACATGTAGAAATGGCCAATTCTTCGGTGAAACCTGCTCAGCCCTAGACCTCAATAAGATCAAGTAGCAGTGAGTTCCACAGTCTAACCATGCACTGAATGAAAAAGCCATTCCAAGGGAGGTCTGCACCAGCCAAACTCGGGGGGGTGGGGGGATGGAGGAGGCAGGGTGGCCAAGGGAGGGAGGTCCAGCACTTGTTTTCAGTGCTCCTGAGAAACCACACCAAGGCCTTTCAAAACTTCTCATAGCCTGGGTTGCTGGCCATCGAGGTGCACATGCTGATCAGTTAGGGAGTTCTCCTCTCCTTGCACATGATGCTCTATCACCAGAGACCTTTCTCCTCCAAACTGCCCCCTGCATCTGCAGGCCCAAGACTTCATCTGGTCCCCTTCTGCCTTGGACCATCCTCTCCAGCAAGCAGCTCCTGATGTTGGCTACCATCTGCAACATTACTGCTGGCCTGGGGGCCCTGACAGCAGCTCCAGTTTGGTAGTACAGGCCCTTAGTGCATCCAGCTAGGTTGGCTCCTCCTCCCTGCCCACAGCTACCTCACACTGGCTTGGGAAGGAGAGTCTGGACTAGGGGCATTTGGGAGTCAGAAGACAGTGCCATGCGACCAAGCATGCTGCCCCCTCTGATAGTCTGCGCTCTAAAAGCTGGCTCCCCCCATGCCCGCTTACACACATACCCTTACCTTTCTAAAGAAGACACCTGGCAGGAAGAAATAAAAGATGAGTCAGTTGCAAATAGACAGTAAATGCTGGGCATTAAATGCCAGCTCTGTTTCTTAATCATGTAGGAATCACCAGCCTAGACCAGGCCAGGAACCATCTATCCTGGGATCCTGGCACTGTCCAGCACCAGCTGCTCAAAGGAAAGTGCAGAAAACCCTGCTGTGCTGAAATAACCTGCCTCCTGGGAAAGCCCCCACTTGACCTTCATTAGCTCATGTCCTGGAGTATGATGGTGTCTGTTCTTGCCACAGCCTTGTTTGGTTTTTAAGATTTACTGCTCTAACTCTGGATATTCCTGTTATCCACAGGAACATCCTATCCTTGTTTGGCTTCTGATCAGTGCTTTAGCTCCTGTGGCAATAAGTTCCAAAGGTGCCCAATGAGCCCACAACTCCACAGCTTGTGAAATTTACTTCAGCATCTGAGGTATGAATGGAAATGTAAAACTAGGCCAGGGGCAAGCAAACTTTTTGGCCTAAGGGCCGCATCGGGTTTCCAAAATTGTATGGAGGGCCGGTTAGCGGAGGCTGTGCCTCCCCAACAGCAAGGCATAGCCCGGCCCCGCCCCCTATCCGACCCCTCCTGCTTCTCGCCCCCAATGGTCCCCCAGGACTCCTGCCCCATCTAACCCCCCCATTCCCTGTCCCCTGAAAGCCCCTGGAAACCCCGACCCTGACTGCCCCCCGCTATCCCATCTGACCCCTCCTCTCATTTCTCACTGCCCCTCTGGGACCTCTGCCCCATCCAACCACCCCTTCTCCCTGTCCCCTGACCGCCTCCAGAATCCCTGCCCCTGACTGTTCCCCGTGACCCCATCCAACCCCCCTTCCTGACTGCCCCCCCAGAACCCCTGCCCCCATGTTCCCCACCCTCTGACTGCCCCAACCCTTATCCACACCCCCGCCCCCTGACCACCACCCCAAACTCCCCTGCCCTCTATCCAACCGCCCCTGCTCCCTGCCCCCTTGCCGCGCTGCCTGGAGCACCAGAGGCTGGTGGCACTATAGCCATACCACCCGGCTGGAGCCAGCCACGCCACCGTGCAGCACAGAGTACTGGGTAAAGCCCCAGCTCCGCAGCTGCACTGCTCCAGAAGCTCGCAGCCCCACTGCCCAGAGCATTGCCACGAGGAGAACTGAGGCTGAGGGGGAACAGCAGGGGAGGGGCCGGGGGCTAGCCTCCCGGGCAGGCACTCAGGGGCTGGGCAGGAGGGTTCCACGGGCGGTAGTTTGCCCACCTCTGCACTAGGCCCTGGTATCATCTAATTTACACCAAGGATCAGTCCTTCTATCTAGGTGTAAAGAAAACTCCATCAATTCTGAGGCCAGAAGTGACTATTGTGGTCATTCAGTCGGACCGCCTGCACCACCCAAGTCCCAGAACCTCAACCAGTGCTTCCTGCATCCAGCTAAGACATGAATGGACTCACAGCATCCAATGTATCAGTGAAGCACAGTGAGTTACCAAAGACTGCCCACCAAATCAGTGGCAGAGCTAGGAAAAGAATGCTAGAATCTGCACTACCAATCCTGTTATTCAGTCATGACACTTTTCTCCCTCTCAGAGCAAAGAGTAGAACCCAGAAGTCCTGACTCCAGTCTCCCCTGCTCTAACCACTAGACCCTGCTCCTTTTCCAAGAGCTGGGTCTAGAACCCAGAAATCCTGACTCTTAGCCCCCATGCACCTGCTTCAACCCACTAGACAACACTCCTTCCTGCCTGAAAGAGCTCTATTGAGGGGTTTTACAATGTGCAATGGATGAAATCTGTTTTCTTTTACTGAGGGGCCCCAATCTCACTTCTTTTACTGAGGGCCCAGGCGAGGTCTGCCCAGAGCTGGACAGAGGGAGACAACCTTGCTCCCATTCTGAGAAATATCTCTGCAAAACACCACTCAAGATGACAGTGGTGTGTCTGGAATTGCTCCCCGTTCCCTATCCCTGTGGTACTGGCTTTAATAAGCTCATTTGGGGCTCACTGAAACCCTCCCAACCCTGCTGCATGGGAGCAGCTGTCCTGCTGTAGTGAGATTTACTCTCCTTTCATGAGCTATTTGCAGCATCCCTGGCTAGAGCCAGCAGGGGAATGATCCTCTCTATTTGCAACAAAGTCAATGCAGCTGGTCAACAGTGCAAAATGCAATACACTTACCTTGCACGTCCCCATAGACCTCATAATCCAGGGCCCAGAGTCCTGAGGAAGCCATGACACGGCATGGGCTAGTGTGGTGGGCTGCAGATGGGAGCTGGTGGGAGTGAACAAGGGTTTGCAGCACAGCATGTTATGTGATCTGCTGCAGGCAGCTCCATCTGCCTGTTACTAAATTGAGCCTTTTGGATGGAGGCAGCATGGTCAGGAAGGAGCAGGCCAAGGCACTCATGAAACCCCCACCCCCAGCCCTCTCCAACTGCACTCACAAGCCCCACAGCCAACCCCTCTTCCTTCAGGCTCAGCCCCCTCCGTGTGGCTTTCCCCCTCCCAGAAGTTCTCTTACTTCCATGCTATGGGACCCCCTATCCCAACTCCCAGCTACTTCCCACTCACTCCAGTGCTAACCTTCCCTCCCAAATACCCAATATCAGTATTGGGATAGGGAACTGGACTGACATTCGGGAGCCTTGGGTTGGCTACTGCTCTGCCCAGTGATCTTAGACAAGTCACTTCCTCTCCTGGTGCCTCAGTTTCACCGTCTGTAAAACATTAGATAAGAGCTAGGTATCCCTCATGCTCAGTGCTAGGGTAAACCCCTCCTGTAACATCCCAGCAGCAACCTCCCACCCCAGTGACAACCTCATCCCAGCTATTTCAGACCTGCCCTCTGCCTCCCCCTACTCCATCTCTATTGCCCTTGGAAAGCAGGGAGGGCTGGGCCAATTTGGGGGTGGGAGGAAAGGAATGTGTGTGCGTGTCGAGTGGGGGGGGGATTGGGTCTGGGGGTAGAGCTAGGAGTCAGGGTCTGGTGTGGAATAAATTGGGGGGTTGTCCTGGAGACTGAAGTATGGGGGCAAGACTGGGGGGAGCTGGGGTAGAGCTCAGGGCTGAAACATGGGGGTTCAGTGAAGGGGAGGGGGCTGGGATGTTGGGGGAGCAGGCTCTGGATGAGGCCAAGTGATCAGTCCTGGATGGCTGGAGCTGGGGTTTAGGAGGGTGAGGGGTCTGGCTATGGGGCTGTGCTGTGGGGTTTTCGGGGGGGGTCGGGTCTGGCTGCGAGGGGTCTGGCTATGGGGCTGCGCTGAGGGGTTCTCATGGGGGGTCAGGGCTGGCTGCGAGGGGTCACATCTGGGGCTGTCGGTGGGGGTGGGACTGGGAAACTGTCTCGGGGGGGATGGTCAGGCCTGGATGGCTGGATCTGGGGTTTAGGGGGGCGAGGGCTGTCTGCGAGGGGTCTGGCTATGGGGCTGCACTGTGGGGTTTTCAGGGGGGTCGGGGCTGGCTGCAAGGGGTCTGGCTATGGGACTACGCTGTGGGGTTTTCAGGGGGGGTTGGGGCTGGCTGCGAGGGGTCTGGCTATGGGGCTGCACTGTGGGGTTTTCAGGGGGGTCGGGGCTGGCTGCAAGGGGTCTGGCTATGGGGCTACGCTGTGGGATTTTCAGGGGGGGTTGGGGCTGGCTGCGAGGGGTCTGGCTATGGGGCTGCGCTGTGGGGTTTTCAGGGGGGGTCGGGGCTGGCTGAGAGGGGTCTGGCTATAGGGCTGCGCTGTGGGGTTTTCGGGGAGGCAGGGCTGGCTGCGAGGGGTCACGTGTGGGGCGGCCGGTGGGGGTGGGGCTGGGAAGCTGTCTCTGGAAGGTGGGGGTCAGACCTGGATGGCTGGACCGGAGAGCGGCGGGGGAGACTGCGAGGGAGTTGGAGGCATAAGACCGTCCGCGCGCGCTCCCGCGAGGAAGGAGCCGGTTGGCGCGCGCGCTCCCGCGGCTCCCTTGGGCGGGACTGAGCGTTACTAGGACAAGACGGCGTAATGGAGGGAGCGGATACGCGCACGGTGCGGGCGGGGGGGTGACGTGAGGCTAAGTTGGATGAGGTGGGGGGTCCTTTGGCGGCAGTAGGGTGCGTGGGCTCATCTGGGGGTTAAGTTGCTAGGGACACGGGGGATCAGTGGGGGCACTAGAGGGTCAGGGATGGCACTTTGGGGGATGGGGTGTGAGGAGGGTGCCAGGGGGTGGAGGCATTTTCTCCCATTGGCTTTGAGGGCTGTTCCCTAGTATAGGCCTCCCTCTCTGCGGGGGGGGTGTATCTCCCATTCCTTTCCACCACCGGACCTCAACCTGCACCCCCAGCCAGGGCCCCTCAGCACACACATCTCCATCCCCCGTGAGCAGTTACCCTCATACTCACACATCACCCTCCCAGGCCCTTGTTACCAGCCTCACTGCCCTAGCCACCTAAATCCACCCCCCCTTCTCCACTCACAATTTGTGCACCATCATCCTCTGGCTCACTGGCCTTGATGGTGACCATGACATGACCCACTGACCCTTCCAGTCTCCTTTGGCCTGGCCAGGCTGGGTATTACACACTCACTGGCTGCTTTTTTGTTTTGTCATTTTGTTTTCAACTGGCAACTTTTCTAAGTGCTTTAAAATCCACATTCTTATTTGGATTATCTTGACATTTTCTAAAAGCCGCAAAGACTCCTGTGGCACCTTATAGACTAACAGACGTTTTGGAGCATGAGCTTTAGTGGGTGAATACTCAGATGCATCTGAGGAAGTGGGTATTCACCCACGAAAGCTCATGCTCCAAAATGTCTGTTAGTCTATAAGGTGCCACAGGATTCTTTGCTGCTTTTACAGATCCAGACTAACACGGCTACCCCTCTGATACTTGACATTTTCTGTGCGTCATGAGTGCCTGGGATTTGGTTAGTGGTCCCAATTTGGGGTCATATGAATGAGGGGTTACTGACATAAATTCTCTCCATAAAAATCATGTGGTATCAAAAATATCTGATTCTTATGTTTTTTCCACATACCTGAGGCTCAAACTATGGCTCTGATCTTGCCCACTTGGCATTGATCTCCGTTAGTGCATGGCACCCACTCCCTTCTGGGGAAGCAATATTTCAAAAGTAATTGAGGGTAAAGTTGGGAATTCCAACATGAGTTGATCCTGCTACCCATCACTCTCGTGAGCTCTTTCCATATAAAATCACCAAGTTCCTAGTGGACTTTGTAGCTCATTCCACAGAAGTTATCTCTAAGTAGATATGATCTGTGTAGTGACCAGAGTGTGATTTTAGGATCCTAGTGAGAAGAGCAGCAACAAACAAGATTTCGGGACTGCAATGCTTACAGTTTTGATCATGTTGACAGATCCCTGTTGTGGTCTCAGGGATCAGACAGTGATGTGACTTTTGATGGGAAAACATGATTTATTCCCAGCTTCAGCCCAGATAGAGAGAACTAGAAGTGCTTTTGAAATTAAAAATAATGTATAAACCTTGGAGTATTTAGTTGGGCCTCCAGGGGAAATAACAGACTGGGACCAGAGAGCTGCAACAAGGTTGTGCGAGATGAGAATACAGGCTGAGATTTTCAACAGAGTATAGTGATTTTTAGGGTGCCCAATTTGAGGCAGATTAAACAGGTTTTCAGATAGCAGGTGGCCAGTCCAAAAGGGACAATGGCTTTGTGTTAGTTACCTGCTTTGCTACAGACTTCCTGTGTGATCTTGGGCGAGTTACTTAGTCTCACTGAGCTGTAGTCACCCATCTGTGCAAAGGAGATACCATACTAGCCCTGCCCTGTCTCCCAGGGGGGATGTGCAGATAAATGCAGTAGAGATGGCTGTGTGTTCAGATATTCTGGTGATGGAGCCGTAGAACTACCTTAGCCATCTAGAGAAGTGCTCAGGGCTTTTTGAAAAATCAGGTGTCTTAAGCTCAGCATGTCAAACATTGAGGCATCCAAGATCATTAGTAAAATAAACATTACAGAGGCCTGGACAAATCCTAAGACTCATCCTAAGGCTGATGTAGAGGTGGCAGCTTCCAGAATGGAGGACTGTGCTGGTGCAACAGCTTTGCAAAACAACAAGGGACATAGAAAACTCCCCAGTTTATTATTATTAACATGACAGTAGCTCTTAGACGTCCCAGCTGAGATCAGGATGCCACTGGGCTAGGCATCGTATAGCCATTTAATGAGAGAGAGAGTCCTTATCTCCAAAGAGTTTACAATCTAGAAGGACAACAGATAGGAGAGGAAACAAGCATCAAGTGTGAACTTGCCCATGGTCAGTGGCAGAGCTGGGGTAACATAAGAACGGCCATACTGGGTCAGACCAATGATCCATCTAGCCCAGTATCCTGTCTTCCAACAATGGCCAATGCTAGGTGCCCCAGAGGGAATGAACAGAACAGGTAATCATCAAGTGATCCATCCCTGTTGCCCATTCCCATCTTCTGGCAAACAGAGGTTAGGGACACCATCCCTGCCTTTCCTGGCTAATAGCCATTGATGGACCCCCTCCCTGAACCTATCTAGTTCTTTTTTGAACCCTGTTATAATGTTGGCATTCACAACATCCTCTGGCAAAGAGTTCCACAGACTGACTGCATTGTGTGAAGAAATACTTCCTTTTGTTTGTTTTAAACTTGCTGCCTATTAATTTCATTTGGTGACCCCTAGTTCTTGTGTTATGTGATGGAGTAAATAACACTTCCTTATTTACCTTCTCCACAGTCATGATTGTGTAGACCTCAATCATATCCCCCTTCAGTCACCTCTTTTCCAAGCTGAAAAGTCCCAGTATTATTAATCTCTCCTCATATGGAAGTCATTCCATACCCCTAATAATTGTTGTTGCCCTTTTCTGAACCTTTTCCAGTTCCAATATATCTTTTTTTAGATGGGGCAACAACATCTGCACGCAGTATTCAAGATGTGGGCATACAATGGATTTATATAGAGGAAATACGATATTTTCTGTCTTATTATGTATCCCTTTCTTAAGGATTCCGAACATTCTGTTCACTTTTTTGACTGCCGCTGCACATTGAGTGGATGTTTTCAGAGAACTATCCACAGTGACTCCAAGATCTCTTTCTTGAATGCTAACAGCTAATTTAGACCCCATCATTTTATATGTATAGTTGGGATTATGTTTTCCAATGTGAATTATTTTGCATTTATCAGCATTGAATTTCATCTGCCATTTTGTTGCCCAGTCACCCAGTTTTGAGAGATCTTTTTATAGCTCTTCGCAGTATGCCTGGAACTTAACTATCTTGAGTAGTTTTGAATCATCTGCAAATTTTGCCACCTCAGTGTTTATCCCTTTTTCCAGATAATTTATGAATATGTTGAATAGGACTGGTCCCAGTACAGATCCTTAGGGGACACCACTATTTACCGCTCTCCATTCTGAAAACTGACTATTTAGTCCTATCCTTTGTTTCCTATCTTTAACCAGTTACCAATTCATGAGAGGACCTTTCCTCTTATCCCATGACAGATTACTTTGCTTAAGAGCCTTTCATGAGGAACCTTGTCAAAGGCTTTCTGAAAATCTAACTACACTATATCCACTGGATCCCCCTTGTCCACATGCTTGTTGATCCCCTCAAATAATTCTAGTAGATTGGTAAGACATGATTTCCCTTTACAAATGTTGACTCTTTCCCAACAAATTATGTTCATCTATATGTCTGACAGTTTTGTTCTTTACTATAGTTTCAGCCAGTTTGCCTGACACTGAAGTCAGGCTTACTGGCCTGTAATTACCAGGATCACCTCTGGAGCCTTTTTAAAAATTGGCCTCACATTAGTTATCCTCCTGTCATTTGGTACAGAAGCTGATTTAAATGATAGGTTACAGAGTACTATTAATAGTTCTACAGTTTCACATTGGAGTTCCTTCAGAACTCTTGGGTGGATACCATTTGATTCTAATGAAGTATTACAGTTTAGTTTATCAATTTGTTCCAAAACCTCCTCTAATGACACCTCAATCTGGGACAGTTCCTCAGATTTGTCACCTAAAAAGAATGGCTCAGGTTTGGGAATCTCCCTCACCTCAGCCATGAAGACCAATGCAAATAATTAATTTCGTTTCTCCACAATGGCTTTCTTGTCCTTGAGTGCTCCTTTAGCATCTCAGTCATCCAATGGCCCCACTAGTTGATTAGCAAGCTTCCTGCTTCTGATGTACCCCTTCTGATATAACCCTGGTGTCCTAAGTCTTAGGCCTGTGCCTGAGCCACTGGTCCATGCTTCTTTCCTGAAATAAAGAGCCTGTAGTTTTGTTTCCCTGGTGCTCTTGTAAATTATGAGCCTCAGAAATGCAGAATCATGAAAGTGAGGTGTAAGTTTCCTGCATTAATAGCTGTGTGTGCCCATGTGCATGTGTGTTCATGCTGCATGAACCTTTGCAGGTGGAGAGGTAGGAATGATGCTCTTTCATGGACTATCCAGGGCTTTAGCAAGTACCTGCAACCTATGAGATACTGCTGTGCAGTGTCATACAGAGTTGCATGCATATAGCAGAGGGGTTGCCTCTGCAGCTAGGAAAAGTGTTCAGTAAATAGCACGCTGGCTTAGGTCTGGGATTCAGTTCTTGGCTTAGCAGTGGAGGCCATCTGCGACCTTTGTGCCTTGCTTCCTCCTCTGTAAAATGGAGAGGATATCTTCCTGCCTCCCAAGGGTGGGGGAAGATCAATTCCATTAATGGTTGAGATACTATAATGAGGAGGGCTGTAGCAATAGGCTGCTAGTGCTGTGTTCTTTCTCCTAGGGTCTACTGATCTGTGTGCCATCAGCCTGGGGATGCATGTATGTTGCACTGGCTCAGCGTGTGTGTGTGCACTCATGCCTCAAGCAGCAACTGCTCAGAGCCGGCTGAGCTAGTTCCAGGGAGCCTCTGCTTTTGTGACTGAGCATCTAGGTCTCATCACTGTGGTGTCTATATGCACATGGCCACAGTTTATTACATGCCCATCCTGAGGTCTCTAATGAGAGCCAAGAAAACAGCTGCTGTCTGTCTTCCACCTTTCTGAGCAGGGGGAGATTCCTTTCTGAGTTCCCAGCCCTTCTCCCTAAGTAAGCCCTAGATTAGAAGATGTCAACAGGTCAGTGGTTGTAAAGCTGCTTCCCCAACTTTCTGCAAGGATTCACACCTGTCCATATTCCTTTCTCTGGCTCCATTGACCTCAGTAGGAATGTTGTCCCGGGATTGGAAATCTAAGAGGTTGTTGGAAGGGAAAGAGAGGCCCAGTGGGGGTAGAGGAAGTTATGAAACTGTGACCTCATACAGGTAACCAGCAGAGCTTGAACAAGGATAGGCAGCACTGGCTCTTCCTGATGAGGTGGGTCAGAGGAAGGTTATTATAGTTACTGAGACTACCATGATCACATGAACTCTGCCATAGTGACACCCCAGCTGAGATGGACTCCTTCCTTGCACCACAGCTCCCCAAACTCCAGGCGTTCAGCTCTGAAACCCTGCATGGCCCCCCACAACTCAAACCCTACATCCTTCCATGTTTAAAGGCTCAAGAACTGGCCCTTCCAGGCTGAGCCAGTTGCCAAGGGGTTAATACAGCAGATCTAGTTGAATCAAGGTGGGTGTTTCGCAATCTCCTGCTGGCTGTGGCATCTTCCCAAAGAGGGAGATTGTTTGTGACACTGGCTGAGGGGGACTTGCCATAAGAGATTTTAATCCACTTTCCATCCTGCTGCAGGGGATTATGCAGCAGCAGAGTCTAGGGTGGGGAGTAGGGGAAGAGAGAAGACTTCTACTCAATAAGCTTGGCCTGTATTTGTTCCCCCAGCTGCCTATTGTGTGATGGAGAACTTTTGTTTGTTAATAAGGACTTTCTCCCTTTCCCAGCCCTGTGTGGATTGGTGTGTGACTGATTTTCCAGTCCATTTACAGGATTATGGGCATGCAGCATTGGTCTGTAACGCCGCAGGCAGTGCATGGCTCAGTCCCTGCCCCAAGGGGTTTACAACCATACATGTGGCACTAGCATTAAAAGGGAACAGGAGATGTTTGTGAAGGAATAAGGTGTTGAAAGTCAATAGCAGGAGGCAGCATGGCCCTCTGGCTAGGACACAGAGAGACTGGCAACCAGGACTCCTGGCTTCTAGGCCAGGCTCTAGGCGGGGAGTGGGGTCTAGTAGGGTAGAGCAGGGGAAGCTGGGAGCTGGACTCCTGGGTTCTATCCCAGTTCTGGGAAGGGAGTAGGATCTAGTGGTCATAGGGGAAGGCTAGGAGTCAGGACTCCTTGGTTCTATTCCCAGCTCTGTCACTGACCGTGGGCAAGTTCATTCCCCTCTTGGTGTCCCTATTTCCCCTCCCACCCTGTGTCTATTTAGACCGAGCTCTTGGAGGCTTGGCCTGTAGACCTGCTCCACGCATACGTTTATTGTATCAGTATAATTATTTTGGTCAGGGATGGACTTTTTTAGTAGTATAGTTATACTAGGACAGCCCCTACTGCAATGCAGTTATATTGGGATCAAGGTGCTTTATCTTATTATAGCTTATTCCCCTTGTGAGCTATCCTGGTATAAACACATTTAGCCTGACTGGCTGCATCCAAACTAGGCAGGCTGTAATGCTTTAACCAGACCAAGAAAGTTAAAGCAGGGCAACTTTTGTGTGGATGCAGGACCTTAGTGTGTGTTTGTACAGTACCTAGCACAACTGGGCTCTGCTCTCCACTGGGACCTGGAGATGCTCGTAAGACAAATAGTAATGGTCACTCAACTCTGCATGGATCAGAGGAACGAAGAGCCTGTCTTACAAGCGGAAACTTAAGAGTTAGTTGTGTCTAGCCTGGCAAAACAAAGGCTGAGAGGGAATCTGATTGATCTCTCTCTCTGAATACATTGCAGGGAGGGGCCCAGGGAGGGAGAAGGGCTGCTGAAGCTCAAGGACAGCATTATCACAAGAACAAATGGAGATAAACTGGCCAGGAATCAATGTCGGCTGGAAAAGAGAAGAAGGTTTCTAACCGGCAGAGGAATGAGTGTCTGGAACAGCCTTCTAACAGAAGGAGTGGGCCAATCACTCAGATCTAACATGGATTCTGGGACGAAGTTGCCTGCAATAGCAGGGGACCGGACTCAGTTACACAGGAGCTCCCTACTGTTATGTTTCTGGCATACACACAGGGAAGTTAGTCACAACCATAAATACTGTTGCTGGAACATTGCATCACACTATTCTATTTCTTAGAGTTCAGAATGATAACAGACATGATCCCAAATGCAGGGACAGACAAAGCAGGCTGCAGCCTAATACAGAGAGGCACAACTCACCCCATCTTGCTGCAGTCTTGCTTGTATCAGAACTGACTCAGTCTGCACTAGGCCCAGATCCTATGTTTTCCTACAGAGTCCCTTGTCTGGAAGCAAGACCAGGAACGCCCCTAAAAGTGATAGATCATAACTTTAAAATGGTCTTCAATACACCACATCTGCTAGCCCTATGTTCCTATGTTCAGCAGCTCTGACTCTGGCATCTCTTTGGGCATTTTGGCTTTGCCGCTTTTCAGAGATGAGCTGCACTTCTCTGGGGTCGGTTCCTGTTCTTGTGCTTTCCCAGAGGGGCCAATCACTTTCTCACAGTTCCTACCTTTTCAGATTTTAGAATATCTCATAATTTGCCTTAAGAATGAGGAAGAAAGGCAGCTGAAAGGATTAGCCCTGGAAGGGATAGTGCTGGTTTCCTCTAATCTCAGTGATTCTACGCGTGGCGCAAGCCAGCTCCGGTGCACGACCACTAGTGAGTAGAGTGAAACATAATGAGGATTCTGCTGTCTGTGGTGTTCCTTTGGGTTTAACACCTGCCTTGTATTTTCTTCCTACAGTTGCTGCAGCAGGGAATTTTTGCTCTAAAATCCTCAGTGAGCAGTTCTGGAAAGGTAAAAAAAAACAAACCTTCAAATCTGTTTCCATAGACCCTTGGCAGATCCTGGGGAAGCTGTTCTAGTGGCTGATCCTCCTCCCTGTTAAAGTATGTTCCTTCTTTGTACTCTGAGTTCTGCTGACTGCAACTCCCAGCCATTGGATCTTGTTTGGCTAAATCAAGAGCCCTCAGTGGGAATTAACCCCTTCCTTGCTGGTGAAATCATGGCTTTTCACACTCAATGGGAGCATTACAAAAGGGACAATGGGACTGCCAGATTGGATCAGACCAAGGTTCTTTTGGTTTTATGTCTCTGTGGCCCCCTACCACATGCTTCAGGGTATGGTGTGAGGAACCACAAAATGGTCTGTTCTGGAGTCACCCATCCATAGGGAAAGTTTAATCACCTAGAACACTGGTTCTCAACTGCTCAGGACCCATTTGTAAAACTTTGTGGCCTGTCATGACCCTTCACCCTGGCAACTGGGCAGGAGGGGCAGTGAGCTGAGACACCCCCGCTCCCCAAGCAAATACTGCCTCACTGCAGCCCATGAGGGAAAGAGGATATGGGGAATTTGGGGGCCTGGAGGTGCAATGGGGAAGCCTAAGGGTGTAGTGAGGAAGTAGTTGGGGTTTTGGGGGAGTCTGGGCATAGAATGCAAGGGTAAAGGAATAGAGAATTTGGTGACAGAAGGGGCCTGGGGGTGCATTGGGGGAAGATCTGGGGGGCCGGGGTCCAGAATGAGTGATATGACAGATGATGATTTGCCCTGTTGTGCAGAAGAGGTACATCAGAGGGTCTGGGTTGAGGGGCAGAACAGGGACTAAGAAAGATGGGGTGTAGCCCGAATGCAGGGTGGGAGTTCATAGTGGGGCTGGTGCTTACCAGAGAGCAGGACATCAGCCATTCCCTCCCAGCTTCTGATGCACAAGGTTGGCTAGACTTAGCTTCCTCCTCTGGGCTTTGTAACCTCCAGGGTCACAGTGCTGCTCAGGTTTGGCCTGGCCCCCCATCTGGCCACCCAAATTTGTGTGAATGGCTTTGCAATCTGGCACCTGGGATCGCAGCACAACTCACTTAAATTTGGCCCGGCCAGCTGGCCCCCAAATCATCATCATGATGGAGGAGTGGCTGGGCCAACCTGAGCGGCGTGATGATCCTGTGCATCAGGTCACAATGCCCAGCTTGAGGAGCTGAGCCCAGCTAGCCCCACAACTCTTCGATGCAATTTTGTGTCGTGACCCAGGGGTTGAGAAACCCTGCTTTAGAGGTTGGCTTGTGCCCGGAAGCTAAAGCGTCTCTATTCCTAATTTATTTGCAGTGAGATCTCGGTGTTCATAGGGCACAAAATTGGGCATCAGGACACCTGGGTTCTGTTACCAACCTGCAGTGTGTCCCTGGGCAAGTCTGTTCCCCTCTCTGTGTTCCCACCCACCATGTGTCAAGTTAGCTTGCAAGCTTTTCCTGGCAAGGACTATCTGTCTCTGTGTGTCTGTGGCACTCCCAGTACAATGGGGCTCCATTGGGTTGAGTGCTGCACAGACACCTAGTGAGAGACAGGCCCTGAACCAAAGAGCTCATAGGCTGAACAGACACAGGGTGTGAGGGGAAACAGAAGCACTGAGTGGGGCAAGGACTTGCCCAAGTTCACACAGGAAGACAGTGTCAGCTGGGAATAGAACCCAGGAGTCTTGGCTCGTGCCCTACTCACTAAAACACCACTCTGCCTCTATGGGAGCCAGTGCTTTTAATTGGTTTCAGTAGCATGAAGCTTCAGATTGAACTAGTTCGTTCTGGGACATGTGACCCAGAATCTCTCCCTTGTGCAGAAATGGATGGGATGCTGGCTGAGCTCTCTGTGCCCTGGACCAGGCCTTGGACGGCAGGTGGATGTAGCCACGAACCCCTGGATTCTACTGCACTCCAGCTGGCCTTCGAGGTTTGACTTTCCTGCTCACTTGGTGATACTTCTCGAAGTCACTTCCAAGTATCATGTGACACCCAACTTGAGGCCTGAACTTGCCAGATGCTGAGCGCCTCCTGGGAGATGCTGAATACCCTTGGCTTGATTCTAGTGGAAGGTGATAGCATGCCACTCTCTGCAGGATTGGGCCCCCGGAGATTAAAGACGAGTCAAGTATTTGTATTAAGGTAACACCTACAGACCCCAACCAAGTTCAAGGTCCCCATTGGGCTGGACACCACACAGACCCCAACAATCTCAGTTGAGATTATCTTCAGGGCCCAGAGTAATGAGCGGCCAATCTCAGTTGGGCCCTCAAAGTGTTACCATAGTACAAATAACATCTTTCCTGAAGCAAATAATCACTTTCTAGCAGAGGTAATCTCAGGCTGATGACTGTGTGTGACAATGGAGCTAGGATGGGGACTGGGACCCGCACAATACACCCCACAACCAACCTCTCCAAAGTCACAAGGCACCGGAGTGCAGCTGTTCTGGAATCTAGGCCATTTATTTAGGTCCCTAAATATAAATAGAGCGGACTGATTTCTTGTGGCACTCGGTGCTTGCAGCCCCTGCTGTCATTGGTGGAAGTTGTGGGTGCACACAGATCAGGCCATGAGTACCCGACGTCACGCATCTGAGAGCATGGAACCACACGTATGTGACTCTTTCTAGCACAGCCTCGTCTGCTCTTGAAGACACCAGATTCAAGATTAAGGGCCAGATTCTAGTTCCTGGTCCAGCCTCTTTATGCCATTTAGGTGGACAGATTCTGGCCATAACTCTGCCAGCATAAATCAAGCCATCACCATGCCAGCCAACCCTGGCATCGGGGGCAGGCTAGAGACACCATGGAGCTGAGTGGCATTATGCTGACATGCCACTGGCATATGTTAGATCTGTCTGTCTCTTGGTGACTCTAACTGATGCTGGAGCTGGGCTGGCTCTGGATCAAGGAGCTGATTACGGTTCCCTGACTCAGTGCCGGCCTGGTTCCACAGAGCTCAGACACAGGGAGAATTGAGCCCTATTATTAGTTAGAAAGTTTATTTTGCCCGCCAATGATTACGTCCCTCTTATTTCTGTTCTCCCATGAGGTGCCCCCGTTTCTGTGCCTAGTGGTTTTGCAGCAATCTTGCAAGTAGCAGTCAAAACTACGGCTCTATTTTAGGGCATGGAAAAGCAGCTTCTTTATTTCATTCTCAGCTCCACGAAAGGCCTGGAGTTCTGATGATGGACTGTCTGGCAGTAAAACAGTTCATACACAAGATCAGCATGGTGCACCCAAAGGTAATGCCATCTGGTTTGCAATGACACTAAGGCCTCTTTGCGCTGCCCTGGGGGGAAATATTCCCCTGAAAGTCCCCTCTGAGCAAAGGGCTCCCCTGACTGGCATGAGGCCTCACCTTCAGCCCAATCCCCTGGCCCGGGGTAGTGGGGATGTGATTGGACCACACTGTACAATGGGTATTCCAGGAAGCAGAGCATCCCTGGGGTTACTCTTAACTTCCTGGGGCTGGGTTGGCACAGCCCCAGAGCACAGGTAGCTCAGCTGGGGTTTAAAGCTCCCTTTTACTCACCCCAAAATCAGGGCCTGTTTTAATTACTTCTTGCAGCATACATGTAATCCCTGGGCCAGTTTACATTCCCTGGCACAGCTCCATCAGCTCCCACACAATTACTCCCACAGAATTTGCCCCAGTGCCTATCTATTGGGCAACCCAGTCATTTCAGCTGGTTTAATTGTTGTTCATTACTCTGTTGGGATGAATCCTCCTACAAGCTCTTGTATTATCAGACACAGACAAGCCCATCATTATCCCCTTCCATGGTGTTACCTTTTCCCAGACAATAGTACCCCAGCTTATCCACTGAGTCTCTGCCCTAGACTCCTCTCTTTTGCACAGGTGTCTATGCCAGTTTTTGTGACTGGCACCAGCCCTGACCTGGGTTCTCCTTCCCTCAAACACAGATCCCTTTCCTTTCCCTAGAGGGGCTGGCAGCAGCAGGAATTGAATCTTGTGCTTTGTGATTTGCAAGCAGGAACTGAACCATGGCTCCTTGAGCTGAAGGATCCAGTTTCTAGTGCCAAAAGGCTGTAGCAGATTCATAAACCTCTCCATGAGGCCTAGCTATGAGAAGGTGATCGGAAATGGGGGATACGTGATAGGTTGCCTGACCCTGCTTGGGGCTGGTCTAAGACATGCAGGGTTCCACATGCCCACACAGGGCAGCAAGGGTGTCTAAGGAATGCTTTTGCTCCACTGTGTAGGCAACTCATATTGCTGAAGCCCACACAGCTAGGGAGCACCCAACCTTGTCAGTGCTTAGCATGTCAGTCAGGTGAGTGGGCAGAGCAGTGGGCAGCACAACAGGGGTCCTAATCTCAGTCAGGGTCTGAGTGGTGCCCAGCATGATGGGGGCCCTGATCTCAATTGCACTCTGTGCAGAGGCCAGCCCAGAGGGGGTCCCAGTCTCGACTGGGATCTGTGCAGTGCCCAGCATGATGTCCTGACTCTCCTGATACCTTGTTGATTTGCAGATCAGATTCCATTACTGTGTGAATGTGAATGGCGCTGTGTCTGCGGAGACGTACTGGTGAGTAAGCAAGTGATTGGAATGCCCGGGTGACAGGTGGTCGTGTATTTACAAGATGGGGATACCTGGGTACCTCACACAGGCCAGCACTCGTAGGAACATAGGCGTTGTCAGACTGGATCAGACCGTAGGTCCATATAGCCTACTAACCTAGCTATAACAGTGCCCAACACCCAATGCTTCTGAGGAAAATCTATCTATAGTGGCTGCGTGTGGACAGAACAAGCAAGGCAATGTTTGGAGGAAGATGCAAGAACCCCACAGTAAGCACATGTGGGACAATCTGCCCCCAAACAGCTGGGCCATGTCTACACTACAGGGACTATAATGGTATAACTACATCACTGTAGCTATGCTGGCATAGCCCCGTAGTGTAGACAAAGCCTACACCAATGGAAAGGTTTTTTCCCATTGCTATAGGAACATCACCTCCCAGAGCAATAATAGCTAGGTGATGTAGCTATGCTGACCAAAATTTTAACTATAAGCTAGGCCTAGTCTCACCCTGATCTCTAATAGTTAGAGATTGGCTTAAACCCTGAGCGAGGAGGTTTAAGTATCCCTGCCAAAATTGTTGTCCTTCTTCAAGTCTTTGTCCATGTGTATCCCGCTCCTGGTGCATATGTGTCTCACCTGCATGAATGCACCATGAGTGGGGTCCCCATGGACTACGGATCTGGAAAAAACACAGTTTTGTAATGCAACCAGGCATTCTTTCTCACTTACAATGCATACTTGGTGTATTCTTGACATCATTATAAGTATCTAATCCCTGTTTGATTTGTGCTCAGTTCTTAGCTGCAGCGCCACTTGATGGCAGTAAATCCCATAGGCTGATCACATGTGTGAAGAAGGATTTCCTTCTATTGGTTTTGAATCTCCCACCTTTCACTCTCACCAAATGTCCCATTGTCCCTGCAGCAGGAGAAAGAGAGAACAGAAGCTCCTGTTCTCCCTCTACTAGGCCAGCCATTATAATAGAATTGTCTTGTCTTTGTCTCCTTTTTAAGATAAGGATCAGAGGAGCTGAGTGAGTTGCCTTATTTTAAAATAGTTTGGTGATACTTAAAAGTGATGCTTACTGGGTTGAAGTCCTGTCTTGTTAATTTCTGCTCTCTAGTGGAGAGAAGAGAGAGAGTACATGTATACTGAATGGAATAAAGCTCCTTACTGACCAGAGACACTATATAAGGTAAGAGATGACTTGGTCACAGCCTATATAAGTACCACCCTGGGGAGATGATTTCTGATAGCAGACCTCACAGACAAAGGCAGAACAAGTTCCTATGGCTGGAAGCTGAAGCTGGATATATTCAGATTAGAAATTAATGCACATTTTTAACAAGGAGGGGAATTAACCATTGGGACTGACCTAGGGACAGAGTGGATTCTTCATCAAGACTGGACATCTGTAGCTCATCCACCAGACCTGGGCTGGATGCATAAATCAGTGGGTGGGTTTCCGTTACCTAGGACATGCAGGAGGCACTATCAGAACAATCCCTTCTGGCCTTCAAACCTCTGAGTCTTTCAAATAGTGCAAGTGCTGTGTTATGTCGATTGAGATACTAGTTATTGGCTGGACTCTGCCTCCATCTTGATTCGGGGCTCTCAGTACTGTCGTAATATCAGTAATGGGCAAATGATCATATCTCTAGTGTCGTCATCCTACTAGTTCTACCTTTGTCCAGAAAGCCTTCCTGGAAAAACAGGTTAGAAAGTTGTTATTACAATAGCACTTAGAGGTCCCAGCTGAGTGAGGGACCCCCATCATGGTGGGTGCTGCACAGATCCTGACTGAGACTGGGGCCCCTGTCATGCCTGGCACTGCACATGTACATAGAGCTCACCGTATGTGAAGAGAAGCAGAGGGCAGCGATGGGAAGGGACTTGCCCATGGTCATACAGCAGGCAGTGCCTGAGCTAGAAATAGATTCCAGGTGTCCTGAGTCTCAGTTCAGTGCCCTCACCACTAAACCACACTGCCTCAGATGAGACCTGAATTTCTAATGTGAAGATACAGACACACAAGAAGTATTATTTCTTCTGGATTTAGACTGTGAACTCTTTGGGGCATGGACCATCTCTCGTGTGTTTATACAGCACCTAGCACAATGCCGTCCTGGTCCATGGTGGAGGTTCCTAGGTGCTATAGTAATGCAAATTATTAATAATAAATAAATAAATAATATAATAATAAATTATACCTCAGAGAGAAGCAAAGCCTCCAGAAAGGGAACAAAGCTGTGCTCTTTTCCACTGGCCTCTGTCTGGGTGCACAGTGGAGGGGAGCTGCTGTTACCATACAGATGGCCTTGCTGTGTGGTGAATTCTCCAATGCTTGGAGTCTTTAAATCCATAGTGGGCATCTCTGTACATGATACTCTATAGCTCTGCTGCAAGTGATGGTCCATGGGATACAGGGGATCAGCCTTGATTATTCAGTGGATCCCCTCTTGCTTTTAAAATCAATGAATTTCCACCATGGGCAGAATTAGGCAAAGAGAGGGTTAAATTAGCAAGTAAACCAGCAACACCACAGGGCATGAGCCTGAGCAATCCCTGTTACCAAAGATGGCCAGACATGGGGATCAGAGTAGAGTGCAACCTAACCAGGGCACTCTTCTGTCTTGGTACCGCAGAAGTTGGCACCGTTAATTCCAGCACTACGCAGGCACCATTGAGTCTGGTACCAGATGAGCCATCTACACCTGCAGCACAGCGCAGTACCAACGCTATCTCAGTACCAATCATGCTGGAGGCGTTGGGCGCTGCCAGAGACCTTCTCTCACTGTTGGTACCAGTGTCACCAGAAGTACAAGAGTTGGTGTTATCAGTGCTAGAAGTCAGGAAGGAAGCCATTGTTTGGGTCCATGACTTTGGGCGCCATCAAAAGGGAAGCTGGCTATGCTTGCTTCGGTCCACCTCAACAGCAGTCTCTGCCACTGGTGGGAACTGCACCACCATGGTCACCGGATAAAGATTCCTCGTCATTTGAGTCAGAGGTGGAGTCTAACTCCTCCTGTCCGAGGAGTCGTTCCTGCTACTTCCCCAGGTATTTCTACCCTTCCATGGACATGAGCAGAGGAGTAACATTGAGTGTGTAACCATGAGGTCATTGGGGACCTACACCAGTCCTGTGGTCCTTTTGGAACGTGGGGTTTTCACCCAGTTTCCAGGGCTCCTATTCAGTGGCCTTGGAAAGGGGCGTGGCATCATCCCATCAGCCAACCTCCCCTCCCTGGACTCTGGAACTGAGCCCAGCCTTGTACTATAAGACCCAGCACAGTAGGATCCTACAGAGGCAGAAAGGGAGGAAGAGCTTTCACAGCCAATGCTAGCCTCTACCTCCTCCCCTGACAAGGCAGTCTCAGGAGGGGGCATCAACTCCCCCTCCCCCTGATGACTATAAAACTCATCAAAAGTTGCTAAAGAGAGTGGCCTTAAATCTGGGAATACATGTGGAGGTAGTGAAAGTGTCCTCACATAGCCTACTTGATATTTTAGCTGCTATGGGCCCTTCAAAAGTAGCTCTGCCTCTCAATGAGGCCATTATGGACCCTGTGAAGCCCTTATGGCAGACCCCCACATCCCTTCCCTCCACATCCAAAAGTGCCGAACCCTGTTCCTGCCCAGGGTTATGAGTTCCCGTATTCCCATTGCCCCCCACCCCCAGATCCCCATGGTATCTGCTGCCAATGAGAGAGAAAGACAGAGTCATCAGGGTACAACCCCAAAATGAATGGATTTGGTAGGAAAATTTATTCTGCTGCAGGGTTACAACACAAAATTGCAAACCAGGAGGTGCTGCTGGGCTGGTTTGATTTTAACATGTGGGACTCTGTTCAGAAGTTCAAAGACTTGTTCCCTCAAGAGGCTAGGTAAGAGTTCTCTTCACTAGTGGATGAAGGAAGATCAGTGGTGAGGATCTTGTTGCAAGCTGCTTTGGATGTGGCTGACTCAGCAACCAGGCTCATGACTTTGGCAGTGGCCATGTGCAGAAGTTCGTGGCTGCAGTCCTCAGGACTCCTACAGGAGATCCAGCAAACCCTTCAGAACTTACCTTTTAAAGGAGCTTTGCTCTTTTCAGAATAGACTAATGTGAAGCTTCATGTGTTAAAAGACTCCAGGGTATCCCTTAAGTTGCTTGGATTGTACGAGGAAGCACTGCAGGCCACAACAGCCATCCAGTACTCTGCCCTGGCTGTCCATCGGGACCTTCAGAGGAAAAGAAGCTGGGTTTAGATATAGTCACTACCCCCTTCGAACTTGACGTCAATGTCTGCCTCTCCCAGACATCCAGGGGGTTCTAAGCAGGTGTTTTGGCAGTATGCTCGAGGACACCATACCAATTCCTGTGATGCCAGACCCAATTTCTCCTTTGTTTACAACCTGTCTTTCCCACTTCTTCAGCGCATGGTCCTGTATCACCACGGACCGTTGGGTGTTGAGCAGAGTGAATGTGTGATAAACCCTCCAGTTTATTTCTACTCTTCCTTCCCATCCTCCCTCCTCGTCCCTCTTCAGAGACCCGTCTCAGGAAGAACTTCTGGCCCAGAAGGTTCAATCTCTCCTTCAGGTGGAAGCTGTGGAAAAGGTTCCACAGAATTTAAGAGGAAAGGGGTTCTACTCCCATTATTTCCTAATCTTAAAAGCCAAGGGAGGTCTCAGATGAATTTTAGATCTGCATCAACAACAGCTCAACAACTATCTCAAGAGAATAAAGTTCCACATGGTCACCCTGGCATCCATTATCTCTTCCCTGGATCCCGGGGATTGGTACGCTGCCCTTGATTTAAGAGATGCCTACAGTAGAACCTCAGAGTTACGAACACCCTGGGAAGGGAGGTTGTTCATAAGTCTGAAGTATTTGTAACTGTGAACAAAATGTTATGGTTCTTTCAAAAGTTTACAACTGAACAGTGACTTAATACAGCTTTGAAACTTTACTATGCAGAAGAAAAATGCTGCTTTCCCTTTTTTTTTTTTTAGTACTTAACATTTAACACAGTTACATACATCATTTGCTTTTTTTGTCTCTGCTGCTCCCTGATTGCATATTTCTGGTTCCAAATGAGGTGTGTGGTTGACTGGTCAGTTCATAACTTTGGTGTTTGTAACTCTGAGGTTCTGCTATATTTTCATAATTCAATATACCAAGGACACAAAAGGTTCCTCAGATGTGTAGTGAAACACTCGCACTATCTATTCACAATCATCACATTCAGCCTGTCTGCAGGTCCAAAGGTGTTCACAGAATGTCTGGCAGTAGTGGCAACCTTCCTGACGAAGTTAGGGGTGCGGGTCTACCCTTATCTAGGTGAATGGCTGGTCGAGAGTTGGTCCAGAGTCGGTCAAAGGCTCAGGTAGTGTCCAACATTTGACTTGTCCAGTTGACTTCAAGGCCTCAGGCCTTCTGATAAATATTGAGAAATCCACCCTCACTCTGGCACAGAGTTCATTGGGGTGCTGTTCAACTCTACTCAGGCCAGAGCTTACCTTCTAGAGGGATGTTTCAAGTCAATCAGATCCCTGATAATGCACCTCAAGGGTCAAGGGGTGTAGGGCCCCAGAATAGCTAGGGATGGCCCTGGGTAAAACTTTTTAAAATTGGGAATAAAACTTCCTCTTTGTCTGTTGCTCTCCGGAGAAGGAGACACGGAGCAGCAATGCAATAAGCATGAATGCTGTGTAAGGCTTGACCTGGTATAAAAATTCATGCTAACCCTAGATGCTTTTGTTTGCTTGTAACCTTTAAGCTAACCCCCAAGAAAACTATTTTGGGTGCTTAATTTTTGGAATTGCTCTTTTAAAATCTAGCAAAAGCCTAAGTTCCAGATGTATTTCCTTCCTTTTTGTTTTTAATAAAATTTACCTTTTTTAAGAATAGAATTGGATTTTTGGTGTCCTAAGAGATTTGTACATGTTGTTTGATTAGCTGGTGGCAACAGCTAATTTCCTTTGTTTTCTTTCTCAGCTCTTCCCTGGCAGGGGAGAAGGGGGAGGGCTTGAGGAAACCCCACAGGGAGAAATTCCCAAGTTCTCCTTCCTAGGTCCAAGGGTTTTTTTTGCATTAGGGTGGTGGCTGCATTTACCAAGCCAAGGTCAGAGAAAAGCTGTAGCCTTGGGAGTGTCAAGTATTAATTTTTAAAATGCTTGCAGGCCCCTACCTTCTGTACTCAAAGTGACAGAGTGGGGATTCATTTTTCACATGGTGGCAGAGCGTTGGGATCATTTTGAACCAGAAGCACAGACCACAGAATTTTAAAAGGACACATTTTTCTTTTTGGCTGCTTGAAAGCCAGGGAGTTTTTTTTTTAATTTAATTTTATTTGCTGCCTGAGGGGAAACAGGCATGCCAAAGGATTAGCCTTCAAAGCCAGGGAGTCCAACAAGCAGGTTTTTTTTTTTTAATATTTTCTAGCTTTGTGGCAACAAAATAGTTGGACTAGAGTAGGGTAACCTGTGCATGAGATTGAGGTCGGGCATGGAAACCCTAGAATGACTAGTCTTCCCAAAGCGGCACACTATGGAGAAAACAGATCCAGATCAAGCCCAGACATCCAGCTCCATGACAGAAATGAAGGGAGGGGATGGGGAACCGGGAACTTCCCAGGAGGGAAGGGTCAGCCCTCCCCTGACCAAGATCCAGGTGCCAAGCTGGAGGGATGGCCTTAACCAAGACCAAGTTCTGACTGTGGAGGACAGGGATTTCTTCCTACAGATGATGCTCTTGGAAGTGGAGGACAAAAGGGAGGCAAAGTGCTTGGAGTTGGAAACGGAAGGAGACAGGCGAAGCGCTTGGAGGCAGAAGCGGAAAGAGAGGCAAAGTGCTTGGAGGCGGAAATGCAGGGGAAGCACTTGGAGGAAGAGTTAGAGCTGAAGCACTTAGAGCTGGAAAGGGCTAAGCTGGGTCCACCAGGTAACCCTAACAGTCCTTCTCCAGGTACCGCTCTCCATTCCAAGAAATTCCCCACATACAAGGTAGGCGATGATACAGAGGCTTTCTTGGAAAATTTTGAAAGGGCTTGCCTTGGGTACAACACCCCTATAGACCAGTATATGGTGGAGCTGAGGCCGCAACTCAGTGGACCCTTAGCATAGGTGGCAGCTGAAATGCCTAAAGAACACATGAATGAATACGACCTTTTTAAACAAAAGGCCAGAATTAGAATGGGACTAACACCCAAACATGCCCTTTGGCAGCTCAGAGCCCTAAGGTGGAAACCAGACCTGGCATTTTCCTGACACCTACCACACTGTAAAAAATTGGGATGCCTGGATATCAGGAGCAAGTGTTAAATCTCTGGAAGATCTGCCTCTCCTAATGCAAATGGAGCAGTTCTTAGAGGGTGTTCTTGAGGAAATAGAAGGGTACATCGTAGGTGGAAAGCCCAAAACTGTAATAGAGGTGGGGGAGATCGGAACCAAATGGGTGGAGGTGGCAGAGAAGAAGAAAGCTAATAGTAGTTGGTGCAGATACCAGAAAGGGAAACCCGAGATGACACCCCACCATCGGGGTCAGCCCAAAGCCCCACCTTGCAAGGAGGAGCCTTCCACACAGCCAGGGAGACACCAGATGCCCTCTCGTCCCACCACCTCACTCTCCAACCACCCACCTCACCCTAGCCCACAGTCAGCTGTGCGATGCTTTAAATGTAACGAGCTGGGGCATGTGAAGGCCAACTGCCCCAAGAGCATCAGCTGACTACAGTTCATCACCCCAGAGTCCCGCCAAGAGCCTTCAGGCCCAGATGTCTTGCAAATACCCTCAGAACGAAGGGAAACTGTGAGTGTGGGTGGGAGGAAGATTACTGCATGCAGAGACACTGGAGCACAGATGTCAGCTGTCCACCAATCCCTGGTGGACCCCAAATTCATCGACCCAGAGGCCCAAGTGATGGTGCAACCCTTTAAGGCCAACTTTTAATTTGCCTACTAGGGCTGGTCAGGAATATGGACTTTTGCAATCTATGATGATTATCCCCTTCCCATGCTGCTGGGAGAAGACTTAGCCAACCGTGTGAGGCTAACAAAAAGGGTGGGCATGGTCACCCACAGCCAGGCTAAACAGGCCTCCACACCTAACTCCATTCCTGAACCTCTTACAGGAACCCAGCCAGAAGTGGTGGAACGAGACTCCGGACAAGAGTCTATGGCAGCAGTTGAAAATCCAGTTCCTGGAACCCAGCCAGAACCAGCCCAAGGATCAGAACGTGCAGAACAGTCAGCACCAGAGCCCGTGCTTGCAACCCCACCAGAGTCAGGGGAGCCAGCACCAAAGGGCGCCACAGAGCCTGCACCTGTACCAGTGGCTAGACCAGCACAAGAAGCTCAACTGGAGCCTGAAATTCATCCTAGTGCACCAGCGGAGAGCAGTACCTAGTCAAAGGAAACAACTCCATCACCTGCATCTCTTCCAGTGGGACCAAGTCCACAATCCAGCAAGGAACTAATTCCTCTAGCCTCAAGGGAACAGTTCCAGGCAGAGCAAGAAGCGGATGAGAGACTCAAGGGAGCTTGGATGGTGGCACAAAGCGACGCACCATCTCTCAGCTCTTCTAATATGTCCAGGTTTGTTATACAAGGAGAACTCTTATACAAGGAGAATCTTTCTGGTTGGCACAAGAAGAAATGGCATCCTCAGAGACAGTTGGTAGTTCCAACTAAGTATAGGGAAAAGCTCTTGAGCTTAGCCCATGATCATCCTAGTGGTCATGCTGAGGTGAATAGGACCAAGGACCATTTGGGAAAGTCATTCCACTGGGAGGGGATGGGCAAGGATGTTTCTACCTATGTCCGATCTTGTGAGGTGTGCCAGAGGATGGAAAGCCCCAAGACCAGGTCAAGGCCCCTCTCTAGCCACTCCCCGTCATTGAGGTTCCATTTCAGCGTGTAGCTATTGATATTCTGCATCTTTTCCTAAGGAGACACCCAGAGGAAAGCTGTACATACTGACTTTCATGGATTTTGCCACACGATGACTGGAAGCAGTAGCTGTAAGCAAAACCAGTGCTAAATGCATGAGCCAGGCACTGACAGACATTTTTGCCAGGGGTAGGTTGGCCCTCCGACATCCTTACAGATTCGGGAGCTAACTTCCTGGCAGGGACCATGAAACATCTTTTGGAAGCTCATGGAGTAAACCACTTGGTTGCCATCCCTTACCACCATCAAACAAATGGCCTAGTGGAAAAGTTTGATGGGACTTTCGGGGCCACGATACATAAATTTGTGAATGAGCACTCCAATGATTGGGACTTAGTGTTGTAGCAGTTGCTCTTTGCCTACAGGGCTGTACCACATCCCAGTTTGGGATTTTCACCCTTTGAACTTGTTTATGGCCATGAAGTTAAGGGGCCATTACAGTTGGTGAAGCAGCAATAGGAGGGGGTTACATCTTCTGCAGGAACTAACATTTTGGACTTTGTACCCAACCTGTAAAAAACCCACAAAGACTGTCTAGCCCTTGCTCAAGAAAACCTACAGGATGTTCAACAAGAGCAAAAGGCCTGGTATGATAAATATGCCAGAATATGTTCCTTCAGAGTAGGTGACTGTAAGGAGGTGCCCTGGCTCCCCGCTGGGCCTGAGAGGGACAAGCCAGAGCAGGTGCCTCAGTGGGCAGAGCCACTGCTGCCTGTCCCCACCCCCCGGAAGTCAAGGGGTGGGACAGGAAGTATAAAAGCCCGGCTCATGCGCGCAGTTGGCGGCCGGCTGCCGGAGAGGACAGATGCTGGAGCCCAAGCTCCTGCCAGGCCCAGCCTACCCTGTGCTCACTACCCGGAGGAGCGCTGGCCTGACCTGCCTTGCGCTCGGTATCCGGAGGAGCGCTGGCCTGACCTGCCCCGCGCTCACTACCCGGAGGAACGCTGGCTGGACTTGCCTCATACCCGGTACCCAGAGGAGCGTCGGCCTGACCTGCCTGGCGCCCGGTACCCTGAGGAGCAGCCTGAGCTTCCCTACGACCGGGATCCTGAGGAGCTGCCTGAGCCTCCCTACGACTGGTACCCAGAGGAGCCCATGGTCTGGGACCCCCAGACGAAGCTGGCGAGAGACAGGCACCCAGAGAAGGGGAGGTCAGAAGTGGCCTGGGGGTAGCCGACCCTGGTTTGGCTCCTGAAGAGCCTGAACCCATGTCAGTGTGCTTCGGCCAGGATCCCCACTGACAGCAGCGTGCCTTTGCCGCTTCTAGGGCCCCGGGCTGGAACGCAGTGGAGTGGGAGGGCCTGCGTTCCCCCTGCCACCCTCCCAAGGGTGGTAGACTCCCCCTCTCCCTGGCCTGAGGAGGCCTTCTGTGCGGGGCTGATATACTGTGTTTGCTCAGCCTGCTGAAGGCCTGAGCCTGAACTGCTACTGCCCCGCCCTGTCCAAGGGCCTGGGCTGATATACTGTGTTTGCTCAGCCTGCTGAAGGCCTGAGCCGGAACTGCTACTGCCCCGCCCTGTCCAAGGGCCTGGGCTGATATACTGTGTTTGCTCAGCCTGCTGAAGGCCTGAGCCTGAACTGCTACTGCCCCGCCCTGTCCAAGGGCCTAGGCTGATATACTGTGTTTGCTCAGCCTGCTGAAGGCCTGAGCCTGAACTGCTTACGGCCCGCCCTGCCCAAGGGCCTGGGCTGATATACTTTGTTTGCAAACCCTTTATTCCCTCAACGCCTGCTGAGGGGTTAGGCCTACCCGGACTGCTGTGTGTAAGGAGGTGCCCTGGCTCCCCATCGCGCCTGAGAGGGACGAGCCCCGACACCGCCGGCTTACATGTGGTACCAGAAATGGGGAGTTCCGCCCAGGATGTGGGTGCGGACTCTTAACGCCGGTGAACGGGGGACTGCGGAAGAGGGAGCCCCCTCCCCCGAGATGGACATGTCCCAACTCGTCGCCTTTCTGACCGAGAGCCAGGATCGGCAGCAAGCGGCTCAGTCGCAGTGGCAAGAGGAGCAGCAGGCCGCCCAGCTCCAGCAGCAGCAGCAGCTCGTCGACTCAACAGCGCCAGCTGATCCAGGACCTGGTTCAGCAGCAGCAGGAGTTCCAGCTGAAATGCCTCCAGCACCTTGCCACGGAGTGGGCCCCCCAAGAGGGGGCCCAGTCGGGAGGCACCGATGGGGGCCCGAGCCCCCGCCCACCGATCCGACTGACCAAGATGGGCCCCGGCGATGACCCCGAGGCCTTCCTGGTCACCTTCGAGTGGGTGGCGACCGTCACGGGGTGGAACCCTGACCAATGGGCCTCCATCCTGGCCCCATACCTGACAGGAACGGCTCAGGCAGTCTATCGAGGCCTGTCTGCCGAGGCCGCCCAGGACTATAGTCAGGTGAAATCCGCTATCCTGGACGCCCTCGACGTAAGCCCAGAGACTTTCCGACAGCGATTCAAGGGCCTGACGTACCCCACCGGGGCCCGGCCTCGGATGGTGGCCCAGGAGCTCCGGGAGACCTGCCGCAGTGGTTGCAGCCCAAACGTCGAACGTCGGAAATGCTGGCAGAGCAGGTGATCCTCGAACAGTTCACTCACATCCTTCCATCGCGAGGAAGGGCCTGGGTCCTCCGTCATCGACCGGCAACACTGGCCGCTGCTGTCACCCTGATGGAGGACTTCCTAGCGGCGGAAGCGCCGGTGGGCCCAACTGGCCGAACAACCCCATCGGAGCCGGAATGCCCCAACCCCGAGAAGAAGACGACGCCCACTTGGGCTGCAGCCCCACCTGCGAGGCAGGCCCAAGCCCCAACTCCCGCTCCCTGGAAGATGCCCTGGAACCCTGCTCGGGACTCCCCCAGGATTCGGCCCCAATCGGGTCGAACCAACCTGGGGCCTTGTTTCTATTGCGGCAAGTCAGGACATCTCCAGAGAGACTGCCCCCACATGGAGTGCACCTTTGGCCAAGTCTGCTCCAGGGAGGCTTGGGCCCGTCGCCGACAGCCCGCCAAGATTACGGCACCCGTGGTGGTTGAGGGGTACCCAACCGTGGCCCTCCTCGACTCCGGCTGCGGACAGACGTTAATCCGTGACCACTTAGGTCCCCAGGCGGATGCACGCCTGGGGGAAATTCACCTGCAGTGCATCCACAGCGACATACGGCCTTACCCCAGCGCCTGGGCCCAACTGACAATAGACGGGGTGACCTGACGGCTGGTAGTAGGCCTCGCACCCAGGCTGGCGTATTCAGTGATCCTGGGTCGGGACTGGCCCGAGTTTCCGGCCATCCTGCGTCAACATACCGGAGGCGGCATGGGTCCCGTACTGGCCTTGAAAGGAGAGACCCCAGAGGAGAAGGAAGATGAGCGGGGGGCTCCCAAAACAGAGGAGGATGAGCAGGACCCCTCCGAGCACCCCGTCGAGATAAAGGATGGGGACGATGCTTCCCCGGGGGAGGCAAGGGGTCACTCGGCCCCCGTGGACTTCTGCCGGGACCAAAGAGCTGATCCCACCCTCAGCGGGGCATATGAGCAGCTCGCCGCCGTGGATGGGACTAGCCTCGATCCGGGTCGAGCAGCCCGGTGGCCACACTTTGAGTTGCGGCAGGACCGCTTGTATTGGGTCGAGAGGGACCCGCACACCAGGGAGCCCCGAACTCAACTCCTCGTGCCCCAATGTCATCGACGGGTGGTCATGAAACTGGCCCATGATCTCCCGGCTGCCGGACATCTGGGTACCGAAAAGACCCTAGCCCGAATATTGGGACGCTTCTATTGGCCGGGGATACACCGCTAGGTGAAGGACTATTGTACCTCGTGCCAGGATTGCCAGTTGACCACTCCGGCAAGGATGCCCAAGGCACCGCTGGTCCCGATGCCACTAATCGAGACCCCTTTCGAGCGTGTGGCCATGGATCTGGTGGGGCCCCTCCCTAAGAGTGTTGTGGGGTTCCAGTACATCCTAGTGATGCTGGACTATGCCACCTGGTTCTCCAAAGTGATCCCGCTCCGTAACATCACCGCCCGCACCATCGCAGGCGAACTGGTCAAGGTCTTCGCCCGGGTCGGCTTGCCCCAGGAGATCTTCACGGATCAGGGGACCAGCTTCACCTCGCGGCTGTTGGAGCAGGTGTGCGGGCTCCTAGAGATCAAGCAGCTGCAGACATTGGTATATCATCCCCAAACCGACAGGTTGGTAGAGAGGTTCAATCAAAACCTGAAAGACATGTTACGAAAATTTCCCCTGGAGGACCTCCGCCGGTGGGACCAGCTACTCCCGCCCTTGCTCTTGGCAGTGCGAGGTCCCCCAGTCCTCAACCAAATTCTCGCCTTTCGAACTATTGTATGGCTGCCGACCCCGGGGCCTCTTGGACCTGATGAGGGAAACCTGGGAGCAAACCCCTTCACCTGCCCAGGGTCTCCTACAATACGTGATCCAGCTCCAGGAGCGTCTCAAACAAGATGGGACCCTGGCGCAGACAAACTTGAAAGCCGCCCAAGAAATGCAGGCCCAGACGTACAACCGGGATGTGCGCACCCGTGACTTCCAACCTGGAGACCGGGTCTTACTCCTCCTCCCCTCCAGTGAGTCCAAGATCCTGGTTCGATGGCAGGGCCCTTATGAGGTGGTTCGAAAGGTGGGCCCCGTTATGTATGAAATTCGTCAGCCTGACCGGTGGAAAGAGCTCCAACGGTACCACGTCAACCTCCTCAAGCCCTGGCGGGAACGAGAAGGGTTGTTCATCAATCCCTATCCACCGGACCCCGAGCTAGGGCCCCAGGTACACCCCAATGAAAACCCCAAGGGATCCCAGCTTGGGGAAACGCTGACGGAAGAATAGCTCGAGCAGACCCGCTGCCTCCTTCAAGCGTTCCCCCGTACTTTTACGGCCCAGCCGGGACACACCTCCATGGTCTATCATCAGATTCAGACGGAGCCGGGGGTGGTGATCGGGGCCACGATCAGACCCTTGCCGTATCACCGAAGGCGGATCATTGATGATGAGGTGCGGGCGATGCTAGACCTGGGAGTAATCGAACCTTCGCAAAGTGAGTGGCGTAGTCCAGTCATCCTGGTGCCAAAGCCCGAAGGCTCCCAGCGATTTTGTATTGACTTTAGGCGCATTAACGCCGTCTCCAAGTTTGACGCCTATCCCATGCCCCGGATAGATGAGCTGCTGGCCCGGTTGGGGGAGGCCCGCTATATGACTACCCTGGACTTAAGCAAGGGGTATTGGCAGATCCCCCTGGAACCGGCCTCCAGGGAGAAGACTGCAATCGCCACTCTGACCGGCCTGTATCACTTCACGCGGATGCCCTTCGGCCTTCATGGGGGCACCCGCCACGTTCCAGCGCTTGATGGACCACCTCCTCCAACCACATCACGACTACGCCGCAGCCTATCTAGATGACATAATCGTCTACAGTCGGCAGTGGGAGACCCACCTAGAGAAGGTCGCCGCCGTCCTAAGGTCCTTGCAGGCAGCCGGGTTAACGGCCAACCTAAGAAGTGCCACATCGGCTGGCGGGAGACCACCTACTTGGGGTATACTGTCGGAAATGGGCAAGTGAAACCTCTCGTGAACAAGGTTCAGGCCATCGCAGCGTGTCCTCCACCAACCACGAAGCACCAAGTCCACCAGTTCTTGGGGCTGGCGGGATATTATTGACGGTTCATCCCCCAGTTTGCAGCGAAGGCCACCCCCTTGAGCGGGCTCCTCACCAAGGACAGACCTCTGAGTGTGACGAGGCTTTCCAGTCGCTTAAGGCAAGCCTCTGTAGCAGACCGGTCTTGTTTAGCCCTGACTTCCATCGACCATTCGTCCTGCAAATTGACGCGTCGGAAGTGGGGCTCGGGGCTGTCCTCTCACAGGAGGTGGATGGGGAGGAGCATCCGGTCCTCTACATCAGCCGGAAGCTGTTCCCCAGAGAGCAGAACAACGCAGTGGTCGAAAAGGAAGCCCTCGCAGCGAAGTGGGCCTGTGATGCCCTGCGTTATTACCTCCTTGGGGCCCTGTTCACCTTGGTCACTAACCACTCCGCCCTCCAATGGTTGTACCGTATGAAGGACCACAACATGCAACTTCAACGGTGGTACTTGGCTATGCAGCCCTACGCCTTCACCGTCCACCACAGGGCTGGAAAGGACCATGCCAATGCTGACTTCCTTTCCTGCTTGGGAGGTATGGACGAGCCTGGCCCCGTTGCCCGGAAGCCAGCCTTGAGGGGGGGTGTGTGTAAGGAGGCGCCCTGGCTCCCCGCTGCGCCTGAGAGGGATGAGCCACAGCAGGTGCCTCAGTGGGCGGAGCCACCGCCGCCTGTCCCCGCCCCCCGGAAGTCAAGGGACAGGGAGTATAAAAGCCTGGCCCAAGCACTCAGTTGGTGGCCGGCTGCCGGAAAGTACAGACGCTGGAGCCCGAGCTCCTGCTGGGCCCAGCCTACCCTGTGCTCACTACCCAGAGGAACGCTGGCCTCACCTGCCTCGCGCTCAGTATCCGGAGGAGCGCTGGCCTGACCTACCCCGTGCTCACTACCCGGAGGAACGCTGGCCGGACTTGCCTCATACCCGGTACCCGGAGGAGCGTCGGCCTGACCTGCCTGGTGCCCGGTACCCCGAGGAGCGGCCTGAGCTTACCTACGACTGGGATCCCGAGGAGCTGCCTGAGCCTCCCTACGACCGGTACCCGGATGAGCCCATGGTCTGGGACCCCCCAGACGAAGCTGGTGAGAGACAGGCACCTAGAGAAGGGGAGGTCGGAAGTGGCCCGGGGGTAGCCGACCCTGGTTTGGCTCCTGAAGAGCCTGAACCCATGTCAGTGTGTTTCGGCCAGGATCCCCACTGACAGCAGCGTGCCTTTGCCACTTCTAGGGCCCCGGGCTGGAACGCAGTGGAGTGGGAGGGCCTGCGTTCCCCCTGCCACCCTCCCAAGGGTGGCAGACTCCCCCTCTCCCTGGCCTGAGGAGGCCTTCTGTGCGGGGCTGATATACTTTGTTTGCTCAGCCTGCTGAAGGCCTGAGCCTGAACTGCTACTGCCCCGCCCTGTCCAAGGGCCTGAGCTGATATACTTTGTTTGCTCAGCCTGCTGAAGGCCTGAGCCTGAACTGCTTACGGCCCCGCCCTGCCCAAGGGCCTGGGCTGATATACTTTGTTTGCAGACCCTTTATTCCCTCAACGCCTGCTGAGGGGTTAGGCCTACCCCGACTGCTGTGTGTAAGGAGGCGCCCTGAGAGGGACGAGCCCCGACACCGCTGGCTTACAGTCATGGTCCTAAAAGTGCTCCACGCCAATAAGATGGAAGCGTCATGGGAGGGGCTATTTATGGTCCGAGAGCACCTGGGAGCTGTTAATTATCTCAGAGCACTCCCAGACTCTACCTTAAAACCTAAAATATACCATGTTAGTTCTCTAAAGGCCTTTTATTCCCAAGAATTCAAGGTTCTGCCATTTACAGCACAGGAAAGAGACAATGCTGAGTGTTCTGAATGAGTCTACTGACGGAAAAAGCAAAAATGGCATGGAAGAGGTAAGCCTTTCTATGACCCTTGGGTGTAAGCAGCGACAGCAAATCCAGAAGCTGTGCACCAGCTTCATGCCACTATTTTCAGCCACCTCAGGATGGACTGCACCGGCATACCACTCCATTGACACAGGTGATGCTTGCCCAATTAGAGCCCAGCCCTACCAGATGGCTCCTCAAGCCAAAACCGCAATAGAAAGGGAAATCAAGGACATGTTACAGATGGGTGTAATCTGCCCCTCTGAGAGTGCATGGGCCTCTCCAGTGGTTCTCGTTCCCAAACCAGACGGGAAATCCACTTTTGTGTGGACTACCGTAAACTAAATGCTGTAGCTTGCCCAGAAAACTATCCAATGCCACACACAGATGAGCTATTGGAGAAACTGGGATGTGCCCAGTTCATCTCCACCTTAAACTTAACCAAGGGGTTCTGACAAGTGCCACTAGATGACCCCGCCATGAAAAGGTCAGCCTTCATCACCCATGTAGGGCTGTATGAATGTAATGTGCTCCCTTTTGGACTGCGAAATGCACCTGCCACCTTCCAGAGATTGGTAGATAACCTTCTGGTTGAATTTGGGGGAATTTGCAGTAGCCTATCTTGATGATGTGGCTATATTCTCAGATTCATAGGCGGAACACCTGGAACACCTCCAAGCTGTCTTCCAGCACATAAGAGAAGCAAGATTAACAGTTAAGGCCAAAAACTGTCAAATAGGCTTAAACAGGTAACGTACCTTGGACACCAGATGGGTCAAGAAACCATCAACCCCCTACAGGCTAAGGTAAATGCTATCCAAAATTGGCCTGTCCTTAAGTCAAAGAAGCAGGTCCAATCCTTCTTGAGCTTGGCCAGGAATTACCGACGATTTGTACCACACTACAGCCAAACTGCTACCCTACTGACACACTTGACCAGGAAAAAAACAACCAAATGCAGTTCAGTGGACTAAGAAGTGTCAGAAAGCCTTTAACCAGCTTAAGGCGATCCTTATGTCTGACCCTGTACTGAGGGCCCTGGACTTCAACCAACAGTTCGTCGTAACCACAGATACATCCAAGCATAGTGTGGGAGAAGTTTTAATGCAGGAAGGACCAGATCAACAATTCCATCCTGTCGTGTTTCTCAGCAAAAAACTTTCTGAGAGGGAAAGCCATTGGTCAGTCTCAGAAAAAAGAATGTTACACCATTGTGTATGCTCTGGAGAAGCTACACTCATATATTTGGGGACGGCGGTTCCACCTGCAGACTGACCATGCTGCACTGAAGTGGCTTCACAAAGTCAAAGAGACTAACAAAAAACTTCTTCAGTGGAGTTCAGCTCTTCAAGACTTTGATTTTAAAATACAACACATTTCAGGAGCCTCTAACAAAGTGGCTGATGCACTCTCCCAGGAAGGTTTCCCAGAATCAGCAGGGTAAAAATGTCACTGCATTCTAAGTCATTGTAGTCCTTGAAATCAGGGGCAGCTCCAGGCCCCAGCATGTTAAGCGCGTGCTTGGGGCAGCATGGCGTGGGGGAGCGCTCTGCCAGTCGCCAGAAGGGCGGCAGGCAGCTCCAGTGAACCTCCCGCAGGCATGACTGCGGAGGGTCCGCTGGTCCCACGGCTCCGGTGGACCTCCCGCAGGCGTGCCTGCGGAGGGTCTGCTGGTCCCGCGGCTCGTGGGAGGTCCATCAAAGCGGCGGGACCAGCAGACCCTCCACAGGCATGCCTGCAGGGAGGTCCACTGGAGCCGCCTGCCACCCTCCTAGTGACCGACAGAGCGCCTCCCGCAGCATGACACCCTGCTTGGGGCGACGAAATGTCTAGAGCCGCCCCTGCTTGTAATGTAAAAAGTACTGTTTAGTTCTTCATGTAATTATTAGTAAAATTAGAGGTGCACATATCTTATTAACTCTGTTTCCTAAACCTCCAGGAAGAAATCCCAGCTGGTGTGGACCCAACCTGAATCAGGCTGGCCAGCACCGTCTGTGATTTGGGGGGCATGTGATAAATGAAGTGTGTGGGGGGGAGCTCCCTTTGATGGACACCCAGTCAGCTGTAAAATCCCTCTTAGTAACTGTCCTCTACTTGCTTTACGTGTAAAGAGTTCAAAAGTCCCCCAGGTAAGGGAAAAGAATAAGTGGGCACCTGACCAAAAGAGCCAATGGGAAGGTAAAACTTTTTAAAATTGTGAAAGAAACTTCCCCTTTCTCTGTTGTTCTCCAGAGAAGGAGACATGGCGCAGCAATGCTATAAACAGGAATGCTGTGTAAGGCTTGAACCAGGTATAAAAATTAATCTTCCAGACCTAGAAGAAATCATTGGACAGGGGATGTTTAAATAGATGCGATTAGGTTTATTTCTGTTCATTTTTTAAGGCTTGTGGACTCCTCTGTGCTAACCCTAGATGCTTTTGTTTGCTTGTAACCTTTAACCCCAAGAAAGCTATTTTGGGTGCTTAATTTTTGGAATTGCTATTTTAAAATCTAGCGAAAGCCTAAGTTCCAAATGTATTTCCTTCCTTTTTTGTTTTTAATAAAATTTACCTTTTTTAAGGACAGAATTGGATTTTTGGTGTCCTGAGAAGTTTGTGCACGTTGTTTGATTAGTTGGTAGCAACAGCTAATTTCCTTTGTTTTCTTTCTCAGCTCTTCACCGAGGGTTTGTGTGTGCGTGAAAGGGCTTGAGGATACTTCACAAGGAGAAATTCCCAATTGCTCCTTCCTCAATCCAAAGGGTTTTTTTGCATTTGGGGTGGTGGTAGCATTTACCAAGCCACGGTCAGAGAAAAGCTGTAACCTAGGGAGTTTAATACAAGCCTGGAATGTCAAGTATTAATTTTTAAAATGCTTGCGGGCCCCCACCTTCTGTACTCAAAGTGACAGAGTGACAGACCTCTCAATCATCAATGACAGTTTGGTTTTAGAGGCATCAGCACTAGGGTGGGGAGCTCACCTGTGGCCCCTCAGAACTTAAGGTCTTTGATCTCCAGAGGAAATTTCAGTCCACATCAGTGTCAGGGAACTTAGAGTGGTTCACCTAGCATGTCAGGCCTTCCTGCCCCACATTATGGACAGAAACTTGTTTGTTCTCACGGACGACACTATAACCATGTTTTATCTCAACAGGCAAGGAGGAGCTCGCTCTTCCCTTCTTTGTCAAGAAGCGACTCAGCTATGGGGAGTTTTGCATGGCCCGTTCAATCAACCTCAAGGCCTATTACCTTGCAGGAGCACAAAACAAGCTGGCAGATCACCTCAGCAGGTCTTTTTCCAGTCACCCCAAGTGCTCCCTTCACTCGGATGTGGCGAGAGATGTTTTCTGGCATTGGGGGACTCCCCAGATAGACCTATTTGCAACTAGGTACAACAAGAAATATCACCAACTCTGCTCCCTCCCAGGCCACAGACCAGGTTCTCTCATGGATGTTTTTCTGCTACCATGCATGGGACATCTTTACTATACTTTCCCCCCTATCCCTCTTGTGCACAGAGTACTGCTAAAAATCAAGTGGAACCAGGCCCTTCTTGTTCTGATAGCCCCAGCATGGCCCCACCAACACTGTTTCTCATAGGCCTCTCAGTGTCAACTCCAATCCTGCTGCTTTTACACCCGGACCTGATTTCTCAGGACTACGGTTGGCTGCTCCACCCAGACCTAAGCTCCCTTCAACTAACAGCTTGGAAGCTTCATGTCTAAATCCCAGAGAGCACACTTGCTCAGAGCAAGTTTGTCAGGTTCTGTAATAGAAACCCCTCCACCAGGGCTACTTACCTTTCAGTGTGGAAGTGGTTTTCTCTCTGGGCGTTTCAACGTGGAGTCTCACCCACACAGTCATCCTTACAAGAAATACTTGAATACCTGAAACAAGAAGTCTTAGCAATCCTCTGTCAAGGTTCACCTTGCAGTAATATCACTTTCCACCGTTGGGTGGATAATAGGTCCTTTTTTCCAATGACATGTATATCCGATTCTTCAAAGGCCTAGAAAGATTATACCCTCAAGTAAGAGAGCCCGTCCCTCCCTGAGACCTGAACTTAGTCTATTCAAAGCTTATGGGACCACCATTTGAACCTTTGGCAACATGGTCCTTATTATACCTCTCCTGGAAAGTAGTTTTCTTAGTGGCTATCACTTTGGCCAGAAGAGTCTCGGAGCTCCATGCCCTCATATCAGAGCTTCCATACCCAGTCTTCTTTAAAGTTAAGGTGCATTTATGTCTTCACTCTAGTTTCCTCCCAAAGTGTTTTTGCAATTCATAGCAATCTACCTACCTGTCTTTTACCTGAAGCCACATGCAAATAGGAATGAACACCACCTTCACTCACTGGATGTTAGACAAGCCCTAGCTTTCTACTTGGGGCTGGTCTACACTGGGCGGGGGAGGGAGTGATCTAAGAAAATGCAACTTCAGCTAGGTGAATAGCATAGCTGAAGTCGAAGTATCTTAGATCGATTTACCTGTCGTCCTCACAACATGGGATCGACATCCGCGGCTCTCCCTGTTGACTCCGCTACCGCCGTTCGTGCTGGTGGAGTTCCGGAGTCGACAGGAGCGCTTTATATTGAGACGCGATATATTGATCCCCGAAAAATCGATCGCTACCCCCCCGATATGGCAGGTAGTCTAGACGTACCCATAGACAGGATTAAACCATTCTGAAAGTCCACCTACCTGTTCATAACTGTAGCTGACATGGTGAAGGGTCTCCCAATCTCTTCATAGACAATTTTGTCATGTTTAGTATCACTTTATGTAGTCGTTATGATCAAGCAGCTGTTTCGCCACCAGCTAACCTGACTGCTCATTCCACAAAGTCGCAAGCATCCTCAGCAGCATTTCTAGCGCAGATCCCTATTCAGGACATAAGGAAAGCAGTAACCTGGTTATTGGTGCACACGTTCTTCTATTACACCATCACTCAACAGTCCAGAGATTATCCCAAATTTGGTCGAGCTGTTCTGCAGTCAATGTGTCAATGAATTCTGATCCCTCTACCTAGTCAACTGTTTGGGGGTCTGTCATAAACAGATAGTTAAGGGTTAATGTCTCTTTTACCTGTAAAGGGTTACAAGCAGTGAACCTGGCCCACCTGACCAGAGGACCAATCAGAAGACAAGATACTTTCAAATCTTGGTGGAGGGAAGTCTTTGTTTTGTGTTGTTTGTTTGTCTGTTGTTCTCTCTGGGTTCTGAGAGTAACTAGACGTACCTACAGGCGCTCTAATTTTCTGTTCAAATAGTGAGTATAAGTACAAAGGCGCTTTAGTCTTTTTGATTGTTTTCTTTATTTGCAAATGTGTATTTTGCTGGAATGATTTTAATGTGTATTTGTGCTGGGGGGAAGGCTCCTCTCTAGTGTCTATAAGCTGAAAGACCCTGTAACATTTACCATCTAAATTACAGTGACAACTTTTACTTTTTTTCTTTCTTTTATTAAAAGTTTTTCTTTTTAAGACCTGATTGATTTTTCCCCTTGTTGAGGCTCAAGGGAATTGAGTCTGTACTCACCAGGGAATTGGTGGGAGACAGGGAGAGAGAAGGGAGGGGGGAAGGTGGAATCCCTTTGTTTTAGATTCATGGAGCTTGAATCTGTATTACCTCTTGGGGAGGGGGAAAAAGGAGGGGGCAAGGTGCACTCCTCTCTGTTTTTAGATTCAAGGAGTTTGAATCACAGTGATCTTCCAGGGTAACCCAGGGAGGGAAAGCTTGGGAGAGGCAATGGTGGGGGAAAGGGTTTACTTTCCTTGTGTAAGATCCAGGGGGTCTGGGTCTTGGGGTCCTCTGAGAAGGGTTTGGGAGGACCAGAGTGTACCAGGCACTGCAAGTCCTGGTTGGTGGCAGCACTACAAGATCTAAGCTGGTAATTAAGCTTAGGGGGATTCATGCTGGTACCCCATCTTTTGGACGCTAAGGTTCAGAGTGGGGTTATACCATGACAAGGTCACCTAGAGTGGAATACATATATGAACTCACTAGAAGAAGGAAAAATGGTTACTTACCTTCCGTAACTGTTGTTCTTTGAGATGTGTTGCACATGTCCATTCTATGACCTGCCCTCCTACCACTCTGCATCAGAGTTTTCTGGAAAGTAGTAACTGAAGGGGAGCAGGGTCATCTGGGTGCTTAATACTGGCGCTATAGAGGGTGCTTGAGCTGTCCCAATGGGTCCCACTGTGGGAAAAAATTTCTGGCGCCAGTGCTTTGGACACATGAACATCTACAGTGGAATGGACATGTGCAATACCTCTCTAAGGCCATGTCTACATCTAAAATTTTGCAGCGCTGGTTGTTACAGCTGTATTAGTACAGCTGTATAGGGCCAGCGCTGCAGAGTGGCCACACTTACAGCAACCAGCGCTGCAAGTGGTGTTAGATGTGGCCACACTGCAGCGCTGTTGGGCGGCTTCAAGGGGGGTTCCGGGAACGCGAGAGCAAACCGGGAAAGGAGACCAGCTTCGCCGCGGTTTGCTCTCGCGTTCCCGGAGCCACCCAGCAAACCGCAGGGAAGGAGACCTGCTTGCTCGGGGTTCCGGGAACGAGAGAGCAAACCGGGAAAGGAGACCAGCTTCGCCGCGGTTTGCTCTCGCGTTCCCGGAGCCACCCAGCAAACCGCAGGGAAGGAGACCTGCTTGCTCGGGGTTCCGGGAACTAGAGAGCAAACCGGGAAAGGAGACCAGCTTCGCCGCGGTTTGCTCTCGCGTTCCCGGAGCCACCCAGCAAACCGCAGGGAAGGAGACCTGCTTGCTCGGGGTTCCGGGAACGAGAGAGCAAACCGGGAAAGGAGACCAGCTTCGCCGCGGTTTGCTCTCGTGTTCCCCGAACCACCCTGCAAACCGCAGGGAAGGAGACCTGCTTGCTCGGGGTTCCGGGAACGAGAGAGCAAACCGGGAAAGGAGACCACCTTCGCCGCGGTTTGCTCTCGCGTTCCCGGAGCCACCCAGCAAACCGCAGGGAAGGAGACCTGCTTGCTCGGGGTTCCGGGAACGAGAGAGCAAACCGGGAAAGGAGACCAGCTTGATTACCAGAGGCTTCCTCCTTCCACGGAGGTCAAGAAAAGCGCTGGTAAGTGTCTACATTGGATTACCAGCGCTGGATCACCAGCGCTGGATCCTCTACACCCGAGACAAAACGGGAGTACGGCCAGCGCTGCAAACAGGGAGTTGCAGCGCTGGTGGTGCCCTGCAGATGTGTACACCTTCAAAGTTGCAGCGCTGTAACTCCCTCACCAGCGCTGCAACTTTCTGATGTAGACAAGCCCTAAGATGGACAGTTACAGAAGGTTAGTAACCGTTGTTTATTCTACACCCTCTATGATATAGCGCCATCTAGCCAGCTTCTAAGGTAATGCACTCCCTTGGGAGGCCCCAATTCAGCGAAGTACTTACTAAATATGTGTTTAAATCCTATTCCGGTCTATGGGATTTAGGCACAGATTTACAGTTAAGTATTAGCTTAAGTGCTTTGCTGAACGCTGGGGCCCCATCCTATAAACACTTACCGTATGTTACAGGAGTTGTCTATAAAAATAAATATGTATATGTGTGTACGCACAGGAAGAGACCTGGTCAGAAGCCAGAATTTATGTTCCATGGGAAATGCTGACATTTCTGGGGGGAAACTCGTTCCAAATCCAAATAAGAAGCCGAAATGTTATAACTCCCCATGAAAGAAAACTTCTGATTCAGGACCATCAGCAAGTTCTGTTTGGATCATGTCAAATTGCTTCATTTTATTATGTCAGAATGTTTCATTCTGATAAGGTATGTCATTTTGACTTTATCATTTTGATTCATTTCATTTAGACTTTTTTATTATTTTAAAATTTTAATTTAATATATTTAATATTTCAATATAATAGTGGAACAAAATTAATCCAAATGACAAAGTCAAAATTACACATTTTTACTGTATTAAAAAATGAAATATTTTGTTGTTGGAACAAAACGAGAATCCCATAAAAAATTCATTGAAAATTTGCCACAAAACGTTTTGATTTCAGCTAAACTGCATGTTTTGACAGAAAACGATTCCATCAAAAAATTTTCAATCAAGTGCTAATGTCTAGTTGGTACATACTGTACATAAAGTTTGCCACCTAGTGGGCTGTATGAATAATAGGATCTGTTGCATTGTTCATTGGCTTGGGGTTCAGTAAAGTTGTTGTTATGATTGTGAATGGCTTCCTGTGGGCAGCTCTTCCTGCAAATGTTTAACTTTACCCATGTGAGGCCCACTGACATTTAAGGGCTCATGGGTGTAAGTGTTTTTATACTCAGAGTCCCAGACCTGTCTGTGCCCAATCCAGAGCTCTGCACAAACTGTGTGGGTATGGGAAGCAGTTTCCTCCATGCCTGCAGGGACTATAGTGGAGCACTGCATCCTGTGAAAGCAGCCAGGTTGGAGTCACATTATAGGGCAAGTGCCTTTTTAAGGAGAGTGCACTGTTCTGCGTGCTGGGACAGAAGGAGTCTTGCTGTCGCAATCCATCTTCCTGAGAGAGGATGTAGGTCAGATGGCAGTTATTTGTGTTACAGTATCACTCCAGAGGCCCAAATGAGATTGCCCCCCCCGCCCCCTACTTGTGCCAGGTGCTACACAGACCCTGCCTGAGATTGGGGCCTCCCCTTGTGCCAGGTGCTGTACACACCCCAACTTAGATTGGGAGCCAGTTCTACTGGGCAGTGCACAGATCCCACCTGATATATGGGCCCTGTTATGCCAGGTACTATACAGAACCTGCCGATCTCGGTCAGGATCGTGCAGCACCCAATGTGATGAGATGTCTTCTTATAGGAACCTGCACAACACTTGGCACTACAGGTGCTAATGTAAAATAAGTAGCAACAGCTGGATCATTGCTCCTGGTCTGGTGAGGGCTGGAGACCAGATGCCAGAGTAGATGGGTCATCGGTCTGATCTGTTGCAGCAGTGCCTCTGTTCTTATTTCCTTTTGTTTATTTCTGTCCCACATAGGGTTGCGGACAGCTTGGTGTCCTATGGTGCAAACTTCCTCTGTGACAAAATTCACCCTGTGCTGGGCAAGGCTGTCAGCCTCCTGATTCCTCATGAAGTGGCTGAAACTGGCTTCACGGGGGAGCTGGAAGTCACCCCAGCTGCCGCGCTGTGCCCCTGCCTGAAGCTGTATCCCAATCAGCCTGCTAAGATTGCTGCTGTCTCCATATCCTTTACTGGAAGAAATATTTCCATATGGGGCTGACCAGGGCTTCAGGGGGCCATGGGCCTGCTGCACAGAGGTGAATTACACCTGAGATAGATGCTCGAAACACAGGAGTCGCTTCATCAGGAGCCATGATAGCAGAGAGCAGTTTAGCCCACAGCTGTATGCTGAGCATCGGGCCTTCGTATTTGTCAAAATGCTTATTTGGCCCCCACCATTGTGGTGTCTGAGTACCTGGTACTCTTTACTGTACTTATCCTCCCAATCCCCCAGGAGGCAGGGCAGTGCTATTATTCCCCAGGTATAGCTGGAACACTAAGGCACACAGAGGCTAAGTGACTTGCCAAGGTCACCCAATGCAACTGTGGCAGAGCAAGGACTTGAACCTGGGTTTCCCAAGTCTCATTTTAGCACCCTCTCCACTGCAATGTTCTTCCTCTCAGATAGGCTCCCAAGCCAGCTCATCCTATTGCAATTTTCACTGGTCACAATGAACAGAGGAGTCAGTTTTAGCTCTTGTGGAGCTCTCATTGATCTTGAGAGGCACTGAGGTGTGGATCTAGCACCCTTCAGGGTTAGGCCACCCCGAGAAAGCTGCCACAGAGAAAATGTGCTGGGTGAAACTCATGTGCTGTGGAGCAGGCCAGATAGGGATGTAAGAATGGTCCTTTGGGCCTTAAAATACACTATAATGTAAAGAGCCAGCAGGTCTCCACAGGGGTGGCTCTATGTATTTTGCCACCCCAAGCACGGCAGTCAGGCGGCTTTCGGTGGCATGCCTGCAGGCGGTCCACCAGTAACCTGGATTCGGCGGCATGCCTGTGGGAGGTCTGCTAGTAACGTGGATTCAGCGGCATGCCTGCGGGAGGTCCGCCAGTCCCGCGCCTTCCGCCGCCAAATTGCTGCTGAAGCCGCAGGACCGGCGGACCTCCTGCAGGCATGCCCCACCCTCAGGGCGACTGGCAGGCTGCCCCCCGCAGCTTGCTGCCCCAGGCACACGCTGTGCTGGTGCCTGGAGCCGCCACTGGGTCTCCAAAATCACACTGCTCCTGGAAATTGCTGTACCTTGTTGCACATAAGAACACTAGGACTGAAAGATCATGTGTTTACAAGGGGGAGCCTCCGGCATAACTGCAGGAGAGGGAAAGGTGTGTGTTGCACTCAGATTTCTTTGCCTTTAAGTCTCACAGTGGTTTCTTCCTTAGCCAGCAATACATATTTTTCTATGACCCTGCGGGTCTGCCCATATCATTCAATGCAAAGGGGAAATCATCATTGTTCTTCAATGACCCATCAAACTTAGCAGAATGGGAGAAGTACAGCTATAGTGCAACACTGGACTCAGATCCAGGGCAGGAAGAAGGTGCTGTCATTCTCAAAGGCAATTGTGTAGAGCTCACAGATCCCTAACCAAGATCGGGGCCCCACCATGCTGAGTGTTCGACAGTCCCCAGCCAAGATCTTTTGTCCTGGGTGCTGCACAGATCCCAACTGAGATTGAGCCTCCATTGTGCTGGGTGCTGCACAGATGTGTAGTTAGAGCTTCCCATATTGATTGACTCAGATCTCAAGACAAATCAGAATTTGTCTGTTGCCAAAGAAAGAGAAGAGAGGGAAGGTATGTGTACACCGCAATAAAACCTTGCGGCACCAAGTCTCAGAGCCTGGGTCAACTGACTGGAGCTTGCAGGGCTTGCACTATGGGGCTAAATATAGCAGTGCAGGTGTTCAGGCTTGGGCTAGCGATCAGGCTGTGAAACCTGGCAATGGGGGTGGGTCTCAGAGCCTGGGCCCCAACCCAAGCCCAATTGTCTACACTAGCGGTTCTCAAACTGTGGGTCAGGACCCCAAAGTGGGTCATGACTCCATTTTAATGGGGTCACTAGGGCCAGCATTAAACTTGCTGGAACCTCTGGCAGAAGCTGAAGCCTGAGCTCCACCCCTGCCCTGGGCACCGAGGCTCGGGCTCTGGCCTCCTCTTCCCGCACCTGGGGCAGCGGGGCCTGGGCTCCACCCCCACCTGGGGTCATTTAGTAACTTTGTTATCAGAAGAGGGTCACGGTGCAATGAAGTTTGAGAACCCCTCGTTTACACTAGTTTTGGCCCCTTGCCTCAAGCTCGAGTCAGTTGACCTGGGCTCCGAGACTGGGTTTTTTTGTGGCAGACGTACCCTCGGGGCAGGGCTGAGGAGTGAAGTGGGGGGCCTAGACAGGCAGGCACAGGCTTCTAGTCTGTCTCCTGCTACTGACCTTGGGCAAGTCCCTTTCCTCCTGGTGGCTTTGTTTCCCCTCCCCCTTTTTGGGGCATGGACTCTCTCTTGTGTGTCTGTGCAGGGCCTGGCCTGGCATGGCAGGGACTGCAATCTGAGTTGAGGTCTCTGAAACAGCGGCACGATTGGGTCTGGATCTTGAATGGTGCCTCTAGGTAGCACTATCATGCTATTAAATAGCAGTAATAACCAGTGGCCATTATTAGAGTCCCTTCTTTCTCCATCATGCCATTTTGTGGCACTGAGAAGCACCCTGTGGCAGCAGGATCACAAAATTCTTTGAGGTACCTGAATGAGGGTGAGATTTTCCTGAATGCCCCTCCCTAAAATACTGAGCAAACCATGCCATTCTCCGTCTCCCATTTGAAACATTTCTCAGCAGGCACTGTGGCGCTTTCCCCCACACTGCACCTTCATGCATAGCAGGAGCTGCCTGTGAACATCCTCAAAGCCACCTTGCTGTCCTTCCACCCTTGTTAGCCCCCATTTGCTGTGTACTGCAAAATGTTCCCCACGGGCTGTGCAGCTGTTGAGCTGCGAGTGCTGCTGAGTGTGCAGATTACAACCATTTCATTGGTTCCCTTTGCTCTTCCTGTCTCTTGGTTTAATTCTGCCGGTGGTTATGATCTAACATCAAGGCTTTATCTGCTCACCCAAGTTGTGCCGTGCCTGGCTAGTTAAAGTGGTGCAGCTCCCTAGTGTAGACACAATTATACTGGGATTGATGTGCTTTCGGACTGTATAGCTATTCCCTAAACTGTACCAGGATAAGGCACCTTTATCTTGGTATAACTGCATCCACACTAGGAGCTGTGCCAGTATAACTAGATCAGTTAAAAATATCACCCCCTGCATTGCTTATAGCAGGACAAAGGCTGGGTGTAGACCTGGCTGTTGACTGCAAGGTCTTTGAGTCAGGGAACAGTCTCTTTGTTCCATTTGGACAGTACCCAGCAGAATGGGGTGATGGCTCATTGGCACTACCACAGTGCAGCCTAAGTGGGATCTGAGCTGTGAGAAGTCGTGGGTGCTGAGTGCCGTCCTGGCAGCACTGCACTCACATCCTGAAGCCATTTGCCTGATCAAAGATGGCAGCACTGGCTGTGTCTCTGTATAAAAGCACTACTTGATGTTCCATTGCCCCCGCAGATCAAGTGAACCCAGATGTCAGATATAAACTTCACTGGGACGGCGGAAGCCAAGAAGATGATCCAGACACTTGGGAGCAGACGCTGTTGCTCTTCCTCTTTCTCCACTACTCAGATCAGTTTCAAGATAAGCCACTTTACGATTTCTGTATGTATAAAATTACTTGACTTCTTTTCTAGGGCAACATCCCAGCCCAAATCTTGGGCTTGTCTTCCCCTAGAGGCTGGAAACAAAAACTGCAGTGTTGTATATGATTAGTTCCTAGAGCCTCCAACCAAGATCCGGGCCCCTATTGTGCCAAAAGCTGCTGTCATGGTATAATTCCCCACTCTGAACCTTAACGTCCAAAAGATGGGGTACCAGCATGAATTCCTCTAAGCTCAATTACCAGCTTAGTACTTGTAGCACTGCCACCAACCAGGAATTCCAGTGCCTGGTACACTCTGGTCCCCCCCAAAACCTTGCCCGGGGACCCCCAAGACCCAGTTCCTCTGGATCTTAACACAAGGAAAGTAAACCCTTTCCCTCACTGTTGCCTCTCCCAGGCTTCCCCTCCCTGGATTACCCTGGAAGATCACTCTTGATTCAAACTCCTTGAATCTTACAACAGGGAGGAAAATTCACCTTTCCCCCTCCTTCTCTCTCCCCCTCCCAGACTCTCCCTGAGAGAGAAAGTAATCCTAACACAGAGAGATATTAACCTCTCTCCACCCCTTCCCTCCTTTCTCCCCACCAATTCCCTGGTGAATCCAGACCCCGTCCCCTGGGATCTCACACCAGAATGAAAAAAACAATCAGGTTGTTAAACAAGAAAAGCTTTTAATTAAAGAAAGAAAAAACAGTACAAATTATCTTTGTAAATTTAAGATGGAATATGTTACAGGGTCTTTCATCTATAGACACTGGGAATACCCTTCCAGCCTAAGTATACAAGTACAAAGTAAAATCCTTTCAGCAAAATACAAATTTGAACTCCTTCCAGCCAAATACACATTTGCAAATAAAGAAAACAAACATAAGTCTAACTTGCCTTATCTACCTAGTACTCACTATTCTGGACATATAAGAGACTGTATAAAAGAGATTGGAGAGAAACCTGGCTGCACGTCTGGTCCCTCTGAGCCCCCAGAGTGAACAACCACCAAACACTAACAGCATACACAAAAACTTCCCTCCCTCAAGATTTGAAAGTATCCTGTCTCCTGATTGGTCCTCTAGTCAGGTGACAGCCTGGCTCACTGAACTTGTTAACCCTTTACAGTCAAAAGAGACATGAAGTACTTCTGTTCTATTAACCCTTAACTATCTGTTTATGACAGCTGCACAGACCCCGACTGAGATCAGTGTCCCAGTGTGCCAGGTGCTGCACAGACCCCACCAAGATGGGGGTTCCTGGCGTGGCAGGCACTGCAGCGGCTGCAGATGAGATGGGGATTCCTGGCATGTCAGACACTGCACCAGCTCCAAAGGAGGTGGGGGTCCCCGGTGTGCTGGATGCTGTACAGAACCCAGTGCAGTGCTACGGGGCACTATGCTACTGGGAACATGAGAGAGCCCTGTTGCAGGGCTGCCCAGAGGATTCAGGGGGCCTTGGGCAAAACAATTTTGGGGGCCCTTTCCATAAAAAAAAGTTGCAATACTATAGAATACTATATTCTTGTGGGGACCCGTGCAGGGCCCAGGGCCTGGGGCAAATTGCCCCGCTTTCCCCCCGCTCTGGGCAGCCCTGCCCTGTTGCTGTTGCAGGGTTTGTGGAGCACTTGGAAGGACAGGGCCCTGCTCTCACTCAGGATCTGTGCAGCACCTGGCACACTGGGGACCTGGTCTTGGTTGGATCCTTGGGGCAACTCTGCAACATAAATAATAACTGATTTGCCTTTGGGATTTGACCTGTTTTTTGACTCCTTGGATCATCATCGCCTAAAAATGACTCTTCCCTAAGCAAACCAAACCCAATGTAAACGAACCCCGAACTGTTGTGACTCAGGGACCCGGCACATGATTGCATCCCATATGGACCAGATTCTCCTGTGCAGCCAGGAGACAGTGAAGCATGGAGTCCAGGCTGTCATTGACGCAATGCTACAGGAGCACTGCAAGAGAGGGAAGGTAGGAGCTTGCATTGGTATGTGTATTAGGCAGCACAGACCCCATGGATCTGAGATCACAGGGTCAACTCTTCTATCCGGGCTCCTCTCTCCATCCTCTCTGAGCCTGCTGTTGTATCGGGGTGAGTTTGGCTCTTGCCTGCTCTTTCTGTTCTCATTGTTTTATTACTGGGTCTAGTTGGCTTCACCACGTATCCTGCAGCCAGACTCCTCTGAACTGTGGTCTCAGGTGATGTTGCCAGCTCAGCAGCATAGGATTTGGTAAGGACTTGGATTGGAAATGTTTGTGCAAAACTTCAAGTTCCACAAGAAGTGGTGTGGGTGACTCAGCAGGAGCTGCTCCCTCTTCTGAGTCAGTGAGCTGCTGCCAGCACTGTGCTTCAGAGAGAAGGATGAGGGAGCCCTCCTTTGGAGTCAGTACTGAGCCCAGTGTGGCATTAGGGCATGCTATGCTCCATGGAACGGTGCCAGGCTCTCAGTGGGGGGGGCGGGCTGTCCTCTTGGAATTAGTCGCAACCCCAGTCCTCTAGTGCTGTGCTAGGCGATGCTGTACTGCTGTGGGTAACACTATCTGAAAGATACATAAACCTGCTAGATGGCAGGGTGTTTTTCCTAGGTGTCAGGCTGATCCCCCTAGGTGCTGAGCCAATTCCAGTAGGACCACATCCCATTCCGCCCTCCTAAGTTTCCCCACCACAGGATTTGCCTTGGTTTTCTGATCCATCCCTGGGTGGCCAGGTGGAGGGGTGTCGACGGAAATGGAAATGTACAGTAAAATGTAGTTTGTCCTTCCCAGAACCAGCGGAGGTTGAAGCTGTCCCTGCCCATCATCCTAGGTGCCATTTCCAGCGTGGTGTCCAGCAGCACTAACAGCCAGTTCAGACGGGAATGTCTGCAGAGTTTGCAGGTAACTATTGTATATGTGGTGGATTTGTTAGGATACTGTTATAATTCTCCATGAGAGGCAGCATGGTCCAATGACTAGCCGTGCTGATTCAACTGGAACCCAGGGCTACTGGGATCTATTTATGGCTCAGCCACTGACCTGCTGGGTGATCTTGGGCAAGTCCCTTCCCCTCTTGGGACCTCAGTTGCCCCTCCCACCTTTTGTCTATTTAGATTGTGAGCTCTTCAGGGGAGGCACTCTATCTCACTATGCGTCTGTGCAGGGCCTGACACAATGGGGCCCCAGTCTCACTTGGGGTCAGGGCAGCTCCTGGCAAGACAGGGCCCCCAGTCTTGGTCAGGGCCTGTGCAGCATCTGGCATAACGATACCCTGATCTCAGTTGGAGTCTGTGCAACTCCCAACAGAATTAGATGCTGATGAAAGTTGTAGTCTTCCAGGGCTACTATAATATTAATAATGTCATGAGATGAATCACCAGATGGCACTGTCACACAGTCTTCCAAGTTGTTTTTGTCGGCTGTGAGCAAGTTTTTAGTATTTGAAGAAATGTTGTGATACTAGTGTTGTGATGCCACAGTTCTTGGAGAGATGTCATGGCAGGTGGCAGAGAGTTTGCTGTGTGCTCTGTTCTCTGGATTTGGAGGCAACTCTTGGGGCTCCATTGCTCCCCCCCCGAATTCTGCTCCCCCTCAGTACAGAAATGAAAACCTCATCATTAGATGAAGTGCTGTTGTAGTGCTTGTAAGGGTAAGTGTAGCTTAAGGCCTCTTGCAATCCATGGAGGCATGAGAACTTTTCAAAGAAGATGTCTCAAGAATCCAATGCACCTTTCCCCAGGTGACTGGATTCTATTAATGTGTGCAGGTTTCAGATACCCCAGAGCTAATGGCAGCCATTCAAACAGCGTTTGAAAATGTCACTCGGAAGCGACTGATGCCCAATGGCACATGCAGCATCACAAAAGTAAGTCAGTTTCACCCTGTGGCTCCCTCTTTGAGGCCTTGTATGCTGATGTGTGTCTATCTGTCACCATACATATCCACCCACCCACCAACTCCATGCTCATGACCATGATATGTGAGCACCTCTTAGTCATCAGAGATAGCAGAGATGGAAAGCTACTGAATCCCATGTGGCCAGAGTCCCTACAGACTATTCCCTGTGGATTGTTCCATCAGAAATGGAGACATTCCACATCAGATCCCATCTACCCCATCCCTCTCTGGGATTCAGGGTAGGATTACCCCCCTGTAAATTATCTCCCAGGGCCTTGTCCAGCCTGGTTTTCAATGCCCTTCAGTCTTATATTAGAAAAATATCTTCATCCTGCTATCACCTGCTTCTGGGAAAAAAAACGTTACTCTCTTTTATTGTAACTGTTGTTCTGCAAGATATAGGTGTAGACCTCTACTCCACTCGGGTGCATGTGCACCCAGCACTCAGAAGCCAGAGAACTTTCCCTAGCAATAATCACAAGGGTGGTGCTTATGCCCTACGTCCCCTTAGTCCTTCCCCAAGATGTTTTAGGGCTCCAACCCCCCTCAGTTCCTTCGCACCAAACATTAAATGGTAACACTGCAGTGCAGAGGAGACAGAGGGTGGATCATGGAAGACACCCTTTCACCCACATCTCGAAGAACAAGAGTTACAGTCCAGGTAGGCAATCACTCTTCTTTGAGCGGGTGCAGATGTGTATTTCACTCAGGGGACTCACAAGCCAAGTTAGGAGGCAGGGCTCAGAGCCTACTTAAAGAATGACTGCAGCACTTGCCTTCCCAAAATTTGCATCTGATCTAGATGCAGCCCTAATAGCATAATGCTTGGTAAAAGTATGTATGGCAGATCAAGGAGCTGCCCTGTAAATGTCCAGTATCGGAACATAATTGAGAAGTCTGATTCATATTGCTTGGGCCCTTTTGTTCAGGCTGTTCTTTTGTGGTATGTATACCAAGCTCAGCCCTCTCTGTAGGCAGCACATATGTAAGTGAGCGTGTTTTACTACAAAGGTGGTGGCCGCCATACGTCCCAGTAGTTGAAGGCAAGTGTATACAGATACCCGTGGGCTGTTTTGTGATCACTGCTATGAGAGTGGTCAGTGCACAAATCTGGTAATTGGTAATGATGCTTTGGCCTCTACGGAGTCTAGGTGTGCTCCGATGAAGTCCAATTGTTGTACTGGTTTTAGAGTAGATTCAGTTTCTTAATTTATAACCTTAGGGTGTGAAAGAGGGTGACAGTCCGCTGGGTAATATTTATTGTTTCTGTTTGAGTAGGTCCTTTCAGTAGGCAGTTGTCTAGGTATTGGAAGATCAATATTCCCTGTCTGCACAAATGCACCACTACTACTGCTAGGGTTTTGGTAAAAACTCCCAGGGCTGTCAAAAGTCCGAAAGGTAGCATTCTGTATTGGAAATAGTCTTTCCTTATTGTGAATTGTAGGAACCATCTGCATGCAGGATGGATGGTAATATGAAAGAATGCCTCTTGTAGGTCAAGTGGTGAGAACCAGTCCTCCTTTTCCAGCGCTGGGATAATTGAGTTTAGTGTGACCATCTGTGGGTATGGACAAACTTGTTGAGTTTTCTAAAATCTAATACGAGTCTCAATCCACAGTTTTTGTTTTGAGTCAGGAAACAGTGGAAATAAATTCCCTTCCCCTTGTGTTGGAACTTGTTCCACAGCACCTAGTTGTAGACGATTATTAACTTATTGTCCTAGAAGGTGCTCAGGGGAAAGGTCCCTGAAGAGGGACAGGGAAGGGGGATGAGTAGGTGGAATGGAGATAAAAGGGATGGTATAACCTGTGTGGATGATCTCTAATACCCAGTGGTCTGTGGTGATGGAGACCCACATATGATAAAATGGTCATAGCCAATGACCAAAGGTCTGGGTTGTTCTTAATATTGGCGCTGACTGTTGGGGGAGGTCAGTCAGACCCTTGACCAATGTTTCAAAATTGCATCTTGGCTGATGGTGCTTGGGACACCACAGACTGAGACTGGGAAAGATGACGTCTCTGTAGTCGGTGTCTTTGTCTCTGGTTGTCGAATTATCTCTGTTGTTGTTGCAAAGTATTGTCTCTGTTGCGGGAGTATGGCTGGTATCTCCTCCTTCTCTTTGGGGTTGTGTAAATGCCAAGTGTTCTTAGAGTAGCTCGTGAGTCCTTCATGGAACGTAGGACCTCATCTGTCTTGGCGGAGAACAATTTATCCCTATCAAAGGGAAGGTCTTCTACCTTAGTTTGAAGTTCCCTCAGGATGCCCAAAGAATATAGTCATGAAGTTCTGCACATTACTATTGCTGTTGCTGTTGTGCATGCGGCTGTGTCTACAACATTGAGGAATGCTTTGGGTGCTGTTCTGGCTAAAAGCTGTCCCTTGTTAATGGTGGCTTGGAATTATTACTTCTTATCCTCTGAGATTTCATCGAGGAAATTGTTCAGTTTAGCGTAATTATCATGGTCGTATGTTGCTAGAAACACTGTGTAGTTGGCCGTGTGGAATTGCGGACTTGCCAAAGAGTAGACTTTCCACCCAGATAGATTTAATTTCTTCCAATCCTTGTCTTGGGGATGGATCAGGATTGCAGTTGTTCTCCCCATTGGTTGGCTCCATCCACCACTAAGGGTGGGCTGGGCTGGGGGTGCGAGAAGAGGAAGTCCATGCCTTTATTTGTTACATAATACTTTCTGTCTGCATGGTTTGCAAGTTGGAGGGATGGTGGAGGGTGTTTGCCACACTGTTTCTGCTGGTTCCATCAATGCATCTGTGACACTGTATGGAATACGGGACACACTTTATGATATTGATACCAATATTATAAAATTGCAAGAAATCTGACCAGAGATGCCATGTAAGGTATCTGTGAAAATTTATGATTTGCCAAGTATGATCATCTTGTTTATATGTTTGTATCACTTTGTATTGTGAGTTATAGACGTGTATGGTTGTGACATTCCCCTCTGGTGTTATTTAGACTGGTGATTTGCTAGGTCTCTCCAATCATTGACTCTGGGAGCCAGCCTTACCCTGCTCTGCTGTGAGAACCCCCACTCCTGGGTTGTTCACACTCAGCCTCTGGCATGTAAGCTGCTCCCAGCTATTTGCAAGTGAATGACACTAGCCAATATCTCTGGTCCCAGACACAACCCTAGGAACCTCCATCTTGCAGTGTCCAGTTATGCCTGCTGAACGCCGCAAGCTTATTTGAGTTCATCAGTTTAACAAAGAAATTGATATGTACCAGGCTTGTTGTCCCAAGGGGAGCCTCTGACACACTTCCAATCAAATGCACTGCTTCAGGTAGAGCAAACAGACAAATTTATTAACTATAAAGATAGATTTTAAATGATTAAAAGTCAAAGCATAACAAGTCAGAGTTAGTTACCAGAAGAAAATAAAAGATAAGCACACAGTCTAAACTCTCAACCCTACTAGTCTGGGCAGCAACTAGATTAAGCATTTTTTACTCACCCCACTGGATATTGCAGTCCTTAATATACAGGTTTGTTCCTTAGACCTGGGCATATCTCCTGTGCTGGAGTCTTGTCTTTTCTTCTCAGTGTCTTGGTTGCTTGCAGCACAGGAGAATTGCCTCTGGGGAGCTAATATCTGGTTGAGTCCTCAACTTACAGCATGTTTTAGTGACCATCATACAACACAATTCTCATGACTTCATATGCATTAAATGATACACATATATGGATAGAGAAATGACTTTCAGCAGATCATAACCTTTCCCCTGATACCTTACAAGGCATGCTTTATATGTAAGATCATGATTATATGAAAATGAGGAATATGGGGGTTACAGTATGCTCACCCAAGGTATAGAATGTCACAATGGTATGTCTGTCTTTCAAAACTTGTGCTGTGTTTCTGGGTCACACCCCCAGACAGATTGGCATCAACAGTGCCTAGCCTGTTCGATGGCCCATCAAGGGTCACCAGCTGTAGAAACAACCCATTGAAAGAAGCCAGGGGCTACACCTTATGAGTCAGCAGGACTTGTAGGACATGCCTATGGACAGGAGACTCCAAGATTTTTTCCATGCTCTGTGCTATGAGTTTGTGTTTGGGACAAAGGAAATACTAAATACATGGCAAAGGATATAAAAGACAGCTACATCATCTCCATCTTGTCTTCAGTCCTGCTTCCCACCTCTGGAGTAATTTCTCTACAAACTTAAGCTGCTCTGAATGACCCATCCAAGCTGTGGATGTGTTCCAGAGGGACTTTCAAGCCAGCAAATTCACCAATTCTGCTAAGAACCTGAAGTCTCTGTATGTATCTGATTGCGTTACCATTTAAAATCTCTCTTCTTGTTCTCTCTTTTTTCTTTATAATAAACCTTCAGTTTTAGACACTAAAGGATTGGCTGGCAGCGTGGTATATTGGGTAAGATCCAAACTAATATTGACCTAGTAACGTGGCTGACCCTTTGGGGTTAGAAGAACATTTTGCATAGTGAGTAGAGTTTTTAAATAACTTCTCACTGTACTGGACCTATGTGCTGATTGGGAGCTAGAGAACTGGAATGCAGTAAAGGGGGCTGTGAGATTTATTTTTTCAGCTTCTTGATAACCAGTGTGGGGGATCAGAAGCACAGTTTGTGACTCGTTGGGGAGTTTAACTTCAGTGTTAACCACCAGTTTTGGGAGTCTCTGCTCTTCCTTTTGCAGCCTGAACAAAAACCTAACACTAATACCAAAAGTCCAGCACTTCTTACAATGGTGGACAAATCCAGGAAACGTATGCTCAGGTACCGTATTCCAGCAGGATCCACCATCCATAGCGATCACAACAGATGCCTCACCGATTGGCTGGAGCACCCACTTAAACCAACATACAGTCCAAGAGAAGTGGTCTCCCTCAGCGACACATTTACACATCCACCTGCTTGAATTATGCATGGTTCGCAATACATGCAACCATTTCCTCCCAATAATACGGAACAAAACAATAAGAGTCATGATGGACAACACTGCATGTATGTTCTACATAAACCGACAGAGTGGAGCACGCTCTCTCTCCCTATGCACAGAGGCCATAAAACTATGGATCACCATTACAGCATCATACCTCCTGGGTCAGCAGAACATGACAGCAGACACATTAAGCAGACAGTTTCCCCCAAGAACATGAATGGGAACTGAACAACAACATAACAACACATATTCCACATGTAGGGGTTCCCACACATCGACCTATTCGCAACAGCATGAAACAACAAATGCCCAAGGTTTTGGTCACTAGCAGGACTGGGAACACAATTCCTAAGGGATGTCTTCCTCATCAGATGAAACACACTTCTCCTTTAGCATTCCCACTGACTCAGTTAATCTCCAGGGTAATACATAAGATATGAAACAACGAAGCCAAGGTCATACTTATAGCCCCGACATGGCCCAGACAGACATGGTTCCCATCCCTGAGATGCATGGTGATCTGCGCACCATATCCTCTCCCGCTGCAATGGGATCTTCTCAAACAAGATGAAGGTCGAGTCCTCCATCCAGACCTGGAGAAACTTCACCTGAAGGCATGGCTCCAACACAAAGAATTAACCTGCTTGGAACAGGTTAAACAGGTGTTAAACAGCAGAAAGACATCCACTTGTGCAACATACCTACAGAAATGGAAGAGGTTGTTCATGTGGTGCAGAAACACATTACTGCACTTACAGCACCACTTCATTTGATCTTGGAGTACTCTTAGAACTGAAACAATCAGGATTACCTGATTGTATGGTTAAAGTACACCTAGCAGCCATACAGGTCTGTCCCGTCTTACGCTGGGGTTACGGTCTGCGGTCAGCACATAAAGCGAAAACCGCGTATAGTCAAAATTACATTGAGTGTAATGGCGGGCGGAATCGCCTGCACTACAGGAACAGTGTTTAAATTGTTATTTTTCTCTTTTTTTTTTGTTTTTTGTTTTGTTTTTGCTGACCCTGTAAAGCTGAATTTGCGCATGTTAAATGCGCAGAAGATGCGATAGACCTGTAATTGCTTTCCATCATAAGATCAATGGTGTCTCAATATTCACACACCCGATCACAGAGCATTTCCTCACAGGTATAACCCAGAAATACTCAACCCCGCACCAGCATGGGATCTAAACCTGGTCCTTAGAAGCCTTACCAAAGCACCATTCGAACCACTCACGACTTATTCTTTATTACACCCCTCAATGAAGGTAGCATTCCTGGTAACGATTACTTCTGTGCAAAGAGCAAGTGAAATAGCATCTCTCATGGCCCATGTTCCATCTACCATATTCTTCAAAGACAAAGTGACACTAAGACCACACCTAAAATTTGTCCCCAAGGTATCATCATCCTTTCATCTCAACCAACCAGTTCACTTACCTACCTTTTACCCTAACCCGCATGGGACTACAGAAGAGACAATCCTACACTCTCTAGATATTAGACGTGCATTTGCATTTTACCTAGATAGAATGAAACTATTCAAAAAATCACAGAGACTGTTCATCTCCACAACTGAACGATCAAAGGGATCTGCAATATCAAAACAAAGACTTTCAAAATGGATCTCCAGTTGTAGCCACCTATGCTATCAACAACAAAAAAGGGAACCCCCAAAGGGGATCAGAGTCCATTTGACGAGATCAATATCGGCCTCAGACTTTTTGAATAATGTGCCACTCACAGAGATATGTTGAGCGGTGCATTCGAACACACATTCATTAATCTCTACGCAATAATGCAAAGTTCAGGGCTCAGATACAATACTAGGCTGAACAGTGCTAGCGTCAACTAGGCATTCAACTCCACAGCCCATTAATCCACAGTAGGGCACTGCTTTACAGTCACCTGAAGTGCAGCATCCACAGGGACAGCACACAAAGAAGAAGAGAGGGTTACTCACCTCGTGCACTAACTGAGGTTCTTGGAGATGTGTCCCCCTGTGGGTTTCCCACTATCCACCTTCCTCCCCTCTACTTCGGAGTTTGCATTAAAGACTCCGTGGTAGAAAAGGAACTGAAGGGGTCAGGCCGTGCACATGCTAGATGAAGTGCTAATAGCACTGCGAGACAGCTGCTGCGCATGCACATCCTGACCAGGCATTGCTACTGAAAATCTCCCATCAAACAGCACCAGGATGCACCGACACCTGAAGTGAAGCACCCACAGAAATACTCATCTCGAAAAACCTCAATTACTACACAATGTGAGTAACTCTCTCATTTGTCTCTTCTGAGATATGCTGTTACTGTAGACAGGTGTTTGGTAAATACCCAGGGAGCTAAGGACAAGCCAAAGAGAAGCATGGTGTACTGATAACGCTGATCTGTCATTACAAATCTCAGAAACTACTGTGGCTTGAGAAAATCACTACATGGAAGTAAGCATCCTGAAGATTGATGGCAACAAGCCAGTCGTGATTCAAAATGGGGAGAATAGTAGTTAGCGTGACAATGTGGAATCTCATGTAATTGATGTACTTGTTGAGACGCAGGCTGAGTATAGATCTCACCCTCCTCCCTTGGACATGGAGAGCAGGAAGTACTATGAGTAGAATCCCTTTCTCCAGTTCCAAAGGGGAACCTCCTCTCTGGCCCCTGAAACCTGGAAAGAGCGTGCAAAATCTTATCTAACTATTAAATAATAAACTAAACTTAAGGGTACTGCTAAGCTAGCCACAACTATATACAGAAAAATCACAGCGCTGTGGAATAAAACCTGAGGGGAAAAGAGTCTGAGCACTCTGACTCAAGCCATGGGAGATGAGAAGGAACTAGGGAAGGATGTAGTGAAGCCCTTAAATATCCAGGGGAGCAGGGTCGGCTTTAGGAAGTGCGGGGCCCAGTTTGAACAGTTTCGACAGGGCCCTGGCAGGGATGACTTAAAAAAACAAAACAAACAAAAAATGTGGAGCTTGTACTCACCGGGCGGTGTTCCGAGTCTTTGGCGGTGGGTCCTTCACTCACTCCAGGTCTTCGGTGGCACTGAAGGACCCGCCGCCAAAGTGCCGCCGAAGACCCGGAGCGCCACCGGGTGAGTAAAAATTAAAAAGGCACCTCTAGCCAGGGAAAGGATTCTCACTGTGGGTGCTGGCCCTCTTAGGCGTGGGGCCTGATTCTGGGGAATTGGTGGAATAGGCCTAAAGCTGGCCCTGCAGGGGAGAGGCTAAGGGGTCAGGTGGTGCAAGTGCTGCCCCATGTGTACTGTTAGGTAAAGTTCTCTGGCTTTGGTGCACTGGGCACACACTGACCTGAGCAGAATACATGTCTGCAACCACTCTGTGGGATAGCTACCCAAAATGCACTTGTACTGCCAGGCATGCTGCCGAGAGCACCGTGCTTGTCTGTGGGGAGCAGTGCAGTCAGTTCTGCATGACTGCTTTTGCATCAGTTCAGCCTCCCCTACCCAGTTCTCCAGTGTAGCCAGGTTGGCAGAACTGTCCCCTGCTCATCAGACTTAATGAGGGTAACTTTCAACAGCAGGTACCTGAAGATGCCAACCCAGCTTGGCTCACTGCGTGTGACTTACCAACAGCTGGCCAGAAGCTAGCACAGGAAGAGGCATCTGACAGCATCAATTCTGTGAATTCAGAGCCGGGTAAGACAATGTGCAGAGGACACACATTGCCTCTGAACACACACAGAGCTACCCAGACGCCCCACAAATGCTCTTTCCGGTAACCACACTGGGGCTTGGATCCAGCCACCTTTGTACTAGAAAAGTAGATAAACAGGCCAGCAGTTCATAGAACAACCACAATCATATTGCCTGTTATTCTTTGCATGACTGAGTTAGGGTCCTGTAGATGAGCAGACTCACCCCCACAGCGCCTCCTGCTGGTGTCTTCCAGGGAATTAGCTCAATCCAGCCTGGAGCACCCTCTGCAGGCCAGTAATCCACCTTATAGCTACTGGCCCCCGTGTCCCTCCCAGGACCCCGGTGCCTCTTTTAACTGGGTCTTCCCTCCCTGAGGAACCCCCAATTCACTATCCGCACTTTGCCTCAGAATTGGCTACTGCCCAGTCTCCATCTGTCCCCCGTTTACTGGGGCAGACTGCAGTATCAGCCACTCATCATAGGCAAAGGGGTTTGGACCTGCTGCCTTTGCCTACCCCTGGGTTGCCCCCTGCAACTCCTAGTACCTCTGGACCTTTAGGTTAGGCCACAGCCTGGGGCTTTCTAGGCAGGAGCTCCCTGCAGCCAAGCCCTTCTCCCTCTACAAGGTTCATTGCCTCTTACAGGGGCCAGCTGGGCCTGATTGGGACCTGGCCACAGCTGGGCCTGCTTTCTCCCAATCAGCCCAGGCTTCTTGTCCCAGCTACAGTCCTCCTCCTGGGCTGTTTTAAGCCCAGAAGGGCAGGAGCAGGGGACCACCCTAGTACAGGCCCCTATTGTGCCAGGCTCTGCACAGACCCTCCCTGACTGAGATCAGACTCACATCAGACTGAGTACTGAGGAGCCCAACAGCGAGAGACAATCAGAATAGACATAAGGTGAGAGAGGAAACAGAGGTACCGAGGGGGGAAGAGACTTGCCCAAGGCCATGCCGCAGGCCAGTGGCAAAGCTGGGAACAGAGCCCAAGAGTCCTGTGCCCTGTTCCCTGGGCTGGGCTGTCTCTACCCTTAACATCCCTTAATATCTTATTCCTTTCTCTAACCCCCTCGCCCTCCCTTCCCCACTGAGCAGCCCCATGATGGCTCTGAGATAATTTTCCTGTGCAGTTTCCATTTCCCTTACCACAGCACTGGAGTTGATTGAATGGCCTGCTCTTGTCTGCATTTACACATGCTCACAGTGGATTTTGCCTACCATTTGTCCATAGATTTCATGGCCAGAGACCATTCTGATAATTGCGCATGACCTCCTGCATCAAACAGGCCAGAGAACCTCACCCAGTGATTCCTGCATTCAGCATCGATCTAGTGGTGGAGCTAGAACATACCATTCAGGGAGACATCTGGCTGGATTTAAAGCTGCTAAGGGATGGAGAATCCCAACCAAGGGGAGCTGCCCCAATAGGGAATCTCCCTCCTGGCTAAACATTTTCCCCTTATTCCTCGTGTGAATTTATTCAGCCTTACAGCTGCTGGCTCTGCTCAGTCTGTGTCTACCAGATTCACGAGCCCCCCTAGGATTACATGTGGCCTTTGACGAGCCTGGCAAAGAGGTCCCATTTGCCTACAGAACGGTATCAGACACAGGGTAACTAGCTCTGCAGCATTTCCCAGCGATAGAACAGTATAAAACAGTTATCGCGAGAGCATCATGTTCATTTTATGTTTACAGCCTCTCTGGAGGACAGAGCTGACTTGTGGGGAGAAATGAGTGAAACTAAGAGGAGGAAGACAGCAACCATGGAGAACAATGCAGGTGGGGCTCTGGAGCAAGAGCCACTGAGTGGCTTGCAGGAGAGGACAGACGATCTCATGACAGACTTTGGCAGCCAACTGAGTTTTTGCCTGTGGAGTCCCAAGGAAGGAGCAGATGCCAGCATGTTCCTAGGTGAAAGAGAGGAGGGCTTTACAGCTGTATCAGAGGACAGAGCCAGCAGCAGCGAGAATCTGTGGCAGGTTGGTCAGGGAAGAAGCTCTCCAGAAATCAAACTTGGTTTGAGTAAAAGGGAAGGGTCAAACTGGATGGCACTCACAAGGCCATGTTCTCCAGCACTGAGGGGTGGTGTGGCCTGGAGGAAGGAGCGTGGGCTTCAAAATCAATTGGTGCTGAGTTCTAATGTGTCTTCCCTCTCTACCTCACTTTCCCTGTCTGCAAAATGGGGATAACACTAACCCAGCTACCAGAGGGAGCTGTGGCTACAGGTAAGAATGCGTGGAAAGCATTTTGAGAGGCTTAGATAGAAGGGATAAGGATTATCAATCAGGAGTGATACGTCAACATGGCTATGGGGATTTCTTTTAAAAAATCCTTCTAGATTATGCAAAAGTCTGGGTTTGGTTTTCAGAGGAGAGCAAGGTGGGCTGGGAGTGTGGAGCTCAAAGAAGGGAGTGGAGGAGGGCCTAGTGGGTTAGAGCACAGGTGCAGGGACTGGGAATCAGGACTCCTGGGTTCTAGTCCCAGCTCTGAGAGGGGAGTGAGGTCTAATGGGGAGGGGGGAGCCAGGATTCCAAGAGCCCACTGAGATCTGTGGGAATCACATACATTTCATATCTTGACCAATGGGGCCCTGTTTAGCCTAAGGGAAAGACTGGAAATTCTTTGGGGTGGGGAGACTTCCATTTGCTGTTTGAAAAAGGCACCAGTCATTTGTGGTGCCAGGCTCTTGGTAGCCCAACATAAGGGGCCTGAATTTGAGGGTGATGGCCAAGCACTGTCTGGAAATCAGGGTCCTTACAGCATCTCTAGTTGGATGCTCAAAATATGAGGCACCTGAGGTCACTCTGCTTTGGAAGAGTTTGGCCTGGATGTGTGAGCAGTACCTGGCATTGGAGGACATGAGCTCCAGGTGCTGCTGTAACCTCCCTCACCAGTGGGGAGGCTTCTCTGCTCCTGTCTAGTCACAGACCAACGCCTGTTTGTATTTATCCCACAGGGTGACCACTTGTGGCTGCAAGAGATTTCCAACCTTTCTGAATGGACATCCTGATATGGAGATGCCCTTAGCCGAGGGTATGAGAACAGCTGTGCTCCGCCTTCAGACAACACCAAATAAAGACCATCCATTCAATGGGGTTCTTGTTCTTTATTGTTGGATGTCAGTAAGGCCTAGGAGCCCCGATATGCACAAGGACACCTCTGTGCTAGGCACTGTACAAAAATGGAACAGTTTGTCCCTTGCCTCAAAGAGCTGACAGTCTTGTATTAGAAGGAGGGAGGGCAGATGGCTCTGTGGTCAAGGGACATGACGGTGGTGCAGGACTCCTGAGTTCTTCTTTGAGTATGTCCCGTGGGAGCTCCACCATAGGATGTTTGTGCCTGTGTGCTCTTGATTGAAGACTGCAAAGTAGTGCTCACAGGCCTGCCCCTGTGCAGAACACCTCATGCTGGGTGCTGGGCTCAGGTCCTCCTCAACTGCTGGCAGCTCAAGACAGTCTTTGCTGTTGGTTTCCCACTTTTCTTCCTTTATTTTTGTTTCATAGTTATTTACTTTTATTTATTTATTTATTTTTTGTGGAGGGGGTTTTCTGCCTCTGTCTTCTGGAACCTTTGTTTGTGCTGGAGCACAATTTGCTATGCCTAAGACCCCAAGGTTTAAGCCCTGACAGACCTGCTACAAGTTTTTTCCCCAACAGTGATGGACATCTGAGTTGCCTATAGTGTTTGGGGGACTCCCATATCCCCTCAGGCTGAATAGCCTGCTCTGCCGGTGCCACAACAGGTCCAGTGGCACCAGGCTCCTTGGTTGGCAACGTGGTACCAAAGGGCCCTGTGGCCCCCAACGCAACCTCTGGTGGTGGCTCACTCCGTGGCCAGAGCCTTGGAGAGACCGTCAGCCTCCCTATCTCAGCCTCCCAGGAAGGAGTCGGTGGGCGTTCATCTCTGGTTCCATGCCCGGAGGGTGACCAAGTGGTGGGACTCCAGCACAGGTGGGTACGCAGAGTACTGCACCCCCACCCTCATCCTCCCCAATGAGGTGATTATGGCCCCTGCTCCATCTGTTCCACAGGAGGACTCTATGGCCTGCCAGGAACTATTGAAAAGGGTGGCATTGAGCCTCAACTTTCAAGCCGAGGAGGTGGAGGAACCCTCGAACTCCCTCTTCAACGTCCTATCCACCTCGGTGCCGGGCAGGGTGGCTCTCCCACTCCATGAAGGAGTGGTGAAAATTTCAAACACCTTGTGGCAAACCCCAGCTTCCTTGCCCCCCATCTCTAAGAGGGCGGAATGGAAGTACTTTGTGCCTACTAAGGGGCATGAATACCTGTACACCCAGCCTGCTCCTGAGTCGGTCAACCACAGGGAGAGGCAGGGCCCACCAGGCCCTACTCCGAAAAATAAAGACTCAAGGAGGCTGGACTTATTCAGGAGAAAGGTTTATTCGTCCTCGAGTTTCCAGTTAAGAGTGGCAAACCATCAAGCCTTCCTACGGTGGTATGAGTTCAATTTGTGGGGCTCTCTGCCCAAATCTGAGGACTCCCTCCTGGGGCGTGACAGGAAGGAGTTCGAAGCTCTGGTGGAGGAGGGTACAGCAGCTACCAGGGCGACCCTGCAGGCAGCATCGGATGCCACGGATACGGCAGCAAGGTCTATGGCCTCCGCGGTGTCCATGAGGAGGGTGTCGTGGCTCCTACTGTCTGGGCTGTCCAGCGAGGCACAGAACTCCTTGCAGGAACTTTCATTCAACAGCAAGGCCCCATTTGCGAACAGACGGACATGAAATTGCACGGCCTGAAAGATTCCTGCACAACGCTTAAGACACTTGGCCTCTATGTCCCAGCTCCGGCTAGACCAAATTGAAGCCTCAGCTGGATCCCACCCAGACCACCCACTCTAAGTATGAGCCCCCTTATAAAAAGTCTTGGGACTATAAGAAACATCCACAGAGGCAGTCCTGAGCCTGGGCCTTTCAAGGGCAAACAGGCAGAAAAATGTCAGTTTTGATGGGACACGCAGGGGCGATTTATCAGTTCATACCAGGGATCCACCCACAGTAAAGCTTCCCTTCTCCAACCGGTTGTGTGGTGTTCTCCTAGAGTGGTTGTGGCTGACCTCGGACCGATGGGTCCTCAACACTGTCTCCCAGGGCTACACCCTCCAATTTACCTCTACCCCACCCAACCACCCCCATCCCTCCTGGGGGACCCGTCACAAGGCCCTGCTCAAGCAGGAGGTGGAGCGGCTCCTAGGGTTAGGAGTGGTGGAAATGGTGCCAGTGGAGTTCAAACACAAGGGGTACTACTCCTGCTATTTCCTTATTCTAAAGGCCAAAGGGGGGCTCAGACCAATCCTTGACCTGCGAGGCCTGAACCAGTACATGGTAAAGCTCAAGTTTCGCATGGTCTCTCTGGCCTCCATCATCCGCTCCCTGGATCCCAGGGACTGGTACGCCACCCTCGATCTGCAGGATGCGTACTTCCACATTCATATATTCAAGAGGCACAGGTGTTTCCTCTGTTTCATGGTTGGGCAGAAATACTACCAATTTATGGTCCTGTTTGGCCTGTCCACTGTTCACAGGGTGTTCACGAAATGCATGTCTGTGGTGGTGGCCTACCTTAGACGTTGTGGGGTTCAGATCTTCCCCTATCTTGATGACTGGCTGGTCAAGGGCAGGTCGCGGATGCGGGATCACATGGCACTCCTCCTGTCCACATGCACCGCTCTGGGCTTGTTGGTAAATGACACCAAGTCCACATTAGTCCCAATGCAGCACATAGAATATATTGGAGCAGTCCTGGATGTGACATCGACCAGGGCCTCCAGACAGATTTGAGACCCTAAAAGGGCTCATCAACATGGTCACAAGGTTCCCTGTGACGGCATGACCACAGCCAGAGCATGCCTCCAGCTCCTGGGTCACATGTCAGCATGCACACATGTGGTTCGCCACACCAGACTCAGGATGAGGCCCCTCCAGCTCCGGTTGGCCTCGGTATTCTCCCAGTCCAGAGACAGGAGAACTGTGCCCAAACTGGGGCTCACCTCCCTACAGTGGTGGTCCTCCCTGGGTAACATGCTCCACGGGGTCCCATTCAGTGGCGGGGTCCCATTCAGTGGCAGGCCCCCATCGGTGGAGCTAGTGTCTGACATGTCGGATCTGGGTGGGGGACCATTTGGGGAATGTTCAGACCCAAGGTCTGTGGTCTGCGCAGGACCTTTCCCTGTATATAAACATCAAGGAGCTCCAGGCAGTCGGGCTGGCATGCATGGCCTTCCGCTCGCACCTGGAGGGCAGAGTGATCAGGGTTCTCACGGACAACACAGCCTCGATGTTTTACATCAACAGGCAAGGTGGGGCCTGCTCCTTTGCCCTCGGCCAGGAAGCCCTCAGGCTGTGGGACTTCTGTATAGCCCACAACATTTGCCTACAAGCCTACCACTTACTGGGCACCCAGAACTTGTGGGCGGATCGCCTGAGCTGAGACTTCTCCTCTCAGCATGAGTCACAACACCCAGAGGTGGTGCACAGGATTTTCCAAGAGTGGGAAACTCCCCAGGTGGACCTGTTCGCTACTCCGCAGAACTGCTGGTATCCTCGCTTCTGCTCCGGGGGTGGGCAGGGTTGGGCTTTGGCACCATCTCCGATGCCTTCCTCCTGTCCTGGTTGGGCCAGCTTCTCTATGCCTTCCCCCTGATCCCACTGATCGGCAAGGTCTTGGAGAAGATAAAAATGGCCAGAGCCTGGGTGCTCCTGATTGTCCTGGCATGGCCTAGGCAACATTGGTACAGGACCCTCACAAGCCTGGCGGTCGCCCCGATGTGGCTGTTGCCATTGCCATTCCACCTGGACCTGCTCTCCCAGGACCAAGGCCACCTCCTCCGTCCCAACCTAGCGGCACTACCTCACGGCATGGCTGCTCAATGGTTAGGCCGGGAGGAAAGAACGTGCACAGAAGGGGTTCAGCGAGTCCTCTTGGAAAGCAGATGGCCCTCCACGTGTCAGGCCTACCTGGCAAAGTAGTCTCGGTTTTCCCAGTGGGTAGTCAGTCTGGGTGTTTGGCCCGTGGCTGCTTCGATCCAGCTCATTTTAGATTACCTCCTTCACCTTGGAGCCCAGAGCCTAGCACCCCCGTTCGTTAAAGTGCACTTGGCGGCTATATCGGCCTTCCACCCGCCGGTGCAGGGACACACGGTATTCTCCCATGCTATGACTGGCTGATTCAAGGGATTGGATCATCTCCTCCTGTACATTAGGCCCCCAGTCCAGCAGTGGGACCTGAACTTGGTACTGGGCCAGTTGACGGGTCCCATTTGAGCTGCTAGCTATATGCTCCTGGTCGCACCTCTTGCAGGTGGACTTCCTGGTGGTGATCCCATCAGATAGACAGGTCTCGGAGCTCAGGGCCCTGACCTCCGAACCTCCATACACAGTATTCCATAAGGATAAGGTCCTGCTCCAACTACATCCTTTGTTCCTCCCCAAGGTGATCTCCACCTACCACAAGAGTCAGGACATCTTCCTGCCGGTGCTCTGTTCCAAGCCCCATGCGTCCAGTAAGGAGCACCTCCTCAACATTCTGGATTTGAGATGGGCTCCGGCATTTTACCTGGAATGGACAAAGCCATTCAGGAAGTCCTCGCAGATGTTCATCACCTCAGATGAGCACATGAGAGGTCGGCTGATCTCCACTAAGCAGCTCTCCAACTGGATCACTTTGTGTATTTGTATCTGTTATGATCTGGCGGGGATACCCCTGCCGCCGATTGTAAGGGCACACTTGACTAGGGCGAAAGCCTGGTCAGCTGCCTTTTTAGCCCATGTTCCCATTCCGGACATTTGTAGGGCTGCCACAAGGTCTTCCATTCACACTTCACTTTGCATTATGCGATCGTCTCCCAAACCAGAGAGGATGCTGGGTTTGGCAGGGCAGTACTCCATCCTGAGAGTCTGTGAACTCCTACCCACCTCCAACAGGTATAGTTTGGAATTACCTAATGTGGAATACACATGCGCAATCACTCAAAGAAGAAAAGACAGTTGCCTTTTCCATAACTGGTCTTCTTCGAGATGTGTTGCTCATATCCATTCCACATCCCGCCCTCCTTCCCCTCTGTTGGAGTTGTCTGGCAGGAAGGAACTGCGAGTGGAGGAGCGCGCAGTGCCCCTTATATGGCATCATGGAGACACCACTCCAGGGGCCACCAGGGGTGTTCCCCTATGGGTGGTGCTAGGGAAAAAACTTCAGGCACCAGTGCACATGCCGAGCACACACATCTACTGTGGAATGGACATGAGCAACACATCTTGAAGAACACCAGTTACAGAAAAGTTAACTGTCTTTTTGCTGTCTTTTATTATCTATCCCTTTCTTAATGAGTCCCAACATTAGTGAGGAATGCTGTGGAGGAAGCGGGGGGGAGTGCTGAAGGGTTGTAAGGGAAGAGAATGATCTGAAAGTTCCGGGGACTTGCACTGGGGTATGTGACATCAGGGAGTGCCGAGGAGTAGCTGGAGGGGAGAGGTGGCGGGGGGGAACCAGGAGTGCTGGCGAGGTGGCTGTCGAGTCCTGGGGGGGGTAATGGGGGTGACTGAGGAGTGCTGGTGGGGTAATGGGGGTGACTGGGGAGGAGGGGTAGTGGGGGGAGACCAGGAGTACTGGGGGAAGAGCAAGGATGACCAGGATGGGCTGGGGGAATATCGGGGAAGGGGGGGGACCGGGCAGGGTTAGGGAGTAGCATGGGGAGGGGGCTGACTGGGGGAGTAATGAGGGGTGACTGGTGAGTGCTGGGGAGGAAACAGGAGTACTGGGGGATGAGCGAGGGTGACGGGTTGGGCTGGGGGAGTAGTGGGGAAGGGGGGTGACCGGGGCAGGCTGGGGGAGTAGTGGGAAGGGTGACTGGGGAGTAGTAGGGAAGAGGGGGGACTGGGTAGAGTTAGAGAGTAGCCGGGGGAGGGTGGGGTGACTGGGGAGGGCTGGGGGAGTAGTGGGGAAGGGGGGTGACCGGGGCAGGCTGGGGGAGTAGTGGGAAGGGTGACTGGGGAGTAGTGGGGAAGAGGGGGGACTGGGTAGAGTTAGAGAGTAGCCGGGGGAGGGTGGGGTGACTGGGGAGGGCTGGGGGAGTAGTGGGGAAGGGGGGTGACTGGGGCAGGCTGGGGGAGTAGTGGGAAGGGTGACTGGGGAGTAGTGGGGAAGAGGGGGGACTGGGTAGAGTTAGAGAGTAGCCGGGGGAGGGTGGGGTGACTGGGGAGGGCTGGGGGAGTAGTGGGGAAGGGGGGGACCAGGGCAGGCTGGAGGAGTAGTGGGGAAGGGGAGTCACGGGGGGGGGCGCAGGGAGAGTAGTGGGGAAGGGGAGACTGCGGAGAGTTAGGGAGTAGCGGGGGGGGGGAACCTGGGCGGGCTGGGGAGAGAGCGGGGAGGCCGGCGCGGGGACCGGGGCGGGCTGGGGGAGTAGCGAGGGAGGAACCGGGGAGTAGCCGGAAGGGAGAGGGGGGACCAGGCAGCTGGGCTGCGCACAGATCCCCGGGCCGCGGGGAGGGCCCGGCTCTCCCGTCACGGGGCGCGGTGCACAGGCCGCGGGCGCTATGGGGGTGCCTGGGCCCGTCCCGGACCCTCCCTCGCTCCCGCCTCTCCCCGTCACGGGGGGCGGGCCGGGCCGGCCGGGCGATGTCGGCTGCAGCGGATGCGGCCCCGGGCTGGCCGGAGGCGCCGGGCCCGGTCAACTCCCTCTGGGTCCCCGCGGCTGGGCCGGCGCCGGGCCCCGGCTCCCCCGCGCTCTGCTGGGCCGCGCTGCTCGCCTGCCTCAGCCTGGCCTGCGCCTACGTGGGCAGCCTCTACGTGTGGAACAGCCACCTGCCCCGGTGAGTGACACCCCCGGGACCGCCCCCCCCGCCCTGGTGAATGACACACACACACATATACCCGGGACCGACCCCGGTGAGTGGCCCCCTCCGGGACCGCCCCCCCCCGCCCCGGTGAGTGACCCCCCCGGGATCGCCCCCCCGCCCTGGTGAATGACACACACACACATATACCCGGGACCGACCCCCCCCCACCCCGGTGAGTGGCCCCCCCCGGGACCGCCCCCCCCGCCCCGGTGAGTGACCCCCCCGGGATCGCCCCCCCCCCGCCCTGGTGAATGACACACACACACATATACCCGGGACCGCCCCCCCCCACCCCGGTGAGTGACCCCCCGGGACCGCCCCCCCGCCCCGGTGAGTGACCCCCCCGGGATCGCCCCCCCGCCCTGGTGAATCTCACACACACACACACACACACACACATATATACGCGGGACCGACCACCCCCCGGTGAGTGACCCCCCCGGGACTGACCCCCCCCTGCCCTGGTGAATGACACACACACACATACATATACCCGGGACCGCCCCCCCACCCCGGTGAGTGACCCCCCCCTGGGACCGACCCCCCCCCAGGTGAATGACACACACACACATATCCAGGACCGCCCCGGTGAGTGACCCCCCCCCGGGACAGACCCAGCCCCCCAGGGACCGACCCATCTGCCCTCGTGAATGACAGCCCCCCGTCCCCCTGGGACTGACCCACTTGCCCTGGTGCGTGACCTCTCCTCCCGATACCAACCCCCCCCAGCCCCCCCCTCCAGGCATCTGCCCCAGTGAGTGACCCACTCCCTCCCGGTACCAACCCACCTGCCCTGGTGAGTGACCCCCTCTCCTGATACCCACCCACCATCCCTCCAGCCACCTGCCCGAGTGAGTGAGCATCTAAGTGTCCCCACATACTGGCCAGCAGACCAGCATCCACCGAAATGCCGCCTACAAGCAGCGTCATCCAGAGGCATCACAGATTTTCGGCAGCATTTCGGCGGCAACGCCTCTGGATGACGCCACTTGTTGGTGGCAAAGCCTATTGACGTTGCCGCTTGTCGGCGACATTTCGGCGAATGTTTGTCTGCCGCTACGGTCCTCCGTGGCTCGTCATCTGGTGCCCGCCAGACAAAAAAGATTGGGGACCACTGAGCTAGGCCATCGCTTCTGGCCCTGGGAGAAACTGTCCAGTGCCTTGGAATGGAAACTCCTTGGGGCAGAGGGGCTGTTTCTTTTCTCCAAGTTTATGCAGCGCTGGGTGCAGTGGAGTTCTGGGCCATGACTGCACAATTCATATAATAATAATAAAGGGAACTGACGTAGTGTTGCCTTCCTGAGTCTGCAGAGAGGCTGAAATGATGGCTGGAGGAAGTATGAAGGCCTCAGTCCTCTATGGGAAACAAATGCCGGTGTTAAATGTTGCATGGCCAGTAAGCAGATGGAATAGGAGAGGTTGTGGGAATTGGCAGGAAAATCATTAGATGTGAAGAGCCACAAAGATGGGGAAGAAGGAGGGAACTCAGGAAAGGTGGGTGGGGAAGGAGGAGAAATAAAGGCCAGAGGGGAATGGGGTGGGGGAATTCTGTCCCCAACATCAAATTGTCATTAACAGTGGGATTCGGCTCCCTCCCCCAAATGAGCCCAACACCCCTGGCTTACATCAAGACACACAAAGGGAAAAGCATAGCCCAAAGTCACATGGTGGGTTCGTGGCAGAGCCAGGAACAGAACCCAGGAGTCCTGAGGACCTAGACCCTAGGCCACACAACAGAGCAGCCTCCATTCCTCTGCACCCTAAAGGTTTGTCTCCATTTGCAGAGACCACCCAGCCGTGATCAAGCGGCGATTCACCAGCGTTCTGATTGTCTCCAGCCTCTCGCCACTCTTCGTCTGGCTCTGGAAAGAGCTGACAGGCATTAAGGTAAGATTGTCACCTGGTCTCTATCGCCTCCCTCCCCTCCCCCACCCATCTGCAAGTTAGGCTGCCTACCTGGGAAAGTAGTCATGTGACTCATGTAGCAAGCTGGGACTCCCTTGCAGCTAGCCTGGTCCTTCACATTGCCCCTCCTTCCTACCTAATCCCATCAGGGAGAATCCTTTTAGTTAGTGCTGTGCCAGCCACTGCCTCACCCTCTGGCTCTGAGTGTTGTATGACATGGGTGCTTGCACACCCTGATTAAGATCAGGCGCCCCTGTCATGCTGGGGACTGCACAGACCCCCCAACCGAAATCAGGGCCCCATGGTGATAGGTGCTGCACAGGGGCACAGTGAGAGACAGGCCCTGCCCCGAAGAACTCACAGTCTAAGCAGACACAGGGTTGGAGGGGAAACAAAGGCACCGAGAGGAGAAGGGACTAGCCCAAGGTGTCTGAGCCCTATGCACTGGGGTGTGGGAGCTGGCTGCAGGGCTGGGCCAGGGGGTGATGGCCTGCATGGTCCTGATCCACATGTGTCTTGTGTTTTGCTCAGCCAGGTATATCCCTGCTAGTTCTGCTGGGCTTCCGACTGGAGGGAATTGTGCCAGCGACTCTACTGCCCTTGTTGCTCACCATGGTATGTGTAGGGCTAATGCCCTAGGGCTGCCCTGCCCCAACCTGCCAGGCCCCTGATAGAGGCTTTGCTGGGAGCAGGTGCCTGCTTTCTCTTGGGGGCCAATGGTTTGCCCATCAAACTGCCTTCTCCCCAGCCCCGCTTGCTTTGGCATGCCAGCAAACACAAGAGATGCCAGGCTCAGTGGTCTGCCCTGTGCTGCTGCCCTCGCTGCAGGGCATGGACTCCTCCATTGTGGGGATGTGGTGCAGGCTGCTCTGTCCTGACCTTGCTAGCAAACTGGGCATAAAAGAGCTGCCCCTCTGAGATCAATCAGAAGGACTATGACTCACTGGGCAGACTGGGCTTAATAGCCAGATGCCATCTCTAGAAGTGCTGAGCAGAGATTTCCAAACTGCCCAGGGGCTTTAGGTGCCCATTAAAATGCCAGGAAGCCAGGCACCCAGATCCTTTATGTGACGTTTGAACAATGGCTGCTGTCTCTGGTGGGGACAGGACTGACAGCTGGGGTAAACCTGAATGCCAAAGGGGACGCTCACTCAGCACCTCCTTTCCTGTGCCAGGTCCTGTTTCTTGGGCCCCTCATTCAGCTCTCAATGGACTGTCCCTGGGACTGGGTTGATGGACTGAAGGTCATGTTTGGTAAGGCCTTGCTATTTAGATGATGGTAGCAGGTAGGAACACAGACCAAAATCGTCTCCTCTCATGCTGCGTGCTGAGTGCTGCGCGGACACAGTGAGAGACAGTCCCTGCCCTGAGGAGCTCACAGTCTAGCTAGACAAATGGTGGGAGGGGAAACTGGGACGTGGAGAGGGGAAGGGACTCACCTGAGGCCATTGGTAGAGCCAGGATTGTACCCCTGGCTCATGCTGCCTGTAACGGCAAGCTGCAGGGAGTGTTGGTGGTGAGCTAAGGGCACTAGGGGGCGTACATCACCAGAGCTCTATGTCCTCTGGGAGCCGCTCAGAGCTAGTGGGAGTGCACAGGGACAAAGAAGGGGGTCCCAGAGTCATGGGAGGGGGCACCCTCGGCCTATTTTTGCTCGGATCTATTGAGATGAGATGCCCCAGCAGCACTGGTGCGGGGAGCTCTGTGCCAGGTCTCCACAGGACATCCCAGAGACCTCCAGCAATGCCAGACACATAATGCTACCTTCCTTGTCCCTGCAGACCCCCGCTTCTGGGCGCTGTGCCTGAGTGACATGCGCTGGCTCCGCAACCAGGTGATCGCACCCCTGACGGAAGAGCTGGTGTTCCGGGCTTGTATGCTGCCCATGCTCATCCCTTGCACTGGCCTGGGGCCAGCCATCTTCACCTGCCCGCTCTTCTTCGGGGTTGGTGAGTACCCAGCACTGCTCAGGCCCCCTGACTGAGCTGCCTCATGATAGGCAGAGCCCCCTCCTCAGCCACTGCAAAGCATCCAGGCAGGGTCAACAGTATGGCTCTGAACACAGCTTCCATCCCCCACCCCTAGGTTGTGGTGCGGGCAGAGTCAGGGGCATGGGACCTAAGCCCAGCATTGCTCCTTCTCACGTCACTTTTCCCCACCCCTTCTCTCTCTCTACCTTCTTCTTCCTGAACCCAGTGGGGCTGAGGGGTTTGCACTGATCCTACCTCCACCCCCTGAGCAGCTTGGCAAGGGAACAGTGTGTGGGGGGAGGCCGAGTTCAGCTTCTCTACTCCCCTCCCCAGGCCCACTGAGCACAAAGCAAGCCCATCTGAGCTAGGGGTGTCTGCCTTGGGCTCAGGAGCATGGATTAGAACCCTCAGCCCTATGCACAACCCCCTGCCTGGTGCCCACTAGGGGCCAGCATGCTCCCAGAGATGGGGAGCAGGTGCAGGTGGGGTTGGTGCAGCCTGGTCCAAGCAGGGTTCTTCTCAGATCAGCTCCTGCCAGTGGAGGCTGGGGAGGGGGTGCCGGGCTGGCCACAGGCACTGATGGACATTTCCCTCTTCCAGCTCACTTCCACCACGTTATTGAGCAGCTACGGTTCCGCCAGGGCAGTGTGGCCAGCATCTTCTTGTCGGCAGGTAGGAAATGGTTGCCAGGGTGATGGTCCTGAACTAAGGACCCCTAGACCAGCACTACCTTAGCCTGCTCTGGGTGCAGCTGGTTGCGTGTGAACCTGCTAGCATTTCCTCCTCATTACCAGGGGCAGAGGTAATTATGGTCAAATCCCTACCTAGAGCAACCCCACACATCTAGCCAGCCCTGGAGCTCCCCTGTGCCTGTCTCTGGCTCTTAACTGAGGAGAATCCCCTCCCTCACTCCCACTCCCGGTCTGCCACCAATGATGTGTGTCTGTACCACAGGTGTGGAGATGCAGCCATCTCTGGGGAGAGGAATATGAATTGTCCCACGGTATTTGAGGCTGTGGGGTCAAAAACACAATGAGAGCAGTGCAAGTTGCTGGGAAGAGTCTGGAGCGAGTTGGGGGCGGGTGGTGAACAGCAGCTTCCCTCCAGAACAGCTGGTGAAGTCTGGAGGGAAGCTGCCAGTGGTGAGCAAGGCAGCAAGAAAAGAAGGGATACGGTAAGTGGGGAGCCAGTGGATACAACCCTGGTGATTGAGTTCCATTGTCAAAGGGGAGCTAGTAACAGAGCTGAAATAGCCACAGAAGGGATAATATCTAGAAAGAGGAAAAGTTCCAGGAGACCAGTGAGGGAAATAGGGCTACTAAATATCCTGTAGACAAGGTGAAGTGACAAGAACAAAGACATTGGCAGAGGAGGGTTAATCGTTCAATCAATCAAGAAGCCAACACATCAAGGAATATGTGTCTTTATTGAAGCTGGAGCTCAAAACAGTGTGAAGGGTGGGGTTTATGTTCAAATCCGTTGTATTATCTAAATCAAAATTCTTTTGTTCACTATATGTAAATTGTAATCTAGAAAGTGACTTTAATTAACATAACTGTAGTTAGTTTGGCCTCTCTCTGGATCCCTGGTGGTGGGGGAAGATGTTGCAACCCTGTTTTAAGCGCACACAGTTTTTGGCCAGAAGTGATCAGTGGTGATGCTGTATGAGGGAGTTTCAGTGGCTCTCTAAAAGATTCTGCTCTCTCCTGCAGCTTTCCAGTTCTCATACACAGCTGTCTTTGGGGCCTACACAGCATTCATCTTCATTAGGACAGGTCAGTGTTGCAGGTTGCCTTCCTGTGCAGAGTTCCCTCCCCAGCCTGGCATGGAACCACCAGCCATTTCTCTACCCTCTGCCACAGGGGCTCTATTGAGATAAGACCAGATGCCTGTCTTGGAAAGAGTCCCTTTCCCTGTTTATGCCCATGTTCCTCCCTTATAACCAGGTGGGCTCCAGGGGTTTGCCTCTCCTGCAGGGCAGTCTGCACTCCAGACTCCCACCCACCTTGTGTCACACATCACCTCCATGTAACAAAATTAGTTCCACACATGTAAAAAATTAGAGAGAACACTGGCTCCAGTCCCCACAAAGCTGTCACAGGGCTGCTTCAGCTCATCTCTAGGCTTATGAATGCATGGTTGTGGCATGTTGTGGTTACAAAAAAAAAAAAAAGTGTTCTCTTCTCCCATCCAGGACACCTGATTGGCCCTGTATTGTGCCACTCCTTCTGTAACTACATTGGCTTCCCTGCCATCTGTGCTGCCCTGGAGCATCCCCAGCGCCTCACTGTTGTCATCTCCTATGTACTGGGCATGGTGCTCTTCCTCCTGCTCCTGCACCCCATGACTGACCCAGCTTTCTTTGGAGACATCCCTATTTGCTCTCTGTCTGCAACCAGTTCTGGCTTCTCTGTGTGCTCCTGACACCTGGGGCACGGGTTTCAGACCCGACAGCCCCCCTCCCCGCCTGAGAGCAAGAGATATATTTTTTTATTATTAAAGTACTTTGGAAGGTGTGCTAACTTGTCTGTCTTCTACTGATTTTGAGGGCTGCTACCACAGGCCCTTCTCCCATCCCAATGGGGTAATATCATTTAAATCAGCTTCTGTACCAAATGACTGGAGGATAGTTAATCTGACACCAGTTTTTAAAAGGGCTCCAGAGGTGATCCTGGCAATTATAGCTTAGTAAGCCTGACTTCTAGTAAAGAACAAAATTGTCAGACACAGACGAACAGAGTTCATTGGGGAAGAGTCAGTCAACAAGCATGTGAACAAAAAGGATCCAGAGCACTTAGATTTTCAGAAAGCCTTTTTAGCAAGGTAAAGTGTCATGGGATGAGAGAGGGGGAAGGTCCTGTCATAGGTCAGTAACTGGTTTAAAAGATAGGACTTAATGATCAGTTTTGGGAATGGAGAGAGGTAAATAGTGGTGCCCATGGGGGTGGGGTCTGTACTGGAACCAGTCCTCTTTATGAGCTACAAAAGGATCTCTCAGCATAATCCCAGCTATGCATATAGGACCTGGGGGTGGGCAGGGGCGGTGTGCAAACAACATTAATAGGCAGCAGGTTTAAAGGGAAGCCTGGACTCTAGTCAGGAAGACTGGACTAGTGCAACCATTGGTCTGACCCTGTAGGGCCATTCTTACACGTTTTGCAGTAAACCCTCACTTAGGAGCAACCTCAGCACCTGGTTTTCATAACTCTGCCCACCACCTTAGGGTGGGTCTTTCAGAAGTTTACACCTGACCATCGTTAACACAGCTCTGAAACTAGTGTGCAGACAGAAAATTTGTAGCTTGGACTCTGCTTCCTCATTGCCAGGACTGCCCAGAGGATTCAGGGGGCCTGGGGCAAAGCAATTTCAGGGGCCCCTTACATAAAAAAAAAGTTGCAATACTATAGAATACTATATTCTCGTACGGGCCCCTGCAGGGCCTGGGGCAAATTGCCCCACTTGCCTCCCCCGGGCGGCCTTGCTCATTGCCCCTTCTAGCAAACCCAACAGGCAGCCACTTGTGCCTGCCCTGCTGGGTCTGAGCCTTGCAGCTCTGCCCCTCCCCACAGCCAGCTCAAGTTGCTGCCTGGGCAGGGCCCAGTTTGGACGGACCAAACAGCGTCTCTTTGGAATGTAGCTGGGCCTCGGCTGTCCGTGAGCCTGTGACCGCCGTGGCCACGCCCCGCTAGTGACTGAGGGTCGGGGTTGGGTCCCCGTGCGGGGTAGGCACTCTCTGCACTCCTCTTGCCTTTGGCTTCGGGTGCTGCAGGTGCTGCTGCCTCTACTCGCTCACGCATAGGCCGCTTCTGGGCTTATGCCGCCACCCCAACCAATACGAGCGGAGCACCCCCTCCCCCCATCTCCAATGGGGCAGAGACTGCGCGTGCACCATGACGCATGCGCAGTTTCTGTGGGGGGGAGTGTTTGGTCCTCCTGCGCATGCCCGTCCCCAGCCAAGTGGTTACTATATCAGGGGCCAGCAAAGGACTAGTGCTTGTGATCGCTAGGTCCCTGCGGAGGGGAGATATATGGGAGAGAGGCAGATCTCAGTGTAGGGGCAGATCAGGGATCCTCCCTCTCTCTGTAGCAGGGAGCTCTGCCTGGGAGCAAGTGGTGCTATTGTAGGAAAGGGGCACTACCCTATACAGCCTAGTAGCTGCTGCTACTGTTATAGGATGTGCTAAGTAAAAGCTTACACTGGGGGGAAATCCCTCTGTAGGGGCCTGCACGTTGGCTAGGGGAGATGATGCCTGGCTATGGGGGGGCAGGGGCTCGCTAGCAGTCTCTCACTTGCTCCTTAAAATATCCCAGTTTGTTCCACCACCATGCAGGAACATTTCTGCTCTCACTGGCAGCAGCACCAACAGGCTCTGGCCTGCAAACTCCCTCCACCCCCAGCAACAAAAATCAGGCCTGGTGTGGAGAAAGCAAATGAAGTGTTATTTACCCCTTCACCCAACACACAGACCAGGGTCACCCAATGACTAGGCGTCCGGCTTAAAACAAACATAAGGAAACACTTCACACAAGGCACAGTCAGCACATGGAACTCATTGCCAGGATTGTTGTCAGGCCAAAAGTCTAACTACACAGCTTCAGAAAAGAATTAGCTGACTTCATGGAGGATAGGTTCCTCAGTAGCAAGTAGCCAACATGGTTGGGGATGCAGCCCCATGCTCTGATTGTCCTTAAACCTCTAACTGCCAAAAGCTAGGACTACAGGGGCTGACTCATTTGATAAATTGCCCTGTTATGTTTATTGGCTCTGAAACATCTGGCACCAGCCACTGCTGCAAACAGGAATAATGGGCTAGAATGGACCATTGGTCTGAGCCAGTATAGCTGTTCTCACATCCTAATGCGGGGAAGCTGGCTCCTGGGTTAGAATCAGCAAGGCAAAGATTTCTGACCCAAAGGGGCTTGAGTCTCCTGCAAAGGCCAAGCAGGGCCAGTAGCTAGGAGCAGATGTTGGACAAATCCACACTGGGAACAAGAGGCAGATGTTTAGCAGGAAGAGTGAGTCCTCAGTGGGGCAGCTCCCCCGGGGCCAAGTTAGGGTGGGGGGGGATATGCTTCATTCCTTGGGGGCTTTTCATGCAGGCCAGATGGCTCTAAAAGCCATGCTCTGGCTCCACCACCAGATCTGACCTGGAGGCAGGAGTGACTGTGGGGCTCCTCTGGCCTAATGTCCTGCAGGGAGTCTGGCTGGAGACTCAGAACAAGTCCCTCTGGCCTTGGAATCTTTCCCTACACTAGCAACGAACAGCCCCACTGTGTGGAAGCTCAGAAATGTACAAGGATCTGGTTTCACTAATTGCATCCCCGCACTTTTCGCTGCTTTGACACTCGTTTATCTAACAGCAGTCTTGTAGCACTAGGGCCACTCCCAATCCAGTGTGGTAATGAATCAAACATAATACGTGTCAGGCATAGGCGCCAACTTTTCCCAGTGCCGGTGGGTGCTCACCTCCAGTCCCACCCCCATTCCAACCCCTTCCCCAAAATCCCTGCCCCAACTCCACCCCTATTGGACCCCTTCACCAAATCCCCACCTCTTCCCAGAGCACCGTGTTCCCCTTCTTCCCCCTCCCTCCCAGCGCTTGCTGCTGCTAAACAGCTGTTTTGCGGCATCAAGCACTGGGAGAAGCGGGGACAAGCCATGCTCAGGGGAGGAGGTGGAGTGAAGGTGAACTGGGGTGGGGGAAGCAGGGAACTCAGTGGGTGCAGAGCACCCACCAATTTTTCCCCCTGGGTACTCCTGCCCCAGAGCATCCAAAGCCAGCACCTGTCCCAGGGGAGGTATTGGCTTAATTTTACCAACAGAGGTAAGTGTCTACACTACTGCGGTAAGTCGACCTACGCTATGCAATGCCAGCTACATGTATAACGTAGCTGAAGTTGATGTACTTAGATCGACTTACCGTGGTTTCTTCCCTGTGGTGAGTCGACTGCTGCCGCTCCCACATCCACTCTGCCTGCGCCTCTCGTGATGCTGGAGTACTGGAGTCGACAGGAGAGGGCGCGGGGATCGATTTATCGCGTCTATCAATCCCCACTGGATTGATTGCTGCCCACCGATTTGGCGGGTAGTATAGACATACCCTCAGTGGGGGCAGAGTACAGGGATTGACTGAAGAGCAATCTGCTGTTGATTTGGTTGGTCTTTGCTAAATCGAAGGCTCTTGGATCAATCACAGCTGTAGCATAGATGGTGGATAGCTTCCCCAGGATCACACAGGGCTGAGGAATAGAGCCCAGGAATCCTGTCTGCCCTTTTCTAAGCACTAGATAAACCTCCCCTCCCAGAGCTGGAGCTAGAAGCCAGGAATTCTAACTGCCACACATACCACAGTAAAGAAAGGATTTAAAAAGTCCCCTTCCCTCACCACAGTAATATACTCCCCCTTCCCCTGCCCCAAGGCAGCCACAATAAAAAACACTCAAGTCACCAAAACCTTAATTAACAGGAAAAAAAATTCTTAGGACCCAGCCTTCCTTTCTCTGCCACATATACCTCAAGGAACCACACTGGCAAATGGCTTACTACTGCCTGCACAGGGGCTTTTATACAAGGCTCCTTTCCCATCATGCTCAGCAGCAGAGGTAAGCCCATCCAACTTGCCCCTGAAGGGCTGAGAACCAGCCAATCACTGCAGCATTTGAGTATTTTTCCCACTGTGCCAGGCTTCCCTTCACCTGGAGTTACAGCATCTGTCCCTGGTGACAGAGTGCAGAGAACTTCCTCTCCCTCCATGCTAGGCATCCTCTGACGAAATGGGTTGCGTCAGGAGCCATCAATTCATGGCATTAGGCTCCAGGCAGGGAGCTTGGAGCAACAGAAGCACCAAGCCCTGCAGGGAGTGACTTACCCAAGGCCACACAGACCTGGGGATAGAATCCAGGCCTCCTAAGTCCCCCAACACTGTAATCCACTAGATTCCCACACAGACCTTATGAGCTAGGACACCTTGGTTCGATCCCAGTGCTGCTGCAGGGGTGGGTTCCTTTTTGGCTAGACACCCACCCATCCTAGCTGTTTAAACACCACCAGCTATGGCACACAAGTGACATTTTACCCCCACATAAATCCCTTCACAGCCGAGCCCCAGCCAATCTATCACCTTCCATCTGCTATCGAGGTGATAGCCACTTGCCATCAGCCTGTGACACCAGCCTCCATTGCCCACTCGTTACATTGCCAATCAAGCCCCTTGGTGCTTTTTCCTGTACTGCCCCACCCACTTGGGAGGAGCTCCTCATAAACACCCACAACGTGACTTTCTGGGTCTCCTGCCAATCCCGTTGCAAAACCCTCCTTTGTTTGCAGAAAAGGTGGCACTGCTCAGGCTGCTGGTGCACAGAGCTCACGGCCTCTCCTGCTGACAAGAGATGTTTGGTTCCCTGTGCTCCCGTCCAGCCAGCTCCATCTGTTGTCCCTTGTAGTAAGGCTGGCGGCGCTCTGGGGGCAGGGATTGCCTGGCTGGTTTATTTGTACAGCACCTAGCAGAATGGGGTTCATGACTGCTGCTCACAGGGCCTACTGCAATACCCGCATTAACAACGACTTTACTTTTCATGGGGATTTCGGGCTTCAATCTCGATGTAGGAATTAAGCAGAAGACACCTAGACCCAGAGCCACAAAGCCATCGAGGTGCCTAACTCCCATAGACCCTAGACCTCATCCCACCCTTCCATCCCCTAGTAATAGGCTATATTCGCTTCTCTGGTCTTGTCTTCAATGGCTCTTAGACCAGCCTCCCGGAGAACTGGAGCGCCTACTAGTGGTGCAATAAGCGACATGACCAGCATCCATCCCAGTGGGTTTGCTCAGCCTCGCCCCAAAGGGAGAGAGCTGTGTGGGCTGTGGCGCGTGGTTTTGGTAGGGTTTTTATAGTACGTGCCGCTCTATGTTTATCTTGGCAAAGGCTGGTTGGAGACGCCCACCAGCTTGGGCGCTGACAGGTGAGGAATCACAGGACGTGGAGGGTTTGATCTTTCAGTCTCTTCACATTTGTAATGGCAGGTGGCTGCCAATCCCCATGCCCCGAGGCAGCAGAGTGCAAACCTTTTCCCAGGAAGCTCCCTGCAGAAGGACAAGTTACACTGTGGCTGGCTGGAGAGCTGCTCACAGTACAGGTACATCTGCATCCACACTGGCTGGTGGGCACCTCACGCGCCAGTGCTGCAGCCAAATGGACTCACTCAGATCTGTCTGCAAGACAGGCGCCACCTTTTCCCAGCAGTGCTTGTAAAACATCTGGGAACCTGAGAATGGCACCGCTCTGCTCACCTCCTGCCCCATATGCACTGATTCTCCTCCCCCAGGGAGCACTGCTCTCACCTCCACACACGCACACACACACTAAGATCCTCTCCAGCCCAGGGGGTGAAGCTTCTCCCACATGCACTGTACAGAAGCCAGGTGGTTGGTGGGTCTCTCTGTTATATTTCATTTATTAGCGGGTGTAAGGAGCGCACCTGGCCCAGCCCGACCTGGCTCTGCTCCCCAGGTCTGCTCCTCGTGCCCCACCCCCAGTGCACAGCTCCCTGCACCAGAGCCACAGAGATGGGGGCCATAGGACCCCTCGACAGTGCAGCGAGCCCCTTAGCTGGGGACAGACATGCCAAGAACTGGTCCCACCTCCTGCATTTTTGAGGCAGCGAGGGGGAAGGTTGGGGTCCAAAGCACACCCAGAGGAGGAAAGGAGGTGCTGAGACTGGGGAACAAGGGGTGCTGATCCAGGCTAGGCAAGTGCGCATCTACTGGGGCAGCAACAAAGACATAGAGATGAGGCGGCTCCTAGCTAGAGCTGGGCTTTGGGGAGGACTGGAGGCGAGACGTGGGGGATAGAGGGTCCTAACCCAGACAGATCCCCATCTATCTGTCCAGGCCGCATGGGGCTCCACAGTGTTGTTGTTCCATGGGGTAGGGTGGTGGTGGGGGAATCCAGGGCAGGTTCCCCCCACCGATCGGGGGGAGGGATGTCGATCCTGCGAGGTGCAGCAGGGGCTCCCAGGGTGGGGGTTACAGATCGCTTTCCCCGTACAGGGCGCTGGAGAAGGAGACGTAGTCCAATGCGCCTGACACCGCATCAGCCCCGCTGTACTTTGTCATGCGGCTGATGCAATATTCGGCCTGCTCCGGGGGCAGCTCCCGCCGCAGCTCTTCCACGGTGATGTAGTTCTGTAAGGTGGGAGGGGAGATGGTTAGTGGGCAGCAGCCTAGCCCCCCTTCCCCCTCCCCCACCCATCAGGGGCCCTGGCTAGCCTAGGGAGACAAGCACAGGGGAGGGCAGTGCTGGAGCGAGGTCTGTGGGGCCTGTTTGGGCCTGCACTGCCCACACTCACTGTTCTAGCACAGTCTCTCCCGGGGACTTGCTGCAGTGCCACCTGGCTGCGTGGGTCTAACTCAGCAGTTCTCAAACTTTGGGTCAGGATCCCAAAGTGGGTCACGACCAGCGCCGAAGCTCAAGCTCAACTGTCTGGGGCTGAAGCCTGAGGGCTTCAGCCCTGGGTGGCGGGGCTCAGGTTACAGACTCTCTGCTTGGGACTGAAGCCCTTGGGCTTTGGCCCCCCAACCCCCCACCCGGCAGTTCAGGCTTCGGTCCCCTCTCCTGGGGTTGTGTAGTAAGTGTTGTTGGCAGAAGGGGGTCATGATGCAATGAAGTTTGAGAACCCCTGGTCTAACTACATGGGCAGATGACCCAGATCCAAGATGCTCTGAGACCCTGGTGACGCTGCATCCAAAACTGGGGAGGGGGGAATCCTCCTGAACCGCAGCCTTTGACTCAGGGTCCTTGACAGGCTTGGGGCAGGGGAGTATCCGTGGGGGCCAGTGGAGGCAGTGCGGAATAAAACCTGCCCCCCACATACCTTCACAGCAGACAAGAGATCCAAGGGAAATTCCAGCAGACCCATGGGAGCTGGCTCAGTGTGACCTAGAGAGGCTACTAATCCCATCATGCACTGCAGCAAGGCCAGCCCCATGCCCTTCATCAGCTGCTACCCCACAGGCCCCAAAAGTTGAGAAAGACGCTCCTAGCCCAGCACAGCCCTCCGAGAGGTCTCGGGGGGGACGTGGCTGGACTGACCTTGTCTGATGCCAGGATCTTGAAGGAGGCCACAACCTGCTCAGCCGTGTCAGTCTCAGCCGTCTCGCGGGTCATGAAGTCAATGAAGGCCTGGAACGTCACCACGCCCGTGCTGTTGGGATCCACCAGCATCATGATCCGGGCAAACTCCACCTCACCCTGGAGGGCAGGAATGGGGGTGAGGCTGGGGCTGAGCCCAGTGTGGCACTAGGGGGCACTGTGCTGCAGGGAGTGGGGCAGGGACTCAGTACAGCCAGTACTGGCCCTCCTGGCCCGGGGGGATCTCTTACCAGGTCATAGCCCATGGAGATGAGGCAGGCGCGGAAGTCATCAGGGTCCATCATCCCGTTCCTCTTCTGTGGCAGGAGGCAGGGAGGGAAGAGAAGACGTCAAGCCAGTAATGTGCCCCCAGGGACCAGACCCACCTGGCAGGGGTACAGCCCAGGCAGCCTGAGCTCCTGCTACCAGTAAGTCCCCCCAGAAGCCTCACAGGGACCTCCATTAGGGTGCAGAGCTCCACTTCTGTGAGCCATTCATGCCCCCACACACTCAGGCTGTGTCAGGATTGAGGGGCATTGGCAGAGCTGTGGGTTGGGACTATGAGGCACCAGCAAAGCTGGCTGTGGGCAGCAGTGGTGGGGAGCTGGGTTATCTAGATGGGAGACAGATGAGGGGAGTGAAGTTATCTAGAAAGGTTATCAACGGGGGCAGGGCTATCTGGGTAAGGGTGGAGTTATCGAGGAGGGTTATTGATGGGGGCAGGGCTATCCAGGCAGGGGCGAAGTTATTGATGGGGGCAAGGCTATCCAGGCAGGGTCAGCATCATTAGGATGCCAAGGGCCGTATCTCACCCGGTCAAAGTGGTTGAAGGATGCCCGAAACTCATTCATCTGCTCCTGGCTGATGCCCTTGGCATCGCGGGTCAGGATCTGGTTCTCCACCTCGTTGATGGTTCGGGCGATGGTCGTCAGCAGCTGCTCCCAGCCCACTCGGATGTGCTGTGGGGACAGGAGAGCAGATCACAACACCTGGGGGATCACCCCACCGAGATCACCCTCCCATCACTCTTGAACATTACTACACACAAAGCACAACCACATATCCCCCCCATGATTCATGACAACTTTCCCCTCCAAACCCCTCCCCTGAGACCCTCTGCCCCTCTCAGAGCACCCTTAGTCATCCCCTCTCCCGAGTGCCCCTGTCAGCCCCCGATCCCTACTTGGAGAGCCCCCCACAAGAAGCCCCACAGCCCCATCTGGCTTCTCACCTCCATAGTGTAGCTGGTGTGCTTGTTGTCAAAGACCAGGGCCTCCTGGATGAGCTGGTGGTCGCCTTCCAGCTTGTCGATGTTGGCCTTGTAGTTAATGATGTTCTGCTCCAGTTGCTTGAGATGATTCATCTGGTCCTCGAGAGAGCCACTGATGTCCACTGAGATGTGCCCAATCTCCTGTGGGGGCAAGGGGCTGTCACTGTGTGAGGACAGGGTGCCCTGCTCTTCTTGCTGGACCCAACTCCCCTCCTAGAGCTGAGAGAGAACCCAGGAGTCCTGGCTCCCTGCTTCCCGCTCCCCCGCTCAAACCATTATAGACTCATAGAATCATAGAAGTGGAAGGGACCTCAAGTGGTCATCTACTCACCTACTCCAATCCACCAGGACTAAGTAGTAACAGGACCATCCCTGGCAGGTGTGTGTCTAACCTGCTCTTAAAAACCTCCAGTGATGGAGATTCCACAACCTCCCTGGGCAATTTATTCCAGTGCTTAACCAGCCTGACAGGAAGTTTTTCCTAATGTCCAACCTAAACCTCCCAGGCTGCAATTTAAGCCCATTGCTTCTTGTTCTATCCTCAGAGGTTAAGGAGAACAATTCTTCTCCCTCTTCCTTGTAACAACCTTTATTGTACTTGACAACTATTATCATGTCCCTCCTTCAGCCTTCTCTTCTCCAAACTTCCCTCATAGGTCATGTTTTCTAGACATTTAATAATTTTTGTTGCTCTTCTCAGGACTTTCTCCAATTTGTCCACATCTTTCCTGAAATGTGGCGCCCAGAACTGGACACAATACTTCAGCTGAGGCCTAATCAGCGCAGAGTAGAGCGGAAGAATTACTTCTCGTGTCTTGCTTACAACACTCCTGCTAATACATCCCAGAAGGATGTTTGCTTTTTTTGCAACAGTGTTACACTGTTGACTCATATTTAGCTTGGATCCACTATGACCCCCAGATCCCTTTCCACAGCACTTCTTTCTAGGCAGTCATTTCCCATTTTGTATGTGTGCAATGACTGTTCCTTCCTAACTGGAGTACTTTGCATTTGTCCTTATTGAATTTCATGCTATTGATAAATCTGTGCTGACTGTTACTTATCACCTTATTATCATCTAGGTGTTTGCAAACTGATTGCTTAATTATTTGCTCCATTATCTTTCTGGGTACTGAAGTTATGCTGACTGGTCTGTAATTCCCCGGGTTGTCCTTATTTCTTTTCTATAGATGGGCACTAGATTTGCCCTTTTCCAGTCTTCTGGAATCTCTCCCGTCTTCCATGATGTTCAAATATAATCACTAATGGTTCATCTATCTCCTCAGCCAGCTCCTTGAGTATTCTAGGATGTATTTCATCAGGCCCTGGTGACTTGAAGACATCTGACTTGTCTAAGTAAGTTTTAACTTGTTCTTTCCCTATTTTAGCCTTTGATCCTACCTCATTTTCCCTGGCATTCACTGTTAGACGGCCAATCACTACTAACCTTTTTGGTGAAAACTGAAACAAAAAAAAAGTCATTTAGCACTTCAGCCATTCCCACATTTTCTGTTGTGTTTTCCCTCTCATTGAGTAATGGGCCTACCTGTCCTTGGTCATCTTCTTGCTTCTAATGTAGTTGTAGAACATTTTCTTGTTACTCTTTATGTCTCTAGCTAGTTTGATCTCATTTTGTGCCTTGGCCTTTCTGATTTTGTCACTACATACTTTGTTATTTGTTTATATTCATCCTTTGTAATTTGACCAAGTTTCCACTTGTTGTAAGACTCTTTTTTGAATTTCAGATTGTTGAAGATCTCCTCTCTGTCTTGGAGCTGTGGCTAGAACCCAGGAGTCCTGACTCCCAGCCCCCCCAACCATTAGTCCTCACTCCCTTCTCAGAGCCGTGGCTAGAATCCACACACTAGAGCTCTCACCTCCATCTTGGTCTGGATCCAGGGCCCCAAGACATTGGCCTGGGCAGCAAATTGGCGCCGCAGCCGCTCATTGGCCTGTTGCCGCGCCAGCTCCTCCTGCAGCGTCTGGTCTCGGTGTGGCACCAGCTGCTTCACCTGTGGGGGAGGGAGCAGCAGGTGAGAGGCTGTGGGACAGGGCTCCAGATGGGAGGAGGCTGAGTGCAATGGGCTGGGAAGGTGGGGTTCCAGCTCGGGAAGGCCAGGGCCCAAGAGCAGTGGGGCTGGGGAGGCAGGGCCAGACAGAGAGGCACTGACAGTCTGACAGACAGGCAGGGGGTGTGAGGCCTGCGGGGTCAGATGGCTAGCTGGACAGTGGGGTGGGACAGACACAATCAGGGGGTGGGAGGGTCAGCTGGGTCCCCGCTCCCAGTGGCCGCACTCACCATGTCCCACTTGCTGGCGATGTCAAGGTGTGAGAGATTGGTGTAGGGGTTCACCCCGCTCAGCTTGATGCCATAGGTCTGGGCGATCTTCTGGATCTCGTTCTGGATGCCTAGGATGGCCATGCGCTCCTTGTCGGCCTCGGGCAGCGTGGCCTTGAACTGCTCATGGGCCGTGATCAGGCTCTGCGGGCAGGGGGACAGTCGCCATGGGGGGAGTGTGGCCCTAAGAGCCCCTCACGGCCCATGGGCTGAGGGCCCACAGCCCTGTGTCAGATCCGGCCTGACGCCCTCACTCCCCACCACGCTGGGGGCAGAACGTGTCCTGCTAGGTCTGGTGAGTACAGCAGTGGCCTGCTGGTCCCCACATCCCTGTGGGATGTTTGCACGGGCTCTGCCCAGAGTTACTGATGTGCTGGTTGTATGTTCCTACAGCGCGTTAGGAAGGCAGAGCCCCCACCCAGCCTGGACAGCGCAAGGGGCAGTGACCCAGCTGGCTGGTTGGAAGTGACAGGATATTTACATATAAGGCAAACAAAGCCATTAAGCTAACAAGTGGTGAAAGAGACATCTGAGTGATCATGCCTGGGACAGAGCCTGCACCCCAGGCCGCCCTCTGGCTCTGGATGCAGGGACAATGGCCTCTGGTGACACAGGGGGAACAGAGAGACCTTCTCATTACCCATCATGGAGGGGCCAGAGGAAGCAGTGCCTCTGAGCCTAGGAAAGCTGGGTCCCCTGGCTGTGGGGGCTGGAGATGCTGCAAACTTGAGGTGGTTGAGAAAACTGCTCGGGCAAAGGCTGGAACTTTGGGAAATTAAGTGTGTTAGCTAGAAAGCGGGTTTTGTTCTCTCCAGCAAAGCTCTGTCTTGCTGAGACTGAGGGGTAACACCAGGGCTTACGGTTCTGGACATCTGAGCAGAGCAACACAGGGACACTGTGGCTCATTGTGCCACACCCCATAGATCCCCCACTTCCCTTGTCCCGCTCCCACCCAGCCCCAGCCCCGCCACTTCCCCTAATTCTCCCCTTGGACTCCCCCACCTCCCCTGACCCCAGAGAGCAGGGGGCCGAGGGATTCATACACAGAGAGGAAACTAAGGCACAGAGCAGGAAAACAGTGCTCCCTGTTCTAACCACTAGACCCCACTCCCCTCCCAGAGCCAGGGATCTAGCCCAGGGGCCCAGTGGGCCGCACCTGGATCTCCTCAATGCTGTGCACGATGAACATGTCCTGCAGGTCCTCGGTGGCACCATCCATCCAGTTGTTGAAGGGGGCAGCTCTCTTGGCAAACTCAAGGTACAGCTGGTCGATGGTCTCCAGCAGCTTCTCCACCCGCTGGGCGGGGCAGAGCCAGAGAGTTAGAGGGGAAGGGGCACCTACCATCCTCCCAGCCCCTGCACCGGGGCAGGCCTGTTCTCCAGCCACACCCCTCCCCACTCCGGTTGGCAGCAGGAGCTCCCCGCCATCCGGAACCCCCTCTCACCTCCAGCGCGTCCCTCCTCTTCTGTGTCAGGGTGCCCAGCGTGTCCCATTGGTCACAGATGGCCTGGCAGCGGGAGTTCACCGAGGCGGCATCATGGTAGTCCAGCTCACTGCGGAGGAGGGGAGAGATGGTGGGAAGGTAAGGGCAATGAGCCATGGGGCAGGGCACAGAGCCACTGGGCTGCCACGGGGCAGGGCACAGAGCCATGGGGCAAAGCACAGAGCCACTGGGCTGCCACGGGGCAGGGCACAGAGCCATGGGGCAAAGCACAGAGCCACCGGGCTGCCCCAGGGCAGGGCACACAGCCATGGGGCAGGGCACAGAGCAACTGGGCTGCCACGGGGCAGGGCACAGAGCCCTGGATACTGCCCACCTAGCTAGGGACACCACATGCCCGGGCACTAGGAGCTGGGTGTGGCCTCGTGGTTAGAGCAGGGGGCTGAGAGTCAGGACTCCTGGGTTCTCTCCCTGGCTCTGGCATGGGGATTCTGACTGGGGTGTGTGTCTCAGGCCCAGCACTTACTTAAGCTCCTGGGCGATGGCGGCAATCTGCTCCACGCGGTCCTGGTGGGCGGCCAGGTCGCTCTCAAAGGCCTCATGTTTGCGCATCAGCGCCCGCACCTCCATGAGTGAGGCTGACTCATAGTCCCTCTGCGAAAGCATTTCCTCCTTTCCTGCAGAGGTAGCATAGTCTGAGCCTGGCCAGCCTTCTCCAACCCCAACCCACCAGCTTCTGCCCTTTGTACCCCCTGCGCCTTACCCTATGGGCTTCTGGGGCAGGGAGGAACCTGAAGGGGGAATGCCCACACGGGCATCACTGAGGGCAGAGCCCACCGTGTCCCAGAGGGCTGGGAGGAGCCCAGGGTAGGGGGGCAGGGCCTGAGGGGTAGTGCCCTCCTGGGTCGGGGACTGGAGCAGTCCCCTCTGCGGGAGATCCACAGTGAGGGTACCCCATAGTGCAGGTGTAGGAGAAGGCAGGGTGATCCCTGTAGCAGAAAGGGGTATTCTCGTAGTGAGGGATGTGGGTGGGGGAGCCCTGTAGCAGAAGGGGCTGGGGGGATCCCTGGCCCATGGGGACAGGGGGTTGATACCTCTGGTCCAGGACTCATGCAGCGTCGCCTTCTGCTTGAACTTCTCAGCCAGGTGCTCCAGGCGCTCCAGGCGGCGAATCTCGGTCAGCAGCCACTCCTCATAGCCCTTCTCCACCTGCTCCAGCCCCTTCCAGGCATTGGCGATATCCTACCCCCACCGCAGAGAGAGATGCGTGAGCCTGGGTGCTGCCCCCTCCTCCCACACACACAGCACCAGGGAAGTGCTGGAGCTGGCCACCTACCCTGCCTCACCCCTGCCCGTCCCCTGGGGCAGCAGCACCCAGATCACAGTCACCCTATGCCCACCTGGGGGGCAGGAACTGCCCCTGGACACCCCAGCTTGGGCCCCATCAGCAACAGACAAGCTCTGTGATAGTCCATGCCCGGTGTGTGTCCTCACCACCCTCAGTACGTGGCTCCACACAACATGGGCATCGCCTCCCAGGTACACATGGCTCCCTGTCCAGTGGGCACCAACCCCTGGGCACATGTGGCTCCCCACCCCATGGGCACTGCCCCCAGGCACACATGCCTTCTTGCCCCCTGGGCACACATAGCTCCCTATCCAGTGGGCACCACCACCCGGGCACATGTGGCTCCCTGCCCCCTGAGCAAATGTGGCTCCGTGCTCCATGAGCACCATCACACAACAGGGATCTGTCGGCCCCATGTGGACCCATGCCCCATGGATGTGCCATGCAGGCCTCATCCCCGCTCAGGGTAGCAGAGACAGTGTCCATGGATGGATGGCAGATCCCCCTGCAGGTGCCAAGGGCCCCATGGCAGGTGCATGGCCTCCCTGTGCCATGGCTCACCGAGACCATCTTGCCCTCGGAGGGCATGAAGGCAGGCCGGTTGCTGAGGCGCAGTTTGGTCTGCAGGGTGTTGAAGTTGATCTCGAGCTGGCATTTCTCCTGCACGCGGGGTGGTTTGTGGACTCGGCGATAGTCCCGGAAATCCTCCAGCTTGCGCCGCATGGCGCTCATGCTCTTCTCTGCCACGCGGTTCTCTAGCCATGGGATGGTGCGCCGGATCCACTCCAGCAGCTGTGGGGAGCCGTGGGGAGGGTGAGGGCCAGCAGGGGGCAGTGCTGGGTCACTCCAGCCCCTATAGGCCCTTGGGGGAGAGCCACAGGCACATAGCCCAACACTAGCTCCTCACTCCTCAGCCTGGCCCTCAGCACCCCTCCCCTCCAAGCATTAACTAATACAGCTGCACCCCATCAGGCCAGTATATCACTCCCACTGCACCCAGGGGACCTGGCTCCCAGCCCCTCCCACTGCTTTAACCCACTAGATCTCCCTGCCCTGCTGGAGCCAGGCCAGAACCCAGGAGTCCTGATGCCCATTCAGGGCCTTGCTGCCTCTCTCCAGCGCGCTCATTCCTGGGAGCAAGCCTCCAGCAGGTGTTGGGGTGATGGGACATGGCGTCTTCAGGGGAGGATGGATTGGTACCTCGCTTGCCAGCTTCTCGTACTCCTCCATCAGTTTCTCGTTCTCCTGATTGACAGCCAGCACCTTGCAGATCCTGTTTGCAGCCGTCTCGGCCTGGGGTGGGGTAGGGGGAGAAACACCACATTACTTCTCAAGGGTGTGGGGGGGAAATAGAGCAGCCTGAGCACAGTCCTTCCCTTCTCCTGACCAAGATCGGGGCCTCCTGTCGAGCATCTGTGGGGCCTCGCGGGAGAGAGCTGTGCTGGGCCCTGCATGGACCCTGAGCAAAGTCAGGCCCCTGTTGGGCAGGGTGCTGCACAGACACCCCCACCTGAGGTCGGGACCCCTGTTGTGCCAGGCATCACACTGATCCCAACAGAGACTGGGGCCCCATGGGGGTGGATACCACACAGACCCCAACCAAGACTGTCCCCACCCCCACCCCCATTTGCACTGGAGACACACACAAACGCACGCACACGCACCTGCTCTGCTCCAGCAAAGGCATGGTAGAAGCAGGACACGTAGGTCATGATGGCTTTCTCATCTGGCTTGGGCGTGTTGACAATGTCTGCAGAGAGATGCCAGCAGCTCAGTGGGGGTGAGGGAGCGAGGGTGTGACCTGGCCACACACCCCTGCACTGGAGTCTCGACTACTTCCCTCCTCAACCCAGCACCCTGTGTGACCTCCGGAACCCAGGGCCGGCGCTTCCATTTTGGTGACCACCAGGATTTGGGGGGCAGCAATTTGGCAGTGGGGGGGTCCTTCCGCGCTCTGGGTCTTCGGAGGCAATTCTGCGGCGGATCCTTCACTCGCTCCGGGATCCGCTGCTGAAGTGCTCCAAAGACCGGGAGCATGGAAGGACCTCCGCCTAGGGCGCCAAAAACCCTGGCGCCGCTCCTGGGACACCCCCACCTTGGATCCCCATGTCCAGCTGCTTGGGGAGCGCGTGGTGCGGAGCCTGCGGCTGAAGCCGGAGCGCTGGGAGCGCTGTGTGGGCAGCCCCGAGGTGCAGCACCTGCTGTGGGGCTTCCTGGAGGGCGCCGCAGGGCAGCCACCGCTGCTGCTGGTAACGCTGAGCCTGACAGGGCAGCTGGCGCTCAGCACCGAGTACACCGCCAGCCCCGGCCGCGGCAAGGTGCTGTTCTTCCTGCGCAGGGGGTCCGGGCCGCTGAGCGCCCCACCTGGCCCCAGGGAGCTGCTCTACGGGGACCTGCCCGCCTCCTCCCTGGAGCACTTCGCCACCCTGGTGGAGGAGGTAAGGCGGCGGCTGGATGGGAACCCAGGAGCAGCCCCTTCTCCTCTACGGTTCTGGGTCCTGGAGGCTGGCAGGGACCTACCCCCGCGGCTGCCCCCCTTCTGGCCTGGCTCTCAGTCTCTAGCAGCCCAGGGAGCCAGCGAGGTGCCCAGCCTGGCCGTGCTAGTGCCCCAGGTCCCTGGGCGGGCCTGGCACCAGTAGGGAACCTCTCTGGTTCCCACCTTAGTTCAGAGATCTGTGACCCATCCCCACCCTCAAGGCTCTCTCCTCTCAGCCTGGCTGAGCCAGAGGTGGAGGCTGAGGAGCTGTAGCCTGGCCAAGCAGTGGGGTTTTTTAGCTCAGGGAGCAGCAGCTCATGCATGGAGAAGCAGAGATTTCAGGGTCAGTCCCTGCTGCGGTGACTCACCCAGGGGTGTCCCCAGGGACACAGGTTACAGTGATAAAAAACAAGTTGCTAAGGGGTTGTGTGCAATGTTAAGGTAACATCAAGGAGAACAAGTTGCTAAGGGACAACAGTGCAAAACTGGAACACACACAACACAGTGTAACACCATGTATCTCGGTACATCAGCTCCACACATCCCTGTTCCCAGATACCATCCATTCCCAGAGAAAAGCTGCTCTACTTATCCACACTCACAGGCCACCCAGATACTCTTAACTCTGCCATTTGTAAGCCCCAGGCTAGCCCAGCAGGGAAGTGTTTACAAAATCAAAACACATCTGTAGACAGGGCCTGTTTAATGCCAGTGTTCCTATGGGATTAATCTGTGTTTCTCATGGTTAGCTTGAATCTGGATTATTTCCGTTTAGGACTTGTCAAGAATCACAACTATATGTCCTTTTTGTTTGTAATCTTAATATTGTGAACTAGAATATGTTACCAGGATTTTTCCCAATAGAGGTATCACCTAAAGAATTTTTTTTAAATAAACATTTATTTTGAATGTGTTCTGTATGAATTTAAGATGGGAAATCTGCGCAATGATAAGAGTATATGTGGAAGTAGGTGTAAATGTGGCAGTATTTTGGAGTTGGCATTGTTATATTAAGACATTGAACCTTCATCTCACAGTTGTAGGCTACCAACCAAGTTATTTTGATTTTGTGGGGTAGCATATTTGTTTATGTGGAGCAATATTACATCTCATCTTTTTGATGGGTTCTGCAATTTGGTAAGTCATAATTGCACAGATTGCAGTGTTTGTCTGCTGTGACTTTGCATATGAGAGGATTTGTAAGCTCCAGCTGTTACGTAGAATTTTTTGGGGTGTAATGAATAGTTTTAGATTGATGTCACTGAGGCTCCTTTGGTCATGTGTCCTGAGCAGGGTGCATGTGCTGATCTCTGCTATGCATATTTCTTTATGTAGCTTTTTGTTCAGGAGATGTAAGCATTGTTTCGTGGCATTCCACGGAGGGTAGAGTTAAGGGTCTGACTGTGGTAACAATAGCTGAGTAGGACTGGTTGGCTGGGGGAATGGGCAGTGTGTGAGTTAGAGAGAGAAGAGGAGGGATGTAGGTGAATGGTTCTGTGCTGTGTTTCCTAGCGTTGTGCATTTGGGTTTTGTGTTGCTTTCTCCCAGCCACCTGAACTGTTTTTACAAAGTGTCTTCTGTGTTTGAATTTCCTGGTTTTCTTGAAAATAGAGAGAGGCAGGCTCAAGAGGACTCCACCAAGGAGGCTCCTTCTCCTCCCCTGTGCAGTCGCTTTGCACCTGCTGTGTGTGCAGAGTAGGGTGAAGCTGGGCTGGCACCAAGGGGGTGCATGGTTCCCCTGGGTGAATTGCACTAGGGGCTCAGTGCCAACCCCATAGATTCTTCTGGCACAGGGGATGTTTCAGGGCAGATCAAGGGCAGGAAGAGACAGGCCTGCACCCTAGGGATCCCCTGGTACAGTGATGTCTATAGGGACTATGGCAGTGGGAGGGCAAGCTAGGGCTGTCCGCAGGCTGCTCTGACCTGCTACTGTGGCCTCTCTGTCCCCTGCCTGCCCCAGCATCACATCAGGGAGGTGGAAAGCCTCCCCTCTCAGTCCCTGCACTGACTCAGGAACCCAACCTGCTATAGAAAATCCACACTCAGGTTGATCATTCATGACGCTTCTCTGATGTGAACAAACTGCACTATTGGGCTGAATCAGCCACTCACACTGGGGACAGGAGCAGGCCCTTCCACCCAGGGTGAGGCAGGCCTTGCATATGAGCCCACAGCTCTGTGGTGATGCCTCCTATGGGAACGCCTCTGCTTGTGTCACATGTGCTGCTCTTTGGCAGAGGGACTGAGCTGGGCCTGAGGGCAGTGCAGGCAGGGCCGGTGCAACCATTTAGGCAAGGCGCTGGGATTTGGGGGGAGCCATTTTCTTCAGCAGCGACCGCGGCGGCCGGATCTTCGTCCGCCCCAGTTGTCGCCGGCATTTAGGCAGAGGGAGCTGGGGCAGGGGAGCATGGGGAGGGTCGCCTGCAGCAAGTAAGAGGGGGGGCGGCACGCAGGGGAACTCCCCACCCCAGCTCATCCCTGCCCCGCCTCCTCCCCGAACATGCCATAGCTGCTTCACTTCTCCTGCCTCCCAGGCTTTTGGCACCTAAGCTGATTGGCACCGCAAGCCTGGGAGGTGTGAGAAGTGAAGCAGCCACGGTGTGCTCGGGGTGCTCGTGCTCGTGTGCGGAGCAGGGGTGAGCTGGGGCGGGGGGGTGCCTCAGGGCGGAGAGTGGGGAGCTACCGCGGGGGGGGGTGTGCCTCAGGGCCAGGGGGGCGCAAGGTGGAAGTTTCGCCTAGGGCGTGAAACATCCTTGCACTGGCCCTGCCGGAACCCCCCCGCCCCGTCTCCAGAGCACTCCTCCCAGCCCCAGCCCTTCCCTCGGGATGTGTCTGTGAGAGAGTGGGAACGTTTCATAATATTTTTGAGACGCCTATGTGTGCCTCAGTTTCCCCCTGTACTTTGCATGGCTAGCCGGTGCAGGGAAGGAATTATGTTTGCTCTCAGGGCTGGTCTCCACTAGACACTTACATCGGCATAGCCATGTCTCCCTGGGGTGTGACAAATCCCCCCTACCCCCACCCTCCCGTGGTGTAGCTATACTGACCTCCCCGCAGTGTGGACAGGGCTAGAGGGATAGAAGAATTCTCCGGCTGACCTAGCTACCGCCTCTCGGGGAGGTGGGAAACTACAGCCATGGGCAAAGCCCTCCCCTGGGATAGGTGGTGTCTACAGTGAAGTGCTGCAGTGGCTGAAGTGCAGAGACACCCTGCCCAGGAGACACAGCGGTGCCTCACTTCCCTGCTAGACTGGATTGAATACATTTGTTAATGACCAGATCAACAAGGGGACCAGCGAGACAAAGCCAACCCAGAGAGTCAGGGATCTAGGAGAGGGCTGTGAATTCAGCCCAGCCCAGCCTGGGTGCCAAGGACGGAGCCTGGCCCAGGAAGCCCAACATCCGGAGCGTGGCACTGGAGGTGACTGCGGCTGGGCTGGTGAATTGCTCTGGGCTGAGCAGATGGACTGTGCTGGAGCCTTGATTTCTCTGAACGAACCTCAGGACTCCAGGTGACTCACAAGCCCTGCTCCATTTGGAGAAGGCTCTTTGGTGCCATGGCAGATCCCAGCTGGGGTGTGTCAGTCCTGAGGGGTGGAGAAGGCTCTGCCAGGAGCTTGTCTCAGCTGGACTCGCAGGGCAGAGCGCAGGGGGTGAACCAGGGGTAGGAGCCCAGAAGCTCAGTCTAGGGGGCAGTGAGGCTACATGGCCTGTCCTGAAGGGCTCCTCCACATGTACATGTGTGTGTGTGTGTGCGCGCGTGTGTGTTTGTTTTTCTGGCATACATAGGGGTCCCTCCAAGAGATTGTTTCAGAACTAGGGTGTAGCACAGATCCTGAGGGGTCTATGACAGTGTCCCCCAGCCCCTGTCTGGAAGCATGCTCCCCCCAGGCTGGGCTGCACAGGCCCAGAGTGCCAGCTGCCCTGGGCATTAGATCCACGGCCTGTAAGGGAGACCAGCAGGGCTAGTGTGGCAGCCAAATGGGCCATGAAGGGAGGGGAGAGTGTGACTCCAGGCACCTCGTTCCACAGAGCATCCCAGGGTGGCGGGTCAAGGAGACAGCCTGAGATCCCCACAGGAGGAAACAGAAAAAGGGACACTGGAGAGGAGGATTCCCTCCTACCTACCCACCCACCAAGGAATCAGTGGCAGAGCCAAAAACAAAACCCAGGAGTCCTGGCTCCTAGCCCCCTGCTCTAACCCACTAGATTTCCTCCCGAGCTGGGAGAGAACCCAGGCGTCCTGACCTACAGAATCAGGTCTGGGGGCTGAAGCGGGAGCTCAGGTAGGAGGAGGATAAATGATTACATTTCCAGGCCCAAGCTGGTTCAGCCAGGCCCTGACAGGGCCCAGGAGAAGGGTCGGGGTCAGAGGTTAGGATCAGATTCAAGGGTTAGGAGTTGGGATTAGGACTGGGAGCCAAGATCAGGATTAGGGGGCCAGGGTCAGGCCAAGGTTCCAGGGTCAGGGTCGCGCGAAGGGCCAGGCCAGAGCACTGTGCAGGCCCCTCTGTGCAGCTCTCAGAGTGCAGCGCCCAGCCCTCACCTTCAGCGTCCAGCATCTTGGGGATGTCGAGGTACTTCTCAGCCACTTCAAAGGCCGTGTTGAGGTTCCCGATGGGGTCATCCTAGGCACAGAGAGGCAGAGCTGTGAGACTGGGGGAGGGGGGTTGGTGACAGGCTGGGGCCCAGGGGGAAAAGAGGCGTGCATTAGCCACAGGCAAGGGGGGCACCATGAGAAGGACGGGGCCCTGCAGGGAGCAGGGCAGGAAGGGGGGCCTGAGCCATGCAGTGAGAGGTGGGGTGGGCACGCTGGCGGTAACAGGGAGGTGAGGGCGTTCATGGGGGCAGGAAGCTGCTGCTCAGAGCTCGGATAACAGGTCAGGGACAGGGATCTGGCCAGCAAAGAGCTGAATGTCCTTGGGTAGAAACAGCCGGGGAGGGGGAAGAAGGAAACTAAATGGGGGGCTGGGGCAGTGCCAGGAGCCAGGATCAATGTCACTGGGGTGGTAGCTGGGAGGGCTGTTCTGTGGTAGCAGGGAGCTGAGGGGCAGGGGCTGGGAGAAGGAGAAGCAGCAAGGGTGGGGGCTGAGGCAATGGGGGGAACGCCGGGGGAAGGGTGGGGGAGACAGCGGGGGCCGGGGCTGTTGCACCTTTCTGAGCTTCGCATAGTCGATGAGGTCAGGCCGGTGGCGGTGGATCAGGGCGCACAGGGCCAGTCCATCCTTCCAGCTGTGCCGCATCCGGGGGGAAGGAGAAGTCAGGTGATCCTCGCCTATGACCCCTGGCCAGCTGCAGGCGCTGTGCTGGGGCCGGGAACTACACATGCACCCCAGCCCCGCCCTATGCTCCCTCCTCCGGCTCACCTGCCCTGGGCTCCTTCACTCCAGCGGGCACTGATGGAGCTACTGCCTCCTGGGAGCAGGGCTGAGCCCAAGCCAGCTCGACTCATGGAGGCCGCAGGGCGAGGGCACCCCTGGGGCCTGCCCCAAAGCCCCGAGCGAAGCCCCCCTCCCCACAGTCCTCCCTACCTGATGTGGAAATTCTGCACATTGACATTCCGGTATGGAGCCGTCTTCCTCTGGCACCACAGCAGCAGACCCTCCTTGGCCGAGGTCTCTGCAAGAAACCAGGTAGCATGGCTCAGACCCCCCTGGCCCAGGTGCATGGAGGGGGTGAGAAGCAGGAGATGGGGTGGGGGTAGAATGGCCCCTGGCAGGAAGGGCCTGCAGTGCAAGGGAGAGCCTTACCCATAGCCCCCCATTGGTGGGTGTGTGGGCAGGGCTGGCTCTACCATTTTTGCCGCCCCAAACAAACAAACAAACAAAAAAAAAGCAGCTCAGACTGTCACCACCTGAACTGCCGAAGCAGAAAAAATTAAAAAAAAAAAACCTGCTCGGACTGCCGCTACCTGAACTGCTGAAGTGCAAAAAATAAAACCCCCAAACCACTCGGACTGCAGCCGCTCAAACTGCCAAAGCCGGAAAAAAACCCAACCACTCACACTGCCGCCACCCGAATTGCTGAAGCGCAAAAAAAATAAAAATAAAAAGCCACCCAGACTCTGCCGCCCCAAGAATGGACAGAATGCCGCCCCTTAGCATGTGCCGCCCCAGGCATGTGCTTGTTCCGCTGGTGCCTGGAGCCGGCCCTGTGTGTGGGGGCAGCAGGGATTCTCTGATTCATGGAGTGCCAGCCCAGAAGGGACTCATAGACGAAGGTCAGAATGGACCGTTATGATCATCTAGTCTGACCTCCTGCACAATGCAGGCCACAGAATCTCACCCACCCACTCCTGTAACAAACCCCTGACCTGTCTGAGCTACTGAAGTCCTCAACTTGTGGTTTAAAGACTTGAAGGTGCAGAGAATCCTCCAGCAAGTGACCGGTGCCCCACACTGCAGAGGAAGGCGAAAAACCCCCAAGGCTTCTGCCAATCTGCCCCGGAGGAAAATTTCTTCCCGACCCCAAATATGGCGATCAGCTAAACCCTGAGCATGTGGGCAAGACTCACCAGCCAGACACCCAGGAAAGAATTCTCTGTAGTAACTCAGATCCCACCCTATCTAGTGTTCCATCACAGGCCATTGGGCATATTTACTGCTAATAGTCAAAGACCAGTTAATTGCCAAAATTAGGCTATCCCATCATACCATCCTCTCCATAAACTTATCAAGCTTAGTCTTGAAGCCAGATATGTCTTTTGCCTCCACTGCTCCCCTTGGAAGGCTATTCCAGAACTTCACCTCTGATGGTTACAAATCTTCGTCTAATTTCAAGTCTAAACTTCCTGATGGCCAGTTTATATCCATTTGCTCTTGTGTCCACATTGGTACTGAGCTTAAATAATTCCTCTCCCTCCCTGATATTTATCCCTCTGATATATTTATAGAGAGCAATCATATCTCCCCTCAGCCTTCTTTTGGTTAGGCTAAACAAGCCAAACTCTTTGAGTCTCCTCTCATAAGACAGGTTTTCCATTCCTCGGATCATCCTAGTGGCCCTTCTCTGTGCCTGTTCCAGTTTGAATTCATCCTTCTTAAACATGGAAGACCAGAACTGCACACGATATTAGATCACCCAGTCTGCCCTGCTGCATAGCCCAGGCCAGAGAACCTCACCCAGCTACCACTGCATTGCACCCATCACTTCTGTTTGGCTAAAGCATATCAGGCCTCAGGAGACTGACCTGCTGTGAGCCCCAAGCCAAAAACAGCAGAGACCCAGGGGCCACCAATGCTCAAGCTCTCTGTGATGTCACAGAATGGATTTGGCAAGGCATGCTCAGAGGATCCCCGCAGGTGATCCATGCCCTGTGCTGCAGGGGAAGATGAAAGGTCCCTGCCAATCAGACTGAGGGAAAATTTATTCCTGACCTCAAATCTGGCTGGCCATCAGTGACCCTGAGAATGGGAGCAAGACACACCAGCTAGGCAGCTAAGCCAGAGTCTCTGGACCATCTCAGAGCACTGGCCATCCCTACATGTGTCCCATCTCCAGCTGTGGCCGATCTCTAATGCTTCAGAGAAAAAAGGAAAAAACACCCAGACACAGCCAGCCAATTGTGAACTGAAGAAAAAATTCCTTCCTGACCCCTGCCCTGACCAGCTGCAGCCCTGAAGCATGAGATTAGATTATAGTCAATACTGAGGTGTAAAGGTGAGTATGTGTATGGCTATAACAGGGATGTGTAATGTATAGGAGGGGTATGGGGTGTGCAGCTAAAAGGCATTTGTATGGGGGTGTATAATGTACAGGGATCGGTATAGGGGTATACAGTGTATAGGAGTGTGTATAGGGGCTGTTTGGGGCGCATAGTGTATAGGGGAATGTACATAGGACATGTATGGAGTATACAATGTATAGGGGTATATGGGGGGGTGTAGTACAGTGTATAGAAGATATATGGAGTGTGTAGGGTCCATGTATAGGGTTTATATAGGGTGCATGATTGTGTATAAGGGTATGTATAGGGGCTGTATGGGATCTATAGTGTACAAGGATATGTATATGGGGTGTGTATGATCTAATGTATAGGGGTGTAGGTGTGTAAAGTATAGGAGTATATGGAGTGTATAGTGTTTGGCTGCATGTATAGGGGTTTATATAGGAGTGTGTGTTTGCAGATAGTTATGTCTAGGGGCTATATGGGATGTATAGTGTAGAGGGGTATGTATGTGGGGTGTGCATGGAGTGTATTATGTATAAGGATATGTGTGAGGTGTAGGTATAGGGGTGTACAGCACATAGGGGTATGTGTAGTGTCCAGGAGATATAGGCAGGGCTGGCTCCAGGCCCTAGCATGCCAAGCACGTGCTTGGGGCGGCATGCCGCAGGGGGCGCTCTGCCGGTTGCCGGGAGGGCAGCAGGTGGCTCCGGTGGACCTGCCGCAGACGTGGCTGCGGAGGGTCCGCTGGTCCCGCGGCTCCAGTGCAGCATCTGCAGGCATGCCTGCGGGAGGTCCACCGGAGCCACGGGACCAGCGGACCCTCCGCAGCCATGGCTACAGGAGATCCACCGGAGCCGTGGGACTGGCGAGCGGCAGAGTGCCCCCCACGGCGTGCCACTGTGCCTGGGGGGGAGAAATGGCTAGAGCCGGCCCTGGATATAGGGAGTATGTAGTGTTTAGGGGTTATATAGGGTGGATGTGGATGTGGATGGGGTGCGGTGTACACGGGTGTCTGGAGTATACGCTACAGGAGTATGTGTCAGGGGGGTGTAAAGGGGCAGAACCCAGTCCCACACTCACCTTCCACTGAGATGTCCTGGATGGCGAAGCGCAGGATAATTGTCCAGATCATCCCCAGAGTCATCTTCAAATTTCCATCCACAATTTCTGAAGGAGGGGAGAGAAGGAGTCAGAGCGGGGTGGGGTGAGTGACAGAAAGAGACGGGTGTCCAAGGGTGGGGGAGAGATGGGGTGTGTCATGAATATAAGGGGAAGGGTATGCCAGCCCATTCAGTAGCATAAAATCCCTCCTTGGCAGCTATACTGGATTGCCTTATCCATAAAGGGTTAAGCAGTTCAAATAACCTAGCTGGCACCTGTCCAGAAGGACCAAAGAGGAAAGAAGATAATTTCAAATCGCGGGGGGAGGGGGGGAGGATTTGTTTTGTTGTTCTGTGTGTTGTTCCCTCTCCAGATGGAGAGAGAGAAGCCAAGCAGGTACATTATCTCCTGAAAAATATACCTGGAATAATCCATCTAAAACCACAGAAACTGTGAGTAAGGCAAGGAAATGCATTAGGTTATCTCTTGTTTTGGCTTGTGAATTTCCCTATGCTGCAGAGGTAGTTTCATTCCTGTTTTTGTAACTGTGAAGCTGAGCCCAGGGGTGGAATCCTCTGCATTTTAAATCTTTTTATTACCCTATAAAGTTACCATCCATGTGGATTTTGCAGGTGTGATTCTTTTACTTTTTTCTTTATAATAAAAGTTCTTCTTTTAAGACCCTGATTGATTTCAGTGTCCTGAGACAAAGGGTCTGGCTGAGCTCATGTTGCTACGGCAACTGGTTGGTATTTTATTCTCAAGCCTCCCCAGGAAAGGGGATGAAAGGGCTTGGAGGGATATTTTGTGGGGGACAGGGATTCCAAGTGCCCCTTCCCTGAATTTTTGTGTAAATCATTTGGTGGTGTCAGCAATATACCGTGCAAGGACAAGGAAATAAATCTGTGCCTTGAAGAAGTTTTAACCTAAGCTAGTAGAATGCAGGTCCCCACATCTGTACCCCAGAGTTCAGAGTGGGGGGGTAGCCTGACAGGGTGCATAGAGATAGAGAGATGGGGATTGACGGGCAGGCAGAGTAGAGCATATGGCAGTGGACAGACAGAAGTAAACCCACCCCCAACCCCCCAGTGTATGTGCTGCTTGGGGGCCTGCACATCCAGCCCAGGCACTGCTGACAGGAAGCCTCCCCTTCCCTCGAGACAGAGCAGCCCATGGGATTATGAGTGAACATGGCTCAATCCCAACCCAGCCCCACGTGGAGAGTGGTGCCAGTGCCTGTGGCCACCGTACCCTCCCAGACATGCACTGCATCCACCTACCAACGCCAGAGCGATGGGTCTGGCATCGCGATGGTAATGGGGCATGTAGGAGACTGCGCCAGTGCTGTGGAACCTCATCACCCTAGTCAGGATCGCTGCCCCCCCAACCCCACTCACCCTCAGCCCCGATGGAGACCAGCTTGACCCCCTTGCTGGAAATGAAGTCCAGGGCCTTGTTGACATTGGCGATCTTGTGGAAACGCATCTTGCCCTTGTCTGGCTTTGGCAACCGCTCACCTGAGGGGTGGGAGGAGAGTCACCAATCGGGGGAGGCACAGAGCCCCCCCTACACCCATGCACCTCCCTGCTCGCCTGGGGGCAGAGCCAGTGATGGGGTGAGGGGGTCCCCTGCACTACCACCCCTTGACTGAGAGGGAGTCAGCAGTGGGGGTGGGGAAGCAGAGATTTCTCTCCCCCCCACATACTCATATCTGGGGGCAGAGTCGGTGACAGATCCACTCCCAGCTCAGCCACACAAACCAGGCACACCCCACATCACCAGGCCACAACACACCCCACCACACAGACATCCAAGCACTGTGACACAGACAACCCCACATTGCATAATCCCTTTGGGTCCAGAGCTCCCCACCCCACTGCAGCTGGGCTATACCCCAGTGACTGCATCCTCTGGGTCCCCCCAAGTCCCTCTCATCTTCCCATGGATTCTCTCCCACACACTCCCACATGGCTTCTTGCCTAGGGTGACCAGATGTCCTGATTTTATAGGGACAGTCCCGATTTTTGGGTCTTTTTCTTATATAGCCTCCTATTACCCCTCACCCCCTGTCCCAATTTTTCACATTTGCTGTCTGGTCACCCTATTCTTGCCCCTTGTGGCCACTGGACCCTCACTGGCAGCTCCCCATGGATTCTTGCCCCTCCCCTCATCACCCCCACATGGTCCTCCGTGGATCTGACCCCACCCGCCCCGGCTCCCCCACCTACCTGAGATCACCTCCAGCAGCAGCATGAGTTTCAGCCCATTGCGGAAATCCTCCTCAATGTTCTCGATCTGGGTGCCAGCCTTGCGCAGGTGGGAGTTGCACCAGGCTGTGAATGTCTGCAGGAGAAGATGCGGGGAGTTAGAGACACCCCCACAGCCTCTCCCCCTGGGGAACAGGACAGCGGAACGAGCTGGAGGGGCTGGGCTATTCCCACGCCAGCACCAAGGTTGGTGTTGGTAGGGACAGGTGCCCGCACCTCACATAGCCGCCCATTTAGGGCGACCAGACGTCCCAATAAAATCGGAACTGTCTCGATATTTAGTTTTTTGTCCCACATCCCGACCGATGTTTGGTATTTTGGTATTGATATTGTCCTGATATTTCGCACTCTGTTTTTTTTCTCCACTGGCGGCACTCCGTTTTTGTTCCCTTCCCGCCCCCAATGTGTCCTGATATTTTGTTCCTCTCATCTGGTCACCCTACCCCCATTGCTCGCCCTCCCTGGGGCTTCTTCCCCATAGCTCCCCCATCCTCACCCCACAGCACCCACCTTCCCCCAGGACTATGTCCTGCTCAGTTCCCTGCATCAGCAGGATCAAGGCTCTGCTCGCTGGAGGGAATCCAGCCCAGCTGGGTTCCCAGGGCACTGTGCCAGGCCCTTGGCACAAGGAGCTGATTCCCACCAGAGCCGGGGCCCCCATGAGCCTTATAGCACAAGCCAGGCACAGGCTTGACCCCCACACCACTGACCTCTGACCCTAACCCCACCCTGGGATGGGGAAGCCCTGCCCCTAACATCAACCTCACCAAGCTCTACCCTTAAGCCCACCGCCAACCCTGGCATCACATAGTCCTCTGACACTAAACCCGGTGAACCCCACCCCATACTGGTATTGGCCTGCCCTGCCCCTAATCCTGCTCCATATCCCAGTTCTGGGGAGCTCCACACCTAACTCCAGGGCTGGCCAGCCCCACCCCAACTCCCCCTATTGCTGAGCCTTCACCCTCTTCTTTTAACCTACCCTCCCAAACCCCAGGAACCCTGAAACTACAGCACTCCCAGCTCCTCCCCGCTCCCACAGCCTCTGGGCTCCCTGAGTTCTGCTAATAACACACATGCTGCTGACCCCCATTGCACCCCTCCCGGCTGGCTGCAGGGAAGGGGTGTGTGTGTGTGCGGGGGGTGTCACTGCTTCCCCTGCTGGTGTGTGCGTGTCCCTGCCCACAACACCTCCCCAGATTTAGCCCCAGCCTGACAGGGTGCATGAGTCAGGCCTACAGCAATGCTTCGACTCTGCAGATCTAGATGGCACACGACACCGTGCCTGGTGGGGGACAGGATGTACCTGGGCATCCCAGCGGGGTGAGTTCATGATTGGCTGGCTGCCACCCCCACCCCTGAGAGGGGACACTGGGAATCCTGTCCCACCGACCCCCTTCCCCTCCTCAGTGCAGAGTGCTCCTGCTCCCTTTGCCCACCCAGCCCAGGGTGGGGTTGGGTGGAGGGACACCTCCCACCCCCACCCTGCAGACAGGATGCAGCCTCATTCCTAACATGACTAAGATGGAACGTGGCAGGGAGAGGGAACAGCTGTTCTAGTCCCCTAGCTCCAGCCACCCTGAACAGAACAGCTGCTGGGATTCAATGTCTGGGATTTCCTGGGCAGGGGGATGGGCTAGATGAGACCTGGGTTGCTTTAACCATAGACCCACAAGTGCTGCACCCCCTCCCACTGCACAGAAGAGTATCCCAGAATGCATTCCTGCCCCCCCACTCCATGTGCCCTTCCCACCCCTGGGCACACTAACACAGTTGGGGTCACACCTTCCGGCTTCCCCGGTCTCCTAGGGTGAGCACGCTCCCTTGGCTTTAAATGGGAGTGGAGATTCCCAGGACTCTGGGAGCTGGATATTGATGGGAAAGGCCAAACAGCAGAAGAGCTGCAATGGAACTACAGGGGTTGGCAGCACCGGGCCTGGGGGTCTGCAGAGCCCCACTGCAAAGCACCTGGCACACATGCAGGGGACTGTGTGCGTGCTTGCATATTTCTCTGTGAGTGTGTGTGGGGGGTGATTTTAAGGTGTGGCACAAATGGGTTGGGCGTTAGACCAGGTCTATAGCCGAGGATATTTCTCTAGTGTAGGTCTGACTCCATTCAGGGGCACTGTCACTCTCTTGTCACTCAATTCTCTCCCTTAGGGGGCCGTGGGGCCCTCTCTCACACACACACAGATCTTATGCAATACAGCAGAGGTGATGACACACTGCCACACACTCACACCTTGTAGCTTTAAGTCCCTGTTGGAAAGCTGTGGATGCCCCATGCTGAGGGTCTGCAAGACACAACCAGGTTGGAAGGAGGTTGGGTGGGTGAGGGGAAGGAGGGCAGGATGCCCCCTAAGTGGCTGGATTATCTAGGGTCATCCTAATAGTCCCTTGGAATCACCCCACACCTTGCACCCTATTCCTTGCCCATCCCCCATGAAAACCATACTCTGCACTGATGCCGCAGAGGACGCCCTGGCCCCGTGCTCCCCATCCCATCCCAGCAGCACAACACAACAGCTGAGCAAGAACTATTCCTAGGGGAAAGAAAGGGAAATCCTGAAAAATCCCAGCCAGGAAGAGCACAATGGGAAAGCCCACACCCGCCACAATCTCTTTAGGATCCCTTCGGGGCCTGGCTGAAGGTTCCCAGCAATGGGAGACAGAAGACGCCCCTTCCTGAAGCATAAAGAAGGTTTAAAAGATGTTGTAAGCTCAGGGAGACTCTATGGCTGATGGGAGAACTTAATGGGTCGCGGCAACCTAAGGAGATGGACTGAGGGGGGGAAGAGTTTCTAGCCGGACTGATTCAAGATCTGTGGGACTTTGGTATCTTTACAGTTATCTGAATGCTCCTAATTGGAACTGACCAACAACATATGGGAGAAGAGAGCTCATTGTTAAAATAATTGCTAGATGACAGTAGCTTCTAGGGGCCTGTCAGGTTGGTCGCTGCAGAAACCCACAGCGAGGGACAGTCTCTACCCCAGACAGTTCACAGTCTGAACCGACAACGAGTGGGAGGGGAACGAGGCACCAAGAAGGGCCAGGACTTGCCCAAGTTCTGTGTCAGAGCTCAGAATAGGGCCTAGGAGCAACCTCCAGCTCTAGCCCACTAGACCTCCTCCCCTCCCAGAGCTGGGGACAGAACCCTGCAGTTCTAACTCCCAGCCCAGCAGGCTACCTGCAAGCCCCTGTGCCCTGTCGTGAGCTGAGCTCCCTGCCCAGACAGACTCAGCTCTGGAGACGCAGGCTGGATGATTTATAAATAGATTCTCCCTGTGTTGTTGCAACATTTTCTCCAGCTCAGCCACAGGGTTATTTTTAGGGGGCCCTAGAATTTCATAGCATCATCCGAATGCCAAGCTGCCACCTCCCGCGCCTGAGCAGGCCCCCGAGGAGTCACCAGGGATGTGCACCCTCCTTGAGCTCTGCGAGAGGGCTCAGTGGATGACGCAGAGATGTGGAGCATGTGCCTTCTCAGCATCCAGCCCCAAGGCTTGAGCGACAATGAAATCTTGAGGGAGGCAGCATGGTCTAACGCCTTATGCATTGCATCTGGCATCAGGACACCTGGTTTCCATTCTCTGCTCAGCTACTGGCCTTGAACATGCCCTTTCCCCTCTCGGTGGGTCCATTTAGCAGATTTCAAGGCCAGAAGGGACCATTAGATCACGTAGTCAGCCCTCCTGTATATCACAGGCCAGAGAATGTCCCCCAGGCACCCCTGCATTGAGCACTGAGAGACTTGTATTTGACTAAAGCATCTTCCAGAAAGGCAGCTGGCCTGGAGCTGAAGATTCCACCCTGCCCTGGGGGGTCTGTTCCACTGGGTAGTCGCCTTCCCTCCCTGTAAAACAGGCCTTATTTCTCATTTGAGGTTGTCTGGCTTTTACTCCAAGCCTAGTATGCCCACATCTTGAATACTGCATGCAGATAGGGTCACTCCATCTCAAAAAAGATATATTGGAATCGGAAAAGGTTCAGAAAAGGGCAACAAAAATGATGAGGGGTACGGAACAACTTCCATCTGAGGAGAGATTAATTAGATTGGGACTTTTCAGTTCGGAAAAGAGACGACTAAGAGGGGATATGACAGAGGTCTATAAAATCATGACTGGTGTGGAGAAAGTGAATAAGGAAATGTTATTTACCCCTTCTCATAACACAAGAACTAGGGTCACGAAATAAAGTTAATAGGCAGCAGCTTTAAAACAAAGGAAAGGACATATTTCTTCACACAACGCACAGGCAACCTGTGGAACTCTGCCAGAGGATGTTGTGAAGGCTAAGACTACAACAGGGTTCAAAAAAGAAGTTAATGAAGGATAGTTCCATCGTTGGCTATTGGCCAAGATGGCCAGGGATGTATCTCTAGCCTCTGTTTGCCAGAAGCTGGGAATGGGCGGCAGGGGATGGATCACTTGACGATTATCTGTTCTGTTCATTCCTTCTGAAGCACCTGGCACTGGCCATGGTCAGCAGACAGGATACCGGGCTAGATGGACCATTGGTCTAACCCACTATGGCCGGTCTTATGTTCTTATGGTTCTTGTTCTGCCTGTCTCTGATAGATTAAAGAGCCCTCTAGTACCCAGGGCTTTCTCCCTGCGAAGGTCCTTGTACACCATGATCAATCGCCTCTAAATCTGCTTTTAGAGACACTAACGAGATGGAGTTCTTTCACGTTCTCACAATCAGGCATTTTCTCCAGCCCTTGAATCGTTTGTTACAGCTCTTTTCAGCACCCTCTCCAATTTCTCAGCATCCAGTCTAAAGTGTGGATCCCAGTGCTATATGCAGTCCCAGTACCAGCCCATCAGTGCCATGTCCTGAGGGAAAATCACCTCCCAGCTACTCCCGTTTATCCGTCCATGGGCCGCATTCGCCCTTTTGGGGCAGAGTAACACTGGGAGCTCATGCTGAGTTGCTGGTCCACTCTGACCCCCTAGGTCTTTTTCAGTCACTGCTTCCCAGGACACTGTCCTTCATTCTGCGGGGGCTGAGTATAACTTTGCATTTGGCTGTATTAAAACACGGGGTTTGAATGGGCCCACTCTACCAAGCAATCGCGGTCACTCTGGAGGAATGGCCCGACCTGATCACACCATCATCTTTGTGTCATGTGCACACTTCACCAGCAGTAACTTTATATTTACTTCCCGGTCACTGATGAAAATGTTAATCAGCACTTGGCCTAGAATCGATCCCTGCAGGACCCCACTAGACACGCAGCCCTGCCTCTACTGCTGGAGCTAAATGACTCTCCATTCACGGAGGCCAGCAGCAGACTCATAAGCCCCTGTACAAGGCCCAGCCCTACCAGGGTACTGTGCCAGGTGGGTTTCCTAGACACGAGCTCTCAGTATAAGTGCTAATGTGATCCCAGGATGTGCAGACCATGGGTGAGCAGTGCAGGGAGGGGATGGGGCCTCTGTACACAATGTGGCAGAGCCCACAGCCCCACTGTGAAAGCCTGGGGAGGGGCAGAGAGGAGCCACAGGAATGGCCCACGGGCTGGGATCCTGCCACCTGGCCAGACACTAAAGCAGCCCTGCAATTCAGAGGAGGGGGCTGCATCCCAAGCTAGAGCTGAGGACACGGGGAGATTTCAGACCTAAGGAGGCTCATGAAGCTCACAGACAAAAGCTGAGCAGAGCCAGGAGCCAACGCTGGACAAACCCACCATGGAATAGTTGCTGAACAAACCCTGACTGGGACCAGCCTCTGGCCTACCAGGTGCTGCACAGACACGGTGAGAGACACAGCCTGCCCCCAAGAGCTCAGACAGACGGGGGGAGAGTAAACAGCAGCATCAAGAGTAACTTGCCCAAGGTCAAAGGCAAAGGTGGGAATAGAACCCAGGAGTCCTGAGTCCCAGCCTCACCTCCTTCTCCAACCACTAGATCCCACGCCCCTCCCAGAGCTAGAGATAGAACCCAGGAGTCTTGGCTCAGAACGCCTGTGCTCTAACTCCTAGACACCATTCCCTTCCCAGAGGTGGAATTAGAAGCCATGCATTCTGGCTCACACTCCAGTGTACTAGCCGAGACTACATCAGCACAGCAAGGTAAGTCGGAGATGCGTACAAAACACCCTGACTGCTGTAGCTCCCAGCAGGGGTGGCTCCAAGAGCGTGCCTGGGGCGGCAAGCCACGGGGGGCACCTTGCCGGTTGCTGTGAGGACGGCAGTCAGGCTGCCTTCAGCGGCGCGCCTGCGGGAGGTCCGCCGGTCCCGCAGATTCGGTGGTAATTCAGCATCGGGGACGCTGAAGGCGCGGCACCAGCGGACCTCCCACAGCCATGCCGCTGAATCTGCATGACCAGCGGACTGCCAAAAGCCGCCTGCCTGCCATGCTTGGGGTGGCAAAAACCACAGAGCTGCCCCTGGCTCCCTGAGCAGACACAGCTGTGCAGACAAAGGGCATGTGTTGACATAACCCTTCCTTCGGGGGCAGGGGGTTCCTACTCCTTTTGTCAGTGTAAGCTGTGTCTGCACTACGGGGCTATGCAGGACAAGTCCAACAGCCATTGGTCTATGCTGCCTGGCAGGAGACTAGCCTGGTGTGTCTCTGGGGAAGCTGCTCTTGCTCCTAGACCCTACCCCACCACTCTCCCAGCCATGCACCGGCACTCTGGCTCCCTGCTCACCCAGCAGGCATCTACCTGGGCAGCGGGAGCTGTGGCACAGCCGGATTTCCACTGGCACTGGGAAGCTCCAACTTGTGCCTGGCAGCGGGCTGGGATCCCCTGGGACTAATCCTTTGTTACTGCAGGAGTATTTGTGGCTCATTCCCTGCTATTTACAAGGGCTTAAGGGATTTGGCTCCAGCTAACACAATAGTCTGAGGGGCCGCCCTCCCTGTGGATGCTGGTGAATACGCTGGGAGCTGATGCAGCATGGGGGGGAGGGGGCTTCCCTACTCCCAACTTGGCCTGTGCTCATCCACCCACATCTACACACACTCCACCAGCATCTATTCATCTGGCCATCCAGCACCCCACTCCAGCTGCCCAGCCTTCCCTGGGCACCTCTCTCTCCAGCCAGCCTTCCTTCCCTTCTCTCCATTCCAGTCGTCTCTCTGTCCATCCATCCCCACATATCTCTTCTCCCATCTTCTCCCCTGATGCTCAGCTGCACTGACCTCCCCCCAATCCTGCCAGTTGCTCAAGGAACTGTATAGTTGCATCTCAGCCTCCTACAGTTGTGGACCTCCAAGCAGTGAGCACTTGAGCATCCTCAGGGCAGATCCCTCCCTGCTCCTTCCCCAATTCTGGCTGTACCCCACAACTCAGAGATCCCCCTTCCATCTCCCAGCTGAGACCTTGCATCCAGTCCTGTGCGCTGCGAAAGACCAGGGAGGAGGGTGCACAGAATGACCTGCCTGCTGGGAACTTGCCTGCTGGCCAGAAACTGAAGCAGCCCCCATGATTCAGCATGTCAGAGGGTGCGGGGATGGGGCTGGACCTTAATCCAGGGCTATAGGCACCAACATGGGAGATTTCTGATCCGTGGGGACTCAAGAATCTCACAGACAAAGGTCTAGCAGGGTCAGTGGCTGAGAACGGATGCTGGACAAATCCACTCTGGAATGAAGGCAGATGTTTAGCAGGGAAGGGGATTCCCCACTGGGTAGCTTCCCCTTGGATGGGGGAAGGAGATTCTCCAGTCCTTGGGGGCTTTAAATCCAGGCCAGAGGGCTGTAGGCTATGTTTCTGCCACCAGATCTGGCCTGGGGCTGGAATCGGCTTGAGGGAAGGTGCTGCAGGGGGTCAGACTGTGTGAGTCTAAGGGCTAGGGTGACCAGACAGCAAGTGTGAAAAATCGGGATAGGCAGTAGGGGGTAATAGGCACCTATATAAGACAAAGCCCCAAATATCAGGACTGTCCCTATAAAATCAGGACATGTGATCACCCTACTAAGGGCCCTTAGCATAGACAGGAGCTCCTGTGCCGGAACAGCAGCACATTCCCAGCCCTGCTGCAGTGTGTTCCCTCCCCACACGCCCCAGCCCCTCATGCAGCCATTTCCACAGCTTACACTGGCCTTGTGCAGGGGAAAGGGAGCACACGAGAACAGGGCATTCAGGGTAGAGCAGGCCTGCAGGCTGGTGGTGGGGCACCTGTGACAGAGATATCAGGAAACTCTTCTCCCAGAAGGATTGCAAGGCTCCCTGCAAACTCCTGTCTGTAGATAGCACTAGTCCCATCCTACAGACAGGGAAACTGAGGCAGAGAGACCTGTGCAATGTCATACAGCAAAAGTGGAAAGAGAACCCAGTAGTCCTGAGTTCCAGCCCACCCCATCCCCACTCTAACCATTAGATCCCACATCCCCTCCCAGATCTGAGAACAGAGCCCAGGAGTCCTGGCTCCGAATCCAGTGCCCTAACCACTAGACCGCACTCCCCTCAGCCCCTGGCATTCACCCTCCCCCCGTCCCACAAGCGCGCACACACACACAATCCTCTTGAAGCCACCTGCTCTGCCCATGGGAGAAAGTGTGCCCCCCCCGTCTCTGTAGTTGATTCACGGTCCCTTCCAGACCTCTTTAAATAGCCTCTCCCACAGGAGCCCAGCAGCAAGGCCCACCCAGGCTGTGGGGCTGCCGCAGCCCCCACTCCACCCTGCCCCGCTCTCCTAGGCCATAGCCTAATTAAGAGGTGTCCTCTTCCAAAATACCCACATGAGCTCACCCCACCCGGGAAGCAGCAGAGGGCGGACAGAGGGTGGGGGGCAGTTTATTATAGAAACCACCTTACAAGGACAGTGCGTCTGGAATAGCAGCAGCCACCTGATCCCCCTTCCCAATCCCCCAAAACACTTGCATCAGCAGGAACAGCTTCTCAAGCACATGAAACTGTCCCTGCTCCGCTAACAAGGGGGTGGGGGACTCGAAACAGACAATCCCCTGCTCTGATCAAATGCCTATTCTTTGTACTGGTATAGTGCTGAGGATCCCCTGTTGTGCTAGGCACAGTACAAACACAGAACAGAATGACAGTCCCTGCCCCAAACAGCATACAACTTAATCAGACACTCTGGGGAAAAAATCAAGACATGCAGATTCCTCCAACAGGCAGCTTGGCAGATGGGGATCCCTGAGGGGGTGTTAGGTTCTCAGATGGAACAATCGGGCAGGTCACCTGTCTGTGTCATGTTGGCACCCTCCCAAGCACTGTGGTGCACACACACACACACACACACACACACACAGAGCACTGACACATTAGAGTACGCACACATAGACACCCAGTGCACTGATCTGCATAACACTGTACACACCCAGAGCACTGGTACACACGTACACACACACGCATACCCAAAGCACTGACACACTGGGTTCCACACACACATACGCATACACCCAACCTGTGCAACTTAACACAAGAGTCTAACAAAGAGCTGGTGCAAACTCGCACAGGCATGGCGCACTAGGGTCAGCTCAGGGCCCATCTACCCCAGTATCCCATCACCCCAATACCCAGCACTAGCTGCTCAGAGGAAGGGGCAAGAGCCCTGCAGTGATAGGATAATCTGCCCCCAGAGAAAACACCTTCCTGACCCCAATTGCTAGAGTTCAGGGTGTAGCAGTGAGTTCCACAGGCTGAAAGGACCGTGTGTCAATGAGACAACAGGAGAGCAGGAAGCAGGGACAGGCAAACATCTGTATGGGGAGGGTGGGGAGCGGTGGCCCAAGCAGTCCAGCGTGAGCGAGTGGTCCTTGTGGAACTCAGGGCAGCACTGTGCAGGCTGGATAAGGGCTGGCAATACCCAGCCTGCAGCTCGACCTAGACAACAGCACCATTCGGTGGAGACTTGTGCCAACAGAAAGGGCTGAATTCTGATCCCCAGAGTAACCCCCTGACTGCAACGAGGCCAAGGACGGATTCTGATCTCAGCTTCCCCAGGACCAATCCAGAGTCAACTAGTGAACCCCAGAGTTGCCCTAGTGTAGGGAGGATCGCCTGACCCGACATCCTGACCTTTACATTGGAGGCACCTACTTCAAGGAGGGTGGCATTCTCTGTGATGTGCCCCTAGCCGGACAGTGCTCCCTGCCAGGAGGGGCAGCCTGGCTGTCCCCTGGCCACAGGGGCTCTAATAGCCTTTCTTCACCTGATGTAGCTGTGCCACCTCCCTGGATATAGGGTGCCACGTTAGAGCCTGGTGTTATTGCCCCAAGGGGCACAGGCGGAGAGGATCCTGGAGGGCTTGGAATCAAGATTAGGGCTGGTAGGACGAAGGAACATCTCACCTTGCACCATCCCCACCTGCTCAAAGCTCCCTGCAGCAGTGGCAGACTAGGGGAGAAAGACTCCAATGGTTTGGGCAGAACCAAAGGGAGGGGACACGTGGCACCCGCGTCCAACAGAGAACAGCAATGTGCATGCCTGCTATATTGCAGCACGCCTCAGCCAAGAGTTCTGTGGTGCTGGGACCAGGGGCTTTGGGTTAGCAGTTTGGGTTGTGCTCTGGCTCTCGGGGTTCCTGAGCCCGGTCCACCCTGGGCATAAGAACATGGGCTTTGACAGAAGTTCCTAGGGCAAGGAGCACAGAATTTGCTGGGCCTGCTCCTGCTCCCACTCACATCAGTGGTACTGCATCAATTGCAAGGGAGACAACTTGGATGTGTTGTGGGCTGAGATCAGGATCAGGCCCACTGCTCTCTGGGGGTGTCTCACTTTGAAAGTGTGTGTGAGAGAGAGAATGGGGGGAACTGTTATGTGTGAGAGTGGGTTTGTTGTGGGTCACTGTATGCGGGAGGGTAGTTGTGTGTAGGAGTGGGGTTGTTGTAGATTAGTATATGTAAAGGGTTGTGTGTGTGTGTGAGAGTGGGGTTGTTATGGATCAGTATATGCAGTGGAGTTATGTGTGTATGATAATGGAGTTGTTGTGGGTCAGTGTATGTAGGGAGGATGTGTGTGCATAAGAGTGGGGTTATTGTGGGTCAGTGTATACAGAGGGGTTGTTTGTGGGAATGGGGTTGTTGTGGGTCAATGTATGCGGGGGTTGTGGTGTGGTGGTGAGAGTGGGGTTGTGGGTCAGTGTATGCAGGGGGGTTGCTGTGGGTCAGTATGCGGGGGGGTTGTGTGTGGGAGTGGGGTTGTTGTGGGTCAGTGTTTGCAGAGTGTTGAGAGTGGGGTTGTTGTGGATCAGCTTATGCAAGAGAGATGTGTGTGGGAGTGGGGGTTTTGTGGATGGTCAGTGTTTGAAGGGAGGTTGTGTGTGAGAGAGAGAGTGGGGTTGTTGTGGGTGAGTGTATGCAGGGGGTTGTTATGAGTGGGAGTGGGGTTGCTGTGTGTCAGTGTTTACAGGAGGGTTGTGTGTGTGAGTTGGCTTTTTGTGGGTCAGTGTACAGGGGGGTTGCTGTGTGTGGGAGTGGAGTTGTTGTCGGTCAGTGTAAGCAGGGAGGTTGTGTGTGGGAGTGGGGGTTTTGTGGGTGGTCAGTGTTTGCAGGGGGGTAGTTGTAGGTCAGTGTTTGCAGAGGGTTGTGTGTATGTGAGAGGGGCGTTGCTGTGGGTCAGTGTATGCAGGGGTTGTTGCAAGGGAGAGTTTGTGTGTGTGGTGTGTGTGCGTGGACCAATCGCCTGAGGATCTCACAGCCCCTGCACACACATCATCTCGGCCATATGCACAAGCAGCGGCCCAAGCAGGCGAGCATGCCACATACACCTGGAGAAGCCTGGTGCACAGCCTGCCTCCAGCCCAGATCACAGCGAGGCAGGTGGGTATATTTAGCCCAGCAGGGTTCTTGCATCCCCATCATTCCTGACATAGTTTGGATGCCACAGACTCTGTTCCAGGACACACAAGGCCCCCTCCTCCAACTCCCCACTGCTGGCGTCACCCATCTGGGGCTGGGAAGTGGCATCAAGCCATATCAGTTACCCTTGCACAGCAGCTGCCTGCCTTAAAGATCACCTCCCCACACCCGCCACTTTGGGGCTTGGCTCCTGACAATCCTACATGGCACGGAGCCCGGCTCGCCAACCCTGCTTTCCAACCCTGCACACTGCCTGGAGACTGCCCTTGCAGAGATGGGGGCTTCTGCCTGTCCCTGTAACCCGGGGCACCTGGCACCGCTCAGAGGTTGCCCCTTGCAGAGATGGAGCCCTGTGCCCGGCCCCTGTAACTCCAAGCACCTGGCACCACTTGAAGGCTGCCCCTCACAGAGATGAGATCTGGCCTGCACCCACCCGTATAACCCCTAGCACCACTCACTGGCTGCCCCCCGAAAGCCGCAAATCTTTACAGTGATGGCACCCCATACCTGTCCATCCAGTGCCCAACTTGGCCTCTCTCCTGCTCAGGATCTCCCCCTCCCCTGAGCCCCACCTGACTCTCGCTTGCAAAGATGGGGCCCTTGGCCAGCTTCTCACCATAATGCCTGGTACCCCTCTGAGGTTCCCACCCTGCTGAGTTTTCCCCATGGGCCCTGACTCTCCCCATCAGGCAGACATAGCCCCTTGGCCAATTCTCCAAACCTGGGCACCATGGGAACGCCCCCCCCCAGCACCTCTCACAGGCTCACACCCTGCTTCCCCTGTCCATAACTGTCCCCCATAGCCACCCACCTTTCTCTGCTGCTTCTCCCAGGCGGGGTCCAGCAACAGGTCCCGGTCCCAGTCCTCCTCCTGCTGCATGTACTCTTCAGTCATCATGTATGAGTGGTTGTACTGGATACGGCTCTCTACTTGCGTGGTCATCGTGGCTTGTCCTCTTGTCCCTCTCTGCACGTCTGACTGTCCCCTTTTCCTCCTTAGCCCCCGGTTGTCCCTCTCACAGGCCCTCCTCGCTGCTCTGCACTGCCCCTTGCCCAAAGCACCAGTTCCCTTCTCCTGGAGGTCAGATCCCCCTGCCCCTGTTGGCTGGCAGCTTTGCCCTGTTCCGAGCTCTGGTCAAAAAACACCCACGTGACTGGTCCCCATTAAATATTATCAGCCTGGGGAAGGCGGATCAGGTTCCACCTTTAAAAGGCCAGGGGGAGGGTGTAGAAGGGCTGTCCCCACCAACGAGGGAGGGCGAGGACAGCTGCTGGCAGGCCACAGATCCGACACCCCCTCCTTGCAGGCTCTTAAAGGGACCCTGTACCTGGAGGGGAGGGAGGGTGGCTTGCTGGTGGTCTGGGGACAGGAAATGCACAACAAGCCCCAGCGGGAGCTGGTGGGGCAGGCTGTTCCCAATGAGGAGCAGAGGTGCCAGAACTGGAAAAGGCCATTAAGTCATCGGGAGGAACACAAGGCCAAGGAATGAGCTGGGAGCAGGGATAGGATGGTGTCAGCTGCAAAAATCAAAGGGAGGCAGCTTGGCCAGTGATAGAATCAGGACTCCCGGGTTGCACTCCCAGCTCTGCCAGTGCCCTGTTGTGTGACCCTGACCAAGTCCCATCCCCGGTCCGTACCTCAGTTTCCCAGCTCTAAAATCAAGGGACTGACACCCTCACCCTCCGCAACCCTGCACAAGGCACTTGGAGATAATTGCAAGATGCACAAGTCTAATTCTGCAAGTCCCCTGCAGGGAAGAACGTCACTGATGAGTGCCATGCATGGGGGGTAGACCTGGGAGGGCAATACCATATCCACCAGCCAGCACCTAGCAGAGAAGCTGTGATCTGGTACCCCACCTCTATCCCAGCAATACATAAACACCCCAGGCACCTGCAGGGGGGCCCAGGTGGGGAGAATGCCCCAGGAAGGGAAAGCTGTAGGGACAAGGGGAGCTGGCTTAGAGGACTCTGATTCCCCCCAATGCAGCAGCACTGCAGGTGTCAAGCACCCACTCCCTGTGCTGTGGTTCTAGTTACACCAGGGCTATTATTAGCAGCACAGGCCAGGCTGGAGCTCCCAGAAGTGGCTAGCGATTGTGGGCAGGAGAAGAAACCTCAAAGAAGGACCAAAATTTCCAGGGACCTGAACCCTGAACTCCCACCTTTTGCAAATCAGGCCCATTTAAGGGGCTGGCTGCATCCCCCAAAATGGCAGTTCCCACTCCATCCCAAACACTAACCACTTGGCTCTGGGATTTCAAGGCACTGTCCAGCACTGCCGCTGCCTGGCAGAATTTGTCCAACCACAGGGCATCCCGCAGGACAGCATGTGGAAGGGTGGGTGCCTCCAGCCTGCACTTGGCAGGGGAGGGTCTGTACCAAACCAGCAACCCAAAGGAGGTAGCACGGAATGAACTTCCAGGGCAGGGGCTGGACTGCACCGAGGTGTGGCAGCAGGACAGAGCATGGTCCTGGGAACAAGGGGGGGGAGGGTGGCCATCTTGAAAAAGGGCAAAGCTCTGCTAATTTCATCTGAGACCTATGGGCATTGTGGGCCCCTCAGGCACGGTGACCCCGCTCCCCTCTAGGGTGACCGGATCACCCAGGTCAAATATCGGGACGCGGGGGGCAAGGGGAATAAAATGGCGGCAGAGCAAAAACAAAAACAAACCCCCCACCCCCGATTCCTCCTCCCTCCCCAAGCGCTGGAGGGAGGCCCGGGAGACTCAGGGGAGCGCGGGGCCGGGGTGAGTGTGAGTCCGGCCTGGCCCCAAGCAGGCAGGACTCGGGCGCAGTACCTGGAGGGAGAGTAGGGGGTGGCCTGCGGGGCCAGGTGGCGGCTGTTCTCCGCACCTGGGCAGCGGGACTCGGGAACAGCCGCAGCTCCCACTGCCGCGGGGGGAGGAAGCGGCCGCTGGCCAAGCTCGGGGCTGCAGCTCTGGCGCCCAGGCCCGAACCCAGGCCTGCTGCGGGGACCCAGCAGCGCGCACGCTGCGCCCAGCCCCTGGCCAGTCACGTCTGGGCTGGCTGCCCAGCTGGTGCAATCCCGCGGGCAGCCCCGGAGTGGGGACAGCAGGTCCCAGCCCCCCCATCCCGCTCGGGTCCCGCAGGGGAACGAACGGGGCTGGGCTGCCGATGCCTCCGCCGCGGGATTGCACCAGCTGGGCAGCCAGCCCAGACGCGACTGGCCAGGGGCTGGGAGCAGCGTGCGCGCTGCTGGGTCCCCGCAACAGGCCCGGGCGCCAAAGCTGCAGCCGCCGAGCGCCAAGTGCTTGGCCACTTCCTTCCCCCGCGGCAGTGGGAGCTGCGGCTGCTCCCGAGTCCCGCTGCCCAGGTCCCCTACTCTCCCTCCAAGTACCGCACCGAGTCCTGCCGGCTCGCGGCCAGGCCGGACTCACACTCACACCGACCCCGTGCTCCCCTGCGTCTCCTAGGCACGGCGTGCTTGTCAAGAGGCGGGGATTTGGGGAGGGAGCCAATGGGGCAGTGAGGGAGCAGGGGTGGGGGCGGGGATTTGGGGAGGAAGCCAATGGGGGACGGAGGGGGCGGAGTTGGGGCGGGAGAGGGCGCGAGCCCTTCCGGGGTCCGGAGCCTTTGCTCGTTTGTTCAGTGTCCCGACCTAACATTGGTCGGGACGCGAGACAAACAAGCAAATATTGGGACAGTCCCGATAAAATCGGGACGTCTGGTCACCGTCCTCCCCTCACTGGGCACTATGACTCCCCAGGCACGGCGACCTGCTCCCCTCACTGGGCACGACGACCCGCCCCCGGGCACAGCGACCCTGCTCTCCTCACTGGGAATCATGACCCCCTCCGGGACCGTGACTGGTCGATCGCGATTTCTGTCAGAGGGAAGGTTGGGCAAAGCGGCTCTCCCCGCCCCTGATTGGTCGGGCGCGCTCCCGCGCCCGAGCTGGAGGCGGAGGCGGAAGCGAGGCCGAGGAGCGAGTGAGAGCGGCCTGCCTCGCGCCCCGATCCGGGACAGAGACACCTCCCCCGCCCCCGTGCAGAGACCTCGGGGTGGGCACCAGGCCCACGAGAGACGCCCCCTCCCCTGAGGCCAGGGTGTCACTCAGCACCCCCGCCCCCCGGCGGGAGAGGCTGATCTGTGCCCCCGGGAGCGCTCGCGTGGGGCGCCCCCTGGCAGCCATGCGGGCGGGCTGGGGCGGGCGGTGGCAGCGCCTGGATGCCGCGCTGTGCCTGCCCCTGTGTGTGACCGTGGCCCTGATGGGGGCCGTGTGCATAGAGGTGCTCTGCCTGCTTCTCTGGGCTGCGGAGCCCACCCAGCTGCCCCTGGCCCTGCACCTGCCCCTCCTGTTCTTCCTCCTGGCCAACGTGCTGGGCAACATGGGCCTCTTCGTCACCACCAGCCCAAGCATCAAAGGTGTCATGGTGTCCGAAGGCGCCGTGGGACAGGGCTGGGAGTGAGTATGGCTGGGACAGAGGGAGGCAGAGGGCTCTCCCACAGCTCAGAGGCAGCTTCATCTCAGTGCCAGGTAAGGGATCCCTATATAAACAGCCCTGGCACCCCACCCCAGAGGTGGCTGCATCTCTGTGCTGGGTGAGAGATGGGATCCCTGTATAAACAGCCCCATTCCCCTCTATCCTCATGGTGGTTTCATCTCTGTGCTGGGCGAGGTATGGGATCCCTGTTTAAATGGTACCTGCACCCCACCTGAAACAGCTGCAGCTCAACACTGGGCAAACTTTAGTCTGGTGCTAGAGCACTGTCAGATGCTGCCGTTCGCTGAGTTTGTGAGAGGGCTTTTCTACAAGAAGGTGTGGCAGCGGCCTGGGATTGGAATGGGGACAGTTGCCCATTGTCCTTTGCTGGTGACTTCCTGCCCAGGGCTGACCTGCTTTTGGGGCTGCCACTCTATTTCCAGCCCTAGAGAAAGCACAATATGATGTGCTATTGGAATGCCAGGGGGTGGGGGAGGGCAGAGAAATGCTGCATCACCCCCCTGAGGCCCGTGCTTCCCTTCCAGGTACTGCTACACCTGCCAGTCCCACATGCCCCCCCGCTGTCACCACTGCTACACCTGCAATGTGTGCATGTTGCGCCGGGACCACCACTGTGTGTTGCTGGGCCAGTGTGTGGGCTACCATAACTACCGTTACTTCCTGTGCCTCCTGCTGCACGGCTGGGTGGCCCTGCTCTACGCCAGCCTGCTCAACGCTGACATCTTCATGGCCCTGCTGCACGAGGGAGTCACCGTGCACAGCATCGTCCTCCTCCTCATGCCATGGCTCATGCTGCTGACGGGTACAGCCATGGCAGGACCTGCCAGGAGGGGTCCATCTACATGTGGGGGCTGAGCACCACTGGTTCCCCTGGGACTAAGCTGCTCTCAGCTGGTTTTATTTAAACAAAAAAACAAACTAGGAAATACCTAGATAAAAAAACTTTGTGAGTTGCAGCCGAGCCTCAGGAACATCAGATCAAGATTTGGTGATTTTGGGCATCAGCCAGAAGCTCCATAAAGGGCCCTGATTTTATAGATTGCTGATCCTCCACCCTCTGAAAAATAGACCCTTTTAGGACATATCCTTGGAAACTGAGAAACCCCTAAATCACATATTGCTTTTGCAGATTGTGGTTTGAGTGTGCACCTCGGGGGCTCTTCCAGCATAGGCAACTCCTTAGAAATCCCACAATCCATTCCCCTGTCACCTGAGCCACCCAGCCCTCCCTCAGTCCCTACTCCAGAGGAAACTATGATATCCCAGTATAAACAGTCCCTGTGCCCTACCCCAGAGGCAGGCACGTCAGTGGAACAGGGAGCAGAGCAGGGTTAATGGGAACATGCCAACACCTGGTTGTGTCTGGGGGATGCTAGGTGCACCCTTGGGGAATGCCTGGCTTCTAGCACTGACTGCACCCCCTTGTGTTTCCCCAGGCCAGGTGAGCACCTCAACTTTCGTCTACGCTTTCATGGCTGACACCTGTGTGGTCAGTTTCCTCTTCTGCTCCGGCTTCCTGTTCTTACACGTGCTGCTGAGCCTGCGTGGCCAGACGACCAGGGAGTGGTTTGGGGAGAGCCGCTGCTATGACCTGGGCTGGCGTCGCAACCTGCAGGAGGCATTGGGAGACAGGTGGCACCTCGTCTGGCTGTGCCCACTCCTGGCCTCCCCACTTCCTGGGAATGGTGTGGCCTTCAAGAGCAGAGCTCCCCACACTGAGCCCTCTGCCAAGCCAGTCATTTTCTGAAGGTGGGTTCAGGAGCCATCCCCGATGCTGAGGGGGTAGGATGTGCCACAGTCCTGGCCACCTTGCCAACACCAGCAGACTGGCATAATGGGTAGGGCACTGGGGTGCAGGACTCCTGGTTTCTGTTCTGAGCTCTGCTGCTGACCTTGGACAAGAAGAGATTCTCTAAATACATCAGAAATAAGAGTAAGATTAAGGAAAGTGTAGGTCGTTACTCAGTGGGGAAGGAGAGCATATAATGGAGGAGAGAGAGAGAAGGTTGAAGTGTTTAATGCCTTTTTTGCTTCAGTCTTCACTAAAAAGGTTAATTGGGAGCAGATGCTTAACACAATTACTGTTAGCATGGGGGAAGGTCTCACAGCAAACTAGGGAAAGAACAGATTAAAGGAAATGGAGGGGTGGGAACAATCTTCATATATGTTAAGGGCTGTTGTAAAGAGGCCAATGTTCTCCATGACTACTGAAGGTAGGAGAGACAGTCATGGGCTTAATCTGCAGCAAGAGAGATTTAGGTTAGATAGTAGGAAAAAATTCCTAACTATAATGGTAGTTAAGCTCTGGAACAGGCTTCCAGGGGAGGTTGTGGAATCCCCATCAGTGGAGGTTTTTAAGAACATGTTGGACAAACACCTGTCAGGGATGGTCTAGGTTTTACTTGGTTCTGCTTCAGTGCAAGGAGGTGGACTTGATGGCCACTTGAGGTCCCTTCCAGCCCTACAGTTCCATGATTTTATAGTATTTAGATAAGTTAGATGTATTCAACTTGCTAGGGCCTGATGAAAATTGCCTGATAGTACTTAAGGAACTAGCCAAAGCATCCTCTAATGGTTCTGAGATTGGTGAGGTCCCAAGGGACTGGAGAAGGGTAACATAGTACCTGCCTTTAAAAAGGGGGACGGGAGTGGGACCTGGGAATGTATAAAGCAGTCTGCCTAACTACAATACAGGAAAGATACTGGAACAAATGTTTAAACAATCAGGTTGCAAGCACCTAGAAGAAACTAGGGTTATAAGAAATAGCCACATGGGTTTGTCAAGAATCAGTCATACCAAACCAATCTAATTTCCTTCTCTGACAGGGTTGCTGGCCTGGTAGATAAAGGGGAAGCAGTGGACATGATGTCTGGACTTTAGTAAAGCTTTTGACACAGTCCCACAGGACATTTTCATAAGTAAACTAAGGAAATGTCGTCTAGATGAAATTGCTATAAAGTGGCTGCACAACAGCTTGAAAGACCATCCTCAAAGAGTAGTTTTGGTTCGCTGTCAAACTGGGAGGATGTATTGAGTGGGGTCCTGCAGGGGTCTGTCCTGGATCCAGTACTATTCAGTGTTTTCACTAATGCCTTGGATGATGGAGTGAAGAGTATGCTTTTAAGGTTTGCAGATGATGCCCAGCTGGGAGGGGCTGCCAGCTTTTTGGTGCATGGAATTAGAATGAAAAATGATGGTGATAAAGTGGAGAACTGATCCGGAATCAGCAAGATGAAAGTCAGTACAGACAAGTGCAAAATAGGAAAAAAGTGAAATGCACAACTATCAAATGGGGACGTACTGGGTAGGCAATAGAGCTGCAGAAAAGGATCTGGGGAGTAGTGGATCACAAATCCAACGTGAGCCAAAAGCATGCTGCTGTTGTGAAAAGGGCAAATGTCATGCTGGGCTCTGTCAGCAGGAGGGGGCGGATGTAAGACACAGGAGGTAATTGCTGTGCTCTGCTCAGCAGTGTTGAGGCCTCAGCTGGAGGGCTGGGTCCTGTTTTGTGCCCCACACTTTAGGAAAACTGAACAAACAGGAGAGCCTATAGGAGAGCAAGGATTTGTGAGGAACGGTTGAAAGAATTGGGCATGTTTAGGCGAGAGAATTGAAGGCTGAAGAGGGACATAAGTCTTCAAATATGTAAATGGTAATAAAGAGGATAGTGAGCAATTGTTCTCCATGCCTGCCTAGGATAGGACAAGAAATAAATGGCTTAATTCACAGCAAGGGAGATTTAGGGTGGCTATCAGGAAAAGCTTCATAACTCTCAGGTGGTTAAGCACTGGAACAGATCACCCAGGGAGGATGTGGAATCTCCATCACTGGAGGTCTTAAGAACAGGTAAGACGCACCTGTCAGGGATGGGCTAGAGCTATGTAACGCTGCCATAGCGTGGGGCTATGGATTAGATGGCCTCCTGAGGTCCTTTCCAGCCCTACAATTCTATCATTCTATGTCCTTTCCCTGCTTTCTGCCTCAGTTTCCCCATCTGTAAATGGGAATGATCCCTCACTAGATGAATTCACTAACGAGGTAAGGGTCAGCAGCTGGTGGGCTGAGGGACAGACCCAGCACCTAGGCAGACAGAAAACCTAGCTCAGGACACTGCTGTTCTATTAGTATTATAGTAGCACCTAAAAGCCTTGCCTGCCACGAGATCAGGCGCAGCACAGACACAATGGGAAACAGGCCCTGCCCCAAGAGCTCTCAGTCTGAACAGACGAAGGACGGAAAGGAAACAGGCACCAACAGAAGTAAGGGACTCATCCAAAGTCACTTTAGAGTCAGTGGCAGAGTCAGGGACAGAACAGAACCCAGGAGTCCTGGCTCGCATACCTCCCTCCTCCCCTGCCGCTCTAACCACTAGACCCCTCTCTGCTCCCAGAGCTGGAGATGGAACCTAAGAGTTCTGTTTCCCAGCCCCCATACTGTAACCCACTAGCCTATCACCCTGCTCCATAATCAGTTCATCCCCAGCTTAGGCTGCTTTGCTCCAGTCATTGCTGATTGTGGAGCTGGCAACCGCAGGCCTGTGGGAGGGGGAGTGAATTTGTGCTGGCCAGTCTGTGGCTGAGATCCAGGGATCATCCCCCATCCTCTCTCATCCCTGTCAGGCACTGAGAGGGGCCAGAGGAGGTGGGGCACAAAACTACTCTGGGTTTGTCCCATTGGAGGCCTGGCCCATGATGGTCCAAGTCAGCTCTGATCCCTCCCTCTCTGATTGCAGGTCTCCTGGATGGCGCTACAGTACTGCAGTGGGGCTGGGGCTGGCTTTGCCTCTCCCCGGAGGGGGAGCGCTGCTGAGGGGCAAGTGTCAAGCTGTGCCCCATGGGTTACTGGCACCCCCATCTGACCGGGGTCCTGACACTGCCTGGTGTGTTATTCTGAGCCCCATCTGCACTGGACTATGCAGTTGTTGGGACTGTTGTGCCAGGCACCAGACAGACTCCAACCGAGATTGGGGGGCCCTGTTGCACTGGGCATAGTGCAGCCCGTGAGCAAGATCAGAGACCCCTGTTGTTCCAGGTGCAGCCCAAATACAGAATGGGAAACAGTCCCTGTCCTGAGGACCTCACAGTCGTTAACAGACCCAAGGTGGGAGAGTAAACAGGGAAAAGGGACTGCCCAGCTCAGGAAAGAGAGCCCAGGAGTCCTGGTTCCCAGTCCAGTGCCCTCCTGGCTGCACTAACCTTTTGTGGTTCCCAGTTCTGCTCCATTTAAAGCACTAGCAGGACAAGACCACCCTTCTGCGAGCCCAGGGCTAAAAGTGCTTCCCTTCTGTGTTTGCACAGCTCTCCTATGGCTGGCCCAGGACAGCCCACCCCCCAGAGGCTGGAGTCACTGCCTTACCCAGCCCCTCTCCCAGGGTGGCCCTTTCCTCTGGCACCCTGTCCCCACTGCTCTCCAATAAAGGCTCCAAGCCCCAGGTGCCTGAAGATTGATATGTCTGATTCTGGAGGGGCCCGTTCTGAGCCCCAGCCTGACCCCTGCAGCCTTTCCTGCCCCTGGCCCAGATTTGGGGGTAGGACCAGAGCATGGCTTTTAGAGCTGTGCAGCCTGAATGTAAAGTCCTCAAGGGATGGAGCATTCCCTTATTCCCAGGAGAGCTGCCCTGCTGGGAATCCCCCTCGCTGCTAAACCTCTGCCCCTCATTCCCCACCTGAATCTGTCTGGTATTGCTCCCAGCCACGGACCTCAGTTGCCCTTTGTCCTTGAGATTCCCAAGGCCCCTAAGACCAGCTCAGCAGGGATCCCTGGGCAGCTGGTGCCCTCCCTCAGGGGCAGGCCCTTGTAAATGCTTCCCCATAGGGCTCAGCTGCCAAGGCCAGGGGCTGCAGGGTCCTTTAGCTGAGCTTGTGTGTGTCTTGTGTTCAGGGGAGGACCAGGAGCCAGTGTACATTGGAAGACCATCAGAGCTGGGCATAGAACCCATGTGTCCTGGCTCCCAGCCTCCCACCCCTATTCTAATGCACCAGCTTCCCTTCTCTCCCCAGATCTGAGGTGAGAACCCAGGAGTCTGGGGCCCAAAGCAGGGAAAAAGACATGGTGTGGCCTGACATCCTTCCACTCGCTGTCACTCTTCATACACCATTTCCCCTGCATCCCTGGTGGCCAGGAACCTTTTAATACAGAGCTGTGGCAGTGTCTCGGCGAGGGCTGGATCTGGGGCCTGTCCCAACCTCATGGCTGCAGTGCCCCGGCCTCTGGGCACGTCCTTCCCCCACAATGTGGACAGCCCGGCCTTTTCAGTGGTGGGGAAAGTCCTGCTCAGCTGTCTGCAAAGAACAGAGGGGAGAGAGTAGTGTCCTCCACTGGGGTCTCCTTGCTGATCCCTGCCCAGAGGGGACGGGGCAGCATGGTGCACTTGGGCATGGAGCCACCCCAACTTGCTACACCATGGGGCTCCCACAAACTGAGCCCTACCCCAGGGGCAGGATCTACCCCTGGACTACTGCATCTGGCAGCGCAGTGATGGTTACTGATGGATTCCTAGAGTGGGTCCATCATACCCAGTATCCCACCCCCTTCCCTGCTACTCTGAATCAGACCCCTGGGCCCATCCCACCAGGTATCCCCCCTCCTGGCTTAGACCCATGGGCCCACCCAGTATTCCCCCTCCTGCTGTCCTGGCTCAGACCCCTGGGCCCATCCAGCCCAGTATCCCCCCTTCCTGGCTCAGACCCCTGGGCCCATCCAGCCTGGTATCCTCTGCCCTGGCTCAGACCTCTGGGCCCATCCATCCCTTCCCTGCACTGGATGTTGGTACCCCACCTCGAAGAAGCTGTCGACAATCTTGTCGGTGGTGGCGGCCTGGGAGCGGAACTGCTGCTGGAGGTGCTCAACTGACGCCATCAGCTGCAGGTAGGTGAAGAGCAGCTGCTTCTCCCTGCTGGGATGGGGCACAGTGACTTCCCCGGGGTCAGAGCCTGCTCTCCCAAGGGGTGCTACTTCCCAGAGTCCCTCCTGCCAGGGCCCCTCTGGGTACATGCGCCCCTGGAACTGATCTGTGGTGGGCAATACCAGGCCAGATGGCCTGTGGACCTGATGCGGGGGGGGCACAGATACCAGGCCGGATGGGCCCATGGATCTGATGGAGGAAAGGGGCTGGAAGGGTGCATTACCCCACTCTGACATGCCCCATGTTGGCTACTTCCACATGGGATGATGGGGAGAGGCCGTGCCATGGGGCCCCCTTACCTCTCGCTGCCACCCATGTGCTTGATAAGCTGAGCCAGGAAGGCTTCATCATCCTCTGGCTTCATGTGTCCCTCTGTGAGGGGGCAGAGAGAGAGATGTCTGGGGGACTCCAGCCAGGCGGGGAGACACCAGCCTCCACTCGCCCCAGGGAGGAGAACCCCACCACTGCCAACAACCCACAGCAGGGAGTGGTGTGTGGGTGAGATGAGTTTGCTGGACTTCAACAATAGCCTGGAACCCCCTTGCCCCAGTGTCTGGGGGCTGAACACTTCATGGAGACAGAGAACCCCCAAGAGGGGGCTCCCCACAGTGCAGACACTTGGGAGTCTAGCCTGGTATCCAGGAGTCAGACCCATGGGCCCATCCAACCAGGTATCCCCCACTCCCTAAGCAACCCGTGTGTGTGTGTCATACTGCCCCTTTGAACTGTCCCCCACCAGCCAGAACTAGAGAGAGGGGAGCTTACCCTGGGCTGGCTTGCCTGATACAATATCTTCTATGCTGCTCTCTTTGGGCTGTAGCATACTCTGTAATGCAAGGGAGGGGGGAGAGGAACAAGCCCAGCATTAAACATGGACCTGACCAGGGAAAGCCCATTGTCCCCATGTTTCAATGGGGGAAACTCAGGCATGGAGGGAGTTGGGGACAGAACCAGGAAGAGGACCCAGGACCCCTGACCTCCACCACCTCCTGACTCTAACCACTAGATACCACTCTCCTCCCAGAGCCAGGGATAGAATCTAAGAAGCCTGTCCCCCCCACCCCCCAACCACTAGAGACCATTGCCCTCCCAGAGCTGGGAATAGAACCTAGGAGTCCTAGCTCCCAGCCACACACCCCTGCTGTAACCAACCAGACCCCACTCCCTTCCCAGACTGGAATAGCTAGGCTGCTGAGACAACTCCCTCACATGCCTACTTCCCCCATTCCTTAGGGTGTGGGGAGAGGCACCTTCTGCTTCTGCAGCTCTTGGCGCTTGATCAGGGCCAACTGGAAATTGTCCACCAGGACAGCGATGACCAGGCTGAGAGAGAGAGAGAAAGGGGCGTGGGATAGGGCTGGGAGATGGGTCCTTTCCCCTCTAAGGGACACCGGCTCTGATCAGGTCCCCAGGTGTGGGAACTGGCTGGCTCAAGCAGGGGTATGGCCCATTTCCCTCTCCAGGGGCTAAGCGCCAGGAGGGAGGAGGTGTGTGGAGGGGCATAGGGATATGGAAGTAGGATGAGGAGGGGATGGGAGAGCTGGGAGCAAGGGTGGACCAGTGTGCTGAAGGGGCTGGACTCACTTGAGGAAGGTGAAGTACTCAATGAGGATGTAGGCCATCAGGAAGAAGATAATGTATGAGGCACCTGCAAAGAGAAGTGGGCATGGAGCAGTGTCAGGAAAAGAACCCAGGAGTCCTGGTTCCTGGCCATCCCACTATAACCCAATAGATCTCACTCCCCTCCCAGAACTGGAGCTACAATCCAGGAGTCCTGGCTCCCAGCCCCTTGCCCCCCTTGCTCTAAGCACTAAAACTCTCACTTCCCTCCCAGCATGGGGATAGAACACCAGGGTCCTGTCCTATGGTGCAGGGGTGGGGAAGGTGTCTCACCCCCTTGGATGCTGTCCAGGTAGATGAAGGACCAGTCGTCTAGCGTGAAGAGCTGGAAGAGGGTGAAGATGGTGTCGAAGAGCTCCCCGAAGCGATAGGGGTCAGAGTTCTGGAACAGGTCATGCAGCACCACCGAGAACATGACTGGGGAGTGAGGGGGTAAGGAGCAACAGTGCTGTGAGCCAAGGACCTCCCAATGCCGCCTGGGGAGTGGGGTGTAGAGGGGTTACAGGAACCTGCTGAGTCTGACGTGTGGTCTAGTTCACCAAAGAACATCACGTGAGGTCTCAGATACAAGCCGGTGTCAGACCCCTACCATCACGAAAGGCATGAGGCAGACGCTGTCTAAGGAGTTCTGTACGTGCACTGACAATATGGTCTGACAGCTGTGGCTGGGACCACCAGCAAGGGTAGAAAAACAGGTTTCCTGTCAGACAAGGGCCAGTTAGCCATGGATCTGTCTGCATGTGTATTGTGTAGTGGCTCCTTAATGGGGTTGCCTAGCACCAGTCTGACTGCAAATGAAGGTGTGCAAGAACTTCAGAAAGCAACCAACAGGAAGAGAAGGTGGGTGGGGAAGAGCCCTTACCTTGAGATGCACTTCAAAGGTTTGCTTGACTATATTTGGGGGGCAGAGAAAACAGGCAGGAATCCCTCACCTAGGAAGGGAAGGGACAGTGGGTTTGCTTAATGAATGTGGGATCTCGGCTAGGCTTGGTGGAACATACTGGAGCAACCTTTAGGTGAGATCAGGCTTTTTCAACAGGAGGGTGCCCAGAGAGTTAAGCTGAGGTGCTAAAAACTGGGCACCTATTTTGTTTTGTTTTACCGTTTGCTTCCAATATGTTACTGGAGTCTCTGTTCTAGGACAATAGACTTATTGTTTTCCCTATAAATGCAGGTGTCGTGGTGCCAGGCAAAGGGGTGGACCTGAGCTGACTTACCAGCCACTTTGTATGGCTCCTTTGGGAGCAGTAAGCCTGGGGAGTCTGGGAGCGTCCAGTGACTAAAGGGCTGGATGCTGCAGGACATGCTCTGTCATGACCTGAACAGAGAGAGCGGGGCTTGCGAGGGCCTGAAAGGCCAGGCTGGTGCTGCCAGAGGCTGGTGGGTTTAGGCAGCTGATCTATAATAGGCACAGACAAGGCTGCTTCATGCTAAGGGCAGGTGGTGGTGAGGTGTCTCCCAGCCCTGGCGAGCATCAGGTACTCCCAGGAAGAGAGCCCCCGCTGCACCCTGACCCCACAGGGGAGAGAGCCCCACTGCACCCCCTCTCATTTCATAGCACCCCCCATTCATCTTGCTGTGGGGAAGGATAGAGCCCCCTTGACCCCGCCCCATGGCAGGATACAGAGGCAGGTGAACATCAGCAGCAGGATGGCCCCGATGGACGGGCCAGACAACGCGAAGGTGCTTGTCAGTTCCTGCAGGTTCTCCAGGACCCTGGGAACAGAGACAGGGGCTTTGTGGGGGGGCTCAGGGCTGCAGGAGCTCCAGAGACCCATGGCATCTGCTGTGGATGGGGCACTGGCCAGAAAAGAACCCACTCATGGGTTGTGTCTCAGGGCATGTGAGTGTGTGGGAGGTTGCCAAGGGAGACAGAGGGATGCAGGGGGTCAGCAGGGGCATTGCAGCACAAGGCAGGGGCGCAGCACCTGGGGGACAGGGAGAAAGCAGGGAGGGAACCCAGGTGGCAGAGCACCCAGGAGGTAGGGAGCAAAAGGGCACCCAGGGAGGCACAGCAGGGAAGGCCACCCAGAAGGGCAGGGAAAGAGCAAGGGGGCATCCAGGTGTCACACCAGGGGAGGGCCCCTGGGGGGCAGGGAGAAGGCAGGGGTCATAGCAAAGGTACAGCACCCAGGGCCCCAGCTCCATTGCCTGGTGCTTCACTCCCTCTACCCCACATGCCCGCCAGGCACTGACCGCAGTGTGAGCAGCAGCCTCAGGACCCGCACAGCCCGGACACACTTGAAGACACGGAGCACGCGGAAGAGGCTGCCAGCATTGTCGTGGGTGGTGTGGCCCGGGGAGATGAGAAGCGGCAGCACAAAGTCCAGCACCATCATGATCATGACGAAAAAATCTGTGAGGAGAGGGCAGCAGCCTCGAGGAGAGGGGGCACCACCACAGCTCCCCAACACCCACTTCCCCTGCAAATGCACACTGTCCCCTCCCAGGCACTCACCTGCTCTCTTGCCCTGCTGCCCCCACCCCCAGGGGGCTCATCTCACCCTCCCACCAGACCCCAGCCAATCTCTCTGCCTCACCTATGAGCCAGGGTTCCCCCAGCCCGCTCCCATGGTGACCCACCAATGTCATTCCAGGGATTGCGGAAGTAGTTGAGGTCCAGGGCGATGAGTTTCAGCAGTGCCTCTAGCACGTACATGCACAGGAAGACAGCGTCCATGGCGGAGAAGAACCACTCTGAGGAGGTGAGGGGGCTGGTATGAGGAGTGACGTCCCCACTAGGCCATTCTGCCCTCGCCATCCACGCCTGGCCTAGAGAACACACCCTGTGTGGCAATGGGCACCCACACGCTGGACTCAGCCCCTTCCTGAATGCAGACAGCATGGCCTAGTGGGTACGGGAGCCAGAACTCCTGGGTTCTCTCTCTGAGGAGATGAGTTCCTAGTGGTTAGAGCAGGGATGCTGGGAGCCACAAATGCTGGGTTCTATTCCCAGTTCTGCTACTGACCTGTGTGACCTGGGCCAACATGCTCGCACTTGGTGCCTCAGTTTCCCTGTGTCTATTCAGACTCTGAGCTCTTCAGCGCAGGGACTGTCATTCACCATGAGTCTGTGCAGTGCCCAGCATGACAGGTGCCCTGGTCTCACCCAGGTCAGCAGGCTTTACCATAATACCCAGAATAACTATGAGCTAGTCCCTGAGGGGAGATGGACACACCACCCACCTGCTTGGAAGGGGAAATGGGGTGACCTCAAGGGGGGGTGGCAGCATCTCTTAGGTTAGCAGGGGGCACTGGGGAGACCACTGTCTGGGTGAGAGGTGATCCCCATGGCTGGGATGGGGGGGAGGGGAATGGGATGACTCCCAAGGCCAGGTCAGGGCGGGGGCAGCCTTACCTCCACGGACCTGCACCACGGCGAAGGTCTGCACCACCAGCACTGTTGTGTGGATGCCAATCACGGTGAGGATGAAGAGTTCAAAGGCCAGCAGCTGAGTGAGCTTCTGGATGATGGCCCGCAGGGTGAGCAGCTGGGGCAAGGTCCTCTCCCATGCCAGGCGCAGCAGGACCATGGTGCCCCTCCACTTCCGCCTCTGCCAGGGGTCCTGCTTGCCTGGGCACAGATGCCACAGATCAGCCATGATAGGGAAGGAACAGGACAAATGATAGTTATGGGAGGTGGGGAAGGGTGGGCTGTGGGTTGTATGGGGGGCTGTGTAGAGGTCAGGTGCAGCCTGTGGGGGGCTTGGGGTGCGGTAAGGTTCCATGTTCCCTCTGGCTCTCCTCAGGCAGTGGTGCTGGGATTTGGTGGGGAGGGGAATAAGGGGTGTTTGGGGGTAAGGAGGGGTTGCAGGAGGGGGAGAGTGTTATGGCAGGAGGAGCCCCATCTTTCCTTTGGCTCTTGTTGGGGAGAGGTGTTGGGCAGTAGGGGGTTAAGAGATGGGTTGGGGATGTATGCAAAGGAGTGGGGGAATGGGGTGTCCAGGGAGCACCCTATTACCTTTCAATATCTTCAGAGGGTGGGAGGAGGCCGAGGTGGCTTGCAAGAAGGCCTGGGAGACAGGGGACATCTCCTCCTTGTATGGAGGCTTCTCCATCTGGGTGCCAGACACAACAGGCACGGTCAGGTAGTCCATGGTGCTTCCCCCTGACTGGGATCCTGCAATCCAATTCCCTCAGTGACCCCTAAATGCCCCTCCCTCCTTCTGTTGTGCCCCCAGCCAAGTCCACGTCCCAGACTGACTTCCTGGTGGCCCCAGAACTCTGGGATCCTGGAGGTTCTAGATCAGAGCTCCTCTCTCCCCCCCCCTTTGTAATGCTGTCACTGTGGTGACTCCTAAACACCACGGGGGGGGGAGGGGACAGGGCAGGGGCCTAGGAGGGGGGGCCCTGTAGGGCCAGGATGGGGCTTAGCAGTATGGAGTGAGCCTGGGTTGGGCCCCAAGAAGGAGCTGGAGAACAGAGCATGATCAGGGTGGAAGGGCAAGATGAGGCCTAAGACTGTAGGGAGGAGTCGGGGGTGGGGGAGTGTCTGTGGGGGGTGCAGAGTAGGAGGTGGAGGGGGGCAGGGGCTCTGTGAAAGGGCAGAGCAGGCAGGGGTAGGGCCTAGCTGTCTTGGGAGGACTCTGTGTCGGGCCCAGGGTGGGGTGAGAGGGCTGTGAGGCCCGGGACGGGGTGTGTGTGTGTGTGTGGAGGGGTAGGGCAGGGAGTCTGCAGAGTGGGAGTGGGGTGAGGGCCAGGAGGAGTGTAGAACAGGAGGGGGAGCACTATTGCAGCTCCCTGACCTGCTGCAATAGCAGCCCCTGGTGCTTTCACTTCCTCTCCCCTGTCCTCCTCTCCCCCAACTGTGATGAAGGGTCCTATCCCCTCCCTCCTGAATCTGGACTGTACTGGGAGCTCTGGCCTATGCTGTTCACCCAGAGAACCTAACCTGGGTCCGAGCAGGACAGCTCCAGCCCATCCCCATTGCCCCCCCACCCACTGCCCCTGTGCCTGTGCAGGCCCATCGCTCCTGACAGATCCAGCTGAGGGTGTGGAGACGAGCTGGCTCCCATGCCACTTGGGGAGGGGGTGACTCCAGTTTCACCCAGAGGAACTGAGGTCAGAATCGGGCCCTGACCCCACTGCAGTCAATGGGTGACTCTCGACTGACCCTAGGAGTCAAAGGGATCAGACAGGGACCCTACATCAGTGCAATGAATGAAAGTCATTGGGGTTGAGTTAGATCAGTGGCTCTCAATCTTTCCAGACGACTGTACCCCTTTCAGGAATCTGATTTGTCTATACCCCCAAATTTCACCTCACTTAAAAACTGCTTGCTTACAAAATCAGACAAAAATACAAAAGTGTCACAGCACACTGTTACAGAGAAATTGCTGACTCACATTTTTACCACATTATAAAATAAATCCATCAGAATATAAATATTGTACTTACATTTCAGTGGATAGTATATAGAGCAGTACAAACAAGTCATCGGCTGCATGAAATTTTAGTTTACACTGACTTCGCTAGTGCTTTGTATGTAGCCTGTTGCAAAACTAGGCAAAGATCTAGATGAGTTGATGTACCTCCTGGAAGACCTCAGCGTACTGCCAGGAGTATGTACACCCCTGGTTGAGAACCACTGATTTGATGACAGCTGAGTGGTGACCCACCACGTCCAGCACCCCTATCTCACCCTGTGAACCCCCTTCACCAGGAACCAAACTTGGGATAATTCATTACCATGCAGGTGTTGCTTTGATGGGGGACCACTATAATACTAGCAGAATGTGAATAGGACCCAGGAGTCCTGGTTCCCCCTGCTCCATCTAATCCACTAGATCCCTCTCCCCTCCCACAGCGAAGACAGAACCTGGCTCCCCACCCCCATGCACTAACCCACCCGGCTGCAGACTGCTCACATCATTATCAGCAGACAGCTCTGTCTCTCGGGGAGCAGAGAGTTAACACCGCATTTCCTGCAGCTCAGAGAAGCAGTGGGGCAGGCAGTGCAGGGAGACAGTGTGAGGACTGGGGCGGGGAACGAGAAGGGACCCCTTTCTCTCTTGCCTCCTGCCCTGCCCCATCCCCACGTGAGACCCTCAGGAGGTGTCCCCTGAGGTTGTGAATCCAGCACAAGACTCAGCTTTCCCGGGCACCTGGTGCTGTCCATGGCTCTGGAGTGCCAGCCCCTGGGCACAGTATCTGTGCACCTGCAGATTGGGCTGTCCCGAGAGTCATACAAGCTGCCCCCAGAGGAGCTGGGTTACGGGCACCTGCGGCACCTGGCAGTGGAACTGGTGGAGAGGAAGGTAATGAGGCTATGCTGGAGGGCTGTCGAGAAGGGAAGCGCAGGTGAAAAGGCCAGGATCCAGGGTGCGGGGATGGGAAGGGGCCCCCAGAAGGAATCACAAAGGCTGTGCCCAGATGCCCATGGAGGGTCATGGAGACACCAGGGGAGTTAGTTTGCTCAATGTCTGATCAGTGCTTGGAATATAGGGGAGCAGCTGTGGAACCCAGCAATGTCCTGACTTCCAGCCCCAGCTAATCTGTGAGTCCCCACTTCCCTCCCAGAACCGGGGACAGAACCCGATAGTCCTGGCTCCCACCCACCATGCTCTAACTACTAGACTTCACTCCCCTGCCTCAGCTAGGAATAGAATCCGAGTCCTACCTTCCAGCACCTCCCCCGTTCTAACCACTAGACTTCACCCCTCGCCCCGAGCTAGGAATAGACTCCAGGCATCCTGCCCTCCCCTCCTCTAACCACTGTTCCTCCTCCCCTCTTGGTGCCTGGAGATTGATTTGCTGTTCTCCTGAGATGGATTAAATGAGACACAGCCTGGGGGAAACACTGGGCTGGAGACTGCAGTGTCCCACAGATAGGGTAGCAGATGGGAGGTGCTGGGCTGCCAGGCTGCAGGGGGCTCACTCCCTGGGGAACCTCATGGGCACTCAGAGCCCTTGGACAGCACCCTTGGGGGAGGAGGGAAAGCGCATGGTGTTGAGCAGGGGTCTGATCTTACCAGGGGGCCTGCAGACAGGATTCAAGGTCGGGGGAAAAATGATGTGACCCAAGTATAGGATGACTGGGGAAGGTCCAAAGAGGGGACATCCTTAATATTGGGGGGGAGGTTGAGCCTGGGCCTGCCCCCCTGCTGCAGACCTGAGCTCTCTCATTCACAGGAGGGTGGCTATTCAAAGGTTCCCTGTCTCCCCCGCATTTCCTTTGCCCCCTGCCCCCTCCCCACCAATTTCCATCTCATGACAGCACAGGGAGCACTTAGGTGGGGGTGCTGCAGCAGCCATGCTGAGTCAATCTTTCCACTGCGGCTGGGGTCAGTGGGGCCCTGTCCCTCCTACCTGCGCTCTGAGGGCCTGCTCCCTCCCCGGCTGCCCAGTCCCCCTGCACTGAGCAAGTGACAGAGGAAACCGCCATAACCAGCAGAGCAGCTTGTTTCCGCTCTGTGCTCACTCGTGGCATTGCAGGGAGGGCTCAACTGGCTGCAGGGAGCGGGGAGTCTCATACAACTAGCCCTGTACAAACAGTCCCCGTGCTCCACCCCAGAGGCAGCTGCATGTCAGTGCCAGATCCCTGTATAAACACCCATGCAGCCCAGCCCGGAAGCAGCTGCCTCTCAGCACCAGGTGCAGAAGCCTTGTATACAAAACCACCATGCCCACTCCAGAGGTGGCTGCATCTCAGTGCCAGGCGAGGGATCCCTGTATAAACAGCTCCTGTACCCCACCCTAGAAGGGGCTGCATCTTGGTGCTGGTTAAAGGATCCCTGTATAAACAACCGCCATGCCTCACCCCAGAAGCAGCTGCATTTTAGCTCAATGCAGTTACAATGAGAACACACAGCATTTCTGTATCAATGTGAGCATTTGAGAAGTGATACAGGAATCCAGGAGGCTGGTGTTAACGGTGGGACTCTCTGTGCTCCCTTCCCTCTCCCAGTCCTGGGTCAGGGAGGGGAGTGGGATCTAATGGTTAGTGCAGACCTGGGGGGCCCAGGAGGCCTGGGTTCTAATGCCATCTCTCTCCTAGTTCCCCGAATACAGCTTCCTGGGGGTGTCGGAGAAGATCATGCTATTCCGGCATGACGCCGCATCAGAGAATGTGCTGGAGCACCTGGGGCCAGACAGTGTTGTGCATGCTGGGGACCTGATTGAGGTCGTGCTGTCGGGTGAGACAGTCCTGGGGCACCAGAGCCTGTGGATGCCGAGCATGGCCTGGAGGGGAAAGGCCTCAGCTTCCTCTCCCTGCCCCATCTGAGCCAGCCTGTCTCCCACCCTGAGGCAGATTAGAACTGGAGCCCCCTAGAGGGGAAAGGCTCCTTGTTCCATTCCCCCATCCCACCCAGCCAGTCCCCATGCCAAGGGGCAGATCGGAGCCAGTTCCCCACAGAGGGGCAGGCCCTGGACTCCCATGCCCCCTATCAAACCCACCCCTTCCTCACTCTTTTCTCTCCCCCCAGCCTCGATTTCCTTGGATTTCACTATCCAGCCCCACGTGCTGCTTGTTCACTCCTACAAGGCCCCAGCCTTCTGCGACTACTGCGGGGAGATGCTCTGGGGGCTGGTGCGTCAAGGGTTAAAGTGTCAAGGTATGGAGCAATCTGTGTCCACCCCTTCCCCTCCCACCCCTGGGACTGACCTAGTCTCCTGGGTCCCTCCGACTGACCCCAGCCCTCTTCCCCTTCCTGGGTCCTTCTGGTGCCCATACCCCCGTTGCTGCACCTGGCCTGATCCCCTGGGTCCCACTGGGCAGACAATGCTCCCTCCAGATCTCCTGGGTCCCTTTGGCACCTCTCTCCCCAGGCCTGGCTGAACTCCTCAGCCCTTTGTGCACCAGTAGCCCCCTCCTTCCAGGCCTGCCCAATCTCCTGGAGATGCTCTCGGACTCCCAGACCCATGGCCAGGGCACCCACCTCCCCCCATTCCAGGCCTGGCAGGGACCCCAGTCCTCACTCTTCACTCTCCCCAGGCTGCGGGCTGAATTATCACAAGCGCTGTGCCTTCAAGATCCCCAACAACTGTCGCGGTGTGAGGAGGAACCAGCTGGCCAGTCACTCACTGGGCGCTACCACCAGCCCCAGGACTCCTATCCTTGGCCAGAACGTGGGGGGCAGCCTGGAGGAGGTAGGAGCCGGGACTAACATAGCCAGGGGAAGGATTCCAGAGGGGGATGGCTCTTAGGTGTCGGGAAGGTCAAGGACTTCAGAGGTGATTAATACACCCTGCAAAGGAATACGGTGTCTGCTCTAGCCACTACACCCCACTCCTCTCCCAGAGCTGGATAGGACCCAGGAATTCTGGCTGCTAACCCCCTGCAGTGATGGCTTGATGAGATGGGGAAGGCCAGGCAGAGACTCAGGATAAATCAGAATTGGGGGTGGCTGGCAACTTGGCTGGGTCCCTGGAAAGTGGGGTGCAGTGAGGGATAGGAACAGTGTGGAGTTGTGGGGAGGGTGGGGACACTCAACACACTCTACAACATGGACTCTGGTTCCCCTGCAGATCAGCCACTGGAAGTGGGGCCAGCAGACGCAGGGCCCTGCACTGATTGGCCGCCCACTCTGGAAGGACTGGATGGATCTGAACCAGGTCAAAGTGCCACACACCTTCCAGATCCACTCGTACACCCGGCCCACTGTGTGCCAGCACTGCAAGCGCCTGCTCAAGGGGCTCTTCCGCCAGGGGCTACAGTGCAAAGGTACCACCAGCTGCGGCCACGCAGAGGATTGGGGTACAGGGCTGACCCCGGGCTGGGACACTGCCAGGATTGGGGTGAGGAGCCTGACCCTAGCCTGGGAAGCTGCTGGGATTGACTTCAGGGTCACTGTGGCCCCACTGGGGTGTAGGGGTACAGAACTTGGCAACCAAGCTTCGAGCTCTGCCCCCATCGCTTCCCCATTCAACAATGGAAGCTCCTTCTGATGGTATGTCCCAGCAAACCCCCCAGCGAGGTGCCCCCTTTGACTGCTGTCTGCTGGCCCAGTGAGGCTGCATTCACAAGGAGCCTCCCTGCCCCTCAGGGGCCACTTATCAAGAGAACCCTGTACAGAGAGCTGGAAGTCACGGTCTCCATAGCCTCTCCCCACCCTTCTCGGGCTGACAGGGAACCAGCAGAAACAGTCACACATGCCAGAGGAATGAACATCATAGGTACAAAGGGAGAAGTGGGGAGGATTCAGGGGACAGAGATAAAAGGGAGGAGCTGCCCTTGCTGTAACCAATGCAGCAACACTGCCTGAGTCTGCAAAGAGCCTGAGCCAATTGCTCTGAGGGGGGGGGCTACTCCCCCTTTCTCGCTACCTCTGTGGGAGGTAGCACCCAGCCACACTGCTCCAGGGACCCCAGCAGGAAAAGGAGAGCTGGATCCCGGCTGGCGCACTGCCCCACCCTGCTGCCTCTCTCCTCTCCCCACACAGACTGTAAATTCAACTGCCACAAGCGCTGTGAGCAGTTTGTGCCGGATCAGTGTGTGGTGGAGAGCCTGGCCCCTGGCACAGCAGGTAAAGATGGGGCCACAGGGGCAGGGAGGAGACATATCCAGCACTACTCCATTTACAACCCCAGCTCTGCCCCCTGCTCAGCTTGCTCAATGGGGAAGCCTGACCCCTCCCAAAGTGCCCTGCACTGCTATCCCACAATGCATTGGATCACAGCTCAGCGACCCTGTCTGGTCAGCATTAAGGCTCCACTGCTCTAAGGTTGGCTGGGCCAGAAGCTCCACGCCCCATTCCCCTCCCTGTGCTAGGAATAGAACCCAGGAGTCCTGATTCCCCCCAGGGCACAAACAGCACTTTCCTAAGGAGAGGGCACGGAGCACTCCCTGCCCTGTCTTGCCCCCAGCTTGGTGTCCCCGCCTCCTGTCCCCAGCCCCCAACCCCTGCCAGTCCCCCAAACCAGCCCTTACTTTCTTACACTGCCTCTGCACCCAGACTCATGCTCACCCCCACACCCTGCTCTGCTCCTAGCACTGAGCTCTCACCCAGAGAGCTGTCAGGCTGAAGAGCACTGTCCCCACCAGAGCCAGGCAGTTCTGGGAGCCCCAGGCCCCATCCTCTTTCTGCATCTCCTCTTCTGCAGGCAGCACAAAAAGCCCAGATTCAATCTTCCCACTCTCCTGGGGGCTGGGGATGCCCAGTGCCCATGGGTGCCAGGACTGCAGAAGTAGGGAGGGCCAAGGAGGGGTACAGGGACCCCACACCCTCAGATTTGGCCTGGTCACCCCTCTGGGAGGACAGCCAGGCTCAATTTCCAATTCTAGTCAGGGGACAAGGGGTGCCTGAGCCCTTCTTTGTCATTCCCCTGCTTCCAGCCCATCTGCTCTAACCATTAGCCACCACTCTGCTCTCAGAGCCAGGCACAGAACCCAGGAATCCTGGTGCCCAGTGGCCCTGCTCTAGTCCCTATTCCCTGTTGTGTTTTCCTTGCTGGCCTCGCAGAAAGCAGGGTATCACACTCTCCCCCTCACCCACACAGATGGTGAGACCCCAGAGTGCCCATCTAGCAAGCCAGAGCCAGTGGATGGGGAGGGCACCAGTGGGCATGAGCTGGCAGAGGACACAGAGAAGACAGAGCCCAGTCCTGGGACTCTAGAGGCAGAGCTGCACACCAACCTCAGGTAGGGACCCCCCAAGGATGGGTATGTGGGGTGGGGGTAGGGCTGCATGGTTTCCCTGGGACTGCTGCTCCATGGTACAGAATGGGAAGGGGATCACCCATGGGATCAGCGAACTCAGGAATCCTGGTTCTCAATCCCTGCTCTAACCACCAGATTTCACTCCCCTGCCAGAGATGGGCATAGAACCCAGGAGGCCTGACGCCAGGGAGTCTGGTGGGTGGTGGAAGGCTGTACCTTTGGGGCTGAGGAATCCAGTATCTGAGTCCCTGTCTCCCCTGGCGCCAGCCCCTGTTTCAGCAGCTACATCCCCTTGATGCGGGTGGTGCAGTCCTGCCGGCACACCAAGAGGCTGCGCAGCGCCGTCCTGTTGGAGGGATGGATGGTGCACTTCACCAGCAGGGACCCCATGGTGAGTGCCCTGGCTGGGGAGAGAGGGTGGGGTTACAGAAGGGTCAGGGATGGAGCCACAGGCAGGCTGGAATGGGAGGGTGGAGTCACAGGAGAATGGGAGGCAGGGGTAACGGATGGGCAGAGGGTGGGGCCACAGATGATTCAGGGGGTGGAGTCACAGGTAGGCAGGATGCGGTGGAGTAACAGGATGGGGTATGGGATGGGAGGGTGTCAGGGAGTGGGGCTCGTGGCTGGCCAGGACTAGTTATGTGGGGACTGAGAGGAGGAGAGGGGGATTATTGGCCAGTCTCATTTCAGAGCAATGTTGATGTCGGGGGGGTTGGGATGGGATGGACACATGCCCCCAGAATAACATCTCTGTGCCCCCCAGAGGAAGCGCCATTACTGGGTGCTGGACAGCAAGAGCCTGAGCTTCTTCCACTGTGAGAGCGGAGGCAAGTTCTACAAGGTGAGGGGTCCCATTCCCTACAGCACCCTGCTTCCCCGGAGCCCTAGTTCAAAGCAGCCTGCACTCCCCCCGCAGGACCCCACTTCCTGATTCCTCACCCCAGAGGAGCCCAGCCACTGTCCAATGGTCTTACTCTTCCTGCAGGAGCTGCCGCTGTCTGAGATCCTCCAGATCCGCCCCTGGGAGGGGCTGACACCCCTGGCATCCAGCGGGAGCCCCCCCTGCTTTGAACTGGTGACAGAGGCCCTGGTGTACTACGTGGGCGAGCACAGCAGTGAGCGGGAGCCAGGGCAGGTCTGGGCAAGGGCAGAGGCTGGAAAGGCCTGGGCCAGGGCCATCCGCCAGGCTCTATGGCCTGTGAACCCCCAGCCTGACAGCTCTGTCCAGGAGCCCAGTGAGTACCGTGGGGATCCCTCTATGGGCAGCCATGAGCCCCACCCCAGAGCCAGCTGCATCGCAGAGCTGGGTGAGGGATCATCCCTAATTCAACAGCCCCCATGCTGCACTGCAGAGCCAACCAGACCTCAGTGTTGGGCAAGGAATCCCTGTGTTAACAATCCCTGTGCCACACCTCAGTGGCATATGCATCTCAGTGCTGGGCAAGAAATCCCTGTATTAACAGCCCCTGTGCCATATCCCAGAGACAGCTGCATCTCAGTACCAGGTGAAGGATCCATGTATAAACATCCCCAGTGGCCATCTGAGAGGTGGCTGGCTCCTGCTCCCAGGAGAATAGGGCAGTGGGTCTGGATGTCCCAGTCAGGCCAGGTTCTTCTCATGTCTCCATTGTGTCTTGTCTCTGCAGATTCTGACTATGAGTCCCCAGATGACACGGTGAGTTGGAGAGGATGGCACTGGGAAACCCTAGGAGTGGTGGGGTGCATAATCTGGCACGGGGAGGGGATGAGCAAACATGGGGGCTGGTGTTGGGGTGAGGAAGCCAGGCATAGGGCATGGTGGCAGGGGTGACAGTAGCGGGAGCATTAGGCCTGGGTTGTCAGGGATTTGCCCCCAGCAGGTACCATGCTTCAATCCCCCCAATCCTGTCCTTGTCCCTCACCCCAGGACATCAGCCGTTCCTATCAGATCTTCCCTGACGAGGTGCTGGGCGCTGGGCAGTTCGGGGTGGTGTATGGCGGTAGGTGCCCTCCCCAGCTCCCCAACTCCCATCCTGGCTCCCCCCCCATGTCCCCCAATAATTCCCCTCCCTCTGTGCTGATCCCCCTACCTCCCCCTTGGCCACAGTCTGGGATCTCAGCTTGCATGTGCTCCCCTCAGGAGCAAACGTGTTCACTATGGCTCCCCAGGTGCCATAGCCATGCCCATCCCATCACTGTCATGCTTCCAGGAGCACGGTTTGCCCACTGCTCACCCATTGTGTGCCAATTCACATCTCCCCCCAGCCCTGATACCCCTGCCCTACCTCCCAGGAAAGCAGCACATCTCCCCCCACCCCTGCCACATACCCCTCCCACCCCAGCTCTGCCTCCCTTTCTGCCCCCCAGGAAAGCACAGGAAATCTGGCCGGGATGTGGCCGTGAAAGTCATCGACAAGCTGCGCTTCCCTCCCCGGCAGGAAAATCAGTTCCGCAATGAGGTCTCCATCTTGCAGGTGAGCCCCTGGGGGTGGGAAACACAAAGACCCTGGTGGGAAGGGTGGGGATGTGTGGGAAAGGGGACCCTTGGATGTTGGGAACATGGAGACTCCCCTCTGGGAGGGGCCACCACTGATGGGCCCAGAGATCTCCTCCATAGACATGTTTGGCTGCCTCTGCCCATCAGCCCCAGAGGGGGAAAGGGGACAACGGCTGGACAGGCAGCACTCTCTCCCCCGACGTACTGGGGGCTTTGTTGGAGCCCTGTCCCCTGGAGGGAGCTCCAAGACAGTCCAGCACCAGCTACTGGAGAAGGGCCTGCGGGGTTAGGGGCAAGTCTGAGTGGGGGGGAGGGTTCTTGGGCTGTGTGTGTGTCCTAGGGACAGGGGAGGGCTCCAAGGCTAGGGAGGATCCCAGTTCAGGCAGTTCCATCTTCTCCCCTGCCAGAGCCTGCACGCCCCCTGCGTGGTGCACCTGGAGTGCATGTTCGAAAGCCCCGCCCAGCTCTTTGTGGTGATGGAGCGGATGCATGGCGACATGCTGGAAATGATCCTGTCCAGCGAGAATGGGCGGCTGCCCGAACCCCTTGCCAAGTTCCTCACTGCCCAGGTGGGTGCCCCAGCTCTCCCCACCCCAACCCCCCAGAGAGGCCTCACAGCAGAGTGAGGACCACCAAGCAAACCCTCCAGCCTGGGCTCCCCACAAATGTCCCCCGTGGGCATGTTAATGATGCTGCACCATCCATGATCACAGCTTGCATACAACGTAGAGTCCTCGTGAAAATATACACACCCACATACGCCGCTCCCGTCCCCCCACATGCTGCTCCCTGTGGCACGCCAGTCACTCTCATGCACTGCTCCTCATTGCTCATCCCCAGCATGCCTACCGCTGTGGGCCTGTCACCATTGCATACCGCACCCAGGCTCATCACTCACACCTCTCAGCATGGTGGTATACTTGTGCACGTCAGCACTGCACCATCACTGTGCATGTACACACACAATCCCATCACTGCTCCCCAATGCCTGGGTCACGGTTCACACGGCACTCACCAGCGCATGTGAGTGTGCAACAGCCCCCATGCTACATCCAGTCTGTGCGTAAGCCCATTAGGTACTCCTCCTCCCGCCCCCAAGCAGGTAACCACCCCCTCCAGTGATGCTCCCCTGTGCTTGCAGATCCTGTCTGCGCTGCGCCACCTGCACACCCAGAACATTGTGCACTGTGACCTCAAGCCAGAGAACGTGCTGCTGGCCTCGGATGAGCCTTACCCCCAGGTGGGACAATCCCTGCCCCGGCTCCCAGCCCACCTCCCTGGAGCCCGCTTCCGCCCCTCTCCCTGAACACCCATCTTAGCTCTTGCCCCATCCCAGCCACTCTCTCTTCCCCTTTCAGCCAAGACTGTATTACCAACTAGGGGCCAGACCAGAGCTGGCACCCCAGAGGGGAGAGGCCCCTACCCCAAGCCAGCTGGTCTCCCCAGTCAGGCCCCCAGCCGAGAAATGCCCCATATTCCCTACCCTCATGCTAACCCTCAGGTAAAGCTCTGTGACTTTGGCTTCGCCCGCATCATTGAGGAGTCATCGTTCCGGCGCTCGCTGGTGGGGACCCCGGCGTACCTGGCGCCTGAAGTGCTGCGGCAACATGGTTACAACCGTGCCCTGGACATGTGGGCTGTGGGCGTCATCATCTATGTCAGCCTGAGCGGGACCTTCCCCTTCAATGAGGAGGAGGACGTCAATGATCAGATCCAGAACGCAGCCTTCATGTACCCCCGGCAGACCTGGGCTAGCATCTCCCTTGAGGGTGAGACACCCCTACCCCCCCCCCGCCTCCACACTGCAGCCATCATGTACTCCCAGCAGATCTGGGCCAACATCTTCCTCGAGTGTAAGACCCCCCCCGCACCACCCCAGACCCACTCACACTGCCACCTACCTCCAGATAGGCCTTCTGGTACCCCCAGCAGACCTGGGCCAGCATCTCCCTCAAGGGCGAGAACCCCCACTCCCCCGTGGCATGCCACTCGCTGTACACTGCCCCTGCACCTCCAGAACATGGCCTGTATGTACCTGCGGCAGCCCTAGGGCACCTCCAGGAAATCTGGATGTTGCAGGCCCTGGCAGCCAATGGCTGTGCTCCCTGGGGAGAGGAGCTGGGGAGAGGTCTTGGCCTATGTAACCCTCTCCTTCCCTCCCAGCTGTCAGCCTCATCCACCAGCTGCTGCAAGTGAAGCTGAGGAAGCGACTGAGTGTGAACAAGGCGCTGAACCACCCCTGGCTGCAGGTACCTTCCCTCCACCCCTCAATCCCTATCCACCCCACCCACATCCCTGCCTGCAGATACCTTCTGTCCCACAATCCACACCCCACAACACACCTCTTCCATCCCCTTGCACTGTCTAGCTCCACCCCAGAACTCAACACCCTGCTCTCCCCTGCCCAGCTTCACCCCCGTCTCCAGTCCCCCTCCCAACAGGAAATGGCTAACTCAACCCCCTCCCTAGCTCTTCTCATCCCCTGTAGATCCCTTCCTCAGCACAGGGTGCATCCCTGATAGGAGGAGCCTGGACTCCCCCCAGCACCTGCTGGTGAGCTGTGTCCGTCTCCCCCAGGATTTCCAGACCTGGCTGGCCCTGCGGGAGCTGGAGACCCGTGTGGGGCAGCGCTACCTCACCCATCCAAGTGACGACACTCGCTGGCAGCACCTTGCCCGCGAGCAGGGGCTGGTCTGGCCATCAGGGCTCACCATTCAGCCCAGCCTGGAGGAGGAAGAGGACAGTGACAATGCAGACGGGGGGAGCTGAGTCCTCCCCCCCAGGACTCACTACTCATGGGAAGTGGGGGGTACGGGGACCCCTCAGCACCACATTGTCCCCATAAACTGATTTTCCCCAAACATGGCACCATGTGGTCTGTGCAGGGTGCGTGCCTGTCTTGCTGGAGCTCATTCACAGGTGTAGGGGGCCGTCCAAAGGCTCAGATTCCTCTGCACAAATGCTGCCCTAGCTCAGACCCCTCCAACATTAAATCCCCGACTCTGAGCCCCAGGACCACCACAGTGCGTGCCTCCCCTTCCCCAGTGATCCCATCCATCTTAGTGTCCCTAGTCCATTGCTCCTAGATCAGCTGCCCTGCATATGAACAACACCTCCCAACCCTGCCAGCCTCAGATACACATGGCTGGCAGAGAGTTCACAGCAGCTGCTCCACAGTTTCACATTTATTTCAAAAGCTCACAATTGGAGCCCCATCCTTCCAGGACATAGTGCCTCCTTCAACGGGGCTGGGCACTGCTGTCCTCAGGGAAAGGCAGAAGGTTAGTGTGGTGTGAATCTGTCCATTGCCCCCAATCTGGGGACTCTTCTCTAACTGTCCAGTGGCAACCCCACAGGATCCTCCAGCAGTGGGAAGCACCCTCATTCCCCCCATCACAGCTTCCTGTAAGCCCCCACTGTGAGGTCAAAAAGCTGTGGGTTGTAGATCTGGCCCTGCTTGTCCAGAAGGAAGTAAAAGGGCCGATCCTTAACCTTGAGGGGAATCATGGCAGGCACCTCAGAACGATGAGCCATGCAGGAGACCTGGCGCAGGGGCACAGTGAAAGATGAGCTCAGCCCGAAGGGATAGTAGGTGCTGAGGGTCACATCCCGTCCCCCCTGGTGCAGCACGACCTTCCACACCGAGCGGCGTGAATACACGAAGCCGGCAGCCACGATTAGTGAACCTGGGGTGGGGAGAAAGAGAGAAAATGAAATCCCCAGACACCATCCACGATACCCAGACTGGTTTAGCAGGAGGCTGTGGGTTGGGAGGCACTGGCAAAACTGAGGGGGAGCCCAAGGCTGGGATACCAGGGGGCTGCAGATTAGAACTGAGGGACATCAGCAATGTGGGGGGCGCAGTTTCCCCATCTCCCAGCAGCGGGATTTGGCTCTGAGTTTCAGAAGCCTGATTCCACTCAGCTGCTCCAGGTGGCCCAGGCGGGGAGCAGAACCAGACTCTGGTCCCAGATCCCTCTTCCCAGGGCAATGAACTGAACTCAGATCCAGCCAGCTCCCAGACACAGCTCCCTGTCACCGACCACCACCCCTAGGGTGGGCTCTCTCCTTTGTGGGGAGAGGGTTTCGGGGGGAACCCCATTACTGGTGTCTTCGGTTCATGCTTCCCTAAGGCTTATCCCTCCCCCACTTCCCCAGGATGCAAGGACTGGAATCACCGGTTCCGCCTGCCCGAGTGCTGTGCCTGTGCTCCCCTTTTCCCTGGGTGCTGCCACAGAGGGAGGGAATCCCCTGCCCCCCCCTTCTCTCTCCGGGGCCCGCCCCCGGCTCTCACCTACGGTCAGGCAGGACACGGTGAACCCGTAGCGCCACTTGTTGGAGGCGGGGTTGACCGAGGCCCCGCCGGGCAGGGTGGGCGCGGGCCGGGCGCTGGCCACGGGCCGGCCCGCGGGCCGCAGCTCGCTGAAGGCGAAGTGCGCCAGGTACGCCCAGAACGCGAACTGCCCCGCGCAGAACAGCCCGAGCAGGCGGAAGAAACGGGCCCGCTCGTGCCGGAACAGCAGCAGGTCCCGGGGCACGTGCGTGTCCAGGGGGGAGGTCCCGCGCGCCGGGCCCGCCAAGCCCCGCGCACCGCTGAGCCGGGCCCAGGGCCCCCACACTCTCCACGTGCAGCAGCGCAGTCCCCACAGCCCCAGCTGCCGGCCCCCCGCCATCTCGCCGCTGGAGCGCGGGGGCGTCTGGGACTTGTAGTCATGACGGCTCCTCCCACGTAGGAACCCGGTGCTTCTGTGTAGGGGCAGGAGGCTCCTTCCTCTGAGCCCTGCCCCCCTTACCCACAGCGCCTCCTGCCACTGGGGGAAAGCCACCCCGCCACGCTGGAATGTGGAGAGGGTTTAGAAGGGGCGGGGGGGAGGAGACTGGGATGAATGTTTAGGGGGCCTGGGAGATGACCTGGAAGGGATGGTACTGGGATTGGGGGGCAACATGGAGTGAGGGAGGACTGGGATTCAGGAAGAAGGTGGAGAGGACCTGGAAGGGGGGGCATAGTGGAGAGGGGAGGACAGGGAGAGAGGAGACTGGGCTGGGGAAGATGACCTGGAAGGGAGGGTACTGGGATTAGGGGGCAATATGGAGAGGCCCTGGAGAACATGAGGGGATGCATCCAACACAGCCTTCAGCCGAGATTCTAACAAACACCACTTTATTGAACGCGCAGGTCCCAGCACATACAGCCACAGAGAAACCAAGGACGATAGTGCCCAGCTCTGGCCTGCAACATTCTGCTTCAGCCTGAAGACTTGGGGGGTGATTCCACAACACAGAGATGCACAAGCAGGAAGGGTGAAGCCAGGGTCTTCCCCAATGGGTGCAGGGAAACCCCTGCTGCCTGCTACTCCATTGCTGCCCAGGCACATAGGAATCTTGCAGCCCCCCTCCCCTTCCCCTAGCTCTAGGGTAGGGAATAAGGGAGAGTGTAGCCAATGACAGTCCCATTACTCTTTAGCTGAGAACACCCACCATTCCAGATCCCACACAACCCCCCAATCCCCTCAGCACACTAAGGGAAGCCTGTTATCTTCCTGGGGCCGTGCTTTATTTACCTGCACTGCAGCTGCTGCAATAGAGAGCAGGCAGGTGGCAAAGACCTGCTAGGACCCGGCAGGGGCTCTGTTCCTCTCAATCTCAGCATGGCTGAGGCATGTTCTCAGGGAGACAGCTCTAGGGCTCTTGGGGCTGCCTGTCCCCAGAGAGGAATGCAAGTCTATTAGGGGGGCACAGCCCGGTGGGGGATATGAACACCACAGGGTTGAAGTCTGAGGGAAACTTATCTCATCTGTTAGGAAAGGGCAGGGGTTGTGAGTGGTACACCTAGCCCAGCTCATTGAAGCCATGCATACGACTGCTTATTTTAAAACATACCAAAAAAAGTCACTTTCCTTCTCCAGGCCAAAAGCCTGAGGGGAAGGATGCTGGTTCTGTCCTTGAAGCTTCTGGGTGCCCCAGCAACACTTTGCTTCTCAATCTTGCTTCCACTGCTGCTGGAAATGGCTGGGGCTGGAGGCAGGGCAGCATGGCCAGGACTGTCTGTATGACGCCCAGCTCCATTGGCCTGCTGCAGGGGCTCCCCCTTCAGAGTCTAGGTCCCCTGGTTGCACCCAGCAACAAGCCCCCACCTTTGTTATTTTAAACTTTCATTTATTTACAAAAACTGTCATGGAAAATAAAACATCAGTGGTGGGGGAACTGCAGAGTCACTGCTCACTTGAGAAATGCCACATCTGGGATCTTCCCCTCTGTCTGAAAGAGAACAGGAACCAGTCACAGGGACTCTGGGCATTGCAATCCTCATCACCCAGGGAGAGGCTGCATAGAACTCCTGCATCCTGGCTCCAAGCACCCATTAGACATCATTCCCTTCCCAGAGCCAGGGATAGTGTCAACATAGGAGTCCTGACTCCTACTGCAGTGCCTTCTCCACAAGACTATCCTTTCCTGTGCCTACAAGGTGCCCTGAAGCAGAGAATGAAGAAGCCAGGCCCTGGGAGGAAGGCAGCCCCGGGAAAGAAGATTCTTGTTGGGATAGAGAGGGGTTGAGGCATCCAAGGTGGCTCCTGGCCCCATCCCACCCTCAATCTCTAGGCACTGAGGCTGCTGGCGGGGAAATGAACATGCCCCTGGCTTCTCCCCTCCCCCTCTCTGGTGCAGGATTCTGAGAGATCCCAGTCCCCTGGGATGAGTCAGGTGCAGGCACTGGCTCACCTTGAGCTGGGTGAAAACCTGGGCTGCCTGGCTGTAGTCCCAGTCGTTGTCCTGGAGGCACCTAGGGCAGAGGGACACTGTCAGTGAGCAAGTGATAGGCCATGGGGCAGGACCAACCCTCCCCCCGAACCTCCCCCAGGGCCTACTTACTTTTGGGACCACTCAACATTCATGCCAGACTGCATGGCGAAGGCCTGTAGCATTTCCTGCTGCTCAGCCGACAGCGTGGGCACGGGGCTGGACGAGGGCGTAGGTGCTGGCATCACGAAGGCTTTGCGGATCTCCTCTGTGTTCGCTTTGCGCACAAACAGTTGGTCGTTCACAATGCACAGCCTGAGGGGTGGGGAGAGTGAGGCGAGGGGTGGGGGGAATCCTCATCCCTTCCCTCCTCCAGAGCCAAGGAGATACCACTGCCCATCCCCCTGCTTCCCCCACTTACCCTGTGATGCCAGCTGGCACAGCAATGAACATGCGGGTGAAGCCTCTCACCATATCTCGGGACTTGCCATCCACTGCAAACACAGAACAGAGCCCAGTGAGGGGGGCATGGAGAAAGGGGTCCACCAGAGGGTGAGGGGTCTTAGCAAGGAGAGGTGCAGGGAGGCGCCTGAAAATGGAGGGTGGGGGGCTTCTGGACACTCACCTTCCTTGAAGACCCCATGGACAGCAAAGCACAGCAGGGTGTTCTGCAATATGAGAGCGGGGGTCACTGAACTGCTACCTCCTCACCCTGCCCATGGGACCTGCCTACGCTGCCTCCTCAGTGGCCTAATGGCTTCTGCCTCCCATTGCCTGACCACTCCCCATTTGTTCCCCACACTGTCCCCAGAGACACACTCTCCCCCACCCCATGTCACAGCACAGCCTGCCCTGACCCCAAGGTGGGGGCATTTTCCCCCACCCTCCATCCTTCCCACCTCACAGCACAGCCCGCCGTGCCCCCAAGGTTGGGGCATTTTCCCCCTCCCCTCAAGCCCCATCACAGCACAGCCCACCTGGCCCCTGGGATGGGGGCACTCACCGTCTGTGCACAAACATCCACCACGAAGGAGTTAACATCATGCTGGGTCTTGGGCAGCTCGTTGAGGAAGGCCACCACATTCAGCCTCGTATGCTTGAGCAATTTGAAGCGCAGGGCTGGAGGGAGAAGCGGGAGGTGAGACCCCACCCAGCATGACAACCCAGTCACAGCACCAGTCTCAAGTCTGCCCTGCATAGAACCCCAGACTTGACTCTGCAGAGAGAGTCTGAGCTGGTCACTTTGGGGGGGGGGGGGGGGGGGGGGGCGGAGAAAAAAAGAAAACTACCCTGACCGTAACCAATGCAAAAACACTGCCTGAGCCTGAACAGCCGGAGCTGATCCTTCCAAGAGGGGCAAGAGCTGCCTCGAGTGTAACTGACACAGTGATGCTGCCCGAGTCCGCAGAGAGCCTGAGCTGACCACTCCAAGAGGGGAGTGCTATTTCAAGTGTGATCGATGCAGCCCCATGGCACTTACTAGGGTCCTTGAGTCTCTTCACATTCCTGCTGCCTTTGAAGTATTCACTCAGGATGCTTCTGTTGAGAAGAGATGCCCGGTGAGTAGCTGGGGGACAGTACCCTGGAGCTCCTGCCCCATCAGCCCCACAGAAAAATGCAATGGAAACCTTCCTCCCTTACCTGGCTCTTAGCTTCTCCCTGAGCCTCGCAAATGGGAACAGAGGCAGTTTCAGTTTACTGGGCAGGGGAGAGGTGAGCCCCATTTAACAGACAAGGGAAGGGAGTTGCCTGAGGGGACACTGTGAGTTGGAGGTCAAGCCAGAAATAGAACCCAGCCCCCCCTGCTCTAGCCAGAAGACACCACTCACCTCCAAGAGCTGGTGACAGTACCCAAGAATCCTGACTCCCAGCCCCCCACCCCATAGACCTCACAGCCCTCCTGTGCCAAGGATAGAACTCAGGTGTCCGAGTTCTCAGCCCTACGGTCCCTTAGGAGGGCAGTCACTAACCCCTGGTGGACGTACCTGGAGGGGTTCTGGGAGAGGAAAGGGATGCTGAGGGAACAGCAGGCCCCATCGTGGTAGGCATCCAGCAGCCCCTGCCTGTCACCAGAATCATATACAGAGTAATACCTGACAGGGAGAGAGTGTATTAGCAAACGGCAGCTGTGCTGCTAGGACAGTGGCTTCACTATCCCTGCCCCAAAGCTCTCTCCACACCTAAATGCCCTGTGCCCCCGGAACAACATGACCCATATGCTCCCTCCCCATCCACCTCCCTCCATTCTAGCTCCCTAAAATGACTCATACCACATGAAGGTACTTACTGCTGCAGGAAACGAAGCACCAGCACCTTCAGGTCATCCGAGCCAAAGTAGCTGCCCTGTTTGTCAGAGAATGTGACAGTTAGTGCCCTGGCTCACAGTCCATCCCCTCTCCACACCCCAAGAGTGCCTTCCCCAGTCTCGCACCAGGGCCCATCCTGCTGGCAGAGTGATTAATGTACTAAATCAAAGTCCCCCACTCCCTGGCCCCTTTACCTTGCAGGGGGGGAGGGTGGTGGGCGTTTCCACGTCAAAGACAATAGGAGGGGGAAGCTCGTGGCCGTCCTGCGGAGAGGCAAAAAGGTAGAGCAGTGAGCAGAGAGTGCCCCAGCAGTGGGTCCTGAACAGGACAGCCCCAGGTTAGTGCAAATCACTCACCAGGCGCAGAAGCTTCGGGAACCGCAGTCGGATGGAGCTGTCAAAAATGGGACATGAATCAGTGGGGCCAGCCTGACCCCTATGGGACCTCCTTCCCTCTCTGACCCCACCCCCCATGCCCTTGGCACTAACTCTGCAGGCCACAGAACAGGGATGCCCCTGTGCCCACCACACTCCTCCTTCCCCAATGCAGCACCCCATCTCATCCTAGCAGGGAAGGGACCCAGCGCCAAGGGACTGGGTAGCAGGGACAGAGCAGATATCCCCCCTGCCTTAGTGAAGGATCTTGGGGCAAGAGACCAGGGCTTTACTACATCTGCCCCCTCCAGATCTTGGAGCCTTGGCCAATTTACAGGCCCAGGAATACTGTGGGGCTGGTGCCTCATGACTGAAGGGCTGCACACTTACCTGGCTCTTACTCACCTATGCGACTAATCTCCAGTGAGGAGAGAGAGAGTGGGGGTGGGGAGGGGAAGACAAGGGCAGGATGGCAGGGGGAGAGGACATGGATTCCCACTGATCATGGAGCCGCCGTCATTGCAACCAACTTACAGCTGGGGGAAGCTTCCTGCATCAAGGCCCAGATCTAATTAATGTCCACGCCATGACACGTGGGGCAGGGATGACAGAGGAGAGGGATGCAATGGAACAGAGGAAAGGAGGACAGAACAGGAGGAAAGAGGGATCTGGGAGCCCAGGAGCAGAGCCTTTTCCTCCCCTGCCTGGCTCCTCACATCTACCCCAGACGCATTGGTGCTGCAGAGGTTTGAGGAAGACTCACTCCGGGAGAACACAGCATTCTGGTCATTGGAAAGCCCAGGCCTCCTGCTCCTGCTCAGAGCCAGTCCTAGCCATGCCTGCTGCTATGGCAGGACCTGGGGCCGCTGATGGGCTTGTGTGCAGCTGCTCACCGAGAGCGTGAGAGAACAAAGGAGCATGTGCCAGGCCCTTACACCAGGAAGGACCCCTCTGCGCTGACCGCCGGGCGGTCTAGTTTGGCCACTGCACGGCTGTGCCTGTCTTAGGTTGTTCCTTCCGTGAGGAATCTTACCCGTCTCTGGCTAGCCAGCCATCGTTGAGGGTCAAACAGGGGGCGCAGGGACTGGCAATAACAGCAGCTCCGGGACTGTTTGGTACAGAGCGATATGGGGGAGCAGCCCCCTAAACATCCATCAGGAGCAGAGACAACAAGCCCCTCCTGTGTGCGACTGGGGAGACCACGTGGCGACAGTGGCTCTCCCATGGCCAGTGTGGGAACAGGGATACTAGAAGAGGCTGTGCATCTTGGAGTCCCAGTGCCCAGGTTGAGGGAGGAGGAATGGGGAGAGAGAGGGAGAGGAAAGCAGTGTAGAGGCAGAATCTAGCTGTTACTTTAGGGGAGTAGAGTGCATTGTGGGGAAAGGGGACAGGGCTCCAAACTGGCTGAAATAGAAACCACATCATCAGCCGTGCAGCACTCAGGTCCCATGCGCCCCAGGGAGGGGCCCAGAGCCTCAGCACAACCAGAGAGGGATGCAGGGAGAGAGACACCATCAGGGGGCAACTGCAAGAGGGGCTGAGATCCAGCTCCCAGCAAGGGACTGGCATCTTCGTTCTGCTGCATTGCCCTGCACTGGGCAGGAGAGGCCAAATGATTGGGGCCAGGCGATCCACAGGCCCCAGAGGCTGTCACTGACCTGACGTAGCTGGACTGGTCCCGGAAATTGTTGCACAGAGGGTTTCCATCCAACCACAACTCCTCCAGCTTGAGCCCCTTCACCTTGTCCAGCTCGCACTCAGACTTCAGCTGTGGCAGGGAAAAAAAAGAAGAGGGGCAAAGCATGAGTGCAAGGTCACGGAGGGATGGCTGGACCGGGGATGATGGCAGCATCTACCTCATTGCGGGTCAGATTGAGGATCTTGAGATTGGTGGCTTTCTGGGCCAGCTCCGCCAAGTCATCTAGCTGGTACAGCTTGTTGCTGGTGAGATTCAGTGAGAGCAGCTGCAATTGCAGAGTGGACAGACGGTCAGAGGAGAATCCAAGAAAGAACTACCCATCCCTAGCGGGGTGGCATGGCGCTGAGCGCCCAGACTGAGGTTCCAGGATGACCCCCCCACCCCTCACCTCCGGGATGTTCTCTTCAATGATCTGCAGCACAGCCTGCATGCAGTTCCGCCGGTTCAGCACCACATCAATGTTCTGTGCCACCAGGTCTGGAAGAGACGCACAAGCTGAGCACCCCACACCAACACCCTTTCCTCGATACCAGCCACCCCACACCTACCAGGAGAACACGCACCTGGGTCCGTGCGAAGGCTCTTCAGGTCCAGGGCCTGCTGGGACCCGTCATATCTCTTACTCATGGTGAGCTGAAAGCACAGAGACCATGGGTCAGAGGGGATTGGTCTGCAAAACCCAGCAGTGGAGGACCTGGGGCAGGCAGGCAGGTCCCTTGCTTGGCTCCCCTAGGTGCCATGGGATGGAGTCCTGGGGTAGTTTTGCCCAGGCCCACTGCAGTGTGACAAGCTCCTCTCCCCTACACCCCACCCCAATATGCACCAGGAACCCCCCAATCAGGAAACAGTGCCCCATTTCCTAGAGCTTCCCAGAGCTGGTGCAGGCTTGAAGCACCTCCCCATGGGTCTCCCCTGTAGAGCCCAGTGGGGGCACAAGAGAGCTACCCTGCACCACTCACCTTCAGCTGCTCAATCTCCTCCGGCTTCAGCTCCTTCTGGACAGACTGGGGTGGAGATGAGTGGTTGACAATTAGCACCACCTGGAAGAGAGGCAAGCTAGGTGACAGAGGGGCAAGAGCCAACACGGGGCAGGAAGCCCATGTCAGGGTACTGGGGGTGTCACAGAGGGGGCCCATGCAGTGCAGAGAGGTGTCTGTCAGGCTATGTGACAACTGGACACAGGACATGTTCCCATGCTAATCCTGCCAGAAGAGCAGAGACCTGGCCAGACCCAAGGGGCTCCCCGGAGAAAGGAAGGCACAAGGCCAGCTCTAGGCATTATATCCCTCCTTCACCCATGGGGGTCTTTCCAGCCAGGTGCTAAACACAGAATGGCCCAGGGGAGGGGGAATCATACCTTGTAATTGTCTCGATCTGTGATCTTGCGGGACAGCTGCTTGAGCGCATTGGCTGTTGCCATATCCTCAATATAGAAGTAGGCCCGGCTTTGGTCGTAGTGGAACTGAGGGGAGAAGCCAAGCAAGTCAGAGAGCCCTGGTATCCCCGCCCTGTCAGGAAGAACCTGGCTGAGCTATGCCTGCCTGCAGGCATTCCCATCCCCGCAGCTCCACTGGGGAAGCTGAGGCATAGGGAGGAGGACTGACTCACTCAAGCCTGCAGAGCAAGTCTGTACCAGAACCAGGAAGGGCACCCAGAAGTCTGGCCTGACTACTAGTGCCCCCCTGCTGCAGCCACTAGACTCCACTTCCCTCCCAGAATTAGGAATTAAAACCAGGAGTCCTGACTCCCAGACTCCCCTCCCTTTCCAAGAAACAGGGATAGAACACAGGAGTCCTGACTCTGCCTCCCTGCTCACAGCCTGCATGACATCCCAGTGCAGCTCTCACCTCCACTGGAGTAAAAGGGACACTGGACAAGTTCTGGAGAGAGCTCAGAAGCCATGACTTATCATACTTCTTTCCATAGGGAATCTAGGAAAAAAAGGCACTTGTAAGTAGCATGTCAGTAAGCTGGCAGCAAACTATGGGTCTGGGAGCTACAGAGGTCTCAGGGAACAGTCCTGCTCCTAGGAACCAGGAGCATCAACCAATGAACAACAAGGTCCATCCCCCCTGCCTAGGGAGTGCCTGCTGATCAGACACTTGGCAGCCAGGCTGGACATTATGCCCCCTTCACAAACTGAGTCAGAGGGGCAGGACAGCAAGATGACCTGCAAGGGATGTGCCCTGGTTTACCAGGATGTGCCAGGGCTGTGGGGTAGGGGCTTTGCCAAATTCCCTGTTCCCTCCCTCACTCTCCAGCACTCACTGTGACCTTGTACCACCTCCTCCGGCTGCTGCTGCTGCGGCTGGCACTGTCACTCCTGTCCTGGGGGGTGAGGTCTCGTTTCACTGTGACATGGATGTTGGTGGCACCTCCCCGGCCCCGGCTGTGCCAGTCATCACCTCGCCTGTTCAGCCGTGACCCATAGGGAGCGCTGGGAAGCAGAAGGACACAAGCACTTAGCATTAAAGACGTGTGTGTGTCTGTCTTGAAAGCTAAAGGAACCCAGAAATATCTGATTGAACCCTGTGGTCATCGCTGCATTAGAATAAAATGTCTGCAGCAGCCTCCAGACACAGAGACCCTATTTATCACCAGCACAGGAACAGTGCAGCTTTCCCCTCATCCCCAATCAAGAGCTGGAGCGCAGCTGGTGCCCCCTGGAGGGGAAAGGCCACAGATTCCATTCCCTGCCTCCCTGAGTCAACCAGTCCCCTCACCTTGGGGCCTGACTGAAACAAGCATCCCCTAGAAGGCATTCCCCCACCCTGAGCCATTCCATCACACACAATGCCCCAAAGCCCCTCTCACTCACTATCTGGTTCGAAGACTGTCATGGGCGTCGCTCATGAGAACATCTCCGTCGCTCTCCTCCAGCTGACCAGAAGGGCTGGGACCTGCTACGCCCCGGCTCCACGAGCGGTGGTTCCCCTCACTGTACATCTTGCCTCGGAACGGACCCCGACCTTTCCTTCTCCTCCCAGCGAAGCCCCCACCACCACCTGCACTGCCCACACGGTCATCATGTTCTGTGCAAAGGAGCAGGAGGAGCATCAGACACCATTCCCTCTTTGGTAGCTTGACACATGGGAAACTGCCTACGCTAACCCCTAACCCTCCTGAGCCCTTAGGTCTGCATCAGTAGAGATGAGAAAACGCATCAGGCCCTGTCGCCTCCACCGCTTTCCCAGTCCATCCCGCAGGGCTCCCAGCGCCCCCCCCCGCCAGCATTTCCACTGCACCCATCCCCCCCAGAGCCCCTCATCGCCCTACCCTCTCCCCACGCTGGGCTGGAGATAGGGAGCAGGGACCCCCCAGGAGACAGGCAAGCCCGAGCTAGATCACAACGGAGACAGCCCCCAGCCAGCACCCCCTCCGCAGGCCCACCCCCGAGACCAACACAGGCCCCCCAGAACCCCACCCGACCCCAAGGCTCCGCCCCCCAAACGCCACCCCCAAGAGCTCCCAAAGGCCTCAGCCACAGCCCCTCCCGCGTCACCCAGCCCCCTCACCGCTGTACCCCCCTTTCCCTTCCTCCGCCATCGGGGGGGGCTCCGCGCGTCGCTGCTGGGCGGGGGAGGGGAAGGATAATCTCGCTAGTTGGCCGAGCGGGGGGAAGTAGGCAACGATCCCACCGCTCGGCTCCGATCCGCTGACCGAGCGCATGCGTAGACAGCCTCCCGGGAGGTGCGCATGCGGTGGGCGGCCCAACTGGAGGCATTACGCATGCGTAGTTCAGCAGCATCGGACGCTTTTCGATGAGAAGTTACACCTCCCCCTATTTGTCCCCGAAGAGGGGGAAACACTACGCATGCTCAGAAAAAACGACGCTCAACGCGGCTCAGAACGCTGCGCTGCGCATGTCCACAAAAGCGGCTGGAAGGAGGGACTCTCGGGGACAGCGCTGCCCCTGCGGTGAGGGTTCGAGTCTTACCTGCGGAAGCCGGGACCTCCATTGGATCTGCGTTCAAGTCGCAGCCTAGCAGAGAATGTGGCAGTGGGACCACTAGCTACCTAGATCATCTGCCTTTTCCCCATCCCACACCCCCAAGATCCTGGATTCCAGTCCCACCAGTGGATCCTTGGCCATATTCTGTGGCTGCAGCTTCATCTTTGGACAGCTGCCCTCTCCTGTCCCCATTGGCCTCAATCCCTGGGACCACCCCTGTGAAGGCCCCAAGCTTCAGCATCCATGGGGACTATTATAACTTCTTTTGCTCCTTGCACAGTATGACAGACACCCAAGGGGGCCACAGCTCTGCCAAAGGTCCTGCCTTCCTTGTGGGTATAGAGGCAGCATGCAAGCTTGTGGTCCTCTATCCATTAGGACAACATGACACCCTGTGCACTGGGGATGACATATCAGAGGGCTGGTATTCCAGCAGCCAAACCCACTTCAGGGGCAAAGGAGGTGCAGAAGCATTTTTTTGGGGGGGGGGGGCGGGGGAGAAGCAGCCTACTTTCTCCCAGTGCCATGTGCAAAACTAAGGTAAATGCACCCAGGATGAGTGAGCACAACCTCAGCCCTTCCCCACTTGCCATTTCATCCTGAGTTTTGTGCTGTTTCTCCTAAAGTCCCAGGAGGCAGATCACGTAGGAACCACTGCTTTCATTTCTAGCCCCCATGTTTGGAGAGGAAAAGTTGAAACCCTTATGAACCAGACCAAAAAGAACTCAACTCCCCCCAGATCATTTTATAAAATAGAAATCTGGTGATTTTTATGAGGGCCAACTTTTATTTTTATTTTTTTTACCCCTTGAGATTGGCACTATTTGCAACCTCTTTGGGTCACAGGTTGTCTCTGCTCCGTTTGTGCAGTGCCAGCACAACAGGGCCCTGGACTAAGGTTCCCACACACTACCACACACCAATTAATGAACTAGAGGTGGAAAGTGGGAGATACTGCACCTGGAGAGGAGCAACTGGTAGGATGGACACACTTTCCAGGGCCCTGAGACTGCAAGAGATCCCACAAACATCATCCACAACCAGAACAGGCAATCCCAAAAACATGCCCCAGGCAGTATCTTTTGGGACCATGTCATATTAAGTGACCAAATCATATTAATGCTTTATGTATCTCTGTGAGCCAGGGACTGTATGCACTCCATGGGGGGAGCAGGGCCACCCGGGGGGGGGGCAAGTGAGGTAATTTTCCCCAGGCCTCGCAGGGGCCCCCACAAGAGTTTTTTGGGGCCCCTGGAGTGGGTCCTTCACTTGCTCCAGGGCCCCCAGAAAACTCTCACGGGGCCCGGGCCCCCCGGAGCTGCTTCTGCTACGGGTTGTCATTGTCAATTCAGCAGCAGGGGGGTTCTTCTGCTCCGGGGCGGAAGGATCCCCGCCACCGCAGAAGTGGAAACCGGTGCCAAAGTGCTGGGTCTTTGGCAGTAATTTGGTGGGGGGCTCCCGCTGTGGGTCTTAGGGGCGCTTCAGTGGCAGGTCCCGGAGCGGAAGGACCCCCCGCTGCTGAATTACTGCCAAAGCGGGGGCCCCCCACCACCAAAGACCCCAGGCCCCTTGAATCCTCTGGGCCGCCCTGGGGGGGGAGCGTTACCACAACTCCTCCAGGAACCAATATCCCCGAGATCAATTAGGATGAATTACTTAAGGCTTAGGTTGTAAACACCTCAAGAGAATTGTTTCCCATGGGGAGGTTTGAATATCTGGTCCAATCTGGCTTTTCCGGAGACTAACAACAGAAGAGGTTTTGCTCTGCAAAGGTAAACTGACGAAGGGCCATTTCTCTGATCCAGCAAACAGACAGGACTTTATGTCTAAGGGGGGACCTCTACCCTTGTGGAATAGTTGGTAAGACTTTAGCGGAGTAGGGCCTCCTAAGACAGATGGGTGATGTCCACTATTAGCATGCCTCTAGACTAGGATCTTTTTTTTAAAAGATGTTCTCTGTTATGCTTTTACCTTAAAAATACATGTGCTTAAAGAGCTGCAAGGTGACTTGTAATTGCTAGCAACATACTGGTCATAGTCCTCAGGCACTGGCTGTGAGAAAAACCTGCTTGCTGGAGATATCACAGTGGAAGGCTGTACAGCCTCAAAACCCCAGTGAGGAGGGAGTGGGACAAGGGTCTCTGCCCGGAGACCAGTGACAGCTGGAGACCTGAGTGGACCCCAGGGGTAATACAGCTGAAGTTACCCTGAAACTATGGCACCCAGTTTGCCTTGCATTGCAGGGCTTGTCAGGACACTAACATCTCAGTGAATCAGAATAAGCTTCTCAGTGAACCTTCCACCCATCCCCTGCAAGGGGTCTCTCCTTTCATGTCTGCTCCTTCCTGGTTCTGATGCTCTAAGAAACTGAATTGTTGCCACTAGGCCTGGCCCTCTGCTGGTACCCAGCACCCCCACCACTTTTTAAATTATCCTATTTGCAGCAGCCCTGTTGCCCCCATCCCAGCATCTGGTTTATATACAGTCTCCCACCACTACTGTCAGTTCAGCCCAGAGGAGGACCTGGTGTTCCCCTCCCTCTGCCATCTTTCCTAGAGAGCAATCAGCAGGTTCCAGCTGGAAGCAGCGGCCAAGCACAGGCCCCTCTCCCTCTTTCCATCCAAACCCCAAAGGATCAGCCCCAGCTGACCCAGGTGGTAGGGCAGGGCAGACTGAGCTCAGGGCAGCAGCAATGATCTGCATGGCCCCAGTCTCTCCCCTCTCCACTTTTCTCAGTCAGAGGACACTGTCCAACTCCTCAATATATGAGGGAAGCTGGCCAGCTGGTTACCAGCTCAGAGGGGTGGGGAGCAGGCTCAGCCCAGGAACCTGCAGGTCACTCCTAGCAGCTTCCCAGCTAAGAGGAGACCAGAGCACAGAGACCTCAGGGTGGCAGCTGGGCCTGTGGACATGACCCCCCTGGTCTCCCCACCCAGGACAGTGGCATCCCTCCCCAAAACCCTGTGCCTTCCCCAGGGCCCAGCCCCCAGGAGACACATGGCCAGCAGCAGGGTGGGGTTACAGTCAAGCTTTAATTTCTTTCCAGACTGACTCTGTGCCCATTCCTCCCAGCCAGGAAGGGGCAGGTTACACCTCTCCTCTTCCTCACAGGTCTGTGTCTCCTCCATCACCTGACTGCAAAGGGACTCTCATTAGCTAGAGGGGGCAGCACCCACATTGGAATGTTAAGACCAGGTGATTGTGGGGAAGAATCCTGGAGGTGAAGGGGGGCTGAGGTCACAGCAGGGTCATGACCGGGGATCATCTCAGCCACCATGATCAGGCCCTTAGCGCCCTGGGCTATGCCAGGGCAGGGCTATTTACATTCAACCATTGGACAGGACATTGTGTGAGAGTACCAGCAGGGGGAGGAATAAGGCCCCTGCCCCTCCCCACTCCGCTGGGGGAAGGGGCACCACCCCATAAGGGGTTGGGGTTTAGCAAGACCATAGAGAGATGGTGAGGGGGGCACCATGGCCTAGCACCTCCTATGATGTTAAGGGAAGGAACCACACACAGCTCACTGCAGGGACCACAGAGGAGGGGATTGAACTCTGCCCCCCATGCCACAATCACAGCTCAGGTGCAAGGAGCCCAGTGCTGCCCACCCCCGAGGGGGGCCATCAATGCAGACCTTAAAGCTTCTCTGGGAAAGGCCAGCACGTGGTGGTAATTAGGCAACAGAGCAACAGCAGGAGCAGGGTGTGGGGGAGACACACCCACCTCTCCCTCTGCACTGACAGCCATAAAGACACCTATCCAACTGTCAGGGCCAACCCCAGCTGCAGTGGCGCCCAAGTGGCTGGGGAGGGGTGCAGAGTGGGGAGTCTGTGCTTGGGACAGCCCCATAACTATGGGAGAAGGATGAGACTTAAATACACAAAATACAACTAAGGGTGGAGGGAATGGGGCTAACTCGTCACTCAGCCAAATGCCCCACGGGGCTGACAAAGGCACGTCCAGGGGACAACCCCTTCCCCATGCACACCAGAGAGCTGCTAGGTGATGAGTGCCAGGGTGAGGGCAGTTAGTCCTGGCTGCAGACAGCTGGTGAGCCCCTGCGCAGGATAGGGGGAGGAGTAGTCCCACACGAGGTGTGAGGTGGGCTCTGGTGAGAGTCCCAGCACTAGAGGTTCCTCCAACACTAGTGTCAGCACCCCACAGGCAGCACCCTTTGCTGCAGAGTCCTGGCGCTACCATACATGGGAAACAAGGCACCTGCCTGCCCCAACTCAGTCCTGGGACGTCCAGCCTGGGGGTTCCCGGAGCTGTAGCAAAGTCCACAGGTCACAGCGTGAGGAGGGAGAGCCCCTCTGGCACCAGGCTTCCACACCTGGGTGAGAACTAAGAGTCCAGTGCACAGATGTCCAGTAGTGCCTCTGCCAGAGAGAGGGCGGGGACTCCAGGTGCTGGGGGAGGGCAGGTGCAAGGGGACAGCTCAGGCCAGGAACACCACAAAGATGATGAAAAAGACGATGAGGATGAGGAAGATCTTGACCATGAGCCAGCGGTTGGAAGTAACTGACTGGAAGTATTTGAGGATCTCAGAATGCGCAGCTTCCACATTCAGCTGGGCGTCCTCCACATTGGCATCAATCCTGTGGTGGGGAGAGAGGAAACAATTGAGTGATGGGGCCCATGGACTCCCCCACCCACCAGCCCTAGTCCCAGAGGATGAGCTCCAGACTCTTTGTGGCAGAGATGAAGCTTGCCCCCAGGGCCAACATGGGTGAGTTACAGATAGCCACTGTTCTGTGTGGGGAACTGGTTCCAAGCCTCAGGAATGTGGGATGAGCCCCCAACTAGGGCTGCAGGGAAGGAAGCAGGAAGCTGTCCAGCCATGCCTATGAAGTTGGTACCTCTGGATGGTCTCCTCTTGCTCCTTCACCATGTGCGCCAGCTGCTGGAAGATGGAGCCCAGCTCCACGATGGTGGATTCAATGTTCTGCATGGTGTCCGCCCGGCTCTGGATATACGAATCCTACAGAAGTGAAGGGGAGTCAGTGCCTGGGGCAGCCCTCATCCCCCCCATCCTGTCTCTGGAGCAGTCCTCCCCCCACCAGTACCTGTTCATCAATCAGCTGCAGTTGCTGGCTCATCCGGTTGTCCATGTCAATGGCCACATCCCCCGCCCGCCGGGGTTCATCCTGCAGCATCGCGGAGCCACCTGCAGAGAGAAGCCAGTGCAGTCAGGACTGCCAGAGACTAGGGAACCCTGCAGCCAAGCCCCAGGCTTCCGCACTCCAGGCTCCCAGAGAGGGAGGGCCATCCCTGTCTCCACACAGGAAGTTACCTACTGGTCCACCTTCCCTAGAAGACGGCAACTATGCCCCCCTAGACGGTGCAGCAGCACCCGCCCCCCCCCCCCCCGCCACCAAGCATCCTCCCAAGACAAGGGGCTCTGGACTCACCCAGGTTGCTGGCAGTAAGGGGAATTGGGGTGCGGGAGAAGTGCTCACGCCGGGTCCGCTGTTGCTTCAGGTTCTAGGGGAGCAAGGAGAGGTCGGAGCTGGGGTTAGATGGGGGCAGGTGGGATCTTGGCATGCTAGTTCTCCCCATGGAGGGAGGGGAACAGGGTACACACTCAGATCTTACCTCTGTTCTCACCTCCAGCACTGACTTGAAGTCATTGGACATTGAGGCCAGTTTGGACTGAAAGGGAGGAAGTGAAAGGTCAAAAGGGAACTGGGAGCAGGGCCCTTACTCAACTATTTCCACCCCAGCTCAAAATCACAGCCCTCTCCACAATCCATTCCCCCTCCACCAGCTCAGAGCCACCCCATTTCCCTCATCAGCTGCGAGCACCGCCCACTCCCCATGTCTGTCTCTAGCGGCTCCACTCCCCCTCACCTGCAGCGACACCACAATGGTGTTGGAGTGGGTCTGCACGTGCCGCCCACTCTGGCTGCCCTTGGCCCGCACAAAGTCCTGCAGCTCGGCAATCTGCTTGTTCAGGTTGTTGATGTCCTGGGGGAGAGAAATTGCTCCAATCTCAGTTGAGGCCCATACCCCCACCCGATCCCAGCTGCCTTTTGGCTCCCACCCAGCTGTGGCTGCTGTTCACAGGCTCCAGGTCCTTTCGTTCCTGCCAACCCCACCTCCCAAATAAAGAGGCCATCTCTGTCTCAGCCACCAGGAGATGCAAGCCTAGATCCCACTAACCCGTTTGATGATGTACGTCAGCTCCTCTATCTCCACCGCCTTGTCGTCAAACAGGGACTTCCGCTTGGCCACTGGGGACAGAGAGAGGATTCAAGGGGTGTCCTCTGTGAGGCCACCCACCTGGCAGGCAGTGGGGCTGGGGATAGCCCCAAGGTCAGCTCACAGGAGTCTCGGCTTCTTCTCTCCACCACAAATGCCCTGCTTTATCATGGTCCCCAGGATCAGAGCTAACAGCCCCTCACACATGCAGGCACAGCACCAATTACCCTCCCTCGCTGCTCCTCAGCGGCTCCATAGCCCATCCCAGCCAAGTGAGAGAAGTCTGTGTCTCCAGTTCACAGTGGCTATAAAGAGGCGAGAAGCCAGGTTAACCCCCAGTGCCATCAGCAGCCCCTCCATGTGTGAGCCCACACCCCCAGGCAGCCCCCTCCTACCCTCCGTCTCCCCCCACTCACAGATGGTCAGCTTCTCCAGCTTGGCAAAGGTGTTGCTGAGATCTTTCCCGATGCGCCTGGGTGGAGGTAGAACAGGAGACCAGAGTTAAGGGTGGGGTATGGTCTGTGCTCCCCTAGTTGGGGCCTGCTCACTAAACACACCAGTAGAGCACTCCCTCCTTACCCTAGCCCTGACCTCCAGGACAAACCCCTCCCATCCCCATTCTAGGCCAGGCAGCCTACCTCACCCTTCCACAAGATTCCTTCCTTGCCCATTGATCCTGAGCCACCACCACATACTCCCAGTTATCCAGTTGCTGAGCCCCCTCCCCAAGCCTTGCCTGGCCCAGCCCTCCTCCAGGACCAGGTCACTCTGGCCCCACTCACTTGGCTATGATGGTGAATTCGCTCCTCTGGTGCATGGCATTCAGAGCGGGTTTATTCAGCTGCAGCCCATTCTGAAAGGAGAAAGACAGACTGAACTCAGGTGTTCTGGGGATGAGCATCCCCCATACTAACAAGGAGTGGGCCTGATGCCCCACAGGAAATGAGGACTCACCTGTCTGCTCTGCAAGGACTTGCAGGCGGAGAGGAACTCCTGGGTGCGATCGCGACATGACATGGTGTCCGGGAATGACAGGGAGGAGGTGACAGTGGTGGCAGCAGGTGGGGGCAGCTCCTGTATCTGCGAAGGTCCCAGATAAACGCCCTGATCCGTGTTCTTAGAGCCGTGGCGTTTTCTCGTATTCATTGAGGCTCATAACCTGGTGCTAGGGAGAGGGGAGGCCATGGGCTCAGGGGCTCGGTTAATGGCAGAAAACCAACACCCCCCTCACCTGTCTCCATTAACCCTTTGTCCCACCCCCACTCCTCAAGCACACTCACTATCACATTATCTCCTCTGGTCCATTCATCTCTAACTGCAGCAAGGTGGTCAGGCAACTCCAAGGCACCCCTGCCTGCCCATGCAGGAGCAGCCCCTGACACAAGATCCAGACGGGGATCCAGGCTCCTATGAGCTCAGAGGGGGATGTAAAGGGCTTCCCCACGAATTCATCTGCAGTTCAGAAAGGAGAATGCTTTGCGGTGCCCAGAGTGCAAGGGAAGAGCCAGGCATGCACAACAGGGAGAACCCCCCCGCCCCACTGCAGAAGCCCCCCGGAGGTATCAATGCTATCCTGCCCCAAGCTTCAGTGAGGTCCAGTCCCCATGTGAGCAGCCCAGCAAACAATATGACACTGGGTGACAGTGACAGGCAGGGATGGTGGTAGCAGAAGCCAGTGTCAGGATCAGGCCATTAGGATTAGAGTTCCAAGCAAGCAGAGGCAGGAAGTGGGCAGGACTGGGGGCTGGGCTCCCCAACAGAACCCAGAGTAAATAAACACTGAAGGCACTTGGGTCCCTGTCCGTATGTTGGGGTAGTCAATTATTTTCTGTCAAGGTCCAAATTTCTTGGTCAAGCTATAGTCAAGTCCAGACTCCAGAGACACATTTTTCACAACCAATAAAAACAACAACAACTGGTACATAAAAAGATTTCAGAGTCTGTTCAAAAGTGTCTGTTAGCCCAGATTTGGCCCGCGGTCCGCCTATTGACTACCCCTGTGCACCAGGCCATTTGGTGAGAGCTGCCCCACAGCCCCCTTCTGCATACCACTCAGTGTCCCTAACCCCATTAAACAGAGAAAGGAAGCGAGGCACAGAGCGGCGGTGGGGGGAGTGACTTCCACAAAACGGCAAATAACGGCTAAGTGGCAGAGCCAGAGAGAGAACCCAGGAGTCCTGGCTCCCAGCCCCCCCTCCCACTGGGCCCCAGAGCAGGGGGCTCTGAGCGGGGAACTCCGGGGGGTGGGAGGAGCAGGGAGAAGTGATGCTTCAAGGATCAGCTGGGGCAGACCCTGAACGAGGGAGATGGAGGAGAGGAACCTTTGGGGAGCCCAGAGCGGGGGGGAGGGGGAGCCCGGGGGCCCCTTTGGGGAGCCCAGAGCGGGGGGGAGGGGGAGCCCGGGGGCCCCTTTGGGGACACACACGGGCGGGGGCTGCCCCAATCTGGGCCCAACCCTGCCCGGGGGTCCCGATCCCGCCCCCCGACTCACCGAGACGCAGATGTACCGCTGCTTGTTTCAACCTAGACCCCCACCGGCCGGGTACAACGTCACTGCCACGTACGCCTCACGCAACGCGTCAGCGCGCCACGCCGAAAAGTGCCACGCCCCCTCGCCGAGGAGCGGCTTCTTAAAGGGGCCGCGATTGTCATTAGCAGTTCTGACCCCTCGTAACCCCGGCGTGGCGGGTGTCCCCAGGGGACCAGCCCCCGCCCGACCTCTAGCTGCAGGCTCAGCGCGCGGCCGCCTCTGGGTGGGGCCACGGGACCCCTCCGGCCCCCCTACACCCAGCCTCTGGGCACTGGGCCCCCGAACCTGCCCGTGCAGAGCTGCTCTCCCCGCCCCCCTCACCCTGCCCTGGGGCGCTGGCCCCGCCTCCAGCCCCTGGCCGGGGGCAGTAAGCCCAGCACACAAGCAGCTGTGAAAGTTATGTTTATTCCCCGTTTGCAACAGGGCAGCCCTCTAGGCTGGAGGCGTTTCCCCAGCGGCCTCGGCCTCGGCCTCCTTGGGCCCGCTCTCCGGGCCAGAATCGCTGGCCCCAGGCAGCGTGGTGGCAGACGTCCTGCTCCTGGTGCTCCTTACGGAATCACGCCGGCTACCAAAGATGGAGACACGTCTCCAGATGACCCGGATGTTGAGGCTCTCAGCTGAATGCACCTCGCGGGTTGGGTCTACGATCCGCAGCTGCTGCTTGCACTTAGGCCTGAGTGCGCTGTCTGCAATGGAGGAGTGTAGGCTATCAGCATATTGACCAGACCACACGGATACCCCAGGCCTCACCAATCCTTCCTTTTTGTTGGAATTATTTATGCAGGATATTGTCATGACACTGATTTAACCATCAATTCCTTTATTGAATCCAAAGGCCAAATGGTATTTATACAATTGCTCTAAACATGCCTACAAAGCCTAAATAATAAGCAATTTACCACATCCAGACAATAACAAAACATTTATAAGCATTTGATCAAGATACTTACAAATGACCTAAACCCTGGGGGTACTTAGACCCACACTGGTTGGCTCCAATATGGCCAAGCACCTATTAGCAATTAATTCTCTAAGAGTTAACTTTTTTCTGCCCTTTAACAAATAAGTGATGTCTGTGCCAGGTACTGACTTCAGCTAAAACAAACAATTAGAGACAGGTCACCCTTATTCCCAGTCTTAATGCAGATAAGATTACAAGCTTCTTTCTCCCCTATGTCTTTCCTCTCTATCTGTCCCCTCCTTCCTGCTGTCCCAAGTTTTTCCTTTGGACTTGGGTTCACATGGGCCTTAATTTTTGCAGTAACACTGGTGTGTGGGGTGGGAAGGGCCATGTTGGCTCATTGTAAAACAGATGTCCTTTGTCTTATTTAAAACCATCTGCAGTCACCCCATCAGTCTGAGGCCTTCTCTTCAGAAATGTCTCCTGATTTCATTAGTTATTCTTTGAACCAGACATGCTCCCTACTTCAAGCCTTCTGGCCCTATAACTAATTACTTTCAAGGCCATTCTTTACAACACATTTCTTCAGCCAAACGTAAGCTAACTTGAATTCTCTATTATTTTATTTATTCTACATTCCCCACTTTGAAACACTACATACTATGTTGGTTTTACTACATTAAGCATTTCAAACATATTTCTACAATTTTATACAACCCTCAAACTTTGCAATATAGAATTAACAGAATAATCACAATAACATTGGTAATTACCAAAATGTTGAATGACCACCATTACTATATGAATGTAGTCCCTCATTATAAGATTGCTCTGCCATTACCAGGATAGACAGTTTTTGCTTCACCAACTTCCCAGCAGCACCTCAGCTGTACTGTGAAATTTGGAGATTGCTCACCCAGTGAATGTACATGCTGGCAACCGTCAGTAAGACATTACACCTGTCCATGTAAGTGTCCTCCAGATGCAAACAGCAGTTCAGGTCTGGGGCTTTCCAGACCTTGTAATTGCCATGCAACACCATATGTGTGGTAGAGCTTTCCAGTATTTCCACTGGTAACACTCTGGCCAAGGTTTTTTCCCCACAAGCTTCATGGTTTGGATTCTTATTTCTTTCTTACCCTGCACCAATGAGGATTACCTCCCTTGTACCTAACCTTTAAGTTTTCTGTGGTCATAAAAGAGGGCAACCCTCTTTGTTCTGTCATTTAAGGATGCTTTTACTTTATATATCATGTATTTACAATGTACTATGCATGTTTTTGTTTTCTGCTTTTCATGGTAGCAACTTAACCTTGTGCATTTCCAAAAAAATAAAAATAAAAATAAATTACATCATGCTTATAAAACAATTCAATGCTTTTTATCAATAAATTATTTGCTTTGTTCATTTTTAAGATACAATACCCTAGATGCTAACTCTTGTTGAAAACACTTCCTCATTTAATCATAGAATCACAGAACTGGAAGGGATCTTGAGACAGGGCCGGCACAATCTATTAGGCGAGTTAGGCGGTCACCTAGGGTGCTAACATTTGGGGGCCGGGGATCATGCCAGCTGGAGCTTCGACCGTCCCGCTCGTTGGCAGTATTTCGGGGGCAGGACCTTCCGCCACCTCTGTCCAGGGCAGCATTTGGGGGGGCGGGACCTTCTGCTGCCTAGGCCAGCAAAAAATCTGGCGGCACTCCTGCCTCGAGAGGTCATCTAGTCCAGTCCCCTGCACTCATGGCAGGACTAATTAACTAGACCATCCTTAACAGGCATGCGTCTAACCTACTCTTAAAAACCTCCAATGACAAAGATTCTACAACCTCCCTAGGCAATTTGTTCCAGTGCTTAACCACCCTGACAGTTAGGAAGTTTGTCCTAATGTCAAACCTAAACCTCCCTTGCTGCAGTTTAAGGCCATTGCTTCTTGTCCTATCCTCAGAGGTTAAGAAAAACAATTTCTCTTCCTCCTTGTAACAACTTTGTACGTAACTGAAAACTGCTATCATGTCCCCTCTGTCTTTTCTTTTCCAGACTAAACAAACCCAATTTTTTCAATCTTCCCTCATAAATCATGTTTTCTAGATCTTTAATCATGTTTGTTGCTCTTCTCTGTACAATTTGTCCACATCCTTCCTGAAATGTGGTGCCCAGAACTGGACACAATACTTCAGTTGAAGCCTAACCAGCGCGGAGTAGAGCGGAAGAATGACTTCTTGTGTCTCACTTACAGTACTCCTGCTAATACATCCCAGAATGATGGTGGCTTTTTTTTTGCAATAGTGTTACACTGTTGACTCACATTTAGCTTGTGATCCCCTATGACCCCCAGATCCCTTTCCGCAGCACTCCTTCCTAGGCAGTCATTTCCCATTTTGTATGTGTGCAACTGATTGTTCCTTCCTAAATGGTTGCAATTCTTCTGTGGCTAGCTTCTGTTAAAATGCTTAGAGTGCGTCAGCTTGGTTTCAGAGTGACATACCAGTGCCCAATAGTTTAGCTTCTATGTTAATTTTTGGCAGGTTTAAGCGTTTTAAAGTTTAAATTTTTGTCCATAAAGTCCTTTTAATAGTATTTAACATTTTTGACCAAATTCCAGAGACTGCAAATGAGTGAAATTCAATAAAGCTGGTGCCTGAATAAGCTACCCACTATTATACAGTATCTGCTTAATGGATTTAACCCTAAGCCATTATTTGGAATTTGTTTTTCATTTTAAAGGATTTTAATCTTGTATTCAATTAGCTGTAGTAGAAATATTCTTTTTCCATTTATAAAACACTCCCATGTAAGTTTTCACTCTCTTCATAATATTTACTTTACACCACAGTTAAACAAAACTTTTGGACAGAGTTTTAATAGTTAAGTTCCGTTTCTTATATTCACTGATCTTCCTTGGTTCTGGGTTGGCTTCTGTTTCCAAAGTACACAGGCATCTGAAAAAGAAAACACAACCTGTTCTGGCTCCTCTTAGGAGCTTTTATAGGATTGTATTGAAATAAATCATGTATGTTTCTTTTATCCTGTTTACAGTATACACTGCATAGTCCATGGGGAAATGCACATTCCTTCCATACTTTAACTTCAATTTTTTATTTGCTATAACATTATATTAGCCATATATGAATTTTCATGTGAAGTGTAACTGTTTTGTGTTTTCAGAATTTCCATGTCCCCTTATCAAACTGACTGATTACTCAGAGCAACCTTAAGGCTCCCTCTTCCTACATTGTTTCTCTTGTACTCCTTTCTGCTGCCGTTGCCCCAGAGGCACACTCTCTCTTCATTCTTCCCCTGCAGCTCTTTTACCTGCTGTTTTATTACTGCAATAGGATCAGGGTCTCTCCCCACTAGCCAGGTTCTGGCCATCCCTATCACATCCTCTAGCCCTTATTTAAAAGTATCTTTAACTTTATAAAAACATTGAGGTACCCAAAGGTTTAAATGCTAAATAGCAAAGCCAAAGAACACTACCTTTGTTAACACTCCTGTGTTTGGCAAAAAATGTCTGTTTTGCAACTTTGCATTAAAGATTCAAACAGATTTTGAGTGAAATCTTTTAAAAACCAACTCATTTTAAACCATGCAAAATAGGGTTCTACAAACCAGGTGTGCTGGTTTAAGGCCTTAAAACATTACATAATTAAACAAATTTATTTCCATTTAAAAAATATATATTTTTTTGCTTAATTCTCCTTGCACTGCTCTAATTATTTTTACACAACCGTATCCCGATTACATTCCTTACTGCTAAATTCATTGGCAGTCGAGTTCCAGTGGAAACCCCTTACTTCTATATAGTGATTTTGACTAAATCGTCCATAGTCAAATTATTCAAATCAGATTGTCTCTGTCTTCAGCAATCATGTACAATTGATTATTTACAGACCATTCTTTGGGAAAGGGGCACATTTTCCTTCAGAATGGCTGCAAAGGCTTCCGGGGACAAAAGCATAGTGGTAGTAGTCCTCACCACCTATGCAGTGCTAATTTGTGCAACAGTTCCTTTTAACTCCTTGCTCTCTTTCCTTAAATCACTTACTTATCTCCCAAAGTGACACATTTGTCAGACGATTTCTTGGTTGCTAGCTTATCTTTGTCTTTTTTTGTACCCATTCTTTAGCTACAACTACTGTTCTCTCCATGGTCTCCCTTGGGTATTACTCTTATAAAATTCCAGTGGCAGTCAATGGACCTCTGCCATGCCATGCCATGCCAATAATTTATCTATTTACAGCATTCAACAGACCTTTGTTACGCTCTGCCAGGAATTTATTTGTGGCATTCATGAGAACATAAGAATGGCCATACTGGGACAGACTATTGGTTCACCTAGCCCAGTACTCTGTCTTCCAACAGTGGTCGATGCCAGATGTTTCAGATGGAAGGAACAGAAAAAGTCAATTTACTGAGTGATCCATCTCCTATTGTCCAGTCCCAGCTTCTGGCAATCAGATGTTTAATGACACCCAGAGCATGGCATTGCATCACTGACCATTTTGGCTAATAGCCACTGTTGGACCTATCCTCCATGAGCTTATCTAATTTTTTTTTTTTTTAAACCTGCTTTACTTTTGGCCTTTGCAGCATTCCCTGGCAATGAGTTCCACAGGCTGACTGTGCATTCTGTGAATGGATCCCTGCTGTGCTCTGCCAAGCATTCTTTTACACAGGTATTCAAACGAGAGAATTCTCTACCAACAGTACAGAATTACAGACATTACTGTATATATACAGCAAAAGCTCTGTTATCCAGCACTTTACCAGCCAGAAAGCTCTATAAACCACCATTTCTGATCTTCATTGAAAATTTGGTTTCTAGTCCAGTTGCTGCGGGGCTGGCAGGTTCCCTACCTACCTCTGCATGGCTCCCCGGAAGTGGCAACATGTCCCTGCTGCTCATAGGCGAAGGAACGGCACGAGGGGTTTGGAGTGTGGGATGGGGTGCAAGGCGCAGGCTCTGGGAGGGAGTTTGGGTGTGAAAGGGGGTTGGGGTGCAGGAGGGAATGCAGGGTGCCTGATCCACGCAGTGCTCACTTCATGCAGCTCCCTGTGAGCAGCAACCTGTCCCTGCTGCTTGTAGGCAGAGATGCAGCTAGGCGGCTCTGCATGCTGCCTTTGCTCGCAGGTGCCGTGGCCAATGGGAGCTGCGGAGCCAGGGCTCGGTGGGGGTAGTGCGCAGGGCCACCTAACTGCGACTCCGCCTAAGAGCAGCAGGGACATATTGCCACTCGCATGGAGCCACCCAAGGTGAGCACCACCCGGATCCAGCGGCCCGCATCCCTGCCCCCCCCTCCTTCCCTGTCCCCAGCTCTAAGCCCTCCTCCACACCCACAGTAATAAGTCACCAGGACTAGATTTTATGCACCCAAGTGTTTTGAAGGATCTCAGAAATTAAACTACAGAACTATTAACTGTGGTATGTAACCAATCACTTAGGTCAGCTCCTGTACCAGATCACTTGATAGCTAATGTGATGCCACGTTTTTAAAAAGTCTCCAGAGGCGATCAAGGCAATTATGGGCCAGTAAGCCTAACTTCAACATCAGGCAAATTGCTTGAAACTACAGTAAACAACAGAATTATTCAGACACATGGATGAACACGATTTGTTGGGGAAAGAGTCAACACAGCATTTGTTAGGGACATCTTGCCTTGCCAATTAGTTCAAATTCTTTGAGGTCAAACACATGCACAAGGGTGATCCAATCAGGGGCAGCTCCAGGACCCAGCACGCCAAACGCGTGCTTGAGGCGGCAAGCCATGGGGGTAGCTCTGCTGGCGCCACGAGGGTGGCAGGCAAGCTGTCTCCAGCGGTTTGCCTGCGGAGGGTCCGCTGGTCCTGCAGCAGGTCCACCGAAGTCACAGGACCAGCGGACCCTCCACAGGCAAACCACCCGTGCTTGGGGTGGCAAAATTCCTAGAGCCGCCCCTGGATCCAATGGATATGGTGTATTTGGACTTTCAGAAAGTCTTGACAAGGTTCCTTGCCAAAGGCTCTTAAGCAAAGTTAGCAGCCATGGCATAAAAATAAGGTCTTCTCATGGATCAGTAACTGGTTAAAAGACAGGAAACAAAGGGTAGGAATAAATGGTCACGTTTCAGAATGGAGCAAAGTAAATAGTGGGGTCCCCCAAAGATCTGTACTAAGACCAGTGCTGTTCAACATATTTATAAATGATATGGAAAAGGGGGTGAACAGTGAGGTGTAGATTTTACAAAATTATTCAAAACAATTAAGTTGAAAGCAGACTGCGAAGAGCTACAAAGGGATCTCACAAAACTGGGTGTCTGGACAACAAAATGGCAAATGAAATTCAGTGCTGATAAATGCAAAGTAACATACATTGAAAAAAAAAATAATCCCCACTATACATACCAAACAATGGGATCTAAATAAGCTCTTACCACTCAAGAAAGATCTTGGAGCATTGTGGAGAGTTCTCTGAAAACATCTGCTCAATGTGCAGCAGCAGTCAAAAAAGCAAACAGAATGTTGGGAACCATTAGGAAAGGGATAGATAATAAGACAGAAAATATCATAGTGCCTCTATATAAATCCACAGTATGACCACTTCTTGAATACAGTGTGCAGTTCTGGTCACCCCATCTCAAAAAAGATATATTAGAATCGGAAAGGGTACAGAGAAGGGCAAAAAATGATGAGGGGTATGGAACAGCTTCCATATGAGAGATTAAAGAGACTGGGTCTGTTCAGCCTGGAACACATATGACTAAGAGGGGATATGATAGAGGTTTATAAAATCATGAATTTTGTGGAGAAAGTGCATAAGGAAGTGTTATTTACCCCTTCTCATAACACAAGAACCAGGGGTCACCTAATGAAAGTAATAAACAGCAGGTTTTAAACAAACAAAAGGAAATATTATTTCACACAACACACAGTAAACCCGCGGAACTCACTGCTGGGGATATTGTGAAGGCCAAAATATAACTAGATTAAAAAATAATTCAATGATTCACGGAGGATAGGTCCAGCAATGGCTATACCGAAGACGGTCAGGGATACAACCCCACATTCTGGGTATCCTAACTCTCTAACTGTGAGAAGCTTGGAGGAGATGACAGGAGATGGAACACTTGATAACTGCCCCCTTCTTCTGGTCATTCCCTCTGAAGCATCTGCCATTGGTCACAGTCAGAAGACAGGATACTGGGCTAGACAGACTATCAGTCTGACCCAGAATGGCTGTTCTTATGTTGGCCCCAGAGGATAGGTCACAACCCCTTCACTCTGGAGTTTAGAGTAACTGAAATTATTGTCATTTGCCCTGCCACAGATGCCAGAACATTGGAGTTATTATTTACACAGGTTATCATGATAAAAGAATTTATGGTTGAACCTGTATTAAATCCAAAGGCCAAATGATATTTATACAATTGCTCTAAACAAATTGCCTACAAAACCTAAATAATAAGCAATTTACCACAATCAGACAGTAACAAAATATTTATAAGCATCTGATTAAGATAATTACAAATGGGCTAAACGTGGGTTCACATGGGCCCCAAGTTTTTCAATAACGCTGGTGTGTGGAATGCAAAGGGTCATGTTGGCTCATTGTAAAACAGATTCTCTTTGTCTTATTTAAAACCATTTGCAGTCACCCCTATCGGTCAGAGGCCTTCTCTTCAGAAATGTCTCATTTCTAGTTACTCTTTGAACCACACATCCTCCCTACTTCATGTCTTCTGGCCCGATAACTCATTACCTTCAAGGTCTCTTTACAACACATCTTCAGCCAAACTAAAATTAACTTTAATTCTCAAATTTTATATGTATTCTACACCTTTACAAGCTCTATGGTAAGCAAATTAAGAGCCACCATGAAGTAGTGTTGTCCAGTGGAAGGTTGGGGATCCAGAGCTCCTGGGTTCTATTCTTGGCTCTAGGAGAACAGTAGGGTCTAGCTGGTCACAGCAGAGGGATAGCTGGGCATCAGGATGCCTGGATTCCACTCTGCTCTGGGCAGAGTAGGGATGAGAATTTCCCCTCACTGGCTCCGAGTTTCCCCAGAGAATAAACCCAAAGACAGAGCGCAGTGTGCACTGCAACCCCAGCAGACCCGGGGTAGGAGTGTGAGCTGGAGGGAGTGGGGGCCAAAGGAGCCCCCCAGCTGGACAGATTGATAGAGATTTCTATCAAAGAGCAGCATGAAGGACCCAGTAGCCTTTCCCTGTGGGGATTCCATCTCCCCTCTGTAGACCCCCACTCCCTGCGGAAGTCCCATGATCCCACTTCTTTCCAATGCAGGAATCTCCCCCCACCCCCGAAGATTCCCCCATACACACGTGTAGCCCCGCCGCCTGCACAGCCTCCCCCCTCATACCACCAGGCCCCCCACTTGTAGACCCCTCCTTTCCTCCAGCAGGGGTCACCGCGCCTGCAGCGATTCCTCCCCCCGGGATGCCCTCCCGAGGCAGGGATCTCCCCACCTGCAGTGCCACTGGGCCCCTCTGCTCCGTCCGGCTCCGCGGCGCGGGCCCTGCGGCCGGACTGCATGCAGCCCATGGGTGCGCTGCCGCCACCTGGAGCCCTCGGCTCCGGCCGCCGCGCGGTCCCCGGGCGCTTTGTGAGGTCAGCGCTCGGCGCAGTCTCCAGGCGAGGGCACGGTCCGGGGCATAGCCCCGATTCCTGGGGACCCGCTGCACGCAGCCCGGCTCCGGACTGTTCCCACGGGCCACTCCCAGCGGCTCCGCCCGCACCACGGCCCCGCCTCCGGCTCCTCCCCGGCAGCAGCTGCGTCTCCCACGCGTCCTGCCCAGCCCAGGTGAGACACGCCCCTGACGGCGGAGTGGCCGTGTAGGACACTCCATGGCTGGGAGCAGGGCATAGAGGGGACAGCCAATGGCTAGGGCACAGACCAGCTGCACGTAGATGGAGAGCTAATGGGGGGGGGGGGGCGTCATGTACAGGGGCCCCTCCCCCAATACCCACCCTGGGAGCAGCCTTCCCCCCACAGGCACTGGACCATCTAGGAAAGAATAGGGCTCATCCCAAGGCTCCACTGCACTTCGCTCCCCCCACACAGACACACACACTTCCAGGACAAGGCATGGTTACAGGTTCTTTCTACAGGGCTGTGTGACAGCCGTTACAGCCTGGGGGTCCAGGGGCAAGTCCAGATCCCTCACCCCAACTATCTGCTCCTCTCCCCTCTCACTGGCCCATGGAATGGGCCTTAACGGACCCAGCTCTGCCCTCCAGCCCCTCAGTAGGCTGTGGCTGACCCCAGCTCAACCTGCCTGTGCATGTACATTTGTCCGAGGTGGGGCGGGGGGCAGCATTCTCTGAGAGGTTAGGGCCCTGCCAACCCCAGCTAGGGCTGGCACATTTAAACCCCTCCTTCACCCCCGTCCCTTTCAGCAGCAGGGGAGAGGCTGGTGCCTCTGGCTAGCAGAGACATGAGGCTTCCCCTCCCCTTGTCCAACCAGAAGTCCCTATGGCCATGGTGGGGAGTGAGTTCATTATCCTTTCTGGCTGGGGCATAGGCTCCCCACGCGCCCCCCTCAAGGCCCAGCGCTCGTTCTCTTCTGCTTCTTGGGATGCTTGCCTAGCTGGATCTCCTGGACATTGGGGTCCACAGTGCGCCTGAGCACTGTTCTGGTAGCCACAGTCTCCATGCCATCCCACAGCTCATCCTCCTCCTCCTTCACGTCGGCTTGAGGGGCTGTAGGTTCAGGGTCTTCATCCTGAGGGGGTGGGGTGTTGAGGGAGGCACAGTCAAAGCAAGCAGCACCCCCTGCAGTCCCCTAACTATGTGAAGGGGCCCCTGAAGAAACACAAGGGAAGGGTCCCTACCCACTACCTTAAGCAGGTTTAGGGGAACAGGAGGCCCCAGCCTTGGGGTCTCTCCCTTGCTCCACGCCCCCAACAGCCCTCAACCCAATAACAATGCAGCCAGGAGAGAGGCAGCCAAGATGCAGCAACCCCACAAATGGAGCTCCCACACCCAAGAGGGAGCCCCCTTTGCTCCCTCTCCTCCCAGCACACTCACCTCCCACTTCTCACAGCTGGTCAGCAGCAGACAGTTCAGCCGGGACTTCAGATACACCTGTAAACAACAGGGGTCAGAGATCAGGATACAGCAACATGTCCATAAGGGAGAAGGAATCACTGCAGCTCCAGCCTCTCCCAGGAGGGGGCACTGTAGAGAGCGGCAAGAGCAATGGCAGCAGAGGCGCTACCGGCACGGGTGCTGTGCATGGGATAGGCGAGGGCGCAGCTCTCACCTTGTGTACCAGGCACTTGTCCTCGATATTATGTACCCGCAGGAAGCGGTCAAGGCCACAGGAAGCCACGAGTGGGAGGGCTGGGTGACACTGGACGCTGCGCAAACTCCCAGCAAAGCCCTTCAGGCATTTCACCAGTCGTCCTGCCACAGAGAGAGACGGATCATCACTGAGCCAGCCCCCAGGCCCACCCCCAGAGATCCAAGCCAGAGGGCCCAGTAGCACCCTGTCCACTGACTCAACTTCAACCTAGCCTCTACCTCCTAACTCCCCACCCCCATGAATCCCTCCTCCACCCCCAAGGCTAGACTTCTCCCCTGCCCCAAGAAGAACAATGTTCCCTCTCCCCTACAGAATCCCATACTCCCTCCCAACATTAGCCCCCCCATACCCTGAGGCTGGCAGCAGCAAAGCGCCGTGGGATGCATCCTCGCCCCAGCCCCTGCTCACCTTGCCGCAGGTCGATGACCGCCATGTCCCCGTGTGAGCTGCCTACCACCACAGAGCTGCAAGAAGATGGGTGTCAGGCACAGGCAGGACAGGCGCCACTGCTTTAACTCCCCACTCCATGGTCACAGGGATGCCCACTGCCCAGCCAGGCTTCTGCACTCCACCACCCACCAAGGAGCCATCAGCAGCTCCTTCCCCTCCACCCCAACCCACTCTCCACTCAGATCTGGAAACAGAACCCAGGAGCCCAGGCTCCCAACCCCCCTGCTCTGACCCAGGAGCCAGTGCTGCCTCCCACCAAACAGAACCAAATGGAGGTCTGGTGCTGAGCTCTGAATAGCTATCAGCTGCCTGGCCTTGGCATTTGTAGTCGGTGCCTCACCCCAAGCCACAGAGCCACTGCACTGCCCTCCCATAACTGTGTTCAGTGCCCCCACCCCCTCAGCTGGCAGGGAGAGTGACTCACTCAGCACCAGGGGTGAGGGAGAGGGCTGTGAGGGGATACTCCCCATAGGTCGCCTCCAGCACAGGGCGCCGCTGTGGGGAGCTGGGGTCGTACAGCCGCACCTGGGAGAGACAGAGAGGGCATCAAAGTGGCCCTGCACATCTCTTCCCTGGCAGACAACCACTGTGCCCCAAGCAGGTGAGCTCAGGGCATCTGAGGTCAGATACTGTCAGGATACAAACCCTCCAAACACCTGAATGCCCCTCTCCCCAGCACCCCCCTCTGCATCTCAGACCCTGATTCCCCTTCCCCATCTGCCCAAGCCCTCCAAACCCCAATCCAACACCTCTATCGCCCCAACTCTTCCCTCCAGTCCCCGCTCCACAATCCCTCATCCCTGTTGGCACCTCAGACTGATCCCCTTTCCCATCTCCCCCACTCCAAACACCATCCTGCACCTCCCCTTCCCCAGGTCCCCCTCCCTCTACTCCCAGCCTCTCAGACCCCAGTCTGCTCATCCCTCCTTCTGCAGGCTCCCCAGATCCTGATCCCTTTCCCACCTCAACCCAGCTCACACCCCCACTGCCTCCCAAGTCCCTCCCCAGACCTTCTCCAGAACCCAATCCCCACCTACACACTCCTCCAGACCCTAATACCACCTCCCCCCTACCGACTCCAATCCCTCCATTGCATCCAATCCACCCCTCAGGCTCGTACCTGGTGGTGCCCAGTGCAGGTGACAATCTTCTCAGAGCCAGGTAGGAACTGCAGGTCACGCTCCCACACAGGCACCCGGAGATTGAGCCAGTCATTCCGCACCTGCCATGAGGGGTGAGGCAGGGTAAGGGGAACCACAAGGCCTGGGCCGGGTTTGCTCCCACATGGCCTGAGAGGGTGCTGGGCTCCAGGCAGGGGCAGGAGATGAAATGTAGATCTTGCCAGGGATTGGGGGAAGGGATGGAGGGAGGACGAGTGTGTATGGTGGGGCACAGGCTCAGGAAACAATGGGTAGGTCAGGACAGACTCTCCCCCAAGGCATAGGATATAGACTGAGGGCCAGGCCAAGGGCTTCCCTCCTCACAAGGGCAGATGCTGATAGAGGGCATGGCCAGGTAGGGGTAGGGCCAGGGCTCCCTAGAGCATGGGCTTGTAGGGGGAACATCTAGGGCAAGCACTCACATTTTTGGCACGGAAGATGGGTTCCTCAGGCCGATGCAAGTCCCAGACCTTCAGAGCGTTCTCCTTCCCACCTGTCCCCACACACTGCGGCTGGGCAGGGTTCTGGCGCATACGGCACACACCAGCCCCCACCTGGGTTTCCATCTAAACAGGGCAGCAGAAAAGAGGGAGTTACGATATCCCTGAGTGCAGGGATCCTGGCAGGACTGAGATCCACTGCACTTATCCCTTCCCACAGGGCACACAGGAATTGTCCCCACACAGCTCGACTCTCTGGGACCAGCCTGGGAGGCAACAGTGTTAGTCCTAATCCAGCTCAGATTCCTTCCTAATGCAGCATTCCCCACTTAGCCATATCCCACCATCAACCCAGCATCCACTGCCCCAGGCTTCTCCCCATGAGAGACTTACGTTTTCGGATGAGGCATCCCGCCAGACCTTGAGGAGACCAGACTCCACACAGGTGATGATGGAACTGCACATGCCGGCCAAATGGTGGAGGTGAGAGGGAGAAAATCCAGATAGGGAGGAGAGAGAAATAAATCATTGTTAATTTCTAACAGCAGGCACAGGCCACACTCACTACAGGAAGTAGTGGGTGAGATGGATGGATAGGCAGACAAGGAATGGGTGTCACAAAGGGAACTTGAATCTCCTGCCTAAAGAGGGTGAAAGATGCTTCTCTCCCCATGGGTGTATTTCTTTTTGGCAGCTGGGTAGATTAAGTCTCTGAGTGAACCATCCAACATCAGCTGCTGTAAGAGACAGGACAGCAGGCTAGATGGGCCCATTGGTCTGATCCAAAGGTAGGCATGTGCATGCATGTTGTGATATGAGGTTCAAGGAGCTCCCAGGTCTAACCTGGGGGTGACAGGGAGCAGGAAAGGGTAAACGATCTAATCCAGGGGTTAGCTGCATGAGACCCAGGGTTAGATGGATCTACAGATCTGATGGGGTGGGGGCAGAGAGGGGGACACTTGGGGACAGAGGGATCCATGAGTCTCCCGGGAAGAGGAAAATGTGAGAGACCTGGAGTTAGATAGGCCTGATCCTGGGCGGGAGGGAACGGGGGGGATGGGTGAAACCTGGGGTTAGATGAGCCCACAGAAAAAAGCTGGAAACAGGTACAAGGGAGCTGGGGGCAGCTCCCTGGTTTGGGGCACGGTACCCACCTGTCGTGCACGGCCAGGCCACAGAACGAGCCCTCCCCGCCCAGACATTGCCGTGACTCTGTGAACTTTCCCTTCTCAGTGCTGAACAGCTTCACTGACCCATCCAGGCAGCCGATGAGGATCTGGGGAAGGAGAGTGGTCAAGGGGCACCCCGACTGCAGCCCCTCCCACTGCCACCCCGACCCTTCGGCTGCAGCCCCTCTAGGGTGACCAGACAGCAAGTGTGAAAAATCAGGACAGGTGTGTGTCAGGTAATAGGAGCCTATATAAAAATAGACCTAAAAATCGAGACTGCCCCTATAAAATCGGGACTGATGGTCACCCTAAGCCCCTCCCCCGCCCCCTCACCTCGGACTCGGAGGGGTCCCCCCAGCACATGGCGCAGACGCCCTCATCCCGGCGCAGCGCGCAGGCCGCCACGTAATTGGTGGCCTGTCTCCGCCGCAGGTTCACCCCTAGGAAAGAGACAAGAAATGGTCACAACCGGGGGGGGGGAAGAGAATGGGACACCCCCCCCCCATCACGGCCGCCCCTCCCCGATACCTTTGAGGATGCCGGTCTCGGATCCAACCCACACGTGATTCCACCGCGCAGAAGACGCCATCTTGACTCAGTGCCTCTCTCTGTCCGCTCCGGCTTGCTCCCTCCTGTCTGTCCTGGTGGGCCAGAATGTGCTAAAACAGAACGGAAGTGGGGCGGGGCCGGACCGCTTACAATGTTACGCCGAAAGCCGGATGTGTATTAGACTCGCGATTTGTGACAAACCTGGGACGGATTTGCTTCCGCTCCGTGGTGTCTCACCGAACCCTTTCCTACCTACACCTAGTCCTACTCGCAACGTTCCCCCCTACTGCCTGTTCATTGTGCACGCTCCCCTTCCCCACCAACCCAGATTTCGTGTGTTGCTTGAGCAGATAGTGTGCACTCTTTTTGCCCCTCCCCAGTGTGGAAAGTCCCCATTCTCTGCCCACCTCCCACAGCAGCCAGGGGGAGGAGTCATAGCAATAAATGAGTGAGAGTAGTTGATTTCAACTTTCCCTTATGGTATTTGTTGACTATCGGTCTCATGCCAGTATTTAGCCTTAGATGGGATGTGTCATGTCCCGAGCAGCAGCTGCACTCATGGGCACAGCCGGGAATTTGGAGTCAGGGAGCAGAGAGTGCCCTTTGTTGGCTGTTTAGATTCTGACCTCATTGGGGCAGGGACTGTCTCTTGCTGTGTCTGACCAGAAGACCCAATCTCAGTCAGGGTCTGTGCAGTGCCCAGTCTGATGGAGCCCCTGATCTTGGTTGGGATTTATGCAGCACCAAGCAAGAAGGGACTCTGATGTAAGTTAGGAGTCTCTAGGCACTATTATTATACACATGCTCATAACTGATATGGGAGGAGACGCAGCACATTGTGTTGATGCCTCATTTTTTTATATTTAACTAAATAATTAGACTGGGAGAGTCAAACCTGGTTATTAAATGTCAGTAAAATTAGCATTTGACACACAGCCATAGAAAAATTTATTTACACTGGAGTTGCTGAACAACAATAATAGATCTTCACAACTGACATAAGACAAAAATGAAAGGGCAAAGAGTCAGTCCAGCTGTGGCCGGAGTCTGACCTCCATGTATTTTAATTACTGAACACCCCCACAGCCAGTAATGGCCCCTTCAGGTCAAATAACTCCACCTTCTTTGCACATATCTAATATCACAGAGTAAAAGACAGTTACTCACCGTTGTAACTGTTGTTCTTCGAGATGTGTTGCTCATATCCATTCCAGGTAGATGTACGCGCCTCGCGTGCACGTCTGCCGGAAACTTTTTACCCTAGCAACTCCAGTGGGCCGGCAGGTCGCCCCCTAGAGTGGCACCACTATGGCACTAGATATATACCCCTGCCGGCCTGTCTGCTCCTCAGTTCCTTCTTGCCGGCTACTCCGACAGTGGGGAAGGAGGGCGGGTGTGGAATGGATATGAGCAACACATCTTGAAGAACAACAGTTACAACGGTGAGTAACCGTCTTTTCTTCTTCGAGTGATTGCTCATATCCATTCCAGGTAGGTGGTCCTGTCCACATAAAATGCTAGCGCCTGACGGACATCTAGCGAGTGGAGCTGTTGCTCCCTGCGGGACAAATGGGGCTTTGGGAAAAAGACTGGGAGGAAGATCTCTTGGTTAACGTGGAAAGCTGAGACCACCTTGGGAAGAAAGGCAGGGTGAGGCCTCAGCTGTACCTTGTCTTTATGGAAGACGGTATACGGTGGATCCACTGTGAGGGCGCTCAGCTCTGACACTCGTCTAGCTGAGGTAATGGCCACTAGGAAAGCGGTCTTCCACGAGAGGTAGAGCAGGGAGCAAGTAGCTAAAGGCTCGAATGGAGGGCCCATGAGCCGAGTTAGGACCAGGTTGAGGTCCCACGAAGGGGCAGGAGGGCGGATCTGTGGATAGAGCCACTCCAGTCCCTTCAGGAATCTCACCACCATAGGGTGGGAGAAGACGGAACATCCGTCCACTCCAGGATGAAACGTGGAGATGGCCGCTAGGTGGACCCGGAGGGACGACAACGCCAGACCCTGGGTCTTGAGGGACCAGATGTAGTCTAAAATAGTGGTGACGGGAGTCTCCATAGGGCGAAGACCTTTCTCCGAACACCAGCAGGAGAAACGCTTCCACTTAGCTGAGTAAGTAGCCCTGGTGGAAGGCTTTCTACTGCCCAGGAGAACCTCCCAAACCGGGGTAGAACAGCGTAACTCAGAACCTGTCAACCACGCAGGAGCCATGCCGTAAGGTGCAGGGACGGAAGGTCCGGGTGACAGAGCCTGCCGTGGTCCTGGGTGATCAGGTCCAGATGTAGGGGCAGGGCAACTGGGTTGGCTACTGAGAGGTCCAGTAACATGGGGTACCAATGCTGTCTGGCCCATGCTGGAGCTATGAGAATCACCCGAGCTCTGTCTCTGCACACCTTGAGGAGAACCCTGTGTATCAGCGGAACAGGAGGGAATGCGTAAAACAGGTGGGTTGTCCATGGGATCAGGAATGCATCTGCTAGAGACCCTGGCTCCCGACCCTGGAAGGAGCAGAATGCTCAACACTTCCTGTTCTCCCTGGACGCGAAGAGGTCCATCCGGGGATGACCCCACCTCTGGAAGAGTGAGAAGGCGACGTCTGGATGGAGGGACCACTCGTGCGAATGGAAGGATCTGCTCAGGAGATCCGCTAGAGTGTTCCACACTCCTGGGAGATAGGAGGCGGAAAGGTGAACAGAATGGGCTATGCAAAACTCCCAGAGGCGCATTGCCTCGAGACACAGGGGAGAGGACCTGGTGCCGCCCTGCTTGTTGATGTAAAACATGGTCGTCGTGTTATCGGTGAACACCGCGACACAACGACCTTGAAGGAGATGGACAAACGCTTGACAAGCAAGACGGACCGCTCTCAACTCTCGTATGTTGATATGGAGGTTGATCTCTTGAGGTGTCCACAAGCCCTGAGTTCTCTGGGCGCCACAGTGTGCCCCCGAGCCCAGATCTGAGGCGTCCGTAGTCAGGGATGCCGAGGGCTGGGGCGGATGGAACGGGAGCCCCGCACAGACTACGGACTGGTCCAGCCACCACCGAAGGGAGTCCAGTACCCTCTGAGGAATGGTGACGACTGTGTCCAACGAATGTCTGGCCGGCCGGTACTGCGCGATAAGCCAAGATTGAAGAGGCCTCATGCGGAGTCGGGCATATGCCGTCACGAATGTACAGGCTGCCATATGGCCTAGTAGGGCCAGACATGTTCGTAGAGAGGTCAGCGGGGCCGCCTGCAAGCGCAGAATGATGGCCGACAACGACTGGAACCTGGGCAAGGGTAGCAAGGCCCTAGCCAGGGTAGAGTCCAGGACGGCCCCGATGAACTCTATCCGCTGCGTGGGGAGCAGAGTAGACTTGTCCACATTGATGACGAGGCCCAAGGCAGCAAAGAGGGTGCTGATCCTGCAGATGTGGTCGCAGACCTGAAGCTCTGATGTGCCTCAGATCAGCCAGTCATCCAGATAGGGGAAGACGTGAATGCGGCAACGTCGAAGGTGTGCGACGACGACTGCCATGCATTTCGTAAACACCCTCGGGGCCGTAGAGAGGCCAAACGGGAGGACTGCAAATTGATAATGTTGGCGGTCGACCACAAAGCGAAGGAAACGTCTGTGCTGGGGGGCAGTGGAGATGTGGAAGTAAGCGTCCTGCATGTCGAGGGCGGCGTACCAGTCTCCGGGATCCAGGGATGGGATGATGGTTCCCAGGGATACCATACGGAACTTCAACTTCACCATATACTTGTTGAGTTCCCGCAGGTCGAGGATGGGCCTGAGGCCGCCCTTGGACTTGGGGATTAGAAAGTAGCGGGAATAAAACCCCTTGTCCTTCTCGTTTTCCGGAACCTCCTCTATGGCTCCCTTGAAGAGGAGCGCGTGCACCTCCTGATGGAGGAATTGCTCGTGAGAGGGGTCCCTGAAGAGGGACGGGGATGGTGGGGGGGGGCGAAGAAAACTGCAGGCGATAACCGGCCTGCACCGTACGCAAGACCCAACGGTCCGATGTTATTCAGGTCCACGCCAGAAGGAAAAAAGAAAGACGGTTGGAAAACTGCGGGGAAGGATCCAGAGGGGAAACTGGTACTGCGCCCTCGGGCGCACCTTCAAAATGAAGGCTTAGGTCCTGGAGGGGCCTTGGCGGAGCCTTGGTTCTGCCCCATTTGGCCACCGGACTGCCTGCGGCGGTTGTTCCTGCCGCAGCGCCTAGAGAGGTCCTGCCGCGGGCGGAACTGAGGGTACGGCCGCCGCTGCTGCTGCTGGTTCTGCTGCCGGAATGGCCTGCGCTGTGTCGCAGGCATATGCATTCCCAGCGACCGTATTATGACCCTATTGTTCTTGAGGTCTTTTAGTCTGGGGTCTGTTTTATTGGAAAACAGGCCCTGGCCTTCAATGGGGAGGTCCTGAATAGTATGTTGGAGCTCCGGTGGAAGGCCAGAGACCTGTAGCCAGGAAATTCGGCGCATCGTGAGCCCTGAGGCCAGGGTCCGAGCGGCCGAGTCGGCAGCATCTAGGGAGGCTTGTAGCGATGTCCTTGCTACTTTCTTGCCCTCATCCAGGATGGTGGAAAACTCCTGGCGGGCATCCTGTGGCAAGAGCTCCGCGAACTTCCCTGCCGCTACCCACGAGTTGAAGGAGTAGCGGCGGAGGAGGGCCTGCTGGTTTGAGACCCTGAGCTGCAGCGCCCCCGCCGAATAGACCTTGCGGCCCAGGAGGTCCATTCGTCTCTCCTCCTTCGACTTGGGCGCTGGGGCCTCTTGACCGTGGCGCTCCCTGTCGTTCACCGACTGGACCACCAGTGAACAGGGTGTCGGGTGAACATAGAGGTATTCATAGCCCTTCGAGGGGGCCATGTACTTCCGTTCCACCCCTTGAGCGGTCGGAGGGATGGAGGCCGGTGACTGCCAGATGTTAGCGGCGTTGGCCTGGGTTGTTTTTATAAAGGGCAGGGCCACTCTGGGGGGCGCATCGGCGGAGAGGATGCTCACCACTGGGTCCTCAATTTCAGACACCTCCTCCGCTTGCAAGTCCAGGTTCTGTGCCACCCGGCGGAGGAGGTCCTGGTGCGCCCTAAGATCCAGCGGGGGAGGGCTGGAGGACGAGGTACCCGCCACTGCCTCATCCGGAGAAGACGATGAGGAAACCCCCGGTAACAGAGTGTCCACGGGGGGTTCCATCTGGGGCTGCACCTCCGTCTCTGGAGGGAGCTCTGGGTCCCGGTGACTGGACCTGCTGTCTGCTTCCGGGGAAGGAGGGGGTCTAGACACCGTCGCCTCCGGTGGTCTGTGTTCCCCCGTAGGGTGGGGGGTAATGTGTTGTAGACCCTGGGCTTGGGAATACGCCCATGGGGTCCAAAACCCCCACTGTTGAGGCCCTCGCTCTTGTGGTGGAGGGTCCTAGAACAGGGCCGAGCGTCTGTCCTGGCCCATGGCATAGGCGCTGTCAGCCTGGGAAGACATCAATGGCTCCCTAGAAGGCCACGGAGGCACTGAGCCTGATTGGTAGGCGTCTCTGTGCGCCGAGTCCGACGCTCCCCTCAGTGCCGAGGGTTGGTGCCACGACCCATATCGGTGCCGGGATTGGGATTGGGAACGGCGTGATAACCGGTGCCGGGATCCGGATCGGGATCTGGAGCGATGTCGGTGCCAGGAGAGGGACCGCGACCTTCGATGAGCGCGGTGCCGGGATGGCAGTGGAGACCGGGACCTGCCACCGGCGCGGTGCCGGGAGGTCGACCAGGATCGGGACCTACCACCGGTTCGGTGCCGGGAGGTCGACCGAGGAGCCAAACGTCGAGGTGAACGGTTCCTGGAGTCTCGGTGCCAGCGATGAGAGGAGCCCGACCGGGACCGTGCAGATACCGATTGGTGCCGCGAGTACGACCGGTACCGCCTGGGAGAATGGTGCCGGGACTCCGAACGGTGCCCCAAGCGCAAGCGTTCACGCCTCCGGGGTGATCGGTGCCGGGACTCTGGAGACAGCGCTCGAAGCATCGGTTTACCCCTGGAGGTTACCCGTCCCGGGGGTGCTGGCTGAGGCTGCGATGGCTCCGTCATCGCGATCAAGTCCCGTGCCGAGGCAAAGGTCTCCGGCGTAGACGGTACCAGTAGCTCGACCCCTGATTTTAAGGGGGAGCTAGGAGGGGCTGGACTCGACGGACCTTCCGGGCCCGGAGTCGACAGCAGCCCTGCAGGCGGTGCCGCGGCCAAGGTAGGTGCCGGGTGCTCCACTCGGGCCTGCCTCGATGGTGTTGCAGACGCCGAGGGACGTGAGTCTGCTCCCGGTGCCGTAGATGGTCGGTGCCGGGGAGTCTTGCCGGTGCCAGGGAGTCTTGCCGGTGCCGGGGCGGTCCGGTGCCGGAGTAGAATTGGCCGACTGCGCCGCCGGTGCCGGAGTCAGAGCCGCTTCCATGAGGAGAGCACGGAGCCTTTGATCCCTCTCCTTCTTCGTGCAAGGCTTAAAGGCCTTGCAAAAGCGGCACTTTTCGCTGATGTGCGATTCCCCCAGGCACTTGAGGCACGCGTCGTGGGGATCGCTAGTAGGCATTGGCTTCTTGCATGCCGAGCACTGCTTGAAGCCCGGTGAGCCAGGCATGGGCCCGGTGCCGGGCACCGGGGAGTGCAACGGCCCACCCGCGAGCAATGTTAAACAACTATATACAAGACTCTAACTAACTACTATACTATCAAACTATCTACGAATTATCTCTGAACTATTTACAACTACAACAATGAACAAGTACAGGAGAGCTAGGGACGTGGAGGACAGCAAGCCGCACTCCACAGTTCCAGCAACCGACACGGCGGTAAGAAGGAACTGAGGAGCGGGCGGGCCGGCAGGGGTATATATCTAGTGCCATAGTGGCGCCACTCTAGGGGGCGACCTGCCGGCCCACTGGAGTTGCTAGGGTAAAAAGTTTCCGGCAAACGTGCACGCGCGGCGCGTACACCTACCTGGAATGGATATGAGCAATCACTCGAAGAAGAACCCCTCTTTTCTCATTCCTGCAACCTCTCCATCTCTACTGACATGGGTGGGAATTTCTGTCTTCGTCTGTATTTTGGTACAGGAAACGATGCCTCAGAGATACTGTTAAGTCCACTGGGGATTTTGTGTTGCCAGTGTGGAAGGTGCTCAGATACTAGGGGGTTGGCAGAGCCTAGGCATTCTCACAATACAGACCTCATCCACAGCAAGGATGGAGGAGAGACCTGGTACAAGGAATGGAAGGAAAAGAAAGACAGCTGGAGCCACCCCAAGGAATGGATTTATCCATCTATCCCTGGCTCCACCACTACAGTATCTGGGCACCTCACCAGCTTTAATATATTTATCCTCAAAGCCCCCTTTGGGATGTAGGGCCATGCTATTATCCCCATTGAACCAATGGGGAACCGAGGCACATGGAAAAATGAAGTGACTTGTCCAAGCTCACACATGGAATCTGCGGAGGAACAGGAAATCAAACCCAGGGCTACCAAGCCCCAGCCTAGCAAGCTAACTAGTGGACCATGGTCCCTCCCTACACAAGCTACTGCTGATACACAGAGGGTAGGGATTGGCAAGGAGGTCAGCAGAAATGGTAGCATCAGGGTCCACCTCAGCTCCACCCCATCCCAGGATGGAAAACATGCATGCCCAGGGGTCTCCGAATTTCTGTGAGCAGAACAGATCCATCCCTTATGAGGTCACAGTCTGTCTAGGCCCCTCCTCTGCAGGAGCACGTTCCTCCCATCAGACCCAGCACAGCATGGGAGTCTCAGCAAAGCTAGAGCAAGATCAGTGGCCTGTTGGGTTCCTGCTTTCCAGAGCTTGTGCATCAGCTGCCTCCCTGCTGTTAGCAGTCAGGGCAGGGGCAGGCTGCACCACAGTGTGGCCAGGAAGGGTGGTCAGCACAATGCCAGGAACAAGGCTGGGCAGGCAGTACCCCTAGGGCACATGGCCCAGAAACTGATTTAATCCACACCCTCCACCTCCTGGAATGGCTTGATGACATCAAAGCAAAGGCAGGTGTGTTGGCTTAGCAGCCCCAGGTCCCCACTGCCCATGCGGTCCTGCAGGTGCCTCGGAGGAGAATGGGGTGTGTGTGTGTGTGCGCGCGCAATGAGTTTGAAGGGGGAAGCCATGCTCTCTCTAGGGAGCACCTCCAGGTCCAACACCACAAAGACCTTGGCCAGACTCTCACCTTCCTGACATCAGACACCACAGCACTCATGAGCAGAAACCTGTTGCAAAGAGCTGAGCCTGCATCCCAGCACCCCCTCCTAGAGCCTGAGACCTGACCCTTCATCTGCATCACCCCAACTTCCAAACCTTCCCCCCCCATGCCTGAGCCCAAGGTCCCACATATCCCCACCCCAAAGACTGGGCCCTGTACCTTGCCAGCTGCTGCATTTGACCTCCCAGTGCCTGGGACCTATGTCATCCTACCACAGTGCCTCAGGGCACCACCCTGCCCCCCAGTTCCCCTGCAGAAGGGTGACCGCAAGGTAGAGAAATAGGCATGGAGGGGCTTTCACTTTCCCTGCGGCTTCCTCTGTGCGTCAGTATGTGAACACAGACCACACATACACCTAGCTCATGTAGCGGTCCCCCCACCCTAAGCATCTTTCACCTTCCCTGCCTTCAGTAGCAGCAGAGAATAGGCACTGCCTGGGCACTGGGGCCTGCTCAGGTGGACACAGTGCCCGCTGCTATGTGCTGGCATAGCTAGCTGCCTTCCCACAGAGCCCCAAGTGGCTGCCACCATGGTGAGCAGGTCTCAGCTACTTGGTTCAGCCCTGGCAGATGCAAGCCTAGGGCTGACTGCCAAGGTCCCGCTTAGCAGTAGGTTTGGCTGAAATGGGAGTTTGCCTCAGTTAATCTTGGGCTCCCCAAGGTCAGGCATGCAGCTGCTGTGACAGGCTCAGACAGGTTAACCCCTCCCTGCTCACAGCATCTACTGCACCCAGGAACCCATCAGCCAGATGGTCAGCTGCAGGGGCTCCCCAGCAAAGTCTGAGTGGGGAGGAAGAGAGCTGGTGACTCATAGCTCTGCCCACCGGGGAGATTGCTATACACAGGCAGTTTTGTCTAGGGGCATCCCACACGGCTCAGGTGCCAAGCCAGCACCTCTGTACCTTGAGGGGGCAGGGAGAGACCCCTAATGCTCTATTGGCATGTGCAAACCAGAATTTCTTCAGCATGAGGGGGGCCCAACCAAGCTCTAAACACATCAGACACCCCAAGAAGTCTGAGCCCAGGAGCTTGGCCCCATCCCACACACATAGCTTTCTTCTCTACGAGCTGATGGAGCTGTAGAATCCATGCTTCAGAACCTAGCATGACAGCCTAGGCAAGGCCACACACCTGCCCTGGGGCAGCTCTTGGAGCACGGATCTCCCAGCCTCCCAGCCAGGATTTGGGCAGAGGGTCCCAGCCCATCATAGACATGGACTCCTCAGTGGTCCTGGAGCAGGCTGGACTCAAACTAAATACAAGGGATGAAAGTCTCCTTCACCCTGAAGGGCTGTGTGGCTCAAAAGCTTCTCTTACCCAGAGAAATGGGTCCAGTAAGATATTACTGTGCCTTTGCACTCTATATGCTTCATGAAAATATGCTTATTATTTTGAATGATGCAACTGGAATATGCTTTATGCAAAAGGTCTCTTGTAAGGTATCATTACAAAGCTTGTAATGTTTCAGAGTAGCAGCCGCGTTAGTCTGTATGCACAAAAAGGAGTACTCATGGCACCTTAAAGACTAACAAGTTTATTCTGAAGTGAGCTGTAGCCCACGAAAGTTTATGCTCAAATAAACTGGTTAGTCTAAGGTGCCACAAGTACTCCTGTTCTTATAATCTGTGTTCATCCTATTTGTTTGCATGAATTATTTCTGTCTGAAGTTAGGAGGAGGATATGTTTACATCAGTAATATAAATTTAAGTGGAAGTCATGAAGGGTGCTTCAGAAGCAATGAACTGTAAATGGCTCCGTTTACTTGCAAACCGTCCTATGTACTGTGGGCCAGCCGAGGAAGAATGGAGGCTGGGGGCTCATAGGCCGTGATCATGTCACCTGACACTGGAATCCATCTTAAATCTGGTACTTTTCCATTTACAAGGAGGGGAGAGGACCCAGAGAAACAAAGGACTCCTGTCTTGTGCCAAAGCTATAAAGGGGGTGGAGCAGCACAAAGACTTGGCCAGTCATGAGAAAACCCTTAGTTACCACCTGAGATTGCTGCTGGTGGTAACAAGGACTGTAGCAGGGAAAGGACTGGGCCCAGGCTAGGAAGGAGTCTAGTCTGTGAAAGAAGCATATTGGAACATTGCTGAGGGTGAGATAGTACCTATAAATCCATTTCCTAGTGTATGAGTCTTAGACTTGCATGTTTTTGCTTTATTGGGCTTGGTGACTTACTTTGTTCTATTACTTGAAACCACTTAAATCCTACTTTTGATACTTAATAAAATCACTTATTAATGAACCCAGAGTGATTAATAGCTGGGGGAAGAAAACAGCTGTGCATCTGTGTTTAGAGAAGGGGTCAGCAACCTATGACACATGACAAAGATGGCACACTGGAGCCTACTGGGATTCCAGCATGCCATTAAAAATCCTGCTCAGCCCAGCCCAGTCCGCTCTCCTCGGCAGGGGCAGGGAGCAGAAGCATAGCCATGCGCCCACTGTGGGCAAATAGCCCCACAATCCTGGCACAGCAAGCTGCAGGGTCCATGCTCCTGGGCCAGGCCAAGTGCAGCAAGTGTTGGCCCCTCCCTCACCTTCTCCCCTCCCCTGGAGCCCTGCCCCCATATGCAGTGCTCTGGGGGTTGGGGCTGCGCACTCCCATGGGGCAGCATTTGGCTCCACAGAGGCAGACATGCTCCCCCCTCCCCTGGAGCCAGGCTGCCACGCACAGCGCTCTGAGGGGGGGGCCAGGGGACAAGGAGCTGGGTGGGTTGTATGAGTCAGGAGTGTGGAGAGGAGTTGGGGCAGGCAGGGAGCAGGGTGTTGGGTCAGTTCTGAGGGTTCTGTCAGGGGGCAGGGAGTGGTTGGATAGGCCTGTGAGTGCCAGGGGTCTGGCTGGGGGTGGGATAAGGGTTAGGAGACAAGGGGGCAGTCACCCAGCACTCTTGCCTGAGCCCCTCACACAAACTCTGCTGATCCCTGCCCTGAACCGCATACCTCCCTCATACACATACAGCCCTCTGCTTGACTCCTTCATTCCCCCATCCCCCACATCCTAGCCCTGACTCTGGCACCCCTACACATACCCAGCCCTGACTCTATCCCTCTGCTTTGAATCCTGCACCCCCCACATCTCCACCTGGAGCACCAAATGGGAGCTCCTACACCCCACCCCCCATTCCCACCTGCACCCTCACATCAAATGGGAGCTGCCCAGGTAAGTGCCCCACATCCAAGGCTCCTGCCTCAACCTGAGCCCCCTCCCTCATAGTAGCTCCTGGCCCAACCCTTCACCCGCAGCCCTGTGCTCAGTGCACTCCCACCCTCACCTCAGTGCAGAGAGAAGAGAATGGCCAGAACCAGGGAGAAGGTAGGTACCCCCACTGTATATGGGGAGGGCTGGGACCCCAGACTGGCAAGTGAGCTGAGCAGTTCTGGCAGCTAGGATCCCACTGGCAGGAGCCAGTAGATGGAACCCCTGAGCAGCAGTGGGCTGAGCTGATCAGTCTACTGCTGGTCTGGGGTCCTGGCCCCCAGCCCCGCACAGCCTCCCTGCTGGTCTGGAGTTTGGCTGCTGGACCTTTACCAGCTGAGGTCCCAGCCACAGGCCTTGCTCAGCCTACTGCTAGCCTATGTGAATAGAATCCCAGACCAGCAGTGGGCTGAGCAGGCTTGTGGCATAAGGTCAACATTTTGATTTCATTTTAAATAAAGCTTCTTAAACATTTTGAAAACGTTTATTTTACAATAAAAAACACTAGTTTAATTAGAGACTTAGAGACCTTCTAAAAAACATTAAAATGTATTACCAGCATGCAAAACCTTAGAGTGAATAAATGGAGACTCAGCACACTGCTTCTGAAGGGCTGGTATTTGGGTGTCTTGGTGCTAGAACCAGAGAATGCCAGGAGTCCCCTCAGCATGACACTGATAAGGTATCACACTGAATATCCCCATTTCTGGCCCTGTCACACAGCAGTCAGGTATGGGGCATTGCTCCTGCTCAGCATACTGGCTGAAACCAAGGACAGGGAAGTGCCTGCAACCCTGCCATTGTAAGCGGTATAACTTGAGGCTATGCAAGGGCCGAGTGAATGCATTTAGTGTCTTGCCTCAGCTGTTAGCTGGGGATGGAGACAGCCTGCTGTGGCATGGCAAGAGCACCAGCCTTAGTCACTAGGATGCAGGACAGCTTAGGCACAACCAGCAACTCTGGACAGGATCCCCACGGGCCAGCAGGCCTAGAGGCCAACACCCTCCCCTGCTCTATAGGGTTTGCAAGCCAGAATGAGGCTCCTTTTCTTTAGGATAAGAGCTTAGCCCACCTCTAAGCTTTGTCCAGGGAGCTGTAATGCCTCACTGCAGGTATGGGTGAGCAGGGCCTTAACTCCACCAAGTAACTCTCCCTCCTCCCCAGCATGATACCAGCCAGCCCACATGCACACTCCAGCAGCCTGGTGTACACTGGGTGGGGGTGGGGAAGAAAAATCTAAGAGATGCAACTTCAGCTACAAGAATGGTGTAGCTGAAGTCGATGTCACTTAAATTGAATTAAAATTGCTTACTTTGCATCCCTGCAGCACTGGATCAACAGCTGCAGCTTCCTGCCGCCATCAACTTTGCTCCTGCCTCTCACACTGCTGGAGTTCAGCAGTCTACAGGAGAGCAATCAGGGATTGATTTACTGAGTCTACACTACACGCGATAAATCAATCCCCAATACATCGATTGCTACCCACTGATCTGGCGGTAGTGTAGACATACTCCAAGGCTCCAGCTGTTCTGTGCAGAGATGTTTTATTTAAACAGTCAGTACACACAGAACCACACACTTAAGGGGCTGGCTGCCCCCATCAACACTAAGCTGCTGCTGGGTTTGTCACAGCTGAGCAGGAAGATCTCTTCCTGGAAGCAGGTGTGATGGCACAGCTGCATCTGGCCAAATGCTCCAACCTGCAGGAGGGAAGGAGACCAGTGAGAGGAGTGCCCCTGGCCAGGGGCAGACAGACAGAGTCCCAGGGTCAAGCATCAGAAAGTACCAGTCAGTCACCAGCATCAGACTGGGGCGGTAAATGGTTCATCATATACTCAACCACATGCCCGAGGAAAGGGAGAGGGTCAGTATAGGGGTGGAGCTAGTCAATTCCAGCAGAAGGCACCATGCTATGGGGTGGGTGCACCAGCACAAGGAGACAGCTCTTCCCTGGACATGGGAAAGGATCAGCACACAAGGGGCAAGTACAGGGTCAGTGACAATTACACTCACTTGCTGTGCTCGGATGAGCCATCCTTCCAGGCAGCCCTATGAGAAACAAGCAGAGAACTACAGGAGAGCTGCTTCCCATGGCATACCCCACCCCTCACCTCAATGCCACACAAGTCCCATCAGACAGTTCCTTTTGGAACACAGTTTCCTCCTCTCCCCCCACCGGCCCAGTGGGTTCAACCTTGGCAGGTTCTGGACCAGCATGGACAGTAAGACGTGACCTGGTTTCCTCATCAGGACATGACACCTACCCACCTCTCACCCACAGCCCAGGGAGAAGTGGGGCCATCCCCCACCTGTATTGCTATGGAGGGAGCAGAGCTCCTCTTTAACCAGTCCCTTCCCCAATTGGTGCTTATCAGCCTACCTGCAGCTCAAATGACTGACTGCCCATTCCCTGGCAGGAATGCCAAGGCTACTGAAACAGAAGAAACAGCTGTTGGAGGGCTGGGCAAGGAGCAGGCCACCATGTTCTCAAACCACACTGCTACCAGGCTTCTGGCCTCAGAGGGAACCACTCAGTCATGGGGATCAGACTGAGGCAGTAGGAGTCTCACTGAGGAGCCAGAGTATGGGACAGAACCCCTGCCATAGGGCAGAACTTGCTATTCAGCTTACAGTGAGAGGCAGGTGTGGTGTCTGCTCAACTCCCCTTGCCCATCCCTCCTTTACACCCATAGGCCCAGCAATCACTCACCATTCCAGGCACTTCAGAACCCAGGCCTCTGGCTACCTGCTGGAACAGGACAACCCAGTCAGCAACTCCCCAGCACACAGGCCCCAAACTCATCTCCCACTCTGCGCAGTTTCTCAGCTGTTCAAATATTTTCATGTTTATAGTAAAATCAAAGTGAGCTAGTTTGGCTCATCATTAAAACTGCAGTGATCACCTCTTATCCCACAAGACAGCACTTTACCACATCTGCCACAACTGGGTTTTGACTAGACCCCCTAGGCACTACCACAACTGCTTAACACACCCCTGGCTGCCCTGACACCACCACAAAGCTCAACTCCCTCCATGCCCCTTGTCCCAGTTGTTTGGGGAGGAAACTTTAATTTCAGTGGAATTTGCAACACATGCCCCAGACAGGCAGAGCTGCACGGGGACAACTGCAGCATCTGGTCTCTTACGCATGCTTCTATGCAAGGGACATTTGAAAACAACCCTGGAGAGAGCTGAAGGGCACTTACCCATGACTCAGTACAGTGCAGCCATCCACACCAGCATCTTTAACCTAAGAGAAGAAAGGTTATTTGATCTGAATCCTTGAGGCCCTGAATTCTAAACTTGCATCCCCAGACTAAGCTCCCTGAGAAGGCAACGCCTGCAGCCTGTTCATCACCAAGCCTCAGAGTCAGAGTCTCAACAGCAATGTTCAGCCGAACGAGAATCCAAAGCGAGTTCATCATGTCAGTGGGAACAGGCAGTTAGGACTGAGCCCCACCTATCATCAGCTCATGATCTGTGTGCACCCTTACCTGGGCAGCTGGATCAGGAGCTGGCCAAGACTTACTCCAGGAACCTGAAAAGAACCAGAGCATCTGATTAGTGTTTGCTCTTTCTGCTCGGGAGTGGTATTCATCACCCCAATGCTCAAATACAAGGTGCTCTGAGACTATATCCCTCTCCCCTTGCTGTTTTACAGGGTACTTCTCCTGCCTGGGAAGGCAGTGTGCAGAGCACAGTGTTATGGGGAAAAAGGGTGGGTTAATCAGCCATTACACTCAGGGAACAATGTCAGATCCAGCCAAATGTCCCATCAGACTGCTCCTCTTGGAGCATGTTCTCCTCCTCTCATGCTGCAGATACCAGTGGGTTCACCTTTGCAGGTTCTGGTACCAGGACAGCTAGTAAGATAGGCACAAATTTCCTCATTGGGACAGTGGACAGAGGGGGCACTAGGACTGCATAGGTCACTCACCCTTCTCACATCAAGGCATCTCACCTGTATAGAGAAGAGAATCGTTAGTGAGCACAGGACTGGGGCAAACCTCACTGGAGCAGAGCCAGAGCAGTTTGATCAGGGCTTTGGTAACTCAATGCCATGAGACAAGTGTCGTCCAGCTAACATGGTATCATCCTTTCAAACTGCCACCTATCAAAGTAATGGCCCACCCCAGAGGTACAGAAGGGGAACTGGACAGGCCTACACTATGCTAGGGACACTGTAGGAGATGTGTTTACCTGAGACAGGTATTCATCCCAGGAGGAGTTCACCTAGATGGAAAGCAGAGAGCCCTGTGAGACACGTGTCTGGATGAGCAGCATCTTTGGCTCAAGGGTCAGCTGCCATCAGAACTCTAACATGCTTATTGACCAATGTTCTTCAAAACTTTTCAGAGGAACTGGTTCAGATCACATGGCAAGGGGGCTAGGGCACTGATATACCCAGAGGCGAATGCTCAGCACACAGAGCCTCGGCAGGGCAGGCCTTCCAGGCCCACAGAGACCAATAATTCCAAACCTACCTGTATGAGGTTGGATTCCATCCAGGGATAGGGGTAACCTGAAACAGAAAGAGCAGATTAACCCTATTCCTAGACCAAAAGTCCCTCACCTATCCCTAAGGATGATCTCTACGTTCTCAGAAGTAAGCTGGCATCACAGATACTCAGCCATATGCTTGTCTGTTTGCATACATCACTGAACAGCAAGGGAGCAGTAGCCTGACTGTGTCCATGGGAAACAGACCCACCTTGCAGCCTACACTGACCAATCACGCAGCAGTCCTCAAGCTGGGCAGAGGATTGAGCTGCCAGGCACACAGGAATGGTCAGAGCCATTTGTGGAGCCACAAATCCCCATCCTCAAAAGAAAAAACAAAACAAGACACAACACTTAGATTCTGCCCTAGCATGCACTACCACTGACTGAAAACCCAAAACATGGGAGACAGCACTGCTGCAGTGAGCAGGAGGAAGAAGTCCAATACATACAGATCCCAAGCCAGCACTAACCATCCCCCTCCGTCCTGCCCAGCCATCATGCCAAGCAGGGCACTTTCTGCTGGTCTAAGAGGGATGCATACTTGGAGAGGCAAGGCTGTTCCACACAGGAGACCCACCTAGCAGACAGTGAGTCAGTGGATGAGGCTCCACTTAAGTCCCAAGACAATAGCATGTATCCCTGCTCCCATCCAATCCACATTAGGGAAGACAGCTGCACCCTGACCATGGTGTAAGTGAACTGGTTTCCCCTGTGTAGACCACCCCATGTTCTAGTATCATTTTTATCAGACGGAGAAAGCTCAACTACTCACATGTGAAGAGGCTGCAGATGCACACGACTGGTAAGACCCATGCCTGAGAAGAGACACATGAACCTTAACATGCAGTCACTAATCCTCCTACAAGAGCATCATTCCTGCAACCTGGTCTACCCACTCCCATGTTAAGAGCAAATGCTCTCTTTTGGTGCTGTTCAACAAGAGCCTGCTCCACTCCCTGCAAGGCTGAAGCACCAGGCCACAGAGACCTATATGTAATCCACATCTACCTGAGCTAAGGTCAGTGCCACTCAGAATCTGGTAAAGATTTTCTCCACTGAAGTCTCAGAAAGAGAGAGTTCAGCATTTATCATCTTTGCAGCACTTCATACACCACCCTTCTCCCAAGGCACCCAATTAACAGGAATGATATGCTGCATTAACAGTGACATGTCACCACAACCACACTCCACCCTGTAGCATGCCCCACTCAGCTAGCTTTCTATACCAGGCAAGCATCTAGGAATTTCAGCCATTTAGACATCAGACAGTATGACACTATGGCCTTATAAATTTAAGCATGGACCCAATGGCCACCCTAAATGTCCAATACAAGAAACACCTGCCCCTAGGAGCTGGGCTGAGCCTGGGAAGGAGTTTGAATGGGAGAGAAGGTGCATCTCTAACCAGTGCTACACAAGCTCCAGCATACATGAAGGCATTTGCAACTCACCTAGCAAGCAGTCAGGAGCTTTAAACCCTGCATACAGAGAAACATCATTAGGAACATGGAATGGACACATGAGCCCCATGGCAAAGTGGGCAGAGCCCTAAACTACACCCCAACATGGGCAAGATTCCCCAATGGTCCCCAGTGTCATGGCATGGCTGCCCTTCATACCCTTGGCCACAGGGGTGGGGGCAGGTCTGTTCTCCTCAGATTTATTTGGGGTCCTCACAGGGCTGTCAGCACAGGTCTGTGATAGGTCTCATCATAGAGAGAACAGCCTCCGCCCCAGGAACCTGACTGCAAGGGAGTCCCGGCCAGAGGTGGCCCTGTGGGGGAGAGCGCCCCCTGAAAGAGGAGCGATACCGCACGTGGCTGGTGCCTTGGCGCATGGTGGCTGCAGGGCCAAACGTCGGGAGCGCTCAGCCCATGTCCAGGGCTCCTGCAGAGAAATCGCCCCCAGCCACTCCAGCGCTTTCCCGAGGGGCGGAGAGCCTCCCGGGCCGCGCTCCAGGCGGGTTTCTCATGCGCAGGGCTCCACCTCCCTGAGCAGCGGCGGCGCGAGAGCGTTTTCCCGGGGCAGGCTGCGGGCGGGGAAGCGAGCAGGGGAGCGGGCAAAAGGACCATAGTGGGGAGGGCACCTAAGGCAACACACGGGGCGGGTCACGTATCCCCACCACGGAACTATGTGTCACCTGTGGGGGGTCCCGCACAGCAGCACCCGCCCCCCAGCACCATATACCGCGTGCAGGGTGACCAGCTCTAAGTGTGAAAAGTCAGGAGTGGGTATAATAGGAGCGCAGATTCAAAAAGCCCCTAGTACCAGGACTGTCCCTATACAATCAGGGGATCTGGTCACCCTGATCACATGGCTCGCAAGATGGCGGCAGAGTCTTCCCCCGCCTCCCACCCCGCGGGACGCAGCTCCCCGCCCGGGGCGGGTGTGTCTCCCTCCCAAGATCCCCGAGGAACCGTGGGTAGCAGCCGCCCGACCCACAGCAGAGGCTCCCGATGCGGAGCCGCGTGGCCGCGAATTCCCCTCCACACTCACCCAGACAACTGAAGAGCCAGCAGCGGCCAAGCAAAATGGCCGAATTTACTCCCAACCGGGGCTTAAATACCCAAGAACCAGAGGTCTGCTGGGAAATCCTCCTTGCTCAGAAGGAAGCCGAATGCGCATGTGCAACGAGGGGGTGGCGGGAAGCCCAGAGCTTGTGCCCGGCCGAGGGGCCGGCGGTACCTTGATGTTCACGCATGCGCAATATGAATAAGGGGGTGAGGCAGACGCGACGGAATATGAGAATGCAAGGATAGGGGGAAATACAAGGGAAATCTGAGTACCATGCGCAGGGAGGAAGTGGAACGTTCGAGAGCCTGAAGATGCATGCTTATGGAAGTGGCGGGATGAGCGGCAATCTGCACGCGCAGGAGATGAAGGCATGCGCGAGAATCTCAGTGCGCATGCGCTCTATGGGTGGTGAGCGGGCACGCGCCTTGGTGTTGTGCGTTCGAATTTGGCGGGCGCTAACTGCGGTGTTATCGTCGGTCTTTTGTTTGCAGTGGCAGAGGGGAGGGAAAGGAATCCCCTCCCCCTCCCTCCTTAGGAATCTCCTCATTGCCCTCCCCTCAGGGCCCTCCGCGGGTCTTCCCCGCCCCCACAGGAATTACCAGGATCCCTGAGTCCCCCAGCTCCGGCTGACCCACCCCCAGCAGAAACTCGCTCCAGCTCGGCCTCTGGTCCCCTCCAGGGACCGTGTCTGGTTCCTCCCAGAGACCGAGCCAGGAAATGGCTCCATCCATGCTGGGGCTACACTGGCATAGCTACAGCGCCGGGTTACTCTGCTTACAGCAGCAGAGTCCGGTGGCACCTTACGGACTAACAGACGTTTTGGAGCAGGAGCTTTCCTGGGTGAATCCCCACTTCGTCTCATGCATCCGAGGAAGTGGGGAGTCACCCACGAAAGCTCCTGCTCCAAAACGTCTGTTAGTCCGTAAGGTGCCACCGGACTCTGCTGCTTTTACAGACCCAGACTACCAGGGCTGCCCTCTGATACTCTGCTTCCGGGAGGCCAGTCAGTTCCCCTATGTAGACAAGCCCTGCGCCGGGGTCCCAGCAGCCAGCTCTGCTCAGGCTCCGGCGCTCCCTTCGCTTTTGGCAGCTGCTGCCGCTCTACAGGTGGGGCTTTGGCGCCACCTGCTGGTTGCGATTGCAAAGCTTGGTGGAAGAACAACTAGCTGGAAGGGAGGCGCAGCGCTCCCTGAGCGCCCGCCGGGGGTGCATCGAGCCCCGCCAGCCAGCCAGCCTTTCAGAGGGGAGCAACGCTGAGCACCTCACAGCGGCACACACGTTGCATGACGTACACGCCTCCCAGAGCTCCTTGGAGAGGAGGCAAATAGCTTAATCTTCACTCTGCAGAGCAATTGGAAAGGGGCAGCCACCTGCAGTGTCCTGTCCCAAGACACATGGTAAGAACCAGAAGTTAAGTATGAGGGTATGTCTACATCTACAATTTTGCAGCGCTGGTTGTTACAGCTGTGTTAGTACAGCTGTATAGGGCCAGCGCTGCAGAGTGGCCACACTTACAGCAACCAGCGCTGCGAGTGGTGTTAGATGTGGCCACGCTGCAGCGCTGTTGCACACCGCGGGGAAGGAGACCTGCTTGGAGGGGGGGGTCGGGGAACGCCAGAGCACACCGCGGGGCTGGATACCTGCTTGGAGGGGGGGTCGGGGAACGCCAGAGCACACCGCGGGGCTGGATACCTGCTTGGAGGGGGGGTCGGGGAACGCCAGAGCACACCGCGGGGCTGGATACCTGCTTGGAAGGGGGGGGGTCCGGGAATGCCAGAGCACACCGCGGGGCTGGATACCTGCTTGGAGGGGGGGGGGGTCCGGGAATGCCAGAGCACACCGTGGGGCTGGATACCTGCTTGGGGCGGGGGGGGGGGTCCGGGAATGCCAGAGCACACCGCGGGGCTGGATACCTGCTTGGAGGGGGGGTCGGGGAATGCCAGAGCACACCGCGGGGCTGGATACCTGCTTGGAGGGGGGGGGGGTCCGGGAATGCCAGAGCACACCGCAGGGCTGGATACCTGCTTGGAGGGGGGGTCGGGGAATGCCAGAGCACACCGCGGGGCTGGATACCTGCTTGGAGGGGGGGGTGTCCGGGAATGCCAGAGCACACCGCGGGGCTGGATACCTGCTTGGAGGGGGGGTCGGGGAACGCCAGAGCACACCGCGGGGCTGGATACCTGCTTGGAGGGGGGGTCGGGGAATGCCAGAGCACACCGCGGGGCTGGATACCTGCTTGGAGGGGGGGGGGTCGGGGAATGCCAGAGCACACCGCGGGGCTGGATACCTGCTTGGAGGGGGGGGTCGGGGAACGCCAGAGCACACCGCGGGGAAGGAGACCTGCTTGGAGGGGGGGTTGGGGAACACCAGACCACACCGCGGGGAAGGAGACCTGCTTGGAGGGGGGGTCGGGGAACACCAGACCACACCGCAGGGAAGGAGACCTGCTTGGAGGGGGGGTCGGGGAACGCCAGACCACACCGCGGGGAAGGAGACCTGCTTGGAGGGGGGGTCGGGGAACGCCAGAGCACACCGCGGGGCTGGATACCTGCTTGGAGGGGGGGTCGGGGAATGCCAGAGCACACCGCAGGGCTGGATACCTGCTTGGAGGGGGGGGGGTCGGGGAATGCCAGAGCACACTGCGGGGCTGGATACCTGCTTGGAGGGGGGGGGTCGGGGAATGCCAGAGCACACCGCGGGGCTGGATACCTGCTTGGAGGGGGGGGGGGGTCGGGGAATGCCAGAGCACACCGCGGGGCTGGATACCTGCTTGAAGGGGGGTCGGGGAATGCCAGAGCACACCGCGGGGCTGGATACCTGCTTGGAGGGGGGGTTCGGGGAACGCCAGAGCACACCGCGGGGAAGGAGACCTGCTTGGAGGGGGGGTCGGGGAACGCCAGACCACACCACGGGGAAGGAGACCTGCTTGGAGGGGGGGTCGGGGAACACCAGACCACACCGCAGGGACGGAGACCTGCTTGGAGGGGGGGTCGGGGAACACCAGACCACACCGCAGGGAAGGAGACCTGCTTGGAGGGGGGGTCGGGGAACACCAGACCACACCGCAGGGAAGGAGACCTGCTTGGAGGGGGGGTCGGGGAACACCAGACCACACCGCAGGGAAGGAGACCTGCTTGGAGGGGGGGTCGGGGAACGCCAGACCACACCGCAGGGCTGGATACCTGCTTGGAGGGGGGGTCGGGGAATGCCAGAGCACACCGTGGGGCTGGATACCTGCTTGGAGGGGGGGTCGGGGAATGCCAGAGCACACCACGGGGCTGGATACCTGCTTGGAGGGGGGGGTTGGGGAACGCCAGAGCACACCGCGGGGAAGGAGACCTGCTTGGAGGGGGGGTCGGGGAACACCAGACCACACCGCGGGGAAGGAGACCTGCTTGGAGGGGGGGTCGGGGAACGCCAGAGCACACCGCGGGAAAGGAGACCTGCTTGGAGGGCAGTGGAGTTTGCTTAATTACCAGAGAGGCTTCCTCAAGTATGCTGGGATACCTGCTTATTCCACGGAGGTCAACAAAAACGCTGGTGAGTGTCTACACCTGATGACCAGCGCTGGTGATCCAGCGCTGGATCCTCTATACCCGAGGCACGACCGGGTGTACAGCCAGCGCTGCAAGCAGGGAGTTGCAGCGCTGGTAATGCCCTGCAGGTGTGTACACATCCTAAGTTGCAGTGCTGTAACCCCCTCACCAGCGCTGCAACTTTGTAGTGTAGACAAGGCCTTAGTGTTTTGAACCTGTGCTGTGGAGAATTGCGGCCCCTGTGTGCTGGGTGCAGTTGAGTTTCCAAACGAAGATTACTGGACCAGATGTTGAGTGGGGAGAAGAATACAACCCAGTCCATATAATTATCTATGCAGTTATTTATATACAGGTGAGCTTCAACATTATAAAAAAATAAGTATTTCTGTGACAGACCCTCCCTCATTTGTTCCTCACACTGCTGAAAGCATTCACTGCACAAAGTGGAATCCCAGCTTTTTAAAAGTCCTCCAGTGACACACACAAGCTTATGGCTACGGTTACCAGATAGCAACTGTGAAAAAACAGGACAGGGGGTAGGGGGCGTAATAGGCACCTATATAAGAAAAAGTCCCCAAAAATGGGATATCTGGTCACCGTACTTATGGCTATAAACTCACACAAAACAACATCAATAAACCCACATCCTAAAAATATCACAGTAAAAAGGTTATATAAAAAAGAGATTCAGAGTTAAAACAAATTCAAATTTTTAACCACTATAGTCTCCCTCAGGGGAGGTGCACCATTCCTGGTGATACTGCAATACCAGATAGATGCAAGGAGTGGATGGAGCAAGCTCCTATTCCATCTCCCTGTTCCAATAATCCATTTAATATATAGTCCTATAATAGAAGATGTATCAGATATTAAACTGATAAGAACAGATATAAAAATTGTATTAAAGCTAATGTTTAAAATCAAGTTTACACAGTTAAGGAAGGTACTGTACATCTGGGGTGAGGCTTGAGTTATGAGAGATTACAAATATTGATTACAAGGTTTGTAAGATACACACATAGTACATAATCAGTGTAGATCCAGATTGGGATATGGGAGTTTTTAAAGCATCAGTAAATAAGTGATCTTGGGTATGCCACCCATAGAATATATTTAGAGTCCAAGTCACTATTGGTGTAGCACAGTGGTTCATGAGCCCCTGGGGGGTCGTGAAATATTACAGAGAGTTCTTGGGAAAAAATTCCCTAATGGCAAGCAGAGCTGTCCCTAAGGATCCGGGCAACACAGGGCCAGCAGCCTGGAGCCCCTAGACTTCCAAAAGCTAAGCAGATCAAAGCAAGCATATCTATCACGCTGAGGAGATTTAAACTTCAAGACTCCTTATAAGAAATGGAAAGGGAGGTGGATATTTTTTAAATTAAATAGGCAGCTAGTATTGTTTTTAAAATTATTATGAAAAGCAATTTTAAGCTTTGTTGTAACATGCATTGTTTGCCTGGATCAGAATGCTTGTGTAGGAGGAACTCTGAGTTGGCTTCTTAAATACCTTCATGCTGTTTCTCATCTGATACTCCTTGATGAAATATAGGAGCCTTGTTTTATAACAGGCTTATTCAAAGTGATACAAGCTACAAAAGTGAGATCTTGAAAGAGTGTTGCCATTTTCATAATGTAATAAAAATACTGTAATGATAAATAATAATACTAAATATTGTGTAATAAGCATGTCATAAAAACAAATTTTATATTTCCAAGATCACTGCTTTTATAATTTATACTCAGGTAAAGGAGAAAATCCCTGGAAATATTCATTTTTAGGATGGGGTTTGCGAGACTTGACATTTTACTGAAAGGAGTTCACAGGTTGTTAAAGTTTATGAATTACTGGTGCAGCGAATAGATACATGGGTGGGGTGCATCCCTTGGTTCATCAAGGAAGGAATCTGCTGGTCTTGTTTACTTGTCCTAGTACTGAGACTGACTCCACATGCTCTCGGCACTGGGTCGTTGTGGGGTGCCCCACATGCCCAGGGCTTCCACAACCAGGGTGTAGATCTGGACCTTATAGTCCTGGGCTTTCAGGGTGTTGGCCAGCAGGGTGTATTTCAAAACCTTTTGAGCTTGGACCTCATGGAACACCAGAGACCTATTTTCAACTGGCATCATTAGCCAAAAAGCTGAGAGGCTTACATTGAAATTTCAGGCAGCCCTCCTGACCCCATAGTTTTGCACATGACGATGACATGCACTTGAGAAAAAAGAATAAGGAGTACTTGTGGCACCTTAGAGACTAACAGATTTATTTGAGCATAAGCTTTTGTGGGCTAAAACCCACTTCATCGGATGCATGCAGTGAAAAATACAGTAGGAAGATATATATACACAGAGAACATGAAAAAATGGGTGTTGCCATACGAACTGTAACAATAGTAATCAATTAAGGTGGGCTATTATCAACAGGAGAAAAAAAACGTTTGTAGTGATAATCAGGATGGCCCATTTCCAACAGTTGACAAGAAGGTGTGAGTAACAGTAGGGGAAAAAATTAGCATAGAGAAATAGTTTTTACTTTGTGTAATGACCCATCCACTCCCAGTCTTTATTCAAGACTAATTTAATGGTGTCCAGTTTGCAAATTAATTCCAATTCTGCAGTTTCTCATTGGGATCTGGTTTTGAAGTTCTTTTGTGGAAGTATTGTGACTTTGAGGTCTGTAATTGAGTGACTAGGGAGGTTTTTTTCAAAAACCAGTTGGAGAACATTTCAATCTCCCTAGTCAATCAATTACAGACCTCAAAGGAAAGAGGAAAGAAAAAAAAACACAGCAGAAGGGAGGATGGAAGTCTCTCAGGCCTGGTCTACACTGAGGGGGTGTGGGGGGGAAATCAATCTAAGGTACGCAACTTCATCTACGAGAATAGCGTAGCTGAAGTCTACGTATCTTAGAACGACTTAGAATCATTTACATTGCGTCCTCGTGGCGCGGGATCGATGGCCGCCGCTCCGTCAACTCCGCTTCCGCCTCTCGCCATGGTGGATTTCCGGAGTCGATGGCAAAACGATCAGGGATCAATTTATCGCAGGGGTCGGCAGCCTTTCAGAAGTGGTGTACAGAGTCTTCATTTATTCACTCCAATGTAAGGTTTCGCTTTGCCCCACTTACATTTTTTGTGGTTTTAGATGAATCATTCCAGGTATATTTTCAGGAGATATTGTACCTGCTTGGTGTCATCTGGAGAGAGAACAACAAAGAGAGAGCACAAACAAAACCTCCTCCCCCAGATTTGAAAGTATCTTCTTTCCTCATTGGTCCTTCTGATCAGGTGCCAACTAGGTTATTTGAGCTTCTTAACCCCTTACAGATAAAATGATTCAGTACAGCTGCCAAGGGATTTTATGCTAGTCATTTCTCTATATTTATGACACCCTGTAACTTTAAATAACCTGAAAGAAAAGTACAAACAGCCAAACAAATTCACTCACCCCCAGATTAGTACTCACACCTTGTTCGTTCAGCAGGGGGATCTCCGTCTCTCCCCCTCAAACGCCCGTTTGCTAGTTCCCCGTGGTCGCTTTTTAAAAAATTGAAAATTTAATCTAGGAGAAAGAAACTAGAGAGCAAGGAAGATGAAAGAGGGGGGAAAAACAGTGAATACTGTACAGTTTAACAGAAATAACTAGACCATGGTGGGATAACGTTGCCCCTTTTAAAAAAAAACACCTTGTTTAAAAAAAAAATGCATTGCAGTAGTGTCTAGAAGCCAAACAAGGTTAGAGCCATGGAGCTAGGCAGTGAACAAAGAGGGACAGAACCTGCTGACTTCCTTACATGAAAATGTGTAACACTGCAGCGTGAAAGCTGACTTAATAGGGAAAAGATACCTACGATACTGTTAAGCAGTTAAAATGACTATTTTCAATTCAGTGTTCATAGTAATAATCCCTCTGTATAGCAATCATGTGACCAAAGGGTGCAGTTCTGTTGTACAAATACATAACAGGTGAAGACATTTTTTCACAATATAATACCATATCTGCCTGTTGATCCTGTCAGTTATCACAAGCTGGGCAAGCTTGTTCTTGGTCAGTCCTTGGACTGACTGACCAAGGTGCTGTGAGAAGTGGTGTCTGTGTCCATTGGCTTGAAGGAATAATGAAACTGTGAAGAGATTTGTGCATCAAGAGAATCCACTATTAATTATCTTCCCCGGTCTGACTGTCAGTCTAGTTTTCCCTACAACTGGCTTGTATAGATGCTAAGTAGGTGGGCATTGGTGGGACCATATGATGCAGGCTCTTGGTCATATAACACCACACAGTGTTAGGAGACACCGCTTGTCCAACAGCAGCAGGAAAGAGGTAATGCATGCTTGTGTGTAGTAATGTGCCAGTTCTACTCAGCAGCCAGCACCAACCATCTTGTGTTACTCAGGAGATGGAGGGTTTTGATGGTGGTTATACTAGACAAAGATGACCCTTGTGCCTCCAAGATTTGATTGAAGAAAAAATGATCGAGAGCCTAAAATGTTTGAACCGACAATACCAATGATGGCTAACACAAAAGAGACTTAATCCATCCGTCTTTCAAACAACTCATTGGATCACTTAGCACTTTAATGTCACTGCTCCTTTTGCCCAGGGCCGGCAGGGACAAAAGGGGCAGCTGCCTGGGGTCCGGCGATTTAAAAGGCCCTGGGACTTGTGGCCACCCCTGCTACTACCACGTCAGCACCCAGAGCCCCGGGCAGTGTGGGCCAGGCAGCGCTGAAGGGCTGGCTGGGGAAGGCTGCCCTGCCCCTTCCAGGGGCCCGGACCCAGGTCCCTGTACTGGTAACTTAAGTTACTTTCACCCCTGCGGCAGGCCCAAGGGTCCCCTCACTCTCCTCCTATATAGCAGCTCAAAAGGGAAGAACCCTGTGGAGTCCTGGGGCACTTCTCTATACCTCAGGTGGGGAATTGTCTAGCTGCCCTGAAATATTATTGGCCAACAGTTGAACTCAAGGGGTCCACTTATTTTTGGGTACCTTCATTTTTGGACCCCCAACTTCTGAGAATTTTGTCCAGATTTCCCTTTTTTGAGGTTTTGCTTTCATACATAAAGCGCCTGGATTTAAGTTCAACAGCTGTAGACATTACCTGAAGACATTTTAAAAAGCAAAATCTGATGACATCTGCTCCAGGCATGATCCCAATCAAGATTTGCAGTCCTATAATTCTATGACCCCCTATAATTCCATGAATGTTTCCCATCTTCCAAGCAGTATTCCGTTAAAAAAAAAAAAGCCATATTTTTGGTGGTTCACTTTTCTAATTTTGGTGTTTAAATATCCTCTTTCTTGTAGATATTTAGGCATGTGAATAACTTTAAAACACAATAGCCTAGATACTCATGTGTCTAAGTGATTATTGTGCTGTTGCCCTAAAGTTGGCATGGTCCACAAGCTTGTGTCTTCGGTTAGGGGGTTTTTGTTTTTTGTTTGTAAACTCTATGCCTGTGCAGTAATCAGCTGCTGCCTTTATTTTTTTTCCCAGACAATAAAACAAAAGTTCTCTTTAGTGTGCACATCGGCTGACATCAGCTAATTTGACACAGTGGCAAGCACTACTGTTTTTGCTAAGTGCTGAAGCAAGTTAATATAATGACCTGATTAGAGTATCACTATGAGAGCTGTGCAGTTGAGAAAGGGTGGGGTAAAGCATGTATGGGGGGTTTGAGAGCCAAAGGGAGACAGTCAGGCTACGTTTACACGACAGACCTTACAGCAGCAGCACAGCCGTGCCGCAGTGTAGCTTTCTCTCGTCGGCATAATTAAACTGCCCCCAATGAGCAGCGGGAGCTATGACGGCTGGAGAGCGTCTCCCACCAACACAGCGCTGTCCACACCGGTGCTTCTGTCAGTAAAATGTATGTCTGTTGGGGTTAGGAGGTGTTATTTTTTCCGACACTTCAGACCAACAAAAGTTTTACTGACAAAAGTGCTCATTAAAATGCAACTCAAACTCTGTTTCAGTTACTTTTATGTGACTTGTATCTGCCTTTTCCGCATTAAGAGCTGAGTACTAAAATACTGGTTTTGCTTATTTATTTATTCCTCTAGTGCCTAGGAGCCCTAGTCAAGGACAAGGACCCCACTGTGCTAGGTGCTGTTCCAACACAGAACAAAAAGACAGTCTCTGCACAGAGAGTTTACATACAAATCAGGTTTGACACCCTTCGGTAATATCCTGCTAATCATCTGCAGAATGAACATCATCCCTAACTGTGTGTAGACTGAAGAAAAATAATCGTTGACTCCCATCCTCCCCTCCCATCATGTGTGCTGTAGGGGAAGCGAGCAGGGCACCAAGTCTAAACTTGCAACGATAGGGTTAGCAACCTGATGTCATCAGTACGTTGCAGCAAAGGGGCTGGCTTCATGCAAATAGAAAGTATCCTTCAGGCAGAGAAACGAGTGATGAGGCAACAGCTAACAAGCTTAATGAATTTATTAGTTTTGAAGCTGAATTTTCAGGCAGAAGGTGGTTTGCTCCGAATAGTAAAAATTGAGTGGTTAGGTGAAGGAAGTATGATTAGAAGTTGTCAAAGAATTGCTATGGCGTTAGTGGCACTCGCTGGCATGTGTCACTGTCACAGAGAGAGCTGTAGGAATGAGAGGGCTGCAAAATATTTCAATGTAGAGTATCGCTTCTCGGGCCTCTGGCTCAGATCAAGTGTAGTATCTTGATTCAGAAGAAGCATGCACCCTGTTGCTCCTAGATTGCAGCAGAAGGCATTGCCTCCGGTATGCCAGACCGCTCGACACAAGCTTCCTGTGGTCAGTCTTCAGAGGGTGCCGAGTGCTGCGCTGGTTGTCCCACGGACACGGCAGGTCGTTAAACCTAAGGAACAGAAGGAGATCAAGAAGGACCCCCCCCGCGATGCTGTTTCCCGGTCTGGGAAACCAGCCCGCGGGAACACTACCAGGGAGAAGGCCTTGCGCCCGGCTCCCCGGGCAACGGAAGACCGCCCTGCGGTGCTCCAACTGCCGCAGGAACCCCCAGCTGCTCGCTCACAGCTGCAACCGCCTGAAGTCTCCCTCACTGGGCCCCCAACACTCGAGGAGCCTCCCCCTAATGGCCAAAGGCTACAGGAAGCCCGCACCACTACGCTCCTCCTGCGAGAGGGATCGCCTCCCGACCACCGGCAACCGCGGAAAGACCACCTCCCCACGGCCTTACAACGGGGGAGACCTGCAGCCGCCCAGCCGTTGATGCAGCCTGAGATTTGTCCCTCAGCCTCCCAGCCGCCCGAAGGAAGCCCCGATGCCCAGTTGTTGCTCTCAGCGACGGTGTCCCAGTTGCCAGAGAGAAGCCCCGCTGCCCAGCTGATGGTCTCCGCGACACCCATACCTTCGGGGGATCCCTGTCCCTCGCCGCTGCCGCGTGCGCTCCCTGGAGAGCCCGGCCGCGGGCTCTGGTCGCTACTGACTGAGCCGACCGGGGATCCCTGCGCCACGCTCCGGCCGCCGCTACGGCTTGTCCGGCCTGGGGAGCCCCACCTCGCGCCGGGACCGATGCGATCCGAGCCGCCGGGTGATCCCTGCCCAGCGGCCCAGCTGTTCGCGTGGCCTGGGGGCCCCCACCATGTACTCTGGCCATTGCTGCCGGCGCCACCAGGAGACCCCTGCCCTGGGCGACCCGGCGGGCCCCTTGGCGTACTTCGGCCGCCGCTGCTCGGGCCGGCGGGGGATCCTTGCCCCGCGCCCTGGCCGCCGCTGCCCGGGCGGCCCTGCAGCGTGTCTCCGCCGCCGCTGCTCGGACCGCTGGAGGACTCCTGCCCCGCGCCCGGGCTGCCGCTGTCGGAGCGGCCTGAGGAGCCCCACGGGGCGCCCCGGCTGCTCGGACCACCGGAGGAAGCGGGCCCCATGCCCCAGCCCCCACCCCCGGCGGCGTCTAGGGAGTTTCTTACTGTATTGCAGGAGACAAGACCCGACACCTGCCCGCAGCCCCAGGCACCAGGAGACTGCCCTGCCACCTGCCGGCCATCCCAGAGGCAGGGAAATGCCCCTGCCAGACCCCAGCCACAGAGGGACCCCCTGGCTGCCCCCCAACGACTGCGGCCGCCTAAAGCCAGCCCTACCGGACAGGCATGCCCACAGGCATGGTGGTACCAACGTCCCCCGCATGGGTGACCTCTGCGACATCGCGGTCGTCACGCACGCCTTTCGCCTCCTGACGTGCCCGGACGCCACAATAAAGAACGTCGCAGCGGCCGCCCTACGCACCGTCATTGAGAAGCGAATTGGCAGGCCTCCCTCCGGCCCGGATGTAGCCACTTTCCTGAGCGGCTCCCTGGACGGCGAATTCGCCCGGGATGGGGGCGACATTTCTTCGCTGTGGTCCCGTGCCCGCAACGCCACGCGCCGGCTAGGAAAACGACTGGGCTGCCGCTGGGTTTGGAGTGAGGAACGACAGGAGCTGGGAGTCCTGGTGCCACGGATCGAGACAGAGGGCAATACCATCGTCAGCCCTGGAGCCAGAGGCGTGCTGGAGAAATCACTGAAGGCCGCTGTCCGCGCGCTCTACGTGGACACCCTGAGGAAAAAACCCGACCAGGGCAAGGCCTTTGAGGTGACCAGCAAGTGGGACTCCAGCAACCACTTTCTCCCTGCGGGCAGTTTCACCCGTTTTGCCGACTGGCGATTCATACACCGTGCCCGCTTGAACTGCGTCCCACTCAATGGAGCCGTCCGCCACGGGAACCGAGACAAGCGCTGCAGGAAGTGTGGGTATGCTCTGGAGACTCTGCCCCACGTCCTGTGTAGCTGCAAACCCCACGCCAGAGCCTGGCAGCTGCGCCATAACGCCGTCCAGGACCGGCTGGTGAAGGCCATTGCCCCACACCTGGGTGAGATCGCAGTCAACCACACCATCCCTGACACCGACAGCCTGCTGCGCCCAGATATCGTCGTCACGGATGAGGAGCGGAAAAAGATCATCCTCGTTGACGTGACGATCCCGTTTGAGAATAGGACCCCAGCTTTCCGTGAAGCCCGAGCCCGTAAACTCGAAAAATATGCCCCCCTGGTGGACACGCTGCGGGCAAAGGGCTACGAGGTCTACACCGATGCCCTGATTGTCGGGGCACTGGGTGCCTGGGACCCCTGTAATGAACAAGTACTTAGGGCCTGTGGGGTGGGCCGTCGCTATGCACGACTCATGAGACGTTTGATGGTCTCGGACACTATCCGGTGGTCTAGGGACATTTACACAGAGCACATCACCGGCCACCGCCAATACCAAGAGTGAGTCAGCATGGCTCTGTGCACCCATGGGGGGGTTGAGGCCTATAAACACCCCCCTACTAAACCATATCCCCTAAGTCCTAAACCCACCATACTAGATTGCACCAGGTGAGGGTCATCCTGTCCCCATTACCCAGCCTATTTACTTATATCCATGACTGCGTGTAACTCACTGTATGAGCAATGTACCCTCACTGCTTCCCTACTGCTTCCTGATCCCACCCACCGTACACCCCACATTGGGGACCTTACGGACTATATATGTTATATGCTAACCAATCCCCAAACACCAGCTTCCCCCTATACTCTGTATGTTGCCCCCAATGACCAACAACTGACGCTTTGAACTCTTTGTATCATCTTTATTTAAATATTCTCTAATAAACTTTTAAATCTGTTCTTATCAGTTTAATATCTGATATGTCTTCTATTTGAGGACTATATATTAAATTGATTTTTGGAACAGGGAGATGGAATAGGAGCTTGCTCCATCCACTCCATGCATTGACCTGGTATTGCAGTGCTTCCAGGAATAGTGCACCTCCCCTTGGGGAGACTATTGTGGTTCAAAAAATAGAATCAGTTGATTTATGATGAAATTGTCAAGTTATGGTTATAATTTTGCAAGTCTATACTTTTAAAAGTAGGAGGAATGAATAAGAGTCTATGAGGGAGATACTTTTTTTATACATATAATAGTGAAGGTCATATGTATATAAATAACTGCATTAATTATATAGACAGGGTGCATTTTGGTTTGTAAGCTCAAGTGAGGGCACTAGATGTGGTACTGCACCCAGCAGGGAAACGTCAATCCTGGCGGCATCCTGCAGGATTTCCTGGATGGTGTCCTCGGCGGTCTGCCGGACATAGAAGCCCGTCGGCGTCCCGAGGTGTTGGTACGCCTGCCCCTTGGCCAGGGGGACGACGGATTCACCCTGGATGAGGAAGTCCGTAGCCTGCACCGAGTTCTTCTTGCTGCAGTTGACATGGAGGGACGCGCACTTTTTGGCGTTAAAGTGGAGTCCCGTCCATTCTGCGACTCTCCCGATGGTGTTGAGCATGCCCTGGAGCCTCTCGGGGTCGTCCGCGATCAGGACTAGGTCATCTGCGTAGGCCAACACGTTCACTCTCTCGCCGTGTAGGTCGAAGCCGTCGGTGCCATTGGAGATTGCCCGCAGGAGCGGCTCCATGGCGAGGCTGAAGATGATCGGGCTGAGGGGGCAGCCCTGCTTCTCTGCTCCCTGGAGCTAAGATCAAAGTGTAGTGTCTGTTCTTATCAGTTTAATTCTGTTTAATAGACACTTGCACACCCCTGTCCTGATGATGGAATCTCCTGCGGCTATTTTTGAAAAGATTGATGCTGTCCTAGAGATTTATTCTTCTTCTGAGGCTGCTTTGCATACAGATACAGCTGATTTGCATATGCACTGTTCTGATGTTACTTTGGAGGAAAATTCTCCCTCTCTTTCTTCTACAGACACACTATCGCGGATAGCTGCTGCTCCTGCGCACTCCAGTGCCAGGAAAACCCAGCAGAAGCCTACTCCAAAGACCCGGGCCACCAGCAAGGATGGAAACACCAGAAGCCAGCGGAAGAAAACCCCATTGGACACCTCCTCTGAAAAAATAAGCAGCAGAAAACCAGCTCTTCGAGACCCCACTTCCAGGAGGAAGGAGGTGACTACAGCTTCCCTGAGGAGGGGCACCAGAAGAACCTCACCTGCTCCTCCGGTCCAGGATACTGAACACCGGCCTACTGCTCCTGAAACTGACGATGCTGGAGGAGTCCCTCCGAGGATCCAGGCCCAGGACGCTAATCGTCCCCCCGCTGGGAAGGATGCTGCCGGAGGAGCCCCCGCAACAACTGAGGACCAAGACGCTGCTCACAGCCCCACCTGGAGGAATGACCAGCAGCTGCAGGGAGCCTACCTGTCTATACACCTACCCTGGGAAGACTCGTCTGCGGAGCACCAGCAGCTGCAGAGAGACTACCCCCCGCTGCCGGAGGAGGAGACCCCCACTAACCAACTGCTGCCCGGGTCGAGTAAGTGCCCCACTACACCCCAGCCCCTGGCCCCCTGGGAGGACCCCCGCCCAGCCCCGCTACGGGGGGATCCCTGCCCTGAGCCGCTGCTGCGGGCGCTACCTGGGGATTCCCACGGCGTGGAGACGCCGAGGAGTCCCTGCCCCACGCGGCTGCTGCCCACGGGGAGTCTCCACCTTCCGCCCCAACGGTGCAGCGTGCGGCTGCTGCCCAAGCCGCCGGGGAATCCCGGCCCGACTCTCTGCCTGCCGCTGCTCGGGCGACCCGGGGGACCCTGCAGCGCGCCGCCGGGGTCGCCCGGCGGCTCCTGTCCCGCGGCCATATCGCCGCTCCCGGGGGGGCCCCGCGGCATGCCCCGGATGCCGGTCACCGAGCCGCCGGGGGACTCCTGCCCCGCTCCCCGGCCGCTGCCGCCGGAGCTGCCGGTGAACTCCGGCCCCGCGCCCGGGCTGCCTCTCTCTGGGCAGCCCGGCGAACCCCGTGGCGCGCTCCTGCCGCCGATGTTTAGGGTGCCAGGGGGCCATGCCCTGCGCCCCGGCTGTTCCCTCCCAAGCTGCCGGGAGACCCCGACCCCGCACCTCACCTGCTGCTGCCTGAGCAGCCCGGGGAGCCCCGTGGCGCGCCTCTGCAGCCGCCGCTCTGGTCCCCGGGGGACTCCTGTCCTGCGCCCAGACTGCCGCCTGAGCAGACTGAGGAGCCCCACCATGTGTTCCGGCCACTAACGCCTGTGCCGCTGGGGGATCCATGCCCCCGCCGCAGGTACAGCCCGGGGAGCCCTGCTATATGCTCTGGCCCCCGCACCTGGAGCGGCCCGGGGAGCTCTGCCCCGTGTCCCGAGTACCGCTGCCAGAGGAGCCCCGTGGCACACTCCTGCCGCCCCTGCTCTGGCCGCGGGGGGATCCCTGGCTGCCCTGCCCCGGGCCGCCCGGGGAGCCCTGCGGCGCGCCCTGGCCGCTGCTGCCTGGTCCGCCGGGGGACTCTCGTCCGGGACCCCTGCCGCCGCGACTCGCGGCGCCTGGGGAGCCCCTTGATGTTTTTCAGACATCAGAAGTGCGCCCCTCCACGACCACGCCGCTCCAGATCCCACAAGACCTCCCCGCCGCCCACCGGCCACCCCAACCGCCAAGAGACGCCTCCCCCGTCCTCCTGTGCTCGCCGATCACGCCCCCCGCACCCCAGCAGCTACGAGATGACTCCCCTGCTCCACTGCGGTCGCCGGACACACCTACTGCACCCCAGCACCTCACGCCGCCGAGGAGTAAATCCCCCTGACCCGCTACAGGACACCTGCACCCCCCAGGAACTCCAGCCGCCGGGGGGAATCCTCAATGCTCCTGAGACTCAGCTACCACCGAAGGATGCCGCCCCCCTCCCCAGCTGTGCACCAGAAAATGACCAGGAAGGCCCCAACGCCCCACAAGATGGCTGCTTCGCCCCAGACACCGTCTACCTCCAATACCCCCTCACTACAGATGCGCTCATCTGCCCCATCTGCCTGCCGCCTCGACGCTTTCATCTCCTCGGAGGGGTCACCAGACACCTGAAGAGGTGCCACGGCCAGTCCACCGCCTTCAGCTGTGCCCGCTGCAGCCGGCCCTTCGAGTGTCAGAGGAAATGCAAGGCGCACCAGGCCAGCTGTACGAAAGCCAGCAAAAAGACGACTCCGGTCCTCCGCCATCCTGTGCCCCAGCCTGCTGCTCCTGTGCCTAAAAGAAGCAGAGCGACCGTGCTGACCGCTGCCCAGAAGCCCACCCCAGCCCCCGAGCCAGCGGACCAGAACCCTGCCGCCGGAACGACAAATGCTGCAACGGGAAGCGTTGACCGAGCTCCTACCAACAGGGGTCCTGTCACCTCCTCCCAGGTCGCCCGGAAGATCTCCGAACTGAGGCACCTAAGTGCCCCCTCCAACCTACACGAACCCGCCCCAAGAAGGGCCAGTGCTCCACCACACGTGGCCATCCGAAACCCCACCCCTAGAGGCACCAATACTGGCTCCCGGCCCGCCCTCCGAGCTCCAGCCACAAGGGGCGCCAACGCAACTCCTCAGCCCACCCTGCGAACTCCACCTGGCCGGGGGACAGGGGCCACCCCCCAGACCGCCCCACGCACTGTTAACATCAGAGGCCCCACCGCTACGACCAGACCACAGCCCCAGACCCCCACCGTCAGAGAGTCCGACGCGGCCCCTACAGGCACCAGCCCACTCTCTGCCAACAGAAGACCACACACTCCCACAGCGACCTCCCGGGCGATGACCACACGAGAAAGACCGGACGCTGACGCTGCACCCGCCGAACCAAGCCGGGCTCCACCAACCAACAATGCCACTACTCCACCGACGGCTATGCCTCGGGGACCAACCGAAAGATCCCCCGAGCTGCAAGGGAGGATCAAACCGCGGCCAAACCGCGAACCCACTACCCGCGCAGACCGAGGAACCAGAGGACCGGCAGCCGACGATTAGGCCAGCCACGCCCTGGCAGGATGCCTGGATCGAGAAGCTCCGAGTGACAGCCTCGTTTGAAGAATTCGACCAGCTCATCAATGAGCTCACCTGCGAGCTCTCCACAGAGATCGTCTCCAAGAGGACGCCAAACCAGGAGGCCGCACGGCCTACCTCCAGAAGGCCCGCCCCAAACCGCGACGCCACCACCCGAGGAGCTGGACGAAGAAACTCCAGCCGCTGCTACGACTCGGCAGCAGCCTCCCAGATCCAGAAGCTGTACAGAACCAACCGCCTCAAGGCCATGAGAAAGGTCCTCGACGGTCCCTCATCCTACTGCACGATCCCGCCCGAGCGCCTATACCGCTACTTCCTGGAAGTATTCGCTGACAAGCCCAGGAACGACGTGCAGCGCCCAGAGTGCCTTCACCCACTGCCCCGCATCACCAATGCAGATGGCCTAGAGGCTGATTTCACGCCCAAAGAGGTGATGGCCAGGCTCTCCAGGACCAAAAACACTGCGCCCGGAAAAGACGGCATCCCCTACAGCCTCCTCAAAAAGCGGGACCCCGGCTGCCATGTGCTCTCCGGCATCTTTAACCTATGCCGGTGCTTTGGCCGGCCACCCACCTCCTGGAAGAAGGCCATGACGGTCCTGATCTACAAGAAGGGTGAGCGAGATGACCCCAGCAACTGGAGACCCATCTCCCTCTGCTCCACAATGTACAAGCTATACGCCAGCTGCCTGGCAGCCAGAATCACGGAGTGGGCGACGACTGGGAGAGCCATCAGCCCGGCCCAGAAGGGCTTCATGCCATCAGAGGGGTGCTATGAGCACAACTTCCTGCTCCAGACCGTCCTCCAGACGACCAGGAGGGCCCACAACCAGTGCGCAATAGCGTGGCTGGATCTGGCCAACGCCTTCGGGTCCATCCCCCACCATCACATCTTCAGCACCCTACGGGAGTTCGGGATGCCAGATACCTTTCTCCGCCTGATCCAGGAACTCTACAAGGGCTGCAGCACCACCATCCGTTCGGTAGAAGGCGAAACCGCCGAGATCCCGATCCGCAGCGGCGTGAAGCAGGGCTGCCCCCTCAGCCCGATCATCTTCAGCCTCGCCATGGAGCCGCTCCTGCGGGCAATCTCCGACGGCACCGACGGCTTCGACCTACACGGCGAGAGAGTGAATGTGTTGGCCTACGCAGATGACCTAGTCCTGATCGCGGACGACCCCGAGAGGCTCCAGGGCATGCTCAACACCATCGGGAGAGTCGCAGAATGGACGGGACTCCGCTTTAACGCCAAAAAGTGCGCGTCCCTCCACGTCAACTGCAGCAAGAAGAACTCGGTGCAGGCTACGGACTTCCTCATCCAGGGTGAATCCGTCGTCCCCCTGGCCGAGGGGCAGGCGTACCAACACCTCGGCACGCCGACGGGCTTCCGTGTCCGGCAGACTCCCGAGGACACCATCCAGGAAATCCTGCAGGACGCCGCCAGGATCGACGTTTCCCTGCTGGGTGCAGTACCACATCTAGTGCCCTCACTTGAGCTTACAAACCAATAGTAATCAATTAAGGTGGATCTTCGATCGCCCCGATCACTGCTGGTATTTAGGCGGAGGGAGCTGGGGCAGCAAGTGGGGAGAGAGGGGGCGGCACACAGGGGAACTCCCCGCCCCACCTCCTCCCCGAGCACGCCGTAGCTGCTTCACTTCTCCCGCCTTCCAGGCTTGTGGCGCCTAACCTGATTGGCTGGGGCGGAGGGGGAGGCACCTCAGGGCGGAGAGCTGCCGCAGGGAGGCGCAAGGTGGAAGTTTTGCCTAGGGCACGAAACATCCTTGCACCGGTCCTGCATGCATCTGGTGAAGTGAGTTATAGCCCACAAAAGCTTATGCCAAAATAAATGTGTTAGTCTTTAAGGTGCCACAAGGACTCCTCGTTGTTTCTCCTATGAAAGGCTGTTTTGTGGCAATTGATTTATCCCAGGCAGGTACTCACACTTACAGCGCTGCAGGTGGACTGCCTCAGCATTTAGTGAAGACGCTACCTATGCCACTGAACCCCATCAGCGTAGATGCTGCCCCTCCCCAAGAGGCAGTAGCTATGTCCATAGGAGAAACCAGTCCACCCAGAGGGGCCTAGGTCAATATAACGTGTCGCCCAGGGAATGCATTTTATACCAACATAGGTTGGTAGCCTGGACCAGGGGTCAGTGAGAGAGTTGATTCCCCCTCCCTTGCAGTTTTTTTGTTTTTTTCCACCAAGCTTTGATATCACAACCAGCAGGTGGTGCCAAAGCTCCACAGCCCCAACAGTAGAGAGAGGAAGCTGCCGCAAGAAAGGGAGCTCTGGACACTGAGCAAAGCTGGCTGCTGGGACCCACAAATCTGCAGTCTAAGGGCTTGTCTACATGGGGGAATTGACTGACCTCCTATAAGATTAACCACTGCATTGTAACTATTCCAGTATAATCCCCCCACATGGACACTCTATTCCAAATAAAAGCAATTTTATTCCCCAAAATTACTACTCTGCTGCCAAAGCTATTCCACTATAGCCATGGCAGGAACTATTCCCATGTAGACAAGCACCTAAATCTGCAGGGATCCCACTTGACAGAGTCGATAGCTTTGGCATGTTCATTGGTGCCACATTGGAAGAAATGGCTGAGGGCAGTGTTGTATTCTGTCTTGCCAGCCTCCAAGCCTGCACACTACCATAGCCCAACACATTATTTGGCTCCGTACAGGGGCAAATGGATGAAATTATATGGCCTGTGTTACACAGGCAGTCAGATCAAATGATCTTAAAATCTAGGAATCCGTTGCTGCAGCTTTACCTAGTCTGAGAGGCAGCGAAAGGAAGGGAGGGAAAGGAAGAGAAAGGCAAAGGAACCTTTGAGATGACAGCCCCTCCCCGATAAATGGCACATGTTCAATACTTAAAATATCAAACTGGGAACTCCCAGGGTCTTAACAGACTCTTGTCTCTTCTCCACAGAACTAGAGCAGACCTGCCCCTCAGAAACTCTTCCCCTCCCAGAGTCAGTTGGGAACAAGGAGCTCTGTGGCACCAGGGATTCAAGTTCTACAACAAAGACTAAGGACAGGAAAGAGGTAGAAGAGCAGAGTTAGGGGTCTGGAGTCTTTATTATTATTATTATTATTTTATTTATTAATAGCACAGTAGCACCTGGGAACCCAGTTGAGGTTACGGATCCTGTAAGGTGCCAAGAGCCCCACAAACCTGATATTCTCTGAACTCCAAAACCCATTGGGTGCCACCTCACCCCTCCCCTTTGGACAAGCAAGTACCTGCAGAGGATAGTGTCTGCCAATGCTTGGAACCCTACAGACAACTATATAGAGGAGACTCACGGATCACCACACTTACCTTCACAGACCCAGTAATCACCTCTATACACTCTGAGGAGAAAGTCCAGGACAGGCACCTTAACACGCTCAAAACTGCCTTCGCCAAAGGGGAATACACCACCAGAGAAGTACATCACATCATGGAATGGGCCACCCAAATACACCAAGGAAATGTGCTTCAATGCAGAAATAAAACTTCAGCGACCGCACACCCTTAGTTGTCACCTACTACCCTATACTGCACTACAACCCATATGGGGTATCAAACAATTAAAACCCATACTTGATAGGAACTCCATCCTGAAATAAGTCTTTCCTGAACCCCCACTTCTGGCCTTCAAAACAACCCCTAATCTCTCCAACTCATCATCAGGAGCAAGCTCCCCACAGACTAGGACACCAACTCACAGCAGCACCAGACAAAACCTGCAGACACATCTCCACAACCTGAAGACATCTCCACTGCTACAACGATCAACACAACACACCTTTCAAGGTCCATGGATCCTACACATGCCAATCACAACACATGGTTTACCTCATCCAGTGCACTAAATGCCCCAATAACAACTATGTGGGTGAAACCAGAGAATCACTTTGCTCAAAAATGAACAGGAAAATGATAAGACATGACCACCACATCATTTGTGGGTGAGCACTTCTCACAGACCAATTATTCTTGTATGTGATCTATCAGCCCTCGTCCTCAAAGGAAACCTGCACAACATTTTCAAAAAGATGGGCCTGGGAGTTTAAATTCATAACTTCGCTAGACACTAAAAATCCTGGACTGAATAAAGATACTGGGTTTATGGTTTATTTACAACAATCTGTAAACCACTAACAACCTCTCCCAACTGCTTTCTCCTCCACCCCTTTAGTTTCTTCCCTGTGACTGGAGGAGTGTTAACAGGCCACTTCACCTTGAGTGGTCCCTTGAAATGTGTTAACTACACTTAACAATCTGTTCCACCCTGTACTTAGCATGCAGTGAAACTCTGAGGCTTTGTCTACACTGGAACTCGTCTTTCAGAGATGTTAAAAACAAAAAAAAAACCCAAAAAAACCCCATAACACACACACACTCCTGAAAAACAAAAGTTTAACTATGAAAAGTGCCTGTGTGAACAGCACTTTGTGTGCAGGAGCTGCTGCGGCTCCTTGGGGGTGGAATTGTTTTGTCTGCAGGATGCTACACTAGTGCCTTTTAGTGGCAGGTCTGTAGTGGGTTTTTCACATCCCTGAGCACCACAGTTATACTGACATAAGTCTGCAGTGTACACCTGGCCTTACTCGTGTTTACTTTTGCCAATGCAACTCACATGAAATACACTGTTGGCACTAACGATTTATTCTTGGCACACTTCTCTCTGCCCACTCCTCCCCCCCAAAAGGAAACCTAACTCGCCCAAAAGAAGGGGTAAAATTAGCTTTAAATGAGACAGGCACACATGAGCTGAGCTAAACAAACAAACCAACCAAACGGGAGGGATAGCTCAGTGGTTTAAGCATTGGCCTGCTAAACCCAGGGTTGTGAGCTCAATCCTTGAGGGGGCCATTTGGGGAACTGGGGTAAAAATCTGGGGATTGGCCCTGCAGGGGGTTGGACTAGATGACCTCCTCAGGTCCCTTCCAACCCTATAAAAAATATATATATATACACACACCTCACCAACTGCAGACAGAATATTCCCCTTTTCCACACTCTGTGGGGACTCACCAGGATCATCATCTTTCAGAGCTCCTGCCTCTACTCCCCTGCTGCCAAAGACTGAATTACCTCAGCCACAGGGAAAACCCAACTTAAATAGTACCCCAGGCACCTCCCCTTTCCCCACCATCTCTTGGAGGCCACAAGAGCCATAAAATAGAGGTAGCAGGAACATACCAGCTCATTTCCAGGACAACACCAATAGGAGGAAGAACTGGGACCTTTGTATCCTTGGGTATTTTATGCCTGTATCAGAGGGGTAGCCGTGTTAGTCTGGATCTGTAAAAGCAGCAAAGAGTCCTGTGGCACCTTATAGACTAACAGATGTATTGGAGCATGAACATTCATGCATCCGACAAAGTGGGTATTCACCCACAAAAGCTAGTGCTCCAATACATTTTTTAGTCTATAAGGTGCCACAGGACTCTTTGCTGCTTTTATGCCAGTAGTTAAGCAGAACAGGTCCTGGCTATGGATCTGAAGACTCTGGATTTCAATCATACTATGATCCATGTGCAACTGACAAAATATGCACATATATAAAAGTTAGTGGGAGGGCCCTGGTGTAACTGCTGGCTTCATTTTAAGTAGGCGAAAAGGAAGGTCTAGTAGGTAGGATACGGACTGAGCCTAGGAAGTCATGGGTTCTATTCCTAGCTCAACCACAAAGGCCTAGATTTGACCTCAATGGTATTTAGATGCTTAACTCCCACTGATTTCAATGGGAGTTAAATGCCCAAATACCTTTAAGAATCTGGACCAAGTTCCCTAGGTGAACCCTGGCCTAGTCATTTAATTTCCCAGGCTCCCTATCAGCTAAGAATAACACTTCCCTACTTCACAAGCATTGCATGGGTAGAATCCCTTAATAAGCAGGAGGTGCTCAGAGATTGCGGGGATGGGGGCCAGAGAAGTATCTAGGCTGATTGAGGTTTACCTGGATTCCTTATGGCAGTCCCAGGACTACAGACAACCCCAGATCTGTGATCAGGTAACAGGGTTTATTTCCTTATTCGCCTTCACAGCTGAAGGAAAACAGGAATTCTGAGCCCCTAAGGTCACCCCGGAGTCAGTCCTGGCCTCACCGATCTCTCCATGGCACTGGCGGCAGCACTTCAGCCTGGCCACTCAGCAGCCTGGCAGGAGCGGCTCCCCCGCCGGCGTAGTGAAGCCACCCCCCGAGCAATGCCAGCAGAGATGATGCACCGTGGGCGGCGGGAGAACGGGCGGGGGCGGGTGCCCCCCCCCCGAGATTTCTGCTGGGGTTTGCTGGCATCGCTTGGTCACATCCCCTCACCCCTGCCTGCAGCACCGCCGAGCCTTCGAGCTGCGCTCCCCACCCCTAGGAACACAGTGGGGAGCTGCAGGGAGGGGCCGCTGCTTTCCGGGGAGAGAGACTGCGGGAGGCGGGGGGAGCCTGCGAGACTTGAGCAGTTCCAAGGGCAGCCAAACTTTTCCATTGTGCCCCCCCGGTTCGGGCAGCAGGTAGCGAGGAGAGCCCCGCCTGGCTGGACGAAAATCGCCGCGCGCTGTGCAAGCCCCACCGCTTGTCCCCCCCCCGCCCCCGTTGGTCCAATGGAAGCTATGACCTCACCCACCTCTGCGCTGAAGGGAGAATTCAAAGGGCTCCCTCAGGGCAGAGCCTCAGGCCGGGACCCCGTGGCTGGGCTCTGTCCCTGCAGCGCAGAGCGCGTCTCCCTCTGGGGACGGAGGCGTCGGGTCAGCCAGAGCCCCGCCAGCCCCACGCTGCGGAGAGGGGGTCAGAGGGAGGGGGGCCTGGGCTCAGCCACCTGAGAGGGGACGGGGGGGTCAGAGGGAGGGGGGCCTGGGCTCAGCCACCTGAGAGGGGGTCAGAGGGAGGGGGGCCTGGGCTCAGCCACCTGAGAGGGGACAGGGGGGTCAGAGGGAGGGGGGTCTGGGCTCAGCCACCTGAGAAGGGACAGGGGGGTCAGAGGGAGGGGGGCCTGGGCTCAGCCACCTGAGAGGGGGTCAGAGGGAGGGGGGCCTGGGCTCAGCCACCTGAGAGGAGACAGGGGGGTCAGAGGGAGGGGGGTATGGGCTCAGCCACCTGAGAGGGGACAGGGGGGTCAGAGGGAGGGGGGCCTGGGCTCAGCCACCTGAGAGGGGACAGGGGGGTCAGAGGGAGGGGGGTCTGGGCTCAGCCACCTGAGAAGGGACAGGGGGGTCAGAGGGAGGGGGGCCTGGGCTCAGCCACCTGAGAGGGGACAGGGGGGTCAGAGGGAGGGGGGCCTGGGCTCAGCCACCTGAGAGGGCGCCGGTGAGGGTCAGAGGGAGGGGGGCCTGGGCTCAGCCACCTGAGAGGGGACGGGGGGGGGAGTCAGAGGGAGGGTGGCCAGGGGCTCAGCCACCTGAGAGGGGATGGGGGGGTCAGAGGGAGGGGGCCTGGGCTCAGCCACCTGAGAGGGGGCTGGGGGGGGAGGGTCAGAGGAAGGGTGGCCAGGGGCTCAGCCACCTGAGAGGGGATGGGGGGGTCAGAAGGAGGGGGGCCTGGGCTCAGCCACCTGAGAGGGGGCCGGGGGGAGGGTCAGAGGGAGGGTGGCCAGGGGCTCAGCCTCCTGAGAGGGGACGGGGGGTCAGAGGGAGGGGGGCCTGGGCTCAGCCACTTGAGAGGGGACGGGGGGGTCAGAGGGAGGGGGGCCTGGGCTCAGCCACCTGAGAGGGGGCCGGTGAGGGTCAGAGGGAGGGGGACCTGGGCTCAGCCACCTGAGAGGGGACGGGGGGGGAGTCAGAGGGAGGGTGGCCAGGGGCTCAGCCACCTGAGAGGGGATGGGGGGGTCAGAGGGAGGGGGCCTGGGCTCAGCCACCTGAGAGGGGGCTGGGGGGGAGGGTCAGAGGAAGGGTGGCCAGGGGCTCAGCCACCTGAGAGGGGATGAGGGGGTCAGAAGGAGGGGGGCCTGGGCTCAGCCACCTGAGAGGGGGCCGGGGGGAGGGTCAGAGGGAGGGTGGCCAGGGGCTCAGCCTCCTGAGAGGGGACGGGGGGGTCAGAGGGAGGGGGGCCTGGGCTCAGCCACTTGAGAGGGGACGGGGGGGTCAGAGGGAGGGGGCCTGGGCTCAGCCACCTGAGAGGGGACAGGGGGGTCAGAGGGAGGGGGGCCTGGGCTCAGCCACTTGAGAGGGGACGGGGGGGTCAGAGGGAGGGGGGCCTGGGCTCAGCCATTTGAGAGGGGGCAGGGGGGTCAGAGGGAGGGGGGCCTGGGCTCAGCCACTTGAGAGGGGGCAGGGGGGTCAGAGGGAGGGTAGCCTGGGCTCAGCCGCTCGGGGGAGAGGATCTACTAGGGCTGCGCTTCCCTCGCCAGGTGGCTGTAATGAGCCACCGTGACCACTCGGTGGCAGCAAAGGGACAATAGAGACCCCTGTTTCGGGAGCTGCATAGGAGATATTGGTGGGCACCAGGTTGCTCTATGCAGGGTGATCCTCTATATAGGAAAAACTAAGGACCCCACCCTCCCTCTGCGGGGAGCAGTGGGACTCTGCGTGGGGACTACAGGTACTAGTGTGTAGGGACTGGGGCGGGGGCAAAGCATATGGGGAAAGTGGATCCTTCAGGCCTAGTTATACTGTCAGATAGGAGTCTGAGCAGGGTCATCTGCACGTGCACAGGGATGGTGGGACTAGGGTGGGTGGGAATCCATCTAGGGGACAGGGGAAGGTACCTCTCCCTAGGGTCAACATAAGAGGTCCTTGCATAGGACAAGAGGCCATGATTCATTGTTTATTTTCCCCCAATCTATCTCTCACCCAGAGTCCAGTCTCCTTCTGCTGCCATGCAGCATCATTTCCTGCACTGTCCAGCCTCCAGCCAAGGGGCTCAGAACATCCTGGCTTCTTTCTGCACCATGCAGGAGAATTTCTCTTTCTTGGGCCAGCACCGCCGCTTGGGCTCTGCCCTGTCTGGGGGAACTGTGGTCACTGCCCCACAGAGCTCAACACCCCACTGGAACACGATTAATGCAGCCAGAGAATAACCATCAAGGCAGGGAGAGAACCGGGATTCTGTGCACAATGGTGGGATCATAAATCTGCAGGTACTTTGGAAGTAATAAGATAGTGGCACTGATGTCTGGGGAGCCAGGCACATTTCCTGAGCTCCCTCCTTCCACACTGTTCATCACTTCTGTTGGTATCATCAAGTGACTGCAAGCTCAAAGGTTCCAAGCCAGCAGATATTACAAGCTACTCCATTCAAGGTGTATCTGGACATTATTTCCACACTGCCTTTCAGTATTTAACTTCTTGTTTAAGAGTCTGGGACAATGTACACTCCAGGAAAGAATCAACTGGACAAATTCATTAAATTGGACACTGGAGTTATACTAGGACAAAACTGCACAGTCACCACTGAACTGAACTAACCTGATCAAGCAAAACTAGAACCTTTCACAAGAGTTAGTAGAAGAGCAGTTTGCTGCTATTTCTGTAAAAAAGCCAAAGTAGCTATTTAAAAATAAATCAGTTCAATTTGGTCCTGTAAATAGTCACCATTTTTTACAGTTCTGTCTAGAAACACAAAACCAGACATAATTCTACTTGACAGCAATTTTGCGTTTTCGCTGCAAGAGCCCCTCGGCATAAAACTACCTTTGAAGTCACAGGGCATTCAGGCCCATGATACTTTTGCACTTGAGACTCCCCAGGGCTTTAATGAGAGCCTTGGTGGCAGAAGGAAAGTTAACTATATAATTATTCAATCTATTTAACAGAATTAGGCCCAAATGAAAGCTCTAGTTTTAATTAAATGATAGAAAACAGTCATACACACTCCCCCTCACTGTGATTGCTCCATAGAGACCAATCACTAAGGGACCCCTTCTGCCAGGTGTTGTCAGTAGCAGCAAGGACCTGGTTGAAATATCTAGAGGTTCCTCTTGAAATTAACAAACACACTGGCTCAAATTCCCACCAAGAAGCCTGGAGAAAACTAAATCCTCCTCCTTAGGCACCCTTAACAGGCAAATTTTCTCTCAGAAGACCTCAGTAACTGTCTATGAAACAAAGAAAACGTACAAGAGAAAAATGAACAGCATTAATATGGGAAACAATAAATCAACTGCATGGTGAAAGAATACTAAGCAAAACCCCTGCTTCCACAGTACCTTAGGCAATGTCCTTTACCTCAGTTTCCCCACCTGCAGATCTGGCAGTCCTATGAACAAATATTCCTTTTGCACACCACTTCCCTCTTTTCCCTCCTGCTGTCCTCCACTCATGGTTTGCAGTCAGAAGTTAATTCTGTTCCCAGGACAGCATCTCTCACAGCCACTGCTGTCTTCAGCCACAATATAAAAGTTGAGTTCTGAGGCTCTATTACATAACCCAGCTCTCAGTGATTCCAGGTCCAGTAGCTGCAAGGTAGGAAAACACTCGCTATGGAGTACACTCAGCTATATTATTATACTATCCAGCCTTAGCAGAGAAAGGCTCAAGCAATCTGCACGAAGCCAGCCCTTATGACGACATTGGGCTGTTAACCTTGTATCTACGGTAGAACCTCATAGTTACGAACACCAAACTGATCAGTCAACTATACACCGCATTTGGAACCAGAAGTATGCAATCAAGCAGCAGTGGGGAGGGGCCCCCCCGCGGGAAATAGTAAATACAGTATAGTGGTACTGTGTTAAACGTAAACAACTAAAAATAAGAGGGAAAGTTTACAAAAAGATTTTACAAGGTAAGAAAGCTCTTTCAGTGCTTGTTTCATTTAAATTAAGATGGTTAAAAGCAGAATCTTCTCCTTAGTAAAGTTTCAAAGCTGTATTAAATCAATGTTCAGTTGTAAACTTTTGAAAGAACACCCATCACATTTTGTTCAGTGTTATGAACACTTCAGAGTTAGGAACAACCTTCATTTCCCGAGGCACATTTGTAACTTTGAGGTTCTACTGTATTGAGTTCCTCGGACCAGTGGCAGGCCTCCCTCCAGACTAAGGGAAGGAGTCACTGAACCCAGGGGTCAAATAAATACAGTGGGCAACAAAAAACAGGAATGGGAGTGAGGTCATAGGGTCAAAAGCAGGGATCCAGAAGGGAACTGTCATCCCTGTGAATTGCAAATTTACATTGACCCATATGGCACATATCATTTTCTTCCCTTTCTCAGGCAATGACTATCTGTATTCAAGGGCCTGATCTCATACATCTGACACAATCAAGGCCCTTGAGCCAAGACTTGTTGGTCGAAAGGAGAATTGGACATACTGCATTTCACAAAGCGCAGACAGAAGAATGCCCAGCCAAATTCCTCCCCTTCCCATTCCTGCTAGCAGAGCAGAGCTCGCCAGAGCCAGAAAGGCACATATTTTGCATGCTGATACCTGTTACAGATGTTTGTTCCTATCGCCTGAATCTATCACCTTGTGGCACATCCCCATCATTGACCCAAGAGTCAGGTTCAGTTTCCACATCCTGATCATGTGATGTGTTGGAGGATCCCTCACACCTGTTCCTGGGCTGCATGGGATATGAATGGAGATCTGCCTCTGAGGAAATTAGAATCCAAGTATTTCTGAGGGGCTGGTCTGCTCTACCTCAGCGGAGAAGAGACAGACCCAGTGTTAAGATTCTGGGGATTCCCAGTTAAATTACTTAAGTGCTGAAAATGTGCCATTTATTAGGGAGGGGTTGTCATCTCAAATGTTCCTTTGCCACCTCCCTTCCTTTCTCTAGGCAAAGCTGCAACAATGGCTTCCTAGACTTTAAGGGCAGCGGGGACAATGGGATCATTTGATCTGACCGCCTGTGTAACACAGGCCATAGAATTTCATCCATTTGCCCCTGTATGGAGCCAAATAATGTATGCGGGACTAAGTCTATCTTCCAGAGAGGCCTGCAGACTTGAAGACATCCAGAGATGGAGAATCCACCACTGGCCTCGGTAGTTTGTTCCAATAAAGCACCAATGAACATATCAAAGATCTCACCCCCATCAACTTGGATCATTGTATATCTAGGGGAGCTTCAGGGCCTGTCTACATCGGGAAACTGACCAGCACAGCTATAGGAGAAGAACTTTGGAAGCAGAGGAATAGAACTGATTTTATTTAGATTGGGTGGGGTGTTATACTGAAATAGCTACAGCACGATAAAAAGGTCCCTTAGGTTATGTGCTAACTACTTATGCTAAACTCTCTGTTCAATCTCATATTTTCCTGTGACACCAAGTACCTTTCCCAGGCTATGTCTACACTAGCACTTTTGTTGGTAAAACTTGTGTCGGTCAGGGTGTGAAATAAACACATGCCTGACTGACTTAAGTTTCACGGACAGAAGCACCGGTCTGGACAGCACTATGTCGATGGAAGATGCTCTCCTGTTGACATAGCTACCGCCACTCATGGGATGGTTTTATTATGCTGATGGGAGAGAGCTCTCCCGCCAGTATACAGCAGCTACACGGGAGACCTTACAGCGGCGCAGCTGGAGTTGTACAGCTGTAAGGTCTGCAGTGAAGACATAGCCCCACACCAGGGGAAGAGCTCTGTATAGCTGGAAAGCTTGTTTCTTTCACCAACAAGTTGGTCCACTAAAATATATCACTGCACTCACCTGTGTCTCTCTAAGGCCCTTCAGTGTGGCGAGAAGTAGTTAACCAGCCTACTGAAAGTACTCACAGCACAGAGTGGACTCCCACATTCTTACTTTAATCAGCTTTTAAAAAATAAGCCAGTACCAGACAAAGAAGTTCATTTGTATCCACACAAATAAAAGTACACCACCAGCATAGAGCAATGTTTTCCCCAAAGATAAAGGAAGACTTTCATGCCACAGAGGAAAAATGGTTGCTGTGTCTATCACCGCATGCTGCATACCCCTGCTTTCTCAAAGGCACCATAAATGGCAGTCTGACTCAAACACTTCTGCTTGTGTTAATGGGTATGTGTTCCTCACTAAAGCTACCATAGAACTTGGCTTGTGAATTCCCTGAAGGCAGGGGCTGGACTGCATCTTATGCTTCAGTGCCGTAACATTCTGAAGCAAACTGAGTCCTCTGGGGTACTGCAAAAAAATGTTATTAATTAACAAATACTGCTTATGTCCGTGTCCAGAGTAGCATAGTGCTTTAAGACATGTGTAATAGCTAGTGTAGTACAGGTAGACCTGCTGGTTACCTCTTAGCTCTGGGGTCTTATGCTAACATTCTCCCTTCTATTGATCTTTTGGGGTTCTCTCTTGACACACTGTTGTCCTACGTATCCTCACTAGCTCTTTCTTCCATACTATTCCTGCCTTCCTTTGTTGTTGCTATTGCAATTGAAAATGCTGCCCTCTTTGGAAGGAGAAAAGATCATATTCAGTATTTTCCCACAGTTCAGCATTCCGAGGCACAGAACTTGGGTACCTTGCCTTGGTCTAGACCAGGGTAGGCAACCTGTAGCACACATGCCAAGGCGGCATTCGAGCGGATTTTCAGTGGCACTCACACTGCCCGGGTCCTGGCCCCCGGTCCAAGGGGCTCTGCATTTTAATTTAATTTTAAATTAAGTTTCTTAAACATTTTAAAAACCTTATTTACTTTACATACAACAATAGTTTAGTTATACATTATAGACTTATAGAAAAATCTTCTAAAAACGTTAAAACGTATTACTGGCACGAGAAACCTTACATTAGACTCGGCACACCACTTCTGAAAGGTTGCTGACCCCCGATCTAGACACTTTTTCCGTTTGCAAATGCTTCTTAGGCAACACATATGATTTGCACTAGTTCAGAAAGGGGGTTGTGTTTTGTGTGACACTCCAGCTTGCTGCAAATTTACAGGATTCGATGATTCATGCATTGCAGATGCTTCTCTGAGGCCTTGTCTTCACATGGGAATACAAAGTGTGTTCCTACCATGAACTAACACAAAATAAAGTCCTAGTGAAGATAAGACAAGTGTAGTTTTAACATGTTATCAAATCAAGATAAACTCTTGGGTTGGGATTACCTGCGACTGCTAACGCATGTGAAAACTACAAACTGCCTTGTCCTCACTGGGATTTTACCAGGTCAGCTAGCATGTAATAAAAGCACACCTATTTTCCCTAGTGTGGATGCTCTTTAAGAACTAAATTAATAAGAAACTGTTAAGAAAAGCCATGTCAAATGAAAACAGCTCCTGTGAGGTTTATCGTCTATCGTTGGGTATCCTGAAGTTTTGCCATTTAAGAGAGCAAGACCAAGTAAATTACCTTTCTTTTGCCAACTATTTATTCTATTTCAGGGCATTTCTATGCACCATGAGGTGCCATCAAAAGCTACTGGGTGCCTACACAATTGTTGATTCTTCGGTATTTTGCCTTAGGTGCTATATACATACTGCAGTAACTCACCTTGTACTTTCATACTGGGCCAGAATACGGTATCTCTTGCATGTTGTACATAAAAGCCCCAAGGATTTTGTTTAAAAGGCTCTGCCTCATGCTCTGTACAACAAAATCTGCCTTATTTTCTTCCCTAATTTCACTGTAAATTTGGATTCATTTTTTAGTTCCTTTGACTCACTGTGTAACTGAACTTTTAAGTCACTTTCCCAGCCTGTGCTTTGGTGTCCCCCTTTGTAAGATGAAGAGCTGCTGTGGGTCACTAGCCTAGGACTTGAGAGACCCAGATGAAATTCCGTGCTCCAGCAGAGACTTCCTCTGTCATCCTGGGCAAGTCACATAGCTTCCCTGTGCCTCCCTTCACCATCTGGCCAATGGGGATAACAGCCCTGCCCTTCCTCTCAGGGATGTTGTGAAGATAAATACATTAAGAGATTGCGGGGGGCTCATATCATTGGAATGGGGATCCACCAATACTGAAGACAGGACCTAGATCCTGTTCCATCTTACGGAGCCTGACTGATACCAGAATGTTTATAGAGGGCCTTGCGATGACTGGATGACAAGTCCATAAGACCGGCCATACTGGGTCAGACCAATGATACATCTAGTCCAGTGTCCTGTCTTCAACAGCGGCCAATGCCAGGTGCCCCAGAGGGAATTAATAGAACAGGTAATCATCAAGTGATCACCCCTGTCGCCCATGCCCAGCTTCTGGCAAGCAGACGCGAGGGACACCATCCCATCCTGGTTAATAGCCATCGATGGACTTCCTCCATTAATTTATCCAGTTGTTTTTTGAACCCTGTTATATTCTTGACGTTCACAACATTCTCTGGCAGAGTTCCACAGGCTGACTGTGTGTGTTTGTGAAGAAATACTTCCTTTTGTTTGTTTTAAACTTGCTGCCTATTAATATCATTTGGTGAACCCTAGTTCTTGTATTATGAGAAGGAGTAAATAATACTTCCTTATTCACCTTCTCCACACCAGTCATGATTTGAGAGACCTCTATCATATTTCCCCCTTAGTCATCTCTGTTCCGACCTGAAAAGTCCGTCTTAATCATCTCTCCTCATATGGAAGCTGTTCCATACCTCTCATCATTTTTGTTGCCATTTTCTGTACCTTGTCCATTTCTAATGTATCTTTTTTGAGATGGGGCAACCACATCTGCATACAGGATTCAAGATGTGCACGTACCATGGATTTATATAGTGGCATGATGATATTTTCAGTCTTATCTATCCCTTTCCTAATGATTCCCACATTCTGTTTTCTTTTTCGACAGCCGCTGCACATTGAGTGGATGTTTTCAGAGAACTCTCCACAATGACCCCAAGATCTCTTTCTTGAGTGGTAACAGCTAATTTAGACTCCATGATTTTGTATGTGTAGCTGGGATTATGTTTGCCAATGTGCCTTACTTTGCATTTATCAATATAGAATTGCATCTGTAATTTTGTTACCCAGTTGTGTGAGATCCCTTTGTAACTCTTTGTAGTCTGCTTTGGACTTAACTATCTTGAATAGTTTTGTATCATCTGCAAATTTTGCCCCGCATGGTTTACCCCTTTTTCCAGATAATTTATTAATATGTTGAACAGTACTGGTCCCAGTACAGATCCCTGGCGGACACCACTATATACCTCTCTCCATCCTGAAAACTGACCATTTGTTTCTACCCTTTGTTTCCTATCTTTTAACCAGTTATTTATCCATGAGAGGACCTTATCTCTTATCCCATGACACCTTACTTTGCTTAAGAGCCTTTGGTGAGGGACCTTGTCAAAGGCTTTCTGAAAATCTAAGTACACTATATCCACTGGATCACCCTTGTCCACATGCTTGTTGACCCCCTCCAATCATTCTATGAGATGGGTGAGGCATGATTTCCCTTTACAAATCATGTTCATCTATGCGTCTGATAATTCTGATCTTTACTATAGTTTCAACCAATTTGTTTGATACTGAAGTCAGGCTTACTGGCCTCTGGAGCCTTTTCTAAAAATTGGCATCACATGAGCCACTGTCTGGTCACGTAGTACAGAAGCTGATTTAAGTGATAGGTTACATACCACATACTATCTGGTTCCAGTGACTTATTACTGTTTATCAATTTGTTTCAAAACCTCCTATAATGACACCTCAGTCTGGGAGTGTCATAAACAGATAGCTAAGGGTTAATGTCTCTTTCACCTGAAGCACCTGACCAGAGGACCAATCAGGAAACCGGATTTTTTCAACTCTGGGTGGAGGAAAAAAGTTGTGTCTGAGTCTTTGTCTGTCTGCCTGCTTTTCTCTTAGCTTTGAGAAGTGATTTCTGTTTTCTAATCTTCTGTTTCCAGTTGTAAGTACGGAAATGTCAGATAGAATTTATATGTTTCTTTTGTATTTACATGAATATAGTTGCTGGAGTGCTTTGGATTGTATTCTTTTTGAATAAGGCTGTTTATTCAATATTCTTTTAAGCAATTGACCCTGTATTTGTCACCTTAATACAGAGAGACCATTTGTATGTATTTTTCTTTCTTTCTTATATAAAGCTTTCTTTTAAGACCTGTTGGAGTTTTCTTTACTGGGAAACTTCATGGAAATTGAGTCTGTACTCACCAGGGAATTGGTGGGAGGAAGAAGTCAGAGGGAGATCTGTGTGTGTTAGATTTATTCGCCTGACTTTGCATTCCCTCTGGGTGAAGAGGGAAGTAATTCTGTTATCCAGGACTGGGGAACGGGGGGGGGGGGAGTCCCTCTGTTTAGATTCACAGAGCTTGTGTCTGTGTATCTCTCCAGGAGCACCTGGAGGGGGGAGAAGGGAAAAGGTTTATTTCCCTTTGTTGTGAGACTCAAGGGATTTGGGTCTTGGGGTCCCCAGGGAAGGTTTTCGGGGGGACCAGAGTGCCCCAAAAAACTCTAATTTTTTGGGTGGTGGCAGCATTACCAGGTCCAAGCTGGTAACTAAGCTTGGAGGGTTTCATGCTAACCCCCATATTTTGGACGCTAAGGTCCAAATCTGGGACTAAGGTTATCTGACATGGTGGCAGTGGTGGGATAGACAGAAGCCAGTAGGAATATTAGATTTTTCTTTTCTCTGCTAGGGGCTTTTTAGCAGAGAGAAACAGTTTGGTTTTAAAAAGGAACCAGAGAGAATTTTTTCTTCTGCTCTCTCTGGCAGTTTGTGGCTTGCATATTAAGCAAGAAACCATTAAGCTGTGACAAAGAGTCTTTTGTCACACAATAGCACTCCCATTAGGAGGCAAATACCAGCACTATATACATGCAAATAAAGTGGTTTTTCTGGTTTACTTAACATTGAAAAGATTAGCTAAAGAAAAAAAGGGAAAAGGCACTGTTGCTAGGCAGACCCCAGGAGGCAACAGAGCCTGCAGTTCAGAAGATAAACACTGGAGGGCAGCCCAACACAAAAAAACAGGAACCATGCCTACCACAAAAAAAATGAAAGCCAAGAACAAATCAAAGAAGCTGAACACAGGCGAGAACTGGAAAAAAGACTACAAGACATGGAGCTGAGGGAAAGAGAAAAAGAGGCTACCCACAGGAGAGAGTTGGAACTCCTAAGAGAAACCCACCGACAGGCCATGGAATTAGAAAAGGCTAAGCAAAACACAGCCAACCCTAGCAACCCTGCGCCAATGATTGTTCCACAGCACAGAAAATTTCCCACCTACAAGGCAGGTGATGACACCGAGGCCTTCTTGGAAAATTTTGAAAGAGCCTGTCTTGGGTACAGCATCCCTGAAGACCAGTACATGGTTGAATTGAGGCCACAGCTCAGTGGACCTTTAGCAGAGGTGGCAGCTGAAATGCCTAAGCAGCAAATGAATGACTATAAACTTTTTCAAACCAAGGCCAGATACAGAATGGGGATAACCCCGGATCATGCCCGTCGGCGTTTCAGAACCCAAAAGTGGAAACCAGATGTGTCATTTCCCAAACACGCCTACTACGTTGGGAAAAACTATGAGGCCTAGATATCAGGACACAATGTTAAAACCTTGGAAGAACTGCACCTCCTCATACAAATGGAGCAGTTCTTGGATGGTGTTCCTGAAGACATCACACGGTACATACAAGATGGAAAATCCAAAGATCTTGCTGAGGCGGGGGAGATTGGAGCCAGATGGATGGAAGTGGCAGAAAGCAAGAAAGCTACTGTCAAGGGGAACGAATACCCCAGGGGGCACACCTACCATAAACCCTACAACCGAGGACAGCCAAAGACCCCACATACAACCCAAGTAAAGCCACAGACGCCCTATTCTTCCACCTCACCAGTCTCCAGTAACTCACCTCGGCCCAGTGACCCATCAGATGGAAGATGCTTTAAGTGTAATGAACTGGGACATATCAAGGCCAACTGTCCAAAGAACACCATGCGAGTGCAATTCCTTACACCACCATCACACCAAAGATCCCCAGGCCCGGATGCCTCTCAAATACCCTTGGAGCGAAGGGAAAATTTGAGAGTGGGCGGAAAGGTTACTGCGTGGAGAGACACGGGGGCACAAGTGTCAACTATCCACTAATCCTTCGTTGACCCCAAATTCATCAACCCAAAGGCCAAAGTTACAATTTACCCCTTCATGTCACAAGCTGTAGACTTGCCTACAGCTGAACTGCCTGTCCAGTACAAAGGCTGGTCAGGAATGTGGACTTCTGCAGTCTATGACAATTATCCTATCCCCATGCTACTGGGGGAAGACTTGGCCAACCAGGTGAAGTGGGCCAAGAGAGTGGGAATGGGAGTTACTCTGATTTGTCACCCAGAAAGAATGGCTTAGGTTTGGGAACCTCCCTCATATCCTCAGCCGTGAAGACTGATGCAAAGAATCCATTTAGTTGCTCCGCAATGACCTTATAATTCTTGAGTGCTCCTTTAGCATCTCGATTGTCCAGTGGCCCCACTGGTTGTTTAGCAGGCTTCCTGCCTCTGCTGTACTTAAAGACTTTTGTTTGTTTGTTTGTTTTGGCCTTCCTAATTGTATTTTTACACTTCACTTGCCAGAGTTTCTATTTTCCTCAATAGGCTTTAACTTCCACTTCTTAAAGGATGCCTTTTTGGCTCTAACTGCTTCTTTTACTTTGTTATTTAGCCACAATGGCAATTTTTTGGTTCTCTTATGATTTTTTCATCTGAGATATACATTTACATTTAGCCTCTATTAGGGTGTCTTTAAAAAGTTTCCATGCAGCTTGCAGGGATTTCACTTTTGGCGCTGTACCTTTTAATTTCTGTTTAACTAACTTCCTTTGTGCAGTTCCCCTTTCTGAAATTAAATGCTACCGTGGTGGGCTGCTGTGGTTTCTCCCCCTCTCTTCCCCTCAGCATGTTACAGTTTATTATGTTATGGTCACTATTACCAAGCAGTCCAGCTATATTCACCTCTTGGACCAGCTCCTATGCTCCTCTTAGGACTAAGTCAAGAATTGCCTCTCCTCTTAGGGGTTCCAGGATTAGCTGCTCCAAGAAATAGTCATTTTCTCTCTGCATCCCATCCTGAGATGACATGTTCCCAGTCAATATGGGGATAGCTGAAATCCCCCGTTATTATTGATTTTTTTATTTGTACAGCCTCTTTAATCTTCCTATTTCACGGTCACTATCACCATCCTGGTCAGGCGATCCGTAGTATATTCCTACCGCTATATTCTTTTTAACCGAGCACAGGATTACTATCCATAGAGATTCTATGGTACAGTTTGGTTCACTTAAGATTTTTACTTCATTTGACTCCATGCTTTCTTTCACATACAGTGCCGCTCCCCCACCAGCACGACCAGTTCTGTCCTTCCAATATATTTTGTACCCCGGTATCACTGGGTCCCACTGATTATCCTCATTCTCCCAAGTTTCTGTGATGCCTGTTATAGCTATATCCTCATTTAATACAAGACACTCTAGTTCCCCCATCTTAGTATTTAGACTTCCAGCATTTGTATATAAGCACTTAAAAAAATTGTCACTGTCTACCATTATGTGATGTAATTGAATGGAACTCTTTCATTTCACCATTTCTCATCAGATCCCACCCATATTTAATCATAATCCATCCTCTCCTCCTTACTTGGATATAGAGAATTTCCATTAATAGACCTCCCCTAAGGCACTGGCTCTCAACTTCTCCAGATGACTGTACCTCTTTCTGATTTGTCTTGTGGACCCTTAAGTTTCATCTCACTTAAAAAGTATGTGCTTACAAAATTAGATATAAAAATACAAAAACGTCCCAGCACACTATTACTTAAAAAGTGCTGACTTTTGCATTTCTACCATATAATTATAAAATAAATCAATTGGAATATAAATATTGTTCTTACATTTCAGTGGATAGTATATAGAGCAGTATAAACAAGTCATTGTCTGTATGAAATCATAATTTGTACTGACTTTGTTAGTGCTTTTTATGTAGCCTGTTGTGAAACTAGGCAAATATCTAGATGAGTTGATATAAACCCTGGAAGTACACGTACTCCTGGTTGAGAAACACTGCCCTAAGGGCGGTGTCTGTCCGAACCACATGCATCTTTGCACCTGTCCACATTCCCCTAACCCTTAATTTAAAAACTACTCTACAACCTTTTTACATTTACATGCCGGCCATCCCGTTCCATTTTGGTTTAAGTGGGGCCCATCCTTCCTGTGTAGGCTCCCCATTTCCCAAAAGGCTTCCCAGTTCCTAATAAATCTAAACCCCTCCTCCCTACACCATTGTCTCATCCACGCATCGAGACCCTGCAGTTCTGCCTAACTGGCCCTGTGCGTGGAACTGGAAGCATTTCAGAGGTCTTGGACTTCAATCTCTTACCTAGCAGCCTAAATTTGGCTTTCAGGACCTCTCTCCTATCCTTCCTTGTCATTGGTACCCTACCTATGCTGAAGGCAACAAGAAAGCAGGAGCTGAAGAGATTGCCCTGAGGCTAAGAGGAAAAGCCTGCAGAAGAAATACTGTGACCAACCTGCAATATCCAGTGGAGTGAGAAAAACTGCTTAATCTAGATGTCACCCAGTCTATAGGCTGAGCGTTTAGACTGTGTGTTTATCTTTTATTTTCTTTTGGTAACTACTCTGACTTTTTGCCTATCACTTACAATCCCTTAAAATCTATCTTTTGTCATAAATATTAAAACATTTTTTTTCTTTACCAGCGAGTTTACCTGAAGTGTTTGGTAAATCTGCTCAGGTTCACAAAGGCTGGGGTATGTCCATTTTCCATTGATGAAGTAGTGAACCAGTTAATAAATCTGCATTGCTCATCTTGGGCAGATGGTATATTCCTGGGGTACAATGCTGGGAGCTGGGGGAATTTGGCTGGTGCCTTTCTCTGTGTGATTAATGAGTGGCTCTGGGAGCATTCATGCATCTAGCTGGGTGTGGGGTCTCCACATGCTGTTGTGCTGAGTAGTAACAGCACCTGGAGGGGTTTGCTGCTTGCCACCTATAAGGCACTGAGAGAGACAGCCCAGGCTAGTGAGAAAAGGGGGCACAGCGCTCCCACAGTCCCAGGTTGCACCCCGGGGATCCCGTCACAACTATGTATGTCAGTCAAGCAGCAAGCACCCCACAAACACACACACACCCCACAGACAACAAACACACCCTAAGGGTCACATAGTCACTCCTCTGTCACCCGGAGAACTCTCTCCCAAAACTCCTGTTAGCTGCTCCTGTCCACTAGCTCCTCTGGTCAGTTAGAAGCATGATTTTTAAACCCAGTTTTCCTTGAGTAGCCCTGCCCTCTTGTTAGGGTTGATAGGTGCTAAAGGGCTTAGGGATCAAAGCCTCATTAAGAAGGTGTCAACTTTGCCTAGCAGTCCACTAGACTCAGCTCAGCACATGATGCCGCAAACAAACAGACCACACTATATACCAGTCAAGCAGGGAACACACCACAAACACACACTAAAGACGACACACTTACCTGAAGGTTAAATAGTCGCTCCTCCGTCCCCTGGAGAACTCCCTCACAAAATTCCTGTTAGCAGCTCCTGGTCACTAGCTCAAAGGGAAGTATTTTCACACTTGTGGTGGCTGACAAAGACCAGTGTTGGTCTAAGTGTATACGTTAATTTTAGATTTCCGCATCTGGACACCCCCCTCGCACCCCGAGGCCCTGTCTCCACTAGCACTTATGTCAGCAAAGCTTTTGTCGCTCAAGGGTGTGAAAAAAAACATACATTTTGCCAGCATAAGTGCTCATGTGCACAGTGCTTTGTTGGCGGGAGACGCTGTTGACATAGCTACTGCTGCTTGTTGAGTTGATGGACAAGCTCTCTCCCATGGGCAGAACGTGGCTACACGAGCTTGGCTTACCCCTACTTACGGGTGAAGCTTGAGGAAATCAGAGCCTGCAATGGAAGGACTACTTAGTATTTAAAAAGGAGGGAGAGGGTCTAGCCCTCCCACTTGCTATTCCCTGGGGCAGGACGGGTGGGGAGGGAGGGAGAGTGTTCCAGGAAGACAAAATGGCCCCTGCACAAGCTGATCTGGTAAAAATCATCATTTTAATAACAAGGTTTAGTACAAAATGAAAGGCACAAGAAATGGGCCCAGTTCCACATACAATAATGGTGCAAGGAGATCCCAACCCTTGAGCAGGAGAGGGTTTGCAGAGGCATTTAGGCATGAATGGGCCCTTCCCTCTTGCTCTGGTCTTCAAACACCCCGTGGAAGGCACTTGCTGGCCCAGTGGGATTGCCTGCACTTAGGCAGCTGGCATTCTCTCTTTGGCTCCTGAAATGAGGTGCCCTCTTGTTGAGAAGGTATGGCAACCAGCTTTGGACAATCGGACACCCAGCCCATTGGCACTTGGTTTTCAAGGGCTTCCCCTGGCGCCACATCCTATAACTAGTGTCATGGTGGTGCTGCTGGGGCTTCTCTCCTCCATCCGGGCAGGGGCCTGCTCTAAGCCCTCCTTTCCTCACTCCCTGAGAAGAATTACTCTGCCTCCACTAAGCTAGTTCTGTGATTACAGACGCCCAGCTGGAATGGGCTCATGCACTCCCAGTGTCTCTGGTATTTAAGGCAGATGCACTCCACAGTCTTACGTAAAGCCCATCACACTGACATCAGAGAACTTCAGAGGAGGGGAGATTGGATGTGGCTACCGGTGTCCTCCAGATCCAAGGATTACCGAACCTGCAGTGTCAACAGTGGGTTCCGAGGGGCATGTCAAGGAACGCTACACAGCTCATGTCTGTGCTGAGTCTCATATCCAGAACCCCCCGCCCCCCGTAGGGTGCCTGTGTGTGAGGTGAATCCTAGTTCTGGCCCACCCCCTCTGTAGGGGTGGAGGTGGGAGGAGACGGGTACTGGAGGTTGGGACTATGAGTGGGATCACGCCAGACAGACAGGATCATTGGCCGTCCCATTGACTTTCCTCACTATCAAGAACCAGAATGGCCAGAGGAGGACAAGCAGAGCACCCCTGAAGCCAGAGGAAAGGCACTGGTGGGTGGGGGAGTGGGGGCGGGGAGATGCTTCCAGCCCTCTCCTCTCCCCCAAATCGTGCATGTGCTCTCTCACTCACACACACACACTTCCCCCCTTGCCCAAACTGAGGCTGCTTGTCCCTCCCAGTCTCCTCACGGCCTCTGTGGCCGGGCACCAAAGATGGCATCTGTCTCAGAGCTCCACTCGGGGTCGTTGCGCTGCAGGAGCTGGAACGGGGCTTCCCGTCTGCGCTGCACAAGCAGCAGGACCAGCAGCAGGCACCAGAAGAAGAAGTTCACCCAGGCAGCCGCCTGTCAGAGTGGGGAGAACCACAGGTAGCAGGGGGTTGGTGAAAGACGGCTGTGTATCGTCTTTCCTGCCCGTCTCCCTCAGACCCTTCCTCCAAAGCCCCTGCCCCAGGAAGAAGCGGCCAGACCATTGGCTTGTCCAGTTGTCTGTCCTGCCTGCTGCTTCATCAGCGAACACCTGGCTGTACCACATCTGGCCCACGTGGGATGGGATTCCCTCCTTCCCCGAAGGATGAGGGTGTTCGACTTCATTCTTAGCTCACCTACAAACATCAGGGGCCACCAAGATACTAAATCCGGCTGCCTGGAATCCCCCAAGCTGACTGCACTGCAGCAAGCGGAATTTCCTCACTAATTGTAAAGGGACTGACTGTTAATTGGATGGAGCCCACCTTCTTTCCCTCCCCCGTGGTCTCCTCTAATGGGACGGGGCCCAAACGAGGGGCTTGAGAATAATGGTTCTCACAAGCTGCTCATGCTGCGTTGGCGCTGCTGTGCTTCCACGTTTCTCACAGCAGTGGCCAGCCCTCCTTGAAATTCTTGGGGGGAGAAGTTCTGCTGTTCCCTCCGCCCCCATCAGCTGCTGCCCCCTGCCCCTGGGTTAATTCTCACCTCAGCACTGTAGAGATTGTCGTAGAACCTCGCTGCATTATACTGTGGGAACCACTGTGCATGCTGGGCCTCTTGGCAGCTAGAATGGAATTAGGAAAGGACAGAGCATGGATTAGCTGGAGAGCTAGAGGAGGAGAAATCCCACATGGGTTGATTCCCCCTACTCCAGTGCTGGGTCTTTGCACCGACTCAGGGCTTGTGGCTACTGCCCCAGCGATTGGGCTGGGGCAGGGGTCATTCTGGACATGTAGAGTGCAGTCCTCCCCTGAGACAGAGAAGCCCACCTACCTTTTCACAAGTTTGGTTTGGAGGATGGACGAGCACAGAGTGTCCATCCCAACCCGGAGGATACAGGCCGAGACCAGCAGGAAGAAGAGGATCACAGCAGAGATTGCCAGGTTGATGGTGAGCCAGGTGTGATCCCTGGAATGGGATGGGGGAGAGATCAGTGTGTCCAGCCAGTGGGACTGGCTGGCTCTAACTCCTCACCCCCACATGTGCCCTCTGCTCACCACTGCCTCTCGTCCATGCAGCAGCTGTAGATGCCGTAGAGCAGCATTGCGAAGCAGTACACAGCGATGAGGATGGAGATGGCAGCGACGAAGTAACAGAGGGAGATGTTGCTAAAGCGAGACAGAGCGAGGGCCGTCCCGTTCTTGTCTACGGACCCATAGAGGATACACTGGCCACCAAACTCCCCCTGGGAACGAGAGAACAGAGACGGTTTCTTTGGGGAGCAGACTCCACAGCACAGGGGACATGGACACTCCCATTCAGCAGCATTTCTGTTGTTTTATAGCAAGGCAATGAGGCCTTGCCCAGTCCCTGCTCAACATTGCCAAGGGCTGGGAGGGCGGGACTCCACCAACATCTGTCTAAGATGCCTGTATGCTCCTTGGGGCATTGAGGCCCAGCTCTTCAAAGGTATTTAGGCACCTCACTCCCATGGGAAGGACTGAACTCCCCAGGGGAGTTAGTTGCTTAAATACTTCTGAGGATCTGGGCCAGAGACCCAAGGCGTATGGTGTACCTGTCTCCAGGCTGGCACACCTGTAGTCACACATGTACCCAGCCTATCTCCACGCTGGTTCTGCAGCTATGTATGTTTTGCTCTAGGATTTCTGGGGTGTGTCCCAAGGCCATTAGCACCTGAAGCTGCTCTAGGAACTGGTTTCTGGTGTATTGTGAGAGAACTTGTCTGTCCTTCGCAGACCCCTGTGTGGAACTGGTTTCAGCCTGTTACTGAGCCACAGGATTGTGCTACGCCCCCTGCTTTGGAAGTCTCTAGGAGGAGCCCCTTCAGTGTGCCAGACCCCCTGATAGAGATTTGTCCACTCCTCAGGGATTAGTGCACCTTGCCAAGCATCTGTAGTGACACCAAACAGCGTCACAATAGTCAGGTGTATTAGTTCACTGGCACACAGCATAGGAAGTCCTTTGGGTAGCACAGAGACCCGAAGGTTAGAGCACAGTCCATTCAGGTTAGCCCAGAGCCCAGCCAAGCTGCAGCGAACCCCTTGGTGCAAGTTCTGTCTCTCACTGCGTTTGATCTCCTTGGTCAGGCTCCTTCCAGCAGCCCACTCTTATCTCCCCACCTTCCCAGTCCCTTATTCTTGTGGGGAATGTTGCTCTACCTCCCTGCCAAGAGGTGTGGAAATCCCTGTCCCTTGGGGTCTTTGGTTGCTAGGCACCAACATCCAGGTGACTGGATTTGCCATTGTCTTCTCAAATGCTGTATTGATATGGGGGCCCAAGGCCCAGGCAGCTAGCCAACACCCACACCTACATCTCCTAGCCTGATCTGAAAGCAAATGCTCCCTTTCTACCGCCCTCAGCAGGAGAAACTGAGGCAAACAGGACTCTCAGAAATATTACAAAAAAGTCCTACATTGTCACAGTTTGCTACAGTTTTTCTGAGGTACTTTTGTCCTGGCACTTCCTCCCTCTGCCCATTCCAACCAGGGGACAAGCTATGGAGCCGTTGAAGGAGACATAAGTAACTCGTAGGTCACACAGGCGGCCTGTGGTGGAGCAAGGTGTGTAACCAAGTCTCATGCCAGTTGGGCTATCCACTCTTCCTCTCTGCAGTAGCCATGCTGGGAGCAGAGGGCTGGGAGATTTTCCATCAAGTTCTTTAACCTTGCCTGAAACAGGTCTAGGTTCACTTGGCAGTACCCAGTCTGACTAGCTCCTCCCAAGCCCCTGAGCGCTGCAGGGGGAGAATTTGCTCTGAGCCTCAGTGGAGACCAGCCTGAGAGCCTCACAGCTTGGCGCTGTCACTTGCCTTAGGGCCAGGACTGATGACTTCCTGTGTGGATGGGGAGCCGGATTAGTGCAGCCAAATGGCAAACACAGTAATGGCTTCTCTGGGGCTGAATGGGAAGGGAAAGAACAGTGGTGGAGAACCAGCGTCCTGAGAGACCCAGGGCCCCAGATGGGAGAGTGGGGCCTGTGTGTGCACAGGGAGGGGTGTATGCATCTAGGCGGGGCAGGAAGGAAACTAACTGCTGGAGCTTTCCTGCCTCTCCGGAGCCTCAGCTGATTCGCATTAGCTCCAGGGCTGTGCAGCTCACATGACAGGTCAGGGACTGGGTGCACAATCCAGCACCAGAGGGAGGGGGGTGGGACAATGCTTCCCGCAGCACCTGGCAGGTAGTGATGAGTCTTTCCAGGGCCTTTTACATTAACCCCTGCCCCGCTGGGCACTCGGTGCTGTAGGTGATCGCTGGCTGTCCAGGGATGGACGGTTGCCGGAGGTGGTGGGAGGGAACAAAGTGGGGTGGGGATTGTAGGCTGAGAGAAGACGCTGGGTGTAATGGGGCTGCTCGAGAGAGTCCTGGGTGGGGGTGTTTGGGGGCAGTCAGACTCGCGGGGGGCGCTGCTGCGGCTAGTGGACACGGAGACACCAGCAGCCATGGGGTGGGAGGCAGGGAGGTGCACACTGGGGCCCGGTGTCTCCCCGGGGAGGGGAGCTTTCACCTTTCACCCAGCCCCTGCTTCCCTCTCGCGCGCCCCTTCCCGGACAGACCCCCCCCCCCGGGGCAGGTACCTGGGTGACGGTCAGGGCCGAGGCGCAGACCACCCCGCAGAGGAAGGCAGCTCCGTGCAGGGCCAGTTCCCCCAGCTGCAGCGCGGACACCGCCATGTTCCCCTCGGCCAGCCCAGGGCCCGAAGCCCCAATCCCCGCCCCCTGGGAGATCCGCCCCCGGCAGCCTGGGGAGGCTCCAGCGGGCGCTCCCATGTTGTTCCCCCACCCCCATGTCTATACTGAACTGAGCCTGTCCCGTCACCCTCCCCGTTAGTACCGCGAGACCCCTGCTCCCTGCGCCATTAATCCCCCCCACCCCGCCAAACGCGGCCAGGGTTAGCCCCCCCGCGCTGTGTGCAGGGAGAAAACAACCCCACCCCTCTGCTGTGCACTGAATGCAGCTCGTCACTCCCCCTTGCGCCAGGCGCTGTACAGCACAGGCCAGTAGCGCCAGCAGGCTACAGAGGGTTACCCGCAGCCTCACACCTCACCACGCAGCTGGAGGGCTTGGAGTGCCACTGATTTCCACACGGGCTCCAGCTTCTGGATAGCTGATCCTAGATCAGCTCAAGAGGCCTAGTCCCAAGCACACCGCCCACACGTACAGGCTTTGTGAGAGAGCCTCTGGAAAGGCTCCCCTGCGATTATTCTTCTTCTGTAAATCACGTAAGTCACATCCGAGTGCTCCAATACATCCCCTTGGGTGGGAATCGGTTGCCGTCTTCAATAGCGATGCTTGCACTGTACTCATTACCACAGTACCCGAGCGCCCCCACTCAGTGGATTAAGCACCCTGACTGACACTTGTTATCATCCTCTCTCGAGCAGAGGCACGTGAAGGATTTGGATTGTTTTCTAGTACTCTCTCCATAGATATGTAGCAATGTGTGAGATACAGACACACAGTCAGAGGAGCATGGCCTGGTGAGGTTTGTGCTGTTTTTAGTTCTCATGGAAGCTTATGCCACAGTCCTGGGGTGGCTCTGCTTCCCTTACGCTGATATTTCTCAGTTGTAAAAGACCCATTTGTGTTTGGTCAAACTCCTAACATTAGCCATACAAACAGAGTTCCAGCTGCAAAGGTGCTTGGTTCTGGCTGTCACTTTTCCATTGATTTCACCAACTTCTACTAGCAGCTGTGCTATCAACTGGCACTTTCTGAGCTAGTGCCCTCTCCTGGAAGGTGAGCTAATAGCAGCACCCGGGCGTCCTAACCTTGAATAGGCAACTTGTTTTCTATCATTTTCATACTGCTGCCCATCACCTTCCAGCTCCTTCTTTGGAGAGAAACAAGCCCTGGGGTATGGGGGTGTAAGCTAACAGGTGGTTTATTTTTGCTCTGCTCCCATCTCCCACTCTCAGGGAGGATTTGCACGCTACTGGGAGCTGTGTCTGTGAAGCATCACAGAAAGACACAAACTGACATGCTTGACACCTTACAGCAGCAGTCCCCAACCTTTTTTGTCTGGCGGACTGTAGCAGCAGATGAGCATCCACCGAAATGCCGCCGACAAGCAGCAACATCAATAGGCATCACTACTGAAATACCAGCGACAAGCATCATCACCCAGGTGTCGCCACCGAAATGCTGCCAATTTTCAGTGGCATTTGGGTAGCAACACCTCTGGATGACGCTGCTTGTCGGCGGCATTTCGGCAGATGCTCATGCACCAGCCAGTACGTGCGCACCCTTAGATGCCATGGCACCCACATTGGGGCCCCCTGCCTTACAATGAGTGTTGGAGAGGCCACAACCTAGCCCTGAACCTGTGTGACTTTGCATCGTTCCCAAAGCATGGCCAGACAGTGCTGCTGAAATGCAACTGAGATGGGGTGATTTTAGCCAGATCCATGGTTAAACCCCCTTTATCCCGCAAAATAAACAGTTACAATAGCCATGGGATCTTACCCATACTCAAAGAGCAACCAAGCTGTTTAAAGCCACCTTCAGAAAAACCTTGGGGGCCTCACTTTACAGACAGGCCCAGCTTCTTTTGCCAGGCTTTGATTCAGTGTTTGAGAGGGGGCAGACATGGCAGGTGTGGAGATGGGTAGGGCCCTAGTTTATGATGGTGGGTTAGGAAGACAGCAGCAGGTCCCTCAGCTCTTAGAGCCAGAGTTTCCTAACTGTCAGCCCCTCAGATGTGGGCCAGTGCTCACTGCAGGTAGCCAAGGGACGACTAAAGGGGCAGCCCCAAGCAGGGGCAAGACAGGAGGTGCTATAGCTACCCCTCCCCATGCAACAAGGGAGAGGTCAGCAAGCAAATCCTCAGTCCTCAACAGCAGCAGCATCTTTATTAAAACAAGCGGGTGTCAATCCAAGGCTTGGGGGGTAGGAGAAATGCTGCGTGCTGTCAGGAAAATCCAACTCCAAGGAGAGTGCTGAGTACACAAGGACAGGAGCACTCATCCCTCAGGGGAGGACGTGGCTTAGGGCCAGGGAGCTAAGATCCTTTAGTTAGCCTATGGAATCTGCTGCTGTGTGCTGTACCTGGATCACAGAGAAGACCTAAGCCCTGCAATCACCTCCCCTCTCCCACACACGTTCCCCAAACATCTCCCCAGCAAAGGCTCAGCCATCACACCGCAGAAAACCTGGATGGCCCTTGGAGGAGTGCACAGTCCATTGGTGCAGAGGCAGCAGGCTCAGCCTGACCCACAGTCTGGGCATGTAGGAGGCACGGCGGAGGGCAGAATGTCTCTTCAGCAGCCCCTGCAGAGTCTAGAGGCTGCTGGGTAGGCCCCCTCCACCCTGGAAGATAAAATCTTCCCCTGAGGGGGTTGGCTTGAGTGGGGGCCCCTGACTTCATCCAGCAAGGGATGCTCAGTAGTACGAGGGAGGGATGAAGGGCACATGAGCTGAAGTCCTGAAGGGGAAAGGTCACTCCTCAGAGAGGCAGGTAAAGGGAGTACTCTGAGTGGGCCCACTTCTTCACAGGCTTGCTGGTCCTGCCGATCATGGGCAGCTTCTGGGCATAGCGGGAAATGTGGCTAGGGCCATGGTGCTGGGGGAAGCAGGTCTGGAACAGTCGGCCCTGGCACCGCCGGCCCACCTGCCGCCCAGCAATCAAAAAGCTGAAGCGGGGTGGCCCCTGGGGGGAGAAGCGGCATTTCTGGAAAACGTCACGGACCCCGGGCCGGTGGCCCTGCTGGCGTGATGTGCTACGAGAGCGGGGCACGCTGGCCGAGCGATGGAGGGCTGACCTGCCTGGTGGGTAGTCTGCTCGGGGGCTCTCCTCCTCCCGGGGACTCACTGTGGAATTGGCTGTCAGCTGGGGCATCTTGCGCACCACATCCCCTGTGCCGAAGGCTGGCTGCTCTTTCTTGGTGTCCAAGACCTTGGGGCCGGGAGGTGTCAGGTCAGCTGTTTGCAGCCCTGAGCCTGTGCCAAAGCGGGTGGCCAGGCTGTCTCCAAAGAAGTCGTAAAGCTCCCGGTAGGTCTCATGCAGGGAGACAGTGGGAGGGTCAGCAGAGATGCCAGTGCCCAGCTGGGGGCCCCCACTGCCCAGCTGTAGCAGGTGGCTGGCGATGCCAAAGCTGAACTCCACTTGGGGATCTTGCAGGGGGCTGAGCCAGGGAGAGCTCTCCCGACGGCACCCATCCTTACATGGTCTGTCCCCCTGGGCGGATACTGACTGCGCCTTCATCTTCAGCAAGCGCTCCACTGCCACCTGGCAAAGGAAGAGCTGCTCTAGTTAGAAGCCTTGGCCCCTCTGCTCTTTAATCCCAGCTGCAAACCCAGCCGCACACAGCAGGAGACTGGAGGATCCCTGGCTCAGCTGGGCCCCTGCCTGAGGCTGCTGCTCACACAGCCCTTTCTGCCCATCCCCATCCCCGCTATAAGGAGCACTGGAGAACCACTTTCACCCTACCCAAGTCAAGTCACCCCCATCCCTTTTCTGGCAGGGGCCCTGTATCTAGTCTGACTAAGGCCAGATGCTATGCTACTGGGAGATGGGAGCTCAGTGCCTTCCCTTCCCAGGAGAGCAGGGGCTTCTGGAACTGCAGTGAGTGTGTGGGCCCTGTGGGCAGAGCCTAGGCCCAGCCCTCTCTCTGGGTAGGAGGGGTGAGACTCACCAGGATGGCACCGTACACTTTGTGCCCATCAGCCTTCACCTGAGCATTGGAGACAGAGTAGTCATCCAGCACGGCTTGCAGGTTCGCCCAGTAGGTGGAGAGATGGGGGTACAGGACTCGCTCCACAGCCTGGAGAGGAGAGAGCAAAGATCCAGCCCACAAAGGGCCAATTACTGACTGAGTCCAAGAACCAACAGCACAGCCAATGCATGAGAAGCTAAAGTACCAGCCTGGGGAGCTGAGCCAGGGTCCTCTGCCTTGTGTGTGCACACAGAGATGGGAGCGGGGCACAGAGCAGCAGTTACCCGCCCCTGCATCAGATCACCACTTCCTCCCATGCCCCCCAACACAGAGGCACCCAGCGTAGCCACCCTCCTGGGAGGCATCACTGCTTCAATTCTCAGACCCACCTCCCAGGGAAACAGGGTGTTTGGCCTGGGTACCACCACTGTTTGCTCTCCTCCCCGTGCCCAAAGATGGTGTTGGGTTGAGAGCTGTCCCTTACCTTCCACCCCAGGGCATGCAGCCCCACCACTGCCCCATAATGAGAGCAAAGCGGGCGGACTGGATCAGCCAGCACCTTCTGGAGGGACAATAAGATCTGGTGGTACAGGCCACTGACGAGGTCGCCATGCGTCCTGAGGGAGGAGACCGAGCAGAGGCTGAAAAATCCCTTGAGATTGGACTTGTGCATCCCACCCAGGACCCTCCCCTACCCCATCATGCTCCTTCAGAGCTGTGTGCATGGAAAAAGGGAACTCTAGACACCCTTGGGGCACTGTGCCCTGCCTGGGAGAGCAGGGGCAGCACTGGACTCTGAAGGAGACTCCCACTGACACCAAACACGCTGGTGACTGGGTGGTGGGGGTGGCAGTGACTCCCTTTCAGCCCCTCCCCACCATGCCGCACCAGAAGATGTGGCTCAGGAGCATGGCAGCGTAGTCCCGGAGCGTCCAATGGTCATTGAGGGGGTTGATGGATGCGGCGAGTGGCTCCAGCACGCAGTACATGACGCTGGCTATCAGGCTCTTGACATAGGAGCCCAAGCACAGGTAGGGATTCTGGATGAGGCTCTTGGCAATGTGCAGCAGGCGGTTCAGCTGCTCCAGGTCATGGCTGACGGACTTCACCTGGGACAGGAGAAGAAAGCGAGCGAAAGGCTCAGAGCTGCCGGAAGGGGGGCACGGGCCGCCCCAGGGGAGCCACACCCTTGGGAGGGTCTCCTGTCCACCCCACTCTGTTTCTCAGGTGGGTCACATGCCACAGGACCTCCTGCTCCACTCACCCCGCTGACCACGTAGACAAAGTAGGGCAGCAGGGCTGCGATCTTCGAGTTCGTCTGCAGGTCCTGGAGGGCAACCTGTGGGGGGGAAGTGTCAGATAAGGGTCAGAGGAAGAGGGGTGCCACACCTAGAAATGGAATGGAGAGCCCCAGCCTGGGGTGCGGGTGTTGCACCACAGTTTGTCATGTCGTCATTCTCCCTCAGTCAGGCTCCCCACACAGGGCCAGCCATCCTTGTTGCATGTCTTCCTGAGACACTTGAGCCAATCAGAGCTGGTGGGCAGTTCTGTGGTGGACCACTGGTGCCAGAACTTTCTGCGATCTTTCCTCTACCAGGCTGCATCAAGCCTGGAGCACAAGTAGCTTCTGTGGAGGCTGGGCTCTACAGTCCTTGAAGCCCTCATTTTGCCCCCACATTCCAGACCAGTCTGAGATAAAGGCATCGATCCCCAGCCCCTCACCCACCTTCATTAGCTGCGGGTCATCCCCAAGCACAGCTCGGGTCACATGCTGGTAGTACTTCAGCAGGTCATCTGAGAGTGTGGAGACAGCACTGGGCACTGTAGGAGAAGCCAGGAAGGCAAGAATTACAGGAATTCAGTGGAGACCGCTCTGAAGCACCAATGATTCCTATGATAGCAGCAGCAGCCCGAGCCCCAGTACAGGGTAGGGACCTGCCATGGGGTATTGTTCAGAAAGGAGATGGCAGAAATGAGTGTCTGTGTCAGAGAATGACTGGGGAAAAACTCTCATATGAAGAGATTGAAAAGACTGGGATTGTTTAGAAAGGGGAAAGGAGAAAAGTTGATAATGACGGGACAGAGAAGGGAGATCTGGAGCTTCTTGTGATGCTCTGTAACACCCTATACCCCCATGTTCATCTTTATAAAATGACTGTGTGCTATCCAGTGCAAAGTTTGTCTTGTTGAGCATCTTTTGAAGGCTCATCATGCACTGAGCATGGTTGTTATAGTGATGTTACAGAAATTGTAACAGTAAGGTTATAATTTCATGTATATAGTTATGAGGCTGAAAAGGTACCCTCATGGCTTAAAGCAAGCCCAGGCAAAAACTCTCCAAGAACAGAGAGGCAGTTCACACCTTATCCAGGGCACGGATGGGACAAACCCAGCCCAGCCTCATAGGAACAAATCTGTTAGACCCTTGAGGGAGTCACCCCCTTCCTTTGGGTCAGTTTAGGACTGCGATGAGGTAATGCTCACCTGACTCTGAAGGCGGGGGGAGAGGGGAAGAGAGCAAAGCCAAGAGGAAAGAAAGGACATGATAAAAGGGAGACATTTTGCTATGCTCTCTCTCTTAAACCTATATCTACAGACACCACCACCAAGCAACTGAAACGCTGATCAAAGGGGAGAGCCTGACTGAAAAGTAGTCAGCCAACCTGTGGTGAGAAGCATCTAAGTTTGTAAGGACATTGCAAGTATTAAGATCATCTTAGAATGGGTTTTCCTTTTATTTCATTTGACCAAATCTGACTTGTTACGCTTTGACTTATAATCACTTAAAATCTATCCAGTTCAAAAATTTGTTTGTTTATTCTACTTGGAGCGGGTGTTTTTGGTTTGAAGTGTCAGAGGCTCCCCTTGGGATAACACGCCTGGTACATATACATTTCCTTGTTAAATTGATCAACTCATATAAGCTTGCAGCATCCAGTAGGCATAACTGGACACTGCAACACGGGGGTTCCTAGGGCTGTGTCTAGGACCAGAGATATTGGCTAGTGTCATTTGTTTGCAGGTAGCTGGGAGCAGCTTCCATGCCAGAGGCTGTGTGTAAACAGCCCAGGAGTGGGGGTTCTCACAGCAGAGAAGGGTAAGGCCCAGAGTTAAGGATTGGAGAGGCCTAGCAGATCACCAGTCTGGATAATACCAGAGGGGGAACACCACACTTCTGTTCTCCCGATCTCCTAACACAAGGACAAGAGCGACCAAACGGTGGCAAAATTCCTAACGGATAATAGGACATACTTTTCCACACACTGTGTGATTGGCCTGGGGGACTCCCTGCTGCAGGATGGTGCAGAGGTCAAGAACTAAGTGAGATTTAGAGGGACTGGATGTGTATATGGATAACTAGGACAAGCGACCGTTGCATAGTTAATGCGAGCAAAGATTTGGGAATGGAGAGGAAACCTCCTGCTTCAGGGCTTAGTTTGAGAGCAACTTAACAGGGAATAGGATGAGGTCACTGTCAGCTCTGCAGGGCAGCAATCGTCTGTACAGCAGTCAGCACAGTGAGGGCCCCCTGCTGGTTGGGCCTGTATGTGCAGCTTCAATACAAAGAGGAGATAAGGGCAAGGGAATGGGTTGCTGAGCAGTTCTTACCAGCTCCCTGTGGTTCCAGATTTCCTTTTCCATCCAGGTAAGAGACGTGAACTACAATACAAGCACAGATGCTGTTAAACAACCTGGCTGATCCCTCCAGCCTTCCCTGGGCCAGGATGCTCCCTTTCTCATGAGACAGCCTGGGTGAGAGTTTTAGGTACCCTAGTCACAGGGCATGGGGCATCAAGCCCCACCTCGCTAGCTCTGAGAAGACCCCACTTGGGATATCATGCTCAGGTCCAAGCTATGCATTAGGTGCAGGTCCAGTGAAGAGCCACTAGCCCAGCAGCTTGGATCTGAGTGCTGAAGGAACTAATTTACAGGAGAAGCAACATGTGTCTTGCCTGGCTGAGCAGTGACTAAAGGAGACTGGTAAGCACTCCTGACAGGGAACTATCCTCCACTGGGGGCCTCCATTGCACCCTACTATGGGGGCGGGGGGAGAGATTGTCCCCAAAGCAGAGGGGCTGGATGGGTGTCCCGTTGCTTGCACACAGGGGGAAGGGAGGTGGCCAGGAGATCCGCCCCAGGGGAGGAGCTGGGAGCCCTGTAATTTGGGACATTCAGAAGCAGACTGCCCAAAGCCCTAGAGAGCCTGGAGGGAGAACCCTGGAGAATGGAGTAAGCACACACACCCAGCCCCCCCAACAGCAGGTGACACACACCTCTCACTGCTGTCTCCGCACAGCCCTTGGGGAGGTTGGTGGCCAGGGCAAGCTCCACCAGATTGATCTCACGATCCTCCTGGAAGTAGAGCTCCCCTTCCTTTATAGCACGGAAGGGAAGGGGGTCCTGGGAGCCATAGCCGCACACCACCTGCAAGGACACCAGATGGTCACTCCCTTGCCAGGCCCCTCTTGGGGACAGCTAGGCCTGCCACCACCACCAGTGTCCTGGTGGAGAGAACTGGCCTGGGCGCTCCGTGGACTCCATCCAGCTAGCACTGGTCTGTGGGCAGGAGAGCAGCAGCAGCAACAGGGGAGTCTCCCGCTGCCCGCTCACCTCCACGTTGCTCCAGCGAAGGGCCCGGTTGAAATCCTCCACCGTCAGTTTCCGGCGTTTGGTGTGTTTCATGAACTGGGCGCTGTTCTGCGGGGGGAGAGGGAAAGTGAGGAATCGGAGGGACCAGCCCCGAGGGCGGCGGTGCGATGGGGGGGGGGCAGCCCCAGGGACAGCTGCCCACGGGGGGCTTAGGCCAGTCCTGGGGGTCACAGCCCCCCATGCGCAATCTCCGCCCCAGGGCCGGGCCCGGCTCCCGCACCTGGGCGGCCTCCCGCAGGCGGTAACACACGTCCTCGGCCAGCAGCGCGGCCACCTCGTCCGTCAGCTCCAGCCCCGCGCTCTCCGCCATCAGCCGCACGGACTCGCGCGGCAGCTCCACGAAGCGCCGCTCCTCGCGCTCGGACATGGCGGCGGCGAGACGGGGGGAGCCCGGGGCCCCTTAGGACTCGGGGGGGGGAGTGGGGTTCCCCCGGCTGCAGCCTGAGCGGCCCCAATCCCCTATCTCACGGCGCAGCTAGCCCCGCCTCTCAGCGTGTGGGACACTGGAATCGCCAGCACCTATTGGCCGCCGTGCACATCGATCCAAACCCACGTGGGGATATGTCATGGGGTGGGCGGGGCGCGTCGGGTGCATGGCCAGCAGAGGGCGGGGCTCAGGGTTGGAGTTCCAATCACACGCTTCGGAGAGCAGCGCGGAGGCGTCAGGCTGCTGCCCCGGCTGGTCCCTGTTCTTTGCGCCAGGCAGGCCGGTGTTAGGGCTTGTTTGCGCATGGGGAGCGCTGACTCAGCAGGGGGTCCTACTGAAACAAGCCGTTTCCCTGGGTGGCAGAATGGTACCTGCCACCCTCCCTGGGTCACTTCCTACCGGAGTCTGTGCTGGGCAGGTCCAGTTGTCTCCAGGGTCTCCTCCAGTCACCAGGGTGCAGGCAGGCTGTGAACAGCTTCAGGGCCCAGTGTAGTCAAGAGGCTGTCACTGGCCCTCTGCACGTACTTCCCAGAAAGGTCCTTCTCCTGCAGCATCCAGCCCAGAATGAGCTGGTCTCTCTCCCTTTATACTACTAAAGCACTTGGAGCATGCCCAGTCTTGCCAGGAAGGCGGGATTTCTGCTGTCAATACCTGGGGCTTAACCCTGTCTGGGTTAGTGCAGGGTAAGCGGATCCCATCCCGGGGGTCGCACTCAGAGGCTTGCTATTTGAAAGGGGTCACCAGTTCAAAAGTTTGAGAACCACTGATCTATTTCCACACCTAAACAAACTTGGGGTGGTATCAGAGGGGCTGAATACTGGCAACTCTGCACTCGCTTTGCTTGTCTTTTGGGAGGCCAGAAAGAGAAGCCACAAGTCTTCACTGACCTCTCCTTTAGTGACAGTATAGTGCAGCCCCCTCAGGAGGGGGGAGGGAAATGATGGTTCTCAGGTCCACCAGCAGCCTGTCAGCCACTTAAAACATGTTCCCCTGTGATATCCAGCCTCAAACAAATCCCAGATCCTCAGGTGTCCCCCACGCCCCCAAGAAGCAGTGTCCCTACCCCAATGTATTAGCTTTATCTTAAATCCCTGCAATTGTATAACATGCAGCACTTGTAATGAAATAAAAGTTTTATTTAAGAAAATAGATTCCACTAGCAACAAGGGAATGGTTACAATACAAAACACAATAAAATGCAAATTAGGACCTATGGTGCACAAGGACCAGGATCCAATCAGTGAATGGGTACATGGTGCCTGGAGCCTCTCCCCCACTCCCCCCTTAAATGAATGACGACAAAAGACTGTTTTAGTCTAAGGTGCCTATGTCCCACCCTTTGTCTGTTCAATCTCCCAAGGCACAGCCACCCATTCCCTCCCCGTCCCTGTGTTTGGTTGGAGTAGATCCAGTGGTGAGCTGCAGCCAGTTCGCACCGGTTCACGGGAACCAGTTGTTAAATTTAGAAGCCCTTTTAGATCTGGTTGTCCAGCACCGGACAACCAGTTCTAAAAGGGCTTCTAAATTTAACAACCGGTAAGCTGAAGTGACCCAGCAGCGTAGCTGGGGGGGGGAGCAGGGGGAGTGGCTGCTCCCCCTGAGCACATTATTCAAAACTGGCGCCTTAGGTGCTCCAGCTCCCCCCCCCGCCCCCAGCTCAATTCTGTTCCGCCTCCTCCCCTGAACGCTCTGCCTCGCTTCTCCCCCTGCGAATCAGCTGTTCGTGGAGGAAGCCTGGAAGGGTGGAGAAGTGGTGTAGTGGCTTCACACTCAGGCCCAGGGAGGTGGAGGCGGAGCGGAGGTGAGCTGGGGTGAAGGGGCCGCTGGCACCGCAGCAGGTAACCCGGGGTGGGGGATGCGCTGCACAGGGGAACCGCTCCCCATCGCAGCTCATGTCCCTCCGCCTCCCTGGGCCTGAGCGCGAAGCTGCTGCTTGCTTCTCAGCCCTCCCAGGCTTCCCACGCGAACAACTGATTAGCAGGAAGCAGGGGGGCTGTGAGTTCAGCCTGACCCGGTGCTCCAGGTGCTGCGATGGCATGGCCTGGCTCCAGCTGAGCAGCACAGCTGTAGCGCTGCCAGCCACCTCCAGGCAATGTGGTAAGGGGGCAGGGAGTAGGGGGAGGGGGAGTTGGATAGGGCAGGGGAATTCAGGGTGGTGGTCAGCGGTGTGTAGATAGGGGTCAGGGCGGTCAGAGGGTGGGGAACAGGGTGGTTGAATGGGGGCAGGGGTCCCAGGGGAGCAGTCAGGAAGAAGATGGGGTTAGATGGGGCAGTGGGAGGCAACCAGGGGCAGGGATTCCAGAGAAGGTCAGGGGACAGAGAGAAGGGGTGGTTAGATGGGGCAGAGGTCTTGGGGGGGCATAAGGAATGAGAGGAGGGGTTGGATAGGGTGGCGGGGAGCAGTCAGGGGACAGGAAAGGGGGGTGGGCCACAACCCCCTTGTGGGGTGAGGAAGGAACTGCTTGTTAAGATTTTGGCAGCTCATCACTGAGTAGATCTGCCAGCCAGATCAACCTCCACCATTCTTCTCCCATCATGCACACCGCGCAGTGGGCTATGGGAGAAACAAATCTATTTTGGATAAATACATCAAAATTTTCTCACGCCACGTTAAGCCTGAACCAGAAGTAGATTGGTGCAGCTGGAAAAGCAGTTCCGCCTCCCCTGTAAATCAATCTGGAGTCTGCAACTCAGTCCAAACTGGCTCAACTGCTTATGTAGCTACAGTGAAACAATCTGCACAGACCAGCGTTAAATCGCATACTGCACTGCAGGGCTCTACTTGAAACTACCAGACGCCTCACTGCTGCTGTACCCCCACCCCTGGCTTAACCTTTCCTAAGGTTCTGGCTGCACTTTTCCCTGCACCTCCTATCCATGGCCTCACAAAGTCAGCAGCCTTCCTTGTCAACCTTCTCCTGGTGCTGGGAAAATGGCCAGCTATAACACCAGGAAGAGGATGTTGGACAGGGACATGCTCTGCGACTGTGGGGCCTATTTCTGCTCCTCCCTTCCACCACGCATCCGGGCAGAATTCCTCTGGGCTGCATCCACTGGCTCCCTAGACCCCCTTGAGGAGCAGTAGGCGCTGTCTGGGGTACTCTGCTCATTGTCCCCCTCCATTTCCCTGCTTAGGGCCCTATATCTTCAATCCTGACCCTGGTTTATTAGCTGTCCCCCAGTATCATTTGGTTATTGCCCCTCCCCTTAGGCTGGGGGAAGGGTCTTGGACCCACCCGCCTCTCAGAACGCAGTAGGTCCAGTGAAGGGAGTTTAGTAGCATACTGCACTGCAGGGCTCTACTGGAAAGTACCAGAGATCCCGCTGCTGCTGCACCCCCACCCCTGGCTTAACCTGTTCATCTCTGTGAAATGCCCTCAGGTCTGGTGCCCACAGGTAAGGCACTATGGGGAAAAGGGGCTATATCGCCTCTAGAACCCCAGTCCTAGCCTGGCCCCTTCTACCTACGCTGCCTCACCTGCCTGCCCCTGAGGGAGGGAGTGTTGCAGGCTCTAGGGCCCTAAATACCTTTTCTTCTTCCCACTCCCCACCCCGACCTATTCCACCTGGGAAAGGCAGTACCTAAAGCTCTGGGTGGGGCCATGGCCCAGCCTGGGGCTGGTCCTGATCTGAGCTGCCTCTTCTGGGGCCCTCCCATCCCTTCCCAGTACACCCCCCACCCCACTTACTGCCCCCTTGGACCTCCTTCCCATAGATCCCTCCCCGATAGCCCCCAATGGAGCACATAATGCTGCTGTTGCTGCATGGAGAGGACAGCGGAGCTGTACTGGCCAGAGTCAAGGTCTGTCCACCCCAAGACTCTTACACTTCCTTCCACAACTGCTCACTCCCCCCTTTCCTGGGGCATCAATTGCATTTATACTCACCACTCGTGCCCCATTGGCCATTGCTGATAGTCTGCCCCCGCCCCAATGAAGAATCTGCCCCACCCTTGATAACGTGCATGCAGAATACTGCCAGGCCTTCAAATTCCAGTGCTACAGGGCACCAGAGGGGACGAACAGCAGCAAATTCGCAAGAGGCTGGGCAGGGAGATAGGAGACGGACCTGCATCCAGCTGGGGACCCGCTCCCCACCCGAGCGAGGCCCCCAGCCACTTCCCCCCACGCCCCAAGCAGCGGGACAGGCACAGCTCAGAGGGGCACTTGGCTAGGCCCTTTATTCCCTTCCCAGTCGCATGGTGCAGACACGGCAAAGTCCATTTAAAATAGCATCCCTCTGTCTCAGGGTGCTGGCATGGATGTCACTAGTGGTCACTGCCTGCCCCAAACTGCTCTGCCCACATACCGCTCCACCATCCTGGGCAGAAAGCCCTGCAGAAAGTGATAGAAGTCCTGGAACAAGGGGCCCTGCTGGGGGGCTGGGGTGAAATACAGGAGGGTCCGTGTGTCCTCCTGGCCTCCGCCCACCCGGGCACAGGCTGTGAACCTCAGCAGCGGCTCTGCCCCCAGGGACTCTCCCTCCTGCTGGATTATGGCTTCCGACACCTTCTCCTCCACCTCCAGGGAGCCAGCCTCCTGCTCCGTGTCTGGCTGGGGGCTGCCCAGGTGCCGGAGCTGGCGCCGGACGCGGCGCCGGCCCATCCAGACACGGTGCCACACAGCACAGTTCCAGCTCACACTCTCCTCCTCCTCTGGCACTGGGCCCTCTACTCTAGGCCTCTTCTTGGCTGGGGAGACAGCCAAGCTTCCTCTCTCATCAGACCGGGGCTGCTCTCCTCCACTCTGCTCTGTGGGCTCCTGACCCAGGGGCTCCCCTGCAGGCCCCATGCAGCTGCACTTCAGCACATCCTTCAGCACGAAGGTGATGGCGGCACACACCTTGTCAAACCAGCAGCTCCGGAAGTCCCTGGCCTGGCACAGCTGCTGCCGGCTCCCAGGGGAGAGCGCCATCAGCATGAAGGGGATGGTGATGAGGAGCCCATCGGGGCCTACCTCCTCAGCCTCCGGCACTCCTGGCTGGAAGAGCCGCACCAGCCCCCAGGCCTTGCCCTTGCTGGATTTGCGCTGGTACTGCAGGCTGCGGCAGTACTTGGCCCCGTCCCGGCAGCAGTGCTGGAACCGCTGCACTATCTTCTCATTGACGTTGGCTGCCACGTTGTGGCTCAGCTCGAAGGGGTCCTGCACGTTGAAGGGACCCAACTTGAATTTGGCACCCACCTCTGAGAGCAGGAAGCTGGGCAGGGGCAGCGCCCGACCCTCCTGCAGCGAGATCACGCAGCCGGCAAAGTCATGGTCCCCAAAGACCCGGAAGAATTCAGCCAGGAGGGAACCTGCAGAGAGATGCAGACAGATGAGAGGAGGGTGCTGGGGGGAGAAGGGTGAACCCAGGAGTAAGGATAAGGCCTTTTCCTGTAGCCATATTGTAGGGTCCGAGGCCTTTTTTTTAAAATGCAGCTGTATGGCAAAAAGCAGAGAGTCACATCCTCACATTCCATCTAAAGTACCTCAGAACAGGTGTTCTCAAACTGTGGGTCGGGACCCCATTTTAATGGGGTCGCCAAGGCTGGTGTTGGCCGTGGACGCCAGCCCCACTGCACGGGGCTGTTACATGCCCCCAGCCCAGGTCAGAAGCCCTTGAGCCTTGGGCTCGTTTCCACACACCCCCAGGGAGGCAGGACTCGGGCGGGCTCGGTCTCCAGTCCCACCTCCTGGGGTCATGTAGTAATTTTTGTTGTCAGAAGAGGGTCACGGTGCAATGAAGTTTGAGAACCGCTGCATTAAAACAATGTCCTATCAGGCTGCTAAGAACATGATCCTTTCTTAATAATACCCACCACCAGATAAAGAAACAAAGCTTAAGATGGTTAAAGAAAACTTTGTTTGATGGCATTCTCTCTGGCGAGAAATCACTTTCTACAGTTGTGACTGTAAAATCTACACATCTATTGTTTTGCCTTTATGTTCCCTCCTTCTCTATTGTTTATCTGTGCAGCAGGGGTCCCCAACGCCTGCGTCCTGGCCAGCGGTGGAGCATCCGCCGAAATGCCACCAAATTTCTGGGGCGTTTTGGCAGTGACACCTCTCGATGACACCACTTGCCGCTGACAAGCAACGTCATCAAGAGGCGCTATGGTCCTTCATCTGGCACCCGCCAGATGAAAAGGTTGGGGACCACTGCTGTACGGTCTCTGGTTTGATTGTTGCTATCTGTTGCATAATTAATTTTGCTAAGTGTAGATCAGCTCTGGTGGTGGGGTATAATTGTCTTACAATGTTAGGATTGGTTAGAAAACTGTTTAGTAATATTTTGGTTATGATTGGCTAAGGTACGGCCAAGCAAGACTTAAGTTTCACTATATAAACTAAGGTCCAAAAGGTAGTTCTTTGGAACTAACTCCAGGACACAGCCTCAAGATCAGAGCTGCCAGACCTCAACTCCCTACCAGCCACATCGTGCAAAAGCTGGAGTCCCCCAGATGACCTGATCCTGATTGGCCTTCAAGAAAAGTTCATCTGCCTTATTGGGAGTTGAGAGCATCATATGCTTAGCGTGTGCATTCTGTTTTGGTGATTGTTAATAAATAGAGGTTAAGTAGGATATTACTGTGTAATGCTCTTTCACTGATCAAAGACCATGTAAACCCACAGAAGATTAAGCTCTGAGTCCATGGAGGGGTGGAGCCCAGAGCCCATGGAGGGGTAAAGTTAGGTGCCTTTCGCCTGGAGCCTTAGGAACTGGGAAAGGGAGAGCGTGCCTAAATCAACCAGGTTACGCCTTGAGCCCTAAGAACTAGGTAGAGGTGGAAACCTTGAGCCCTAGGAACTAGGTAGAGGTGGGATGTCTAGAGTGTGTGAGCAACAAATTTAGGGAAAAGTTGGATGCCTTATACCCAGAGCCCTAGGAACTGGGAAAGGGTGGGTGTGCTTAAATGAACAGGGTACACCTTGAACCCACAGAAGAGTAAAGGTAGGTGCCCTAGAGAACAGATAATTTTGCACAGGTAACACAGGGTGGCCGCAGGACACTCAGGTAGGCAAGAGGCAGGGTGAGGGTGGGGAGATAGGAGCCCCACACAGCCATGAGAATACAATGGGGCTGGGGAAGAGCCCTCAGCCTGCAGGACATATGGGGAGCTGGGGAAAGAGAAATTCTCTTCTCTCTCCCCTCCCTCACAATGGCACCAGGGAACCTGCCTGCACAGGACCGCCAACAGGAAACCAGGCTGGATGGACCCTGGGGCAGCAGATCAGGGGAGAGTTCATCTCTTCCAACCCCAGAGCACGATGGGAAGGGAAACCACCCCTGAGAGCTGGGACAATCATTCACATGCTTGTGCCCAGCTGCCTGGGGTTTGAGACAACCCTCCCCTGGCCCCACCCCAGGCAGGCAGAGTGAGCCCACCTGGTCTCAAGCGGCAGGCCCGTGTGTAGGCTGTGTACGTGGGTTGGGGGGACGTCTTGCAGGCCATTACTCACCCCCACCCCCCTGGCACTCACACAGACTCTCCGTGTTGGCGCTGGGCTCCAGCCGCAACATGTCCTGGGGGAAGCTGCAATCCCAGCCGTCCACAATGGCCTGATCCTTATCCTCTGGGGAGGAGACAGAGGTAGGAGATGAGATAAACACTGCCTCAGGGGGCACAAGGAGCTAATGCAGCAATGCCAACTGAATGCACTGTGGGTAACTCCTACCTGTCAGCTCCCTGAGCTGGGCCAGTGTGGGCAAGGCCGGGGGGCTGCGCGTCTGCAGGAAGAACAGCACCAGCAGGGTCAGTGCATAGTTGTTGAGGAGGGGGCCGCCCCCAAAGCGGTTTCCTGAGGGGAGATGGGGGCCATTAGACAAGGCGACAGGGGTGTCCATACCCCCAAGTCCTAGACCCGTGCATCGCCCAGCATTATTCCTCCAGATGGGAGCTCTAACCACGCACCCCACTAGCGAGGGGAAGCACGAGTCCTCACCTGCCAGGGCCTGCTGCTTGGCCCAGTAGCGCAGCGTGTAGACCAGGGGCCGCACCCGCTCATCAGCCTCTGTACAGAGCTGTAGGAAGCGCGTATTGCAGAGAGCCAGTCTGCCAGAGAGATGGGACATGTTGAGGGGAGAGAGCACCAACCTCCCCCCCGCACACCCCTGAGGCACCCCCAACCCTTGCCACTGCCAACTCCATCCCCCACCCGGCCAAGGGCAGCCCCATGTGCATTTGGAGCTGGTGAACACGTCTCGGCCATGGAGCCAGGATGCTCCGTGTCTCCCCAGAGGGGGGTCAACTGTTCTCTGCACACCCTGCCCTGGAGGGATGCTCTAGATGGGAGAGGTCCCCCTCCTCTCCCAGATGCAGCTGGCTCCCACGCCAGGCTAAACTTGCCCTCCCGCCATCCCCCATATGCACACCCTGGCCTCTGGGCCCTGCCTCCCAGGCTCTGCACCTGTTGTTGATGGAGATGTCTCCCAGCAGCCCCGAGTCCTTGTGGCAGAACTTGACAACAGGGCGGCGGGCACTGTGCACCACCTGGACACTGTGCACACCCGGTACGCACTTCCGTAGCACAGCTGCCACCAGCTCCAGCACCTCGGGCACCGTCGCTGTTGTCAGATCAATGTCACTCAGGATGGAGTCCTCTGAGTCAGAGTCTGGCCCTGCCCCTTCCTTGGCCTGCAAGGGGTTGGACTTAGTGCCCAGCACTCATCATGCCCCCAACCTGAAAATGTCCCTGGAACCAGTGCCTACCCTGCAACCCTCCAGCCCCCTAGGGGTTCCTGTACCATCCATTCTCACCTGTGCCCCCTGGGGTTCCTTTGCATTTGCCTGGAAGGTTTTTGTTTTCTCCAGGTCCAGGAACAAATCCAGGTCGCAGCCATGGATGTCAAATCCATTCACCGATGAGCCAAAGGGGAGGATGGCGCACTCTGTGTGCACACAGGAGGCAAAGGTCATGGCAGTGGCACATGGGGCAGGGACATACACACACATTTGCACATACATGGAACTGAAACTTACCAGGGAAGAACTCTGAGAAAACCTCCTGGAAGAGGGTGACCAGTAGGTGTCGCAGCCGCCTCTCGCTCTCGGAGAGCTCAAACAGCTGCACCAGCTGTGACATCTGGGCATCCACCTGGGTGTGTGGGGAGTGAGGGAGCATCATCATCCAACAGCCCCCGCTCCCCCAACACGTGCACAGGACTGCACAGCCCAAAACCCCAACCCACCCATCTCAGAACCCCCCTGCCCTCCTTCCTCCCCACCCCTAAGCTCTGTGAGCACACAGCCCAAACCTCCGCTCCAGGGATCATCCCAGCTCCTGACAGCTCAGAATCTCCCCCCATACGCACAGCCTAGGGGACTGTCCCTGCCCCATGCAGCTCAGCAGCCACCCTTGTCAGCAGCCAGGAGAGGCCCCAGGTCCCTATCCACACTCACATCATCAGCCTGGCACAGTGCCTGGACCAGCTTTTCAGGACTCAGTTGTACATGATGTGTGGATCCCTGCTTCTTGGGAGGCATGTACTTGAATTCCTTCTTCTTCCGGGGCTTCACCCGCAGCCGCTGCCCCCCCAGACAATGCTCCGGCTGGGCCAGCACCTTCTCCATCACCTCCTGGTCCTGCAGCTCCACTATAGCATAGACCCCCTGTGGGCAAAAAGCACAGGCTGTTAGTACCAGGGAGGGGTCTCATCCACCCCAGGGATCCCCTAGCCTGACCATGGGACTCACCTTGCCTTTATCCATCACCACACTGGCCACGCCCCCAAAGGCCTGGAAGTACTCACTCAGCTCAGGGGCTGATGTACCCTTGTGGAAGCCACTGACAAAGACACTGCGCAGCTCCTGGTCTTGACGTTTGGCACGTAAGCTCTCCAGCCGCTGGTGCTTCTTTCCCTGCAGATGATCTTGTAGGCTGGGCTCTGCAGGGGAGGCACATGCAGCTCAGGAGGGATGGGGAAATGCAGGGGCAGAGGCAAGGTGGGATTGAAGGTCACACTGTCCCCAGACCGCAACTCTCTCAAATATTGACATCCCTGAACCAGAGGTCAATCTTTAACTTGACACTAACCCCCCCATAGTGACCTCTGATCTAACACCCCCCACAAGCACTCCCAGTCTGTGACCCCTGACCTGGCCGGAGACCAAGACATCTACACCCACACTGCTGCTTTGTTTGCCCCAACATTAACCCCTGCCCTCCCCAACACACCATAACTCCCCAACACTGACCCCGATTGTGACCTCTCACCTGCATGGTGACCTGACAGCACTCACAAGTCCGGATTAACCTTTTGTAGGCCCGGCGTCAAACTTATTTGTGAGCCCCCATGGAGGCAATGGCGCATGGAGGTAAGTCCTCAGAGGGAGGGGCCAGCCAGGGGCAATGGGGCAGGGCATGGCAGGGACAGCCCTGCTCCGCTCAGCCCAGTGTGAGGGCACTATTTACAAACCAGCAGTTGCCAGACACACAGTAGCCCGCCCGGCCTTGTGCTGCCAGCATACCCCTTCCCATCGGGGGTGGGGTATGGGCCCATGCCATACAACACCATCCTTGCCCAGCACCCCTTCACCCACAGCCCCAGCACAACTGCCCAGCACCCCCCACAGAACCCCCACTCCCTAGTGCCCCAACACACACATCTTCCCTGGCCCCTCACAGCCCAGCAACACCCCCCCTCGCAAGAAACCCACTCCCCCGTGCCCTGCCTCCCAGTCGCAGTCACTGGCCCTGCTGGGAGGAAACTGCGTCTGCTAGGCTGAGCTGGAAATTGCTCAAGTCCCTCGGGAGTGTTGTGATCAGCCAGGCCAAGGCCTGCCCCGGCCGGGCTCCCTCAAGACACACTTCCCCTGGAGGGGTCCAGCCAAGCTCCCCCCACTATCTCCCCCTGAGCTGAGACTGGCCAAACTTCTGCACCAGTCCCAGGCAGCTCAGCTCCAGGGAGACAGGTGGGGTCCCACAGGTGGTGGGAAGCAGAGACTGCCCAGAGCCAGAGGTGCACTGGGATCCAGGCAGGGGGCAGAGAGGAGCAGGGGGGTGGGGACGAGGAGACAGCAGGTGGGCAGGCCAAGAGGAGCAAGTGGTGGGCGGGAGGAGTCAGTGGGGTCTCGGGGCCAGTGCAAGTGGAGCAGGCCAGGGCCCCTTCCGAGCATGGGCTGGGCTCCATGGAGCCATTGTAAACCCGGGACTAGACAGCAACCCATCCAGGTTATGGTCCAAAGGTGCCACGTCCTCTGACCCGTTGTGACCTCTGACCCCAGGATCAGGCCTCCTATAACCTCTGACCTAAGTGGCGCCATAACCCCAATACTGCAGCCCCACCGAGTGTGATCTGACCCCGCCCCCCCAACTTCACCCCCTGCCCAGACCCCCAGATGACTCGCGACCCCGGTGACCCCGACCCCCCTCACTGTTGGCCGCAGTCACGTGACAGAGGCGGCAATGGAAGCCTCCGCGGGGCAGCGACTCCACATCCGGCTCCATCTCGGGACCGAACTACGCGCCACCGGAAGCGTTTCCTCCCTGATCTGCCCTACCAGGAAGCACTTCCACCGGAAGTACCCCATCGAGCGATCATTCCTGCCGGAAGTGGCGTGACGCCACTATAACTTCCGCCGGACGTGGTCCGTCCGTTCCCATTCCCCCAACGTAGGTGGGGCTAATTAGAACGTGCCGTATTGGTAGCGTAGGGACGACACCTTATTACTAATCACGAGTGGGGCGCGCTGATTGGTGGAAGAGGGGGCGCGTTCTGCGCAGGGGCCGCGGCAAACGGGAGGCGCTGAGCCGCTGGCAGCGGGTCCCTCCGGCTCGGAGCCTCCCCCAGCAGCGGGGGGCGCAAATATCTAGATACCCCCGGGGCCGGAACGAGTAGAGATCCCCCTCCGCCTCCTCCCCCACCCCCGGCCGGGGCAAGTAGGGACCCTGCTTCCCGCCCCCCAATCCTAAAACCCCTTCCCAGCCCCCTTCCTTCCCGCAGCCCCTGTAGAGCGTCCCCCAGGCCTGCGCTCTGCAGGTCCAGCTGTTCTCCCCGAGTGGCTGCAGCTCCCCCATGGCGCTGTACCTGCTGGCCCAGCGTGCCCATGCCCGCCGGCGGCGGCGGGTGCCCCAGGAGCGGGTGTTCAAGCCCCGGATCCAGTTCCTGAACATGCCAGAGGAGCAGGTGATGCGGCGCTACCAGCTCAACCCTGAGATGATCCGAGACCTGTGCCACGCACTAGAGTGTGACTTGCAGCCCTCGACTGGCCGCAGCCATGCTCTTCCTGTTTATGTCAAGGTGACGGCTGCCCTTAACTTCTACACCTCGGGCACCTTTCAGACGCCGGCAGGTGACGCGGCTGGCATCAGCCAGGCCAGCATGTCCCGCTGCGTCTCCCAAGTCACGACTGCCCTGACCCGCCGTGCCAACGCCTACATCCACTTCCCCTTCCAGCCTCAGCAGCAGGCCCGCACCAAAGAGGAGTTCCTGCGCATTGCTGGCTTCCCCAACGTACTGGGCACGCTGGGCTGCACCCACGTGGCCCTCAAGCCGCCCTCGGATCACGAGAACCTCTACCGCAACCCACTGCGCTTCCACTCCATGAACATGCAGCTGGTGTGTGATGCCCATGGCATGATAACCCATGTGGTGGCCGAGTTCCCTGGCTCTGTGCCAGATGCCCACATCCTCAGCTGTTCCAGCCTCAGGGGCATCTTTGAGGGGCACCAGAACATGGATGGATGGCTGCTGGGTGAGCCATGGCCTAGGGGGCCCCTCCCTCAGCTGCCCCACCTGCCAATCTCATGCACCTGCAACAACCCTTGGCTGTCCCCAGTCCCTGGTGTCTCCACTGTTCACCACAGAAATAGGACTCTTATCTCAGGAGAGTAACCTAGATCCCACCCCTAGCCCATCACAGCAGCCCTGCCTGAACCTAGCAGCCAGGGAAGAAATCAAGGCTCTGTGAACCACAAGCCAAGCTCCAGTGATGAGATTGCTCAGGGTTATTTGAACACAGGTTGTGTGGTGAAGGCTCCATGACAGCTGCTGGTCACCTGCATCCTCCACCCTAGCCTGAATTCTCTGCTATGTGCAGGGGGCCCTGAGGGAGTGCCCACTCATCTGGCAGATTCTGCTACCTGCCTCAGCCTGCCCTGCCCCTCCCATAGGGGAGAGGAGTATACTGTGTCTTGATAGGCCCTTCCTCCCTCTTGGAGCATCACGGACACTTGTAACTTCCAAGGTGCCCAAGAGAGGGAAGGACCCCCATTATTCCATTACCCACTCCCCTGAGCCTGTCCATGCCCCTGCCCAGAGCCTGATTGGAGATGGCATCCTATAGAGGGGAGAGGGCCAGTCTTAAAGGCTGGAGCCTGCCATGGGGATGAGTGGAAGGACAGGGACAGGCAGTGAGTCAACCTGCATAGCATAACCTGTGTGTCTGGTTCTCCACAGCGGATGGCACCTACCCTCTGAAGCCCTGGCTGCTGACACCCGTGGAGGCAGCAGAGACAGCAGCTGAGCAGCGATATAATGCAGCGCACATGGCCACGCAGGCTGTGGTGGGACGTACAGTGGGGGCACTAAAGGGCCGGTTCCGGTGTCTGGACCGGGCAGGGGGGGTGCTGCAGTACAGCCCCCTCAAGGTCTGCCACATCTTTGTGGCATGCTGTGTCCTGCACAACATGGCTGTGGGACAGGGCATTGCCATGCCCGAGGGGGTGGAGCTGGGTGCCAGGCCACCTGCCCAAGCTTCTCCCCACCCTGAGCCCCTCTCCCAGGAGGCCCAGTGCCTGCGGCAAGAGCTCATCACCAGCTACTTCAGCTGAGGGGCACCTTGACCTACATGTATGTGGAGGGAAATGTTGAGGGAGATGCAGGGGTTGGAAGCCAGCCCACAGATGTGTGTATGTGAGGGGGGGAAGAGTTTGTTGTGGTGGAAGGGCAAGACTCTCTGGGCTGGACTATAGGCTACAGCCCTACTCAAGCCAGCCCCGTTTCCCTCCCAGCCCTTTGGATGGGTGGGGAGCACATACCTTCCCTAAGACAGACAAACAGCAAGAGGCTTTGTTTGTGTAGGACCTACCCTCACAGGCAGCAGAGGCTAGGATCCTGCTGCTGCAGGGAGCAGACTGGGCTGCTGCAGCCATTTCCCCCAACCCAGCCACTCCCAGGGGAAGAAGCTGGCACTCTGGCAGCGCTGGAGAAGGTACAGAGAGCACTCTCTTGTGTACCAACACACAGATCATAGATGGCCCCCTTTGGCAACTTTCCCCTGCTAGGATATTAAACTGGCTCTTTGCCCCAGGACTGTGCTTGATGTTGAGTTGCACCTCAGAGGGTGGGGCCCAATCACCCTTTGCTTCCTTCTCAACACAAATACCCTCCAACAGGGCCCAGCCCCAGGGTGAGATGCAGTCGTGTGACCAGCACCAGGCTGGCCAAAGGCAGCAGCTCAGCATGAGGAGCCCCCTCCCTTCTCCCAGTGGACCCCATGAACTGAGGGCTCCATCCACCTCCTGTCCCTCCCCCACTCCTCCTCCCCCAGCAGTGGGCAGGTGAAGAAAAGGCATTGGTTTATTTCCTGGTTGCTATAAGAACTGGTTACAGGTCGAGTTAAAAAAACAGACAGATTCTCCTCTCTGATCATGTACAAAACCCAGGCCCGGCTGGGCTTGGTGCGGGAGCCAGGCCCAGTTTCATGGGCTCGGGAGGGAGCAGAGTTGTGGCTTGTGGGAAATGAGCAGAGACAGCAGAACCAACACAGGGAAACAAAGAAAGACAAGTAGTAACTGCATTTGGGGAGAGGGGGCAGACGGAGCCCCTGCCTCCCCACGATCCTGACACAAACACCCCAGCCCTGAAGAGGGAGGGGGAGTTTGTGGAAATAAAATATCTTAAAATAGTGGAAGCCACACCCCTGCTCCTCACACCCCTGGGCTGATCCCTCAGGGGGCCAGGGGAGCCCCCAATGGGGGACACGTGGAACCAGACGCTGCAGCCCAGCTTGCCATGCATACAGGCTCTGGAGATGGCGGAGGTGCGGCTCTGGGAAGAGGGGCCGGACTCAGTCCTCCAGGATGATGGGTTCACTGGTGCTGGCAGGGTGGGCTGGGGGCCCTGGCACCAGCGGCGCTATCACAGGCCGTATGGGCAGCACTGGCTTCACCTTGAGTGGCAGGTTGGGCCTACGGGCAGCTCGGCGCATCTCCAGGTGGGTGAGAGCCTTGCGCAGTGCCCTGCAGGAGACAGACAGCGGGGCAGAGTGGGACAGCCTGTAAGCAGGTGGTCAGGGCCCCTCCAAATATTCCCCCAGGCAGCTGTAGGTCCAAGCAGGCACAAGCCAGATAGCTCCTGCTGCCACAACACACAAGAGCCCTCAGCTCAGTGAGGGGCAGCAAGTCACAGCAAGAATGAGCCACAGCCCCTGCCCTCCCAGAGGTTGGGGGGGGGGGGAGAGAAAAGATGGAATGCCCTCCCCCATTCAAAGACTAGTGGGTTGGAGTGGAGGCAAGACTAAATCCCCCAATTTCCCCCCCATCCAACTGAGAGCTTCGATTCTCCCCCAGCTGGCCTTGGGGTGCTCCCCACCAATCCCCTCCCATTACCAAGTGTCCCTTCTGCCTGTCCCACCATCTGCCATGATTTCCCCCATTGTCTGGTGGGACCTGTCCTCCTTGACCTAGTGACTCCCCTTCCCCCCCATTACCTGGGGCCCCCTCTGCCCCTCACCCCCAAGGTACCTGGTGTCCTTAGTGGCCACGAAGACAACAGGGTTGGGGGCATCAGCTGGGTTCAGCTTCTGACGCTTGACAGCTGGCTGGGCACTCGACCGCATCCCTGAGGTCATGGGCCGGCCATTGGCCGAAAACGGGACCCCGCTCCCTGCCACCTGCACCAATCACAGACCAGAGCCATCAGCTGGGCCTTACCCCCTCCTCTGCATGGACCCCACCCCCTAAACCAATCACAGACCAGAACCATCAGCTAAGCCCCACCCTCTGTTGGGACCCACTAACCTGACTCCCATGGGGTTGCCTGAGCAGCGCCCCCCTTGGGAAGGGGCTCTGGGGTCCTGGAGCACAGGTAGGAAGTTTTGACAGCAAGCACCCACCCATGGGTGAGGACCCCCCCGGTCACTCATGCCATCGCTGCCCCCCACACCAGAGTGTGTGTGTGGCACTCACGCTGTCGTACGCCCTCTTGCCCACGATGCCGGCCAGGCCCCGGTTCTGGCTCATTTGGTTCCGGTTTATGGGCGTCTTGGTGCCACGTGGCGTTTTTGGTTTCAGAGGGGCCTGCGCAGCTGGAAAACCAGACAGCACCATGAGGATCCCACAGCCTAGTTCATTGCCCTCTGCCCCGCCCCAACATCCTAACTCTCCATGCACACCCCCACCCCAATATATTAACCAAACACAGCCCTCCCCCACCACAATGCCCCACTGTACCCCCATGAGGATTCCTCCAGGGCTGCACCCCAACCTCCCCTTGGGCATTCCTTAACTTGCACTAACTGGGGGGCTTGGGGATGGTGGTGTCCATGGGAATTCCCCTTTAAGTGTCTGAGCCCCACAAGCGAGAGGGGAATCATTTGCCCAGCAGTGTCCTACCTGCCAGGTTCCCTCTCCGCACACCTGAGGGTATGAAGGGCGGCATGGCCATGACCATCCCTCTGTTCCCTCGTGTGTGTGCCTGCACGAATCTCATCCTAGGTGACTGGCCAGCAGTCCCACCTCCCAGGTGCCATCAGTGGCCCTGAACAGTGATTGGAACATGGCCTTTCTGAACCTGGCCACTGGGCTTAAAGCCCAGTCTAGGACACAGCTTTGGACACAGGGCAGCAGGTTACTCCAACGGGAGGGTTCCTGAAACATGCAGACGAGGCAGCCTGACCTCTGGCTGAAAAAGCTGTGGTACCTGGGGAGAGGGAACGCCTGCCATGTGATAACACTGGAATCCACTAGGGAAGCCATTTAGATGGGCTCTAGGAAGAGACCACTTGTCCCTTAGCGGTGCCAGTTAATGAAACCAAAAGGCAGGGAGACTGGTCCTACTAGGTAAGAGCAGGGCCACAGAGATCTCTCCAAGGTGGAGATACTTCTTTCTCCCACAAGAGGAATTGTACTTAGGAAAGAAATACAAGAGGAAGTGTAGTTAGGAAAGAAAACAGGGAAATTCACTCTGGATTCAGTGGGAATCTTAAAACACCTTTAGGAGATAGTCTTGCCACCCCCTGATCTGGATGAAACATGGTATAATGGAGCCAGGGGGCTTGGAGTTTGCTGACGTGCTTGGCTGATAGAATGGCCACCAGAAGAGCCACACTGAGAGTAAGGTGCTGAAGGGAATATTCAGAGAGGGGCTCAGAGGTGGCTACATGAGCCCTGCCAGGCCTTTATTTGGCTTTCTAACTGTAGGAGGGAGAATACACCACATGACTGGACTGCGCTGACATGCTCTAGCTGCTGCAAGGTGGACCTTGACCGAACTGATCTAGAGTCCACAGAGATTCAGATGCAGACCACACAGTCAAGATTCTTGACACTAGGGCTTTCCAGAGAGTCATGGCTACATGGTTGCTCCCAGAATGAGAATCTTCTCATTGTGAGAAGTTCGTTCTCCTTGTGGAGAGCTTTCTGCTTGGTAAAATCAGTCCTCAGACTTGCAATGAACAGGCTCTATTGGCAGCCCTTAACCAGCCAACACGAGCAGGTAGTTAGATGTTTGTGTCTGGATGGAGAATCTGGCCATGATTCTGAGATACGGTATTAGGACAATCTGGTAGTGCTATTGAAGGCAGAGGTGACATTTGAATGAGATCCAGCAACTAGAGAGATGTTTGTAGGCAGTCTCATCTCTCCCAGAGACGATGGTTCCCCTATCTGAAGCTGGTCCATCTGAGCACCCCAGCCTGTCCCAGAAGAATCTGGGATTGAGGTCTTTGTTGGTGAAAGGATGGAGATGCAGAGCTTCTGTTGACCAGTTTAATGACGACATGATAGGAATTGGGATGACGACATGCATGTCTGTCTTGTAAGGCAATAAACGGACCTGAGCCAGCCCTGTGCTGGGGGAGGCAAAGCCTAGCTAGCAGCATCATGTCAGAGCAGCCTAAGAGTCGAGGACAGGTTTTCACCATGGCTGATTGATTTAATATGATGTGGGAGGTCACAGAGTTTAAGCCAGGAGGACCATCTAGTCTGACCTTCTGTATAGCTCAGACCACTCAACCCCAGCCAGTTAACTCAGGCTATTGGGCTCAATAACCAGGAGCAGACTAAGTATTACAGCCCTCACGGGACTAACTAGTATGTGCCACAGGCAGAGACTAGGAAAGAGCAAAGTGCACTACTTCTTGAGGCCCCTGCAATGGCCAATGGTTGTCTGGGGAAACCTCTCCTTGGGAAGGTACACCACTGATGAACAGGGGGTCAGTCAGAGCTACTATGAACCATCTGGGGTTGGATGATTTGCTGGAATTTATCATCAAGAGGAGAAATTCCAGAAGTCTGGAAGAGGGCAAATGTAGTACCAATCTATAAAAAGGGGAATTAAGGACAACCTGGGGAATTACAGACCAGTCAGCATAACTTCAATAGCCGGAAAGATAATGGAGCAAATAATATGTGGTATATCTTAACTTTAGTAAGGCTTTTGATACTGTTGTGCGTGGCCTTCTCATAAACAAACTAGGGAAATACAACCTAAATGGAGGTACTATAAGGTGGATGCATAACTGGTTTGAAAATCGCTCCCAGAGTTATCAGTGGTTCACAGTCAGGCTGGAAGGGCATAACAAGTGGGGTCCCGCAGGGAACAGTTCTGGCTCCAGTTCTGTTCAATATCTTCATCAATGATTTAGATAATGGCATAGAGAGTACACTTATAAAGTTTGCAGACGATACCAAGCTGGGAGGGGTTAAAAGTGCTTTGGACGATAGGATTGAAATTCAAAATGATCTGGCAGCAGGTTTGAAGTAAGTAGGATGAAATTCAGTAAGGACAAATGCAAAGTACTCCATATCGGAAAGAACAATCAGTTGCATACATACAAAATGGGAAATGACTGCCTAGGAAGGAGTGCTGCGGAAAGAGATCTGAGGGGGGTCATAGTGGATCATAAGCTAAATATGAGTCAACAATGTAATATTGCAAAAAAGGGCAAACATCCTTCTGGGATGTATTAGCAGGAATGTTGTAAGCAAGACACGAGAAGTAACTCTTCCTCTCTACTCCGTGCTGATAAGGCCTCAGCTGGAATATTGTGTCCAGTTCTCGGCACCACATTTCAGGAAATGTGGATAAACTGGAGAAAATCCAGAGAAGAGCAACAAAAATGATTAAAGGTCTAGAAAACATGACCTATGAGCAAAGATTGAAAAAATTAGATGTGTTTAGTCTGGAGAAGAGAAGACTGAGGTGGGACATGATAACAGTTTTCAAGTACACAAAGGGTTGTTGCAAGAAGGGAGGGAGGTAAATTGTTCTCGTTAAACTCAGAGGATAGGACAAGAGGTAATGGGCTTAAATTGCAGCCAGGGAGGTTTAGGTTGGACATTAGGAAAAACTTCCTGTCAGGGTGGTTAAGCACTGGAACAAATTGCCTAGGGAGGTTATAGAATCTCCATCATTGGAGGTTTTTAAGAGCAGGTTAGACGCACACCTGTTAAGGGTGGTCTAGTTATTACTTAGTCCTGCCTTGAGTGCAGGGGACTGGACTGGATGACTTAATGAATTCCCTTCCAGTTCTATGATAAGGCTGAGTTTCTTGAATACTCCAAGGACAGAATCTAGGGAGACTTCCTGATGGGGCTGCCTAGACATCCATGCTCTGTCTCTTCAGCTGTCTCACCAGGTACTTTGTAAAGACTCTTGGTCCTCTAGAGATACCAAAGGTCAGCACCTTGCAGTGATAATGGTTGCCCCTACAGTCAGAGGCACTTCCATAGCACAATTGCTCTAGCCCACAGGAAGGGCACATCCTGTAAGTCTGGAACCACAAACCAGCCTTAAGCCTGTAATAAAGGGATGAGGGATGCGAGCATTGCCATCCAGGAAGTTGCATATGTGCCTGCTCGGCCTTCTCACGTTGAGGATGGGATGTGGTCCCCCTTTTTTCTTGGAATAAAGAACTATCAGGAGTAGAAACCATTTCCCTGCTCCTAGGCAGGCAGGGAGGCCACTTGCAATTGGTTTTCATGAGAAGGGCCCCTGGGGAGGGACAAGAAAGGGGGTAGAGACTGGAACGGGAGTACTCTGGGAGATGATTTATAGTACCCATTGGTCAGTAATTACTCTACATCAGAGTGAATAAAGGTGGCATCCCAAGATAAGGTTGGGGAGAAGAGCTCTGGATTGTGACTCTTGACCTGTGTGTCAAACCTGCTCCCTAGACAATGAAGTTGGGATGGCTAGTGGTGGATGAGAAAACCTAGGTTGCTGCTGCGAGCAGATGGCTATTCCTTGCCCGGTCTGGCTTTCTTCTGTAGGCCGGAGTACGAATGCCCAATAATTGCCACAGGTCTCTGGAATCCTTCAGGGAATGTACAGCATCATAGTACAGGGGCTAAATATCTCTTGAACTGCCAGTCTGAAATGGTATTCTGCAACTCCTTTGGGACACCTGGTGCCTGTAGCCATGTGGTGACTCCTACGGCCATGGATCTAGCCACATATCCCAAGCATCCATGGCTGCTTGGAGAGATGTTTGCACCAGTGACAGATGTTATTGCCTTTAGATATTGTCTATCCTCTTAAACTCTACTGACAAAGGGAGCTTTCTCCCAAGTTAGAGTCCGACTCAGAATAGTGCTTGGTAATTTGCTATCTGTACCTGTGACAAGGCAGAGAAGTAAGTTTTTCTACCCCAGAGAAGTCAAGCTTTCTATTCGGGGTTTTGTCTTTCAGCGTAGACATCAGTGGACCAGCCTGTCTGTCTGTCTCATTCCGAGACCACCAGAAATCCAGAGACCAGGTGGTTGTAGAACTTCTCAGCTCCCTTCTGCAGAACTTGATCTCCTTTTTCCTCCACTTGCTTTGAAATTGGGGTGAAGGTACCCAGGGGTTTCCAGAGATCTGTGACTGGCTCCACTGTGCCCTTCCCAACTGGCTTCATCATCCTGTCCAGAGCAGAGATGTCAAGCAGTCTGAGGGATGAGGGGTCCTGGATCACTGAGGTCTCAGTTTCTAGAGCATCAGAGTCTGAGTAGTCTGCTCCTGTAGCCATCCAGAGCAGAGGAGGCTGCTCTCTTAGGTGAGACAAGGAGGGATCTATTGGAGAGGTTGGGGACACTGCTCCTCAGTTTCAGCACCAGTCTCTCCCTCCTCTGCAGGATGTTCTTCCTCATCTCTACCCCTCCAAGCATCTCACAGCCAAGGGATCTGGGTCGTCTCTTAGGGGGGCCCTGTAGTCAAAGCTGCAGGAGAGCGGAACATTCTTTGCTTGCCAGTGTGCTAAAGGAAGAGCTACTTCTGGAGGATTTCAGAGTGGAGTCCAGTACGGCCACAGTGAAGAGCTGTAAGAGTGGGGCAAGTCAGACCACTGCCATGGATGTGGGTGTCAGAGGACAGAACAGCACTCTGAAACAAGTGGTGCTCACTGGAGAGGAGCCCATCCCAAAGCCCGCTATACGGGCGGGAAGAGGTGGTGTTGTCTGGAGAGGGATTGGAGATTTCCTGCGATAGCAGTGTGACCTGTTGGCCAGTGTGTCAGCACAGCTGTTGAAGATTGTTCCATGTGTAGCATACTCGGGACCAAAGAAGTAGCAACTCCCCAAACCAGAAACTGTTCAAGTCTATCACTGGTACCGACAGCTCCAATGCCAACAAATTTGTCATTTTAGTACCCACGGGTGCTGGACCACTCGATTCCTTGTTACTTGCCCCTGGATTCTGAGAGGGAGGGGACCAAAGGCCAATGACTTTTCTTAGGCCTCTCAGCACCTCCTCGTTCCTGGAAGGTAGATTGGTGCCTGAAGCTATGTGTGGTCTGGTGTTCTCGGCAAGTCTGCCTCAGAGGGGAGGATGTGGTACCAGCCTTCAGCACTGGAGCAGCCAGTGATGCCAAGCTGACTTTTGGCAGCTGTGGCTGGCCTATTGGTACCATTTTAGATTCCCCCAATGGTACCGGTCTCAGGAACTGCATCCCAGCTGCCAGCAGCACTGACTGCCAGGGACTTGAAGTAGAAGGTCGTGTGCAGCCTGATATCCATTCTTCTGGGTTCAAAGTGCTCCCGACTGCTCCAGAAGCAGCATTTCAGCCGAATGTCCATGATTGTCTTGTTGACAAGAAGGATTAGCAGAGAGTGCACCAATCGGATACATGTCTTGCCTAGGCAGACAGTTAAGGGCCACGTCCATGGGAAAGGGGAACAAGCACAGGGTGGGAAGCCTGAGGGCCTTCAATCCATAAAGCACCAAAGAAAAATAAGGAACTTGGGAGAAGTGGGGAGGGGATCGTTGAGAAAACTAAGGGAAAAAAGCATTTAAGGGATTAACGCGACCTACCTACCACTAGAAAACATGCTGAGGGCAGCAGGCAGCCACAGCCTGGCTCTATCTCGCTGCCAGAGGCAGCAACAGGAACTGAGGGACGGTTGCATCCACTCTGCCCTTTTTGCCTACAGCTGGGGGCATGCAAGGGCGTCCAACCTCATGCAAATGCACCTAGAGTGGGAGCCACAGACAAGCACTCAAAGACCATGGAGCAACAGCCCTGTTCAGGTGGAGAGCAGTGCTGTCCGGTCAATGCGGGGGCTGAGGAGTTTCCCCCTTGGGATGGGGGTAAGGGCTGGTGTGGGGCATGGGAAGCCAAGCAGGTGTGAGGCTGCAGGCCTCAGTCCTTCCCAGTTGGGCTCTCCCTGCTGTGCCTAGAGCTCTGTGCCCCTGGCCCTTACCCAGCTCCTTGACGATGGTGGCCAGTGGCAGTCGCACCAGGGGGTGAATCTTCAGGGGGGTCTTGGCTGCCTTGGGTAGCCGGATCGAGCCTATGGAGGGAAGCAGAGAGTGGGTGTGAGATAGGGGAGCCCATGGTGTCCTCCCTCCCAGCCCAGCACACGTACACTCAGCCTTGATGGCGTTGGCATTGATAGGGGCATAGGGGCGCCGGGCAGCACGGCGTGGCTGCAGGATGTCGCGGCACATGCGGCGGGCAATGCGGGTCAGCTTGGTGGTCTGCAGCAGGAAAGTCTGGCGGTTCTTGGCCAGCAGCTTGGCCCGGTTGGCGCTGGTTGTATAGGGAGAAAGACTCTGGGCTTCCGGCCTTGACATGTGGCCCCTGGAGTGCGGCTCCTGCGACACAGAAGGGGAAGTGGGTCAGGGCCCAGCATGGGGCACTGGGAGAGCCTGGGGGCAGGGACACAGCCCAGCACAGGTTGGACAGAGGAGCCCAAGGCTCAAGTGCTGGCAGTCCCCAGATCTCACCCTGTGGGGTATGTACACCCCCTGGGACCATGAGGAATGAGGGCCTCCCTAGTGCAGCCTAATACCCCTGCCCCCCCCACCAGCCCCCAATGCAGGCATTAATCATGGAGGGCTGCACCCATGCCCATCCACTCCAGCAGGCATTACCGAGACACTGCATGCAGCTCCCTGCATGCCTATGCCCCTGGGCGGGGATTGCCACATCACTGTCAGTGCTCTGCATGCCCATCTCCCGGGAAGTGTTACTGTGGCGCCATGTCCCTCAGCAGGCATTACCGTGGCACTGCGGGCAGCTCCCTCCAGCTGTGTTGGGGTCTTCAGCCCCCCGTATTTCTTCCAGTAGATCCAGCAAGAGGCACAGAGGCGGCACTGCATGTTGGGCGGGCCCCAGGCATACCACTGTGCTGACTGGGTGGCTGAGGGCAAGGAGAGACTGCATCATTAGGGGGAGGGGACTCCACAACCAAGCAACCCGCTGACAGGGAGGCCCAGGGACCCGACCTCCCTCCCCAAGGACAGGATCCATGGCAGCAGTCAGGGCCCTCCACCCCCAGGACCGGGCACAGACAACCCCACTCCTTGGAGCCCCACATCAGCACTCACTGTGGCAGCTTTCACAGGTCAGCCCCTTCTGGAAGCCAGCCCCGTTCATGCCAGGCTTGGAGCCCACCGAGATGATCTGATTGGGGTTAGGTTTAGTACTGCCAGGGGAGAAGAGACAAGGTCACACCCAACTCTGGCTCCAGCCCACCCGCCACCTAGGAGGAAGGCAGGTGGCCTGCTCCCCACAGTGCATGGGACAGGCACCTCTTACCCCAGCCCTCCATTAGAAGAAGACAGTCTCTCCCTCAGGCCTAACCTCCTGTGGTCCTGTCCCAGCTCCCCCACATGCTCACACTGGGGGGTGTGACTCCCCCCTCCCCCATGCTCACACTAGGCGGGGGTGAGAGCCCCACACACACACACCCATCCCCCTCCACCATACTCACTAGGTAGGGATGTAGACCTGCTTCAGTTTGCTATCAGCTTCAGCAGCCTTCAACCTTTTCTGCAAACAGAGACACAGCCTAAGCAGGGGAGGAGATGCAGCCCCCTCACTCAGCCCGGCAGGAGGAAGGCCCAGTCCCAGAGCCCCTCACCTCCTGGGCCCAGCTCACCTGCTGGATGTAGCGGTCGGTGGTTTTCCACATGTAGTAGAACTGCACAATGCTGGCCAGGGACTTCCAGGGCAGCTGCAAGGGCCAGAGAGGCAGTCAGACAGCACCAGGAGAGCCCCACATACCCAGCCCCAGGAGGCATGGGGTGGGAGGGAGACAGCAGTGCCTCAGCACTCCCTGCCGACCCGAGCCAGTGCAGGATCAGTCTCCAGGGCTCCCAGCCCCGCTTCTGGGTCCACGTCCCCCCCAAGATGGAGCAGTCCAGTGTGAGTGCCTGGGAGGTTCTTACCACCCCTGCAGAGGAAGGACTTAGAGCTGGTCCCAGCTGGATCCATCCCCCCCATCACTACTCACGAAGTCTTGCCGGATGTCATTGAAGTCCTTGCCATACTTCTCCAGCGCCTCCTCAAAGAGCATGGCTTCTGAGGCCGACCACTCCTCCATCTCATCGCGGCACAGCACTGGGCCCCCCTGGGGCACCAGCGTCGACATGGCCTTGGCGAGGTCATAGCCATTCCGCTGCAGTGTGTCCATGGCGTGGAACTGCAGGGAAAGGGGTGGTCAGCAGGCTGTCGCTCCTGGCTGCCGGGGGACACACGAGGCCCTGAGCCAGCACCCCGTGAGAGGAGTGCAATGTTCCCCAGGGGTTACGTCTCTCAACCTCTGGGCAGGGGGAAACCCAAGCCCCCCAGCCTTGAGTCAGGAGGGTTGAGATAGCTTCTGAAGCCCCTGTAACATCCAGTGAGTCACCTTGGGTTGTAGGGGCCCCTCCAGGAGCCAGTGGGGATAAGGACACCACACAAATGGACTGCAGAACTCAGAAAACACATAGCCTGTTCCCTGCCCCCCAAACTCCTTCTCACCAGTGTGATGTCCCGGGAGGCGGCAGCTGCGCTCATGTGCAGACTGGGCTGCCGGATGGAGCTGCTGCAGTCCAGAGCTCGAGCAAAGGTCCCAACGGCCCTGGGGAGGGACACAGGTTAGCGACAACCCAGAGCCCAAGGGGGCCTCACGTGAATCAAGACCCCCACCCGCCAGTCCATTGAGCACCGTGCCCCTCTCCCCCACTGGCATCTCACCGAGCCACCACCAAGAATTGGTCAATCTGCCGGTCGGTCAGTGGGTTGTCAGGGTCCCAGACCTTCATCTCCATCTTCTGCTGGTTCCGATTGTCCGACTCACCTGTGGGGAGGGGCCAGTCAGGAAAGACAATACTGCATCTCTTCCCCCACCCCGAGAGAGACAGGCAAGGCACATGGCTCCCCTAGGGCACTGGGGTCCTCCCCCGGGACATGGTTCCCCCAGAGAACAAGGCTGACCTCCCCCAGGGGCACAGATTGGTCCAGGAGACACCCTCCCCCATCACCTTCAGCCAGCCGGTCAGGGATCTCAGCTTGGTACTTGCAGCCGACCCGGATCTCCCCCTGGTCAGCCAGAAGCGTCTTCTGGACAGGGTCAAAGACCAACGAGTAGAAGAAGCAGTCCTGGGGTAGGGGCAGAGGGATGAGGCAGGGCACCCCAGCAGACTGGTCTCCCACAACCCTGCCCCACCCAGAAACAGCTCTTCCCACCCCCCCAAGAGAGAGCTGTGCCCTGGTTTCAACCCTTCTCACCTGCAGCCAGGCAAGGGGCAAGTCCTCCTTCTTCCTTGCCCCCACCCCCTGACCAGTTCCAGGGGGCTGAGCCCAGCCCCTCAACCCCTGCAGACCCAGCCCCTCCACAGGCCCAACTCCTCACCTCCTTCTCCAGGTACTGGCTGAGGATGTCAGTCTCGTTGAGCAGTGTGACGCTGCATTTCCCCCTGCAGGAACCAAGCACAGGTCACATCACAAGCTGGCCCCATGGCTCCCCCTGCTCCAGATCGGGGCCCTGAGGCATCCCGCCAGACCCACCAGCAGCAGCAGAGTCAGCCCTGCAGAGCTGTTGCCCCAGGCTCACACCCCTCCCTGTGCAACTGCCATGGTGCTGGACCCCCCCAGAGGACACAAGAGTCAGGGATGGCAACAGGGAGGCAAGAAACCCAGGATAAGTCCCCCCGGCCGAGGGCCCCTCCCTCAAAAGAGCCCTAGTCCCCATGCCCAGCAGAGCTCCCCCACGCACCGTATGTGGGTGGCTGGCAGCGACTCAAACTGGCGCGACAGGAAGAGCTCACGATGCTTCAGCTGGTGCCGCTGCTGCTCCGACACCCCCGGCTGCTTCGACTCCTCCTCAAACTCGCCTGCAGCAGGACACGAGGGTCAGGGGCTCCCACACTCACCACCTCCCCCCCCCGACACAGAGCCTCCCCACCTCCCCCTGAGAGCCCACAACCCCACCACGTCCCCTCAACAGACAGCCCCACAGAGACCTCCCTAACAGACAGCCCCATGGAAACCCCATCCCCCTCCCCTGACACACAAACACTTCTCCCTGACAGACAGCCCCACAGATACACCAAACCCTACAGCAAAATCAGACCCCAATCTCCCAAATCCCAGCCAAAGGCTGCTACTGTCCGTCCCTAATCACTCACTGCCCCCAAGTGCACACCCCCCACCCAGTACCAGGAGCAAAGCTCTGCTGCTCCCATCACCCACTATCCCTCAGGAACAGAGAGTACTACCCCACCCCCCATTCAGCCCCCAAGCTGAACCCCCCCCTTCCTACCCCCACCACAGTTCATAGCACACTGCCCTGCCCAGAACAGGGCAACCCCCAGGATTCACCGTCCCCTCCCTGCCCGGGAGCACCCGTAACTCCCCCTGCAGCAGAGCACCTGCCTGGGGTTAACCCTCCCCATGCTGAAAAGCAGAGTGTTCCCCCTCCCCAATAACCCCTGGAGCACAGCACCGCCCCGGGTTAACCCACCCCCGCTGCCCAAGAGCAGAATGCACTCCCCTCAGAACCCGCCCCCTAGCAGAGCACGCTCCCCCATCCTCAAAGGTCCAGCCCACCCACCGCAGCAGGAAGTGGCCACGCTGCACCACTGCCAAGAAGCTCATTGTTCTCCAAGCCCCACTGTCTCCAGCACTTGGCAGCAGCCCAGTTGGGGGTAGCACTGATTCCACCCCTGTTCACACGTTCAGGAAGCCCTGTGGGGTGGGGGCAGGGTAGGTGGGGACAGCCCCCTGGGACCCAGTCCCACTCCTCGCCCACTCCACTTGGGCAGAGTCAAGGATGGCCCCCACTGAACAGGCCCGGAAACCCCAAGCCCAGGCAAGCAGCTAGCACAGGCCCCAACCGGAAGAGCTCCCACGGCCTGTTAACCCTGCACTGCCCATGGCCTCCACGCTGCACCAGCCTCATACATGAGCTAGGGAAAGCTGGGCAAGCTCCACCCCCAGCACCCCTCACTCCTGACCCACAGCCCCCTGCTGTGCCAGCTGCCTCCACCCCCTCGCCTACAGCTCTACTGGTGCCCCTCACTCCCAATCTGCAGCCCCCTACAACCCCAGCTCTGGACTGGGAAATGAACTAACATCCCCCCCACCCACACCCACACCCCCTGGGCTCGGGTCTTATCAGTTGCATTTGCTGATTATGTGTTTGACACCAGTGCTCTTGGGGTGAAAGGTCAAAGTCTTGGCACCTGCAAGACACTTCACAAATCCTTGGGCACTGCCCAGTGCAGGGTGAACAGGTGTGAGACAGGGAGGAGGAGGATGTGGGACCCTGATTCTACTGTGTGCTGAGGGGCTCATCACCCCAGAGACACTACCTGCCCCATACCACAAATGACAAGGATTAGTGCCACTCTTACCCAGTGCCTGCAGCCTAGGGAAAAGGAAAGGAGGAGGAGACAGGGCTGGGGAAGGAGCTGGCAGCTCTCCTAGCCAGGCAAGCAGGGAGCTGCCCAGGGAGGGGCGGGCGGGATGGCCTTTCACCCACTAGCTCCAGGTGGCAGCAACTCTGCTAGCATGTCTGCCCTGCAACACAGGCCCAGGGCCATAATCTTCCCCCAACCAGCTCCACCCCCCACATGCCCCACTGCCCCCCAACAGCATCCTACACACATCCCAGTGCCCAAGACTCCACACCTGAGAGAGCCACTGCTTCCCAACGACTAGGACTGTCCCCCAACCCTATGCATGCCCCTACTACTTCATCTATGATCCCCAAAGACAGACCCACCCCCTGCTAGCCTGAGACAGCCTAATAGACCCCCAAGACCTCTACCCCACTCCACACACACCCCAAGACAGACCCCCAGAGGCCCCAGGCCTGCCAGTAGAGCCATGGGGATGGGCCCCAGCACTCACGAGCGTTGCTGTCAGCCAGGCTGTTGAGGCTGCTGGAGATGTCCCGGCGCCGGAAGAGACACACCACCTTTGCCTCCACATTGCCATTGGCTGTCTGGGGATGAGAGCAGGATGCTGCCTGAGAGGAGGGGCTGGCACTGCTGTTCCCCTGGGAGTTGCTCCTCACCACCCCCACATCCTGGACACAGCACTCAGTGCAGCCTCCCAGCTGGGGCACTGAGGCAACGGCCCGGGGATCCCAGCTCCCTCCCATACTTACACATGGCAGGCTCAGAGCAGCTGCAGTGCCCCCAGGAGCAACCTTTCAATCTGACCAATGGGTCCCTCCTGTAGAGGGGATCTGGCTACAAATCCCCAAAGGTGTGTGGCTGTGGGGGTCTAGCTGCAGATGTATGGACAGGGTACATCTGGCTGTTGCTCCCAAGCCCAGTAGGGGGTGCAGGTCGGAGGAGGGGTGTGGGTCTCTGGTGCACGGCTGCTGGGGGTGAGCATACAGGTAGCTGTGGTCCTGTGGCCCTAAGCGCTGCATGCAGGACATGGGGGGGGGGGTCCCCGGGGCGTGGTCCCATGGCCCCTCACCTTGTTGAGCTCCTCAATGCGCCGGACGAGATAGGGGTTACTGGAGGAATTCTCAAAATAGACGTAATCTGCAGAGACAATTGAGACCGAAGATGTCAGAGGGAAATCAGGAGAACAGGCAGGCATCCAGGAAGCACAGGCTGAACCCTCAGAGCCGTCACACGAGCCACCTGTTCCCACGGGGGCACACCACCACCTTCAGTCTCCACCCCAGTGCCACCTGCTCCTAATGGGGCATTCATCTCCTCCGTGGGGCTGCCTCACCTAGACTGCTCCAGCTGTTTCATACTCGCCTGCCAAACACCCTGTGTATCCATGGGGTTTCCTGTCTCCACCCTAGGCCAGGCCCTGAACAGCAGTAGCCAGGCAGTCCCCAAAGGGGGGGGTCCCTCTCCCAGTCTCCATCTCACCAGTCAGCACAGCAGCAGGCACCAATACATTTGTCCCATCAGCACCCTCTTGCATACATAGCCAACATTGCCCAGGCTGCAGCACCCCAGAGCAGGGGACAACTTCCTATCCCACCCCCTTAGCACCCAGACCTCCCACACTGCCACTCTCAGTCACAGTCAGGCACCAGGTGGCACCCCACGCTGGCACCACCTGCCAAACATCTGCATGGACAGGGCCCAGTCTAAGGGCAGCATTGCCAGTGCCTGGTGATAGGTTCCAGCCTGGAGCAGCAAAAGCTAGGCCTGGGCAGCATTTACCAGGCTCAGAAGGTAGCTGAGGCACAGTGCCCAGGCAGCAGACCAGCCATGTACTGGTGTGGGAACAGCGCTGCCAGGATAGGAGGAGACAGCCACCCCCCCCCCAAGCAGCACAACTGTAAAAGGATCTCAGTGTAAAATCAGACAGACACACACAGTCAGCACAAGGGGAAGACGTTATAAAATAGAGCCACCGGGAAGGACAGACCCTTCCCTCAAAGTGCCACTCCTCCAAAATGAGATGTCCCACAACCGTCCCCACCTCCTAACCAACTGTTCCACACACCATTTCCATAACAAGACACCCAAGCTACCCCACATAACTTACCCTCCACAACATCCCCCAACCAGGCCGCCGCCTCCTCCTCCCACAGCCCATAATCCACCCCCCATTGCCCCAAAACTACATACACCTTTCCCAGCCCTCCAGTTCCTCCCTACACACAACCCACCCCCCCAAACTGCCCCCATATACACCCTGCCCCCCCCGGGCTCCCCACAACCAGATTCCCGCCAACTCCCCCCCCCAAAGCACCTCACACCCCTCTTGGTCAACTGCCCCACAGACACCCCACAAGCAAACTCCTGACCACACAAACACCTCACTGACCCCCATTTCCCAACTGCTCCCCAACCAGCCATACCCACAGCTCACCAAGTCCTGTACTCCATACAACCAGCTCACCGCCCTAGACCACATATGGGCCCCATACTCAGTAAATTCCCTTACCCCATGTAACCAAACTTGCTGCCCCCCAAAGGATTCCCTCCACCCCATAACCTGCCAGTTCCCACCACAACCTACCTCATCCCCAAATAACTAGCCCATTACTAACCCAATCCACCAGCCAGAACAGCAAGTGCCCTATTTCCCCCCAGTCCTTGAACTTGGTCTTCATACCATGCCACCAGCTCACTACACCAGACTCCCCTGCCCCCACATAACTAGCCCCTCATCCCTAACCCGCATTGTCCACCTCCCCCCACCCCCCTGCCCTCCAGAGCCTATGAACACCCCATACCTGATGAAAGCGCCTCCCTATCCCACAGCGCCCCCACTCTGTAACCCCCCACATAACAAATCCGCTGCTCCCCACCCCCAACCCCCTCATATGGCCTGCTCCCTGGGGGTCAGCCCGCTCCGCCCCCTCCCCTACCCCGACACAAGGGCGCAGCATGTGCGGGGGAGAACAGCCTCTCCCTCCCCCCACACTGACACCTCCGGCCCGGCCACTGCCCCGCAGCGCCACTCTCCGGGGGGCGCCCCAGCACCGCCTGCCCCGCTCGCTCCCCCCGCCCAGCCCCCCACGGGTCCCCCCAGCCCGGTCCAGCCCCCCAGGCCAACCCCGCTCTGGCCAGCTCAGTCCCAGCCGGGGGCAGCCCCGGCCCCAGACTCACCCCCCACCCGGTACATATTGGCCGCCATGGCCCCGCCGCGCGATGGGGGAAAGGGGGAGGGGTTCCGTCCGGCTCCGCTCAGGCCCTCGCTAGCCCCGCTCCCGGCCGCTCTTCATCTCCTCCCGCTCCGCCGCGCTACCGCCTCCTCCTCCTCCTCACGCAAGGCCGGGGCCAGGCGGCTTCGGGCGGTTCCGGCCCCGCTTCGGGGGTCTCCGGGAAAGGATCGGGGAGGCTCGGAAAGATCCGAGGCGGCTCTGGCCAAAATCGGGTCTCTCCGGAAACGTTCGGGTATTTCCGGAACCATCTGGGACAGCTTCGGGCATCGCCGACGACAACTCCAGGAGATCGGGTCCTTCCGGCCAGCGACTCCAGTCCGGATGGCCGGCGCCGGGCAGAACTTCGGACCTTGCCAGCGATCTTCGGGGAAATACGGAGACTGCAGCATTCGGCTATTTCCGGACGGAGACTGCCCCGCTCGGGCCTTTCCGGAGGGAGCCCGAAACGCTGGGTTTTTAACCCATTCCCCTCCGAGGGGCTCTGCAGCGAGGCGGCCCCTGGAACAAGGGGCAATTCCCCAGCAGCCTCAGCGGCACCAGGGTTATTTGCATACATGTACATATGCAATTTTACAGCTGTGCAGCCCAAAATAGCCACTAATGTACTCCTCATGTCCATGAATTCACTGATTGCAAGGGGATTCGGCATCCAAAGGTGAGATGCAGCCACCTCTGGAGTGGGCACCACTGCACTAATTCCAGTGTCCTGCTATGTAGGAATGACAGAGCCCCAAGCAGAGAGGCGTGGATGTTCTCTCTGTATCTGACTAGACTTGGGGAGCTAAATCCCTCATTCCTCTCTCTCCACACTCTGGAACCAAAGCCTCAACACGCTCCTGCCCCCCCTCCCCTTCCCCCTCCCCCTCCCGTGTTAACAGTGATCCCTACACTGCCCCATCCTAATGCAGGCTAACTCCACCCTCTGCTGCCCCTAGCATGCCTTCCTCTCCCCCACTCCAGTGCTATGGCCCCTGTCCACAGCCTTATGCCCCCCACCCCCTAACGCTGCTGTGCACCTGCTCCCCAGCCCTGACAGGAAGGAGACAGAAGCCCAGCCCCTGATGCCAAGGCTTTATTGCTGCCTCTCACAGTGTTCAGCGTCTTGCTGCTCTGGCGCAGCCAGGAATGTAAACGAAGCGGGGAGAGCAATGTCCTGCTTCTCCAGGCTTGGTCCCAGCATTGGGGAAAGCCCTCAGGCCCCTGGGAAGAGAGAATGCCCCCAGGTGGACAGGCCCCATCGTACACACATTCTGGGAATGGGGAACCGAGTGAGGGTGGATATGGGACAGCCCCAGCCCTAAAGACGGCCTGCCTCCATTAACACCCACATAGTCCCCCTAACCCCATGAGTTCCCCTGCCAGACATCCCACCTCCCCCCGGCCCTCATGCAATGAGGACTTCAAGGCAAGAGCCCCAATCCTAGCACCCTCCCAGCTGAGCCCCTGGGCCCTGGTGGTGGAAGCTGCCAACAGGCCCTCAGCCCTGCCCCACCACTCTGACCTGTGCTGGGCCCTGAGCAGAATCCAGGCCTGCCCCTCAGTGTTAATGAAGCAGGTCGCATTATGAGCACGCGTTAGTGCCAGGAGGTGCGGGAACCCTCTGGCTGGGCCTGGCTTGCTGGGGTCCATGTGCCAGAGCTGCCCAGGCCCACAGGCAAATGAGGTTTGGTCCCTGCAGTGTATCCAGTTCAGGCACAGCCCCCAGCCTCCTGGGAAGAGAGGGAGGCAGAGGAGAATGAGCAGCTGTGGGGGAGGCTGCCCCCAAGCATCCGCCATTGGAAGATGCTGGTGTCCTTGCCCCCCAGTGAGATCAGGTGGCTGTCATCATTTGTGAAGCGCACATTAGTCACGTGGCTCCCATGGCCCCCATACACGTGGCTGGGTGCCTGCAAGAGAGAACAGGGGAGTGGGGTCAGGGGGTGGGGGCTGCCACTGGCTTCCCACCCCACCCACAACCTCCGGAGTGTTCCCCAACCCTCTGGTCGAGGCTCTTGGGCTCTGCCACTACCCCCAGGACTACCCTGATACCACAGTTGAGACCTCCCCACCCCACTCAGAATCCTCAGAGGTACTCCATTCCCCTGCCCAAGATCCTACAGAGACTCCCCGATCCCCTGGGATGTCCCTCCATAGAGTCCCCAGTTCCCTGCCCAAGACCCCCTGGGCGTCCCTGTGCCCCAAACCCTCAGGGCAATCCCCAGCCAATGGGCAGAGGGGCAGATGAAACCCTAGTTAATCTTCCCCCCCTCGCATGACTCTTCTCACCTTGGCCCTGGCACGGGGTTAACCCCACCCCCTCCAGTCTCACCTTGGCCTTGGCACAGGGGTTAACCCCACCCCCGCCAGTCTCACTTTGGCTCTGGCACAGGGCCAATCCCTCCCATCCTTGCCAGTCTCACCTTGGCTCTGGCACAAGGGTACTGGAATAGATGCACCTTGCAGAAGTCGTCTGCCACAGCGACTACTCGCTCGTTGTGGGAGCGGCACAGGGAGTTGATGTCTGTGCCATCCGAGCCATCCGGCCACACACCTGTAGGGAGACATACGACATACACAAGCTGTTAGTGCTCCTTCCTGACCATGGCTCTCAGAGCCCCTGGAACCCCTTCCCCGCCCCCCACGTTACACTCTTCTCCCAGGGACCCCTTGTACCCCAACATTTGCCCTCTCCCCCCACATCTCATGGGTCCCAACCCTCACCAAAAACGTGGAAGCCCAGCACGCAGGTGTATGATGCCCACTCTCGGTCGCGGCTCTCAAAGCGGTTCCTCAACAGCTTGCAGCCGCCAGCCACATCCCCTGCAAATGGGAGAGAGACACATGGGGTTAGGGTCCCGCTGCAGCAACAGGCACTGCCACATGATGGCACAGCTCCCAGCCACAGGTACCCAGGGGATGACACACACACTTGTCCCAGGGCACCGGAGCCACCTCCACCCAGGACGGAGGCTTATGGACGGGCCCACACACAACGAGGGCAACTCATGCCCAGGCACCAGGGTGACGGGCTCCTGAGCAGCCCACTTCCTGGCACTCACAGTAGAGGATCTCATAGTCTCCAGAGTTGGACATGATGAACTTGCTGTCCTTGGACCAGTCCAGGTGGGTGATGAAGCTGGAGTGTCCCTGGGGGGAAGGGGAGGAATGGGGCATCAAAACCAGTTACTCAAGGACCCCCCCAGCCCAGCCTCAGACATCTCCCGAGGGGGTACAATCCAGGGGCCTGGAATCATACATCCTCCTGGCTCCCAGGACCCACCCACATCTCCCAGAGACCCTCTCCCCTTCCCTCCTCCACCTTTGATTCAGTGACCCCCTCCACCATCCCAGTAGCCCCATCCAGGGACACCCGAGGAGGGGCAAGTGGGGCAATTTGCCCCAAGCCCTGCAGGGGCCCTGTGAGCCCTGGCCCGGCGGCAGTCTGGGTCTTCAGTCGCATTTCAGCGGCAGGGGGCCCTTCAGTGCTGCCGAAGATGCGGAGCGACTGACGGCCCCCGCCCCACCGAAATGCAGCCGAAGACCCGTACCGCTGCCAGGTGAGTACAAGTGGTGCAGCTCCCCCGCTTTGCCCAAGGCCCCCGAATCCTCTGGGTGGCCCTGGTCCCATCCCTGCCCGCATCATCCTAGCAGCCCTCTCTCCTTGCCCCCCTCACCGTGCAGCGGCCGAAGCGGCTGTACTTGCGCTCCCCATCCCCCACGCTGTAGATGTAGATGAAGTTGTCGTGGGAGCCGATAGCCAGGAACTCACCGTCTGCAAGGGAGAGAAAAGAGGGGTGGGAAAGGGCCACGTGGGGGGCAGCTGCAAAAGGGAGGCGGAGGAGGGGATGGGAACAGATCCATGGGGGATGGGGGAGAATGGGAGAAACTTGCTGTCTGGGGTGGGAATGAAGCCATGGAGTGCTGGGGGCCAGAGCTACAGTGGGGGAAGAACCTGTTGGGAATGGGGCCTGCGGGGGAGGGGAGTGGGGCAGGGTAGGGGTGTGGGACAGGGGGGCGTGGGGGTCTGACCTGGTGAATAGCGCACCACCGAGAGCTGTTCGTTCCCGTCTGAGCCCCCTGACAGCACCTGCCGTGTCTCTGTGTCCAGCACCAGCCACCTGGGGGGGCACAGGAGGGGGTCAGAGCACCAGACATGCAGAGACAGATAAGGGATCCCACCCCAGGGAGCAGGGGCAACGGGGGGGGTTCTGACCCTGGGGGCAATCTCAGTGACCCCTTAACCCCAGGGGGCCAGACTCAGGGAGCAGAGCCCCAAATCTTAGGGTGCTACTTGCAGGGCCACCAGTAGCCCCTCAACCCCTTTGGGTGCGACTCTGGGGGGAGGGGAAGGGCTGTTCCAGCACCCCCTAAGGAGCCAGAATAGGGGCAATGTGTGGGTGGGGAGAGAGTTACCGTCCAGTGTTGAGTCCTACAGCCACCACCCGGCCACTGGGATGGAAATCAGCGCAGAGACCAGTCTCCTGGAGGGGGAGACACCCTGTAAGGACCTTGACCCTGCTCCCACCTACCCCAACCCACCTCCTCAGGCACTACCTCCAGGGGGTGGCTCCAGCCCACTGTGTCCTCGCATCTCCCCCAGGGCGCTACCTCCAGAGGAGGCTCCAGCCCACTGAGTCCCTCCCATGCCTCCTGGGGCGGTACCTCCAGGAGAAGGCTCCAGCCCACTGCGTCTCCCCATCCCCCCAGGGTGGTACCTCCAGGGTGAGGCTCCAGGCTGCCGTGTGCTCCCCGCTGTCCCACATGCAGACCTGCCTGTCATGCCCGCAGGTGAGGAAGAGGCTCCGCGAGGGGTGGGTGGCCAAGCCCCACAGCTCGTCTGTGTGACCCTGCAACCAAAGAGAGCCTGAGGGGGACAGGCAGGGGCCTAGCTCGCCCCTTTGTATGCTGCTCCCTATGACCTCAATCCCATCTGCCCCCCCATTGCTCTCCAGCCCCCAACCCCATTTGTCCCCCTTGCCATTCCATAGGGCCCTCTGCTTTCCCAAGCAGCCCCCACCCTGCTGTACCCCCATACTCCTCCCCTAGACCCCTCTCTTTCCCAAGCCCTGCCACAGCCCCTCAGTCTCTGTATCCCCCAGGCCCTCCAGCTCCACGCTCACCTGGATGATGGGGGTGAAGCCAGCGGCCAGGCTGCCCCTGAGCAGCGCATTGCGCGTAGTCCCAACCAGCAGCTCATCCCTGGGGCCCTCAACGATGGTGCGCACAGCTCCAAACTGCTCCGGGATCTGGGGGGCACCAGGGGCTGACTGAGCAGGGGTGGAGATAGCAGGAACCACAGATCCCCCTACATGCTCACTGCAGATCCTCACCCCCACCCATGACTCCTATAGACCCCTTCCCCTCCAGCAGATTCACCTATGCCTCCTCCCACCCACAGCCTCCTGCTGCACCCCAGACACGCACCCTGCAGATCCTGTGCTTCCACCCATGACTTCTGTAGTTCCCCAACCACCACCCCCCACAGATCCCCAAACCCACTACAGCCCCCTCACTGATCCCCCAAACACCCTCTGCCTGCCCCTGCAGAATCACACCCCCCCCCCGACGAACTGGGAATGTTCTTAATGTTTCCCTTGAATACTGTGTTGGTGCCTCAGTGTCCCCTATGCAGTTCTTAAGTATCTAGGTGGTGGAATAAGGGTGTGTGATTGCTGCAGAGCAAAGGGCCAGTGCACCTAAATGCCTGGCACTCTATCTCCTAGCAACTGATGGCCTGGGCCCCTTCTTTGCAAAGGTGCCAACTGAAGGTGTTGGAGACAAAGAGGTCAGGTGACCTCCTGGCCCAGGAAAGGAACTGAGCAGAGGAGGAGGGGCTGGAGAGGTTGGGAGTCTGGAGCTGGCTGGGGACGAGGAGTGAAGTGCAGACGGTGGAGTCTGGCTCACTGCCCCCCAGAATGGACCCGGCCGAGAGGTCCGGTTCGTGATACCTACAAGCTCTGTTTTAGATCATGTTCCTGTCATCTAATAAACCTCTGTTTTACTGGCTGGCTGAGAGTCACGTCTGACTGCAAAGTGGGGGTGCAGGACCCTGTGGCTTTCCCAGGACCCCGCTGGGGTGGGCTCGCTGTAGGAAGCGCACGAAGGGGCAGAGGACGCTGAATGCTCCAAGGAGAGACCCAGGAGGTGAAGCCGTGTGAGCTTCTTGCCCTGGAGACAGTCTGCTCCAAGGGAGAGGAGGCTCCCCAAAGTCCTGACTGGCTTTGTGGGGACCAGTTCCAGAGCATCGCCTGGGGACTCCATGAAATCCCCACTACAGCCCCTGCACCGACTCCCAAATACCCCCTGTCCACTGCTGCAGATCCCCAAACCCACTACAGCCCCCTCACCAACCCCCCAAACACCCTCTGCCTGCCCCTGCAGACCCCCAAACCCACTACAGCCCCCTTATTGAACCCCCCCAACAGCCTCTGCCTGCCCCTGCAGATCCCCCACCCACTACAGCCCCCTCACTGACTCCCAAACACCCACTGCCCACCCCGCAGATCTCCCACCCACTACAGCCCCCTCACTGACTCCCAAACACCCACTGCTCACCCCTCAATCTCCCACCCACTACAGCCCCCTCACCAAGCCCCCAAACACCCTCTGCCCACTGTGATGTAGTGGAGATTTTCCCTTGTTATGTTGTATGCGAGTTTTACTGTTGAGCCTATGTGAGTTTTACTGTTTTGCATGAATAGTGTGTGTGTCTCAGTTTCCCCATGTGCTGCACCAATACCTCGGTGGTGGGAATAGGGGTGTGTGACTTTGGCTGAGATCTCTGGGGCAGGTGAGGTTGCTCCAGCTGCCTGCACGTGACCCCTGCCCTTCATAACCTGAGACCCAGGAGGGGGATACAACCAGGTGACTCTTTGCCAGGAAGTGAGACAAAGAGAAGGAGGAGGAGCAAACTGGAAGCTGGCAGTTTGCTTGTGGGGACTGGGAGAGAGGGAGTCTAGGGCTTCTGGCCCAAGACTCCCCAAGATGGACTTGGCTGAAAGTCACTGATTTCTCTGCTAACAAAGTCTGTGTTCCTGTTGACTAATAAACACTCTGTTTTACTGGCTGGCTGAGAGTCACGTCTGACTGCGGAGTTGGGGTACACGTCCCCCTGGCTTCCCCAGGAGCCCCACCTGGGTGGACTCACTGCGGGAAGCACATGGTGTGGAAGGGGATGCTGAATGCTCGGAGGTCAGACCAGGAAGGTCGAAGCTGTGTAAGCTTCTTGCCCTGGCAACAGTATGCTCAGAGAGAGGAGACTCCCCAGAGTTCTGGCTGGCTTCATAGGGAATAGTTCCAGAGCATCACCCGAGTACTCCGTGACACCCATCCCCGCAGATTCCCGCCCACCCACTACAGCCCCCTCATCAACCCCCAAACACCCCTTTCCCACCCCCACAGATCCCCCACCCACTACAGACCCCACACCAACCCCCAAACACCTCCCCGCCAACAAATCCTGCAGGCAAATCCCCATCCATCTCTGTGTCCAACCCCAGATCCCCTTGCCCAACCCCTGCATACACTCCAACCCTCCCCACAGATCCCCCTGCCCATCCCCTCTTCCAACACTGGCAGATTCTGAGCTCACTCCTTCCACCTACAATCCCCTATGGATCCCCCATAGTCAACCTCACCCCAATCCCACGCAGATGCCACCCCAAGAACCACTGCCCTGCTCTCACTTCGGATCCCTACCCCACGCAGGTTCAGGGTCCCCCTCACCTCCACCTCCTGAAGCAGGGCAAGGCTGGGGCTCCAGTGCACAAGGCGCCGGTCCTTCCCGCCCCCACTCAGTACCGAGCCATCGCGCCGCAAGCAGAGCGAGAAGATGCTGCCTTCGTGTGCCCGGGTCTGATGCCCGATCTGGTAGGTCTCTGCAATGTGGGGTGGGGTCAATGCTGGGTCCTCTCCCCCCACCCCTCCCAGCCCAGAGGAGTCCTGCATTCCCTCCACTCCAGGGTTCCCCCCCATCTTCACCCCCGCCACAGCCCAGGGGTCTGTGCAGGCCTCCCTCAGCCTAGGGGTTCCTGCCCCCCAGCCCAGGGGTCTGTGCAGGCCTCCCACCCGATACCTTTGGCGCCCTTGCCCAGCGTGCGGATGTCGGCGGCCGTGCGTGCCCAGGTCAGGATGTTCCCCTCTGAGTCCCCAGTCAGCACGTCCCCGTTTGCATCGAACAGGAAGCACTGGATGAATTTGGGCTTCTTGTACTTCTGGAAATGGGGGTAGGGGGAGAAGTGAATCGAGGGGCGGCTCACGAGGCAGCTAGGCCCAGCCCCTCACAGGCTGAATCCAGAGCCCTTCCCCAGCCAGGCTCAGCACAGGCCCCCGGCCGGGCTGAGAACTGCCCTCTCCAGCCAGCCCCCAGCCCCTCACCCCGAAGATGCCCTGCTTCTTGCTCAGGGTGCTGCCGCTCCAGGTCCAGAAGTAGACGTGGGATTTCCCACTGGTGATGAAGTTGCTGCTGTCCTGGGGGTTGAACTCCACTGTGAACACGGACTCGTTGGTACTCTGGAGAGGGGAGAGAGGGGGCATGACAGGACAGGGGGCAACTGGAGGGTCAGGGGCATGCGGGGATTGTGGCTGCCCATCAGGATTCTGTGTGGGGCCCCCCTAAGGGTGGGGATGGGGAGACCCCTCATTGCTCCTTTCCCACCAGTGGATGGCACCAGGGGCAGAGGGATGCCCAGGGGCTAGGGGGGGTCTCTCGCTGAGTTTTGGGGGGCACCTCTACCCCAGGGGAGTCCTCCTCCTGCAGCTAGCTCCATCCCCAGGAGAGCAGAATCAATGCACAGCCCAGCCTCAGACCCTTTGCCCAGCCTAGGGTCCCTGCGTGGTGGCAGGGGGGCAACACAATGACCTCAGCTCCCCAAATATGTACAGAGTGCCATGGAAACAGCACTCAGAAAGCAGGAGCAGCACCGCAGCGTCAGCCAGTGAAGGAGAGCGGGGCTTTCGGCCCTGAAGCCTGGGTTCTCTTCCCAGCTCAGGGAAGGGAGTGGGAGCTAGTGGGTGGGAGCAGTGATGGGGGCTGGGAGTCAGGACTCCTGGGTTCTGTTCCCTGCAATGTTATGCAGCCCTGGAGTCTGCCTCCTGGCTCACCTTGATCTCAGCCTGCTTGGTGCCGCGGGCGCAGTCCCACACCGACAGCATGTGCTCGTTGGAGTCGTCCACCACGCACAGATAGGCCCCCTGGTCCTGCAGATGGCAGACGGGAAAAAGAGTTGCCAACGGGGGCTCCTCAAGGAAGGAATATGGGAACACAGGGGAATGGGGAACATGCAGGGGATGGGGGGGCTGGATAGGGGACACAAATTCATCTCCCCCCCACCCCCAAATTGCACAGCCCAGGCTCCCAGCACAGCCAGGGCTGACAAGGACTGGGAAGGGAGGGGGAATTGGGAGCACTCCAGCCACTTCACCTCCTGTCAGGTTGTCCTGAGGGAATCCTGCCCCCAGAGCCCAAGGGGGCAAGGAAGGATCCAAGCTGGGGTGGGACAATGGGCAGTGTGGGGCATGGATTTGAGTTGGGGGTGGAGAAAGGGAAGGCAGGGAGACGTGAGGCCAAGGGGGGGCCAGAGCTAGTGCTTGAACTCACAGCAGTGGAGAAGGCAAGGGAGCCAACGCCCCGCTCGAAGCTCCCCAGGCCGATCTGCTGCAGGGTGAGCAGCGTGGAGGAGTCCCAGATGTGCACAAAGGGCTGCAGGGGCTGCAAGAGAAGAGACAGGACAAGGACAGACACAGGAGCTGGGGGCCGTCAGGGACCTGGGGGGCAGGTCCCAGGAGACAGGGCCTCCTGGTCAGGGACCCTGTGGTAGGTCTGGCCTCCTGCACTGAGACTCCTGCTCTCCCCACCCTGCTGGGCCAGAGCCCAGGGCATGGCAGGGTTTCTCACCCGGATCTCCAGGAAGCTGGCTCAGTGGGACTTCCCTAAATCCCGCTCTGGGACAGCCCTGCAGGATCTGTCCCCTCTCAGTGGGTACCTTGCCATCCTTGTCCACTCCAGCAGTCTGCCCTGTGGCCACACGCACTCTGTCGGGATGCACGGCCAGGCTGCAGGGGAGAGACAGGCGGGGAGTGTTATTGGCTCAAAAACTCAGGGTCCACAGCCAAGGTGGAGACCAGCGTGGGACCCCCCACGTGCCCTTGCCGCAATCAGTGCCCTCTGTGCCCTTGCCCTCCACATTAGCCCATGCCACCATGTACTCTCCCTCTGTCGTAGTTGGTGCTGCCCAGCTGTTCTGTGCCCCAAAGTACTCCCCATCTCCTTCAGTCAGTGCCCCCCAGGCCCTGGCCATTGGTCCACACACCCCCTCACACTCCTCCTCGCACACTGTTGGTGCTGCCCCCTTGCATGCCATCGCTGCTGCCCCGTGCACTCACCATCGCACACAGTCGGTGTGGCGCAGGTAGTGGCGCTGGCTGCGGTGCTGGATGTGGTACAGCACCACCACACAGGCAATGAAGTAAACTAGCTCCCCTGAGGCCAGCACGTAAAGATTGGAGCGGCTGTCCCGGCCGCGGTACCCATAGCTGGGCAGGCCCGTCAAGGAGCACAGAGGGGAGCAAGGGGGCCAAGCCAGTCAGCACGAGGGCTGGGGAGACAGAGGGGGATAGTGCACCTCAGGGGATGTGAGGGTTGGGTTGGAGTGCAGCACCCTCTGAGGGGGTCACAGCGCACCCTGTGGGGCTGCAAGGGGGGCTGGGAGTACAGTGCCCTCAGGGGGGGCAGGAGTGGAGCACTCTCTGGAGGGGGACACAGTGCACCCTGTGGGCAGGGCCAGGAGCACAGCACCCTCTGGAGGGAGCAGGGGGCATAGTGCTCTGTGGGGAGTAGTGCTGCCTGTGGCAGGGAAGGTGCAGGCTGGGGAGCTGGGGGCGCATTGCCCTGCTGAAGGATACACCCAGTCGAGCTGCAGGTGCTCAGCAGGCAGCTCCGCACGCAGCTCCTCGTAGTGGGAGATGCCCGATGGGATGTACATGGTGATGGGCCGGCCCCGCAGGAACATCTTGATCGAGAGGCCCTCTGGGGGTTAGCGGGGGTGGGAGGGAGACAGGTCATAGCTAGCGCCACCCCCCCACGCCCATCCCATGCAGCCTGCCCACATCCAACCCATCGAACCCCCTGCCACCTCCACCCACTCCATCCCGCAGAGCACCACACTCCCAGGCCATCCCACCCCCCGGCTCCACCCAATCCCCTCCCCCCTCCATCTCATTCACCAGTCCCACACACACCTGACCTCCTACAACACCATCCCCTGGGCTACCCCCCGCCCCCTGCCCCTGCAGGCACATCATCTCACAAGCCCCATCAGAAACATGTATGGGGTCCAATCCCCCCCCCCCCGCGTGGCTCCAGCCACCCAGGGCAGCCTCCAATGCCTGCCCCAGTAGCCTCACCAAGGTTGTAGGTCCCACGCCGAGACCCCAAGGGCCCTGCAAGGAAACAGGGAGCATCAGGAGATTTTGGGCCATGTGTGGAGGCACTAAGGACCAGGGCAAGGGGCTGAATTCTGCCCCCCAACCACGTGCCCTTCCCACACTGCCCAGGGCCCTGGCACCAGTGAAATGACACCCCCCGGGCACTGACCACCACTCATTTTTCCCGCAGCTCACCTGGGCTCAGGTTAGGGTCCTTCATCCGGCTGGAAGGGAAAAGCAGAGCATCAGCAGGGCGGGCTGCAGGGAGTGGGCTCTGGCTCTAACTGTGGGGAGTGGAGCAGGGGGAGCCCTATGTAGCAGGGTGTGTGGGGGAGGTGTTCCAGCAGGGATCGCTGTGGGGGGCAGGGGATGTGGAGGAAGGGATGTTCCCAGCAGGGGTCACCGCAGGGAGTGGGGCTGTTCCCAGCAGGGATCGCTGTGGGGGGCAGGGTGTGCATGGGGAGGGCTGATCCCAGCTGGGATCACCGCAGGGAGTGGGGGGCACTGGTTCAGGGTGGGGGTGAGGTTGCAGTGTCCCTACTTCTCCAAGCTGCTGGAGCGCGTGAGCAGGTTGGCGGAGGATGCTGCCTTCTTGCTAAGGCGCTGCCGGGCCTTGGCCTTGTCAGGCTTGTCGGAGGAGCTGTTCCTGCGCAGGCTGGGGGGAGATGGAGTGGTCAGCAAAGGGTTAACTACATGCACTGGAAGGGTCAGTATGAGCCACACCCCAGCTCCCCAAGGCAGGGGCACCCTGACATGAACTCCCTTTTTCCACATCAATCCACCCACACCCCACCTCAAGCAAAGGGGAGAATAGGGCCCTTTGTTCCGTGATTCACCCTGAGGCTCTCCCCAGCCTGGCTCCCCCGCGTGGGGGGCCAAAGACACAGACAGAGTCTGATTTTACCAGCCCCACAGTTCAGGCTCACTGGGGGATGTGGCTGGGCACATCAACTGGAAACAGAGCCCAGGAATCCTGGTTCCCAGACAGTTTCCTTCACCTTCCAACTTCTGGCCCCTGTAAACACACACTCACCCAGTAGACCCCAATCTCCACCCAGAACCCTGGCTTCCACACCTCTGCTCTAGCCATTAGACCCCATTCCCGTCCCAGAGCTGACAATAGAGCCCAGGTACCCTGGTGCCCCCTCCATCCCCCACTCACAGCTCTTTCCTGGTGCCTTTCAGGGCATGGACCGCCGGCACCGGGGAGGCCGTGGCACTGCTGCTGCTGCTCCCCTCGGATGGGGGCTCCGGAGATAGCATCTCCTCCCTATGGAGCTGACTCTCAGGGGGCTGGCTGCCATTTGCACTGCCATGAAGTGGGATGGCTGCTTCACAGTCGTGGGGAGGCTCGGAGGAGTCCGGGGGGGGGCCTGCTCCCAGTATGTCGGGGGCTGAGGCTGGCTGGGCCAGGCCTAGTGGACTGTGAGGCATCCTTGGGGCGTTTGGCTCTTCTGCCTCGACCCCGATCCCTAGAGGAGTCCTGTGGCTGGGGCTCCAGCCCCACTTCAAGTCCAGCAGGGCTGACTCGTCAGTCTGGGTCCCAGTGCTGATGGGGGCGCCTGGCAGGCTCCCTGCACCCAACTCCTCATGGTGCACAACTCCCGATGCAGGCACTGGGCTGTGAACCAAAGCACCACTGCATGGGCTGAGAGAATGCCCCATGGCGTAGAAGGCCCCTCAAGTGCCCACCTCACTCCCCTCAACCTACCCACACTGCCCGCCCCAAAACCTCTTACCCCTCCAATCTCCTGACTTGACCCCATGGCCTCTGCCTACTGTCTCCCCAAAATACTCCCACTGCCCCCATGCCCTCTTCACTCCCATCTGGGGGGCTTGCCCTGGGGTCCCCTCCCCAGAACCTGGCATTCTCTCCCCCCTCAGTACTTATCCTGAACCTCAGGGTCGTGTCTGCCTCATGGCCCTGGCCCCCTCCCTGTTCCTGAGCCAGAAGTCCCTGCGGTCCCTGCGCCAGGGTGGGGGCACAACCTGGGTGATACCTGCAGCTGGCTGTCAGTGGGATCCAGGATGCCCCATGGCCCAGCAAAGGATCCAGAAACAGCTGGGTGTCTGGGATGGCATCATTTGCTGCAGGGAAATGACAGAGAAATGTCAGTCCCATGGGAAACCCCAAGTCCCCAGATCACTCTAACGCTGCCTTCCACAGTGCCCTGACTGCTCCTGCCCCGTGCCCTACAGCGCCCTCTTCTGGGAGAGCCTGGGGCTGGAGTAACCCAGAGCTCCGCCCACAGCCAGAGCTTCTGCCCTGCTCCATGCAGCGCCCCCTTCTAGACTCCTATCCCAGTCCCTGCATGTCCCACCTGCCAGTAGCTGCTGTGTGAGGAGTGGGATCTGCTGGTCGTAGAGGCTGAGTCTCCGCAGCGCGTCAGCCAGTGCTGATTTCACCAGCGTCAGCTCCTCCTCCTGGCTCTGCAACCGGAGCTCCAGGCTGGCCAACCGGTCAGGGCGCAGGGCTGTGATAGTCTCATCTAGCAGGGGCAGCATCAGAATCGTTAGCTCCAGCCACTTGGGCAGGTTCCTGCCCCCAAACCAGGTCCCTGTTCTAACCACTAGACCCCACGCCCCTCCCAAAGCAGGGACAGAACCCAGGAGTCCTGACCCACAGCCCCATGCTGCTCTAACTTGCTAGACTCCATGTCCCTTCCAGAGCTGGGGATAGAACCCAGAAGTCCTGACCTACAAGCCCCTGCTCTAACCACTAGACTCCACACCCCTCCCAGAGCGGGGACAGAACCCAGGAGTTCTGGCTCCCAATCCCCCTCCTCTAACATCCTCACATGGAATGGAGCCCCGAAGACCTCTAACACCCAATCCCGAGAGACAGGGAAGCTGACGCCAGGGAGAAGGGGCTGGACAGTGCCTGGTCACTGGGGCCGCTCCCCACCCCGACACCCCTTGCTGCATGATGGGGCAAGGACCAAAGCACTATTTCTACCCAGGCCAGCCCCAGCAGATGAGCCCCCACAGGGAGGATTGAGGAGGAGCAGGAAGCCCAGGCTGAAAAGGGCCCGGGGTTCTGTACAGGGCCAGAGGGAATGGGATCCTGCCCTGGAGGGTACCCTTCCCCCATACACACACACGCACTAGGGGCAGCTCTCCGAGCAGACTCCAGCACAATGCGCTGATGACATCCACCCTCACTGCCCCATGCCCCCAGCCCCGGACAGGCCCTGCTTTGTCCCCAGGGAGCTGCAGCTCCAGTCAAACACAAAGCTGCTTTCTCAGTGGCATTTATAACTCCCCCAGGCACCAGCCTGACAGCCCAGACCCAGCCAGAGAGGGGAGGGCACCTCAGGGGGGGAGGGGCAGCCTGGCAAGAGGCTGGTCAGGAAAGCCAAGAGTTGGGCAGGCCAACTGGTCAAGCACCAAAGAGGGAGGGGCTGGACTGGGCACGGCACCGTAGGACACTACCAAGAGCTCTGGCTCCCAGCTTCCCTTGTTCTAACCACTAGCCTCCAGCCCTCTCAGAGCTGAGGCTAGAAACCAGGCATCCTTGACCCATCCTGCGCCTTTAACCACAGACCTGCTTTTTCTAGCAGTTCCTCACAGGAAGCCGCACCCCCCACCTACCCTCAGGGAAACACGTTGGGTGACATTTTTGGGTGAGGTGCTCAGCTTGGCATTAACCCTTCAGGGCCTGGTGCTCCCTTGCCAGCTGCAGGGAGGAGATGTAGGACTGGGTGCTGGGGAATGGGGTTGCTGCCCTGGGGGTCTCCCAGCACTCTGATCCCGCTCATTTCTGCAATCTCTGGGCCCATGGCATCTTCCTCCCTGCTCTGGGTGGGAGGATGGGGAAGAAGAGGGCAGTGCCAGGGGGCTGTGGCTGGGCATTGAGCACGGCTGCGGTGGAGGTCTTCTGGCTGGGGATATGGGCTCAGCTACCCAACCCCCTACCTCTTCCGGCTGCCACCTGGCTAGAGAGAGGCTCATGGGGAGCAGGAGCCAGGCCTGGGGGATAGACCCAAAACTTGGGGGGAGAGGGGGAAGAAGGGGTCATCTTGGGGGATGGGTCCAGGGGCAGGCCTGGGGAATAGGCGTGGAGCTGGTGGGGGCAGGCCTGGAGGAGTGTGGGATTGAGCTGGGTGCTTTCCCATCTCCCTGCTTCCCTCCACCAGCAGCACACATGTCCACATTGGCCCCTAGGCTGGGTCCAGCTTGGGTTTGGTGTCATCAATAGGACAATCTGGGTCTGGAGAGATGGCATGGGGGTGCGGGGGGCTGAGTTTATGAATCCAACATCCCCAGCCAACAGAGCTGCTGAACCCTAGGGGTTCTGTTCCCTGGACATGGGGATGGCCTGAGGGTGCTGGAACAATTTTCACAGTGGGGGTGCTGACAATGGAATCCATGGAAACCAGGTATTTGGTGTTGTTATTACTACTTCAAGCACCCCCAGCATATTTATTTCTACCACCACTGTGACTCCCAGCTGGGCTTGAGGGGTAAGTCATCCCTCCCACATGTGGGTATGGGATCTGTGCTACAACATGAACCCCAGCCAGGACTGGCTAGAGCTGAAGGGGGAGGGGACAAAGGGGCCTTTTAGTTTCTGTGCCCCTGATGGGCAAACCCAGGCTAGACAGAGCCCCCCATCAGGACTCAACTCCCTGGCTCTCTGCACACAAGGAGGGGCAGTGGGGTGGGGTGGAGAGAGCAGCTGTCAGTGGGAGGTGGGGCAGGACGCCAGGACTGATGGGACCTTTGGACCCAGTGTGGGATGCTACCTAGCACTACAGGGACCTTTAGACTCAGAGTGAGGAGCAAGGCCAGCCCCAGGCCAGAAGACCCACCAGCCCAGTGGTCCAATGGCAGGAGAGCCCTGTAAAGCAGCAGAGTTGGAGTAGGGGCCCAGACAGACACCACCTGAATTTTCTTCTCTGCTCCCCCTAGTTCTGACCAGTGACCTGACACCCCCCTCTCCAGTCCTCCCTCCTCCCCCATGTCTCTGGGCTGGGCTGCCTTTGCGCTGGCTGAGCTTCCTCCTGGCTTCAGGATGGTTAGGAAGCACTGATGTTTCCACAGGGCGGGGGGGGGGTACCAGGGGTGCCAACAATCCTGCAGAGATGGGGCACACAGCCCCACTGCAGACGCTATGCCAGCCTGTCCAGAGATGGAAGGAGGCCAACTTTGCAATTAAGGGACTGGACTGGGAGCCAGGATGCCTGGGTTCTATCCCCAGCTTCGGAACTGGGAGTATTGTGGCTTGGAGGGGTGCTGGGAACCAAAACTCTTGGGTTTATTCCCAGCTCCATGTGTGCCTTTCTGGGCCTCAGTGCCCCCATCTGTGAAATGGATAAAGCCATGGCAGCTAGTGAGGCTGAGTCTCTGTGGAGAGAAAGGTGCAATGGGGCAGGGTGTGTGTGTGTTTGGCAGTTTGGAGGTATTGGGGGAGGGGATCAGAGAGAGGGGGACCCCAAAGAGGAATTTCAAACTCTGTCCTAGGAGGAAGAGCCTCCCACTCTCCCCAGCACAACATGCACCCCACACACACACAACCCCTGCCTTCTTATGCACACCCTAGCACCCTTCTTATACCTACCTACCCCATCCAATACACCCTCCCCCACCCAGCCCACTCCCCTTCACACGCAGTGTCCCCCAATAACTGCGCCCCCAGCCCCTTCCCAGGCAGTGCATTCTCCTCCTCACAGACCCCCTACACAAAGTACACCCCTTTTCCACACATACCCAAGTGCCCAGCATGCAGTCAACACCCCCACCCCCCATCTGCAAACACAGAGCACCCTCCAGCTGAACCATAACCCCTGCATCCCCACAATACACCCTATGGACTCCCCAACACCTGAATCCCCCTCCCCCAAGCCATGCTCGCTCCATAACACCCCCTCCCCATGGACCCCCAAACACCTGCATCCCCACCCTGACCCCATGCACACCTTGCACCCCCACAAAACGCGTCCCACACACCCTCCTCATGTACCCCAACCCGCCCCGCCAGGTCCCCGGCTCCCACCCGCACAGCCCCGCCTCCAGCCCCCGATCCGCTAGCGGGCCCCGGGCGGAACACGGGCCCCTGGCGGTCCGGAGCGCGGGGCAGCCGCGCCTCGGATCTGGCAGCTTGGCCGGGCCCCCCGCACTCACCCGCGGGGCTGTGGTTCGCGCACCGGTCCATCGCACCGCGGGCCATGCGCCCCTGGCGCCCCGACTCGCCGTGTGAGCGCCAGGGAGGCAGCGAGCGCTGCGGCCGCGACTCCCCCACCCCAGGAAGCGGCGCGCCGTGTCATTTCCCCTCCGCAGCCCGGGCCCGATCCCGATGTGACTCCGGATTCGCTTGGCTCGGGACAGGCAGGGGGGTTAACGCTTCGCTGCCGGAGCGACTCCAGCGACAAATCCAGAGGCGAGAGTTGTGGGACGAAGGGCCCAGGAACTGAGAGCCCCCAGAGGCGAAGGGCACCCAGAGAGACAGGGCATGGTGGGGAACGGAAGAAGTCCAGGCTCCCAGCCTCCTGCTCTAACCACTAGACGCTAGTCCCCTCCCGAGCCCAGGATAGAATCCAGGAACCTGACTCCCAGCCCTCTTAACGGTGTGAGGGGTGACACTGAATGGAGGGAGCCCCCCACATATGGGATGCACTGGATCACCTTGGCACGGATAGTAGTGTCCATCCACCTCTGGACTGGAGGAGCCAAGGGCTGGGGACAGTGGCAGTGCCAGCCCACTGGGGGCCCTAGGCAGGAATACCCCCCCCTCCCGCATGCTAAAACAGGCAAGTTCTTATAATAAAAACCGAATAGGGGGAGGGGCTTGAGCTGCTCAGGGCCCTAAGCAACTGCTTAGCCTGCTTACACCTAGTGCTGGCTCTGCCTGGGGGCCAGGGTCTGTGTGGAGGGTCTCTGCAGCCAGAATTTGGGGTGACTGGTTTGTGGTGGGTCTGGGGGAAGGGTCCTGGCATGGGGGCTCTGCAACCAGTATCTGGAGCTGGTTGGTTTGTATCCAGGCTGGGCAGGCAGCCCTGGGAGGTGGAAAATCCCGGGCTGGAGCAGTGGCTCCTGTTTTCCTTGGCCCCCATAGTGCTGACGTTGCATTGCCAGGGCCTGGTTGCCAGGACACACCGTCACCGAGCCTCATCCAGGGGCCATGGGCAACACTGGGTAGAAGAGTCAGCCAGCTGCCCCCAGTGGGATCCGGGGCACTACAGCCAGGATGCACAGTCCCAGCCACCCCCAGCACCCAGGATCCATGACCCAGGGCACTAGTGGCAGGATTCACACTCCCAGTGGGATCTGCACTCCAGGACCCTAGCACCAGGGAATCACAATCCCAATCCCCGCTCCCACCCCCCACTGGGATCCACTAGCACCAGGATTCCCACCCTTAGCTTCCTTCAGTGGGATCTGTGGCCCAGGGCAGTGGCTCTCAACCTTTCCTACTGTACCTCCTGCAGGAGTCTGATTTGTCTCACGTACCCCAAGTTTCACCTCACTTCAAAACGACTTGCTTACACAATCACACATCAAAATACAGAAGTGTCACAACTCACTGTTCCTTTCCCATTTTTACAGTATAAACGGATTGGAATATAAATATTGTACTTACATTTCAGTGTGATACTTGAGCCTGAGTTTCACTTGCCAGCCTTGTCTGAAGCCTGAGCCCCACCACACAAGGCTGAAGCATGGAATTTAGCTTTCCAGGGCCCCAAGCAATTGCCCTGTTGGTTATCCCCTAACACTAGTCCTGCACTTGTTACCCCTTGATCCTGTCCCGCAGCCCTTCTGAGGGTCACCATCCCCAGGTTGAGAACACAAATCTTGATGAGTTGATGTACCCCCGGATGACCTCTATGTACCCCCAGGGTTATGTGTACCCCTAGTTGAGAACCACTGCCCCAGGGCCTAGCAACCCCCAGCCCCCTCCACTGGGATCCATGCCCAGGGCACTAGTGCCAGGATTCACACACACACCAGTCCCCGCCTCCAGGATCCATGCCCAGGGCACTAGTGCCAGGATTCACACACACACCAGTCCACTCCTCCAGGATCCATGCCCAGGGCACTAGTGCCAGGATTCACACACACACCAGTCCACCCCTCCAGGATCCATGCCCAGGGCACTAGTGCCAGGATTCACACACACACCAGTCCCCGCCTCCAGGATCCATGCCCAGGGCACTAGTGCCAGGATTCACACACACACCAGTCCACTCCTCCAGGATCCATGCCCCAGGGCACTAGTGCCAGGATTCACACACACACCAGTCCACCCCTCCAGGATCCATGCCCCAGGGCACTAGCAATAGGATTCACACACACTCCAGCCCCCCACTGGGATCCATGCCCCAGGGCACAAGTGCAAGGATTCACATACCCCAGTGGCATCTGCACCCCAGGGCACTAGTGGCAGGATTCACACTCCCAGCACCCCACCCAGCACAATGGGGTGAGAAGGGACAGAGACACCCCCTACCCCCAGGGCTGCAATGGTACCTGGCTTCTATTTCAGTGTGTCCAGCTCCCCTGTATGGCAGGAGGCAGGCACCGCGCTGCAGTCCTCACACCCTGACATCCTGGGGGTCCCAGGGAGACTGGCCAGAACAGGATTGGGTACCAGACTGAGCTGGACAGACAGACAGGCCCCTGGTTCCAGGCATGGGACAGAACTGGGCATGGATGCTTGGGACAGCACTGCCCATCCACACCATAGTACATGTGACCCTGGCACCTAGCCCAGGGGTGCCTAACTCCTGACACATACAGCTTGTGGAAGGAGTGGAAATCCCATACTGGGGAGAGATAGGGGAGATGAGTGTGTGTGACATGGAGTCTATATGCAGGGAGGTTAGATGGGCACCTATGTGTATGTGATATGGGGGGATATGAAGGGTCTGTGTGTGTGATATGAGGGAGTTGTGGGGTCTGTGTGTGATGTGGGGGAGATGGGGGGTCTGTGTGTGTAATATGGGGGTAAATGGGGGTCTGTGTGTGTGATGTGGGGGGAGATGGAGGGTCTGTGTGTGATACAGGGGGTCTGTGTGTTTAATGTGGGGGAGATGGGGAGTCTGTGTGTGATATGAAGGAGATGGGGGTCTGTGTGTGTGATGCGGGGGGGGATGGCAGGTCTGTGTGTGTGATGCGGGGGGGGGGTCCGTGTGTGTGATATGGGGGAGATCATAGATCTGTGTGTGGTGATGAGCAGGGAGTCGAAAGGTGGGAGTGGGAAATGGGGGCGGTGTCTGTGATTTGGGCCTGGAAGGCCCATAGCCCACGATCTCACCTGGGCCAGGCATCCCATTCCCCCAGCCCCGCTCTCCCTCTGAGTCAGGGAGAATTTCCCCCGGTCGGCCCCAAACCACGCTATAGGCCCCGTGGGTGGCTGCTCCCGCTGTGGCTTCTCCCACTTCCTGCCCCCCCACCAATGTCACCGTCAGGACCAGGCCGCTCTCCGGCAGGGGTGATTCAATTGGAAACCCAGCGCCCTGCTGAGCCAGTCAGAGTGTGCCTGCCTGCCATGGGTGGGTGGGGGTGGAAGCAGGGCTTGGAGCAGGGGAAGAGGATTGGGTTAGGTGGGGCATGGCAGGGCTCTGATCTCACCATCAGACCTTTCCTCACCCAGCAGGCCAGTCCTGCATCCCAGGCTCCTAACCTGAGCCTCCTTCCCTTCACCTGGGGAGCTGAGCTGAGCTGCTCCACCCCCTTAAAGGCCCAGCTCTCCCTGTGAGGTGGGAGAGATGGGGATAGGCACAGGAACAAGGCTGGGGGAGGGGGTGGATTAGTGCAGGATGGAGGCTTGCCCATGGGGAGAGGGGCAGGCATCTCTAGCAGAGCCCCAGGCAGGCACTGGGAGGTGGGGAGAGGCTGTGGCTGCACTGTAAGCTGTGGTTACAGTACAGGAAGCTGGGACGCCCCATGATGTAGGTCAGAGCCACAGCACTGGACTGGTACACAAAGGGTTAACTCTCCCAGTCCGAGGGAGTGCTCGTTGTGAAACTGGGAGCCCCTGCTGTCCCCGCATTCAGTCCCTACACCCTCCCAGCCAGGATCGGGAATGGAGCCCGCTGTAGACACAGGGGAGAATCCAGTAGCCTCATTTCAAATGTGTGTGGGAGACGCTGAACCTGAATCCCATGCAGCCCTGCTGGCGCCCCTCAGTCCTGATCCGCAGCCCCTGCTAGCCCAGCCCTGGGCTCCCCACTCAGCTCTACCAGTGCCCCTCAGTCCTGATCTGCAGCCTCTGCTAGCCCAGCCCTGGGCTCCCCACTCAGCTCTGCCCGTGCCCCTTAGTCCCAACCATCAGCCTGGGAGGGGGAGCTGCCACTGGACTGGGTGAGATGGGGGTTTCAGAAATGGCCCACCTCTCACGACAGGTTCACACTGATCTGGGGGGGTCCTGATGTGCCTCTGCTGTACTGAGCCCTGTAAGGAACCCAGACTAGAATCCCCGCCTGCTCCCCAGGGAGCCGGAGACATGGCCGCTCCCTGCACAGTGGGGACAGACAGGGCCCTGAACCAGAGCTGAGGGAGGTGCGGTCAGAGGAAAGCTGCTGTCTAGGCCAGGCTGTAATAATGGCGCCCACACGCCCCGGTTTCACAATTAATGGAGGCCGTCAGTCCCAGCGCCCCGAACCCACAACAAAGAGCGACGCTGGCCCCGATTCATCCTGAAAGTGAAACTCCCCACGGGCTTCACAGGAGCCGCCCCCCAACTGATCGACTGGAATTCACTGTGTATATGGGAGGCATTGCTCTAATTTATCTCTTACTGACTGAGATCAGGGCCAGGCGCTGCACAGACCCTGACCGAGATCAGGGCCCCCATTGCATCAGGTGCTGCACAGACCCCAAGCAAGATCAGGGCCCCCACCGTGTCAGGCACTGCACAGACCCCAACTGAGATGGGGGCCCCCATTATGATGGGAGCTCACACACAGTCTCAGCCCAGAGTGCTCACAATTTAAACAGTCCCATCCTTGAGCCCCCTGCTCCCTCCAAGGCTGCCCCTTTCCGGGGGCAAATCTGAGCCCCCCACTGCTCCCCCAGTGGAAGGTGTGAACCCAGCTGGTGCTGAGCCGGATCCTGCACAGTCATAGCGCGAGGGCCCAGCCCCACTCGCACCTCATTGGGTGGCAGCCTCCCTGCTCGAGTGAGACCAGGGCTCCCACACAGCCACTCGGCCGAGACCACGGAGCACAGGCGGCACTGCAGGTAGGGTCCTGGCAGCAGGATGGGGCACGACTCTTTGGGTTTGGATCCCTGCAGGGCATGTCTCCCTGAGGCTGGGTGTCTGTCCAGAGTCTCCAGCATGGGGCTCTGGCACTGGCGCCTGCACTGGGGTCTGCACTGGGGCCCTGGGGTGGGGCTCCTCCCTTCCTGGCACACACGGCTGCATCAGGAGCAGAACCCGCCAGGGAAGTGGGGAGCCTGCTATATCTGCCTCCCTTTCCCACTCGCAGGCCCAGGCATTCTCAGCAGGGGGAGCTTTAAGGTGGGGGACCCCCCTCACTGCACCCCAGGCTCATGGGCAAACTTACCCTCCTGGAGCCGCTGCAGGGAATGACAGGGAGGGGTGAGGCAGGAGGAGGGTTGAGGAATGGGACCGGAGGTGGACAGGGAGCGGGATGGGTGGTGAGGAGTGGGACTGGGAGGGAGATGACAGGGAGTGGGGGGGGGTGAAGAGTGGGACCGGAGGGGGATAGGGAGTGGGGTGGGTGGTGAGGAGTGGGACCGGAGGGGGATAGGGAGAGGAGTGGGTGGTGAGGAGTGGGACAGGAGGGGGACAGGGAGTGGGGTGAAGGGTGAGGAGTGGGACACGGGGAGGGACAGGGAGTGGGGTGGGTGGTGAGGAGTGGGACCAGAGGGGGACAGGGAGTGGGGTGAAGGGTGAGGAGTGGGACTGGAGGGAGACAGGGAGCGGGGTGGGTGGTGAGGAGTGGGATGGGGGGAGGGACAGGGAGTGAGGTGGGTGGTGAGGAGTGGGATGGGGGGAGGGACAGGGAGCAGGGTGGGTGGTGAGGAGTGGGACCAGAGGGGGACAGGGAGTGGGGTGAAGGGTGAGGAGTGGGACTGGAGGGGGACAGGGAGCGGGGTGGGGGTGAGGAGTGGGACGGGGTGGGCAGGTTGTGGGGTGGGTGGTGAGGAGTGGGACTGGAGGGACAGGGAGCAGGGTGGGGAGCAGCTCTAGGGGGCATCGTCCAGGGGATGTTTCACACTGAGAGGCCCAGCCTTCCTAGCGAGTGTTGGGCCCTGGGATTCAGGGCGCTGGGGGAGGCGCTGGAAGAGAAATGACCTTGGGCCCAAGGGCAGCAAGCAGGAGATGGGGAGCATTCAGCCCCCACCCAGGGGTGGCTAAGCTGGCAGCTGGGGTCAGGGCTGTGCCCAGCCCCTCCGAACCCCTAGCTCTTCTAAGTTAATTGCTGCGTTTTCTGGGCTGGGTCCTTGCCCCCAGATCTCAGGCTCAGGCCCTGGGTGAGTTCTCTGCACCAACCCCAGCTGCTGTGGGTACCATGGCGGGGCAGGAGGGTGCCCTGCTCTCCTGATGCCTCTGTCCCCTTGGGCTGGTCTCCCGCCATGCAGAGCCTCCACCCAGAGCTGTCCCCAGTGCCTGGCCCCCTGTCCCACAGCCACGTGGTAAGGGGAGAGGGTATTGAACCAAGCCGGAAGCCTTAGCTGCTCAACATGGCGTCTTCTTGGAGTGCGGGGTTCAGGGATGCAAGGGGCAGGGTGAGTCTTCACGGGATCAGGATTTGGGTTAGGGGCTTACCAGCCAAGAGTCAGGTTAGGCTCAGGGTTTATGGTCACAGGGTTGGGGATGGAGAGGGAGCTGATTCCAGCCCGCACCCTTGCCGCAGACTCTAGGCCCAGCTGTCCCATCCAGCCAGGTTCCCCACCCTCAGTCACAGTGACTGGGAGCCTAGCACTCCCAGGGCCCCAGGTGTTGCTGGCTGGCCGGCTCCCCCAGAGCGGGGTCTCTCCATCCAGGCCAATCTCTGCCCAGACCCAGCGAGGGCACCTCCAACCCCAACTGCCTGACAGGGAGCTCTCACCGGGAGCCAGGGTCCAGCAGAACCGGGAGAGCAGGACACCGGGGGTGGGTCACTCTCCCAATAGCTTCAACAAACAGGGCCTCTGGGGCTCTCTGCCCCCTGCCTGGTGCACAGGCAGTGTCTGGTCTCTTCCAAGAGCCCATCACCCCAGTATCCTGGCCCCATGGCCAATGGGAGGGGTTGGGCCCGAAGGCAGAATCAGCTAGGGGGTGGGGGTCAAATGGAGACACAGAAACCCCTTTCAGCTGGGGGCAGAGCAACCTGCCATGGCCCAGGGCAACTTGGGCATTCTGCCCACCTATCCTGTTCCCGTCCCGTTCCCCTGCCCAGGAAACCCGCCATCACCCGAGCTGGGCCATCTGCAGGCTCTAGAGAGTTGCACGGCCTAGCACAGGGGCGGGGTGGTGACCAGCACAGAAAGTCTGCCCCACCCCAGCAGCACAAGGAGGAGCAGAGGATATCCAGCCCCCCACCCCAGCAGAAAACAGATTTTTACCCAGACAGGGCCCCTGGCTCCCCAAGACCAGCTCTTATTTATCCCCGTATCCTTGGCTGCTGCCCCAAGGTATCGCCCCATGCACAGGGCTTTCCCTTGCGACAGGCACTCAGCATTGCATACCCCATCCCCCCACTATTGGGACCCCACTCCGCAGGGGACAGAGGGCTCAGACCCATGTACGCCAAAGAGTTCCAACCCCACCTCAGCCAGCTCAGTCCCCTGGAAGCTGGAGGTCCCAGTGCCTAGCAGGAGTCTGAGCCCCATGGAAATTGGCCCCAGAGCCAGGCAGCTCAGCTGGGGACTGCAGCCTAGGCCTTGGCCACCTTGTCTGTGCTCTCTGCAACTCACCACATGCCTGAAGGGCTGGTGGAACAGCTGGGGTTGGGGGAGGGAGCTTTTGTGCCATTTGGCCCCGCTGGGCCTGGCCTAGATCATCCCCAAGGGCAGAGCCAGATGTGTGGCGGGGGAGAGGGAGGGGGGTGGGGCCGCAGCGACCAAGGGGCAGTGAGCTGGGGAGAGCGGGCAGGGCAGCGCCAAGGCCCTTGGGATCAGTTTGAGAAGATGTTACCAAGCTGATCAAGTGCGAGGCACGGCCGAACCCCCAGAACTGTGTTGGGAGTACAGCCCCCCCAGATGGGGTCCCATGCTCCGTGTGGGTCTCTGTGTCCCTGCCATGTATGGTGGCTCCATGGCACCAGAGTGAGCGTGGATGTCTCTGTCTCTCCAGGGGCGGAGGCAGCTTCTCCCCTTCACCTTTGTGTCAGGGTCCAGATGTTGGGGGAATAGCTCGCCTGACTCCCTGTCCCTGCCCCGCCAGCTGCACTGCCCCAGGCTCTGACCAGGCTTCCATCTCCCCTGCATGGGCACAGTGCTGGGCTGGGGATTGGGGGGAGCACTAGATCGGGCAGGGGTCCAGGCGCTCAATCTGAGTAATTGAACAAAAAGAAGATGAACAGTGACCTGATCTAAGAACCACACTGGGAACAGACCTGGGGTGACAGTCTTGCAGATGAAGGCCTAACACGAGAAATAGCTAGACAAATTCAGAGTGGAAATACGGTGTAAATGTTCCCAGCAAGGGGCACAGCCCGTTCGATGGGGAGTTGCCATTGCTGGCCAGTTTTCTAACTCCAGGGGCTGTTTTTCTAGCAGATCTGCCTTGGTTCAGCCAGGATTTCATGCAGGGAGATTCTCTGGAATGTGTCACACAGGAGGTCAGACTAGATGAGCACTGTGGTCCCCTCTGGCTTTAGAACCGAGGCATCTGTGGGCTTGGCAGGCCCAGGAAGTGCTGGGCCTAGTTCAAAGCCGACTATGTCTCCAGTGAACATCATGGCTCAGGCAGGGCAGCGGGTGGGGCGCGCTCGCAGGGACCAGGGCAGCTGGGGTGCGGCAGGTTCTCCCAGGGGATACGTGTCACACAGGACAGATTGCAGCGATGGACACATGGCTCCTGCCTGGTAACGTCTAAATTTCCCAGCACTGGGGAGACTCCAGCTTTGCAGCCCAGGTCCTGCCTACTGCAGACTCTCCATGCAGGGAATACCCCCACTAGTCAGGGTGAGGTTACATGTTTAGAACTTACCCTGGTCCCAGCCCTTCCCAAAAAGGAACCAAGTGCCTAGGGCATGAGCACAGGAGCCTGTGGCACTAATTACTCCGGGGCAGTGACGGGGCAGGAGTTGCCTGGCGCCACGGGCTCAGGGTGCCAACGTTCCCAGCTCAGTTATCCTGCCCAGGTCACCATCCTCAGAGGTCACCAGGGCTGGGGACTCAGTGACACCCCTTCACACCCAGACCTAGAAATGCGCCTGGGGCTGTGACGTCGATGAGCCAGGCACAGCAGAGTTGGAGTCAAGGTCACGGCTCAGCTCAAAGTCAGGGCTAAGGTTTCTCTGTCTCTGCCTTCTGGGCCCCCATCCCCTGTGTTGTCTGCCAGGGCTCTCTGGTGCTTGGGTCTCTGTGTCATGCTGGAGGAGGAGGGGGCCCTGGCAATCCCAGGTGCCCTGTGGGACCCTGATCTGCAGTGTTATCATTTGTTCTGGAGCAGGGCAGGGAGATGTGGGGCAAGCGGAGTGCAGCCTCCCCCCCCCCCGGAGTTGTGGGGTTGCACTGAAGGGAGGGGAGTCGGGCCCAGTTCTGTAGCCCTGCTGGGCTCCCCCGCCTTCCCTTCTCCACAGGGAGCTGCTCCCGCAAGACACAGGGATGGGAGACGACCTTTTGGCCCACAGATGAGACTGGCAGCCAGGACTCCTAGGTTCATTCCTAACTGGGATAGGACTGGTGTCTAGTGGTTAGAGCAGGGGTGCTGAGAGCCAGGACTCATGGGTTCTATTCCTGTCCAACTGCACGAGCTGGTGGGCAGGTCCCTTCCCCACCCTGCGATGTGCATTGCCCCACATGTGTTTGTCTGTGTCTGCCCTCCCAGCCCCCCCGCTCTCACACAGGATATTGGGCTGGGAAGGCGCGCGGCGAAGGCACCTGTTTTCCGTTTGTTCGTTCGCTCGCGCTGGGAGATAAGCAGGCGTCGGAGCCGCCGTGCTGACAGGAAGCGGGAGGGGGGGTCTCTGCGGGACCAGCACGATGTGCCACAACGCTGCATTGAGCCCTCTGCAAACAGCCAGGGACCCGGGCGGGCGTCAGCCGAGAGTCTGTGGGTACTGTGGGGGGAGGGGGAAAGCCTGGACTCATGGGTTCTATCCCCGTCGCCAGGAGTGACTGGGGTCTATGATTAGAATGGGGCAGGGGAGTTACTGGGAGCCCGGACTCCAGGGTTTCATCCTCAGCTCTGGGAGGGGAGTAGAGTCTAGTGGGTTAGAGCTGGAGCGGCAGGACAGAGCACTGTAATGGAAACATAAGACCGGGATTCTATTCCTGGCTCAGCTATTGGCTGGCTGGGTGACCCTGAGCAAGGCACTTCACTGCTCTTTGCCTCAGTTTCCCCCTGTAAAATGGGGACAATGATGGCTGGGTTCTCTTCCCAGCTCTGGGAAAGGAATGGGGTCTAATGGTTAAAGCAGGACAGTTGGAAGCCAGGACTCCTGGGTTCTATTCCCAGCTCCAGAAGAGCTGTGTGTCCAGCTGGCTAAAGCAGGATGGGAGGCTCAGAGTCAGGACCCCTTCGCGTAGAACCTGCTCTGTGGGGGTGTGTTGTCCCTTAATTTCTCTGGGTCTCTTTCAGCTCCGTATGGGACTCGACACCACAGAGATGGAGCCTGAGATGAGCACCTATGGCCCCTTCTATCTCCCTTGCAGCATGGAGGCTGGGGACCCTGTCAGCATGCAGGGGCCGTATGCTGCCCTGGGCCAGCCCTGCTGGGGCCCTGAGGGGAACCAAGGCCAGCTGCCCAGGGCAGCGGGGGGCCCCTATGGGCTTTGGCCCCAGAGGAAAGAGCCAGCCCACCGCAGGCTGGACCCCTTTGCCCAAGCCTTCCCCAACCTGCCTTTTGGGAAGCCATGGGCGCTGGGGACTCAGGCATCCAGAAGCCAGGGCTGCAGCCTGCAGGAGATAATGGCCCAGCCGCCTCCTATTGCCCCACAGGAGGGATACCCCCCTGGCAGCCCTCTGCTGCTGCAACTCCCTGGAGACCAGATGGAGGGGTCAGGGCCTCCTCTGTCCTACTGCAGCCTCCCAGAGAGGCAGGGGCAGGGCGGAGATGGATACGGGCAGCAGCGCAAGGAGCCCCCGCTTTCGTGTCTATACCAAGAGAACCAGTCTGCTAGCTACAGCCCTCCAGAAGGCTACCCGGGTCCTGGTGAGTGACGGGGGGGAAAAGGAGGGTGGCTACGGGTGCCCTCAGGGGATGGTGGGCCAAGAATGGGGAGGCCAGCTGAGGGGGACTCCAGTTTTGGGAAGGTTATGGAACTAGGGGATGCTCTCAGGCGCTGTAGTGCAGGGAAGAGACAACTTCAGGGGGTAGGCTGTGGTATCCAGAGGGGGAAGCATGAAGCGAGAGCTCCAGATTGGAGAGTTATGGGGTTGGGAGGCACCACTGGGATGTGTGGGTCCAGGAGGATGCCGGGCTATGGACAGAGGCAGATACATGCCTGTGGGGGGTGGAAGGGGGATGCCTGGTTCCGTGTGGGTTATGGGGCAGAAGGGGGAACTCATCGCAGGGGGGTTATGGGGCCAACCCTGAGGGTTACAGGATATACTAAGGAGGGCCCCCAGCTTTGTGGGGAGGCTGCTGGGATGGGAGCGGGGAACTCTGGCTCTTTGCTGTCACAGCCTAACCTCCTCTCCCTGTGTGTCAGCTCCCCCGGGGCTTGCAGGCCCTGAGACGTATGCTGGGCTCCTGGGCCCTCCTGACTGGCCTCCTGATGCCGCCCCCAGCCTCTGCTGCTACCAGGTGGGTTGGCATGAGGAGGGTGGTGGGGAAATGGGCAGTGCTCAGTCCCAGGAGCGTGCTGTCGAGTAGGAGAGGGGGGTGGGGAGATTCCCCCAAGAGTAATGGCAAGGGCAGTGGAGTCTAATGGTTAGAGCGGGGCTGGTGCTGAGAGCCAGGACTCCGGGGTTCTCTCCCTGGCTGTGGGTTCTGACTCCCTGCACTGAGCCCATCATCCCCTGCAGGACACTGAGCGCTACTGCAAGGGGCTGGAGTTTCTCCCTGCTGGTTTTGCCCCATGGCCAGGGGTCTCCCCTGGGGAGCCGGGTTCAGAGGTCACTGCTGCCAGGCTGGGTCATGAGCAGAGTCCCCCACCGGCAGGCCGCACTGCCACCCCCCAGGTGAGAGTGGGATGCTGGGGCTGGGGGAGTGGGGCCTGCCCTACCTGAACTCTCAGGGCAGCACGGGTGGGGCAATGGAGTCATAGAAGCTCCCCCACCCCCAGGGAGCCCTCCCACCCCACAATACCCAGCCACTTGTCCCCATCACAGTCCACAACCTTGCACCCAGCTGGGCTCCTGATCACTCAGTGGAGGAGAGGGAGGCCTGAGGACACTGGGGAGGGGGATAGCCAGGGAAGGAGGGGTTATGGGGATGTCTTGATGGTTAGCTGGGTGTTTCCCATCATGGGGGGGTGGGAGGAGTTGCTAGAGTCCTGCCCCGCCAGCCCAGACCCAGCAGGGGTGCCAGCACTGGGGAAGCCACGATGCCCCATTCCCCTCATTGCCCCCCCCCATGGGATAGGCCCCTGCAGCCTCTGACCCCCTTTCCTCCCCAGGTTTCTGGGAGCTCCCTGGCCTCCAGTTATCGAGGCACTCCTTATTGGAGTCGGATGCACTGGGCCAGGGGCCCCCTGCACTACACACCACCCCCTATGCTCAACCCGCTGCGCCGAGGCACAGGGCTGTTTGCTGAGCTGGGTGCCTCGCTGGGTGGTAAGTGCCCATCTTGGCCACCTTCCAACGCAGGCTGGGGGGCTTGCTTGGTCGCTTGAGAGCCAGCACTCCTGGGTTCTACTCCCACATGTGGCTGAGTGTGACCAAGGGTGCAAGGGAGGGTCTCTCCCTCCACTGAGCCACATGAACTGGGTCCCTGGGTGTGGTGGTGGTGTGGAGTCCATGAAGGTTTCTTGGGTGGGTACAGAGCCACATGGAGGGGGTCCTGCAGGGCCCTGGAAGATGGGGAGGGGGTTGGGAGTTCTGTCTCAGGGCAAGCTCGGGAACTGTGTCTGTGCTAAGGGCCTTCACTGCTGGACTCTCCCCTCCACAGGTGGCAGGCCCGACCCCCTCCAGCACCTGGACACCCCGTAAGTCCTGTCTTTTGGAGTGGAGGGAAACTAGGCTACAGCCCCTTAGGCAGGTGTGGCAAAGGGGACGGGCCCCAGGGAGGGAACTTTGGGCCAGGAAATCTCCTGGCAGAGGGAGGAATCTACAGGCTTGGGGTGGCTGGGGAGCATGAGTGTGGGGGAATGGCTGGTCTGGGAGGGGCAGTAGCAGGGTGGGCATATGCCTGCAGCTGAGGCTCCCTCACCTGATCCTTCCCTCGCAGACAGATAAATGTGGGCCCTGCATTCCAGCCGGCACTGCCAGCTCTGCAGGACCCACACCTGGCTGAGCTGGACCCCCCAAAGGCTGAACTGGCTTGGAGGCCCTGGCCAGGGCTGGAGCAGGATGCAGAGACCCAGTGCCAAGGTGAGGGGTAGCACTGGGGATTATCAGGGGGAGGAGCTGGGGCACCCACAGGCAGGGGCAGGGAGAGGTGGGGCAAGCCCATATGTCCCTTACAGTAGTGGGAGGGGAGGAGCAGCAGGACAAGCCATCCCCCAGTGGCTCAGTCTGCATGGTCCAGTCAGTCCCCACCCTCTTGGGGGAAGTGGAGGGGTCCCACGGGGGGGAGGAGTCCCAAGGCCCATCTGATGGCTGCTCTCTGAGTGCAGTGTGGGGAGTGGAGGGTCCTATGGGGTGGGGGTTCCCAGGGACCATCGATTGCTGCTGTCTGGGTGCAGTGAGGGGAGTGGAGGGATCCCACTGGGCCCAGCTGATGGCTGCTCTCTGGTTGCAGTGGAGACACTGCTGGACGTGGCTTGCTCCAGTGCCCTCCCCGGGGGAGGCACCAACCAGGAGCTGGCACTGCACTGCCTGTGCCAGGCTGGCGGGAATGTCATGGTAAGAGCCCACCCTCACCCTTTGGCCTGGCCCTTGGTAAGTAGCAGCGTCTGACCCGAGGCCAGGATGGTTCTGGCAGGGGAGCCCCCTGGGGAGGAAAAGGGTCTGGGGCAGCTTCCCCATCTCAGCTTTACTCCCCCCTCAGGTTGCCTTGGAAACTCTGTTGCTGCAAACCCCCGTGTGGCCCAAATGTCACCCTCTGGCCAGTTACCATTACACAGGTAAGGGGGGGGGCAAGTGGCATGGCCAGGGTAGCTAGCAGAGGCTGGGGCCAGTGGGGGCAGGGCCAGGGGAAGAAGGGGAACAGGGGTAGCAGCAGCTGGGCAGGAAAGGATGGAAGAGGAGTGGGGGCAGGATTGGGAGCCGTGGCAGGATGAGGGGGTAGGGCTGTGAGGTACAAGAGGACGGGGGTGGGGCTGTGAGGGGGTAGGGCTGTGGGGGACAGGAGGATGGGGTTGGGGCTGTGAGGGGGTAGGGCTGTGGGGTACAAGAGGATGGGGGCAGGGCTGTGAGGGGGTAGGGCTGTGGGGTACAAGAAGATGGGGGCAGGACTGTGAGGGGGTAGGGCTGTGGGGGACAAGAGGTTGGGGGCTGGGCTGTGAGGGACAGGAGGTTGGGGCCGGGGCTGTGATGGGGTGGGGTGGTGGTGGAACAATTTGCATAGTGGGGGTGCTGAGAGCCAGGGCCAGTGCAACCATTTAGGCGACCTAGGCGGTCGCCTAGGGCACTGGGATTGGGGGGGGCGCCATTTTCTTTGGCAGCGACCCCGGCGGCCGGATCTTCGGCCGCCCCGGTCACCGCCAGCATTTAGGTGGAGGGAGCTGGGGCAGGGGAGCACGGGGAGGGTCGCCTGCAGCAAGTAAGGGCGGGGTAGCACGTAGGGAAACTCCCTGCCCCAGCTCACCCCTGCCCCGTCTCCTCCCTGAGCACGCCGTGGCTGCTTCACTTCTCCCACCTCCCAGGCTTGCGGCGTTTAAGCTGATTGGCGCCGCAAGCCTGGGAGGCGGGAGAAGTGAAGCAGCCATGGCGTGCTTGGGGAGGAGGCGGGGCAGGGGTGAGCTGGGGCGAGGGGATGCCTCAAGGAGGAGGGTGGGGGGTGGGGAGCTGCCGCAAGGGGGGCACCTCAGGGCGGAGGGGGGCAGCTGCCGCAGGGGGGTGTGTGCCTCAGACGGGGAACAGTGGGGGAGCCTTTTGCCTAGGAAGTTTTGCCTAGGGCACGAAACGTCCTTGCACCGGCCCTGCTGAGAGCCATTGAAGCAAACGCTAAACCCTGTATATGATGGAAACCACTTCAAGCCAGCCGCACCCCCGTTCCAGCCCCTGGGGTTGTGAGCAGGAGGGAGGGGGGACAGGAACATAGGGTGGGGTAGGGTCTATGCAGGGGGTGGGATGGGGCCAGGCTGTGGCGGGGAGGGGAGGAGAGGGAAGGAGGGTGTGGAAGAGTTATGAGGGGTGTGGGGCAGGATAATGTCTCAGGTTCCTCTCCCTCTCCCAGGCAGTGATGTGTGGAGTGCCCACGAGCGCCGCCTCTTCTCCAAAGCCTTCGCCCTGCACAGGAAGGACTTTGCCCAGATCCAACGTGCGGTGAGAGCAGCACTAGCCCCCTCCCCGCCCCTCACTTCCAACCACCTTCTGCGGGGAATGGAATCCTGGCTACTCCAGCCCTGGCCTCTTCCAGCAGGGGGCACTGTAGGAGTGGGGTGGGAGCGCTGGCTGCAGGGGAATGGATTTCCGGCTACTCCAGGCCTGGCCTCTCCCAGCAGGGCTGGGGGATGCTGGCTGATTGAATTCTCCCTGCCCCCTAGGTGCCCTCTAAGCGGCTGGCCCAGTGTGTGGAGTTCTATTATCTACACAAGAGCCGGCTGCGGCGCAGTCACAAACGAAGTGGTGCCGGGTCAGAGACGGGCGCCATCGTGGGCAGGGCTGGCCCCGGGCAGGTATGAGAGACCTCAGGGACAGGGATGGGGGGAGCCCCTGCCCAGACAAGGAAGCAGCGGTGTCTGTAGTCCTTCTGGGGGCGGAGGGGAGGGAAGAGTCTGTGATGAGGTCTGTGATGTCCCCCTCTTTCTCTCTCTCTCTCTCAGCCCCCACCTACCCCAGAGCTTCCTCAGGACTCGCCCCCCAGCTCCAGCTTCCCCTGCAAACGTTGCGGCAAGTAAGTGGCTTTAACTCTTCGGGCTCCACGCCCACCAGAGTGGGGGGCAGGCTCCAAGTGGGAGTGTCCCCCAGGCCTCCTGCTTGCTGGGGGAGAAGCAGCTCGGAGGCTGAAGTGCCCCCCCAGATGCCTTACTAACCCCTCCACCCCCACTCTGTCCCCAGGACGTTCTACAAGATCAAGAGCAGAAATGCCCACATGAAGATCCATCGGCAGCAGGATGACTGGGGTGGGCAGGGGGGGATGCTGGGACCTGGCACTCTCCCTGCCCCTCATGCAGGGTGCCCTCCCTGGCCCAACACAGAGCCAGCCGAGCCCGTTGCTGAGGCCCTGGCCTGCCCTGGGCTGGGGCTGCTCTATGGGAGGGACATGGAGCAGCTCTTCATGTGATTGGGGGCAGGACCCCTCCCTTGGCCTGGCATGGAGAGCCCCACCTTCCAAGAGTTTGCCCCACTGGGGGCCAAGGGGATGTGGTCTCCCCATGGGGAGCACAAGGTTACAGGAGCCCCCTGCCATGAGGGCAGGACCTGCCCCTACAAGAGACTCCATCCAGGCTCAGCCTGGCCCCTGCACTTCCCCCTATGCCTGGGCAGCTCTGACGCTGCCTGTAGGGCATAACCCCTGGGGCATGTGGGGCAGGGGAAGCGGGCTGAGCGGCAGAGAGATAGCAGGGGTAGTGGAGGGTAGGCGCTTTATTGAGGATATAACATGCTTATTGCTGTAACAGCCACCACGTTCATGCAACAGCCACGCACACAACATGGACACACAGGGCTCCCTGGAGCTGGGGAGGGGATCCCAGTGGGGTGGGTGGGGGGAGGAACATTGTGTCACTCTCTCTCACAGCTCCATCGCCTTTAGGAGCCCTGCCCAGCAGGGCAGGACCAGAGCCGCCATCCTGGGGCACCATGCAGAGGGGCTAGATCTGCACACTGAGCTGCTGGGCAGATGGAACGGGTCCTGGAGGCGCTCACTGGAAACAAATCCTGGAGCAGCGGCCTCTCTGCGGGCAGGGTCTGACTTCCAGGCAGCAGGAACTGAGGATGTTGGGCTGCAGGGGGCTCCCTCAGCAGGGAGCAGCAGCACTGGAGATGCTGGGATAGAGGCTGCTCTGCCAGTGGGGTGGGGGCTGGGGGCACAGCCCCTGCATGTAGCAATAAATAAAGCAGTCTGGGGCGTTCAGTCCCCAAGTCCATTGCTCTGGCAGCAGCCCTGATCCTGTTCTGGGCTCTGGGCCAGCTCCCCACACGGGCCTCCATGTACCGGTTCTCCAGGTGCCACTCACACCTCGATGCTTGGGTCAGAGCCCAGGCCTTGCTTCTGCAGCAGCTCCTCCTGCTTCATTTTGGGCTTCTCCGACCGTGTGTGCCAGACCAGAACCTGCAATGGAGAAGTGCAGGACAGAGTTGGGGTCCAGAGAGATCCCCCCTAGACCATGACCCTCCCCCAACCAGCATCCCCAGCCAGTCAGCGCAGCTGGGGAACTGAAGACAGCTGGGACCATCCTGCTTAGAGGCAAAATTTCATATTCCCCACTCCCAGCACCCAGGAGTCCTGATCCCCTGCCCTAACCCACTTGATCCACTGCACTCCCAGCACCACGGATAAAACCCAGGAGTCCTGGCTCCCAGTCCCCCTCCTCACCTTGGTGCAGTTGTCAGCTCGAGGCTCCAGTTCTTCGATGGAGACCAATGACTGCAGCAGGCTGCTCTCCAGGTAGCCACGCTCAGCCAGCATGTCGAACCGGGCCTCGCGATTGGCCAGCAGCAGCTGCAGAGCAATAGCGAAGCCGGCCATGTCCATGGGGAAGGGCCGGTTGGGCTTCCAGGCTGTGTAGAAGCCCACCACCCTGCCCTTCTCCACCAGAGGGCGCTCGAAGCGCAGGCCACCCACGAGCCCCACGGGCCAAACCGAGACACGCTTGGTGGAGCGGATCTGTGGGGGAGAGAGAGGGGTGTCAGCAGCAGAAAGAGACCTCCACTTTGGGGAGGCAAGACAAATGCCTCCCTCTTCCCCCAACCCCAATCTCCCACCCCCTGCCTTCATTGCCCTGCCGCCCACTCCCTTCCCGTCACCCCACCCTCTGCTGCCCACTCCCTTCCCTGTCACCCCAGCCCCTGCCTCCAGTGCCCTGCCACCCACTCCCTTCCCTGTCACTCCATCCCCTGCCGCCCACTCCCTTCCCGTCACCCCAGCCCCTGCCTCCATCACCCTGCCGCCCACCCCTTCCCGTCACCCCAGCCCCTGCCGCCCACTCCCTTCCCTGTCACTTCAGCCCCTGCCGCCCACTCCCTTCCCGTCACCCCAGCCCCTGCCTCCAGTGCCCTGCCACCCACTCCCTTCCCCGTCACTCCATCCCCTGCCGCCCACTCCCTTCCCGTCACCCCAGCCCCTGCCTCCATCACCCTGCCGCCCACTCCCTTCCCGTCACCCCAGCCCCTGCCGCCCACTCCCTTCCCTGTCACTTCAGCCCCTGCCGCCCACTCCCTTCCCATCACCCCAGCCCCTGCCTCCAGTGCCCTGCCACCCACTCCCTTCCCCGTCACTCCATCCCCTGCCGCCCACTCCCTTCCCGTCACCCCAGCCCCTGCCTCCATCACCCTGCCGCCCACTCCCTTCCCGTCACCCCAGCCCCTGCCGCCCACTCCCTTCCCTGTCACTTCAGCCCCTGCCTCCAGTGCCCTGCCACCCACTCCCTTCCGTCACCCCAGCCCTGCCGCCCACTCCCTTCCCGTCACCCCAGCCCCTGCCTCCAGTGCCCTGCCATCCATTCCCTTCCCGTCACCCCACCCTCTGCTGCCCACTCCCTTCCCTGTCACCCCAGCCCCTGCCTCCAGCGCCCTGCCGCCCACTCCCTTCCCCGTCACCCCACCCCCCCTGCTACCCACTCCCTTCCCTGTCACCTCAGCCCCTGCCTCCAGTGCCCTGCCACCCACTCCCTTCCCGTCACCCCACCCTCTGCCCCTTCCCTGTCACCCCAGCCCCTGCCTCCAGCGCCCTGCCGCCCACTCCCTTCCCCATCACCCCACCCCCCCTGCCGCCCACTCCCTTCCTGTCACCCCAGCCCCTGCCTCCAGCACCCTGCTGCCCACTCCCTGTCACCCCACCCCGTCGCCCACTCCCTTCCCCGTCACCCCAACCCCCCTGCCACCCACTCCCTTCCCGTCACCCCAGCCCCGGCCTCCAGTGCCCTGCCATCCACTCCCTTCCCGTCACCCCACCCTCTGCTGCCCACTCCCTTCCCTGTCACCCCAGCCCCTGCCTCCAGTGCCCTGCCACCCACTCCCTTCCCGTCACCCCACCCTCTGCTGCCCACTCCCTTCCCTGTCACCCCAGCCCCTGCCTCCAGCGCCCTGCCGCCCACTCCCTTCCCCATCACCCCACCCCCCCTGCCGCCCACTCCCTTCCCGTCACCCCAGCCCCTGCCTCCAGCACCCTGCTGCCCACTCCGTCACCCCACCCCATCGCCCACTCCCTTCCCGTCACTCCAGCCCCTGCCTCCAGTGCCCTGCCGCCCACTCCCTTCCCCGTCACCCCAACCCCCCTGCCACCCACTCCCTTCCCTGTCACCCCAGCCCCTGCCTCCAGTGCCCTGCCGCCCACTCCCTTCCCTGTCACCCCAGCCCCTGCCTCCAGTGCCCTGCCACCCACTCCCTTCCCCGTCACCCCAGCCCCTGCCTCCAGCACCCTGTCACCCCACTCCCTTCCCTGTCACCCCACCCCTGCCTCCAGCATGCTGCTGCCCTCCCCAGCATCCAGCACCCTGCGGCCCACTCCCTTCTCCAACACTCTACCCCCGTGCCTCCAGCACTCTGCCGCCCACTCCCTTCCCCATCACCCCACCCCCATGCCTCCAGCACCCTGCCGCCTCCCCCATCACCCCACCCTCTGCCTCCAGCGCCCTGCTGTGACAAAGTGGGGATTTTTTGAAATATTTTTATGCCATGTCAAGTGTCTCCATTTCTCCTGTACGGTGCATTGTTACCCAGCGCGTGTGTGTGCAGGGGACGACGACACTGCTCTTGGGGCAGGCTGGAGACAGAGGTGAGGGTGTCGCCTGTCTGGGTCTCAATCCCCTTACTAGTGGAACACCTCAAAAGACACCAGACAAATCCAGTTGTCTGGACATTGCTCCCTAGCAATCAATGACCCAGAAAGCTATAGACTTCCCCGCCCCTCAGCAGAGGGGCTGAGCAATATTCCCCCAGGTTGAGATCCAAGGACCGGAGAGATGTGAGCAGGGGTGGAGGGGCAAGAATGGGTGGCTGGAGGCAGCTGGGGCTCGCACCTGGAGTCTGACAGAGATCAGACGGAGGGTCAGTGAGAGCTCACTACAGCTTGGCTGGGCCCTGGGCTAACCAGACTGGACTGTGCTTTAAAGTCTGTTCTCTGTGCTACCCTAAGGACTCCCTGTGGTGTGTTCCAGAGGACTAATAAACCCAAGTGTTTTGACATCACTGTGTGAGTGTCACTGCCAGCTTGGCAAGGTGCATTAATCCCTGGGGAGTGTACCAGTCTCCACTGGGGGTCCGTCTCAGTTGGACTCGCTGAATGGAGCTCACAGGGTGAGACAGGTGTGCTGGAAGCCTAGAGGTCCAGTTTCATGAGGCGGTGAAGCCATGTGTCTTATACGGCCTCCAGAGGGTCTGACACACTGAAGGGGCTCCTGCTGGAGACTCTTCCCAAACTGGGACTGTATCACCGATCTTGTGGATCCATGAGAGGTGGTGGCAGAGGTGGGATGCTGAATGCACCGGTTGCATTTTGTAATAAATGACTTGCAGCAGTAAAACAAGGATAGTTAAAGGAAACAGCAAAAAAAATGGTCTGTAACCAGCTCCCTAAGACAGGCAACGCAAACGTGTGCAGGCAAAGAGGGTTAAGCATTGGGAAGATCAACAAGGTGCAGCTGCACGGCTGGAGAAGGATGACCGGTCCGAGAAGCAGGATCCATATCCAAGCAGGGTTCCAAGAGGGTGTGAGAGTAGCAACAGGGCATCCTTGAGACCCGGCTCCCCATACAGCAGTGGTCTTCGCGACCTGGTTCCCCATTGATAGATCTGAAGTGGTGGGATTTGGCACTGAGAGTGAAGGTGCTAGTAGATCGTTCCCTCTCGGCTTCCAAGGAGAAAGAACAGCGAAAGAACCCAGAGAAGGAGTGAAAGCAGGAACCAGATATGGAGAAGAAGAGGGACAAGTGGGGAAAGATGCTGATTCCACAGGGAACGTAGATCCCAAATCGTTGCCCCAGTTTACAGAGTGGGGATACTGATGCCTGTTTCACTGCCTTTGAAAAGGCTTGTGATTTGAACCAGGTTGACCCTGCAGACTGGCTCCGCTGTTTCATCCCTTACTCAGGCCCACCTCTATAGAGGCGTTCAGCCACATGGATGGAGCTGACCCTGGGGACTATGAACAGTTCAGAAAGGCTCTACGGCTTACGTTTGAATTGACATCTGGAGCTTACAGAGAGGTTTCAGGGTGCGCAAAAGACCCAGGGTGTGACCTACATGGAAACCACCACCTTGATGGGAGAATATCTCCACAAGTGGGGTAAGAGTGAGGGGGCAAAACATGAGAGGATTGGTTTAACGTGGGTGGGTTGGAGGAACTCTATGAGATCTGTCCTCACAAGCTTAAAATGTGGCTAGTGCACAGGGAACTGAAAGATCTACATAGCACAGATCAGTTGGCCAATGAGTTTGTGGACACTAGGTCTGGGTATGAAGAGAGACCCAAAGGGAACTGGGATAAGCATGGGTCCTGGGAAAGTGAACCAGAGGAGGCACTCCAGGAGCGAGACTCGGGTAAACCCACGCGGGCAGGTTTCTTTCTAGGGACCTCCGAGATGTGAGATGTAATATCTGTAGGAAAACAGGACAGAAGTGGGCACTATGGCAAAGGCTTGATGAAATAAGGTTTGCTGCTTCACTCTGCCCAACCAAGAAGGCTGCATTGTAGCTCAGGCTCTGAGTGTGAGTCACACAGCTAGCTCCTTGGGGGCACTGGGGGTGGTGAAAGATGGGCTCCTGATCCAGGCACTGTACACATGTCCTGTGGTACTCTGCTGGGCTCAGACTCATGGGATCCCCAGTGAGAGCAGAAGATGCTGGTTACTGGGAAGATGTTCCTGGGGTAGAGAGAATCTGGGACAGAGAGCCCTTGTCAGAGCAAGTGGTACAACCCATTGCATGCTGAAAGGCTGTGTCAGCTGGGTTAAGGTTTCTTTTGTCTGGCTCTGTGCAGACCCAGGAGGGCTCGGGGTGGCTGGTCTCCAGGATATCAGCTCTGACATCCTTTTGGGGACTGACTGTATCACCTTAAGACAAAATTCCACCCGTTTCTGTACCAGCCCAGGATTTGACCCACCCGAGCCGCCAGGCTCAGACTGGAGGTGTCTATTAAAATGCAAATAGCTTGTTTGGCAGGGAGCAGGAGGGTTTTTCCCCCTTGCTTGCAACATAAAGGAATGGCTGTTAGCTCAGGACACCTTTCAGTCTGTAACCATACAGCCAGATCTGAATGGGGCAGGAGAACGGCCTCAGCCAGCTGCACACGGGAGATGTGAGTCACACTGGCTCAGGCAAAACTTCCCTGACGTCTGATGCTGTGACCAAGGGAGCAAGCTCCCGGCCTGCTCTCGCTGGGAAAGTAGAGGCAGAGCCGAGCCCTGTGGTATCTGAAACCCCAGCTGAGTGTGGGCAGACACAGGCAGGGCAGGGGGATGGCCAAACAGGTTTGCCCTGGCCAGGGGGAGAGAAGCCCCAGTGAAGAGGCTACTTCTGGTAACAGACACCTGATCAGATGGTGGCCCTGACCACATGCATTCTCTTAGCCAAGAGAGCCTGAATCACGGCCCACCAGGAGCAGGGGATGAGAGGATTGTCCTGGGGGTGAAGGCAACAGACTGACCCCAAGTGGGGAGATGGGCTCCCTGCATCACACAGCGCTGGGGTTAAGACACACCAGTGTGAAGGAGCCCCTGCATGCCTGCCTCACCAGACTGTGGGACACCACAGCCTCAGGGATATGGCTGGGCAAAGACCAAATGATCCAGGAGTTACTTCCTACCCCAATCTAGGGTAAGGACACCCCCAGCTGCAGCCAAGCTGACACTTGGAGGACCAGGCTCATCCCTCCTCACTCCCCAGCCAATGAGGCGGTTGAGGGAGTGGCTGGACCCCAGCCCAGTTTCAAACTCAAGGTTTTGGGGTACAAAAGAGCATGGGGCTGCACCCTGCTGGTGCCATCTAACAGACCAGACCTAAGGGAGGATGGGAAAGTGCTCAGAACGGCGTATTCAAACTATAAGTTAGACTGAATGGCAACTGTGCTATAAGAATCTGGAGAGTGCCGGGTGGGACAGCTACTAAGGAGAAAGAGAAGATGCTGTAGTATCTCTGGATAACATTTGTGGGTTCGAACTTCCCCAGGTGACTGGTTTAAGTGACCCTGCTCAGCTTGGTCTCAAAGAGGGAAGAGATGTAACAAAGTGGGAATTTTTGGTAATATTTTTATGAAGCTTATGTGTGCCTCAGTTTCCCCTATATGCTACATTGTTACCCAGTGGTGGTGTGGGAAGGGGGGCGGGGCAGGACTGTTTGGTCTTGGGGCTGGCTACGAGACAGAGCTGTGGGTGTCACCTAACTGTCTGGGCCTTAATCCCCATAGAAGTGAAGCCTGTAAAAAAGACAATGGCAAATCCAATTGCCTGGACATTGATACCTGGCAACCAAGTGGCCCAGAAAACTATAGACTTCCCTGCCTCCCAACATGGGGGCTGATCTCAGATCCAGACTGAAGAGATGTGAGAGGAGGGAGAAGAGCAGGAGTCAACCGAGGAGTCTGAGGAATCAGACTGAGGGTCAGAGACAGCTTGAACCAAGGGGCTCATTATAGCTTGGCTGGGCTCTGGGCTAACCAGATTGGACTATGCTTTGATGTGTGTTCTCTGCGCTAACCTAAGGACTCCCTGTGGTGTGTTCCGGAGGACTAACACTGGGAGTGTCACTGAAGTGCTTGGCGAGCTGCATTGATCCCTGGGGAATGTACCAGTCTCCATTGGGGTGTCTCAGTTGGACTCGCTGAACGAAGCTCATGGTGTGAAGCAGAAATGCTGGAGGCCTTGAGGAACAGGTTCAGGAGGCAGTGAAGCTGTCTGGGGGGCTGGCACACTGAAGGGGTTCCTCCTAGAGACTGTTCCAGAGCTGGGCCCATAGCACCGATCACGTGGATCTGACACACCTGCTGCCCCCACTTCCACAGCACCCACAGCCTGCCTCCAGTGACCTGCCCCCACCACCCCCATTACACCTACGCTGTCCCAGTGCCCCACTCCTTCCCCCTGAAGCACACAGCACCCACCTCATCGAAGAGGTGCAGGCTGTATGTGTTGTCATCGTCGGCGAAGTAGACCACACCCTCCTCACTGAGCTCCCGGTTCTCCCGCAGCCACTGCAGGGCCAGGTTACGCTGCTCCACGCCACGGGGCTTCAGCCAGTTGGGGTCACTCTCCTTGAGCTTCTGCTCCTTGGGCGTCTCCGTGTGCAGATGGGTGAAGCGCAGGCCGCTCTGGGCCAGCAGCTCCGACACCAGCTGGGTCTTCACTGGGGAGTCCTCTACCACGATCCAGTGAAAGTTCTTCACGTGCAGGAAGGTCTGTGACATGCGCACCAGCTCAGCCTTCTGCACCAGCCTGCGAGAGAGGAGAAACAAGAGAGATGCACCAGCTCAGCTTGGGGGGGGGAAACAATAGAGAAATGCACCAACTCAGCCTTGGGAGGAGGGGGAAACAATAGAGATGTGGCAGCTCAGCCTGCGGGGAAGGAGGAAACAATAGAGGAACGTACCAATGGGGAGAAGCCAGAGAGAAGCACATCAGCTGGAGAAGGTGGTGGTGGGAGAGAAACCAGGAACATGCAGCAGCCTTCAGGGAAAGGGGTGGTGATGAGGCAGACTGGGGTGGGCAAGGGGGAGCACGCAGTGGAGTTAGACTGTTCCTCCCAATGGAGATGAAGCAGTCGGGTTGCAAAGAGCACCTCTTGGGTATCGAAATATCCATTTCTGGAGTTGCCAGTGCTTGGCATTAGAGAAATCTCAGCTCCTCCGGTGCAAATGGGTTTAATACCAGCTCCATCTTCTGGAGGGATATTCTTCCCCTCAGCCATGTCTTACCCCAGCAAGGCAACAGTAACTGTGGGTGTGGAAACCCACACTCATGATCTCATCTGATGAGGATGGGAGGAGGCACGCCAGTTAGATCCTGGGAAATATGGCTTAGTAGCTTCTGCAGAGGTTGCTTCCCTGGGTGCTTGGAAGTGACTGGAGTGTTTCCATAAACACTGACTGGTGCTGGACAGGGGGAGCAGGGCCCCTTTCAGCCCCCTGACTGCTAACACTGCAGCAGAGCCTGCTGGCGGGTTTCATGGGAGCCACAGGCCCTAACCTGCTACCTGCAGGCGCCTGCTCTCCTTGCTGCTGGGTTTCAGGCTGCTGAATCCAGCCCTGGAGTAATTTCTGTTCCTAGCACATGGAAACTCTTCCCATCCCCAGCAGAGCCTCCCATCTCCCCAAGCCCAGCCTATTCCCAGCAAGCTAAGCCCCTTCCAGCTCCCCCCAGCAGGAGCTCCCACCTGGCATAGGTGGGTGTGATGGCGTAGATGATAGGCAGTGCCTGTCCCTCCAGCTCTGGGCCCTTTCCTCGCACCTGCAGCCGCTTCACCTCACTCAGCAACTGGGAGATCTTCTTGTCCTTGCCATGCATGAGGTCGCTGGCTGATCTCAGGTGCTGGGAGCAGTCGCAGGGCTGCCCTGGAGCCAGGCAGAAGAGGAGGCAGACAGGTCAGAGAAGGGAGACCCTCTAGGTCACAGCTAGCCCACCCCCCCAGGGGAAGACTGCCTGGTCCCCAGAGTGTTCCGTGCCTGACTTGAAATCCGCTGAGTAACGGTGTGCCCAGCCCTTCCTCATCTCCCTACCGGGGAGCAGTGGGGCTCCCAGATAGACCCATTCCCATCAGGGAGCTGCGTGGCTCCCAGCCTCTCCCCTGGGGACGATTCCCCAGCTGGATCCAGCCCTGGTCAGTGAGCAACCAGGCTCCCATCCCTTCTCCCAAACCAGCATGGTCCCTCCTAACCCACTCTCTGACCCTCGAGTACTCCTGTGATTCCCCGAGATTCCTCAGACAGGGTCAGTGCTCTTCCCTCCAGCCCAATCCCTCATTCCGCACCTCTTTACACAGATGCCCAGTGGAGCTGGGGCAGGGGCTAGCATCCAGTAGGACAGGGGCTGGCACTGGTACCCAGACAGGCTCCCCTTTCTGTCTGGCTGTCTCACTAGGGGGAGAGAGGATGTTCAGGGGCCGGTGACTGCAGGCACTGTGCTCTGGTGGGGATCGAGAACAGCTCCTGGCCCAACAGCGCTGTCCAGACCCACGAACCTGCTCTGAGTTCAGCCCCAGAACCGCAGCTGCTGCGCTCAGCCCAGCACTCACCCAGCTGCAGCAACGCGTACATGAGCCCAATCACCGACACTAGGAAGTAAACGACAAACACATTCTTCAGCTTCACCTTCATGGTGCCACTCTGGCCCCTGGGGAGATGGGGAGGGAGTGGCTGGTTATGGGGGTATCCTGCTGCAGCACCCCCCCTCCCCAAACTGCTATTGTGAGCACATCCAGGACATGCTGGGAACATGGACACACACCTCTAGCACCGCAGTCGCCATCTCTGTACCATGGCCACCCTGGACCTCCTGCACCACCACCACTGGGAGTGTCTCCAGGCGAGGCTTACCATGTCTCTTGGTAGCCCCTGGCACGACTGGGCTCTCTGCAGAGACCCAGGTGTGACTGATGCTGTCAGGAGTGTGGGGCCCATGTCCCTGGAGAATTCAAGATGACAATGGCCACTCCATTGCCCAGACATTTGGTACCGAGCAACTAAGGACCATGAATCCCCCCCCCCCACCCCCCGCAGGAAGCTAGCCATGCTTGCGGGGGAACAGGAACATAGGACTGAGGAGGGGCCAGGTGGATGGAAGCTGGAGACTCTCCTGAACTGAGACAAAAGAGGGGTCCAAATAAGGCTGTGGCCTGGCCAGGAGCCTTCAATTCAGGCTGGGCAATGCAGCAGGAAGTGGATAAGGATTTGGAGCCACGTAAATCTCAGCCCCACCATGGCCACTGTGCCCACTGGAGGAAAAGGGGGACATGGCACCATCCCTGGGGAAATCACACCCCAGGAATGGGGGGGAGGATGGGGGATGTGCCACCATCCCTGGGGATGGGGAGAGCATGACACCATCCGCAGGGAGATTGTGCCACAGGGATGAGGAGGGAAATGTGGCATTGTACCTGGGAGATTGCGCCACAGGGATGGGAGGGACGTGGCACCATCCCTGGGGAGATGACACCACGGGGATGTGGTGGGGGGATATGGCACCATCCCTGGGGAGATTGCGTCACAAGGATGTGGGGGAGGGACATGGCACTGTCCCTGGGGAGATCACGCCACGGGGATGGAGTGGACAGGGGTGTGATGGAGTGGGAATTTTCTGTAATATTTTGTATGAATAGTATGTGCATGCCTCAGTTTCCCATGCATGCTGCATTAAGTAGGTGCTGGGAAAAGGTTGTTTACTCTCTGCAGAGACCCAGGTGTGACTGATGCTGTCAGGAGCGTGGGGCCCATGTCATCTTGAACTCTCCAGGGACAATGGCCACTCCATTGCCCAGACATTTGGTACCGAGCAACTAAGGACCATGAATTCCGCCCCCCCCCCCTGCAGGAAGCTAGCCATGCTTGCGGGGGAACAGGAACATAGGACTGAGGAGGGGCCAGGTGGATAGAAGCTGGAGACTCTCCTGAACTGAGACAAAAGAGGGGTCCGAATAAGGCTGTGGCCTGGCCAAGATGGACCATGCGGTAACTTTCTGTTCTCTGTGCTAAGCTAAGGACTAACAAAGCCTTCTATTTTACAGTGCTGGCTGAGTGTCCCCGCAGATGTCTGAGGTGGGGCATTGCTCCCTAAGATTGTACAAGTCTCCTTCAGGAGGTCCATCCCAGTTGGACTGGCTGAATGGAGCTCATGGTGTGAAGCAAGGTGCTGATGGACCAGAGATCCAGCCTAGGAGGTGGTGAAGCCAAATGGCTTATCCTGGAAGAAGAGCTGGGTCTGGCATGCTGCAGGGGTTTTCTCACAGCGGCAGTTCCAAAGCTTGGGCCACAGAATCAGACCTGTGGATCCAGGCCAGGAGGTTGTGGCCCCATCCCTGGGAAGATTGCACGATGGGACAGGGAGGCAGAGATGTGGCACTGTCCCCGGGAGATGGCACCATGGAGACATGTCGGGTTGGACATGGGATATGGCAATGTCCCGAGATCACACCACGGGGAGGGGAGCAGGGGACACAGCACTGTCCTGGGGAGATCGCAGCATGGGGAGGGGGAGCAGAGGACACGGCACTGTCTCAGTGAGATCGCACCAGGAGTATGGGGAGAGGGTGGCAGGGGACACGGCACTGTCCCGGGGAGATCGCAGCACGGGGATGGGGGGGAGGCAGGGGACAGGGCACTGTCCCGGGGAGATCGCAGCACGGGGGTGTGGGGGGGGGGGTGGCAGGGGACAGGGCACTGTCCCGGGGAGATCGCAGCACGGGGATGGGGGGGAGGCAGGGGACAGGGCACTGTCCCGGGAGATCGCAGCACGGGGGTGTGGGGGGAGGCAGGGGACAGGGCACTGTCCCGGGGAGATCGCAGCACGGGGATGGGGGGGAGGCAGGGGACAGGGCACTGTCCCGGGGAGATCGCAGCACGGGGGTGTGGGGGGAGGCAGGGGACAGGGCACTGTCCCGGGGAGATCGCAGCACGGGGATGGGGGGGGAGGCAGGGGACAGGGCACTGTCCCGGGGAGATCGCAGCACGGGGATGGGGGGGAGGCAGGGGACAGGGCTCTGTTTCAGGGAGATGGCAGCACTGAAGCAGGAACGTCCCATCGTTGCTATGGAGACCGCGCCGCGGGGGACGGCACGTGCTGCCGTTGGCACGCAGATCGCGGCTGGTTACTCACCGCGCCGGCCCCGGGGGGTGGGGAGCGGGTCACCAGAGGGTCTCAGCACCCTGCAGCCTCCTCCGCACCCGGCACCGGCACTTCCGGCCCGGCCCCTTCTCTGCTCCGGGTCACACTCAGCACCAGGCCACCCAGGCCTCTAATCCTCCGCCCCCTGCAACTCACTTCCGGTCCGAGCCCTTCGGCAGCTCCCCCACTTCCGGCCCCTATGGCAGGAGCCCGGACTCCTGGGTTCTAAGTCCCGGCCCCACGTGCCTCTCCCCGAGTGGATCGGGCCCCACGCGGGAGGGGGACAGGCACCGCCCAGCCAGCGAGAATGGCCGGCGGCTCTGGCCTTTGCCAGCCCCGAAGCAGTGACAGAAGGGTCCTGACCTGCTAATCCCAGGGGTACCCAGAGCCAGAATGATAGCGGGGGGGACAGGCACCAGCTGGGGTGGTAGGGGGAGGAAGGGTCTCTGAGGCACTGGAGTGGGTGGGCAGAGCTATAAGGCCCAGGGTTAACCAGTGTGGGGACAAGTGCAGTTCCTGAGCCACCCCCACCCCCCCGCAGAGAAGCCCAGAACATCACTTTTTTTTCTTTTTATTGTTCATCTTTTATCAAAACATGAAGTCGATGACACTTCACCCCCTGCAGGGCCAGGCCACCCATGGCTCTGTCTGTCCATCCATCTGGGGGGGGGAAGGAGGCAGTTTGGGAACAAAAATACATGCCAGGGCCAGCTCTGCCCCTCTGTGTGAGGAACACTACCCCCAGACACCTGGACAGGAGCAGGGCAGGGGTAGCAACCTTGCAAGAGGCGAGGGAGGGCATAGAGACGAATACTCCTGCCATTGCCCCTCATTGTCACTTCTGCCAGGAGAGGGGACAAGGCTGCCTTTTGGCCCAGCTAGTTTCCCCCATCCATCCACCCACCCTCCCCTTGCCCACGATCTGGATTCTGATCCCGTCCTCCCACATGATCCATCTGCTCCCTCACCACTATAAATACAAGCGACAGTGAGCTACTCTCATCCATACCTGACACAGCAGAACCCTCCCCTTTCCAGCAGTGGGGGCAGTGCACCACCTGCACCCCCCCACCATGGGACAGGGACAAGGGCTGCAGGAAGGCGGGGGTGCCCTCCCCCACCAGCAGTGGGATACAGAGAGGCTCCCTGCACCTGCACATTCCAAAATTTGCTTCTGGTCCAGCAGCACTGCTTGGGGAACAGGCTGAGTTAGATAGGGGACCATCCCTCCCACACCCACAGAGGAAGGGCAGCCAAAAGTGTGTGTGAGAGGAGTAGTGAGTCCCTCTAGGGCAGGAAGGGGGGTGTCAAAGGATCAGGCCAGCCAAACTGTTTGGTCCCACTGTTGTGCCGGGGCACCTAAATGTTTCTGGAGAACTGGGTCACTGGGCAGCTGCTCCCGCTCCCACCCCCACCCCCACCCCTACCCCTCCTGGGAGGGGCCTCTGATCAGCAAGGGGTGTTGGATAGTAACACAGCAACCTGGCTCCCAGCCCAAGGATTTGTCATTCACAACCAGGAGCAAATATTGCTGGAAATTAGTCTATGAAGCAGCTCAGAGAAAGATAAGGGTGGTAGGGGCTGGGCACTCCCACCTCCCTGCCACCCCTACACTGTGAAGGGCTGGGGGTGGTGTCAGAACATCCCATCTGCCCTTCACAGAGGAGACTAGCCCTGAAATACAGGGAGAGGGGTGGATACTGCTGGCTCAAGGCCCCATCCCTGCCTGTGAAGCCTGGGGGGAGGGTGGGGGAGCATCATTCTTCACTCCAAGCCCCCCCCTCCACTCCCGCCACACGGTATTATCGCAGGGAGATGCTCCAATCGGCTCCGATGTTGACACCAGGTTTGCGGAGAGTCAGGACAGAGGTCTCTGGCTCGTGCTGGAAATCCAGGCGCGTCTCAGCCATGCCTGCAGGAGGTGGGAGGGCGGCCATTAGAAAGGAGAGTTCCCTGGAGTACTCTCCCCCACCCCACAACTTGGACCCAACCCCCACAGAACATTTACTGCCATCGCCTATGACTGGACCAGGAAGTCCAGAGGCCCCTTGGCCCTGTGCCCCTACTCACCAGGTTGTCTGAGGAAGACGGCAGCTGGCTTCCCTGCTCCCAGGATCACCACCCGCTCAATCCAGGCTGGGCTCTCGAAAATGCCTTTGGAATCCGCCGATCTAGAAAAGGGGACAGAGCCTGGGGGTCAGAGGCTGCCAGATAAGGAGCAGAGCCAAGCTGTCCAGGGCAGGCAGCACTGCTAGGTCAGCACTGTATGTGCGGGGAAGGGAGGTTACCTGGCAGTCTGGGAGGAATTGTGGGCTGGTGCCATTTGAGAAGAGGGGTGTCAGCATTGTGCTAGTACAGCGTGGGTACCAGCATCAAAGTGGGACAGGGTAGGGTGGCAGCCCAGCGCTGGGGGAGGGTTGGGAGGTGCGGTGCCAATAACAAGCCAGCACCATGTGGGTACCTGGCTGTCAGAGTGTTGCTGGCAAAGCTGAAGTGGCGGTGCAGGTACTGGGCCTTGCTCTCGAAGTTGTACGTGTGCCCATCGTCAATGAAGAGCTCTCCTTCTGCTGTACCCTGTGTGGAGACAGAAGCTGGTAAATAGTGGCAGGGTTACTAGGAAACCCCCACCCTGGGGCCCTGCATCACTCACCTGGGGGCTGAGCGCCACGTAGAGTGTATAGGGGTCACGGTACATGCAGTCCGATGAGCGGCGTACCCGCTCCTTCCGTGGCACAATGCTCCCGCCCCGCTGGTACACAGGGATCTGCAGGGAGAGAAGTGGTCAGTAGCCCTAGCCAGAGCTGCCCTTCGGCTGGATTGAAGCCATGCCCCTGGAGGGGAAAGGCCCCGTGTCCCATTGCCCACACACAGAGCCAGCCAACCCCTCTATCCTGGAGCTGAATCAGAGCCAGAGCCCCCTAGAAGTGAAGGCCCCATGACCCATTCCCAGTGAGGATGCCCCTCCATGACTCACACTGCTCAGGATGACCGGCACATAGAGCGTCTGGGGGGCATGGTGCTTCTGGTGCGAATGGACATCATACCAAACCTGCCAAGAGAGAAGTTACAGAGGATGCCAACAGCAAGTGCCCCATAGTTCTCAGCATCCTGCTGCCCTTCCACCATGAGCCACCTCCCTCCTCACCTGTCCTTTGCCAGGCAGGTAGACCTGCACACCGTGGGCTCCCTGCTCCGTCACTGGGTGGACCAGCAATGCATTACCTGAGGGGAGGACACAGCAAGGTCAGCAGCACCTAGGACATGGGGGGAGGGGGAGGGGACAGGAGGGCAGCACCTACCCCCAGCCAGGGATCCCCATGGGCTGGGCACTCACCGATCAGGAACTGGTCATCAATGCTGAAGGTGGTGACGTCATCAGGGTACTCCACCCAGAGCGGCCTGGAACAGAGCAGGGCATGAGCGGGGGACCAGACCCTGATGCCCATGAGCCCCCCAAGCTCCTGCACTGTTACGAGCAGTGCCCCTGCCCCGAGCCACCCCCATTACACAGCAACGCCTCCCCCCAACTCCATCACCAGCCATGCCCTCACCCCAAGAGGCCCCACACTGTCCCCAATGGTGCCTTCTCCAGTAGTGCCCTACCAAGAGCTCCCAGCAGTGCCCCACCCACTCAGTCTCCAGCGGTGCTCCCACTCCAAGAGCTTCCCCCACTCCATCCCGAACCATGTCCCTGACCCTAGAACCTCCCCCCAACTACCCAGCCCAAGAGGCCCCACACTATCCAGTGATGCCTGTGCCTCAAGATCTCTATCCTCCAACCTCTGCTCACCTCATGACTGGCTGACCAGAGCGGTAGCTGTGATAGAAGGTCGTGTACCAGTAGGGCAGCAAGGCATAGCGCTGGCGGATGGCAGCACGGATCAAGGCCTTGTTCTCCTCCCCAAACAGCCAGGGCTCACGCCGCACAGTGTCCAGGTGGGCATGAGTTCGGTAGAAGGGCTGGTAGGCGCCAACCTGGTACCAGCGCACCAGCAGCTCCGCATCCGGGCTCTTGAAAAAGCCACCCACATCAGCTGCAGCACGACAGACAGGGCCAAGTTGAGTGCCTGGTCTGGCCCCAGGCCCCAGTGTCCCCCACCAATCTTCCTCCTGCCCCCTAAGAGATGGGGCTGTGGAGAGAGAGCCCAGTTCTGACCCCAACAACCCCCTGCTCCGCCCAGCACCAGTGGTGAAAACCTGACCCTAAGCCCCTCAGGCCCCCAACCCACTGAGAGACAGTGCCAAGGTAGGAGTGACCAGTCTGACCCCCAACTGCCTCCCACCTCCGTCCTGCCAACCCCTAGCCCTCAGCCACAGCCTGGAAGGACAGCAACCAAGGCCAGCCCTGCCCCACGCACGCACACACCACCGCAGAAGGAGATGCCCGTCAGGGCCAGGCTCAGGCACATGGGTATGGAGATCTTCATGTGGTCCCACTCGGCCGCATTGTCTCCCGTCCACACTGCGCCTGTGAGGTGGTGGGCACCAGAGAAAGGGGTGAGCACAGAGCAGTCCCCTGTGCTCAAGGGGTTACAAGACTCCCCTGACCCTGGGATGTGCAGTCTGGTGCACCAAAAACACTCGTGCCAGGTCTTAAATGAAACCCAGGCTCAGACTGGTCATTGCTATGGGTGTGAAACGTATGGAGATCCATGACAGGCGGTACTGCCCATGCCGTCTGCCAGGCAGTACCCAGGCAGAGCTGCTCAACAGCTTTCCACCATGCCAGGTGTGCATTCACCTGGCTCTTGGGTGGCATGTAAATGGAGCATTGCAAACCAACGCCGCAGAAGCCCCAATTGCATATGAAGTCAAGAGGAAGGAGGGATGTGAAATCAATAGGGCAGTGGCACACTGCCATGGGGTGAACCTGGGGACAGACAAGGAAATTTGGGGGGTAAAAGGTGGCAACCCCCCTCCTTTCTCCTGCACGTAAGAAAGCAACTGGGCAGTGCAATCACATCCATGAAAATGAGCACAACCAGCCTCACTTGAAAGGCTGCAAAGGATATTCAGCGTGAGCGAAAGGGCTTTCGCCAGATCAGCCTGCGACATGTCTTGAGAAAGTGGCTGCTGCTTCTGGTTTGTGTGGGACCCTTTGGTCCCCGTTATCCTAGCTCACGATCTCAGCCCTGGGTCCCCTGAAAACCATCACAGCCTCTCCACTACCCACCCCCACAAGGGCACTGGGGGGCAAAGCGCCCCCACCCACTCACCGTAGCGCTGGGAGCCGGCAAAGAAGGCACGGCTCAGCACGAAGGGGCGCTCCAGGCCCCCCGAGCGCTGCTCCAGTCCCTGCGCTGTCGCCATTTGCTGCCAGAGGGAAAAGATACTCTGTGAGGGTGACGGGCAGAGTCTGCCAACACCTTTCACCAACTGGGACCTCCCCCTCCTTAGGGAAACCCCAGCCCCCTGGGAGCCTACCATGGGGTTGCAATCCCCAACCCCAAGTGAGTGACACTCTTCTCACACTGGGGACTCCCCTTCACTGGGATCTCACCATGAGGGTGACTTTTCCATCCCCCTGAGCCATGGGTCTACCCTCCCCCCACAAAGGTTTGCAGGCTCTTGAGCTCCCAACACTCCTGGTGCCTCCCCACACCATGTAGAAAGTTGTGCAGGTGGCAGTGTACCCCCCAGGTTTCTGTCCCCCTCACCACAAAGAAGGTTGTGCAGGTGGCAGTGCCCCCCAAGTACTCCCTGCCCCCTCACCACGTAGAAGCCGTAGAGGTTGTGCAGGTCGCGGTGCTCCCAGCCGCCCTGGTGCAGGGCGTCTTTGTACATGGTCACCTCGGGGCCGTTGAACACAGATGGTTCATTCATGTCGTTCCAAATGTACAAGTTCTCCATGGATGCCTGGGGGACGGGGTGGGCAATGAGAGATAGGCAGCACCCCAGTCCTCCTGCCCCACCTGGGAAAAGCTGCTGGGTCAAGGGACAGTGCAATGCTGGACCCCTAACCTGAGTGTGGAGACAGCTCACCCCATGGCTCCACTCCCTACCCATGGTTCTACTTTCACTCTACCTCATACTGGTCATAGGAGAACATGCTGGCCCACCAGGCACGCATCTCAGGGTTGGTGAAGTCGGGGTAGCCAGACGAGCCTGCGGGAGGGTGGGGGGAGGAAATGGGAGCATTAGTGACACCATAGGGGCTCCACGCCCAGGACTCTGCCAGGCACTCCCTCCTGGCCAGCCCCACCCCCACCCTGTCCCGGGCCACAGCCCTGTCCCCCATCCCAACTGCGTCCCTAGCTCACCTGGCCAGCACCAGCCTTCATAGTCGCTGCCATCTTTGGTCTTGACATAGAAGCCACGGGAGCGGATCTCATTGTGGACCCGGTACCCGCTGTCCACCTTGATGTGCGGGTCCACAATGGACACCATCTGGGGGGAGGGGCAAGAGACATGAACCAGGCACCTCCACAGTCGGAGGGGGGTCAGGTGGGGCAGGGCATACCTTGCCATTCAGGCTGGGCTCATAGCCATGTATCCTGCAGGGACCTCACATAGGACCTCCTGCTGGCAGCCACCCCAGTGGCATGAGGTGGTGGGGATATCTCACCTTCTATCTCTTGGCCCAGGATGCTGCAGGGCTGGAGGAACCGACTGAGGTCCCCAGTGAAGCAGCACCGGGGAGTGCAGGTGGGCATTGGTGGGTGGGCGCCAGAAAAGTTGGGTCGGTGGAGCACGTTGGTGGGCAGGCGCCAGAGAAATCGGGTTGAGGAGGGTGGCATTGGTGGGTAGGCGCCAGCAGGGTAGGGTCAGGGGGATATTGGTGGGTGAGTGCTGGAGAAGTTGGGTGAGGGGGGGGGGCATTGGTGGGCAGGCGCCAGCAGGGTAGGGTCAGGGGGATGTGCTGGGCAGGTGCCAGAGAAGTTGGGAGGTGGGGTGGGGGGCACTGGTGAGTGGCTGCCAGAGAAGTTGGGTCGGGTCAGGGGGGGCGCGCTAGGGAGCAGGCGCCGGAGAAGTCGGGTGTGTGTGTGGGGAATCAGTGGTTGGGTGCCAGAGAAGTCAGGTCGGGGGGGGGCACCGGTGGGGTTCTCACTTTGCGTCTCTTGGCAGCCAGGCGCCCCAGCATGTTGCGGGGCTGGGGGAACTTGTTGGGGTCCCAGGTGAAGTAGCGCTTGCCGTCGGTGTGCTCGATATCCAGCCAGATGACATCATAGGGGATGTCGTTTGTGTCGAAGCCATCGTCCACGGCAGCCACGTCCTCCTCGTCGTTGTAGTTCCAGCGGCTCTGGTGATAGGCCACGGCAAAGAGTGGGGGCAGGGCCTGTGTGCCTGGGGGAAATAGGAACCAATACATGGGGCGCCCCAGCCACCTCGTGGAGCCACCTTTCCCTTGCACCTGACTCCCCTGACAGGGCTGTGCAGCGACCCCGCAGCCTGGCCTGACGCAGCCCCTGGATCCCCGAGGGCCCTGTAACCTCATTCCCACTTCTCTGTACCCCATCAGGGCTGCGTAAACTCTCCCCTCCTCCTGTACCCGTCAGGGCCACATACCCTCGCCCACTGACCTGTCCCCACCAGGACCTTGTACCCCCGCCCACTGACCTGTCCCCACCAGGGCCTTGTATTCCCCTCCCCAACCACTCGTACCCATCAGGGCTGGTAACCCTCCCCTCACCCAGGCCTCCCACCAGGGCCATGTACCCCCGCCCCCTGGCCTGTACCCACCAGGGCCTTGTATTCCCCCTCCCCCACCACCCGTACCCATCAGGGCTGGGTAACTCCCCCTCCCTGGCCTGTACCAGTCAGGGCTGTGTACTGCCTGAAGACATCGGTGGGTGCAGGCCCCAGCAGCAGAAAGACATCGATTATGCCGCTCTCCGACATCCAGCGCACGTCAGTCTGAGGGGTCTCGCCGCCCCCCTGCATGTAATCCAGCATCTTCCCAAACAGTGTCTGCAGATGGAGCCATCAGCAATGGGGGGGAGGGGTGTACCTGCTCCCCCACTGTCTCCCTCCAACCCCTCCACTCAGAGCCAGCCCCATCCCCACACAGTACCCAACAGGAGCCAGCTTCCTTCCCCCTGCTTGGAACTACTCCTCCACAGAGCTGACACACTCCACACACATTATCCCCCCAGGAGACGATTTCTGAACCCCGCCCTGCCAGCCCAGCAGGAGCCCGTGCCCCCATACCTTGCCAGCTGTGTTGGAGCTGATGTCGACCCAAGTCTCAGCGGCATTGAGCCAGAAGATGCCCAGGGTGCGCTGGGTGTTGTGGGCCAGCAGGAGCGGCACGGAGCCGTACAGTGCCATGGGATTGTACAGCTCATATTGGAATACATCCAGATTGTAGAGGCGGTATGGGTCACCCCCTCTGCAGGGACACGTCAGGTCACTGCCCTGCCCTGCCCTTCCCATCCCATCCCCAACCCTGAGAGGAGCAGCACCCCGTCCCCCAACAGTCCCTCAGCCTCCCCTCCCCCCAGCCCCAACAGGAGGAGCACTCTTGCATCGCCCATGGGCCCAGACAAGCACAGAACCCCCCCACAGCGCCAATGGGCCCCCTCCTCACTCAGTGGTGCGCAGGCGCAGGTTGTCGGCATGCTCCGGGATCCCATAGACATGCTCAAAGCCAGGCAGCGAGAAATCCAGCCCCACCGAGGTCGGCCCTGGAATGAGGGGGTCGTGATAACGCTGCAGCTCTCGTTATCCAGGACCTGAGGGTCCTGGGCAGCACGGCACTGCCAGGCTCTGCCCAAAAAGGGGCCTCCTTGCCCCAGCACTGTGCCCCCATGCTGGCTGTGCAGGATGGGGCCCAGAGTCACTCCCACTGCCAGCGCCCCCTAGAGCCTTTTGCTGTGGTGGCAAGGCAGGCAGGGGCACTGGTCTCCTCCAACCAATGGGCCTGTCTAGCCCAGTAACCCCCGGCTCTGGGTCAGAGCAATGGGCCCACCTAGCTCAGTAAACCCTCCCCCACCACCAGATCAGAGTAATGGGCCTGTTTAGCCCAGTAACCCCCTGTTAACTCCAGATCAGAGCAATGGGCCCGCTTAGCCCAGTAACCCCCACCCCTCGACTCCAGATCAGAGCAATGGGCCCGCCTAGCCCAGTAACCCCACCCCCTGACTCCAGAACAGAGCAATGGGCCTGCCTAGCCCCACATGGTAGGGTCAGGATGGCTCTCACCATTGGGCTTGCTGTCCGTGTGGGTCTTGAACGTCTCTTCCCAGGAACCCAGTTCCTCTTCAGCCCGGTCTGGCTCGTCTGACACCTCCTCTGACTGAGAGGGATGGAAGTTAGACAGGGGAGCTGCAGGGATGAGTATGGGCGCCCCCAAGCTTCCAGTCACACCCACGGGGCACCGTTCTGGGGGAGCAGGACAGCCTCCACATGCATGAGGCACAGTAGTCAAGACCTCTACATGCCTTTGCACCCAGTTACTGCTCAGCTACCCCCTTCCCACAGAGGCTCTACCCGTGCCACCACACAAGTCCTCCCCACCACTGCCCCCTGAGTCTCTGCACAGGGCTCCCACCCCCTGCTCCACACAAGTCCCCTTCTCTCTCACACACCTTTGTGCTCTTCTCACTGGACTCCTGCTCCCCAGGCACAGCTGGCTCCGTCTCCTCCCCGGCTGCTCCGCCCTCCAGGGCTGACTCCTTTGGCTCCTCCCTGAAAGAGGCAGAGGGAAGAAAAGCTGGCTCAGCACCTGCCCCGAGCACCACCAAGGCACGGCAGCGCCAGGGATGACACCCCAAGCTGGGCACAGCAGCATCTCCATGGCAGGCAGGCACCATTAGTCTCTAGAAGCAGGAATCACTCACACACAGGCTGGCACCAGGTTAGCGGGCAAGGGGGACAGCCCAGCCCAGATGTACCCAAACTCTGCAGGGAGCCCCCCGACCTGACTCCCTCTGAGCAGAGCCTTCCCCCTATGCCAGGGAGGGTGCTGCCCCCACCCTGACACTCCACAGTCCAGGGGGCTGGGTCACCCATGCTAACACACTCGGAAGCAGGTCTCATCACCCAAAGGGAGAGCAAGCATCCCAGCCATCGGGGTCCTATGGAGCTATATGCTGGGGCAGCTACAGAGAGAGAGAGGAGCAGAGACTGGTGTAAAGGGGGTTCGGAGAGTCTCAGATTGGGGCTCCAATACCACTGTGAGGGAGAGGACAGTGCCAGGTGTCTCCCAGCCCCAGGGCAGCCCCTTCCCTGATAGCGTTCATTGGAAGACTGGATTCAGTCTGAGGGGGGCAGGGCTGGGCTCACCTATCCCTGAAACCACTCTCCCACCCTTGGATAAAGCCACTACCCCTGCATGGCCTCTGGGGCAGGGCACAGCCCCTCTCCCCACCTGATCCCCATTCCTTCCTTCCCCAGGAGACACAGCCTCTCCCTGGCCCACCCCCTGCCCAGCCTGGCCCCCAGGCGGACAAAGCCCCTCCCCAACCTGCCCCCCTGGGAGGAAACAATCCACAAACAAATTCCACCTGTCCAAGTCCACAGAGCCCCCATGTCACCCTCCCCTAGCTCCTGCAGGTAGCTGCCCAGGCAGGCCCCAGCCCTGAGCAACTAGGGGCTCCCATGCACCTGCCGGCTCCCTCCCTGTGTGCGTCTTGCCTGCCTGGCACAGCCTGCCACCGGGGCAGGGATTAAGTCACTGAGGGTCTGGGGAGTGCTCGGAGGGAATGAGGCAGGGGGTGAACACCATCCCCCTGGGACTAGAGGAAGGGGAAGGATCAGCCCCAGGGCTCCTCAAATCTGGACATGGGGGGAGGAGGAAGGGATTGGCCCCAGGGCTCCCCAGCTGTAGTACTACAGCCCCCGGCTACGCGCGGGTTGTGGGGGTCACAGACAGTAGCAGAAGCTGTGGATTTACCTAGAGAAAAGGCTCTTGATCTTATCCCACAAGCTACCGACCGAGCTACTAACTTTATCCGAGAAACTGGGGCCGGGGGAGGCACAACCAACAAAACAGAAACAGTGAGAGTCAGTGCATGGAATTCCAGACCCAGAGATCCCCGCCCCCCTTCACCTGCCCCTCACCAGGCCCTGCGCCCCCAGGAGCACAACAGATGCAGCAGGGACTGCTCCCCCTCCCAGCTGTGCCTCCTAATAGAGTCATAGCAAGGGGCCGGACCCCAGCAACTGCCTCCTCCAGCCCCCCAGCGACCAGCCCTGGGAAACAGCCCCCAACCATGGTCTCCAGAGAGAAGAAATCGAGAGGTTTGGGCTGTTCATGAACAGCTTGAACATGGACCCTGCCTCACTACAGCACCCCCCTGCTGGGAGAGGCCAGGGCTGGAGTAGCTGGGAGCTCTCCCTGAAGCCAGCTCCTGCCCAGCCCCCTACATGGCCCCTGCCAGGAGAGGTTTGGACTGAGCACACTAAGCTGAATGGAAGCTGGTCACCCCTCAGGGATCAGAGCCCTGCTAGCTCTCAGGGACACAACCCCACCTGCAGGGAGGGACTCACAGCTGCCAGGGCTACAGGCTGGACAGGCCCAGAGCTCCCCTTCCCCTGGTACTCACGAGTCCTTCCGGTGCCGCAGGTGCTCGAAGTGCAGCAGCCCGCGGGGGTTGATGCTCAGCACCAGCTCCCGTCCCTGCAGCAGGTCCATGCGGAACGGCTTCCCTGTCAGGATCAGCTTGTGTCCAGAGTCGCCCAGCGAGAGCTCCACACTGTTCTCGTCTCGGCCCATCACTGCCAGCCTGGGGGACAGCAGAGAGGGGATGGAGGGCAGAGATATGGACGGGGGATACAGCTAGCCTGCAGGGCCAGAGCCATGGGGGACCCCCTGCCCATCTCCCCTCACCTGCTTACCCAGGGAGCACAGCTGGAAGAGCAGGCCCAAGGGTTCCCCGCTGTTAGCCCCACAACTCCCCCAAGCACAGCAAAAGGGGGTCCCCCTCCCTGCAAGACCTCTTACCAGGTGGTGGGTGGGTCACGCACCAGCACATCGGGCACCTCGTAGCGTGGGCGCAACGGGCTCAGCTCATTGATCTTGATGCGCGTCATGTTCCCCTGCAGCCCGTAAAGCTCTAGCAGGAGTGGGACCTAGCGAGAATCAGTGTCAGCCTCACCTCCGTCCCAAGGCCTCCGCAGGGGACATGCCAGTCTCCCTGGCCAGAGGGAACCCTGGGAATCGCTTTGAAGAGCTGGGGAGCCATGCATCACCCTGCTATGCAGAGGTGAGAGGGGCACTGTTGGAAACAGAACTAGGTGTCCTGGCTCCCAGCCCTCCTGCTCCAACCTACTGGCTCCCACTCCCCTCCAGCACTGGGAATAGAACCCAGGAGCCCTAGTTCTCAGTCCCCTTGCCTCATTAGGCTCCACTTCTCTCCCAGAACTGGAGACAGAAACCAGGAGCAGTAGTTAGTCCTAAATCTGAAGGTGCTCTAATGCCAGTCAAATACTGATTTTCTTACACAAGAATTATTAAATGAATTCACATTTTAGTTGTATTCTCAATGCCTAGTGCATGATCCATGGCTAAACCAGGCCTGGCTGAGGACTGGCAAGTTATCCAAAGGGACGTGTCCAGATTAAAAACAACATACCCAGACACACACACACACACACACACACTTATGGTGGGGGGTGCCAAACCTGTGCAGATCGGAGGGAACTGAATCGAGAGACATACCGGGGACTCCAGAGAGGTCTGGCTGCATGTCCTGACTGCTCTAGGGTTACCCTTCTTGAGTCCTTTCCAACAAGGTTCCTGCCAACCTCTCCACCCCAGCTCATACGGCCACGCCAGTCCCTGCTCTGTAACCAGCTGTGGCCTTTGCAGCCTTTAGTCTCCAGCTCTAATGCCATCCCCCCAGGACTCACCCACATTGCATCCTGCTCACTCCAGGGCACACAGACCCCCACACCCACGCCCTGGCCCCAGAGCTGAGCTGCCCAGATGCAGCGGCTCATGTGACCTGTCCAGAGAAGGAGCTGTCGAGCCCCTGCCCTGGAGGATGAGGGTCATGTACCTCTGCTGGCTGCACTAGATGCTGTCACTCACTTTGGAGCTTTGCGAAGTCCAGCAGGACCATGCCCGCAACATGCTGTTCATTGTGAGTGAGCATGTCCCCCAGCAGCATGGAGGCTCAGGGATCAATCCCCCTTACGGCTCGACTACAATACTGCTACTGCTGCTGAACAGTATCAGAACAGCTTCCGGTGCAATGCCACCACTGCCAAGAAATCCTGACTCCCACCCAGCCTCTGGTCTCATCACATCCAGGACCTGCATCTCAGGGCTGGGCCCTACCTTAGTCACAGGCCTCTCAAGCTCCCACCCCAATCTGGGCCCCCCTCACCTTGTTCACTTCGTTGACAAGCTGCAGTTTCATGGAGTCCTGGCTGAGCTGGAGAGACTCCAGCAATGCCCTGTAAGGGGAGCTCCCGGGCTTCACACTCCTCTGGCGCCTGGGGACAGGGGGAGGGTTAGAGCAACCAGCGCCAGGAGCAGCCTCCAGGGGAGGCACTCAGCCTGGCTCCCTGCTCTCCAGATCCCAACAGCAGCACAGCTTGTTTGTATCTCTGCTCCCCGCCCTTGGGGAGAGAATCCAGGCTGGGAGCTGCACAACAGGTCCCCCCCTTCCCCCCCCCCCAAACCCGCTGCCAGTGCAAGGGGGAGTGGCTAGAGGGAGCAGCAGCTCCTGGTCCCACCTGGGGGCCATGATCCTCCCAGCCGGTCCCCTCCACTCCAGCTGCCTGCCCTCGCTGTTCCCCCTTTGCTTTGTTCAGCCCCATGCCCCTGCCCTGCTACTCACTTGCAGAAGGAGCTTTGCTCACATGTCTTGAAGTTGCTCCTGTCCACAGCAAAGGCAGCAGCAAGGCAAAGGGCCATCCAGGTGAGAGCTGCCATCCCCAGCCTGGAAGAGAGCCGGGGTCAGGAGGCGAGCTCTGGGGAACGCCCAGCCCTGCACATGTGTTTCCCAGAGCGGGCAGCATTGGTTTCAGGGTACCCAGCACCTGCCCTGAGTCAGTGACAGCATTGGCCCCTTGCTAGGGTTAATGCCAGTGTGTGTGTGTGGAGGGAGATGGGACTTGGGGGGAATTAATGAATCTGCATCAGAGTTAACCACAGTGCCAGGAGAGGAGAGACAGCACTGCCCCCACTTACATGGGCAACATGGGTCTCAGGGGGCAGTTCAGCACAGGTCTTGCCCTAGGGGCACCCACCTCTGGCACTTGGCACTCAGGACAGGGCAAATATAGCTGGCAGACCCCCTCATCCTGACAGACTCTTGGGAGAAGCCCATTTCCCTCCTTCCCAGGGCAGAAGCCCCAGGTGAGCCAGATGAGCTATGGGATTCATTAAAGGACCTGCTATTGGGTCCCTCTGCCCCACGGGCCCCTCTGACATGCAGGCAAGGGGCACTGGGAGAGGTTCTACCTGGCAGTCACCCTCGCAGGGGCAGCTCCTGATGCAGCAGGGGGAGGAGGCGAAGGACAAGGTCCCTTCACGCTGGTATGGAGCAAAGAGCAGCTTCCTGCAAGAAGCGCTTGCAACACAGGCCGCAGGGCCATGCAGCACCATGTGAACGGGGCTTGCTACTTGGTGCCAGCCAGCCACCCTGTTAGAGCATGAACTCCCTCCCTGCACCATGGCAAATCCCAGCGCTGGCCAGGCTAGGCTCAGCCTCTGCCACCAGCACCTGGGTTTCACAGCGCTGCGGGTCTGGACTAAAGGGCCCCAGCAGAACTGTGCATGGGGAGCCCAATGCTGGGACAGCAGGGGCTGCAGGACAGGACTGAGGGGCACTAGCATAGGTAGTGATCAGGGAAGGGCTCTGGTCACACGAGCCAACCTGTTCCTTCCTACCTGGCCCCACTACACCCCTAGAGCCCTAATATCAAGCCCCCTGCCACCAGGGCTAATGCGTCCCATTATCCTGGGGAGGGGGACAATGCCCCCAGACCTCCACTCCCAGGGCTGCTCCCCCGACAGTCCCTCCCTGCCAGAGCTGGCCCCTAGCATCCGCTGGGACAGAGGATTTTAGGGCAGCCATGGGTGCAAAAGGCAGAATTGGCTCAGGGGTGGGAGGGATTTTCAGGAGCTTGAAAGCCCTCACCCCCCCAGGAGACAAGGGAGCAGAAGGTAGCGGACAGCCCCAGGCCACTGCCAGCCCATGCTCTGAGCCAGCTGCCCTGGGTGCAGTTAGCAGGTTCTGGCTGGACCCCAGTGGACGGACCACAGCTGGTGTCTAGGGGGCAGTCTGAGCTTTGGTTGGGGGTGCTAGTATTGGGAGGGACCTGGGAGCTGGTATTAAAAGGGGGTCAGGGCAGGTGAGCCGGGGCCAATGGAGGGTGTTTGGTGGGAAGGGGGAAGAGATAATATCTGAGGGAGCGTTTCTGGGGGCTGAGCACAGAGCGCTGGGCATGTGTGGGAAGGGGCTGTTATTTGGGCTTGGGGGTCTCTGGGGGTAGCCAAGTAGAGGGTAGTTGGGCGGGGGGGGGCGGCTCTGGGACAGGAACCGAGAGGAGGCTGCTTGGGGAGGGGCTGGTATTGGGGGGCTGTAGGGTGTGGCCAGAACAGAGGGTGCTGGGGCAGAGGTGGGTATCTGGGGGGGCCCTGGGCCAGGTGGAGGATGGGGGAGGGGCTGGTATTGGGGGGCTGTAGGGTGGGGCCGGAACAGAGGGCGCTGGGGCAGAGGTGGGTATCTGGGGGGGCCCTGGGCCAGGCGGAGGATGGGGGAGGGGCTGGTATTGGGGGGCTCTAGGGTGGGGACGGAAGAGAGGGCGCTGGGGCAGAGGCTGGTACCTGGGGGGGGCCCTGAGCCAGGCGGAGGATGGGGGAGAGGCTGGTATTGGGGGGCTGTAGGGTGGGGCCGGAACAGAGGGTGCTGGGGCAGAGGTGGGTATCTGGGGGGGCCCTGGGCCAGGTGGAGGATGGGGGAGGGGCTAGTATTGGGGGGCTCTAGGGTGGGGACGGAACAGAGGGCGCTGGGGCAGAGGCTGGTACCTGGGGGGGCCCTGAGCCAGGCGGAGGATGGGGGAGGGGCTGGTATTGGGGGGCTCTAGGGTGGGGACGGAACAGAGGGCGCTGGAGCAGAGGTGGGTATCTGGGGGGGCCCTGAGCCAGGCGGAGGATGGGGGAGGGGCTGGTACTGGGGGGCTCTAGGGTGGGGACGGAACAGAGGGCGCTGGAGCAGAGGCTGGTACCTGGGGGGGCCCTGATCCAGGCGGAGGATGGGGGAGGGGCTGGTACTGGGGGGCTCTAGGGTGGAGACGGAACAGAGGGCGCTGGGGCAGAGGCGGGTATCTGGGGGGGCCCTGGGCCAGGCGGAGGATGGGGGAGGGGCTGGTACTGGGGGGCTCTAGGGTGGGGCCGGAACAGAGGGCGCTGGGGCAGAGGCGGGTATCTGGGGGGGCCCTGAGCCAGGCGGAGGATGGGGGAGGGGCTGGTACTGGGGGGCTCTAGGGTGGGGCCGGAACAGAGGGCGCTGGGGCAGAGGCGGGTATCTGGGGGGGCCCTGAGCCAGGCGGAGGATGGGGGAGGGGCTGGTACTGGGGGGCTCTAGGGTGGGGCCGGAACAGAGGGCGCTGGGGCAGAGGCGGGTATCTGGGGGGGCCTGGGCCAGGCGGAGGATGGGGGAGGGGCTGGTATCTGGGGGGGGGGCCTGGGCCAGGCGGAGGATGGGGGAGGGGCTGGTATTGGCGGGCCTGGGCCAGGCATGGTCTCGGGGGGTCCCAGCGCCAGACTCGATTGGGATTCGGGGCCCTAGCGGGGGCGGGTTCCTGCCCCGGGGGGTTCTGGGTACCGGTTCCCCCGCCGGCCCCCACTCTCACCTCTCCGACGCCATCTTGGATCGAGCCTGACCCCGCACACCGCCCCCGCCAGCACGGCTCGGTTCCCCATTGGGCGGCGCGGCCTGAGCCCCTCCCCCGCCGCCCAGCCTCGTTGCTGAATTATTCGGAGAGGCCCCGCCCCGTCTATGAATGTTAATGAGCGTCGGCCCCGGCCGCTCGTGCGCGGAGGTCCCCGCGCTACAGCCGGATGCTCCGGGCCCCGGGCCCCGGGCCAAGGTGACGCTCAGCGGCTGCTGCCCGAGCCCGGCCCTGCTCCGTCCGGCCTGAGCGCTGGGGGCGGCCCCGAGCTGGGGCAGCGCTTGGCGCTCCCGCAGGGTCCCCCTCACGCCCAGAGCCTCCAGCTCCAGCAATGCTGAGGGGGCCCGAAGAGGCAGCTGGGGCAGAATCAGATCGGGACATCTGGTCATCCTAGCCCTGAGCCAGACACGCAGGGGCTCAGCCCAGAGGCAGGAAACAGACGTGGCTCAGTCGTAGCGGGAGGAGGGGGCTTCTGGTGCCATACACACACAGTCCCCCATGTACCTTGCCACATGCCTACCCCCCCTCACCCCTGTGATCACACAGCCAGTGCGAGCCAGAGCTGGGAACAGAACCCAGGATCCTGCCCCCCACCCCATCACATTTGCTCGGGGGCGGCTCCAGGCCTCAGCACGCCAAGCGCATGCTTGGGGCGGCATGCCACAGGGGGCGCTCTGCTGGTCACCAGGAGGGCAGCAGGCAGGGTGCCTTCAGCAGCATCCCTGCGGAGGTCCACTGGTCCCGCGGCTCCACTGAAGCCATGGGACCAGCGGACCTTCCGCAGGCACACCTGCGGGAGGTCCCCGGAGCCGCAGGACCGGCAAGCAGCAGAGCGCCCCCTGTGGCATGACACTGTGCTTGGGGCCACGAAATGTCTAGAGCCACCCCTGCATCTGCTGGCAACACATCCAGTCACAACCCCAACCCACTCACACCCAGTCCATGTGCACACCTCTCTCAAACACAGAGGCCCTCAACATATCTCTACTCCTCTGCTATAACTTCCTCAACCCCCAAGCTGCAGGTCCTGGGGCCTTACCCTCCCCCCCCCAACACCAACTGCAGGGGCAACAGTCCCTTCTCAGTCTTTATTTTGAAAAGGAGAAGGAATTGGCAAAGGCGACAGCAGATTGAGCTGTGTGGGATGTGGCACCCCTTTGTCCCCCTGAATAGCTGGAGTCTTCAGACAATTCCTGTTCCTTTGATCCCAAAGCAGGATGTGGTTGCCGGCCATGACAATAGAGAGATGGTTCCCGGAGGAGATTGAGCCAGGCTGCCCCAGCACACAGCCCCTGCTATCCACAGCAGAGCCCATCCAACAGTGGTAGATGGAGGTGGAGGCTGGTTTTGACCCCTGAGTGTCTACCCTCTGTTGAGAGCCCCTTGTCCATAGCAGCTCTAAAAACCGAGCAGGAACAGAATCCACCCAGGCCTGGCTCAGCAGCACCAGGGAGTGTGGGGAGAAGGTGGGCTGGAGCAGAAATACTCAACACATCTGCATCCCCCACTTCCAACCCCCCACCAGTTTCTCTAGCTGGGTCCCAGGGCAAAGACATGACTTTATGGCCCTGCTGTAACCCCCCCCACAGGGTGTGGGGAGACAAGAGCCCAGCAGCCTGGGAGCACTTGCAGTGAGCTGATGGGGCCTTGGGACCTGCTGAGCATGCTCAGTGCTTCACTGTGGGTGGCCCAGGGTCCTTCACTACTCCAGGGCAGCCCAAACCTAGGCCATCAAGCCCCTTGGAACCAAAACTAAAGCTCCCAGTCCCTGAGAGAAACTGACAAGAGGGTGGAGTTTCCCCAGTGCCAGCTGCGCCAGCTCCTGCCTGCAGCTCCAGGGACTATGTGGGAGGTGCTGTGACCTCCTCACTGAACCCTAGGAGAATATTAGTTAGGTTTTTTTTTACACCAATTAAAGAGTCAAATGTCCCATCCCCCTCACTCAAGCAGCCACTGCAGTGTCTTAGGAGTGGGGCAGGAGCTAAATCTGGGACCGTCCTGAGATGGCAGAGGTGGCTGTGCCCTGGGACGTGGGAGAAGTCCAGGACTGTCCTAATATGTGGGGCAGTGCTAGGTCTGGAAGCGCCCTGACAGCAGCCCCAGGCGGTCGATATTCTTGTGAAGCACACTGTGCAGCACGCAGAGATACTTCCCAACATCACAGTCACGGGAGAAGTCACGGAAGAAAAGCCCCTTATCGGCCTGGAAGGTGAACTTCTGGGGCAGGGGGCTGTTGTCTCGCATGTAGTCCCAGACGCTCAGCAGCAGCAGATGCACCTCAAAGGGCGCCAGCTGATGGAAGATCTCATGCATGTTGCCAAGCACTGGTGGCAGCAGAGAGCCCTCGGCCATGCAGGCCACCAGGGCACAGGAGGCATGCAGGTGCCACGGTGAGCTGGTGGTGTCACCGTGACGCGAGGCCTCCCAGTGGGCCATGAGGGTGGCTAGCAGGCCACGCAACAGCACGGAGCAGTAGCACAGGGCTGGGGGGCCAGCTGCCACCAGCCGCAGCAGCTGGAAGAGCAGCGGGTTGTCACGGAAACGCCGGCAGATTTGGATGTCGCGCTCCACTGTGCTGCGGGTGTGCTCCTCGGGCGGCCAGCCCAGCTCACTGTTGGTGACATCGGGGCAGATGCTCTCCACCAGCACCACAGCCACTGCCTTGGCTGCCTCGGGGTTGACAGCTGCTGTCTGGGCCAGGGGTTCAGGCGCACCATAGCACCCGCCCCGGCAGCAGCGCAGCAGCAGGCTCAGGAAGTTCTGGACATTGTGCACAATCTCCTCAGGCTCCTGCTGCCGGGCGGGCTGGGGTGGCTTCAGCCCACGCCCAATCACCCCGGCATGAAATACTGACCACACACTGCCAGAGAAGTTGACGGCAGTCGTGAAGCGCCGGTTGATGTCCAACAGGGAGATCCTGGTGCCTTCCAGGCTGGCGTCATCCCCAGCAGGCGGCTTGGCCAGGCCTCCAAAGAGCTCAGCATTCCCTGGGTGCAGGGCTCCCTCCACCAGCTGCTGCAGGATGGCCTTCATGGCAGCTGGAGAGGCCCCACTAAGACGAGAGAGCAGCCGGGTGCTGTAGCTGATGCCCGTGGGGCACTGGCGGTGCAGCACTAGGAAGAACTGGTGCACAGCTGAACGGATGATGACAAGCAAGTGAGCCGGCCGGATGGCCCGGGGCAAGGGACAGACAGAGAGCAGCAGGGAGGCAGCCTCAGCCACTTCAGGATTGCGATGCAGCAGCAGCTGCCCGAGGTCGTTGAGGTGCAGAGAGAGGACAGTCCCTAGCTGGGTGCTCATGGAGGCAGGGCCCTCTCCCTCCCACTGCACAATCAGGGCCAGGTTGTGGAACAGCTGCACCATGTGCTGCTCCGACAGCCCCCCCGTGTGGATCTGGCACACGCACTTCTTGACAGTGGCTGGCAGCAGGTCGCTCATGCAGGAGCTCAGCACAGCGTAGAGCTGCGTGGCCAGGCCCAGTTCCTCCTGGCTCCGGGCCAGCGTGAGCAGGTAGAAAAGGGCATCTGTGGCGCAGCTGGGGGTGCAGTAGACTGAGAGGAGCCCCAGCAGCTGGTGCTGCCACAGGAAGCGCTTGCGCTCTAGCCGCAGTGTCTCCACACACAGCTCCCGCACGTGGCCCTTCAGCTCATCAAGGAAGGGCACAGCCCGGGGTGGGGCATCTCCCAGGCTTGCCGAGCCCCGGTTGTACACCAGCTTCTGCAGGTTGAGCAGCAACAGCTGGATGATGCGGTCACAGGCCTCACGCACGCTGTCATGGACAGCCAGCCCTGGCGTGGTGATGACCGAGGCTGGCATGGCCGTGTTGACCAGGAACTGCAGGATACGGTAGGCCCCTGCTGACGTCTGGCAGATGAGATGCACTACTATGCTCACCATGTTCTCCAGATCCTCGCGGGGCAGTGCAGCGAAGTGCTGGTGCAGCTGGCTCAGCACGCTCGGCCTGAGGGAGTCCACCAGTTCAGAGGAGATGGTCCCCAGCAGCATGGGCGACATGACGGCCAGCTGCAGCAGGAAGGGCACTGTTGCTTTCTGCTGCTGGTCACGCACAGGGCCTAGGCTCTCGTGGAACATCCGCAGCAGCTCCTGCTTGATGCTGTCTGAGTGGCGTGAGGCCAGGTGGCCCAGGATGCCCACCACCGAGGCAATCTTGGGCACCCGCTTGTCAGCAGCAGTGGGGAAGAGCAGGTCAACAGGGGCTGCCCCGTGGACGCAGAAGTCTTTGAGGCCGCAGGAGAGGACACGGCTGATGATGGTGTTGGGGAAAGAGGAGCCAATGTGAGCCACTACCCAGTCGAAGTGCGGAGAATGCTGCACTGAGGTGTCCAGCAGGGCATCCACACAGGCATCGGGGCAGGTACTGATCATGGAGGACAGGCACTGGGTGTAGATGTCCATCAGCGTCCGAGTGGCCTTACACGACATCCACAGCTGCAGCAGCTCATTGAGGCTGGAGGCGTGGGGCACACCGTGCCGCCCTGCGTACTTGCTGCTCAGCTGCCCCATCAGGTCTATGGACCAGGCTGAGACCACAGGTGCCCAGGCCTTCGGGTTCATGCGGACAAACTCAGACAGCACATTCTGGATCTCCTGCACAACGTCATCCAGGTTGGGCCCCGGAGTCCGCCTGGCACCCAGCCCCGCCTCACTGCTCTCCAGCTCCAACAGGTAGGTGCAGACATACTCATCAAAGACATTGCGCAGATGGTCCAGCACGGCACTGCGCGCAGGGGGCAGGCTGCGCAGCAGCAGGATGGCACAGCGGGCATGTTCCTTGATGGTCAATTTGTTACCATGCACAGGGTCCACACCGCTCAGGAAGGCTTTGATCTCCTGGGCCAGCTCCTGGGAACTGAGCAAGAGGGGGAAGCACAGATAGCATCAGGCTGCAAGCAGGGATGTATGTTGCAACCTCCCTTGAGGCCTGGATCCCAAGTCTCATCACCAGCACACATGCTATCGGGGGCGGGGGGGATGGGAGTATCTAGTGGGTAGGGCACTTGACTCAGAACCTGGAAACCTGGGTTCTGTTCCTAGCTACAGTGGGGATGAAAAGGGTGCCATAGAGATGAGTGAGCGTGGGGCACCCAAATATTGCAGAGATGGAGAATATATACATATCTAGATAGCAGCCTGACATCCCAGAAGGATTCTGAGCTCTGGAGCACAAGATGTGGGACCCCAAAATTCACTCCCACATGGGTTTAGCACCTGGAGGTTTGGGGGGGCCCCACTACACTGGGGGGGTGGGCACAGAGAGAGGGAGAGCAGGCCCAAGGATTCTGGAGTGGCTGCCAGTCATTCATCCTATGAAGGGGTCGACAGCCTGCAGTTCCTTTTCTAATGCATTAGGGAGTCCATTATAACATGGATGGTATCCTACAGCCCACTGGGGCTGTGCTTTAAACCTTTCTCCCCCAACATCAAGCAGCACCTGATGACCCAGGAGAGAGCAGACCTATAAAGCTATCATGGGGCTCCAGGACTTAGAGAAGAAGGGGATTTCAGGAAGGGACTGTGATCAGTCCCTACCTGGTAGGGAGGTACCTTGCTGGGGCAGTTGGGTGGCCTGGTCAGATGAGTTGCGGGCCTCCAAAACCTGGAGAAAGGGGAATTTGCTGCTTGGGAAGTCCCTGCCAAGCAGCAGAGGGGCCATGGGGGCTCTAGCTGGGGATCAAATTCCCAGGGTAGAGGTAGGGATTATTGGGCTCCAGGTGAAGGGGGCAGTGGGGATTTCCTGCTGGGCAGCTGGAGGGAAAGGGTCCCTGCTCCTGGGAGGTGGGATCTGGTCAGGGAGGGGTGTGGGGAAGGAGGAAGGGTGATGGGCTCAGGACCCCAGACGAGAGGTCCCTGTGACGGGCTCTGCCAGGGTCCTAGCGTGAGCTCCCTGTGGGAGGGGTTGTGGCGCTGGAGGTTTCGCCATGGGGCATCCTCGTTCCTGGGGTTCCCAGGGAGAGATCCCTGCCCGGGGGGGGGGGCTGTGGGGCTCAAGGCCTCGGGGGCTCCCGGTACCTGAGCAGCGGGTGGGCCCCGTGAGCCGGGTTCTGGGGCGGCCCTGGCGGCGCCGCCCCCGGGGGGTCGCACAGCGCTGACATCCCGGGCCAGGGGGTCCCGGCGCCAGCACCCAGGCTCGCTCCGCGCCTGCGCACCGGGGGAAGGTGTCACAGCGAAACGGGCCCTCCCGCAGCCGGTGCCCGATATGAAGGTTCCTGCCCCGTTACGCTGGGGAAATGATGCTCAGGCCAGGGAGGGTGCGAGGTTGGTGGAAATGGGCTGGATGGGGTGTCTCACTAGGGAATGGATTTGGGAATCTGGCTGACAGGCTGGATGCTGAGCTGGGGGCCAGGCTATGGGGAGATGATCAGCTGGGGGGACTTGGAAGTGGGTCCTGCACTGGAGATTTGCCATGTTCTGAATTGTGGGAAGGGAGACTGTGAGGTTGGTGGTGAGTTCGGGGTGCTACAGGATTCTTTGCTTGGTCTGGACTGGAGACTGAGCAGAAATTTAGGCTGGAGACATCTAAGCTGTGTTGGGTTCCCATGTGAAAGGTTTTCACTTTTGAGTGTCTCCTCCATCCCCTAGCACAGAACGGTTTGTGCCAAACACATGCTAGGTCTGGCAGCAAGGCTAGAACAGAGGGACAGCCTGGATCCCCAAGATACCACTACCTCCCTCCAGCGCTGGGACAGCCAGTATAGGTTCCTTCCACCCCAAGTCCCCTCAGGACATTGCCAAAGGACCTGCCCTCCCAATTGGGACAGTAAAGCACATGCCTATCCCTAGAGCCCTGCAAATATCTGCTTTAGATCCAGAGATATCTGCATCCATGGATGTGGTTGTATTGTTTGCCATCTTTTGGATCCTAATTTTTGTATCTGTGCAGGGCTCTACCTATCCCCCTGCCACCCATAGAAGCTTTGTCAGTGACTAATGAATGCAGGAGCGGGGTTGGGGTTCTGAGCTGGTTGATATGGCCCCTTTAGGCCAGCATCCTGCCTCATTCATGCACCAGTAGTGATCCCTCAGTCTCTTGTCTCCAGCAGCAAGATCCCTGTTGATTTAGATAATGCATAGCATGTTGCACCCACTGGGCAATCCTGCCTGTAGGCTTAGTGGGGAACATCTTGGCACTGCCTTGACCCAGTTTGATGCTGTTAGTGGCAATAATAATACATCACGCCCCTCTTTACCCCAGGTGTGATACCCAGTTTCAGTCATGCACCCCTACCACCTCATACAGACTGTCCAGTCCAGCAGTAACTGTACGGTAGGAGCTTCCTTGACCTCTTCCCACAGTTCCTCTTGACCCCTCACCCCTTAGTGTATGATATGCCCTCTGCATTTGGGCAGCATCCCCTTCTGCCAAGGAAACCATCATGCCAGCACGAAACTCAGCACATTCCCTGAGTCTGCTTATTGCTAACCGGGGCTGGAGAAGTTTCCCTGGGTGTTCAGCCAATAAAGGGAACAGGCTCCCTGCTGCACCTGGTCATGGCTGTACTAAGACAACTGTGAGCTTCCCAACAGACACTCACAGCACAGTCAGCCCCTCCACCAGGAGGAGCCCTCCCGATGCTCAACCTGAAGGGGAATGACCCACCACAACCACTGCCCTGCAACCCACCTAGCCCAGCTCAGTTCCTATCTCCTAAAGGCCAAGCAGAAGGAGACTATTCATTACCAAAAAAGCCCCTCCCACCCTTGCTTGTCCCTCTAGGAGTCCAGCCAGAGGGAGATGGTAACTCCAAAGGTGGTTCATTTCACACACGGACACTGTCCCCTTCCCTCCCGCAAACAAAGCTTGACTTACAGCTGCCATGCTGAGCACAGACTGCTGGGATGAGGGGCACAATGGAACAGCCACAAAGGCAGCAGCACAAACAAGCTGAGGTGCCAAGTGCCTCTGGCCCCACAGAGGGACCAGCCATGATTTTATTTCTTTCACAGGATACCACTGGGTCACATGTCAAAGCCCCAGTTCAGCCAGTCACTTCTCACATAGATGGGATTGGCGTTGCTTCAGCTCTAGAAAAGCAGATAGAGGCCAGAGATGCTGGGAGCTGACCATTCATTCAGGATCTGGCACAGAGTAGAGCCAGGAGAATGAGAGCAAGACACTGTCTGCCCCAAGAATCCTGGAAAGGAGGCTGGAAAGTCACAGAGCTGCAGGCCTCAACGCAGCAAGCAAGGGTGGGGCAGATTCCAAGTTCTGGAGTCGGTGGTTCAGCTGTCCAGTCCTGGCCCAGCCTCTGCTTCCTTCATCTCCACGTCTTGGGAGGCTGCAGGTTTCTTCCTCCTGCCACTGCCAGTGATTTTTTTTGTCTGTGCCAGGTTAACAGCTTCAGCTTTGCCCAAGAGAAAAGGAAATTCATCTGTGCGCATATAACAGTAGTGTAATCCCTGTCACGCTGCACATAGCCCGGCCAAGATGTGATGGCCCCCTCACAGAGAAGAAATTATTATCCCCACTGGACAGACTAAGAACTGAGGCTCAAAGAGATGAAGTGACTCCTCCAAAGCCATACAGGGAGTCTGTGGTGGAGGCAGGAATTTGATCCCATCCCACCTATGGCCCAGTCCAGCATCCATAATGCTGGATTAGCCAGGAAGCCCCAGAAGGTTCTGGGGGTTGTGGGCATCATGAGATTTTAGGAGCTGGAAGACCCTGAGCCCTGCCCCCTCTACAAAGCAGTCTATCCATCCCTACTCTTAGCTTCATTTGCCCCCTTTGGGTTACTCACTCATTTCAGGACCCTGACCACACACACCCTCCCTCCCCCAAACCCCATGGGTTACAGCCAAGAAGGGGTTACCTTGCATGGTGGCTTTCTCCTTGGCAGCATGACGGATCTGCTTCATCAGCTTCCTTCGCTTCTTCCCTGAGAGGGTGATGTTGGCTCGCGAGCTGGAACTGTGGGGGGAGATACCCAAAGCCATATTACACCCAGACACGGGGTAGAAGCCAGGAGAAGCAGCTGAATCAGCAGCCTCTACTACTTCCCAGCTGCAGGAGCTCACTGGAGTCCAGTGGTAACAGGGAGAGCTGCATGTTAAAACCACAGACTCCACTCCCTTCCCAGAGCTGGGAACAGAACCCAAGAGCCTTGGATCCCAGGGCCCCCTGCTCTAACCACTAGACCCCAAAGCTCTCCCAAAGCTGGGGATAGAATCCAAGTGTCTGAAGAGATGGTGAGGCCTGAATGTTTCTTGGGGCCGCTGAGCTTATTCTGAGCTGGGATAGTTAAATGCCCTTCCCTCGCCCTCCGTCTCAGAGTAGTATTTGGATCCTCTGGGGGGACTCACGCACGCTTCTTCAGGTGGTGGATGGTGATCAGCCCCTTGTCCACCACAGCTCCTGTGATCCGATGCTTCCTTCTTTTCTCTTTGCTTAAAACCCGACGTCTTTTGAAGAGGTTTTTCTTCAGCTCCTATGGAGGAAAGACACAAGGCTCTTAACTCACCACCTGGCACCAGTAGCACCTCTGGAGCAGCCAAGGGGCTAGGAAACCCCAGGTGGAAGGTAGGGAGAGGGGCACAGGACACAAAGCCACAGACCCAGCAAAACAGTACAGAATCCAGATCATAATACATTTAGCAAATGACAATGCAGGAGGAGGGAAGGTCTGATGGTCACCAGCTTGTTGGGAGTCAGAGAGAATTTGGGAGTTGGTAAGAAATAAAATCCTCCACCCCCACCCGTTTTCAACCCAGGGTTGGGGGAGGCAGGGAGCAAGGGCCTGGGGCTCAGCACCGCAGAAGCACCATAGAACACGTGTGGGGGAAAAGGGTGACGGGGCTGGTATCCCAAGGAGACAATACGTTTCAGAACTGGGGATCAGGGTGTACAATTTCCGGGGGGGGGGGCACTCAAAGACAAGATAATGGGAAGGAAGAACCCGCCAAAGAGGATCTGAGGAGCGACTGGGCATGACGCAAATGGAGAGGCAGGGCCGAGTTATGGAGGCGCCATAGAGAGGAACCACAGGGGATGGTTTGAGGCCACGAGGGGAATCCCATACAAGACCCATGAGAGACTGGATGATTATGGGGACTGGGAGGGCACCGGGTGGGGTACCCTGCGGAGGGCCCCGGGGGTAGGGCTGGGGTGGCTCTCAGTCACCGTTCGGGGCCGGTTGATTTTCCCTCCTGGGGTCCCCATGCTGCACCCACGTGGGCCTGGTCTCGCAGTCCCCGACGAAAGCACTTCCGGGTCCTGGAAGGTTACACTCCATGATGTGATCGTCACACTTGTCTTCCGGTTCATTCCTCCCGCCTCCCCCAGACACGTGTCCTACCTTCGTCTGGCCGCGCTGGGGATTTGAATTCGCAACGCCTTCTCTGATTGGGTCGAGCCGGATACAGCTCACTGATTGGGAGGCCGACTGGCCAGTCACAACGCAGGTGCATTAGACCACGCCCCTGCCCCGGCACGTGGAGTCCCTCCCTGGCCTGCCTTACAAGCAGCCGGGATAGGGCGTAAGGCACACGCGCTACGTTTCTAGTGAGAATTTTTCGCCTGATCTGGGGCTCTGAGGTGAGAGCGGTGACTGGTTGGGGCTCGGAACGGGGACAGCTAGTGGTGGCTGGATATCGAGAAGCACCGTTCTGGGGGGTCCTAGGGCGGCGCCTCCTTTTCTTGGCAGGCCCGGGCGGTGCGGTGCCCGGCTCTGTAATGCTCCGGAGGCAGAGGAAGGGGATCCCATCCCCCCGGTGTTCTGTCTTCGGTGCCAGCGGCTTCCCCGTCTGCTGGTTCTATCCTCAAGCACCGGGACACGCGGCTGCGGCCCCGCGGGGAGGCTGTTTGCCTGGCTAGAGGGCTCTCCTGGGGGGTGGGGGTAAGGCTCTGTGCTAGCGGTTGGAGGAGGCTGGCCCTGGTGACAGATCGTGGGGAAAGTGTTTCTTACAATCTTTTTTTCCTTCTCAGGCTCCCGCAGGGCGGGAGGACTCAGCTCTACTCTTGTCGCTAGAGCGCACTGGCGCTTGGGCTTGAAACCAGACACGACGTTATTGCAACCTTCTCTCTAGATCTGCTCTGCTGCCTCTGGGAGACCTGCTGCCTAACGACGGTTTGGGAGTGATTCTGTGGGTGTGAATGTCTGCACTCTTCCTCCTATGCCCCGGGGCTGTCAGCTTCTATGGCAGGGACCCCTCCTCTCTAAGGTGCCTGGCATAGTGTCCCTGATCCTCATGCAAATAGCACCTAGCTTGGCTTACAACTGGCCCCATGCGGTTTGGGCTCTAACTTGAGCTCAGTGGGAGGGGTGGAATTAATACCCCTTTCAGGGGGCTGATGATGGGCCTAGGGATGCTGAGCCCACATGAATTAATGGGACTGGTTCTTAAGTGCCCAAGTAGTTTGAAAATGGGATATTGGGCTTCTGTGTCACATAGCCCTTTTGAAAATGTGCCCGTCTCTCTGTGGAAGAGCTAATGCTCCAGGTCCAATATGACACCGATATGAGGCAGGTAACTGTTCAGACTTGTCTGTTTGCACAATTTAGCAAAGAGGTCCTGGATTTCACCAGCTTTGTTTCTATTTGGCTTACCTCTGTTGTGCAGAGGAGAGTGTTAAGGGAAGTTGCTTTTAAAACGGGTGAGGTGTTCTAGTTTGAAGTAGTGCAAGTCTTTGCGTAGGCGGGCTTGTGGGGTGGGGGCTGAGCCGGAGTTCTGTCTGGAGGGGGCAGTGCAGCCTACTGGAGAGACTTCTGCATTGGGAGTCAGGTGGCCGTGGTTCTATTCTTTGCTCTGTTGCTGAGCGAGCTTGGTAAGTCCCGTTCCCGCCTCCATAGCATGGGGCTTAAAGAGATCCTGACCTTGGCAAAGCAGGTACCTCTGATCAGAAGTGCGGGGGAAGAGGGTGCGTGAACGCCTGGCAGGAAAGCTCACTGATGAACATGCTCTTTGTACTAATAAAGCTTTGAATGGAGTTCCTCTTGTTGGTTGATTTCTGTTTGCGGGATAGGCATGGCGGGGGGGACACTCGTGTTAAAGCGCTGCCTGGCCTCAGCCGTCTCTGCGAGGAGACGTGGTGGAGCCCAAGCTGCCTGAGCGAGGAAAAGATCCCTGTGGAGCTGAACCCTCCTCTGGGGCTATGACCCAGCCACTGGGTCGGCAGGGCTCCCCTGGGGCTGGTTAGACGGCGCAGCTCTTAGGGCGGGTGCTGCCCAGCCAGGGAGTACAGAGGACCCGGCATGAGGCTAATCTCTCCCCGCCCCTCGCTGCTGGTTGCTGTGACCGAAGCCACGTAGCTTCATGGGGGAGGGGAACGTGCGCTCAGGCTCGAGTTACAGCGGCGGGGGGCGGAGCCCAGGGCTGGGTCCTTGAGGGCACGAGCGGCCGGGCCCGGCCTCCCGGAGCGCAGCCGCAGGAAGGGCGCGGGGCAGCCGGGCCCCAAGGCGCCGGAGTCCGGGCTTAGGCCCCGCCACATGGCACTGCTCATGCTCCCCGCGTGGCGCGGCCCGGCCCTGGGGCCCCTGCTCCGGCCGCTCTGCTCCTGGGCAGGTGGGTGCCAACTCCGCGGCGGGGTGATCTAGGGGGCAAAGCCCGCCCCCCCCCCGGCAGGATGGGCTGGGATGCGTCCGGTCCCCACAGTGGGTGCTAGTTCCCCCCGCCAGGGGTCTCCCACGTACTGCGGGGGGCAGAGTGGACTGGGAAGGGCACAGGCAGGTTCGGGGGGGAGGGGCCATGGAGTGAGGGATGGGGGTTCCCAGTCCCATTGGATCAGTTGTAGGGGCAGAAGATGGGGGTCTTTGTCCCATTGGGTTAGAGCATCATGCTGGGGGCAGGGGAGATGAGGTTGGCCCGTGGGGTAAGGCTGGGAGGTATAGGGGAGATAGATTGGGGGGAAGGTGAGAGTCCTGGCCTCATGGGGTCAGGCTGGGGCAGGGAGAGAGTGCCACACAGTTGGGGCCCAGCACTATGAGATCAGCCTAGGGGTGGGGGAGATGGAGATCTCAGCCCTATGGGTAAGGTTAGGGGGTGTGGGAGGAGATGGGATCAGATTGAGGGACAGGTGGGAAGGGTCCTTGCCCTATGGGGTTACTTGGAGAGGTGAGGATCCAGGTCATATGGAGTCAGGCTGGGTTATGATGGGGGAGATGGGCTCAGACTGGGGGGAGGGGTGGTCCTAGCACCATGGGGCCAGTTGGCAGGGGGATCACAGCCCCAGAAATGGCACATTCAGTCTCACTTACCTCATCCCCAGCTCCGCAGCATATGTGGGCTCCATGTAGGGTTGCTCCAAGATCTTTTGTCTCTGTCTGCTGGCTCTAGCAGGGCCACTGAGAGGATTCAGGGGTCTGGCACTTTGGCGGTGGGTCCTGGGGTGGAAGGACCCCCCGCTGTGGGTCTTTGGGATACTTTGGCAGCGGGTCCCAGAGTGAAAGGACCTCGTGCCGCCAAATTGCTGCCGAAGACGGGGAGCGGAAGCAGCTCTGGAGGCCTGGGCCCCATAAGAGTTTTCTGGGGCCCCCCGAGTGAGTGAAGGACCCCGCTCCAGAGGCCCTGAAAAACTCTCGTGGGGGCCCCTGCGGGGCTTGGGGCAAATTGCCCCATTTTTCCTCCCCTCCCCCCCCCCCGGGCAGCCCTGGGCTCCAGGGTGGGGTTGCACCCTCTGCATCACCCAGCCACCCAAGGGGAGTCAGCATGGGTAGCAGGGGCTCTCCAATACCCCTCCATCATAACTCCACAGGGCTGGGATCCAGCCTAGGCCTGAGCTGAGACTGGGCAATCCAGGCTCTATAGAGCTTCAGACCCCTCCCCATTGGCCCTGCTGGGATCTTCTCCCCTCCACCCACCAACTCCCCAGCCCATGGACTGACCCCTCTTTCCTCTTCCCAGATGGCCTGCTCCACAGCATGGCCCAGCCTGGCACATGGGACCGCTTCTACACACAGCAGGACACAGCTGGCACCCCCAGCCATTTCAACTGGTTCTTCGACTACATGGCCATCTCTGGGCTCCTGCTCCCAGCCCTGCGGGGGTGCGGCCCCCCTGAACCCAATCCCAACCCCACTCGCGTGCTCGAAGTCGGCTGTGGCACTTCAGATCTGAGCCTGGGGCTATACCGGGACTCCCCACACCCTGTCCACATCTCCTGTGTGGATGTGTCACCTGTGGCTATCAAGTCTCTTCACCGGCTGCTCCAGGAGGTCCCCCCACCCCGACACCCCCTCTCCCAGCTTCACCTCCATGTAGCTGATGCCACTGACCTTGAGGGGGGTGGCTTTGGGGATGGTTCTTTCCACCTGGTGCTGGACAAGGGCACGTGTGATTCACTGCTGCGCTGCGCCCAGGGGCCAAGCCAGGCCAGGCGGCTGGTGGCCGAGTGCCTCCGGGTGCTGTGCCCTGGGGGCAGCTTGCTGCAGTTTTCAGATGAGGACCCAGATGCCAGAGTCCCTTTCCTGGAGCAGGCTGGGGCACCTGGCGTGACAGTGCAGGAAGTCGGGCACCTTGGTGGCATGTGCTACTATGTCTACACGCTCTGCAGGCCGGCCCTGGAGACACCAACCACTGTGGCACTGAACTAGAAGAACACAGGAGACCCTGGGCTATGGGGCCATGGATATGGGGGTGGGGAATCAGGGACCCTGCCCAAAGGGAGTTTAGGACTGAGGGTGGGGGGGCATTAGGGACTATGGGGATGGTGCCTCCAGCCAGTGTGCCAGGGGACTTCCACAGCAGCATGTGCTCAGGGTGGGGGTGCCCAAGACAGCTGGAGAATCATTAATAAAGGAATTAGCACCTTGCTGGAGTCTGGCTCAGTATTCTATCTCCCTACATCTAGGGGTGGTCACCCCCATTGTGGGCAACTCCCCCCCTTGAACAGCATACTCCTCCTACTGCATCATCTGGGGGCCCTGCACCCCAGATTCAGGTGCCCAGGTATTGCTGCCTCCCTTCCTCCCCACACCTCAAACACCACCTGGGGCTCGGAGAGTGTGGAGCTTGCAGCCCCCGGGAGCCCGGCCCCACTGGGACACTACACCTGTTCCCAGGGCCTTGCCAACCACTTCACAGTGAGACACCACAGCTAGGACAGGAACCTTTTATTGCTGAGCTCAGCAGGAGAGGAGGGGGCACCTTATACCCACCAGCACAAACCCTGCAGGCAGGGCCCCCAGCTCCCCTGAGCCTTGGGTCCCCACTGTCCATACAGAGCAGGTGCCCAGTCTGGGCCCCAGCTCCTGGAGGTGGTGGGGGCAGTGCGTGCCCCATAGTGCTGCTGTCCCAGATCAAAGTCAGGCTGACTCTTACTCACAGATGAGGGGCACTGGATCCAGCCAAGAGGGTGCCCCAGGCTGGTCTTATTCTGCCCCCTAAGGTTCTGGTGGCAGGGGGCCCATCCCCTCCTGCTGCTGTCCAGCTCCTGGGGAGGGTGTCCTTGGTCCCTGAGTTGCACCCCCCCGACAAGGCTACAGCTGGGTCTCTAGTGGGGTCTGGGGCGGGGCGGGGAGTGGGGTCCCCTCTGCCCTGGCAGCCTCACAGCAGCACTTCATCCAGGCTGCTCTCCAGAGCAGTGGCCCCTGAAACAAAGCACAGGGAGAGGCCTGAGGTCAGAGCCTGTGGAGCAGCACTGGAGGCAATGTGGGGCCCTGTTAGAATAATATCTATTTAAATACTAAGGCCTTCCCCTCTGTGCTCCCCAGGCCCCTCCCCCCAAGCTGAATGCTCCTCCAACCCTCCTCCCATGTCCCTAGGCCACTCTCCTCCCCTAAGCCTCACCCTCAGGAGAAGCTGCCAGCCCAAGCTCCATTAACCATCCAGCTCCATGCCAGCAGCGTTAACAGATCCCTCCCCAATGCCTCCCAGCCTGGTGGCTTTAGCTAACTCAAACTATAGGTGGGGGGCAAAGCCCATGGGGCCAGGGCCATGGCAGAGAACGCCCTGTCAGCTGCACTCTCAGAGGGCCCCAGCTCAGACATCCCTGCTGATCACAGTCACAGCAGGATGGCCCAAGGAGAGATGCAACAGCCCCTTGGGCAGGACAGTCCCAGGACTTGATGCGTCACAGCCACCCCCTTAAGCTCCGATCAGCTGGGCGCTCAGGCAGTAAGTAAGCTGTGGCATCCTGTGCCAGTCCTCGCAGAGGGCACCTTGCAATAGCATGAAGAACATCTGAAAGGTCCCTACCCCAAGGGAAAGGTCATACGAACACAGGAGCTACCATACGGGGTCAGAGCAAAGGTCCATCCAGCCCAGTATCCTGTCTCCACCAGTGACCAGTGCCAGAGCTTCAGGGTGGGTGTATGGAACAGGGCAATGCCGGAGAGATCCACCAGTGTCTGATTCTCGAGCTTCTGGCAGTTAGAGGTTCAGGGACACCCAGAGCATGGGGCTGTGTCCCTGACCATCTTGGCTAATAGCCATTGATGGACCTAGCCTCCATGCATTCATCTAATTATTTTCTGAATCCAGTTATACTTTTGGCCTTCACAACATCCCCAGGCAATGGGTTCCACAGGTGTGAACACCTCCTCTTGCTTGTTTTAAACCTGCCTATTAATTGCATTGTGGGAAAAGGTACAGGGCACGGTGTCAAATCTGGCAGGGCACTGCTCTAAGGCGGCTGTCAAACAGCAACTCACTCATCCAAGTTGTGGGCCCTGGGGATAAGTGGCAGAATCATTCCCCCAGTCAAAGAGGCAGAGAGTGTCAGGCCAGAAGGGACCTTTAGATCATGTAATCTGCCCTCCTGTGTAGCACAGGCTGGAGAATGTCCCCCAGCACTCCTGCATTGAGCCCAATCATTCGTATTTAACTGAAGAGCCTTCCAGAGAGGAAGCCAGCCTGGACTGAAGATGGAAACTCTGCCCCTGCCCTGGGGAGCTTGTTCCAATGGTCAATTGCCTGTCATGGGACAAATTTGGGCCTTGTTTCTAACTTGAATTACTTTGCTTCAGCTTCCAGCAACTATTTTTGTTCTGCCTGCCTCTGCACAGTTCGAGCCCTTCCCTAACTGCTGTTTTCTCCCCGCAAAGGCCTCAGACACCTGAGCTAAACAGGCAGAGTTCTTTCAGTCTCCCACTGGCGGGCGTTTTCTCCTGCCCTCCAGATCCCCTCCAATTCTCCAGTGTGGCCCTCAGAGCCCCAGGATCAGGCTCACCAATATGCTGTACAGAGGAAAATCCCTCCTAGGGCTTGTCTGCTCTTGGAAATTGACCACTAGCTATTTCGGGATAAGCCCCATGTGGACACTGGGCGTGGACTGAGATAAGCAGGATGACGGCCCTCTCACTCCAGAATGTCCAAGGACATTTCTAGGCGCTGACAAGCCCTTCCCTGCCTTTTTGCCTCCTATAGCTCCTCTGGCAGCTTCCCTCAAGGCCCCAGCAGCCCCCAGGCCTCGGCAGCCAGCTGGATCCCCTCCACACTCCCCTCACAATTTGACCATGGCTGAGGCACTGAATGGAGATGGAGAGCAGGTCCAGCCCCACACCCTGACCCCCTAATAGCCTCATAGATACACTGAATGGGGGAGGAGCTCCTGCAGCACATCCCAGCCCCCAGAGCTTTATGGGGCCACAGTCCCCTCCCAATGGGGCTCTCGCCATGGAGGCTGGGAAGCCCAGATCCTGAGGTGCCTCCAAAACAAAGGGTTCTGGTCTGTATCCCGGGGTCCTGTTGATCCAGGCCCCGGCCCTGGCCCCCAGACTCTCCCAGCCCCGCCCTGCCCCCAGGCTCTCTCAGCCTTGCCCTGCCCCCAGACTCTCCCAGCCCCGCCCTGCCCCCAGGCTCTCCCAGCCTCGCCCCCCACTCTCCAGGCCCCAGCCCTGCCCTCCAGACTCACCAGGCCCTGGCCCCGGCCCCCAGACTCTCCCAGCCTCGCCCTGCCCCCAGACTCTCCCAGCCTCGCCCCCCACTCTCCAGGCCCCAGCCCTGCCCTCCAGACTCACCAGGCCCCGGCCCCGGCCCCCAGACTCTCCCAGCCTCGCCCTGCCCCCAGGCTCTCCCAGCCTCGCCCCCCACTCTCCAGGCCCCAGCCCTGCCCTCCAGACTCACCAGCACCCGGCCCTGCCCCCAGACTCTCCCAGCCCCACCCTGCCCCCAGGCTCTCCCAGCCCCGCCCCCCACTCTCCAGGCCCCAGCCCTGCCCTCCAGACTCACCAGGCCCCGGCCCTGGCCCCCAGACTCTCCCAGCCCCGCCCTGCCCCCAGGCTCTCCCAGCCTCGCCCCCCACTCTCCAGGCCCCAGCCCTGCCCTCCAGACTCACCAGGCCCCGGCCCTGCTGCTTGCTCCTCTTCATCAGTGAAGAGCTCGTCCTGGCCCTCCAGCAGCAGGAAGTCATCTGGGGGCCAACGCAGCTCCCCGCTTTCCACCTCTCCCACCTCTGTGGGTTCCACCACAATTGATGGCAGCCGGGCCTTCCCCTGCACTGGGCTTCCAAGGGGGCCCTCGCATGGCTTCCTGGGGGGAGGATCTTTGCACATCTCCTTGCACGGCCCTTCACATGGCTCCATGGAGGGATCCCTGCACAGCTCCCAGGGAGGAGTGTCCTCACACAGCTCCACGCATGCCACCTCGCACGGCTCCCTTTGAGGATCCTCGCACATCACCTCACACAGCTCCTCAGGGAGACCTTTGCACAACTCCTCGCACAGCCCTGTAGGGGCGCCTCTGCCCATCTCACATGGCTCCAGGAAGAACTAGGCACAGCGGATAAGGGGGTTGGTTTGGGCGCTGCGGGAGCCTAGCTACCCAGAGACTTGGAATGGCGGGGTGGGGGGCAAGGCAGGGCAGTAAGGCCCTGATATGAGAATGGGGATTTGGATCTGATCCACAGGAGATGGGGGCAGTAGTGCAGGGGGTTCTGTCCTGAGGGGCTCACCTAGCTCTCCATGGGGGCCTCATCTCAGGGGACCCAGTGGGGGGATGTCTCAGGAAGGGGGTGTCTCACCTGGTTCTGTGCGGGAGGCTCTGTCTGGATGGGGCTCCTTCCCACTTCTGATAGCCACTGCATCTTCTGGTCAGTGCTGTGGGGCCAGGCCAGGCTGTTCCGCCCTGGGATCGCCACAGGTAGCTGGATGGGGGTGCAGGCCTCACCAGGGGTCAGCACTGCCTGGGATGGAGCACCACCACAATCCAGAGTTCCTTCAGCCATGGCGATGCTGGGGATAGAAACTGGGGGTCAAAGCTAGGAATGGCCCCGTCTCCTTCCTCCACCCAGCCAGGGTTAAGCCCCACGACTATTTCCCAGGATCCAAGCCCTAAAGTTCAGACACCTCTGCACTGGGAATTCAGGCCCTTCACCAGATTGTTGGGGTGGGGGGAGAAGAGAGGATTCCCCACACCACAGAATCCCATATACACACACTGGGACTCCTGGTCCTACCACTGTAGGGGATCCCGAGCTTCACAGACCCCACACAGAGGGGCTCCCAGCCCTTCCCCTGGGGGGGGAAGGAGCACTTCCCTGCCCCAAAGAGCCTCACTGTGACACCCCCAACCCTTGCCAAGGGTCACCTCCCCCTTTCAGCTAGACTATCACCTCCCTTATGGGGACAGAGAGAGTCTGTGCCTGCGCTGACACACACACATCCTGCAGCACCCCGGTCGGTCACTCACCATCAGGCGCTGCCCTGGGCCATTGCAGGATGTGTGGGGATTACAGGGCCCAGCAGTCCCCAGGGCAAGGAGCTGACAGATGCTCCAGGCGCTGTAAGCGCTTTGTCCTGACATCAAGCTAATCCTCTGGGCACAACAACCCTATGGTGCAGAGGGGAGGGGACTGGGATAGAGGGTTGGGGGCTGGATTCCCCTAGTCAATGCTCCCTGCTAGGACCCTCTGCATTGTCAGTGCCCCCCAACCTGATAAGAGCTCCCCTGCTGGGCCCCCCTGTATTCCCAGCCCTTGAATCCCCCCTGCATTCAATACTCCCCACCCCAGGGAGAGTGCTCTCCTCTTGGATCCCCTCCTTCCTGGACTGCATTCTCAGCCCTGGGCCCCACCCCACCCCATCCCCCATACTATGAGGACTATCTGCTCCAGGGAGATGTTCCCACACCCTGCACCTACAGACTAAGGTGGGAGCCCAGACCAGATCGGGGCAGGGACAGCTGCTGCCCTGGGCGGGAGTTGTCCCAGGACATGGATAATTACATGAGGGGAGGATTGGAATCAGGGCTTCAGTTAATCATCCAGTGACCTCATGGGAACTGCCCAAGCAGCTAACTGGCTGCCCTGGAGGTGGGGGAGCTCTTTAAAGACCAAATGGGGGACCCAGATCTCAGCCTCTGGCATGAAGCTTGCACACCCCAGCTAAGGGGCAAGGCCACTGGATCCCTGGGGCTGCTCCAGCCATTGGGGGGCAGGGGAAGAGAGTGAATCAGCAGATGCAGGTTGGCTTTCACCATGAACTGGGTCAGGGCAGGACTGGATTAGTTTGTCAACCATGGAGCAATGAACAGGGTCCCAGAGCCCCTGTGATTGGGAAGGCCCCACCTCAAGCTTTGTCCAGTTTCCAGGCCACTCCATGGCCCCATTTCCCTGTCATGCCCAGGTCTAAGACAGCCTGATTACGTGACTCCCAAAGTTTAAAGGGGCCTTAATGGGATTAGGGTGATGAGCCCTGGACAGATTAGAGAGGCCACCATGGGGCACATTCACAGCATCATGGGCTGTGGGAGAAATACCCGCACCCCTTCCCAGACCATTCTCCATCATTACAAACCACAAGATGGGGAGCCTCAGAACCAGTGATTTGCCCACTGAGGAAAGGGGACAGAAGTTTGAGTGCCCCCTGCTCCCACTTGCAAGTGCGAATGCTTCCCAGGGAGGACCAGGGCACAAATCCCCACCCCCTTCCCCTGCCTGGTGGAGAGGGACCAGAACAGAGCTGCCTTCACGACAAAGGGTCCCCTGGCCAGGTGCAGCCCTGGGATTGATCAGATGAAATCCATTTGGCTCATTTGTGTCTCCCTAATGCACTGCCCAAGACTAATGCAGAACAGGGTCAGCAGAGCCCTGATGCAGGAGGTTTAGGGGTTGTCTGAGGGAAGCCTGGAGTGGGGAGGCCCAGTCACAGGAAGAGGCAGGGGGAGGGGTCAGTGGAACTAACTACCGAGGAACTAAGGCCTCCTAGCTGCTGAGCATAGAAGCAGCCTAGGCAAAGCAAGACCTGCACAAATACATTCCCCCATCTACACTGCAAGGGACTGACTCCTCTGTGCCTCTCCAGACCGGGCTGCCTGGGCAGGTAAAGCCTGTGTAACCCCCTGTCAACTTGCTTCCCTCCAACTGCTCTCTGAGGGGGCGAAGCACGTTTGGGGACTTGGGTGCCTGCCCAGTGGGGACCAGCGCAGGCACAGTGACCTAGGCACAAAACCGCTCCAGCCCTTTGTATGATGGGGGAGCAGACACCTGGCCCGTCCCAGCCCCACACCACCCCTCTTTATGCTGGATGGTTTGGCGCACCCACGCCCCCCTGCCCTATGGTGGGAGATCAGGCCCTCTGGCCCAGCGACACACCCTCTCTGCAGTGGGGGAGCGGCTAGTCTAGCCCAGTACACACCCCTCTCTATGGCATGTAAATCCTCTGATCTCTATGGTTGCAATAGGACGCTCTGGCCCACCAGTCCCTCCTTTCTATGGTAGCAAATTTCGGACATTCGGGCCCCACTCCGCTGTCTCGCTATAGTAGCAAAAGGAGGCGCTCTACCCACAGCGCATGCTCTCTATGGTGGTGCCTGGCTCACACCGCCTCTCTATGGCAGCATGACAGGACGCTCTGCCCGGACCCCTCCCGCACTCTCTCTGGTACCTTCTGTCTGTCCCATCCCCCGGGGGCCAGAACTCTGTGGCCGCTCAGGGTTTTTCACACCGCGGCCCAATGGAACTCCTGCGACGCCTGGTGCTCGGGAGCCTGATGGTGGCCGGGACCACGGGGCTGGGGGTCGGGGCCTGGGCGCTGGTAATGCCGCGGGAGCAGCGCAGGCGGGAGATAGCCAAGGTGAGGGGGCCTGGAAACCAAAATGTCTTGGGTCAGGGAGAAGGGAACTAGAAACGGCCGCTCCACTCTCTTTTCAGGGAGATGGGGGAGGTCTAGAAACCACCAAACACCTCGCGCCCCCCCCGACCCCTCCCTTCTCTTCTCAGGAGCTGCAGGAGACAAACCCCGTGCGCTGGGCGGAGACGCGACACCAGAATGAGCGGGTAATGGCAGCGATCAAAGAGGCAGCTGAAACAAATGAGAATGTGGCCCGGCGGCCTTCACCGGACTGGAGCAAGTGACACCTGATCATCTCCCTCCCAACTGGGAGCCAAGGCAACTGGTCCTGAGACCCCCCTGAGGTAGAGCAGGCTGCATTTTCCATTCCTGAAGCCATCTGTGGTCTCCCACAGGCCAGAATGGGATGAACACTCCCTGGCTGTCAGCTGCTGTTATGATCAGTGACCATTATGCTGACGGGGGGGGCCCCTCTGTCTCTTATTCCCAGCCCCCCTCTGTCTCTTATTCCCAGCCCCTGGTTACACCCACTGGGTATGGGGGTCATGCAGATCTGACAGAGCAAAAACTACAGTATGGGGTAAAAAAGCAGCATTTTCAGGTCTTTAATAAACTAACCTAGTAAAACCTTGTAAAGACCCATCTGTTGTTGTAGTTAAAGCAGCTGGTGCAATGGGGTTGCTGCCTCTTATGTTAATCATCATGCCTCCCACAGAACTGAATTTTGATAATATCCAGGCAGCTGGTGGGGGGTAGATGCCCCTCCCAGCAGGCTAAAAACTGCACAGGCTGATACTGTTATTCCTCCACCTTTCCCACTCTGGTATTGTGTCTTATCACCCGGTGAGGGTTTGGCTTTTCTATTGCAAGATTTTTGGTGTAGGGTCTGTTATTTGCTCTAGGTCTTTAAAGCCCCTAGCAGAATGGGATCCTGGCTTGACTGGCCTTCAGCAACAGAAACATTAAGTAATTGTAGCTTTATGTTTCCTTCTGTCAGTTTGGTGTACCTACTTCTCATGGTATACTGGGATTGTGCAGTTGGGGTAGGGGCCAGCTCTTCCCCATAGATCCCTGATGGGAGCTTCTAGATGTAGAGAATGCTGTAGTCCATATTCTCAGCAGCACAGGCTATCATGAGTGTAGTACACCTGCCTCCTCCCCTCTATACTGACTTCCCCTAAGTTAAACTCAGGGCCTTGGTTCTTATCTTCATTGTGCTCCATGGCTGAGCCCAAGTTGCCTAAAGCTTGAGGACCAGTAGAGCAGAGCACTCTGCTCCTCAGGCACAACAGAACTCTGGCATCAGTTTGTCTGTACAAGAGACAGTGCTTCCCAGGGGGCTGATCCCAGATTGTAATAAACTCCCCCAGGAACTAAGAATCAACCCCAATTTCCCCATCTTCCACTCCAACGGTCTGGGCCACATCTCCAACCTGCCTTTGCGAACATCCGCACATAGAATATATCATCTCTAAAAAAACCCAGCCATAATGATAGCAGTAACAAAAATCTTCCTTTGCTCCTCCTTGTTGAAAGAACCAGCTGTGGCAAATGTTAGTCATATCACTTAATGCATCATTCACAAAGAAGCCAGATACCCCAGGGAATAGGACTGTATAAGAACCAGAATGGAGCAGAGTTGGTGCTACTGCAATACAAAGGAATAATGATAATGTTGAATAATAGTTGTTAAAGTTTTTGATATAAATAAAAAACTACTTAAGCCTCCTGTTGCTTTGTGCCCTGGCCTGTGCCCCTTGCTCTGGTATCGATTCAGACTGTACTGAAGGAACCATGTTTGATTATTTATAGGATAATACCAGTAAAGGGTGAGACCTGTATCAATAATGTACACTATTAAAGGCAAAACAAAACCTTGCAACAGCTACTGAGAATTCCAAGTTTTCCAACCCAAGTTTATGCTCATGCTGTGTTCCCCACAGCACCCCTGCTGGGGGAGTCTGGGTCTGGAGTACCTGTGAACTCTCACAGTCAGTAATCCTGTCCTGCTTTCTACACTACCCCCTGCTGGAAGCCAGACCTAGAGTATCTGAGAACTCCCTCCCTACAGCTCACCCTGCTGGGAGAGGCTGGAGTAGCCAGGAGCTACCCTCACAGCCAGCGCTCCTACTCCCAGATGTTTGTATAGCTGGGGACATGTAATGGTTCTACCTCAGCCCCACAGAGAGCTTGTCATGGGGACCTAGCTGTAGGGCTCTCTTCAACTTTCCTCATCTTCCCTGCGGTGCAGCCTGGGCTCCAGTTCCTCTGGGAGCAATGGAGCTGTCCCAGGAGGAAAGACTGTTTCCATCAGGGTATGCCCAAGAGGGGCCTTGGACAGATGCAGTCAAGGACGGACGGGATCTTGGGAAGGGCAGGTGCTTCAGAGCTCGGAACTATCCGCCAGTAGGCGACACTGACACACGGACAGTAGACGTTGAGACACCGCACCCTCTCGGGAAGGGCTTGCTGTTCAGGTCTCCCGCTCCCTAGAGCCCTAATAGGCCGGGCCAGTACTTCCGGGGGTCAGGTTCCGCTTTGTTACAAAAGTCTCTGTTGCCGGTTTCCTTGCCACCTGACGGACTTTCCGGTCCCCAGTGGGCGCCGCCATCTTCGGAACCGGCTACTTCCTGCTGCTCCTGTCCCCGCCGCCATGTCTAAGGCCCTGGAGCAGGGCAAGGAGGCCGCGCCTCCGCCGAAGCCGCTGTTCGGGAGCTGCTGGAGCTGCCGCATCCTGTCCGGCTCGGCGCTGATCGGGGCCGGGTACTGGGTCTATCTAGGCCCGCGCAGGATCATGAGCCGGGGCAACGCCCCCTCCGCATGGAACATCGTCCAGCTCTCCTTCGCAGTCAGTGAGTGCGCGTCAGGGGTCACGGCGGGGTCAGGGGTGGGCAGAGCGTGACCCCATCTCTATGGGAACCGTCCCACACGTCAGTGAGAGCTGGGGTCACAGGTCGTATTGGATGTCAGGGACCTATGACGCCATTGACCTGGGGGGCAGGGGTTATAGGTCACCCTAAGGACAGGGTTCAAGGGCCACACCAGCTACATGGGACTAGCCATACAAATCACTCCCCTTAGGGGCAGTCCAGCCTCTGGGGTGGGGAAGGGTCAGTGGCATTGCCCCATCTCTCTGGGACTTGGAGGGGTCACTGAGGTCAGGGTAAGGGGGATTATAGGTCATAGAGGGGTTAGGATAACTTCCATGGCTCCCGCTACTGCTATTTCTATGCTGGCTTTAAGGAGCATATGGGCTCATGACCTAGCAAGTCCCTACCTACAGGGAAACTACATGTTAACCACCCCGTTTAAGTTTCTGGGGGTCATGCCCTTAAGGGGAGAGTCAGTCCTATACAGCCACTCCCTGATCTCTCCTTCCATTCTCCCCTCCAGGTCTCGTCTGCTGGGGCATAGTCATCCTAGCTGATCCAGTTGGCAGACAGAAGAAGTAGAACAAACAAGGCAGGACAAGGTGCAGCTGCTGCCTCCATCAGCACTGGCCAAGTCAAACAATGTGCATTTGGGACAATAACATGAATCCAAGAGAAAACTGTTTTCCTTTTCTTACTATGGTAGCCTCCCAGTGGTACCTGGGAGAGAAGAGACCTACCCCAACTCCCCCATTACTACAATCCCCATCTTCCTCTCCACTAAGCTCCAGCTGCATGCAACCCTTCCCTCTCTGCTTGCCTTATGCCATGGCAGCTCCCCAGACTAGCTCCTGTTTATGGGATGAGCTGTGACAGTATTTCTCCCCCCTGTCTTGACTCACTCTGTTCATTCCGGCATCCAGTTCTAATTTAACCTCCTGCTGCTTTGAACCCCCCTTGGCTCCAGCTAGGCTCTGCTCAACAAGAACTGGCCCCATTGGGCCTGGACTCACAGTAGTGTGGGGAAGGAATTGCATTTCAGTCTATGCTAGGAAATAGTGTCTCAGAAAGACAGAGGGATAATCAGCTGACTAGGAGCTCCTAGTGTAGTGCTTTAGCCAAAAGGGATGATGTGATCCTTGGCTGTATGAACAGGGGAATCTCATGTCAGAAAAGAGGCTTTATTCCCTCTGTAGCTGACACTAGTGCAGCCACTGCTGGAATACTGTGTCTAGTTCTGGTGTCCACAATTCAAGCATGTGAATAAACTGGAGAGGGTTTGGAGAAGAACCACAAGAATGATTAAAGAATTAGAAAGCCTGCCTTGTAGTGACAGACTCACAGAGCTCAACCTTTTCCGCTTAACAAAGTGGTTAGGAGGTGACTTGTAAAAGCAGCAAAGAATCCTGTGGCACCTTATAGACTAACAGACGTTTTGGAGCATGAGCTTTCGTGGGTGAATACCCACTTCCTCAGATGCATGTAAGGTGACTTGGTCAGTCTAGAACAGGGATCGGCAACCTTTCAGAAGTGCTGTGCCAAATCTTCATTTATTCACTCTAATTTAAGATTTCGTGCGCCAGTAATGCATTTTAACATTTTTAGAAGGTCTCTTTCTATAAGTCTATAATATAGAATTGGATGGGTAGGGTTCTGTGGCCTGCTTTGTGCAGGAGATCAGACTAAGGTCAGAAAGGACCAATGTGATCATCTAAAGTCTATGAGTCTATAACTAAACTATTGTTGTATGTAAAGTAAATAAGGTTTTTAAAATGTTTAAGAAGCTTCATTTAAAATTAAATTAAAATGCAGAGCTCCCCAGACTGGTGGCCAGGACCCAGCCAGTGTGAGTGCCACGGAAAATCAGCTCATGTGCCGCCTTTGGCACCAGTGCCATAGGTTGCCTACCCCTGGTCTAGAAAGTACTGACATGGGGAATGAAAATTTCATAGATGGCTTTTCAATATAGCAGACAAAGATCTAATAAGATCCACTAGCTGGAAGCTGAAACTAAACAAATTCAGACTGGAACTAAAATGCAGATTCAACAGGAGGGTGATTAACCATTGGAACAAGTTATTCAGGTCTGGAGTGGATTCTCCATCACTGGAAATTTTTGGCCAAGTTTGCAAAGGCCTTAGGGTCAACTTGATAGCATTTCTGTGTGGAACATGATCACTTTTAAATGCCACTTCTGGTCAAATCCAAAATTTCAGGGTGTGTTGTAAGCATCAAAGGCCAGAAAACCAAAAGGGGGGGGGGGGGACGACACAAAGCCCCAGCCTATTAATGCTTCTCATATAATACCCCATCTCTGCTCACTCAATAGTGTAATGTTGACAGCCTGAATCATTTCTATCAGACAGAAATAATGGGGGCACACAAAGCTATTGGTATAGGAGGGAAAATGGAGGACACTGGTGTGAGAATGGGGGCAGGGGTAGTCCCTGAATTCTCCCTGTCTAGGGGAATTTCAGAGGAGATGGGGAAGGTGGCAGCCAGGCAGCTTTTGGGGAAACTCAGCCCGCACAAGCTCCAAAGTGGGCATCCCCCTTGTTAAATCTGACAGGATGCTTTTCTCAAATCCCCTCTAGTTCAAACAGGGATGCATTCAGGGATGCTTGAGGACCTGCGGTCAGGTCAGACCAAGTGAGCACAGTGGCCTGTTACTAATCCAGACACGCTGGACTCAGCCAGGGGCTGAGTGGGCTTTCCCTCCCCAGTTGTACTGGAAGTGTTTGGAATTCAGCAGCTGCTGGGCAGCATGACCGGGAAGGTGCTAACAACAGATAATGGAGAGAGGGTCAAATTCTGTCGTTAATGCTGAGAGCATGCAGCACCTAGTGCTTAAAGCAAAGGGCCTGCTGGGTTTTAGTGCTGACCCAGCACATGACCTCAGGCAGTGGCACTGAGCCAGCAAACTGGGGAGGGAAAAAGGGATGTGGAGAGTAAAGGTTCCATCCTGGGAGCAGCATCTACTGCTTTAAATACTGATTGCATCCTCAGCCCAGCACCCCCAGCAAGAACTGAGCTGCTCCCTGCCCCCTCCCGTATTCCCAGCCAGGCTCTTTTCAGGAAGGCTGCCATAGTCATTCCCTTTCCACAGGGTTTGGATTATGGAGGCTCCCCCCAGCCCAACTGCAGGAACATCTGCTCCAAAAGGGCCCCATAACTCAAGCTGCCCAGAGTGTCCCATGGGCTGCTGCTCCTTCAGGGAACAGAGCCTTAGAATGGGCCCCTCAGCCCTGACTGCTTGGGCAGAGTCCTGGGACACAGGCACCTTCTCACTTGCCCTCTGTTAAATTATCACCTTCAACAGCAGCTTTGAAACCCCATTCCAAGTCCAGGCCAGTGGGGCAAAGCCCCCAATGGGGGTATCAACAGCAGCCTGGCTCCTGCCTATACCCACTAATTCCCTCAGGCTTGGGAGGAGGGTAGGAGCCGGACCTGCCTAGCCACAGCTGTTTTGCATCTCCTCACCTATGCAGCTCCCTCCTACTTGGTAGCAATACTAGCTCTGCTGAGGGGAGCACACAGCACCATGCACCAGGGCAGGAGAAGGGGAGTCGCAGCCCATTCAACCCCCAGGGCTATACCTCAAGCTCTTACTGACCGTGGGCCAGCCCTGGGTGTCACATCTCACCTGGAGGATAGTATGGTGCTGCACAGCAAGTACCCCCTGTCCTCCCCACACCCTAATGCTGCACTGGAGCCAGCACTGAGAGTACGGGGAGAGCACCTCCTGCAGAGCTTGGACTTTTCTTTGCACTATCCCCTCCCCATACTGCCCCCATTGGGCACGTGGGTAGGACCAGATCGCACTGTAGGGGTAGAGAGAGCAGAGGAGTCTCTCCCCATAAACTGCCTAGGGCAAGGCATCTTCCCTACCCAGGCCTTTCCCCTCTGACTTCTCCAGTTTTCCCTCCCAGCCTCTGTCTATGCAGCACTTGCCACAACAGACCCCACTCTTGGCTGCAAGGCATCTGTGCAGCACCCGGTGTGACAATCGGATCCCCGACTTCGTTACTGGGGGTGATAGTGGCAGCGGCATTATCTGTGCAGCATCTGGCACAACAAATCTATGACCCTTGGACTATGAAGCTATACTGGGGTCCCCTCTTGGCTGGTGGGGGTCTGCTCAGAGCTCAGCCTGCTGACTGCCCCCTCCAGCTCAGCTAGGGCCTCCTTCCTGTCACCCACCAATAACAGCATGGGGGAATAATGGGTGGCGGCAGCAGCAGAACAGATGATGTTTATTAGTGTCCCTAGTGCTGGGGCTCACGCTGTGGCACTCCCCCAAGGAAGCTGGACACACACACCCCCGCAGCTGCTATGCTGGGTTCCAGTCCTGGGAAGGCGAAATGGTCAGTCACTTCTCTGGGCTCAGTCGGGCAAGGGGAGGGGCAGAACCACGGTGTGAGGGTGGCAGAGGGAACCACAGGAATCCAGGGCCGGGGTGGGGAGGGAGCTCCGGTCACAGCACGCATGAGCCAGGGCGTCGTTCAGCTGTTACACTTCTTGGCCACTATGAGAACGGCCGAAGGCACCAAACCTGTTGGGGCAGGAGACAGGCTGAAGCCAGGAACCGGGTGCATATGTGTTGTGGGGAGAAGCAGTGTCCACTCCTGCCCCTGGGGCTGGGCAGGTTTGATCCCTGACAGTGGGAGTAATTTCAGCAGGGGGGTCTGAGCTGGAAGGGCCCTGGGTGTTCTGTGGTTTGCATCCTCCCCCAAGACCCTGTGGTGGCTGGTGCCAACAGCTGGCGCAGCTTCCACTGCGCAGAGAGCCTACAGGGCCACAGCCTACCCTGCCCAAATGAGGACAACTGGGACAGAGCTGGCTCTTGCAGTGGGTTCTCTGCTTACAGCTCGGGACCCTGTCCCCAGCAGCACCACCCACAAGCAGACTCTGTGCCCTCCCTTCTCTGATGGGGGCCCCAAAGGAACAGCTGGATGGTCCTCAGTCGAGTCTCCAGCCCAGATCTGTTCTCAAAGGACTCCCCGCTGTTGCTTAGTGGTTGGAGTAGTGGGGTCGGAGTCAGGACTCCTGGTTCTGTTCCCCAGCCCTGGAACAAGAGTGGGATCTAGTGGGTCAGAGCAGGGCAGCTGGGAGCCAGAACTCCTGGTTCTGTTCCCCAGCTCTGCTGCTAACTGTGCCCTCAAACCAATCACTTGGCCTTCCCCTGCGCTCAAGGCTTACCTAGCTCCTGCAAGGGCTTCTCCATGTCCTCGTCAGTGAAGATGCGGCGGGGAAAGCTGGTGAGGAGGTGGAAGGGCTCCCCACCATCCTTGCGGTTCAGCTCTACGTACAGCCGCACTGCTGCCAGCTGCTCCTTGGCCTTGAAGGTCTGCGTTAGCGACGTCCCGTCTAGCAGCCTCACCTGGACGGAGGGCAGGAGCGGCTGAGTGCAGGCCCCATGGACGGAGGGCAGGAGCGGCTGAGTGCAGGCCCCATGGACGGAGGGCAGGAGCGGCTGAGTGCAGGCCCCATGGACGGAGGGCAGGAGCGGCTGAGTGCAGGCCCCATGCCACAGTGGGGCAGCATGCTGGGAGGGCCAGTCTCCCTGCATTAAGAGGAGAGCTGCCTGTGTTCTCCTTGTCTTGCAACCCCTGGGTGTGACCTCAGAGATAGGGGGCTTCCTCTGGAGCTGCAGCAGCAAGCCAGATCAGGCCACTATCCCAGTAACTGCCTGGGACCCCACCGCCCTTCCCAGCAAGGTCTGCTGTCTGCACCCACCCAGAACCCACAGCAGGGTGGACTGGCATGTGTCTAAGGAGCAGATGGACGAAGCACAAGAGTCTGTGGGGCTGCCCCCTACCCGAGTACCTGTATTCGGCACTGGTCATACTCTCTCTTCGTGGGCGGTTCCTGGCTGGGGGATGAGGGCACCGGTGTCTCCTGGACTGGCTCAGCTGGGGCCTGGGAGCTGCCACCACCTCCGAACTGGATGGGAAAGGTACACAGAGTAGGACAGGCACCAAGATGCAAGTGGGTTCCCCTTCCAGGCCCAAGCTGGTTTCACCAGGCTGCCCTAGGGACCCCACCCACCCACTCCCTAGCACTCGCACAGCGCCCCCTGCCACACACACCCATACCCAGCAGGCACAGGGCAAAGTCACGCCCAAGGCATCTCCCTCCCCACATATAGGGCACTGAGCATGGGCTCTCACAGGGTGAATGGGACCCACCACAGCCCCACCCCCTCATCAGCCCTTCCCCATACAGCCTAAATCCACACACACTCCACAACCTCTTCACACACTCCTCCCCCAGCTTAAGGGACAGCAGTGGCAGGAGCCACCATGGGAGGCCTGGATCCTACCCAGCCACTGCTGCTCACCCACCTTCTTGACTCGCTCTGCCTTGTCCCGCTCGATCTTCTCACGCACCCGCTGCCTGCAAGAACAGGCCTAGTTAGAGGTGGCAGCATAGCAGAGGGTGTTTCTGCTGCAATGTCACAGCAAGGGCAAGTTCCATATCTACATCCACGCCTCCCCCTTTCCCCAATGTACCCCATTCCACTGCCCACCATTCCCTCAGTCTTCACACGCTCCCCACACATCCCCATCCCACTCTCCCCGGGCTCTCACTTGGCCAGCTTCTCCTCCATCTTCTCCCTGCGCCTCTCCTCTGCCATCTTCTTCATCTCATCCTCCTGCAACTTCTGGCGGATCATGGAAAGCTCCTGGCCCTGCTTGCGCCGCTGCTTCTCCCGCTCAATAGTCTCCCGCTTCTCCCGCTCCTCCCTCTCCCGCTGCTTCTGTGCGATCAGCTCCATCATCCTGCAAGAGGGACAGGAGTGGGCACCACCTTCCACGGCCCCTGCCCCCACAGGACCCACACCCCTCAGAGACCAAATCCCCCTTGCTCCAAGAGCTATGCTTCCCAGCATGCCATGCAGTTGGCATCCCAGGGGGACAGGTCTCTCCCTGCCAGCCAGGAAATCAGAGGGGTGGAGGGGGGCCTTCCTACCGCTTGGTCTGTTCCCTCTTCTCCTCCTCAGTCAAGGGGTGCTTGTCATCTCCTTCCGCCGAGCCCTCCTCCACAAGATCTGTAGAGAAAAGCCTCCATTATCCTCTGCTCAGAGGCGAGCACCCCCTGCTGCCTACACAAGGTACACAGGTAATGAGCAAAGCACTAGGGCATCAGGGTGGGACCAGGATCCTTCAGAGCCCCCGTCACTCCACGGCACAAGCGTGTGAGCCTGGACCACAGCAGGGCTCCCAACCTGCCCCTCCTTCAGGCAAAGCCCATCCCCTGAGTCAGTGGGATCCCAGCACAGGTCGAGGGGGTCACTCAAGGAAGGAACAGCCAAGAAGCAGCCAAGATCCTGGTGCATGTGGCCACAGCTCAACCTAGAGGATCCCATAAGTTAGGGAAAGTTGCCCCCCCTCCACCCAGCACAGGCAACTCCCCAGGGCTGTTCAAACCTGCTCTGGCTTCCACAGTCTCAGGGGTGCTTCCCTCGGGTGGCTCCTCCGTGCCCAAGACATGGCCCTGGGGAGGCACATATGGCTCATCCACGTCAGGGTCATTCTCATGCTCCATGAGCCTTTTGAGGAGGGAGAGAGAACAAGCATCAGCAGGGGGAAGGCGGAGTCACAAGGGATGGAAACGCAGACAGATCGAGGGGGAGGGGGACTCCAACACACCAGTCCATGGCCTGCTCAATGCCTTGGTTCCCCGTCAGCGCCAGTGCCTTCTCCCTAAAAGAAACAGACAGCCATGGCTGAGTTCCACCCAGGAGCTGCACAGCTCTATCACTGCCCCACTCCCACAGCAGCATCGTACCCATGAAATGCTTCATAGACCAGAGACAGATGGACAGCTCAATGGGGTGACCCAAACCGCCACTGTCCAGGCCCTGAGAACAAACCTGGGTCTCCTCCTCTCCAGCCAATTGACAGAACATTACCCCAACCTGGAAAAGACACCACAGCCACCAGTGTAACATCAATCCGCGAGCCAGGGACGAGGGGGACTCAGCAGGAAACACAGAGGAGCCACGTGCTAGGCTGTATAACTGGAGCAATAATTCACGCTGGTGGAGGCACTGGAAGGACTAGAATACTGTCTGCTTCAGGGCTGAGCCAATCATTAGATATTGGGAGCTAAGGTGAGGCCTTCACGGGGCACATTGTCCTCCAGCTCCTTACTCCTTTGGGTGCAGAGGCACAAATAGTTCCCTTCTCCCTCCCCCCAACCCCCAGCGCTGGCCACTCAAAACCCTCCTATGGACTAGGAAGGCCTACCCAAGAGCAGGGAGGTGACTTCTCTTCTGCTCATGGCCTTGGTGAGATCAAGACTGGAATCCTGCACCAAGATCTGGGTGCTACCTTTGAAACTGGGGGCTTGGCTACACTCGAAACTTCAAAGCGCTGCCGCGGCAGCGCTTTGAAGTGTGAGTGTGGTCGCAGCACCAGCGCTGGAAGAGAGCTCTCCCAGCGCTGCACGTACTCCACCTCCTCATGGGGATTAGCTTGCAGTGCAGGGAGCCGCGCTCCCAGAGCTGCGGCACTGTTTACACTGGCACTTTACAGCGCTGTATCTTGCAGCGCTCAGGGGGGTGTTTTTTTCAGCCAAGGCCTGGGTGTTGCGCCATTGAAGGTGAAGAGAAGAAACTCAAAAACAATTTGAGGGCTGAAGAAAACACCTGACGGTGAGAGATTAAAAGAGCTCAATCTGTTTAGTTCATTAGAAAAGAAGACAGAGGTGATCTGACTAGAGCATACGTAGTGGGGAAAAATTAGCCGGCACTAAAGGACTCTTCAATGTAGCAGAGACAGGAAGAACAAGAACCAATGGCTGGAAGCTGGTGCCAGACACAATCCAATGAGAAATTGCACGTTTTTCCCAGGGAGGGTGATAGACCATTGGAACAAGCTCCGCAGTGCAGGGGTGGATTCTCCATCTCCAGTCCAGGCTCGCTGCCCTTCTGGAAGATGTATTAGTGAAACACATGTGATCAGGCTCAACGCAGGGGGAACTGGGAGACATTCTCTGGCCTGTGCTATACCACAGGGCAGACTAGATGATCTAATGATCCCTTCTGGCCTTACCCTCTATAACAGCTTCTAGGAATCCTCTGAAGCACGCTGGGAGCCAGGGCTAGAAGGACCCTAGTTCTGCTCTAGTTGGTCCATTGCTAGGGAACTGACGCTGCTGCCCCCTACATCCAGCTTTGATACATGAAGCAGATTTGACTTCAAACAGATCCTGCTGTTTGCACTCACTGGCTTAGTTCCCAGGCCGGTCCCCTCATACTGTTCATGAGGGCATGCCCAAGCTGCTGGGGTTGTGAATTCAAGTTAAATAACATCAAACTGGCCCCAGCCCCTGCTTTGATTCGGTATTACCAAGGGGGTGCAGCACAGGCATCATTGCACAGTGTCTCCGACACGTGACACAGCCAGTCTCCAGCCTTGTCCCAGGGGAACGTTGTATATGCATTACTTGTTTGCAGTCTGAAGAACTGGGGGAGTGGAGGGAAATGGGGATGGGCAGAGGCATTATCCCTGCTGTGCTGGTGGGGAAATTGAGGCAAAGGGACAGGACTCCCAGTCCCCATCCTCTAACCCACTAGACCTCACTCTCCTCCCGGCATTGGGGATAGAATCCAGAAGTCCTGCTCTCAGCACTAGATTTTCCCTTCCCCTCAAAGAGCATTCCCACATTGCACCAGATCCCGCCATGCTGCCATTCTACAGCCATAGGCCATGACCCCCCAGTCACTGGTAGGGAGCATCCTGACCTGGTCAAGATGCAGTGGCAGCTAAGGCAGCCTGTGGACACCTGGGAGGGGAATGAGGGGATGGAGGCGGGGCACACGTACGCTCTGTTCTGGGAGAAGCCCATCTCGATGAGACTCTCCAGTGCTGTGCACTCCATGATGTGCTGCTCTGGACCGAGCTATCTCTCTGCAAAGGGAAGAGAGGAAGATGATGTGTTACGGGGCAGCTTCAAGAGGATCGGTGGCTGCTAAAGGACAGAGTGGGACAACTGGAGAACAGGATGTAATATGTGGCACATTCATTACCTGAGAGGTTCCTTGGGCCTGGACCCCACACTTCTCCCAGTGCCAGGAATAGAACCCAGGAGTCCGGGCTCCCAGCTCCTATTAGATCCCACAGACACCATGGTCTCACATAATTGATGCTGCTATGGTGGGATTCACCCCAGGACTAAGCAGCATCACACAAGAGGGTTACAGGTAGGTCAGGGGGCAAAACCCATGGCAGACAAGGGCAAAGGAGCCACTTGGGCTGTGCCCAGGTCCAGAGCGTTGTCCCTGAAGAGGTGGCCAGGAACCAGAGAGGATGGTGTGATCCCATTTAGCCCTCCTCTACCCACTGAGTTAAAGGGCCCCTTAGACCCTGCAACCAATGATTAGATGCACCCAGGTCACAGCTACGTTCATGCCCTGGCACCGGGGTCCACCCTCCTCCGCCCCCCACCTCTGCATGGTTGGTGGCGCACCCTCAGGCAGAGACTCCGTCTCATCCCTTCTTTACAACCCCCACCCCCAGGCAGAGCCCTCCACACCCCTCATATGCCCCTGTATCTCCCCCCACATCCCCCTGCAGAGCCCCCCAAGCCCCTGTATCTCCCCCCACATCCCCCTGCAGAGCCCCCCAAGCCCCTGTATCTCCCCCCACAGCCCCCTGCAGAGCCCCCCATCCCCCTGTATCTCCCCCCACAGCCCCCTGCAGAGCCCCCCATCCCCCTGTATCTCCCCCTGCAGAGCCCCCCAAGCCCCTGTATCTCCCCCCACAGCCCCCTGCAGAGCCCCCCAAGCCCCTGTATCTCCCCCCACATCCCCCTGCAGAGCCCCCCATCCCCCTGTATCTCCCCCCACATCCCCCTGCAGAGCCCCCCATCCCCCTGTATCTCCCCCCACATCCCCCTGCAGAGCCCCCCATCCCCCTGTATCTCCCCCCACAGCCCCCTGCAGAGCCCCCCATCCCCCTGTATCTCCCCCCACATCCCCCTGCAGAGCCCCCCATCCCCCTGTATCTCCCCCCACATCCCCCTGCAGAGCCCCCCATCCCCCTGTATCTCCCCCCACATCCCCCTGCAGAGCCCCCCATCCCCCTGTATCTCCCCCCACAGCCCCCTGCAGAGCCCCCCATCCCCCTGTATCTCCCCCTGCAGAGCCCCCCAAGCCCCTGTATCTCCCCCCACATCCCCCTGCAGAGCCCCCCATCCCCCTGTATCTCCCCCCACAGCCCCCTGCAGAGCCCCCCATCCCCCTGTATTTCCCCCTGCAGAGCCCCCCATCCCCCTGTATCTCCCCCTGCAGAGCCCCCCATCCCCCTGTATCTCCCCCCACATCCCCCTGCAGAGCCCCCCATATCTCCCCCCACATCCCCCTGCAGAGCCCCCCATCCCCCTGTATCTCCCCCCACAGCCCCCTGCAGAGCCCCCCATCCCCCTGTATTTCCCCCTGCAGAGCCCCCCAAGCCCCTGTATCTCCCCCCACATCCCCCTGCAGAGCCCCCCATCCCCCTGTATCTCCCCCCACAGCCCCCTGCAGAGCCCCCCATCCCCCTGTATCTCCCCCCACAGCCCCCTGCAGAGCCCCCCATCCCCCTGTATTTCCCACGGAGTCTCCCCTGGCGGGGCCGGGCTGAGGGATTTTGGCGGAGCAGGTCCCGGCGGGGGGCGGTGTCCTGGGGACTCACCCGGTCCGACTACCGGAGGCTCCGCGCCGGAAGCAGCGAGACTCGAGCAGCCGCCGTGTTTGGTCATGTGAGGGCGGCAGACGGCAACCTCCCAGGGACAAACGCCGCCGTTCTGCGCTCCTCCTTAAAGGGGCAGAGACCCGGAGCGGAGTGGGGCTTAGTGGTTAGAGTGGGGAGCGGGGAATCAGTGTGCCTGAGTTACATCCCTAGTTCTGCCAGTGATTCACTGGGTCACTCGGGGTGAGTCACAGCGCCACTTACTGCCTCAGTTTCCCCACATCCAACTTAAGAACCAACCCATTAATAGCTGCCTGAGCCACACGCCAGACAGGGGGTCCACAGAATAACCAGGACAGAGAGAAACATCCAGCCATGCCCTCTCTAGAGTGACCCCCTTTCCACCTCATTCAGTGGATCTTATCTCGGCCTCCCCACCGCAGGAGCTGTCAGGTCCCAGGCTCTGTCTATATCACTGAGCCTATGCCAACATAATCTGGTCCCCATCACCAGAGCATCTGACTGCCTCACAGTCTTTACTGCATTTGTCCTCACACACCCCATGGAAGTAGAGCCAGGCTATTATCCCCATTGAACAGAGCAGGAACTGAGGCACAGAAAGACTAAGTGACTTGTCCAAGATCACACAGTAAGTCTGTGGCAGAGCCGGGAAGTGAACCAGGTCTCCCAAGTTTCAGACTAGTGCCCTGACCAACAGACAATCCTTCTTCTCTTGTGGAAGCAAGCCCCCTGGTGTCAGAGGAGAGGAGTGATGACCCCGCTGCCCATCCCAAAGCTTTTGACTCTTTTAGGGCTTGTCTGCAAAGTGAAGTTATTCTGGATTAAGGTTGGGTGTGAATAGCACAAGGGCTATTCTGGAGCAGCTTACCAGGCAGCTGCTTTTACTCTGGAATAGCTGTTAGTCAATCTCCCCAGTCTAATGAGGACAAGCCCATTGTGTGCCAGGGCCATGTGCTGCTGAGGAGACTCTGTTGCAGCCCATAGTCTGCATCCCATCTCCAGTCCCTGTGGGATGCACATTGCCCAGGGCCCCATCAGTGAATGGACACTGTGCTAGGACATGATCTCTACAAACTCAGCTCCCCACTAGATTCCTCGTGATCTACTTTGGTACCTTAAATCCACTCCACACCCAGCCCAGTAAGGTGGCCCCCTAGTCAGGGAAATGCAGAGCAAAGGAGATATTTCAGGGGGCCCAGCTGCTGTTACTCCAAGATAGATGTGGGGGTGGCACCCTTATTTTACCCAGGGAGATGGGAGCTGAGACAAGGAGCCTGATCTGAACCAGGGGGGGTGAGGTCTTGGGTGAGGGGTGGAGTCTCTTTGCTCCTCTCTTGGTCTACGGGGCAAGTGGAAGAGGAGATGAGTTTGCTTTGAGGGCACATGTGGTGTGAGATGGGGCTGTGAGAGACATCTCTCTAACCCAGCATGACACCGCTCAGGTTGGAACATCCCAGCTGAGGCCACAAATGTTTCCTCGGTGATGCCTTGCATCTGGAACCTGCACACATGGGCAGAACCTTGACATTCCTGGCCCAGCACCAGTGAGGGGCTGGAGGCACCTGGACTGGTCAGGATGGTGAGAGGCAGTGGATGGGAGGAGTTTGTTGTGTGTATGTCAAATGGCTGCCTCATCTTGCCCCACCCCAGAGGCAGCTGCATCTCCCCACTGGATGAGGGATCCCAGTGTAAATAGCCCCAGTGCCCCACTCCAGAAGGGGCTGCATCTTAGTTCTGGGCAAGGGATCCCTGTATAAACAGACATCATACTTCACCCCAGAGCCAGCCGCAGCTCAGTGCTGGATGAGGGATCCTTGTGTAAACAGTTGCCATGCCCCCATCCCAGAGACAACTGCATCTCAGTAGCAGGGACAGCAGTCTGTATATATACTGCTTGCAGTGCATGTTGGGATCTCACTAGCGAAATGTCAGATACTGTAATATTGAGCTCTGTAGTCCCTTTCACCCCCTCATCTGTCTATCCTCCCCTTGCAGCAGCCCCCAGACGCAGGATCACACACAGGCTTCACGCCTCATGGGCCAGGCTCAGCCTTGTTTTACCCGGCATGGCCAGCTCTCAGCATCCCACCAGCCCCTTGGGCATCTGGGAATATTGTTGCACAAGAGCACAACTACTGCAGCTGGCCAGACGCTGAGGGCAGTGTGCGAAGAGCCCCCAACTCAGAAAGAATAGGGCTGGCCTCAGTCAGAAGGAGACGGCAAATACTTCAGGGCCCAAGGTACAAAGCTAGTCAGGTGAGTTGGGGGGCAACAATGCTGGTACAGCTGGGTAACAATTGGAGGACAGGAATCTGGGGGACTGGCTCAGAGCCACAGATCAGGCCAGGACCCCCATGCAGATCAGTGATCCTTAGGGATCCTACAAGAACAAACAAGGCATCTTATCTAACCCTACCAGGGGATCCCTGTATAAACAATCCCTGAACACCACCCAAGAGGCACCTGCATCTCAGCATTAATGAGGGTTCCCTGTATGAAGAGCCCTTGTGCACCACCCCAGAGGTGGCTCCATCTCAGTTCCAGGTGAGGGATCCATGTACAAACATCTCCCGCCCCTCACCAGAGTCATCACCATCTCAGTGCTCCCCATGATTCCTTCCTGGTGGGGTTAGTGAATTACTGGGTAAAAAGTGCTGAGACGCTCAGATGAAGGGGGGCCTCTAGAGGGTGCAGCATGGGCGTTATTATATGGCTGACTTATGTGAGGTGGAGGGAGGGCCCCACACCCCCAGTCAGCAGGTCTTGTACAAGGCAGCAACAGGGGACTACTGGCAGGGTGGGGAGAGCAGCGGTGAGTCCTAGTTTGGCCCTTCACTCTAGCTCTGCCCTTTCTCGCAGGGACCCTGGGCCTCTATGCCCCCCGGACCCACAACAGCCAGCGTCTTCTGCAACCACCAGCCCCTCAGGGTGAGGAGGAGGGCAAAGGCCCAGGCTGTTCAGCCACTCCAAATCCATGGCCTATCCCTGGGCCAGTATCAGCAGCTGTTCCGCTCACTGGTGGAACAGGAGCTGGGTCCAGCAGAGACCCCAGGCCATGGGCTAGAATGGGGCCGCAGGATCAAAGAGCAGCTGTTCTACGCTGTGGGCTGCCCCCGCTACCGGCAGCTGGTGGGTCCCGACGGGCATGTCCGGGTGGTGGAGTATGCACACCGCACTGGGCACAGGTGGGCCCCACCCCACTATGACATCGACAGTGGGGATGAGGAGCCACCTGGCACCGAGGAGGCACCAGGCCCAGCTGAGTCTTCACCCTAAGAGGCCAATCCTGCAGAGCCCAGCTGGGCCCAGCCACACACAGGCAAACCTCTGTCAATTATACTGTGAACCTGGCAGCGTGTGATCTATGTCCTGTCTGTTGTGAAGGGACTGAGGTGGAGCTGAGTCTGGGTCCAGCCAGGTCATTGTTCCCAGCCCTGGGTTTCTTGATTGCCCTCCCAGGCATGGACCCCATGGGGCTCCGCAGTCCAGCTGCCCTCACCCCCAGAATTGATGCCCCAGGCCTTCTGAACTCGTAGTTACTTACACACACATCCCACTGGCTGTGGGTGCTCTGGGCTTCTAGTTTAACCTCTTTAGGGACAATACGGCAGGAATGCAGGGAACACAGAGTTAGCAAAGGCAGCTCTGAACCACAGTCACTTTACTCTTCCAAAGCGCTCAAGAGTAACGGATCTCTGGAAAATAACAAAAGTCCCAAACCCCCATGCTGCGGGATCTCCTCCAGCTTGTGCATCCAAGGCCTCTGCTGGTGTTTCAGGCTGTTCAGCTCCCTCCTGTCCTTGCTCTTCTGCTTCCACGTGGCAATGGCTGCCACCTACTCAGTGTAGCACCCCGCTCTCTTCCTTCTTTGTCGGGATGGTTAGCTAGATAGCTCCCATACCCTCCCCCAGCCAGGCACCTGTGCAGAAGAGGTCCAGCTGGGTAGCTCGCCACTCGAGAGTCATTTGCCCATGACAGCTACAGATTATGAATCCTGGTGGATTCTCCATGCTGGGCCTTTAGCAAGATGCCATGCTCCTGGGCTGGGCAGGGAGGCTGGCTGGAGGCATTTAAATAGGTTCACCTTCATCAGGGTTACATCATACAAAATGGGCTTCACAGTTTGATATAGACATATCCCACTGTGGCACATGGATATCCTAGTATAGATCCCCCCCGATGGGGCTGGGATTCCCAGTTACCCCAGTACAGACTCCCTTGGGTGGAACTAGAATTACGAGTTACCCCAGTTAAAACCATTTAAGAACACCTTACTAATGCACAAAAAGCTTCAATCCGAGAACTGAGAAAGACTGTGCTAGTTAAAAAACTGACTTGGTTTAGAGTGGAAGAGAGAGCAGAGATTAAATAAATATATATAGAGAGAGAAATACATGGAAAAAAGGGGATGTTGATACTAATGAATATATATCAGAAGTTAGGCATTTGCAGAAAATTGATAAGGGAAGCAAACAGAAACAAGGTGAAATCTATGACTAGCAGAGTTAAGGACAATAAGAAGGAGTTTTTTTAATATATCAGGCACAAATAGAATTCTGACAATGGTATTGGTCCATTACTAGATGGAAATGGTAGAACAACCAATAATAACGCAGAAAAGGTAGAAGCATTCAATCAATATTTCTGTTTTATATTTGGGGGAAAAACATATGATATAGTCTCATCACATGGTAATAATAATCATTCCACTCATATCTTTCCATTCAGCTAGTATCTCTGGAGGATGTTAAATGTCCGCTACTGAAGTGGGACATTTTAAAATTAGCAGGTCCAGATGTCTTGCATCCAAAAGTTTGAAAAGAGCTGGCTGACAAGCTTTCTGGACTGTTTCTGTTGGTTTTCAATAAGTCTTGGAGCATCAGGGAAGTTCTGGAAGACTGGAAAAAGCTAACATTGGGTCATTTTTTGAAAGGGTAAACGAGATGACCTGGGTAATTATAGTCCTGTCAGCCTGACATTGATTCCAGGCAAGATAGCAGATCAGTTGAGGGTAATGTAATGCAAATCATCAGGGTTTTATGGAAAATAGATCTTGGCAAACTAACTTGATATCTTTTTTGATGAAATTACAAGTTTGGTTGATAAAGGTAATAGCGTTGACGTAATATACACAGACTTCTGTAAGGTGTTCGACTTGGTACTGCCCAACATTTTGATTAAAAAATTAGACTGATATAAAATTAACGTGTCCCACATTAAATGGATTGAAAAATTGGCTAACTCATAGGTCTCAAAATGTAACTGTAAACAGGCAATCATCATCAAGCATGTGTGTTTCCAGTGGGTCCCCCAAGGATCGGTTCTGGGCCCTATATACTATTGAACTTCTTCATTCATTACATGGAAGAAACATAAAATCATCACTGATAAAGTTTGCAGATGATACAAAAATTGGGGGAGTGGTAAATAATGAAGAGGACAGGTCACTGATTCAGAGCAAATCTAGATCTCTTGGTAAGCTGGGTGCAAGCAAAGAATATATCTTTTAATAGAACAAAATGTAAAGGTATACAGCTAGGAATAAAGAAAGTAGGCTGTACAAACAATGGGGGACTATCCTGGGAAGTAGTGACTCTGAAAAAGATTTGGGGTTATGGTGGATAATCAGCTGAACATGAGTCCACAGTGCAACTCTGTGTCCCCAAAGGCTAATCCAATCCTGGAATGCATAAACAGGAATCTCAGCTAGGGGTATGGAAGATTTCTGTACTTAGCACTGGTGTGACTGCTGCTGGAATACTGTCCCCCGTTCTGGTGCCCACAATTCAAGAATGATGTTGATAAATTGGAGGATTCAGATATGAACAATGAGAATGATTAAAGAATTAGAAAACATGCCTTACAGTGGTAGAATCAAAGAGCACAATCTATTTAGTTTAACAAAGATAAGGTTAAGGTGTGACTTGATAATAGTTTGTAAGTACCTACATTGGGAACAAATATTTAATAATGGGCTCCTTGGTCTACAAGAGAAAGGTAGAACGCAATCCAATGGCTGGAAATTGAAGCTAGACACATTCAGACTGAAAATAAGGCATAAAGTTTTGACAGTGAGGGACCAGAGTAATTAACCATTGGAACAATTTACCAAGGGTCCTGGTGGGTTCTCCATCACTGACCATTTTTCATTCTAGATAGGATATTTTTCTAACACATCTCCTCTAGTTCAATCAGGAATTAATGCAGGGAAGGCCTGCATTATACAGGAAATCAGACTACATGATCATAGTGATTGATCCCTTCTGGCCTTGCAGTCTATGAAGCCTCTGCTGGTGCTGGGATTCCCAGTTTTCCCCAGTACAGACCCACTGGGTAGAGCTGGGATTCCCAGTTTCCCCAGTACATCGGTCCTTGGGGTTCCCATGTCTGAGCAGCCCCATGCAGACCCCAGGAATGGGGCTACCTGCTCCCACCCCAGCTTGCAGAGAGAGGAGGAGAAGTCTTCCTGCTGAGTCGAGGGCTGTGAGACTGAGAGCAGCCTGTGTGCTGTGCTTGCCAGCTGGTGGTGGGCTGGGCAGGCAGCCACAAGGGGAGCGAGTGAGTGCTGTCCCTTTAAGGAACCCCCAGGGACAACGGGCCTGTGTGCACCACCGGCCACTCCGAGTGCAAACTCCTGGCGACAAGTGCAGAGCAGTGGGGGCAGGGACGGGAGCCCAGAGCCCAGATAGGGAGAAGGCTGTTGAGGCAGGGACAGGGGCAGGGGCAGGGACAAGGCTGCCAGGGCAGTGGGTTGGGGTAGGGACAGGAGTCCATATGGGGGCAGGCACTGTTGGGGTAGGGATGGGGCTCCCCAGGCTGCCAATGCGGACAGGGCACCAGGGCTGGCTGGCAGGGCGAGGTCTGCGGGGGCACCAGCGCTGGCTAACTGCCCAGCTCTGTCTTGCCATCAGCCTGTTCCTGGCAGAGGTGGTGGCCAGCCGGGTCACAGGTTCCCTGCTGGCTCTCTCCTGCTCACTCCAGACACTGGGGATGGTGCTAGCACTGGGGGTGGCTCTGCTGGATGGCCAGCTGGCCTGTGGAGCACACCCTGATTGCAGGAATACCTTTGGATGGGTGCGAGCTCGGGTGGCAGGGACCCTGGTGTGTGGTGTGTTCCTGACAGCACTGTGCCTGGCCCTGCTGTCCAGGGCACTGCACCGGGCAGGGCACCCCCAGGTGACAGAGCAGCCCCTGACACTGGTGGGAGTTGGGGCTGCTGGGCTCCTCATCCATCTGGTCAGGGTGAGGCTGGATGGGCAGAACCATCCCACTCGAGCAAAGAGTCACCGCAGCGGCCATGCCAGCACCAGCAGAGAGGGCGCAGCCACAGGCAGATCTTCCCAGGAGACACAAGGTGAGTTCTGCCGGGGGGGAGGGGGCATACTGGGCCAGGCCTGTCTCTCAGCTAGAAGGGAGGGCTGAGCTCGGGGATGGTACCAGGCCAGGCCTGCTGTGTCAGCGCGGGTTGAGATGTTTGGGGAGGGATGTGGGGGGAAGGGGTACTGGGCCACTCCTTCAGCTTTGGGTGGGGGAGTTTGCTTAAGTAAGAATCGAACCTGCTCTATAACTCCCTAAGTTTTTGCTCCTTTCAGGGGTGGCTCTTATGTTTTTTGCTGCCCCAAGCACGGCAGGCAGGCGGCTTTCGGCTGCACACCTGCAGGCAGTCCGCTGGTCCCGCAGATTCAGCGGCTTGCCTGCGAGAGGTCCACTGGTGTCGCGCCATCAGCGTCCCTGCCACTGAATTGCCGCTGAAGCTGCAGGACCAGCAGACCTCCTGCAGGCGTGCCTCCGAAAGCCGCCTGCCTGCTGCCCTCACAGCAACTGGCAGGCCGCCCGCTGCGGCTTGCCGCCCCGGGCACACGCTTGCTGCGCTGGTGCCTGGAGCTGCCCCTGGTTCCTTTCTCCCCCCTCACCTTGCCTTGTGACCCCTGCCCTTTGCCCCCAAGTTGCGGAATGAAATACTGCCCCCATACCCTTTTCACACCTCTTCCTTCCCCCCTGCACAGACCTGCTGGGGAACAGGCAGCCTTGGCTAGAGGACGGGTGCTTGCCTGCAGAGGAGTCTGGTGCTTGGCTGGCTCTCTGCCTTCGACTCCTGGCTGCCTCCCTGGGCCCTGCCACCATGCTGCTATATTCACTTGCCTTCCACCTGCTGTGGCCCCCATGTGTGGAGCAACTGGCCTGCCTGCCCCCCTGCACTGGGATACCTTGCCAGCCCCTGAGCGACCCTGCACCAGCCCTGGCAGAGCTGGGACCCTGCTGGCTGCTGTACCTGGACCCTGGGCTCTGTGTGGTTGTGGTGCTAGCTTTGATCCTTTTGGGTGCCCCTTCCCTGCGGGGCTCTGCCCTGGTGCTGCTGCAGGCTGTGCCTGACCATCTGGACCTATGGCGACTTGAGTCACATCTGAGGAGCACAGAGGGGGTGGCAGCCCTGCATGAGCTCCATGTCTGGCAGCTGGACAGTGCTTACAGCCTAGTGGCCACGGCCCATGTCTGGTGCCTTGACACTGCCTCCTACAAGGCTGTGGCCAGGAGGATCCAGCAGGTGTTCTGGGAGCATGGGATCCACGCAGCCACAGTGCAGCCCGAGTTCGGTGCACTTCAGGAACCGTGTTGCATGGCAGCAGGTGAGGGTGATGGCTGTATGGATGGTGGTGAGGCCCCCAGGAAGAGGCACTCATCACTCCCATCCTCCAGCCCCAAGGTGATCCTGGAGTACGAGACCACAGTGTGAGCCATGGGAGCCACCTCTGAACCAGCACTTAAAAGAGGCACGTCCTGGAGTGAGCAGGGGCCATGGCAGCCACTCCTCATGAGCAGCATCTGCTCCCCACTCTCCTCAGGCAGGCCAGGGAGTCGAGAACTGTGCCAGCTCCCCCACCCCTCCGCCATGCCGCTGTGCTTTGCCTGCCCCAGGCCCATGTGTGATTCCCTGAGGGAGGAGCTGGGGGCATGAAGGGGAGCAGTGGGGTGTTGGCAGTGCCCTGAAGACTGTGAATGAAGTGAGGAGCAGAAACCAGCTCCAAGGATCAGCGTCACTATGGGGATTTGGAACTTGCCATGCTGCAGGACAGGGCTGCCCCTGGACTCAGCACTCAGGACAGGCCATGGAACAGGATGAGGCTCCCCAGAGGACTGAGGACAGGATGTGCCACAGGACGGGGCTGATGTGGGGCCTCTCCTTTTAGAGCACTGCATTCCCTGTAAATAAAGGGAATGGAGCTGCCTGCCAGGATGTTGCTCTTTATTGCTTGGTGACAGCCACAGGGGTTGGAGCATCGGGGGGAGGTCGGGGACTGGCCTGGGCTGTGACTCCCTTTCGGCTGATCCCGTCATGAGGTGCCCTGGAAAGCACAGCACCCTGCATAGAGAAAGGGGAGATGGGGCAGTGTCAGTTCCTGGCATGTTCATCCCCCGACCCCACACAGCCAGGGGCATGTCCTGCGACCCCACATGGGCTGGAGCATATCCCTCAACCTTCCACACAGCACTGACGCCACCTGTGCTGGGACGTGACCAGGGCCGGTGCAAGGGTGTTTCGCACCCTAAGCGAAACTTCCACCTTGTGACCTCCCGCTTCCTCGAGCCCCTGCCCTGAGGCGCCCCCTCCCCCCCATGGCAGCTCCCCATCCCCCACCCTCCGCCCTGAGGAACCCCTCCCGCCCCAGCTCACCCCTCCTCTGCCTCCACCCCGAGCACACCGTGGCTGCTTCACTTCTCCCGCCTCCCAAGCTTGTGGCGCTGCAAGCCTGGGAGGCGGGAGAAGTGAAGCAGCCACGGCGTGCTTGGGGAGGAGGTGGGTCAGGGGTGAGCTGGGGCGGGGAGTTCCCCTGCATGCCGTCCCCCCTCCTTACTTGCTGCAGGTGGCCCTTTCCGTGGTCCCCTGCCCCAGCTTCCTCTGCCTAAATGCCGGCAGCCATGATCGCTGCTGAAGAAAATGCCACCCTCCAAATCCTAGCGCCCTAGGCGACCACCTAGATCACCTAAATGGTTGCACCGGCCCTGAACGTGACTGCCTGCCCTAACCCACTGGGCTCCTAACCCCTCCAACAACCCCTCCACCAGGATTCTCTTACCCAATCCCTGCTCGCTACTGTTTCAGGACCTTGCTGATGCCTTCACAGATGCGCTGCACCTTGGCGTTACTGTCCACGTAGCCATCACCGTTCTATGGGACCAGGGGACGGGTCAGTCTGAGCTGCCTGTGATACCCTGCCCTTCTGCCCAGGCCCCCCTTAATCTGGGGATGTGTACCCCTACTCATCCTCCCAAAACAGGGATGTGCCCCCAGCACAGTGCCCTCAGCATCCCCAGAGTTGGGGATGTGCCCCCAGCACAGCGCCCCTGACCAGCCCCCCAAAGCCAAGGATGTGCCCCCTGCACAGTGCCCCCCAGCACTCCCAGAGCTGGAGATGTGCCTCCAGCACGGTGCTCTGTCCAGCCCCTCAGCTGAAAATGTGCCCCCAGCACACTGCCCCCCAGTGTCAAGGATGTGCCCCTCAGAGCTCTCAAAGCCGAGGATGTTCCCCCCTGCAGTGTGCCCCCCAAAGCCAGGGATGTGACCCCAGCACAGTGCCCCTCAGCAACCCCAGCTGGGAAGTACCAACACACAATGCCTGCTGGGTACTCACGAGCTTGGAGTGCAGGACCTGGCCACTGACAGGGAGAAGAATCTCGAAGGCCCCAGAGCCAGGGGCCATTTCCCCTGTCTGGAAAGAGAGGGAGTGCGGGGTGAGCAGACTGGGGGAAGCATGGGGACTGAACACCAGGGTGGTGGGCCCTATGGAGAGCTGTCCCGGAGTGGGGGTGAAACCTTGAAGAGCCATTGGGCATATGATCCCCACACAAATCTGGGGGATGCCCTTGGGGGCTCAGGTGAGCGGAGTGGAGCTCCCTGCTCTAACCTTGCCCTGCTGGTGCTGGAACAGCTCCCAACCCTGTTTCTCTGTCCCACCAAACCCAGGCCCCCACCCCGCCCCTCTTGCACCTGGTCCCCAAGCCCCAGCCTGACCCCAGTTACTCACAATCTCCAACTGCTTTGGGAAGCGTTTCTCAAGGAACTCCTGCAGCTGCAGGAACTAGGGGGAGCAGAAGGAGAGATGGGGGGAAGGTCAATGACTTGGAGTAGGGGAGGGCCCCACCAGTGATTCCCTTTCCCCTGTTAGGCCCACAAATCTCCCCTGTGCCCTACCTTTTGGCATCACCCAGGGCACCCCACTCTCAGAGAGGGAGTCACCACCCGCCATTGGGTTCAGGTCCTTCTGCAGGAGGGACCCCAGGGATGTGTCCCTAGGTGGAAGGGCTGGGAACCCCAAGGAACCATCCCCCACATATGGAGGCATGAAGGCACAGTGAAAACCAGGGGCACATGGGGGCACTGGGAGGGCACACATGGAATGGGGCACACAAGCTGTGTCTCTCACAGTGGGGGACACATGCAGGGGGAGGCTCTTTACTCACCCGGCTTCTGTATCCTCAGCTGCCACTACAAGGGAAACAGAGCCCAGCAGCAGTGTGGAGCAGACCCATGCTGAAAGGGAACCAGTGTGGGCAGGAAGGCTGGAGTTTGGGCAGAGGCCCAGTGCTAGAGGTGTCAGACTTGTGGGGGTGAGAAGGGAGGCAGGGACCCAGTGCCTAGGGTGGGCTGTGCCCTTAGGGGGGGGCTGTTGTGGGTAGGAGGTGCCCAGGGAAGGGGCAGTGCTAGGTGAGGGGTGCCCATGGGGGGTGCAGAGCTGTATAGGGTGTGCCTATGGGGCCAGTGCTGGGTGAGGAGTACTCATGGGGAGGTGTAGCTGGGTGAGGGGTGCCCTTGGGGGGTGGAGCTGTATGGGGTGTGCCCATGGGGGCATTGCTGGGTGACGAGTACCCATGGGACATGTAGCTGGGTGAGGGGTGCCCATGGGGGCAGAGCTGGGTGAGGGGTTTATTGGGGGGCAGTGCTGGGTGAGGGATCCCCACGGGGGTGGAGCTGTATGGGGTGCGCCCATGGGGGCAGTGCTGGGTGAGGGGTGCCCATGGGGGTGGAGCTGGGTGATGGGTGCCCATGGGGAGTGTAACTGGTTGAGGGGTGCCCATAGGGGTGGAGAGGGGTGAGGGGTCCCCATGGTGGTAGAGCTGTATGGGGTGTACCCATGGGGGCAGTGCTGGGTGACGGGTGCCCATGGGGGTGGAGCTGGGTGACGGGTGCCCATGGGGAGTGTAACTGGTTGAGGGGTGCCCATAGGGGTGGAGAGGGGTGAGGGGTCCCCATGGGGGTAGAGCTGTATGGGGTGCGCCCATGGGGGCGGTGCTGGGTGACGGGTGCCCATGGGGGTGGAGCTGGGTGACGGGTGCCCATAGAGGTGGAGAGGGGTGAGGGGTCCCCATAGGGGTGGAGCTGTATGGGGTGCGCCCATGGGGGCGGTGCTGGGTAAGGGGTGCCCATGGGGGAGAGCTGGGTGACAGGTGCTCTGGGTAGGGTGTATCGGTGGGGGTGTCTCTGCCACTCACCAGAACGTGATCCGCACTTGGAGGCACGGGGCAGCCATGGAGATGCCAGACCCAGCAGGAGAAAGGGAGTTAACAGCTCGGAACCAGCCTGGACCAGAGCAGTCCATTCATCCTGCCACGGGGGGAAAGTGACGCCAAGGGCAGCTTCCCCACCAGGAACTGATTCCTCCCCCCAGCCTCCTAGCAGCCTTCACCAGGGCTTGGGGCCAGGGGAATTGGGAGGGGGGCGTCTCTCAGGTGAAAGCCCCTACCCACCCCGTATGGATTGGTCTGGGACAGGTCTGTGGGGCATCCCAGTTGCTAGGCAACCTCCTGAAAATTCTATGTGGGGGCAATGCCCATAGGCCCTGTCCCTTGTACCTCTCACAATCCTGCCCTCTCCCCCTGCCCCCCATGCCAGATTGTGTCCTACCCCCAGCATCCCTCCCCATAACCTGCCCCCCTCCCATGCTCCCTCTTCCCCTTCTGCTCCCCCTTTGCCAGCTATTTCCCCTGGATCCTGCTCCCACTGCCCCGCCCAGACCCTGCTCCATTTCCCTGGCTCCAGCCATCTGTGCGGGGCTAACCCCACAACTCTTTCAGAATATCTTGTGGGGATCCTGAGTGACCCCAAGTGCAGGGGAGTGGAGGGAGAGGGTAGGGGTTGTCACAGCCTGTCCTTCCCCCTGCCCCTCCTCTGAATGGACACCTGGCCATTGTGAGGGGACGGGGACCCAGCTGCCAAGCCCCCTGGGTCTGGGTTGAGCCAGGTCATTGTTTCCAACCCTGAATCTCTAAGTGCCCTCCCAGGTGGGCATCCCCCAGGTCTGAGCCCTTCCTAGGGCTATGGAGACCCCACAGTCTGGCTGCCTTACACCTTGGAGCCAGCACTCCAGTTTGCCAAAGCCCCTTGTGCTTGGACATGTCTCGCAGGCCACGTGTTCTGCAGACACATCTCCCCCAGAGGCCCCTGGACTGCAGGTGCTCCAGTCACATCTCCTCTCAGTCCTCTGGGCCACAAGTGCTTCAGACACATCTCCCCACTTTTGACCTGAGTGGTTGGTCAAAGCCCAGGGCCATGGGGCTGATTCTAACTGGGAGGAAACCTGGACGACAGAGTCTGGGCCCTTTGGCACAATCCTGTGTATTTACATGGACTGTACAAAGTCCTGTTCCCCCCAACACAGGCAGCATCAAACAACAAGAGGCAGTGTCCTTGCTCACAGCCCCAGACAGAGCCTCTCCCCACCCCCCACAAAGCACTCTAGGTTTGCTCCTGGCTTGCGCTGCCAGCTGCTTCTTCGGACTTTATCTGACTCTTGTTTTGACCTGCTTCACTCTTACCCAAATACCCTGGAGAGCCCTCTGCCCACATAGGCCAAATTCCCGGGGGGCTGGCTAAGATGGGTGGGTATACCTAGCTGTCTCTTACAGCACTCATCAATTAGGAGGGGCAATCACAACTGTTTAAGGAGATTTAACCCATCCGGCAACAGAACTGGGGCATGGCCAAGGCATTTCTGAACCACAGTCACATTGCTCTTAACCAAACCACCTAGAGATCCATATTGAGTCAATGGACACAACATAGAGCCCTGACTGCAGCTCCCCACCCCAGGTTGAACTCACCCATCCTGGGAGGCCTAAGTGTGTCCAGCATCTTTAAGCGGAACGATGGACTGACCTCACTTAGGGAAGCCTCCCCATTTAAAATAATCTTGTACCCTCCTTTTCCCATGTGCTTCTGTCGGGGAACATGCAGGCTCCAGCTGCTTCTGTTGAGAGGGTCAGTCCAAGGTAATGCCCTATGGGTAGCAAAGGCACTCCCAGCAGAGGAAAGCCAGTCTGTCTTGTTGCCATCAAGTGATCAAGACGTATGCCATAGTCTTTCCATTAGGTGTCCAGCCCCCACTGCACAGTGGATGTGTTAATTAACTATGGACATGAAAGTCACACTCCTCTGGGAAGGTCCCGATATGCAATGCTGCATTCACAGACCCAGGAGGAGGTCACACTGGGATATAGACATTTCTCCCAATCTGCCACAGGAAGTATCATGAATTTACACCTAGGGCTGAGATGGGAGCCAGGATTCCTGAGTTGTATCCGCAGCTCTGAGAGAGGAGTAGGGTCTAGTGAGTGTGAACAGGGCAGGCTGGAAGCCTGGATTCCAGGTTCTTTTTCCAGCTGTGCCCCTGACTGTTCTGTGTCTGTCTTTCATGACTGTAATATTCTCTGAGCTCTCCAGGCAAAGGGAAGTATTTGTGTGTGTGTGAAGTGCCAAGTTCTCTCCCCACACCCATAGTCACTGCCCTGAAGAGTGGGCCAGGCTGGGAGTCCCATGGCCAAGGAGTAGGGTACCTGAGGCTCAGTGTCTGTGGCCTTAGGATGGGCAGCCCCTTCAACCAGGCTTCAGGGCCAAGCGGTTGGGGGTTCCCATCTCAGCACGGAACACAGCTACCCAGGGGTGGGGGGCAGGGTGGATTGTTGCCCTGAATGCCATGAAGCACCTTCCCCAGGGCAGGCCCATCATGGGAATGGGCTAGGGCTCATGCTTCCCCCTCCCTCCCCATCATGGCTTTTCCTGTCCCATCCTCTGCTCTGCTTCAGCAGGACCCTTTCTTTTCCTTCCCTTCCCACGGCCCCTCCTAACACTACTCTCTCGACTACCTCATGGCTCAGCTAAACTGCCCCCTCCCATGCATGCTGGGACAGAGCCGGTGGCCTTGGCCCACAGCCCAGGGCAGTGTGGGGAGGTATGTAGGTCAGACAGGAAACTCTCCAAGCAGGGAATGAAAGAGGCTTTGTCCAGTTCTCCTCTCTCCATCCCCAATCACTGGTGCCACCCTTAACCCTCTGTGCACTGGGCTGCAGATAGCATTGCACAGCACCAAGAGTGCCACAGAAGCACACAGCATGTGTCCGGACAGGCCAGGGGAAAATGCACATGCATGGAGGGGGAGGGGGTTACAAAGAGTGTGTCTTCGTGTGTGACATGGTGTTTGTGTAGAGGGGGTGGGGTGTGTGTTATAGTGAACATATATGTCTGTGTGAGTGTCTGACAGTGAGTGGGGGTGACGTGTGTAACATGCTGTTTGTTTTTCTGTGACCATGTGGATTGGTGTGTGATATGTCAGTGTGAGTGTATGGTACAGTGAGCGTGTTCCAGTGAGTTGTTTGTGTGTGTGTGTTATCTGGAGTGCGTGTGTTACAGTAACTCCAGATAAGTGTGTGTAAATGAGTGTGTGTGTTATAGTGATTGTGTGTTACAGCAAGTGTCAATAAGTGTGAGTGTTGCAGTGAGTGACTGTGTGTGTGTCAGTGAACATGTTTCAGTGTATGTATGGGAGTGTTACAGTGAGCATATGTTGGTGTGTGGTGTGAGTTTGTGTTACAGTGAGTGCGTCAGTGTGTCGTGTGTTGCAGTGTATGTGTTGGTGCATATATGAGCCTCAGACCCAAGGTGTTCGCAGCTTTCAAGGCCAGGGTGACCAGACGTCCCGATAAAATGGGGACTGTCCCGATTTTGAGGAGTTTGTCCCATGCCCCGACCAGAGTATGGTTGGGACGCCATTTGTCCTGATATTTTGTTTCCTGGTCTTCGGCAGCAATTAGGCAGAGAGTCCTTCAGTCGCAGACAGTCTTTGGCGGTATTTCGGCGGCAGGTGATTCTGTTTTTGGCGGCAAGGTTTATTACCCCGCACCAAAATACCGTTGAAGACCATCTGTGACTGAAGGGCTCTCCGCCGAATTGCCACTGAACTCCCAGATGGGTGAGTGTAAAAAAAACCCCAAAAACCGATATTTTCCACTTAACATCCGGTCACTGTATTAAAGGCAGACAATTGTCCCAAAACTCAAAGCTCTTTGTAGTCAGGCGCTGCCTGGGAAATCACTGCACCCTCAAAGCGCCTGAATGCCCAGCAGCGAGAGCCCCAGACACACACACTCCTACCTGGCCCTTCCAGCAGCGTGCCCTAATGCAGCATGAGGGGCAGGTCCTGGGCTCATGCCCCAGCCTGAGCACTCACTCCCCTGTGGCAGGGGAGTGCTGGATCAGTGTCTGTGGGTAAGTGTCAGGGTGGTGCTGGGAAGCCATGCCAGCTCAGGGGGTGCTCAGCATCTGGCATGCCAGTGACTCAGGGCTGGCTTCTGAAGGTGCCCACCATTGAGACCTGGCTTCCACAGCACTGCAGCCAGTATGGTGAGAGCATGGAAAACCTGGCCTGACAGTGAGCATCTGAGAGAGCATGTGTGTGACATTGTGTCTGTCGGTGAGGGGCCTGGAGGGGAAGGGGCTGGGCTTTGGCCCCCTTAGCACATGCTGTGTGTGTATGTCTGTGCGTTTGGCATTCGCAGTGCCTGCATCTGGATGTCATTACAAGTATCTGCATGTTTCTCTGTACGTGCCACTCTCTGTGTGCACATGTTACTCCACGTTCTGCATGTCTGTGTGAGCAAGTGCCAGGAAGGGAAGTGGCTGCAATTTGGCCCGTTATTACACTGTGTCCCGTACCAGTGGGTTCCTGTGACGGTGATGTCTCCCCAGATTACACAACTTGCAGCATATATGGCTGCGTCACCACACTACAGGAGCAACCCCTTCCCCTACTGTCCCATCTCAGTGTTAATCCACTCTCAGGGGTCCCTTTGGTTTCAGCACAGCTGGGGCTCAGGACACACACATAGGAGGGCTGGACTAGACAGAGGCATCTCCCCACTTCCGTGACCAGGCAGGCCCCATAGCATGGGGTGCCCAGCCCTGAATGCGGACGGTATCAGATCCATGCATTCAGCCCTGCTGGCCAGCGCAGTGAGGGTGAGTTCTGTCCCAATACCTCCTTCCTGCCTGTGCCTGGGACCTGCAGAGCATCCCCCAATATGCACCATCTGTCCCAGGCTGCCCCTCACATACCAGGGCACCATGGCTTCCCCAGCAGTCAGGGCATGGAGCTAGGTCGTTCCTCAAGAACCCCTAGAACGAGGAGGGCGGGGGCTGCTCCTCATTCTCACTGCCTTCTGGGCTGGGGCCCTCTTGCACACATCTGGGATGGATCATGTTTTCCAGGCAGTGGTTCAAGGGCCCTTGTGACACTGCTGGGTGTGGCTGTGAGCAGAAACCCCAGCAGAGCTGGATCCAGACAGACCGTCCAGGAAGTGGGGGGAAGAGCCCCGCTGGGGGGGCTACTGTGATGATTCACTGTTCCATGCAACCAAGAGGAGCTGGAGGAGACAAGGGACAAACCCGCAGCCAGGACATTGCTTCTGGGCTTTATTCAACACGAACAAGTTCACATTGCCAGCAGCACAGAACACCCCCAGCCTCCCCACCCTAGTGACCAGCCCCCTGCCATAGCTCCTCCCACTGTGCCATCCTAGTTATGGGGGGGCAGGTGGTCCCAGGGTGCAGCCCCGAGGCCAGACATGCAACAGCAACTGGGGTGACCTACTCCCACAACAAGCAGGGGGAGCCCCAGGCAACTCCTCCACTCACTGGAGCCAGCACAGGTGGTCCGGTGCAGGATGGGATCGTTACTCAGAATGATTCATACTGGTTGTCAAGGGCCTCTGCCTATACGTCCCTCTGCCCTGCCCCCCATGGGGCCTCCCCACAGCCCTTGATGCTTCAGGACCTCCCCACCTTTCACTGTATAAATATATAAATAAATAAATAAATGTTATGGGGAGGGAGTATCAGGACCTGAGCAGCCTCACCCCATGTGGAGTGGGGGAGGACATCATGCTCTGGCTGGGTCAGGTGGTGTCCACCGCTAACTCCACATCCCCGCCATTCCTGGTCCCCACTGCACTGGACAGTCCATGGGGGCTGACTCCGATCCAGGCCAGCAGTGTATGTGTCTGGGGGCTGGACGGTTCAGGTGCCCCTACAGCTGCTCCTCGCCCTTGTATAAGCCATTGGCCACCCCACTTGGCCCCACCTCCCCATCCAGGATGTTGTCCTGGGAGCCGTGGAACTGCCGTCTCCTCGAGCGCAGGGCAAAGTGCCAGGTCAGTGTGGCTACCACCACCAGGCTGAACATGGCCGCCAGTCCTGCCGCCACATAGGCATAGGGAAGCTGGGGGGCCAGGGTGCGGATGGTGCGGCACGGTCCATGGGCCCGACTCCCATCGTCAGTGGGGCTGGCACCAGCCTGGTTGGCTGCCATGACACACACCAGATAGGAGGTGCTGGGATGCAGCCCCGCAAGCACTGCCATCCGGAAGGTGCTGTTGAAGATGGGGCCAGCAATGGTGTGGCCCCCATCAGCCTGGTACATCAGTCGGTACTCCCACACTGTGGAGGAGGGGGCACACCAATGCAGGGTGGCCCCAGACTCAGTGACATGCACTGGCCCCAGCTGGGGCGGCTCCGGGGGCACATCTGGGCCAGTCACCCCAGGGCACAGGCAACCAGTATCTTTGCTCAACTCTGCACAGGCTGTCTGCAGGTGGCGGCAATGGTGGTAGTCACAAGGCTGATGGGGTGGGTGCTGGGAGCTAGGCATCTTTGGGGTATCTAGGGTAGAGAGGTCCTCATAGCTGTAATAGTCTGTCCCCAAGTTGTGCTGGGGGGTGAGAGAGGCAAGGGGGCTGCTCTCCTGAGCACGGAGCCAGGGCCAGTGGCTCTGGCCCTTCGGGGGAAGGGGTAGGGAGCCTCCCATGCTCGTCGGAGCCCCCCCTGGGCACAGGATCAGGAGGCAAGCAACTGTGAGGACTGGAGCCGATAGTCCCAGGAGGATGGTCATGGTTCCTGGAAGAGAGAGGACAGTGTGAGTGCCTGAGGTGAGATGATGCTACAGGATACTGGGGGAGGTATGATTCCGCCATCAGAGCACTCTACCCCAGTCCTGCCTCCTTACAAGATCCCAGGGAGCTATACAGTCCTTGGGAGCCAGGGCAAGGCATTGCCCCACTTCACACAAGAGGAAACTGAGGCACAGACGGGCAGGAACTCACACAAAACTGCCAGTCAGTGGTAGAGCTGGGAACAGAAACAAGGGTTCCTGACTCCCAACTCGTGACCCAGACCCCACTCCCCTCCCAAGGCTGGGGACAGAACCCAAGGGTCCTGATTCCCAACCCACGCTCCCACACACTAGACTCCACTCCCCTCCCAGGGCTGGGGACAGAACACAGGGGTCCTGATTCCCAACCCACTCTCCCACACACTAGACCCCACTCCCCTCCCAGGGCTGGGGACAGAACACAGGGGTCCTGATTCCCAACCCACGCTCCCACACACTAGACTTCACTCCCTTCCCAGGGCTGGGGACAGAACACAGGGGTCCTGATTCCCAACCCACGCTCCCACGCACTAGACTCCACTCCCTTCCCAGAGCTGGGGACAGAACACAGGGGTCCTGATGCCCAACCCACGCTCCCACGCACTAGACTCCACTCCCCTCCCAGGGCTGGGGACAGAACCCAGGGGTCCTGATGCCCAACCCACACTCCCACGCACTAGACCCCACTCCCCTCCCAGGGCTGGGGACAGAACTCAGGGGTCCTGATTCCCAACCCACACTCCCACGCACTAGACCCCACTCCCCTCCCAGGGCTGGGGACAGAACCCAGGGGTCCTGATTCCCAACCCACGCTCCCGCGCACTAGACCCCACTCCCCTCACAGAGCTGGGGACAGAACCCAGGGGTCCTGCCTCCCAGGAGTCCATTAGTCCCTATTAGGGGCTGGAACTGAAACCACAACTATCAATAGGATAATACTGTCCATGTGCTCCTTGGGGGCTCCATCCCACAGGCTCTTCTGCAGGGGAAATGAGGGGCTGGCTGTCCCCACGCAGCAACCCTCACAAGGAGACACCCCTGGGGCTTTGGGGAGCCAATGGCCTCCAGGCAGGTGTCCCAGGACTCGGGGGATGGGGGTTCCCTGCAGCTCCGGTCTCACTCACTCACCGCTGCCAGTAACTGGATGGGGACCGGCTCAGACAGGGCTCAGCGCTGGGGCTCGGGGGTCTCCTCTCCGGGGCGCTGGCAGAGCAGGGCTGGCACCGCTCGACTTTGCTCTCGCGTCTCGTCTGCTTCGCTCCAGCAGCTGCAGCAAGTTTTATCCCGTCGGGGAGCTGAGCTCATCCCCCGCCCCTAGCCTAGCTGGGGCCGCCGGGGGGCGGAGCGGCCTGGGGGCTCCTGAATGGGGTGGGGGGGTGAGCTGCAGGTGGCCGTAAGGAAAATAAAACTCTGCCTTATAAGGACATTTTGGTCCCTCCCGGATGATCCCCGCCCGGAGGCCGCAGAGATGAGGCATGGAGCTCGGCCCTCCTGCCTCTGCCAGCCCAGCCCAGCTCTGCCCTCCCGTCGGAGTCACGGGCACTGTCAGGGCTGGCCCCGGGCGGGATGGACAACGGGAAGCTGCCAGGCCACAGGTATCTGTTCCAGACAGACTCTTCCTGCCCTGGCTCAGCCCTGACAGTCAGGAGCCAGACAGACCCCAGGGACGAAGCCAGGGCAAAGCATGGAGACGGCTGGTAGCCAGGACCCCTGCATTCTAGCCTTGGCTCTGGTAGGGGAGTGGGGGCTAATGCTTAGAGAAGACAGCCTGGAAGTCATGACCTGGGTGCTGTCCCCAGTAGTGGGAGGGAAGAGCGGATTAGTGAGCTAGAGCTTGGAGCCAGGACTCCTGGGTTCTATCCCTGACTCTGGTGCAGACTAATGGGTTAGAGCAGCGAGAAGGGGGTGGGCCGTAGGATAGGTTTTATTCTCTGCCACTGACTCACTCTGTCTCAAGGACTGAGGGACAAGCATCCAGAGAGGCTCCATTCATTCCTGTTTCTAAAGCAGACACCAGCCAAGGTATATGACAAGAGGCTGGTGCAGCCAGCCACCCCTTACAGACAGTGCTGACCTCATCAACATGTGTGAGCTCAGGAGAAGGGTAGAAAGTGACAGTCTGTTCCCTGGATCTCAGCCCCTAACTGCACTGTGCACAGTAGCCCTGGTGGGAGCCAGGGCCGGCTCCAGGCCATAGCGCGCCAAGCACGTGCTTGGGGCAGCATGCCGCAAGGGGCGCTCTGCCGTTGCTGGGAGGGCGGCAGGTGGCTCCGGTGGACCTGCCGCAGGCGTGGCTGCTGACGGTCCGCTGGTCCTGCAGCTCCGGTGGACCTCCCGCAGACACGCCTGCGGCAGCTCCACCAGAGCTGCAGGACCTGCGAGTGGCAGAGCACCCCCCGTGGCGTGCCGCCGTGCTTGGGGCGGCGAAATTGCTAGAGCCGGCCCTGGTGGGAGCCATGGGTGACTCATGTGGAGCAAAGGGAACAGGAGCCGCTGGGGTGGACGGGGAGGCTCTGCTCAGACAGACACACATGGTGCATCACTGCTAGGACAGAGCTGCCAAAGGCAGCTTCTCAGCTCCTGGGGAAAACCTGGATCTTGCTCAGAGCCATGGCTGCTCTAGGAGAGGCCTGGCTTGTAGCACAGCTGGGGGCTTCCCCACTGGTTCTCAGGGGAATACAGCCTAAGAGGCGGGTTATTAGTGTCTGAAATGCCATGGATGGTGTGACAAAGTGGGACTGTTCTTAATGTTTCCTCTGAATACTGTGCGGGTGCCTCAGTTTCCCCTATGCATTTCTTAAGTCTCCGGTGTGAATAAATGGCAGACACTCTGTATCCTGGCAACAAATGGCTGGGGTCTTTCCCCCTGCAAGGGAATAGCTAAAGTCAACAAAGAGATCAGGTAACCTCCTGGCCTGGGAAAGAGACAAAGGCCAGAAAGAAGGGGCTGGAGGGGAATTTTCAGTTGGGAGCCAGCTGGGGATGGGAAGTACGTACAGATGCGGTTGTCTGGCTCGCTGGGCCCCAGAATGGACCTGGCTTAGGTGTCCCATTCTCTGTACCTACAAGCTCTGTTTTAGATCATGTTCCTGTCACCTAATAAACATCTGTTTTACCGGCTGGCTGAGTCACATCTGACTGCGAAGTGGGGGTGCAGGACCCTCTGGCTTCCCCAGAACCCCACCTGGGCAAACTCGCTGTGGGAAGCGCACAGAGGGGCATATGCTGAATGCTCCAAGGTCAGACCCAGGAAGGTGAAGCAGTGTGAGCTTCTTTCCCTGAAGACAGTCTGCTCCAAGGGAGAGGAGGCTCCCCAAAGTCCTGACTACCTTTGTGGGGAGCAGTTCCAGAGCATTGCCCAGGGACTCCGTGATAGACGGGAAGGGAGCCGTGATGCCAATGTCAGAGTCCTGGCTCCTCCCAGCCAGGGGCCTCATCTATACCTCCAACTTGCACCGGCTTAAAAGCGACAATATGCCCTGCATGGATGCTCTGAATCTAATTAAACCCAGGTTACTGCAGCTTGGCTCGGACCTAGGACTCTGCCAAGTCAGCCAGCACCAGCCAACTGTTGTTTAACACAGATTGAGTGAGATGCTGAAAACTCCAAACTGTGACAAGGTCATGAGTCAAGCTTCCCAAATCACAAGATTTAAAAAGAACACTAATTGTTGCAATGTAGGAGCCCTGTACACCTCACCCTAGAGGCAGTTGTATCTCAGCACTAGGCAAAGGAGTCTTGCATAAACAACCCCCTTGGGCCATGCTAGAGGCAGCTGTCTCTCCATGCTGTGCAAGGGATCCGGATCCCTCTATAAACACCCCTCTTGCTCCACTCCAGAGACTGCTGCATCTCAGTGCTGAGAGAAGCAAATTTTGCACCTAACGGAATTCATTAACTGAGGTCTCTCCGGAACTTTGTGTTCACCTGCTGGGGCCTGGGAGAAGCATCATTAGAACTGTCTGGTGAGTTTTAATGTAAAATCATAGAATCATAGAATCTCAGGGTTGGAAGGGACCTCAGGAGGTCATCTAGTCCAACCCCCTGCTCAAAGCAGGACCAATTCCCAACTAAATCATCCCAACCAGGGCTTTGTCAAGCCTGACCTTAAAAACCTCTAAGGAAGAAGATTCCACCACCTCCCTAGGTAATCTATTCCAGTGCTTCACCACTCTCTGAGTGAAAAAGTTTTTCCTAATATCCAACCTAAACCTCCCCACGGCAACTTGAGATCATTACTCCTTGTTCTGTCATCAGTTACCACTGAGAACAGTCTAGATCCATCCTCTTTGGAACCCCTGTTCAGGTAGTTGAAAGCAGCTATCAAATCCCCCCTCATTCTTCTCTTCTGCAGACTAAACAATCCCAGTTCCCTCAGCCTTTCCTCATAAGTCATGTGCTCCAGCCCCCTAATCATTTTTGTTGCCCTCCACTGGACTCTTTCCAATTTTTCCACATCCTTCTTGTAGTGCAGGCCCAAAACTGGACACAGTACTCCAGATGAGGCCTCACCAATGTCGAATAGAGGGGAATGATCACATCCCTCGATCTGCTTGCAATGCCCCTGCTTATACAGCCCAAAATGCCGTTAGCCTTCTTGGCAACAAGGGCACACTGTTGACTCATATCCAGCTTCTCATCCACAGTAACCCCTAGGTCCTTTTCTGCAGAACTGCTTCCTAGCCATTTGGTCCCTAGTCTGTAACAGTGAATGGGATTCTTCCATCCTAAGTGCAGGATTCTGCACTTGTCCTTGTTGAACCTCATCAGGTTTCTTTTGGCCCAGTCCTCTAATTTGTCTAGGTCCCTCTGTATCCTATCCCTACCCTCCAGCATATCTACCACTCCTCCAAGTTTAGTGTCATCTGCAAACTTGCTGAGAGTGCAGTCCACACCATCCTCTAGATCATTAATGAAGATATTGCACAAAACCAGCCCCAGGACCGAGCCTTGGGGCACTCCAGGCTGCTTTGGTTTTTACATTGGTTAGAGTAATTAGTTACTTGGTTTAAGCTGACACAGCAGGTCCTGATCCTGTACCAGGACCCCACTGTGCTGGTCAGGGATTACTCATTGCTGAAGATGTTTGTAAAAGTCTGTGTCCAGCCCCAACTGACTGTGCAAAACAAGGAGAGCTTCCCAGCAGCCCGCCCACCGTTTGGGAAGCTCTTAAAGGCATAGGCCCTAATACCACAACCACTGTGATAGGTGCTGTATGAAACTAGCAAGGGGGAGGGCGGCACACAGACAAGAGGTACAAACAAAAAGGCACTTGTTTAAAACACATGCTGGTGTTGTTAGTGGTGGGTTGCTGCTGTGCGGCCCACTGGTGTTTCTGAGCAAGGCTTAGGCCCTGGGTGGTGTCCTGGTATAACCGTGTGTGTGGTGGGGGAGGGGTTGGGTTACACTACTATAATTATACCACTACAAGCCCTCCTATGGATGTGACTAGCCCAATCTAACCATCCCTAGCTCTAAACCAGCACATCTCAAGAGTGCTTTATGGGAAACTGAGGCACAGAGAGGGCCGCCAACTTGCCCAAGGGAACTGTGGCCAAGGTGGGAGTAGAAACCAGGTCTCCCAAGTGCCAGTGCAGTGCTCAGCTCTAACCTTGCCTGGACAGGGATGAGCACCTGTGCCATGGTATACCTGCCCCATGGTAGAGGGCAGCACCATTCAATAACATTAGCAGAGTCAAAACTGAACTTCATGGGTGCAGAGATAAGGTCTATGTTTCCAACCAACCTGAACCAGAGGGACTGCAAGTGCTGAGATACAAAAACCTCTGTGGTGGGGCAGGAGAGCAGTTCATAGACAGAGCCTTCACTCACACTGCACCCCCAGGACATCCTTGGATTCCTCCCTTCCCCCTATAAGCTGCCTGGTTGTCACCTTTTCATGCCCCTCCATTACAGGACTCTGCAAGCCGCCCCCCCCCCCCCAACCCAACATCCATGCCAGGAGCTGTGTGCCCACACACTGCCCCCTGCCATTTCCCCCCCATGCCAGGAGCTCTATGTGCCCACCCAAGGATAGGCCAGAGTTGGGCACTTAATCCTAGCAAAGATTTGGAAGTGGAGAGAAACCTTCCTGTGTCAGGGCTCAAGCTGATCTCAGAGGATGTGACTTAACCTGTGGGGAGGTTACTCTACCTGTGCTACTGGGGGGGTTCTTGCACCTTCCTCAGCAGCAGGTGAGGCTGGCAGCCAGTGGCTAGGTGGGCACTGGGGACAGAGCCAGCCTGCTCCTTCCCCTAGGTCCAGGGGCGGTTCCAGGCACCAGCACTCCAAGCGCGTGCCTAGGGCGGCAAGCCACAGGGGGCGCCCTGCTGGCTCCTGCGAAGGTGGCAGTCCGGAAGCCTATGGGGGCTTGCCTGCGGCAGGTCCACCGGTCCCATGGATTCAGTGGCAATTCGGTGGTGGGTACACTGAAGCCACGGGACTGGGGACCTCCTGCAGGCAAGCCGCCAAAGACAGCCTGCCTGCTGTGCTTGGGGCGGCAAAAAAGCTAGAGCCGTCCCTGCTGTTAACGGGCTGAGCTGGCTGCACCAAGGCGTGTTATTCTGCACAGACTCACCGAGAGCAGCCAGTGGGGCCATTGGGACTGGGCAGTCCCATCGATGACTCAGCTGGATGGGGAAATATTCCCAGAAGGGCCTCACAGGCTTAGCAGCCCACATTGCATTTACAAAGGGGCCTTACGCCCCCACCAACTAATTGAAAGGGCTTCAGGCTTCTACATCACACAAGGCCTAGAGGGGTGAATGCCCCACAGCAGGACAAGGACTGTGCCTCCCACTCCCTCCACAACTGGCCAACCAGTAACACCCATGCCTGGGCCAGCCCCAGGCTGGGCCAGCCCAGCCCAGAGACAGTCTGGGGGCTTTGGCTGGGCAGGGAAGTTCTTGCCATCAAAGTGACAGACTGGAGCAGCAAAGGACAAGGATGAGGGAGAACACAGGGTGCAAGGGGCAGCCCTGGCCACAGCAGCCTTCAGCAAGGCTTGAACTGGGCTGGGCTGATGGCACCAGGCCATGTTCAACTTGAATGCAGGGCAGTGAGGGCTCCTCTACAGTCTTTTTGGAGATGGTCTACCTCCAGGGCAGGGACCCAGAGCTCTTCTTGCCCCCCTGCCACTCCATGCTCCTCCAGCTCTGCCACCTGCAACCCAACTCTCTGCAGGGGCAGAAACTTCCCCATGAAGCTATTCCTTGAAGCTTCCAGCCCCAAAGGGGGTAGGTGAGGGGCACAGGGAGAGCAGATACCTGCCCTGGTGCGTGGGGCTACTTACCTAGGCTGGCAGGCAGAGCAGTCTCAGGCGAGGCTTACAGAAGGGCAGCCAGAAGCTCACAGCTGGTCAAGAGATAGGAAGTGGAGTAGGAACCTACTGCCTGAATTGCCCCCAACGTATAGCTAGGCTTGGTGGAAATGGGGGTGCAGCTTGAGCTGCCTTGAGGAGCTGCAGGTGGCTGTGCCCCCATGGGTGGCAAGCCCCTGCCCCCTCCCACCCAAGCCCTGCAAACAGGGCACAGATAAGTGCAGCTCCCATGCTGGGAAAGCACCATTGCACTCCCCCCTCCCCACCTCCTTAGCTTCCAGCCCAAGCCCTGTGAGGCTGGAGTAAAACAAAGGGGAGTTCCTGTACAGTCAGCACCCCTGCACCACTCCTTACAGCACCCTCTGCTGGAAGAGGCAGTCTGGCAGCTACAATGTTCTTCTTCCACCACCCCAGCACGAGGGCAAAGGCTGCAGGGAGTTTGTGGGTGGCTGGATACATGGACTGGGCTCAGAAGCCTGGCCCTGAACCATGTATCACTCATTGCAGCTACCAAGTGCCCACAGGGGTGGGTGACAAGTGAAGGCTGCTCCTGGCAGGAGCAGACACACCTCCCCTGCCAGGCTTACAGGCCTCTCTGGAATCCAGCTCCCACCTCGCCCCCATTACTGAGCCCTCTGGAATGCAGACATCACACAAGCCAGGCGAGAGAGCTCACGCTGGCTTCCTGGCTGCAGTGAGGTCAGTTCAGGAGGCTGGGGAAAATGCCCTGCCCATCCAGCTTCGGTGAGGCCTGGCCCAGGTTCCAGCACAGCAGACAGGAAGGGGTGCATCTGTGGAGATAGAATGGGGGAGCTGGGGGACCCCCATTCTGCTGCCATGGATGCCCTGCTTGGGAGCAGGGATGCCAGGGAGACACCAGCCAGCTCATCCCGCAGGGAGGGATCCCTCTTTGGTTGAGGGGGTAGGAGACAGAGCACAACTCATCTCAGCCCTTCACCACAGAGATTTAGTCCCTCCTCTCCGGGGAGAGGTCCTCAGCCTTGCTGTGGCCTAGAGCCCCAACATCTGCGCTTGCCCACACCCCACCCCCAGGCCAGCAGCCTGGCTCTGTTAGCAGGTGGTTTATTAAAATTACAGCAGTTCCAAGTGAGGGGCTGGGGGGGGCTGGAATGTAAACATGAGCTGGGAGCCTCGAAAACAAGGTCAGTGGTTTTTTGTTGGTTTTTTTTGGGGGGTGGGGTGGGGTGGAAGAGGCCATGGTGCCCTCAGGAGCTGGAGCAGATGTGTCTCTGACGGATCTCAGCCCCTGGGATGGGCTCAGCCCCCTCTCCCGGCTGTGGTACTGTTAGGAGTGTCCCTGCAGGGGGCAGGAAGCTGGCATCTGTGAACAGGGAGGACTCATCCACTGACTCGAACTCAGTCTCTGCAGAAGGAGAGGGTGAGAGACAGTTAGTCACTACAGAAGAGCAACAAGATTGGCGGGGCTATGGGGGAGAGCAGAGTGATAGAGACTCTGTGGGTGGGGCTCTCATAAGCTCCAGCAGGAGGAAGCTGCAGGGGTCCTGCAGACACACCCCTTCCTTCAGGGGCCAGACCCCCAAGGGGCACACAGACAGCCCACAGGAGACAAAGCCCATCCCCCATACAGGCAAGGGGCAGGGGACAGCCCACTGCCCTAAACAAAGCTGTTCCCAGCTGCACACCTCACCCTCAGCCCTACTGCATAGTGCAGTTCTAGGTTCCTGCTTGGGTACAGAGGGGCTCTGGGTGCCCTGATGGATGCTGGAGCCTTCAATCATAGCTTGGTGGGTAAGGAGTAGAAGCTAAAGGGGTTGTGGGGGAGGGGCTGAGAGTCAGGATACCTGGGTTCTATCCCCTGCTCTGGTGCACAGGGGTTGGGTTATGAGGAGCCTAGAGCCCCTTGGGGGAGGAGCTGGGAAACTGTGTTACCCACCTTCACTCAGATCCAGCTCCTTAGCCTGGGCTGTGTCCCCTATGGGGCCAATTGTCTCCAGAACCTCACCTGGTAGCTGTGGGGGAGAAGCTGCAGGGGAAGGGAAAAAAAAAACAAACAAAAAAGCAACAGGTCAGAGGCAGGGCCAGGTCCTGGAGTCCTGCCCCCTTGCATGGCAACTAGGATGAAGCACCAAGACAGGTCAGGTCACAGGGCATTGTCCCTTCCTCCACTCCTAGCGTAGCCAACAGGCCACGCTGGCCAAGGCTCAGTTCCCTCCCTGGTGGGCTCATGGGGTCCCACAGTAATGACTGGGCCTTCAAATGTACACTCACTGGAAAAGTAAATATAAACTGTCCCCCTAATCGGTAGCAGTAACCAGGCATGGGAAAGAGGCACTAGCAATAAGACTCAATGAGTCTCAGAGAGACCTACTGATGTGATTCAAGATCAACATGAAAATCATGACTGAAACCAAAGTGTGGGAACAAGAATTAACCAATCCAAATTGGTGTGGCAGAAATTAGGACTAATGAGTAAACAAAACATAAGGGGATGGGCTGGGCCACCCCCCACTGCCTTTCAGGGTCCTCAGGAAGAGACTTTAGGGGGAAAACGGGTGGAGACGGACGCTGGCTAAGACAGAAGAGCAGGAAGGAGGGAGCTTCACCATCATGGCTGCCACCCCCATTGTTTGCTGGGACCCCCAGATCCATTGCTGGGCCTTTGACCTCCTGATCCTGAGGCACACCCTTATCAGCCTGGGCCAGACAGAGGGATCTAGACAACATCACCACCTCAGCTGGCTTTGACAGAATCCCAACCCCTACCCCTTCACAGGTCCTTTTCCTCCCTTTGCTCTCCTATCCCTCTCCTTTTGCCTTAGTTGGCCAAGACTGCATATTCTGCAACACTGCTGTAAGCCTGTGACTAGCGAGGCAGCTACAAGCACTGCCGCGAACAGCCCAACCCTGGTACAAGTTTCAGGCGTGGGTAGCTGTGTCTGTTTACCAGCAGTAGATGCAGGTGAGGAGCAGCACCAGAGGCAGAAGCTGCATTTGCTGTCCCTTTATTTCCCCATTGGTTTTTCTTCTAAGAAACAGGATTGGACTTTAAACAGCAACAGCAGCAGCTCCAGCCTCTCTCAACTAATGTTCTCTCTGTTCCCGGAGGACAGTTACTGCCACCTATCATTGGTGCGAAGATTGAGAAGGTGGGGTGGGGTGGGGTGGTGGTGGTTTCTAAACTTCTCTCCAGTTGGAGAGGGAGAACAAGGGGATGTTGTTACAATGAAAGCCCGACTTAACCCTTCACATTCTAAATCCTCTCTCTTGCTCTGTATGGTTAACGAACCGTTCCCAGGGGACTGTAATGGTGTTTGGGGCTAAGCAGGCTGTACTCCAGCCCCCAACTCTTGGTTAACACTATTCAGTGGTGAGCAGCGATAGGGCCACGTTAACACCTTCGCCTCTTTGGGTCCATCTAAATTAATACAACAGCCCTGCCTCCCTGTCCTAGCCCCCCCTCAGTGGGAAGGGAACAGTCCAGCCTCAGGTTCCTGCCCGGCCCCCTGACCCAGCTGGAAGGGAATCGTCAGTACCTGATCCCTGGGGAACCCTCTCCTGGTCATTCTTGCCCAGCCCCATGGCCTCAGGCTGCAGTGTTGTCAGCTCCTCTTGGTCTTCTGCTTCAGGACAGAGAGCATCAGGGAAGGGGTGGGGCCAAGACTGGACCTGGTCAGCACCACCCCTCCCAGGTGAGAGTAATAAGACCCCCACCACCACCACCCAGCAACAGACAAATGGGAATCCCCCACCCCACCCCCACACACCAAAGGGAGAGTGTCCCCGCCGCCCAAACCTGCTGTACCTGGCCTGGGGGTAGCCATGCGCTGTCGTGCCTCCTCCCGCCGTTGCTGCAGGCTGGCCCCGTCCCTTGTGTTCACCTGGGGGAGCGGAGGTGGGAGAAGAGACCAGACAGTGGGGGGGAACCCGGCAATACCCAGTCTCCATTAATGCCACCCCCACCCCACCAGGGCCCCATGCCCCCTACTGCCTAGTTGGGCATAGTGCCTGGGGGGAGTTGAGGCAGGAGGCTATCGCCTCACCCTGCTGCACAGACCCGCCACTACTTGCCCTCTTATTCACATGGGATACATCCTCTGCTCCACACTACACCTTCCCTTCCTGCTCCACAGCCTGCCTCCCACCCCCCACTTTCCTCACACTCAATGCCCCACCCCATCCCTCTGCTCCCCTAGCCATGGAGCCCCATAGAGCCACCCTCTCACCTGTACCAAGAGGGGCTCCCGGGGCCACATGCTGCCCCAGATCCACTGCAGGTAGCTGAGGAGGACAATGACGCTGAGGAAGGTAAAGTTACTGGCCACACCCAGGATGGCCGAGGTCACTGGGAAATTATAGAGCAGGTACCTGGGGCAAGAGAGGTGGAGCCTAAGCATTAGGATGCTGCAGCCTGAATCCAGTCTTTCCCCTCCCAGACACACCCCCTCCCCCCCACAGCCCATGGGCCCTGCCCCTAACCCACAGGCCCCCCTCCCCGGCATTATCCATTGGGGTCAGATTACAGGGAGCAGCTTTGTGGGGCTCCCCTCCCCCCCAACCAATCCTCACCGCAGGCCTGTGAAGTGGGCATGGATCCGCAGCTGTGCCCCATAGATCTGGATCCGCTTGGTCTGGATTTCTATCACAGCTCCAACAGTTGGGACATACTGGAAGGGACACACACGACAGGCAGGGCACAGCTGCAGGTGGGGCCATCGCAAGATCCCCAACCCTGACAGCAGGGCATGCACCTGCCTCAAGCCCTGGTGCCCAACTGAGACAGCCAGGGCATGTGACCCTCCCCACCAACCTAGACAGAGCTGTAGTCACTCACACCCCCAGCCACCAAACTTGGACAGTCGAGCATATGCCTGCTCCCTGTTCTCCCTGAGCCCAACCCAAGCAATGGGGCACATGTGCCCCCACCATGCTCCCAACCCACACAGGAAGGGGAGCCATTACTGGCAGGGAAAAAGGGAGGGTCTCTGCGCCAGACACTCAGGGGCACTCCTGACAATCAGTTCCTGTGCTGGGGGTTGGGGAGCAGAGGCTCTGGCCAGCCCAGGCACAGCAATCTAGACAGCAAATGCAGAAGAGGCCTTCCCCTCACCGAGTCCTCCCTGTAGTCCGAGTACAGCTCCACCTCAACCATCTGCTTCTGCTCAGCAAAGCCCAAGAAGAAGAGCCCAGCAAAGACCAGGGTATCCAGGGTCTGGAGCAGGCCTGAGCGGTAATGCAGCATGGTCTGGGGGGAGAAGAGTCAGTGTTAGCATTGAACCCAGCCCCCCAACATCTCCCACCAGCTCCCCGGGGCCATTAGGGGCACTGCCAACAGGGAGCTGCTTCTTGCCCAAGGATCTCCCAGGGTTTCTAAGAGGAGTCCAGAGCTTCAGCCCTACTTCAGAGAGAGGAAGGGAATTGCCAAGAGTGTGCAGGGGCAGTTGCCAAGCACAGAATAGAACCCCAGTGTCCTGGCTCCAGCCCTCCCTGCCTAATTCACGAGACCCCCATTCCCTCCTAGAGTTGGGGATAGAACCCAGGAGTCCTGACTGCCAGCTCCCTTTGCTCTACTAACCCAGGTGTCACTGTAGCCCCTGGCTAAGGGTGGAATAGCTACCATAGGGAGCCCTGCCTCAGCCTCCCTGGAGCCTCTACCTGAGGCAGCAAGGCTAGGAATGTAGGTGTGTGCGGTGCTGAAACGGTGGAATGGATGGCTCAAGGAGGGCGCTGGGATGGGCCCCAGACTCACCGATCTGGTTGTAGAGGAGACAATGCGTCCACCCTTGGTGTAGCAGGACATCACCACCATGAACATGCCCAGCTCCTGGTTCACAGGCGACTCAGGCAGCTCCAGTTCCAGGGAGATGCGGTAAGGTTGCCCATACATCAGCACCTACAGGACAGCAGGAGGCATCAAAGAGAGGGGGTGCTGCTTGCCCCTCCTGAACCACCCTAGAGGCCCCACAGCCTCCCAAGACCCTACAGCTGGGGGAAAGCGCATCAGAGATGGAGTAGGGAGCCTGGCCCAAAACCCTTCCAGAGCCCCCTGCTTCAGGGAAAGAGCATCAGAGATGGAGCGGAGAGATTACTAACTGTAGTCTGTAAACTACCATTTAAATCAGCTTCTGTATCAAATGACTGGAGGATAGCTAATGTGATACCAATTTTTAAGAGAGGGCTCCAGATGTGATCCTGGCAATTACAGGCCACCTGACGTCAGTACCAGGTGAACTGGTTGAAATGATAGTAAAGAACAAAATTGACAGACACATAGAACGTAATTTGTTGGGGAAGAGTCAACATGGTTTTTGTGAAGGAAAATCATACCTCACCAATCTAATAGAATTCTTTGGGGTGGGGGGTCAACAAGTATGTGGACAAGGAGGATCCACTGGATATAGTGTACTTCGTGTGACATTCTATACCTTGGGGGAGAATCCTGGTAATCCCCACATTCCTCATTCATATATAATTGTGATATTCCATATAGATCAGGGTAGGCAACCTATGGCATGTGTGCCGAAGGCGGCATGTGAGCTGATTTTCAGTGGCACTCACATTGTCCAGGTCCTGGCTGCCGGTCCAGGAGGCTCTGCATTTTAATTAAATTTTAAACGAAGCTTCTTAAACATTTTAAAAACCTTATTTACTTTACATACAACAATAGGTTAGTTATATATTATAGACTTATAGAAAGAGACTTTCTAAAAATGTATTACTGGCACGTGAAACCTTAAATTAGAGTGAATAAATGAAGACTCGGCACATCACTTTTGAAAGGTTGCCGACCCCTGATATAGAACATGCCTTATAGGTATCAGGATAAAGGTTATGATCTGCTGAAAGTCACTGTTCTATCTAAACATGTATATCATTAGTGCACATGAAATTATGAGATTGTGTTTTATGGTTGGTTGTCAGTAAAACATGGGGGAAAATTGGGGGAAAATCGGCCAGAGACAACAGCAAGGAAAGTAACCAACACCCAGACAGGTGTCAAACAACAGTCAACAGCCATTGTCCAGCAAGGGAGCTACAATGCAATGACTCACCCGCATAAGGTCACACCAGGGGAATTGCTCAACCTTGCCTGGGGATTCAGCAATGCTCACCAGAGGTGCCTGAACTTGTGTTCTCCAAGTACATCACGGACTAAGGGTATAGAACAGAACACAGTGGCCACATGCTGGGCCTTTCTCCTGCCCCCACCTATGCTGCAAGCAACAAGGGCACTCAAAAGTCTTCAGTCTTCTAATAGGAGACTGGCCCAAAGTTTAAAGGACAAACCTGTATATTATGAACTGCAACATCCAGTGGGGTGAGAAAAACTGCTTAGTCTAGATGTTACCCAATCTACTAGGGTTGAGAGTTTAGACTGCCTGCTTATATTTTATTTTGGTAACTAATTCTGACTTTTTGACTATCACTTAAAATTTATCTTTTGTAGTCAATAAACTCGTTTTACTATTTCTCTTTACCAGTGAGTTTACATGAAGTGTTTGGTAAATCTGCTCAGGTTTGCAAAGGCTGATGTGTATCCACTTTCCATTGATGAAGTGGTGAACCAAGTAATAAACCTGCACTGCTTATCTTTGAGCAGTGCAAGATGGTATATTCCTGAAGTGCAAGGCTGGGAGGATTTGGCTGGTGCCTTTCTCTGTGATTCATGAGTGGCTCTGGGAGCATTCATGCAATCTAGGTGGGTGTGGGGCTCCACATCCAGTCGAGCTGAGTGAGAACAGTGCCTGGAGGGGTTTGCTGCTTGTCACTAGCAAGGTATTGTGAGAGACAACCCAGGCTGGAGAGTTAAGGGGACACAGCAATCCCACAGTCCCAGGCTGTACCCTGGGGATCCCGCTGCACTTTTCAGAAAGCCTTTGACAAGGTCCCTCACCAAAAGGCTCTTAAGCAAAGTAACCAGTCATGGGATAAGAGGGAAGGTCCTCTCATGGATTGGTAACTGGTTAAAAAATAGGAAAGGAAGGATAGGAATAAATGGTCAGTTTTCAGAATGGAGAGAGGTAAATAGTGCTATCCACCAGGGGTCTGTACTGGGTTCAGTCTTATTCAACATATTCATAAATGATCGGGAAAAAGGGGTAAACAGAGAGGTGGCAAAATTTTGAGTAGTTTTGTATCATCTGCAGACAGTTAAATCCTAGGAAGACCGAAGAGCTAGGCAACAAAATGGCAGATGAAATTAAGTGTTGATAAATGCAAAGTAATGCACACTGGAAAACATAACTCCAACTACACCTACAAAATTATGAGGCCAAAATTAGCTGTTAGCACTCAAGAAAAAGATCTTGGAGTCACTGTGGATAGTTCTCTGAAAACATCCACTCAATGTGCAGTGGCAGTCAAAAAAGTGAACAGAATGTTGGGAACCATTAAGAAAGGGATAGATAATAAGGCAGAAAAACAGCATATTGCCTGAGTCTATATAAATCCATGGTACGCACATATCTTGAATACTGCATGCAGAAATGGTCAGTCACCCCATCTCAAGAGAGAAATATTGGAACTGGAAAAGTTTCAGAAAAGGGCAACAAAAATTATTAGGGGTATGGAATGGCTGTCGTATGAGGAGAGATTAATAACGATGGGACTTTTCAGCTTGTAAAAGAGACGGCTAAGGGGGGGGAAATATGACTGAGGTCTATAAAATCAAGACTGATGTGGAGAAAGTAAATAAGGAAGTGTTATTTACTCCTTCTCATAACACAAGAACTAGGGGTCACCAAATGAAATTAGTAGGCAGCAAGTTTAAAACAAACAAAAGGAAATATTTTTTCACACAATGCAATGTCAGTCTGTGGAACTCTTTGCCATAGGATGTTGTGAAGGCCAAGACTATAACAGGGTTAAAAAAAGAACTAGATAAGTTCATGGAGGGGGTCCATCAATGGCTATTAGCCAGGAAAGGCAGGGATGGTGTCCCTAACCTCTGTTTGCCAGAAGATGGGAATGGGCAACAGGGGATGGATCACTTGATGATTACCTGTTCTGTTCATTCCCTCTGGGGCACCTGGCATTGGCCACTGTTGGAAGACAAGATACTGGGCTAGATGGACCTTTGGTCTGACTCAGTATGGCCGTTCTCATGTAACCCTCCCAGAGCCTCCGCTGCAGGGAAAGTGCATCAGAAATAGAGCAGGAAGCCTGCTCCCTAACCTCACCACTGCAAGAAAAGCTGTCACCCCCCCCCCACACTGCTGCCAGCTGGCCCCAGATAAAAGCATCCCACCCTTGGGTGCCCAGGGGGCCAGAATCCCAATGAGTTGAGAGCCTGTGATCTGCTTCACGCCCACTGGCACTTACCCTGTCCCGGTTGTTTTTGACCAGTGAGATGTTGGCAATGGGGAAGGAACAGAGATCAGGGCCTGGCGAGCCACAATCTGTCCTGTGAGACACAAGGCAGTGGGTCATGTTCAGGGGCCACCAGCCCTCCCAGCCCTCTTCAACCCAGGAGTTCAGACCCTTACTTTTGAGAACAGGTCTCAGCTCAGAGGCACCCACAACCCCAAAAAGTGTGTGTGGGCTCGGGAGGTGCCTAAGAGAGCCTAGTCTCAGGAGATCTGGCCCAAAGCAATGCTCAGGTGATGCACAGAATCCTATAACACAAGTTAGAAGGGACCACAAGGGTCATCTTATCTAACTCCTTGCCAAGATACAGCATTTATTGGTTCTAACGTATCCAAGACAGCTGGCTTTCCAGCCTCCTTTTGAAAACTGCCAGCGAAGGAGCTTCTACAACCTTCCTAAGCAGTCTGTCCCATCCCAGGAAGCATCCTGGGGGTGCCCCACTCACCTGAAGGTGTAGTGCACAGGGCTGACATAGCTGACAGTGGGCATGTAGGAGTAGTAAAAGCTGCCATAGAGAAAGACAGCGATCCAGAGCAGCAGCAACAGCACGCAGAGCAGGATAGCTGTCTGCAGCACTGTGCGCCGCACCCGCAGCAGCAGCAGTGCAGTCACCTCCTGGGCCCATTGCAGGAAAGGCACCGTACTACTCATCATGGCACAGGGGCCCTGGGAGGCCAAGCACTGGTGTCTGGGGGGGAGCCGAGCCCCCAGCTCCTGTATTGAGGAAGGGGGAATGGAGTGGCAGTGCCTGCTCAAGTGCTTGCGAAATGGCTCAGGCTGTTGGAGAGTTCTCTTGGCTGAACTGGAAAGGGCCCAGGCTCAATGGTTCCTTTACAGGGCAAAGGCTCTGGCTTAGGGCAGGCTGGCTGGCCCGTCTGTGCCACTTGGCCTCTCTAGCCATGGAAAAGGGCACCACGGGAGTCACTGGCACCAGGACATGGTGAGCAGGGCCATGCCAACAGGCTTGGCGCAAGCCTGTCCTCGGATTGGTCACACACTAGAGTCTTGCCTCAGGGGCTAAAGACTGGAGCCAATCTGAGGAAGAAAGGACACAAAAAACAGGGTTAGCATGGAAACCACATGGGTGAGTCTAGACAAGGATTGCATGACTAGGAGCCAGGACTCCTGGGTTCTGTGCCAGCCTGGGGGAAAGGGATGTGTTAGGAGTCTGGTTGCTTGGGCCTATTAGTAGCTTGGAAAGGGGGAGGGGAACAGGACTAGTTTGGGTACTAGTCTCAGCTAGACAGGAGGGCTTGGGAGTGGAGCTGGGAGTTCAGACTCCCAGTTTTACCTGTGAAAAGTGCTATCCAAGAACTCAGGGGAGGTCTCGTGGTTAGAGTAAGGGGCACTTACAGCCTGGATTCCCCAGCTCTGGGAGGGCGCTAGGAGCCAGGACTCCTGGGTTCTATCCCAGTCCTGGGGGGGGGGGTGTCTAATGGTTAGAGGGGAAGGGGAAGCTAGGACTCCCCGGTTCTGTCCCAGCCCGGTGCAGGGTGGCTCCGCGGTCAGGGCAGGAATCACGGAGCCCCAAGTTCTAGGACTGGGCGGGATGCACCAGGAGCCGCTCCCAGGGTCTCGGCACGTCTCTTGCTGACCAGTCCAGCTCCGTCCCGGATCAGCTGCTCCTGCTCCGCCTCTTCCGGCAGTGAGCGGGAGCCGGCAAAGATGACGCGACGGCGCGGGGGCGGGACCTGGAAAAACTCCTCCCACTGCAGGCACCGTCCGTCACATTATTAAGGACGCGCCTCTCCCTGTTTCCATGGTGACAAGATCCCCGAGCGAGCCCGAACAGACCCTTCTCCCGTGACACCCTGCCGCTCGTCCCCAGCCCCCCCCGCCACCACCGAGACCCCTCCCACTCCAGGGACAGCCCCTCTCAGAGGGATCCCCCAGCCCAGTGCCCTGTCCCCGTCCCCCCAGAGCAGCCCCCAGGGTCCTGCCTCTTCCCGCCCCCCTGAGAGACAACAAGACCAGACCCCCCCCCCCCCCGGACTGATGGGCTCCCAGCCAACTGTGCCGCCAGCCCGGACAGAGACCCCCTCTCACGTCCATGCCATGTCCTCCGCAGCAAGATCCGCCCTGGGAGCCTGACCCCCCTTCTCCACCGCATATACTCTTCCCCCCAGGGACCCTTCAACTTTGGGGCCCTCCCTCAGAGAGACCCCCTCCTCAGGGCCTCCCCCAGACAATGCTCTAAAGTATGGGGAAGCAGGGGAGAGAGCAGCAGGACTTGTTCTGGGGCCCAGCTGCACAGAGCTGGGCCAGTCCTAGATGCCCACTTGCCACCCCAGGTACATGGCAGGGAGCTGGGAGTCAGGACCCCTGGGTTCCGCTCCCAGTTCTGGGGGAATGGAGGTGAGAACTGGGAGGCTGGGAGCCAGGACTCCTGGGTTCTATGCCTGTCCCTGCAGAGACTTGCTGGGCTGCTCCAGATGTGTCTGTTCCCCTCTCAGTGCCTCAATTTCCCTCTCTCTAGACTGGGGCTATCCCTGGGCTCTCAGGTGTGAAACCAGCCAGTCCCCAGCAGGGCTGAACGGCGCTGCTTGTCCCCCACCCTCTCACACTCCAGGCACTGGCCCAGCCTCAGGCGCCCTGGGGAGGGGCTCAGAACCAGGCAGGGTAGCAGCACCCATGCCCCGCGTGGCCCCTGATGTCAGATTTCCAAATGAGTACGGTGCGGAGACAGCATCCTCACTGCAGCTACTGCGGGCCTGTACCACCAGCAACTGTGCAGGGGTGTCCGGGGCCCAGCCCCTTGCCTTTGCCCCCTCCTGGGGCACTCTGCCTCCCCAGCACCCACTCCCTTTCTCCTGCCTTGCCAGCGGCTGTGCACCAGGGGGCTCTGGGGCCTGGGCAAGGAGCCAGAGCTCAGCCAGGCTCCACTGGCCGCGCGCTCCTCCCCCCGGAACGGGTATGGTCCGCTCCCAGCATCGAGCGGCTCGGAGCATCCTCAAGGTACCACGGGCGCATTGAATTAGCCGCATCCCGGAGGAGGCACAGGGAGCGGAGCCGTCTGCAGGACGCCCGGGGCACCTGGGCACACAGGGGAGCCCATCCCAGAGTCTCTCCAGCTCTGGCAGCGATCGTTGGAGGTCAGTGTCCAGGGGTTCCCTGACTGGCCCCTGGGGCGTGCCTGGGTGCTCAGAGGGGCAGCCAGCCTGCGTGGCGGGGGGGGGGGGAGGGAGGGGGCAGCTGGTATCGTCTCTGTATAGTCAGAGCCCATGTGGGGCTGGATGGTGGATGAGGTCCCAGCCATGCCACTGCTCCGGGAAAGGAGGGAAGGAGGCATCGGAGATCGCGTCCCCCATCTGCACCCAAAGCATATTGCAGAGAGAGGGCAGGATTGAAAAGATGCTGCATTTAGGGGTTCAGGCAGATGCACTGTGGGGTGCAGTTGGGGAGTGGGCTGCTGGCGCTGCTAGAAGCAGAGCAGAGCAAGCAGCAGCCCCTTTGTCTGCACACAGGGCTGGGCTAGTCATCCTGTATCCGTGCCCAGCACTGTGCCAGGGGACACGGTTGCTGCTCCAGCAACAGCAGTGAGGGGCTGGAGGCTGCGACTCAGCTGGGTAAAAGGGGCTCAGCAAGGGACAAAGGGGCTGAAAGGTGGGCTAGAGCTGGGAGGGGGCACTCAGCTCCTGCCTCCCAGCCTTGTGCTCAGGCCAGTCTGGGATTTTGGGGCCCAGGGGTCTTAACCCCACCCGGAGACAATCCTGCAGGGCAGCACAGGGCCAACTGTGCCAGAGCCTGGGGATAGAAGGAGGATGGGGATCTCAGGGATGGTTGCCTCAGCTCCCCTCTCCCTGGGACTGAGCCCTGGGCAGGCAGCTGCCAGCACTGAGTGACCATAGGGGCAGGACAGTCCATTCTGCATCTACTGCCTCCCACAATCTCAAGAGGAGCAGTTAATGTACTTGGAACGATGCTCCTAGCCATAAAGCACTCCTGGCCATCGGATAGTACCTTGCTACCCATAGGCAATGACTCTCCCCCAACTTCTCCAAGGCAGGAGTAGCCATACTGGAGCAAATTGGGGCTGTCATTTGGGAGCAACCCTCTGCCACACCCTCCCCCAAGGGATTGGGCTCCAACTAGGGGTGCTGGGACTGTCAGGACACCCTCTAACCATGGGCCAGGTGGTCCTGGGCAGCCAAGATTGGCGATACAGGTACCCCAGGCAGCTGGGAGTTCTGGGTTATAGGGGGAAGCACTGGACAGCCAGGGTCAGGGATATAAAGCCCAGTCCAGGAGAGGGTGGGGCAGACGGGGAAGCTGGTGGGAAGCTGAGCCCAGTCAGGATTGGAGCCCCCTCCAACAGCCATCTGGGGACAGTGCTGAGGGGCTAAGAGTGACCCAAAGAAGCTGAGGGCAGGGGTAGTTGTCCAGGGCTCTGTGCTCATCCCAGTGGTCGAGGCTCCAGGATACAGGCCCCCAAGCGCCCCACGACCCTTGTCCATGCTGAGCCCAATCTGTGCTCTCCCTCTACAGGATCCCCATGAAGGGCGAAACCCCCGTCAACAGTACCATGAGCATCGGGCAGGCCCGCAAGATGGTGGAGCAGCTCAAGATTGAGGCCAGCATGTGCCGGATAAAGGTGGGGACTGGGGTGACATCTTGACCATTACTGTGGCAGAAAAGGGCCCCACCCACTCACCCACCTCCAGAGCTGGAGCAGCGTGGAGTTCCCCCCAAAGCCAGTGCTCCTGCCCCACTCCCTGCAGCATCCCCTGTGGGGAGGAAAGAGCTGGAGTAGCCAGGAACTCCCCGCCACAGCCAGTGCTCCTCCCCCATTCTCTGCAGTGCCCCGTTAGGAGAGGCCAAGGCTGGAGTAGCTAGGAGCTCCCTCTGCTCCTCGCAGCACCTTCCTCTGGGTCCACCCTGCAGAGTTCTCACCCTTCCCCTCCCTGCAGGTATCCAAGGCAGCAGCTGATCTGATGACATACTGTGATGCCCACGCCTGCGAAGACCCACTCATCACCCCAGTGCCCACCTCTGAGAACCCGTTCCGCGAGAAGAAGTTCTTCTGTGCCCTGCTCTGAGCCCTGCCTGCCCCACCCCTCAGCTACAGCCACCGTGTAATCCCCACTCTTAGCCTCTCCCCCGACCCTGCCTGGGTGATTGGGCACAACTTCCCAGGTAGGGCCTGACCCACCACCAAACTCTCAGGCCCTCCTAGAACCAACTTTGGAGCTGGGTGTTTGGCTGGGACCACTCCCCCAACCCACACAAACTTCCACAGACAGGGCACTTGCCCAGAGCACAAGTCCCCGAAGCCCCTCCCCTTCAGGGGGAACCCGCCCCACCCCTACTCCACACACATCAAAGCAGGAGGGGGTTTCACACCTCGCCCCAGCAGGAGTCACACCAAGACCTGCTCCCATCTCGAGCCCTGGGGCAGCTGAAGCTGCAGGTCCATCCCCAGCAGCATCACAGACCCCGAATCACCCCAATTCCATTAGGAGGGAGGGTGTTAGCTCCCAGCCTGCTGCTCCTGGGTGCCAAAGGGGGAAAGAGGCCCTCTCCTTCCCTCAGGGCTGGAGGGGCAGCGCCCAGATTGCAGGGCTCAGCCGCCCCACACAACGTAAACGGAGACTTTGAGAATAAAGTAACAGAAGGCACAGAGCCTGGGGTGGCATCAGTGTTATAGCGGCACCAGAAGCAGTCCTGGAGGTGAGGCTGACATTAGGGGGCCTGGATTGGGGGATGGGGTGGGCATGGGCAGTGCCATCAGCAGAGGCTGGCAGGAGGTGGATAGGAACACTGGCTAGGGCTTGTTTGTGGGGTGGGCAGGGGGCACTTTTGGGACTAGAGGCCTAGCTTGAGCAAAGAGTGAGGGCCAGCGCAGTGCCAGGGGCTTTGCTGACAGTGAGGCCCCGCCCAGTCTGTATGGGGACTGGGCAGCCTCCAGCAATGGGGCCCGGTGGTGGGAACAATGCCCAGGATATAGTCCCCAGAACCAGTCACCATCCCAGTGGAGATTGGCTCAGGGACCCCAGGAGGGAAGGGAGCAGCCCAGACACTCCCTACTCCCCTGCCCAATTCCCAGCCCTGGGGAAAGCTCAGTGGCTTCCTACACACACAATAATCCACCCCACCCCACCCCACCCCAAAAATAGCACCTGGCACCCCTCCCCTCCCCGCCAGTCCCTGTCCCAGTGCTGGGGCACACATGGCCCCCTCACCTGAGAGGGCCAAACAGCACTCACCCCAGTCCTCTCGTGCTCCGCCACTGACACATCACTGGGCTCACAGTGAAACTAAATAATGGCTCTTTACAGCTATTTCTATACAGTGAAAAAGCAACTACGAGACTGCCCACAGCAGGGGGCAAAACAGGGAGATCCAGGCATGGGGGAGAGAAGACAGGGGTGCCCAGAGGGAAAGCGCAGGTGATCTTTGTCCCCATGGGGGGCAGGAGTGACAGGTGGAGCAGGAGCTGGATTCGGGCTGGGGCTCCCAACGCGGAGCGAGCACAGTCCGCCTAGCACAGTCCTGGAGTGAGGGGGAGGGGAGCTGCACAGTCCGGCCTCCAGCATGGGGGAGCAGAGTGTGGCATTCAGCCTGTAAACCACAGGCCGGAGTTCCCCAGCATGGGCAGCACTGGCGGGTGAAGGGGGCAGAGTGAAGTTACAATTCCCTCTCTCCCAGGAGCGGTGGTGTTCCCCAAAGCGCCAGGGGGTGCAGGGCAGAGCAAGAGGCACATGGTCCCTGTGATTCTTTGCTGAGGGTCTGGGTGTCAGGGGTTGTCCTGGGGCAGAGCCCCTGCAACTGACAGACGGCCAGGGAGGCTCAGAAAATCTTGATGATGGAGTCGCGGAACTTCCTGACACCGACCCACTTCACTGAGAGAGGAGAAAGGGGGGGTGAGAACTAGGAACTCTCAGACCTCCCTCACACACAGCAGATTCCCCCTCCTCTCTCCCTACCCCACATGCAAGGCCGATTTCCTCCACCCCCCAAACAGAACCCAAGTGACAGCCTGGGTGGAGGGGGAGGCCCCAGAAACCTTGATGAAGGATTTGTGGAACTTCCCGACAGACTCACTTCACCGTAGGAGGACGGAGGCAGATCCCACGCCCCATGGCATCCCCAAACCAGGGAACCACACAGCACCCTAAAGGGGGTGCCCAGCATGCCCATCCCCAGGCCCTGATGCTGGGGCTGTGACCCAGGCCAGCAGGCTACTCAGTAGGGCTGTGGACATACCTGGCACCTCGAGGTAGCGCTCGATGAAGTGGACACAGCTCTGGGCTTGCGGAGGCAAGTCGGCAAAGCTGCGGGCCTGCTCTGCTGCACTGCCAGCCTGGCAGCGTCTCGTAGCCCACCGACATCTTGTTCAGCAGCTCCTGGCTCGCTACGGGGAGCAGAGAAGCTTACTGGCTGCTGCAGGGCCCAAGGGAGCCCCTATCCCCCACAACCCCAGGATGGTTCATCCCCTACTAGCCAAGGAGCCCCTATCCCCCTCCCAGGAAGCCCCTTCCCCACATCTCATTCCCATGGCAGTCTTGCCCGCACGCCGCATGCCACTCCCCACCACCGCGACAGCTCTGTCCCCTGCACTCCCTGGAGGGATGCCTGTCCCAACCCAGGGATGGCTCAGTCCCTCCCCTCTCAGGAGCTTCTCCTGCCCCCAAGCTCAGGGGATACAAGGCCTGAGGCCCAGAGGTCACTGCCCTCTCATTGTGGGAAAGGCAGAAGAAAGGACAAAACCTCCCCTTCACAGGGTAACCCCGCCACTGGCTCACCTGGGAAGTAGGCGATGGGTTTCCCCTCCAACCGGTATTCCACGCCCACCTTAATCTCCGGGAAGGTGTCCGGAATATCCAGCTTGATGAGCACCAGGCTGCAGGGAGAGCAGGGGGTAGGTTATACTGGCGGGGGTGGGGGGGACCAGAGAGTGTGGGAGGCAGTGACTGACAGTAGGGGAGTGCATGAAATGAGAAAGGTTAGAGAGACTGTAGGAAGGGAATGTCATAGTATCTTTCCCAATTCTGAACCTTAGCGTCCAAAATATGAGTACTAGCATGAATTCCCCTAAGCTTAATTACCTGCTTAGATCTGATAAGCTGCCACCAATCAGGAATTCGAGTGCCTGATACACTCTGGTCCCCCAAAAACCTTCCCTGGGGACCCCCAAGACCCAGACCCCCCGGATCTTAACACAAGGAAAGTAAACCCCTTTCCTCACCGTTGCCTTTGTCAGCCTTCCCCTCCCTGGGTTACCCTGGAAGATTACTGTGATTCAAACTCTGAATCACAACACAGAGAAATTAGGTCTCCTGGAGAGAGAGAGATAGATTCATGCTCCGTGAATCTAAAACAAAGCGATTCCACCCTTCCCCTCCCTTCTCCTTCCCTGTTAAGTACAGACTCAATTCCCTTGAGCCTCAACAAGGGGAAAAAAATCAGACAGGTCTTAAAAGCAAAACTTCTAATAAAAAGAAAAAAAAGTAAAAGGTCTATCTCTGCAATTTAGATGGTAAAAAGTTACAGGGTCTGTCAGCTTAAGAAATTGGAGAAACAGCCTCCTCCAATAGGAATACAATTTAAAATACTTCCAGCCAAATACACATTTGAAAATAAAGGAAAACAAATAAAAAGACTATACCGCCTTTCTACCTTTATACTTACAAAATTGGAATAGAAGATTAGAGAGCCTGTAGGTAAGCGTGGTCACTCTCAGAGCCCAGAGAGAACAAAGCAAAACCCAAAAAACACAGACAAAGGCTTCCCTCCACCGAGATTTGAAAATATTTTGTCTCCTCATTGGTCCTCTGGTCAGGTGTTGCAGGTCACTATTTGTTAACCCTTTACAGGTGAAAGAGACATTAACCCTTAGCTATCTGTTTATGACAGGGAGGGACAATGAGCGGCAAGGATTGGAGAGTGAGGGGTGTGTGAGTGAGGCTGTGGGTAATGGGGGAGGAGATGGCAGGGTGAGTGTAGAGGGGGTTACTGAGGCTATGAGGTGGGGGCAGTGATTGCAGCCCTTACGCGCTGAATCCGTTGATCATATGGGTGTATCTCACCAGCATCAACTCTAGTCACCCGCAGCAGCGTTTTCGGCCTGTGGTGACGCCAAATTCTTGACCCCGTGACTGCAGCAGTTCCCCAATCTCCTGTGGGGCCAGAGGGGAAGGGACAGGCCGTTACTCCTGGGACCCTAGGGCTCCCAGGGCGCCAGAATCTTCCCTGCTCCCTGGGATGGGGGACCGAGGGTCCTCCCTATCCCTTGAGGGGAAAAGCCTATGAATCCCACTTCCCTCTCTCTGCGACTGCCCATAAGCATCAGGGAACATGTCCCCCAACTTCATAACTGGCCATTCAGATCCACCCTCTACACTCACATTGTTCTGCTCGGTGGGGAAGGTTCCAACACCCACTCGGGTGGTGTAGGCCTTCACCACGCCATACACCTTCCCGATGTGGCAAGGTGGGACGCCAGGCCTGTGCAGACGCCTCCCACTGTGCAGTTCGAGGATGTCATGAATGGATATGTCCCTGGGGAGAGATGAGAGGCCAGAGTGAGCTAAGCAGGGGGTGGCAGCAAATGGGGCCTTGAGATATGGGACTCAGGTTCCCCTATCCCCAGCTCACACACACCTATCCCAGCCCCAGACTCCAGTTGTGATGAGGACTCTCTTCCCAGCCTGCACTGCGGTGATCAGAACGTGTCTCTTTGGCTCCCACTGCTTTTGCTGTGCAGAGCCCCGGGGAGCAGGGAGGGGTGCAAAACGTGGGAATTTTGGTGCTATTTTTATTAACAATGTGTGTGACTCAGTTTCCCTACTCACTTTGTGTTGCTCCCTGCTGGGGGTGAGGGTTAATTTCTCCTCTGAGGAGACTGAGAAGGGATGGCTGGTGCCACACAACCATATTGGTTCCAGCCCAGATAACTTATCCAGAGCTGAGTGCAGTCAGCCCAGATGAAGGGAGGGCCCTGCAGAGACAATGGAAACCCCAAGCAAAGCACGACAGCGAACACAGCAGGGCTGGAGTTAGGGACAAAGGAGCAGCAGTGGTGAGGAGAGAGGGCGATCTTGGCAGCCCCAGGCAGAGCACACACAGGGTAAAACAGACATGGGCTCCAGGAGGCCACAAAGAAAGTGGGGCAGTTGCTTCTGCCAATACTGGCTCAGATCTAAGTCCTGCTTTCACCGCTAGCCCAGGTCTTGAAGCCTTGCAGCTGCCATGGGAAAAGCTAAGCCCAGGGCCTGGCATTCCCTAGAGACTGCACAGAGACAGGGGGGCCTCACCTGCCATACACCGGGCACGAGGGCAGAGCGCCGCACTTACCGAAGTCGATATCCAGCAGCGCAGCATTGGCTCCTTCCACCAGGATCTTCTTGGGGGGCCAGTGCAGGGTCTGGTGCATGAATTAGACACCATCCTTCACCAGAGGCCGGATCCTTTCAGCACAGACCTGGGGAGAGATGCTGGGATGCTACCACTCATCTCTGGGGCTACTCGGGGACACTGGGTGCTCTCAGCCAGCTAAGGGATCAGAGTGTATTTCCAGGGGAAGGAAGGGCGGTTCCTGGGAGGTTGGTTCATATCCAGGTAGGGGACCCTGGAGACAAGAAGAAATTGTGAGTGGTTCTCAAGGAGGTAGGGATCCCCAGAGGGGAAGGTGGTGTTTCTGGGGGGCAGGCTGGTTGTCAGCCAGGTGGGGGACTCCTGGGGGGAAGGGTTATTCCTAGGGCAGAGGGGAGGGTGGTTCACAGCTGGGGGGCATCACTGGGGCCCTCACCCACCTTCAGCTGTTGCAGCTCGGCCTCTGTGTTGATGGTGAGAGCCGGGTACATGGCCTTGTACTGCTGGGCTAGCACCCTGAACCTGAGAGATAGAGATGGGGACCAGTCATCCCACAAGGGCACCCCTAAACGCTACTGCACTACCTGGAGTCACAAACGCCCAAGCTCTGCACTGTCACATGGGGTGTGATGTGTGAACAGATTCCCAGGGCAGAGGCAGGGCATCCTGAGAAGGCCCCAGGGCTGGGAGGCATGAATGGATCCCCGGGGGGGCTCTGGGCATCTATGTGAAAGGATTCCTCCCACCGTTCCTTCTCCCTCAACTCACTTCTTGGAGAACTCATGGAAGTCGGCCAGCAGGTCACAGATGCGCAGGCCGGTGTGGGAAGCCTTGCAGGCATAGACAGTGCCAATGCCCTTCTTGGTGATGCCCAGGCTGCCAGGGAAGCAGGGTCAAAGCTGGGTAGTGGTGGGAGCTCCTCCTATCCACCAGGTTGCAGCCAGATTGGATGCTCCCCACATTGGCCCAGGCTGCAGGGAGAGAAGCTACCCTGACACCAGAGGATGGGAATCCCACAGAAACAGCTTCCCCTCCCCCCAACCTCAACCTAGCCTCTGCCATTGGTGACCCAGGGGAACCCCTAACAAAATGCCCCGCTCCAGAGGACCCAGCCATAATCCTCCCCTGGCCCAGGCCCAGGCCCAGCTCCATCCCTCCTGCCCCTCCCAAATGGGGACCCAGCTGTTAAGCCCCTCACTTCTTGCCATCCTGCTGCTGCCGCTGCTGCTCCTGGATCCCATCCACAGCCTGGTGGAAATCGAACACTGTGGCAAGACAAAATGGGAGATGAGGTGAGATGGAAGGGACACTCCTCTGCTACCACTGCCCCCACCAGCCCCCTCCCCATCTGCTGACACAGCCTGCTCAACCCCCCCCCCCTTCCGCTGTTCAGCTGCCTCGTCATCCCCTCCCAATGAGCCCAGTGCCCCTGGGTCTTGATAGGAGACATTCCAATGGTAGAAGAGGTCCCAGATGATGCAGATAGTGCCCCCTGCTGGCTGCTCTGGACTTACCAATGTGAGCTCTATCTGAGATCACCGTGCGGGACTCCCAGCCCTCCAGACCTGCGGGGAAGGAAAACACATTACTGTGGGAAGGTCAGCCAGGATCACCCCTGGGCCTCCCTCCTTGGGATCCCAGGCCTAGCCTATCCTACATGCCAGGCCTGAGCCTCCCATCCCCATGCATAGGGCCGGTGACAGCCCTGCTATAAAGAGTGGGAACTGGGATTTATTTACTGTGCCTTTATGTAACTGGGGGAAAGAACAGAACCCAGGAGTCCTGACTCCCACCCCTGCTCTAACTCACTAGACCCCAATGCCCTCCCAGAGTTGGGCAGCTAACCCAAGAGTACTGCCCCTCCCCACTCCCTACCTCACCGCAACCACTAGACCCTCTCTCTGAGGAAGGGAGCAGCAGGGTGGCTGGGGTTGGTCACTTACCAGGCCCTTTCTCAGCTTCTTCAAAGAGTCCTGGAAGATGGATGACCACTCAGTTTCCTGGAAAGACACCCAGCAGCAGGGTCACAGGCTGGAGTGCAAGGGGTTGAATGAGGGGCAAAGAGCCTAGCAGAGATATGGAGTGCAGAGGTGGTATTGCAAGTTAAGACTCTGCCGACTATTGGAGGTGGAGGGGTGTTGGAGATCAGGATGAGGATGCAGAGGGGTACTGGGAAATAGGGTATTTGCAAGTGGGGGATGTCACTCAAGGATGAGGAGGTGGCATGGCAATTCAGGCCCGCACAGGACAATGGAGAAGATGAGGTGTAGAAAGTAGGTGGAGGTGCAGGGAGATCTTCCAGGGATGAGGGCTGTGGCATGGCAGTTTGGGCCCCTGCTGGGTGCCAGGTGGGGAATATGGGGTATATTGGGTAGAGGGAGGGCTCTCACTGATCAAGGTGGTGGCACTGGGGTTGGGGAGACAGGAGAATACTGGAGTACATGGGGAGGTGTTGGGGGCAGGGCTGCAGTGGGATTAGGGTGTATGGAGATCACTCACCGAGGAAGGAGGTGGGGTGTCAGGGCAGAGATGCAGAGGTATATTGGTGCGCACAGGGATCACTCACTGAGGAAGAAGGTGGGGTGTCAGAGCGGGGATGCAGGGGGATATTGGGATACATGGGGGGTCACTCACTGAGGAAGAAGGTGGGGTGTCAGAGAGGGGATGCAGGGGGATATTGGGATACATGGGGGGTCACTCACTGAGGAAGAAGGTGGGGTGTCAGAGAGGGGATGCAGGGGGATATTGGGATACATGGGGGGTCACTCACTGAGGAAGAAGGTGGGGTGTCAGAGAGGGGATGCAGGGGGCTTTTGGGGTGCATGAGGGTCACTCACCCAGGAAGGAGGTGGGGTGTCGGGGCGGGGATCCAGGGGGATATTGGGATGCACGGGGGGGTGTCACTCACCCAGGAAGGAGGTGGCATGGCGGTTCAAGACCCCGCTGGGCAGCAGATGGAAATTGTACTCGACCAGCCCCACCACCACGGTGTGGCCCGCGTTGTTCCCCCCCCGTGGGGACAGGCCGGTCAGGAGGGCGGCGCGTTGGGGTCTCAGGAGCTACCCCCACCCTAAGCCCGCCCTGGTGGTGAGACCCTCCCCACGCGCGTTCACCCGGTACCGCAGAGCACCCCCCTGCTCTCACCTGGCACCTGCACACCAGGTCGGCGTCCATGGCCAGGAGATCCACCACCTTCCCCTTCCCCTCGTCCCCTCACTGTGCCCCTAGCACCACAGTCACCCGGTTCGGAGCCCGACCCCGCGTTTTCTGCCCCAGCCACGTGCAACCTCTAGCCTGCCAGACACAGGGGAGCGTGGCGGCGCCCACGCCAGCTTCAGCGCCCTGAGCCAACATGGCGGCGCCCAGGGTTGTATCAATTGTTGAGCAACATGACGCGGCACGGACGATGGGTGCGCGCGCACACGTATTCCTACCCTGCAAGCTGCACTTCAAGCATCCTCCATTCCAGGACTCAAGATGGCGGTTCCTTTGGTAGCTTCCAATCCAGAATCCAAGGTGGCGACGTCTTAGGTAGCTTCTATTACACGATCTAAAATGGCGGCCGCTCGGGCAGTTTCCGTTGCGGCAACCAAAAGATCGCAGCGTTCAGAACATGTTCTGTTCCAGAAACTAAGATGGCAGCATCCCGCATCAGTGCCTGGCCGCGAATAATACGATGGTCTTCAGCCAGCTTCTGTTCCACACACTAAAATGGCTGTACGGAGGGACGCTTTAATCCCATGTTGTGGCAGCACCAGAGGCTCCAGTGGAAGGACTGGAGGCACTGCAGCCCTCAGACTAATCCTCTCTGTCTGCCATAGCTCAGACTCTAACTAGACAGAACCATGCAGTCCCGGCCACATGTTACACAATCCCAGTCCTACATAACCCTCTCTCTGAACCTGCTCCCCAAGCCACTGGTATCTGACCACATGGGCATACATGATGCTGACCCAGCAGGGATTGAATCAGGGCCTCCACGGTTTAAAGCATAAACTGATACTGCTTGAGTTAAAGAGGCAGGCTCCGCAGCTGGGCCTGTAACAGACTCACAGGCTGTGGAGGTTGGGGACATGTAACACACCAACCAGTCAAAATACCAGTGACTCCAGCACCAACACTCACCCACCTCTCCCAGCTCTGGAATTCACTCTCCAAGAAGGCCTCTGTTCTCCTTCTGATCCCATGAGCTCATGGCAGGGCTCCTGCACACCCAGTGGCTTTGGTTCTAGTAACCAGGAAGATGACTCCTCGACCTCAAGGGAAAGGAGTGTTAGTGGTGATGGTAGAGGCATTATTTCCTTGCTTCCAATACCACAATAGGAAACAAGATGAGGACACTCACACTGCTCTAGACCAATGTGATGGCACCTGTGTTTTGACCATCCTACAGTCAACATGGCTGCACCCAGGGGAGGTAGATGATGCGGTGGGAGTCACACATTCAGAGACAAGTTGGATGTCAGGAATCATGTCCATTTATTATCTGTGAGAACAAGGAGTGACTGGAAAGTCTCCAAGTGTCATGGGGCAAAACTGCCACCCAGTACACAATGGTGTTCCTAATGTCCTCATGAAGGCAGCGTTTCCAGCAGGCAACAAGCCAGGATGTTCTTGAGCAGCTTGGGTCCCACTCTCTGATATGGGGCCCAAGCATGTCTCGGAAGCAGAAGGCTGTGGTTGCGGTTCTCTCTGGGGTGATCCCATAGCTACTTTGACTCAAAGCTCTTCTGGAAGAGAGGGCTGAGAGTAAGTGAAGGACAGAATCAAGCACCTGGTGGGGCTCCTTCCAGAAGTCTCTTCACCACCACCACCCCTGCCCTTCTCATCATCATCCCACCACAGCCTGTGTCTGTAGCAGATGGGACATGGCTCCCTGACCCACCCTCATGGAACCATGCACCCCACAGACTGCAACCTCACCAGGAATGGACGCTCTGCCAATGCAACAGGGAGCCTGGGATCTCATTGCGTTGTGGTACCTGGGAGTGCCCTGGGAGAGGGAACCCCAGCATGGGGCACCCACTCCTGCTCTCACTCATTCCCTGGAGCTGTTGGGGGTGTTAGCACTCATCTGGTGCTGCACAGAAACTGTTAGCCCAGGTCCCCCTCCCCTGACACACCAGCATTTGGTTCAGCTCCTCCACAGTCGCTTTATCCTCCAGAATCCTGGGCAAAGGGGAAAGGAGCTTCCATTACTGATGTGAACCCTGACCCCCACATCGCTAAGGCTAGATGGATAATGCACTGTTGAGATGGGGAAGATAGATGAGGCTGGTGTCCAGCCCACTGCCCGACCCTGTCATCCACAACTACTGCCCTTGCTCTCCATGTCTTGTATCCTTCCTTCACCCACAGGCCCATCCCCAAATCTGCCACCCTTGCATCTCCATAGCCCTCACTCACCCACCAACCCTACACCCATCATCTTTCCTTGTCCATCCCCACACCCTCTCCCCAGCAGCCACCCACGCCTGTACTACCTTATGCAGTATCCAGCACCCTCTGGCCACCCCTCCAAGAATTAGTAACAATATAAACTCTACGCAGCCCAGGGGAAGCTACCTCAGATACAGGGATTCGGGGAATTAATGGGTCTGAGGCTGGGACAATTTGGGGTGGGGGTATTGCCCACTTCAGAGGCGGCCCCTCTCCGACGCTAGGAGCAGACCCCACACGCGTCTCCCAGAGAAGGATCCCACGACGGGAAGTGGGACCCGCGGGGGATACCGGTTGCTCCGTCTCCAGCCCCCGCAGAGGATCCCAGGCAGGGCAGGGGTTGCCCTCTCTCCAGCACGCCGGGGAAGAGGGGTCCGTCCCAGGCGGCGTCCCCCGGCTCATTACCTCTCCAACGCCCCATTGATCCGCCGCACGTTGGCTGTGATGGCCGCAGTGGCTCTGCTCAGCCGGCCAAGCGCATCGTCCAGCATCTGGGCATCACTCCGCGTCCGGCCCGGCCCGGGAAGCAGCAGCCCAGAGCTCCGGCTGCGCCGAGCGCCACCCGGGAGCGGAGCAGCCGCTGCCGGCTCCATGTCCAGACAGGGAGCGCGGGCAGCGTAGCCTCACGTATCTGGAAACGCCCACGTGGGGGTGTGGAGAGCAGCCCACGGTCCTTCCGGCCCTCGGGCCAGGCCACCCCCAAAACCGCTGGAGCGAAGGAGGTGCCGAGCCCCCATTCCCCGGCCCGGCCTCCGCCTGGGCCACTCCCCTCCCCGCCCCGCCCGAAGTAGGGCGCGTGCACGCTGCAGCGGTGACAGGTGTGGAGGGAAGAGAAGCCGGGAGTCACGGCGCCAATAGGGCTGATCAGACAAGCGCAAAGGGGCTTTTAGGTACTAGGAGACCCTTCCTCACATTGAGTACAAGCCCCCCGCCCTGTTAGGCTCAGATTACCCCCCACCCCTCAGCACACAGTCCTCAGGGCTAGTCCTTGAAAGTAAGGGAACCAAACCGCAGCAGGCACTCTCATAGGGCCTGCTCTTAGGGAGAAGGGGTATTTCCCTTGCACAGCTGGAGGGAAAGCCCTGGAGTCCGTATTAACAGTGCGCTGACACTGTGCCTCACCACCAAGTGCTAGGCTGCTCCATGCTAGGGCCCACCACGATCTGCATGAGTCCTAAGACTTCCATTATACAGCATGGAGCAGGCAGGGTAAGTGCAGGGGATCTGAATAAAGGAGCCTTATGAAAAGAGCAAAATTAGTCTGGTCTTTTGAGTTTTCTTTTTATTGGAGAGGGGAAGAGTCAAAGTATAGAGACACCTAGGAAGTCAGTGCAGCAACATAAGGATGTTAAGTCAAGCCAATGGTTATTTATTCTAAAAATGGAAGCTATTGCCTACATTTGCCAGAATCTGAAGGAAAGTTACAGATGTAAACAACCACACAGTTACATGTTCAATGGTAAAACCCTTTTACTGGCCACTTCAAAACGTTTTACAGTTTGTAAAAACATTTACAGCCTTCATGTTCTCTCAAGCTTTCCATCTACAGCAACTAAGACGTACAATCATGAAACACTAACAGATCTAAAACAGGCTGCATTTCCTTGTTTACCATTTAATTTTTCTTTTTTTTTTCTCTTTTTTTTAACAAAAATGTGCAGAAAAAGACATCTACTGAAGTCGCTAAGATCTCTTGGTCTTACAGACAAGGATGTGGCAGTTCTAGTCATCCCCAGAAAAACAGGTTTTATTTAAAAAGGACTATAGCTTCAAAAGTTATTCTGTTAACGATGACAGCGCCTCCTGAAGTGATTTAAGCTTTCCTGGCTCCAGTGCCGGTTATTCCATGCCCCCAACCTCAATGAAGCTGTGGAGGATCTGCACACTGGAGGCTGCCTGTGCCCCAACAATTGGAAAGCACACCCCAAGAAGGAACTTTTTAAAAACACCAAAGCATCGAACACCCTTGCCAGCACATAGCTACTGCAGGCTCCTGCTTTCTCCCCTTTACCCCTGTCCCAAGAGTATTTTTTAGTGGCCTGAAGCATCATTTAAAATACCAGTTGCTTTGTTATAAAAACGGTCATCACACAGTCACACGTTCAGATACACACATGCGGCACCGCAGCTGGAGACAGTAGAACTCTGCTTCTCACTAGTTCTTGCATTGGGAAGTGGCACAGGGCTAGGAGATCCCAGCGACCTGTTACCTGTGCTCTCTGGTGCTGGCAGAGCCACGTCTCACCATGTCCTGGTCTGGATGGAGGGTTTTAGTCTGGACTGGGATGTGACAATGACATTGGAGACAGGGCAGCTTGCAATGGTAGGCAGAGAATAAAAAAATTCAATTTTTAAAACAAATTAAAATGTTCGTATTTCAAACAGCAAATCACAGAGAAAGCAGAAGATATCTTCAAGTAGGGAAGGGAAAGGAACAGGGGGACTGGGCATAATTAGTTCCCTAGCCAAATCCAAGGCTATAGGACCAGAACCAAGAGTATTTACAATACACTTCCTAAGAGGGTATCCTGTCCTCACTGGGAAAGAAGGATGGAGGAAGAATCACAGGGCAGGAGACAAACTGATAAGAATGAAACAAAATTAAAGAGCAATGCTAAAATTTCTTAACGGGAAAATACCTCCCCCCCAACCCCACCCATCCAAGATACAAGCCAGCCACATCCACTTCTGCTATGAATGCACTCCTTACACCCTACAGAAGTAGCTGCCCCCTTTCCTCCCCTGCAAAACATAACTATTTGCCTGGGAAAGGAGTAATTTCTGAAATTATGCCCCCTCCTCCCACCCAATCTTACAGAAATTCTGAAGACTGAGGACAATCCAAATTTTATACTGAAGCATGCCCTAAGCACTGAAGGGACGTTCCTTCACATAGTGTCCTCAGGAATCCCCCTCCCCTCTTGTGGGACTAGACTTCACAGCTGAAGAGTGTATCAAAGTCAAAACCCTATTGTTTTCAGGCCATGGGGAGGGCAGGACACACACTCACCCACACACCCACCCACCCACTTCAGGCTGGTTCACTACTGCACTCAATCGCCTTCCCCAGTTTCCTATATACACGCTCTACCAGTTTATCAAAACCACAGGAGCACTTTACCAACTGTGCCCTCTTCTTACGGTATAAAATTGTTGCTATTCTCAGCACTATCTCCTCACAGGTGAAGGTTACACACTGCATGGGTTGCCTATATACACACACATTATGCTCTAATGAAGAAAAGATCCAGCAGAAACCCTGAGAAATGTTCCTTCTCTTCCACTAAAGAGGACAGACACTATACAGAGATGATTCAGCACCTGGCCAAGCCTGCTAGCCTGAGAGGGGGAGGGAGGAGAGAACAGAGTCTCACCAAGACAGTCTGCTTTGGCCAGGGAAGACGGAGAATTTAGGGACTGGCATACCAAATTCCTGTGCTTCCTTCTGCCAAAAAACAGCTCATGATTCCACTTACAAGCTTTCAGGGAAATTTAATAGCCAGGGGGGTGAAGCAAACTGCTCGGCTAAAAAGCACAGCCTTTGGCCAGGGATACGTTACATCCAGCCAGCACAGCCAGATGAGACAACAGCAGGAACGTGGAACTCTGCCAGATTTTCCAAGGTGGAAACGATCCCTTCTCCACCAGTCATTGAAGAGCACTAGACTGCAGAATCACTGTGGGCAGAGCCCACACATCACCCCAAAGCTAGATCAGCAAATGATAATCTGGAAGAAAATTAGTTTTGCAAGTAAATGATCAGTCAATAATTAATATTGCCTACCCTCCCAACCCTCCCTCTGCCCCCAGGGGATGCTGGCCCCTCTATTCTCACTCATCTGTACCTCCAGGTTCTTACATGTTCAGTTATCACTGAGCGCATCTTGCAAACCCCTGCACCTCCCTGCCCGGCTGCCAGTCCAGCTGCTCTAGAAAGTTGTTAAAGGGTATGTGGTTTTCCTGCCCAATCACAGGGTACAGGCCAGGCAGTGCTAAGTGCTGCACTCTCTGCGCAAACATTTTGATTACAAATATCTAACTAGGTTTGAAATGTTTTATAGAATAAGACAATATTCTTTTCAACAAACTTTAAAAAAAAAATTTACAGTTTTTTCCTCCTCCCACCCCTCCCCCCGCCGCCGCCGCTCTCCCCCCAACAGCCCTGTTTCCATTGGTTGTGTTTTGGGAAGTGGCAGACACCTCCGCAGATTCAGCTTCTTGGCTGAAGGGTGAAGACGGCTGGGATTTCACCGATATCCTTGGTATCCGTAGTAGTTCCTGTAGTATCGGTCTCTGTCTTGGTAGTAGTTCTGCCACTGGAAGGAAAACAGAAGCAGTCTGTATCCAGGGGCACTGTGCTGGAAAGACCATGTTCCGCCTATAACCATACAGCTATAGCTTCTACCCAGCCCCCTGTCCTCCTCCATAAATGTCCTAAGACAGCAGCTCTCAACTGTGAGCATGCTACTCTGGCTTAACCTGCTTGCTTCCACACTGCTCCTACAGGTGACCAGGCTCTTCATTGCAATGAAAACTCAGAGACCTCTTGTCATAAACAGATAGCTAAGGGTTAATGTCTCTTACACCTGGTCAGGTGTTTCAGGTTACTCCTTTCCAAAGTGACTGGAAGAAGAAGGAGCTGTCAAGCCTTGTTGCCAATATCTAAGAGAAGCACTAACAGGAACCGTGTTCAATAGGACAGGTAAAAACAACCAAACACTTTCTTAATACCACTCTTCCACATGGAAAGTTGCTGTAGTTGCTACAGGGATGCTGGGAAGATACTTCTACAGGTGGACCATGGCAACAGAAAATGGAAATGAGGTCTTCACAAGACATCTACTTTAAATGCTGAGAAGCCCCTCCTAGAATTATTACTGCCCCATGGTGTGTGGCCACTCACCTCCCGGTTGTACTGCCTGTAGTAATCTCGGTATCTGTTGTAGTCATACTCGCGTCCATAGAATCGATCATAGTCCCCTCTGTACCGGTCATAGAAGTTACGGTAACCCTGTGAAAACAGAGATGGTTACCTAAGCACACCAAACAACGTGCTCGGTAGGAAGATCTGGTCCTGTGGAAGCAGAACCCTATCCTATGGCAGCACCCCATAGCCTCCTATAATTGAGTTCTATAGTTTCTTCTACTCAAACCTCTCAAAGCATTTTATACAGAGGTGAGTGTATATCCCTGTTTTAGAGATGGGAAAACAGCAAATCAGTGGCAGCCAGGACTAGAACACCTAGGTTCAGGCATCCACCAAGATGCAGCCTGTGACAGCTGCCAATACCCTGAGCATAAGATGTGGCTTAAAAGTAAGGCATGGTGCAAAGGATCCCAAAGGCTACCAGGAAGGACTCCATCAGTACAGAAGTTACATTTTTTAAAGTCATCTTCTCATGGGAGGATGTGGGGCATAGAGGCTAAAACACTGGACTGAGACTCAGAACACCCGAGTTCCATTCCTGGCTCTACAATTGGCCTGCCAGGAGTCCTTAGGCAAGTCACTTTCCCTTCTGTGCTTCTGGCCTCCTTTGTAAAGTATTCTGAGGTCTATGGATAAGAATCGCCACACAAGAACTAGATATTATCTCCTCCTCCTCTTGGGAAGAAAATGGAGCAAGAATCCCCCCTAAAACTCCGTCTTTCCCTGTAGAGGAAAAAAATCAACAACAGCCGCAATACCCCCTGCCTGTATTTGGTATGAAGTAGTCAGAACTATTGCACTCACTCCTCTGTTTCCAGGCTGCCCCCAGTACTGCTGCTGTCCATAAGATCGATTGTCATAACCTCGGCGCTGTCCACCAACTAGAAGGGAAATAAGCAAGGTCTCAGACAAAGCTACGGATGCAGTACCTCGTAAACATCAGCAAGAGTCAAGTTGTTCCTGAGCTGCCCCATGACTTGCAATCCCCTGATGGCAGAAGGCAACAAACAGGGTGTCAGAGACTTTCTAATCACAGGTCAGCACAGTTACTTCCTACAGGTTGCATGTTTCCCTTTTGGGGAGTGAGAGCAGCAAACATTCAGTTTGAATTCTATAGGGAGAAGGCTAGACTAGGTTTAACTTTTCTGTTCAAACACCTAGAGCCAGAAGGAGAGAAATGAAACCACAGATTAAGAAACAAAACAAAAATTCTGTCAGGAGAAACTAGCAAAGATTCCTGTATAACTGACTACACCAGATTTTACACCCTCCAATAAAGTTACAGGACAGAGAAAAATCCAGCAGCAGCCCCACTTATCCCAATCTCAGTAGCTCCCAAGCAAAGTGAAAGAATGCTGTCTGGATAGGAAAAGCATAGCATGAGACAGGCAACACACCATGAACAGAAGATAAACATTAATAGAACAACATCCCACTAGGGAGAGATGTCCAGTAATTCTCTGCTGCAGTCTATAGAATGACCAGGAATAATTCATACAGATATTGACAACCTACACCAAGTAAAACATACACTGGGTGTTGTTTGTCAGGGATACTGAACAAGTTAGAATTGTTGGCAGTGGAAAGCAGAGGGAGAGAGAAACTGCAGGATGTTCCGAAAAGGTGAGAGATGGGGCAATGGGAAGAAACTCAATTCAGATAAATAAGGCAGCAGAGAAGCTGTATCTGGAGAGTTGAGACAAGCAAGAGCTTACATCATTGTGATGCTGCAGCAGAATAATGCACATTTAAGACTAGTAACAAAGTCTTGGGGTAGAAAGGACACATGCAAATTAAGAAAAGTTTCTCTCACCAGTGAAGGTTACAAAAGCTTATGGGAACAGAGCACTCTATAATACTGTTACTTCTGCCATGACAGTAAGTATTAAGGACATGGAGGGAGCCCAAGTTTCACTGAAAGGCAAATGCTTTTGAAAATCTCAGCCCTCATAGTCATCAGTTAGCACAAAACACAAGACCAATTTAGGCTCTGAATAAGGAAGTGGAAGTTAAACCATGAGGGCAACTGGGCAAGGGAGGTGCTTGAGAAAAGAACTAGAAGCTGGAGTGGTGAGAAAGTTCTGTTCTCTTGCTGAGGCTGCACTGAGTGACCCAAGTCCCTTCTTCAAAACCTAGGGAGCAGAATCCTTACAGTTTGCCTTGACATCAAGAGAATACGGCAAAAGGAGCCTTTAGATACAAAAGAGACCAGCGAGGCAGTGCTGCCCAGCCCCTACAGAGCCTCACCATATCCCTGGCCACGGTTGCGGTTTTGACGGTTGCGCTTGTTGCGATTATTGCGACGGTTTGCCCGTTTCTCAGATGGAGGGAGCAGTTTTCTGGCCTCCTCCTTGTATTTGGTGACCAGTGGCTGGGCCTCCTCCTTCACCAGCTCTTCATACATCACCTCATCTAAGTAATCACTCTTCTCCGGAAGTGAGAAGTTAGCTGCGTTAAAATGGAAACAGCAAGAGAGTTCACAAGATCAAGGCAGCTTTCAGTGGCTCAAGACTACTTCCCAGCAGAGAAGAGATTCAGGAGGTTAACAGACTTCCTATCCCATCACCCCAAAGAGGCACCTGGGCTCCTACCACTGCCCAGGACTATCTGGAACTATCTAGTTTCTCTGAATTATTTAAATATTGTTAGAGATGCTGCAGCACAATGCAACAGGCTTGGTTGAGCCTGTCTACCTTTCATTTCCAGCATCACCGATTCAGGCACATCCTCCCCCTCAACCTCCTTCCTCAGCTCCAGCCTCTTCTTCCAGTCTTCCTCATTGGGGACAATCACAACCACCTTGCGAGAGAAACCCTTGAAGGCAAGCAGCTTCCGTCGCTGGCCGGAGTTATACACATTACACTGAGGGGGGAAAAGAAACGGGTTTCAGAAATTCATCTGCCACTAACTCAGTCCAGTCTGGATTCCCTCCAATCAGAATGGGACATGAGCTGAGGAGCATGCTCAGAGTGCCCTGAAGTCAAAGTTGCTCAGGTCAGGAAGTCACTGGGATTTAGTAATAATACCTGATCAAGAATGTAGTTTCTCTTTGCCCTGGGAGCAATCTGGACCAGCTTGCTAAGGCACTGGGCAGCTTGCTGCACTAACAGGTCTCGGCTCTTGGGATCCATCTCTTCATCCTCAAGGCCCTTTGTCTGGCAAGAGAAAAAGGGACATCAATAAGAGATTCTTCAGATACACACAGTGTTCTACCAGCCCTGTGGTTACCCATCTCTAGCACAGACGCCAGTATAAAGGTGTCCAACACAAGCTATTGGTGCAGAGATAACCCAGAACACAATCCCACCAGCTTGGCCACTAGTTCTGCCCTCTGCAGCTGAAGCCTTCTTCAGCCTGGAGTCATGTACAGATTGACCTTAAAAGATGGGAAAACCCACCCCTTTCTGCTGTTATCAGGAGTCCCCTCCCCTTGCTACTCCACTAAGCAATTTTCTGCAAAGCCAGAGTTATAGCAGAACATTGGCAATGGGACATAAAGCCACTATACTTTCTAGGATTGTCCAGTCAGCCCAGCCCAGTGAAGGCTCAAAGTGATACCACTCTACCCAAGGGAAGGGCTTACCCTCATTTGGTAGAGAACAGTCTCTGTTCCCAAGATGTTGTATCGTTTCTCTTGATTTTCCTGGGTGTACTTCTGTGCCCACTGGGTCTTCCCAGACCCTGGCAGCCCAACCATCAGCAGGACCTGCAGGAAGCATCACATAGAGGTTAGAGGAGAAAGAGCTGAAATGATTAAATATCTGAGTAGAAACAGTAACAGTCAACACAATGCCTTGCAGGGAATGGCTCTTTCCATATGTACATCAAGTTTTCCTTTAAAAAACCCAGACCAATATGCCATGCAACACAGCTCCTAACTCACAGCCATGCTGACTCCTTACAAGCAATAACTAGGCCTGTCTGGAACAAACCCCGTTACCTCACACTCCTCCGTGGTTTTGGGCGGAAGAGGTGTGCGCACTCGGTCCTCAACTGGGATGGCGTGGATGAACACATATTCCTCAGGAACTGGGAAGAAGGGCTCCTCCTTCTGACCGAAGTTCAATTCAACCACACAGTTTTTGCACAGCACATGTGGCAGCAGGGCTCTGTCAGCAAGAGATTCTTTACTGATCTGGAAGGCCACTCCCAGTTCCTCTCCATTCTTGGAGAAGGACAGCTCCACCTCTTCACTCTCAAAGTTCTGTGACAACAAAGAATACAAGAATGCTGTGACCAGCAAGTTTTGAGGGGTGACCACTATTTCTCCCTTCGTTGTCCTTCCTCCAAATCCATCTCCCAGCTCCTGCACGAACAGGAGGAAAGACATTTCACATATATTTTCGATGCAAGGACAGAGGTCCCCTACCTGCCCCTTTGAGATGGCAACCACAGGCCTTAGCTAAAGCAGGGGTTCTCAACCTTTTTATTTTGGGGCCCCCCACCGCAAACATGCTATAAAAACTCCACGGCCCACAATACTGTGCCACAATAACTGGTTTTCTGTATATAAAAGCCAGGGCTGGTGTTAGGGAGTAGGAAGCAGGGCAACTGCCTGAGGCCCCATGCCACAGGGGCTCCCACAAGGCTATATTGCTTAGGCTTTGGCTTCAGCCCTGGGTGGCAGGGCTCAGGGGATGGATTTCGGTCCCATGTGCTGGGACGTCAGCTTTCTGCCCTGAGCCCCAGCAAGTCTAATGCTGGCCTTACTTGGCCCCCCAAAACCTGCTCGTGGCCCCCCCAGGGGACCCCAGACCCCTGGTTGAGAACAACTGATCTATAGCACTTACCGCAAAGCAACTAATCACATCATTCTCCCCAAAGGGCTGGCCAAATTCTTCAAACTGCCCATTTTCAGCCTTCAACCCTCGTCCATCATAGCCATAAGAAAACTCATCCTCACCTGGAAAAAAACAGTAGCTATTACACACGTGTTTTCCCAAACTGTGTCACTCCTGAGCCAAACTGCCCACTGCAGCTCTTAGAAAATCCCAGCCCAGGCTGCAGCATCAGCTCAACAGCTCTGTAACCTGCCCCAGCTCATAGCTAACATAACAGAAAAATGAGCTCGGTTACCTAGCTGGGAACGAGAGAAATCCACAGACCATCCAACCCGAAGAAGTGGGACCTCGGTACTGCCTTCCTTCACTGGGAGATTCTGTGTCACCTAGATAAATGAAAGAGAAGGAGTCATTTAGTATGTTGTGTGCAAAGCTAGAGTCAGGCCTCTGCGAGACTATAATCCTCCTCCAGGTGCTAATCACACCCGGATATAAACTGGAGGAATGCGCAGGTCACAGGTCTCTGTACCAAGGCCACAGGTAATGGGTATTTCCCCTACTTTCTCTGTAGCCTATTCAAATACAGATCTTATCTGCTTCCAGCAGACAGGCATTCATGTCAGATACCCTAACAGTCACTACATAGCAGCAGCACCAAATCACCTCAGCCATTTAGAAGTTGATTCCCCAAGACTTACACCAAACAATTATTTCTACAGTCTATTCCTTTGGTGCAGAGCCTTGTGAGAGACCTGACCAAGGTATGCTCCCCCAGCCAATCCTTGTGCGGCAGGGCTATTGTTTGGATGAGAGACTGCACTGGTAGGACTATACTCACTTGCTTCCCTTTACAAGGCTCTACAGTCTCCATCCACCCATTATCTCACAAGATCAGAGACAGTAGCAGGAGTGGAAGACAGCACTGGGAACCTGCACCACATAGAAACTTGTGTTGCAATTTTGAGTGACAGATTTTGGCAGCCTGTCTCAGAATTGGGATGGATAGATTTATGTTCTGAAACCCATGTAACAAAAGACTGCCAAATTCTGAGCCTCAACCAGCATCCTCATGATTACTCCCATCAGAGAGGAGATCTACCAACTAGAAATTCTCTCAAATGGAAGACTGAAGTGATAAGGGTAAACCTAAGGAAGAATGTATTCTATGCAAAACTGATTCCTGTCAGTGTATGGGCACACCAATACCCAAGACAGAGCAACTATCAGTGAAACAGTGGGGATTTTTTTTTCCCCAAAATAAAACAGTTGCTTTATATGGGAAATTCCACCACAAAGAGAGAGATGTTGTGACATACATTTAAATGCTGAGTTTTTGTGGGTGTAAGTGTTGTGCTCTTTTCATTTTCCCCAGGCAGGATGAAAGCAGCCTGAAAGGTGTTTAAGAAAAACTTTTATACATTACATATCTATGACTAGATTAGACAGAGGCTGCTGTGAATGAAGAGCTAGTGGAGTTAGTATCACAAAAGACTGACAGCTGAGCAATAAAGAGGTAAAGGGAGTTTTATCTAGACTGATTACAATTCTGCTCTGAGAATATCTGTATGACTGGGATGCATAATTAACACGTGGAAGAAAGGAAATCTTTGCTAAAGATTAAACCCTCCATAACCCTTCAATTAAGGACAGAAGGCTCACAAAAACAACCAAACCCCTCCCCGTCCTGCCCTCCTCTCCCCTCTGGATGCCCTTCAGCAAACTAGGGGAGCCCAGACTTGATAATCCTGTTATTTCAAAGGTAAAACACAAGCTGGAAAAAAAAAAAACCTTAAGAATTTGCAGGCCTTCTCTATATTCAAACCAGCAAAAGGGTACAATTTAAATAATTTTAATCAGAAATTTGGCTCTAACTGTCACAAAAAGTAGGTCTACATTTGCATTTTTAAACAGAGCCAAGGCCAAAGAGTGAATTCTGACAGATTGTCTCTCTCAACACTCTGGGCAGGATCTTCCCATCACCACAGCACCTTATCCAGACCTTATTTCACTCACTCACTCACTCTCTCTCTCTCTCTCACACACACACCCCCAAAATAAACCAGAAGTGAATCTTTCATGAGCTGCTCTAAATTTCAATCCATTAAATTAAATACACGACATTCCTGATTAAATTGGACTAGCTCAGACTCAACATCTCATTCAGTGTTGAAAGTGCCCGTTACTCAACAGAACACACATGCCACTCTGCAACATACAGACTCAGCACATCCATCCAGTAAGTGCCCCACCTTTGCCTCAAAGCAGACTTTCCCCTTTGTCACTCCATGGGTGCTCCTTGCCCCAGACCAAAGGGAGGGGAACTTCTCTGAGAATAGAGGTTGTCCTCCATAGCGGTCCTTGCTTGCTTTGAAGTGGAGATCAGATGTATCTGTCAGAAAGAAGAGATCAGTTTACTCTAGGTTCCTTTTTCAAATTTACTCAAAAACCATTAGACCTCTCAAGTACCAATAATAGTCTGGCTCATATCCAGATAGAAACTGACATCTTAGAAGGCAGTTTTCTATCTTTCCACTGTTCCAACGCTAGGCAGGCCAAAAGGTTGCTCTAGTGTGGTGGTTTTCAACCTTTTTTCATTTGCGGGCTCCTAAAAAATGTTGAATGGCAGTGTGGACACCTTAGCAAATCTTAGACATAGTCTTCAGACCCCCAAGAGTCCGCAGACCACAGGCTGAAAACCACTGCTCTAGTGCTACTGCATTAATGCTGCACTTATCCAGGTACTCCCATATATCACCCAAAAGATCAAAAAGAATTAGAAATGTTCCAGCTGCAGAGTTCCACTTACACAATCTCCTGTACATCCTATGGTGGCTGAAGGAGTAGAGTGGCCTCTGTTATTCTGACACACACCCCATTAGCTATGATGCTTGGTTTCTCAAATTATATACCCAATGATTAAATCTCTGAACTTTAAATTTACTATACATCAAATAACTACCACATGGCCCATACATACATGTGTCCAGGATTACAACAGTTTCATCATCTTCCTCTCTCGGTTCCTCTTCTGGTGGTGGTGGAGATTTAGACCTAGACAGGAGTGAGAGAAGAAACAAGCAATCAGAGAACATCCAGGAATTAGAACAATTTAGAATAGGGAAAAACAGAATAAAAAACAAGAACATACATTCTGCCTTATAGTCCCAAACCAAATTTTATCCTTTTCCTTGCATCCACATGCGATGTCTGTCTAACCCTAGACCTAGCTGATCAAATCTAGTTTCATTCATTGCCCGGGAAGTGACTTGGATTGCCAGTAAAATCAGGACCAAAGATTCCCTTCTCCTCACCGGCTATTGTAAGCCTCCTCTCGGAATTCATAATAAGCACGGCCATGTTCTTCTTTTTCTTCACGTTGTCTCTTAACCCCTCGCCGCTCTCCATCTGAGCCTGTCGGCTTTGATTTATCTTCATCCTCTTCGTCCGCTGTAAGGGACGGAAGAAAAAGTCAGCAAGCCTCACTGAAACTGACACAAAACCTTAAGAATGCAACACCAAAGCCCTGTAGGTCCCACCTGCCTGACACGTCCTCCTGGCAATAAGAGGACACCTATAAAGTGCTTGTGTCTCATGGACATTTGATAAAAAAAATCTGGTCATTTCATTAAACTTAAAAAACCCCAAAACTGTTAATGGGACACCATCAGCTTAACAATTACTCTTCTGCCTGACTTTCGCCTATTGTAAAGTGACAACCAAGATCACTAAAATTAAAGATTCTGCATTTCAGGTTGTTTAATTTGTGCATTTTACAGTAATTTGATTAGAGCCAGTTTTACTATTTCCCATTTTGTTCTTGTGCATCTTTCACACAGCAGCTTGGGATAATACTACATTTTAGAAACAAAATAGGATTTTATAAAAACAAAAATGCACAGATGTACTCAGGGGTACGATTAGCACCAGAAACTATTTTTAACGTTTTAAAACTGACTAGACTTGAAGTTGAATCAGTAACACAGATGTGCACTGAAGAACCAAAGTGTTCCTAGAAGCAAAACATTTTGAATTCAGTTTCTCCCTAACTTGCATACTAAAACATGGATTCAATGTTCATTAGTTAATTAGTAACATCTGTAATTTTCTGAAGAAGAAGAGAGCTGTATAAGCACTAAGTATCAGTATTAATATCCCATGTTTCACCTACAACTAGCTGAGAATATGGATATGCCCTAAAGAGTACAGGTAAAGCTCCCACCAGAGAAACAACCCTCTTTAGTCTGGTCCTGCCAGGAGAATCCATGAGAAGATTTGTATTTAAATGTATTCTACATTTTTTAATTTTGCATTTTTATATTTTTCCTACTTTGGGGCTTTAAGGTTTCCCCCCCTGCAAATATTTATGCACGTGCTTATCTTCTGAGTCCCCCTAAATCAAGGGATGGCAGGAAGGAAATGGGATGGGACAGGATGGTCCTGGTAGTACAATGAATTGTGCGCTTGAAAGATCAAGGTCTCTGTTTGTAGCCACATGCATATATTTTATAGAGAAAATGAAGCTATACTTGTAATAGTAATATAAATCTAAGCAAACTACAACCCAGGAAAAAAAATCCAACTAATTTTTTTGTTTTTTTCTGTTTTGTTTTGGTCAGATTGGCTTCCTCCTCCTCCAAACATCTTGGAAACCAAAACAAGAGAACAGAAAAGAAGGGGTGATGCAAAAGTGAGGCAACACTTTCTATCATTTATTGTTTTCATTTACTATTTTACAAATTCATACCAATTAATGACAAACAGCTAGTAATTAACCTGGAAAGTCTCTCAAATATAAAATTTTGCACTGAACTCCCCTTCCCCCACCAATCTTTTATTGTGGGAAATAATAGAGATGACTATAAATTTAGAAAAATTAGAGAGACAATGTGGGCAAGATCTTTTATTAGATCAACTTCTGTTGGTGAGACAAGCTTTTGAGCTTATATAGACCTGAAGAACTCTCCGATAAAAGATATTACTTTGCACCGTCTCTCTAATATCCTGGGACCAACACCATTACCCTGCAAACAACAATGGAAGGTTTAGCAAAATTGTTTGCTATGGACCTTTGACAATGGTTTGTTTATAGTTGGTTTCCCTCCCTCTTTCTCTATTTTTTTCTTTAGATTTCATGGGGAGATAGAAAAAAATGGTACAGTGCGTTTAGGTACCAACACTCACCACTAAAACTGGCAACAGGCTTAGTGACAAGTGCTGGTACCTGGAACTACTTTAAATTTAAAACAGATTAGCATTTTATTCCAAAACGACACCAATAAAGAGAACTGTCAAGCCATTACATCAGTGCTGACAGGGCTTTACCTTTATACCCTGTAACCCACTTCTGGAGTTTATAGCCCATGCACAAGACACAGAATTTCTGAATCAAAAGCCAATGGCAAAGAGATGTTCAGAACAAGTGCAATAGTGAATTATATACAGGGATGTTATCACTGAGCCTGGAAATCTCCTTTCATGAGGCAGGGAAGTTTGTGCCTTCCAAATTGTAAAGTTATATGGATTTCCTCTGATTCTGCATATGCACCATATATTGTACAAACGAACTTGGGATACTTAAAATATTATGCCACATGTTTACAGGCACCCATTTATCTAACAATGTCAGAAACTAGGAGCTCCCAATGCTCTGGTCTGCTCCTCCAAATACCTGCTTCAGTGATGCTGGAGGAAAATAATTGGGAAAATAGGAGTAAATAGCTTGCGGAAAGTGGATCAGGATGCGTGGGGTAACATGAGGTATCCTGTAGGACATTTAGACATATGAGGTAAGGGAACGGTTTCAGATACGCAGGATAAAGAGAAACCAGTGAAGGTAAGAGATGCCCATGAGAGATGTGGGAAGTGGCCTGGATGTGTAGGATAAAGGGAATGGATGTGCAGGGTAAGGTAATTCCATGGAAAATATGGGACAGGACCCGGATGTGCCAGGAAAGGGGGATACGAAAACCTATGGGGTTCCCCACGGGTGAGTAGGAGAGAGTAACCGGATGTACGGGGTATGACTTAAGGGGGTCCGGTCCCCGCGGTGGGGAGCAAGAATCGGCCGGAGTCACCTACGGTGATGTTCCCCCCACCCCGTCTAGGGCCTCACCGGGCTCCTCGCCCCCCTCTTTGGTCTCAGCCGCCGCCGCCTCGTCCCCGCTGGGCCCCTCCTCCTGCGGCTGCTCAGCTCCATTCATGCCGCCCCCGTCGCTCCCCTCGGGCTGGGACTGCGCCTGGGCCGCTTCTTCCTGGGGCCCGGGCTGAGGCTGGGCCTCCCCGCCCAAGGCCGGCGTAGGCTCCTCATCAGCCAACAGCGCCTCCTCGTCCTCCTCCTCCTCCTCTTCTTCTTCCTCTTCCTCCTCTTCGTCCTCGTCGTCGTCGCCCTCCCCACGCGGATGGGCTCCGACCGGGCCCCCCGCAGGCCCCGGCTCCACCCCAGAGCAGGCCCCAACAGCGCCGCCTTCCTCGGGCCCGGCCGCCAGCATCTCGGCGTCCAGGGCCTCCTGTAGCCGCTGGGCAAGCTCCACCTTCAGCCCACGGGAGTCGAGACCACGGCGACCCAGCTCAGCCCGCAGCTCAGTCACCTTCAGACGCTTCACGTCCATGGCAAGGGGGGGACAAGGCAGCGAGCGAAAGACTCCGACCGACCCAGCGCCTCGGCCGCCCGCGCCGTTACTGCGCCTGCGCCGAACCCCACGGCCGCCTCGCAACACCACAGCGCAAGCGCGCCCACCGCACAGACAGCCCACCGCGCAAGCGCGGGCAGCCAGTCCCATCAAAGCGCAAGCGCAGCCGCCAAGCGTCGCTACGGCTGCTCACTGCGCAAGCGCGGGCTCGAGGCCGCCCACGCTGTCGCGCAAGCGCAGCGTCCAACGAGCCCCTCGGCTCACCAATATGCAGGCGGGGCTCCCCAACGGCCGCCGAAATCCGGCATGGCGCACGCGCGTTCTCCCCACAACCCACGCAACTGCACAGGCGCACATCGCCTGGGCCCGAAAAGGCGCTCGCGCCCCCCCACTCGTTGACGCTGTGCGCAGACTCCAATTGTTTTCCCTCAGCCGCCGTAAAAACCGCATGCAGCGTCTTCGATCTGACCATCTAGCTGCGCACGCGCAGCCTCCCCCTCAGTCTGTGTAGCACTCGCGCTGCCTACGTACGTAGCGATCGCTTTTGCGGGTGTTTGAGCCCTCTGGAGCCCAGCCGTATGGGGAGGCTGCTGAATTTGTTGTTTGGCTAGCTCTCTCCAATCCCGAAGAGCCGAGGTCTCTAAGCTGCCTAGCAACTGCAAGGCTTGCTTTTGATTGGGTGGTCGCCGATCAGCTCTCAAATGCCTCGCACTCTGTTTCAGCCGATACAGTCGCCATTTTGTGTCTTAGTGCCTGAGTCTGAAAGGAAAGAGCTGGGAGAAATGACCCCGCCTCCCCCTAGGATAGCAACTCCTCTGACCCCAGCGTATTGGGGGCAATTACCTCACCCCAGTGTAACCGTCCCCCATGTAAATGTATACACGCACACAGGCTATCTGGGCCCCAAATAATGGTTTATACTTAGATTGCAAGCTCTTTGTGGCAGACTGCTCTATTCTGTGTTGGTATAGCACCTATGACAATGGGGGCCTGGTCCATGATTGCGGGGCCTAGCTGCTATGATAATACAAAATAAATAATGATCATGAAATGTACAAAGCAAACGTTTTTCAGTGTACAAATTTCCCCTTTCTATACTTAGGTGTTGATTGTAACAACAGCAACAAAACATCAATGTGATAGGTAAGTTGATAGTGTCACTTTGCAGAAGGAAAAACATTTTCTAACCCAATGTTGCAACTCATGCAATAGTTGGTGTTCTTTACGCCTCTGCTCCAGGAGTCCTGAGAATCTCTGCTTTAATTTAAAAACGAGTAAATTTCTAGCCCAATTTAGGTTTAAACAGAGACTGGGAATGGCTGAGCCATTACACACATTGAATCTATTTCCCCATGTTAAGTATCCTCACACCTTCTTGTCATTATCACTACAAACGTTTTTTTTCTCCTGCTGATAATTGCTCATCTTAATCAATTAACCTCTCAGAGTTGGTAGGACAACTCCCACCTTTTCATGTTCTCTGTATGTGTATGTATATCTCCTTACTATATGTTCCAGTCTATGCATCCGATGAAGTGGGCTGTAGCCCATGAAAGCTTATGCTCAAATACATTTGTTAGTCTCTAGGGTGCCACAAGTACTCCTTTTCTAGTCCATATGGCTGCAGAGAAAAACTGGAGAACATGACCTCCAAATGCTCAAAAAACAGAAAGCCAATAAAAAGACCCCATCATTTTTTTTTTTTTAAATCTCCTGGTTTTGGGTGACCTACCTCATGATATTTGAGTGCTTGAGGTTGGTGATGCTGCCAGTCTATGTGCTGGAATATTGAGAAATAAGGTTACACGGAAAAAATGTTCTTGTTTTTAGTACTGTATGAAGGAAGAAATTGAGACATGAGAATACTGATGGGATTAACGGGTTAATTCAGGCCTGTGTTTAACTTTACACTTGAGGAGTAGACCCATTAACATTGATTGAATAAGCAGCAAAGAGTCCTGCGGCACCTTATAGACTAACAGACGTATTGGATCGTGAGCTTTCATGGGTCAATACTCAATTCATTGGATGCTGCATTTACAGATCTAGACTAACACAGCTACACCTCTGATAATTGACTGAATAGTTTCTATGTTTGCAAGATCAGGGCCTTAATATTTTGGCATCAGAAACACACGTATTTGATTTACCTCTACCAGTTGAGTAGGGATTTGGAATTCCAAGCTCACCCCCCAACCCAGTTTCAAAAATAATTTGAAACTAACACTTTAATAAATTGTTTGCAGTGTCCTTGTAGCTGTGAGAATCCCAGGATATTAGAGAAACAAGGTGAGGTAACATCCTTTACTTGGACCAACTTCTGTTGGTGAAAGAGATAAGCTTTTGAGCTCTTCTTCAGTCTGGGAAAAGTATTCAGGTCAGGTCTACGGAACAGAACTATAGTCGTATAACTGTCACTCGGGCGTGAAAAATCCACAACCCCGAGCAATGTACTTACACTGACCTAACTCCCCGTGTAGATAGCGCAATGATAGGAGCATCTTCGTTAAAGCAAAAAGAACAGAAGTACTTGTGGCACCTTAGAGACTAACAAATTTATTTATTAAAGCACTACAGTGGCACAGCTGCACCACTGTAGTGCTGTGCGTGAAGACAAACTCCCCGAGTGTCACAGCTAAATACAAAGTGGAACAGATTGTGTAGCATAAGGAGTTAACTTGGTGTAAAAGACCACTCAAGGTGAAGTGAGCACTTAGCATCTCTGCAGTCACAGAACAAAGGAGGATTAGTGGGTTATAGACTGTTGTAATGAGCCATAAATCCAATGTCTTTATTTAAAGTCTGTGATTTTTACTGTCTATCAAAGTTATGAGTGTGAGCTACCAGGCTTGTCTTTTGAAGATGTTGTACAGGTTTCCTTTGAGGGTGAGGACGGAGAGATCATATATGGAGTGATTGTTTTGGGAAAAGTGTTCACTGACATATAATGTGGTGTTTTTGTCTTTACCATTTTTCTGTGTGAGTTAATCTGAGAGCATAGCGATTGTCTCATTTCACCCACATAGTTGTTATTGGGGCATTTAGTGCACTGGATGAGGTACACTACATGTTATGACCAGCAGGTGTAGGACCCACAGATCTTGAAAGGTGTGTTGTGGGGGTTATTGATCATTGTAGCAGGGGAGATATGTTTTCAGGTTGTTATGGCAGGGTCTGATGGCGCTTTGAGTTGGTGGGTCCTGGTCCCTGGGGAGCTTATTTCTCAGATTGAGCCTAGTGAGGTTGGGGGCTTGTCTGAAGGCCTGAAGAGAGGTTTCAGGAAAGATATCATTCAGGATGTGGTCCTCATTGAGTATTGATTGTAATTATTTAATGATCCCCAGTAGAGTTTCAGTGCAGGATGGTACATGATAACTAGTTTATGTGCTCGGAGGGGTGTTTTTCTTGTCCTTATTGAAGCAAGTTCTCTTGGGGTATTTGGGTGGCCCATTCCATTAAGCAATCTACTTCTCTGGTGGAATGTCCTTGTCTGGAGAAGATGGTTTTAAGTGTGTTAAGGTGTGCATCCCAGACTTTCTCTTCAGAGCATACTCTGTAGTATGTGAGCGCCTGGCTGAAGAGAACAGAATTCTTGGTGTGTTTGGTGTGGTTACTGAAACTGTGAAGGTAGCTGAGGTGATCTGTGGGTTTCTTGTATAAAAGTTGTCTTTAAGGTTTCATTGCTTAAGCTGATCATGGAGTCCAGGAAGTTGATGCTGGTGTGGGCATGTTCTACAGCAGTGGTTCTCAAAGCCAATTCGCTGCTTGTTCAGGGAAAGCCCTTGGTGGGCCGGGCTGGTTTGTTTACCTGCCGTGTCCGCGGGTTCAGCCGATTGTGGCTCTCACTGGCCATGGTTCGTCACTCCAGGCAAATGGGGGCTGCGGGAAGGGTGGCCAGCACATCCCTCGGCCCGTGATTGGCCTAATCTGCGGATGTGGCAGGTAAACAAACTGGCCCAGCCTGCCAGGGGCTTTCCCTGAACAAGCAGTGGACTGGCTTTGAGAACCACTGTTCTAGAGAGAGTTTGGTAGATGATGGTGGAAATCTATGAGGGAGCTTAGGTCGTCTGTCCAGAGGCTGAAAATATTATTAATGTATACCATTGGCTTTGTATTTCATTTATCCAAAAATTTTTCCTCAAGGTGTCCCATGAAGAAGTACCCATGGCTGTTTCTATGGTTTGGACAAAGTGTTTGTTGCTGAACGTAAAGTTGTTATGGGTGAGGATGAAATGGATGAGTTTGGTGATGTGTTTGGGGTGGATATCTGAGTGTCGTCCATTATCTTGTAGATATTTGAGGTGGGCAGTGATGCTGTCATTGTGAGGGTTGTCGATGTACAAAGAGATAACATCTGTAGTGGCAAGAATAGTGTTCTGAGGAAGGTGGTTAATGTTGTGGAGTTTCTGGAAGAAGTCATTTGTGTCTGGAGGAAACTGGCCCTTTGTATGGGGAGTGGTTTGAGGATGGTTTCTGTGAGTCCTAATATTCCTTTAGTAAGAATGCTATGGCCAGATATGATGGGTCTGCTTGGGTTCCCTTTTTTGTGTATCTTGTGAAGCATGTAGAAGGTCCCTGGGGTAGGTTTGTGGGAGATGAGGTTGTAGAGCTTCTTTTGAAGTTGTTTGGGGAAGGGTTTGATTATATCCTTACATTCCTGGGTGAATGATAGTGTGGGGAGTTGAGTTCTTTATAGTAGGTGGTGTTGGAGAGTTGTCAGTTGGCCTCACTAACATAGTCATCATGGTTGAGGACCACTGTGGTGCCCACATTGTCTGCTGCTTTGATCGCTACCTGGTGACTGGATTTCAGGGACTATATAGTCAGTGTTTTTCCTAAAGCAATCAATGTAATGACCAAGCATGTGATTTCGATTTCTCTTTCATTAATTCAAAGCAGTAAAGGACCACGAGGACCCCAGTCATGCCAAAGGATCCTTGAAGGCAATGAAGAGTGCTCTACACAGGTGCCTTCACAGGTTTGTGGCCTAGGAAAGGAACAACTTGCATTTCTTTGGCAGCCCAGCTTCCAGAGGAGAAAGCGCTTGAGATGAAAATTCTCCTGTTTTGTAGGGCAGCAGGGAGTTCACTGGACCAAGCATGGATCTTTGTGCTGTAACACTAATGCTTTGTTAGTTGCTAAGGTACTGCAGAGCTGAGTGTGGTGTAAGCGCTTAGTGCTTGTCTACATGGGGACACGCAGGAAAGTAATCTGATAAATTAAAGCACATTATTAAACCCCTGTGTTGACACTCTTATTCAGAATTGAAGAGGCCTTAATTCCCATACAAAACAGACTGAACTCAATGCGAGATGCTTCTGGTCCCAAGGAGAGTTTGTTTTTTTCTCAGAACAGTCTGCTTCTTGCAGTACCGGCAGCTATTGTTTGGCTCACACCTTACAAAGGGTGATGCATAGCCTTATGAATAGTGGAGGACTTCTCCCAAACAGTTACAGCAATTTATCCTGCCAAGCTTTTAGCATCCTTCTGCTGATGCAAAGACATTCTTGGATGTAAACCATAGCTCTGTCGGGGAGAAAGAAGGGTGAGGTGAATCTACAGCTTCTGACCTTGTGAGAATGTTTTTTCTGATGCAAACTATATTTGAAGGTGGCAAAGTCAAAACTGATAAAAACACACAACACATCATTAGTTTGTGGGGTTAACTGACACAGAAAGTCACAGAGGCCATGAATTTAGCAAGATCCAAAAAAGGATTGGATACTTGTATGGATAACAAGAGTTCCAATTAAAGACAACAACAAAAAATCTGGCAGTGATATTAAACCTCCTGGTTATGTGTTTAAGCCAATCTAGAACTATTAGAGACCAGGAGACCTAGTGTTGGGAGACAGATTATCCCACATCTGCTACTGCAGGATTCTTGCATCTTCCTCTAAAGCACATGATACAGGCCACTGTCATGGATACTGCACTAAATGGGCCTCAGTTCTGATCCAGTCTGGGAGTTCCTGTGTTTAGAGACTATATTGTGCTATTGTTACTACTGCACATTACTCATTCATGGAATTGGTGATTAATCTCTTTGAACTAAGAAATGATTTAGGGACCTGCAGCTATGTACAAAACTTGGGGGGTGGGGATTGTGTTTGACATCTGTCACTGCAATCTATGTGCTAATTGCCTTTCTATTATTTAAGCGACCCTACCATAATAATAGTGACATGCAATGCAATAGTGCCAATGCAGTAAGTAGGGTGACCAGACGGCAAATGTGAAAAATTGGGACGGGGCTGGGGGGTAATAGGAGCCTATATAAGAAAAAGACCCAAAAATTGGGACTGTCCCTACTAAATCGGGACATCTGGTCACCCTAGCAGTAGTATGGCAAAACAAAACAAAGGGATCCAAAAGTCTGAACATTTAAAAAGAGATACGCTTTCCTGCAATATGAAGTTGTCCACTTGCTGGGTGAAAGCCTCATCCCATTGAGGATTTCCTCTTTGGCATTTGATTTATGGCATTCAGTAGTAACATATTACTTCATTTAACAAGGAGAACTGGAATAGAAAATTCTATTTTAGTGCAACACAGATGAGTTCATGTCATGGCAGATCCTTCACTTTTGGAATGTTCTGATTGTTGAGTTCTGATTATGATCTTGTCTGAGGTAGCACCTGGAGCCCTAGCTGCTATACAGACTTATTATTTAGATTGCAAGCTCTTTGGGGTAGGGACTGTCTCTTTGTTCTGTGTTTGCACAGTGTCTAGTACAATAGGATCCTGGTCCACAGAAGCCCTGAGAGTGGTGACGGGGAGATTGGGGGAGCCTGGTATGGGAGAAGGTGAACACAGAGTCCCTGACATGGAGGGAAAGGTTGGAATAGGAGGAAAAGGGGCACACTGAGAACCCCGTACATGAGAGGGAAAAATGGGGGACCCTGCTATGGGAGGAGGAGCGAATGGAGAGCATGCAGAACCCTTGGCGGGGGAAAAATGGATGAGATGCACAGGATTCTTGCAATTGACGGATATATTAAGGTGTCACAAAGGGAGCTTGTGGGGGAATGGAGGGGTGCAAGAAGCCCCTGGTGTGTGCAATGAGCTTGGCCTACGCAACTACGAATGGGGTGACCCCCGGTACTTAATAGGGTAACATAGAGACTGTCCCTACCCCATGGAGGTTACAATCTGAATGAACCCTTGGCTGCTGAACTGTAACATTGAATTAATAACATTAGTCCAGTGTTTCTCAAACTTCATTGCACTACGACCCCCTTCTGACAACAAAACTACTACATGCCTCTGTGCCCTGTGTTACTCTAGAATCAGGGCCGGCATTAGTGGGTGGCAAGCAGGGCGATTTCCTAGGACTGCTTGAAGCTAGGTTGCTCGAGCTTCAGCTTCAGCCCCAGGCAGCAGGGCTTGAGCTTTCTGCCCTGAGCCCTAGCAAGTCTAATGCCGGCCCTGGTGACCCCAATTAAAACAAACTCATGACCCATTTTGGGGTTGTGACCCACAGTTTGAGAACTGCTGCACTAGTCTTTTCAGGAAGCTTGTAAATTCCTCAAACACACTGTTTGGGCTTCCCCACCTCCCAGCATATGTAGCAATGGCCACACTGGGTCTGTTTAGTTCACCTTGCTCTCTCCACCAGACCTCAGTAGCTTTAGAGAAAGATGTAAAAATCCCACGGATGACTGTGCACTAAAAAGCAAAAGAGTGATTTCTTTCCAGTCCCTGTCACTTTGATCTGGTCTATACTTAAAACTTATATTGGGCAGAGGTATGTCTGTCAGGATGTGAACAGCCCCCAGCCAAGCTGACACAGCTATGCTGACAATACCGCTAGTATAGGTGCAGCTGTGTTGAGAACAGAGGGATTCTGCTGCCATAGCTAACATCATTGGGGGTGAGGGTCCTACTACACCAATGGAAAAACTGCTTCTGTCAGCGTAGGCTGCGTCCGCACTGGCATAGCTATCCCAACATAGGCTCTGTAGTGTTGACTAGCCTTCATGTCTGCTCTCTGTCCTGAAATAAGAGACTTTGGGCATGGCTACACTTGCGTGTTAGAGCGCATTAAAGCATCCCGTGCGCTCTAACTCATGACGTGTCGACACTGGCAAGGCACGTAGAGCACTCTGACTCCACAGCTAGAGCGCTTCTGGTAATCCACCTCAGTGAGTGGAATAACGTTTGATGCACCCCTGCTGAAGAGCCGCAGCGCCAGTGTGGATACCCTGGTCTGTTGATGAGCTCTGATCAGCCTCCAGAAGTGTCCCACAATGCCTGTTCTAGCCACTCTGTTAATCACTTTGAACTCTACTGCCCTGCCCTCAGGTGACCAACCATTAGACCCTCTCTTTAAATTCTCTGGGAATTTTGAAAATCCCCTTTCTGTTTGCACAGACAGGTGTGGAGTGCTCTCAGCGAATCTTTCCAGGTGACCATGCCTCCATGTGCCAGCGATCCCCAGTATGGAGCAATGGCGAGGTGCTGGACCTCATCAGTATTTGGGGGAAAGAAGCTGTCCAGTCCCACCTGTGCTCCAGCTCTAGGAATTACGATACCTTCAGGCAGATATTGAGGGACATGATGGAAACGCACTGCAGTGCAGGGTTAAAGTGAAGGAGCTTCGGAATGCCTACCGCAAAGCCTGCAAGGCAAACAACTGCTCCTCCAGTGCTGCCCCCGCAACCTGCCGTTTCTACAAAGAGCAGGACACAGTACTGGGGGCTACCCCACATCCACTCCAAGTACCACCATAGACACTTCAGAGCCCAGTTCAACAAGGGAAGAGGAGGAGGAGGAAAGCAGCAGTGAGGGTGCTAAGGAGGAGGAAGACACCTAGGGACGCCGGCATCCCTAGATGCATGCAGCCAGGAGCTGTTCTCAAGCCAGGAGGAAGATAGCCAGTCATGGCGGCCGGTGCTTGGAGAAGGACAAGCTCCAGAGGAGGTGCCCACTAAGTGTCTTTTATTTTGGGAAGAAGTTATTCGGTGTGGGCTCTTGGAGCAAGGAGGGTTAGGACTGTGTGCATGCCTAGGTGCGGAATAGGGCACTGATATGCTCTCTCACATCGCAGTAATCGGCCTCAGGGATCTCCTCAAAGGTCTCATCCAGAACTTGGGCAATGTGCCTGCACAGGTTACTCGGGAGAGCCACTGTGGTCCTTGTCCCAGTCAGGCTAACATGCCTGCACCACTGTGCTGTTAGGGGTGGGGGGACCATTGCTATACACAGGCAAGCTGCATATGGGCAGGGCAGAAGCTGCATTGTAGTAGAAGACCCTCCCTTGCTTCCCAGGTCACCCTCAGCAGCAAGATATCTTCCAGGACAAACTCCTGTGGAAAATGTGGGGACAGTGTTCAGTATAGGGGCCTCCTGCAGCTGTTGGCTCTCCCTAAGGCACAGAAACTCAAGAGGACAGTCCGGCCATGAAACAATCAATCCCCCTTGACCCTGTGCTTACTCACCATTTTGGGGTGCTCATGGGTTATGTCTGCTTGCTTTGTGATGGGCAAATGATGCTATTGTGTAGACTGTGCTTGCCCTTAAGTACAGGGGAATCATTGCTTTGTCTGGTGTGAACAATGCTGCCTCTGTTAAGTGTTGCATTTTGCCTTTACAGATGCAACCTTGAGATCTCAGCTGTCCATGTTATCACTGGCCGAAAGACACCAAAGAATTAGGAAGAGGCCATGTAGAAGCAAAGAAGACCTGCTGCAAGAAGTAATGCAGTAGTTCCTTAACCAGCAGCTGCTCCAGGCACCAGCGCTCCAAGCATGCGCCTGGGGCGGCAAGCCGTGGGGGGCACCTGGCTGGTCCCAGCGAGGGCGGCAGTCAGGCAGCCTTCGGTGGCTTGCCTTCGGAAGGTCCGCCAGTCCCACGGATTCGATGGCAATTCGGCAGCAGATATGCCGAATCCGTGGGATCAGGGACCTCCTGCAGGCAAGCCGCTGAAGGTAGCCTGCCTGCCGTGCGTGGGGTGGCAAAAAAGCTAGAGCTGCCCCTGTCCTTAACGAGAATCTAAAAGCACAGGAGTGGAGGGAGAGTGAAAGGAGGATCCATCAGTAGAATGAGTAGCACCAGCACAAAAGTGCAGAGCTCCAGTAGCAAAGCATCGTGGAGCGCCAAGCGGACTCAATCCAGGTGCTCGTAGCCATACAGGTGGAGCACTACCGCCCCCACCCCCTGCTCCTCCCCTGCTGTCCTTACTCTTTCCCTTGTGCCTCCATGTCACCTCCAACCCACTTTCCCCAACATCCAGGTTCTTATTGCCACCAGCTGCCTCTAACACCTGTAGCTTCACCACCCAGCCCTGAAAACTATGACCCTTACCCACTGCACTCATCCCCCATCACCACGGATTATAGCCATCCTGAAGTGTAACACTCACTGCACAGCAGTCCAGACAGGAAGGCTAAGTATGATAACAGGACATATACAAATCTGTGATTGTACCATTCCCCACCCCACTTTCTTGCCCTTTCTGTTTCCCAAGCAATAATGCTTTTCAATAAATGAATTTTCTTTTCAATAAATGGATTGTTTGGCTTTGAAAATATTCTTTATTATTGCATAAAGTAAAAGATACCTTAGCCCAGGAAAGCAACAGGCATTGCAAGTCAGCGTAGCAAACACAGATTCCTACTAACATTGGAACCATTGCACTTCACTCCCATGCTGGGCACCAAACATTACATCAGATTGCTCCCTCAAGGCATCCCTAATCCTTGCAGCCCTGTGCTGGGGGGGCCCTCTAATAGCCCTGCTCTCTGGCTGTTCAAATTCAGCATGCAGGTGTGGAATCTCCGAGATCCAAGCCTGAGTGAATCTTTCACCCTTCCCTTCACAAATGTGATGGAGGGTACAGTACGCGGATATAACCGCGGGGATGCTGTCATTAGCCAGGTCCAGCTTCTCATACAGACAGTGCCAGCAGCCTTTAAATGGCCAAAAGCACACTCCACAGTCATTCTGCACCGGCTCAACCTGTTGTTGAACCGCTCCTTACTGCTGTCAAGGCTCCTTGTGTAGGGTTTCATGAACCATGGCGATAAAGGGTAAGTGGGGTCTCCTAGGATCACAGTGGGCATTTCAACTTCCCCTACAATGATCTTCTGGTCTGGGAAAAAAGTCCTATCTTGCAGCATCCTGAACAGGCCAGTGTTCTGAAAGATGCATCTTTCCAGGCCAGCCTGCGTTAATGTCATTGAAACGTCCATGGTGATCCACAAGTGCCTGGAGAACCATAGAAAAATACCCCTTCTGATTAACATACTCGGAGGCTAGGTGGGCTGGTGCCAGAATTGGAATATGCAACCATCTATCGACTCTCCACAGTTAGGGAAACCCATTTGTGCAAAGCCAGCAACAATGTTATGCACGTTACCTAGAGTCACAGTTCTTCTGAGCAGGATGCGATTAATGGCCCTGCAAACTTGCATCAACATGATTCCAACAGTCGACTTTCTCACTCCAAACTGGTTAGCGCCCAACCGGTAGCTGTCTGGAGTTGCCAGCTTCCAGACTGTAATAGTCACCCACTTCTCCACCGTGCGGGCAGCTTTCCATCTTGTGTCCTTGTGCCTGAGGATAAGGGCGAGCTCCTCACACAGTTCCATGAAAGTGACTTTTCTCATCCAAAAGTTCTGCAGCCACTGCTCATCATCCCAGACTTGCAGGACGATGTGATCCCACCACTCAGTGCTTGTTTCCCAAGCCCAAAAGTGGCATTCCACGGTGGTAAGCATGTCCGTGAATGGCAAAGCAATCATGTGTCGTACACGTTACTCGAGTCTATATCATTGTTGGAGTCCTCACAGTCAGTTTGGATCTTAAGGAGTAACTTGACTGCCAAACGTGACGTGCTGGCGAGACTAGTCAGCATATTCCTCAGCAGTTCAGGCTCCACTGCCGCAGACCGAAAGTGAAGACAGAGAGTGCAGTACAAACAGGGGCCGCCTCCAGGTTTTTTGCCACTGCTGAAGCAAAAAAAAAAGAATGAATTGCAGGTCCTTAAAGAGTGCCACCCGAAGCACATGCTTGGAATGCTGGTGCCTAAAGCTGGCACTGAGTACAAAAAAAGTTGAAAGATCGTGCCAAATGTGGATGGAAGCACGGGGATTGCTGGGATGCGAACCAAAGCATCATGGGGCGTTGGGACAGGACCCAGAATGCCCCACCCTCTTTCCACAAGCAGGGCCGGCTTTAACAAGTGGGGGGTGATTTGTGCAGCTTGTACTCACCGGGCGGCACGCCGAGTCTTCGGTGGCACTTTGGATTGCCATGCTCCGGCCGGGGGAAGTGGGGTTGCAGGACTTGCCGTGTTCTGGCCCGGGGATCAGGGCCACAGGACTTGCCGTGCTCCGGCCGGGGGAACAGGGCCGTGGGACTTGCCGTGGTCTGGCCGGGGGATTGGGGCCGTGGGACTTGCCTCACTCCAGCCGGGATCGCGGGGCTGCGTGGATTGCCGCACTCCAGCAGGGGGATTGGGGCCACGGAAATCACCGCGCTCCGGCTGGCGTTGCGGGGCCACGGGACTCGCCATGCTCCGGCTGGAGTCGTGGGGCCACGGAACTCCCCGCACTCCGGCCGGGATAGTGGGGCTGTAGGGGTTGCTGCACTCTGGCCAGCGGATCGGGGCCACAGGACTCACCACGCTCTGGACTGTGGTCGCAGGACTCGCCGTGCTCTGGCCGGGGATTGGGGCCACGGGACTTGTGGCGCTCCGGCCGGGATCGCGGGGCCGCGTTGATTGCCACGCTCTGGCCAGGGCTGCGGGACTCATCGTGCTCTAGCCGGGGGATTGGGGCGGTGGGACTCACCGCGCTCCGGCTGGGGTTGCGGGGCCATGGGACTCGCTGTGCTCCGGCTGGGGTCGTGGGGCCGCGGGACTCCTTGCACTCTGGCCGGGATAGCGGGGCCATAGGGGTTGCTGCACTCTGGCCGGGGGATCGGGGCCATGGGACTCACCGTGCTCTGGCTGGGGTCGCGGGACTCGCCGTGCTCTGGCTGGGGGATCAGGGCCACGGGACTCACCGGGCTCCATCCAGGATAGCGGAGCTGTGGGGCTTGCCACGCTCCAGCTGGGGTAGCGGGGCTACGGGGGTTGCCAACCGCCAGCCGGGGGATCAGGACCGCAGGATTCGCCGCGCTTCAGCTGGGGTCACGGGGCTGCGGGACTTGCCGCGCTCTGGCCTGGATCGCGGGGCCTCAGGGTTGCCATGCTCCGGCAGGGGTAGCGGGGCCACGGGGCTTGCAGCCCTTTTAGGCGTGGGGCCTGATTCAGGGGGAATGGGGGAATCGGCCTAAAGCCGGCCCTGCCACAAGCCACAGCACCAGAATGGGAAGAAGTGCTCTGTGGGATAGCTGCCCATGATGCACTGCTCCCAATGCTGCTGCAAGTGCCGCAAATGTGACCATGCTTGCAGCTGTCAGTGTGGACGGACTGCAGCGCTTTCCCTACTGCATTCTCCGAAGACTGGTTTAACTCACAGCACTCTACATCTGCAAGTGTAGCCAGGCCCTTTATCTCCTTTTTGGATGTTGATCCTAATAAAACCACCTATGCTCTTATTAATACAAGTATATCTTTCTTACGATAATACTTAGCACTTTTCATCAGTAGTCCTCAAAGCACATTTCAAAGGAGGTCAGCATCACTATCCCCATTTTACAGCTACAGGAACTGAGGCACAGAGAAGGAAAGTGGCTTACCCAAGGTAACCCACACCGGCCAGTGGAACAGCCAGGAATAAAACCCAGGTTGCTCAAGAGCCAGGCCAGTGTTCTATCCACTAGGCCACATCACTAATATAATGTAGCATGGAGTTCCTTAGGTTAACTATACATTGCATTTTAAAAAATTTCCCTTTGTATACCTTATAAATGTGTTGCCTTTTAATTTCATAAGGCAACTTCCTGTCTTTGGATCACACACAAAGGTTAAAGAATCTTATCTGTCCCATTAATTACTGTCTATACCTCTAGCCGTTCACTTTGGGCTTGTCTTCACTCTTTAGTGAAGATGCTAGTACGCTAATGGGAGAAGTGGGCATAGTTATTCCACTTCCCTGAGAGGCAGTAGCTATGTCGAAGGGGGAAGCTTTCCTATTGACCTAGTGCTGTCTACACCAGGGGGTAGGATGGTGTGGATTTTTCACATAGCCCTGAGCGACATAATTATGCTGATATAGGTCTGTAGTGTAGACCTGGCCTTCTTATTCATCTCCTCTCTAAATGCCCCTACAGAAATTTCTCCACATCCCTAATAATTACTGTTTCATTTTCATTCTTTAGACATTTTCCGTTTCTGCTCTCTTCAGGGATGAGGATGATCAGAAATGAGCACACTATTCCAGAGAAGTTCCTGCCATTCATCATATGAAAGGAGACTCAAAGAGCTTGGCTTGTTTAGTCTAGCCAAAAGAAGGCTGAGGGGGGATATGCTTGCTCTTTATAAATATATCAGAGGGATTAATATTAGGGAGGGAGAGGAATTATTTAAGATTAGTACCAATGTAGATACAAGAACGAATGGGAATAAACTGGACACTAGGAAGTTTAGACTTGAAATTAGACGAAGGTTTCTAACCATTAGAGGAGTAAAGTCCTGGAACAGCCTTCCAAGGGGAGTAGTGGGGGCAAAAGACATATCTGGCTTTAAGATTAAGCTTGATAAGTTTATGGAAGGGATGGTATGATGGGAGAGCCTAATTTTGGCAATTGATCTTTGATTATCGCCAGATAAGTATGCCCAGTGGTTGGTGATGGGATGTTGGATGGGATGGGATCTGAGTTACTGCAGAGAATTCTTTTCTGAGTGCTGGCTGGTGAGTCTTGCCCACATGCTCAGGGTTTAGCTGATCGCCATATTTGGGGTCGGGAGGGAATTTTCCTCCAGGGCAGATTGGCAGAGGCCCTGGAGGTTTTTCGCCTTCCCCTGCAGTGTGGGGCATGGGTCACTTGCTGGTGGATTCTCTGCAGCTTGAGGTCTTCAAACCACAATTTGAAGACTTCAATAACTCAGGCATAGGTTAGGGATTTGTTATAGAAGTGGATGGGTAGGGTTCTGTGGCCTGCTTTGTGCAGGGGGTCGGACTAGATGATCATATTGGTCCCTTCTGACCCTAGAATCTATGAATCTATTTATTTAGATTTACAAAGACCTCTGTATGGACCAGGGGTAGGCAACCTATGGCACGCGTGCTGAACGTGGCACGCGAGCTGATTTTCAGTGGCACTCACACTGCCCAGGTCCTGGCCACCGGACCAGGGGGCTCTGCATTTTAATTTAATTTTAAATGAAGCTTCTCAAACATTTAAAAAACATTATTTACTTTCTATACAATAGTTTAGTTATATATCATAGACTTGTAGAAAGAGACCTTCTAAAAGTGTTAAAATGTATTACTGGCACGCAAAACCTTAAATTAGAGTGAATAAATGAAGACTGGGCACACCACTTCTGAAAGGTTGCCAACCCCTAGTATGGACAATCCCTTAGGTGGAGTCAGTATACCACAGAAGAGAAGACAGCTGTTCCTGCCTCCACACATCATTAACTAACAGAAGTTTTGCCCCCAAAACGGAGAATGCCAGAGATTCCACGAAGCCTACTAGGGACTTTCCTACAGCTATTGATTTTACCTAGAAGGTGCTAGACACAGGGCGATGGACAGCTATATAAAGCAGACAAATGGCTGGATAGAGAGACAGAGATGGATGGGGATGGAACATAGATCATTTAATCCAAAACTTCTCCAACCCACAGCCTTCCCCAAACACCTGGGGTGGAAACGGTCTTTGTTGCAACCCCAGAAGGTCACTCAGTGCCGGTGAAGGTGGAGGAGGAGCAGGGGCAGCGAAGAGCGCTCTAAGTTGAGGCGCCCTGCCAGCAGCCCCCCCTGCCAGTCCGTAGTCAAGGGGGTCCCAGTTCGAGCGCCTCCCCCTACAACTCGGCCAGAGATCCCAGAACCCCGTGCTTGGAGGTTTGCAGTAGGGGGTACCCCCACAGTCACGGCTCTTCTGCAGGCTCCCTGCTGGGATGAGGACTCTCCCAGGTGCCTGCTGATGGCACAGGAGTCCTACAGCCCTTGCACCAATAGGGTCGCTCCCGCCATTTGGGGCAGCAAAAGCTGCAGTCTGCCCGACTCCCCACCGCGGGATGTGAGCGCCCCCGAGCGGCGGAGGCCGGACAGCGACACAGCGCAGGAGCGGGAGAGACTGGGGGGGCTCGCCCCAGCACGCCCAAGGCAGTCCCCGATCATGGCACCAGCCGGCCCCGCCCAGCTCTTGGGGCAGCGGAGGCTGCTGCCAGGGGCCAGGCTCCCCGGCCCTGCGCGGCGCCCAGTCACATGGTGCCTGATCTCCCTGCCCAGCGCGGCCGGTCGCGCTTCCTGGGCCGGGCAGGAAGCAGCATGGAGCTCGGCCGCGGCTGCTGAGCGAGGCGGCATCGGATCAGCCTCTGCGCGCGGGGCCCCAGAGCGGCTGCCCGGATGGCTGCGCAGGTACCAGCCGCAGCGCGGCCTTTTCCCCGAGACAGGACGCGGAGCCCCGCAGCCCTTCCATAGCCCCGTGCCCCCCAAACGGTGCAGCTCCATGCACCCCCCTCGAGCTCCAAGCCCCTTCTCCAACAGCCCCCTTCTATCACACTGACCCCTACACCATGCACCCTCCCTACAGCTCTGAGCCCCATAGCCCCATGCATCCCCCTAGCTGGCAGCAAACCCTGCGCCCTCCCTATAGAGCAGAGTCCTGCACTGGGGAGGAGAGAAGATGGCCCCTCCCTACAGAGCTGAGGCCTGGTTATTACCTGTGATCATTAAACACCCCAGGGCTGGACACTTGGCCCTGCTTTCCTGGGAGACCCTGGGACACGCACACCTCCTCCATGCTGTGTACGGTTCTAGCTGCTCCCCCTCCCCAGAGCCAGTTGGTGTTTGGGCAGGCAAGTCAGTTTGGGAAGAGGATGTCTCCTGGGAAGAGTCTGTTTGCAGCTGCACCTCTCTGTGCAGGGCTCTTCAGGGGAGGCTATGGACCAGCGGCTCCAGCAGGCCCAGAGGTTCAAAGAGGATGGGAACTGGTGCTACAAGGAGAGGCGCTTCAGGGATGCTGTGAGCCGCTACCACCGGGCACTGCTGCAGTTGCGAGGGCTGGACCCCAGTGTGCCCTCTCCCCTGCAGGCCTTCGGGCGCGAGCAGCCGCCAGTGACGCCTGAGCAGGAGAGGGCACTGCATGGCACCCAGACCGACTGCTACAACAACCTGGCTGGTATGTGGCAGGGGGTGTCTGCCTTCTTGTGACATCACCACTGTTTCCCAGCTTTCCAGTGACATTGCAGTGCAATCTGCTTCTTTGTGACACCCTGCCGTGCACCCTCCCCCACCATGCCCTGCTTGTGGGCTCCTTCATCCTCTGGTTGGCACTGCCACCACCCCACCCCCCACGGGCTATTCGGCCCCCTGGGTGCCACATCCACCACCATCTCCCTCCACTCCAGGAGCCACTTGAGCCCTGGATCTGCCACCACTATTTCCATCTGTGCATGCTAGTCTCGTGGTAGTGATGCCACTGTGCTATTACGGCAGTGACCCTCCTTGCTCCCTTGCACCGTCTCACTGGTGCTGTTTCTCCCACCCCCCCAGCCTGCTTGCTTCACATGGAGCCAGTGAACTACGAGCGGGTGAAGGAGTACAGTCTCAAGGTGTTGGAGAGGCAGCCTGAGAACCCCAAGGCCCTGTACCGCGCCGGCGTGGCCACCTACCACCTGCAGGACTATGACCAGGCCCGGCACTATCTCATGGCGGCCTCATGCAGCCAGCCCCGAGGTGAGCTGGGGCAGGGTCGCTCATGGAGGTGTGGGGACTGGGAGAGTCACCTTTGCTTGGGAAGAATCAGGGCCCTGTCTCCACGCAGCAGGGGACCTGTCCTGCTGCATCCCATCCCGAGGGTGACACCAAGCCAAAGGGCAGTGGGGGCGGAACAGCTGCCCAGATACAACAGCACTGGTGGCAGACACCTCTCAGGGGTAGGCAGCAGGGACATTTCTTGGGGGCAGGGGACAGCTGTTGTGTGCAGTAGCGTTGGCAGCAGGTAAACGTCTGGGCGAGAGTAGAGGGTATTGGTGATATCTCTGTGGGTGGGCTGGGAGGACACCTCTGGGGCGGGGAGCAGCTCTTCAGCTGCAGGGGCATTAGCAGCAGGTGCCTGGCTTTGTGCTGGTGGAGGATGCTGGGGTAGGGAGTACTGAGATCAGGGCACAGGAGGAGGCTGGCTTAACACTTCCACCCGTGGGGACAGGGCATAAGGGGAGAGAATGAGTTTGGGCATTCATCTCACACCTTGGCCTGTCCTATTTCTGTCCTCTGCTCCATGGAGATGCCAATGTCAAGCGGTACCTGAAGCTGACAGAGTCCCAGCTCAGCACCTACCACCAGAAGGAGAAGCAGCTCTACATGGGGATGTTCAGCTAGTGAAATCCCCCCACCAGATACCACATGGATGCACCCTCCTTTCCTGGACGGAACTCCAGGGCCATATAGATGCACCCCCCTTTCCTGGACAGACTGCTGGGCCACAGGGACACCCCCACTGACATAACACCAGGGTAACGGGGACATGTTTGACTTTCTCTTGATGGCATAGGACCCATGAGGTCACTTGGGACCTGGATTGCTAGAGGGGAAACCCCAGGCTGCTGGCTAGGACCTGCTTGGACTGCTCCCCTTTCTCTTGTCTGCGAAGCAGTGTCCTCTCTGTTGCTCCCAAGGGCCTGGGCATCAGAGTCACAACTGCATAGGCTCAACCACCCCATGGTTGTGGTGCCAGACACAGGGCGCGTGGGCTGGATCATTAGCTCTGTCACCCTGCTGGCCCTCTTCATAAAGTGTCCTGTCTCCCTGCACTGTGTGTGTGTGTGTGTCTGTCCCTTCCCTGCCTGGGCTCTCCTTCAGAGGGAGCACTTGGGAAGCAGGGGGCTGTTTCAGGGAAGTTAACCCCCTGCTCTACTGCTATTGGTCTCATTTCCATAGTGATCGTAGCTGGGTCATTTCTATCCTGAGCCACATGACCTCACCCCACCTGGCCCTTACAAACAAGTAATTTCCACTCTCCTCACCCTGTCTGCAGCCTGCAGCACTGAGGCTCGTGCAGCGACTTCATGCTTTACGTTGGGCCTCAGCTGCACGCTGCAGAGGGGCCTGGATTAGACTGGGACTGTGCAGGGAGGTGGCTTATCCCATGGACAGGGCACACGCTGCACTGGTGCCTGCACTATGCCCCACACTGCAGTGGTGCATCGTACCCCTCCCCACACTGTGCTCCCCTGAGGCCCCAACAACAGCTGTTTAGATAGAAATGAGGGGTTGGGGCAGCTGCATTTCAGGTTTTGACATTTTGGCTGCTCATACCAGAGCTGGGCCTGGAGCACACACTGTCTGGCTCATTCCAAGCAGCCAGGTGGTTGATCTGCTCTGGGGGGCTCATGTCTTCTTTCCCAAGGGCTCGGTTTTGTCAGGTCCTGCAACAAGCCTGACTCCTCCTCCACCAGCCCTCCCATCCTAGCAAACATCCTTCATTTCTGTCATCCACATGCCCTGGCTCCTCCCTGCTGCTTAAGCAAACAGCTCCCCCCAGGCTGCTGACAGTTGGGAAATAGGGCTGTTGATTCTTCTCAGCTCCCCTCCTTGCTCTTGTCCCTCCTTTCCCTGCAATGTGCAAACACCAAGTCACCAGCAAAGTGCTGGTGCTGCTGCAGCTTCTCAGCCCCAGGGCCCAGGCTAAAGAGTACTACGGTGAGGCCAGTGCATGGGGCTGCTCCATCCCAGAGGCTGACCCCACCCACCTCTGTCCTGAGAGCTGGGCTTAGCCTCCTGTACTGGCGTGCCTGGTGCAGCATGAACAAAGCCCCTCCACCTGGCCTGCTGGAGTCAGCCCCCGCGGGCGGAGGGGCAGGATAGAAGAGCCAGGGATCCACTGCCAGTAGGAAGTGTAGGTTTCTCAGGTGACAAGCTGATCCAGCTCAGCCAGGAGCAGGGACCTGCCCCACCACCCCTTGTCTTGGCATCTGCTCCAGGGAGATAAGAGCATAGGGCTGTGAGCCTGTGACTGGGGTCATGGCCAGGTAACTTGAAGCCCAGGCTCCCGGGGCTAGCTAAAGCTGTGGGATTGCCTGACGAAGATCGCTAGGGACTACAGGAAGATTGTTTTGTTTTAAACAAGGCCAGGATCAGGGGCTGGGGCAGGAGAGGGGACAGGAGCAAGGTTATGAGCAGGGACTGGGGTGGGAACAGGGGCAGGATGGGTCCAAAGTCCCTGGCAGCCAAACTACTGGGGTGTGGCACCTCTTGACCAGGGTTTGGGGCTAAGGAGGCTGGTCCTCACTGACACCAGGCACAGGCATTGCAGCAAGCGCATCACCTGCAGCCACAGTAGACCATGCAGCATGGTGGAATCTTGGGGTGGGGTGCCTCTGGAAGGGAGGGCAACCGCTCTGCCTGGGAGGTAAAGAGCATGCCCACAGGCTCAGGGCCTGGCCACTTGGCATTGGCTGTCACCCCAAGGGGCTCGGTGGCCTTGACTGGGGTGCCATCCATGGTGGGCAGATGGCTTGGGCCAGGAGTGCCCGAAGGACCAGAGGGGGGGTGGCAGCCTGGGATATGGGGGACGGAGGAGGAGGTGGCACGACTAACCTGCTGCCCAGATCCATTTCTCTGGCAGAGGGAGAGGGGGGGTTGTTGCAGCTGGGGCAGGAGTCTCATTATAAACTATGCCACAGAGGCATAGAATCTCAGGCCAGCTGGGCCCATTGATCTGCCAGGCGTGTAGGCCACACTTGAGGAGGGCCCCCAGGGCAACACCAGTGAAGACTGGTTCACTTGAACAGCTGCGGAGCTCCATGTGGACACTCCAGTTGAAGCAGATTAGGAGCTGCCAAGAGCACTCCACACAGGGTCTTGCTGCACTTTAATTCAACCACTTTGTAAGTAGCCAAGGCCTCTGCATTGTACGTCAGCCGTGGCACAGACCAGTCCCTGCATTTATTATGCTCAGCCTGCCCTGGCCAAATCCAAGCCTGAGACATCCCTAGTTCCCTTCCTGAGCAGGTAAGTGACTCTCTTGCCCTTGCTGGCTGTGCCACTGTGAAGCAGGTGCCATGGCTCATGTCAGGGCCAAGTTCTCTCCCTTCTCTGTGTGGTGTCATGCAAAAAGAACAGGGCAAGGCTCATGCAGGAGACATAAACAGCTGACTGGAGAAGTGGGTGCTTCTTTGCAGCCCTATGAAATGGGAGAGAAGGTATTGCAGCTGTAGCAGAGCCCGGCAGGTCATTACAGAATATCTCAGAAAGGCCACACTCCCATCTATACCCCCAACAAGCTGCCTAGGTGTGGCCTTGGGGAGACTGATCCCAGAATCCTGCATCGTTTTGCAATGCACATTTTAAGCAGGGCCCTGGCCAGCATGCAGGGAAGAGCCACAGACTCTATTTGAGGGCAAGAGAAGTGCCTAACCCAGAGAAACTGATGGCGCTCGCTTTGTTTAGTAAAGAGACAGGTGACTTGATTAAGGGCCACATTTTTCCCAGGGAGGGTGATTTACCACTGGAACAACTCCCAATTAGGGGGTAGATTCCTCCATATCCTGAGGTTTCCAGACTCTCAGGCGGCCTGTCTGGAAGATGCTTTAGTCAAACCCAAGGATTCAATGCAGGGGGAACAGAGTGAATTACTCTAGTTGGTGCCTCATGCCTGATGATCCAGTTGCCTGCTATGGCCTTAAACAGTCTGTGACTCTATCTCATGCAGTAAAGGGGCCAACCCTTTACTATCCCCCTTGTTTATTCCCTTTTCTCCAAGAGCAACAGCCAACCCCTCCCTAAGCAAGGGATATGCAGGTGAGAGGTTCAGGGAGGGCAGCACTACTGTTGGTGGGTCTTTCTCCTCTCCCTCCTAGGCCCAGAATTAATGCACAAGCCAACAGGGCACCAGCAGGAGTTATGAAGCAAGGGCCAGGAAGGCCAAGTCACAGGGTGCAAGGAGCCTGTGAGAAAGCAGTGGAAGGTCTCTCCTGTGCAGGCCAGCCCCTGGGCCCACACACCTGGTAAACCTCATGTGATGCACAGGCTGAGGCTACTGAATTTCACCTAGAGAAGCACCTTCCAGCTGGGGGTTGCTCCCAGCTCCAGGGACAAGTGCTGGGCTCTGAGGGGGAGTTATTAGCATGGAGGCAGCTGGCATGGGGTTAATACAAGCAGCATCTGACAGGCAGCAGCATGAAATAGAGCAGGGGGTCCAGTTCACACAGGTGCTGCCTGGACTTATTCTAAATGCTGCCCTTAGGGTAAGTCCTCCCAACAACAGCAAGGATCCTATCCTCTGTCCCCCAGTAAGATGGGGGCATTAAGGTAAGGAGTGCATAGGGATTTTGCCAACAGCCGACTGGGTTGCACCCCCAGCCAAGGCTAAGGCCACAGCAACTAATGAAATACAGGGCTTGGCTGTAACAGCCAGGGAAGGGTTGCATGTGAGCACCCATGCTCATAAAACAGCCTATGCATGGAGAGAGAGAGAGCACGAGCCTGCTGCCTTCTTGGCCAGCATTTAACACAGGTGGGGCTCTGAGATCCTGCCCTTGCCAGTCCAGCAGATGCCTTCCCCCCCTCGCCCCCCGGTTCTAAAACACCCTCCAAATCCTTCACATTCGTTTTTTATTTTATTTTTTTCCACTTAGAATTGACATCAGCAATGAGGCTCCTTGGTGCAGCTAGAGCTGGGCAGCTCCGCCTACACAGAGCACCTGCCCGCTGCAGCTGGGCAGACAACAGCACCCAGACACACCTAGGTTATGGGAGATGCAGGGGCCCATGGTACCTGTTAAACATTTGATTTCAAGCCCACACTAGGGGCCCAGATACAGTCCCTAGAGCCTAGTGTGGCTCCTGCCCCCTCTCACCCTTAGAAGTTGGGGGGCCATTTCAAGCTCCCTGCCTCTCAGGGAGAAGGCTGCTCTGGCCTGTCCATACTGCAGGGAGAGGGTGCCCCTGTGCCAGCCTTGTCACTGCAGTTCTGCCAGCATTGGGGCAGGGGCTGATTCTAAATTGCCTCTGCAACTTGTTGGCGATCAGGGTCGGTGAAGCACCAGGCCCTGCCAATTCCACAGAGAAGAGACATGAAGAGGGGACGGTGAAGACTCCGCGGGGAGAAGGCAGGCAGAGCTTGCAGTCCCAGTAAACGGGGTCCCCCCCAAAGGATGGGGCTAGCTGGGGTTTTTGCCACATGGCTTTTGGGAGCAGCCTGCAGCTAGAGGAGGTCACTTGGAGGCTCCGCTGGCCTTGGGAGCCAGAGGCCTTAGGGAACGACTCACCATCCTCTTCAGCTCCTTGAAGGAGCGAGTCCTGTGTAGTTTGAAGCTGGTCATGGCCATGTTGCTGGAATCCAGTGTGGCAGAGGTGTGGAGCAGGCGGGCCCTGGGTGGGCCCAGTTGCCGCAGTCGCCAATCCCCATTCAGGCTGACAGCATCCACCTCACTGAGGCTGGAGGCACTGCTGCCCTCAACCTGCTGTGGCTGCAGCTCCAGCTGGCTGCCATCAGGGAAGCAGGAGTCTGTGGAGAAGGCCAGCTGGCAGCTTGGTGGGGGGAAGGGCTCGGCTTTTGGCCTCCCCAGGGCCTGGCTGGAGATCTCCAGGACGGATGCCCACTTCTGTCTCCCTGGGGGCTCCAGGCAGCACTGGGAGCTGCAGCGATACACAGGCCTTGGTGAGCGGACGTTCACCTCTGAGCTGCAGCGGCTCCCGCCCTCTGCCCGGAGAGCTGGCCTGCGCCGGAGGCTGATCCTGCGAAACAGCTCCCGCGGGCTGAGCCAGCTGCGCTCTGCACCCTCGCCTGCCTTCACCAACTCCCGCGAGGCATGCTTGCCCTTGTACAGCCGCTCCCGCTCTGTTCCAAGGGCCTTCCTGGAGAAGGCCCTGACCCTGACCACATGGGGATGACAGGACGAGGCCTCAGCCCAGCCGGCTCCCTCTGGCTGCTCCCGGCACAGTGAGAGCTGCTCCAGGAGCAACCCGATTGATCGCTCGCTGGACCCCACAGAGGAGGCAGTGGAGCCCCGGCCTCTTGGGCCATCCAGGGCCTGGGAGCTGTTGGGCCCCTCTGGAGAGCGGAGGTGGGAGCAGGTAGAAATGCGCCTGCGGATTTTCCAGCCAGGGAGTGGCCCAGCTCCCAGCGGGGAGCCACAGACTGATGACATGGACTGGCTCTTCTGGTGCCCTGCCAGGTAGCCAGGCTCTGTGCGGCTAGCCGGCGACCGACACCTGTACCTCAGCACCAGCTTGGCGATGTAACGGTCCAGCTGGACCTGGCGCTGCTCCTCGGAGGGGGCTGTCCCACTCTGGGGAGAGCCCTCCTGCACAGTGGGGATGGCTGCCCGCTCACTGAGGTCCTCCTGGGATGGGCCCCGGGACAGGCCGCTGGTAAAGAGTGGGCTCTGCAAGGCCACGGCATGCAATGGGCTGGGGTAGTGGTAGATCTCGCTGGTGCTGCGGGACACCAGGTCGCACTTGTATTGCAGGAGCTGCAAGCTCGGAGGGAAGGCTGGAGAGAGCTCACCCAGGTTCAGCAGGAACTCCAGGTCACCTGTGGAGACAGTAGAGAGCAGGCATCCTGGATCAGAGACAGGTGCTTGGACCAATCTTCCCTGCATGATATGGGGCTTGGCTGTACCAGACTGGACCCAGTATCTGAGCTGGACACAGCTTGGCTAAGTGGTGACCTGGGGGTGACCACAGGCACTGGCAGGGATCCCGGGGCAACAACGAGTTGAGAGGAGAGCTAGGAGAACAAGTCGAAGGCTGAAAACCTGCCTCGAGACCAGGGCCTTGTCCCCACTAGGAGGGGTCAGCTGGTACAGATATACCGGCATAGCTACCCCAGCAGTCCCTTCTAGTGGAGGTGCAGCTTAGACCAGTCTCCCCAGCAAGAGGCCTTTTTAGCTGGTATAACTGTGTCTACACTAGGGCTTTTGCCAGCACAACTCTGTCAGGGAGAAAGGTGGAAAAAAATCATCCTTCACTTAACATAGCTGTGCCAGCAAAAGCCCAAGCATAGCTGCAGTTTTGCCACCCAAAAAGGCCATTTGCCAGTAGAGCTGCATGCCCTCAGTGGGTCTGGAATAAACTACGCTGGCACAAGAGCCATTTTGCCAGTCTAAGGAGGAGCGACGCTCAGAGTGTTTTGCTGGTGTAGTACACAGGGACAACCTATGGGGATAGCTACACCGGCAACATGCTCCCACCACAGACCTGGCCTCGGACCAGATGGAAAGCACATTGTTAAAAGGGAGAGTGATTAGCCATTTAACAGACCCAGGGAGTTGGTTGATTCCCCATCACAAGGGAGAGTGGGACATGGAGTGGAGGCTGTAAATTAAGCCCAGGATTCTAAGGCCTTGTTCACTGTAGTCACACTGGTGTAGTGAAAGCATACAGCCTCCCTTCCCCAATGGGGATGTGGTTACACTGACCTGATCTAGCTGTTCCTGGAATAAATTGTCCTGGGGTATGGCACCTTTATGCAGTATAACTGCAGCTGCACTGGGGTGAACTACACTCGTTAGGGGGTGGGGTTTTACACCGCCAAGCGCTTCTAGTGCAGACCAGGCGTTGAAGGCATGCTCTAGCTCAGCCATGAGTGGCAAGCTACATACAGGAGTCCCTGGGCCAGGCTGTCCAGCCTGGCCCATCAGAATGCACTTTCCTGGTCTTGAGATCTGTGACAACTCAGCGCAATACTCCTGGAGTATCTGTGAGGCAGTGGGGAGCAGGCAGGGCCCACCCCTGCCTGGGATGCAGAAAATCAGAGAACAGGTGGGATGGGACAGTCCTGCACTGACCCTGCCATTAGTCCGGGGGCATGAATGGCACCTGGCAGGGTGTCCAGAGCCCCCGTGGGAATGGGGAAGTTAGAATCAGTCAGCTCCCCACTGCCAGGTTCAGGGTGATGTCCCCACCTTGTTACTCCCAGGATCCTAATGGCTGGCAGCAGGGCTCCGCACCCTGAGCCAGCCGTTTCCTTCTTACCTGTTGAGACTGGTCTCCTGGCAGCAGCATGGGGACTGCTGGGAGCATTGGGTGCCATTACCCGCTGCAGTCGGAGGTCGAGAAGCCTGACGGTGGCCTCGTCGGTGGAGCGTGGCCGTGAACAGCCACTGTCCCGTAGGCCTGGGAGGTGGGAGAGTGAACCGACGCTGCAATGCGAGCCCCCCGGGCACTCGCTGTGCATGGACGTGGAGGAGTCGGACAGGGAGCCCATCTCGCTGGTCTCGTAGAACCCTGGGGCAAGAGGAGAGGTTCACTGCACGGGACCAGTTGTCCTTATCTCTCCCCACATCAGCCCCGAACAGGATGGGCCTCTCCTCCCGCCAAGTCCCCCATTAACAAGTCCCAGGGACTCTGGGTTGTAGAGGATGATCCTGACAGGATACATGGCCCAGCTCGGAGGCTCTGCTCGCATCACACTCCACCCAGGACGAGCAGGCCCTGGTGCCTTCTCGCTCCTGGTTGCCAGGGCCCAAATCCCGGCTGGACATACCTGAGCTGGGCCTGGAGTCGGCCTCTGAGGTCTCTGGTGCAGTGAAGCTAGGCTCTGCCTGTGCCCTGGGCCTCTTGGGGAGCAGCAACTGCTCGCTGGAGCCGGCGGTTCTCAAGGCCAGGCTCATCACTGGCATTCTGCTGTCCCTGTTCCCGGCCTGGCGCCCCACATCGATGCTCTCGGAGGAGCAGTAGGAGATACATGGCTTCTCAGGGATGCCCAGCAGGTCCTCAGACTTGCTCCGGTCCAGCTTAGCTGGGGGCAGTGGTTCCTTAGCCCCCAGGCTGCCCCATCCCTGCTGTGGCAGAAGCATGAACAGGGTTAGTCAGAGATATGTCACCAAACCCACCAGCCACTCGGGGCCCTGGCATCCAGGGCCAGCCCCAGCCCTGTGTCTCCGCAAGGAGCTGGGCAGAGCACATCCCCAACTATGACTGGGCCTCCTCCATGGCACTGGGTACTGCACAGTCCCACGACTCTGCCCCAGACTCCTTCCTCCTGCCTGCTGGGCACTGAACAGACCCTGCTACCTGAGCGAGATCAAGGCCCCCATCTCACAGAGAACCCTCCCCCTTTGAGGGGGCTCCCTTCAATCGCTGTTCTGGGCACCACAGAGACCCCTGGAACCCTTTGGAGATCAGATGCCCCACCCATCACTGCAGAAGACCCTTCCTCCCCCCAGGAGAGCAGGCCCCTTCCCCCCGTTTGTACTGGCACTGCACTCCAGTAAGCTCTGGTCCACACGGGGAGTTGCACAGGTTGAACTAAATTATTGCGGTACCGATTGCTGCTGCAGGCGTGGCTTCCCACTGATTCAAATCTGGCTCAGGGTGGTGCCACTGCTGGAGGCACATTTACAGGAGGAGGCTGAAGGGACAGAACCAGTTTCCTGCATCCGCACACACGGGTGGTGCTGGTTTAGCCCTATCAGGTTTTAAACCAATTCTAAGCTGCAGCTTGTGTGCCATGTCTAGGTTTTAGTGCCCCAATGAGCCAGAAGCCTGGCCCTGCCCCAAACAGCAGCTGCCCAAGGGAGAAGGGAGCCCACTGCTGAATGAGCTCCACAAAGCTATTGTTGGTGCTTCCCAGACTCAGAGCAACCTGCCCATTAGCCCCCACAGCTCCCAGGGGAGTCAGGCAGCATCAACCTCCCTTACAGTGGCAGGTAGAGACAGAACCTGCCCTAGGTGGCACAGACCAAGCAGCAGTGCTGAGAAGCAGGGCCAGCACTTCCATTTAGGAGGCCTAGGCAATCGCCTAGGGTGCCAGGATTATTGGGAGGCGGCATTTTGCCGGGGTGACAGGTGGCTCCGGTGGACCTGCCGCAATCATGCCTGTGGAGGGTCCCCTGGTCCCGCAGCTCTGGTGGACCGCATGCAGCTGGCAGCTCCACCGGAGCCGCGGACCAGCGGACCCTCCGCAGGCACGACTGCGGCAGGTCCACCGGAGCCGTAGGACCAGTGTGCGGGGCGGCTAAATGGCTGTGCGCCTAGGGCGCTAAAAACACTAGCGCCGGTCCTGCTGAGAAGGGAACCCAGGAGTCCTGCACACAGCTGGGTGCTCAACCCACTAGGCAAACAGCAGCTTTAGACACATCCCTAGCTGGGAAACAGCCCAGAGGCACAATGGATGGGAGGTTAAGGGAGGGCAAGCTGCTCCCAATCTCCCTCCAGGTGTGAGCGTGGCATACAACCTGGCCACTACATCCCCAGCAAAGAGTGTCTTAGCCCCCTCTCCCCATATCATTGCTCTCTCCCAGATGGACAGGATTTGGCAGGCAGGGGCCTCCCTGCCCACCCCAGGAACTGGGAAGCAGCGGCAGAGACAGCCAGGTGAGGAGTTCAGGAGGCCAAGAGATGATGCACCTTGACCTCAGGCTGATGATTAGAAGTACTGATAAGATCACAACCTTCCCCAGTTCCCTGCACTTTACCTCAATCTCCCATCCATCCCTCTTCCTTCATGGGCGGGGGAGGAGGCTGGCCCTGTCATTCTTACCCCAGAGATGTTTGCAGATCTATATCTTGGCTGACGTGGAGCTGGGGGGCCCTGTGGCTTCCCCCCAAGAGGAGGGGCTGGCTCAGGTTTTATTGGACCCTGGGGTTCAAGAGGGTAAAAAAACAGTGAGGCAATATGGTAGGGGTGGAGGGAAATCACAGTGGAAGCAGATGCTGCCCCCTCCAACCCACACCAGCCCATAGCCCCAGATACACCCAAGCCTTGCGCCGCGGCCCCCAGCAGCAGCCAGGGTGACCTGTTCCATTAGGGAGCATGCTCCATAGCATCATCCCTACTTTCCCACATGCCTGGCCTCCCCTGCAGGGCCCAGAGTGTGTGTGTGTGTGTGTGGCGGGGGGGGCGGGAATGGGAGAGGAGAATGGGACTTCCCCCAAACCCCACTAACAGCCAGGCTAGGGCAGGCTGTGAGGAAGAGTGGGGAGGGCCCCAGAGCCAAGCTGGTGGCAGGAGTGAAACATGAGCCCGGAGGCCCCTTTCTGCCTTTCACTCAGCTCCATCCCTCCCAGGCTGGGCAGCTGTTGCCTTTGTGTGAGCCCTGCCCCCCCGCCTCCATCTTACCTACTGAAGCGGAGAGACATGCTCTGCACAGGCAGAACGGAGGGGGCATGTACAAGATTTCAAGGTTTGGGGGGAGGGGCACGCAGGCAGGGGCTTGCTGAGGTGCCCCAGGTGTGCATGGAGGGTCCACACGTGCACCTTGGAGAACAGCCAGACCACACTGATATTTCTGCCACCTGCCCCTGACTCAATGCCTCCACCCAACCCATTTGGTTATTCAAAGCCTCTGCTGGCCTTAAGCCAGGCTGGTCCTGAAAGCCAAGTCTGGCCTCACTGCTGTCCATGGGAGGGGGCAGGTCGCAGGCTCCCAGCTGTTCAGACATCCTCTTCCCCTCAGTAAAGGCACAGCTGTGTGCAATACTGTGCATGAGCAGGCATGCACCAGCCGGGCTGCCCCGGGGCAGCTCCCCCCTATTTCCCATCCCCCTGCATGCCAGGTGTGCAGAGCAGGGATGGAGGGAGCAGCCTGCTGCCTGTCCCAGGGTTAGTTTACACTGGAGCTGGCTAGTCGACGTTTCCCCCATTTCTTATTACGAGAAGACTCTGGTTCTGCTATTTGCTCTTGAATGACGCCAGGAAGGGGACAGAGAAGCTGGCACTGCCCACGCCAGCGCAGACCTGGGCTGGGAGGATAGCCAGGCAGGAAGCAAGTGAGCACTGTAAACAACAGGTGGTTTGTTTCCTCTAATATATACAGGGCCTGACCAGCCAACGCCGCCTCCCTGCAAGCCAAATCCACAGAGACCAACCTGTCAAGGCCAGGTCAGCAGCCTAGGCCTGAATCCCTCTCCCTGCAGCTCAGCTCCCAGCCTCAGGACAAAAAGTCAGAAGAGATGCCAAGAATTCCCCTGAAGCCCCACAGGCTCCAACTCCCCCATTCTAGGGCTTTGACTGTACAAATGAGGGCACATCCATTCCAGGCAAAGCAGGCTGAGAAACGCAAACAGTGCAGCCCCTGTATGGCAGAGCACACGCCACCCCTTAGTTAGGTCCTGTGGCACAGGGCAGATGAGGGAGGCACAAAACGCTGCCTCCTATATGATGAGAGACAAGATGGGTGAGGTAATATCTTCTATTGAACCAACTTCCACTGGGGAGAGATATAAGCTTTCAAGCTACGCTGAGCTCTTCCTCAGGTCTGGGAAATGTACTCAGGTCTGGTCTGCATTACAGCCTTAGGCTGAGCCAAGGCAGCTTATATCAGCCTAACTATGGAAGTGTCTATACTTAAATTTCATTCCTGCCAATGTAACTGCCCCGCTATGCTGAATTAATAACTCCACCTCCACAAGCGGCATAGAGTCACGGTCGATGTAGTCAGTCGATGCAGTGTCAGCGTAGACATTGTGCTGCTCATGTCAACTGTCACTAGCTTTCAGGAGCTGCCCCATGCTGACAGTATAATCGATACAAGTGCTCCTGGGGAGAACATGCACCACATACACAAAGCGCAAAGCATAGACCAGGGGTCGGCAACTGCTGAGATGTGACGTGCCAAGTCTTCAGTAATTTAAGGTTTCCCATGCCAAAATAAATTTTACATTTACAGGAGCCCCTGACAGAACCCCAGACTGGCAGCAGGCTGAACAGGGCTGGCGGCAGGGACCCCGTCTGGCAGGGGCCAACAGACGGAACCCCAGATCAGCAGCGGGCTGAGCGGCCCAGCGCGCTGCCAGTCTGGGGTTCCATCTGCAGGCCCCTGCCAGCCAGGGTCCCGGCCGCCAACCCCGCTCAGGTGCTGCCGGCCTGAGGTTCCGTCCATTTAGGCTGGCAGCAGACTGAGCAGGGCCGGAACCCCAGACCGGCAGCGGGCTGAGCGGCTCAGGCCAGCTGACAGTCTGGAGTTCTGGCTGCCAGCTCCTGCCAGGTGGGGTCCTGGCCGTCAGCCCCACTCAGCCCACTGATGGCCTAGGATTCCGTTCACCCAGGCAGGCAGTGGGCTGAGCAGGGCCAGCGGCCGGGATCCTGGCTGGCAACAGCATGCCAGTAAAAATCGGCTTGCATGCCGCCTTTGGCATGCGTGCCGTAGGTTGCTGACCCCTGGCATAGACGGACATAAGCAAAGTAATTACTTGTGGTAGGTCTATAATTCTGTAGCGTAGACATGGCCTCAGAGCGTCACCACTAAATATAAGACTGAACAGATTTTTAGCATAAGTCATTAACAGGCCACTTCATCTTGAATGGTGCCTTGAAATATGTAACTACTTACACTAAACAATCTGTTCCACCTTGTACTTAGCAGTGACACTTTGAGTACGTTTCCCAGACCTGAAGAAGAGCTCGATGTAAGCTCAAGAGCTTGTCTCTCTCACCAAGAGAAGTTGGTCAAATAAAATATATTACCTCCCCCACCTTGTCTCTCCAATATCCTAGGACCAATATGACTACAACACTGCATGCGTTCTATATGATGAGACAGTCTAAGAGGGATAATGGATTCTCTTTTCCTCTCTTTTCCTCTTCTAAGCTGTTGAGCAGCATTGCAATGTGCTGTTGGATAAGCTTTCTCAGCCCACACCAGATGTGGCTGCATTCAAGCAGTGACTAAAGAGAATTTACAAGAAACAACTCACAAAACAGACTGTTCAGCATCAGGCTATGAACCTACCAACTCCTCCACATGCCAGAGAGCTGCTACACAAACTTTATGCACAAAAAGGAGGAAGTGGAATTGGGAGAGGTGCAAATACAAGCCAGAATTAGAAAACAGGTAGAGACTTCAGTAAGAGACTGGGGCTGTTTAGTTCAGATAAGGGACATCAGGGAGTTCACAAAATGGTAACTGGCATAGAGAAGGCAGACTGGGGACTCCATTCACCCCCACAGTTGATGCAGGAACAAAGAGACATTGAGTGAAATTAAAGAGGCAATACATTTAACACCAAAGAAAGGAAACAAGCACTGAATTAATCTCTGGAACTCACTGCCACAATATATGACGAGGGACAAGAGCCTAGCAAGATTCACAAAAGGGCTGGACCCATCTTTGGATAATGGGAAAATGCCCAGGTATGTCAGAAAGGAGAAGAGGCTATTAGGGATGCAGACTCCTCAGGGCACAACCCAGCCCCTAAGAGAGCAGGGGGTTCCTCATGGGCAGGACACAGTGCTCCACACTGGAATTTCTTGTGCCTTCCCTTAAGCCATTTGAGCCACTCCCAGAGGTGGGGCATAGGGCTGGAGAGGCGCAGCTTGGGTCTGCATTGGCAGCCCCCAGGGTTGTTCCACAGACTGAAAGATGTTGCATTTGGGAAGTTTTCCTGGTTCGTTTGCTGCAAAAAGAATGTTTTTCTCCAACTGGAGCACACACTATCGCAGGGCAGAGTCCTGGGGATGCCAGCCTGCTCAAAGCCCTTGAGCCCTCCAGCTTCCCCACTTGTATCCTGGCCCCTCAGGACTCCCCTGGACCATAACCCTGCAACCAACCTCCCCATGGTCACAGCAACCATTGCCCCTTCCCTTCCAGCATACCCCTCTGCCCTTTCACTCATGCCCCAGCGCCCATATTGCTCCCCCAGTCCTGCACCATCACACCTCCAATAACACCATAGTTACATCAACCATTGCTCCCCCCCCCACGCACTCCTACTCCAGCTCCCATGTTCCTCCCCCACATCCCACTCCTAACCCAGAGCCATCCCCATCCCCCACACTCTTCCTGTGCCCCCATCCCATACACTTAGCTCAAGTTCCCCTACTTGTACCCCAGCCACCCATGCTCCACTCCCTTGGCCACCTGTACTCCCCCCGCCCATAATCAGCCCCTCCCGCTGAGTCACAGAGTTTAAGGCCAGATCATGTAATCTCCTGTAAATCACAGGCCACCAGCACCACCTCAACCCGCATACTAAACCAAACAATCCCTCCCCTGGCCCATGCATTCCCCCCCTCCGCTCTCACCTGTCGCTGCCCCCCTGGGACAGCCCCCGCCGGCTCCCCGATGCCCAGGGCGCTTTCCACGGTTCCCTTCTGCGTCTCTCTCAGCAGCCCCAGCTCCAGAATCCCGGCGAGGCTTGCCTGAAGCCGCTCCCCGATCCGCACTCGGTCGCTCCCAGACCAGAGGGAGGGCGGCACAGCTCTGCGGGCCATGAGGACCGCCGGGGCAAGCGGCACCGATCAGCGTCGTGGGGGCTTGCACCGGGGAAGGGGTTAGGGACACAGCTCCTGGGGAGGTACATACACCGGGGGTAGGGAAAAAATAGAACTGAGGTCAGTGTATGCAGCAGGGGCAGGATCGACTGGGCGAGGAAGGAGGTGCAGCAACCAGGACTCACCGGGTACAGCAGTTGCAGAGGGAAGTGTGCACCGCAAGCAGGAGCAGGAAGGGGGGTATATTGCATGCAGTGGGCAGGATGGGTGGGAGAGTAAATTACATCCACCGGCAGCAGGAGTGCTGGTAAGTCGCATGCACCGGGAGGAGGCTAGGGGGACGATAAGTTGCCCGCACCATGGAGGAGCTGGATGTACAGAGGCACCCCCCAGAAGCCGCCACCGGCTCCGCTTGCCTCTTGCCAGGGACTTTCAGTACATACACAGCAGCTCAAACAAAGGGGCAGGTTTTGAAAGAGTCACGTGGGGGCGGGGCCAAAGGCCCCGGGCTCCTGATTGGATCCGACCCGGGCAAAACATTTCGTAGAACGAAGTTAGGATCAGAGGAGGAGTACGTATTGGGTGTCTGGGAAGTGGGCGGGCGAAGCCCGCCCACTGCTAAAGGATCCTCCCCCAGCCTAAGGGGAGGAACCACAGGGCCACAGAACCCACTGAGTGCCGGGGACAACTAATAAAAGAACAGGGACAGGAGTGAGGTCAAAGGGTCAGAAGGAGGGAACCTAATGGGGACACCGAGCAGAGAACCCCGGACAGCGCCCACTGCTCCTCGAAGGCGTCAAGGGAGCCAGTAGATGCCGCCCAGAGGAACTCCGCCGGGATGCGTGATCGGACCATGGAGCGGAACAGAGGAGGAGTAGACGGAAAATATCTCCTCGGCCCGCCGTATACCAGGGGGCCAAAAACCCATTACACGCTCCCTCAAAAGCACTCTGGGACAAATACCCCCGGGCACACCCCGAGGGGTAAAATAACCCCACTGCACCCCCCCAGAATACAGCGTAGGGGGCACAGGCCCCCATTACCCCAAGAGAGGGTGAAATGCCATCCAAATCCTTCCCCTATTGAGGGGCAGATAGATTCTCCCCCAAATATAGCTGCAGCTCCCTTGGGGACAGGTCACTTCCCCATGCCCCGGACCAGCGACACCTCCCATGGCAGCCCTGGGCCCGGCCCCCACCTTGGCGCGCGGGTGGTGGGGCCTTCGGAGTGACTGCGAGTCAGTGCCTGGGCTTGTTTGTCCATTCTCCCTTCCCCTCTTCCACCCCCGGGCCCAGCCATGTGAACTCCTGCTTGGCTCTTAACGGAGCCTGGGAAGGGATTCAATAACCATGCGGCTGAATTCCCCTCTAGCCGCTGGACGTGCACAGGGTGTCGGAGGTGGGGGCAGGGGCAACTAATAGACTTCCCTCTCTATCTCCCATCCATGGGTGGCTGGGACAATTAACAGATCCCCCTCTATCCCCATCATAGGGGGCAATTAACTGACCCCTCTACCATGGAGAGCAGGAGTAATTAACAGACTCCTCTCTACTCCCCATCCATGTGGGGCAGGAGCAATTAACAAGACCACTAGGCCCCTCTGTCCCCCCATCATAGAGGACAGGGGCAATTAACAGATAACCGCTCCCATCCCCTTCATGGGGGCGGGTACAGTTAACAGACTTCCTCTTCTCTGAACAGAAGCAAAATCAGCCCACAGAGAAGAAAAACCCTCCCCCCGCCTCAGTGCCCTGCTCCCCACCAAGAGCCCCCCGTCCCGTCAGGGCCCCTGCGATCCCCAGCAGCAGCAGGGCCCTGGCCTCAGGGATTCCCCCGCGGGCGGGGCGAGTTGCAGAGGGATCCTGCTGCAGCTGGGGCAGCGCTGCGGCGCTATTTAAAGGGCTCCGGGGACGGGCGAGCCCCGCTCAGCGCCCTACAGGATGTTGCCAGTTACCAGCAACCGGGAGCCCCGCGCTCCCTTCAAGCAGCGGAAATGCTTCGGTGAGAGGGGAGCCCTGGGCGGGTCCCTGCAGTGAGAGACTGGTGAATTCGAGGGCAGGGCGTCCCCTCCAGAAGCCACTGGGCGACCTCGGGGTGCCCTGCCCTCTTCCCCTCTGTTGGCTCGGAGCGGAGAGGCTCCCGCCTCAGGCGCTAGGCAAGGGGGCTGGAGCTCTCCCCGCAGCTGGGGTGCGGAGAGACCTGCTCCGGGCTGCCTCCCTGCCTGCCCCCGCTCCCTCCCCACCGGCGAGGGGGCCTCGGATGGTTCCTCGGAGTATCCAGATCTCAGTGGGCGCTGCCCGCGCGGGGTCTCTCCCCATTTCCCTCGGGCTCCGGGGGGCTCTGCTGGGGGAAGCCCTGGCTCGGCCCCCCTGACTGCGATCCTCCTCCTCGGATCCGCTTCTCATTCCAGCTACCAGAAAACGCGAAGTGGCCGGGGTCCGCTCCAAGTTCCCCAGCAAACTCCCGGTGAGTGGGTGGGGAGGCTGCTTGGTTGGAGGAGGTGGGGCGCGCTCAGCGTGTAGCCCGGGGCCAAGGACACCAGCCGCTGCGTGGGAAATGGGCCTTCACCTCTTCTCCTCCCTTATTCCGCAGGGACTGGGAAAGGGGCGGGGGGGCTGTGCCTATCTCGACAGCGTGGCCCTGGGGAGGGGTGCTGCTTTCCTCCTTTTCCCACGTGTCTGTTTTCCAGGTGATCCTGGAGCGGTACCCCAAGGAGAAGGTGCTGCCAGCATTGGATAGGACCAAGTTCCTGGTCCCTCAGGAGCTGACAATGGGGCAGTTTGTGACCATTATCCGGTAAGAGAAGAGGAGGTATGTGTGATTGGAGGTGGGGGTCTGGTTTGGTATTGCACCCTTTGGTGTTTGTGCCCTAGGTGCTGCTGGGTCCTGCTTCCCTCTCTCCCTGAGACCACAAAGGGAGGGGGTGCTGTCACCTAGGCAGTCATTAGCCCCCTTAGTATGCCCCCTGGCTGTGTTTCAGGGGTGCTGTACAGCTTTGGGAGAGGTGCTACCAAAGGCTAATGCAGAGACTGCAGCTCTCTGAACAGCCCCTTCTTGTTTCAGGGTGTCCTGGTAAGGAACCCCTGTTCTCCTTGGCAGCTGTTGTGGGTTAAGTGCAGGGGTGGCTGTGAGCAAGTGCAGGCAATGCCCATGTAGTGCATTTCCCCCCAGCAATGCAGGCAGTGGGTGTTCTCAGGGGAGAACAGTCAGTGCTTTCCTTTCTTACCCTTAGATGGGACTTAGCTCTCCTGCCTTCTTGCTTCTCCAGGAACAGGATGGCCCTCAGCTCCACCCAGTCGTTCTACTTGCTGGTGGATGGTAGCCGGAGCCTGGTCAGCATGTCACTCACCATGGCTGAAGTGTACACACTAAACCAAGATGAGGATGGGTTCCTCTACATGACCTACGCCTCCCAGGAGATGTTTGGTTAAGGCCGCTGGTTGCCTCAGACCCCCTGCTCTTCTGAGAGGACCCATTGTTGCCCACTCAAATGTTGCTGCTTGGTAAACAGAGTCATCCCACCCCCTCTGGTCAGAGTAGGAATGATATTCCTACCTGGCCAGTGGGGCATCTACCCTGGTGTGGTGAGACACCAAGGAACCTGCCCATTTCCTCCCTTCCCCAAGTGGGTGACTGGATAGCCTTGCTCCAAAAGGAAAGATCTCACTCCAGACTGAGGGCCCCCCCTTTAGCCGAGAGCAAGTGCCTTTACCCTGTGTCATGTGGTGCCCATGGGATGGTCCTTTCTGTGTTGTGGGGATAGTCACACCTGCCAGCCTCTTGCATAGGTGCCAGTGTGATTTCCCCCCCCTCACTGTGAGACCAATAGGACCCCACTGCTCAAGGGCTAGTGTTATAGGACACTGCTTGGTGCTGGCTCAGAGTTCTGCTGTACCACCTGGGTCTGGTAAAGCCCAGCCTGTTCCTTCTGATCTTGGGATAGAACTCACATGCTGGTAGCTTTTGGAATAAAAGGAAGTAAACTTATTTTCCAGCAGCTTTCCTAGCCCCAATGCTGATCACTGGAGACCCTTGTCCTCCCTGAAAAGGGGTGAACCTCCTCCTCAAGGGGAGCCCTAGCTGTGGGGTAGACTGGTTCTCTTGTAAGGGAGTTGGAGTTGTGTAGGAGGGAAGGTAATCCTGCACATGGAATAAGCACTGTCTGTCCTTTAGATTGCATGTCTTCCCTTTAGAAGCATACCCTGTAACTACTAGTTAACCCTGTTAAAACACATTTCTGTAAATGCTTGTCTTTGTGAAATGGGACTGGCAATCCAATCCAGCATGGCCAAGCCACTGCAGTTGCTGAGTAATGACTACACTGAGAGCCCCCCTACCAGGGGCAAGCAGCTCATGATGCTACCAGTCAGCAGAGGCCTGAGGGGAGTGCACCAGTTACAGCTGTATTTAGAGCATATGGTCCCTTGGGCCTGTTATCTTGGTGCAAATAACCTGTCCTGGATGGGAGGTTCTGTGCTGTAGTGACAGTGTTCTGGACCTACAACTGCATTAGCAGGCCCCAGGCTGAGGGTTGTTTAGCTGGTGCTGTGTGCTTTCCTCTCCAGTGCTGCTGGGTTGGTAAAAGCTCCTGGAGGCCCTGCTGGAAGCCTGTCTTCATTTCAGACTGATCATAGGCTGCTTTCTGCTGGTGGCTGTCACTGATTCAGAAGTGGGCAAAGGAAAGCTGGGTTAGAAAAGCCTGTGTTATCTAAGCACCCAAGGCTCCTAATGGTGTAGAGCAGGAGGAGGCTGAGATAGCAGCTAGCGTCTTTCCTGCTCCCTACATGTGTGCATGTACCAGGGCCTCTCCTTCTATTGCTGCTGGGAAGATTGATTTATTGCAGGGAGGGAAAGCATCTGTTCTCATGTTCTGGGATAATGCCTGAGGAGGCTGGAGCATCCACTAAATAGGCAGTTCCTGTTCTGTACCCTGCTCTGGAGTCCCAGTCTGATTCCAGGGACTCCTGCACCAGACAGATGTAAAGAGGGACTTGGAACTGTGTGTGTGAATTTTTTCCTCCTCACAGAGTTGAGGGTAGTAGAAAAAATTCTTCCTGATTCTCACTTTCCTACAAATTAATTCTCATCTGGGTGGGAGTTCTGCCCCCTAGAACAAAGCATCTTGGAGGCCCCCTTTCCATGGCACAAGAGATATATTCCTGTGCTGCTTCTGGAGTCTGGCTAAGGCAGGTAGGTGCACAGCAGTTTGAAGCTGGAAATCCCATCAGAAGGGGACTCTGAGGGTCTCCCCTCTGGAGTTGGCCAGAAGCCTGGGTTTGTCTTCCCCCTATGCCCACCTCATTCTTCTCATGCTTGTGCTATTCTTAGTAGGATTGAGTAAACTGTGGAATCTCATCTCAACCAGCTCTTGTGAGTGGGGCTTGGTGCTGTTCACCCCTCAGGCCCTGCTCCAGACCAACAGTGGCTAAATGACCATATCACCCCACCAAGGGGGTTGTCTCAGGCCAACTGCCTGTGTAATAATGGTAGAGCCACAAAGACTGAACTCCCTCCTCCACTGTAGGAGCAAAGCAGGTTGCGCTGCTGCAGCCTGTCCTGTAAATAAAAAGACTTCTTCATCCGCCTGAGCCAGAGAGGCCGGAGCGACCCCTCTGACACCAAAATGTGCTGGAGAGAAGAGACCACAGCACAGACAGCGGAAGCACTTGGTGCTAGTTTTACTATAGAACTTGTGTCCTAGGCAGTGACCCCAACTCCTGGCTTTGTACAGAAATGAGTCCTAGAAGCACTTTCACTCTGGGCTTTATATTTAGAGGATCAAATGATGAGCTGGATAAAAGGTGGCAGCTCCGGGCTGTTGGGTTTGGTAGGTGGAGGAGAAGGTATGAGGACATGTTTAGTAGCACAGCAGCTTGTGGAGTCTGTCCCTCCCCCTGGAGTGAGCAGGAACCATGTTGCATTCACTGCTGGTGCAGTGTGTGGGGACAAAGAAGTATTAACTGGGAGGGGCAACCTGAGCTTAAAGAGCAGCTGGCTAGGGCCATGGGGTGGTGTTGAGCAGCTGGGGGCCCAAATGCTGCCATGACACTAAAAACAATGGGAATCAGAAACTCTTAGCATGGAACCTTAGGAGGGTTTTCACGAGCGGGTTTCTTGGCTTGAGGTGTTTTCTACCAATCTGCCCTTGTGCCCAAAGACTCCACAGTAAGCAGCACAGACAAAACTGGTACAAACCATCCCATGCAAATAACCCACCTTTTTGTCCCTTCCTGGGTGGTCTGCAGAAGGGCTAGTTGGCTCTAAAGCCTCATAGCTGCTGGGAACTTATCCTCTAGGATGTTGGGCTACCCCCCCATTCTCTGGGAGCTCATTCCTGGGGGGCTGGAATGGAGGGGGGTAGCCCCCCAGGAATGGAATGGTGGAATGGTGGGAAACCATTTTTAAAAACTCACTTTATATCCTCTTGAAAAGAGAACCACGATTTGCTTAACAATAAAACCCTAAAAGCAGGGATCCTTTGTCTAAGGGGGATTAAGATGGAGAGTAACTTTCAAGGAGAGAGTGTCTGGGCATAAGTAGCCCTGCCAAGGTTAAAAACAACCAAGAGAAGGGTCAGCACTTGGAGTGGATGGTGAGGAAATGAAGTTTGTGTGTCTGCTCAAACTCATTCTGAAGCAATCACTTTAAACCCCTCTCTGTGCAGAGCTCCTGCCCAGAGTAATAGTAACCCTGACAGTCATACTGTCCTGGGTCTGAACTCCCAGCTGCTGTTACCCACTCTGAGCATAAATATATAAGGAAGTGTTTCCTGGTTAGAATTTAAATTATTTTGATCAATGCAGCTATTTGCAAACTATTTACAAAGCTGGCAACAGTCCAAGGGGGAAAGGCCAGTGCCCAGGTCTACCCTGTATAAGAAATGACAGTGACTCCTTCCAGGAGGCAGGGAGGTGGTACATGTGGCTTAGGCAGGAAGATGATTGATCAAGGGCATGAGCCAGAGCAGCTGCTAGTTTGGAGTTAGGTCCCTGTGTCTATGGTCCCTGTGTCTCCTGAATAGAGTTCAAAATTCCCTGCTAGCATCTGGGGGGGCCTCACCACACCCCCAACCCATCTCTACAGGAGAGAATCCAAAGGCTTCCCCTGTACTGCTTAGCAGAGTCCAGCATGTCTTATATCCCTGGGTGGGGCAGATGTGGGTTCACTACGAAGGGTTCTCCACGTCCTGTTTACAGCGCTTGGCTGTCAGGTCTTCATTGTGGGCCTTGCGGATGTGCCTGTACAGGTCCCCAGACTGGGTGTAGCTGCGCATGCAGTAGCGGCACTCATAGGGGCGCTCGCGTGTGTGCACAGTGGCATGGCGCCGCAGCGTGTAGGAGCAGGAGAAGGTCTTGCCACATGTCTTGCAGGTGGGGACGTCCTCAGTGAAGATACCGAAGTTGGGGTGTGCCTCGTACTCTGGCAGGTACATCTGCTCATGCAGGGGTGGTGTCACCATGTTGGAGTAGCCCTGTCCACCCGGCACTGGGATCATATGGTAGGGGAGATGCTCCTGTGGAAGGAAGCCGCCCTCTGAGGACACCTCCTCCATGCCACTGGGCTCCTCAAAGCCATCGGGGTGGCGGTTGCAGCCCCCAGCTGGCCCTACCTCCACTGTGGGCCTCTGGAAGATGCTCTCCATCCTCATTTCCATGCTCCGCCTCTCCAGCTGCTCCACTGTGTCCGGCTCCTCATCAGAGATCACAATGGCTTCCACCTTCACTTTGATGGGGCCCCTGTTCAGCTCCTTGGGGTAGAAGCCATCTAAGTTGCCCACCCGTGGCTCCACAGCTAAGCTTTCAGGGATGGTTTCCAGGCTGGATGGTGCCTCTGCCACATTGCCTGGGGGAAAGTAGTTGTGGGAGATGGTTTCGGTGGAGCTGCTGGGGCTGGACAGGGACAGGTCTGCAGTGGCTGGAGGGAGAGGCCTACCCAAGACGGGGCCACGGGGGGAGTCACCCTCCATACCTGGCTGGGTAGTATCTGCCATGTCTGCAGTTGGTGCTGGAGGCTGCTGGGGGCCTGCTTTCTCCAAGGGGTTATTCTTCCACTCCTCCTTCGTGTTCTTTCCTGCTTCACACAGATGCAGAGGTGGTGGCGGGACCTCAGGGCTCTGCAGCTGGTACTTGGAGGTGCTGGGCAGGAACTCAGAGCTGGCTGGGGAGTCCTCCTCCTTCTTAGTGCTGTCAGCCTCTGCCAGTGCCCGTGCCTGCAGCTTCTTCTTGCAGACCTTGACAATATCATTCATGTGCAGGTAGCTTGCAGCAGCCAACACATCCTCCACTGGAGTGTCGTTGAAGGCCAGCATGCCCTGGTACATGAACTCCAACAGCAGCCCGAAGGCTGGTGCTGTGACAATCTCATTGTTGATGCAGACCAGGTCCCGCTTGTCCAGCCGCTCCTTGTAGAACATGTGGAAGAAGGTGCTGCAGGAGGCCAGCACGGCCCGGTGTGCTAGGAACTGGGTGTTGCCCACCATGATGGTGCAGTCGCAGAGGAAGCCCTGGTGTCGCTGCTCTCGCAGGCTCTGCAACAAGTGCTTACTGTGGTCAGGGAACTCCATGCTGAAGGGTGGTCAGGAGGATGGAGCAGCAGTTGGCATAACCCTGAGCCCCCTGGGAATGCGGGGGGGTGGGTGGGAAGAGAATCAGAGTTACCTTGGAGATGAAGGGGCTGATGAAACATCCCTTCCCCACCAGACTGCCCCATAATGGGCCCCCGTCCCTCCTGCCTCATATCTGTCCCCTTGCTGCCTCAGCCTGAGCTCTGTTCTTTCTTGGGCTCTATTGGGGCCTCACTTGCCCTGCATCTTTCATTATCTGCCCTTGCCTGCCCCCATCCCTTTCCCCTTCAGCCTGCCCCATTGTGGACCCTCACACCTCATGCTGAGCCTCTTTATCCCCTTCCTGCTGTGAAGTGTCCTATCCAGAATCTCCTCTTCCTGTGGGCTACAGTAGCCAGAAGCCCCTGCTCCCATCACCCCCATACACAGGGCCCCACCCCAGGTTTGGGCTGGAAGCTGGTGCCCCCCAATATTCCCCAGCATTGGCTGTTGCCTAGAGCAGGCATCCCCCATTTTAGCATGGCTGGCGTGTTAACATGGCCCTGAGTTACCTCCCCCTACATGACCCTGAGATGGGAGAGGAGCCTGTAACCTGGGGGGGAGAGGGCTGGCGCGGGGGTCCCGGCTCTAGGAATGGGGCCTGTATGGGGATGGGGAAGCCTGGGCAGGGAGGAGGTGGTTGCCCCCCACATTACAGCGCAAACTAGGTGAGGGGCACTTGGGCGGTCAGGCCAGGGCTGCTCGGGGGCGGGCAGGCAGGGGGCTGATTGGGGGTAGGAGGAGCCGGGCTCAGGGGGCTCCTGGTTTAGGGGGCTAGGGCTAGAGGGCGCCTGTCTCAGTTCGGGGGAGCTGGGCCAGGGGGGTGGGTCCCGGCATGGGGGGAGGGGCCGGTTGTGGTCCCGCGTGAGGGGAACTGGGCCGGGATCCCCGGTGTGAGGGGAGCGGCCGGTTCTGGTCCCGCGTGGGGAGAGCGGGGCCGGGAGAGTCCCGGTGCGCGGGGGAGCGAGGGCGGCTAATCCCGGCTCAGGGGGTTCTTTGCCGCCTAGTCCCCACATCCCCACTCACCACAAAGCCGCGGCCTGAAGAGATCCCACTACTCCCGCCCCCTGCTGCCTGCCTTTGCCCCTTCTCCAACCTCTGCTGCTTGATTGGTTCGGAACCACTGTCAGTCTCCGGTTTCCCCCGAAGATTGGATATCGGCTGCTGTCATTCAATCCCCGTTCCCGTCGATTAGTTTGAAGCGCCCGTCCATCAACTCGACTCATCCGTTGATTGGTTTACCATAAACTGTCACTCTCTGCTCGCTGACTGGCCGCAGAAATATGTGCCTCAGCCCTTCAGCCATCTCAACCGGTACTGGTCAGACCCGGCTCCTCCCATTGATTGGTCAATGCTTGGTGTCACTCCACCAGGCCCGCCTGGTGATTGGTGAACTAACCTGGCCCGCCATTTCACGTGGGGGCGGGACTTCGGTCTCCCTAGTAGCCGATGAGCAGTGTGCGTGAGGGAGAGGCGGGGTGAGCGACGCGGGAGCTGTACTGTGCTCTCTGGAGGTTGCGCGGCAGAGCAAGAGTGTCTGTTTTCTTGTTATTTGTTCGCTGCGCTCCTCAGCCGTGTCCCCCTCCCCGTCTCACCCGGGCGGGGCGGGGTCTCCTCCCCCTTGAGGTGTCCGTGAAAGCCCCCTCGGGCACCAGGCAGTGGGAGGCAGCCGATACCCGACGGTGTGTCCCGGCCCCTCCGTAGAGGCCCCCGCTCCCCTTCCCCGGGGCGCGGCGCGGCGGCCGAGGGGCGCCTCCGGCTGTGGCCCGGCTCGGGGTGGCGGCGCCTGTCCCCGGCGGGCAGGCAGGGGTTCGGCCGCCAGGGGGAGCCGCGCCCGGGCCCAGGCCGGCGCGTTGCCAGCTGTCATTTCAAACCAGCCCCGGGGTTTGAATGTCAGCGGGCGCGGGAGCCGGGCCCGCCTCTTCCTTCCCCGCCACTCTCCCGCCCGGCATGAGGAGACGGGGCTCGCTGCGCGCAGGGACTCCCGTGAGGCGCTCCACGCGCCTGGCGCAGAGTAGCGCGGAGGAGCCGGTGAGAGCGGGGGGGCGCCCCCGCGGGGGGCTTCGAGGGGGCGGGAGCGGGGAGCCCCGCGGGTCGGGCAGGGCGGCCCCGGCTCTGAGCGCAGCCGCTGCCGTCCTGGCCCGGCCCCAGGCCCTCAGCGGCTTTTAGGGGCTGGGGGGCAGGCTCCGGCCGGCGGGGCGCCCCCCGACCCAGCCAGCACCACGGCCCCGCGGGCGCCTCCCCAGCCCTGGCCGCGCTCGGCCGAGGACTTGGCCCTCCGGGGCAACCTGGCACTCGGAGCTCGGCCTGTGGGGCCAGCAATGCCGGGGCTCCCCCCACCCCAGCGGGTGACGCGCGCGGTCTGAGGGTTTGTCATAGCGCCGGGACCCCGCTGCGCTGGGCGGGGGCCGAACAGGGAGAAGGGCCCGGGCCAGAAAGAGTCACGGTGTGGAAAAGCTGCTGCTCTAGGCTGTGCCTGCCCGACAGCACCGCGGCACCGGTGCCTGCAGCTCCCCTGCTGTGACAGCCGCTTGCTGCAGCGCTGCCTGGGGTTCCACCGAATGGCTGGGTCTGTCGCTGTAATAAATCCTCCCTCCCAGCAGCCTGGTGGGGGGTGTCTAGCCCAAGGCTTAGCTCAGCTTAACTGTCTCCTGCGTGTGACTTTTTCCACAACCCGGAGGCAGGCAGCTACATCAAGCCAAGTTTTAGGTGTAGACCAGACCTTAGTCTCATGCTAATAAACCGTTCAGTGTTTAATCCAAGAGAAAACAGGCAATCTGTAACTGCGTGCATAGGGAGGAGAGTTAACAGCAGGTGTCAAAGGCAGAATGCAATCCAGTGGTTGGGAGCTGAAGACTAACTAGAGAGGCACGTTTAACAGCGGGTGTAATTAACCATTAGAACAATTTACACCCCCCCCCCCCCATGGTGGATCGCTCATCACCTGCAGCCTTTACATTATGACTGGATGATTTTTCTAGTTCTGCTTTCCCTCAGCCAGACAGTTGAGTAGGAAGTGATTTTGAGAATTTTCAAGAGTAAAAACCCTCCTGCATCAGGCCAAAGGCATGAATTGAATTTTCTTTTTTTGCTTTGTGTTAATCAAACTGCTTCCTTCTGAGAATTGTGACTTCTTCCCCCACCATTTTTTCCCAGTGTAAATGAAATTACTTTTCAAAACAAAAACCAGAACTTTGTTTTGAGAGTGGGATACTGCAGCAACTTCCCAGTTTGAATTTCCTGCTCTGAGGGGGAAAAATTTCAAGGAAAAACATTAAACCCAATACCTTTTCAGGAACAGTTGGAGTTCTGACATTTTTTGGCCAAAGTGTTTTGTTAATAAATCTCCAGCCAGTGCTAGTTCTGGACTTGAGACAGGAACTACCATACAAGGTTCTCTAGCCCGTGCTATGCAGAAGATCAGTTTACATGATCAGAATGGTGTCTTCTGGCTCTAAAATCTCTGACATTGTATTGCCTAGAACTCCAGCCAAGATCAGGACTCTGCAGACAGGTGCTTTGTCAACATACAACAACAAGAGCCACTCCCTGCCCTGGAGAGCTCACGCTGTTCTGTACTCAACAAAGGCTGGGAGGGGAAATAGATAGATTTGCCCAATGTCATGTTTTTGGCAGTCCCAGGACTAGACCCTAAACCAGTGACCTAGCCACTAAAACACACTGCCTCCCTATGCCTTGGAGCTCTCCTTGCCTTAGTGCTGGAATGAAAGAAATGTCAGCAATTCACTGACATCTAACTAAACAGCCTGAATAGAAACCCTGTTTCTGCTCAGTCAGGTTTCACTTCCTTGTCACTTGTGGTGTCACAAATCCACCAACTCTTCCGTTGCCTGTAGAGCCACTGCAGGTGGGCAAGGGCTGAAGTTTTAAGATTTAAAAAAACAAAAACACAAAAAAACCCAAAGTTCATTTTACAAAGAAAACACCCCTCTGTGCCAGGAACAAACTTTCAGCCCCAAGGGGCAATTTCTTACCTGGGATTTGGAGTTACCTTGGGGGAAGTCTCTCACCCAGCAGCCTTAGGGGACTATACTGGAGAGAGGTTTGGGCAACTAGTGTCTTCTCCCTCCTGATGGTTTATTACCCTGAGGCACAGGGTCTCACTGTTCTAAATCCAGTATTGTCAACCCCCAAAACACTAATCAATCAAGAGGCAGGCCAGATAGCAGGGCTACACAGTCTGGGTTCAGGCCCTGCTACTAGCTCAGTTTTTCTTCCATCTCACATCAAACCACCCCCCACAAATGGTGTATTCACAGTACTGCTCTTCTGGGGGTAGTTTAGTACTATTAAACCCCCCCGCCCCCCGTTATTTCAGTTTATCTGGGCTTCTGCTTGTGTATAGCAGTTCAGCCCTCCTAATAAGCTGCAACTTAGACTTACTCCTCAGCAAATACATATGCCCTGTCTAACCCCTCTGTGGCTACCCCTTATGGTCCCCAGCAGCCTGGTTTCTAGTTACATGCCATCCTCAGGGTCCCCTGGTGTAATTCCCTTCACCTGGGGAAGTGGGCTAAGTTTAGCACAGGTGAAGCTGAGCCCCTCCTCCCCCTTAAAGGACCAGTTCACCTCTGACCAGCCCCAAGAAATAATGTAATTTAAAAACAAGAATAAATGTATGTTCCTTTTCATCTGAGTTCTTAGGGTCATGCCCAAGTCATGTCTAGGGACTGTTAGGCGCATACCTGGGTCATGTTTTCAAGCTTTTCTCTGCAATTACGAGGGTTAGAAACTTTTTAAAGGGCAAGCTGCAATTCTTACAGGAGCTGAGGCTTTAGGTAAAGTGCTAAATGTAATGAGGATTAACAGCGCTGTAAACTACAGTCCCTTGTTAATTTGTAATCTCTGATGAAATTGAGCCTGTAGATGTGGGCAGCTCCCAGCGTCAGTGTCCAGCTCCTATTCTACCTGGGAGAGGAATATTAATCAGGGTCCCACACTCCTCTACAGGTCCTGAGAGAGGTGTCCAGTGCTGAGGGAGGGAGCTTGCCCCTTGTTCTGCAGCCCCGGGCCAGCATCAAGGCCCACAAACTGCATCTTACTCCAGCCCGGGATCCATCGCCCACTCCAGCCAGTGACCCTACTCCCATGCCAGATCTGGAGCCCTCGGCTGGGTCAGCCCTGGAGCCCTTGCCAATATTAACCAGGGAGCCTCCACTGCCCCAGCTCAAGGATGAACCCACCAGGACTGCAATGAAGAGAGGCCTATCCCGGAAGCCAGCGGCAAGGCTGGAGGCTTCCAGGAGCAATAGACGGGTGGCACTGGACCAAGATGCCCACTTGGTGAGTCACTCTGTCTTGTCTGTGCTGGCTTGCATGTCTGGGTCTGGAGTGATCCCCTCCCCCATTGTCCCTCACCCCTACTCCACAGGGATTGGAGGTTTGGTGCTGTACAGACCTATGCAGATGGGCTGTTGTTTTCATTAGCCCCATGTAGCGTCTCTCAGAGACTGTGCACTGGCAGAGCTGATATCTGGCTATTTCTGTTTCCCTTCCAGTCACCCTATGTGAGGCTGAAGAGGCTGCAGATCTCAGAGGAGGATGAAGAAAAGGAGGAGCTTTTCCCCACCCGAAGTGAGAGCTCAGGGGAGAAAGAGGTAATGTGGTCCCTCCCTTCTCTAGCCACTATGCGTCAGCCGTCCAGGATTTCCCCCTAGAGGTGAGGGTGGTGTTCTGTGTCCACAGTCTCTCTTCTGCTGAGGCTGGCCACAGTGGGACCAGTTAGGAATAGTTGTGCTGGGGACATCTGCCTGATGGACTGGGGTCAGCAAACAGCTATCAGATTAGAATGGGTTTCAGTCACTACTGATCTGGGGCTGGATCAGAGCCAGCGCCCCCTAGAGAGAAAAGGCCCCGTGTCCCATTCCCCAGCCTCCTGAGCCAACCAGTCCTCCCTGACGCTGAGGCTGGATTGGAGCTGATGCCTCCTAGCAGCAAAAGGCTCCTTCTCCCATGCCTGACCTAACTGAGCCAGCCAATCGCTCTGCACTGGGACTGGATCAGAGCCGGGGGCGCTTTATCAGTGAAAGCCCAAGATCCTATTCCCTGGCCCCAAGCCCTGTTGCCCCATGGACAGTCTGGCCCTCCCATGAGAAATAGGGGTCTTGGGTTGTGGCTCTTGCTGATGCCACCCAGCCTACTCTAGGTGGGGCATGGAGCAGCCTCACTGAGGCTGGCTAGCAGACCCTGACATTAGGCACAGGTAGTGGCTGATCCCAGGTCTCAGGCTCTGCAGCTCTCTTTCTCCCAACTTGTACCCCTCTATTGCTCAGTGCTCTTGTAGGCCATTCTTATCCTTGCACCAGAGGGACAATGCTTGGGGGGCTGGGGGCTGCCTCTCAGCCAGATTAAGGACCACCCTTTGGCTTGGCTGTCTCCCACTGCAGAAGCTGAACCTGGACTGGCAAGAGTTCAGAGATGAGAGAGCCCAACTGCAGGTGCTGGAGACTGCATTGCCGGGCTCAGAGACCGCCACTGTCACAGAGATCATGGCCCCCAGGCTGCAAGGCAAAGCGGCCAACAACACCCCCAGGCTGCAGGGCACAGCCATCTGGCTGCAAGGCGGGGCAGCCAGCAGTTTCCCTAGGCTACAGGGTGGGGCCCCAAGGTTGCAGGACAGGGCACAGATCAGCACCCCCAGGTGGCAGAGTGCAGCTCCCAGACTGCGGAGTGTGGCACCTGGGACGCCAGGCCTGACAGAAACAGATACTCTCAGGGTGCGGCGCGTTGCCCATGGAACACCAGGCTTGGCGACGTGGACAGAAACTGCAGCAATCAGGGCACCAGCCCCCAGACCCAAGAGCCCATGGAAGCCGAGCAAGGTAAAGGAGAGATCCACACTTCTGCACTGGAGTGTCCAGGCAGTCTATGTGCTGAGCTCTCTGCTCCATGTCTGTGCTGGGTCCCTAGCATAGTCTCCCTTTAAACAGCTGACCCATTTCCTGACAGCCATGGCAGTTCCCCTCAGAGCCATACCCTAATGCCACAGGCAGGGAAGTAAGAGCGCAGAGTTGCCTTGTCACACTGCCTGGAGGGCAGTCTCAGCCTGTGAGAGGGCATTATTGGCTCAACCACTGCTGGATGGAACATTCCCTGCCATGGAGAGCACTGTGCTCAGCAACCTTTCCCTGCAGCATCGGGTTCTGGACACTACTACTTGGAAGAGAGCAGACCTGGTCCAACCAGCCCCTGTTCTGTCCCTGGAAGGGTTGGATGGACACAGATATGGGTCCTTGTCCATGAGGCTCCTGGAGAGGTGTCCCTTTATGTTGGTTCCTGCCTCAGGCAGGGCTCCCCACTAAGCGCTATTCTCTCTCTTGTTAGCATTTCCTTTTCTCCTCCACCTGCTGCATCCTTCTTCCCTTCCTGCTCATCCTGGGCTTCTCTGGTTGGTTCCTGTGGGAGCACAGCAGCCCCGTCTCTGTCCTGGGGTTGATGGAGCAATGGCAGCTGGGCTGGAGCCATGTCGCCAGCCTGTGGAGAGAGCCGGATGAGGAGTGCAGCTCACAGTGCAGGTAAGGGATCCTGCAGGGGGCAGGCTGTCACATGGAGATGGTGGGCAGTAGCACATAGTGACAGCAAGACTGCAGGCAGTAGGTAGCAGATGTCTGTGCTTGCCCTCGGACTCAGCAGATCCTTGGAGTGGAGAGGAGCTGGATTTTGCTCTGGTCTCTGCTTCTCCTGGCAAGTACTGATGCCCTCGCTACCCATGTTGAGGAGTCCGTCTCCTAACCCTGCCCATCTCGCCTCTCTCTCTGTGGCTGCTGCAGTTTGGTGCTGGTGGAAAGCATCCCTGTGGGCCTGGATTACAACCACTCTAGCCCCCGCCACCTCCCCATTTTCCAGGCCTGGATGGACCTGTTGGATGCTGCCAACCGCTCTGTGGACATCGCAGCTTTCTACTTCACTCTCCGGGACTCAGACATGAAGGAGGAAGAACCCTCATCCTGGCAGGTGGGGCTCGGCATAGGCGGAGGGAGCCCTTGTCCGCTCCTGTTCTGCGGTGAGAGGGAAGGAAGGGGTTGCTAAGCCATAACATTCATGCTGCTCCCTGCAGGGCAGGCAGGTGTTGGAGAAGCTGCAGGACCTGCCCTCTCGGGGGGTGAAGCTCAACATTGCTGTGAACAGCCCCCAAAAGTCTGACCGAGACACCGAAGAGTTGGCCAGCAAAGGTAACATAGGGGTCGGGATAAACCCCAAGACTGGGTGGGGATAGGGCATGAGGGGAAGTGTCAGCCCTAGGAAAGGGGCAGACAAGACCCCAGCCAGCTGGGCTGGGATAGCCAGGCTGAGAGAAGTGGGAAAGGATGTCTATGTGTCATGGCCACTGTTCTGCTGGTGCCCCCTGCAGGTGCAGACATAAAGTATGTGGAGTTGGAGCGCCTGACTGGGGGAATTGTGCACACCAAGTTCTGGGTGGTGGATGGCAAGCACGTCTACATTGGCAGCGCCAACATGGACTGGCGCTCGCTGACACAGGTACCACAGTGGGTAGAGGGTGGACAGAGGGGAGTTACTCACAGGGACTGGCGCTGGGGGAGGTTTTGGGAAGAAGGGAGGTGTGCTCACAGGGACTAGCGCTCACTGACACAGGTACTGCGGGGTGCACGCAGGGGGACTGAGTGCTCACAGGGACTGGGGCTCACTCTCTTGGGTCCCTGTGGGGCAGGGTTAGGACTGGAGCTGGGGCTCATGTTGGAGTTGGGCTTGGGTGGTGAGGCTGTCTGCCCACTGGGGCTGCACTCACTCTCCTGAGGTTGAGAGTTCAGCCTGGGGCTCCTGTTATAGCTGGGGCAAGATCATGTTTGCTGCATGGCTGTTCCCAAACACCCTTGCCTTGCAGGTAAAGGAGCTGGGTGCTGTGCTCTACAACTGCAGCTGTGTGGCCGGTGACCTGCACCGGATCTTCGCCATGTACCGTGCATTGGGAGGGCAGGGGGCCTCACTCCCGACGATGTGGCCAGCTTATGTCTCTGCGAAGTCCAGCCTCAGCCACCCCCTGAAGCTGCAGCTCAATGGCAGCAGTGCAGAACTGTACCTCTCTGTAAGTGTCCAAGTAGGCTCTGTTGGGTCAGGCAGCTCATCGTGGCTGCTTCCTGGACTCTGTATATCCTGATACCTCTTCTGCCATCCTGGGGCCTAGTGCTCAGCCACTGCCTGCTGGCACTGCTGGGAGTTGCACAATATTGGCATAGGGGCTGGATGGCTCTCCAGTGCATGGGGGGCAGCCACCTAGGACTCCCTACCAGGGGCCTCTCCCTGTCTCAGGAAGCCCTGTTACTCATTCCCCAGAGTCTGTGCTGTGGCATATACTGACCCTGTAGGGTTCTGGGCCCCAGAAGGCCCTGTCATTCGCTCTTGGATTCTGTGCTAACACACGTACTGCCTGTCTCTGTACCTGTATATGTTTGTCTTGCAGAGCTCCCCTCCCGCCCTCTGCTCCACAGGCCGTACCCCAGACCTCACAGCCATTGTCAGCACCATCCAGGATGCCCAGGCTTTTGTCTACATCTCGGTGATGGACTATGTCCCCCAGTGCACCTTCTGCCAGCCCAAGAGGTGGGGGCCACAGGATGTGCAGGCTGGAGGTGGGGTTCAGGCAGTCAGCTCCCCTGACATTGTCTCTTCTAGACATAGCTGGGAGTCCCATGCTATCCTCCCCCAGGAGACTGGTGGCAGGGACAACCTGGGCTCTGCAGACAGCGAGAGTGGGGAGGAGAGACAGAGGGTCAGACACAGGCTGGCACTAGTGAATGTCAGATAAATGGCTAGGGGGTGGGAAAGGTGGGGCACTGTTACCGGGGAGCTGGGCAGATGCTGGGGGTGGGGGGGGGAGGACTGGGCTATGACCTGGGGACTGGGCTGGTTGGGGAGAGGGGAGGGCAGTTGGGCAGCTCTGACCCAGAGAGTGGGCAGTTGGGAAACCATAGCCTGAGGGCTGGGACCTGGGGGCTGAGCAGTTGTGAGGCTGTGGCCCAGGGTCTTGGCATTTGGGGGGCTATGGCTGGGGGGGTGTTAGATGTGAGGTGTCCTGTCCCCTGACCTGGTCTCCTTGGGCTGCCCTCCAGATTCTGGCCAGTCATTGATGATGCGCTGCGTGCTGCGGCCTGCAATAGGCACGTGAAGGTGAGGTTGCTTATCAGCTGCTGGCAGCACTCAGACCAGTCCATGTTCCTGTTCCTGGAGTCGCTCAGTGTCCTCAGCCAGGAGCCTCTGGGCTGCCCGATCGAAGTGGTGAGTCCTGGAGTGGTGCAGGAATAGGGACCTGAAGTGCTTGGGGCTGGAGCTGGCTGGATCCTGAGGGGACCTTTCCACTCCATGACTCAGCCCAGGGGCCAGCTGGTAGGAAGTTCTCTGTGTATCAGTGCCCTGCATTGGCAAGGGGTCACAGATTACCTGTGTAATCTTCTTCAACCTTTGTGTTGAAAAGTTCCCAATTAATATTAAGTTGTTTAAAGCTAAAATGCAATAAAACCCATCTTAGTTTTCAGTTTTGAGCCTCTAGTCAGTTACAGAAAATGTATTTAGTAGAGGACCACTAGGTGGCACTTTGACTGCTACAACCAAACGTAAAAAGAAAAATCCTTCGATAAGCAAACAGGCACATTGTTATCACTTACACAGTACTACAGTCTTAGGCCAGGTCTACACTATAAACTTACATTGGAATAATTACATTGCTCATGCAGGGTTGTGTCCTTGCTAACTCTTACTTTCTCATAACATGGTATCTCCAGCTTATCTCTAACTTTCTCACATTAGCAATGTAAGTTTCCCATACTCCTCTACACTTAGGTTTTGGGCCTAAGTTAGCTTAACTTCTACTTATTTCTTAACATAAACCATCCTTTATAGGTTATACCAGGACATGCTGGACCTGTAGGCTCAAAGGTGACTTTGTGTTTGTCTCTTTCAGAAACTATTTGTTGTCTCCAAATCGGTTGAGCAGAAACGCATTCCCTTCTCCCGTGTCAACCACAACAAGTACATGGTGACCGACCGCCTGGCCTACATTGGTGTGTGCCTCCCCAGGGGTCTAGAATCATGGGCTAAGGAGGCCAGGGAAGCCATCACTGGGAAGTCATCACTGGGACCAGTTACAGCATCTCAGAGTTCAATAATGGGTGGGAGTGTTGGGAGCCAAGACTCCTGGGTTCTTCCTCAGAACTGGGAGGGGATTGGGGTTCAGTGGGTTAGAGCAGAGGAGGGGTGTTAGCCAGGATGGGGCCCCTGAATGAGTTAGTGTTGATTCCCTGCAGACCTGATGTTTGCTCCTCTATTGGCAGGCACCTCCAACTGGTCTGAGGATTACTTCACCAACACTGCAGGGGTGGGGCTGATCATCAGCCAGAGTGAGGCTGCCCCTGGGGTTACCCAGCTCACCTTGCGGGAGCAGCTGGAGGCTGTGTTCCATCGGGACTGGAGCTCTTCCTACTCACAGCCACTCAGCCCCAAGCCCAGCTGTGCTGCCAAGAACTGAGAGCAGTTCCCTGCCCGAATGCTGGGCCAGGCCCAGGACCTCTCCTCAGCTGGATGTACATTTGCAGCTTCCCTTGGAAATCCAGCCCTGTGGCAGCTTGCATCAGACTGCTTCTGCTCCCCCCTGCTCCAGGAGGGATCCCACTAGCTAAAGAAGGACCAGTGCAGGCAGCAGCAATGAAACACCCGAGGGGGCCCTGGATGCCAGCATGTGACTTGTCAGCATTAGTGCCATGGTGCTTGCCTCCTGGCTACACTCTGAAGCTGGGGGCTTGGGGCCCTGGCACGTGGACATTAGCTAAATCTCAGGCATAGGCGCCAACTTGGTGGGTGCTCTGGGGCTCAAGCACCGACAGGGAAAAAAAAAAAAAAAAAAAAAAAGGAGGGTGCTCAGCACTCCCCAGCCACAGCTATTGGGTGGGGCCTGTGACTGGCCCCCGAACAGCTATTTGGCAACTAATGGGAAGTGCTCTGGGGAGGGTAAAGAGGACAAGCAGTAGGCAAGAGGGTTGAGGGGGAGGGGTGGATTGGAGGAGCAAGCAGCGAGAAAAACAACTCAGTGCCTATGGTCTCAGGGTCTAAAACCCTTTCCCAGAAGGGATGGGCACCTTCATGGGGAGAGGAGCCAGCCTTAAATTTTATTTGGGAACTGAACTTCCCCAGTTTCATGACGGGTATTTGTTTTAGGTGGGTCCCACTTACAGGTGCTGGATTGGAACGTGGCTTTCTGCACTCAGGGCTGGAGGAGGAAAATAAGTCTTGAGGAAGTGGCAGGAAGAAATAGGAACAAAAGTAGTTCATAGGCTGCAAGCCAGTGCAAAGTGGCACTGCCCCAGGGCTGAATGGAGGGCTGGTTGCAGCAGTGCCCCAGGGCTAGATGTGTCTTGCTGTATTGCAGGGGCCTGGGCCCTTGTCCTGTGGCCATGCCAGTTGTGATGCCATTTTAGTGGTAGAACCGATGCAGATTTGGAGAATACAGTTTGGTGTGTGGAGAGCAATACAGCCAGCACCGAGAGTTGGGTGCTATAGCTGTGGCCATAGGTGCCAGAGGAACAAAGAACCACAGCCACCTAAAAGCACTTAAATGCAAAATGTTTGGGTTTAATCTGTCCCTTGATCTGTCTTGGTCTCAAAGTGCCAAGGGCTGTAGATCTCCAAAGGCCTCCCATCTCTCTGTGAACTGATAGGGTCTCCTCTGGGGCAGGGTGATTATGGCTCAGACACAATCTTCCAGGAGGTGGGGTAGGGCTCAGAGAGGGTCTCCACCTCTTTCCAGGACTGCCAATCCATTTATTGTATTGCTTACCATAGAGGATATTGCACTAGTTTAGAGAAGTGGCTTAGGGGGCTGAGCATGTGTGTTTAATGTGGGGCAGGGTCCATATGTGTATGTGTATGTGTGGATCTGAGCACTTGGTGCTATCAAACCAAGATGCTAGGTGTGCATGGGGAATGGGAAGTGGTGGTGGGGGGTTGCTGGGGGAGGGGCAGGCAACAGAAAGCTGTGACATACTGTGAGGGGCAGCCCCCTGAAATCGACTCCCAGGAGCCACAATCAGGGATTTGTTGCAGGGGTATCATGGCCCCTTTGGTGGGTGAATTTCAGGGCGTTGAATGGGGTGGCTCCCTGTGATTGGGGATTCAGAGGGGTGATGTCTTGTGGGTCAATCCTGGTTGGGGATGGGGGGTCTCAGACTGGGATTTGGGGGAGGAATTACAGAGCTCCCACGAGCTGTGGCGGGGACAGCCTGGGCTAGGCTGGGGAGGGGAGCTGCTGACTCGGGCACGTGGCAAAGGTATAGCTTTTCAGAGTTTATTTTTGTACCTGACTGCCCAATAAAACGGGATTTGGGATAACTCGCCTCATGTCAATCAGTGTGCGCCCCGCCCTTCGCCATGTCAATCGCGGTTTCCCTCCTACTCGCTCACTGCCAGACCCCGAGCTCCCCCTGGCGTCCTCTGGCCAAGGCGGCAGCCGTGATACTATAGACGCCCATGTGACTGCAAGGGGCGCATGCGCACAAACCATACAGGTCTCTCTTTCTTTGAGGGGCGGGGCTCCCGTGGAGCAGTGAGGAAGGCGCTCTGGGAGGGGTGGTGGCGAGTTCCTGCCGGTCCTCACTCCTGACACGCTTGGAAGATGTTTTATCACGTGAGTGACGGGCTCCCCGCCGGGGTCAGCGCCCTCTTCCCCCCTCCCCCCGGGGCCTGGACAGCCTTCCTTCCCCCCACCCCCGGGTCAGCTTCTTTCCCGCCCCCCCGGGGCCTGGACAGCCTTCCCCCTGAGTGTCAGCTGCTTCCCCTGCCAGGGCCTGGATAACCCTTCCCCCGGGGGTCAGCTTCCTACTCCCCCCCCAGCAGCACCTGGACAGCCGCCCCCCAGATCCAGGGGTCTCAGCAGCCACTGTTCCCTCTGCCCAAGGGGGCACTAGGGCCCTGCCCCATCGTGCACTGCTCAGTCTGCTGTGAGATAGGGGAGGGAGGGTTTGGCTGATGGTTGCATCCCTTCCCTTCTCAGTGACAAGTCTCCTGTGGCCCCTCACCCCCTTTTTCCTACTTCCATAGATCTCCCTGGAGCATGAGATTCTGCTGCATCCACGCTACTTCGGGCCCAATCTCCTCAACACTGTCAAGCAGAAGCTGTTCACGGAGGTGGAGGGGACCTGCACGGGCAAGTGAGTAGGGGCAGGAGAATATGGAGGATAGGCCATTGTGGGGTTGGAGGGTGCAGTGGGGGGTAGGGATGGAGGTAATGAGGCTGGGGGTGATGGGAATGTGTGTGTGGAGAGAGTGGGAAGCAGTGGGGTGGTGGGAACGGAGGGAGGGGATGGGAGATCCAGGGCAGGTGCAGATGCATGGAAGGAAGAAGTGGGAGTTGGAAAAGGAGAGGGGTTGCTGTTTTTGGAGGGACCCTAAGACTAGCCCCTGAGGTGAGTGTGGGAAGCTCCCTCTATAACAGGACCTTGATGCCCTGCTCCTTCTCTGGCCCCCATTTCCTCTGCCTTGGCACTCTCTAACAGAGCTGGTTCCTACTCTTCCCCAGATACGGCTTTGTCATTGCAGTCACCACCATTGACAACATTGGGGCAGGTGTCATCCAGCCAGGCCGTGGCTTTGTGCTCTACCCCGTCAAGTACAAGGCCATTGTCTTCCGGCCCTTCAAGGGAGAGGTGGTGGATGCTGTGGTGACGCAGGTCAACAAGGTAACACGATGCTGCGGGCGTGTGTGTGGATTCGGGGAGTGTAAGGTCAGAAGGGACCATTAGATCATCTTCTTCGCCCTCCTGTATAACACAGGCCAGAGAATCTCACCTGGACACCCCTGCATTGAATTCACTCACTTGAGTCCTTCAGTGACTAAATTGTTGTGAGCCCCAGGCAGAGAACAGGAGAGTTTGAGCAGCCACCAACGCCGAAAGGCTGTGCAGTGGCAGGGAATTGATTTGGCAAAATATGCCCAGATGATCCTAGCAAGCGACCCACATGCTATGCTGCAAGGGAAGGCAAAAAGCACTGAAGGTCCCTGCCAATCTGACTGGTGAGGGGAAATGCCGCCTTGGCCCCCAATCTGGTGATCTGAGCATGGTGCTCCAGCCAGGCATTTAGAAAAAGGATTCTCTGGACCACCTCAAAGCATTGGCCCACTATGCCCAGTGAGCCGTCTCCCGCAGTGGCTGATCTCTGATACTTCAGGGGAAGGTGCAGTGGGGGAGGGGGCCATTCTACCACCACCCAACCCAGATTGTGCGTTGGGAGGAAAATGTTCCTTCTTGACCCCTGCAATTGACTGGGTGAAGATCTGAAGCATGAGATTAGATTATAATCATAATGCTGAGCTACAAGTGTTTGTGGCCAATGCAAACAATCCTGTTCTCCTCCAGGCCCATGAAGGAAAGGGATGGATGGGGATTCATGGAACTAAGCCAGGGTGTGAGACCCTGGCTTGAGACCATGGGGTGTCCCCTGTGCTAAGGATCTTGGAGCCCCAGAGCAGATCAGGAAGGGATGGTGCAAGGGCTGTTCTGCCCCTGACTGTAGTGTCTGGGTGCCAAGGTGTGAGCAGTGGGTGTCTTGGGGCTGGAGGTGGGTGTAGCTATTGGTGGGAGAATGGGATAACTCCCATGTCTATGTGCTAATGGAATCACTGCTTCCACTCTCCACAGGTTGGGCTCTTCACCGAGATCGGGCCCATGTCCTGCTTCATATCTCGACATGTAAGCAGGGTGCTGGGGAGGGGGAGCTTGGGGAACAGGTTAGGGGTGGGGTGATATTTGGGGAACTGACTCCTGTTCTCTTCTCAGTCCATTCCCTCTGAGATGGAGTTTGACCCAAACTCCAACCCTCCCTGCTACAAGACAGTGGATGAGGTGAGTCCTGGGTGGATGGTGCTTTGCGGGGAGCTTGGGGTGTAATGGGGGTATTTGGAGAGGGAGGGAGACCCACCTGGGGGCAAGGGAGACCTGTGGAGCAGGCTTGTGAATGGTGGGGGAGAATTTTGCTTTCCCCCATATCAGACATACTTTACTTACTGGAGTTAAGTGCAACTCTGTGTTTAGCCTTTTCTGTCTCTGTCTGTCTATGAAGAGGAGGAAGCTTGTAAATGGGTCTCACTCTAGTGCTGCATGTCTCTAGGACATCGTGATCCAGCAGGATGATGAGATCCGGTTGAAAATCGTGGGGACCAGAGTGGATAAGAATGACATTGTGAGTCTTTGATGCCTCCTTCGAATATGCTTTGTGCCTGTGTGCGTGCAGATCCCCAGCTCTCAGCAAAGAATGGGGCAGGAGCTCCTGGCTACTCCACCCCAGCCTCTCCCAGCAAGGGGCACTGGAGGGAGCAGGGCATAAGGGCCGGCTGTGGGGGAGCTCCCAACTGCTCCTAGCCTGGGAACTGTAAGGACTGGGGCAGGAGGGCTGCCATGTTCATTCCAGTCTCTCCCACAAGAGGGTGCTAGGGGGTGAGCAGTGGTGTGCAGGCAGGGGCAACTCTCACAGTCTCTTTGCTGCCACACTAATCTCTCTGTTTGGTTTGCAGTTTGCCATCGGTTCCCTTATGGATGATTATCTGGGTGAGTGTTTTCTGTAGGCTGGGGCAGGGAGTAACCAGATAGGCTGGGCTGGCTGAGTTAACATTGGGCTTGGGTGGATCTTTTACTCCAGAATGTTTCTGCAGCATTGGCTCTTGCACTAGAAGTAAGCGCTCTCAGTCTCTGCCATAGGATGGCTTGATACTGGTGACAGTGGGGGGTCTCCCCGGGGGGTGGAGGGATTAGGGTGAGGGGAAGGGGCTGAGCTGCACCTCCTGGGGGTTAGGGCTCTGGTTGCTCTTGGTTTCAACCTCCTCTCTCTGTGTTTCTCACACAGGTCTTGTGAGCTGAAATACAAATCCCTCCCTCTCGCTGCGTGTCTGGGCTCCAGTTGGGAAGCAGTTGAGCTGCATCCAGGCCAGACCTGCTCCCTGCACCTACTGCTGTATTTATAGTGTACAGATCCCCTCCCCTCCACTCAGCAGCTGGGAGTTGTGGGTGTGGCTGACGGACCAGAGCTTCCTCCTTCACCTCCAATAAAAGTTCCTTTGCTTTAATAAAGTAGCATCTTGTGTCTCAACCCGCAAAGCAGGGCCAGCTGCCTTGGGTGGGGCTCGTGGCTCCCTTTCTTGAGCACGAAGGGGGCTGCCCTGCTCTCCAGCACTCCAGCTACTTGGCACCTCAGCCTTACATGTGGGTAACAATGGAGGTGTAATGGTGCAGCTGTTTAGACTATGCCATATGACCTGTTGCACAGCTGCCAGTCTGCCTTTCCCAGAGAGCATTACTGTCTGTATTCTGGCTGTGCCCCTGGGGCTCTATACACACAGCCAGTCCCTGCCCCACCAGAGCTTACACCATAAAGGGCAAGGTGGACACACAGATGCAGGCAGACCACCCAGCAGCGCTGGGGAGGGGGTCTGGGCTGAGATGTTATAAGGGAGGGAAACAGGGCTTCCCCTGAGTCAGTGCAAGGATCCTGGGTTGTGCACCCCTGGCCTTGGCTAGCCTGTGAGTACCACATGTTACTCACACCAACCTGTCCCAAAGACCACTCTGGTTGCTCTTTGCTGCTGGCTTTGGCTGCAGGGCTGGGGAGTCTGTGTGAAAAGGACAGAGGGAGATGGACAGGTTGGGGCAAGCTCTGCTCCAGAGCACTGCTGGCCAGGACCTTTGTCATTCATCCAGCAATCCTCTCTCCAGCCCTTGCCATCTGGCACTCTGGGCCTAGCTGGGGTTGTGCTGGGGAACTGGTGCAGGAGTTCTGATGCCTGATTATGGTTTCTGGCTTGGAAGAGAGCAAGCTAGGGTAGGAGCTGTGTACCATAGACATGCGGGGGCAGCCCTGGTGCTGGGTAAGAGCCCCCATGGTCTAGAGCACAGTGCCAGAGCAAGCAGTGTATCACAGAGCCAGCAACCATGGGCCCAACTGGGTCTCCCAGCCCTGCCTCTCACCCTAGGCAGCCAGGTATTGCCAGCTGCCCTCTCTTCCCCTGGAGCTGGCCCCCAGGTGGCCCTTTATCACCAGTGTCAGTTATAATGGTGCCACAGAGCCAGGCCCATGCTCAGAAAGAGCCCCAGCCTGCTCTGCTTGCACTGTGCCCTGAGACCCTGCCAGCCCACTGGCTCTCTCCCCCCCGGCCGGCTCACCACTTGCTCCTCTCAGCCAGCCACTGGCTGGCCGAGGAATCCTCTCCACCACCTGCTGGCTTCTCTCTGCCCCCCTGCCTGGACCCTAGTGCACCTCCATCTTTGGGAGGCAGTCTCAGCTTCCCACCACCTGTAGGGCCCCACCTGTCTCCCTGGACCTGAGCTACCTGGGATTGCTGCATAAGTCTGGCCAGTCTTGGCGATGTGGGATCTTGGCTGGGCCCCTCCTGGCTGATCTTGCCACTCTAGGGCCAGAGAGATTCCCTGTCCCAGGACCAGGTCCTGACGGCATGAGCAACTCAGCTTGGCAGACACAGTCACCTCCCAGCAGGCTCGGTGAGTATGGCCAGGAAGCAGGCTGTGGCGGAGTGGATCTCTTGGAGTGCTGCTGGGTTGTGAGGGGGTGCAGAAGATCTCTATGTGTTGGGGCACTAGGGACTGGAGGTTCTGTGTGGGGTGCTGGGCAGTTGTGGCAGGGTCTAGGGAGGCACTGGGCATAGTGGGTTTGGGAAAGCTCTGGCCACAGGGAATTGGGGTGTGTGTGTGTGTGGTGCAGGCTGCACTGGACAGCGTGGGCCATTGTGCATCTGGCAACTACCGGTTTGTACATAGTGCCCTTGCCCTGACTGGCTCCTCACTCTGGGGACTGACCACCCCCTGCCACACCATGCTCCATTGCCCCCATGGGGGCCCATGCAAGGTTAATCCGGCCCTTTTTATCACCCTGGGGCCCTGAGAATCCAGGGGCAAGTGAGGAGTTGGCGCGTGGGTTAACTCGGGACGCGAAACACCCAGAGGAATGAGCTGCCGAACGCCCATGTGGTTGGAGTTTTAAAGCCATTACTGTTCCCGCCCATTGCGCAGCTCCCTCTGCACGTGACCCAGAAGTCCGTAGCCTGTTGCCTCTCTAAAACCCCGCCCCCTTGGTGACGCCATATAAAGACGCCGGGCAGCGGTCTGTCGTGTTGTGGGTGGGTGTGCGGCGTCTCGCTTTGCGGTTCTTTTCACGTTGCTTTACGGTAGTCCCGCCCCGAGCTCCTCCCTTTTCTCTGCTAGCTAAGATGGCGGCGGCCGGGGTGAGTGTGTCGCCTATGTGGCTTCCCCGCCTCCCTTTGGGCAATCCGTTTTCATCCGCTCCTGGGGGGCTGGTCGGGGCCTGGGGGAATGGCGGCGCTTGGGCGGAGGTGGGCTCGTCTGCCTGAGGGTGGTATCGTGGGGGCCCTGGCCGGGGAGGGGGCACCTTGCGGCGGCTGACGCAGGACAGGCTCTAAGGCGGGGGTAGGGGGCTTAGCTGCTGCAGGAGAGCTGGGGCTGGCGCTCAGGGGCGAGGGTGGGGGATGGGCAGTGTGCGGTTAGGGGAGACGGCAGCGGCGGGCGTGGGTTTGGAGGCCCCTGTAGCTGGGGGGCAGTTTGGAGGAGGTGTTGACTTCGTGTCTGCCTGTGGTGGGAGGTATGGGGGGGGGGGAGGCCCTGTCTCTTGGGGAGGAGGTGGCTGCCCTGGGGTTAAGGAATTGGCAGGGAGCGGGGGAGTGTGGCGCTGTTGAGATAGTGGAGGGGAGTCTTTCTGGGTGTACGGGGTACCTGGAGACTTCTGTACTGGATTCTACTGTTCTTGCATGCCTCTTTGATGGAGAGGTGCAATGGCCAAGGGGAGTGGGTGTTGGCTTAGGTGTCTAGTCAGTGGGGTGGGGGGAATAGATAAGGGTTGGCCCAGGGTGATGAGTTTGTATAGAGAGACAAGACTTTCTGGTACCTGGCAAAGCTGGCAGTGAAAATGAGTGGATGGGGGTGTGCCCCAGAGTGCTTGGGTTTCTGATGGAGTAGTTATCTTTGTGCATATATGGGGGACCCTGAAGTGAAGGGGGCATTTGATCTGGGGTGCTGAGGATTTCTGTGGGTGAGGAGAGGTCTGGGAGGTGGATGGAAGGAGGAAAGTGGCTGTGAGAGATGATATTGTCTCTGAACTGGTGACAGGGCCTGGGGTGGATGAAGGGAGCCACTGTCTGGTAAATGGGGGGAGGGAGTACCTGGGGTGATCATGGCAGATGAGGGGGCTTTCTGGGTGAGTTCTAGGGTTGTAAAATCAGCATGGTGGGGGCTTGGTTTAAGAAGGAAGCTCTTCCTGGGGGACAGAGGAGAAGGAGTGTGAACTAGAAGACAGACCTTGGTGATCTGCTCCTTGGTGATTTTTTTCATCCCTTGTTCATTTTCTGTGTTCTTCAGACTCTCTACACCTACCCTGAGAACTGGCGGGCATTTAAAGCCCTCATTGCTGCCCAGTACAGTGGGGCTAAGATCAAGGTCCTCTCCACCCCACCCCAGTTCCACTTTGGGCAAACCAACAAGACACCTGAGTTCCTGAAGAAATTCCCTGTTGGGAAGGTAACAGTGCTGCATGTGTCTCCTTATACTGAGTGAAGAGCATTGCTGGGGTAGTGCCAAGTTTCCAGTAATGAGTCATTCAGATTAGAGAAACAGGTGTCCTCTGGGGTCACTCTGTCCCTTCGTCTAGCCTCCATGTGCTGGGTATATGATGGTTGGGGAGGCCTGGTCTGGCAGAGGGGCAGACCAGCTGCAAACACTGCTGCATTGAATCTCCTGGTGTCAAAGGGAAAGGTTGGTAGCTAGAGTGTGGTGGAGCTGCTCATGTCACTTTACCCCTTGGGCAGCCCATGGGTAACAGCTGTGCACTGACTGCTCATGGTACTTGGGAAATGAGCTGTGGAGGGACAAGCCCTGAGAAGCCTTCTCTTCTCCCCCCCCCCCGCGCATGCTTTGCCTGCTGCAAGCCACTCCATCCCCAGGCGTGGGTGTCTAATGGGGAAGGAAACAGCAGAGGGGCTTCCTTGGTGCCTACTGGAAGACATGAATGCCTCCCTCCTTGCCACCCTGTGATGCCATCTGAGAGCTGCTCCTGTGGGATGCTGGGTGTCAGCTGGGCTGAGATGCTCTTGGGTGACCAGTATGTCAGCCCTTGTGGGAGGGGAAACAGCTAGTGTGGCTGGAGGGGCAGAGTGCTGCACAGGTGGGTAAAAGCCTCAGTTGCTCAGTAAGGAGTGCAATGGTGCTTGCTTTCTAGGTTCCTGCGTTTGAAGGGGCTGATGGATTCTGCGTGTTTGAGAGTAATGCCATCGCACACTATGGTAATGGCCAGGGGGCTGCCCCCAGCACCTGAAGGGAAACTTAATGGAAAGAACATACCCTGTGCAGCTTGTACCTGGCAGTAAAGTTAGGGTGTCTCTGACCCCATCCAGCTGCTTCTGCCTCTGCTGCTGTCCATGCTGGGCTCAGTGGAGTAAGCAGTGCGTTGGCCAGCTCCTTACTGTGTCCAGCGCACCTGTAGTCGGGTCAGTGCCTGTGTACTTGCTAGATCTGTAGTGTCCTCGGGCTGGGCTGGACTCTTCCCACAGCTGGCTCTGCCAGGGCAGTTCTGCTTCACTTCCCCTAATGGTAGCTCCACTCCTGGGGCAGGTAGTGCCTCTACTGATGGGGTTGGGGGCTGGGGGGAGATGGTGGGTGGGTGGGTGTGGATTTGGAGGGTGTATGTCTTGGCTGGGTGGGGTTGGTATCTCTCCCCATCCCGGTGACCAGCTGGCTCTGGTTCCAGTCAGTAATGACGAGCTGCGGGGATCCACCAAGGAGATAGCTGCCCAGATCATCCAGTGGGTGAGCTTTGCTGACAGTGACATCGTCCCTCCTGCCAGCACCTGGGTCTTCCCTACGCTGGGCATCATGCACTACAACAAGCAGGTCAGTTGGGGGTGGGGCAGGTAGCTTGTGCTCTCCTCCAGTGAATGGTCACAGCTCCAGGACCTGGCCGACCCCTTGCTGCCCCTGTGTACACATGGGAGTCCTGCAGGTTTCCACTCCTTATACTTCTGTTCACAAACATCCCCTCCTGGAGTGTCAAAGGCTTAGATCTTGGCTCTGAGGCAGGGTCAGGATTTTAGGGGTGCGCACCACTGGCTGCATTACGGTCACACTCAGTGACCTGCCTCACTGGGGTGAGACAGATGCATGGGGCCATAGTCGGTGTCTGCCATCCGAGCATCTCTGCAAGGGTCTGGCAGTGAGAGCTTAGCCTCTCCTCAGAGATTTCAGACCGTAACTGTAGTGTCCTTGCCCTCTGCCATCCACAGCTAACGGAGAATGGACACTCCTTCCAGCTTGCTAGGTACTAAGCTTGTTGGAGGCCAGAACCTCCGAGTCTGGGCTGCCATGGTGCAGCTGGGGTACAGTGAAGCTCCTGGCACTGCCTCCCTGACTTATGCAGATGGGCCCATGCCAAGGACGATCTCTCTGGGCTGCCTCTCCTCTGACAAGTGTCCCTGGTGCCTCTAAAGCTGGGAAGGCAAATAGCCTGCTCCAAGGCTGCAGTCTGTGAGGAACTGCTGGCCCCTTCCCCTGAGGGTCAGGAGGCTGCTGTGAATATAGGGCTCCTATGTGGTAATCCAGTGAGACCGGCTTCTCTCTTCCCTGTTCCTGCAGGGACTGAGATGGATGAGAGGTGGGAAGGGCCACACCGAGCTGATGGGCCTCCAGCTCCTCTGTCTCCCTGCCGGGATTCTGATCAGGAAACAGCCACAGGGCCAGGCTAGGTCTGAGGCTGCATATCTGGGACTTTCTCCTGCTTTGGGGGCCATTCCTGTCTTGGTGCCAAGCTTGGAAAGAAGCTGCAGAATCTCATGACAGCTGGGGTTGGGGAAGGAGGGTGGTCCCATCATTGGATTTTTTTTTCCCGTGGGGGAGGAGGGGGGGAATTCCAAAGAGGATGGATCTAGACTGTTCAGTGGTGACAGATGACAGAACAAGGAGCAATGGTCTTAAGTTGCAGTGGGGGAAGTCTAGGTTGGATTTTAGGAAACACTATTTCACTAGGAGGGTGGTGAAGCACTGGAATGGGTTACCTAGGGAGCTGGTGGAATCTCCATCCTTAGTGGTTTTTAAGGCCTGGCTTCACAAAGCCCTGGCTGGGATGATTTAGTTGGGAGTTGGTCCTGCTTTGAGCAGGGGATTGGACTAGATGACCTCCTGAGGTCTCTTCCAACCCTAATCTTCTATGATAGCTTGTGCATCCCCCTGCACCTCAGTTTGTGAGTTCGCAGGCCCGGTGGGGGTGGGGTGGGAATTTGCTTCATAGATAGGAAAGGACTTTTCCTGTAGTCAGTGGTTAAGCTAGGGGTAGAAACCAGGAGACCTGGCTTCTCTGCTCTAACCACTAGAGTGCACCTGGTCTGTTTTGGTTTCCTGGGAATGCTGAGGAGGGGATGGTGTTCGGTGGTGAAGTGGTTTCCTGTATTCAGTGGCACAATGTATGGCAGCTAAATGAATATCTTTGTGTCTCCACTGCCTCCGTGCGGCTCATCTGTTTTTTTTGATCTCCAGGCCACAGAGTATGCCAAGGAGGAGGTGAAGCGGGTCCTAGGCATCCTGGACTCTCACCTGAAGACCCAGACCTTCTTGGTGGGGGAGCGCATCACACTGGCGGACATCACTGTTGTGTGCACCCTCCTCTGGCTCTACAAGCAGGTGTGGTGGTGCTCAGTGCTCTACTGCCTGAGGCTCCATGACTGTGGCAGGAGGATCTGGTTCTGGGCTATAGCTTCACTGAGAGTTTCTGCTGTCCTGGGTGTGCAGGGTGGGGCTTTGAGGGGGCAAGGCTGGTCATGGATTCCAGTGTGGCTGCAAAGGCTTGGAGTGGCTGCTTGTCCCTGGGGCAGGGGTATATGCCCAGGAAACCTCTTCTGATCTCAGTGTCCTGAGCCGTGGCTGGCTCCAGCTGTGCTGATTTCTGACCTTCTCTGCAGGTTCTGGAGCCGTCCTTCCGCCAGCCCTACAGCAACACCAACCGCTGGTTTGTGACCTGCATCAATCAGCCGCAGTTCAAGGCCGTGCTGGGAGAGGTGAAGCTATGTGAAAAGATGGCTCAGTTTGATGGTGAGTAGCTCCCTAGGCAGGGATCTGGCCCGCTGCCTCCCCTCTGAGGGGTGTGTGGCTGTCCTGGTGCCCCTGATAAAAGCAGGCCTTGTTGTTGCAGTGAGTCTAGAGAACAACTTGGAGGGGGAGAAGGATGGGGGGATCCTGCTTGCTAACTCTGGGGTGATTCTGCTGGGATCTGTGTACCTTGGTCTACTGCCCTCTTCCCCTGTGGGGTCTCCCAGGCTTCACTCAGCCCCGATCTGGTTCTGAGGCTACTCCACCCTGGGTGGGGATGGACGCAACCACAGAAGCTCTAGCAGGGAGCTGTGGCTGCTGTGATCAGCGTCTCCCTGGTTCAGGGCTAACACTGGCTGGGTCAGGGCATCAGTTGCTGGATTTCTGCCATTGCTAAGTCTTAGGGTGGTCTACCAGGCCTCCCACATGGGGAGTGGGAGAGACCTGGCTGCCCCCTGTCCATGGGCTCCTTCCTCCCCTTGATGCAGCCAAGAAGTTTGCTGAGAACCAGCCAAAGAGAGACACCCCCAAGAAGGAGAAGCCTGCCAAGGAGGAGAAGAAGCAGGAGAAGAAAGAGGAGAAGAGATCTGAGCCTGAGGAGGAGCTGGATGAGTGTGATCAGGCCCTGGCTGCTGAGCCAAAGTCCAAGGACCCTTTTGCTCACCTGCCCAAGAGGTGGGGCTGGCTGGTGGGGCTCGTGCAGGGAAAGTGTGGAGAGGGGGCTGGATCCTGGCAGTTGCATGGCACTAGTCGTGTTCCCTTCTCTTCCTCCTCTTTTCCAAATAGCAGCTATCGGACTCCTCTCTGCTGCTGGTGGGCAGGGCCTTGGGAAGGGCCAGTTCCCATGCTCTACTCCCCTTCTCTGGCCTCTTCTGGGCAAGCTGCCACCAGCTCTTGTTTGCGCCAGACAGTGGGGACCCAGCCAGCCCCCTCCTGCTGCTCCATGGGCCTCTGGATGGGAAAGGGCAGAGTGGCCTTTCCAGAGAAAACAGAGGAGTTGGCTTTGGGAGCCCAGTCCTGCCCCTCCCTGCCTCTGCCCTTTGGCCCTTAGCAGAGGGAAGCAGCATCTTTTGGGAATCAAATTTCAAGCTAGGGTCCCTTTTGCTCATGGCTTCTCTGCTGCCTCCTCTGGCCACCAGGGGGCAGTGGTTGCATGCTGACAGGCAGAGCCTCAGCACTGCTGGGTTGGAGTCATTCCAGTCCCACGCCCTGCTGCATGCTTGGGATAGCTTCCTGTGCTGCACTGTCTGGGCCCATAATCCCTGCTGGGATGTGGAACGCATGGCCAGAGGTATGGGAGCTGGGGTCCTAGCCTAGGACTATTGGGTAGGCTGGGGGAGATGCTGCTGGCCCTCCTCAGTGCCCTCCGTTACTCTTAGCCATGGGCTCTCACTCACTGACCTGGGAGCTGAGCTGTGCAGGGTCCTGGCCCCACAGCCCAAACACCTGAGCAGGAAGAAGGGCCTTGGAGTTCCTGATAGGCAGGAGCTGGGACAGAGCCAGCCCATCTGGGAGGTGGCTGAGGTGAGGCCAGCCGCCCCCTGCCTGTCTCTGATGGAGACACTCTGCCCCCAGCCCCTTCGTCATGGATGAGTTCAAGCGGAAATACTCCAATGAGGACACGCTGACGGTGGCACTGCCCTACTTCTGGGAGCACTTTGACAAGGACGGCTGGTCCATTTGGTACTCGCAGTACCGCTTCCCTGAGGAGCTGAGCCAGACCTTCATGAGCTGCAACCTCATCACAGGTCAGAGCCCAGCACCCCCCTGGGCTTGCCCCAGCTCTCCAAACAGCACCTGGAGCTGGTCTGGGTCACAGAGGGTTCCTGCTTGGAGCGAGGCACAGCAGTGATGGCTCTCCCACCTCTTCCCACTAGGTATGTTCCAGCGCCTGGACAAACTGCGGAAGAATGCTTTCTCCAGTGTCATCCTCTTTGGCACCAACAATGACAGCACCATCTCCGGCATCTGGGTCTTCCGCGGCCAGGAGCTGGCCTTCCCGGTGAGTCTCTGCACAGTCTGCGGGTGTGCAGGGGAATCTGGCTGTACCCACTAGGAGCAGGTACCAGTAGCTCTGTACTGCCACGCTACAGGGTTGTGCGTCTCCGGAGCCTGCTGGCTCCCTGGCCTGAGAACAAGTAATGTTCCTAGTGCAATGCAGCTTGAGGGAGCCAGCTAATATTCCTGGGCAAAGGGGGGGCAGCCTGGCCATGCCCTACTGTGAAGCTGCCCAGTGACAAGAGCAAAGGGTTGTTCACACTCCTCCTATGAGGATGACTCCATCTGCAGTGCAGGCAAAAGGGAGGGACTATACTCAGCTGGGCTTGGTTCGTGCAGTGCCTGTGATGTGGGGGAGGCTCCATGCTGATCCCTCCCCTTTGTTCCCAGCTGAGCCCTGACTGGCAGGTGGATTATGAGTCCTATACATGGAGGAAGCTGGATGCAGACAGCGAGGAGTGCAAGACACTGGTCAAGGAGTATTTCACATGGGAGGGCGAATTCAAACACGTCGGCAAAGCCTTCAACCAGGGAAAGATCTTCAAGTGAGAGTGCTGCCTTCCTGCCAGCTGGGACAGCACAGACTGGCCAGTGAGGGACAACAGCCTCTGGGCAGCAGCCAGTGGGAGCATGGGCTGCTGGGAACTGTTCACCAGGGGCCAAACATCAGAAGCCTGGATCAGTGACACAAAAAATAAAAACACCACATGCTGGTATCCTGGGGTCTGTCATTCCTGGGCAGGGGCTTGTGGGTCTGGCTGGGGGTGCAGGGACAGACACCAAGTTTCCTGCTGGGGAGGACAGGAGATCTGGGCTGTCCTTAGCAAGGGTGCAGCTGCTGTGGGGCAGATCTGGACTCCTGCTGTGGGCTCGATGGGTGTCTTGGCTGGGGTATAAGATGGAGGGGGAGAGCTGCTGTTGCTGGGTAGGGGTGAGTGCCTCTGGCAAGGAGACTGGTGTTTGGTTTTGTCTCCATCTGGGCCGCCTGTAACAGGAAGATGCTTCTGTCAGTGAGGTGCTATGGCACTGTTACCAGCTGTCCTGGAAAACTGGGACCCATCAGCACTGGGGAGCTGTGCCAGGTGACTTTGCCCTCAAGGTGCTGCACAGGCTGATCCTGTCCTGGCAGAGCTCTTTGTTCCAGAGGGGCAGGGCATGGTGCTCTCATGGAGCTGGCCATGTGGGTCTCTGCCAGGGCTGGAATGGGAACCCAGGGCTGGCTGGCTCTGGCTTCTGCCTTTAACAATGCCCAGCAAGCTGCTATGCTTGTCCCATTCAGCCTCCCCCTTGCCCACCCAGTGTTCAGCCTGCAGCTGGGAAGGGTAAACAGGTGAGAGCTGTCAGCGCAACACAGAAGGAGTGCAGGGAGGTGGCCCTGGCTGCTGGGGCAGTGCCCACTGGGAGAATCCTCTCTGATTGTTTGGAGAGGCTGAGTTGCCAGGCCCCATATCAATATTTAAGTTGGGAGGCAGGGCATAGGTCACTGCAAGCCTCTGCCCTGGCCTAGCCCTCAAAGCCTATTGGTGATAAGCTTATCAGTGCCAGCGGGCAGGGCTGGGCCCTGCAGCCAGGTAGGTTATAGGCTTGGGTGTACCACAGGAAACAGGATCCAGCTGTCCTCATGACTAGCTTGTTGGCAGGCTGTAGGGGGAGCCTCCATCCTGGAACTCATCAAACAACTTGCTGGGCTGTTCCCACCCCCTCTGAGTGGGCTGCCTTAGGCCTGTGCCTAGCTCCAAGGCTGTGGTGTCTGCCTGACCAACCAGCCTGCTCACCACACCCCCTTTCTAGCCTGGCATTGTGCAATCCTGGCTCAGCTAGTGCCCCACCCCTGGAAATACTACAGGGTGAGGAGCAAATTCTCCTTAACCTTCATGTGGCAGGGCTCCTAGGGACTGGCAGCTTTCTTGTCAGTTGGTCAGTCACAACAGCTGGGCCTTGGCTGTCTTTCCCCTGCAGCTGCTCTCTGTAAGGCCCCTTCCCTTGCCACTATGGCAGGGGCTGCCAGCTGGCTCCTAAGCCTTCCCTAGGGTTTTGCCCTAACCGGCCCTGTTCCCTGTAACTAGGCAGCCAGTGTGCCTGGGCCTGTTCTTCCTGTCCCTCCTCCAGCTGGGACTCCCTAGCATGGGGTAGGCAACCTATGGCACTGGTGCCAAAGGCAGCACACAAGCTGATTTTTCAGTGGCACTCATACTGCCTGGGTCCTGGCCACCATTGGGGGGGGGGAGCTCCTTAAACATTTTAAAAACCTTATTTACTTTACATACAACAATAATTTAGTTACCCACTTCGTCTAAGGGTATGTCTACATCTACAATTTTGCAGCGCTGGTTGTTACAGCTGTATTAGTACAGCTGTATAGGGCCAGCGCTGCAGAGTGGCCACATTTACAGCAACCAGCGCTGCAAGTGGTGTTAGATGTGGCCACACTGCAGCGCTGTTGGGCGGCTTCAAGGGGGGTTCGGGGAACGCGAGAGCAAACCGCGGGGAAGGAGACCAGCTTCCCCGCGGTTTGCTCTCGCATTCCCCGAACCCCCGAGCAAGCAGGTCTCCTTCCCCGCGGTTTGCAGGGGGGTTCGGGGAACGCGAGAGCAAACCGGGGAAGGAGACCTGCTTCCCCGCGGTTTGCTCTCGCGTTCCCCGAACCCCCCTGCAAACCGCGGGGAAGGAGACCTGCTTGATTACCAGAGAGGCTTCCTCAGGTATGCTGGGATACCTGCTTATTCCACGGAGGTCAAGAAAAGCGCTGGTAAGTGTCTACACTTGATTACCAGCGCTGGATCACCAGTGCTGGATCCTCTACACCCGAGACAAAACGGGAGTACGGCCAGCGCTGCAAACAGGGAGTTGCAGCGCTGGTGATGCCCTGCAGATGTGTACACCTCCTAAGTTGCAGCGCTGTAACCCCCTCACCAGCGCTGGAACTTTGTGATGTAGACAAGCCCTAACTAAAGTCTATTCACCTATGCGCCAATACATCTGTTAGTCTATAAGGTGCCACAGGACTCTTAGCTATATTTACATAGTTATTATAGACTTAGAGAAAGACTGTAAAATGTATTACTGGCATGTGAAATCTTAAATTAGAGTGAATAAATGAAGACTTGGCACTCTATTTCTGAAAGGTGGCTGACCCCTGCCCTAGCAGTTGAGCCCCCCGGTGCAGGGCTCTGTTCCTAGGGAGCAGCCTGGAGTGCATGACTCATGCCTGGGTCCTCTGCCAGCTGCAGAGAAATGGCTTATTCACACCCCTGATATAATGAGCTTGTGCTGTCTGGCAATCAGTTTGACTGGGGCTCCCTGGGTATGGGGGGAGGCAGGGGCCTGTCCTGCACCACCCAGGACACACTGAAGTGTCTGAACTAGGTGCACTTTGGAGTTTGAGCTTGGGCTGGGACCTCCAGGCATGTGCCTACTCCCATCATCACTGGGTGAAGCTCCAAGTTAGGTGGGGAAGAGTCCAAAGTGCTGCAGGGCTGGTGAATGGTGGGGAGAGGGGGTGTCTGCTGTGTCACCATCTGCCCACTGAACCGAGGGTGGGGTCCCACAGTCTCTTATGGTGTCCTGGTGGGTGGGCAGGAGCCCCCTGTTGCTGAGGGCTGGGGCCTGGGCTGGGTGTAGAGGGGCTGACCTTGAGGGTTGGGGCCCTGACTGCAGCTGCCAGCTAAGCTGCCCCACTTCCCCCTGCTCTGCCTTGTTGACAGCTCTGGCACTGCAGTGCATGCTGGTTGGAGCTGGCTGCCTGTCTCTTTCTGAGCTGCAGTTGTGGGAGGCAGCACTGGGTTAATCGCATCCATCTGGCTCTTCAGGGCCCTCAGGAAGCATGAGTCACTCTTGTATCCTGTTGCCCGGCTGCTGCGTTCCCTGCGGGTGTGGTTTGGCCACACAAGGCTGTAGCTGTCCTGCCATCTGACAGCATGACCGGGGTGGGCAGCAAGCTGCTGGTGCCAGCTGGGCTAGAAGTGAGAGCAGTGTATGATCATGTAGTGTCTGGGGCTGAACTGCTGGGGGGGCTGTGATCTCACTGCTGGCTGCTAATGTAACTTCCCCATTGGCTGCTGCAGGATCCCTTAGGAAAAGTCCCTGCCCTTCAGTGGTTGCCATGGGGGAGGGTGCCAGTCCCCAAACAGTGAGGCTGGAAGCCTGGGCTTTGGGAGCGGCCCCAGGGGAGTGGATGCTAAGGTAGATGGTTGTGTTTAAATGGGGCGGAGTCACTTGCTCATGGCCCATTCAGTGGCTCAAGGCTATGGGGCAGGCACTGTGTCTGGTGTAAGGGCCATCTGCCCTGCTGGTGCTGTCTGAGTAACAGGCCTCTGCCCCACTCCAGTGCTTCTGGATGAGCTGGCCCTGCCCTGCTCCACCCTCTTTGTAAATTCTCTCAGATCCTGCTGCAATCTTGCGTCTTTCCCTCTGTGCCTGCCTGAGACAAGAAAGGCCCTGCCCAGCTCCCCTCCTTCCCCTGACAAGTATGGGAGGGGGGAATGGTGGGACTTTCACACCAGTGAGCTATTGGCTCAGTAAAAGCAGTGCCCCAGCCCTGTCTGCCCCCAGTAGCGGCCAACCAGGCTCCTATCTGTAGAGGGGCAGCTGAGCGGGCGGAGGCCGGTGCTCAACTACTCAGCTCTGCAGCTGCTGCATAATGTGAATTGTCACAGAACATTACTGGCTAGGCCCTTACGACAGTGTTCTATCACCATTCTGCCATTCTCACCACCGAATGATCCAGCAGCAGGGAGACCTGGGTTCTGCCCTGGCTCTGGGAGGGGAGTGGGATATGATGGGTTAGAGCAAGGTGGGGTGCTGGGAGTCGGGATTGCTGGGATCTGTTCCCCTTTCTGGGCCTCAGTTTCCCCATCTGCAAAAAGAACCCATGGAGCCTCCTTCGCAAAGCAGTGTGAGGTCTAGTGAGGGAGATGCCAAGAGCTTTTGTTGTACTGGAGCCAGAGACAAACAGTTCTAGAAGGTTTGGTGAAACTATTGGGTAGGGGGGAGAATCTGAGCACAAAATGAGAGAGATTTTGACTGGCCTTTTGTGCTTGAATAATGTAAAACAAAAAGTGTGTGTGTTGGGGGGAGGGGGGGGATTTTAAAAGCTGCCTGCACCAGCTGTTACCCTGGGGCAGGCTGTTTCCTTTAAAAGCATGTTTCTAAAGAACCTTTGAAAAATGCCTCCTATGTGGTGGCAGTAGCACATAATTGTCTGCTAACCATTTATCAGCACCATGCATGTAACAGGAGCATGTGTAGGGGAGCACATGTACCCAGACCACCACCAATGCTGCTCCCGATGCCTGAAGGGGTCTCCTTCCCTCTGGGCAGGTGCAGGAACAGAGCAGGGACCCACACAGCACACTGCTCAGGGCATCCAGCTTTGCCTACTGTGCTGGGGCTCAGAGGTCATTAAAGGCTTATGGGTGTAAATCCCCAGAGCCGCTTGCTACAACCAGACCTGCCAGCACCCTAGAGCCCAGTAAATCTGCTATGGGGCTACCCCAGGGTGGAGTTCCAACCTCCTCTTAAGCTGAAGGCTGCTGGGACCTGCCAGACTTCATCAGAAAGGGAGTGGAGAGGTTTCTAGGCCAATGTCCTGATGCCAGGGGGGAGAGGCTTGTGAGGGAGAGGCCATGGGGTACGTGTCCTCACAAGCCACAGTAGTTAGCCATTGCCTTGTGCTTGGAGCTCATATGTGTTTATTGCCTGCCCCTTCCTCCCCCACCGCTATTGTGCACATAATGCTCTCCACTAAAATACCAACGTTTGCCATTGTCTTCCATCTGTTTCCTGAAACCGTCCCCTGGGCTCTAGCTGTCTCTGCCCTGGGGCTTCCCCACTGGTGCAGCTGCAATCCCCTCTCACAGGCACTCTGCATTAATGCAATGCCTGATGTATGCAGCATATAGCATGGCTGCCACACTGCAGCTAGCAGCCCCATGGCTAAGCCCCAGCCTAGACATGCTCTTCCGGCTGCTCTCCTCAGGCACTACTGCCAGCAAATGCTGACTTACCACCAGCTGCTGTGGGGTGCCTATCTGGGCCATAGACAGTTATACAAAATACCATCTGCGTGCCTGAGGGCAGGAGCAGTGACATGTGTCTTGCCACTCCTTGCGCTTGGCTGTGCGAAGCTGTGGCCCTGGCTGCTCAGTTTGTGAGTAGTTCCCGGCCTGCTGGAATCAGCTTGTCAAACTTCGCTGCACATCCTATGGCAAACAAGCTGCTTTTGTTTCTATAGGGTGCGGTGAGGGAAGGGTTAATGCCCTGTGCTGCCCCTTAGCAGTGTCTCCCTGATCCTCCCCCCACCATTGGGGGCATATTTCCTCCCAAACAAACTCCAGTGCCTCAAGATGGCCACCAGATGTGGGGGAGCAGCTGCAGCCAAGGTTGGCGCCACTCCAAATTGCCCGTTCGCACATCTGGCTTGAGTTTTGTTCTTGCTAAATCCGCCCCACCCAAGCTCTCTGGGGCGGCTCTGTGTACTGACTCATGGCCCCCCTCTGCTTGCAGTCAGCTTCCAGCCCTCGAGAGGAAGCAAGCTGCAGCTGGGCAGCGCCAGCCCACTTCCATTTTAGCTTCTTACTGCCGCTTGCACAGGAAAGCGTGATCGCTGCCGGGGCTACCCTGGCAGGAGGCCTCAGGTTGGAGGCAACCCCTACATCACTGCTGCAGCTTGCAGAGGCCCCATGGGCTGGCCCTGCCAGTCAGCTCCCAGTGACTGACCCAGAGCTCTGGGACAGGGGCGGCCAAAGCCTGGCTTGTGTTTTGAATCTAGGAATAGTCTGAGGGGAGGAAAAGCCTCCCCCATTCTCTGCTGTCCCCCTGCCCTTCCTCTACTCCACCTGCCCATTCACCCCAACTTGGTATAGGGGGACACAGTGTACTGGAGTGGGGAAAGATATAATGGGAATAACCAATGTATGATGGGGAGTTATGTCAAGATGCAGAATGTATCTGATTTAATGGGGGACACAATTTATTGGGGTGGGGAACACAAGGTCTGAGGGGACAGATAAAATGGGGATACACTATATCAGTGGTTTATAAACTTTTGTACTGGTGAACCCTTTCACATAGCAAGCCTCTGAGTGTGACCCCCCTTATAAATTAAAAACACTTTTTAATATATTTAACACCCTTATAAATGCTGGAGGGCCAAGCAGGGTTTGGAGTGGAGGCTGACTGCTCACAACCCCCCCGTGTAATAACCTTGACCCCCTGAGGGGTCCTGACCCCCAGTTTGAGAGCCCCTGCACTATATTGAGGAGAAATATAATGGGGAAACAGTATATCAGGTTGGGGACAGATATCATCGGAACACACCTGTGGGGCTGGGGGAGAGATTTAATGGGGGCACATAGTGCATGGCAGGGAGAACATAGAATGCCCATACTGGGTCAGACCAAAGGTCCATCTAGCCCAGTATCATGTCTTCCGACAGTGGCCAGTGGCAGGTGTCCCAAAGGGAATGAACAAAAGAGGTAATCAAGTGATCATCCTCTGCTGCCCATTCCCAGCTTCTGGCATGTTCTGGAGGGCGTGTTTTTATGGTGGTACATCATTGTGTTGGGAGGTGGGAGCAATATTATCACTTGCTGGTTCAGTGTGCATTGTGTGTGCCACACTAATGGCAGGACCAAACCTGAGAGCAGCAGCCTACTATTGCCACCTCCTAATGGAGCTTCCCCCTTTAGCTGATGTACAGGCCCATGCTTTCTGCAATGAGGGTACCTGTGCACTGGCTATGTTCCCTGTGGCAGGGGGAGGGACCACTGTTTGGGCCCGTGGGCAGTACCTTGGAGTAAGGTTTCTCTCTTGGGAGTCAGGCAGGTTGGAATAGAGCAGCGCTGATGAGGGACCTATCTAACCCAGTGTCCCACAATATGCAGAGGAAGGAGCAGGATACCTATAGGACCCAGGCTACCTGCTGTGGAACACTACACCCTGGGGATGTCGCTGCCCAATGCCAACTAGTTAGGGGGCATCGGCATTTGCCCCAGTTGAAGCCCTTTGTGGACGCTCCTGTTTCGGTTTGGATTATCACACCAGTTCCCAACCAACCCAAGTAAAGCTGATTTCAACTGAGATGAGAGCCTGTGGCCTTTCCCACTGCTTTAATGACGGGTTTAAATTCACACCTGTGGTTAAAGCAGCATCCCAGGCAGGAGGGCCCAGATCCTGTGCTAGTCTAAGGGCTTGTCTACATCACAAAGTTGCAGCGCTGGTGAGGGGGTTACAGCGCTGCAACTTAGGAGGTGTACACATCTGCAGGGCATCACCAGCACTGCAACTCCCTGTTTGCAGCGCTGGCCGTACTCCCGTTTTGTCTCGGGTGTAGAGGATCCAGCACTGGTGATCCAGCGCTGGTAATCAAGTGTAGACACTTACCAGCGCTTTTCTTGACCTCCGTGGAATAAGCAGGTATCCCAGTATACCTGAGGAAGCGTCTGGTAATCAAGCAGGTCTCCTTCCCCGGTTTGCAGGGGGGTTTGGGGAACGCGAGAGCAAACCGCGGGGAAGCAGGTCTCCTTTCCCAGTTTGCTCTCGCGTTCCCCGAACCCCCGTGCAAGCAGGTCTCCTTCCCTGCGGTTTGCAGGGGGGGACGGGGAACACGAGAGCAAACCGCGGCGAAGCTGGTCTCCTTTCCCGGTTTGCTCTCGCGTTCCCTGAACCCCCGTGCAAGCAGGTCTCCTTCCCTGCGGTTTGCAGGGGGGGTCGGGGAACGCGAGAGCAAACCGCGGCGAAGCTGGTCTCCTTTCCCGGTTTGCTCTCGTGTTCCCCGAACCCCCGTGCAAGCAGGTCTCCTTCCCTGCGGTTTGCAGGGGGGGTCGGGGAACGCGAGAGCAAACCGCGGCGAAGCTGGTCTCCTTTCCCGGTTTGCTCTCGCGTTCCCCGAACCCCCGTGCAAGCAGGTCTCCTTCCCTGCGGTTTGCAGGGAGGTTCGGGGAACGCGAGAGCAAACCGCGGCGAAGCTGGTCTCCTTCCCCGGTTTGCTCTCGCGTTCCCCGAACCCCCGTGCAATCAGGTCTCCTTCCCTGCTGTTTGCAGGGGGGTTCGGGGAACGCGAGAGCAAACTGCGGCGAAGCTGGTCTCCTTTCCCGGTTTGCTCTCGCGTTCCCCGAACCCCCGTGCAAGCAGGTCTCCTTCCCTGCGGTTTGCAGGGGGGTTCGGGGAACGCGAGAGCAAACCGCGGCAAAGCTGGTCTCCTTCCCCGGTTTGCTCTCGCGTTCCCCGAACCCCCCTTGAAGCCGCCCAACAGCGCTGCAGTGTGGCCACATCTAACACCACTTGCAGCGCTGGTTGCTGTAAGTGTGGCCACTCTGCAGCGCTGGCCCTATACAGCTGTACTAATACAGCTGTAACAACCAGCGCTGCAAAATTGTATATGTAGACATACCCTAAGTCTGGAGGAGGTGCTGGTGGGAGGAGGGCAGGGACAGTCCCAAGGTGACTCCGGCTCCCTGCGCCTGGTTCCCTCATGAGATTTTGGGTTGCTGAGCTGCATGCGGAAACACCAGGGCTGGGCCTGGAATGTGGACCTGGAATGTTATCTTGGTGAGCTGTTTTCCTTTCGCTCAGAGCTTGGGAGGAGCTAGCAGGCGATCCCAGGCTGTCATCTCCCCTCCACCCCCCCTATTGATCTCTGGGCTGGAGTGACACAGGGCTGCCAGGCGAGGGCTTAGCAGAATGCTGCTCCTAGTAAACAAGGCTGTGCAGATTCTTGTGGGTGCTCCAGAGAACAGGCTGGACATGCACAATCCCAGGCCGACCCAGGGCTCGGAATGTGTGGGGTGTAGCGTATGGGCCTGGGGAGAGGGCATTTGCAGGGGCCAGAGGCTTAGAAACAAGGTGTTTGTGCTGTTAGCTGGAGGGGTGTGGCAGTAGGGGTGTGGGTGTGTGTGCTGTAACTACAACCCTGCCATGGCAAAGTGTGTGTGTGTGTGTGTGTGTGTAACTACAACCCTGACATGGCACTAGGGGGTGTGTGTGTAACTACAGCCATGGCGTTGGGGTGTGCGTGTGAGCTCTTTGTGACAGTTCCTACTTCTCTGGTGCCTCTTTCATCTCAGGTCTCCCTGCTCTTTGCTATGGGTGAGTGTGGCACATCGGCTTCCTGAGACAGGCGGGGCAGTGGTGGCAAGTGGAAGGAAGGAGCTTTGCTCAGGCCAGTAGGTGAGAGTGCAGAGCTAGCCCCTTGCCCTGCCTGCCTTCTCTTCAGTGACCTGCCTGATCTCCAGGTAGCCTGGGGAGCGGGATGCAGTCTGACCCCTCACAGAGTGGAGCAAGTGTGATGGACCCTATGCGGGGCAGAGGTGTTTTCTGACCAGTCTCTCTGTCCTGCATCCAGCCCAGCGTGGGAGGCAGGCCGAGAACCAGGAGAGGCGGGAGAGTAACCCATGGTCCTGGCCAAATTCCTGTTTGTTTACTGGCAGTGGGAAGAATGCAGGGAGGTTGCTCAGCCCAGCCCAGCCAGCCCAGCCCAGCCAAAGCTCTAGGGAGGGGCGGGGGAGGAGGGAGGAGCTGAAACAAAGTGTAAAATTACCAGCTACCAGCTTGGTTTGGCTGAGGTGCCTGGGTGTGGAGGCCTCTCTGAGCTGGCGGCAGGGGGACGGGACGGCTGAGGGGATGGTCTTGTGAGCTGGGCCCCAGGAATTTTGTCAGGATCAGTCCCCAGCCAGGGGATGGGGACCTCATCTCATCAGCTCAGCCCTGCCCTTCTCACTCACAAGCCAGGCTCTGAATAAGGCATTCCTCAGTGCAAAGGTATTTCCCCTCTTGAGCTGGGATTCAGTATTGGTGGGGCAGGGTCCAGCTCATCTGGGAGGGGCAGGGGGCGTGCTGCACCCCGATCCCTCCTCTAGGGATAGGGGTGGCCTGGCCTGCAGGCTCCAGAATACAGGTCACAAAACACAGCTGCCGTCAGCTACAGATCCTCATGGTGCCCCCCTCCACACACACACCTGCCCTGGCCCATTCACCCTTTATCCTTGTTGTGGGGTGGCTGGAGACCCCTTCTCTGGGCTTTCGGCCCTGGTTGTCATGGGGCAGCCAGCAGCAGACGTGCTCTGCACAGTGGGGCTAGGGGTGATTCACTGCTATTGATTTGCATGGCACTCAGGGTCAGGGCGCCATTGTGCAGGCATGGTACCAGGAACTAAAGCCAGGTGCTACATGTGAGTGTAAGAGGGTGCAGGAGGGTAATGCAGGGTTACAGAGACTAGCCAAGTGCACCCCCTGCCTGGCCAGTGCCACCTGTCACCTTCTTGGGGGCATCGCTGAAGAATCACAGCTGGAGGAGCGATTCCAGGTGTATTAATATAACCTGCTGTAACAGGCATCCTGGTAGGACCTGGCTGGAGTGGTGCATTCTGCATCTGGGGTCCCCCCTCGAGCTGGGTTGGTAGGTCCTCTGTAGGATTCCCCTCCCAGTTGGGCCCTAATCCCTGGCTTGATGTCTCCTGCCTCCCTGGGTTCTGGGTTCCTTGCAGCTGGGCTAGGTCAGTCCCCGGCTTGGGAAGACCCACAACAGAGCTGGTACATCCCTGGCTTGTGGTCCGTCCCCAGCCCTGGTAACCCAGATGTGGCTCAGCGCACTGGGGCCGGCTCACGGCTGAGCTGCCTGGGTGGCAGATTGCTCTAGTGGAATCCCAGTGCCAGGGAGGGGCTGCCAGGCAGAAACTCTGAACCTCATTGTTTGGGAGGAAATTGCGAAGCTGTCAGAAGCCATCTTGATCTTGCAGCCAAGGAGGCTGTGCTGTGGCTGCCAGAGCCCAGGCTCTTCCTTCAACTTGGCAGGGGTGAGCCACAGGGGGCAGCTCCCTGCCAAAGCTCTCAGCTCCAAGCAGAGCCGGGGACACCCTGCCTCTGGCAGCATAATGTGCCCTGAACTCCCTTCCCTGCCTACCCAAGGTGGCTGCAGGCGAGTGGCAGGATTTGGTGGCCTGTACAGGGACACTCCCAATCCCACCATGGCAGAACTAACATGGGGAGAGAATCCCACTCTCCGCCCTGTCTGCTTCAGCACTGGTGGGACTATGGGTGGGACTCTGGTTGAGTATGGAGCACTGGGTACTTCTAGGGTGACCAGACGTCCTGATTTTATAGGGACAGTCCTGATATTTGGGGCTTTTTCTTATGTAGGTGCCTATTACCCCTCACCTTCTGTCCTGATTTTTCACACTTTCTATCTGGTCACCCTAGTACTTTCCACTGGGGTGAGTGTGGTGTGGCCACTGTGTGTCATGGGGTGGGGAAGCAGTGCAGGTCTGTGGTGCCCTGGCTGCTTCTCAAGGGACCCCAGCTAGGGCATGTGACAGGGCCATATCCAGTGCCCTCCCCTCAGTTATGGGCAGAGCCAGCGGCAGAGGCAGCAGAGAACAGAGCAGAGCTCACACCACCTCTTTGCTGCTCTCACCTGGCTGGGGAAGGTGCCCAATGGGAGCAGGTGCCGGCAGCACGTGGGACTGCAGGGCACAGCGAGTTCCCCAGAGCTGAGCTCTCCTCGCCCCCTAGTGCTGCAGGGGGAAGCCTGGCAGGGAAACCTGACACTTCCAAGGCTGGGCCGGGCCATCCCGCTTGGGTTTTGCACACGGCCCCATTGGTGTCTGGCCCAGCTTTGATGTAGGTCACATTACATGTAAACAGGGGGCTTGGATCCAGGCAGTGTGCCCAGGCCCATGGAGAAGGACCTGAGAACAAGAGGGAGTGAATTGCAGAGCTGCTGGGGGCTCTACACTGAATAGAGACCAAGGAGCCTCAGGGCAGAGCTGTCATGGCAGGGGGGAGGGCAGTGGGGGAGAGCTGGATACTGAATAGAGACTGGGGAGCGCCAAGGCAGAGCTGGGGGGGGATGACGACTCTATTACTGAATACAGATGGGGGCGGGGGGAGGCTGTAGGGCAGAACTGTTGTGGGAGGGGCTCTATACTGCCCAGAGTCAGAGGCCAGGGTGGAGTTGTTGTGGGAGGTGCTGCAGGGGGCTATAATAGATCATCTGGGGTTGGCGTTTGCATAGCAGTGGCATGTTGTCCCAGAAGGGTATGGGGAGCATGCCCCCCCCCCCCCCGCTGCAGTGAGTCTAACAACAGTTGGTAAGTAAATGTCCTTTGTCTGTTAACCATGTGGACGGGCCCAGTACAGGGGTGCTGGAACAATTTATGCAGGGGTGGTGCTGAGAGCCATTGAACCAAACTATAAATCTTTATATAATGGAAACCACTTCAAGTCAGGACTGCTGCATCACCCCCTGCATCCCCAGTTCCAGCACCTATGGCCCAGTACCAGCAGAGCAGGTTTTCTCTCTCCCAACTGGCCTGTCACACCTTTTCAGATGTTGCTTTGAGGCTCGAGTTCAAGTCAGGGGCCACCCTTGACCCCGGTGCTCCACAAACATCTGCCTCCGCGAGGAGCCTGTACACATGGGTCTCTTGAGAGAGCCGTCATCTTGCCAAGGGAGAGTCTAAGCTTTACCAAAAGCGCATGACATCAAACCCAGCTCTAAGCCTCTAGGCTTGGACCCTTCCCACTCTGCCCGCATCCTCGAATCTCCTCTGGGCTGCAGCGCTAAGGGGACTCTGGCCAGCTGCCTGCAGGAACCTCTGCACAGGGACAGTTATGAACTGTGGGGGGATTGTGGCTGCAGAAGACTGGTCCAGCACCTTAGGAATATGCCAATGTTGGCTCCTCACCCCTAAACACGCCAAAAAAACCTCACTGGATGCCTCAGAGAGCCAGTTAAGGCTTTGAGGGAAGGAATGGGCTGGCCCCATATGAGCCACCTATTGTTGGCGGGTCCCCCCTTGGCTCACAGTGTCGTCCTCCCTCAACCACTGCGCCTCTTGTATCTGCACCTCCCAGCGGTGACCTCTTTGCTGTCTTTCTGGTGTCATCCCATTGTTTTCTTGAGCTCTCACCATCGGCCTCTTTGCTGTAGCTCTTTCCTTGTTCTTGTATGTGGAGTAACTTGAGGCACAAGGACATTTTTTTCCTCATGGCAAAATTTTCTGTGGGAATTTTTGAGGTTTCACCCTCACCCCTAATTTTTCTTCTTTTGGCTCAAAGGGTTTGGATGAAAAAATGAAACATTCTCAACATACTTTTTGCCAAAACCCAAATGAGCCAAACCCCTGTTTTCTATCATAACCAAACTGCAGTAGGAAATGTTGCCCTGGTTTGTGTAGCACTCCCCGAAGCTTGTAGGAAGTTTTGTATGAAGATACAAAGATCCCTAGGAACTGCTGAAAGAGGCAAGAGCCAGCTGATCTGCAGGTATTTTGGTCACATGCATGTTTGGTCTAAAGAAAATGAAGGCACAAGATGGAAATGAGATTGTCTTCTAAACTAAACAGTGAAAAGGGGACCAAAATTAAAGAGGTGAAAGGAGGAGAATGGGGACAATGTATGAGGCCTTGGAGGGAAAAGAAGAGTGGATGGTCCTTAGAAGAGTAGATGGAGTGAAACAGACCCTGCCACAATACAAATAGCAATACTAACTCCAAGCACCTCTATCTCTCTCCCTCCCCAGCCTCCTGTCACAAGGGCCGGCGGGCTACCATGAAGGGCTAATTTCCTTCCCCTGGCTGTGGAGTCTGCCCCGTGCCTGTGGCTGCTCTGAGCCCTGCTCCACCCTCTTAGGAGATATTAATGGCAAGGAGGCTCCTTGGACCTGGGGTGGCTGCAGGAGAATACTTGAGCTGCAGGCCAGAACCCACAGGGCAGGCCTGGCACGTTCCAATCCAGTTGAAGAAACAGGCTGACCACACACAGGAGCCTCATATCAGCAGTTCCTTAGATTGGAGGTGGAGGGGGTGCCCTGGCCCCTGCTTGGTGAGAGCAGCGAGCAAGGCTGCACTGAGCTTGGGAGTGGAGTTGGCGGAAGTGGCACCGCTCTCACTCCTGATTAAGTGCGTGAAAGGGGAATTGGCTTCCCCATTGAACCCACCCCTGCTGGGGGACTGCATCTTGAGGTCTCCAGGGCTTTCCCACACCTTTGGGATGAGGGGATGGGGGATCCTGATCTCCATGGCTCCCCCAGACCCTGGGGTGAGAGGATCCTGATCTCCATGGCTTCCCACTCCCTGCCAATCTTTGCAGCAATCACCCTCTCTGAGGGTCAGGGGAGAGTTGTAGATTCAAGTGCAGGGAGTAGCTGAGAGGCTTCGAGGACCACAGAGGCCACCTGCCTGTACCTGGGGGTTACTGGGGGACCACTGTGGTCTGCACAGCTCCTGACCACAGATATTCCTGCAATGCATTAAGGGACAGGGTTTGTCTTTAAGGTGCCATGCAGAATAGCCTGGTGCTCATGCCGTGCCCATTTCCACCATAATGAGCCCCTAGTGGGATGGGTCTGGAAGTGCTAAGGACTGAGGTGTAGTTGAGTGCTAGGTCTCTGTAGAGACAGGACTGTCTGACCTGCTCAGACAGTCCTGGGCATGCAGGAGTTCGGGCAGCAGCCTGCTGGGTTGTAGCTTTTAAGACTCTTAGAGGGAAAGAATCCAGCTGGGAGAGGAGGGTTTGTGTCAGTGCCAAGTCTGCAGGAGGCGTCGCTCTGCCTTTACCTCTAATTACTGAGCCAAACACGCCCTGGCTTGGCCCGGGCTCTCAGTAAAAGACACACAATCTCCCTCACCCCCTGGAGTTTCCTCGCTCAGGTCAGACACGCCCTGGGTTGTGGGCTCTTATCTCAGCAGCTGGTGCTTCCCAAGCACCAGGGAGGACATGGGAATCCCTCCCCAGCGAGAGCAAGCCCCAGCCAGGCTGTTGTTGCGCTTTCTGGGCCCACCCTGTGTATAGCCCGAGCTCTTTGTTTTACCAACAATCTCTATGGTTAAGAAGCACCTTTGCCAGGGAGTTACGACCCAACAGAGCTGCCTGCCGTGAATCTGTTCCTGCCCCACCCCCTCTCTCTGCTTGGCCCAGCCTGCTGGCATCAGACCACAGGGTGCGATTGCCTGTGAAATGCCCTTGTTCTTTCCAGAGAAAGGAAGTGCTGCCAGCCTGCCAGGAGGAGGAAAGCATCATTTTCGGTAGGCTCTCTCCAGTTCATTGCCAAGGTGTGAAAGCTTCCAGGTAAATCAAGCAGCCTTGGCAGGACACTCCCTGGCAGACAGAGCCCTCCGGAGAGACAAGGAGAGATAAGACACTTTGGGTCAGGGGCTGTCCTTTTGCTCTGTGTTTGTGCAGGGCCTAGCACTATGGGCTCCTGATCTGTGACTGGGGCACTACTGTTAACACATATAATAACAGAGGGCCCCTGGGGAAGCCAAGCCCTTGGGAAGCAGGTTCTATGGGACAATGCATGAGCCAGCCCTGGAGGTGCGATAAGCATCACTGCAGTGGGTGCGGCCTGTAGCCCAGGCCTGCATGCCACCATCTGAGCCAGATTTCCAGGGTCTGTCTCAAGTGGCTCAAATGCCCCCCCATGTCACAGGACAAACAGTGCAGGTGCAACAGCGCATAGTGGCATCAGACATGAGAAGGGCCAGGAGCAGGCGTCTTTGTGACAGCTCTGGTAACGCCTGCTGGAGAGGGGGAATGTTCTGTAGGTTTCTCTTGACTAGGAGAAAAGGCACATTGTTAGCGGACATGTCGTGCAGCTTAAGTGCAGCAGGCAAGGCCACATGCTAGTTGACTGAGTTGAAGCCAAGGAGGTTGGGTCTCCCCCTCTATGGAGAGGGCTTCCCCCCCCATCCCTTGTTGGGATGGCACAGGCAGGGCTGTCTGGTTTTGCATAGAGAGGGTTGAGGAGAGGTCCAGCTCATGCAGGGTTCTGCAGTGTTCCAGCCCCTGAGAGGGGAGGTGCAGGCCCAGCTGTTTTTCCCTATTGCACCATCCCATGCTGCTAGGGAGAAGCTTTATCTCCCTAATCCTGCCCTGGGTTGCTCAACACACACAAGGGTTGCACGTTGCTCCCCACCACCACCTCAGTCAAGTCCCAGCTCCTTTCATTACATGCTGGGGTGTGTGTGCTCCTGCCAGCTCTGCTTGGGGCTCTGAACCTGGAGTGCTATCTGGGCTTGCATGCCTTACACCCCACAGTTCTCCCTGACCTTCTCTGTGGATCCGGTGTCTTTGAGGCTGGGACGGGCTGGGGGAGGAGGTACTGCACCTGCTTTGGTTATCAGCCCTACCCATGGTGCTGTCCCAATTCCCTGCCCCCCCACTCCCCATCGTCTAGATACAGTCACCTTCAGACCTATTCCCCCAAGCAAGATGGCCATCTCGGTAACAAAAAAGTGGCACTGGCGAACTCTGGGTAACCAGAAATGAGGTGCTGGGTCTGGGCAGAGCCCAGAGGGATTCATGGTGGGCCCCCGAAGGAGGCATGCTGGGACCAAGCAAGACCTATTGGGATTCTGGGTAGCAGGGAATGGGGCACTGGGGTTGAGTGGGCCCTGGGCGGGGGTACTGGGTAGCAGGGAATGAGGCTAGGTGGGCCCCAGGGGGGTTCTGGGTAGCAGAGAATGGTGCATTCGGGCTGGGTGGGTAGGCAGGCAGCAGTGCCAGCTCTCTTTGCATGGGTGCTGGATGTTGGCTGGGCTGGAGCCCACCTCGCCCGTCTAGAGCTCTGCCCTTTAGTGAATTTGAGTCGGGCCCTGCATGTGGGGAACCCACTCTGATTGACTGCCTGCCCGTTCCATGTCTCTGGGGCTGAGCAACCAATCAGCATTGCTACAGGGGAGCACAGCTCCCCTCACAACCTGACCCATTCTGTCAGTAGGGCAGGGAGAGCTGGTGTAGCCCCACTGCTGTGTGTCTCCTGCCCCTTCCTCTCTTGTGACCAATGAGACAGCTCCGCCTCCTCCCCCGCAACCACCCCATTGCCCTGGGCTGGATATGAAGTGCCTTGGGGCTGCCCCATAGCTTGGAAGGGGGCAAGGGGACCTTGCTGCAGCACCCCCTGGCCTGTGGAGGGAGGTGAGAAGAGCCCCAGAGGAGCAGAGGTGAGGAGGGGGCTGACCTTGGGGGTAGGATTGGTTTGAAGGCTGGGGGTTGGATTAATTGTTGGGCAGGGGGAAGGTGGATGTGGGTGAGAGCTCCTGCAGCAGGGGCAAAAATCTCCTCACCCATAGGGTGACCAGATAGCAAGTATGAAAAAATCAGGACAGAGTGTGGGGGGTAATAGGCACCTATATAAGAAAAATCCCTAATATCAGGACTGTCCCTATAAAATCAGGACATCTGGTCATCCTACTCACACAGTACATCTGGGTGCATGGGTGACGCTGATTTCTCTCACACACTGGGGATGGGGAGTTCAACAACCATAAGACAGACCAAAGAAAACACATTTGGCCCCCAAAATCTTTTTTTTTGTTTTAATTCTTATGATATTTGGGGATCCCACTCATGACTTTAGTTTTTTTGCGGTTGGCGATACTGAACAGGGAAGGTGGTGATGGGGCTGGGTAGGATCCTGGGGGATTATGGGTAACTGGGAGTGGCAGTGGCATGGTGAGGGCGAGCAGGACCCTGGGGGGTTTCTGGCTAATGGAATGGGATGATAATATGGGACAAGTCCCCAGGGGGTTCTGGGTAATAGGGAATGGGGCTGAGCAGAACATCAGCAGATTCTGTTTAACAGGGAGTGTTTACTGAGGGCACTGGGCTTTTGGTGCTGAGTTTGCTTTGCATCCAGACACCTCCCCAGGCCTGCCCCCAAGAGAATTCTGTGACTGGCAGGGATGCCCATTTCCTGGGTTTCAGCTGGAGAGGAGGGATCTGTAAAGCAGAGCATGTGAGGCTTTGGCTACTGTACCCACTAGTCCTCCGTACTGTGAGAGCTCCCTCTGTCCATGCTGGGACAGCAAGGCGGGACAGAGGCCTTTCCCAGCATAGGACCCCTAGGAGACACCCCGTGCTGCTCCTCTGCCCCACATTAGCTTGTACTTGCTGCTCGGGTTGGGGAGCTTGTGCTTGTCTGGTTAGCCCTTTACTCCTCCGCTCATGAGTGCTCTGCAGGGACAGCTCTCTAGCTTCTGCAAGGGATGGAGGCATTTGTGGTGAGCCCAGATACCCAGATGGACGGGCTCCCAGGCTACACTAGCTCAGCACAGGCAGAATTTAGCCCAGAGTCCCCACCCCAGTATGGTCCCTCCCCCATTTGGCTCACTAGGCATCAGGAATCTCAGGCAGAGCCATGTGGGAGCAGTGCATGTGTGCGTTTGTGCATTGGGTAACAAGGGCACTGGACAGGCTGTGGGAGGCAGCACCAAATACCAAGCAACTCCCATGGGATTCTGGCTCCCTGGGAAGTTGCACTGGGGGCCATTCCCTGACACGCGGTGCAGGTATGACCTCCCTGCTCACCTTAATGACAGACTGGAATAAGTCTCTCCACCCACACAGAGGACCCACCAAATCTCATTCCACATGAGCTCACCTCACAGGTTCTTCATGGTGTTTATCAAGGATGCAGATGCAGCAGCAAAGAGACGCCAGGCACCTGCTAAAGGATGAGGCTGTGGGTGGTTGCAGCAAACTGCTGTCAGCGCTGAGTCCTGCTAGGGTGTTCATTGTAAGGGGAGAGCCACATGGCTCCACAGATGGGTATAGAGAGCCCTGGTCTGGGTGCCATGGAGCCTTCTCTCAGTGCCTCAACAGCTGGAGGGGAAACTGGCATCTGAGAGCGGGAGCTGTTTCCTCTTTCTGGCATAAAGCTGGAGTCTGCAGTAGGATCCCTCACCCCCACCCCCAGTGTGTCTTAGGGTGAGCTTGGCCTTGTCCTCTTGCTGCTGGTTTTTGTGGCGACAATTCATGGAGGCTTAGCTGTCACTTGGGAGCAGTCACCTGCCCGTGAAAGCCCAGTGTCAGCTGACCTGCCTGCTCCCCTGCTTTGCAGCTTGTAGATCAGATGGGGCATTTTCCATGTCAACAGCTCAGTGATAGTGGATGACTCATCTTGGGGTGTCCGGAGCTGCTTTTATTTAGACACAGTGATTACTGGCTCTGTAAAAAGGGATGTTCTGTGAGTGGGAGGTGCCCAGCCGGAAATCCAAGGGGCCTGAACCTGCAGTCAGTAATGCCAGCAAGGAGTGGTTCCTCTAAAGTCAGTGGAGTCACATCCACATGAGCGAGGGGAGAATCGGACCAGCTGAGCCATGCCTGGGGCTAGAGACACACAATGAATCCTCTTCCTCAGTCCCTAATGTTCAAAACTCATAAAACAAGCTCCCCAAACCATGAGATTAAATTCTGATTTAGTCGGTGATTGATCCTGCTTTGAGCAGGGGGTTGGACTAGATGACCTCCTGAGGTCACTTCCAACCCTGATGTTCTATGATTCTAAATAATTGTGTTGGTTCTTTTCATTTGCTTCCTGGTTTCGGAGCATTTGAGTAGCGCCCAGATCATGTTTTCAAGCTTCTCTCTGCAGCGAGAAGGGCTAGAGACCAATTTTAATAAAAATTCAGATTTGCCCAGAATCCCAGGATTCTGAGAGTGGAGGCTTTGAAAAAATAGCTGGAGTCTCATGATAAAATCACAAGAGTTGGCAACACCTTCCTCCCTGGGTGCTACTTGGCCTTTGAGTCACAGGTGGGAAATAACAGCTTCCTGCCAGTCTGGGGACAATCTCGCCAATGAAAGGGCTGTGAGATACAATGGTGGCATGGGGGAATGGCCCCTCTCCCTGGGGTGGGAGTGGGGATTGACCTCTGTCACCATGAGCAGCTCAGGAGAGGTCTAATCATCCAGATGAGGTGTGTATCTAGCCTCCAAGCACATCACATTCTCTAATGTATTCATCCTCCCAGTCCCTTGGGACCATGCTATTGTCCCCCGTTGAGCCACAGAAAGACTAAGTACCCAAGGTCACCCAGAGGGTGTGGGATAGAGCAGGGAACTGAACCCAAGTCTCCTGAATCTGAGCTCGCACCCCTGGAGCATCCTTCCATTTCCAGTTCATTGCAGTGCAGAAGCCCTGTCACTGGGACCTTTACAACTAGACTGGACAGAACATTCCTGCATTGGCCTCCAAGGAACATAGCTACTAGGAGATGGAGCAGGGTAGGCAGGCGGTGTCTGGCTGACAGTGGAAGTGTTAGAAGTGCAGATGGTTACAGAAAGGACAGCACGGAGGGGGAAATGACTTGCCCAGGGTCCCAGGGTGAATCAGTGGCGGAGCTGAAAATAGAATTGGTAGGCTTGATTCTTCTCTCACTGACTCTGGTGCAGGAGTCAGACAGGAGTAACTCCATTGGAATCTGTGGTCCTCCTGGTATGGGGGGATAACCTGAACACAGGATCTCATGCCTCTGCTCCAATCACTAGACACACCCCTTTTCCCCCTCCCCCCCCGCCATGCTGTCTGTGACTCACTGGAGGTGATGGATTCTCCTTCCTAGCTCGCCAGCTCATTTAAAAGTAATTTTGCAATGAAAAGCCTGCAAACAGCTTTCGCATTGTCAGAGTTGGTGACATGCTCCCAGGGGTGTCACGAAGTGTTTCCTCTGCTGGGAAACGGGGGCAGCTGGCTGTGCCTAAACGGGGTGGGGGGGGGAGACAGACTGGGTGCCTCTGCAACAGGGGGAAGGTAATTGGGCCTCCACTGGGGTGGGATGGGTGCCCATGGGTCTGGGAGAAGCAGGCTGTGCCAACACTAGGGAATGGGGCAGCAGTGGGTGCTTTGTCTGTCTTTTAAATGCTGCATGGAAGCCTGGTCTCTGAGCACCTCTCTGTCTCTGTGCTGAGAAGAGGGTTGAGTCTTGCCTCTGGGGTGGTATGGAGATGTCCAGCCCCCTTGCCGTGGCATGGCTGCAGCCCTGCGGCCTGCTCTGAAGCCCCAACAATGGGTAATTCTGCAGCCATTGTGGATAGCTCTGCCAGCACAGGCATCCGGCCTATGGTGACTCACACGGACACATCACTGCTGCTGTTTGAATTCTTCATGCCCTGTTGCAGCAGCAGGGAAAGCCTCTAGAAAGGATGTAAGTAGGGTGACCAGACAGCAAATGTGAAAAATCGGGAAGTGGGGGGAGGGGTAATAGGAGCCTATGTAAGAAAAACACCCAAAAATCAGGACTGTGCCTATAAAATCGGGACATCTGGTCACCCTAGATGTAAGGGAAGGGACACAGCTGGCTTGGGTTTCCATGGAAACCAGCAGCTTTACTCACATTTCTCTTGGGGTTTTCCTAATCTTTAAATCCCTTGCTGCCATGCCAACCAAGGGTGGGTTCTCTGCAGCCTCTGGACCTGCATCTGATGGAGGGATTGACTTAGGGCTCCAACGTTCCAGCCCGAGCGATCCATTCAGGAGTTGAGCCCACCTCATTATGACTGGGGTCGGGGCATCTTCCCAGGGGGACGGTGATGGGGCATGAAGGGATTAAAAACCCTGTTGGGATGATGGAGGGTTCTGATGAGAGGGATTTGGCCCCAGCACCTCAGCATCTGAGAGGTGAGGGGAAGGGTGCTTGCTGAGGGGAAGTATGGATGGTGTAATGATAGGGCACTATCCTGGGCCTTGGAAGGCCTAGGCTCAATTAGCAGTTCCACCACAAATTCCATGGGTGACCTTGGGCAAGTAACTTAGCCTCTCTGTGCCTCAGTTTGCCCCAGCTGTATTGCCCTGCCAGTCACAGCAGGTTGTGAAGAAAATATGTTAAATGATTACAAGGTGCTCGGATACTACCAGTGACAGGGTTGCATAAATACATACAAAAAGCTGTGGAATCTAGTGGTCTGAACATGGGATTGGGAGCCAAGAGCCTTTAACCCCCGTTTTGCCCCCTTGTGTGCTCTTCAGCTGATCAGCTCTCTCCATCTTAGTTTCCTCTGCCCTTCCAGGGTGTGTGTGTACTCTGAGGATTAATGTAAATGAGGTGGGATTCTGATTAGTATTGCTGTTAGCTAGTTCAGCCTGAAGTAGATATTAGATGTATAGAAGGTTGTTTCACCCAGTGCTGAGATGCAGCCACCTCTGGAGAGGGGCGTGGCAGCTGCTTATAAAGGGATCCCTTGCGTGGTGCAGAAATGCAGCGCTTCTGGAGTGAGGTATAGTGGCTGTACAGATGAGGATCCCTTACTGTTCACTGGAATGCAGCCGTTTCGAGGTTGGGATGTGGCAGCTGTTTAACAATGCACAGCAATACTGCACAACGGTTTAGGACAGGAAGCAGAGAAAGATCCTGTATTCAGTGAAAGTTGCAAGGGGAATTGAAGGGCTCAGGAAGCAATGACAAAGGCTTCCAAGTTCATGGCTGCTGGTGTGCTTGTCTTTTAACGCCTGTGAGATGCAGAGATTCTGGGCTGTATGTTTGGGTTTATGTAACAGGGAGGCTGCCTTGGGCACTCTGCAGACTAAAGCCTGGCCTCTGACTCCAAAGCCAGCAATGATTCTCCAGGGCTCTCTGGCAGCGCTGAGCTTTCCTGACTAACTTCAGCCCCTCTCTCCCTCCCATGGAGGAGGCTTCCCCCGTGCCAGGAACTGAAACCTGGCACCGTGCTTGATGTGTAGCTCAGGAAAGGCCATGGCTGAGCACCAGCTTGGAATCTGAAAAATCTCACTGTGTAGTTTTACTGCAGATTCTGTGCTGGGGCCATTAATCTGTTTCCCTTCTTGTGTCTGTCTCAACTATTACCAGTCACTGCTTGCTGCCGTTTGCAAGGTGCTTGCCCTGCATCTTGGGCAGTCCCCCTTAGTTTTGGTGGTTGAAGCTGCTGCCCCTGGCTGGAGTGCTGCACAAATGCCACTGGCTGGGAGATTGAAGGATCAGATCCAAATGCATATGGGCACATGCTCTGCTCCCCTCCTGGGAAGAAGTGGAGGATGTGCCTGCAGGAAGCTGAAGCCCGAAGTTCCACCTCCATTGCCCTCTTTTCATACCACAGGGACCTCCTTATCCTCTTCTCTTGCTACTTCCCTACCAGCTGCTGAGCCTCTTCCACATGGTCCCAGGAAGCTGTGGGGTGCTGCTGCCGCCTTGCCAACTGCACAGAAACAATGAATGTGCTGTTTCCCCTTTGTGCTTTTGTTGTACATAGTGGGTGAGGGGAGACCATCTGTGACGTGAAAAACTGACCAACAGAGGGATTTCCGGCCCTTTATGCTTTCTGTGAGCACAGCCACATCTGGAGTACATACAGCTGTTGCCAGAGCAACAAAACCTCTCCAACATTCCAGTGTCACTATCCTGATCTGCCTGTAGCTCACTCAGCGGCAGCTCTGTAGTGGGCTGCTCTGACTCTGCCCCAGAACAAAAGCATCATTATTTCAGTGAGGACAGCCTCAGAAGTGCTCTTGTCTTACAGCTGGGACTTGTCACAGTGAGCTTCCCCATAGCCATGCCTCGTCTGCCAGCCCTGACCCCAGTGTTGTGAGCTTCCCCATAGCAGTGCCCGTCAGTTACAGCAGGGACTCTGGCAGTCTAAACTCCCTCCCTGTAGCATAATGGGAACTAGGACTCTGGCAGATAGGATGGGGTTGCATTTCTTTTGGATGCTGTGCTGGGTTCCCTGACATGTCTGTCTCTGGTTTGTCAATAACAGGGTTTGTTATTGCAGGCACCATCCCTGCCCAAAAGAGACAAGGTGGGTGAAGTTATCTTTTATTGGAGTAACTTCTGTTAGTGAGATGAGCTTTTGAACTCACACAGAGCTCTTCTTCAGGCCAGACCCAGCGACCTCTTCTCCAAAGGTGAGGGTGGCAGCACAGCCAGGAAGCCATGTGTTGTTAAGAGCAATGAAGGGATTCCCAAGGGAACGCATGTCCTGAGATGGGAGCTGTGTGTGTGAAAGGTCTCTGTGCCCGCTCCTGTGGACCATGCACATACTTGCTGCATCTGAGACCTCCTACCAAAAAGACGCTGCCGGGGTATGGAAAGGGTTAAATGCCCAGGGCCCAGCGTGCCCAAGGGAGGGGAACAGGGCTTGATGGCTGCTGAATGAATGACAGCAGGAAGCCCTGAGCAGCATGTGCACAGGACTCTGTAGAGATACAGGAGCAGGGCTCTGGTTGGGGAGGAAATATGGACTGGGTTGCCTCAGGCACGTACTGTGAGAGTCCCAAGTACCAGCTGCCTGTCCTGGGCCCTGCAAGGGTGTGTGGAATGGAGCCGCGCAGCCCTTTTCAATAGGCCAAGAGGCTGGGGCTCAGCTGCCAGAGACTGACCGACCGACCGATCTATCTGTCTGCCTTTTTAGCCTTGTCCATGTGCCCCTCCCTCACGGTGGTCTCTGACTCCAGCCTTGGCACTGATCATGGCCGCCTCTCCCACCATTTCCAAATCTCACCTGCCCCCGCCCACGCCGCTGCAGTCACAAAGTTGCCTGCATGGAGAGCTGCATTTTATAACTGGGCAGGCTTGTTTATGAAGCGCAGGGGGACTATTTCTGGGGGCTGGCTGTGAGTGAATGTCCTTCTTTGTTGGAATGTGCCCGGAGTGGCGTGCAGCTGTCATGTGAGGGAGCATCGATTTCCCAACTAGCTCAGCCCTTTTGAAATCCGCTGCCTTTGCCAGGACCTCGTGGGGTGGCTAAAAACTGCCCAAGGAAGCTGAGCTGGGGCAGGATGAGCTGGCAGCTCACTCCTGCAACCACGGGCCTTGAGCCCTCCCCACCAGGTCGCTATGGCAATATGAATTTTCTTTTAAGAATCTCTGCTCAGCTTCTGCATTTCCACTGACTCATGCTAGGCAGACTGGGCCTTTCCTGCCAGGGCCGCTCCCACTCATGCTGGTGGCTTCTGACTCTGCCTAGTGGCAGCCAGAGCCGCTTTAGAGGAGTCAGCAAGAGACGGTTCCCCGGGAGCCTATGCTGGGGCCAGCCCCCAGTATCCTCCTCCCCTTTTCCTTCACTTTGCAGCCACCCAGCCTGTGTGGAAAATACGCTTCCCAGAACTAGGCCCTTAGAGAGTCTCCCAGGAGGCAGGGAGCAAGCCTGGAGCCAGGCCAGGGAGTTAGAAAGTCAAACTCTGCTGTGGGAGCCAGCTAGCAAGATCCTGTGTTAAACGGAGCCCCAGGGGCCTGGAGAGAGAGAGGGAGCGAGCTGGACCATGCAGCCTGTCTTAGCTCCAGACAGGCACAGCCTCCTTCAGGTCCGTTTACAAATGCTTTGGCCTAGAAATCCGCTCTCTGCTCCTTGTACAGCTAATAGAGAGTGGAACCTGCCCAGCTCCCTTCCTGCCAGGGAGTTTTTCTGCGTCAGATGTGACAGATTCTCTTTCCTGTGTTAAGAGCTCAAAAATGTTTGCATCAGGGCCCTGCACACATCTCGTTCTGAGTGTCCAAAACTTGGCTCCTTTGAGCGTGGGCTCAGAGAGGCGTCGGAAAGCACCAGGGACAGTCCAGCTTGCCTCTCATGGGGTTATAGGATATTATGTGTATGAGAGGAGAAGAGGCAGAGGCACGTCCCAGTGTGCCCGGGCATTGAGTCTGGTGCTAGCGATGTCCCTTTCCCATGCTGATAACATCTCCGGTGGATTCTCCTGTAGGTGCTGTGGAAGCCAAATGGGAGTCCAACTTAGAATGGCCTTTCTGCCCCTTTCATGCCAGGCATCCCTGCACATGGGCATCTTTCCTGCAGCCCTATACCATGTCCTTTGCATGCTCAGTTCCTGAGAGCTGCTGGTAGTGACCCCAGGGTCAGTTCTTCAAGGCAGGGGAAAATTTCCCCTTCTCGAGCTGATGGCATTGTTGCCACGAGCGGGCGGCAATGGCACATCACTCACTGCGCCCCAGAGGTGCTTGTCCAAGTCAGGCTGCTTCCCCATGCCTCACGCAGCTCTTCACTGCTCCCCGCCCTGCCCTCTCCATCAATCATAAACATGCCTCACGCTGTTCTCTGGCATCTCCTCGCCAAACCAGTTCTCTGACTCTCTGGCGGGGGAGGGGGAAAGTCCAAGTGCTGTCAGTGTCGGAGAGGCAGCCACCCTTGCCTATCCCAGCTCTGCAATGCTCCCCTCCCCCTCCATGCCAGCAGGACTGATTCAAGAGAAGGAGGAGGTCTGGGGAAGACCACGCACTTGAGGCCAGGTTATTTCTCATGTCCACAGGCCAAGTGAGCTCTGTCAGGCCAGACAGGAGTGTAGCTCATGGCAGTTGTGCCCTAGCACCTGCACCCAGTGGCCGTGGGGAAGCCTGGCACCTATGTGTGGTGACTGCTGCACCCAATTACAATTCTGAGCTGTGGCTGGGCTGGGCTTGGTGTAGCCTGGAGGGGTGGTGGTTAGGGGACTGTGTAAGATCCGGCAGCTCCAACTTCCTGTGAGGGCCAGAGCTGCCTGTGAGCCAGGCAGGAGCCCAGCATAGCTGGAACACCATGGGCAGGACCCTCTGCTGCCCTTCACACATGTGCTGAGGGACTGAAATTCTTCCAAGCAGAGCAGCAGCATTTTACACACACAGCAGACTGGGAATCAGCCCCAATGTGCAGTGGCCATGCCTCCCGCCCCCGAACCACTCCCTCTTCTCCCTGGTCACGACCCTAGATGGGGGTAGGGTGGGGGAAATACAGGGTGCTAGCCAGAGGAGAGTCCCCCTTAGAGCTGAGGGAGGCCAGAGTAGGAGCTGGGAGTGTAACCCCAGCACTGGTGAACTGGGGAGCAGTTCTTCCAGGGGTCAGGGTGGCAGTTTGCAGGTGATGCACATGGTGCCCTGGGGCACGGCATGGGGGTGAATCATGTTGCTCTGAGGAGCGATGCCCCTTAGCCACATGCAGAAAGGAGAACTGACACACTCAGGGTTCCTGGCCCGGTGCAGGGCCTTCTGCCCCATGCCCAATCCCCCATCTGCTAGTCTCAGCCACTCCTGGCAATGCCCTGGAGCATCACAGTGCAGCCAGGGTTCCTTCTGCCAGTGGCTGGGGGAGGGAAGGCTTGGAGTGTCTCATTTCAATGAGCCATGCCTCAGGTATGTGCTGCCTGGCTGTGTTGCAGTGCTCAATAAGAGGGCGATTCAGTGGGGTGCTGCAGTGGCTGGAAGTGCTGCTCACCAAGGGCTGGGATTGAACGGAGGGGGCTTGGCACCTGTCAGAGTCAGACCCTGCACCCCATGGCCTGCCCCTTTCTTCACAGGGGCTGCTGGTTATCCGTGGCCCATCTAATCTGGCATCTGAGCTCTGCCAGAGGAAGCAGAGCCTCCCCCCCCATGTAATGCATTGGGTCAGTGTTCAGTACTGAAGGGGGTGGGGTCTTCCTAGCAGAGGCCAAGGAGCCCACTGGAATACACTGTCAGTAGAGGATAGTGTTCTCGTAGTTGTTCTGGTTGTAGCTGCATGGGCTAATCAGAGTCCTGCACAGCTCTATCCATTCATCTGTGCTCATTTGATTCTGATAGGGCTCTGGGCCTCACTGGTATCTGGCATCACAGAGTTCCACAGCAGAGTACATGTTGTGTAATAAAGGTATTTTATAGGAGAGGGAGTTGGGGTTAGGACTCCTGGGTTCTATCTGCGGCTGTAGGGCTGCATCTAGTGGGTTAGAGTCAGGGGGTTGGGAGCCAGGACTCCTGGGTTCCAGCCCCAGCTCAGGGAGGGGAGTGGGGTCTAGTGACGAGAACTGCGGGGGCAGGGAGGAAACGACTTGGATTCTCACGGTCCAGTCCCTACTCTGCTCTGACGTGCTGTGGGATCTTGGGTGAGTCTCTTCACCTTTGTTTCCCATTTGGTAAAACAAGATTCATGGCCCTGATGTGCTCGTCAGGGGGCTATGAGCTTGCATTTGTCAGTGCAGAAAAAGCACTTGGAAATCATGGTTTGGAGGCCCAGAACTGACATTACATTCACTGACCTGTGTCTTCATAGTGAGACAGCTCCTTCTTTAACCAGCTGCAGTAGAAGGAACCATTCATGGCCTGTTCATCTGGCCCATGCATACCCCTCGGATAGGGTGAGCAGACAGCAAGTGTGAAAAATCGGGACGGGGGTGGGGGGTAATAGGAGCCTATATAAGAAAAAGCCCCAAAATTCGGGACTGTCCCTATAAAATTGGGACATCTGGTCACCCTACCCTTGGATAAGATTTTAGAAACACCACAGACAGAGGTGCCCCTCTTAAAACCAGTCCTTCCTTCTTACACCTCTGTAGCAACACCTTCCCCTCTTCTCTTTCCCACCCCTCAGACTCGTCAGCTCCTTGGGGCTTGCAAGGCTGCACAGTGGCTGGAGGCAGCCTTTGCCATTCCCAGGAAAGCAATATTCAATAGTAAACCCTGGTCTCCTGCCCCTCCCCCTCTCTGCTTGGTCATGCTGACTCCTGGAGCATTTGCAGGAGAACAGTCTGAGACCCAGCAAACCTTTGGCTGCCATTCCCTCTCCAGGGTCTCATGCGCCTGCCCATCACTCTGTCAGGCTGGGTCTGTCTCTGTCAGTCACTGCAGGCTCCGTGTGCCCGCTCTTTCTGCAGGTACCTGAGCTTGCTGCAGCTGCTGCTGCGGCCGAGGAGGCCTGTCTCACTGAGGAGGATGCAGGGGTCTGGTCGAGCACAGTCCCTGATCCAGGTGCCTTTGGTAACATGCTCATGAAGGCCAGTCAGAGAGCCTGGAAATAAGGGTTTAAGAGCAAACGTCTGATTCCATTTAGTGGGGTCACATGTAGCCAGAGCAGGGAGACATTTTCCCCAGAGATGTCTCTGAGCTGAGACTAGCCAGCACCTTGGTGGGCTGGGGAGCTGTCCTGGGGAAAATCAGAGCAGTGTTGTGTGTGAGGAGATATATATATGATGTGTGAGGATGTGGGCATGTGTAGGCTGAGGGAGTGGTGTACCTATAATGAACATGCTCTGTGTATGTGTGGGAGCGAGGTGTAGTGTGTGGTGTATGTGTTTGTATATGTATTAGTGTGTTTTACCAGTGTCAGCTGGCTGACGGGGCTGGTAGTAGCAATGGAAAAAGCCCTGATAACAAACCAGGCATCATGAATTCATCACTGAATGTTCAAACAACCCACAAATGAGTCATGTGCCCAGACCGCAGGGCTTGGTTTCTCTCTTGTTCTTATCTTGGCCAGGATCATGTGTGCACTTGGCCTGTATCCGCTTGCTCACCAGCAGGATGCTGTACCAGGGCCTCATGGCAAGAAGTGCCAGAGAGAAGTGGCACTGTCCTCTGCTGTCTCTGCACTGAACCCCAGTCACCCCTGAGCCTTGGCCTCCACATGGGGCAGAATCGGGAAAGGCATACACAGAACCAGCATTCTGGTCTCTGTGTGGTACATGTCCCCAGTGTACCAAGGATGAGAGTCTCTTACATTCCCCCACCTACAGAGGTTGGCTCTTTAGCTCACAGTGCAGAGACCCGTGCTAAGATCAGGGCTTCACGGGGCCGGGCGCTGAAGCTTTAGTGATCCCTGGCTCAATCCCTGACGTTGGCCAACACAGTGATTGCCATGTGAGTCTAAAACCTGAGCTATGCATGGTTGCAGAAGGTATTGCTGCTGTAGCTGTAGGGACCTGCTCTTGTAGACTCAGAGGAGGGAGTGTATGGCTGGGGGGTGATCTGGCAGCTTTTCAGATCCCTTTGAAACCCCACTTAGCAGCACGCCTCCCCTCACCACGGGCTGGGGGATGTGGGGACCTCACCAATGCTAGCCCTGGCACAGGCGCAGCTCTGATTCTAGGGACTGAAGGAAATGTCTCTTAATGTGCATCTGTGCAGTGCCCAGCACAATGGGGGCCCTGATCTCAGTCAGGAGCTGTGCAGTGCCTTGTACAATGGGTCCCCCTTATCTCTGTTGGGGTCTGTACAGCTCCTGGCATGACGGGGGGCCTCTGATCTTGATGGAGGTCTGTGCAGCACCTGACACAATGGGAGCTCTGCTGTCAGTTGGTGTCTGTGCAGCTCCAGACACAATGGGGCACCAATCCCTGATGGTGGCCTCTAGATGCTATTTGATAAGAATAGTAAATGGTGGGGCCTCATCTGTCTGTCTCTCATATCCAGTTTCTCTCTGGCAGGAAGGAATTGCAGTTGTGAGGTGTAGGGCGGGTCAGGCCCAGCATCACCTCCCTCTTTATGATCTTTTTGATCAGAGAAACCTGTTTTGCAGTCTCCCTCTTCCCAGCACTGCAGGCTCTTACTTGTCATCTGTCTCCTCTTGCACTGGCCCACCTGGGGATGGGAGAGACAGGGAGCTCTCTCTGAACAGCAAGGACTGGCCAGACACAGCTCCCATTCCAGCATATTATGGAGGGAGGAGAATGGGGGAGGGAGGGTTAGGGTCAATTTAATCTTAGGGCTTGTTTCCATGGAGATGGGGACAACAGACCCCTGTTCTCTTTGCCCCCTAGAAGGCCACACCTGGGCTGAGCACATCCACACAAATGGCTGATGTACAGGAGGCATGGCCACTGTGGGGGGGACTGCTGGTTTGGGGCAAGGATTCCCTCATTAATGCCACAGCGCCATGCACTAGATGGAGACCCAGTGTGGCTGGGGCCATGTGAGACAAGCCTGAGTGAAGCTGGAGGGGGAGGGCAGGGACATGGAGGCAAGGCTGGGCCTCCCCAAACTCCTGAGTCAGGCTGTTTCTGTCCATCTCCTGCCAGGCAGGCAGTGGAGGGAGGCAGCCAGATGCACCCACAGCTTTGTATGAGAAGGTGGAGCCCTGTTTGCACTTGAATTCTCTGCAAAGGCGAAAGACAATCAGAGAGACCCAGCCTGCCCTGAGCAGCTGCCAATCCCAGCATGCTGGATGGGACTCATCCAGCTGGCCAGGCTTCCCCAGGAGAAACTTCCCTGCAGTTGGAGTGGGGAAGCCCCGCTTCCTCCTCCTATCCCACTGGCTGTGGAGAAGCATTGTAGTGCTGGTTGCCATGAATACCAAACCATAATAAATGCACATAGTTACTGGGCTGGTATTGCCGGGAAACTGCAATGACAGCTTGAGACCCAACAGGGAAATCCCTTGTCTGAGTGACTCACCCACTGACTGAGGGATGGTGCAGACCTGGGAGATAAGGCCAAGCCCCCGGGAGAGTAGCACAGGCTGCAATGTGCCCTGCGCATGTCACTAACAGTGTGCCAAGGGGATGCAGAGAGCCCAAAACGACTTGGGAATCCTTTCCACAGAGTAAAGGTAGCCTCATGGTGGTCAGGACTCCTGGTTCCATTCTCAACTCCCTTTGTGATGTTGGACAAATCCTGTCCTGTCCCTGCACCTCCCCTGTTGAGTGTCATGGATGTGCAGGCGCTGTGCTGCGCCCCAGCCTCTTGGCAGTCTCCTGGCAGTGATGCTGGTTGGGTGCCAGATCCTAGGGGTCCATACTTTTTACCAGGGTGAGCTCTGCAGCTCTCCAGCACCAAGATTGAGCCTGGGGACTCTAGTAACTCCATTTCTCATCATGAGCTCCTGCAATGAGTCCACCTTCTTTCAAAGGCCTGTAGAGACTATGTACCTTTGAGGAGCAATGCAAACAGTGAATATCTTTAGCGATACAGGGAAGCCTTTTCAAAACGAGGTGCCGTTGATTAGTCCTCTGGAATCCAGCATTGGGAAGTCCTTCGTTTAGCATGGAAAAGTCAGGCTCATGTCAGAGTCCATATTGATAGAAGCAGTGGCCCCCAACATGCCAAGTTTCTCTGAGGTCCATCTTGGCTCCTCATTTCTCTGTCTATTAGAAGCAGTGTGTCTGTGAGCCCAGTTTTTAGCATGGGCCTGCTCTACAATACAAAATTAAGTTGGTACGAGGTGCCTGGTGCTGGTCTATCTGTGAATATGTCTATGCTCAGATTTGTCTCTGGCCAATATAAGTGCCCCAGTACAGCAACGCAGTAAAGCCATGTCCCCGATTGGCATGGAGTCGTGGTTGAGCTACTTAGGGCAATGCAGTGTGAGTGTAGACACTGCATGACCTGTCTTGACCCTAACAGTCCTCCAGCAGCTGTCCCACAATGCCCTATTCTCAGTGAGGGTGACTGCTCTGGTCACAATTTTAAATTCTGTTGCCCAGGGGTCACAGAGACCGGACGTCACCTTCCATTACCTCCCCTTTAAGCCCCTACTTGTGTGTTTTTAAAATGCCTTTTGCTGATTGCCCACCTTGGGAAGCATACCTGGCAGGTCTCCCTAGTTGTGTGCAAATGCCCAACCGCCCATGCCAGCTCCACACACACGGAGAGGTACTACATGCAGTCTGCCTGGGGCAGACAGGATGTATTGGATCCCCTGGGCCTGTGGAGAGAAGAGGCTGTGCCAGCATATCTATGGATCAGCAGTAGAAATGTGGACATCTATAAGCAGATTGCATGGGAGATACGGGTGAAGGGGTCTGACAGGGAACAGCAGCAGTGCTGTGTGAAAATGAATGAATTTTACCAGGGATACCGCAGGGCCAGGGAGCACACAATAGATCTGTCCTGGGTACAATGAACTGCATGGCATATGTGTTGGACACTCCACCAGCACCCTGCAGACCACTCGATACCTTGTAGGAGAGCCTGAGATAGGGAGGCCAAAATTTGACACTTCTTGTTTTGGCTGGTTTGTCTCCTGTCTGGTATGACAAAATCAGATATGCTTTTGTCTGGTATCACATGGGATGCCATTTTGAAGAGCATGCCACTTCATCCCACCAGCCTGATCTTGCTGGCACACTGCATGCAAGCTCAGACTGGTGGGGGGCAGAGTAGCCTGACCAGACAACAAGTGTGAAAAATCGGGATGGGGTGGGGGGTAATAGAAAAAGACCCCAAAATCGGGACTGTTCCTATAAAATTGGGACAACTGGTCACCCTAGGGCAGAGTGGAGGGCTCTTAAAATGGCTTCCCCCATGTGGCACCATCATGCAGGCAGGGGAGGGCCCATGCTGTTCTCAGAAGTGCCAGAAGGTCTGGTATTCCAGGAATGTGTAAGGGGCCACCTAGTCTGAGACAGGGAACCCTGCCATGAACAGCGAGAAGGAGGAGGAAGAAGAAGAGGAGGAGGAGGGCAGATGCAGTGAGGGACTCCAGCCATGCTGTGAGCCAAGACCTGTTTGAGACTTGGTCCCACCACGTGAGCATGCATGAGCCTGATGAAGGGGAAGGGAAGTCAGGTAAGCATGTCCATGCATTTTTCCTTACAGTGTTTACATTTAAAGGTGGTACATGGCTCATCTCCAGATTAACAAGACAAAAGTATTGACTTTTCATTGTTTTACTCGCATGAGAGGAGAGAGAGGTACAACAAACAGAGGCAGAGTTGCAATCTGCTTTTCATTCACCTCTTGAGTTAGGTGTTTGAGGGAGTGTGTGGAGCACTTTGTTGATGTACATAGGGGTGTCCCGTTTATCCTCCTGAGAGATCTTGAAACTTTCATGGAGATACTCTGCAGTCCTCTCCCAGGGGTTTCTAGGGATGGCTGCCTTATGTCTTCCTCCGTGGTAGGACACTCCCCCATGCCATTCTGCAAAGACCTCGACTGGAACCATTGCAGTTAACAGGCTAGCAGCATACGGACCAGGGCAGCTTGGGGATGCCAGTAGCAGCTGTATTCTCTGTGCCTCTATGACTCTCAAGAGTGAGATCTCAGCTAAAATCACCATTGTCTGTGGAAATAGTGCCAATATTCACTGCCATTGCTCTGCACTCATAGGGACCAACATTGATAGCTTCATGCAACAGATTAGCCTTTTTCCTTTCACCCCTGGCAGGCTGTACTCACCATGGCTGCGGCTGGAGAGTGGTGCTGTGCCAAGGTGCAGTGTCAATAAGCATGCCTTAGTCAAAGTGTTTGTAGGTCTAAGACAGGGTGACCAGATAGCAAGTATGAAAAATAGGGTCAGAGAGTGGAGAGTAATAGGTGGCTATGTAAGAAAAATCTCCAAAAATTGGAACTGTCCCTATAAAATCGGGACATCAGGTCACCCTCGTCTAAGAGAAGGGAGTTTTGGAAAGTGTATTTCCCTTTCTTCTGTGACTGTAAATCCAGTGGTGCCGCTGACTGTTTTCATCAGCACATTTGGGCATTGTGGCCTTCAAGAGTGTCCCCTCCACACTCCCAGAGCACACGACCCTGATGAGAAGGAGAAAGAAAACGAGGAAGGACATGTTCAGTGAGATCCTGCAAGCCAGTGCTGGATCAGACTGTAAACAAAGAGGCCTGGAGAGCCAATATGACTGACAACATGGAGAAAGGCAGAGAGGATAGGAAAAAGGCCCAGGAGTCACAGCAGGACAAGGAGTGAGAAATGCACCAGGACATAGTGGGTCTTCTCGTGCAGCAAATCCAAATGCTTCAGACCCTGGTTGAACTACAGGTCCAAAATCCTGGACTTCCCACCCTTTGCATCCTTGGAGAACTCCCTGGTCACCACTCCCTACATCCCACAACATACCACTTGGCATCACAATGTGTATAATTACCCTGACACTCATCAAGAAAGAAAATCACAGCTTCACACACCAACCGTGGGTCTCACAGGTGTATATGTGTAGCGATAACAGACTACATTTGTGCACTCGAACAGAAATGTTTACTCCCTTTCTAATTTTAAATTTTCACCCCCATTAAGTTATGTTAAAAATTTGTATAACATTGCATGTGGTTTGTTTTGGGGTTTGCACATTGATTTTCTGCACTGTTTTTTCCTAAATACAAACACTCTATTATCTTGATTACTTCACAATAAATATTGCAGAATGCATAGTGGTACTCAAAGAAAACAGTACTTGTAAGTGCACACCAAGCACCACAGAATTCATAGCTTCAGGAATACATCCAGCCACATTTATAAATGTACAGCAAGCACTATACAATTCTTAAGTGACACCCAAAGTTCCAGGCCCAGAGAACGTTCCAGCAGAGAATGCTACTGTGGCTGACTGTTAAAGTGCTCTTTCAAAGCGTCCATTAACTGCATAGCTTCATTTTTCTTTTCTTTCCACATTCTTTAATGGATTCCATAACAATGAACAAGATGGAGTTTAGAACTGGATCACCTGGCCCTTTCTCTTCTTGTCTCCTCTCACCTCAAAGGGCTTGCACCTCTTAATGGCCAGCATTCATAGATTCATAGACTCTAGGAATGGAAGGGACTTTGGGAGGTCATCGAGTCCAGTCCCCTGCCCTCATGGCAGGACCAGATACTGTCTAGACCGTCCCTGATATACATTTGTCTAACCTCTCTTAAATATCTCCAGAGATGGAGATTCCACAACCTTCCTAGGCAATTTATTGCAGTGTTTAATCACCCTGACAGTTAGGAACTTTTTCCTAATGTCCAACCTAAGTGAAAGCACTTTGAGCTGGGAGGAGACAAGAAGAGAAAGGGCCAGGTGATCCAGTTCTAAACTCTCTCTTGTTCATTGTTATGGAATCCATTAAACAATGTGGAAAGAAAAAAAAATGAAGCTATGCAGTTAATGGAGGCTTTGAAAGAGCACTTTAACAGTCAGCCACAGTAGCATTCCCTTGGACCTGCAGTTGGGCTCCACATGCTCACGCCTCAGCACAATTTTCTTTGTGGTCTTGGCCTTCTTACGGAAGATAGGCTTTGTCTGACCACTATAACCACTCTGCTTCTGATCATATCTCCTCTTTCCCTGAGCATGGAGTCCTTGCCCTTCTTGTACTCGGTCACTTTGTGCAGCTGCTGCTTGTCACATTTCTTGCAGTAAGTCCTGTGGGTTTTGGGGATGTTCACCATCCCGCCAGCAGCAGCATTGGGGCTCTTGTAATAGCACATGTGTCTGGGTGTTCAAAGGTGGTAGACAGCCACTCACCCTTCACCCTGGCAGCAGCTTTTCCCCCTTTGCCTTAAAGATATTGTGCAGGATACAACAGGCAGCTATAACCAAGGAGATATTTTTTTCTCACTGTGTCTCAGTCTAGTGAGTAAACACTGCCAGAGTCCCTTCAATTTATCAAAAGCACATTCAGCAGGCATTCTGCAGCTGCTGAGCCAGTAGTCGAATTTTTCCTTGGTGCTGCTAAGGAGGCCCATGTATGGCTTCATGAGCCCAAGGAGCAGGGGTAGGCTGGGTCCCCCAGAATTACAATTCGCATTTGAGCATTTGAGTATTGGTAATGCTCTGGGCTAGAAAGAATGTCCCTGCTTGCAACTTTCTGAACAGTCCTGTGTTCTTAAAGATGCAAGTGTCATGTACTGTCCCTGAGTAGCCCACACTGATATCGGTGAAGTGTGCCCAGTGAACCATCACTGCTTGCATAGCCATAGAAAAGTAGCCCTTTCGGCTGATGTACTGTGTGGCAAGATGAGCTGTCTATTGCCCCACCTCAGTGCGGGAACCCCATGGCTGCAAGCTATTCCCTGCACATTGCCCAAGAATCAGTCCTGTGTAACAGGAGACGATTAATGGCCCTACACACTTACATGACAATGGCCCCCACTGTGGTGGGAGCATGGGCTGTTATAGCAGAAATAAGAGAGAGACAAGACAGAACTGGCAGGGTTGGGGGGAATCAAATCAGTATGGTAGATGTCTGTATTCTAATGCAAGAAGTATGGGGAATAAGCAGGAAGAACTCGAAATGCTAGTAAATAACTACAACTATGACATAGTTGTCATAACGGAGACTTGGTGGGATAATACACAAGACTGGAATATTGGTATAGAAGAATACAGCTTGCTCAGGAAGGACAGGCAGGGAAAAAATGGAGGAGGTCTTGCTTTATATATTAAAAATGTGTACACTTGGACTGAGGTTGAGATAGAAAAAAAGAGACAGATTTGTTGAAAGTCTCTGGGTAAGGATAAAAGGGGTAAAAAACAAGAGTGATATCATGGTAGGGCGTCTACTATAGACCACCAAACTAGGAAGAAGAGGTGGATGAGGCTTTTTTTTAACCAACTAACAAAATCATCCAAAGCACAGGACTTGGTTGTGATGGTGGACTTCAACTACCCAGACATCTGTTGGGAAAACAACACAGCAGGACAGATTATCCAACAAGTTCTTGGAATGTATTGGAGACAATTTTTTCTTTCAGAAGGTGGAGAAAGCTACTAGGGAGGAGACTGTTCTAGATTTTATTTTGTCAAATGGGGAAGAACTGGTTGAGAATTTGAAAGTGGAAGACAACTTGAGTGAAAGTGATCATGAAATGGCAGCATTCACAATTCCAAGGAATGCTAGGAGGGAGACCAGCACAATAAAGACAAAGGATTTCAAGAAGGCAGACTTTAGCAAACTCAGGGAGGTAAAATCCCATGGGAAGAAAGTCTAAGTGAAAAAACAGTTGAAGACAGTTGGCAGTTTTTCAAAGAGACATTATTAAGGGCACAAGAGCAAACTATCCCACTGCATAGAAAAGACAGGAAGTATGGCTAGAGACCACCCTGGCTTAACCAGGAGGGCTTCAATGATCTAAAACTCAAAAAAGAATCCTACAAAAAGTGGAAACTCGGTCAAATTACAAAGGATGAATATAAACAAATAACACAAGTATGTAGGGACAAAATTAGAAAATCCAAGGCACAAAACGAGATCAAAATAACTAGGGACATAAAAGGAAACAAGAAAACATTCTACAAATACATTAGAAGCAAGAGGAAGACCAAGTTCAGGGTAGGCCCATTACTCAATAAGGGCGGGTGAGGGAATAATAACAGAAAATGTGGAAATAGCAGAGGTGCTTAATGACTTCTTTGTTTCACTTTTCACCAAGAAGGTTGCTGGCAATTGGATGTCTAACATAGTGAATATCAGTGAAAATGAGGTAGGATCAGAGTCTAAAATAGGGAAAGAATGGGTCAAAACTTACTTAGACAAGTTAGATGTCTTCAAATCACCAGAGCCCGATGAAATGCATCCTAGAGTTCTTAAGGAGCTGACTGAGGAGATATCTGAGCCATTAGCAATTATCTTTGAAAAGTCATGGAATACAGGAGACATTCCAGAAGACTTTAAAAGGGCAAATATAGTCCCCATCTATAAAAAGGCAAATTAAGGACAACCTGGGGAATTACAGATCAGTTAGCTTAATTTCTGTACCCAGAAAGATAATGGAGCAAATAATCAAGTAATCAATTTGCAAACACCTAGAAGATAATAAGGTGATAAATAACGGTCAGCATGGATTTGTCAAGAACAAATCATGTCGAACCAACCTGATAGCTTTCTTTAACAGGGTAATAAGCTTATGGATGGGGGGGAAACGGTAGATGTGATATATCATGACTTTAGTAAGACTTCTGATACTGTCTCACATGACATTCTCATTAACAAACTAGGGAAATACAACCTAGTGGAGCTACTATAAGGTGGGTGCATGACTGGTTGTAAAATCGTTCCCAGAGAGTAGTTATCAGTGGTTCATAGTCATGCTGGAAGGCCATAACAAGTGGAGTCCCGCAGGGATCAGTTCTGGGTCTGGTTCTGTACAATATCTTGATCAATAATTTAGATAATGGCATAAAGGGTACACTTATAAAGTTTGCAGATGATACCAATCTGGGAGGGGTTGCAAGTGCGTTGGAGGATAGGATTAAAATTCAAAATAATCTGGATAAATTGGAGAAATGGTCTGAAGTAAATAGGATGAAATTCAATAAGGACAAATGCAAAGTACTCCACTTAGGAAGGAACAATTAGTTGCACACATACAAAATGGGAAATAACTGCCTAGGAAGGCGTGCTGCGGAAAGGATCGGGGGGGTCATAGTGGATCACAAACTAAATATGAATGAATAGTATAATGCTGTTGCAAAAAACGCAAACATAATTCTGGGATCTATTAGCAGGAGTACTGTAAGCGAGACACGAGAAGTAATTCTTCTGCTCTACTCCGTGCTGATTATGCCTCAACTGGAGTATTGTGTCCAGTTCTGGGCGCCACATTTCAGGAAAGATGTGGACAAATTGGAGAAAGTCCAGAGAAGAGCAACAAAAATGATTAAAGGTCTAGAAAACATGACCTATGAGGGAAAATTGAAAAAAATGGGTTTGTTTAGTCTAGAGAGGAGAAGACTGAGAGAGGAAATGATAACAGTTTTCAAGTAAATAAAAGGTTGTTACAAGGAGGAGAGAGAAAAATTGTTCTTAAGCTCTGAGGATTGGACAAGAAACAATGGGCTTAAATTGCAGCAAGGGCGGTTTAGGTTGGACATTAGGAAAAACTTCCTAACTGTCAGAGTGGTTAAGAACTGGAATAAATTGCCTAGGGAGGTTGTGGAATGTGTATCATTGGGGATTTTTAAGAGCAGGTTGGAAAAACACCTGTCAGGGATGGTCTAGATAATACTTAGTCCTGTCTTGTGTGCAGGAAACTGGACTAGATGATCTCTTGAGGCCCCTTCCAGTTCTGTGATTGTATGATTTACCACTAAGCAGTAGCGATCCAGCATTTCAAGCTTTGAGAGCGCGATCACCCCTTGCTTCTCCACTGTCAATGCAGCTCTCATTCTGGCGTCCCTGCGCTGGAAACAAACTGGGTCAAGCTCTACACATAGATCCAGGAATGTGGCCTTTTGCATCCAAAAGATCTGCAGCCACTGCTTGTCATTCCAAACCAGCACTACAATGCAGTCCCACCAGTCAGTGCTTGTTTCTCGGGCCCAGAAGTGGCGTTTCACCTCCTGCATCTGCTCTGTGAACAGCACCGCCAACCTTGAATTGTTTTTTGCTATGGCCCACAGCACACTGTCCTCAGAGAAACAGTCACGTCCCCTGTTGTTGCTGTACTTCCTGCAGGTGTGCAAATAGAAGAGGATCATGCATCCTGTATTTACAGCGTTCATGAGAATAGCATAAAACTCTGCAGGGTCTATGCTTCTGTCAGAGAGCGGACATGGAAAAGTGCCATGTGGGATTTTAAAAAATGGCATGAAAATGATGAGACATGGATGGCATTATGGGATGGAGAAAGTAGCATGCTGGGAACTTGACCTATAGCTCCCAGAGATCCCAGGGTGAGCAGGGCCACCGAGAGCGGGTTCGGGCCCTGGTGAAAAATTTTTTTTGGGCCCCCCATCAAGGGCGGACAGGCTAAACAGGGCCGACAAAGCCGGGGAAGCCCCGCCCCAGGCCCCCTTCTGGACTGCTGGGCCCCGGTAATTTTTACCGGCTTCCCCCCCTCTTGTCGGCCCTGGAGGTGAGTCATTTCTATCTCACAAAACATTGCAAAAGTATCCCAAAAGGCATTGTGCCTGATGGGTGCAAATGGGACACTGGAATGCCTATTTGTGGTGCACCACACTTTACATTGACACAAGCACATCTGGTGAGCACACGCAGCACTGATGCAAGCAGCTAATTATGCATGTGCCCAAGTGACATACAAACTGTGGCAGCTGTCCACTGAGATAACTTGTGTTGACCAAAGTTTATAGTGTAGACATGGCCACAGCCACCTCATACCTTGTCCCTTTGGTCTTCTGCCTCCAGTGATGTGGTGTTCATATGTCCAGCCTAGTTTGGCTTCCATTCCTTAAGTATCAATGTTCTGATCATTGGCTCTTCCATTGGCTCTTCCAGGCCTTTCATTCATGTGTTGAATCCAGCCAGTTCATGTTAAAGTATCTGGTCCCAACCCAGACAGCATATGTGACATTTGGCTGTGCCTCATTTCCCTTTCCTTTACCAGAAGTCAACCAATTTAAACCCAGGGATAGCAATATAAAGTGGGTGGGTAAACTGAAGCATACACATGGCTCATAAAACTATTACCCAGAATTCCCACATTCTTCACACTAAGACTGACCAATTTCTCATGGAGGCTCCATTCATGTTTGCAGTGGAGTGACTGGAAGCTATGGGGGTGGGATGGGGGAAGAGTACAAGTTGGATGAGAAGCTGGAAGAGAGGAAACTGGGAATGGCTGGGCAAGGAACCAGGGATTCGAAAGGGTCAGGGCAGAAGGGATCGACCTTAGGAAGTGAGGAACGGGCAGAAGAACCTGTGCCCAATAGGACACACTCCCCTCCAAAGCTTGGGATGGATCTTATGATTCCTGAGTCTCACCATTGCTTTGCTGTCAGTAAATAACTGTGAAACCCACTGCCAAAGCATGAAACTGATCCCCTTGTAATGCTGGTCCACATAGAGGATGACAACCTACTATTGCTATCTGTTAGTTAGTGACAGAGGTCAATGGTGAAAGGTTCTATCTCAGCTGATGACACATGTGGATGTACATATGTCACGGAGTGTGGGGGAGTCAGGGTCCCAGGGTTGGCGCTTACATTTAGGCGGCCTAGGCAATCGCCTAGGGCGCCAGGATAATTGGTGGGCGGTGTTTTGCTGGAGGGGGCGGCAGGCGGCTCTGGTGGAGCTGCCACAGTTGTGCCTGCGGACGGTGGGCTGCTCGCGCGGCTCTGGTGGACCTCCCGCAGGCACGACTTCGGCAGCTCCACCGGAGCCACGGGAGCAGCGCGCGGGGCGGTGAAATTGCCGTGCGCATAGGGCGCTAAAATCCCTAGTGCCGGTCCTGCAAGGCCCTGCACCCCCCTTCCTGTGCTTCACCATGACTCTAAGCCAGCCAGTAAAACAGAAGGTTTATTTAGACGACAGGAACACAGTCCAAAACAGGTCTTACAGGTACAGATAACAGGACCCCCTCAGGTCCATCTTGGGGGGGCCCCAGGGAGGTCAAAGCCCAGTCTGGGTTCCCCTCCATTTTCCCAGCCAGCTCCAAACTGAAACTCCCTCCAGCCATCTCACTCAGCCTCCCCCTGGCTGCTCCCCCAGCCTTTGTTCATTTCCTGGGCAGAGGTGTCACTTGGCCTCCAACCCCCCTCCTGGTTCTCATGTTACATGCTCAGGTATCGTCCCTCAAGGAAAGGTTCCCATCTCCAATGCAGACAGTCCCAGCAAAATTCCCCTGCAACCTTCTCAGATTAATACTCCCCTCTCCCTGCTGCATCACAAGCACCCACATAGAATTCAAAGAACATATTAAGAACGTTCCCACTTCGTTACAACATATAATGGTATTTCTGTTTTTTTCAATTTACTTTTTAAAAAATCTAGGATATTACACACAAATATCTAATTTAAAAGAACACTATATGATTGCACATTCAAACACTCAAAAGTTAGGAAATGCCAGAATGAAAATTTGTCTGTGGAACCCTAATTCAGCCCCCTGGGGTTTTATCATGTACAATAGTTCCACCAGACCTCTGCCTTATCCAGTGCACAGGATGGAGCTACTGTGGGATGTGTGGCAAAGGGGGCTATTGTCTGTAAGACTCCCTGCTTCATTTGTCGCAGAAGCTGGAAGGTGGGCAGTGAATGAGGCAGGAAGAGAAAGGAGGGTCTTATGGTTCAGGCAGCTGAATGGTGCCTTGGAGAACTGGATTCTCTAGCTGCTTCTGCCACAGAGTTCCTGTGTGACGCTGGGTGTCACAGATCCCAATTGAGGGCCCCCTCTTGGCCTCTTACTAGACTACTGTGAGGTTAACCTATCTGCTGGGTCCCTGGGTGTTTTAAGAATCCAGAGCCTGAGCAGAAGCCAGCCACTGATCCCTAGGCACATTCTTGGGGCACAGAGCCTCTGACTGGCACCCTTTCATGAGGGCTAGCACTCACTATCCAAATGCTTACCCCCTGGGCTCAGCTGACCCCCAGTAACTTAAACACCCCCTCTCCCAGACTCCACCCAGAGGTGTGAGCCTCTTCTCTCAGGAGGCCTGGATATGTAGCATATAACACATGCAGATACTTTTCAGTCTCATGTCGTTACCCTTTAACTTAACAGATAAAGCATGAGAGAGTTCAGATCATATAGAAAACAACAAACATCTTAACTGTGGTGCCCCTCACTAGCTCACCCTTCCGTGGAAGACCAGCTGTATTCAGGTAGGTAAACAGGGGTTCCCTGCCTCATCGGGCTTCTAGATGCTGGGTTGTGTCTCCTTCATCCTGAGCTGGAGTAAAAGTGCCCTAAAGAAGAACAGCAGTTCCTGCCCATTTATAACTTTTAGCTCCCTTTGTCAGGTGATGTCCTGCTCAGCTTCCTCAGGTGCCTTTATTTTCAAGGTGACCTCTCCCCTGACAAATCAATTCTCCTGGCTGGGAGCCAGACTATTGATTAGAGCTATTTCATTTCATTATCCTTTTGCCACCAGCCTTTGGAATTTTAGTCCCAGACAGGTGCAAACAGCCAAGAAAGAAGTCAAAGGGGCAGCACATTCAAAGTGGAGTTTGCATCTTGGTGAAGATCCTTGCAGAGATAATTCTATCATCTCACACTGAATTCATTGCCTGTACAGGCAGAGTCCCAAGTCGTCACACGGCACAAATCACTTTTCACATGTGGTCACTGATTGTGTGTTCCTCATTTCCTGGGTTCCCAATGTCAGACTTGGAGATCTCGCTTGCAGAAGTGCTTGGCCCTCACAGCTGCTACTGAAGTTAATGGAGTGTGGCTTTGCAAATATAACATGATATATGATGCTAAGTTCCTGAAAAATCAGGCCCTAGGTGTCTCAAAGTCGGCACCCAAAATTAGTGGCTACTTTTGACCTTAATCTCGCTCTGCCTCAGTTCCCAATCTGTAAAATTAGGATAAACCTCTCTCATCTCCCAAAGATATTGTGAAGCTACTTTAATTAATAGTCAGGAAGCACTCCAATAATTATAGTGATAGTGGGTGCCACAGAAAAGCCCATGTAGAAATGGATAATTTTGTATTAAGAGCAGCATTTGAACAGTGTGCTGTAAACAAGGCCGAGAGCCACACATTGACCAATGAGATAAAAGCAAAATATTGACTACTGCTCATTAAGTGAGCACTGTCCATCCTGTCCATGAGGCAGGAGTCTTCTGGAAAAAATAGCCTGTGATCATATAATTACAGGCAGTATCGTAATCTGTGTGCACAAATGGGTTGGATTAAGGTTATATGGATAATACTGTCATTTCCTCACTTTGGACTGCTTGGCTTTGCCACCTTAACAATGTTTTTTAAACGCAGATTGTGCATGTGATATATGTCACTGGAAAGGTGACAGCAGCATCACCTCCTTTCACAGATGGAGAAACTGAGGCACTGAGGAAGGGACTTGCCCGAGGTCACCCAGCCGGTCAGTGGGAGAGAGAAGCCCAGAGTGCAGGTTTGCTGACTCCCATGCCAGTACCCCACTACCTGGACCGCATGGCCTCCCCTTTAAATTCACCTGCCCCCTCCTGAGAGCACCCTTTACAGTGCGCCCCATTGTCTGGCTCTCTGGGTGCACCAGTAAGTACAACTAGCTGATGTTTCCACTGGCCCTGGAGCTGGATGACAAATACCCACAGTGTCATTAACTCCTGTGCTAAGGGAGTGGCTTCCCCGTGCTGTGCTTTCAGACCCCCAGGTTGCCTCATCCATCCATAAGGAAGTGACGCTGGCTTGATCACTGGAGTGATCTTTACACCTTGAGCCTCCTGAACCCGAGGAACTGCCATAAAGTGAAGTGATTCCACCTTGCTGCCGCAAAGTGCCTGGGTGCCACAAGGAGCTGTGTGGCTGCCCCTCTGAGATCCCTGTGCTTGGGATGGGGGGGCGCAGAGCCCGGTGTCCCTTCGTGACCCACCTGCATTCTTCAGCTTCTCTCCTGGGTGTGAATTCCAGCGGCTTTCCCAGCTAGGATTCCCCTGCAGCAGGTGGGGGCTGACCTCTGGTCTTTTAAAGGCAGCATGTCAGTCACTTAAGCCCCCTCTCTAGTTCAGTGAGATGGATTACAACAAACAACGCCCCCCTCCCCCACACCCTTTGGTGCAACAGCCTGCATGGGGTACCTCTCAAACTAGAGTTGCTGGATGGTTTATAACTGATAAACAAAGCTGAGGGCTGCGGTGTTTATAAGGGAGGCTGAGCAAGGCTCATGCGATATTTATAGCATCTAAACAAACCAGACTCACTGGGTCATTATAGCTTGTAAACAAACTTGGTGGTTGCAGGGTAAGAACTGGTGGCTGAAACCACAGGCTACTCCATGCATGAAGACCACAGGCTCTTTTTGAGGGCCCGGTACAGGATCTCACCCGTGTCAGCAGAAATTTTTACTCCGAGCTTTCTCCTCCAGCCACTCTTTACTGTCCTTTGGCTGAGGCATGAAGCAACCAGTAGCCAGCGAACGGAGCTTGGGCTGGGAGCCAGGGGCTCTGGAGTTCTCATCCTGGCTTCACATCTGACCTGCGGCTAGTTCAGTGCCTCACAAGTGAATTGTCAGGGCTTGGGAAATGCAGAGCTCTGTCTAGGTGCGAGATATTGTGGTGTGCTAAGGGAAGGCCTGGTAAAGTCACCAATGCAGCAGTTCCAGGGAGGCAGGGATGGAGACCCTTCCAGGCACTTTCAAAATACCAGGCTTCAGCTGGATATGGGACAGAACAGGAGAAGCCAGATCTACCCTGTGTTATGGAGAAGGAAGGGCCTTGCAGTTAAAGCAATGAACCTGGGTTCAGTAGCTGGTGCTGCTAAGCTTCCTGTGTGATTTGGAGCAAGTCATTTCTCTGTCAGTACCATGGAGGGAGCTGGGAGGGGGTCAGGTGCTACGGAGAAGGGGACTGTGTAAGTACCTAGGCTGAACTAAAAGGTTGCTAGTTTCATGCAGTGGATGTAACACAGCAATATCTTCCTAATCTGCAGGCATGTGTACTGCACTCTCCAGCAGACCTTGTCTGATTGTTCATTTTGGAAAGGCTCATTAGTAAGTTTTAGCAAACCATTGACAGCAGAGAGCGGGAGTGGCGAAGGCAGGTGGGAGAAGATGGGAAACAGGAGAGTGGGGGAAGAAATGAACTTCTGAGAAAAGTCAGTAAGGAAGCTGCTGCACAGAAGTGCTGTGGTTGGTACATGTCTTGCTCCAGGACACTCACTGGGACATGTAAGGCCATAATTAGGTATTTAACACAAAACGTGATGGGTAAGTTGAGTAATGGGAAAGGGCTATTAAAAGCCAGGTCTGGAACTGAATGACAGAAGATTTCAAAGTCATGTTTCAGATTAAAAAAAAAATAGCAGGATGGAAGAGACTTAAACACCCGGTGCCCTGTGATATTGAATAAATAGTCTTTGCCTAGAAACCATGTTATAATACTGAGATGCAGCCACACCTTCATGTGAGAGGGTTCCTAGACCAGAGGGGCTGCAATCATATCTAGGGCTGGAGGTGCCAGGTGATGCACTGGAACAGAGGGGATGCAGTCGCGTTTGGGGCTGGAGGTTCCTGGGTGCTGTGCTAGAGCAGAAGGAACGCAGTCGTGTCTGGGGCTGGAGGTTCCTGGTTGATGAGCTGGAGCAGAGGGGACGCAGTCGTGTCTGAGGCTGGAGGTTCCTGAATGATGTGCTGGAGCAGAAGGGATGCAGTCATGTCTGGGGGTTGATTGTTCCTGGGGCCATCTTGTAGCAGGTTTGCAGCCCCTTTTCTCGGTGAAGTTGTGCCCTCTTTTCACGTGGCTGTGTGGAGATTGGTGCAGGCAGGATGTGTGGAATGGGGTGGAAGATGCTAACCTTGGCTGGGTCTCTGCATTTTTTGTTTTTTTTTGCTTCTCTGTAAGCTGCTCTAAGCCCAGAGCAGGGGAGCGGAGCTCAGTCTGATGGGTGCCTAGTCAGGGAGAGTCAGGGGGAGTCACAGACAGCTTCTTGTTCAGCCCTCTGATCCGAGGTGGTGGAGCCCACAGGGCAGGAGGGGGTGGCACAAATCTAACCCTCTGGGCCAGCTTGCTCTAGATTGTCTGGGGTTCAGGCTTGGGCCCCCAGCGGGATTTGGTTTTTTTTTTTTCCTGGGGAGGTGGATGCATGTCTGGCCGTGGGAGGGGCTCTCAGCCCGGGGACCGAGCAGGGTGCTGCTGGCCTGGGGTATGCCAATGCCAGGGCGCACCTGGGCATGGGAGGGAGAGGGCTGGCCGGGGTGTGCGCCCCCGGCCACGGCCGGGATCCCCAGCGCGGCCCGGCTCGGCAGGGTGACTCGCTCTCTCTGCTCGAAGCTGGCTTGGCTCTTGGTCCCTCCCTCCCAGCAGCGCGGCTCTGGGAAGGGGAGAGACACACCCAGCCCGAGCTGAGTTACAAGAGCCCAGCCCAGCGCCGAGCGGCGTCCACTTCGTGCGCTCCGCCGCCGGGACAGGACCGGACCCTGCGTGCCAGGGAGCAGCCACCGCCGCCAGGAATCCGGGAGCGGGCTCGGGGCTGGGCAGTACCGGGACCCTGCCGGGCATGGCTGTACCGGGAGGCTGAGAGCCACTGACCCGCAGGTAAGGACCAGCGGCCCCGGGCACTCGGCCAGAGGGGACCCGCCCTTGGCACCAAACCTGGGGCTGGGGCCGGACCAGGACCCGGACCGGCGGCACTTTCTGCCTCCTCCCGAGCTGGAGCCTTCGCTGCGCCTAGGGCAGGGACCGGGTCGGGTCTGGCGCTGAGAGTCCTGGCGGGGGGTGACAAGGGGGTAGAAGTCCCCGCAGCTGCAGGGGGCGTGTGTGTGAGGGAGGGGCTGGGTGTGTACGGGAGGGTTGAAGGCAGGGGCTGTGGGAGTTGTATATGGGGGGATTTGTAGGGGGTTGTGTATGGTCTGTATATAGCTGGCGTTTGCATATGGGTTGTATTTATGAGGTATATATAGGTGGGGTTGCATATGAGGTGTGTAGAGGTGTTGTGTGTGTATATAGGCGGGGGTTGTGTATTGGGCATGCGTATGAGCGTGGGTATATGGGGTGTATGTAGGCACGGGTTGTATGTGGGACGTGCATGCAGGGGGATGTATATGGGATGTGTATAGGCAGGGTGTGTGTGTAGGTGGCGGTTGTATACAGGGCATGTTGAAGTTTTCTCTTGCTCCAGGTTTGGGCTGGGGGCAATTTGGTGGGGGGCTGGAGCCTGGAATCTGCTCTGGGGAGCTTTGCTGAGTGGCCATGCAGCCGCGGTGCTGGAGCTGTCCCGAGCCCCCCTCTCCCGATGGGTGGGGACCCCCGCACTGGACCCGCTCCAGCCGCCTGTGGAATGTGGTGGTTGGAAAGAGTGACTAATTCAAACCAGGCGTCGCCAGTGCAGGCCTGTGAGAGGCACAGGGTGTGTGTGTGCAGGGTTTGGGGAAGAACTGTGTCCCTGCTCAAGTCTGGGAGCAAAGAGCCCCCCCAATCTTGTAATGTGCGTCCACCCCACCCTATGCTGGAGTGCATGGTGCCTTCTAGGGAGGTCTGAGCCCGGCTGGGGAACTTGTGTGGTTGTGGGGCAGGGAAGCCTGCAGGTCTGATGAGCCCCAGGTCTGTGGTTTCCTGGCGCTGCGGGCTGGGGGGTAGCTCAGGCGCTGCGCTTAGTTGCGCTCAGGGTGTGGCACCTTCTCTGCCAGTTTGGAGGCAGCAGCGCTGTGTTGCCCTGGCGCAGCCCGTGGGGCCGTCACAACCCCTTTCTGGTCGCTGACCCAACCCTCTATTGAAGGGCCAGTCAGTCCCTTTGTGCCTCACTCGCAGGGAAAGAAGGACCCAGCCCAACCCCCCGCCCCCATTCTGCTGCTCTGGGCCTGGCAGCTTGTTTCGGGCTCCACTCACTACAAAAGTTTATTTGACTGTTGTTGACACTCAGGATTAACTCCATGTTCCCTGTGGCAAAGGGCCCAGAATGGCTGGTAGCAGGTTCCAAGTTCAATTCAATTCGTGCAGAGAGACAGTTGCATTTCGAAGTCGGGGATCAGTTTGTACTTGGGCTGGGAAACTGGAGATGAGTGGGGCCCAGAGGTCTGGAGAGATGGCCAGACTGAAGTGCAGGTATCAGACAGACAGAAGGACTGATGTGTGACTGTTAGATGGAGAACTTTGCACAGGGCAGCCAGGAGTTGGTGCCGTGGTCCCTGTGGGTTGTCAGCTGGGTTGCTTAAGCACCAAGTGATAATTTTGTGTTTCAGCTGTCACTTGCTATGGGGAGGGCTTGTGGGGAGCCTGCTCTTCGCTGGAGGTACCATTCCCTGGAGGGTGAGATTACTGGGTGGAATTCTTTGGCCTGTCCTATTGAGGTCAGATTAGATGAGCAGTATGGCCCTTGTGGGTTTGGAAATCCAGAAGTCTATAAAATGACAAGCTCTTCTTGTAAAAAGCAACAGAGTCCTGTTGCACCTTAAAGACCTTCTTGAGGCTTTTGAAGCTTGGGGAGATGTAACTTCAGGCTTCTGAACACTGGTGTATTTGGGAGGGGCCCACTGGATGAGAGGCAGGCTGGGAGCCAGGACTCTTGGGTTCTTTCCCCAGCTCTGGGAGGGAAGTGGGGGTAATGGACTAGAGCAGGGGGTCTGGGAGCAGGACACCTGGGTTCTAGTCTCCGTGTGGGAGGGGAGTGGTATCTACTGGTTAAAGCATGTGTCTGAGCATCTGAACTTCTGAGTTCTATTCCAAAATATATCAACTGCTCTGTTCCTCAGTTTGGCCATTGTTAAAATGAGTGTGGCAGCTCTGCACTAGCTCACAAGTGTGGCTTGGTTAAGAGTCATAAAGTGCCATTAACCCTCTGAGTGCCAGGGGCTAGAGAGCTGTTATTTTTTATTTTTATTACAGGCACTGGGGATGTTCTTCCAGAGGACACTAATTAGTATGTTGGTGCTGAGCTGTGGTCTAGGGGCACAGAAGGGACAAGCAGACAGTCCCCCACCGTGGTGGTTGCCTGAGAGAAGGGAGCACTGAGAGAGGTGAAGAGAGAGCAGCGGGGCAGAGTCAGTGACAGAGAGGGGCTGTTGCAGAGAAGCTTGACTTGTGGCCTAGAGGTCCCAAGGCAGTCCTCTGAGCAGCTCAGGGTCCCTCTTCCAGCTGGGTATCCCACTCCCTGTAATAGGAGCTTGACTGTTTGGTGTGGTCTTATGACACTGATGCAGTTTGCAAAGAGTGTCAGGAGGCCTGCGAGCCGTACAGGGTTTGCGTGTGTGTGTGTGTGCGCGGGGGAAGGAGGGGCGAGGCTGTTAGAAGTTACAATATGTTTCCATGATCCCCTTGCAGCTCTTTTGTGCCTAGGCCTATTATTAGGCAATACACTTATTTACAGAGGGACTTGGATATCTACGTGTATAATCTTGTGCTTGGTGTTTGCAAGAGTCAAGGCGGCTTAGCTGTTGCTGCACCCTCTGGAAGCATGTGGCAAACTGATCGGGGCAAGGGGCAGTGTGTGTTCCCCCAGCTGGCATGAGACCATCTCTTGACCGTTCGGAGAGTGCTGCAGTTCTATCCACTCTGACTTCCTTCTTCCCCTCCTGCAAAGAGCAGCGCTTTCTTCAGGGGAAGATGCAGAGCACAAGGGGAAGCGTATGCAGTCAGAGAATGGACCGCTACCGAGGGACCATTCCTCAGCTGCTTTCTGTGTGAGGGCAGAACTGCTCCTGCCTATCTGCATTGTGCACCCCAGTGCATGGAGCTGCAATGAGGAGACTAGACTGGATGCCTCAGCGAAGGTTCAGGACCATGTCCTGCCTGTGTTTGGAATGGAAGCTTGTCTGTAAATCCTCTCTCCTTGTGACAAAGAGCCCATGGATTGTCTAGATCAGGGGTGGGCAAATGACGGCCCGCAGGCCGGATCTGGCCCGCCAGCCATTTTAAGCTGGCCCTTGAGCTCCCCCTGGGAAGTGGGGTCTGGGATTTTCCCCACTCTGGCATTCCAGTTGGGGAGCAGGGTCGTGGGTGGCGCCATGTGGCTCCCGGAAGTTGTGGCGTGGCCTTACTCCAGCTCCTACGTGTAGGGGCAACCAGGGAGGTCCACTCTGCATGCTGCCCCCTGCCCCAAGCACCACCCTGCAGCTCCCATTGGCCAGGAACTGCAGCCATTGGGAGCTGCAGGGGTGGCACCTGCGGATGGAGCAGCACGCAGAGCCGCCTGGCTGCAGCTCTGCATGGGAGCCAGAGGGGGGACATGACTACTGCGTCTGGGAGCTGCTTGAGGTAAGTGCCGCCCAGAGCCTGCACCCCATAGCCCCTCTCTGTGCCCCAAGCCCCTGCCCCAGCCCTGATTCCCCTCCTGCCTTCCGAACCGCTTGATCCCAGCCTGGAGTGCCCTCCTGCACCCCAAACCCCTCATCCCCAGCCCCACCCCAGAGCCTGCACTCCCAGCCAGAGCCTGCACCCCTTCCCGCACCCCAACCCCCTGCCCTAGCCCTAGCCCTGATCCCCCTTCCACCGTCCAAACCCCTTGGTCCCAGTCAGGAGCACCCTTCTGCACCCCAAGTTCCTCATTCCCAGCCCCACCCCAGAGCCCACCCCAGCAGCTGGAGCTCTCATACTCCCTCTGCAACCTACTCCCCCACCCCAGCCCAGAGCTCCCTCCCACACCCTGAACTCCTCATTTCTGGTCCCACTCCTGGAGCCCGCACCCCTGGTCTAGATGCATGTTGGAACTGTCTGGATGACACAATTGGCCTTTTTGGTTCATTCACAGGGATCTTCCCCACCTCTCCAGGTGAGGCCATGGTGGTGGAGGTTGTGTGTTAGGGGGAGATGTGCTAGACTGGGGTGGGCAAAATTTTTGGCCCGAGGGCCATATCTGGGTATGGAAATTGTATCACAGGCCATGAATGCTCACAAAATTGGGGTTGGAGTGCAGGAGTGTGTGTGAGGGCTCTGGCTGGAGGTGTGGGCTCTGGGGTGGGGCTGGGGGTGAGGGATTTGGGGTGTAGGAGGGTGCTTCAGGCTGGGATTGAGGGGTTTGGAAGGCAGGAGGGGGATCAGGGCTGGAGCAGTGGTACGGGGGAGGCTGGTGAGAGCTGTGGCTGTGAGTTCAGACTCTGGGGTGGGGACAGAAATGAGGAGATCAGGGTGGGGGCTCTGGGCTGGGGTAGAGTGTGGGGGAGGTGAGGGCTCCAGCTGGGGGTGAGGACTCTGGGATGGGGCTGGGGATGAGGGGCTGGGGTGTAGGAGCGTGCTCTGGGCTGGGACTGAGGGGTTTGGAGGGTGGGAGGGGGATCAGGGCTGGGGCAGGGGGTTGGGGCATGGGACAGGGTCAGGGATGCAGGCTTCGGGTGGCACTTACTTCAAGCAGCTCCTGGAAGCAGCGGCCATGTCCCCCCTCCAGCTCCTATGTGGAGCCATGACCAGGCGGCTCTTCGCGCTGCTCCGTCCTCAGGCGCCGCCGCTGCAGCTCCCATTGGCCACAGTTCCCGGTCAGTGGGAGCTGCGGGGGCAACGTCTGCAGACTAGGCAACATGTGGAATCCCCTGGCTGCCCCTAAACGTAGGAGCCGGAGGGGGACACGCCACTGCTTCCAGGAGCTGCAGCACATGCATGCAAAGTGGCCCCCGACCCCGCTTCCCAGCTGGAGCATAGGAGTGGGGCAAGCTCCAGACCCTGTTCCCCAGCGGGAACTTGAGGGCTGGATTAAATTGGCTGGTGGGCCAGATGTGGCCCGTGGGCCGTAGTTTGCTCACTCCTGTGCTAGGCACTGGCATAAGTGCTTGAACTAGGTGGCCTCCCCCGGCTTGAAGTGGTTTCCATCACACACAGGGTTTAGTAGCTCTCAGCACCCCCACTATACAAATTGTTCCAGCGCCCCTGGACGATGGACTCTTTGTTCTGAGGGCAGCGGTCTGGGTGCCCAGACTGCTCTATGGCGGGTAAGAAATACCAGGGAGCTGCTCAGTGGGCACAAAGGCAGCACGATATGGAAGCTGCCTGGCTTTCACAGCTCATGGAAATGGGGGACAGGGCTCGGTGAGAGATAATTCAGGGGCCCTTCCAAGCAGACTTACCAGTGTGAAAGAGAGATGAGACATGGTGGAGCACACGAGGAGGCACAGGAGGAGCCAGGTGTCCTCTCTCATCACCTCCTGCTCCCTCTCTGGTTCTGGGAACTCAGGCGTGACAGGCAGAGGCTGCAGCTTCCTTGCTGCTTCATATTCGTATTGTCCTGCTCTCTCTGCGTGGGCTTGCCCCAGTGTTGTAACATGGTTAGGTAAATAGCTAGGTGCTGTGGGAAGCGCCAGCCCCAGGAGCAATTACTATGGTTTCTGCAGCATCCATAAACTCACAGGGTGTTACACAGACAAATGAAATAAAGGCCCATTCCCTGCCCTGGAGAGCTTGCCATAAAAACGTGAGACAAGCTGCAACAAGTGAGAGCAACAAAGTGTGTGTGTATATGTGTGTATATGGGTCTAGCCAGGTTCTTACCTAGGCACCTATCACCACAGCATGGGTGTGTGTCAGTCTGTCTAAGTTCTTATATAAATGACTCTCACAGTTGTGTGTGTGCAAGGAGTGGCGAGTTGTGGGTAGGGAGATGGCAATGGTGTTGAGGTGGGAGTGGGTTTGGAGGTGTGTGCATTTGTGGAGCCTAGGGGTGGTGGTGTGCGTAAGGATTTATAGTGTGTGTTACTAAGGATTCAGGGTGTGTGCGTGGGGGTTTTGGGGTATGTGTGGGAGGGTTGGGATGTGTGTATGTGGGGGTGTGTGTGGGTTTTTTTGGGGGTGTGTGTGGGAGGGTTGGGGTGTGTGTGCAGGGGTTTGGGGTGTGTGTATGCGGGTGTGTGGGTTTATTTTGGGTGTGTGTGTGTGGGGTTTTGGGTGTGTGTGTGTGTAGAGGTTTGGGGTGTGTGTATGTGGGGGTGTGTGGGGGATTTGAGGTGGGGTGGGAGGTGTATCGGGGCTCGTGTGGAAACTCTTTCTCATTTGTATGCTTGGGAAACCAGTCGTGTGTTAACTCTTGGGCTGGCTCAGCACCCTCTCCATTCCCAGCTGTCTCTGGCTCCTGGTTCCTAGGTCAGGAGGAAAGTAACCAACAGGCAAAGCGTAGCTGAGGCCCAGAAAGGCCTTGGCCAGTACTCACTCTCTATGGCCAGCAAAGAATAGGAATTCTGGATAGTGCATCCTCCCTTGATTCCTACCCTGCCAGCTATTTAAAGTGACTCTGCCCTGCTTGCAGGCACCAGAACTGTTAGCCTGCCCCAGCAACCTGTGCTCTGGGCCCCTCTGTGAAACAAGAAGCTGGGTGCATTGGCACAGGCCTGCTGGCATGATGCACTCAATGTTTGTGCACAGGATGGACTCTCCCACTGAGTCTTTGCTGCGGCCAGGGGGATCCCTTCTCTTTGGACAGCCAGTGGCTGGTCTCCTGTTGCGACCCCTCCATTGTGCCCTCACTTCCCCATTCTCTTTGGATGCAGAAAAATCCACCAACACTAGGCAGAATATCCCCCCTTCCCCTAAAGAGAGAAGTGCCCTTAGAGACTTACCTGTCCCCTGTCCCTATAGCATCTGGGCTACACTCTATTTATCCTCTCACATCCTTGCTGTTATCCCCATTGGGCAGGTGGGAGCCAAGGCCCAGAGAGAGCCACTTGGCCAAGGTCCCACAGCAAGTCTGTTGTGGTGCAGAGATTTGAGCCCACTCCTTCCAAGGCCCAGGCTCCGCACCCTTCTCCACTGACTACATGAAGCCCACTATTGATTTTACGTGGCAGGTACTCAGATACGAGGGTGATGGGCAGCAGACTAAAACCCACAGAGCGTGATGTGTGGGGATGCCTGGATGGATGGATGGATGGAGGTGGGTAATGGGGATAGAGAGCTCGATGGGCATGTAAGGAGGCTGGATGGATGGGCCACTATGGTGACAGAGAGAAAATCAGAGGTTGCCTTGTGATCCAGATGCTGATGTGGTTGGAGCCAACGTGCTGGGCTGGGTCAGTAACTGGATTTCGAAGGCAGTCATGTGACTTTCTGGTGCTATTCAAGTCACCAGGGATGTGGCGCTGTTCCAAGGGCTCTGGTGAGGACTGCTGCTCTGCCTCCCGCACAACCCACCCCCCTTTCACTCTCGGCACTTATTGGAAAGAGCAGCGTGTCCCTGGGGAACACAGGCGCCCACTTGTTCACAGAGGCCAGTCCCAAGTCGAGAGCAAAGCGGCACATTGTTCTCGGCCCAGCGCCCCTCGCAGTCACATCCAAAGACGGATGTGTGAAGTCTGCAGGGTGCTGGGCAAAGAGCACAGAAGGACTTTTGCATGCACTGTGGAGCGGTTGGGCAGGAGCGGACCCTACAATAGCCTGTCAGCCTCGGTGGGCAGCAGAGCTAGAAATGTGTCACTGGTGGGCAATGGTGGGTGCTCCCACCTCTGCTTGCTGCCATATGGGCAGGGCCACCCAGAGGGGGGGGCAAGTGGGCCAGTTTGCACTGGACCCCATAGGGGCCCTGCGAGCCCTGGCTGAGAATCCCTTCCCTGGCTACTCACCCGGTGGTGATCCGGCTCTTTCGGCGGCACTTTGGTGGTGGGCCCTTCACTTGCTCCTTCGGTGGCACTTCAGTGGCGGGTCCTTCAGTGCTGCTGAAGATGTGGAGCGAGTGAAGGACCCGCCGCCGCAGACTTGGAGCGCCGCCCGGTGAGTACAAGCGCCGCAGCGGGTGGCACCTTTTTTTTACGTTCGCTCCCCCTCTTTGCCCCAGGCCTTCTGAATCCTCTCGGCGGCCCTGCATATGGGGCATGTCATCCCTGGCTCCTTCCTTGACACCAGAACAGTGTTTTCAGTGCCCTCCAGCACCCCCCTTTGCCCTTCTTGTCCTGTCTGTTCCTCATTCCTGGACTCGTTCTTTATTTTCCTTCTTGGGCCGATCTCTGTTTGTGCATTGGTCTGGTTGTGCACATGTGGGTGTGTGCGCATGTGCATATCTATGTGTGGGTGGGCACATTCATCTGTCTCTGGGTGTGTGCGCACACGTGGACATCTGTGTGTGTGCATGTGTGTACACCTCACTGTATATGTCTCTGTGCATCCGTGGGTGGGTGCATACTTCTGTCTCAGGGAGTGTGCATGCACGTACATCTGTCTGTGTGTGCACATGTGTACAGCTATTTCTGGGTGTGTATGCACGCGTCCCTCAGTCTGTGTGGGTGTGCACACGTACATCTGTCTGTGCGTGTGCATGCACCTGTCTGGGGATGAGCGTGTGCATGCATGTGTGAGTGTGTGCCCACATGTGCACCCCAGTGCATGGGTGTGATGGGATGTGACCACTCATGATGTAGCTGGAGGAACACTCTGGGGAGGAGATGGATGGAGAATCTCCTGAGAACTGGCTGCAGCAGCTGCAGGAGCCATTTATCTGTGTTTGCTGCCATGTACAATTAAGCTGGTATAAAGCAGAGCGGCTGTGCCAGAGGGAGTGGCATCCTGAGCTAGGCTAATGCCAGTCCCCACAGATCAAACAGACTGTGGGGGAAGGGTGTCTAGAACAGGACCCTGGGTTCTGGGCTGGCGGTGCCACGGGGCAGTGTTCTAGCACAGGCTGTGTTACTGCAGCCGGCCTTGCTCACAGGAGCCTGGGAGGGTCACTGGCCACCTGCCGCCACCACAGCACGAGTTTCCTTGCTTAGGGCGGCCATGTTGTGTCGCACGCATTGCCCTGCAGAGCCTGTAGGTTCAGTTGGCTGAGGGGCCAGCAATTTCCCCTGAGCCATGGCAGCGCTGGCAGAGACTCAGTCTGAAGGGGCTGCATGAGAGGACGTGGGGAAGCAGGAATCTCCCCAAGTGAGTTTTTAAATCTTTATTTTTCCCCAGCCGAGAGGCTGCAGAGTGGGAGCTACCGGGGTGGGTGGTTGGATGCTGGGTGTGTGCAGTGGTCCAGTGTTTGGTTGTTAGCTGCATGGCACTTATGTGGATAGCCCAACACATGTCCTCCTGCCACAGGGGGGTAGCATGGAGGCTTTGGCATTCAAGGGATGAGCACAGGAAGAGTGAAAACCACAGAGTCTTGTTCTAAAGATCTCAAACTGTGTAGAACATAGTTTAACAATGTGTGCGCACCATGATGGAGGGGATGCTGCCATATGTGTGCACGCCACGACAGAAGGGATGCTGCCATGGCTTGGCACAGGAGGTTCTCGGGTGCTGTGCTGGAGCAGAGGAGATGCAGTCATGTCTGGGGGCTGGAGGTTCCCGGGTGCTGTGCTGGAGCAGAGGGGATGCATTTGTGGCTTGGTGTTGAACTTAGAGTCTGTCTTACTCACCCTGTGAAATCTCTGCTCGGTCTCCACCGAGGCTGGCAAAGGTCACCTGGCTGATTGTGTGCTGGCCATGGATTTTCCGAGATTAGCTGCCACTGCAGCCCCAGCTTCGCTCAGCAGATCTTCCCTTTGTGTCCTGAGTGGAAGTTTGGGATTGCGTCAGCCTATCGTCTCTGTGCACACAACAGTAACTAACAGTGTCCAGTGGGCCTAAGGGGATTAGTGCACTTGCTGCCATGTGTCTTCCCCACGCTGTGTGTGTGGTAGACACCTAACTGTCTCTGGTCTGCCTCCGGTCTCAGTCCTCCCTCTCCTGGAGATGGTTTGGATGGTGATGGCAGCTGGAGCTCTGGAGATGGCTGCCCGGGACCCTTCCCAATTGCAGATTGGAGGCTGGAGGTGCTGACCGGTGGCCTGGGATCATAGATTATCCCCTGGGAGCAGTGTGCAGCTCTTCTCTTTCTTGAGGCCTGGGGATGATTATCTCAGTATGTTTTGAGCGAATTGGTGTAATGACTCGGCTATGCAGCAAGCAGGGTTTCAGCCTATGGAGGTGCTGAGAAGAGGACATTAAGGATCACTGAAGATTGGAGGAAACCCCTGAAGCAGGGATTACGTGGGCCTGGCAGCAGCCTCTCTGGTTTGCCATGAGCCAGCTGTGACACCAGCTCTTTGCACATGTAGCAAACCGATGCAGAGGGATCATGTCACCCAGCTGGGAAATGCAGCTGCCTCTGGGGAAGGGTGGGGCAGCTGTCTGGGCACGCACAGCCTTGCTGCACAGCAGCTCAGCCACAAGCTGCTCCCTCTTTCCAAACGCCTGGAGATGGGGGAGGAGTGAAGGCAGCTGTGACCTGGAGTGGAACTGGCCCTTGAGCAGACACCTGAGTGCAAGAACAGAGAAGTGATGAGGCCGGGCTGGGCTGAGTCTCGTGTGCATGCCACTGGGTGAGCCCAGAGTGGGACCATGCAGTCTGCACACTCCAAGCCATCTCAGACCCAGCTCTGCAATGCGGGGTGGAATAATGTCCTGGGTTGGGGGTGCCACCCATCCTAACCTGGGGCTGTCTGGGCCATCAAGTCCTGCAAGAAGGCTCCCAGCTTCTTCCATGGTCTGGGCTGAGATGCCACAGCAGGGATGACAGGTTAGTCTCCCTAGGCCCAGAGCTTCCTAGCTTTTCTCCCTGCCTCTGCTTCTCCCTTTTTGAATCAATACCAGCTGCCTGGCTGCTGCCTGTCCCCAGAGGATGGGACGCTGCGGGTTTCTTTGGAATCTGAACATTCACAGCCTGTGCGGAAATAAAGACAGTCGCTTGCGAGGTTCTCCAGGGGTTGGGACTTGTGGAAGGAGGAGCTGAAATGTCTGACATGTGCACAGGGAGGCAGGGCTGGAGGCCAGGGTTAGGAGCTGAGCCTTTGTCACCTTTTCTGTGAGGCAAAGGAGCTGCAGCATGCCCAGGTGTGTCCGCATGCCTAGGGGAGCTGCAGCTGGAGGGATAGAGACTGTACCTTTGCAAAGCCCCAGCAAGACTCGGGAGGGAGGTTTTGTTTCACAGCTGCTGTGCATACCGTTCGTCTAGGGGAGGAATAATGCTCTCCTCGTGGAGTATGAGTTTGCCCAGTGAAAGGCCTATGTGCAGGGCAGATGCATCTAAAAATATTGAGGGCTGAAACACGTGGTGAATCTGAGAATAGCACCAGCAGCTTGGTGACTACATGGCTGGCATTGCTGTGCAGGATGCCTGCAGGGTTTTCCCTTGCCAGGCTGGAGGGGCAAGCGCTCTTGCACTCACTGGAAGCCTTCCCCTCTTGCAGCTTGGCCTGTGCCAGGTCTGTGGTGGAGCTGACATATAGTGGGAGTTGGATCTCCTCCACCGCTTGTTTCATGGTGAATAGGTGCTCAGATGTTGGTGCTACCAGTATTACCATGGCCTAAGGCCTTCTTCACGCCAGGCTCCCTGGGGAAATCTCCTATGAGCCTTGCTGGGGGCACAGGAACCCCAACCTTTCCCCTGCCATTTTGTCTATAGCTGCCATGGGCAGGATAAGATGCCATGATGTGGAGGTGCCCTGCCCCCCAAGATCTCCCAGTGCTGCAGCACCAGGCTTAGCGTAATGCTGGGAGATCACCCCGCAGAGTGGAGTGCAGAGGCATGGCCTATAGGGAGAGGAAGACAGCAGCTGTGGGGTGGGGCTGGGAGGTAGCGTGTGGTGGGGGAGAGAGGAGGGTTAGGCACACAGACCTTTGGGGCCTTTCCTCCAAGTGGGCAGAACAAGCCGGCCATGCGATTCTTTCCCTGCTTTGATCCCAGATGGGCTGGACTTTGGGCCCTGTGCTGGCTGGCATGTGGGACCGAAAGGCCCAAGAGGGCTGGCTGAGACTTCTGGCCTCTCCCTCCGTTCATAGCAGCCCTGGTGCACGCTGAGTCACTTCGGAGGCTTCCACACCCACCCCACAGGCCTCTCTCCTGAGCCACCTGAGAGGAACAAACCAGTTTGTTCTCCATTTCATTGCAGTTTTCCAAATTACTCAGAAACCAAACAAGTTGAGTGGTTCCAGCCTGTGTGACCCTGTGCGATGCAGACATCACCTCTTGGGTCCGGGCACCCTGCATGAACCTGCAGGACAGTAGAGCCATCAGGCTGCTTAGTGAGAGCCTTTCTGGGGCTCTAGCCCAGTGCTTCTCAAAGCTGGTCTGCCGCTTGTTCAGGAAAAGCCCCTGGCGGGGCGGGGCGGGCCCCGGTTTGTTTACCTGCCGCGTCCGCAGGTTTGGCCAATTGTGGCTCCCACTGGCCGTGGTTCGCTGCTCCAGGCCAATGGGGGCTGCGGGAAGGCCAGCACATCCCTCAGCCCATGCCACTTCCCGCAGCCCCCATTAGTCTGGAGCGGCAAACCACGGCCAGTGGGAGCCGCAATCAGCCGAACCTGCGGACGCGGCAGGTAAACAAACCGGCCTGGCACACCAGGGGCTTTCCCTGAACAAGCAGCGACCTGGCTTTGAGAAGCACTGGGCTAGAACACCATCTCACGCATGGCCCAGGGACCAGCCAATGTGCCAGGCCTGGCCAGCCGTAGTTTTTTCCTGCCATCTTTGGGCTCTGGAGGGAAGGGGGAATGGTGCAGGTGACTCCGATTTACAGCATGATCCTGAGAACAGACACTGGCTCCATGGCTCCTCCCAGAGCAGACTGGTTTGCATTTCAGCAGGGCTCCTGGGTGGGTGCTTTGCTGCGTGGTCAGAACTCCATTAGAAAGCTTGTACCAGATCTGAGCACCTTACGGTGCAGAGCAGCATAGCCTGTGAACAGCCGTGCAGCTGCCCTGGAGTAAGGTGCTGCACAGCGGAAGGGTGACGGAATGGGATGACGTATAGCGATGGAGGCACGGGTGGGTGTGCACACACCTTGCCAGTGCACAGGTGTGTGTGGGTGAGTGCGTGTGCACATGCCATTCTTGTTATAAAGGGAGCCTGACATATAAATTGTGTGTGACCCACTAAAATTTTTTTTATTTACTATTTTCCTGCAACAAGGCTATGGATTTGCAAAGACAACTCACCTCCCCAGGTGTTTGAGATGGTGGAGGACTCACCTGGTTTGAGTTTTAAGCCAGGGAGGCTTAATCTGCCTGACAACATCTCATTAACTTTTCTTTAAATTATTGTTTTAAAAATGTGTAAATGCTGGAATGGCGAGTGATGCCACTGTTCCCCCTGCCCTGGGATGCCCTTCTCCTGGCTTGGAGAGTACATTGACAGTATATCTGGACTGGAGACCTAGGGACTGGTCTGGGGAGCTGGGAGGGGCTCAGGTTTAAGCAGTTGCCTTTAGAAAGCTGTCCAGTGGCTCTGAATATTACCTGTGATGCTCCCAGACCCAGCTGGCCAGTGCCCCTGGCTGGCAAGGGTGGTGTGGCAGATAAAGGAGAGGGGCAATCAGGGTTACATCTGACGATGTGTTGCACAGCTGCTGCTATTCCTTTCCCTATTGATGTTTTTGAACACTCCATGTTCAGATCTGTGGTCTTCAGGATGGTGGGTTTTGTTTTAAGCACAAATGCAGGTTAATCCCCAGACAGCTCTGTGCCTTGGTGACACAGACTGACTGCCACTGGTGGTCATTTAGGAGCTGTGGACTTACAGGGAAACACTTTGGACCCACTTCTTTGCAGCTTGGGCAGTGGTTTCCACCAATGCAAAGTTCTACCAGCCCTGCAGATGGCAACAGGGGACTGGTGCATCTAGCCCGTGGTATCTAGGGCTCTGAGCTGGAGAGATGCTGAGCCTTGGCCTCTCCAGCGGAGTTCAAGGGGAGGGAGGAGTGCAGTGTCCCAACGGGCTGAACACTGGGACAGGTGGTTGGAGGCAGGACATAGCAGCACCCAACATCATGGATCTGAGAGCAGATTCTGTGGTAGCCGATCTCCCTTCACATTGTTATTAACATAATTGCCTCTCTTCAGATTCTAAGCAAAACGTCTGGGCTGCCTTTGGCTTACTCAATTCCACAATCTCCTTTAGATTTGCATCTTGGCAGCATTCCTGGTGGGAAGTCCCCACTTTAGCCTTGCATGCTCCCCAGGCAGCCCTGAGCACCAGATCTCCGGCTTCATGGTTGCTTCCATTGATTTCTGAGCTCTGCAGCAACCGTTCATAGATTTTAAAGCCAGAAGAGGCTGTGGTCTGTAGGTTGCACCCCACTCCGGGGCACATTCCCTTCATTGTGTTGTGCTTCTGGTTGCAATTTTGGCTCCGAATTCAGACACCTTTGATTCTGCAAGAGCTGACGCAGCATTGAGTGCTCAGTCCCTCAGGCCAGGGGCGGCTCCAGGCCCCAGCACGCCAAGCGCGTGCTTGGGGCGGCAAGCCGCGGGGGGCGCCCTGCAGGCGCCGCAAGGACAGCAGGCAGGCTGCCTTCGGTGGCTTGCCTGCGGAGGGTCCACTGGTCCTGGGGCTTCAGAAGTCCTCCCGCAGGCGTGCCTGCGGAGGGTCCGCTGGTCCTGCAGGAGGTCCGCCAAAGCCACGGGACCAGCGGACCCTCCGCAGGCAAGCGCGGAAGGCAGCCTGCCTGCTGTGCTTGGCGCAGCAAAATTCCTAGAGCCACCCCGCCTCAGGCTTGGGTTCCCTGTAGTGCTTCCAGCGTGGGACCCGTGCTTGCTAGAAACGGGAACGTTTCTTTGCCTTGCTAGCTGGGGAAGAGGAAAGGTGGGGCAGCTGGCGTGGGTGTTGCCGACAAACACGTCAGGCAGAATTAGCAAAGGCACAGCGCCCCCTGGTGGTGAGAATCCCATGGGCAGCCGGGCGCAAGCAACCCTCGCCCCCGCCCCCAACTTGGTACATCAGGTCTCTTTCCTCGCCCCTAGTTAATCCCTTCCTGCTCAGCAAAGCTCTGACCAAAGAGTGGTTTTGTAGACCATGGTGGTGGAGGTGTCCAGCTATTCCCATTGCCCTGATTAGGAACAATTCATTCGAAGAAACCTTTTCTTTTACTGAGCTCCTTGGTGCTGGCCATGCACCACAATCCCTGCTCCCCGCCCGGGCTCTCACGTTCTCTGGCATGTGCCATTCTTCACATACTGCACTCTGTGCTGGGAAGCTCTGTCTGCAGCGTGGTGCACAGATGCATGGCATGCAGGCAGGGGCTGGTCTCAGGAATTTGGGGTGAGGTTCTGTGGGCAGAGTTAAAGTCTCCAGAAAACCTTAACTTTTTGTATTTCCTGCCTGTCCAAGTGTTGGGGTTTGTTTAAAGTTTCACCGTGATGCATATCTCCTGGCTTTGCATCTCTCCTTTTTTTTTTTTTTTTTTTTTTTTTTAACACCTCAGTGTTCTTTTAGGGTGAAATCCATTAAATTCAAAGGCAAAACTCCCATTGATTTCAGTGGGGCCAGGATTTCCCTCTCAAAGTTTATTTTCACTTTATGAACATTACCAATTTTAAACAATGCTATTTAGCTCTTATGTACAACTTTTCAAATTGTTCCCCATTGAAGCAATTAAACCTCAGTGTCTTCTGTGTTTGATTGTTTTCTGTAACAGCACAAGTAGTTCGGATACCAGTGTCTTTTTTTTGTTAGTTCCTACAACTGTCTTACTGGCTCATCCCAGAATGGACCAGAAAAAGCTAAATGTAAAAAACATCCAAACAGGTAGTTTATTAAGAACTCTTTGAATTTTCTGCTAGGCTGGGAAGTTGATACCGAAGGTCAGCAAGTGAAGAGAGGAATTCCTGGGGCGGTTCCAGCCAGGACCAAAGTCCCAACAAGGTCAGTCAAACAGGATCAATCCATTCATCCCTGAAACAATAAAACATGCTTGATTCTTGCTCTCTCTGCTACACCTCCCACAATATCCGTGCGGGGTGAAATCCAGCCAGTGCAGAAGGCCAGCACTAAGCTTGTGCAAGCACTTACATCCCCATCATCAAAGCTCTCCGCATAGGGATGACTCACCTCTCCAATTTATGCTTTGTGGTTTAGGGGCATTGAGACTGTGCCCAGCCCATGTCCATCCGGACTGTCAGCTTTCAAAGCTAAACTATAGAGATAAACACAAAGGCCTGAGACTGCTCTGGTCTAGCCCCCTTGCTTTGACTCCTGGAGTTCAGTGGGGCTGCACTCCAGTAACTGAAGACAGAACTGGGCCCAAAGATTATACCTTTGGCCTGTAAACTTTTCTGTCCATGTTGTTTTAAGAATGTAAGAACGGCCATACTGGGTCAGACCAATGGTCCATCTAGTCCCGTTTCCTGTCTTCTGAGAGTGGCCAGTGCCAGATGCTTCAAAAGGAATGAACAGAACAGGGCAATTATCAAGTGATCCATCCCCTGTTGTCCAGTCCTAGCATTTGGCAGTCAGAGGGTTAGGGATACCCAGAACATGGGGTTGCACGCCAGATCCTGGCTAATAGCCATTGGTGGCCTATCCTCCATAAACTTAACTCGTTCTTTTCTGAACTCAGTTCTACTTTTGTTTCATTTAGATGGAGAAGGAAGAGGAGGAAACACGGGAGATCCTGCTCCCCAATTGGAAAGGAAGCGGCTCTCACGGAATCACCATTGACCAGACGGAAGATGGGGTCTTTGTGAAGCAGGTGGTGCAGACTTCCCCTGCTGCCAGAACTGTGAAGGAAGGTGAGTGCAGCGCACCAGCCCGGAAACAACATGTGTTGTTGTAGGAGGCTGGTGGTGGGGTTGTGCTGGTTTATCACTTTGGGGAGAGAATGAGGATTATGGGAAATTCTGGCTCCGCTTCCCTTGTTCCTTTGCAATCCTTTTATCATAATTCTCTCTGCTGCTGCTTCTGTGGCTTTAAGGCCCCTGGCCCCTATGCTTGGGGCTCCTTGTCCTGATTCTTTGCTGATGGAGATGCCTCTCTCCATCTTGCCTTGTCTGTTTGCCTCTTCCCTGGGGTGGGGCTTTTCCTGCCGCTCAGCTTCTCTCTCCTTCCTGTGCTGTGCGGGCAGCACAGCCCATATATTATGTGCATTAGGGTAGCACTTAGAGGCCCCTGTGTGCTGCACAGAAACACAGTGGGAGACAGGCCCTGCCCCAGTGAACTCACAGTCTAAACAGACACAGGGTTAGGGTGACCAGATAGCAAGTGAAAAAATTGGGATGGGGTGGAGGGTAATAGGAGACCATATAAAAAAAAGCCCCAAATATTGGGACTGTCCCTATAAAATCAGGACATCTGGTCATCCTATACAGAGTAGAAGGGGAAACAGAGGTACCGAGGGTGGGAAGGGACTGCCCAAGGACAGTGCCAGGCTGGGAATAGAACCTAGGAGTACTGGTTCCCAGTACTCCTTGCTCTAACCCACCAGACCGCACAGTCCTCCTAGAACCAGGGATAGAACCCAGGAGTCCTGACTTCCCGTAGCCCCTGCTCAAACTGACTAGATCCTACTGCCCTCCCAGATCTGGGAATAGAAGCAAGGAGTCCTGGCTCCCAATGCCCCTTGCTCTAACCCACTAGACCCCACTGTTCTCTCCTAGGGGTCCTGTCTAGTGCTTTACCCATTGGAGAGTGCTGCCTCCACAGCGTGTTTGGGGCCTGCTCCAAGGTGCTAACATTCTCTTTTCTTGGTGCAGAGCTGTCTCACTGACTCTCTATGCCTGGAGGCGGGGTTCAGTCACTGATGGCTCCATGTGATGCTGTGGGGGGCAGGGAGGAGCCCACAGAGACATGTGTGATAACAGGGGTGTGTGTCTTTCCTCCAGCCACCCTGGGAATGAAAAAGGAGCTCAGCAATACGGGGGCAGCAAGACCTTCCAGATTAACCCCTCTAGGTTCCTGCTAGCAGATCACAGCCGCAAGCTGAGTGCTGGAAAGCATTTGGCAAAGTTGCCCCTTCTTAGTCTGCAATGCTATCAAAGAGACTTTTGATTATTTTAATCAGCCCTGTGTGTAACTGAACGAGATTTGTTTATTGCTTGGGCCCTGGATTGCCAGTGCCATCAGCTTGGCTTCACTCCCTTCTCTCTGCGCCTGTAGGGGATCAGATTGTGAGCGCCACTATCTATTTCGACAACCTGCAGTCCGGAGAGGTCACGCAGCTGCTGAACAGCATGGGCCACCACACGGTGGGGCTGCGGCTGCAGCGAAAGGGGGACAAGTCTCCATTGCCGGGACAGTCATGGTCACATGATGTGTTCTCACCCAGGAGCCCAGAAGTTGTTCTGGTGAGTGAGAGAGTGATGCAAGCTCCCGGGGGAGTAGGGTGACCAGACAGCAAGTATGAAAAATTGGGATGGGGGTGGGGGGTAATAGGAGCCTATATAAGAAAAAGACCCTAAAATCAGGACATCTAGTCACCCTATGGGGGAGGGAAAGCAGCCCAAGCATTCCTGCAAACTGCTCCATGTGGAGACCGGAGCAGATTTATTTCACTTCAGAACTCTGGCTGCCATCCCTTATGTCAGGAAATCCACCAGGCCAGAGAGGGTATTGCAGAAAGATGAGAGCCTGGAGTCAGACACTGCAGAGATAGTCAGTGATGGGGACAGGCCAGGTATGCTGAGTCAGCATCTCTGTCGGGCAGCAGCTCCTATGAATGTACAGCTGCTCATAGAAAAGAGCAGCAGGGCCCAGGGTGACTTGACCTTCTGTCATAGCAGCCTCCCTGAAGGAAGGAGATGCAAATTGCAGCCCTTCAGGAGGGAGTCAAGGCCAGTGATTATTACACACGTTACTTTACTGCCGCACTAGCCAATCTCCCTCTTCTTCTTCAAATCTGTCCTTACGGCATTCTGGTGTTAACCAATGTCTCTTATTTCCAGAGTGGGGATGATGAAGAGTACAGGAGAATATACACAACAAAAATTAAACCACGTCTGAAGTCGGAAGATGCAGCAGAAGCTGAACACACAGAAAGCAGAACCATTACCGTCACGAAAAAGGTCACAGCTTATACCGTAGATGTCACTGGACACGAGGGAGCAAGAGAGATTGACATCAGCAGCCCAGAATTTAAAGTTAAGATTCCAAGCCATCAAGTCACCCATATAACAACATCAGAAATTGAAAAAGGACCTGGAAAAACCGTGATCAAAATACCACAGGTGGATTTATCTGGGAAAACAGACCTCAGTATGGGTAGACCTAGTGGCATCTCATATTCTGGACCAACAGTCGAATCATCCACCAAAAGGCTGGACTTTGGTACCCCTGACGTGCACATGAAAGAGCCCAAGGTGGGCACTGAGATAAATGTCTCAGGACCTCAAGTCACAGGCGTTCACTTGAGAACCCAAACAGACTTTAAGCCAGCAGAAATTCAAGTTCCAGGTGTGGACGTTGTCAAATCGGTTAATGTTTCTGGCACTAGAGTCACAAGCCCAGAGGGCAGCTTGCCCAGAATCGATGCAAATGGACAGAGGGGAAACCTGGATGCAAATATTCATATTACTGGCCCTAAACTAAATGGAAAAATGGGTGTTTCAGGCATTGAGGTTAAAACTGAAGTTCCAGGAGGCAAACTGCCGCAATTTGATATTTCAGACTCCAAGATAAGAAGTGATAGAGAAGGTCCCAAAGTTGATGTATCATTTTCAAAAATCAAGGCTCCTTCAGTTGATATTTCTGGCCCTAAGATTCAAGGTGATATCAAAGCTCCAAGGGTGGACATTCCTCTTTCGAGCATCGAATGTGATATGCAGGACATTAAAGCTCCAGAAATTAACATTGAAAGCCCAGGAAAAATAAAAATGCCTGTAATGAAGATGCCTAAATTTGGCTTCTCACCTTCAGCTTCTGATACTGATGTTCGAGCACCACAGGCAGGTGTAGACATTTCTGTGCCAAAGATACAGGCTCCTCACCTGGATATCACAACTCCATCTGTTCATATGGAAGATCCAAAGGAAAAACTGAAAAGTACAGTGCCTTCAGGGGAAGGTGCTAACATTGCAAAGCCACATGTGGGTGTGGCTCTCAAAGGACCTCAGTTGAAGGGAGTGGTGGAAGTGTCCTCTCCAACACTAGAAGGTCCCAGAGTTGGTGTCAAGGGTCCCAAGGTTGATCTTGCAGCTCCTGATGTTGATGTTCAAAGTGATGAAGGAAAAATAAAATTGCCCTCAATGAAATTTCCTAAATTTACTGCATCAGGTTTCAAAGGAGAAGGCCCTGGTGTGGGTGTAACGCTTCCTAAGGGGGAGATTACTATTGCAGGCCCCAAGGTAGACATCAGCACACCAGATATAGGCACTGGAGGAGAATGGAAGGTCCCCAAATTTAGGAAGCCTGAATTAATTAGTCAGACACCAAAAATTTCTATGTCGGATGTGGACCTGAGTCTGAAAAACCCTAGCCTGAAGGCAGATGTGGGTATTTCAGGGCCAAGGATCGAAGGGGATCTGAAAGGACCCACTGTGGATATTAAAGGCCCCAAACTAGACACTGAAGCTCCTGGCATTGACCTTGAAAGTCCTGAAGGTCAGTTGAAAGGGCCCAAGTTCTCAATGCCTTCTTGGAAAATGTCACCATCAAAAGTATCCATGCCGGATGTGGATGTGAATCTGAAAGGGCCTAAAGTGAAGGGAGACATGGATGTTTCCATCCCACAAATAGGAGGTGACTTGAAGGGACCTCAGATTGACATAAAAGGCCCCAAGCTAGATATAGATGCTCCTGACATTGACATCAAAGTGCCAGAAGGACACCTGACAGGTCCCAAATTTAAGATGCCTGAAATGCACATCAAGACCCCTAAAATCTCCATGCCAGACATCGACTTGAATCTGAAGGGTCCTAAGCTGAAAGGAGATGTGGATGTTTCAGTGCCAAAGTTGGAAGGGGAGTTGAAAGCTCCTGGCATTGACATTAAAGGTCCGAAAGTGGACATTGATGCGCCAGATGTGGATATTCATGGCCCAGATGGTAAACTGAAAATGCCTAAACTGAAAATGCCAAAATTCAGCGTGCCTGGGCTGAAAGGGGAGGGACCAGACGTGGATGTAACACTTCCAAAGGGGAAGCTGGATATTTCTGGTCCGAAGGTACAAATTGATGCTCCAGCTTTGGACATTGAAGGACCCAAGGGAGAACTAAAAGGTCCCAAATTTAAGATGCCTGAAATGCACATCAAGACACCAAAAATCTCCATGCCAGACATCGACTTGAATCTGAAGGGTCCTAAGCTGAAAGGAGATGTGGATGTTTCAGTGCCAAAGCTGGAAGGGGAGTTGAAAGCTCCTGGCATTGACATTAAAGGTCCAAAAGTGGACATTGATGCGCCAGATGTGGATATTCATGGCCCAGATGGTAAACTGAAAATGCCTAAACTGAAAATGCCAAAATTCAGTGTGCCTGGGCTGAAAGGGGAGGGACCAGACGTGGATGTAACACTTCCAAAGGGGAAGCTGGATATTTCTGGTCCGAAGGTACAAATTGATGCTCCAGGTTTGGACGTTGGAGGACCCAAGGGAGAATTAAAAGGTCCCAAATTTAAGATGCCTGAAATGCACATCAAGACACCAAAAATCTCCATGCCAGATGTGGACATGAATCTAAAAGCCCCCAAGCTGAAGGGAGATGTTGATATTTCAGGGCCAAGGATAGAAGGGGATCTGAAAGGACCCACTGTGGACATTAAAGGCCCCAAACTAGACACTGAAGCTCCTGGCATTGACCTTGAAAGTCCTGAAGGTCAGTTGAAAGGGCCCAAGTTCTCAATGCCTTCTTGGAAAATGTCACCATCAAAAGTATCCATGCCGGATGTGGATGTGAATCTGAAAAGGCCTAAAGTGAAGGGAGACATGGATGTTTCCATCCCACAAATAGGAGGTGACTTGAAGGGACCTCAGATTGACATAAAAGGCCCCAAGCTAGATATAGATGCTCCTGACATTGACATCAAAGTGCCAGAAGGACATCTGACAGGTCCCAAATTTAAGATGCCTGAAATGCACATCAAGACCCCTAAAATCTCCATGCCAGACATTGACTTGAATCTGAAGGGTCCTAAGCTGAAAGGAGATGTGGATGTTTCAGTGCCAAAGCTGGAAGGGGAGTTGAAAGCTCCTGGCATTGACATTAGAGGTCCAAAAGTGGACATTGATGCGCCAGATGTAGATATTCACGGTCCAGATGGTAAACTGAAAATGCCTAAACTGAAAATGCCAAAATTCAGTGTGCCTGGGCTGAAAGGGGAGGGACCAGACGTGGATGTAACACTTCCAAAGGGGGAGCTGGATATTTCCGGTCCGAAGGTACAAATTGATGCTCCAGGTTTGGATGTTGAAGGACCCAAGGGAGAACTAAAAGGTCCCAAATTTAAGATGCCTGAAATGCACATCAAGACCCCTAAAATCTCCATGCCAGACATCGACTTGAATCTGAAGGGTCCTAAGCTGAAAGGAGATGCGGATGTTTCAGTGCCAAAGCTGGAAGGGGAGTTGAAAGCTCCTGGCATTGACATTAGAGGTCCAAAAGTGGACATTGATGCGCCAGATGTAGATATTCATGGCCCAGAAGGTAAATTCAAAATGCCCAAATTCAAAATGCCCAAGTTTGGAATGCCTGGGTTAAAAGGGGAGGGACCAGATGTGGATGTAAGCCTTCTGAAAGGGGAGATTGAGCTCTCAGGTCCAAAAGTAGGCTTTGATGCTCCTGATTTGGATTTTGAAGGGCCAGAAGGAAAACTGAAAGGTCCCAAATTTAAGATGCCTGAAATGCACATCAAGGCACCCAAAATCTCCATGCCAGATGTTGATTTACACTTGAAAGGTCCTAAACTGAAGGGAGATGTAGATGTTGCTGTTCCGAAGATACAAGGTGATTTGAAAGGTCCTGAATTTGATCTTAAAAGCCCCAAAGTTGACATTGATGCACCAGTAGTGGATATTCATGGCCCAGATGGTAAACTCACAATGCCTAAACTGAAAATGCCTAAATTTGGTGTACCTGGGCTGAAAGGGGAGGGACCAGATGTGGATATAGCACTTCCAAAGGGAGAGGTGGATATTTCTGGTCCCAAGATAGATATAGATGCTCCAGGTTTGAACATTGAAGGGCCTGAAGGACATCTGAAAGGTTCCAAATTTAAGGTGCCTGAAATGCACATCAAGACCCCTAAAATCTCCATGCCAGACATTGACTTGAATCTGAAGGGCCCTAAGCTGAAGGGAGATGTGGATGTTTCTGTTCCAAAGCTGGAAGGGGAATTGAAAGCTCCTGGAATTGACATTAAAGGCCCCAAAATGGATATTGATGCACCAGATGTGGATATTCACGGCCCAGACAGTAAACTGAAAATGCCTAAACTGAAAATGCCTAAATTTGGTGTACCTGGGCTGAAAGGAGAGGGACCAGAAATGGATATAACATTTCCAAAAGGGGATGTGGATATTTCCGGTCCCAAAGTGAACATTGATACCCCAAGTTTAGACACTGAAGGGCCAGAAGGTAAAGTGAAAGGTCCAAAGTTTAAACTGCCTGAGCTAAATATTCAGACACCCAAAGTCTCCATGCCAGATGTGGACCTAGGTTTGAAGGCATCTAAACTCAAAGGAGATGTGGATATCTCTGTTCCAAAGATAGAAGGTGATTTGAAAGGACCCAGCATGGACGTTAAGGGGCCTCAAATTGATATTGAAGGTCCCCAAATGGATATTGACGTGCCTGATATGGACTTGGAATGTCCAGAAGGCAAACTGAAAGGTCCCAAATTTAGGATGCCTAAAATGAATATCAAGGCCCCTAAAATCTCCATGCCAGATGTTGATCTGAATCTAAAGGCACCTAAACTGAAAGGAGAGATGGATGTTTCTGTTCCAAAGATGGGAGGTGATTTTAAAGGACCCAGCATTGACATTAAGGGCCCCAAAGTTGACACTGATGTTCCTGATGTTGACCTTGAATGTCCAGAAGCCAAACTGAAAATGCCAAAAATGAAGTTTCCAAAGTTTGGCATGCCTGGCTTCAAAGGAGAGGGTCCTGACATGGATGTGAAACTCCCTAAGGGACAGGTGGATATTTGCGGTCCCAAAGTGGATATTGATGCTCCAGGTTTGGACATTGAAGGACCAGATGGAAAAATAAAAGGTCCCAAATTTAAGATGCCTGAAATGCACATCAAGACCCCTAAAATCTCCATGCCAGACATTGACCTAAATTTGAAAGGTCCCAAACTAAAAGGAGACGTGGATGTTTCTATTCCAAAGCTAGAAGGTGATTTGAAAGGTCCTGATGTTGACATCAGTGCCCCCTCAATAGATATTAATGCACCAGATATTGAGCTGCAGGGTTCAGGTGGAAAACTGAAAATGCCCAAAATGAAGATGCCTCAATTTAATGTGTCAGGCACTAAACTTGAAGGACCTGATATAGATGTAAAAGTGCCAAAGGGAGAGGTTGATATTTCAGCTCCCAAGGTAGATATAGAGGCTCCAGAGCTGGACCTTGAAGGCCCAGAAGGCAAATGGAAAGGACCTAAATTTAAAATGCCTAAATTGAATATTAAAGCACCTAAAATCTCCATGCCGGATGTAGACTTGAATCTCAAGGCACTGAAAATGAAGGGGGAGATGGATGTTACTGTTCCAAAGATAGAAGCTGATTTGACAGGACCTGAAATTGATATTAAAGGGCCAAAATTAGACACTGAGGCACCTGATATGGATCTTGAGTGTCCTGAAGGAAAACTGAAAGGGGCAAAATTCTCAATGCCTTCTTGGAAAATGTCACCATCAAAAATATCCATGCCAGATGTGGACTTAAATTTGAAAGGGCCCAAACTGAAGGGAGACTTGGATGTTTCTGTCCCAAAGATAGAAGGTGACTTGAAAGGACCTGAGATTGACATGAAAGGCCCCAAATTGGATGTTGATGCACCGGACATCGGCATTGATGGGCCAGAAGGAAAAATGAAAGGTCCCAAATTTAAAATGCCTGAAATGCACATCAAGGCCCCAAAAATCTCTGTTCCTGATGTAGACCTGAATTTAAAAGCCCCTAAAATAAAAGGGGAAGTTGATATCTCAGCTCCTAAATTTGAAGGAAATTTGAAAGGTCCTGATTTTGATATCAAAGGTCCCAAGGTTGATATTGATGCACCAGATGTGGATATTCATGGCCCAGATGGTAAATTCAGAATGCCCAAATTCAGAATGCCCAAATTCAGCATGCCTGGGTTCAAAGGAGAGGGACCAGAGGTGGATGTGAAGCTTCCAAAAGGGGAGATGGATATTTCCGGTCCCAAGATAGACATTGATGCTCCGCAGTTGGACGTTGAAGGTCCTGAAGGAAGGCTGAAAGGTCCTAAATTTAAGATGCCTGAAATGCACATCAAGGCGCCTAAAATCTCCATGCCAGAAATTGATTTGAATGTGAAAGGTCCTAAATTGAAGGGGGATGTGGATGTTTCTGTTCCAAACCTGGAAGGTGACTTGAGGGGGCCTGAATTTAATCTCCAAGGCCCCAAAGTTGACATAGATGCACCAGATATGGATATACACGGCCCAGAAGGTAAACTCAAAATGCCTAAATTCAAAATGCCCAAATTTGGCATGCCTGGGTTCAAAGGGGAAGGCCCGGATGTGGATGTAAAACTTCCGAAGGGGAACGTGGATATTTCTGGGCCCACGGTAGACATAGATGCCCCAGATTTGAACATTGAAGGTCCAGAGGGAAAGCTGAAAGGTCCCAAATTTAAGATGCCTGACATGCATGTCAAGGCACCTAAAATCTCCATGCCAGATTTTGATTTGAACCTGAAAGGACCTAAAGTGAAGGGGGATGTGGATGTTTCTGTACCAAAGCTAGAAGGGGATTTGAAAGGGCCTGAGTTTGATATCAAAGGTCCCAAAGTGGACATTGATGCTCCAGATCTTGATATTGAAGGTCCTGAAGGAAAATGGAAAGGCCCCAAATTTAAGATGCCTGAAATGCACATCAAGGCACCTAAAATCTCCATGCCTGACATCGACTTTAATTTGAAAGGCCCTAAAGTGAAGGGGGATGTGGATGTTTCTGTACCAAAGATAGAAGGGGATTTGAAAGGGCCTGAGGTTGATATCAGAGGCCCTAAACTGGATGTTGATGTTCCTGAGGTTGACCTGCAGGGACCAGAGGGAAGATGGAAAGGTCCTAAATTTAAGATGCCTGAGATGCACATCAAGGCACCTAAAATCTCCATGCCAGACATTGACTTGAATTTGAAAGGCCCTAAAGTGAAGGGAGATGTGGATGTTTCTGTTCCAAAGATTGAGGGTGATTTGAAAGGTCCTGAAGTTGATCTTAAAGGCCCCAAAGTTGACATTGATGCACCAGATATGGATCTTCATGGCCCAGAAGGTAAATTTAAAATGCCTAAGTTCAAAATGCCCAAGTTTGGAATGCCTGGGTTCAAAGGAGAGGGACCAGACGTGGATGTAAGCCTTCCGAAAGGGGAGATTGATCTCTCAGGTCCAAAAGTAGACATTGATGCTCCTGATTTGGATATTGAAGGGCCAGAAGGACACCTGAAAGGTCCCAGATTTAAGATGCCTGAAATGCACATCAAGGCACCTAAAATCTCCATGCCAGATGTAGATTTGAATTTGAAAGGCCCTAAAGTGAAGGGGGATGTGGATGTGTCTGTTCCAAATATTGAGGGTGATTTGAAAGGTCCTGAGTTTGATATCAGAGCCCCCAAAGTTGACATTGATGCACCAGACATGGATCTTCATGGCCCAGAAGGTAAATTTAAAATGCCTAAATTCAAAATGCCCAAATTCAGCATGCCTGGGTTCAAAGGAGAGGGACCAGAGGTGGACGTGAAGCTTCCGAAAGGGGAGATGGATATTTCTGGTCCCAAGATAGACACTGATGCTCTGGAGTTGGATATTGAAGGTCCTGAAGGAAGGCTGAAAGGACCCAAATTTAAAATGCCTGAAATGCACATCAAAGCACCAAAAATCTCCATGCCAGACATTGACTTAAACATAAAAGGTCCCAAAATGAAAGGAGATGTAGATGTTTCTCTTCCAAAGCTAGAAGGTGACTTGAAGGGTCCTGAATTTCATCTCCAAGGCCCCAAAGTTGACATTGATGCACCAGATATGGATGTTCATGGCCCAGAGGGTAAATTCAAAATGCCTAAATTCAAAATGCCCAAGTTTGGAATGCCTGGGTTCAAAGGGGAGGGACCAGACTTGGATGTAAACCTTCCAAAAGAGGAGATTGATCTCTCAGGTCCAAAAGTAGACATTGATGCTCCTGATTTGGAAATTGAAGGTCCAGATGGGAAATGGAAAGGTCCTAAATTTAAGATGCCTGAAATGCACATAAAGGCACCCAAAATCTCCATGCCAGATGTTGATTTACACTTGAAAAGCCCTAATGTGAAGGGAGATGTGGATGTGTCAGTTCCAAAAATTGAGGGTGATTTGAAAGGGCCTGAGTTTGATATTAAAGGCCCCAAAGTTGACATTGATGCACCAGACATGGATATTCATGGCCCAGAAGGTAAACTCAAAATGCCTAAATTCAAAATGCCTAAATTTGGCATGCCTGGGTTCAAAGGGGAGGGCCCTGATGTGGATATAAAACTTCCTAAGGGAGAGGTGGATATTTCTGGGCCAAAGGTAGACATAGATACCCCAGATTTGAACATTGAAGGTCCAGAGGGAAAGCTGAAAGGTCCCAAATTTAAGATGCCTGAAATGCATGTCAATGTTCCTAAAATCTCCATGCCAGACATTGATTTGAATTTGAAAGGTCCTAAATTGAAGGGGGATGTGGATGTTTCTGTACCAAAACTAGAAGGGGATTTGAAAGGGCCCGAGTTTGATATCAAGGGTCCCAAAATGGACATTGATGCTCCAGATCTTGATATTGAAGGTCCTGAAGGAAAATGGAAAGGCCCCAAATTCAAGATGCCTGACATGCATTTTAAAGTACCTAAAATCTCCATGCCAGACGTTGACTTTAATTTGAAAGGTCCTAAAGTCAAGGGGGATGTGGATGTTTCTGTTCCAAAACTAGAAGGGGATTTGAAAGGCCCTGAGGTTGATATCAGAGGCCCTAAATTGGATGTTGATGTTCCTGAGGTTGACATAGAGGGACCAGAGGGAAAGCTGAAAGGCCCTAAATTTAAAATGCCTGAAATGCACATCAAGGCACCTAAAATCTCCATGCCAGATTTTGATTTGAACCTGAAAGGACCTAAAGTGAAGGGGGATGTGGATGTTTCTGTACCAAAGCTAGAAGGGGATTTGAAAGGGCCTGAGTTTGATATCAAAGGTCCCAAAGTGGACATTGATGCTCCAGATCTTGATATTGAAGGTCCTGAAGGAAAATGGAAAGGCCCCAAATTTAAGATGCCTGAAATGCACATCAAGGCACCTAAAATCTCCATGCCAGACATCGACTTTAATTTGAAAGGCCCTAAAGTGAAGGGGGATGTGGATGTTTCTGTTCCAAAACTACAAGGGGACTTGAAAGGCCCTGAGGTTGATATTAAAGGGCCTAAATTGGATATAGATGCCCCGGATGTGGAGATTGAAGGCCCTGATGGGAAATGGAAAAGTCCTAAATTTAAGATGCCTGAGATGCACATCAAGGCACCTAAAATCTCCATGCCAGATGTTGATTTACACTTGAAAGGTCCTAAACTGAAGGGAGATGTGGATGTGTCTGTTCCAAAGATTGAGGGTGATTTGAAGGGGCCTGAGTTTGACATCAAAGGCCCTAAAATTGACCTTGATGCACCAGATGTGAACCTTCACGGCCCAGAGGGTAAACTCAAAATGCCTAAATTCAAAATGCCCAAATTTGGAATGCCTGGGTTCAAAGGGGAGGGACCAGATGTGGATGTAAGCATTCCGAAAGGGGAGATTGATCTCTCAGGTCCAAAAGTAGACATTGATGCTCCTGATTTGGATTTTGAAGGGCCAGAAGGAAAACTGGAAGGTCCCAAATTTAAGATGCCTGAAATGCACATCAAGGCACCTAAAATCTCCATGCCAGATGTTGATTTACACTTGAAAGGTCCTAAACTGAAGGGAGATGTGGATGTGTCTGTTCCAAAAATTGAGGGTGACTTGAAGGGGCCTGAGTTTGACATCAAGGGCCCTAAAATTGATCTTGATGCCCCTGATGTGGATCTTCATGGGCCAGAGGGTAAACTCAAAATGCCTAAATTCAAAATGCCCAAATTTGGAATGCCTGGATTCAAAGGGGAGGGACCAGACGTGGATGTAAGCCTTCCCAAAGGGGAGATTGATCTCTCAGGTCCAAAGGTAGACATTGATCCTCCTGATTTGGAAATTGAGGGGCCAGAAGGAAAACTGAAAGGTCCTAAATTTAAGAAGCCTGAAATGCATTTTAACGTTCCTAAAATTTCCATGCCAGATATTGATTTAAATTTGAAAGGCCCTAAACTGAAGGGAGATGTGGATGTTTCTCTTCCTAAAGTAGGTGGTGATTTGAAAGGTCCCAAAGTTGAAGTCAAAGGACCAGATATTGATCTTGAGGCTCCAAAACTTGATATAGAAGGAAAGACAAAAAAATCAAGATTTAAACTTCCTAAATTTAGTTTTTCTGGCCCTAAAGTTCAAAGCCCTGATGTGGATGTGAAACTTAAGAAATCTGATATTGATATTTCTGGACCAAAGGTGGATGTGAGTGCTCCAGATGTGGACATTCAGGGGAAAGCAAAAGGATCTAAATTTAAAATGCCTTTCCTAAGTATTTCATCACCTAAAGTGTCAATGCCAGATGTGGAGTTAAATCTGAAAGGGCCAAAACTGAAAGGAGACCTAGATGTTTCTGGCCCAAAGCTAGAAGGGGATTTAAAAGGGCCTGAAGTTGACCTCAAAAGTCCCCAAATAGACATCAGTGCACCAGACGTTGATATTCATGGCCCAGAGGGTAAACTCAAAATGCCAAAATTGAAAATGCCTAAATTTGGAACACCTGGGTTGAAAGGAGAGGGGCCAGATATGGATGTAAAACTTCCAAAAGGGGAGGTGGATGTTTCAGGTCCCAAGATAGACATTGATACTCCAGATTTGGAAATTGAAACTCCTGATGGAAAAGTGAAAGGCCCCAAATTTAAGATGCCTGAAATGCATTTCAATGTTCCTAAAATCTCAATGCCAGACATTGATTTGAATTTGAAAGGCCCTAAATTGAAGGGAGATGTGGATGTTTCTGTACCAAAACTAGAAGGGGATTTGAAAGGCCCTGAAGTCGATATCAAAGGCCCTAAAGTGGATATAGATGTCCCTGATGTGGAGATTGAAGGCCCAGAAGGCAAGTGGAAAGGTCCCAAATTTAAGATGCCTGATATGCATTTTAAAGCACCTAAAATCTCCATGCCAGATTTTGATTTGAACCTGAAAGGGCCTAAAGTGAAGGGGGATATGGATGTTTCTGTTCCAAAATTAGAAGGTGACTTGAAAGGTCCTGAAGTTGATATCAAAGGCCCTAAACTGGACATAGATGTCCCTGATGTGGAGATTGAAGGACCAGAAGGAAAATGGAAAGGTCCCAAATTTAAAATGCCTGACATGCATTTTAAAGCACCTAAAATCTCCATGCCAGACTTTGATTTGAACCTGAGAGGCCCTAAAGTGAAGGGGGATGTGGATGTTTCCATACCAGATTTTGAAGGTGATATGAAAGGCCCAGAAGTTGATATCAAAGGTCCCAAATTGGACATAAATGCTCCAGATCTTGACATTGAGGGTCCAGAGGGAAAACTGAAAGGCCCCAAATTTAAGATGCCTGAAATGCATTTTGATGTTCCTAAAATCTCCATGCCAGACATTGATTTGAATTTGAAAGGTCCTAAACTGAAGGGGGATGTGGATGTTTCTGTACCAAAATTAGAAGGGGATTTGAAAGGCCCAGAAGTTGATATCAAAGGTCCCAAAGTGGACATAGACGCCCCTGATGTGGAGATTGAAGGTCCAGATGGGAAATGGAAAGGCCCCAAATTCAAGATGCCTGACATGCATTTTAAAGCACCTAAAATCTCCATGCCAGACTTTGATTTGAATTTGAAGGGTCCTAAAATCAAGGGGGATGTGGATGTTTCTGGCCCTACACTGGAAGGGGATTTGAAAGGTCCTGATTTTGATATCAAAGCCCCCAAAGTTGACATTGATGCACCAGATGTGGATATTCATGGCCCAGAGGGTAAACTCAAAATGCCCAAATTCAAAATGCCCAAGTTTGGCATGCCTGGATTCAAAGGGGAGGGACCAGACGTGGATGTAAGCCTTCCAAAAGAGGAGATTGATCTCTCAGGTCCAAAAGTAGACATTGATGCTCCTGATTTGGATTTTGAAGGGCCAGAAGGAAAACTGAAAGGTCCCAAATTTAAGATGCCTGACATGCATTTCAATGTTCCTAAAATCTCCATGCCAGACATTGATTTGAGTTTGAAAGGTCCTAAACTGAAGGGGGATGTGGATGTTTCTGTACCAAAATTAGAAGGGGATTTGAAAGGCCCAGAAGTTGATATCAAAGGTCCCAAAGTGGACATAGACGCTCCTGATGTGGAGATTGAAGGTCCAGATGGGAAATGGAAAGGCCCCAAATTCAAGATGCCTGACATGCATTTTAAAGCACCTAAGATCTCCATGCCAGAATTTGATTTGAATTTGAAGGGTCCTAAAATCAAGGGGGATGTGGATGTTTCTGGCCCTACACTGGAAGGGGATTTGAAAGGTCCTGATTTTGATATCAAAGCCCCCAAAGTTGACATTGATGCACCAGATGTGGATATTCATGGCCCAGAGGGTAAACTCAAAATGCCCAAATTCAAAATGCCCAAGTTTGGCATGCCTGGATTCAAAGGGGAAGGACCAGACGTGGATGTAAGCCTTCCAAAAGGGGAGATTGATCTCTCAGGTCCAAAAGTAGACATTGATGCTCCTGATTTGGATTTTGAAGGGCCAGAAGGAAAACTGAAAGGTCCCAAATTTAAGATGCCTGACATGCATTTCAATGTTCCTAAAATCTCCATGCCAGACATTGATTTGAGTTTGAAAGGTCCGAAACTGAAGGGGGATGTGGATGTTTCTGTACCAAAATTAGAAGGGGATTTGAAAGGCCCAGAAGTTGATATCAAAGGTCCCAAAGTGGACATAGATGCCCCTGATGTGGAGATTGAAGGTCCAGATGGGAAATGGAAAGGCCCCAAATTCAAGATGCCTGACATGCATTTTAAAGCACCTAAAATCTCCATGCCAGAATTTGATTTGAATTTGAAGGGTCCTAAAATCAAGGGGGATGTGGAAATTTCTGACCCTAAACTGGAAGGGGATTTGAAAGGTCCTGATTTAGATATCAAAGCCCCCAAAGTTGACATTGAGGCACCAGATGTGGCTATTCATGGCCCAGAGGGTAAACTCAAAATGCCCAAATTCAAAATGCCCAAGTTTGGCATGCCTGGATTCAAAGGGGAGGGACCAGACGTGGATGTAAGCCTTCCAAAAGGGGAGATTGATCTCTCAGGTCCAAAAGTAGACATTGATGCTCCTGATTTGGATTTTGAAGGGCCAGAAGGAAAACTGAAAGGTCCCAAATTTAAGATGCCTGACATGCATTTCAATGTTCCTAAAATCTCCATGCCAGACATTGATTTGAATTTGAAAGGTCCTAAACTGAAGGGGGATGCGGAAGTTTCTGTACCAAAATTAGAAGGGGATTTGAAAGGCCCAGAAGTTGATATCAAAGGTCCCAAAGTGGACATAGATGCCCCTGATGTGGAGATTGAAGGTCCAGATGGGAAATGGAAAGGCCCCAAATTCAAGATGCCCGACATGCATTTTAAAGCACCTCAAATCTCCATGCCAGACTTTGATTTGAATTTGAAGGGTCCTAAAATTAAAGGAGACATGGATGTTTCTGTCCCTAAGATAGAAGGTGATTTAAAAGGTCCAGAGATAGACATTAAATCCCCCAAAATGTCTGTTGAGGTTCCTGATCTTGACTTCGAAGGTCCAGAAGGAAAACTGAAAGGTCCTAAATTTAAGATGCCAGAAATGCATATTAAAGCACCCAAAATCTCCATGCCAGATTTTGACTTGAATTTAAAGGGGCCTAAACTGAAGGGAGACATGGATGTTTCTGTTCCAAAGATAGAAGGTGATTTGAAAGGTCCAGAAATTGACATTAAAGGCCCCAAATTGGACATAGATGCACCTGATATCAACATTGAAGGGCCAGAAGGAAAACTGGAAACTCCCAAATTTAAGATGCCTGAAATGCACATCAAGGCCCCTAAAATCTCCATGCCAGATGTAGACCTGAATCTAAAGGCACCTAAACTGAAAGGAGACATAGATCTTTCTGGTCCAAAAATAGAGGGTGATTTGAAAGCTCCTGAATTTGATATCAAAGGTCCCAAAGTGGACATTGATGCACCAGACATCGATATTCATGGCCCTGAAGGAAAACTGAAATTACCCAAAATGAAGCTGCCTAAATTCAGTACGCCTGGGTTCAAAGGGGAAGGCCCGGATGTGGATGTAAGTCTTCCAAAGGGAGACGTTGATATTTCAGGTCCTAAGATAGATATTGGCACTCCTGATTTGAACATTGAAGGTCCAGAAGGAAAACTGAAAGGGCCAAAATTTAAGATGCCTGAGATGCACTTTAAGACACCCAAAATCTCAATGCCAGACATTGATTTAAATTTGAAAGGTCATAAAATGAAGGGGGACTTCGATGTTTGTGTTCCCAAGATTGAGGGTAATCTTAAAGGTCCTGAAGTTGATATCAAAGGCCCAGAATTTGGGATTAGAAGTCCTGAGCTTGATGTTGAGTGTCCAGATGTGACCACTGAGGGCCTTGAGGGAAATGTTAAACTTCCCAAATTTAAGAAACCAAAATTTGGGTTTGGAATTAAAAGTCCTAAGGCAGAAATCAAGTCTCCTGAAGTGGATATTGGTGTCCCGGAAGGTGAACTGAATGTGGAGTCTCCTGATATTGGCATTTCTGGCAAAGGAAAAAAAAGCAAATTTAAAATGCCTAAACTTCATATGAGTGGCCCTAAAATTAAAGGAAAGAAGGGTGGATTTGATATGAATCTACCCAGTGGTGAGATAGATGCAAATTTGAAATCTCCTGATTTAGATCTCAATGTAACTGGTCCAGAGGCAACAATAAAAGGAGATATTAATGTCAAATCCCCGAAAGGAAAGAAACCAATGTTTGGGAAAATCTCTTTTCCAGATGTTGAGTTTGATATTAAATCACCTAAGTTCAAAGCTGATGCTTCTGTGACAGTTCCTAAAATGGAAGGAGAATTTAAAGCCCCCGATTTGGAGGTTTCCACACCAGGTATCAAAGGTGATATAAAGTCACCAGGTCTTGATATTACAACCCCCAGTATCAGCGCAAATCTTCCTGATGTTAACATTGGAGGTCCTGATATCAATCTTAAGAAACCTAAGGTCAAACTTCCAAGTGGAAATATTGATATAGCTGGTCCAAAAATGGAAGGTGATCTGAGAATCCCAGGTATTGACACAAACATTAATGCCCCTGACATCAAACTTAAAGGACCTACAGTGAATCTGCCTTCGGTGGACATTTCTGCTCCTTCATTCTCTGCATCTGATCTTGATATTAACTTGAAAGGACCAAAAGTAAAAGGTGATGTCAGTCTTCCTACAGCATACCTGGAAGGTCCAGAAGGAAAACTAAAATTTCCCAAGTTCTCACTGCCCAAGATAGGGAAACCAAGTCTGAATTTAGAAGGAGCTGATGTGCAGCTGCCCTCAGCAAGTGTGGATGTATCAGCTCCAAGTATTGAAGGAGGTGTGAGTGTTCCTGCAACTGAAGGAGTAGATGCAAAACTGAAGGGACCTAAGGTGACTATGCCATCAGTAAACCTTTCAATGCCCCAAGTCTCTGGACCTGATTTTGATGTAAACTTGAAAGGACCAAAACTAAAAGGAGACCTGGATGTTTCTAGTGACCTTAAAGGTCCAAAGGTGGACATACATGCACCAGATGTTGATATAAAAGGCTTTGGAGGAAAGCTTAAAATGCCCAAATTTAAATCTCCAACTTTGGAGGGACCTCAAGCAGATCTGAACATGAAAGGGGACATTGGATTTTCTGCCCCACAAATTGAGGGGGGCATGAAAGCACCAGGTATGGATGTCCATCTCAGTGCCACAGACCTTGATATCAAAGGGCCTACAGTGAAAATGCCATCGGTAGGTATTTCTGCCCCAGATTTTGATGTAAATTTGAAAGGACCAAAGTTAAAAGGAGATCTTGATCTTTCTGGTGGCATTAAATCCCCAAAAGTGGCTATAGATGCACCAGATGTTAACTTGGAAGGTCCAGGAGGTGCGATTAAACTTCCTTCACTGAAGCTTCCCCAATTTGGCATTTCTAGTCCTCATGTTGAGGGGTCTAACATGGGTGTGAGTATTGAAGGACCACAAATTAAAGGAGACCTTGCTGGCTCAGGGATTGATGGAGATTTGAAAGGGCCTGCATTTAAAATGCAACCACTTCAAGTTTCAGCTCCAAAAATCTCTGCACCCGACATTGACTTAAACTTAAAAGGACCAAATCTAAAGGGTGATGTTAATAGTGCTGGTGATGTTAAAGGCCCAAAAGTTGGAGTGGAAGCACCAGATATCAGCATCAAAAGTTCAAGTGGAAATATTCAAATACCATCAGTAAAACTGCCCAAATGTGACATTTCAGGTTCCCAAGGCATGAAGGTTTCTGGGATGGGTATTGCAACTAATGCTCCTGATATCAGTTTAACAGGTCCTGCCTTCAGTATATCAACACCAAAAGTTTCTGGGTCAGATTTTGATGTAAATTTGAAAGAACCTAAAATCAAAGGAGGTTTCGGCATTTCTGGAGACATGAAAGCTCCTGATGTAAATGTTGGGGCACCACACTTGGGCATTCAGCATTCAGGTGGTGAATTCAAAGGGCCACAGCTTTCATCTTCTGGTTTTGATGTAGAAATGAATGTGCCAGATGTTGCAGGGGGTCTTCATGTTTCTGGACCAAAGGTAGAAGGTGGTCTGAAAGGTCCCAAGGTAGGAATCAAAGGTCCTGGCATAGATATGAATTTTCCACAAAGTAACTTAGAAAGTGCATCAGGAAAAGTGACATTCCCCAGGATGAAATTGCCTAAATTTGTGTCTTCAGGGCATGAGGTAACTGGAAGAGAAGTAGGGGTTGATGTTAACTTCCCTCCGCCAGATGCCAGTCTCCAGGCTGGTGCGGTGGAGGCTGAGTTTGAAGAGCCAGATGTCAAACTTAAGAAATCTAAAATTAAGATGCCAAAGTTTAATTTTTCAAAACCTAAAGGCAAAGGCACCATTGTTGGCTCACCGGAAGCCTCAGTGTCCATTTCAGGATCTAAAGGAGATTTAAAAAGTTCCAAGGCAAGTCTAGGTTCTATGGAGGGTGAACTGGGGGGAGGGGAAGCTGCTGCCACTTCACCTAAAGGGAAGTTTTCGTTATTTAAAAGCAAAAAGCCACATCATCGATCATCTTCCTTTAGCGATGAACATTCCTCCCAGTCAACCCCCACTGGCACCTTGGAGTTTGAGTGCAGCTCAGGAGCAGAGAAAGAAAAGCAGGCCAAGATGAAATTTGGAACGTTTGGAGGGATAGGGTCAAAAACTAAAGGTTCTTATGAGGTAACTGGAAGTGACGATGAAGCAGGAAAGATGCCAGGGAGTGGGGTCTCGTTAACATCCCAGAAACCCCGCCTGTCTTCCTCTTCGAGTAATGACAGCGGGACAAAGGGGGGGTTCCGAGTGCCAGCGGTAGAACTGACCGTTGCCAAAAAGAAAGAGTAAAGCGTCCGTGTATATATGTCTGTGTATGTGTATATATATATCTATCTTCTGTGTTTGTATATAAATTTCATAGCTTGAAATATTTTCAACCTCAGCAATAAAATGAATGGTGCCTAGTGAAATGTTAGATGTCATGTTGCCTACTCAAAAGAGAGGAGAGTTTAAAAGCAAGTGACCCTGGAGCTGTACCACAGTTCATCTGATGTATTTGAAAGTTTCTTTGTGTTCATGATATTTGGTTTGCGCATTAAATGCTGAGAGCTTAAGTTTACTAGCAAGCTATTTTGATATCCTTTTCATTTTACTGGATATTTTCAGTGTCGGTTTATGGAAATAATGTTTCCATTTTAATTACCTTTTGGCTTTTATTTGCAGGGCTTACATTTCTATAATGAGAATGGATATATTGAAAACACTGTAAAATATATAGATGCAACTGAAATATGTCACTTTCCCTTGTAATGTGGGGTTTAAAATGACACGGAGTGTTTATCACAGAAAGCTGTGGTTTCTATTAGCTTTGGTAGTTGTGGTGGTAAGAAAAGTACCCCACTTTAATTTAAGACTAGAGAATCCGGGCTGCTTTTGATAAATGTCATGAAGAAAAACAGAATTTACCAATAAACGACTAACCTGTTTTGGGTTGGATTCGACTGACACCATCTTAGTTGTCTCCATATATTTGTTTCATTATTTGTATTATAAGAGAGGACTTTTCTTAGTTATGGTGCAAAAATCTGTGACTGCCACTTTTCTGATATTTGTTATAATTTCTGTTAACAAATGTATCTTGATTTAAAAAAAATCTTTCAGCACTTTAATGGCAAATGAATTGAGAATGTAAGAAGATTGATCTTGTAAAATGCAAATAAACTGTTTATTAACCTTGCTCCTCTGTTGCTTCGCTGTTGTAGGGGGTGGAGGTTAAAATGCTCCAGCTGTGCCTCTCCCCATCCCCCAGGACAGGTGCAAAAGCTTCCCAATGCCCAGCTCTCTGTTCCTGTCCCCTGGATGCAGCTGGAACTGACCCTAACTGGACTCTTTCCCCTCCTCTGCCTCACCTCCTTTGGACACAGGTGCTCTAGCTGATGCATCTGGCTCCCCTGCTTTTGCCCCCTTTTGCTCCTATAGCCCCATTACCCCTCTGCCAGACATAGCCACTATAGCTGTCCCATCCTGCAGACACAAGTGGAACAGGGCCTGATGCCATGCTCCCTTCCCTTCTGATCCTCAGCCTCCTGGACACAACTGGAATAACTCCTCCTACACAGGGAGGAGAGGATAACACCCAGTGACTGCTCCCAACCAAGGATGGGCAAATCCTCCAGCAAATCCACATCAGACACTGGAAGGGTCAGGTGGCAGGAGACCCAAAGCAAATTCTCTAGATAGGGAGTACAAAGGGAGGGTGAAAATCCCAGTGAATCCCTCCCCTATCTGCTGAGGGGAGAGCATGGGCTAAAGCCCCTAATGAAGGCACAGGGAAGGAACTACACATGGGTGTATTTTAGGTGGTGGGGTGCACACTACTAATTTATGAGATTCATCTCCCCTAATTACATCTTGGAGAGACCCTCCCCCCCTCAATTCTTGATAGGACAGAATATCGGCCTCCCAATTTAAACCTGAAGAGACCAACCAGCACCCCCTGTTCCAATCTCAATGCACCTCAATCATGTCCTACAATCCCCCAGACATCCCAAGCCTGGGCTCATCAACCACACAGATTTACCGATGCCCCTGAATCCTGACCCAGTGTTACTTGCTTACCCAGCCCTGGACTCAGCTGCTTGCCACATAGAGCAACCTCTGCTGATGCCCCTCAATACTGATCTGCATTTCCCCTGGCTATCCCAGCCCTGGGCTTCCCCAAGACACAACTTAGCTTATGGCCCTCAATAGCGACTCGCACCTCCTTCACTAGCCCAGCCCTGGGCTCCCCCCCCACAACTCTGCCAATGCACCTCTATCTCAACCCACAGCCCCTCCCCCGCTCCCCTAGCCCTGGGCTCCTCACCACCCCCAAACGCCTCTGCCGATGCTCCTCAATCCTGACCCTCAGCCTCTCTGCAAGCCCAGCTCTAGGCTCTCCATGGATATATGTAAATCTGGATAGGACTTTAGAGAAAAGAAGCCCTCTTCACCATCTATTGGTGAACTAGAGGAAGAGAGAGTGAGCAGAGACCTCATTTGCATGGGTGATTCCTACCTCGCCAGTGTGATAATTTTTGGCCATTCTGGATTAAAATGAATGCAAATCTTGCCTGTAGGGGTGATGAAATGTTATTTGCCTAATTGCATGACTAAAGGGAAGAAGAATTGTAGTGAATATGCCCTAAATAAGGGGTTGCCCTTTCCTATACCTCAGTCTCCAATCACTGGGTAGTGAACTGCAAGCCCAATAAAAAAAAAAAGATCTGGGTTTTGTTATGGGGTTATAGGAATTGCTTGAGTCTTTCTCTGCCAAGGTTGGATAGTATAATAATATAGCTGAGTGTACTCCATAGTGAGTCATCTTCTACCTCACAGCTACCGGACCTGGAATCACTGAGAGCTGGGTTATGTAATAGAGCCTCAGAACTCAACTTTTATATTGTGACTGAAGACAGCAGTGGCTGTGAGAGATGCTGTCCTGGGAACAGTACTAACTTCTGACTGCAAACCATGAGTGGAGGACAGCAGGAGGGAAAAGAGGGAAGTGGAGTGCAAAAGGAATATTTGTTCGTTGGACTGCCAGATCTGCAGGTGGGGAAACTGAGGTAAAGGACATTGCCCAAGGTACTGTGGAAGCAGGGGTTTTGCTTAGTATTCTTTCACCATGCAGTTGATTTATTGTTTCCCATATTAATGCTGTTCCTTTTTCTCTTATAAGTTTTCTTTGTTTCATACACAGTTACTGAGGTCTTCTGAGAGAAAATTTGCCTGTTAAGGGTACCTAAGGAGGAGGATTTAGTTTTCCCCAGGCTTCTTGGTGGGAACTTGAGCCAGTGTGTTTGTTAATTTCAAGAGGCACCTCTAGATATTTCAACCAAGTCCTTGCTGCTACTGACAACACCTGGCAGAAGGGGTCCCTTAGTAATTGGTCTCTATGGAACAATCACAGTGAAGGACTTCAAGGGAGTATGTATGACTGTTTTCTATTGTTTAATTAAAACTAGAGCTTTCATTTGGGCCTAATTCTGTTAAATAGATTGAATAATTATATAGTTAACTTTCTGTCTGCCACCAAGGCTCTCATTAAAGCCCTAGGGAGCCTGAAGTGCAAAAGTATCACAGGCCTGAATGTCCTGTGACTTTAAAGGTAGTTTTATGCCGAGGGGCTCTCGCAGGTGAAAACGCAAAATTGCTGTCAAGTAGAATTATTTGTCTGGTATTGTGTTTCTAGACAGAACTGTAAAAAATGGTGACTATTTACAGGACCAAATTGATTTGAATTATTTTTAAATTGCTACTTTGGCTTTTTTACAGAAATAGCAGCAAACTGCTCTTCTACTAACTCTTGTGAAAGGTTCTAGTTTTGCTTGATCAGGTTAGTTCAGTTCAGTGGTGACTGTGTGGCTTTGTCCTGATATAACTCCAGTGTCCAATTTAATGAATTTGTCCAGTTGATTCTTTCCTGGAGTGTACATTGTCCCAGACTCTTAAACAAGAAAGTTAAATACTGAAATGCAGCCTGGATATAATGTCCAGATACACCTTGAATGGAGTAGCTTGTAATATCTGCTGGCTTGGAACCTTTGAGCTTGCAGTCACTTGATGATACCAACAGAAGTGATGAACAGTGTGGAAGAAGAGAGCTCAGGAAATGTGCCTGTCTGCCCAAACATCAGTGCCACTGTCTTATTACTTCCAAAATACCTGTAGATTTACGATCCCAGCTGTGGGCTCTGCACCATTGTGCACAGAAGCCCGGTTCCCTCCCTGCCTAGATGGTTATTCTCTGGCTGCATTAATCGTGTTCCAGTGGGGTGTTGAGCTCTGTGGGGCAGTGACCGCAGTTCCCCCAGACAGGGCAGAGCCCAGGCGGCAGTGCTGGCCCAAGAAAGAGAAACCCTCTTGCATGGTGCAGAAAGAAGCCAGGATGTTCTGAGTCCCTTGGCTGAAGGCTGGACAGTGCAGGAAATGATGCTGCATGGCAGCAGAGGGAGACCAGACTCTGGGTGAGAGATAGATTGGGGGGAAATAAACAGTGAATCGGGGCCTCTTGTCCTATGCAAGGATCTCTTATGTTGACCCTAGGGAGAGGTACATTCCCCCGTCCCCTAGATGGATTCCCACCCACCCCAGTCCCACCATCTCTGTGCACTTGCAGATGACCCTGCTCAGAATCCTATCTGGCAGTATAGGTGAGCCTGAAGCAGTAGTGCAAGTAGGGCAGTACTCTCCAGTATGCAGTACCGGCAAGAGATTTTTAGTGGGTACGGGGTACCGGAAAGACTTGGGGCTAGCCCCACCCATCACTCCTGGGTTAGCAGGATTTTTATTTTTCCTCACACACATAATTTACAACTTCCTGCTGTGATTTCACCAAATCAGCACCTATTCTTGAAAGACAGATACTGGTGTGTTTTAGTTTGGAAGTATCAGTCTACATAGAATAGGTCAATCTGAAAAGATTGGTTCAAGTGGGGAACTAAGGACAAAAAGCAAGTGTGAATGTGTGCATTGGAGATTTGTGCCTGATGAGGTATCTGGTTTCAGCTCTTTTTTATTTAAAGAATATCAGCGATGTTGTAATGTCTGAGACCTTTTTTTGCAGCCATAGTAGGAGAGCAGCAGCCATGAGCCAAGAAGCAGAAAGTCACATCCTCATGTTCCATCTAAATTATATCAAAACAATGTAATATCGGGCTGTTAAAGTTCCCTTCCCAATAGTATTCACCATCACTAGATAAGCAAGGAATCTCTAAAGATGTTTAAAGAAAACTTTGTTTGATGGCATTCTGTCTGGCAAGGAATCACTTAATGGTTGTGGGTGTGTAATCAATTTTATTGTTTTACCTTTATGGTCCCTAACTTCTCTATTGTTTGTTTGTATGGTTCCTTTTTGGTTCTTCGATTAATTATGCAACAGACAGAAACAATTTTACAAGATTTAAATCAATTAAGGTGGGGATCTTATTAAAGAATTGTTTCATAATGGGCTAAGATTGGTGAAAAATACAGTTTTGAGTACTTTAGTTTAAAATGATTGGTTAAGGCAAAGATAAGCAGGACTCAAGATTCACTATATAAATAAACTGGGGTCCAAAAGGTAGTTCTTTGGAACCAACTCCAGGACACAGCCCCAAGATCAGAACTGCCAGACCTCAACACACTGCCAATCATACCATGCAGAAGCTGAAGTCCCCAGATGAACAGATCCTGACAGACCAACAGGAAAAATTCATCTACTTTATTGGGAGTGGTGAGCATTGTATGCTTAGAGTGTGGATTCTGTTTGGTAACTGTTAATAAATAGAGGTTAAGGATATTACTATGTTAGTTATTAGTTTTTTCCACTGGTAAAAGATCCTGAAAACTGCAGAAGAGTATGCCCTGAGCCCAGGATGGGTAAGGATGGATAGTTAAATTGACCAGGTTTTGCCCTGAGCCCACAAAAGGGTAAAGGTGGGGTGTCCTACAGTGTGCAGATAACAAAGTCACAGGATTCTCTGCTTTTGGGAATGGATCCTTTGGCTCTCAAAACAAAACATTAATTTTTAAACAGTATATCAATATATAGGATCTCAGTATGGTGGGTTTTAAAAGCAGTGATGCAGAAAAAATGCCACTAAAAATATCATGAATCAGGTGTGATGGGTTTGGTCACAGGGACCCCCTTGGGATTGTCACCTGATGTGCTAAGATTACCTCTAAGTCCATTTTCCCTGCCAGCTTGGGACTCCAGAGTCCTGCCTTGTTGAGCCAGATACACTAGCCTGCTGCAACACAGACCCAGGTCTGGTCCACGCCCCCAAAGCTGCAGACTTTAACTAAAAACTGCTCAGCAGGATTCCTATCTCCAGCACTCAGACACCCAGGTCCCAGTGGGATCCAAACCCCAAATAAATCCATTTTACTTTGTATAAAGCTTATACAGGGTGAACTCATAAATTGTCCCCCCTCTGTAACACTGATAGAGAGATATGCACAGCTGTTTGCTCCCCCAGGTATTAATCACTTACCTTGGGTTCATTAATAAACAAAAGTGATTTTATTAAGTATAAAAAGTAGGACGTAAGTTGTTTCAAGTAATAACAGACAGAACAAAGTAAGTCACCAAGCAAAATAAAGCAAAAACACATAAGTCTAAGCTTAATACACCTCTACCCCAATATAATGTGACCTGATATAACATGAATTCGGATATAACGTCACTCTCGGACGGTGCGGGGGGGTGGCTGCGCACTCTGGCAGATCAAAGCAAGTTCGATATAACGCAGTTTTACCTATGACGCAGTAAGATTTTTTGGCGCCTGAGGACAGCGTTATATCGGGGTAGAGGTGCACGTTAAGAAACTGTTTACAGGTAAAATCTCAGCCTCAGAGATGTTCCAATAAGTTCTTTCACAGACTAAACTCCTTCCTAGTCTGGGCCCAATCCTTTCACTGCTACAGTCCTTGTTAGCAAACATCTTAGGTGGAAACTAGGGGTTTTCTCATGACTGGCAGCCCCCTCTGTCCTGCTCCACCACTTTTTATAGCTTTGGCACAAAGCAGGAATCTTTTGTCTCTCTGGGTCCCCACTCCTCCTTCTAAATGGAAAAGTACCAGATTTAAGATGGATTCCAGTATCAGGGGACATGATCACATGTCCTGTGAGACCTCAGCTTCAATTCTTCCTGGGCTGGCCCACACCTACACAGGAAGGTTTGCAAGTAAACAGAGCCATTTACAACCAATTATCCTAGTCAATGGGAGACATCAAGATTCTAAACCACCATTAATACCCTGCACTTTGCATAATTACAATAGGACTCAGAGTTATACTTCATATTTCTAGCTTCAGATGCAAGAATGATACATGCATACATATAGGATGAACACACTCAGTAGAAGCTTTGTACTGATACCTTACAAGAGACCTTTTGCAAAAAGCATATTCCAGTTACATCATATTCATAAGCATATTTCCATACAGCATATGGAATGCAACATCATACCAGGATTCTTTCAACTTTTTTTACACTGATATTTATGCCCAAATGATTAAAGTAAACTGAAAAGCAAAAACAACAAACAATAATAATAATCACATGAACAAAGGACATGTGTCTAAAGCAGGATAAATTTTCAAAACTGTTATTTAAGCTCATATTTTAAGATTCTCAAAGCGGTGTTTTCAAGGAAATTACACTCTTCTAAGTAACTGACAACTGATGTACTGTTTACATACTTCACTCCAATCTACAGTTTATGATACTGCCACAACAAGCAATAGACTACATAACACTACTGGAAGTCACTAGATGACACTATTGCAAAGTCTTTCTAGCTTTTATCTGATGAATTAGAATTTGGAGAAATGCTTATTGTCAGCTGTGATCCAGATGCTGAGAAAATCACTGGTGAAGTCAGGTTATACCTTGGTGTGTCTCTCTATTAAATCACTTTTAGGCATAGCTTTTTCTTACTGGTTATACCCATTGTGATAGACCCAGGCCAATTGGGTATAGCAGAATAGCAGAAGGCAGATATACTGGCCACTGGATTAACAGTTTTCTGTTCCCTGACTGACCAGAGCAGGGGCTGCTCCAGGCTAATGAGAACACCTGACTCTAATTAACCTGCAAATAGTCAGGTGAGGCCATTAAGTTAATGTGACCACCTGACTCTAATTAAGGCCCTGCTGATACTATAAAAAGGGCTCACTCCAGTCAGGCCGAAGACAGCCAGGGAGCCAGAGGTGAGGAAGTGCGGCTGAAGGGCTGGTTAATGAAGACACCCCCAAACCATCATTAAGGGAGCACTAAGGTAAAGGTGAAGAAGGGAGAAGCAGGAGAGCTGTGGGGAAGTGGCCCAGGGAAATGTAGCAACTCTGGCAGTGAAAAGTTGGCTGCCAACAGCTGCTACCATTAGGGTCCCTGGGCCAGAACCTGGAGTAGAGGGTGGGCCTGGGTTCCCCCCAACCCACCACTACAGGAATATCTCCTGGGAGGGGAAGTCAGGCCCCTGTCAGGACAGGAGGCTAAACTGTTCTGAAATAAACTCCCAGGGACAACAGAGACTGTGGGAGTTCTCTCACCAATCTCCTTGCTGGCCTATGATGAAAAGGGCTCAGTAGACTGTAATCTTGGCCCTAGAGAGAGAAGGGCTATGTGGAGGGTCACAGTGAGCCACTGAGGCTAGCATAAACCGCCTAGAAGTGCAGGATCCACAGGAGCAAGGTCAGAGCTCTGCCACACTATGCAGCTGGACATATTATCTGGCCCCAAAAATACACACACATACAGCCTCTATCTTATAAAAGTCACAACAGATCCGTGTAAACATTTTGGGATTTCTCTACCGTCTTTGTTGTGCAACTTAAAACAAAATGACAAAATTAACATGCTATGAAGTATGGCTGCCTTCCAACTATTGCATCTTTTTCTTTGTAGAGAAGATTAACTGTAAACTACTTTTCAATTACCTTTGTGTGACTTTCCAACCATACTGAATGAAGATTAAAGATATTTACTAAAATCATGTCTTTTAAAGACAATCTCAGAAGTTTTCAGCAGATTATTAGAACTGCTGCCTAATCATCCAAGTGTGGAATCACAGCCTGGGCCTTCAAAACAGTACAAGTGACGCTGGATTTACTAATTTCAGTAAAACTGAATTTTAAGTCTCCACCCACTTAATTCATAAAATTCAGCTTGATCTGAAATTCTTGTCCAAACAAAGATCAGTTGGAATAGCTATATTGGGATCAAAGTTAGGGCTGTAATCAAGATCAGCTGGCTATTTCATTCAGCCTGAGGATCAGATGGGTATTTAACCATCAGAAAGACGGTCAGGGAGGTGTTTCAGTTGAAGCACACTTGAAGAATTGTGCCAGACTCAAGACATAGCAAAGTACTGCTGCAATTTTATCAGATAAGCCCCGCCCTTCTCTCTCCTACCCACCTCCCCTTCCCAGTGAACTGTAAAAATACACCAAATAGTTCCAAATAAGGATTGAAGCATCCTGTAATTTACAGTCCAGCTGTTGATTTCAGGAATAAATTCACAGCTGAGTCTGAATTATGTCACTATTTCACTTTCACCTCAATTCCCCGCTGACAGAATGAGTTGTTTTTGATCATTAGACGCTTGCTAGACCAGATGTCCTAGTCTGTTGGCTAACTTCTTGTCTGCTTTGCTGACAGCCATGTCCATTAGGGAAAATTCCTCATTTGAAATGAAGTTCTGGCACAGGCTCACTTTACCATATCCCAGTAACTTCTGGCTATGGAGCACTCGCCAATTATGAGTGTGATACACAGTTCCTTTTGTTTTAGCAATAATGGGGAGTCTGTTTCAACTCCAATAGCTTTTCCTGATATCAGAATATGCAACACACACCTTTAAAGTATTCTCCACATACATGTCAAGGGTGGCCCTGACTTCCACTCCCACCAGCTGGGGAACTGGAAAGACCCACAAAATCCCCATAAAGTCCTCACCAGGACTCATTGTTCAGGTGAAGTGCCCCTCCCCCTAACACCTACAGAGGCATCCAGGCAGCCCTGGCCCCCCCAAACCATACAAACACATGCACACAACCCTCCATAGGCATGCAGCTCTACTGGAGGAATCAGAGGCTGTAGTACTGCTGGTCTTGAAGGCCAAATGGTACAATACCAGAACCCTGACTCTATCTGTTAATGTTTGTGTGTAGAAACCACAACAGTCTTTATTAAACAATGTGGAGACATGTCTTCCAGCCCCTTGATAATGCTTCTGAAAAAGCTATGTTCTCTGGGAGGATAAAGGAGGAAGCAGAACTGTCTTTACTTGCCAGTTGATTTTATACACTGTAACAACACTACAAGGGAGGAGTGGTATGGAATCACATGGCTTATCCAATTTTGAATTACTTTACATATCAAAGTGTTTGCATATTAGCTTCCTTTTAGGTTTCTGCTATTTCTTCTAAATATTTTAATTATGAAGCTAGTCAGGGCATACATATTCTGGATAAACACACAGGCCTCACAATGAATGGTTGTGTTGCACAATTGCACCTAAAGTCACATGGTGTACAAAGAACTTGCCTGTTAGAGAACTTTCATGAAGTTTTAGACATGCTAAAACTACTTTATGAATAAAATATTGAGAGGGAAGGAGGTGATCAAATTATTTTCCTTCCTTCCTTCTCTTCCCCATTAATAATCATTCCTCCTCACATACACTATATTTCTCATTTTAAGCACATTCCTAACCACACAAGCAACACATAATTACATATTAGGAGAAGCCTTTTAATGAAGTCAACATCAATTACATTTATATACAGTATATAAAGCTACCTCACCTACAGGAGCTGAAGTAAATGTAGAATAAACCTTACTGCCATGACCAATACAACCAAATTACAGAGAACAGGGTTGGCTGCGGGGGACCTACATTAAGGCTCACCTTCAAATTTAACCCATTCTGCCAGAACATTTCCTGCTATGGTTCTCTCTTATATGGAGTAATGGAAGCTCCTCCTCTCCTGCTTCCCCGCCACTCGATTGTAATCCATTCAAAATGCTACAGCTAAATTGATCTTCCTTCCCCAGTATGCTGACTACACCATCACCCCCTACTCTAATCGCTTAAATCACTTCCTGTCTAGCTACACCTCAAGCCTATGTACAGCTCCACCCCTGCCCACATCTCAACCCTTCTTTGCACACACCCTCCCTTTGTGACCTGTGCTTTGCAAATTCCTTTTACCTTAGTAAACCTCTGGTCTCTCCCATGGCTCTTCACGCTACCCCTTACACCGGGAACAACCTTCACCCTCCTGCACACCAGACCATCTCCCTCCCCTTCAGATCCTTCCTTATAACTGCTGGTTTGGCTAGCTTTTTACTGCCAACCTCTTCCTTCTCCACTGCCTTCTCCTGTGCCTGGTGTACTCTTACATGTTAACTGAACACATAAATACATACAAATAAAACAAGCAAAATGGGGACAAGCTACTGTAAGTATGAAGCAGCAGGTGTCTGTTCTGTAGAACCCTCTCTCCACCTCATTTGCCTTTTCCTACAGTGCTAGCTCTAAAGTACCAGTCACACCTACGGTTCTGTAGAAATATGTAGATGCTGCCTCTGAAAGATGGATGGCTAGAAACAATTTAAGTCTCTTTTGTGTTAGCCATCATTGGTATTGTCGGTTCAAACATTTTAGGCTCTCGGTCATTTTTTCTTCAATCAAATCTTGGAGGCGCAAGGGTCATCTTTGTCTAGTATAACCACCATCAAAACCCTCCATCTCCTGAATAACACAATATGGTTGGTGCTGGCTGCTGAGTAGAACTGGCACATTACTACACACAAGCATGCATTACCTCTTTCCTCCTGCTGTTGGACAAGCGGTGTCTCCTAACACTGTGTGGTGTTATAAGAGCAAGAGCCTGAATCATATGGTCCCACCAATGCCCACCTACTTAGCATCTATACAAGTCAGTTGTAGGGAAAACTAGACTGACAGTCAGACCGGGGAAGATAATGAATAGTGGATTCTCTTGATGCACAAATCCCTTCACTGTTTCATTATTCCTTCAAGCCAATGGACACAGACATCACTTCTCACAGCACTTTGGAGAGCTCCCAACCAGGGACTGACCAAGAACAAGTTTTGCCCAGCTTGTGATAACTGACAGGATCAACAGGCAGATATGGTATTATATTGTGAAAAAATGTCTTCACCTGTTATGTATTTGTACAACAGAACTGCACCCATTGGTCACATGATTGCTATACAGAGGGATTATTACTATGAACACTGAATTGAAAATAGTCATTTTAACTGCTTAACAGTATTGTAGGTATCTTTTCACTATTAAGTCAGCTTTCATGCTGCAGTGTTACACATTTTCATGTAAGGAAGTCAGCAGGTTCTGTACATCTTTGTTCACTGTCTAGCTCCGTGGCTTTGAACGTGTTTGGCTTCTAGACACTACTGCAATGCAATTTTTTTTAAACAAGGTGTTTTGTTTTAAAAGGGGCAATGTTATCTCACTATGGTCTTGTTATTTCTGTTAAACGGTACAGTTTCCACAGGTTTTTTTCCTCTTTCATCTTCCTTGCTCTCTAGTTTTTCTCCTAGATTCAATTTTTAATTTTTTAAAAAGCGACCAAGGGGAACTAGCAAATGGGCGTTTGAGAGGGAGAGACGGACGTCCCCCTGCTGAGCGAACAAGGTGTGAGTACTAATCTTGGGGTGAGTGAATTTGTTTGGCTGTTTGTGCTTTTCTTTCTCCTTCAGGTTTTTTAAAGTTACAGGGTGTCATAGAGAAATGAGTAGCATAAAATCCCTCCTTGGCAGCTGTACTGAATCGTTTTATCTGTAAGGGGTTAAGAAGCTCAAATAACCTAGTTGGCACCTGACCAGAAGGACCAATGAAGAAAGAATATACTTTCAAATCTGGGGAGGAGAGGAGGTTTTGTTTGTGCTCTCTCTTTGTTGTTCTCTCTCTGGAGGGAGGGAGAGACCAAGCAGGTATAACATCTCCTGAAAATATCCCTGGAATTATCCAGCTAAAATTACAAAAAAATGTAAGTAGGGCAAGGAAATGCATTAGGTTATCTTTGGGTTTGGCTTGTGAATTTTCCTGTGCCACAAAGGTAGCGTTATTCCTGTTTTTGTAACTGTGAAGCTGAGCCTAGGGTGGAATCCTCTGTGTTTTAAATCTTTTTATTACCCTGTATAGTTACCTTCCATCCTGATTTTGCAAGTGTGATTCTTTTACTCTTTTTCTTTATAATAAAGTTCTTCTTTTAAGAACCGGATTGATCTTCAATGTCCTGAGACAAAGGGTCTGGTCTGTGCTCACATTGCTAACCAATTGGGTATATTATTCTCAAGCTTCCCCAGGAAAGGGGGTGAAGGGGCTTGGGAGGATATTTTGTGTGTGGGGGGGGGACAGGGATTACAAGTGACCTTTCCGTGAATTTTTGTGTAAATCACTTGGTGGTGGTAGTAATACTGTCCAAAGACAAGGAAAGGAATTTTTGCCTTGGGGAAGTTTTAACCTAAGCTGGTAGTAGAATATAAGCTTAGGGGGCCTTTCATGTGGATCCCCACATCTGTACCCCAGAGTTTATAGTAGGGAGGGACCCTTGACACAGGGTCAGTTGGATGTGTGTGTTTGGGGACTGTTTGAGCCTTTGTTTCCTGGATCATCCTTGATCATCTTTGATCTGCCTCAATCAATCAGCCTTGTTATCACCCTCTCCTTGTGTGATTAATGAGAGGGTAGTTTTCACCTATATAGTATCAAATTTAAGTGTCAGCCTCAATTGACTTAGAGGTGAGGCATTCTGGCATAAAGGACTGGCAATTTATATATGGACTTACCAGGATTCCATGAGGCTGATGGGTAATACCTGCTAACGCTAGCATGTGTGCACTGTTTATTGTTTTATGGACTGTTTTCTCCATAATGTTTTTGTCCTAAATGCTCTGTGTTTTCTGAAAGATGGCTATGTGATGGATTTGGTCACAGAAATCCCCTTGGGACTGTCACCTGGTGTGCTGAAATTACCTCTGAGCCCATTTTCCCTGCCAGCTTGGGACTCCAGAACCCTGCCTTGTGGAGCCAGACACACTAGCCTGCTGCAACACAGACTCAGGGTCTAGTCCGCGTCCCAAAGCTGCAGACTTAATTGAAAACAGCTCAGCAGGTTACCTGGCTCCAGCACCCAATGGGATCCAATTGGATCCAATCAGTTCCCAAAGGGATCCAAATGTCAAATAAATCCGTTTTACTCCATATAAAGCTTATACAGGGTAAATCCATAAACTGTCCACCCTCTATAACACTGATAGAGAGATATGCACAGCTGTTTGCTCCCCCAGGTATTAATCACTTACTCTGAGTTTATTAATAAACAAAAGTCATTTTATTAAGTACAAAAAGTAGGATTTAAGTGGTTTCAAGTAATAACAGCCAGAACAAAGTAAGTCACAAAGCAAAATAAAACACGCAAGTCTAAGCCTAATACATTAGGAAACTGATTACAGGTAATAGCTCAACCTCAGAAATATTCCAATAAACTTCTTTCACAGACCAGATGCCTTCCTAGTCTGGGTCCAATCCTTTCCTCTGGTACAGTCCTTGTTAGTTCCTGCAGACATCTCAGGTGGTAAGCAGGGTTTTCTCATGACTGGCAGCCCCCTTTGTCCTGCTCCACCCCTTTCTGTAGCTTTGGCACATGGTGAGAATCTTTTGCCTCTCTGGGTTCCCACCCTTCCTTCTAAATGGAAAAGTACCAGATTTAAGATGGATTCTATTATCAGGTGACATGATCACATGTCACTGTAAGACACTCCTCCCAGCCCCAGTCTCCATTCTTGATGGGCTGGCGCACACCTACACAGGAAGGCTTTCAAGTAACTAAGGCCATTTAGAACGGATTGTTTCTGGAGCACCCTTAATGGCCTCCACTTAATATGTTTACATCAGCAATACAAGTTTATATCTGATTCTCCTAACTCCAGATATAGAAATAATATATGCAAACAAATAGGATGAACACACTTAGTAGATTACAAGCTTTCTAATGACACCATACAAGGGGTATTTAGCTTAAGCATATTCCAGTTATGTCATATTCATAAGCATACTTCCATAAAGCATATGGAGTGCAATGTCACAGGCTGGTCCTGGGTAAACTCTGTCATAGCCCCTGGGAGACAGCAGAACTGCAGGTGCTGGACTGCGGGTGCACAGTTGTGTCCAACAGAAGAGGAGGAACCCGGTAGAGATGGAGCAGCTCTTGGTGCAGCATGGCTGAGTGTCTAGTGATGATCTTAATGCTCTTGACCTTACTTTTTGCAGAGAGACGCTCCTGTTTTATGCGGAAGGAGCTAAGTCTTGGAAAGAGGGCTCCAGCTCATGGTTCGGGGTGGGGAAGTCCTCAAATTAGGATGCTAGCAGAGCTGGGGAGGAAGAGAGTGTTCCCAGGAAGAGGAACTGACTGCATGGAGGGATGTTCCATTTCTGAGCTCTCTTTCCAACTGCCTCTTCAGGCATTAATGAGACAAGGTGCGGGAGGTAATATCTTTTATTGGACCAACCTCGGTTGGTGAGAGAGACAAGCTTTTGAGCATGCGTACACAGGCCCCCCCATAGTTCAAACACAAACTCTTTCTCCCTAGCAGAGCCTGGTTGCAGGCTCCCCTCCCTCAGCCTAAACACCCTCCCCAGCAGAGCCCAGCTGCAGGCTCGCCCCAGCCAAGTCACCCGCACCCCCCTCCCCACTGGAGCCCAGCCGCGCCCCCAGCCCAGACACTCACACCTCCTTGTCACGGAGTCCCTGGGCAATGCTCTGGAACTGCTCCCTACGAAGCCAGTCAAGACTCTGGTGAAGTCTCTCTGTGAGCAGACTGCCTCCAGGGCAAGAAGTTCACATAGCTTCCACCTTCCTGGGTCTGACCTTGGAGCATTCAGCATCCTCTGCCCCTCCGTGTGCTTCCCACGGTGAATCCACCCAGGCGGGGTCCTGAGGAAGCCAGAGGATCCTGCACCCCCGCTTTGCAGTCAGATGTGACTTCGCCAGCCAGTAAAACAAAGTTTATTTAGACAACAGGAATGTAGTCCAAGACAGGTCTTGCAGGTACAGACAAGACTACCCCCTCAGTTAGGTCCATCTGGGGATCGGGGGAGGGGTGGAAAGAAGGCCAGAGTCCTGTCTAGCCTCCACTCCATTTTCCCAACCAGCTCCAAACTGAAACTCGCTCCAGCTGTCTCACTCAGCCTCCCTCAGCCTTTGTCCAGTTTCCCGGGCACAGGTGTCACTGGGCCAACAACCCCCTTCCTGGTTTCTTATGTTACGTGCTCAAGTATTCTCCCTCAAGGAAAAGTCTCCCATCCCCAATGCAGACAGTCCCAGCAAAACTCCCCTGCAACCTTCCCAGGTCAATACTCCCCACTCAGTATTCAAAGAACACATTAAGAACATTCCCACTTTGTCACACCCTTACATCCAGAGTCCAGGGATCCAGAGGGAGAAACTGCCTGATGCTGGATCTCAGGCTTGTAAGGTGTTTCTTGCACACCACCTCCTTCTTTCAGGGCAGTTCCCTCCCCCTCCCCGGCACTGACTTCTTTTTCCAAGTTGGGCTCTGCACCATTTCTGGGGGGAAGAAAGGGAAGGAAATTCTGCACATAATATTAATTTCTAAGCAAATTCTGCATCGCACCGTGGTGCAGAATTCCCCTAGGAGTAAAAGTTAACAAACCAAAATCAGTCTGGGAAGGACACCAAGGATGTGTTCAAGCTTTGTGGGTCATCCAAAAATGAAGGTACCCAAAAATAAGTGGACACTTGGCAGAAGGGCCCAGCTGCCCTGAAATATTATTGACCAACAGTTGAACTCAAATTGCAGGGAGAAGGTCAATTAGAATTTAACTCCTCATTCTTTGAATTCAACGGTTGGCAATTCTGCCAAGAGTCCACTTATTTTTGGGTGCCTTCATTTTTTTGGATCCCCAACTTCTGAGAATTTTGTCCAGATTTCCCTTTTTTTGAGGTTTTGCTTTTATATATAAAGTGCCTGGATTGAAGATCAACAGCTGTAGACATTACCTGAAGGCATTTTTAAAAACAAAATCTGATGACTGATTGTCAGTGCTTTGCTCCAGGCACGATCTCAATCAAGATTTGCGGTCCTATAATTCTATGAACCTTATAATTCTATGAATGTTTCCCATCTTCCAAGCAATATTCTGTTAAAAACAAACAAAAAACCAAAACAAACAAAAAACAAACAAAGCCAGGGCATATTTTTGGTAGTTCACTTTTCTAATGTTGGTGTTTAAATATCCCTTTTTCTTGTAGATATTTAGGCATGTGAGTAACTTTAAAACTCAATGGCCTAGATACTCATGTGTCGAAGTGTTTATTGTGCTGTTGCCCTAAAGTTGACATGGTCCACAAGCTTGCATCTTTGTTTAAGGTGTTCTTTTAAAAAAAAAATCTGGTGCATCTGAGCATGTGCAGTAATCAGCTGCTGACTTTATTTTTTTCCCCACACAATAAAACAAAAGTTCTCTTTATTGTACATATCGGCTGACATCAGCTAATTTGACACAGTGTCAAGCACAACTGTTTTTGCAAAGTGCTGAAGCAAGTTAATATAATGACAACCTGATCAGAGTACCACTGGACGTTTCCAATGAGAGCTGTGCAGCTGGAAAGGGTGGGGTAAAGCATGTCATCAGGGTTTGAGAGCCAAAGGGAGAAAGTCAGGCTGCATCTACCCGACAGACCTTACAGCAGCACAGCCGTGCCGCAGCGTAGCTTTCTCCTGTCGGCATAATTAAACCACCCCCCAATGAGTGGCGGGAGCTATGACGGGGGGAGAGCGTCTCCCACCAACACAGTGCTGTCCACACCAGTGCTTCCGTCAGTGAAACGTATGTCCGCCGGGATGGAGGATGGTATTTTTTTCACAGTCCTGACCAACAAAAGTTTTACTCACCAAAGTGCTAGTGTAGACATATCCTCATTGAAATGCAACCCAAACTCTTTTTCAACGCACAACAAAAAGACAGTCCGTGTTAGGGTGACCAGATGTCCTGATTTTCTAGGGATGGTCCTGATATTTGGGGCTTTGTCTTATATAGGTGCCTATTACCCCCCACCCCCGTCCTGATTTTTCACACTTGCTGTCTGGTCACCCTAGTCCCTGCACAGAGGGCTTACATACAAATCAGGTTTGACAACCCCTCAGTAATATCCTGCTAATTGTCTGCAGAATGAACATCATCCCTCAGATATGTGTAGAGTGAAGAAAAATATTGGTTCAGAGACTCCCTTCTTCCCTTGTGCCCCTTACACCAAAACACAAACATTTCTTTCACTTTCCTCTTGCTCTAACTTGTCTGTCTTCTGTGTTGGGCCTACAGACTTGTTTGGGTCAGGTGTACAGGCTCAGGCTCTTGAGTAGGGTAAATATCAGTGCTTAATTTGTGCCAGGGCTTGCCAGGGCTGAGCCCCAGGACCTCTAGACTTGGCAGTTCATAGTTCTGGCACTTCTGGGCTTGCTGCATCAGTTATGAATGTACAAAAAATTGCTTGAGCCCCGGCACCTCTTTCATTACAAATTAAGTACTGTTTAAGATCTTCCTTCCTTGATAAAGGGAAGACAATCATGTGTGCTGTAGGGGGAGCGAGCAGGGCAGCAAGTCTAAAGTTGCAGCGATAGGGTTAGCAACCCGATGTCGTCAGCACATTGCAGCGAAGGAGCTGGCTTCATGCAAATAGTAAGTATCTTTCAGGCAGAGAAATGAGCGACTGAGGCGACAGCTAACAAGCCTGAGGAATTTATTAGTTTTGAAGCTGAATTTTCAGGCAGGAGGCAGTTTTGTTCTGCATGGTAAAATGGAGCGATTAGGTGAAGGAAGTCTGATTAGATTAGAAGTTTGTCAAAGAATTGCTATGGCGTTAGTGGCGCTCGCTGGCATGTGTCACTGTCACAGAGAGAGCTGTAGGAATGGGAGGGCTGCAAAATATTTCACTGTAAAGTATCGCTTATGAGATGCCTAATGGTCTCGGACACTATTCAATGGTCTAGAGACATTTACACAGAGCACGTCACCGGCCACCGCCAATACCAAGTGTGAGCCAGCATGACTTTGTGAACACACGAGGGGGAGGAAACTTGTAGACCTCCCCTGCTGGACTTTATCCCCTGAACCCACCAAACCAAACTCCACCATGTGAGGGTCATCCTATCCCCATTACCCAGCCCGCTTATCTTTACCCATGACTGTCTGTAACCTGTATGTATGAGCGATGTACCCCCACTGCTTCCTGACTGTATCTTGATCTCACCCACCATACACTCTGCATTGGGAACATGGCAGACTGTATATGCTATGTGCTGTTCAATACCAAACTACTAGCATCCCCCTATACTCTGTATGCTACCCCCGATGATCAATAACTGACTTTTCACACTCTCTATATCATTTATTTTTAAACATTTTCTAATAAACTTTTAAATCTGTTCTTATCAGTTTAATGTCTGATATGTTCTCTATCTGAGAACTCTATATTAAATGGATTTTTGAAACAGGGAGATGGAATAGGAGCTTGCTCCATCCACTCTATGCATCAACCTGATATCGCAGTATCTCCAGGAATGGTGCACCTCCCCTTGGGGAGACTATTGTGGTTCAAAAATAGAATCAGTTGAACTCCTTTTCTTTTAAAGTGGTCTTTATAACACTTTTATTCTCAAGTATTCAGTATTTTGGTTTTATTTATTAAGAATTGTTGCTTTATCTGTTGTAATTTGGTGAGTCTATAGATGGGAGCTTTTTGTGTTATTAGAGAATTATTTAAAAAGCTGGGATTCTACTTTCTGCAGTGAGTATTTTTAACAGGAGGAGGTCTATCAGGGATGCTTATTTTATACTATTGACACTCCGTGTAAATAAATAACTGCATTAATTTTATAGACAGGTTGTATTCTTCTCCCCACCCAACAGATGGTCTATGTATTTTGGTTTGCAAGCTCATGCAAAGCCACTAAGTGTGGTATTGCACCCAGCACAGAGGGGCCCCCATCCTCTGTAATATAAATTCAAAACACTAATATTTAACCTCTGATACTTACAATGTGGCTTGGGATAGGAAGCTTCAGGTGGTTGCCCATTTCAAATTGCCCTGCAGAGTGAAGATTAAACTATTTAAGCTGGTAGTGTGGACCAGGGCTCAGTGAAAAGTAAGTCACAGCAGGTGCCCCACAGCCTTTAAATCTTGAGGCCACGCCTCTTCCTGTTGAGGCCACGCCCCCTCAGGACTTACTTTCACCTCTGCACCTTTTCAATACTTAAAATATCAAACTAGGGATTTAAAGGGCTGTGTCAAGTGGGATCCCTGCAGATTTAGGCGCTTGTCTACATGGGAATAGATCCTGCCATGGCTATAGTGGAATAGCTTTGGCAGCAGAGTAGTAATTTTGGGGAATAAAGTTGCTTTTATTTGGAACAGTGTCCATGTGGGTGTGGGGGTGCTTATACTGAAATAGCTAAGCGCAGTGGTTACCCTGCTTATAGGAGATCAGTCAATTCTCCCATGCAGACAAGCCCTTAGACTGCAGGTTTTGGGGGTCCCAGCACCCAGCTCTGAGCTGCTCAGTCTCTAGAGCTCACCTCATTTTGGCAGCTTCCTCTCTCTACCGTTGGAGCTGTGGAGCTCTGGCGCCACCTGCTGGTTGTGATTTCAAAGCTTTGTGGAAAAACAGATAACTGCAAGGGAGGGGGAAGCAACTCTCTCACTGAGCTCTGGTCCACGCTACCAGCTTATGCTGGTATAAAATGCGTTCCCTGAGCGATACATTATATCGACCTAGCCCCCCGGGTAGACTGTTTTCTCCTATGGACATACCTACTGCCTCTGGGGCAGCGCTGTAAGTCTGAGCACTTGCCTGGGAAAAATCAATGATTGTCTTCCCTTTATCAAGGAAGGAAGATCTTAAACAGTACTTAATTTGTAATGAAAGAGGTGCCGGGGCTCAAGCAATTTTTTTACATTCATAACTGATGCAGCAAGCCCAGAAGTGCCAGAACTATGAACTGCCAAGTCTAGAGGTCCTGGGGCTCAGCCCTGGCAAGCCCTAGCACACATTAAGCACTGATATTTACCCTACTCAAGAGCCTGAGCCTGTACACCTGACCCAAACAAGTCTGTAGGCCCAACACAGAAGACAGACAAGTTAGAGCAAGAGGAAAGTGAAAGAAATGTTTGTGTTTTGGTGTAAGGGGCACAAGGGAGGATGGGATGTCCTCTGAACCAATATTTTCTTCACTCTACACACATCTGAGTGCTTGCTCATATCGATTCCAATTAGGTGTGCACGCGCTGCATGCATGCTCGTCGGAAGATTTTTACCCTAGCAACACTCGGTGGATCGGCTGGGCGCCCCCTGGAGTGGCACCACTATGGCGCTGGATATATACCCCTGCCGACCCACAGCCCTTCAGTTCCTTCTTACCGTCCATGACGGTCATTGGAACTGTGGAGCGCGGCTTTGCTGATCTCCACATCCCTAGCTACTCGTAGTTCTTTACTGTTATTGTGTCTATAGTTCGAGTTCTTGTAGTTATAGTTAGTCCTTATCTTTTAGTTAGTGTATATAGTTCAGGGGGGGGATCAGGGATTAGCCCCTTTCCTCCACCCTGGTGCGGGCCCATGCCCAAGGCACTGGGATTCAAACAGTGCTCGGCGTGCCAAAAGCCGATGCCAGTAGGGGATCTCCACGACTCCTTCCTCAAGTGCCTAGGGGAATCCCACCTTCCTGATAAGTGCCGCATTTGCAAGTCCTTTAAATCAAGGACGAAGAAGGAGCGGGACTTTCAATTAGACTTTCATGGAGTCGGCACTTAGTCCTGCAGCGTCAGTGCAGAGCGCCCAACAGACTGCTTCGGTAAGGAGCGCCCCTCCAGCACCTGACCACTCTGGTACCAAGAAGGAGTCCCGGCACCGACCCTTATCGGCACCGACATCTGCTCAGCACCGCTCCCTGTCCCCGAGACCTGGGAAGCAACATAGTGCCTCAACTTTGGCTGCACGGAAGGAGTGCTCTTCCAAGATGGCTCATCTGGCACCATTATCTGCTGCGGCACCGTCGACTGCGACTCCACAGATTGCGGCTCTGCCAAGCTCAGCACCGTCGATTCCAGTCCCACAAAGGCCGTTGAGTCCGGTTCCTGACAGCTCCCTGACTCATGCTGTGATAGAGCTTGGCCTCTCTTCTACGCCGGAGACCTTCTCTACGGCAAGGGAGCTCATTGCAATGACGGAGTCAACATGGCTGCAACCCCGGCACCACCGGAGCAGGTCATACAATCCGTCGGCAAGCCGGCCATGGTAAGACCTCCTTCCATTGGCCCACCAGAGAGACGTTGTTCAAGATCACGGTCTTACAGATGCTCTCGATCGTGCCGTTCCAGCTCCCGGCACCTCTCTCCATCACGGCACTGGTCGCACTCACGGTACCATTCTACATCTCGTTCACCGAACAGATACTCCTGGTACCGATCCAGCTCACGGCACCGATCTCAGCACCGTGTATCCCGTAGTCGCTCCAGACGAAGGGACTTGAGATCTCGGTCGACCTCCCTGCACCGATACGGTAGAAGGTCCCAGCCTTGCTCGCGGTGCCATTATAGCTCCCGGTACTGCCCCAGTCCCGAACGTCGAGATCAGTGGTGCCCTCTCAGGGCCTATTGGCACCGCTGTGGTCTTCCAGACACACATCGGTGTCCTCGCAGGCTGGTAGTGCACCCGATCATCAGGAGTGTGACTCTGACGTCCCCAGCCATATATTCTCGGAGGGACAGAGCCACGAGCAAGGGCCTCATCACTGGTCCTTCTGGACACTGTGACCATACCACCAAAGCCAAGGTGCACCATCAGTGGCTCAACGGTCGGCCCCATCAGAACACCGGGCACCAGAGGTGACAGTAAGCTGCCCCCCACCCACAGGCATGGACGAGGCGCCAATACCATCTGCACTCGCCAAGGTTCCACTGGATGCAGATGATGCCCATCAAGGCCAGGAGCCACCACAGGACCCTTTGGTCCCGGGCCTCTCCTCCTCCTCGCCTGATGAGGCAGTGGTGGGGACATCCTCCTCAGGCCCTCCACCAATTGACCTCAGGGCCCATCAGGACCTTTTGTGCCGAGTGGCCCAGAATATGAACTTGCAGGTGGAGGAGGTCCCTGAAATAGAGGACCCGGTCGTGGACATCCTATCGGCTGACGCACCTACTAGAGTCGCTCTTCCGTTCATCCGCACTATACAGGCTAATGCGGATACCAGGCTAATGCAGACTAATGCAATCTCCAGCTTCAATTCCACCTACAGCAAGAGGAGTAGAGAGGAAATATATGGTCCCCTCAAAGGGGTACAAATATCTCTACACTCACCCATCTCCTTGCTCTCTAGTTGTCCAATCGCTGAACAAACGGGAGCGTCATGGCCAGCCAGCCCCGGCTCCTAAGTCAAAGGAGGCTAGGCGTATGGACCTACTAGGCCACAAAATATACTCGGCTGGGGGCCTCCAGCTTAGGGTGGCGAACCAACAAGCCCTCCTAAGTAGGTATAACTTTAACACTTGGGTGTCCCTGGGGAAGTTTACGGAGCTTCTTCCCCAGGAATCCCATCAAGAATTCATGGCCCTACTTGAGGAGGGTAAAAATGTAGCGAGAACCTCCCTCCAGGCCTCTCTGGATGCAGCAGACTCTGCAGCCAGAACTCTGGCGTCAGAAGTGACCATGAGGCATATCGCCTGGCTCCAGGTATCCGGCCTTCCCCCTGAATTGCAACAAACTATTCAGGATTTACCCTTCGAAGGCCAGGGCCTTTTCTCAGACAAGACTGACCCCAGGTTGCAAAGCCTGAAGGACAATCGCATTATAATGCGCTCACTGGGTATGCACACGCCAGTGACCCAACGCAGAACCTTCAGGCCCCAGCTACACCATCCTTATGCCCAGACTAGGCCGCGTCAGGATGTCACTAGAAGGCGTGGCAGGGGAAATCGTCGGAGACAGTCTGGCCCTCAAGGAGCTCAAAATCAGGCACCCCCTAAACCACCAGCGGGGCCTAAGCAGAACTTTTGATGGGACGCCCGAGGACGGCCCACGAGTTACCCCACCGGATCCTTTCCCTTTTTCAACTGCCTCTCCCGATTCTTCCCTGCCTGGTCCCAGCTAACTTCAGATCGCTGGGTCCTGCGCACGGTGGAAGAGGGATACCACCTCCAGTTTGCCTGAACCCCGCTTTCCCACCCTCCCTACCCATCCCTCTTCAGGGAGCCCTCTCATGAGCAATTCCTCCTACAAGAGGTCCAGTCGCTCCCAGCCATGAGAGCCATAGAGGAGGTGCCAAAGGACACAAGAGGCAAGGGGTTTTATTCCCACTACTTCTTAATCCCTAAGGCAAAGGGAGGTCTACAACTGATCCTAGACCTGCGAGAACTCAACAAATTCATGATAAAGCTGAAGTTCCGCATGGTATCCCTGGGGACCATTATCCCATCCCTGGATCCGGGAGACTGGTATGCCGCCCTCGATATGAAGGATGGGTATTTCCACATCGCAATTTACCCACCACACAGACAATGCCTCCGTTTTGTGGTCAACCACCAACACTTCTAGTTTATTGTACTTCCGTTTGGCCTTTCTATAGCTCTGTGTGTCTTCACAAAGTGCATGGCTGTAGTTGCTGCCTCCCTCTGCCGTCGAGTACACATCTACCCGTATCTCGACAATTGTCTCATTCGAGGGACTTCCCAATAGCAAGTATTACAGCACCTGTACATTGTCAGAGACCTCTTCAGGAGCCTAGATCTCATGATCAACACGGAAAAGTCTACCCTCATGCCTTCGCAGAGAATAGACTTCATTGGAGCGGTTCTGGACTCCAATCTGGCCAGAGCCTGCCTCTCGCAGTCGCATTTTCAGACAATGGCTTCATTAATCCGAAGTCTTCAAACCTTCCCAACAATGTCGGTGCACACCTGCCTCAGCCTAGTAGGTCACATGGCCTCCTGCACTTTCGTGACCAAGCACACCAGGCTACGCCTCCGTCCCTTCCAACCTTGGCTTGCTTTAATGTACCAACCATGCAGAGACAGCCTGGACTCGGTGCTCACTATCTCCAGGAAGGTTCTGGGCTCCCTAACCTTGTGGCTAGACCCCACTCGAGTCTGTGCAGGGATGCCATTCCACCCACCACAACCCTCGATGGCCCTAATCAGGGACGCGTCATCTCTGGGTTGGGGTGCCCATCTCGGGGGACTCCGCACTCAAGGCCTCTGGTCACCTCAAGAACTGGCTTTACACATCAATGTGCGGGAGCTGAGAGCAGTTCGCCTAGCATGCCAGGTGTTTCGAGACCATCTCCAAGGCCGTTGTGTATCAGTGTTCACGGACAACACAACGGCCATGTTTTACATAAACAAGCAGGGCAGAGCATGCTCCTCCCTCCTTTGCAAAGAAGCTGTCCACCTTTGGAACTTTTGCGTAGCCCACTCGATCGAATTGATAGCGTCTTTTCTCCCAGGAGTCCAGAACACCCTGGCAGATCACCTCAACAGATCCTTCCTGTCTCACGAGTGGTCAATTCGCCCAGACGTCATCCATTCTGTTTTCCGGAAGTGGGGGTTTACCCACATAGACCTATTGGCCTCCCGAGAGAACAGGAAATGCCAGGTGTTCTGCTCCTTCCAGGGACGCTCCCCGGGCTCCCTCTCAGATGCATTCCTGATCCCGTGGAAGAGGCATCTACTTTATGCCTTCCCACTGTTTCTACTCATCCACAGAGTCCTACTCAAACTCCCCCTGATCCTTATTGCTCCAGCGTGGCCGAGGCAACACTGGTACACCACGTTGTTCGACCTCTCAGTGGCAGACCCGATTTCCCTGCCACTCTGGCCAGACCTCATAACACAGAACTTCGGCAGGCTTCACCATCCGGACCTGCAGTCCCTTCATCTCACAGCTTGGTTGCTGTGTGGTTGAGCCAGTCTGAATTGCGTTGCTCTGCCTCGGTCCAACAGGTGCTCTCGGGCAGTAGGAAGCCTTCCACTAGGATGACATATCTCGCCAAGTGGAAGCGTTTCTCCTATTGGTGCGCTCAGCATAACTTAGTCCCCAGGCAGGTATCCGTTTCCACTCTTCTGGACTACCTCTGGTCCCTAAAAGAGCAGGGCCTAGTGGTCTGTTCCATAAAGGTGCATCTGGCAGCCATTTATGCCTTCCATCCGGGGGAAAATGACCGATCAATCTTCTCTCACCCTATAGTCTCAAGGTTCCTCAAAGGACTGGAACGTTTGTATCCTCAAGTTAGACGCCCGATCCCCTACCTGGGATCTAAACCTGGTGCTAGCCAAGCTTATGGGTGCTCCTGTCGAACCACTGGCTACCTGCTTGCTGCTGTACTTTTCCTGGAAGACAGCCTTCCTCATCACTATTACTTCGGCGAGATGAGAATCTGAGCTTTGGGCTTTGACAGCGGACCCCCCCGTGCACTGTATTCCAAAACGACAAGGTACAGCTGCGACTGCAGCCCTCTTTCCTCCCTAAGGTGGTGTCTGCCTGTCATGTCAATCAAGACATCTTCCTCCCAGTCTTCTTCCCAAAGCAGCACACATCGCGTCGGGAACAACAGCTACACACCCTGGACGTCCGCAGAGCGCTAGCCTTTTATATCGAGAGAAGCAAACCCTTTCAAAGGTCACCTCAGCTCTTTGTAGCTGCCGCGGACCGGATGAAAGGCTTACCAGTCTCTTCCCAAATGGATTTCATCTTGGGTAACATCTTGCATTTTCACACGCTATGAATTGGCTCATGTTCCAACTAGCCACCTCACCGCCCACTCTACTTGGGCGCAAGCTTCATCTGCTGCCTTCCTGGCCCACGTCCCCATCCAGGAAATATGTCAGGCAGCTACCTGGTCATCGATTCACACCTTTGCTGCACATTACGCATTGGTTCAACAGTCCAGAGATGATGCAGCATTTGGCTCAGCAGTTTTGCACTCTGCAACATCTTGCTCCGACTCCACTGCCTAGGTAAGGCTTGAGAATCACCTAATTGGAATCGATATGAGCAAGCACTTGAAGAAGAAAAGACGGTTAATCACCTTTGTAACTGTTGTTCTTCGAGATGTGTTGCTCATATCCATTCCAAACCCAACCTCCTTCCCCTCTGTCAGAGTAGCCAGCAAGAAGGGACTGAAGGGCCATTGAGTTGGCAGGGGTATATATCCAGCATCATAGTGGCGCCACTCCAGGGGGTGCCCAGCCAACCCACCGAGTGTTGCTAGGGTAAAAATCTTCCGATGAGCATGCACGAGGCACGCGCGCACACCTAAATGGAATGGATATGAGCAACACATCTCGAAGAACAACAGTTACAAAGGTGAGTAACCATCTTTTTTATTGTGTGGGGAAAAAAATAAAGTCAGCAGCTGATTACTGCACATGCTCAGATGCACCAGATTTTTTTTTTTTAAAAGAATACCTTAAACAAAGACGCAAGTTGTGGGCCATGTCAACTTTAGGGTGACGTCACAATAAACACTTCGACACATGAGTATCTAGGCCATTGAGTTTTAAAGTTACTCACATGCCTAAATATCTACAAGAAAAAGGGATATTTAAACACCAACATTAGAAAAGTGAACTACCAAAAATATGCCCTGGCTTTGTTTGTTTTTTGTTTGTTTTGGTTTTTTGTTTGTTTTTAACAGAATATTGCTTGGAAGATGGGAAACATTCATAGAATTATAAGGTTCATAGAATTATAGGACCGCAAATCTTGATTGAGATCGTGCCTGGAGCAAAGCACTGACAATCAGTCATCAGATTTTGTTTTTAAAAATGCCTTCAGGTAATGTCTACAGCTGTTGATCTTCAATCCAGGCACTTTATATATAAAAGCAAAACCTCAAAAAAAGGGAAATCTGGACAAAATTCTCAGAAGTTGGGGATCCAAAAAAATGAAGGCACCCAAAAATAAGTGGACTCTTGGCAGAATTGCCAACCGTTGAATTCAAAGAATGAGGAGTTAAATTCTAATTGACCTTCACCCTGCAATTTGAGTTCAACTGTTGGTCAATAATATTTCAGGGCAGCTGGGCCCTTCTGCCAAGTGTCCACTTATTTTTGGGTACCTTCATTTTTGGATGACCCACAAAGCTTGAACACATCCTCAGTGTCCTTCCCAGACTGATTTTGGTTTGTTAACTTTTACTCCTAGGGGAATTCTGCACCACGGTGCGATGCAGAATTTGCTTAGAAATTAATATTATGTGCAGAATTTCCTTCCCTTTCCTCCCCCCAGAAATGGTGCAGAGCCCAACTTGGAAAAAGAAGTCAGTGCCGGGAAGGGGGAGGGAACTGCCCTGAAAGAAGGAGGTGGTGTGCAAGAAACACCTTACAAGCCTGAGATCCAGCATCAGGCTGTTTCTCCCTCTGGATCCCTGGGCTCTGGAGGTAAGGGTGTGACAAAGTGGGAATGTTCTTAATGTATTCTTTGAATACTGAGTGGGGAGTATTGACCTGGGAAAGTTGCAGGGGAGTTTTGCTGGGACTGTCTGCATGGGGGATGGGAGACTTTCCTTGAGTGAGAATACCTGAGCACGTAACATAAGAAACCAGGAAGGGGGTTATTGGCCCGGTGACACCTGTGCCTGGGAAACTGGACAAAGGCTGGGGGAGGCTGAGTGAGACGGCTGGAGGGAGTTTCAGTTTGGAGCTGGTTGGGAAAATGGAGGGGAGCCCAGACGGGGCTCTGGCCTCCTTGCCACCCCTCCCCCCCGATGGGCCTAACTGAGGAGGTCTTGACTCCGTGATAAGGGGGTGCGAGTGTCTGGGCTGGGGGCATGGCTGGGCTTTGGTGGGGAGGGCAGTGCGGGTGTCTTGGCTGGGGCAGGCCTGTGGCTGGGCTCTGCTGGGGAGGGTGTTTGGGCTGGGGGACGGGACCCTGCAACCAGGCTCTGCTAGGGAGAGGGAGTGTGTGTTTGGGCTCTGGGGGTGGGGGGGCCATGTATGCACGCTCAAAAGCTTGTCTCTCTCACCAACCGAGGTTGGTCCAATAAAAGATATTACCTCCCACACCTTGTCTCACTAATGGTTGACGAGGCAGTTGGAAAGAAAGCTCAGAAATGGAACATCCCTCCATGCAGTCAGTTCCTCTTCCTGGGAACACTCTCTTCCTCCCCAGCTCTGCTAGCATCCTAATCTGAGGGCTTTCCCACCCTGAACCATGAGCTGGAGCCTTCTTTCCAAGACCTAGCTTCTTCCACATAAAACAGAAGCGTCTCTCTGCAAAAGGTAAGGTCAAGAGCATTAAGATCATCACTAGACACTCAGCCATGCTGCACCAAGAGCTGCTCCATCTCTACCAGGTTCCTCTTCTTCTGCTGGGCACAACTGTGCACCCGCAGTCCAGCACCTGCAGTTCTGCTGTCTCCCAGGGGCTATGACAGGGTTTACCCAAGATCAGCCTGTGACGTTGCACTCCATATGCTTTATGGAAGCATGCCTATGAATATGACACAACTGGAATATGCTTATGCTAAATACCCCTTGTATGGTGTCATTAGTAAGCTTGTAATCTACTAAGTGTGTTCATCCTATTTGTTTGCATGTATTATTTCTATACCTGGAGTTAGGAGAATAAGATATAAACTTGTATCACTGATGTAAACATATTAAGTGGAGGCCATTAAGGGTGCTCCAGAAACAATTAGTTCTAAATGGCCTTAGTTACTTGAAAACCTTCCTGTGTAGGTGTGGGCCAGCCCATGGGGAATGGAGACTGGGGGTGGGAGCAGTGTCTTACAGTGACATGTGACCATGTCACCTGATAATAGAATCCATCTTAAATCTGGTACTTTTCCATTTAGAAAGAAGGGTGGGAACCCAGAGAGACAAAAGATTCCCGCCATGTGCCAAAGCTACAGAAAGGGGTGGAGCAGAACAAAGGGGGCTACCACTCATGAGAAAACCCCTGCTTACCACTTGAGATGTCTGCTGGAACTAACAAGGACTGTACCAGGGGAAAGGATTGGGCCCAGACTAGGAAGGCGTCTAGTCTGTGAAAGAAGTTTATCGGAACATCTCTGAGGGTGAGCTATTACCTGTAATCAGTTTCTTAATGTATTAGGCTTAGACATGCGTGTTTTATTTTGCTTTGTGACTTACTTTGTTCTGGCTGTTATTACTTGAAATCACTTAAATCCTACTTTTTGTACTTAATAAAATGACTTTTGTTTATTAATAAACTCAGAGTAAGTGATTAATACCTGGGAGAGCAAACAGCTGTGCATATCTCTCTATCAGTGTTATAGAGGGCGGACATTTTATGGATTTACCCTGTATAAGCTTTATACGGAGTAAAACGGATTTATTTGACGTTTGGATCCCTTTGGGAACTGATTGGATCCCATTGGGCGCTGGAGCCAGGTAACCTGCTGAGCTGTTTTCAGTTAAGTCTGCAGCTTTGGGATGTGGACCAGACCCTATGTCTGTGTTGCAGAAGGCTAGTATGTCTGGCTCCACAAGGCAGGGTTCTGGAGTCCCAAGCTGGCAGGGAAAATGGGCTCAGAGGTAATTTCAGCACACCAGGTGACAGTCCCAAGGGAATCTCTGTGACCGAATCCATCACATAGCCATCTTTCAGAAAACACAGAGCATTTAGGACAAAAACATTACGGACAAAACATTCCATAAAACAATAAACAGTGCACACGTGCTAGCGTTACCAGGTATTACTCATCAGCCTCATGGAATCCTGGTAAGTCCATACATAAATTGCCAGTCCATTATGCCAGAATGCCTCACCTCTAAGTCAATTGAGGCTGACGCTTAAATTTGATGCTATATAGGTGAAAACTACCCCCTCATTAATCACACAGGGAGAGGATGATAACAAGCCTGATTGACTGAGGCAGATCAAAGATGATCAAGGATGATCCAGGAAACAAAGGCTCAAACCGTCCCCAAACACACAAATCGAACTGACCCTGTGTCAAGGTTCCCTCCCTACTCTAAACTCTGGGGTACAGATGTGGGGCCCACATGAAAGACCCCCTAAGCTTATATTCTACTACCAGCTTAGGTTAAAACTTCCCCTAGGCAAAAATTCCTTTCCTTGTCTTTGGACAGTATTGCTACCACCACCAAGTGATTTACACAAAAATTCAGGGAAAGGTCACTCGGAATCCCTGCCCCCGCCCCAAATATCCCCCCAAGCCTGTTCACCCCCTTTCCTGGGAAAGCTTGAGAATAATATACCCAATTGGTTAGCAATGTGAGCACAGACCAGACCCTTTCTCTCAGGACACTGAAAATCAATCAGGTTCTTAAAAGAAGAACTTTATTATAAAGAAAAAAAATAAAGAATCACAGCTGCAAAATCAGGATGGAAGGTAACTTTACAGGGTAATAAAAAGATTTGAAACACAGAGGATTCCACCCCTGGACTCAGCTTCACAGTTACAAAAACAGGAATAAAACTACCTTGGTAGCATAGGAAAATTCACAAGCCAAACCCAAAGATAACCTAATGCATTTCTTTGCCTTAATAGTATTAAACACAATAGCATTCATCACCATGCAATTTTGACAGATTTCCAAGCCCCTTTTAGGGCTTAGGTCTCACCTTCCCTCCTCCCATTTCCGTAGGCACAAAAGTGTGGCGCTGTCGGCCATTTTGAAAAAATGTTTGTGTGTATGTGTTTCACTAGGGGAAGTGTTGTGTATGTTGGTGGTTGGTGACATGAAGAGAAAAAGGTTGAAAGAAGAGTATGAGAGAGTGTAAAGAGGAAAAAAGAGTTTTAGTAAGGTTTAGAGGAAAAAATGGAAATTTGTAAGCAGAGAGGTACGTTATTGAAGAATAGAAAGATTTTTGTTTTGAAAGGGTTAGTTAGTTTGAAAGAAGAGAGATTTTTAGTGAGTTTGAGTAAGGAGAGATGATGGTAAAGGCTTAGTTTGGCAGGCAAGTAAAGAATAGAAAATTTTGAGATACTGTGAAAGTTGTATTAAATATCAGGATGGGTTAAGAAAAAAGTTAAATAATATTGAAAACTAGGTTTATAAAGGGAATTTACTAAGGCAAAACCTGTTTGGGAAGCACAGGATAAAAAAGCATTGAAACTATTCAATACCAATGTAGGTTAAGAAAAAAGCATTTAAAAACATTAAAAACTAGGTTTAAAAAGGGAATTTACTATGGCAGAGCCTGTTTGGTAAGCACAGGGTAAAAAAAGTGAATAAAAACATATTGAAACTATTCAATACCAGTGTAGGTTAAAAAAAAAAGAGAGAGCCCCCTTTGCAAAGGGCAAAGATAGACAGCACATGGTGGATCAAAAAGAGAGAGAGAGAGAGAGAGAGAGAGAAAAAATGACATTGGCGCCAAAGTGTTGCGCCAACGGCCATTTTGAAAAAATGTGTGTGTGTGTGTGTGTGTGTGTATGTATTTGACTAGGGGATGCGTTGTGTGTGTTTGTGCTTGGTTACATGAAGAGAAAAAGGTTGAAAGAAGAGAGTGAGAGAGTGTAAAGATGAAAAAAGAAAGTTTTAGTAAAGTTTAGAGAAAAAAGGAAAGAAAGGTTATTGGATGTGATTGAGTAAGAAGAGAGGCTGGTAAAGGCAGGTTATTCAAGCACAGAAAGATAGAACTTAAAGAAAAAAGGAAATATTTGTTTTTAAAGGGTTAGTTTAAGAAAAGAGTTAAATAATATTGAAAGCTAGGTTTAAAAGGAGAAAGGCAAAACCTGATTGCTAAGCACATAGATAAAAAGTGAATAAAAATGCATTTAAACTATTGAACACCAGCGCAAGGTAAGAGAAAAAGCTTTTAATATTATTTAATAATATTAAAAACAATAAAAATAGATTTAAAAGGGGAAATTTACTAAAGCAAAACCTGTTTAGTAAGCACATGGCCAAAAAATATAAAGGGATACTAAGAAAAAAGCATTTAAAATGATTAAAAACTAGGTTTTAAAAGAGAATTTACAAAGGCAGAGCCTTGTTTGGTAAGCACAGGGTAAAAAAGTGTATACAAAAAGCATTGAATCTATTCAATACCAGTGTAGGTTAAGAAAAAAAAAGAGCGGTTAAAAGAAAGAACAGGACAAGAAAAAAGAGCAAAGAGCAAAGATAGAGAGCACATGGTGGAATCAGAATGAGAGAGAGAGAGAAGCAGGCAGAGTCTGTTTGGTAAGCACAGGGCAAAAAAGTGAATAAAAGAGCATTCAGAATTAGGGTAGGTTAAAAGAAAGAACAAGACAAGAAAAGGGAAAAGAGAGCCCCTTTGCAAAGGGCAAAGATAGACAGCACATGGTTGAGTCAGAGAGAGAGAATGAGAGAGAGAGAAAGAATTCTCACCTTTTACAGTCTTTCTGCAGAATGAGGCAACTTTTCTGGTTCAGATCCTCTCAGACTTGTTATCACCGCCTGTGGATCGGCCCAATCAGAGGTGGTTTTACAGCAGCGTCATAGAATTCATTTTCCTGAACCAATCCTAGAGTCCCAAGATTTTAAATAAGAGCCAAGTCCCTCCTTTCCCCCTTCCCCTCCCTTTTAACTGTTTTATTCTTATTTAAAGAAACAGACCTCCCAGCATTTTCCCGCCATGTAGACCTTTCACAGAGGGGTTTTTATAAAAGTTAAATCCATAAGGTTTTAGTAACAAACAATTTTAAAAAGTTTTCCCCCTAGGTTTTAAACTAACAGAGGTTATTTTTTTAGTAAAAACAATGTGAAACTGCAGCAAAGCACCTGTTAGCAAAGCAGCCTCTGTGAGTCAGTGGATCACAGAGAAGGAGTTTGCTTCTTTACCTGCTTTTTAACAAACACAGGCTAAAGTTACATTAAGTTTTGTGAAGGGATAATGACTTGAAAAGACAAACCTAAGACACAACCCTTTTGTATGTGTTGTAATAAAAAAAGAGCAGGCAGAAGCACCTTAGGTTTAAACCCCCAGGTTTTTAGTAACAGACAGTTTATAGTCCCCTTATTTTGTAAACCAGTGGATCAGAGAGAAGAAGTTTGTTTCTTTCCCTGCTTTTTGACAAATAGAGGTGAAAAGCTTGTATAGGAATAAAACACTTGAAAAGACAAGCCTACCTGAAGACCCATATCTTCATTTAGTCCCTTAGGCATAGGTGTTTCAATAACACGTAAGTCTGCAGAAACAACCCAGGCTTAAAAACACAGGAAGCTTGTTTATGAAAGTTTTCCCCTAGGTTTCAGGCTAGCACTGGTCATTTTTTTTAGTAAGGACAGCAGGCTTTTGCAGCAAAGCAGCTGTCAGCAAAAACAGTGCCTGTGAGTCAGTGGATCACAGAGAAGGATTTTGCTTCTTTACCTGCTTTTTAACAAACACATGTTAAAGTTACATTAAGTTTTGCAAAGGGATAATGACTAGTAGGTCTCTCGTCTACTGTTTCATATTATTTAATGCTGTACATCACCTAGGGTTACAGTTTACATAAAAGTGTTTTATAAAAGCAAAACAAAACAAAATATATTCTCTAGGGCCTTAGACAAGGTAATAATCAACAATATTGTAACTATTGCTTTGCAGTCCTTGCTACAATGTATCTTTTAGCTTGTTTTTGTTAATATTTGTGACAGGCCGTAAGATGGGGGGAGATAATACCTCATAAAGTGGAAAAGTGCTTTCAAACAATAAATGCTTGCCCATGCTAAAGCATAACAACTTACACAGACAGGCTGCCTACAAAACTGTTTCACTAAAAGAGTTATCAACATACCCCTTAAAATTCAGGACAGCTTTCTTACCCCCATGGCCTGATCTCTGTGGCTCTGGCTTTTTTTAAAAAAAATGTTGTCCTTGGTTTAGATTTTAAACAACAGTTGAAAAAAAGGGGAAGGGGAGGGGAGGAGAAAAGAGTGTGTGTGTGTGTGTGTGTGTAGAGCAGGGGCGAGGAAGGCTCCATATCTCTGGTAAAAAACAGCTAGCTTTTTTACATAAGCTATTTTTTCTTGTGTTTTTTTGTATAAATCCAAACTTTAAAAAGCAATCTTGAGTTGTTGTTTTTTTTAATTAAAACACATATGTAAACTCCCCTTAGTTGCTAGTTTTCATATTCTTACCCAGTTATTGTTTTGGTACTTTATAAACACTATTTTAAAAAGAACAGGCTAGTATCTTAAGCCTTTTTAGTTCACTAAACTTCTACAAAATATCCCTAAGAGGGGCCTTGTTTTGTTACAGCTCAGGCAATACTGCTTTTTCATAATAAACTTTACAAAAACATAATGCTTCAAATATATGGGGAGGAGAATAAACTTCTCTCTAATCCACTGGATTACAAAATAAGGGGGTATCATAACCTTAGTCCCAGATTTGGACCTTAGCGTCCAAAATATGGGGGTTAGCATGAAAACCTCCAAGCTTAGTCACCAGCTTGGACCTGGTACTTGCTGCCACCACCCAAAAAATTAGAGTGTTTTGGGGCACTATGGTCCCCCCGAAAAACCTTCCCTGGGGACCCCAAGACCCAAATCCCTTGAGTCTCACAACAAAGGGAAATAATCCTTTTTCCCTCCCCGCCCCAGGTGCTCCTGGAGAGATACACAGACACAAGCTCTGTGAATCCAAACAGAGTGACTCCCCCTCTCCATTCCCGGTCCTGGAACAAAAAGGACTTTCCTATTCCCCCAGAGGGAATGCAAAATCAGGCTAGCCAATTCAACACACACCGATCTCCCCTGATTTCTTCCTCCCACCAATTCCCTGGTGAGTACAGACTCAATTTCCCTGAAGTAAAGAGAAACTCCAACAGGTCTTAAAAGAAAGCTTTATATAAAAAAGAAAGAAAAAATACAAATGGTCTCTCTGTATTAAGATGATACAATACAGGGTCAATTGCTTAAAAGAAATATGAATAAACAGCCTTATTCAAAAAGAATACAAATCAAAGCACTCCAGCACTTATATTCATGCAAATACCAAAAAAAAAAGAAACCATATAACTTACTATCTGATTTCTTGGTCCTTACACTTAGAAACAGAAGATTAGAAAACAGAACTACTTCTCCAAAGCTCAGAGAAAGCAGGCAGCCAGAAAACAAAGACCCCCGACACACAATTCCCTCCACCCAAAGTTGAAAAAATCCGGTTTCCTGATTGGTCCTCTGGTCAGGTGCTCCAGGTGAAAGAGACATTAACCCTTAGCTATCTGTTTATGACAGGGGGATATAAACTAGCTGTTACTAAGGTTCTGTGGTTTTCACTCTGGCGTGTTTTCTGCATGCCCTCTTTTTTTAATTAAAACACGCATGTAAAAATGTTAAATAAAGGGCTCTGTCTTTATATAGGCTTGTCTTTTAAAGTGTTTATTCCTCTACAAAACTTAATATAACTTTCACTTGTATGTGTTAAGAAACAGGCAAAGAAGCAGCCTTCTTATCTCTGATCTACTGGTTTACAGAGGCTGTTTTTGCTGACAGCTGCTTTGCTGCAAAAGCCTATTGTCCTTACTAAAAAAAATGACCAGTGCTAGTCTAAACCCAGGGAAAAACTTTCATAAACAGGCTTTTTGTGTTTTTAAGCCTGGGTTGTTTCTGCAGACTTGCATGTTATTGAAACACCCATGCCTAAGGGGCTAAATGAAGGTTATGGGTCTTCAGGTAGGCTTGTCTTTTCAACTGTTTATTCCTTTCCAAGCCTTTCACCTCTCTTTGTTAAAAAGCAGGTAGAGAAGCAATCTTCTTCTCTCTAATCCAATCATTAACAAAATAAGGGGTATATAAACCGTCTGTTGCTAAAAATCTGGGGTTTTAAATCTGGGGTGCTTCTGCCTGCTCTTTTATATTTTAATGAGACACTTATGCCGGGGGAACTAAATAAAAAATATGTGTCTTCAAGTAGCCTCTTTTTCAAAGGGGTCTTCTTTTCTAATCCACGACCTTCAAAAGGCTGTTTCAAGTGGTTCACACTAAAAACCTTGGGGGGAAACTTTTTCTTAGTAAGGGTTTTGTGGGTTTAGATCTGGGGTGCTTCTGCATGCTCTTTTTTTTTTATTGAAACATCCCTACAAATAAAGGAATGTGTCTTCAGGTAGGTTTGTTATTTCATGTATTTATTTAATACGTTAAAAAAAGGGGGTTTTAGACGTTACTTCAAAAAACATGTTTTAAAATGTTTTATAGTATGTGTTGTTCAGCTCTTGTTACAGGGTCCTGGTTGTTTAGATAAGAGCAGAGCATTGCTTTGCTGCAGCTTCACAGTTTTTACTAAAAAATAAGCAGTGCTAGTCTAAAACCTACGGGGGGGGGGGACTTTTTTTGTCACTATACATTACTTTTATAACCCTAGACTGTTTGTGCATGCTCTTTTTTTATTAAAAACACCTATACCAAAGGACTATGTCTTCATTTTGGCATGTCTTTTACCTCTCTTAGTTAAAAAGTGGGGGAAGAAGCAATCTTCTCTCCAATCCACTGGTTTACAAAATAAGGGGAATATAAATTGTTTGTTACTAAAAACCTGGGGTTTAAGCCTAGGATACTTCTTCCTGCTCTTTTTTTATTACAACATATACAAAAGGGATGTGTTTTAGGTTTGTCTTTTCAAGTCATTATCCCTTTGCAAAACTTAATGTAACTTTAACATGTGTTTGTTAAAAAGCAGGTAAAGAAGCAAACTCCTCTGTGATCCACTGATTCACAGACACTGTTTTTGCTGACAGCTGCTTTGCTGCAAAAGCCTGCTGTCCTTACTAAAAAAAAATGACCGGTGCTAGCCTAAAACCTAGGGGAAAACTTTCATAAACAGGCTTTCTGTGTTTTTAAGCCTGGGTTGTTTCTGCAGACTTACATGTTATTGAAACACCTATGCCTAAGGGACTAAATGAAGTATGGGTCTTCAGGTAGGCTTGTCTTTTCAAGTGTTTTATTCCCATACAAGGGTATTTGTATATTTTAAGTGATGATTGACTGCCCAGAAGGGGTAGATCTCTGTTTTTTGTCTTTCAGATAATCAGAGAAAACTGATGCCAGCTGAACAGCATTCAACGTATCATGCATTTACTGGCACAATAGGAATTATGTTTTGTGTTCTATGTCCTGTCTTGTGGTGTTTGTCTCATGGCCAAAATTGTTGTGTTTAATATTTTCATAGGATACTCTAGTTAAAATCAAATAGAAGGGTTACATGCAGATACCTGTTTTATTCAACTTTGGAATACAAAGTGTTTGGATAAATCAGGACAATGTGATATACTAAAGTATAACACATTTGCTTAAGTAAGAAAAAGAAACTTCATTGGCCAGATTGTTAATTAAAAAAATTTTTTGTTAAAGTTTGCCTACAAACAGTCTTTGGAAGCAAGGATATGAAAAGTTAACCCACTCCCCATATTGTACATGGAATTCTTCTGGCTACCTGAGATTTCTAGCCAGAGGGCTGGGGATGGTGGGAAGCTATTGGACACCAGAGGTTGTACTGAGTGAACTCCTCGAAGTGGGTGTGCTTGTCCTGGCTTGTTGCTCCAAAGCTCTGTAAAAAGTTATTTTTTATGAAAGGGTATATGTGGCATACATTGAATAATAACACTAATGTACTGTATACTGGCAATGTTTATGTGTTTGTGGTTGGGAAAAAGGTGTATGAGTGAAGAGTGGAAGCTTCCTTTGTAGGTTAAAAGAAGGGAAGAAGGAAAAAGAACAGAATTAATTAACTGAAAAAAATAGCTAGCATGTTCAGTCTAAAGATAAGATACTGGCCCCATTCAAGGACACTGCTCACAGCAAAGACTTGGCTGACAGCCAAGAAAGGGGGGGCCTTGAATGTGCCCAAGCAGCTATGAGATCTGCAAAACACTGCCAGGCACTAATGAAATGCGTTAGGTTTCTTTTCTTACAGGTAAAGAAGCACTACCCAAAGATCCTAGCAGCCCTGCCACTCGTTGGAACCAGGAGACTGGATCCATGTAAAGGTCCACCAACGAAAGACTGCTTTGGCTCTATGCTGGAAAAGCCCTTATTAAGTCCTACTGACTACCAACACCGCTGTGAAGTGCCAAAGACTGACTGCCTGGACTCATGATTCTCACTGCAAAAAGACCCCTCCACCTCGGGAGAATTCTCCTACTGATGATTAGCCTATTTCTCCTTCTGTGCCTTCTGGACAGCAGGGAAAAAGGACAAGGTGAAGTGCTAGTAACCTCTCCCTTGTCCACTGACAGACCTACTGTGCCTTTGGATTTTTCTAGAAGAATCAAAACCATTACAGGGTGATGTGCTGGTAACCTCTCCCCTGTAGGATGCTGAACCACGACTGTTTCGGGAAAGAAGAAGGAACACTCATTCCACTGAAATGGCCAAAGTCCAGGAATTCCTGACTAGAAAGGACATTAAGAACTGATTCTGGTGAAGAAACAAAGAATTATACACTGGCAGGAAGAAATTTGTGTGACCCTGCTTGGGAATGTGGTATTGATTGGATTTTGGGGTTTATTCTACAGGCTGTGCCCTGTGTTTTGGATAAATACTTCAGCATGTATTGCTCTCCCTAATTGGATTTAAAATGACAGGTACCACAGGCACCTTGCCCCTGCCATCTCCCCTGTTACCCTGTAATACACCCCCTCCTAGGCTATTAATGTTAATGCCTTTTGAAAATATCGAGAATAAATAAATAACAGATGTAATATAGTACTACACCAAGGAAAGATGGTATTGAATATCACTGAGGCTGGGAAGGCATTGCAGTGGGATCTAGTATGTTTAGAAATTCAGAATTTCCTGAATGACCAGCTGATGGCCATTCAGAGTGATCTTGAGCACCAGACTTGGCCCACTGCCCTTACAGACACATCAGGAGTACCATCTGATCTGTGGTCATGGAGACATACTGGAGACTTTCTGGGTGGAAGTGTGGACATTCACAGTGCTCCTTCCAAGCATATGGAACGGTTAAGGGGGGTGTGCGCTCCCACATACCGAATTCTGATGGGTCCATGGGGAGGATGCATGTGGGACTGGATTATTCACCGAGACATCTGGGAAATACCACCTGGTATACCTAACTGATTTATAGTCAGTGCCCCTAGAATAACACCTGACATTTTGGATAGGAATAGGGAGTCAATGGACATTTGGCTGTTTGAACCCCTGCAGCTTCAGTGTATCCATAAACTGAAGCCAGGGGAAGTTGTCACTGTTCATGATAACATTTGCTGGGAGGGTAGAGGACAAGGAATTATCCTGACAGGACACTTACTTTTCAAGCTAACGATAGCTGTATGTATGTTAAAACCACCACATTGCAAGATATACATTTTAATCTCATTACCACTGCAGGCAATCATATTGTTTATTGGCCTGCAGACAGAATTTTGCAAGTAGCCCTTAGTTTCCAGATACCCTTTAATTGGACCAGCTTAGTACCTGATCGATTTCAAAATTTGCTTTCATTGTTACCAGAGGTTCAAAGAATCTCTGAATTGCAAGGGCAAATTCACATGCTTCAGAATATATATCAAGCTGAAAAGAATGCCTTTCATACAGCTTATAGAGTGTCTACTTTGTGTACTAAGTACGATATATTATGCTTTGTAACCAAAACTGTACAACAATCTCATCATATAATTGCTATGGGGATATTATTGCTTGCATTGTTGTTAGTTAGTTTAGGATTATGTTATTGTTGTTGTAAAAGACATAATAATAGTAATACCTTTCATGTCCATGCTAATCATGTATTGTCATTACATCCAGTGAAAATCCCTAAGGTTGAAACATCTGATGTAGAATCAGAAATCCATGGCTTAATGCAAATAGAGATTTGAGAATATCTGTTGTACTAGAAGTACAAAAGGGGGGAGTGTGGAAGTAGGGAAAGAATTGACAAGGATTTGTAGGGGATCTTAATGCATGTCAGTCTGTTAGCAAGAGGTAGGCCAGCTGTAACCCTAATGACGTGAGATTTGTAGAAGCAAGGATAGTGTGAGGCGAGTAGGAAAGAACTGTGCGAGAAGTTATCATGACCTTGCACTGATTAAATACGTAGACTGGCTCCCAGAAGTGAGGAAAATAAGATAGCAGGATAGCCCATGTATAAACAAAATGCAGCTGTTGCTCATTATTGTCTGTATTATTGCTTGTTATTGTCTGTAACAAAGGTATAAATGCTTGCTGTAATTGTTTACCTGTTGAGAGACCTGTCCGGGACTGGGGTGACCCAGTGTCCTAAGGCACTCCCTCCCTCTATTGTAATTGCTGGAGAAATAGTTAAAAGCATTTGATTTTGCTGCATCCAAACAAAAAGCGAGAACTGAGTTTTTCTCCGACACAGCTTCACAGTTTTTACTAAAAAATAAGCAGTGCTAGTCAAAAACCTACGGGGGGGGGGACTTTTTTTTGTCACTATACATTACTTTTATAACCCTAGACTGTTTGTGCGTGCTCTTTTTTTAAATTAAAAACACCTATACCAAAGGACTGTGTCTTCATTTTGGCATGTCTTTTAACTCTCTTTGTTAAAAAGTGGGGGAAGAAGCAATCTTCTCTCTAATCCAGTGGTTTACAAAATAAGGGGAGTATAAACTGTCTGTTCTTAAAAACCTGGGGTTTTAAGCCTAGGATGCTTCTGCCTGCTCTTTTTTTATTACAACACATACAAATGGAATGTGTTTTAGGTTTGTCTTTTCAAGTCATTATCCCTTTGCAAAACTTAATGTACCTTTAACATGTGTTTGTTAAAAAGCGGGTAAAGAAGCATATTCCTTCTCTGTGATCCACTGACTCACAGACACTATTTTTGCTGACAGCTGTTTTGCTGCAAAAGCCTGATGTCCTTACTAAAAAAAATGACCAGTGCTAGCCTGAAACCTAGGGGAAAACTTTCATAAACAAGCTTCCTGTGTTTTTAAGCCTGGGTTGTTTCTGCAGACTTACATGTTATTGAAACACCTATGCCTAAGGGACTAAATGAAGTATGGGTCTTCAGGTAGGCTTGTCTTTTCAAGTGTTTTATTCCTATACAAGCTTTTCACCTCTATTTGTCAAAAAGCAGGGAGAGAAACAAACTTCTTCTCTCTGATTCACTGGTTTACAAAATAAGGGGACTATAAACCGTCTGTTACTAAAAACCTGGGGTTTTAAGCCTAGTGTGCTTCTGCCTGCTCTTTTTTTATTACAACACACACAAGAGGGATGTGTTTTGGGTTTGTCTTTTTGAGTCATTACTCCTTTGCAAAACTTAATGTAACTTTAACTTGTGTTTGTTAAAAAGTTTGGGTCAGAAGCAGCCTTCTTATCTCTGATCCACTAACTCACAGAGGCTGCTTTGCTAGTAGGCGCTTTGCTTCTTCGTCTTTCTAATCCACTGGTTTACAAAATAAGGGGTTTATAAACTGTTTGTTACTAAAAACCTGGGGTGCTTCTGCCTGCTCTTTTTTATTGAAACACTTATGTCAAGGGGGGTAAATAAAGAAATGTGTCTTCATTTAGGCATGTCTTTTCAAGTGTTTATTCCCTTAAAAGCCTTTCACCTCTCTTTGTTAAAAAGTGGGGAAAGAAGCAATCTTCTTCTCTCTAATACATTGGTTTACAAAATAAGGGGACTATAAACCATCTGTTACTAAAAACCTGGGGTTTTAAACCTAGGGTGCTTCTGCATAATTTTTTTTATTACAACACATACAAAAGGGTTGTGTCTTAGGTTTGTCTTTTCAAGTCATTATCCCTTCACAAAACTTAATGTAACTTTAGCCTGTGTTTGTTAAAAAGCAGGTAAAGAAGCAAACTCCTTCTCTGTGATCCACAGACTCACAGAGGCTGCTTTGCTAACAGGTGCTTTGCTGCAGTTTCACATTGTTTTTACTAAAAAAATAACCTCTGTTAGTTTAAAACCTAGGGGAAAAACTTTTTAAAATTGTTTGTTACTAAAAGCTTATAGATTTAACTTTTATAAAAACCCCTCTGTAAAAGGTCTACATGGCAGGAAAATGCTGGGAGGTCTGTTTCTTTAAATAAGAATAAAACAGTTGAAAGGGAGGGGAAGGGGGAAAGGAGGGAGTTGGCTCTTGTTTAAAATCTTGGGACTCTAGGATTGGTTCAGGAAAATGAATTCTATGATGCTGCTGTAAAACCACTTCTGATTGGGCTGATCCACAGGCGGTGATAACAAATCTGAGAGGATCTGAACCAGAAAAGTTGCCTCATTCTGCAGAAAGATTGTAAAAGGTGAGAATTCTTTCTCTCTCTCTCATTTTCTCTCTCTCTCTGACTCACCCATGTGCTGTCTATCTTTGCCCTTTGCAAAGGGGCTCTCTTTTCCCTTTTCTTGTCTTGTTCTTTCTTTTAATCTACTCTGATTCTGAATGCTCTTCTATTCACTTTTTTGCCCTGTGCTTACCAAACAGACTCTGGCTGCTTCTCTCTCTCTCTCATTCTGATTCCACCATGTGCTCTCTATCTTTGCTCTTTGCTCTTTATTCTTGTCCTGTTCTTTCTTTTAACCTCTCTTTTTTTCTCTTACCCTACACTGGTATTCAATAGTTTAAATGCATTTTATTCACTTTTTTACTATGTGCTTACCAATCAGGTTTTGCTTTTCCCCTTTTAAACCTAGCTTTCTATATTATTTAACTCTTTTCTTAAACCAACCCTTTAAAAACAAATATTTCCTTTTTTCTTTAAGTTCTATCTTTCTATGCTTGAATAACCTGCCTTTACCAGCCTTTCTTCTTACTCAATCACATCCAATAACCTTTCTTTCCTTTTTTCTCTAAACTTTATTAATCTTTCTTTTTTCATCTTTACACTCTCTTCTTTCAACCTTTTTCTCTTCATGTAACCAAGCACAAACACACACAACGCATCCTCTAGTCAAACACACACACACACACACACACATTTTTTCAATATGGCCATCGGCACCACACTTTGGCACCAACGTCATTTTTTCTCTCTCTCTCTCTCTCTCTCTTTTTGATTCCACTATGTGCTGTCTACCTTTGTCCTCTGCAAAGGGGGCTCTCTCTTTTTTTTTAACCTACACTGGTATTGAATAGTTTCAATGTGTTTTTATTCACTTTTTTTTTACCCTGTGCTTACCAAACAGGCTCTGCCATAGTAAATTCCCTTTTTAAACCTAGTTTTTAATGTTTTTCAATGCTTTTTTCTTAACCTACATTGGTATTGAATAGTTTCAATGCTTTTTTATCCTGTGCTTCCCAAACAGGTTTTGCCTTAGTAAATTCCCTTTATAAACCTAGTTTTCAATATTATTTAACTTTTTTCTTAACCCATCCTGATATTTAATACAACTTTCACATTATCTCAAAATTTTCTATTCTTTACTTGCCTGCCAAACTAAGCCTTTACCATCATCTCTTCTTACTCAAACTCACTAAAAATCTCTCTTCTTTCAAACTAACTAACCCTTTAAAAATGAAAATCTTTCTATTCTTTCATAACCAGCCTCTTTTCTTCAATAACTTACCTCTCTCCTTTCAAATCTCCATTTTTTCCTCTAAACCTTACTAAAACTCTTTTTTCCTCTTTACACTCTCTCATACTCTTCTTTCAACCTTTTTCTCTTCATGTCACCAACCACCAACATACACAACACTTCCCCTAGTCAAACACATACACACACACACATTTTTTCAAAATGGCTGACGGCACCACACTTTGGCGCCAATGGAAATGGGGAGTGGGAAGATGGGACATAAGACCTAAAAGGGGCTTGGAAACCTGTCAAAATTGCATGGTGATGAATGCTATCGAGTTTATTACTACTGCGCTATTTACATTTTTTTGTAATTTTAGCTGGATAATTCCAGGGACATTTTCAGGAGATGTTGTACCTGCTTGGTCTCTCCCTCCCTCTGGAGAGAGAACAACAAAGAGAGAGCAGAAACAAAACCTCCTCTCCTCCCCTCCCGCCCAGATTTGAAAGTATATTCTTTCTTCATTGGTCCTTCTGGTCAGGTGCCAACTAGGTTATTTGAGCTTCTTAACCCCTTACAGATAAAACAATTCAGTACAGCTGCCAAGGAGGGATTTTATGCTACTCATTTCTCTATGACACCCTGTAACTTAAAAAAACCTGAAGGAGAAAGAAAAGCACAAACAACCAAACAAATTCACTCACTCCAAGATTAGAACTCATACCTTGTTCGTTCAGCAGGGGGACATCCGTCTCACCCTCTCAAACGCCCCTGTTTGCTAGTTCCCCTTGGTTGCTTTTTAAAAAATTAAAAATTGAGTCTAGGAGAAAAACTAGAGAGCAAGGAAGATGAAAGAGGAAAAAAAACTGTGGAAACTGTATCGTTTTAACAGAAATAACTGGACCATGGTGGGATAACATTGCCCCTTTTAAAATGAAACACCTTGTTTAAAAAAAAATGCATTGCAGTAGTGTCTAGAAGCCAAACAAGTTCAGAGCCATGGAGCTAGGCAGTGAACAAAGAGGGACAGAACCTGCTGACTTCCTTACATGAAAATGTGTAACACTACAGCATGAAAGCTGACTTAATAGGGAAAAGATACCTACAATACTGTTAAGCAGTTAAAATGACAATTTTCAATTCAGTGCTCGTAGTCTAACATATACAGAGGGTAATAATCCCTTTGTATAGCAATCATGTGACCGATGGGTGCAGTTCTGTTGTACAAATACATAACAGGTGAAGACATTTTTTCACAATATAATACCATATCTGCCTGTTGATCCTGTCAGTTATCACAAGCTGGGCAAGCTTGTTCTTGGTCAGTCCTTGGATGGGAGCTCTCCAAAGGTGCTGTGAGAAGTGGTGTCTATGTCCATTGGCTTGAATGGACTGTGAAGAGATTTGTGATCAAGAGAATCCACTATTCATTATCTTCCCCAGTCTGACTGTCTGTCTAGTTTTCCCTACAACTGGCTTGTACTGATGCTAAGTAGGTGGGCATTGGTAGGACCATATGATGCAGGCTCTTGCTCTTATAACACCACACAGTGTTAGGAGACACTGCTTGTCCAACAGCAGGAGGAAAGAGGTAATGCATGCTTGTGTGTAGTAATGCCCCAGTTCTACTCAGTTAGCAGCCAGCACCAACCATATTGTGTTATTCAGGAGATGGAGGGTTTTGATGGTGGTTATACTAGACAAAGATGACCCTTGCGCCTCCAAGATTTGATTGAATAAAAAATGACCGAGAGCCTAAAATGTTTGAACCGACAATACCAATGATGGCTAACACAAAAAAGACTTAAATTGTTTCTAGCCATCCATCTTTCAGAGGCAGTATCTACATATTTCTACAGAACCGTAGGTGTGACTGGTACTTTAGAGCTAGCACTGTAGGAAAAGGCAAATGAGGTGGAGAGAGGGTTCTACAGAACAGACACCTGCTGCTTCATACTTACAGTAGCTTGTCCCCATTTTACTTGTTTTATTTGTATGTATTTATGTGTTCAGTTAACATGTAAGAGTACACCAGGCACAGGAGAAGGCAGTGGAGAAGGAAGAGGTTGGCAGTAAAAAGCTAGCCAAACCAGCAGTTATAAGGAAGGATCTGAAGGAGAGGGAGATGGTCTGGTGTGCAGGAGGGTGAAGGTTGTTCCCGGTGTAAGGGGTAGCGTGAAGAGCCATGGGAGAGACCAGAGGTTTACTAAGGTAAAAGGAATTTGCAAAGCACAGGTCACAAAGGGAGGGTGTGTGCAAAGAAGGGTTGAGATGTGGGCAGAGGAGGAGCTGTACATAGGCTTGAGGTGTAGCTAGACAGGAAGTGATTTAAGCGATTAGAGTAGGGGGTGGTGGTGTAGTCAGCATACTGGGGAAGGAAGATCAATTTAGCTGTAGCATTTTGAATGGACTACAATTGAGTAGCAGGGAAGCAGGAGAGGAGGAGCTTCCATTACTCCATATAAGAGAGAACCATAGCAGGAAATGTTCTGGAGAATGGGTTAAATTTGAAGGTGAGCCTTAATGTAGGTCCCCCCACAGCCAACTCTGTTCTCTGTAATTTGGTTGCATTGGTCATGGCAGTAAGGTTTATTCTACATTTACTTCAGCTCCTGTAGATGAGGTAGCTTTATTTATATACTGTATATAAATGTAATTGATGTTGACTTCATTAAAAGGCTTCTCCTAATATGTAATTATATGTTGCTTGTGTGGTTAGGAATGTGCTTAAAAAGAGAAGTATAGTGTGTGTGATGAGGAATGATTATTAATGGGGAAGAAAAGGAAGGAAGGAAAATAACTTGATCACCTCCTTCCCTCTCAATATTTTATTCATAAAATAGTTTTAGCATGTCTAAAACTTCATGAAAGTTCTCTAACAGTCAAGTCCTCTGTACACCATGTGACTTTAGGTGCAATTGTGCAACACAACCATTCACTGTGAGGCCTGTGTTTTTATCCAGAATATGTATGCCCTGACTAGCTTCATAAATAAAATGTTTAGAAGAAATAGTAGAAAACTAAAAGGAAGCTAATATGCAAACACTTTGAATTATGTAAAGTAATTCAGAATTGGACAAGCCATGTGATTCTATACCACTCCTCCCTTGTAGTGTTGTTACAGTGCATAAGATCAACTGGCAAGTAAAGACAGTCCTGCTTCCTCCTTTATCCTCCCAGAGAATGTAGCTTTTTCAGAAACATTATTAAGGGGCTGGAAGACATGTCTCCACTTTGTTTAATAAAGACTGTTGTGGTTTCTACACACAAACATTAACAGATAGAGTCAGGCAGGAGCGGTGCCAGGGTTTCTGGCGCCCTAGGCAGGATTCGAGGGGCAGCATTTTGTGTGCTCCCCACGGGTCGCGCTGGAGCTTCTGGTTCTGCTCCCATCTTGCCGCCGACGAAGGACTCTCCGTCGAAATGCCTCAGGCGACAGCAGCAGTCATTGAGCTGCTCAATTGTCTGCTGCTGTTTTCTGCGGCACGTCGGCAGAAGGTCCTTTTTTGGCGGCGCGAGGGGAGCGGAATCGGAAGCTCCCGCTCACCCCGTGGGAAGCGCACAAAATGCCACTCCCCGAATCCTGGCGCCCTAGGCGACTGCCTAGGGTCGCCTAATGGAAGTGCCGGCCCTGGAGTCAGGGTTCTGATGTTGTACAATTTAGCCTTCAAGACCAGCAATACTACAGCCTCTGATTCCTCCAGTAGAGCTGCATGCCTATGGAGGGGTGTTTGTATGTTATTTTTTTGTGGGGGAGGAGCTGCCTGGATGCCTGTGTAGGTGTTGGGGGGGAGGGGCACCTCACCTGAACAGTAAGTCCCGGTTACGACTTTGTGGGTCTTTCCTGTTCCCCAACTGGTGGGAGTAGATGTCAGGGCCACTCTTGACATGTATGTGGAGAATACTTTAAAGGTGTGTGTTGCATATTCTGATATCAGGAAAAGCTGTTGGAGTTGAAACAGACTCCCCATTATTGCTAAAACAAAAGGAACTGTGTATCACACTCATAATTGGTGAGTGCTCCATAGCCAGAAGTTACTGGGATATGGTAAAGTGAGCCTGTGCCAGAACTTCATTCCAAATGAGGAATTTTCCCTAATGGACATGGCTGTCAGCAAAGCTGACAAGAAGTTAGCCAACAGACTAGGACATCTGGTCTAGCAAGCGTCTAATGATCAAAAACAACTCATTCTGTCAGCAGGGAATTGAGGTGAAAGTGAAATAGTGACATAATTCAGACTCAGCTGTGAATTTATTCCTGAAATCAACAGCTGGACTGTAAATTACAGGATGCTTCAATCCTTATTTGGAACTATTTGGTGTATTTTTACAGTTTACTGGGAAGGGGAGGGGAGGAAGAGAGAGAAGGGCAGGGCTTATCTGATAAAATTCCAGCAGTGCTTTGCTATGTCTTGAGTCTTGCACAATTCTTCAAGTGTGCTTCAATTGAAATACCTACCTGACCATCAGAAAGACCTAGTTAAATACCCATCTGATCCTCAGGCTGAATGAAATAGCCAGCTGATCTTGATTACAGCCCTAACTATGATCCCAATATGGCTATTCCAACTGATCTTTGTTTGGACAAGAATTTCAGATCAGGTTGAATTTTATGAACTAAGTGGGTGGAGAGACTTAAAATTCAGTTTTACTGAAATTAGTAAATCCAGCGTCACTTGTACTGTTTTGAAGGGCCAGGCTGTGATACCACACTTGAATGATGAGGCAGCAGTTCTAATAATCTGCTGAAAACTTCTGAGATTGTCTTTAAAAGACATGATTTTAGTAAATATCTTTAATCTTCATTCAGTATGGTTGGAAAGGCACACAAAGGTAATTGAAAAGTAGTTTACAGTTAACCTTCTCTACAAAGAAAAAGATGCAGTAGTTGGAAGGCAACCATACTTCATAGCATGTTAATTTTGTCATTTTGTTTTAGGCTGCACAACAAAGACGGTGAGAAATCCCAAAATGTTAACATGGATCTGTTGTGACTTTTATAAGATAAAGGCTGTATGTGTGTGTATTTTTGGGGCACCAGATAATATGTCCAGCTGCATGGGTATAATCGGTAAGAAACAGCTATGCCTAAAAGTGATTTAATAGAGAGACACACCAAGGTAGATCCTGACTTCACCAGTGATTTTCTCAGCATCTAAAAAGCTGGATCACAGCTGACAGTAAGTATTTCTCCAGATTCTAATTTATCTAAGTTCAGATAAGAGCTAGAAAGACTTTGTAATAGTGTCATCTAGTGACTTCCAGTAGTGTTATGTAGTCTATTGCTTGTTGTGGCAGTACCATAAACTGTAGATTGGAGTGAAGTATGTAAACAGTACATCAGTTGTCAGTTACTTAGAAGAGTGTAATTTCCTTGAAAACACCACTTTGAGAATCTTAAAATATGAGCTTAAATAACAGTTTTGAAAATTTATCCTGCTTTAGACACATGTCCTTTTTTCATGTGATTATTATTATTGTTTGTTGTTTTTGCTTTTCAGTTTACATTAGTCTCTTTGCTATAAAAGACATTAATCATTTGGGCAAAAATATCAGTGTAAAAAAGGTTGAAAGAATCCTGGTATGATGTTGCATTCCATATACTGTGTGGAAATATGCTTATGAATATGATGTAACTGGAATATGCTTTTTGCAAAAGGTCTCTTGTAAGGTACAGTACAAAGCTTATAATTTACTGAGTGTTCATTCTATTTGTATGCATGTATCGTTCTTGCATCTGAAGCTAGAAATATGAAGTGTAACTCTGAGGTCCTATTATAATATTGTGGCTGTGCACCCCATAAGGCTTTATGGAAATATGCTTATGAATGTATATATGACATAATTGGAATATGTTTCATGCTACGTATGCCATGTCACATATCTCTGTAAAGGTTATGATCTACTGAATCTATTCATCCTCTTTGTATGCATGTTTCATTGTTGTATTTGAAGTTATGAATATTGTTTGTGTACTTTCTTGATTTCTAAGTAGACGTTGTAAAGCATTTGGTCAGCTTCTTGAGAAAGGAATGTGCAAATTAAGTGCTCAATCAAGAAGCACTTAAAGGACAATGAATCTTGGAAGGCTCCAATCCACATAAGAAATCTACCTCAGGATGTTCAGGGTAGCATGTAAACAATGGCTGCTGCCTGTAAAAACTGGGTCATGCATGGACATATGACTTGCCCAAGTGACACCAAAACTCCCTCTTGGAGCTTGCATAGGAGAGGTGGGGGTCTCCACCCACAAGAGAAAATCTATTTAAACCCTTGGGAGACCTCTCCCTTTTGTTTTCAGCTGGCTCAAGAGAGAGCCTCTCCAGCCCCAAGGATACCTGAAAGAAACTGTAACAAAGGACAGTAACTAATGGGTGTGTGAGTGATTACTGGACCCAGACTAGCAGGAGACTAGTCTGTAAAAGGAAGCTTACTGGAACACCGCTGAGGGTGAGATTTTGTCTGTATTCAGTTTTCTTATTGTATTAGTCTCAGACTTGCATGTTTTATTTTATTTTACTTGGTAATTCACTTTGTTCTGTCTGTCACTACTTGGAACCACTTAAATCCTACTTTCTGTATTTAATAAAATCACTTTTTACTTATTAATTAACCCAGAGTATGTATTAATAACTGAGGGGCAAACAGCTGTGCATATCTCTCTATCAATGTTATAGAGGGTGAACAATTTATGAGTTTACCCTATATAAGCTGTAAAAGGGCAAAACGGATTTATTTGGGGTTTGGACCCCATTGGAAGTTGGGCATCTGAGCGTTAAAGACAGGAACATTTCTTAAGTTGCTTTCAGTTAAGTCTGCAGCTTTGGGGCACGTGGTTCAGACCCTCAGTCTGTGTTGGAGCAGACTGGCATGTCTGGCTCAAAAAGACAGGGTGCTGGAGTCCCAAGCTGGCAGGGAAAGCAGGGTCAGAAGTAGTCTTGGAACATCAGTTGGCAGCCCCAAGGGGGTTTCTGTGATCCAACCCATCAAAAATATGATGTAACTGGAATATGCTTTATGCAAAAGTTCTCTTGTAAGGTATCAGTACAAAGATTATAATCTACTGAGTGTGTTCATCCTATTTGTATGCATGTATCATTCTTGTATCAGAAGCTAGAAATATGAACTATAAGTCTGAGGTCCTACTGTAATTATGCAAAGTGCAGGCCATTAATGGTGGTTTAGTATCTTGATGGCTTCCATTGACTAGGACAATTGGTTGTAAATGGCTCTGTTTACTTGCAAATCTTCCTGTGTAGGTGTGGGCCAGCCCAGGAAGAATGCAGGCTGGGGTCTCACAGGACATGTGATCATGTCACCTAATACTGGAATCCATCTTAAATCTGGTACTTTTCCATTTAGAAGGAGGAGTGGGGACCCAGAGAGACAAAAGATTCCTGCTTTGTGCCAAAGCTATAAAAAGTGGTGGAGCAGGACAGAGGGGGCTGCCAGTCCTGAGAAAACCCCTAGTTTCCACCTAAGATGTCTGCTAATAAGGACTGTACCACGGGAAAGGATTGAGCCCAGACTAGGAAGGAGTCTAGTCTGTGAAAGAAACTTACTGGAACATCTCTGAGGGTGAGATTTTACCTGTAAACAGTTTCTTAATGTATTAAGCATAGACTTGGGTGGTTTTGCTTTATTTTGCTTGGTGATTTACTTTGTTCTGTCTGTTATTTCTTGAAACAACTTTAATTCTACTTTTTATATTTAATAAAATCACTTTTGTTTATTAATGAACCCAGAGTAAGTGATTAATACCTGGGGGAGCAAACATCTGTGTGTATCTCTCTATCGATGTTATAGAGGGAGGACAATTTATGAGTTTACCCTATATAAACTTTATACGGAGTAAAATGGATTTATTTGGAGTTTGGATCCCACTGGGAGCTGGGTGTCTGAGTGCTGGAGATAGGAAACCTGCTGAGCAGTTTTTAGTTAAAGTCTGCAGCTTTGGGGGTGTGGACGAGACCTGGGTCTGTGTTGCAGCAGGCTAGTGTATCTGGCTCAACAGGACAGGGTTCTGGAGTCCCAAGCTGGCAGGGAAAACAGGCTTAGAGGTAATCTTAGCACATCAGGTGACAGTCCCAAGGGGCTCTCTGTGACCGAACCCATCACACCTGATTGATGCTATTTTTTAGTGGCACTTTTCTGCATCACTGCTTTTAAAACCCACCATACTGAGATCCTATATATTGATATACTGTTTAAAAATTAATGTTTTGTTTTGAGAGCCAAAGGATCCATTCCCAAAAGCAGAGAGTCCCTGTGATTTTGTTATCCACACACTGTAGGACACCCCACCTTCACCCTTTTGTGGGCTTACGGCATAACCTGATTGATTTAGGCTCCTCCATCCTTTCTCTACCATGAGCTCTGGGAAAAAGGCACCCACCTTCACCCATCTTGGGCTCAGGGCAAAACCTGGTCAATTTAAGTATCCATCCTTACCCATCCTGGGCTCAGGGCATACTCTTCTGCGGTTTGCAGGATCTTTTACCAGTGAAAGAGCCTTACATAGTAATATCCTTAACCTCTATTTATTAACAGTTATCAAAACAGAATGCACACTCTAAGCATACAATGCTCACCACTCCCAAAACGGCAGATTAACTTTTCCTGATGGTCAGTCAGGGTCTGGTCATCTGGGGACTTTGGCTTCTGCATGGTGTGACTGGCAGCGTGTTGAGGTCTGGCAGTTCTGACCTTGGGGCTGTGCCCTAGATTTGGTTCCAAAGAACTTCCTTTTGGACCCCAGTTTATTTATATAGTGAAACTTGAGTCCTGCTTAGCTGTGCCTTAACCAATCATTTTAAATTAAAGTACTCGAAACTGTATTTTTCACCAATTTTAGTCCATTATGAAACAATTATTTAATCATACCCCCACCTTAATTGATTTAAATCTTGTAAAACTGTTTCTGTCTGTTGCATAATTAATCGAAGAACCAAAAAGGAACCATACAAACAAACAATAGAGAAGTTAGGGACCATAAAGGTAAAACAATAAAATAGATTTCACACTCACAACTGTGAAGTGATTCCTTGCCAGACAGAATGCCATCAGACAAAGTTTTCTTTAAACATCTTAAGAGATTTCTTGCTTATCTAGTGATGATGAATACTATTGGGGTGGGGGAACCTTAACAGCCTGATATTACATTGGTTTGATATAATTTGATGGAATGTGAGGATGTGACTGTGACGATGTATCCAATAATGCTTTTTGGGAAAAATAACGAGTATATTTTAGGCTGCATGTGCCATGAGTAGTATACCTCTCAATAGTATTCATCACCATGCATTTTTGACAGGTTTCCACACCCCTTTTAGGGCTTATGTCCCGCCTTCCCACCCCTTTTCCGTAGGCAACAAAGTGTGGTGCCATCAGCCATTTTGAAAAAATGTGTCTGTGTATGTGTTTGAGTAGGGGAAGTGTTGTGTATGTTTGTGCTTCAGTACATGGAGAGAAAAAGGTTAAAAGAAGAGAGTGAGAGAGTGTAAAGATAAAAAAGAGAGTTTGAGTAAAGTTTAGAGAAAAAAGGAAATTTGAAAGAAGAGAGGTAAGTTATTGAAGAAAAGAGGATGGTAAAGGCAGGTTATGAAAGAATAGAAAGATAGAACTTAAAGAAAAGAGGAAATATTTGTTTTTAAAGGGCTAGTTTAAGAAAAAAGAGTTAAAAAAACTATTCAATACCAATGTAGGTTAAAAAAAAGATGCTAAAAGAAAGAACAGGGCAAGAAATGGGAAAAGAGAGCCCCCTTTGCAAAGGGCAAAGATAGACAGCACATGGTTGAGTCAGAGAGAGAGAGAGAGAATTCTCACCTTTTAAGTCTTTCTGTCCCTGGTTCAGACCCTCTCAGACTTGTTATCGCCGGCTTTGGATCGATCCAATTAGAAGTTGTTTTACAGCAGCATCATAGAATTCATTTTCCTGAACCAATCCTAGAGTCCCAAGATTTTAAACAAGAGCCAACTCCCTCCTTTCCCCCCACCCCTCCATTTTGTCTTCAGCTGGCTAAAAAGAGAGCCTCTCCACCCCCAAAGATACCTGAAAGAAACTGGAACAAAGGACAGAACCTACAGGGGGAAAGAGTGATTGCTGGACCCAGACTAGCAGGAGACTAGTCTGTAAAAGGAAGCTTACTGGAACTGGTGAGGTGTTATTTGTATTAAGTCTCTTAAACATAGACTTGCTTGTTCTATTTTGTTTTACTTGGTAATTCACTTTGTTCTGTCTGTTACTACCTGAAACCGCTTAAATCCTACTTTCTGTATTTAATAAAATCACTTCTTACTTATTAATTAACTCAGAGTATGTGTTGATACCTGGAGGTGGCAAACAGCTGTGCATCTCTCTCTATCAGTGTTAGAGAGAGTGAACTATTTATGATTTATTTGGGTTTAGACCTCACTGGGAGCTGGGCATCTGAGTGTTAAAGATAAGAACACTTCTGTAAGCTGTTTTCAGTCAAGCCTACAGGTGTTAGGGGACATGCTCCAGACCTGGGTCTGGGTTTGCAGCAGGCTAGTGATTCTGGCTCAAACCAGGCAGGGCACTGAAATCCTAAGCTGACAGGGCAGGAAAGCAGGGTCAGAAGTAGTCTTGGCACATCAGTTGGCAGCTCCCAAGAGGGTTTCAGTGATCTAACCCATCACAGAGACTTTCTGCTTCTTGGCTCATGGCTGCTTCTCTTCTACTATGGCTGCAAAAAAAGGCCTCAGACATTACAGCATCACTGATATTCTTTAAATAAAAAAGAGCTGAAACCAGATATCCCACCAGACACAAATCTCCAATACACACATTCACACTTGCTTTTGTCCTTAATTCCACATTTGAACCAATCTCTTCAGATTGACCTATTCCAGTGGCTCTCAAGCTTTTTTACTGGTGACCCCTTTCACATAGCAAGCCTCTGAGTCTGACCCCACTTATAAATTAAAAACACTTTTTTTATATATTTAACGCTATTATAAATGCTGGAGCAAAGTGGGGCTTGGGGTGGAGGTTGACAGCTCGCGACCCCTTCCATAATAACCTCGTGACCCCCGAGGGGTCCTGACCCCCAGTTTGAGAACCCCTGACCTATTCTATGTAGACTGAGACTTCCAAATTAAAACACACCAGTATCTGTCTTTCAGGAATAGGTGCTGATCTAGTGAAATCACAGCAGGAAGTTGTAAAGTGTGTGTGTGTGTGTGTGTGTGTGTATGTGTGTGAAAATAAAAATCCTGCTAACCCAGGAGTGAGGGGTGTATCAGGCCCTTTGGGGTCCCCTGCTAGAGGCCTCGTGGCCCTTCCATATTCTGCCCTAGAAGAGGATCAGTAAAGGTGGATCCACCAGGGCTTCCTAGAAAGGTTGCAGTGACGCAGCCACGCAGAGTTCAGCAGGCTCATTTTAAAGGAGCTACAGGGCCCCTGAGCAATACAGTTGCTGTCTGGGACCAGAAGGGTAATTAAGAGTGGAGGGCTGTGAAACTCTCCAGGCAAGGAGGCCTGAAGAGACCTTGCTCAAACAGGAAACAGACAGAGAACCCAAGAATAGGAATGGGCTATGTGTGAAATGGCCCAGAGAAGAATAACAGCAGCAACTGTTGTAGGAAGCAGCATGTGACCGCTAATTCTAGGGTCCCTGGGTTGGGACTTGCAGTAGAGGCCAGGTCCAGGCCCCCCACCAGTCACTGGCAGTGTGGCCTAAGTCCTGAGAAATGGGTAAGGCTTGCTCAGAAGCCCAAGTAAAGGGCAGGACTTAGAGTCTCCAGGGAGGAAGCCCTGGGGGCACTGCTCTTAGAGTTACCAACCCTCCAGGAAAACAACGAGGGTTCTGGTGGCACCTTAAAGACTAACAGATTTATTTGGGCATAAGCTTTCATGGGTTAAAAAACCCACTTCTTCAGATGCATGGAGTCCCTCCAGGATTGTCCTGGAGTCTCCAGGAATTAAAAATGTATCTTTAATTAAAGATTGTCATTTGATGAAACCTACAGGAATATGTCCAACTAAAACTGGCAACGCTAACTGCTCTATACCAGGGCAGACATGGACTTAAAGCTAGCTCAGAAGGAGCTGTGGGCTGAGCCCAGAGACAAGGCTAAAGACATTACTGAGGGCCCAGGGACAAGCCCTGCTGGATCTTTTTAGGTTTGTTTGTTCATTTGTGCATTTAACTGTGACACGTAGCTGGATGGCTGAGCCACTGAAGACCTGCCAATTTAAGTTGCTGAAATCCAGACCCGCCATGCTCTGCCTCTTCCCTTGAGGCCCTGCCCTCCCCTCGCTTCTCTCCCTCCCTCCCCCTTGCTTACTGCTTTCCCTTCTCCCCCTTCCTTGGTGCTTGATCCTCTCCATCCTTCTCCCCTCACCTCCTAGCTTGACTCCCTCTGCCTTGGAGCTGGGATGGGAGCTGCAGCTTGACATGGAGCCTGCCTGCCCACGCTGTGCAGGTAGGAGGTGGCCCCAACTGAGCAGGAGCTGATGCAGGTTGATGATCTGGCACCTCTTTCCCTCTTTCCCCACCCAGATAACCAGACTTCTGATGTCTGGTCAGAACATCTAACTGGACACTGCCAGGTCTGCTTTTTGACCGGATTTTCGGGTGAAAAACTGGACACCTGGCAACCCTACACCTGATGAGGGCAACAGCCAACAGGGGGCAACATGAACAGAGGAAGTGGAGGTTCACACCCAACTGACAGGAGACACTCACAGGAGGTGAATGGGCCCTGTTACACCAGTCCACAGGGAAACTAGACAGTGTCTTGTACTATAATTGTTCTGTGGTATTTGTGCTACTATTGAGTTCACAATTCTCAGGAAGCCAGCTGTCTTGTGTTTAGAAAAGCAAGACTTTTCTCTCACCCCACTGTGCAAACTCCAGATATCGTCAGTGAGCAACTAGGTTGAACTACTTTGTGCAACCTCTTTTTTTTAACGTTGTGCTGAAACTTTAAAAAAACTTCTTTTGGAGGACTGAAGGAAGTTTAAAATGGGATTGGGAGAAAGTTTTGTTTGAGTAAGTCAGGCACAAGTTCCAGCAGGAGTAGGGGATCTTGCAGATCACTTTTTACAAGCATCTGCTTTGGTGGCATTAATGTGTTGATTTCTTTCATCTGTTCAGTGATATATCCTGGACTGCCTGGCCCTTTACAGTAGGTAGAAAACTAACTATTATGTGTACAGGCATCCACATTTCTATATCAAAATGTTTTCAATTTCCCAAACTTATCCTGATCCTAGGGGAAAAAAAAGTCAGAGGGTGAATTAGTATGTACCCTCTTCTGGCATGTCCAGTGACAGTAATTTTAAATGGTTTGGAGTCTACCAGAAGGTTCCAGTATTAGCTATTTAATAGTGGAGAGGCCAAGTACTTTGGTGCGAGTTTATTCTTTACACTCATTTCCCATCTATGCCTCACCTAGAAGGGTTTAGATTAGTCAGTGCGGAAAGGATGAGGTGGTGTTCACCCTGTCATTCAAAGCCTTAGCCACAGGAGGGAGTGAGACTAATGTAAGAGCTGAATCATTTGCCACTATTGGATTGAAAATGGCCAGTTCTGCAATACATTCATAGGGTAACAAAATAAATACACTCACTGATCAGTTAGGAAAACGTAATTTTGAAAGCTATTGCTTTTTTCTCTTTTTTGTAGGTTAATTCACCAAGACCAGAAGTTGATAAAGTACATTGTTCCCGTGTCTTGTTCTATGTCCACTGCATTTAACTCCTGGAGTTTCACCATCTATGCCAGGTACTGCTCCTTCTGGCATAGCAACACCTTGTGTGATGCCTCTTGTCAATACAGAGGAGTTTCCCCTCCACCACTTTTTGGAATACAGTGGGATTCGTGTGGGGGTCAAAGCAACACACACTTCCCAGCTCTTGGCAATCCAGTTTCACGAGGGCAACCTGCTGCCAATCCACCTGACCTGAACATAAGAATAACACATCTCTATAGCCTTTGGATGGATTGTAATGCAGTGTGTGTGTGACCCTATAGATGCCATATGTGTTTGAAGAGGTATGGTCTACTGCTGGCACCAAGTTCAGGCCTAATAGCATACAGAGCCATATGCTGCATTAAGCAATCACTGACACATTTTCACAAAAGAGAGTTTGTTTATGGAAATATTTGCTTACATTTCATTGCAAATGACACTTCATTCTGTTTTATACTTGCAGTCTTTAAAGTTAATGTACTTGAACTGATTACTAGAAAATTGTATTAACCCTGGCAGGAGTACAGTGCCTTGAATTTAAGCTCTACAATTCCAGCTGGAAAGAGATGTAAAAATATTTTGATAGGTGTATTTTATTTTCAATCTGCTTGTGAGTTTAAATTTTTAGTTTGAAAAATATCTAAAGCTTACAACTGAAACACTTGGTCAGTTTTGTTCCATTTTCTTCTGCAAATGCTTTTATTTTAATTGGTTAGTTATACTTAAATTTTTAAAAAGAACAGGAGTACTTGTGGCACCTTAGTACTCCGGTTCTTTTTGCAAATACAGACTAACACGGTTGCTACTCTGAAATCTTAAATTTGTAAGACTTTTTAAAAGATGAGATTTGTTTGAGACACTGATCTAAATAGTGAAATATATATGTTTATAATTTTAAAAACAGGAGCAATGAAAGTAAGTGGTGTATACATACAGGTAATAGTTTCAGGAAGTGTTCTGCAATTTCTGGTAAAGTTGTTGTCAATGACAACTTATTTTTGTAACAGGGAGCTGGCAGGCAAATACTGCTTTCTTTTAGTTCAGATTGATTAGATTTGCTTTTAGTGGGCTTGTGTAATTCAGTTAAATTAGACATGAATGCATGTTTTGTTAAGTGACAAATCTAACTGAAATCTTGACTATAGGAGAACCCTCCTCTGGGTTTCTATAAGAACTATGTAAGTACAGTACTTACATGTACTCTGCCTCCAGTTCTGTAGCAATATTGGTTAAGACTATTATCTTATCTCTGAAGTGCTAATGGAATTCACACTGCAAGGGAATTTAATGTAAAGCTCTTATGTGACCAATGAGTCAATCAGTTTTACTATTTCTCCACATCTTGTTTGTGGGTTTTTTCCTTAAATTTGCACTGTAAGTAGCATGATTGCCTCTTATCCTGTTTTGAAAGCTGATTTTTGTCCATTTTACTATATATAGCTACATTGTCAACTCTCAGTCTAAATGCATAAGGTAGCCACTCAAACTGACTTACTGATGATAAGATTAACTTAAAAAGAAAGTAGCAAAGGAAATCATTATGGCACAAGTAACAAGACATTACATGGTGTGATAGACCCAGGCCAGTGGGGTGCAGGAGTTTGGTAGAGGGCAAATATACTGGTCACTGGGTGAGTAGTTTTCTGTTCCCTGAGTGACCAGAGCAGGGTCTGCACTAGAGTAGTCAGGAACTTGCTAGAACCAATTAAGGCAGACAGGCTGATTAGAACACCTGCAGCCAATCAAGGCAGGCTAATCAGGGCACCTGGGTTTTAAAAGGAGCTTTCTCCAGTCAGATGGGGAGGAGCCAGAGGAGAGGAAGTGTGTGTGAGGAGCTGGGAGCAAGAGGCACAAGGAGCTGAGAGTGAGAGGGTGTGCTGCTGGAGGACTGAGGAGTACAAGCGTTATCAGACACCAGGAGGAAGGTCCTGTGGTGGGATAAAGAAGGTGTTTGGAGGAGCCTTGGGGAAGCAGCCCAGGGAGGTGTAGCTTTCACACAGCTGTTACAAGAGGCACTATAGACAGCTGCAAATCCATAGGGCCCTGGGCTGGAACCCGGAGTAGAGGGTGGGCCTGGGTTCCCCCCAAACCTCCCAACTCCTGATCAGACACAGGAGAAGTTGATCCAGACTGTGGGGGAGATCAATGAGGTGAGCAAAGCTGCCAATAAGCGCAGGACCCACCAAGGTAGAGGAGGAAATTTTGTCACAATGGTCAAACTTGAAAACACATTGCTTAATATCTGTTTACTGCAATGAACGATGGAGATGTGTTGTGCTGCCAAGCTGTGAATTGGAGTATAGTTCTATTGTATTTTCACTATTATAACTGTCTAAAATATTGTTTAAACCCTTTAAATATATTCCTTCAGTTCAACTAGAATTGAATTTTATTGCAATTATTCAGTGTCTTCTGGCTGGGCAAAATACTTAGTGTAGTAAGAGATTTCTGTTCTGAAACATATACCTTTTAATTTGTTTGGGGTTTTTTAGATTAATGCCTGTAAGCTTCATAAGCAAACACAGAAAAACGAATCAATGAATCTTACAGTTTCTCTATTGCCTATTGTATAAATCATCTCCTGTACACTGACAAAGTCAGTGGCACTAAACCCTCAGAGATAGTATATATTAAAAAAAGAATAGTACATGCTTGAAAACTATGGAAAAACCTGCTATTTTCCTGATTCTTTGAAATGTGTTGGTCTCTAATTGCACTAAACAACTCTCCTCCACCCTCCCAGTCCTCCGTTCTTTTTGTTGCTTTTTAAGGAGCAGATGCTGCCTTTCATAGTTCTCAGCTACTTTCTGTAGTTGCCACTGTCCCAGGGTATGTAGTAGTGAAAGAGAGACTGTGTGCAAGGAGTCTGCACAGTGCCCATCTCTTCAGTCATACCTGTCTCAGTGTTTCTCACACTATATTACACATAGGCTGTGAAACAGACTCCACTGGAACTTCCAGTTGGTTGTCTTAAGTGAATTGTACCTTTAGCAACACTACTGACATCTGACAGGCTAACAAAACTAGTTAGGTGGTGGGAAGACACTTGCATTTGAGTGACTCTCCTGTGATGAAGTATCAAAGCTCCCCTTGTAACTCAATGTTGCAATTATTTAAATGTGACAAAGGTACAGATGAAACTCAGCCCTGATGTTTGGATAGTAACTGTGTGCACCATTGACACTCTTGAAAGACACTGACTCTCACAGATGGTATTGTAGAGATGGAAGGACAGTAACTGTAGGGCTGACATTAAGTGTTTTTCTTTAAAAATTTCAACTTCCCTAAGTATCCAAGGATAGAGCCCTTAGGGCCTACATGCTCCTGAATTAAATTATTTTTAAAGTTTTAAAATACAAATCACAATTCTCTAGCTAGCCTCAGTCTCTTGTTTCCAGAAACCACAACACACTTGAAAGAATGAGCAGTTGCTGCATTACTGTTGTCTATTGTGCATCCAAGAAGAGTCAGTAATACTGTATTTATAAATAGTATTTGACTCAAATAAATTAATGTGGATAATACATGAAATACTTGAGCTGTAGGCTGTTACACTTTGAGATTTTTTTGGAATTATAGTCACTGATTCTTTTAAAATTGGAGAGTTTAAAGTCCTGGAGAGTTTAAAGCTAAAGATTCTCCAGTGTAGTATTCTGAATTTGAAAAACAATCATATGTATTAAACCTACAGAACAAGCCCCACAGACTTACAGTGAAACTCCCAAATACTGCTTTAATACCATTAGTGACCATCCTTCCAAATTCTTTGAAAGTGGCCCATGGAAATCTTTAATCAGATGTCTTCACTTTGAAGCTTTTTGAGTCCAGTGTGACATTTTCTTTTCAAAATAAGCAGAGATTCAGGTCTTGTCATGCAGGGTTCAGAAGCCATTTGCATATTAAGAAATATGGCAAAAATCTGCTCAGTGCCAGGGTCATTGGTAGCTGGCCATCACCTGAGGTCAGTTAGATACTACTTAGTCAAATGATTAGCTTTGAGAGAGGCGTTACAAACTAAGTAGTTCAATGCAGGGTCCCAAATAATAACTTGTAAGGTTTCTTGCATCCTCAGTTTGACTCCTTTTCTTCCCTTTTCAGTCCTAGATTTATTGATATATTTGCTGAAGCTGATGCTAGGTGCTGGAGCAGTGTATTCCCTGACTGGAGATAGATTGTGCATAGGATGACCAGACAGCAATTGTGAAAAATTGGGACAGGGAGTGGGGAGTAATAGGAGCCTATACAAGAAAAAGACCCCAAAATCAGGACTATCCCTATAAAGTCGGGACATCTGGTCACCCTAATTGTGTAGTAATGAATGTAAACACAGCGACAAATGAGGAAAAACACAGGGATGGGGCTTAAGTGGCAGGCCACAACTTTATTAAACTTAACACAGGGGAGGGATCTGCCCAACTTGTCACCCATACTCTCACAAATCAGGTAAGTGGCTCTAGTGCAGGGGTTACAAGGGTCCTACCATATAACCCTTAATTTGGGGTAGCCTCTCGTCAGCTTACCTGTCAAGGTTCCTTCCCCACTCTGAACTTTAGGGTACAAATGTGGGGACCTGCATGGACACTTCTAAGCTTAATTACTAGCTTAGATCTGGTACACTGCCACCATCCAGAAGTCAGTGTCTGGAGCACTTCCTGTCCCCCCAAAACTCTTCCCTCCCTGGGTAACCTTGAGGGACTTCACCAATTCCCTGGTGAACACAGATCCAAACCCCTTGGATCTTAAACAAGGAGAAATTAACCATCTGCCCTACTTTCCCCCACCAATCCCTGGTGAGTCCAGATCCAATCCCCTTGGATCTTAAGGAAAAATCAATCAGGTTCTTAAAAAGAAAACTTTTAATTAAAGAAGAAAGGTAAAAATCATCTCTGTAAAATCAGGATGGAAAATACTTTAAAGGGTAATCAAATTCGTATAGCCCAGAGGAACCCCCTCTAGCCTTAGGTTCAAAGTTACAGCAAACAGAGGTAAAATCCTCTCAGCAAAAAAAAAAGGACATTTACAAGTTGAGAAAACAAAAATAAAACTAATCCGCCTTGCCTGGCTGTTACTTACAATTTTGAAACATGAGAGACTGGTTTAGAAAGATTTGGAGAGCCTGGATTGACGTCTGGTCCCTCTTAGTCCCAAGAGCAAACAACCCCCAAAACAAAGACCACAAACAAAGACTTCCCTCCACCAAGATTTGAAAGTATCTTGTCCCCCTTTTGGTCCTCTGGTCAGGTGTCAGCCAGGTTTACTGAGCTTCTTAACCCTTTACAGGTAAAAGAGACATTAACCCTTAACTATCTGTTTATGACACTACCACTAGGACTCAGCTCTCTTTTCTGAGTCCTACCATCCACCCTACCCCTGTGAGGGGGCAACGGATACTAAAAGTGGGGACGTTGGTCTGCAAAGGTCACAAGGTCTTTCCCTGTCCCTTGGGCACAAGGCCCATCAGGAAAATCCCAGGAACTGTTCCTTTTAACTGCACTGGAAACCGGCTGTGAGTTGTGATGAATTAACATTCTTACAAAGTGCTATCGCTCATTATTAAATCCTATTCCTGTTTAACTTAACTGTGCCTCCAGGATGCTCTGAGGAAAGTGATGAACTCCCTAGGTCTCTGCCAATTTGGGAATGGGAAGAAAAATTCCTTTCCAATCCCAAAACAAGCGACCAGTCAGACCTCCAGCAACTGCAAATAACAGCTCTGAGGCTACCACTATAGGATGGGGAGGGTGGGGTTGCTGGAACTACAGAGCAAAAAGAAGCTACACATGGCCTGGGCTATGGTTTAAATTAGTGAAAGGGAAGGGTGAGGGACCAATCAGCTCCCTACCTCCCCAAGACAGCCAATAGGTGGCTAGAAATTTTGAAGGGGAGGAGCACCTTTGCATCCCCTCAGCATGTATTCTACCCAGTTCAACTGTGGCTGTCCCAATCACGGCTGGCCCCATCAAGTTTCCCATCCACTGAGGTGGGTGGGTGTCAGTGTCTCTGCACAGGAGGGAACAGTATACAGACAAAAACATTTTCATTGTCATCAGTGGATGTGTACCTGGCTATGTGATTGGTGAGATAATTAAAAGGCAAAGGGGTTTGTTTGATACTAGTGTTTGTATTCAATATTTTTTTCAATCTTAGATTTTTTTAAATATATTTTTTAACCCAGACTCTGGCCTGCAGCTTTGAAGCCAGGGCAGCATGCATCTCCTTAGACTGGGCTCTGTTTGAGCACTGGTATAAGGTCCTTGGCAGTTCTGAGTCTTGTGGCATTGCTCCTGAATGGATCTGAGGTAGCTAAAATGACTTTCCAGCCTAGACTCCTGATTACCTCAGATGTAAAATTTTTGGAGGGATTTCTAGATGAGCAGTTACGTCTGGCCTACTTCTTAATTTACTTCTTTGTGTCAACCTCTTCATGTGCAGAGACCAATAAAAATCTCTTCTGTTCAAGGAGATCAGGTTCTAAGCCTGGATCTTGTTCTTTCTCTTACTGCAAATAAGTTAAAGATTAAAGTAAAAGGTTGGCATCAAGGTTTACAAATTTATTTGTAATCAAAGAACTTGATGCTTGAAGGGATTTGGAGGTGCTCCAAAACTGCTTCAGATGCTGTTGGTAATAAATCTAGGGCATAATCTTAGATAGTCCCAACAGATCTGGCATGTACAACATTAGAGACCTGGCTGGATAATAACTTGATTTCATTTTATTAATTAACTGGTCCCTCTTGGTTTTTTTCAAAGTGCCAGTTGTAACGTAACAGAGGTGCAGTGGCTATTTATTTCTAGAACCAGTGCTGAGTGTAGAACTTCCCCCCTGGAATGATTTCCAGACTCGGAGTCTGGAGACCTGAGTATTTTAAGCATTTGGGTCTTCTACAGGCAAAGCATCAGTATGTTTTAGGCTTTTTCTTGATGAATATGCAAACACTGTGCATGCCAGGGAAACTTCTAGCAATATTTGGTTAATCTCTGCTGTAACAATGGAATTTCTGAGAGTCCTTCTTGATGACTTCAATGCCTGGAAAGTGAGGGGAACTTGGATTCATTTATTCTGATCAGGGCCAGCTTCAGGCACCAGCAAAACAAGCAGGTGCTTGGGGTGGCACATTTCTAGGGGCGGCATTCTGGTGTAGGCCATCTTAGGTGTCAACTCTGGGGCATTGGAAAAAGTGCCCCTGCCGCCCCAGCTCTTCACCCCAGCTCGCTGCCCCAGCTCGCCTCTGCCTGCTCCCCTGAGCGCGCTGCTACCACTCCGCTTCTCCCCCCTCCTTCCCAGGTTTGCCATGCGCGAAACAGCTGTTTTGCACAGCAAGGCTGGGAGGGAGGGAGGGAGTAGAAGCCGAGTGGCAGGCTCTCAGGGGAGGCGGTGGTGATGGAGTGGAGGTGAGCTGGAGCGGGGAGCTGTTCCTCTACACCCCGTTATTTCCTGTGCCTCACCCCCCTAGCTCACCTCCGCTCCACCTGCTCTCCTGAACGCGCCGCTGCTCCACTTCTCCGCCCTCCCTCACCTAAAAGGGAAGGGGAAGAAGCAGCGAGGCGGTGCACCCGGGGGAGCAGGCAGAGCAGAAATGAGCTAGGGTGGGAGGTTGCAGAGGGCCTCCAGGAAGCAATGGGGGGGGGGGAAATGCGGCACGCTCGGGGGAGGAGGCGGGGCTGGAGATTTGGGGAAGGGGTTCGGAAGGGGTGGAGTTGGGGCAGGGCCAGGGGCAGGAGGGCACAAAAAAAAAGTGGGAGCAGGCACAATTTTTTTTGATTGGGGCGGCAAAAATCCTAGAGCTGGCCCTGATTCTGGTACACTGACTGCTGATGGCTTTACTGCATGTTAGTGAAGTCGCAGATTAGAACGGGCCATATGCTGGACTGATCTCATGGGATTTATTTCCAGGGTAGATTCTCGCCCTGTGAGAAGAGCAAATCATCATGGTCTGCTCTCCAGCACCATTAGGGTCTTCTTTCCAGCCCCAGGATCAGACCTGTAATATTGACTGTTAGCAAAACAGCTCCTTCAGCCTATGAATGCAGGGTCATACTAAGGACTTTTGACTACTGCACATCATCCACTGGGGTTGTTGATAGACATAAAGAAATGTACAACACAGGCATCGTGCCTTTAGCACATCACCGCTGGGCCTTTGTGGCTCTGTCTTGTTACTCAGAGCATTGAGGCTGGGCTAAGCTATTGGCGACTTTTGAACCTTAATGGCTCAACAAATTTAACTGCTGAATGGCATTTTTTGCTAGAGAATGATTTGCAACTCTCCCTGCAAATACAAAAATGGTAAAGCAGTCTGTATTTGGTGAGTAACTTGCATAGTATTTTCTGCAACAGAACTAAATGAGTCTGATAAACTTTATGGTGTTAAGTATCGGAGGTGTAGCCATGTTAGTCTGTATCCACAAGAACAATGAGGAGTCCGGTGGCACCTTAAAGACTAACATCTATTTGGGCATAAGCTTTCGTGGGTAAAAAACCCACTTCTTCAGCTGCATGGAATGACAATCACAGATGCAGGCATTATTATACCGACACATTAAGAGAAGGAAGTTACCTTACAAGTGGAGAACCAGTGTTGACAAGGTCAATTCAATCAGGGTGGATGTGGTGCACTCCCAATAATTGATGAGGCTGTCACGTCAATACCAAGAGAGGGAAAATGGCTTTTGTAGTGAGCCAGCCACTCCCAGTCCCTATTCAAGCCCAAATTGATGGTGTTAAATTTGTAAATTAATTGTAGCTCTGCAGTTTCTCTTTGTAGTTTGTTTTTGAAATTTTTTTTGTTGAAGGATGGCTACTTTTAAATCTGTTATAGAATGTCCAGGGAGATTGAAGTGTTCTCCTACTGGCTTTTGTATGTTACCATTCCTGATGTCTGATTTGTGTCCATTTATTCTTTTACATAGAGACTGTCCTGTTTGGCCAGTGTACATGGCAGAGGGCATTGCTAGCACATGATGGCATGTATCACATTAGTAGATGTGCAGGTGAATGAGCCCCTGATGGTGTGGCTCATGTGATTGGGTCCTGTGATGGTGTTTCTAGAGTAGATATGGGGACAGAGTAGGTAATGGGGTTTGTTATAGGGATTGGTTCCTGGGTTAGTGTTTCTGTGATGTGGCGTGTAGTTGCTGGTGAGTATTTGCTTCAGGTTGGGGAGCTGTCTGTAAGTGAGGATTGGCCTGCCTCCCAAGGCCTGTGAGAGTAAGGGATCATTTTCCAGGATAGATTGTAGATCATTGATGATATGCTGGAGAGGTTTTAGCTGGGAGCTGTACGTGATGGTCCGTGGTGTTCTGTTATTGTGTGTGAGTATATTTATGCCTGCATGTGTAATTTTCACTCCATGCATCTGAAAAAGTAGGTTTTTTACCCACGAATGCTTATGCCCAAATCTGTTAGTCTTTAAGGTGCCACTGGACTCCTTGTTGTTTTTGATAAACTTTAGTAAGTATTGCAGTTTACTTTATCTTATATGTATTCCCAGGAGGCCTGTTTGTCTCACATGTTGGCCATTCATGCTGTTGGAAATTGGCTGTTGATTTATAATGTACCCAACTGCAACACATCTAATCCCAGGTCTACACTATGGGGATTAGGCCAGCATAGCTATGGCGCCATAGCTATACCAGCATAACCCCATAGCATAGATACAGCCCACACCAGGGGTCCCCAATGCGGTGCCCGCGGGTGCCACCTAAATGTGCCTGCATCCTGGCTGGCGGTCAAGCATCCACCAAAATGCCGCTGAAATTCGGCAGCATTTCGGTGGCAACGCCTCTCGATGACGCCGCTTGCCACCAACAAGCGACATCATTGAGAGGCATCACCTTCGAAATGCTGCTGAAATTCGGTGGCATTTCGGCGGATGCTTGACTGCTGCCATGGTCCTTCATCAGGAGCCTGCCAGACAAAAAGGTTGGGGACCACTGGCCTACATCACTACCTCCTTCAACAACAGTAACTAGGTCAACTGAAGCATTCTTCCATCAAACAACTAGCGTCTACACTGGGGGTTAGGTTGGCATAGCTATGCCACTGATGGGTGTGGATTTTCACACCCCCAAGTGACATAGCTCTATCCACCTATATTTTAAGTGCAGACCAGACCTTAGTGCAGTTCATAAGGACTGTAACAGAATACTGGCATAATCCAGATTGCCAACCAACTAAACACATGGGAAATGTGGAAAAGGCCACTCTGCAATAAGATATCCAGACAGGAAGTTAAGATGTTAGTAAAGATCAATATATGTTGAGCAGGACAAATATGTTGTAAAAAGTCATTTAGCTTGCTATTGGCATTTCTTTTATTTTTCGGGGCTGACAGCTTTTTTAAGAAACTATCTAATATCCCTTTTCACTGTTTACTCTCTTTTTCATCCAGACTGTCAGTGGCAACTGGCTATTGTGTGAAATAAAATCAGTTTCTTTTGATTTTCCCTCCTCCCTGCACTAAGGACAAGGTTTTGTGTTTAATGATTTTTCCTATATTCCTTTATGCAGTTAACAGGGACATAGTCAGATGCTGAGGTCTCAATCTCTGTACTGTAGAGATTTCAGGCTGGCTTCAGAATTTTAGAGGTATTCTTGGGGATGTGGAATAGTTAGTACAGGAATCTGTAGACCTGCATTCTGTATTTGATTTTTATTGCTGACTTATTGGAAAAGGAAGATGTGAAATGACATCTTGTATGAGAAATTCTGATCCACTCTACACAATTTTGTAATTTCTTTCAAAGCATTTTTATTTATAGTTGAAAACTCAAAAATGTTATGCAAAATTAAAGACAAAATATATATATTTTTTTTGGGGGGGAAAATTTTGTTAAAAAAAAAATTGTTCCCTTCTGCTATGGACTTAAGAGCTGAGCTCCTATGAGCAGCTTGCAGAGGAGAGGGGATGGGAGACTGCCTTGTGTTTATCTTAACCAGTGAAGTATTTTGTAAATAAAATCCCTGTCATTTTACAGCAGTCAAATGGCTGCTCAACTCAAGGTGGTCACCCAGGCTTTCTGTTCCATGCTGAAAACAAAACCAGCCTTTTGCTGACTCACTCAAAAGGTGCAGCCTGGATTAGGCCTCTACTGAGGCCAGGCTTTTAAGTTTTAAGACAGGGACATCCTTCCTCCCCGTCCCAGCTTTACCCAGAATTGCCCTGTTGGAAGAAACAACAAGCCTTTTTTACGATGTCTGTTGGTCCCTGTTTAGCTTCTGTCTGCTCCCAGCCCTGTTAGCTGCTGGAGGACTAATTCTTCTTGTTCTGCCTGCAGCTGAGGGTGGCCTCCCTAGGTAGCTTCTGAATGTCTAAACTTGCTGCTCCTTTCCCCCCAAAAGAACACCTTAGAGTGGGGTGCACCAAAGTGGTGGTGCCTCCTGCAGGGGGCAGCAAATGCCTGGTACATCCTGTCACAGATGTAGCTAGACCTAACTTCAAGTTCTTTCATACAATCATCATTTAAGTAGCTTTCAAAAAAGCAAAACTAGGGCTATATAGTCAAATGTTAGTAGAATGACAAAAAGTTCAAATTCCATTAAATTTTCTCCCAGTCATAAAGAAAATCATTAAGGGTAATATTCCTTTAAAAATCTGCTTAAATCCAGGAAACCTACAGAGAGCTTCACAGGATAGTAAGCTTGTTGCTTGGCATTTGCTTTTATAGACTAGCCACCACATTTTCCTGCTAGAGTTAAATACTGTTGTCAGGTCTCTTCCACTTTTAAATCTAAAAATATTCTGTGGGAGAGTTAGTAATTGGAGCAATTCTTTGAAGACATTTTAAAAGTGTCTTCAACAGCGGACAAGTTAAAATTACGTGGTGGGTGATTTTTCTTGATTCACTGAAGACTACTTTTGACTGTCCCCTGGATTGAGATGATGTAGAAATGAGTTTGTAGCAGTAATCTTGTGAGTGATCATTTACTGCAGGTAACCATTTGAGTGCCTGGGAGTGGGCAGCTTTTTTAGTGCTGTCATTGATGAAGGGGGAAAGAGTGGCCACTATTCCTGTGTCCCAAACTCTTCCAGTCTCCAGCTGTTGTGCAGCCAAAGATTCAGTTGCATTCCTTCTATCCAGGTTCTAACTAGAGACCCAGGACCTTTCACCTCTGCTTCTGTGGCTACATCTACACTGCACACCAGTTGCAGCAGTGTGTAGGCTATGTGTAGCTACCCGCCTCAGTAAAAACAGGCTGCATCCACACTGGTGTGGAGCTACATGTGTCAGTGAAAAGCTTTGCCAGTGGGGCGCCTGCCAGAGCCTGTTCCTGCTGCTGGAGTCAGTGATTGTGGCAGGGAAAACAACAGTGTAGATTGGAAAGGCACAGCTTCGGCTGCAGAGAGTTGTGTAGGGTCTATACTCAGGTACGTACCCCCAGGGTTCAGGTGTGTCTTTACTCACCTGAGCAGTGCCTCATCATCTACACTGTAATTTATGTTCATGCTGTGGAGGCGTGCAGTGTAGGTATGCTACTTGTTACCAACAGGTGTCTGCAGTGTAGCGGTACCTTGTGATACTATGACAGTAGGAAGTCCGGTTTCCCCACAAACCTCGCACTCTCATTATCTCCTCCTTCCAAGGCTGGAACGTGGCATAATGTTTTGTGAAGCATTGTTTGCCTGCCCTGTCTGTCTCTTCCAAACCTCTGTTCTAAACAATAACATCTTGTGTAGATGCAATTGTTCACCAAGTCACTACTTCCCTACACTCAAAGCTATAATAAATTAGACTCTTTTGCCTCCTGCACCTGTGTATATGGAATAGAGATAGTGTAGTGATATGGAAAACATAAGCCAGACATTTTAATCAACCTGCACTGAATACCCTTACTCAATAAATCATAGCAGCCAAACGCCACGCCGTACAAGCAGTAAAAATCTACACCGAAGCAGGGTCACAAATAATCACTTTGTAGACTAAGCGGGAATTGAAAAATAGATGCACGATGGACTGTGTGCTCCTAATACTTGCTATTGTGCCACCCATTCTACCCAGGTGTAAAGGAATTGAAGCTGGTCTAACACACATCAAGGAACTGTGAGAGTCTGGGGACTACTTCTGCATCAGTGGTTCTCAACCTTTCCAGACTACTGTATCCCTTATAGGAGTCTGATTTCTCTTGTTTACCCCAAGTTTCACCTCACTTAACTACTTGCTTACAAAAATCAAACATAAAAATATCACAGCACTATTACTGAAAATTGCTACTTTCTTATTTTTACCATATAACAAAATCAATCAATTGGAATATAAATATTGTACTTACATTTCAGTATATGGTGCATAGAGCAGTTTAAATAAGTCATTGTATTAAATTTTAGTTTGTACTGACTCAGCTAGTGCTTTTTATGTAGCTTGTTGTAAAACTAGGCAAATATCTAAATGAGTTGATGTACCCCCTGGAAGACCTCTGTGCACCCTCAGGGGTACACGTACCTCTGGCTCAGAACCACTGTTCCACATGACACATATTTTATTTGCTTCTGGCTTGTCTGCATGTAAGGTATACAAGCTTTGATTCCCTTACATATGGATGGCAGATGTAAATAAGTGTCTCACTGAAGAGTAAAGGGGGTCTAATTTATACATTCTATACCTCACTTCTGATTTTGGCCCCTTGCTTCTTTCTCTTTGCTTCCATCAAGCACAGTGAATAAGAAATTCCCTGCACTGCGGTTCTGTCAAGTATCTGTGGGAGTAACCAGCACCCTCCACACCAAAGATGAGTGTATGTCATATCACTGACACACTCTTCCAGCAGTGACTCAGCTTGGCAGTGAGAGTGGCAACAAATCACTGCACAGCAGCCTGGCTAGGTATATTTACTCTCTCATAGTTTTAATAGGCCCTCTCTCTAATGGCTTCACCACCAGGAATGGGTCTTCCTCACAGTAGGACAGACCTTGTTGTTCTTCCACCTGTGCTTCTACTGCAGCACATTCCCTGAAGTATGACCCTCTTTCGTCCCTCACTAGCCGCTTTAGGCACACTTTCGTGGCCCCACTGAGCTAAGCAGGGCTTCTCTGTAACAAGCTAGGGGGAGCCCCTGGGAGACTAGTGGGAGAGTAGAATCATTCCTAGAGATAGGTCATTAATATGCCTATAGCTTTTCAGTGTAGATCACAAACATGCTGTTTTTACTAGGGTTATAAAAAGTGCCAAATGGAGACAAATAGCTGAGTTCATGCCGTCTGATTTATTGCATGGGATTCACTGAGAAGGAAGAACTGTTTTTTTCCCCTGTGTGATCCCTTCCTATAGGACCCAGTGTCCTAGGTTTCTCTGTCCCGTGCAGACCCATCTGAATGTTCTCCCATAGGTTAGATGTGAAGAGGACATATTTGGTTTAGAGTTTCATCTGAAACATTTCCTGTTGCCCACAGTGGACTCCAGTAAACTTTGGCTACTCTGCTCCTGGGCTGCTAAGGACTCAACTCCAGCAGTTAAAATGCTCTGCATCAATAATTGGATTCAGAAGCAGGGCCCTTTGAACAGCCCTGTCACATTCCACCAGCTTCATGAGGTGTATTAACAAATAGGTGTTTGATGTAGCAACCCATTCCCAGGCTTTTCTGGTGAGGTCCAAATGGAATGTGTGGGGTTTGTTTTGTTTCGCTGACACCAGTACTGGTGTTAATTTCCCAGAGCTCAATGTCTTTTCCTGTATGTAGCCGTGTATTAGGATGAATGTGCTTTTCCATATGTTTCTCCTGAGCAGAGCTCACTGAGTTACACAAATATAAGCAAAACTTATGTACTTGAGTATAGACATTACAGTGTTTAACATAACAAGAAGATGCATGAAACAGAAACAGTCAGAAGCACTGAATACAAACTCAGCACTAAAATGCACAGTTTAGTCCCTGCCCAGGTAAAGTCAGTCAAAGAGTGTTTTTTTCCAGATTACACAGAAATGAGGTTGAAATGACTTTCCTCCTGTTTATGCAAATCACAGGGGCAGTATGGGGTAGTGATTAGAACATTGGACTGGAAGTGCAATGGGTTCTTGTCCCAACTATATCTTTGACTTGTGGTATGACACTGAGCAAGTCAATTAGGATATGTCTGCAATGGAGCTAGCCACTGTAATTCCCAGTTTGAGGAGACATACTGTGCTAACTCTGATGCTAATGCACTTAAAATAGGAAGATGGTGCAAATGATGGGAGGGGCTAGTCACCCTGAGTATGAACCTAGTGTATTGGATGGGCTTATACTCAGGGCTGCTAGCCACTTGTGTCCAGGAGCGGCGCCAGAGTTTCCGGCACCCTAGGCAGAATTCAGGAGGTGGCATTTTGTGCACTCCCCACGGGGCGCGCAGGAGCTTCCGGTTCCACTCTCATTGCGCTGCCGAAGACGGACCCTCCACCGAAATGCCACAGGCGACAGTGGCAGTCATTGAGCTGCTCAATTGCCTGCCGCTGTTTTCCGCAGCATGTCGGCAGAAGGTGCTCCTTTGGTGGCGCAACGGGACCAGAACTGGAAGCTCCCATGCACCCTGTGGGGAGCGCATAAAATGCCACCCCCCGAATCCTGATGCCCTAGGCGACTGCCTAGGGTTGCCTAATGGAAGCGTCAGTCCTGCTTGTGCCACTGTGGCTATACTTCTATATTTAGCATGCTAGTCTGATCACAGCTAGTGCATGTATGTCTCCTAGAGCTGGAAATTCTACCTTCCAGCTCCTGTGTAGACATACTCTTGCCGTGCCTCCTTTCATAACATGAGGCTAATGACTACTTAGCTTAGTTAAGTACTTAGATCATTGCATAAATAGCTCTATGCTTGTGTCACGGAGTGTAGGGGAGTCCTGGCCCTGCACTCCCCACTTCCTGCAATTCAGCATGGCTCTCAGCCAGTAAAACAGAAGGTTTATTAGATGACAGGAACACAGTCTAAAACAGAGCTTGTAGGTACAGAGAACAGGACCTCTCAGTCAGGTCCATCTTGGGGAGCAGGGAGCCCAGACCCCAGTTCTAGGCCTCCCTCCATTTCCTCAGCCAGCTCCAAATTGAAAACCCCATCCAGCTGTCTCACCCAGCCACACACCCCGGCCCCTCCTCCGGCCTTTGTCCAGTTTCCTGTGCAGAAGGTGTAACCTGGCCCCAGCCCCCTCCTGGGCTCTGGTTATGTGCTCAAGTATCATTCCTCAAGTGAAGACACTCCCTTAAATCCCACCACCATCTAGTATTGATGCAGACAGTAAGCTAGTGAAAAGTGCATGCAGCATTACCAGGTTAATACTCCCTACTCCATCACAGCTTGTGTCAAGTATTAATAAACACTTGCAAAGAACACATGCCTAGCGTGCTTTGTTATGACCCTGTTCCCCCTAAGGGGCAAATGTTTTCAACTTGGCTTGGAAGAGGCAGGAGAGGGAGAACCGCATCTGACAATCATCAACAAAATTGCTAATTTTCTTACTGTAGACATCTTAGAAATTAACCTTCTTCTACCAGCTCACTGTCTGCTAGAGTCTTCAGATACAAGTCCATTACTCAATGAATGGACACTTAAAGGAGGTCTCTTCCAGGGTCTGTTGCACCAGGGGGACTCTTTAGAAATTAAGTTATCTCACCAGCTCCACTCTGGAGTCTGCTCTGAGCTGCAGACAGGCTCACCAACCTCCTGTGGCTGAAGAACTACCTCTTAATTCCTGAACATGCCCCCATTCTAGAATTCATAGCCCTAAATTGAAGCTATCATGGTGTATTATGTTGCTTTGGAGTCCATTGTTTTTAATAATCTGCATAATCGATTCAGAAATGCTCAGTCTGGGTGCACTCATTTCACAACTGACAGCTGCTTATCAGACAAAGGCACTTCCTTTACTTGTTAGCAGCAAAACCAATCTGTCTCGAGGGCTAAGGCTTGTGAGGGCATATTTGGAATATTACATACAGGTGGGCTCAACAAAGGAAGACACAAGGGCAATGGGACTTACTTGAGGGAATTAGTCTGGACTGTCTGAGGAGGAGACTGACAAAACACAGCCATGTTCCACCTTGAGAGGGAGGGGCAAGAGACCAAAAGGAAACTACTCACAGTATATACAGTAAGTACCTAAATACTTGTGAGAGGCACCATGGGAGAGAGCTGCTTGGACTTCAGAGACAGACTCCACTGTGTCTCCATCCTGATAAGTTTATACCAAATGTAACAGTAGAACTAGGTAATATTAGTGACTTTAAGGCAAGAATTAATGTCTATTTGGAACCTGGAAAGATGCCTATTGGCTTCAATGGACACCGAAACAGGCCTTTAATGTGTTGCCCTGAAAAGCTCGTAAGAAGTCGAGGGATGGACTGGAATGGACCTATGGTTAAATCTCTGCTCCTAGCTGCTTCGGCAACTCATCATATGACCAAAAACTTTATGTGTTTGGCTTTCATAACTGTATGTCTAATTTGCAAACACAAATTGTGTGGACATGCAAGCTGGTATAGGAAGCTCAAACATGCTGTCTCATTGCTTGTGTGCTTATGAAAATCAGGCCCTAAAGGATCCATAGCTATGGGTAATAGTGTGGTGTAGGAGGTTGCTTGATATATAAAAGGGCCAAATGGCCTGTTGCTGATGCTTGATCCACTGCTTCTCAGGAGCACCCAGTCTCTTTTGGCCTTGGTTTATAGTGCCCATTAGTACTTGAGCTTGTTTAAGAATATTGCAGCTGTTCTTAGTTGAGGAGCAAAGATATGTTTGCTGATGAAAGATATGTTTTCCCTATGTTTTCATGGGGAGTTCTCAAATGGAAGGATGAACGTTGGACTTCAATGGGGGTAACAGGTTAAAAATGGGAATGCATAAAGCTCTATTGGGCAAAGACTATTACCAAAAGAACCATAGTTACCATTTTGAAAATGATGCATTGTTATTTAAGAGGAGTTTCTTGCCTGTCTTTTTAGAATGATGTGGTTCTTTTCATTGCTGAAACAGCGACTGAGAGCATTGTAATTTCAGAGCAGCAAAGGAACACTGTACAGGGAAGACCCACCACATAAATTTGAAAGCAAACTTATTTTTGTGACAGTTAAGAGGCTAAATTATTTTAAGATCTTAATACACACAGGCTCTCTTCCTGCTGCAAGGCCATGATTCAGCAAAGCACTTAAGCACATGATTAAATCCCACTGATATAAGAAAATAATTACTCAAAACCAGGAGAATAAAGGCTTCAAACCTCTTTTGGATTTAAATGGTACCTGTGAGATTTAGCTGTGTGTTTAAGTGTTTTGCTGAATCAGGACTGTCCTGCCAAAATGGAACATACATATGTTGTTTATCGGCTCTGTTCTTTCCAGGACTGTTTACATGTACTCCAGCACATTCAGCAGAAGAAATTTCCTAGGAAAAGAGGGTAAATTTGCTGTGGCATGAGTTGGAATCTGGGGAAGAATGTGAAGATACAGCCATGGAAAGGTAGATGTTTAACAATTACTGCACAGGTTGTTGGCAGACACACACACACACACACACACACACACACACACACACACAATTAAATTGGACTGTCAAAATAATCCTCATGTTTGTACTAATTGTTTGTAAGTGTCTATAACGAAGAGTCCTTGTGGCACATTAGAGACTAATAAATTTATTTGGGCATAAGCTTTCGTGGCTAAAATCCACTTCATCAGATGCATGGAGTGAAAAATACAGTAAGAAGAACCATTTCCCTTCCCCCTCCTCCTTTTATAGCACATGAAAAGATGAGAGTTGCCTTACCAATGGGTGGGGCGGGGGTCGGGGAGAGTCAGTGCTAATGAGCTAATTCAGTTAAGGTGGAAGTGGCCTATTCTTAACAGCTGACAAAGGGTGAATACCAAGAGAGGGAAAATAATAATAAAAATAATAAAAAGTAATTTCCCTCTCCTGGTATTCAACCCTTCTTGTCAACTGTTGAGAATAGGCCACATCCACGCCTTGTTATTTTTGCTGATACAGACTAACATGGCTACTACTCTGAAACCTGTAAGTGTGTAGACTATCTAGATAATTTTATATTTGCAGAGTTGTAGTTGTCTTGGTCCCTGGATATTAAAGAGACAAGGTAGGGAAGGTAATATCTTTTATTGGACCAACTTCTGTTGGTGAAAGAGACAAGCTTTTGAACTAAGGCAAAGCTTTTCTTCACATGACCTAAATGCAGTATCAGAGATGTAGTCCAACCAGGAAGTCTGGCTCATAGCAGGAAATGGGGCATCATAGTATAGAACTACAACTCCCATAAGGCAATGTGCTGCTTTGGTAAAATTCAATTTAATATTGAAGTGATTTGAAACGAAGAATTTTGGATTAGTTTGATAAACTGAAACTAAAACTTGTAGTTTTAGTAAAGTTGAATGTTTCATTTTGATGAAAAATAATGAAACAAAATAGTTGGGCATTTCTGAAAAGAATTTTTTGGGATTTCTGTGCCACATTTTTTTTTGAAATTTCCACTTTTTGTCCCAATTTGAGACACAACTAATGTTGAAATGTCAGAAATTCTCACTTTTGTTTGTTTGAAGTGCTAAGCAAATGAACTTGTGTAGGTGTAGGGACAGGCTGAGGAAGAGACTGAGGGGAGACTGGGCAGCAGACACATGACTGTAGAGGAGTAGGGTATATAAAGATCACTCTTGATCTGCCTCTTTGTATGGAGTCCCTTCCCATTCCGGACCAACCTGCACCTACAGGTTCTGCAGCCTGTCAAAACCAGCCCTGCTGATAGTTAAAATCAGCTCTAGCATCCTTACATAACTTTAACCCACCTGAACATTAGGCCTGAAAGATCAATTGACAACCATGTTGTGAAAGAGGGAGCTGAGATGCAGTGGAAAGGAAATTCCAAGCATAAATACTGTCTGTGCCACCAAATATTTGTGCTAGCTTTGCTTTTTGGGCTGGAACTCCCTCCTTGGTGTGGTAGACACCAGGTATACTCATGGTATTCGATATCTCAGTATTCACTGTAGCTAGGAAATAGTTTTAAAACATTTAACTGTACTAGGAACAAACATGAGTGTTCAAGGTTCACACCTGTAGTGGCAGGGAGATAAGACTGCCTAATCTCATAGATCTGTTTTATTTCTAAGCAGGGTGGATAAAATCAATGATTTTTTTTAAATGGATTTTTTAAATTTAAATTGGATTTTTTTTATTTAAAATGGATTTTTTTGATAAAATGCTATTTGAAGAAAAAACCTGTCTAAAGATAGTTTTAATTAAGTGTTAGGGGGCTTATTCCTTCACCCTCTTACTTCCCTGGTCCTTCTCGCATGAACAGAGAGCAACAATACCTGAAGTCCAAAGGCGCAAACAATTCGATGTTTATTGGGGTGAACTTCCAGCAAGCATGATTCCAGTTTCCTTCCTTAGTGTCCCCCTTCCCAGCTCTGACACCACAGAGCCTTGCCTGTGTCCTGTTCCTGTTCCCATCCCCTGTTCCTATTCCCCCTTTAGGAAAACATGATCCCAATTCCCCCACCCCCAGTCCCTGTTCCCATTTCCTGCCCCCCATCTTTCTGATTGACTGCAGACTATATAGCAAAACCTGAGTTTTGCTTAGCTATTCCTTAACCAATCATTTTACTGAAATTTAACTAACCGATCCTAACATATTGTAACATGGTTATTTAACCAATTATACCCCACCACCTTAATTGGTTTACACCCAACAAAATTAATTATACAGTAGACAGAAACAATTACAGAATCAGAGACCATGCAAATAAACATACAAAAAAATACAGAAGTGAGGATTTCACAGCTACATCTATACAGACATAAGGGTTCTCCAGCTGTGTCTATTGATAAGTGAGTTCTTGCCAGACAGGATGCGATCAAACTAAGTTTCCTTTTACATCTTCTAGGTTCTTCCCTTTCTCTGGAGGTGATAGGAATATCAGGACAGGATTGTATTCCTAATAGTCCAATAGCACCTTATTTCAATGTGACTAGTTTGGAATGTGAGGATGTGACCATACACTTCCCAGCTTATGGCTGTCTAACTACATCTTAGCTGAAGGCCTTAGCCTGTCACAGTAAGAGAAGGCCATTACACAGACAATGATTTTGATTCTTTCTTTTATACCTCTATAACTAGCTAAGTGATAAGAATACACCTAAATTCTTAAAGTATAGGCCTTTGCAGACAGGCCTGAATATCTATATCCTAACATTAAGATACATTATAGCTCCAAGATATCTCATCATGGAATAGGGATTGTAAATTCTAATTCTATAGTATAGACAATATATTCATGTAATGTTTAAGAAAAGTTTTGTAAATGAGTTCCAGTAGTTCATGGATTAGGGACCCAATTATATGGGGATCCAGGGGCTTCTGTATAGATTATTTAGGTTAATCTTTCTATCTACTCAATGGGACTCAGTGCTTAGTCTAGAAGATACCATCAGAGATGCTTAGTTTTGCAGTTCTCAAACTGTGGATTTGTATCTCCAGAGATATGCTTAACACAAAAATGTTTTTAAATAAATAAATAATATAATATATAGAGGTGAGAAATAACAGACCTCAACTCTATTGTCCCTCTGCAAATTTGTGTACACAGAGTCAATCCCTTACCTCTCTCTAAAAGTGCAAAGTTTCAAAAAGTTCAATGAATAGAAGATTGTTGTGGGCAAAATAGATTGGTCAAGGAGAAGAAGTCTGGAGATAAATGTGAGAAAGGAGGGACAGTCAGTAGAAACAAAAGTGAAACTGTTTGAGCAGCATATTCCAGAAGTCTTGAGGTCTTTCTGAGTGTAGCCTTCATTGATTTGAGATCTACCATACCATTCTCTCACTAGAAAAGAAAACCTATAATGGCAGCAGGCTGTAAAAGAGACCCAGTCTGGGAATATTTTAATGAAGTTCCTCTACCTGTGGATAAGACATGCATGCGTGCAAAATGCAAACAATGCAACAAAGAAATGCAAGGCCTGGTTGCCCAAATGAAACAACATCATGGGAAGTGTTCCTTCTCAGGAGGAAGCTGCGTTGAAGACGATGAAAGGAACATGGCTGAACATGCAGGATCTTCAGGTTGGTAAAGTTTTTTTTTTCAAACTTCTTTTTTAAGAACTGCCTGTCTTCCTTCTGGACTATTCTTGAATTCTCATGTTTGGGCAAAAAATATAGTTGTTACTTTATGGCAGGGGTCTCAAACATGCGGCCCGAGGGCCGCATGAGGGGCTATTTCCTGCGGCCTGCCAAGCGGCTCATGCTCACCCCCCACGGCCTACCTCCAGGCAAGGGGTGGGAAAATGATAGCTGCAGGATTGCCCCCCTCAATCCCTGCGCCGCTCCCTGAAGCGGCTGGCATCACATCCCTGTGGCTGTGGGTGGGAGTGAAGAAGCAGAGAGTTCCGTCTGTGTGCTGCCCTGGCTTCCAGGCACCGCCCCCCTGTAGATCCCATTGGCTGGGAACCGTGCCCAATGGGAGCTTCGGGGGAGGTACCTGGAGGCGTGGCAAGCAGCATGTGCAGCCCTGCGTCCCCCTCCCCCAGGGGCCACAGGGACATGGTTCCAGCTACTTCCTGGAGTGGAGCGGGGCCAGGGCCTGGGCCAGCAGCCTGTCACCCTGGAGCCCGAAGCCCTCCTGCACCCCGCCCCTCAACTCGCTGCCCTGAGACCCTTGCTGCACCCCACACCCCTTCTTCACCCCAATCCCCTGCCCTGAGCCCCCTGCCTGCACCCCAACCCCCTGCTGCACCCCAACTCCATGCACTGAGCCCCCTGCCACATCCCACATCCCTCCTTCACCCCAACTCCCTGCCCTGACCCCTTGCTGCACCCCACACCCCAACACCCTGTCTTGAGCCCTATGCTGCATCCCACACCCCTTTTGTACCCTGAGCCCGCTGCCTGCACCCCAACCCCCTGCTGCACCTCAACTCCCTGCCCTGAGCCCCTGCCACACTTCTCATGCACCCTCTGGGGGACAGGGAGGGGGTTGGAATGGGGGCAGAGAAGAAGTGGGAAGAGGCAGGGCCTCATGGAAGGGGTGGAGTGAGGCCAGGGCTGGGGACAGTGAGGGGTATGTGTCAGCGATGCAGCCCTCAGGCCAATGAACTAGCCCTCATGTGGCCCTCGTGATCATTTGCATTTGAGACCCTGCTCTATGGTACTATCATTTTAGATGCAGTTGTGATAAAAAATAAATAGCTGAAATAGGCAGATCTTCCTTTTACAATTTCACCTTTAAAGTAGTACTGAGTGTCAGTGAATGCAATGAGTACTACTAAATGAGCAGTCTGGTAATAATAATTAAATAACTGCACTGACTTATTTTGTTTAGGAGAATCCATCCTCAACATACAGGATTCTGAAGGCTATCTACCTTCAAGATCACCATCATTTTCTACAGTTTCAGAGTTATCTGCCAATGATAGTGTTTCAGTCACATCATGTATATCACATATCCACAGTATATCACCTGTACCAAAAAGAGAAAAATAATCTCCATCATGCAGAAACAATCATAGATAAGTTTGTGATAAGAACCAGCAGATTACAAAAAGAGGTAATTGATGAAAAAGTTGGCTGATTTGTTTATGCAACAAACTCTCCTTTCTGTATGATTGAGAACCCACACTTCATTAACATGGTTCAGTCATTAAGACCAGGATACAGCCCACCCAACAGAGCAGATATTTTGGGCAAACTGCTGGATGAAGTGTATGAAAGAGAAATTGAGCAGTGTGAAATTGTTAATCTGAGTCTTGATGGATGGAGCAATCTCCACAATGATCCTGTTGTATGTGCTTCCGTGACAACAGAAGAAGGGAATGTCTTCCTTACAGAAACAATTGATACATCAGGAAATGCACACACAGTAAAATACTTACAAGAAGTATTAGTAAAAGCTATAACAAACTATGAAAAAAATTCAAATGTCTAGTATGCAGCTTGGTCACAGACAATGTTGCAAATATATCCAAGATGAGAAGAAATTATTTAGAAGAGAGTGAAGAGTACCGAGCGAATAACATACGGTTGCAGTGCCCATTTGATGTACCTCCTAGCCAAAGACCTCAGTGTTCCAGAAATAAAGGCTAATGTTGTTAAAATTGCAAAATACTTCTGTAACAAGCACTGTGCAGCAACTGCTCTGGAAAAAGTGGGAGGAACCAGCTAACTCTCCCACAAGACGTGCGATGGAACTCAGTAGTGGACTGTTTTGAGCGCTATATCAAGAACTGGCCTAATCTGATGACAGTTTGTGAACAAAATCGTGAAAAATTAGATGACACTGTCACAGTGAAAGTTCTCAACATTGGGCTAAAGAGAAATGTTGAACACATGCTGAGTACCCTGAAACCTATTTCTGTAGCCTTGAACAAAATGTAGGGAAATAGCTGTTTTGTTGCTGATGCTGTTGAAATTTGGAAGGAACTGAGTGAGATCTTAAAAAGAGAAATAGGCAATGACAGAGTTAAATTACAAGCATTAAAAAAATGAATGGGACAAGCACTGTCTCCAGCTCATTTTCTTGAAAATATTCTCAGTACTCGGTACCAGGGTCAAACCTTAACTGCTGAAGAATAGGAGTTGGCTATGACATGGGCATCCAGCAATCATCCCTCCATAATGCCAACTATAATAAATTTCAGAGCTAAAGGTGAACCATTCAAGAAATATATGTTTGCTGATGATGTTTTAAAGAAAGTCACACCAGTGAAGCACTTGAATTCAGAGACTGTTGAAGTGATAATCTCACTTTTAACAGCAGTGGTTTCTTCTGCCGGTATAGAAAGAATATTTTCTTCCTTTGGACTAATTCATTCCAAATTGAGAAATCATTTGGGACCTGAAAAAGCAGGAAAGGTTGTTTTTCTTTTCCATATTATGAACAAACAGGAAAATGAAGGTGAAGATGACTGAATTAGCTGCAGAAGCTAATATTTTAAGTTTCTCATGTTGACCTGGCTGACATAGTCTATTTAATTTTTAAAAAAATATTTCATTTAACTATGTTAGTGAAAAACAATTTTAATAAAAACAAACCTGGTTTTAAAAAACTTGAATGTTTGGCTGCATTCAAAAATTTATATACTTGTTTTGTTAAAATATTATATGTTTGCTGTTGAAGAAAAAAATCCAGAATACATAACATTGTTTTAGTTAAATAAAACAATTTAAATGTCTGTCTGGTGATGTTCTCCTCCTAATACAGCATGGCAAGAAAATCCTCCAAATATTAATGATTAACCTGTTGAATTGGAGATAGGTCACCTCCCAATTACTTCATAAATATCTGCTTCAATTACCTTTGGTAAATGAAATAACCAAACAATAATTAATTTTCTCATATAGGTGTAAAACTGATCTGAAAAGTTTTCAAAATAAATCACTTCAAAAATGTAGTGTGTACCTTCTAAAAATGAAACCTACATCCATCTCTGAGTTGCGAAGAATATATATTAAGGTTATAACAACCAACAAGAATGCACTTTTATATAGAAATATATGGTTAAAATAGAGTCTTCCTGTCTAGTGATTTAAATCATGTTTTAAATCAATTTCATTTAAATCAAATCCAACTTGTTTCTAAGTTCTTTGGTTCAGGGATTTGTGAACTCCAAATAACTCTGTGAATCCAGATAATACCTTGGAACATTTACATGTCCCTAGTGATGTTGATATCTTTGCAAAATATCTTATTGTACCAATTGAAACTGGTCCACTTTCTAGCAATCTCAGGACAGTGTTCCCTGAAACTTTAAGATCAAAGTAACATAAAACAGCTTATTCATAGAAATACACAGTATTTTTTAAAAAGGCTCTTGTCCAATCAACTATTAAAGATGAGATGAACCCACTCTGGAAAAAAAGATGTCATTAAAATATTTCCTATGTATTGTCCAACTCAACCAGGAAAAATTCACAGGAAGTAATCCTTGATTTCTAATGCATTTGGAAACATGGGAAGAGAGTTGGGATGGGGGAAATATAGAACAACTGCAGTGTCCCACGGGACCATCCAAATTCATTTCTGTTGCACCACTTCATAATAGTACTGTAATTTGCCATGTATTTACCCAGGAAAATAGTTCACAACATCTGTTTTTCAGTGAGGCTCTGTTTTTAGTCTATTATTTTGAACTAAGATAACTAAAGCATGTGGAAGTTAGCTGCCCAAGGTCACAAACATGTCAGATTCTCACCAAAAAACTGAGGAACATCCTGGCTCTCAGTTCATTACTTACTCACTCAGGCATTCTGCCTTCCTAAAAACAGCTTTCTGTTTCCACAAAGTAAAACCCAAGTCTAGCTATTCACACCTAAGCACCAGAGAACCTTGCAACATGCTTTGGCAATTAAGTCAGGCTTCATAATCCTCCAGTTTAGACCTTTACAGACATTGTCAGAGAGTGGGAGCAAGGGAAGGGGTGTGTGTGTGTGTGGGGGGGGGGGTCGGTGGGGGGGGGGACAGTTTACACTCCAGTGGATTACAGATAGTACAATAATCTTTGCTGCTTTTTTTCCAAGAGAAGACCATCTCAGATCCAAGGACTTCATTTTCCATAGTTTCTTTAAAACAGTGTCACTTCTGGGAGATCACTATAGTGTTACCCCTTTTGGCCCAGTGGTTAGCCAATATTCAGGGTCTTGTGGGTTGTTCCTGTTAGGAGGAGAAATTGATGGTAGACAGATATTTATTTGATACAATCCTGTTTCTTTACAAAGAATTTACCCAAAGTTCTTTTTCCCTGAACACAGTAGGAAGCAAGCAATTGGAGACAGTTTCCTTGTTTAGTATTCCAAACCTCTTTCCAGCCAGCACTCTGCCCAAACAGCTCCCTGCAATATCTTTGGAAGACCATGTTATATGAAGTGTATGAATGGTTTGTGTCATTGTAAAACAGGAATTATATGCACTCCATGGGGGGAGAGTTACCACAGCTGCTCCAAGAAGTAAAAACAGTAGGGGATGATTATAGCAAATAACTAAGGTTATAACACCTCCAGAGAGGTAGCATCTCTTGGGGAGGTTTGTGTATTCTGGATTCTGTGGAGACTAACAGACTTAAAAGGGACTCTGGGATAAATAGCTGGGACTTAAACTGATTCAGGGCTTTCTTCCTTCTCCAGCAAACAGATAGGACCTCCTTGTGGAAGGGTTGGAAAGGTTTTGGCCCACTGTTGCCTCATAAGACTGATGGTGACCTCTGGTAAGAGGTGAGCATGCGTATAGGTACTTTTATTGTTTTTGATATATTTTCTCTATAATACTTGTACCTGAAGAATACATGTGCTTGCTTAGAAAGATCTGGGTGGTAACTTGTAACTGTTGCCAAGTGCAATGGTCATAACTCTCAGAGAGAAAGCAAAGCACAGGGGCTGGCCTTCTAATGCAGATTAGTTTGCTGGGAATATTGCAGTATAATCCAGGGAACTGTGTAGCCTTAAAACCATTGGTCAAGAGGGAGCCAGATGAGGGTCTCTGCCCAAGAGAGGTGTCAGCTGGGAGTTTAAACCCTTTAAGTGGGTGCCTTCGATGGACCATGGAGTGGGAAATACAGGTTACCCTGAAACTGTTACAGCCCTCTCTCAGCTTTTTCTCCTAACAAGTGCGCCTCTGGCTGTTTGTAGCTTTCTGCTGCCTTCTCCATCTCTTTTGTAGTGTTTCTGGCTGCTTCTGCTCTCGCAGAGACAGGCACCTACACCCCACCATCAAAATACTACCAAGCCTTCTATGTTTGCATTCAACCTGCAGTGATGCTCCTCCGCCCACATAGCTCAACCAATCTTGCACGGAGCCCATGTGTTGGGTGATGATACCTATTGTTTCAGCTATTTTATTCCAAAAGGTGCTGAAATGCTTCTTACATTTATCCTGAATGAAGGGTAGTTATTACTCCCACCAGCTTTTCTGAGGTTTCACCCAACTCCCAGCATAACAATATACATGTCATATAACACACGACAGCTGACTTGTTATGACTGTTTCCTTGCTGATGTGGAGAGACAACAACAATTATTTGTGAGTAAACTTCTCCTTTGCTTTCTGAAGATAAATATCAGAGGCGCTCACCGTAAAAGAACGAGTGAAATACCAACAGGATGAAGAGATCCTTATGACTGGAAAAAGAACAAGCTTGCTTTTCTGTTTAAAATAGTACTCATAATGCCAGTATACTGTGATGCTGATGATCTCAGTCTTGGGCATATCCATGTCATTATGTTGTTTTCTTTGTATTAATGCACTGTGGTCAGGCCCATAGAGGCCTAGATGTTGTGAGAATATGAAAGTGCTGTAACAGATTGAAATCCTATACTAGTGTCTATGCTATACCAGGTCTAGCATGAACTCTTACTGTAGTTAGATTTAGTCAAAGTGAAAATCCGAGGGCTGAATCTTCAGCTAAGCCCACTATATACTGGGTGCAGCTTGGGAAGGGGTCTTTTGTGGCACTCTAGTCCTGGAGCTGGTAGTACTGGCTGGGACCATGATATACTAACTGTGAATTGCTGGAGCACTGCAGCACTCTGGCCGTACTCTGGCGGCATTAGGAGGGATGGATGGTACTAAGATGCTATCCCAGCTCTGCACCGCTAAGGGTGTAATCCTTGGCTGGCTCCAATCTGAATTTACTGGTAACTGCAGTTGGATGTTATGGAGAGAAATGGCATCAGAAGAATGAGCTGTGGAGTGCAGAGCCCTAACAAGTGAATCACCCAAGTGATACCAAAATTCTTACCTGTTAACATGAAAACTCTCTTTCTGTGCAGATGTTCTGAAGCTAGGATTGAAAAGTATTGCTGTTATACAGGCCACAGATCACTGTCTGTCATTATTACACGGTAACGAAGCCTCCTGCAGATTCTGTGCTAGTCACACCAGGAGTTGCCTTCATTGCTCTGTCCATTTTCAGGTTTCTCTTTCTTTCTTTCTTTGAGATAAATGGTTATGTAATTATCCTGTCATTATAAGATTTTGTTCTCCTAGTGCAATTATGGTTAATAGTGATCAAAGAAAAATGACACGGTCACGAGAGCTCTGCACAACAATGCAATACAAAAATATTTAATGCCCAATTTTTAGTGTTGCATAAAAATAAAGTAAAACAACAATTGTAGTGGTCCCCTCGATCCCCGTTCGTGCACAATTTTTGATTGGCTTAAGCTGGCTTTTATGTAGCAGCAGCAATTGTCTCTGGTTCCTTGTCATGGTGATTCAGTAATATTTTACTGTTGTCATGGTTGCAGGCTTACAACTAAAGCCATCGCAGTTGCAGCGCTGTTTTTATTCATAGTTTGCGTGTATAAACTAATTAAGTAAATTAACAACAGCAGTCTATTTTCTGGGCCTTGCTTTTGTAATACTCAATTTCAGAATCACATTATTTTTTACCATCATCCTAAAAATCAAAATCCTGCAATGCCTGCGTCTCCTTGGGTAATTCTAGCGTCGTAAGACTGCACAAAGTTCACTGATTATTTGATTTCCTGAGAAATGTCTTCTTGGAATCGCAAAGGCTTCTGGAGAATCTTTTGAAGACCTTAAATAAAGCAGTTAGTCCATGCATTTCAACTGAGCTGCATTCCTTATTGCTGCTCTGCTCATGGCAGGCACCCAATCAAAATGTTTGGTTTCTGAGTTCATGCTTTGCTTTGTAAAAATAGTGGCAAAATGCTACAGAGAGAGCTTTATCCCAGGCATGCCACTCCCCCAGCAAGCAAAAAGGTCTGGGAGAAAGAAGTGATCAGGATTGTAATAAACAGCCAAAAATACCAGCTTGAAAGTAGTGCACAAAATGTTTTCCTAAATCTGGATAGGGTCAACTGATTCCACGCTCTGATGTGCAAATTTATTTTCTATTTAAAAATTAGCATTAAAATAAACCACACCAAATGGAGACCCTGATAACACTGGGAGGGACCAGCAGTTGGTGTGTGTGATGAGAGTGATATTTATGGCATACAACAGAATTTTGATGCAAGCATGAATTTTGTCTTTGCAAATACTGAATGCTACAGCTGTATTTGAACTGAAGCTTTATACAGGTCAGTAAGGGGCAATATTGAAACAGTGCTTTTTGCTTAACTGAATGGTCAGGAAATGGGTGCCTTTGGTGTGGAGTTCAGTCAGCAACAGTGATTTAAAAAAGACAGTCAATTCATAGGTATCTTATGGGCTGACCCCCCCTTTCCAAATGCACATGGCTATTAGCACTATTGGCGATATGTAAAGTAAAGAGAGGACAAAGCTAGATAAATGCATATTTCCTGTTGAAATAAGATTAACATCTTAATGTGTTTCTACTAATATTACCATAAGGCCTGGTCTACACTATGAGTTTAGGTTGAATTTAGCAGTGTTAAATCGAATTAACCCTGCACCTGTCCACACAACAAAGCCATTTACTTTGAAATGAAGGGCTCTTAAAATCGATTTCTGTACTTCTCCCCGATGAGGGGAGTAGTACTGAAATCGACATTGCTGTTTCAAATTAGGATTAGTGTGGACGCAATTCGACGGTATTGGCCTCCAGGAGCTATCCCACAGTGCACCATTGTGACTGCTCTGGACAGCAATCTGAACTCGGATGCACTGGCCAGATATACAATAAAAGCCCCGCAAACTTTTGAATTTCATTTCCTGTTTGCCCAGCGTGGAGAGCTGATCAGCACAGGTAACCATGCAGTCCGAGAATCGAAAAAGAGCTCCAGCATGGACTGTTTGGGAGGTACTGGATCCGATCGCTGTATGGGGAGATGATTCCATGCCAAAACATTTGAAAAAATATCCAAGGGCATGGTGGAGAGAGGCCACAATAGGGACTCACTACAGTGCCGCGTGAAAGTTAAGAAGCTCAGACAAGTGTACCAGAAAGCCAAAGAAGCAAACGGATGCTCTGGGGCAGAATCGCAGACATGTCACTTCTACTCTGAGCTGCAGCAATTCTGGGGGGGGGGCCCACCAGCTCTACCCTATCCGATGCCTGAGGATTTTGCGGACGGGGACGATGAGAAGGGGGAGGACGAGCTTGCAGAGAGCACACAGCACGCTGTTCTCCCCAACAGCCAGGATCTTTTCTTCAGCCTGACTGAAATAGCCTTCCAACCCTCCCAAGGCGGTATCCTGGACCATGAAGCCAGAGAAGAAACCTCTGGTGATTGTACCTTTGTAAATATAAAACATGGTTTAAAAGCAAGCGTTTTTAAATGATTAATTTGCCCTGAGGACTTGGGATGCATTCGCGGCCAGTACAGCTACTGGAAAAGTCTGTTAATGTGTCTGGGGATGGAGTGGAAATCATCCAGGGACATCTACATGAAGCTCTCCTGGAGGTACTCCAAAAGCCTTTGCAGAAGTTTTCTGGGCAGTGTAGCCTTATTCCGTCCTCCATGGTAGGACACTTTACCATGCCATGCTAGTAGCAAATAATCTGGTATCATTGCATAACAAAGCCTTGCAGTGTTTGGTCCCGGTGTTTGCTGGCATTCAAGCAACATCTGTTCTTTATCTCCCTGTGTTATCCTCAGGAGAGTGATATAGTTCATCGTAACCTGGTTGAAATGCGGGAATTTAATTAAGGGGACATTCAGAGGTGGCTGTTCCTACTGGGCTTTTTGCTTGTAGCTGAAAAGAAATCCCCCCTCCAGTTAGCCAAGCGGTGGGGGGTGGGGGGTGAGGGGGAGGCATTGGAGCTGAACTGTTGATGTTTGGCTAGCAGGGATCTTTCCTGATACCAGCCATGAGGTGAGGGAAGGGGTAAAGCGATCATCCCAGAGAACTGGATGAGGGATGGGTTAGCTTAGTTTCTGCTGCTGCACATTAACACGAAAACCACAGCACTCAACGGGCTTTGCTTGGTATGGGAAAGGAGGGTGCTGCTTTTATGAAGGTTGCAGAAGCCGAAAGACAATGGCTTACCATGACTGCATGCAAGCCGAATTCTGTTGCCCGGCCCTGTGTCTGTGATCTCTAACACCAAAGCCTCAGGCACTCAATATTAAGACGTAAAATGCGACCTTGTACCGAAATCACATGTGCTATGTAATGTGAATAGTGTTGTAAGATAGAACCTAGCAGTGATAGGGTGGTGTTCAAATTATTCCACCAATGTTTGCTACCTTGCATTTGTTAGCGTTTAATTTAAGTTTGGAGTCCCTTGCCCAATCTTGACTAACCTAAATATTTCTGCATTCTTGGCAAATTTTGCCAACTCACTGTTCTGTCCGTTGTCCAGATCACTGATAAATCTGTTAAGCGCAGGACCTAGCATAGGTTCTTGGAACACCTCAGTGTTACCTTTTTGTTATACTGAAAGCTGATTATTCATTTGTACTTTTGTTTTTATCCAGTTTCTAATCCATGACAGCACTTTGTCACACCCTAGGACTGCTCAACAGATTTTACTCAATTATCTCTTGTGAGTGACTTTGTCAAAGGTTTCGTGAAAGTTTAACTACTTTTGTCTACTGGGGTTCCTTTATCCCCTACCCTGTTGATATGCTCAGAATTCTAGCAGATTAGAGAAGTATGTTTTTCCTTTGAAGAAGCTGTGCTTTTATCCTCCCAAATTGATCTAGGTATTTTAGAACTCTATTAAATTGTCTGAATTGCTAATTAATCTAGTAATGAAATAATAAAAATAATCCTATTTCTTATATAGCACTTTTCATCAGTAGAGCTCAAAGCATTTTACAAAGGAGGTCATTATCATTATCTCTATTGCACAGGTGGGGAAACAGAGGGACAGAGCAGGGAAGTGACTTGGTTACTTAGCAAGCCAGTGGCCAAGCTAGGGATGGAATACAGGTCTCCCCAGTTCCAGCTGAGTGCTCTATCCGTTTGGCTGTACTCCCTAAAGTTTACCAGTCTATAATTCTTAAGATCACTTCTACATAGTCTGCTTTGGCAATTGGTGTCCTGTTGCATTTGTTACTTAGAGTGAATTTCCTGGTTTTCCTTTTGTGGTGTCCTTTACAATGATGTGCATCTACAGTTGTGGTTTCCAAGAGTTGCGGGAGTCCTTAACTATGGTGACTGAGGCTTGATATTTGCATGGTGAGTTTTCTTTAGCTCAGCCACCTACTGGAAAGATATAAAGAGGAAGCATGCGTAGGAGCTCTGATCCTGTATAAAACACACTGATCTGGAATTATGGAGAGGAGAGATGAGAAAAGATCAGAGTCTGGACAGTTGAAGAAGGATTTTGACTTTAGTCTGGTCTATACCAGAAAATCAGGTCGGTCTAACTAGGTTGGTCAGGGATGTGAAAAATCCATACCTCTGAGTGGTGTAGTTAAGTCAATCTAAGTCCCTGGGTAGACAGCGCTAGGTTGACCCAAAGAATTCTTCTGTTGACCATGCTACCACCTCTTGGGGAGCTGGATTACTTACACCAAGAGAATCCCTTCTGTCATTCTTAGGGAGTGTCTACACTTAAAATGCCACAGTACCACAGCTGTCACTGTAGCATTTTAAGTGTAGACATGCCCCTTTTAAACTTACTCTGAGAAATGGCATACATCTGCACTTTGTGCCACTGCGAGAGAGAGGGGGAACTGTACTCTTTTCAAATGGAAGTGTGATTAGCATAGCTGCTGCTGCTGCTGGCATTCCCTGGGTTGTAACTGGCAAACCCTTAGCTTTCTGCTGTTCTGCTGATGCCTCCTTTAACTAGCTTTCAATATTCTGCATCCTTACCTGGTTTGACTAATATAGAGATTTTACCTTTTTATCACTGTCCAACATGTAAAGGGAATTTGGGTCATATATAATTGCCCTGCAGTTGTAGAAATTTAGTGGGGTTCTAGGTTGAATTTTCAGTGGGACTTCTGTGCTCCTAAAAATCAATTAGCTGCCCTTGAAAATCAAGCCCCTAATGTCACTGCTGAACAGCCCATGTTTGGGGCACTCTTCGGTGATGATTTTGGAAGCTGAAGGTGCCCCCCTTCACACATGTAGGCCCTGGGTCATTTTAATTAATCTGGCCTTTAAGAGACTGTGATATATGATCTGCCAAATAAATAATGTTGTGAGCTGGGTTAAACCTTGTTATAGGTTGAGTTAAAACCCCGTTAAAACTGACATGTGAACATGTTCTTCAGTTCGGATAGTTGTGAGACAATTAAGAGGCTACACCTAAAACAAGGCCTACTAATTTGCCCAGAAACTAGAACCATGAAAGCAGAGGATTTGGCTGGGGAGTCCTTGGCCTAGGTGGGCTTGTGTGCTATGTGTGAAAAAAGTCAAGTTGGGATGAAAGACACAGAAGGTCAGAGAGTCAGAGGCAAAAAAATTAAAAGCCGAGCAATAGCCTATGAGCACAGAGTATGGGCTTGTCTACACATACAGCGCTGCAGTGACGCCACTGCAATAGTGAAGATGCTGGTATGCCAGTGGGAGAGTTTCTCCCGTCTGTATAGTTAGTCCACCTCCGTGAGAGGTAGTAGCGTTGTCGACAAGGGAAGCTCTCCCACTGACGTAGTGCTCTCTACACCGGGGTTTTAGTAGGTATAGTTATGTCACTCAGGGTGTGGATTTTTCACACTCCTGAGCAATGTAGTTCTACCAATGTAAGTTTGTAGTGTAGACCTGGCCTATGGCTCTCTGGAAAAAGTTTGTGAGAGAGAGCGAGCGAGCTTTTGGGTCTTATATTGGCAAAAAAGCTTGGGGCTGTAAGATAAGCAACTATATCTTTGTTTCTGGTTCCTCCTGCATTTAGAGAAGCAGGACCTTGTATATCCCTTGCAAATAAACAAGATTGCATTGAAGAAAATACCAGACTCTAGCATCAATTTCCACTCTCAATGGTACCTCTCTGGGGCTCTAAACTTTGACTAGCCGCTGGGGTGACAGTAAGGGAGCGGAGAGTCCTGACAACTGAGCGGCCTTGTAAACAGATTAAGTAATTAAATATCATGGGCCTTGGACATGAGTGGGAAGAGTCTCTGCTTATTAATACTGGGTTGTCACTTTTGAGGGGGAATGAATTGATAGTTGCCTACTTCTCTTTTTAATCTCCCTAGCTACGTTTGAATGCAATGAAGTGATCTGTGAAGCCCTATTAAATGCTTGTTGTGACTGCTCTCCAGGGATTCTTGGTGCCATGAATTAAAAAATAAACTACTTCTGCTTCTTTTCTTCCCCCCTCATAGATGAAGGTAAGAGTGTTTGGCAGGTTCTTCTGCAGTGCTGGAGTGAGAACCAGGTCACTGAGGAGACTGCCAAAACTTTGATGCAACTAGTAACAATAACATCGTAAATATGGGCCTTTTTCTCTCCTGCGCCATGGTACTGCAGCAGGACACAAGGCTTAGAATGGAAATCTGGGACTGCCCCACTGGGAACGAGACATTAAATGTCTTTGTTGTGCTGATGGTGGTAATCTGAATGCATGACGTGGCAGGGCCTGAATGCCTGTGTGATGCTGAGTTCTAATCAATGCTGACATCAGATGCTTGAGCTACAGGATGTCCAAGAAAGATGCTGTGCCCTGCTTTTTAAAATTCTGTCTCATTCAGTAATGTACAGCAAACCAGCTCCATTTAGATGTTCTGCAGGGCACAGCATCTTTCTTGGACATCCTGTTGCTCAAGCAGAGTATCTCAGCCAAATAGTAGGCCCTACTTCTAGAATTGGAACAGTTTTCATAAATTGCACTGTCTGTTACTAAATCAATACTAATAGGCCAACAACAAAGAACTGCCTGGATTAAAAGGAGTAGCCAGATATATTTTTCTAAGTCTGGATGATTTGCCAAGTCATATTACCATAGCATTTTTTGTTCAGCCATGATATATGGCATTAACCAAAAATCAAGACAAAACTGACACCTTCCATTGCCCTGGCCCATGAAGTTGCTGGATCAGAGTCAGGCTTCCCATCTGAAGAGAATCTACTTTTTTAAAGAAATGATGGCTATTCTAGAAGAAGGTAGTTATACGGAGTCAAAAGTTCCTGGTAAATTGTTGTAATTTTGAGGAATGGCATTCTTACAGTAAGAAAAATCCAATCTAAGCTTAATTAGATTTAATTGAGTAAAAAAAGCAATCAGTGTTTTCCACCTTAATGCTGTTTTTTTTTTACACCCAAATTTGGCAGAAAGCTATTTCTGTCTCTTAATTATATTTATTTTTGTAGCTCTGCATGTATGCTGGGAGCATCAACTTATTCTGCACGATGGAACCGTTTCTCTTTGACAACCAGTGTGATCAATTTCCTCTACTTGGACAGGAACTGGGCTGCCAACACCAGCTGCAGATCTGACTACAACAGAGCGTGTGGGGTCGCTTACCTTTAGAGGTAGATGCTGTTGAATATTTACTACTAAGACATACTTGAAATGACATTTCATATCCTGTTATCACCAACAGAGTTTGTTTTGCAATCAAACACAAAATATTAGAAATGTCTGTCTAGATTGTAGTGATATTTTCAGTGCCGTCATTTAATTGAGTTAATTTTCAAAACTAGAACAGTGTAACTTACTATAACCTCATGTATTTAAAGCTGATTTCTAGATAGCATTTAGCACCAAGTGATTGAAAAGTGCTGAATACCCCCAATTTAAATAGTGTAATTATACGGAGACATATTTGTATAAAGCTTTCTCTTCCCACCCCCTAATTAGGGTTACATACAGTTTTTGTTACCTCTACTTGACAGCAGGCTGGTCTCGGAAAAGATTGCATAAACTCTAAAAGCAATTGTCTTTTGCAGAAATGTTCTAAATTGTGGAAATACTTAGACTTACCTCACTCCCTGACACAATGTTCTGTAGTTGGTTTTCTTTAGGAGGAGTCTATTTACATTCTACTTTATAACTGCATGTCTGCAAGAAAAATTACTCAATGAAATATAGGGCCTAACTTGAGAAATGCAGCCTCCAGTTTTTCAGACAGTTTTATGCCTGCAATTAATTGTGAATGTAAAAATGCCAGCTTAGAACCATTTTAAAAATCAGGCCTATTATCTTGTGTCACTAGATAGGGAAAGAAGAGATTCAGAAGAATAACCTCAGTATCAAAGGGGCATTACAGTCTCAGTGTATGTGAGTTTTTGTACTAGTATAAAATAGTTAAATATTAGTGCCTTACATGGTAACAGTGTAGCAATGCTTATCTGAGAACTGTAAAACACATTACAAACATTAATTTCCTCCGAGTATCTCTGGGGTGGTAGGTAAATAGAGGTGGGTGAAAAATTAACAACAAATGTCGCCTCTGTCTGTTCAAGAATAGACAGCAATTTTCTTTAATTGTGTTAATTTGAAATAATTTTTGGAGATGTCTGGTTGCAAGTATTCATAACCGAAAAAAGAGGGACACACAGGGCCATTGCTAAGTTTCTGTTCCCTAAGTTGAGCATTGTAACTCCTAGAATCAGATTCCTGGAGCAAATATTTGCAATTACATTTCTGAAATTTGCTTTCCATAAATATTCTGGAATGTTGCTTTGTTCGCTTTTTCAGCAAGTGTTCTTGCCACTAAGCTCATTTTGCTTGAATTTGTTTGAAAAATAAACACAAAAAGGGATACACGTGAGCACTGGGATTACATTTATGTTACGCATTCCTGGTATACAATTGGGGATCAATTACAGCTGCCAATTACAGCACTTAATCCTTTAGTTCAAGCTGCAGAGCTCTTGAGGGCCTGGTTCAGTCCCTGTTACCTCCCGGAGATGGGGTTCATCTCATGAAAGGGAGGTTCGTGTGGGATTCAAACTGCTGTGCCCTCGGACACTCAGGCAGTCTTCTTCTGTTTAGATGTTTGAAAGATGTGGGCTAGCCACTTAGGAATCTATTACCCCCATGTACACAGCGTGTTTCGCTAAGTATGCACTTAAGGAATTTTTTGATCAGAAATTTCCCACTGCAATAGTGCCTGTTGGTATGAAATGTCCATTTGCAAAAATGTAAGTTGTGGTCTAACTCTGACTTAATTTTTATTTTTTTTGTCCACAGTACAAGCATAGTTTTATGTTTGAATATTTGTATGGAGAGGATTGTGTGTACTGAAAAAAGAACCCTCTTTGGAAACAGCACTAATAGAAGCAGCATTGTTGTTCTATGCTTCTCTATACAGTTTGTAGGGACTCATGCTGCAAGAGCCTCTCAGATAAAGCACAGCGAAGGCCTATGCATAGCAATAACCACAATGAGAGACTGTGTCCTGCTAACGTAACTCATTTGTCAGGGCGAAATGTCTGGGAATACAAAGTGATCATTAAAAACGAGTGCATAGGAAAACTGTTTCCTTGCTTGTGGTGTTTATGAATACTCTGGCTATGCAGTGGATAACTAATGTTTAATATTCTTGTACTGTCAGCATAATGAGACAAAGCAAGAGCCTTGTAGTTATATGTGAAATAACTTCATTATTTAAACTTTGACCACAAATCAATTTGCCAACCAATTTGCATTCTTATTTCAATGACCCACCACCTGCTCCAGGCCAGCCATACAAATTAACTGTATAGGTCCCCAGTTGTCAAATGAAAGTGCCACAAGTTTGGTGAAAACAAAAACGAACAAAAAAACCTGCAAAGGTCTTGACCATTTGTGGTTTTCTTTGACTTCTATGGGAGTTATGGGTGCACAGCATTTATGAAAACAAGGTAATTTCATTTTAGACACCTACATCTGAAAACTTTAGCCATCTTTTCCAAATGCAACCACATCTGGGTTTAATAGTCCAATCCCTTAACAGCACAGAACACTGTTACTTCAGTTTAGGGAGGGAAAAATGGGTGGATAGAAAGCTGGCTAGATCATCGGGCTTAGCAGGTAGTGATCAATGGCACCATGTCTAGTTGGCAGCCGTTATGAAGCGGAGTGCCACAAGGGTCGGTCCTGGGGCTGGTTTTGTTCAATATCTTCATTAGTGATCTGGAAGATGGTGTGGATTGCATCCTCAGCAAGTTTGCAGATGACACTAAACTGGGAGGAGTGGTAGATATGCTGGAAGATAGGGAAAGGATACAGAGGGACCTAGACAAATTAGAGGATTGGGCCAAAAGAAATCTGATGAGGTTCAACACGGACAAATGCAGAGTCCTGCACTTAGGAAGAAAGAACCCCATGCACCACTACAGATTACAGACCCAGCGGTTAGGCAGCAGTTCTGCAGAAAAGGACCTAGGGGTTACAGTGGACAAGAAGCTGCATATGAGTCAACAGTGTGCCCTTGTTGTCAAGAAGGCTAACGGCATTTTGGGCTGTATAAATAGGAGCATTGCCAGCAGATCGAGGGATGTGATCATTCCCCTCTATTTGGCATTGGTGAGGCCTCATCTGGAGTACTGTGTCCAGTTTTGGGTCCCACATTACAAGAAGGATGTGGAAAAATTGGAAAGAGTCCAGCGAAGGCAACAAAAATTATTAGGGAGCTGGAGCACATGACTTATGAGGAGAGGCTGAGGGAACTGGGATTATTTAGTCTGCTAAAGAGAAGAATGAGGGGGGATTTGATAGCTGCTTTCAACTACCTGAACGGGGATTCCAAAGAGGATGAATCTAGACTGTTCTCAGTGGTACCAGATGATAGAATGTGGAGTAATGGTCTCAAGTTGCAGTGGGGGAGGTTTAGGTTGGATATTAGGAAAAACTTTTTCACTAGGAGGGTGGTAAAGCACTGGAATGGGTTACCTAGGGAGCTGGTGAAATCTCCATCCTTAGTGGTTTTTAAGGCCTGGCTTGACAAAGCCCTGGCTGGGATGATTTAGTTGGGAATTGATCCTGGTTTGAGCAGGGGGTTGGACTAGATGACCTCCTGAGGTCTCTTGCAACCCTGATATTCTATGATTCTACCTATCTGAAACTGCAGGGGGAACTCTTGTAGGCAGAATGTAGTTACATTGGTATTTGGAGAGAAGCCTGGGGCCAATAGGCCTGCCTTTAGCGCTTGTATTTTTCATTTGAAAGACAACCTCCAAAAACAGAGTACCCCCTAACGCTATGCAGTGGAGTCAGCACTGACTCTGAGGGGAAGAGTGCCACCTACTGAATCACTCAAACTACTTTTTAAAGAACACTGGGTTTTAGCCATCCAAGTACAGATAAACCCTGCTTTTGAGAGCCGCCAAGCTCACTTACAGCCTAAGGTGGTATTATATCTAATTATAACTTTACATGGATGTTCCCTCCTATAATCAAGGAGATCATCCTCTTAGACAGTGAGGCTGTTCCATTTTCTAATAGATGTCTCTGCATAGAGCCACAGTGTTTTAGGTACTTCCTTATCTCTGTTGTGTATATAGTGGAACCCACTATTGCTGACCTTGATTATAATATGTTGAAAAGGAGTGAAAGTCCAGAATTTCTTCCGTTCACGTGTGTGAACTGTGGACTTTGAATTCTCTAACAGTGAAAATCCATTTCACTTGCAGTGAAGTTTAACACCTCTCTTTCCTTGCAATGCAGTATACAGTGCTGCATTCCATCTACCAGATATGCATTAAGTGATTTTCTTCTTCTGTGCTGTTAACAGAGGTGAGATGGGAAGAGGAGAAAAATTGCCATTGCTCAGTGGGAATGAGGAATCCCTGCTTTTGATTTGCTGCAGCTGCTCCAATCAGGAGTAGGGACAGAAGAAGGGTCCATCTTGCTCCAGCTGCTCCCTATTATGAGTAAGAATACAACTTTATTATTTAATCATGTTTATTATGGCAGTGCCTGAGGGAAAACCAAAAGTGGGGCCCCACTGTGCTAGGCACCGTGCAAACATGGACTAACAGTCCCTGCCCTGAAGATCTTACAATCTAAATAGACAGGTCAGACACAGTGCATGGAGCAGGGATAAAACACATACTGAGTGAACAATGGGGTGCCAGGAAATGCCATGTATGTTAGTTCCATGATTTTTAAGGTGGATTTAGTGAGGAAGGAATAGGCAAATTGTGTGTGTGGTGGGGGCGGGGCGGGGGGAAGTGAAGGGAGAGGAGACATTGAAGGGATGGGTCATGAAGGTGACAAGGTAGAGGGTAAGAGGGACAGGTGTGGAGTGATGCTGAGATGGAGACTGGGTATGTGACATTTGATTGCTCCTGGTGTAGGTGTACCAGAGACAGCTCTGATCTAGCTCAAATAACAATAGCAGTGTAGTCACAGCAGCAGGGGTGGTGTCACAGGCTACCTCCCTGCCCAGAACCTCATGTGCATACTGGAGTGGCTAGCCAGAGCCACTGTCCAGACTACTGCAGCTTCACTGCTGTTGTTACTTTCAAGTAACTTTGATTTAGCTAGATCAAAACTAGCTTGTGTATGTCTCCATGTGCTATAATTATACCTCCTGAGGGCAATGTAGACACACCTGGGAGAGAGGGAGAGGGCTGGAGCAAACAGCCAATCAGCACAGGGCAGTGAAAGTCCAGATAAAACTGTAGAAAGTCCTCTGAATGTTGAGCAGTCCCTGTTTTGGATGCTTTGGTGCTGGTCCTAGTGGCTGGTTTTTCTCTGCAGTTTTCCCCCAAGGCCATATGGGAGGGCAAAGGCCCCACCGTGCCCTGGCTTCAGAGTGTACTACAACTGTAGGAGGTGAAGCAAGACCATGCCATCACTCCCAGGTTAAAAAAGATGGAGAAACATTGCTCCCTTGTTTGTCATCGAGTTCTGACAAAAGGAACTTTTTTGTGCTAGGGGGAATTGATTATGAAAGGTCCACTCTGCTATTCAAATGTCACCTTCCAGACTGTGTTCTTTCCAGGGCATTAAATAAGTGTCCACAGTGTCAATGGCATTTTGTATGACATTGTGCATGCGTAGCGAAGTATTAAAGGCAGTTTTATGTTTTCAGACACGTATGCAATGACCTTTGCAAAGCTGTAATGTTTTTTAGTGAGGAAAAAGTTTGGAGAGACTAGAGATTGTGGGAGAAGAGTTCAGATGACTTGTCAGAAAGATTTCCAGTACTCGTTTTGGTCAAGGAATATTCAAGAAGAAATAATCTACCAGGTGGATCACCTATTGGTCAGTATTTATTCTCAAGCAGCAGCAGTAACAAGCCTGTAGAATGTCACCACTTTAGAGCATGACATCTCCTCCATCATCCTAATTAATCACATTGTGCAGATTGTTATTGTGGTCCTCAGGCTCAGCAGGCCCAGAAAGCCTAGCAATTAAAAGAATTATAGCAACTTACAAGGCAGGCCCACTGTTATTGCCTTGTAACTGCATTTAAAGGTAATTGAATGGATTTTTTTGGCTTCCTAGGCCCCACAAAAATAGTCTGCAGGAAGGAATGCTGCATAATGCCTGGAAAAGCTAGACTCTAATTGATAAGTAACTGCACAATAAACAATGTAGTCTTGATTAAATAAATATCATTTGTCAGTTGCAGGTGAGCGTTGCTTTCTTTGCTTACAGCTAAAACTTTCAAGCCATTATCTGCAATATTGTATTTCCATTAAAATATGAGTCTGCAGGATAAGGAGCATATTTAGCTGTCAGTGTGCCTGGAACATCCCTGCCTTCCATTAATAATAAATATGAACTTATAAGCTTCACGTGCATGTATACTCCCATTGCATTACATCACCGGCCCTCAAGGATCTGTGGACCCTGACCCAGCTTGTCAGAGGTATTTAGATGCTTATCTCGCTGTGATGGAGTGTCCACCCCACTCTGGATTGAGTGGGGTTAAGATGGCTGGGTAGCCTGAGTAACTCCCCATGGTGCACCTGAAGGAGGAGCCAGGGAGCAGAGAACTGAGTGACTGCAAGCAGGCCCACCTATGCAGCAACAGACAGGGCCTATAAAGCCAAGTGGCTGGCTACAGGGAAGTAGGCTACAGGCACTCCCTGAATGGAGGAAGTTGGTAGGCTGGCAAACCCAGAGATGGGAGGAAGCCAGATGGGTAGGAAGAAGCCCAGGGAAACAGCAGCAAGAGGTAGGATGACAGAGACCATGGCTGCTTGTTATAGGGTACCTGGGCTGGAATCCCCTCCCAACCACTGGGAAGGGGCAAAGATGTTCAAGATGCCAGCCAGCCAGTGGGTCTGGAAAGACTGAATTCCCTGGAAGGGGAGGACTTTAGTGACCTGGCCAGATGGCCAAGCCACGAAGAGGAGACTGCAGTTGCTGGAGTGAGAGAGGCTGCACAGTAAGACAGGATGGGGGAAGACACCACTGAAGGGGGAGTACAAGCCTGACAGAGCTAATTCCCAGGATGGCCAGCAGGAGGTGCCACTGCAGTGAGAGGACCCCGTGATACTCCCATTGAAGTCAATAGGAATTGGGTGCCTAAATACCTTTAATGATCTTGCTACCTGGGACAGGTGACCCCAACTTTCAGCGATCCCTCAGTGGAAGGTTGGTTCATAGTAGATATGCTTTCTAATAACTTGGGGGCAGAGGTGCAAGGAAACCTGGTCTTAATGTTCACTGGGGCCTCATGTGTCCTTGTGTCTGATCTTTAAATATAGCTTAGTATCCTGGTCACTGGCTTGACGAGCTTTGCTGCAGATTTGTATGGGGATGCCAGAGCACACACTGTGTTAATGAATAAATTGAAACATTCCAAGGGTAGCTTGTACATGGGCACGTGGAAAATATTTGGAGGAGCCAAATAAATTTAAGAAATTCAAATGAAGGTTTGGACAAATTTTTCTTTTTGCCATATGGAAGGCTGAACCACAGCTCATTGTTGTCACTCACTTAGATGTGTATATTTCCCCAGAAAAGTCCCATGTGACAACTAGCTGAAACATCATAAACCTTGATGAACCAAGTTCTCTAGCATTCCTTAGGCGCTGGTTAAAATCTTTCCTGTCATGATGATGTAATGGATAGTCTTTGTTGGACCCTCTCAGGTAGCCATTTTGTCTTTTCAAACTGTGTTGCTTCCTTGGTATGTTATGACTTCTCCCACAGCATATTTACTGCATTACTTCAAATGATCCTAGCCACCCTAGACAGTATCATTTGCAGGCTAGAAAGTTGTCAAGGAGGTCAACTTTATCCTCATGCCCCCTGCTCCTCACCAAAAAGAGCAGTAAGATATGGGCCAGAGCCTCAATTTTGTAAATTGGTGTCATTCCATTGTCTTCAATGGAGCTATGCCAGTTTACACTAGCTGAGGATCTGGCCCATTTTGAACTTGAGAGGAATGTGGTAGAGAATCTTGTTCATAGTACTGAATATGAGGTTGTCTAATAGATTTAAAGACTCCTGGGAAGGCTGAGATTGGTGGTGCTCTCAAAATATCCAAGTTAATACTGTTAATTATTGAAACAGAAGATGCCATTTTTCTTAGAGCACTTAACACCATTCTGTGAGTTAGTGATGAGAAATGATAGTTAACTTCAAGGGTCAAATGGCAGGAGATAAACACACATTATGTGGATGGTAAGCTGTTCGGGCCAGGGACGGTCTGGTACTCTGTTTGTACAATGCATGGGGCCCCACTCTTCAGTTAAGAAAAAGTATCATAGAAGGGGATCGAAGGATGAAATTTCCCCATAGTTGAGTAATTGCTACCTTAGCCCCAGATCACTCAACATGACACTCAGAATGGTAAATCTCTTATTTGGCTTGATGATCAGGGTATTTTGATTCCTGTTCTGGAAAAGAATTTAGATTTGTAGTGAATTCTGTTTAGTAATAGGCTCAGGGGGACAGTAGCCACTTAAACTAAATCAAATATCCTACAAACTGACTATGCTACAAACACTGGCATCTGACAATTAGGTTCCTAAATCCATATTTGGACACCTGCCTGATTTTGAGCTTAGCAGTGGCGGGAATCCTGTTGGGTGTCTGGAGGCTGATGGTTATTAGTAGTGGGGAACTTATAGTAAATGTGCTTATAATAATACCACAGAGATGGGCAGTACAGACACGCACAACAATAAGTTCAGCTTAAATTTTCAAAAGTGAGTAGTGATTTTGGGGGGAGCCACAACTTTAAGGTGTTCAACTGAGACACCTAGGAATCAGATTTTCAGAACTGCTGGGTACCTGCCCTCAGAAAATCAGTCTTCTTTAAAGTGTCTGAAGTTGGGCACTTAAAATCATTAGTCACTTGTGAGACCTGCATTCTTGGTCGTAGAATGTAAATGTAATTAATCACTTTGTTAAACAGCATAGATCAAAAAAATTCTTGCTGCTCAGACATGGGGAAGATATAACATCTTGGTAAGAGCTAAAGGAATTTAAGGGTAGTCACAAAGACTATCTAATTTCATCCTCCAACAACAAGGATATAGCTGTTTAGTTTGGAGGAAATCTCTGTTTTGAGGGTGTTTCTATGTTGGCTGAGACAATCGTATCCTAGGAAGATCATGTGTTTAAAAACCAGTGGCAAACTACACTGTTTCCCCTTACAATCCATCCTATGCAAACATTTTTGTGTAATGCTAAATTCCTTTGTTGGAGTATTTTTCATGAGGACAAAGGTTCTCTGAAAGGCAGGAGCCTGCTGCAGTTAAGATGCTTCAGAAGTTGCATACCCATTTTCAATTTGCAAACTCAGAAATGGCGTCAGATATTCGAAAAGCATGAGGAAGTGAGAAACTTTATGTTAACGACTAGATTTCTTTTTCTACATTTTGTGGTAATTAATACTCTACACAGCTCATTAGAATTTCACAATTTTGCACACGATCTGTTTTCTAAATTCTGTTTTGCTTTCCTTTTCATCTTGGACCAATTTGTCCAGCAAGAACAAATTTTTCATATCTATGGAAATGCTTTTTGCCCTAACAAATGCTCCACTTTCAGTTTTCACCCCCTCCTTCTATTGGATTTGTCAACTCTTTATAAATTCACCCTACTCTAAGAGCAGCACTTTGACCCTTCTGTAAAGTCCTGTAATTTGCCTTTCTGGCTCTTCTTTTCAGGGGTGATTAAAAACCCACTTATGGAACTTCCATCCCATTTAAATATTGTGGGTTTGAGTTTGAAGTGAAAGAACATTCCCTTTCAGGCTGATTGGTGTGGAGAAGTATTTGGCTGTTTGCTGAGTGTCTCATCAGCCACATAATCAGATTATGGTGTTTGGCTCAGCAGCCGTGAAGGAAAGGAAGCAACAGACAGACTGTAGTAGCAATATCTGTCTTGTTCAGCATGCTGTGGTTTAACAATATAGGGAAAAATCAAGGAGCAGGATGTCTAAATGGAGGGGAGAGATGAAACAATTGCAGCAGTGGAAATGAGGGCCTGGCAGATGGAAGGCTACAATTATTCGGATCCCAGTAACTGAGTATCCCTGGAACCTAAGAAGAATGATTTTATTTTACTGCTTGTCCCCAATGTGTTAGGTGCTGTACAAGCACAAAGGAAAGAACAGTCTATGCCCTGAATTGCTCACCCTCTAGTAAGACTATCTGACTTCTTTGCAGAAAGGGGTACAACATACAAATGCAGTGGGTCTGCTGATGGTTGGCCATGTTGTAATGCATAGTTTTTAGAAAGGTATATAGGCTACCCACAGCTGTCCCTCAACTTCGGAGAAAGTGTCAGAAGAGAGGTTTAAAAGGATGAACAAGGGAGACAGAGTGTGGATGAGGGATGAGTAGGTAGGAAGGGATGAGGTGACAGGAACAGGTGGAGGGGTTACCAAATTGCAGGCAAGAAACCTCAGCATTAGTTGCCAAACTGAGATTATAATGATGAGAGTAAGAGGGAAGGCCTGGGTCAAAATCCAAGAACAAGGTGGATAGGGGAGTAGATAACAGCTGCATGGAGAGTTGTCTTGAAGGAGCAAGGGGATGGAAGCAGCAGGGATCCAAACATGCTAGTCTTTTGGTGATGACTGGGGAAATGGGGTAAGAGGAAAAGAGGCTGCTAGCAGAAGAAGTATCTGCAGAGGTAGCGCTATGAGGGATAATCCTGCTAGTGGGGTGTTCAAGGAGACGAAGAGAGTGAATGGACCTTAGGAAGTAAAGTAGGGCAAAGAGAGAGTAACAAGGTCAAGACTTTCTACTCCTGGGAGATCTAGATGACTCAGGGAGCTGTGATCTTTTCTGGGGCGGAGATTCATTTTCTATGTTAAAAAAAACAAGCTCTAACAGGTCTAACAATGATCTGAACAAGAATAGAATCAAGCCTTAGAGGCAAAAGAATAATCTTTTGGATTTCTGGTAATTTGGAAGGTTCTTCCAGCAAAGAAAAACAGGAACTGATTAAGTATCAGAGGGGTAGCCGTGTTAGTCTGGATCTGTAAAAGCAGCAAAGAGTCCTGTGGCACCTTATAGACTAACAGACGTTTTGGAGCATGAGCTTTTGTGGGTATTCACCCACGAAAGCTCATGCTCCAAAACGTCTATTAGTCTATAAGGAACTGATTAGTGCTTGTCAGATTAAAGTACTGTGCAAACATTGATCATCATAATGTCACTCTGATGCAGGTATCGCCCGTTTTACAGCATGGGATTAGTGACCTGAGTCACTGAGGGAATCAATAGTAGAAAGCATATTAGAAGCTGGGCATCTCTGGTTCTGTGCTTAAACCCCTAGACAAGGAGGCAAAGTTAGATGTGATTTGAGAGAATCTGTAAAACTGAGGAAAGATTGGATGCAGCAAACACGCTGGCTGGAATAATACAGAAAGTGCAGGCAGCTGAGAAACAAATGTTGAGACAAACTGAACTGAACTTAGTACATTTAATTATGAAGTTATTTCACATTTTTGGCAGCAAAGCATCACTTAGAAAATCATATAGATTAGATTATTCTGGCCCGATGCTGATCTCACATTCATTTTTACATCAGTAACTACATTGACATCAGTGGAGTTACTCCTCTTTCACACTGGTGTGAGACTCAGGGTATGTCTACACTACGGGATTATTCCGATTTTACATAAACCTGTTTTGTAAAACAGATTGTATAAAGATGAATAAAGTCGAGTGCACGCGGCCACACTAAGCACATTAATTCGGTGGTGTGCGTCCATGGTCTGAGGCTAGCGTCGATTTCTGGAGCGTTGCACTGTGGGTAGCTATCCCGTAGCTATCCCATAGTTCCCGCAGTCTCCCCCACCCATTGGAATTCTGGGTTGAGATCCCAATGCATGATGGTGCAAAAACAGTGTCGCGGGTGATTCTGGGTAAATGTTGTCACTCATTCCTTCCTCCATGAACGCAACGGCAGACAATCATTTCACGCCCTTTTTCCCTGGATTGCCCTGGCAAACGCCATAGCATGGCAACCATGGAGCCCGTTTTGCCTTTTGTCACTGTCATCGTATGTGTACTGGATGCCGCTGACAGAGGCGGTACTGCAGCGCTACACAGCAGCATTCATTTGCCATTGCAAGGTAGCAGAGACTGTTACCAGTCGTTCTATACCGTCTGCTGTGCCATTGTAAACTGGCGATGAGATGACGGTTATCAGTCATTCTGTACTGTCTGCTGCTGTCGTGGGTGCTCCTGGCTGGCTTTAGCTGAGGTCGGCGGGGGGCGCAAAGACAAACATGGGAATGACTCCCTGAGTCAATCCCTCCTTTATGGTTTATCTAAAAATAGAGTCAGTCCTGCCTAGAATATGGGGCAAGTGTACTAGAGAACCAGTGTATCAGAGAATCGAAGAGCACAGCCGCTCCGTGTCAGATCCCGCAGAAATGATGAGCTGCATGCCATTCACTGGGGGTGCCCCTGCAACAACCCCACCCGTTGATTCCCTTCTCCTCCAACCTTTCTGGGCTACTGTGGCAGTGTCCCCCATTTGTGTGATGAAGTAACAAAGAATACAGGAATAAGAAACACTGACTTTTTAGTGAGATAAAATGAGGGGAGGCAGCCTCCTGGTGCTATGATAGTCCAGGCAGGACATTAAATGGTGTGGGGGAGAGAAGCCCAGCATCCCACTGCTATGATAGTCCAGGCAGTACAGAATCTTTTCTTTAGAAATGAAAGGGGGGGGGGCTGATGGAACTCAGCCCCCAGTTGCTATGATGAGGACGGTTACCACCCGTTCTGTACCATCTACCGGGAATGACCAGGAGTCATTCCTATTTTTACCCAGGTGCCCCCAGCCAACCTCATCTGAGGCCAGCCAGGAGCACTCACGGGCTGATGATGACAATGGATAGCAGTCATATCATATCATCTGCCACCGGGGAGGGGAGAGGAGAGGATGCTGCTATTCATTGCAGCAGCATCGCGTCTACCAGCAGCATGCAGTAGACATAGGGTGACACTGAAAAAAGTCAAGAAACGATTTTTTCCCCTTTTCTTTCATTGGGAGGGGAGGGGGGTAAATTGACGAGATATACCCTGAAACACCCCGGACAATGTGTTTGACTCTACAGGCATTGGGCGCTCATCCAAGAATGTAAATGCTTTTCGGAGACTGCAGGGGCTGTGGGATAGCTGGAGTCCTCAGTACCCCCTCCCTCTCTCCATGAGTGTCCATTTGATTCTTTGGCTTTCTGTTACGCTTGTTACACAGCACTGTGCTGTGGCCTCTGTCTATCATAGCCTGGAGATTTTTTCAAATGCTTTCTCATTTCGTCTTCTGTAACGGAGCTGTGATAGAACAGATTTGTCTCCCCATACAGCAATCAGATCCAGTATCTCCCGTATGGTCCATGCTGGAGCGCTTTTTGGATTTGGGACTGCATCGCCACCTGTGCTGATCAGAGCTCCACGCTGGGCAAACAGGAAATGAAATTCAAAAGTTCGCGGGGCTTTTCCTGTTTACCTGGCCACTGCATCCGACTTTGGATTGCTGTCCAGAGCAGTCACAATGGTGCACTCTAGAATACCGCCAGGAGGCCAATACCGTCGATTTGTGGCCACAGTAACGCTAATCCGATATGGTAATACCGATTTCAGCGCTACTCCTCTCATCGGGGAGGAGTACAGAAACTGATTTAAAGAGCCTTTTATATCGATATAAAGGGCCTCGTTGTGTGGACGGGTGCAGCGTTAAATCAGTTTAACGCTGCTAAAATCAGTTTAAACGTGTAGTGTAGACCAGGCCTCATACCAGCAACACTCAAACTACATGTGAAAGGCATGTCTGGCACAGAGCAGTTTTTTAGAATTCCCATAAGAAAGGGCATCTGAGAGCGAGAAACTGGAGACGCTGTTCTGAGTTCTGTATTATACCCTTAAGATGGACTCTGTGTGCTGAGAGCAACCCACTCCTTGGAAAATATTGACTATAACGGATAGAATACTACTTTTGCTTTCATCAGTGATGCAAGGTATAAGGAAACGGCCCTTCTACAGAACATTTTTGGGCATAGTTCCCCCAAAGAGTGGGCTCAATGAGACTACTTGTGTGTCAAGCTAAACAAGCAAAAGTTTAAGCAGGATCGGGGCCTGTGTTACCTTTTGTCCATTTTTTTTACATCCCACATAATGGATCAAGCTTTGTTCCTGGATCAGAAAATCCATGCATGTATCTACACTGGATTAAAAAGTAAAATATAAATGAGGCAGAACAAGGAATCTGATATTAATTTGTGAGCTAAGCGCGTCTATGGCTAAAGCTGGCCTTCTATGCTAAAGGTGCCCCAGCAACTACTGACTTACCACTTTTGCAGCAGATAAGTCACTGAAGGAAAAGCATGGGAGCCTTTTGAAAACACTGGAGCTAATCTGAAAATGAACTTTTGGCAGGTGATGAACTGGTAGTTTGTGTCCCATGCATATGTAGCTGACAGTGTTTTGAAAGCAGAAGAAATTAACTACCTCAGAATTTATATCTGAGTAGGCACTGCAATAATGCACCCATTACTGCAGTTTCCAAGAAAAGACTATATCGAGGTGATTCTTGCATGACACCAATGAAATTAACTCACTTCTGAAAATGACAAGCTGTTTCTTTCTCTGCTGATGACTACGGTGTGTTAGGAAGTGGTCTCTGTTTATACTTTCTTAAGAAAGATGGCACTGAAGGTTAGAGCTGGTTGGAAAAATTAGATGAAAAGAAAAATTCAACACTAAATGGAAACACATTTTAAAAAAAGCATTTTGTCTTTTGTATTCTCTTTCAGCCAGCTCTACTGCATGAATATATAGAACAGGGAGTCTTTTCAGAGGGTGTCTTTCTATTTGCAGCTGGCCTTTAATCCATTTACAGTTTGTAAATAGAGTTGTCAACAGCAAGAAGTGAACAATGTTGGGAGGGATCTGTGCCAGAACCAGCACAGGCCACAGCTTAGATCCTGGGCCTTGACATAGCCCCTTTGTGCTGCTCCAGAGGTGCAAATGGGCTATGAAGGGCAGCTGAGGACTGTGTGGACATATCTCAGGTTGCAGAGGACCAATGTATCCAGCTCTATGCAACCCCTGACAGCTGCTGGTGTAGATGTTTTGGGGACATGGCTGGAGAAACAGTATGGCTAGAGAGTTTCTGTGCTTACCAGATGGTGTATTGTCCGCTGGGCAGGGGCCACTAACAGCTGGCACAAGTCAGGGGCAGTCGAGCTATCCCAAAAGTGTGTGTGCGGGGGGAGCAAGGGCCCCCTCCCACTCTATGGCCCCATCCATGCCCCTCCTCTTTCCCCTTAGGCCCGGCCAAGCCAGAGCAGGGCTGGGGAGCCCAGGTCCCTCCACTTGCCTGGGGTGGGAGGAGCATGAGAGCAGCCCCTGGCCCATATCCCTACTCTTGCCCCCGACCTCATCTGCAGGGCAGGTGAAGGGTCTGCAGCTCCCCACAGCTGCTCGTGTGGCTCTTACCCCAACCCGAGCCCGGCTGGGAGGGGTGGGGCCTCAGAGCCACAATCTAGCCATGGTAAGAGCTGCCCAGGCAACTGTGGGGAGGCACAGACCCTCCACCTGCCCAGGGCAGAGGTCTGAGGGGTGAGGACATAGGCCGATGGCTGCTTTCGGGGGGCCCTCCCACCTTGAGCAGGTGGAGGGGCCTGAGCTATCCACAGCTTCCAGCCTGGCCAGGGGATGGGGGGGACACAGGACCTCGGGGAGGGGAGAGGAGGAGCAGGGACAGGGCCCATGCTGACAAGTGGAGGGGCCAGGCCTGTCCACTTTCAAATAGTGGGAGGGCCCGGCCCCCCCATTCCAGCACCTGTTCCCATTCTGAGGTTGCTTGAAATTGCACCAGGAGGTGAACCAGTGCCTGGTTACCCCCAGGGATGGGTGTTGTGGGGTGATTCAGCAGTGTCAGTGTAACCCACACACCTTCTGGGTGTGGTGTTCTGTCCCATCTAGTGCCGCCAAGAGGTAAAATGAGTCTGCTCTACAGCCTCAGGACTTGTCTACACTGTCAATTAACAACACTGCAACTTTCTTGCTCAGGGGTGTGAAAAAACACCCCCCCTGAACACAGCAAATTGCAGACTGTAAAGTGCCAGTGTAAACAGTGCCCCAGCGTTGTGAGCTGCGCCCCTCGTTGAGGTGAGTTTTGTTAGAGTGTACTGTGCTGTGACCACACAAGCCACGTTAAATTGCTGCCATTGCCAGTGTAGACTAGCCCTTAGCTAAGAGCCAGTTGGCTTTTAGCTCATGTGGTAGAGGCTCATGCACTTGAGCTCCAGAGGCCCCAGGTTTGATACCACCTGTCACCAAGTGGGGTCTGTCGGCTTTACATCAGCTCTACTCCGCTGGACCCAGTTCACGGCCCTGTAACCCCCAAGGACCTGTTAAATGGCCTGTGAGGGTGATGAGAAAAAATTATGTTAACTGGAAATTGTATGCTATCAGCTGTTGTTATAAGTGTCAGGTGGAATTGTCATCTGCGGTATGTTAGGGGATGAAGACCAAGACACAGAGGCTTTGATTCCATCCAGCCTGCTCCTTTGAAACTGCGGGGGAGGGGGTTAATTTAAATAGCTGTTGGCTGACTCTTGAGGCGAGAGAGAGAGAGAGAAGGATCACAGAGGGTGTGGGGTGCTCCAGTGTGATCAGAAAGGGAACCTCTGCTGGGCTTTTATCAGTTTAGGCTTTCGCTCTGGGAGTGAGAAGTAGAAGGGTTACTTAATGCCTTTGTTATGTTTAATCTGGCTAAATACCTTTTTAGTGGCTTTTCAAACCCTGAGGTAAGGTATTGTAGAGATCTGCAGAGCCCACCTAATACATTTAGGAAAGCAGCCAGGATCGCCCGATCTGTACGGGCAAGTGTCCTAAGACAAAGCTTACAGCACAGGAAAGAGCTGTACTAGTGACCCAGAGACACTGGTGGTGAACAAGGTTTGTGCCCAAAAAGGAGCAGATCCTGACTTCTGGCCAGTGTTTCTCAAATGCGGCCAACAGAGGCTTTTCTTGTGGCCAAGGCCTCCTGGGCAGTGATGGGGTTGGGGGGGAGGAGCAGTGGTCCTTATCTCGGGGCTGCCAGCAGGCGTTGGGCTCTGCCTGCATCTGCAGCCACACATGCCAGAGGAGCAGGCAGCTGATGTGAGTTCCACACCTTCCCAGGGTGGGGCCTGGGCTTTCGGCTTCAGCCCTGGGGTGCCAGGTGCCAGGCTCTGGCTGCAGAGCTTCATGCTCCATCCCCCAGCCTGGGGGCTTTGGGCTCCAGCCCGGGCTTACCTTCCCCTATCTCCATCAACCCTGCCCCCACTGCATCCCTACTCATCTCTCCATCCACAGCTTAATTTGTCCCCTGGCTTGCCAGGGCTGTGTAAGTCTGCTATGAAAAGCGATATTTGTATGTTTGTTAATACCACTCTTCACTGCCTCCCAGCTAGCTGGTAAGTCTGCTGTGAAAAGTAATACATACAAATATATATATATCAGTTTTCACAGCAGCAGCCTTACTAGCTAGCATGTCTTTAAAAAAAAATAGCAGACAAAAAAGCAAAAGAAACAACAATAAAATAGAGAAGACTATGCAAAGCACCTTATTTTGTTTCTGTTCTGTTTAGGTCCAGTAAAGAATAGAGACAACTGTACATTATTTTTATTACTGAGTCTGCAAAAAAACCTACATAAATTACAATGATTTGCACATGTATCTGTGCATTTATTTTTTTCCCCTTAAAGTTAATTAAGTATTTTAGGCAAAATTGTCAGTGGCCACCAGCAAGAGTTGGTGGCTGCGCTCTTGGGCCACCAAAAAATTTCTTGTGGGAACCCCTGGTCTAGGCAACCATCTTCTCTTGCCAAAAGTTTTCTTCTTCATTTTCAAGGTCAGAAGTGTCTTTCCTTTCTTGACATGATTCCCTAAAATAGTCTTATGATAGAGACCCAGGGATCTCTCCTCTTCCCTTTCAGAGTCCAGGGAAAAATATTGGCCACGGTAATGCTATAATTACATGGTAATCACTAATTCATTTGTATTCACTGTTGTAGTGTTAGTCATAATGAACTCATTTGACACAATATCAAGTCAAGAGGAGATAATAGATTTGTGGCAATCAGCATTAATGGGGATTCACACATCTTTCATTTCAAATGGTTATATTCCTTAGTTAGCATCAGAGCAACTTATAGAGTCTCTCTTGTTTTAATATGAATAAAAGATTTAGCAGGATTGGACATAACTTGTCCTAGTGATTTCTGGGGGTGCTTATTTACATCATTAGGATTGTAAGTCACTTGTGCTGTACAATGGTAGCACTGAAAGGTGAGTCTACATCTGGCCAATCAGGCTTTGGCCGTTATTAAGTCTTGTCCTGAGACTGTCATCCCTCCACCAGCCCAGAGCATCTCTGTTCATTCTTCATAATAACCCAAGCATTGCATTAATAACAGACGTATATGAAGCAAGTTAATAAATTTGAGTAACATCTTTGTCATACCGGAGTATCCTCCTTGAGAACTGGGCAAAGAGGGGACCATCCACAGGTGGAGCTCTCCATTTTGAGTAGAAGGGGATGTGGTACCAGCCCGTGTGCCTCCCCCACAGACAAGGAGAAGGCCATTTCTTGGGGTCTGGGCAGTAGGAAGAGCGTGGAGGCTGGACAGGCCTAGGAAGTGGCATGGGTTGGCCAAGCCAGGCTGTGTTCTGTCTACCTCCCAGCTCCATACAGAATCCTGTAGGAGAGACTCTCCATGCAGAGGGCCAGAAAGCAGGTTTGGCTAGGGGGAGTCCTTTTGTTTATCATTTTCACAGTGCAAATATTTATAATAAATATACACTTTAATTTCAGTTACAGTGCAGAATACAATATATATGAAAATGTATAAAAACAGCCAATATATTTTATAAATTTCAATTGGTGTTCTATTGTTTAACAGTGTAATCACAGTTTTAATTGATCACGATTAATTTTTTATTGCAATTAATTTTCACATGAGTTAACTGTGATTAATCAACAGCCCTACTAAATTCTAAATACACTGTTATAACTCTAATATCTAGTTTGCTAATGTTAACACACACACAACCCAGACTGGTTTCCAGCTATGCATTTGTAAGTGTTCAGTTATACCTAGGGACCTGGCAGGAACTGGTACCTGGCCTGCCAGCGTCACAGTAACTCTTCAAAGTCTGCTTTGGATTTAACTATCTCGAGTAATTTTGTATCGTTTGCAAATTTTGCCACCTCACTGTTTACCCCTTTTTCCATATCATTTATGAGTATGTTGAACAGCACTGTTCAGTGCAGAACCTTCGGGGACACTGCTATTTACCTCTCTCCACTGTGAAAACTGTCCATTTATTCTTACTCTTTGTTTTAACCAGTTACTGATCCATGAGAGGACCTTCACTTTTATCCCATGACTGCTTAGTTTGCTTCAGAGCCTTTGGTGTGGGACCTTGTCATTGCAATCTCATTCAGTCTTCCTTACTGGGTCAAAGCAAGAAGGCAGCATTTAAATTAGATGTTGAATTAAAGTGCAGTATTGCAATATAGGGTACTGAGTCAATCATTTTTTGTGCAGTTCCCTCCTACTCTACAGGCTTCCACTACCACAAAAATTGGTGGTTGTCCCCAGAGCTGAGTGAATAATTTGCAGTTTCATATTTGTTTGAGATATTTCCATTCTTCCTCTGTTCATTATTTGTCCATGAACAGATTGATTTTCTTGAATTTATATTTGAAAATATGTGCAGAATAATTTCAGCAAGTTATTCTGTCTGTAGATCATGTGGAGTAATTTGTTGTCAGAACTGAGTATTTGAAATTTGTGCTGCATGTGTTAGTTTGGACTGGACTTTCGTCTTGTGGTATATTCCTGCTTCCTAGTTGTGTGAGCAGAACTCTATAGAATTCAGAACTCACTTAAGCAGATGTTTTTGAGAACACTTCCACACGTAAACTCATTTTGCTAAAATATTTATGGAAAGCTAATACAAAAAGGGTTTGAACATATTTTAAGTTGCTTAAAACCTCAAATAATCACTGAAAGTTTTGCAGTCTTCACCCAGCTATGGTTACCAGCCCCTCCCCCCATATATATAAATATATAAATATATTTACTGTGTATATGTATATATATATATATACACACACACAATCTTCCCACCTCTAAAGAGATTATCTAGATAATTCACATCTTGAATCTATTTGCAATCATAGCTTCTTCTGTCTCATCCCAATTAACTGTAATTTCAGAGTCTCACGAGTTGATGTGATTTGCAGGAAATATGAGACACAAGGTGGTCAGGTTCCAAATGATGACCAAAGCTAAGTATGCTTTCAGCAAAGGGGGATATTTAGGCCTGGTCTACACTACGCGTTTAAACCGATTTTAGCAGCGTTAAACTGATTTAACGCTGTACCCGTCCACACTACGAGGCCCTTTATATTGATATAAAGGGCTCTTTAAATCAGTTTCTGTACTCCTCTCCGACGAGAGGAGTAGCGCTAAAATCGGTATTACCATATCGGATTAGGGTTAGTGTGGCCGCAAATCGACGGTATTGGCCTCCGGGTGGTATCCCAGAGTGCACCACTGTGACTGCTCTGGACAGCAATCTGAACTTGGATGCACTGGCCAGGTAAACAGGAAAAGCCCCGTGAAATTTTGATTTTCATTTCCTGTTTGCCCAGCGTGGAGCTCTGATCAGCATGGGTGGCAATGCAGTCCCAAATCCAAAAACAGCTCCAGCATGGACCGTATGGGAGATACTGGATCTGATCGCTGTATGGGGAAACAAATCTGTTCTATCAAAGCTCCGTTACAGAAGACGAAATGCCAAAGCGTTTGAAAAAAAAATCTACAGGCTACACAGTGCTGTGTGACAAACGTAACGGGTAGCCAGAGACTCAAAGGGATGCTCATGGAGGGAGGGAGGGGGTACTGAGGACTCCAGCTATCCCACAGTCCCCAGCAGTCTCTGAAAAGTATTTGCATTCTTGGCTGAGCTCCCAATGCCTGTAGGTTCAAACACATTGTCTGGCGTGGTTCAGGGAATAGATCGTCAATTCACCCCCCCCCACACACATGAAAGAAAAGGGAAATAAATCGTTTCTTGACTTCTTTCAATGTCACCCTATGTCTACTGAATGCTGCTGGTAGAATGCTGCTGAATGCTGCAGCAGTGAAGAGCAGTATGCGTTCCTCTCCCCTCCCCGGTGGCAGACGGTGCAGTAGGACTGGTAGCTGTCCTTGTTATCAACCCGTGAATTCTCCTGGCTGGCTTCAGGTGAGGCTGGCTGGGGGCGCCTGGGTGAAAATAGGAATGATTCTCTGTCATTCCCAGTAGATGGTACAGAATGGCTGGTAACCATCCTCATCATAGCAACTGAGGGCTGAGCTCCATCAGCCCCCTCCCTTTCCTGTGTAAAGAAAAGATTCTGTCTTGCCTGGACTGTCACAGCAGTGGCATGCTGGGCTTCTCTCTCCTGCACCGCTTAATGTCCTGCCTGGACTGTCATAGCACCGGGATGCTGGGCTCCTCTCCCCCACACCGCTTAATGTCCTGCCTGGACTGTCATAGCACTGGGAGGTTGCCTCTGCCTCATTTTATCTCACTAACAAGTCACTGTTTCTTATTCCTGCATTCTTTATAACTTCATGACACAAATGGGGGGACACTGCCACGGTATCCCAGGAAGGTTGGGGGAGGAGGGAAGCAACGGGTGAGGTTGTTGCAGGGGCACCCCCTGTGAATGGTATGTAGCTCATCATTTCTGCGGGATCTGACATGGAGCAGCTGTGCTCTCTGATACACTGGTTCTCTAGTACACTTGCCCCATATTCTAGGCAGGACTGACTCTATTTTTAGAAACCATAAAGGAGGAATTGACTTGGGGAGTCATTCCCAGTTTTGCTTTTGCGCCCCCGGCCAATCTCAGCCAGGGGCACCCATGATAGCAGCAGACAGTACAGAAGATCAGATAACCGTCATCTCTTTGCCAATTTACACCAGCAGCAGACGGTACAGAAGAACTGATAACCATCTCTGCTATCATGCAAAAGCAAATGAATGCTGCTGTGTAGCGCTGGAGTATTGCCTCTGTCCGCGGCATCCAGTACACATACGGTGACTGTAAAAGAAAAAAAAGCTGAATGGGCTCCATGGTTGCCGTGCTATGGCGTCTGCCAGGGCAATCCAGGGAAAAAGGGCGTGAAATGATTGTCTGCCATTGCTTTCCCGGAGGAAGGAATGACTAACGACATTTACCCAGAACCACCCGCGACAATGATTTTTGCCCCATCAGCCACTGGGCTCTCAACCCAGAATTCTAAGAGGCGGGGGAGACTGCGGGAACTATGGGATAGCTACGGAATAGCTACCCACAGTACAACGCTTCAGAAATCGATGCTAGCCTCGGACCATGAACACACACCGCCAAATTAATGTGCTTAGTGTGGCTGTGTGCACTCAACTTTATACAATCTGTTTTATAAAACTGGTTTATGTAAAATCGGAATAATCCCGTAGTGTAGACGTACCCTTAGTCTCCAGAAATATTTCCAGGATCGCACTGACCATTGCTAAATCTTAATGAAAAGTTTCATAGTTTTAATTTGATGTAATTTCTTGGGGGCTAGATCCAGTTCCCGTTGAAGTCAGTGGAAAGATTCCCATTGTATTCAGCAGCAGCTCAGTCAGGCTCTAACTGCAGAAATGGATTATCCTTAAGTTTTTTCCCTCTAAAGACAAAGTATTTACCTCACTGAGAGCAGTTTAAAACAGTGATTGTAACATCTACAGGGGTTTGCATGCTTCACCATGAGACTTCTTTGAAAGAGGGTATTGGAATGGGTATACAATGTGGAAATGTAATTAAGAAGCCATCCCAAATGCACAATGCAACCATAACCAATATTCAGATCATGGAGAGGATTTCAGATATAAGGATTTGCCTTTATTAAACCGTCTAAGGCACAAATTCCCAAACTGGGGTCCATCGATAACTGTTGTTGTGCAGAGAACTGACTGATCATATGGAGCTAGTTGCCCGTTCTTGTTTCTGACTGCTAATCTGCATTCGAAAATTAAAAATTCATTACACATCTTACTTTTCAATATAAGAAATCGCTGTAGCTGCCACAGAGATCTTCTGTGATTCTGAAGGGGAGAGGCAGTGATTCAAATGCTCAGACATTGGTGAGGAGATGTTTTTTGTGATCGTGAGTGGGAGGGAAGATGTGAAAGACCATCTCTCTATTTACATGGTGTCCACTCTATGAAAACCCCATATCTCAGGGAACCGGGGCAAATCTCAGCAACAAATCAGATATTTGTGAAACAGACAAATTTCATAATATAGGTATTTGTGCAAACATTTCATGTATGTTCAGTCTGTTTGGGTTTTTGCAAATTGATTTTCACTTTGAGATATTGGGGTCAAATATCTAAATCTAAACAGTTAAAATTACTGAGTTTAGAACTGGTCAAAATTTTACAAACCTTGATTTGACACCCTCCCGCTCCAAAAATGTTTTTTGTGTTTTTACATACAGCTTCAGGGCTGATATAAAAATCCAAGATTATGACAAAACAGAGATAAGATTTTTGAAAGAAATTCAAGAAAAGTTTGGTGGTCAATCAGCTGTAACAGAGTTACCTGGTTTTGCATCTTTGCATCATAACCATGCAAAACCTCTAATTTCAACAAGGTATCAATGCAAAACTAGAAGTTACTTCAACTTCAATCAAAAGATTTGTGAAACTTTTAGCAAGACAATTTAATTAATCTGTTCTGAATGTTGCATGAATCAGTGCAGGAGAACAGACTTAATGCACTTCACACGTGCCCCAGGCTGTCACCTTTCTAGTAACTTCTCCTACTACTCCAGTAAATTCTTCTGAGATGAACTGAAAAGTGAAATCTCTCTCTCTCATACACACACAGAGCAAGTCTATTATATAAAGGAAATATTGATGCTAATGATCACTAGACATTATCAGTTATTTTTGATGGTAGCTCCTATTTCTTAAAGGCACATAAACAGCCAGGAGTTCAGAACAGTATCTTCTATTGTGCTCGTGTTCTGGGAAAGGGAGCACACTTTAAGGGAACTCAAATTTTAAGAGAGATGGAATTTGTCTTGTTCTACAATAATTTTTTTTCCAGCAAATGTGACCATTGTCAATGCTAGACAAGGTATGCCAGAAACTAAAGAAAAGCTACACGTATGAGAAATTACTATTTTATATACATTTGATTTTACACCCTTCACCCCAAACTGAAAATTCCTCCATAGCCTGCAGAGGTGAGTGCTTGTTTGAATGATCTGTCACAATAGACGTTTGCTCAGGGGCAATTTAATTTCTTCTTTTCAGACCTTTCCTAAGTTTTTATTAATGTATTTTCTTGTTTTGTTTAGGTCACCAGCCATTGCTTACTCCACTTGGTTCTCAACTGTTCACTAAAGCCAATTTCCAAATACCCATTTTAGGCATCTGTATGCCAATTTGAGCACCTACATTTAGTGCTCAAATTTTAAAAAAGTCTCAGTGTGCACTGGATGTGTGTGCCACTGGACAGCCAGAAAGTCTGAATATTAATTTAACTTAAATTGGTGAGCCACATTTTTCTACTTTCCCAGCTAAGATATGTTTCTAAGTGAGCTCCAGCCAGAACAGGCTCTCAACCTATAAGAAAAAGTTATAAAACAGGTAGCAACACTGAGCCATAACAGACAGTTAACAAACACCATCCATTTCATGGCTTGGATTGTAAGTTCACCATTTAACAGTAATAATTTCATATTCAATGACTGTGTGGAAGCAGAATTGCTGGGGGCTCAAAATTTGAGTCTCATCAATTAGCATAAGGCCAGCAGATGAAGCCAAATGATCTGACTGGCTCATAAAAATTCTCTGCATTGGCTGTGATACAGCACAGTTAGGCCTGAAAATCCCTGAGTAATTTGTAATATGTGTAAAATCACAATAAGGCATTCTAATGTGAGAACTATATTGTATTTGCATCTAATTTTGGTGGGGTAGCACTTGGCCAACACGCTAAGTAGGAATTAATACAATATAATTCATGCCCTATCATGTCATATTGCTGGTCTTTCTGAGTGAGCTTTTTTATTACTTTGCTCATAAATCTAGTCCCTCTAGACAGGAAAATTATTATGAAGTGGAATAATAATAGCTTACATTTCAGAGGGCTGCCCACCTTTTCCTCCACATTAAGCAGATCAAGCTGCCCTAGGACTATTCTCTATTCTGGTATTAAAATGTATGTTTGGCAGGGGCAAATGAAATCAACACTTCAATTATTTAGTTTCCCAAAGCAACGTTGTATCCATCTTCTAAGAACCATTAGCACTACGCATAAGGGGCTGAACTCCAACAGTAAGAGCAAATATTTATACCTACATTGAGCAGGTTTCATTTTACAAGTACCTAAACATTAAATTCAGTCATTCCACATAGCTAAAAGAAAGTGTTGTCTATGGGCCTGATCCAAAGCCCGCTGAAAGCATGGTGGGGTCTTTCCATTAATTTCATCGGGCTTTGGTTCCTGCCCTGTCCAGTTTAAGACTTCTTCAGGAGTATCTCCTCTCTATGCTCCAGATCAACAGGTTTGAAATTGGTGGGAGCTAGGCACCTAAATACTTTTGAGAATCTGGGTCTACATACTTACCATATTTAGTATGTGTCCCCCATATTACTTTTTATCCACATTTTCACTGGTGCTGATAATGCATACTGTAAGATATTAGAGAATGCTATTGCCCATACCAAATATACACACACCAAAGTAAAGGTACCAGATAGCATATTACTACTTAGGATGGGGGTGGGGTTAGTTTTATAAACCAAGTCCCTATTTAAATAAAAAATAAAGAACTTTAAAGTATGAAAAAACAATTATTTTTTTAAAAAATAGTATACATGTGTTTCAGGGTCAAGATTTCAAAAGTGACATCTCTGAATTTATACCCTCAATGCTGCAATGTCCAGCTTTTGTAATCTTTTTGGCAAGGGTAATTCTGCCTGCACAAAATAAAAGGCTGAGAAATGGCCACTTCTGAAAATTGGCCCAGAAGCTAATTTAAAAACAAACAAACCCTCTTTCCACTAGAAGTGGACTTCAAACATAATAACATGTTATAGTTGGGCTTTCCTCATAGTTTTAACACCTAATTAAATAAAAGGGCAATTAATTCACAGAAGCAAAGCAATAGATTTCTCTTGTACTTCCCATGCTTAGCTGGATATTCCCCCCCTCCCCAAATTATTAAATTACACATCTTATTTGACTTTCTGATACTTATGAACATACAGATGACAGACATTGTGATATGGTGGTATGTACAGTACTTTAAGAATCAGCTAGAGAATTGCTTATTTCCTCCCCCCCACACCAGCCGCTTGCCTCTGTTATATAAATATATATATATATATTTTAAGTGTTTAATCTAACTGTTAAAGAATAGCATATGTGAAGAGTAATAATATAGCAATGCAAAACATACCATGAGTCCAGGGGAATAAAATATAAGTAGCCTATTTTCTTTCACAGACAAGAGAGGAAAAGCACTTGGATTGAAAAGAGAAATTAAATCTACTGTACATGAATCTGTCTTAGTGTTCATACTTAGAAACTGCATATCTGATTGCATTTATACTTCTCTGAGGGCTGCAATCCAACATAGAAACAGCATAGGCTCAAAAAGCAGTGTTTCCAACTTGATTATCCAGAATCCATGAATATAATTTAAATAACAGCATTGTCTGTAGATTCATATGCAGTTTCCTACATGTGGCTCACATCTACCTATCGCAAAAAGGAACTTTTTGTTAAATTGCATTGCACTATGCTGTGCTTCACTGGATCAAGTGATGTGACGTAGTACAAAATAAAGTACACTGTACACCATGTACCCTTATTCTACGGGGCAGATATAATCTCTGTAATTATACTATAATCACATGGCAAATAACACGTAAATACATAGTAACTGCATGTTTCTGCAGCGTACTTGTTAATTATACATTGTTACCAAGTAGTTCAAAGATAAATTACCATGGAACTTGCAGCTTTTAGCTGTTTGAGGGGTCCTAACTTTAGAAACCTGTATAATAAAGTAGTTCATACAGCTACATTGTTTTTTATCCATTGTCCATTGGAATGGGGAAGGGACATAGTCCACTTATTTTCCTCCAAAACACCAGAGATTCAGTGCAGCACCTTATTGGGTATCTTTAGTCATGTCTCTGTAGTATGCTTGAGATGCAAAGCTACCTGGAGGTCTGGAGAAGTTCAGCAAACTCCGAACAAATGTACCTCTCTCAGTTTGAAAACTCTATTAGTCATCTTACAAAAGTATCTTACTGGAAATCATTCGCACCTATGCAGTGAAACTAGCTATGTTTTTCTGACACAAGATTAAATTATGCAGGCTAACAGGAAGAAATCATGGTCCCATTGACTTCAGTGATGCTAGCATTTCACCCATGGAGTTGACTATCAGGCAGTTCTTTAAACAGCCTATATTCAATTACACAGAAGTAGATAAGGAGGCACAAGAACCTTACATAGCCCACCTCAACTCTACTCTGTGGCCAGAGTTACATTTATTCCTCCATTTGTAGACTATGCTTTACAATTGAGTGTTTTAATAATATTTGTCTAACATAGAGAAATTTGCTCTCCTCAAGGTGAATCTTCCTTCTGAGCTATATTTTTGTAATGGTTTGGTTGGCTGGCTTCTCCTCTGTTATTGGGCTAATGCTTGATCTCCATGACTGTTTCTCTCTTCCTATTTCATTACATTCATGTGTCCACATTGAACCTGCAAAGGGCTACTGATGGGTAAAACGGCTGCTTTAAATTTGAGAGATTATTCAGAATTAATTTCCTCCTTGGCAACAGATCCTGAAGTTCTGGGTTATTTATGCTGCAGAATTTAAGCTTTAAACCATCCACCAGCTGACTTAACAGTAACACACATTTTCAAGACCTATTTTATATTAACCTATTGCAAGGAAGAAATTTCCTTTTCACTGAAAATTTTAGTGTCTCAATATATAAAATTTAATACGGATAGGAATGGAGGGCTGCTTACAGTTTGAGGTTTTAAATAATGTATTTCTTCTTATTTATTTGTTTTATCATAGTGCCTAGGAGCGATAGTCATGGATGAGGACTCCGTTATGCTACATGCTGTACAAACACAGAGCAAAGAGATGGTGTGTGCCCCAAAGAGCTTGCAATCTAAGTATAAGACCAATGGGAGCATACCAGGAAACAATGAGACATTCTGAGTCAGCATGATAGGCTGCGGTATCAGTGCTCCAGTGGGTGAACAATAGTCTAGTTTTTTGTAGGCATCATGGAAAAGGAGAGATTTGAAGAAGGATAGTGTAGTATCTTTGCAGATGTTTGGGGGAGCACTCACAAGTACAAGAGGCAGCATGGGAGAAAGCGTGAAGACATGTGTTTGAAAACTTAACAAGTGAATGACGGAGGCTGGCATCATGGGCTGATTGAAGACAGGTGTTGACAACTTCATAGTGAATGACAGATGATAGAATGGGGAGAGGCTGCGAAGGGCCTTCAGAGTGAGGATGAGTAGGTTATGTTTGATGTGATAATAAAGAGGGAGCCAGTGAAGCAATGGAAAGAGAGGAATGGCATAGCAAAGTGACAGGTTAGGAAAATGTATTCTGAATGGGTATGAGCAGGGCAAGATGGCATTTGTCAAGGGCAGAGAGAAGAAGGTTGCAGTAATTGAGATGTGAGATGGTAAGAGCCTGGATGAGAGTTTTAGCTGTGTGGTTGGATAGGAAAGGCCACATCTTAGAGTTGTTATGCAGAAATAATCAGCAAGTTTTGGACCTAGCCTGGATGTGAGGTCCTAAAGAGAGGTCTGAGTTGAAGATGAACACCCATTACAGGCCTGAGTGACAGGCAGGAGGTGGTGTTGTCCACAGTCATTAAGAAAGGTGTTAATGGGGACAGTTTGGGAGGGAAGATTAAGAGTTCTGTTTTAGTCATATTGAGCTTGAGCTGATGGGTAGACATTCACAAGGAGATATCAGAGACACAGGCTGAGATTTTAGTTCAAACAGAAGGAGACAGGTCTGGAGTAAAGAGACTTGTGAGCCATCAGCATAGAGATGGTAATTAAAACTTGTCAATGAGATTACCCAGAGATAAGATTTAGAAGGAGAAGAGAAGCCGACCAAGGACAGAACCCCATGGAACCCCCACAGAAAGTTGGAGGGGGGATGAGGGCACACTGAAGGAGTGATCGAGAATGATGAAGATGGAATATTGGTTCTAAGATTTGGTTACGAAGAGGTCATTAGAGACTTTGGCAAGAGCAGTTTCAGTGGAGTGCAAGGGATAGAAGCCAGACGGAAGAGGTCTTAGGATAAAATTGTAGTAGAACTCCAGACAGTGATTATAAATAGTGTTCAGTGATCTTAGAGATGAAAGGGAGAAGGGTGATGGGATGGTAATTGGACAGGCAAGTGGGCTAAAGAGGATTCTTTTAAGATAGGAGAATCTAAAGAATGGTTGTATTATGAGGGGAAGGAACCAGAGGGTAGTGAGCAGTTAAGAAAAATAGTAAGGGAGTAGCTGAGAGAGCTGTAGAGGTGATTAGGAAATGGGATGGGAAGATCTCTGGGGTATGTTGGAGGGGCTAGAGCAGGGGTAGGCAACCTATAGCACGGGTGCTGAAGGCGGGACATGAGCTGGTTTTCTGTGGCACTCATGCTGCCCGGATCCTGGTCACCAGTCTAGGGGGCTCTGCATTTTAATTTAATTTTAAATGAAGCTTCTTAAACATTTTAAAAACCGTATATACTTTACATACAACAATAGTCTAGTTATATATTATAGACTTATAGAAAGAGACCTTCTAAAACATTAAAATGTATTACTGGCATGCGAAACCTTAAATTAGAGTGAATAAATGAAGACTCAGCACACCACTTCTGAAAGATTGCCGACCCCTGGGCTAGAGGAAGAAAGCAGATGAAAAACTTCGGCATCTGTGACACATGAGAAAGAGGAGAAGATTGTAGGAGTGGAAAGGGGGAGAGGGAAGTTCACATTGTTCATTAACAATTTTCTCTTGGAAGTAGAGTTGGGGGACATTTTCTCAGTAAATAGTTTATTTGTCATAAAATTCAGTTTTAGGCTGACCAAAACTGTTTGTGAATTCAGGTCAAATTCTGTGAATAGTTTTGACCCAAAAAAAAAGTGATGGGGGGGACTGCAAAAAGTACAACTATTTTGACTTTTGATTTTAAAATATTTTGTTTAGAAATTTAGATAGATTTAACCAAAATACCCCCCAAAAGAGTAACCCTCCTCTGACAACTAAACAAAATTTTGAATTTCAGGTAGATCTGAAATTAATTTTGGTTTGGGTTTTTATTTTAGCAAGAAAATATTTAATTTTTTTTATTTCTTGTCAACTCAAATAATTTTTTTTTGTTTTGGCCACTGAACTGAAAAAGTCAGTGAGATGCTGTGCAGAGAGAAAAGTGGAAGTTGGAAGAGGGAAAGGGTTTGAGGAGTGAGTCAAAAGTGCTAACCCAGGAACCAATTCCTGTAACAAACCCCGTTGCCTACTCTGTCCCCGTATCTACTCTACTGACACCATCACAGGATCTAGCCACATTAGCACACCATCAGGGGCTCATTCACCTGCACATCTAGTAATGTAATATATGTCATCATGTGCCAGCAATGCCCTCTGCCATGCACATTGGCCAAACAGGACAGTCTCTACGTAAAAGAATAAATGGACACCAATCATACATCAAGAATGGTAACATACAAAAGCCAGTAGGAGAACACTTCACTCTCCCTGGACATTCTATTACATATTTAAAAGTAGCCATCCTTCAACAAAAAAACTTCAAAAACAGACTTCAAAGAGAAACTGCAGAGCTACAATTCATTTGCAAACTTAACACCATCAATTTGGGCTTGAATAGGCACTGGGAGTGGCTGGCTCACTACAAAAGCAATTTTCTCTCTCTTAGTATTGACACCTCCTCATCAATTATTGGGAGTGGCTCACATCCTCCGTGATTGAATTGGCCTTCTCAGCACTGGTTCTCCACTTGTAAGGTAACTCCCTTCTCTTCATGTACCAGTATATTTATGCCTGCCTCTATAATTTTCACTCCATGCATCTGAAGAAGTGGGGGTTTTTACCCACAAAAGCTTATGCCCAAATAAATCTGTTAGTCTTTAAGGTGCCACCAGACTTCTCGTAGTTTTTATGAATACAGACTAACACGGCTACTCCTTTGAAGAAAAGGTGAATGGGATTCAATTAAATTGAAGTAGATTTGTTTAACTAGGAAGGAAGAGAGAACGAATTTGTAGTGGAGGAAGTAAAGTTAATGTTAAATTCTTCATGCCGTATAATCTTCTAATACACCTCTACCCCGATAGAACGCGACCCAATATAACATGAATTCAGATATAACGCATTAAAGCAGTGCTCCGGGGAGGGGCTGCTCACTTCAGCAGATCAAAGCAAGTTCGATATAACGCGGTTTCACCTATAACGTGGTAAGATTTTTTGGCTCCCGAGGACAGTGTTATATCGGGGTAGAGGTGTATTTATGACCCAATGTGTATTAGCTGTCCTTGAACAGTGAACACATTAGAGGTGATAATTGCTGAGATCCATGTGTTTTTTTCTCCCAGAGGCTACTCAGCTCTTCAGTGAGAAAACTTCATAATACACAGAATCTAACAATACGCTTGTCATTTTTAATAAGCAAAATTGTTTTTCAAGTAACCATTATATGGGTCTAGAATGAAGAGAGGGTATACATTTTCAACTCCTCACTTGGTGGGATGAATAATGCAAATTGAGGCAGGTTAATCCAGTATTTAGTGTTGCTACTGATTTGTCTTCGGAGATATCCAGGTTTGGATGGGGATACACTGTTCCTGATTTACCCAGTTTTAAAAGTGTTTTTATTCCCTCATTAATCCCAGTAAAGCACCAGAGAAATGCAGAAAACTGACAGAAATTCTTAGAACTTTTATAATTGCACAGAAAAGAACCGTCTCAGTAATACAGAGTGAAATGTAATTTCTTTCTTCACACTTGGGAACCTGATCTTGCTTCTATAGAAGTCCATGGCAAGATTCCCACTGACTTCAATAGTAGAAGAATCTGGCTCTAGTAACAGTGATGCAAGCTTATAGTTTCTGTAATGCAAATGCAGGCTAAACCTAGTGAATGGAGAACACACACATTAATAACTGTTTTAGAGGGACATGGTTCCTCTGAAACTCATGTTGTTTTGAGAGTTGCCTTTGCCAAAATAAATAAATAAATAAAAAATAATAAAGTCTAAGAGATGGGAGAATTAATTAAAATAAAATCAGGAATCTCTCATAGAAATAGACAGCAGAACACTGCATTCAAGATCAGGACAGCTGCCAATTAAAAGAAATGTCAACAACTCAGTGGCAGTGATTTCAAAGGGGAACCTTTATTCCTCACTCTCACATGCATTCTTCATGAGCAAGATCAAGAAGTGTAACATGCTAATAGCTAATAACACAGAGAATATGATTCATTAATTTACTGACTGAATAATTCAATGCATATCAAAGGAATAATTTTCTCACTTCTTTCTTTTTTTAGATCTAATACTAAGCTGCGTAGTATCAAGAGGTTGGAAGTGCACAGACTACGAGTCATCTTTGAATTTGTCCTTCCTGGAACATAGTTTTGTTGTTCTTATGGATGCTTGTTCATGGTTGAATGAATGAAGTATGCTCCACCTTCATTATAATGCTTGCAGTGACTGCTTTCTGATAAGATTACTGTACTCTGGCTATAATCTCCATGAAGCTGTATTCCAGTTACCCTCACTGTAATTTTATTACCACTTTAGAACACTCAGATTTTTGACTATCCTAAAATCTCTTGCTATCTATCTTTTGTTCTATTTTTTTAGAGATACTACTGTCTCTGGTTACCATTCTATAGTGTCTTGGTGGAGCTGTCTGCTATTTTCATTCCAAATATGGAGTGCAGACCTCTAGAGTTGCCTGATCATGTCCATTCTGATCCTGTCTTCAGGTGCTCGGACTTTCTGAAACATTAATCTTTTCAGGCAGAGTGCTTTTTTTTTAAAGTGCTCCCCCTCTGAAGATTTGTATTTGTGTAACAGCTGCCCCAACCAGTGCAGCCCCATTTGTACTAGGAGCTGTACACACAATGTACTAAGAGACAGTAACTGCCCAAAAGAATTTACAGTCTAACTAGACAAGGCTGGGGAACTGAGGCACAGGCAGATTGAATGACCTGTCCAATTTGAAACACGAATTCTGTGAATGAGCTGGGAAGTGAATCCAGATCATCTGAGACCCAATCCTGCACTTTAAGAACAAAGCCAGCCTTCCTTTCAGATAACTTTAAGCCATGTATTTTCAGCTTTTTGGGAGAGTGAGAGAACTTGGAAAAATACTTTCCTTATTCATGTACATGTGCCCTGAGTATAAGTATTTAGAATGGTGTTAGCTGATCTAGCAGCTAAGTGACTAGATGTAGAAAGTTGGACTATTTGAGAAATACCTTTGAAGGCTCTAGTGAAAACTGGATTTGAGTTGACTGAATCATGACCCACTGAAAATTAATATTTTATGTATGCTCAGTAAATGTTGAATGGCAATGCCCAGCTCTTGAAGTGCCCAACGTGGTGCATGGCTAACTTTGCTGTGTATTGAATGATATACTAAAGGTATGCACTGAGAAACTCTTCTCATTGTGCATTTTAAGGCATGATTTTGAGTGGTGCACATTTGAGGAGCTCTTCTGATTTCAAAGAATGCTCTGCTTCACCTACAGCCTATTAATATCTCAAATACAATGTGCAACCAGCTAAAACTATCCCAAGAACAATCAAATATCAGTAGGGCTTTTTGCTTCAATTTTTCACATTGTGTGTCAATATCAATGAAGCCTCATCTCAAGGACTCAGATTAGAGCCAATGACAGTATCAAAGATTAGCCTAAAATATGTCAAACACAATTAAATTAAAATTTCCGTCACTATCTGGAGGGAGAGGGAAATTTCCTCAGTTTTCTGGGGGTTCTTCTGGATAACAAATCAAATCTTAAACAGGGCATGCTACTGTAATGGGCTACACGTTGACTGATATTGCTTTCCTCTACTGATATTCAAACAGCAAGCCTAATGTTTTGAGTGATGTCCCTTTAACAGGAGCTGGACAGAATGTTGGAACCCAAGGTTCTGTGGCAGATGGAGCGACATTTGCAACTGGGAAGAAACAAGGATAGGCTGCCAAAATGTTAAGCAGAGGCTCCCTCAAAAATGTTCTGCCTCAGTCAAAGATACATGTGAATTCCTCAAGTAAAATATGGTACTATTCCCTCCAAAAGAAATGCCATCATTCCAATACTCTTTCCCTCCACATACATAAATAAATCCATTAATTCTACAGTCTCCTTCTCATCTAACACCCACTCCAATTAATAAATTAATTCTCCCTTTCACACAGCATGTCTCCAACACCACAGTACCTCCTGGAGGCTCCTCTGGCAGGTGTTTCTCACAGCAGTGGAGGTGGTGATAAGGGGCAGGCTATCTGGCAATCTTTGTCTCTGGGGTGGTTGGTCAGGTGGCAGACTTCTGGCTGTGGACTTAAGTCAAATGGGGAATGGACTCCCTTTGGTTCTTGAAGCAGGTAGGTCTCCCTTGACTGTTGCTGAGAATGCCCCCTTGTCCTTGTATTGCAAGAAGGGTGTCTAGAAATTCCTGATCTATCTTCTATATCCCATTTATTTTGTATGCTTTTGTCTGGTCCCCTCTTGTATGTTTCCTCTCTACGGTAAACAGACTCCATCTTTTCAAACTCAGAACATTGCTTTAGAGCACTTCGGTGAACTTTCATCCCATGCATAGGATGTGCCAGATTTTGGGCACACAATTCCCTACTAGTAATGTTCTGCTAGTAGTTAAGATGTCTGATCCCTGTCTTTTTGCTACAGCTTTCACTGATACAGCTTGAGACCACTAGTGGAGCTGCATCCATGGTGAGTTATCTGTTTTTCCTACTGAGGACAGGGTCTTGGATATCAGAAGAACCTTCTGCTAGCATTTCCACTGTGGTGACAGGACAAAGGCAGGTTGGTCCTGCGTACACCTCACAGGTAAAGATAAAAGTTCTTTCTGGTTATAACAAATCTTCACTTACTATGGAAAGGTTTTGGAGGATGGTGAGGGATGGGCAGCATCAGCAGTTTTATCTAATTTCAGTTCAAACTTTTCAAGGCAGTAGTGAAGGAGGCTGACTACTCTTAAGTTTATTTAAGATAAGCTTATAACAGAGAAGGAGTCTTGTGTACTTAGAATAGATTAGAGACTCTACCTCAACAACACAATCTGCTATGGAGTAAGGTTATCCTTATAACTAATGCAGGGCCAGTGCAAGGAAGTTTCACACCCTAGGCAAAACTTCCACCTTGCACTCCTGCCTCCAGCTAACCCCCCCCCCAGCAGCTAAGTCAGCCCCCCACCTGGGGAGCCCCCCGCAGCAGCTACCCCCCCACCATGACAGCTAACCCCTCTCCCCCTGTGGCAATTAACCCTGCCTGGAGAGACTTCCCCCCTTCCCCCGCGGCAGCTAATCCTGCCTGGGGAGACTTCCCTCCTCCCCCACCACAGCAGCTAACCATGCCTGGGGAGACCTCCTGCTGAAGCTAAGCCTGCCTGGGTAGCCCGCCCCAGCTCACCTCAGCTCCACCTCCTCCATTGAGCACGCCAGCGCTGCTCTAATTCTCCTCCCCGCCCAGGCTTGCGGCGCTGATTGGAGGAGATTTAGAGCTGGCCTGTGTGCTCAGCGGAGGAGGCAAAGCGGAGGTGAGCTGGGGCGGGGAGCTGTTCCCCTGTGCGCCCTCCCCTCGTTATGGGCAACCCTCCCCGTGCACCCCCCCACCCAGCTCACCTCCACCTCTTCGCCTGAGGGGGCTTTTAGGCGCCCCCAACCACTAGGTGCCCTAGGCGGCCGACTAGTTTGCCTAAATGGTTGCACCGGCCCTGAACTAATGCCAGAGGACATGGACAACAATCTTCCTCTGTGGGATGACCCTGATACTGACACTAACTGCTGGCTCTCCAGCAAATAAATACTCAAGCACTAGTGTACCAAATAGAGAACTAGATGGCATGAAGGATGCTTTGAAGCATTAGATTAGCATCATTATATCAGTTGTTGAATTAGGGCAGGGAGATATTAGGAAAGTCCAAATCACAGCCAAGTGTGTTTATGGTAAACCTAGCTGTCAGGTGAGTGGTGCTCCTGATGCTTCTGTATTTTCATTTTCCATCTTCAGACCTATCTCTAGGCAGTGATTTGCTGGTAAGAAGTTTGGGTACTTGACACCTGCTCCACATTTTTTTCCAGGTATCTTCCTAAATAACTTGATTACCACTTTCATCCAAGTACCATATCATAATATCCTCTAACCTATTTTAGTATACTCCAGCACAGACAGAACAATGTAAATCTCACTTGATCCCACTATATTTGAAACTCTGTCAGCCTTGCACAATTCTCTTTGGCCGCTTGAACAGATTAGGATATTTTAACTTGCCTTTCTTTGACAGGAGTAAAGTACCTTTATTTTTTAATGACAAGCATCATTAAGGTTATGATAATCATCTCAGTTCTACAGATACCATTTGATCTAACAAGCAGAAGTCACTACATATGTAAAAGTACTGTAAATGCAGGCACAGGGAAGACTTCTTTTCTATGTCGCTATGTTGCTAGACTCATTTTTGCTCTAGATCAGCAAAACTGCTTATTTGGTATTAAATGCTTCAGTAAAGAACAGTTGATGGTATTGTATCTCTGAGAGCTAACATATACTAGAGTCAATAGAGTGTGATTCAACTAGCAACACTTCAAACAAATCCTGTGCTTCTATCTGCATCATAAAATCCACCTCATTTAAAAGATGCTAAATAAATTAATAAATAAAAATTTGAGTAACAAAGTTTACACAATCTTAATCCATATAACAATTTTTATTGTAATAATCACTATTGGGTTAGTTGTGGACCTATCAGATTTGCTTGGATATTTTTATCTACCTTTTCTTTGTAATTTGAAAGTTTCTTTGGTACACCATCCAAATCAAAGTTAAATGAAAGGGGGGAAAGTTATAAAACAATATCTAGTTATGACAATAGTACAATAGTCTCTTCCTTCTGATCTGTTGATGGAAGTAAAATCTTTCCATTGCTTTATTGAATTAAGGACTCTCAATGCTGTAAAATGAGTACTGGTTCTGTTTTCTCCTTTCTGTAACTTAGGTTTCATGCCCATAAACCTGAATCATTAAATAGGATGATTAGAACCACTGAAATGATTTGCCTCTGAGAATTTAGGCTCAGCCCTCTAATTCCGATGTGTGTGTTTACAAACTTAGAACACTTAACACTATACAAGTGTGACATATTACATTTAAATTAAATATCCCTAAAATATAATATTATATGTCATAAAGCCATTGAAAATATGGAAAACAGTCAAAGACCAGGGGTGAAATCCATCTCTTTTCCATGATGAGAAATCCTTCTCGTACCCATTGTCTACACTAGCACTTTTGTCAGCAAAACTTTTGTCGGTCAGGGGTGTGATAAAAACCACACCCCTGACAAACATAAGTTTCACTGACAAAAGCACCAGTGTGGCCAGTATTATGTTGGCAGGAGAGCGTCTCCTGCTAATATAGCTACCACTGCTCATTGGAGGTGGTTTAATTATGCCAGTTGGAGAGCTTAGAGCAGTGCAGCTGCAGTGGCACAGCAGTACCACTGTAAGGTTGGTAGTGTAGACATAGCCTTAGCCCTGGCCTACACAGGGGGAGGGAGGGGAAATCGATCTAAGTTACGCAACTTCAGTTATGTGTATAATGTAGCTGAAGTTGATGTACTTAGATTGACTTACTGTGGTATCTTCACCATGGTAAGTTGACTGCTGCCTCTCCCCCGTCGACTCTGCCTGCACCTCTCATGGTGCTGGAGTACAGGAGTCGACAGGAGAGGGCTTGGGGGATTGATTTTATTGCATCTAGAAAAGACGCGATAAATCAATCCCTGCTGAATCGATCGCTGCCCGCCGATCCAGTGTAGACATACCCTGAGTCATTAGTGTTCATACAATATTCCTGAAGTGCAGTGTCCCAAGAAACTTGGCTTTTAATGAGGTTTCACAGTGACAATTCTTATTTCTGTTACTGTGCAAACATAAATGAGCACTCCTTTCAAAGGATGGTCTTCCAGTTTTTAAATAATAGGCTAATGTTAGTAATAATTGGAACACAGAGAGGAAATGGGATAGGCAACGAATTATTGAAAGTAGAGGTGATTCTTTAACTTGTGCTTATAAGTTATTTAAATGCTCTAATCAGTTGCTGCATTCTACCTCAGACTGAGCTGTAAAGCAGTGCCGGTGAAATATGGATCATTTATAAAGCAGTTAAGGATCCTTCTGAATGATATGTTGAGTCCTAAAACACAAATAAGATATTAAAGAAACAGATATTAAGAAATGTCAACATAATCTTAAGATCAATAGTACAAAATACACAGAACATAGGAAATCACATTTTCCATCAGTAGCAAGACATGATTAAATGATCTGTACTTAGGCATTTCTAGCTCTCATCCTCCCCATATACAATTTTTATAGCAGTTTCCTTCTTTAAGGATTTAGCCCTATACTTAGGTACAGTGTAGATCAGGGGTCGGCAGCCTTTCAGAAGTGGTGTGCCGAGTCTTCATTTATTCACTTTAATTTAAGGTTTCGCGTACCAGTAATACATTTTAATGTTGTTAGGTCTCTTTCTATAAGTCTATAATATATAATCAAACTATTGTTGTATATAAAGTAAATAAGGTTTTTTAAATGTCTAAGAAGCTTCATTTAAAATTAAATTAAAATGCAGAGCCCCCCCAGACCAGTGGCCAGGACCCGCGCAGTATGAGTGCCACTGAAAATCAGCTTGCGTGCCGCCTTTGGCACATGTGCCGTAGGTTGCCTACCCCTGCCGTAGATGGTTTGCTCTGCCCTGCTGGCATAACTTGGTGTAAACCGGGCTTAGCAGGCCCTGTGAGGATCACCCTTGTAAGAGGATGATTGTGCAGTGGTGTAGAGCCCATATAGGGACTCGTATACCTCACACCCTCCTCATTGATCGCATAGAGGAGCACATAGGTGTGGCTATAGAAAAGGAGGCATGGTCAATATGCCCCTCAGCCATTACCAGTCTTGGGCTGTGATTTTAGTGTCCTTTAGTCATTAAATGCCAACGTAAGCTAGAGCAGTCGTAAGGCTGTTCCAACACAATATAGGGACCACGGTGTGTGCAAAGCAGCACCAGGATCAGAGCAATCCAGGTGAGAGCATCAAGTCACTTTTGCATTCCACCTACTGACTGTCCAGTTTGATTATACCGAAGGATCTGGATCCTCATAATCAGGAAATATTGGCCAATGTTCAATGTTTGTCTTAGACTATTTTCATTACCCTCTTGTCCCTTGCACGTGCAACATAATGCCCCTGGATAGGAGCAGCAGTGGCAACTACAGAACCCAAGACTTCTAGATCTAAAAGCACCAGCCTCAAACATTGTAGCAGATTCAAACCTCTGAGGACTAGCCACTAAAGGGGGATAGACAGACACACTATTAGCATAGATTACACGTGGCATAGATAGATTGATTATGGAGATAATAGTGACTCTACAGTTAATACTTTTCCTAATTCATATCTTTACTCATGTTACCAGTGATGTTTTGCATCTAAACATACAGACATCAGTTAGAAAATCTGGGTTCTATTGACAACTCTGCCCTGACTCTCTATCCAACTTTGGGTAAGTCATTTAACTGCCCTGTACTTCAGTTTCGCAGTCTGTAAAATGGCTCTACTACTTTTTCTCTTTGAAGTTATTTGAGATCTGTGGATGAAAAGTGCAATATGAATCAAGTTAATTATGATTAGATTAGTCTTGACTACATTTGCCCAATTTAAAAATAAAACTACAGCTTCCCTTCTAGTGCAAACCTGTACTGTAGCCACTTCAACATGCTTTGTCTATCCCAGGTTTTTCCCCCCTAAATTTTAAATTGTCAGTGGAAAGTGAGATTGTGTAATCCTCTAAACCCTTCCATTTATCTGTTTTTTCCAGATAAGTTTTCTAGATCTTTATTTTTCTTCATACATTGCTGCTTCTCTCCCCCTTTTGTAATTTTGGACCATTCATCTCTTTTGCCTCCCCCCCACACTTTCCACACGTTCCATTCTGCTGCACACTGTTGCCTAGCAACATGTTCTTCTCTTCTGAATTTTCTTCTCTACCAGAGAGGAGCAGATCAAAGACACCCACAGTTCTGACTTATTTTATAAATTAATTTAAAGAGACACTCTCCAATGTTGTATTACTTTTGGGGGAGATCAAATGTTGGCTTCTCTGGTGGAAGTGTCAGGAAAATAAAGTTGTGCTCTTAAAAAAGTGCTTTGATTATTAAACATGTAATATTTACATCTTTGAGTCTTTTTTCAGAAAGTGTCATTGATGTTATGCTAGTTACTTTCATGCTATGAAATTAAATGCAGGCCTGTATGGTAAGCTAACGTACATTTATACTGCCTGTCAAAGGCAACCGCAGTGTTATTCCATCATCCAATAACAATTTTTTTTAACTCCTTCCACCTGTTGCAAAAAACAAAACAAAAACCCACCACCACCATTTGGAAAGACTTTATTTCCTAAACTATAACTACCCTCTTATATGGACTAAGAGGAAAGCAAATAAATCACAAGGTAATCACCATGTGACATCGGGGATGCTGGGGGTGCAGCAGTACATCTTGGTTTGAAGTGGTTTCCATCGTAAACAGGGTTTACAGTTTGGTTCAATGGCTTTCAGCACCCCCACTATAAAAATTGTTCCAACACCAGAGTGTGTGACATGTCGTCCTTCTCACCTTCATTTTATTAGTATAAAAATGTCCATATTAATTTATATCTGATTTTAGCAGCCCTCAGCTGAAAAAGAGAAATTAATACCACTGTGAAAGGACTGAAAAATGTAAAACTTAAAAAAGTCATAGGGGAATATTTGAGCTTAAAAAGAAGGGTTCTCTCACTTTTCAGTACAAATTGTGAGATTTTTCAAGAGTGTGCTGGCAGGAAAAGTCAGCACTTCATGAAAGGTGAGAATTATTTGCTTTCTCAAAATTTACTCAGTTCACAACACCATCAGTTAAAAAGACAGACAATAGACTCATAGACTCCAGGACTGGAAGAGACCTCAAGAGGTCATCGAGTCCAGTCCCCTGCCCTCATGGCAGGACCAAATACTGTCTAGACCATCCCTAATAGACATTTATCTAACCTACTGTTAAATATCTCCAGAGATGGAGATTCCACAACTTCCCTAGGCAATCTATTTCAGTGTTTAACTACCCTGACAGTTAGGAACTTTTTCCTAATGTCCAGCCTAAATCTCCCTTGCTGCAGTTTAAGCCCATTGCTTCTTGTTCTATCATTGGAGGCTAAGGTGAACAAGTTTTTTCCCTCCTCCTGATGACACCCTTTTAGATACCTGAAAGCTGCTATCATGTCCCCTCTCAGTCTTCTCTTTTCCAAACTAAACAAACCCAATTCCTTCAGCCTTCCTTCATAGGTCATGTTCTCAAGACCTTTAATCATTCTTGTTGCTCTTCTCTGGACCCTCTCCAATTTCTCCACATCTTTCTTGAAATGCGGTGCCCAGAACTGGACACAATATTCCAGCTGAGGCCTGACCAGCGCAGAGTAAAGCGGAAGAATGACTTCTCGTGTCTTGTTTACAACACATCTGGGATGCATTAACAGGATCATGTTTGCTTTTTTTGCAACAGTATCACACTGTTGACTCATATTAAGCTTGTGGTCTACTATGACCCTAGATCTCTTTCTGCCATACTCCTTCCTAGACACTCTCTTCCCATTCTGTATGTGTGAAACTGATTGTTCCTTCCTAGGTGGAGCACTTTGCATTTATCTTTATTGAACTTCATCCTGTTTACCTCAGACCATTTCTCCAATTTGTCCAGATCATTTTGAATTTTGATCCTGTCCTCCAAAGCAGTTGCAATCCCTCCCAGTTTGGTATTGTCCACAAACTTAATAAGCGTACTTTCTATGCCAACATCTAAATCGTTGATGAAGATATTGAACAGAACCGGTCCCAAAACAGACCCCTGCGGAACCCCACTTGTTATACCTTTCCAGCAGGATTGGGAGCCATTAACAACTACTCTCTGAGTACGGTTATCCAGCCAGTTATGCACCCACCTTATAGTAGCCCCATCTAAATTGTACTTTCCTAGTTTATCTATAAGAATATCATGCGAGACTGTATCAAATGCCTTACTAAAGTCTAGGTATATCACATCCACCGCTTCTCCCTTATCCACAAGGCTCGTTATCCTATCAAAGAATGCTATCAGATTAGTTTGACACGATTTGTTCTTTACAAATCCATGCTGGCTATTCCCTATCACCTTACCACCTTCCAAGTGTTTGCAGATGATTTCTTTAATTACCTGCTCCATTATCTTCCCTGGCACAGAAGTTAAACTAACTGGTCTGTAGTTTCCTGGGTTGTTTTTATTTCCCTTTTTATAGAGGGGCACTATATTTGCCCCCTTCCAGTCTTCTGGAATCTCCCCCGTCTCCATGATTTCCCAAAGATAATAGCCAGAGGCTCAGATACCTCTTCTATTAACTCCTTGAGTATTCTAGGATGCATTCCATCAGGCCCTGGTGACTTGCAGGCATCTAACTTTTCTAAGTGATTTTTTACTTGCTCTTTTTTTATTTTCTCTTCTAAACCTACCCTCTTCCCGTAAGCATTCACTATACTAGACATTCCTTCAGACTTCTCAGTGAAGACCGAGACAAAGAAGTCATTTAGCATCTCTGCCATTTCCAAGTCTCCCATTACTGTTTTCCCCTCCTCACTGAGCAGTGGGCCTACCCTGTCCTTGGTCTTCCTCTTGCTTCTAATGTATTGATAAAAAGTCTTCTTGTTTCCCTTTATTCCCATAGCTAGTTTGAGCTCATTTTGTGCCTTTGCCTTTCTAATCTTGCCTCTGCATTCCTGTGTTATTTGCCTATATTCATCCTTTGTAATCTGACCTAATTTCCATTTTTTATATGACGCTTTTTTATTTATCATTAAGTATCAATGATAGTAAAGAATAAGATTTTCACGGGTGGAAGATCTTGGAGATTATCATCTTTGCAAATCCCTAAAGAAAAAAGAAGGTGACATGAAGCACATAGTTAAAGCAGTAGCTGGACAACAGAAAACAGGGCCTTTAAGTGGAACACAAATCTCACTGGCTGACTGGCTGCTGAACCTGCAACTGTGAAGTTACATATACAGATCTAATGGTTGTGTGATCAACTACTGAATTTGCTTGTGAGCAGATTCTGGTTTGGTTCATGAGAACCAGTGCTTTTGCAGTCCTACAGGCACAAATTCAAAGGTCTCTTTAAAAAAATTGGCCCCAAGTGTGAAGTTTACATTTTTGATCACATGCCATGTTCTTTTTTTCAGTGCTCAGTGGTTGCTTTTAGCATTCCTTTCAGTGAAGTGATTCTGCATTCAAAACAGAGGGCAGACTGCAAATTACAATACTGTTTTTGAGATTAACTCCTAATATACTCTAAGATTTTAAAGGTTTTATTCCTATATACATAAATCTACACAGAATGCAATACGAACAAAAGGATGGTATTTAATAATGTTCATCCCTTCTTTCAGTGAGAAAGCAAGTGCACATCTTTAATTACACCTAATAGATCAGTAAACATACAATGAAAGCAACTCTTCAAAGTTTTATTATTTATGTTCTGCATTTAGGTTGAGCTATTATCCTATAGTTAGTGTATTCTTGAACTGAAATAAAATACTACAAGTATGTATTGAAAGAAACAGCATCTTAGGTAGCTTTACCATAATTTACTAAGTATACGCTATATTGCTGTATGGTGTATGAATACAGCTGAATAGTGTATTTCATACACTACATGGACACGTGATGTGTGTTTATGTATATAATCTGCACTGCAACTGAGTTGTCAGCGGTTAAAAACTCTGGTCTTTGGCTGAACTTCTGAGGGTGAAGATCTGGGACTTGTATTCAAGTTTTTTTTTTTTTCCTGGAGAACAGATTCCACAATCGTCTATAGGCATCCCTTACAAAAAAAATACAAGGCAACCTTCTAAAAGGAAATTTAATGCTTCTGTAAAGTATTGACTTGCCAGTCCTGGAGACTGAAGTATTTTAGTGATCCACATAACTAGCACACCACAGGCTGTCCTGAAATTCTCTGCCTCCTTCCTACCTGCCACAACAATTGTCCTTTCAATAAGAATCCATGGACCAGTTAGAAAAAGAATGATCATTCACGCTTTCCCTCTTACCTGCTGGGGAAGCTGATCTTGAAGAGAAAGGCCAGTGTGTGATGTTGTTGCACTCCATAGGTTCATGGAAATATGCACTCTATATGTTTATAGAAATATGCTTATAAGTGTAAATATAAGCAAACTGGAATATGCTTTGTGCTAGATATGCCATGCAACCTATCTTTGCAAAGGTTATGATCTACTGAATATATTCATATGCATATATCATTTTTATATCTGAAGTTATGAGCGTTGGCTCTATGCTCGGATTTGAAGTGTTCGCTGTAGGAAATACATAAGGGAGGTTTGGCCAATATATTGTGAAGGGGCCATTCAGGTAACTGGGAGTACTTAACTAACAAAGGACTTTGGGAGACACCAGTCCACATCTGAGCTTTCCTGGGAATGTTCAAACTAACATGTAAACAAGGGCATCGGCCTGCAAAAAGCTGAATCATTCATGGTCATGTGACTTGCTCAGGTGGCTACAAACTCCATCTTGTTGCTGTGATTTTGCACAGAAGAACAAAGGAGTTTCTGCCCACAAGAGAGAGAATATAAAAGGCCCTGGAAGCCTCTCCATTTTGTCTTCAGCTGGTTTAAGAGATGGCCTCTCCACCTCAAAGAGATGCATGAAAAAAACTGGAACAAAGGACAGTAAACTACAGGAGTGTGAGTGATTGCTGGACCCAGACTAGGAAGGAGTCCAGTCTGTGAAAGATGTTTATTGGAACATCTCTGGGGGTGAGATTTCATCCATAAACAGTTTCCTAATATATTAGGCTTAGACTTGCCCTGTGTTGTTTTATTTTGCTTGGTATCTTACTTTGTTCTTTCTGTTATTACTTGGAACCACTTAAATCCTACTTTTTATACTTAATAAAATCGCTTATTAATGAACCCAGAGTAAGTATAAATACCTGGGGGAGAAAACAGCTGTGCATATCTATCAGTGTTATAGAGGGTGGACAATTTATGACTTTACCCTGTATAAGCTTTATATAGAGTAAAAACAGATTTAATTGGGGTTTGGATCCTACTGGGAATTGGGTGTCTGGGTACTGGAGACAGGAATGCTTCTTAAGCTGTTTTCAGTTACCTCTGCAGCTTTGGCGGTGTGGTTAGAGCCTGGGTCTGTGCTGGAGCAGACTGTCATGTCTAGCTCAACAAGGTAGTGTTCTAGAGTCCCAAACTGGTGGAGAAAACAGGCTCAGAGGTAGTCTCAGCACCTCAGGTGACAGTCTCAAGGGGATCTCTGTGACCGAACCCATCACCCAGTGTCCTATTACTTCTGATCTCTTCAGAGGTAGCCTGAGAGACTCGCTTCAAGTTCCTTTGGTGGGCGGCGTGGCTGTGTACTCTTGCCCAGGAGCAGCACACAGTGGAAGAGTTTCTGGGTCCTGTTGCTACGGGGAGTGCCTGACAGCCAGCCTTTATGGTGTGTGGGGTCAACAGTCCCAATTTAGACTTCCTCTTAAAAAAAAAAATAGTGCAGGCCCAACCAGACTGTGTTCAGGTGGCAAGATTATCTGGCCCCTGATAAAATAAGTGAAGTATAAAAAAAGTGAAAAACAAATGCATCCTATGTGTTGGGTGGAACGAGGGAAGGTCAGGAACTCTTAAGGATAGGAGATTGTGAAGGGAAAGAATGCTGCTGGATTCTATGGCACTCCAATGCAGCTGATGTCAGACACTGGCAGCTTCAGATAAAATGAAAATATTGAGGCTTTTACTAAGTATTAGTTAAATTGAATCTAATCCACAAATTAAATGTTTGTGTGCTGCAAAAATTTATTTTTTTAAACGGTAACTTAGTAACTAGGTTGTAGAAATAGTTGGGGAAGCTGGAGGTTTTGACAACTAAGTAAAGGGGGCAATGCTGTTGACACCTGGGAAGGTGTACAAGGCAGTTTTGGATACAAGTATTAATAATACTGAGTATTTTTATAAAGAAACATTCACAACACTGTGCAGATTGTTAATTATTAACATTAGCTGTATGCCTGTTTGAAATGGTAGGCAGTAAGACAGCTAGTGGTAACACTTAAATTGTCATTAAGATGCAAAGTTAGTAGCACATTGAGATAGGTGGGAACAACACTATCATAGAACTTGCCACAGCCATGAAATTATGGAGTATATGGGCCTTGCCTTGAGTTATTTATGACGGTTGGTAGGTCAAATACCTATACTTTGGGTGCTAGAACTGTCCATGTGTTTTGGTACAATAGGTGATAAACTGCTACAAGTCTATGATCCAGCAATGTAGAGCTGGAAGGGACCTCACAAAGTCAAACTCTGCTTCCTGCACAGAGATAGAGGTTCACCTGGTCCTATCTAGGACAGGTGTTTGTCCATCCTGTCTGATAAACCTTCAGTAATGAATGGATTCCACAACATTCCTTGGCAGCCTATTCCAGAGCTTAACTACCCTTATAGTTAGAAAGGGTTTCCCCCAATATCTAATCTCCCTCACTGCTGATTTAAGACAACTTCATGTCCTACCTTCAGTGTACATGAACAATTGATCACGGTCCTTTGTAACAACCCTTAACATATGTGAAGGCTGTTATCAGAACCCCCCTCAGTCTTCTTTTCTCAGGACTAAACAGCCCAGTTTTTTTAACCTTTCCTCATCTGTCTGCTCTAATATCGTAAAGATAGCACATATTAACTGTCTTTGTCACACTTGGTTGTAAATGTCACTGACTACAGCATTCAGCCTTCTTAATCAAGTCAGCGTTTAGGGCACCTTCACGTTCTGGAAATGACTGTTTGTCAATAAGTATATAGATATGTATCAATATTAGGTTAATCCTATAGAAGCGGTCTTAACGGCTTATATTACTAGTACTGCTATTGTGAAGCACTTTTAGTGTATATACCATATTCTAGAATATAGCCTTTTTGTGTCAAGTATCAGAGGGGTAGCCGTGTTAGTCTGGAGCTGTAAAAAGCAACAAAGAGTCCTGTGGCACCTTATAGACTAACAGACATATTGGAGCATAAGCTTTCGTGGGTGAATACCCACTTCGTCAGACACATAGCAAGATATACTCCACTGCTGCTACTTTGGAAGAAAAATTCTCTCACCCTCAGCTGCACTCTCGTCAGCTGCTGCTGCTCCTGCACCCTCTACTTCCCAGAAAGCTCAGCGGACGCCTATCCCAAAGACCATCCTTGGTGTGTCATGGAAGACCTGGACCACCAGCAAGGATGAAAAAAAAAAAAAAAAAAAAAAAAAGATCAGCACCTGGATGAAGAAAACCCCTGTGGATACCTCTCCAGGTAAACCTAGCACCAGAAGGACAGCTCTTTGGGACCTCACATCCAGGAGCAAGAATATCTCACCAGCTCTTCAGGAAGAGGACCCCTGGAGAACATCTCCCACTTTCCAGGACCAGGATGCTGAATGCTGCTCTGCTGGGAAGCATGCTACTGGAGGAGCCTCCACAATGACCCTGGACGTGGATCGCTGCCCCACCACTCCAGAGAGGGATGCTCCAGAAGGAACCACCTCCTCAACCCCAGACCCCAAAACTACTTATCACCCGGCTCTCTGGAGGAGGGCCGCTTGAAGGGGAAATGCACTCTAGAACCCAGGATCCAGATGCCACACACTCTGTCCTTCTGGGCAAAGAGACTTCGTGGCCACTGAGTCCAGCATCCCCTCAGGAGCTACTTCACCTCCTCAAGTTTCTCTACAAGATCGAGGGGGAATTACCTGGCAAGCTTTTCGGCACAACAGAGGTCCACCCCACAGAGGGTGAGGCAGCGGAAGATGACTGCATCTACCTCCAGTACCCGCTCCCTACATGCGTCTGACAAAGTGGGTCTTCACCCACGAAAGCTCATGCTCCAATGTGCCCGTTAGTCTATAAGGTGCCACAGGACTCTTTGTTGCCTTTTTGTGTGTCACGAGTATTAATAAATAGCAATGGATCAGTGGGCTGCTGTTTGATATTTTCTCCATTATAAGGATTAGTGATATTGTTTTCTAAAAGCTCCAGTTATTTATTTCATAATACCTGTATTTACTCTCTGCTCTTGGAAAATTGAGTTATTTGGAGGTTAATTGGTGCTTTATTTAATGTTTTTGTAAAGTTTTCTTTAAAGAAGGTAAGAGTGACCTGATGTAGCATGTGCCCCATGTGCCCTGGCTGAATTTTTTCTTGCTGTGAAAGCAGCGACTGTTCTCTAGAAGGAGTCATTCTTTCCAACAGTATCATTTTTATTGCAAAAGGATGGTTTTTCCCAGGGACAATGCAGAGTAAACAGCGGGCTGCTCTAGCCCTGACTCAGTTCTTGGGGCAGAGACTGCCATTTCTGAGATATCTGTACAGTGCCTAGCACAGCAAGGACCTGAATGGCCTGGCCTCTAGGCACAATGAAAATGCTAAATAGTAAGACTAGATGTTTGACTAATTGCTTGAAGGGAGTCTTCCTGCTTTGTTTAGAACAACAATTGCTCTTATAAAATCTGGGGTGTCAATCATCTCTCTTTGAGATCAGAGCTTGGATTTCAGACTTGCTAAATGCAACACTGATCATACAGCTGCATATACAGAGTGGAGTTCTCTCCCATTCTTCTGCCATTCAACTAGCAAGCAGAATCTTCTGGGTGATGTCCCTTTATCATAACTCTAGTCCCAGATTTGGACCTTAGCGTCCAAAATATGGGGGTTAGCATGAAAACCTCCAAGCTTAGTTACCAGCTTGGACCTGGTACTTGCTGCCACCACCCAAAAAATTAGAGTGTTTTGGGGCACTCTGGTCCCCCTGAAAAACCTTCCCTGGGGACCCCAAGACCCCAATCCCTTGAGTCTCACAACAAAGGGAAATAATCCTTTTTCCCCTTCCCCCCTCCAGGTGCTCCTGGAGAGATACACAGACACAAGCTCTGTGAATCCAAACAGAGTGACTCCCCCTCTCCGTTCCCAGTCCTGGAAACAAAAGCACTTTCCTCTTCACCCAGAGGGAATGCAAAATCAGGCTAGCAAATCCAACACACACAGATCTCCCCCTGATTTCTTCCTCCCACCAATTCCCTGGTGAGTACAGACTCAATTTCCCTGAAATTTCCCAGTAAAGAAAACTTTAACAGGTTTTAAAAAGAAAGCTTTATATAAAAAAAGAAAGAAAAATACATACAAATGGTCTCTCTGTATTAAGGTGACAAATACAGGGTTAATTGCTTAAAAGAAATATGAATAAACAGCCTTATTCAAAAAGAATACAAATCAAAGCACTCCAGCACTTATATTCATGCAAATACCAAAGAAAAGAAACCATATAACTTACTATCTGATCTCTTTGTCCTTACACTTAGAAACAGAAGATTAGAAAGCAGAACCTACTTCTCCAAAGCTCAGAGAAAGCAGGCAGACAGACAAAGACCTCAGACACAAAATTCCCTCCACCCAAAGTTGAAAAAATCCGGTTTCCTGATTGGTCCTCTGGTCAGGTGCTTCAGGTGAAAGAGACATTAACCCTTAGCTATCTGTTTATGACACCCTTTTACAGGCAAATGGTTAGATTGTTGGACCTCAATGGTTCCATGACATTTTGGCAAACTGGGGAGCCTGAAGAAAGTGTGGGTAGCAGTATGAGGTGCCCTTGAGGGAATTGGTAGGAAGGGGAAGTTAAATAGGCAGGAGGCTGTCCTGAAAGTGAACAGAAGGAAAGAAAAGTATGAAGTAGAGCAGGGGTAGGCAGCCTATGGCAGGCGTGCCGAAGGCAGCACGTGAGCGGATTTTCAGTGGCACTCACACTGCCCAGGTCCTTGCCACTGGTCCAGGGGGCTCTGTATTTTAAAATTTAATTTTAAATGAAGCTTCTTAAACATTTTAAAAACCTTATTTACTTTACATACAAGAGTTTAGTTATATCATAGACTTATAGAAAGAGACCTTCTAAAAACTTTCAGATGTATTACTGGCACACAAAACCTTAAATTAGAGTGAAAAAATGAAGACTCAGCACACCACTTCTGAAAGGTTGCCGACCGCTGAAGTAGGAGGACAGTGAGAGCCAACAAAGAAAGAATGAAAAAAAATCCATCTGGAAAAATGTAAGCTCCTTGTAGTCTCTTTCCTTGCTACCTCTTCCAGTCCCTCACGCACATAAGAAATAGAAGTTGCTCTATTTTAATAAATGGAGTCAAAGAGAAGTTACAAGCCCCCCACCAGCCACCAAACATTTGAAAGTTCTTTTTTTTTCCTAAAACACTTGGTGCATATTGCCCCAGGAGGTCATGAAGTTTATTATTGAAATACCACAAAACATGGTAGGAGGATTTGTCACAGCCATCTCTCTAAGAATGGGCGCTCCAGGTCTTCTATGCTTAGATACTTCTAGGTAGACATGAGAGCACGTGCCTTAATATTCAGACACTGAAATGAAGGAGTATGAAGCAGAGGCTTCTCGCCTCCCAGGGAACCCATGGGAAATATCATTGGGATGTCAAACCTATTAGGTACCTGTTATCTTTATGAAGAAAGGGAAAAATGGACGCACAAAAGGATACATACACATACAACAAACAATACATGTGTAGCAGGTTGTAACCTTGAGGGAGAAGCTGGGCAAAGGTCTTCATTGTATTACAACACTATCTTTACTGGGATTCCATCCATTTGGGTTAGCTACTTATGTGAAGATAAAACAGGACAGCATATTGAAAATGTTCTGAATTCACAAGAACTGAAGAGAATTTAGCAGCTTTGGTAGCGATTGACAGATTATTAGGTGAGTAATTTATTGCAGGATTAAGGGACAGAAATCTGAGCGAATTCCTTAAACTAGGTAAGAAGCAACCTTCAGTTATGCTTTGTGATAATAAAGGCAGAGGTAATAAGGAAAAGATGACTGATCACCTGTTTTGTTTTTTTTAAAAGGGGGTTGTTGACAAAGAGTGGAAAACATGGCATGGGATAAAGCTTTAGATACAGCTCCCTTCTTTTAAGATTAATAGAAACATTGAATGCAAAACAGGAGAAATTAAACAAAGAAGTAACTTTCTTCTGTGAGACAGTCTCTCTTCACTCTAGTGAAAGAGATAATTGAAATGAAAGCAGACCTTCTGATAGCCAAGATGAAACCATAATTTGTCATTATGTATGGATGAGGTAGGACTCATTGCCAGGAAACATGACCTGTGAAACACAAAAGCCCTTTTATGAGTTGTCAGAAGATAGTGTTATCCTAAGAGGAGTCAGGAATATATTGTGGATTCTTTACAGACTTCACTAATAAAGTCTTACAGCCAAGACAAATGCCTGAGACTGAAAAAAGATGGAGAACTTGAGTCAGGCGCATATTCAGCACTGCTTGCCCAACAAGGTGATGGCCAAGACTCAAAAGCAAAGTGATCAAAGTTCAAATGGAAAACACTGTTACGGTAAATGAGAAATTGCAAAAGAATATGCTAGAGAGGCAAAACAGTCTCCTAGTAGAAACTCAAGAGTTCTTGCAGTGAATCAGAAAGACTGCAAGCTGTTGAGCAGGAGTGAATCATGACCAGTAAGAAGATGCAACTCTTTACCCCCAGAATACCAGCTAGTTTCATCGGACAATAGTGCAGTCAGATCTTCCACAGTTGCAAATCAAAATGAAGAGAGCTGGAATGCAGGAGTCCAGGAAGGGTTGGTTAGCAAGGGTAGACAAGTAGAAAATGGAAACTTCAGCAAGATGCACAACAAGAAAAAGTGAATGTTATAAAAGAGACCATAATTAGCTGCATATAAGATTGTTGGAAGAGTATTCCTCCTTTATACTGTGGAAATATTTAGCATTTAGCTCATATAAATCCATTTAAGTTGATTAGTAATCTATTAGTTGTTGCAGTCTTACTACTTGCAGCAAGCTGGAAAAAGCAAGCAGCTCCAAAAATAGAACAAAACTTATCTGAGAGATAATGCTGCTGGAGAGACTGACAAGCATTAAGATGACTTAGTTGAATATCCCATCATATGAAAATCTTTTCCTTTTTAAGAGGAAAATATTCAAACATAAGTTATTTGAGATATTTGGAAGAAGTTGCTGTATATTAAAGTAGTATCTCTGGATCTTTTTCAAAAAGGTGATATGAAAGATTAGAATTGTGAATTTTATATATAATACTAATAGAATTTAATTGGAAATGTATTTAGATTTCTTCCTAAGAAGTCCTTTAGTTGTGTAACTTTCTTCTCTGTGTGTGTGTGTATAAATAAATTTAGTTGTATAAAATTAAGAAAAGAACTTAAGTTACAAGGAAGGTATTATTCATCAGATAGCAACAGCTCTGGCACAGTTAGCATCAAAGGCTACATGAACTGACAAAACCTGAGTGGAACACTAAAGACAAAACAAGAGAAAATTCGGAAGAACATAAATTAAGTTCAGCAAACAAATAGTGGGTACCTGTTACAGCTGAAAGAAAAGAACTTGAAATAACATTGAGAACTGGGATAAGCTACTGGAAGAGGAGCCTAAGTACAATGTTTGGTTTTGATTTTAACCATACCAAGTCTTCTAAACCACTGTTGGTATTGAAATAATCATCATTCGGAACTATGGAAATATACCATCACAGAGGCAAAAGGAACAATCAATCTAATAGGAAATCAAAGCCTAATTTCACTGCTGACTGTGGACCTAGTATTAGCACTAGGCAAGAACAATGGTGAGCAAGAACCATAAATAGGATGCAAGACTTCTAAAGCGGTTAAGAGTCAAACTCAGACACTCCAGTTTTGGGTAGACCAGAGATGGACAAGAACACGGAATACAACACAGGAACCCACTGAAAACTTTATTTGACAGACTACTCTAAAGATTAGGCAAAAGGGTATATACAAAGTCCTCGTCCAAGTCAACTACAGCAGAAAGCAAGGAATCTGAAGGAGACTGATATACAGACCCTTAAAGATTCCCTCTACATGTTATACTTCTGTATCAACTGGCCCTGCTTTGAGCAGGGTGTTGGACTAGATGATCTCCCGAGGTCCTTTTCAACCCTGATATTCTAAGATTCTATCAGTCTGAGAGGTAAATACCTCAGATTACAAACAGGAGAGCTATGAGGAGAGAGAGAGAGAGAGAAACTGTGGTAACCAATGGCTAGAGAACTGTTCAACTTATGACCAAGGGCTGAAGGTTATGGATACAATTAAGATCTTTATTTGAGAGTTTGTGTATTTAAATTAATGTAGAAAGAAACAACATAATAGAAGAATGAAAGGCTTCACTTTCAGCAGTGAGATAAATGAAAAATTAAAAGAGAATCTATCCACAGAGCAGTGGTCTTATCCCATTTGGTGTAGGTACAGACATAAGCAGGAAGGGTTGGAAGGTTTTCCTTGAGAAGGGACAGAACATCTGGGGCAGTTGGGAGTGACAGTTGGAGAGATCCAGAGAAAGTACAGTGAGCAGCAGGCACTGCTCCCCACATACAGGAAAGAGATGGGGAAGAAAAGTTAAAAGTAGCCAGGTAAAATGTGGGACTATATGAAGTGTCCCTATGGGCAATGCAGATATACCTCCTTCCTAGTCTACCCTATAGACAGTGTGCACAAACTCAAAGCACACCCTCTTTCTCAAGTTTGTCTTTAACAAAGAAATCAATAACATTCATCTCAAACCTTCAGCATTAGCTTAGCTGCTCCTAAAGAGTCCTCTCTCATCACTGTTCAATTCCTTCCTTCCAAGAAGCCCCTCCCAATTCTCTTATATTCAGATTGAATGAGTCACTGACCATAATGAGTCAATTTTATCCTTTCTCCAGCCAGACTGATACCTGTTAACAGGATAACACTGCCAATTTGTACAAACAAATTGTTTCATATCTGTCTATAATGAGATTTCTTGCACCTTCCTTTAAAGCATCTTGATCCACTGATTTGATCTTGTGTGGCCATTCCTTTTTTGACACTTTGGTCTCTAAGTGATTCATCCTAATTACATAACTTGTAGGTCAGGGAAGGTGTCCCCACTTTATCCTCAGTGGTGAAGAAGGGGGCAAATAAATCATTTAGGTTCAATGACTTCTCCTCCTTAATTGCTACCTTAACTCTCTTGCACTCCAGGTCTCCCACTGATTCTCTCACAGGCTTTCTGTTTCTGAAATATTTAAAGGATGTTGTATTGGTTTTTGTTGTTGGCTATTTGTTCTCAATAGTCTTATTTCCATCTTATTTGTGCCTGCCATAATTTATGCTCCTTTTCTATTGGCTTCACTTGGGCCAGATTTCCAATTTCTTCAAAAATACCTGTTTGGCCTGAATATTACCCTGACCTGGGGCTCAGTCCTGTTCTCTCTCATTCAAAATCTACATGAAACCATTGGAGCTTGTGAGAGAACATAGCTTGAAGCTCCAGCAATGTGCAGATAGCACCTTGTTCTACATCAGCTTTACTGCAGATTTAAAGACCACCGTTTCCAAATCAGCACCCAGATCTCCTGTAATATTTTTTTTTACAGCTATTAGTTTCACAGTATTCTTACTCCCACCCATCTGTCTATCTAGCCTCATTCCCTGAGGAGCTGATTTTAAGTAATTTCTCTGTTTCTTGAAGTGTATAGTGAATTCATTTTGGTTCATGGTTTTTGTGTATTTTTTTTTAATGGTACAACCATAATGCTTTAATATTGTAACTGATTTGAATGGGGAACTCTTGCTTTGTGTGCATTTCAGGAAATGGCTGGAATGTTCTAGAGACTCAAGCAATGCATGAAGTAGCAAAAGATCAGTAGTGTATAGTTTTCAATGAAACTACCTTTACCTTAGAGGGCCAGAAAGCTCTGAGCAAGGGAAATCTGGCCCTTTTTGACACTAGGGCCCAAATCTTCAAAGATATTTCAATTTATATAACATCTGAATGTGTAGAGTACAGAGTTTCATGCAATTATGAGAGGAGGGGGAGAGGAGTTATTTAAGGGCCAATGTTGGGACAAGAATAAATGGCTATAAAATGGCCATCAACGAGTTTAGGCTTGACATTAGGTGAAGGTTTCTAACCATCAGAGGAGTGAAGTCCTGGAAGATCCTCCCAAGGGGAGTAGTGGGGGCAAACCCCCCCATGTTTAAAGACCGAGGTTGATAGGTTTATAGAGGGGATGGTCTGAGAGGTTGCCTACAATGGCATATGGCCCCTCTGCTATTAGCAGATATCTCCAATGGCTGGAGATGCAACATTAGATAGGGAGGGCTCTGAGTTACTACAGAGAATTCTTTCCCAAGTATCTGGCTGATGAGTCTCATCCACATGCTCAGGGTCTAATTGATCACAATATTTGTGGTCAGGAAGGAATTTTCTCCTAGGTCAGAGTGACTTTAGGAGTTTTTTCCCACCTTCTGCAGTGTGGGGTATGGGTCACTTGCTGGTTTGAATTGGAGTAAATAGTGGATTCTCTGTAACTTGAAGTCTTTAAATCAAGATTTGAGGACTTACAGTAATTCAGCCACAGGTTGTGAGGCTATTACAGGAGTGGGTAGGTGAAGTTCTGTGGCCTGCAATGTACAGGAGGACAGTAACTAGATTGCTAGATGATCATGATTGTCCTTCCTGGTCTATGCGACATTGGCATTGAGATAATTATGTAATGTTGGGCAGGGTTTTAGTGTTGCAGCCATTACTACTGCAATAGGGTATTCGGGACCAGTCATCCTTATTTACATATTAAGATGGAATTACTCCTGATTGCATCTAGTTTGTCTCTTGGATATTTTGACCTCTCAATATTGTTCCATACAAAGAAGATATAGAAAACTTGCTCTGCTGGAGTTGGAGCCACATATGGAATAGTTCTAAATCGTGGCAGGATGGAGCAGGATACAGTGTGGCAAATCCTCAGCCACGAAGTACACTGAAATCAATGGAGTGACGAAATTTACACCAGCTAAAGATCTGTTCCAAAGACTCTTCCTCTTTCCACCACCCCTGCTAATTGGTTCTGCTGAAGCCTAAATTGTTCAAAATACTGATGGAATCCTCAATTCTTCTTTCACTGGTTTCTGGCCTGAGAGTAGATTGATTTGTAATCTTTTCATTAGTTGTTTAAGAGTCTGAATGACCTGTCATAAAGTTACATTAACTATCTTTTAGGTGTTCCTGATCAAACTCTGTTCTTCCTTGGCTGTACCTTTGACTATATTGCAGACTCTTTTGACCATGTTTTTATTTTTTATGCTCTGCATCTCTGGCATTAATTGTCCAGTTGGTCAAGCTCTGCTGAATCTTTGGATACTTTTAACAATCACCTGAAATCCTCTCTCCTCTGTTATATCCCCAATTAATTGTAATGTTTATTTAGTGTCATATTTGTACTACTGTAAACTATTCCAAGGTGTTTTGTTGTAGCATCCTTAATGTTATAAGAAAACTTAGTGATTGCACTTTGAAGGGAGAATCCATTTGAGCCTTGACATGAAGGCTAAATTAAGAAAATGCTCTTACTAGATACTCATGAATACCTTTGGAGAAAATTATCTGAAAAGGTCATCATATTTTGTCCACTGATTTAAAAAAACAAAAACAAAAAAAACTCTTCAAGAAACATTTTTTTATTAAGGACTTCCACTTTATTTTACCATCCTTATAGGCTACATCAGTCACTCCCTGGATACAAATGTCCTCCAATCAGGCTTGAGTTAGCATTGCTCAGAAGGGAATCAACCAGCTCCCTAGGAAACAGTCACCACCAAGTGAGTCACAAGAGAATATTCATTTTAGATGCTAATCTGGCCTATCTCAAATCTCATTAAAAATGAAATGTATCTTTACTAATAAAATACTAAACTTGGTATAAGGCATCTGCAGTATTTGCCAGTTGCCCAGCATTGAGGAATACTGAGACACTATGTTGATATTTCAAAGATAATATGTATGCTCTGCCAGGAAATATCTAAGGCCAAATCTGGGCCTCTTAAAACAGTTTCATTAGCTGAAACTGGAGTGAGCAAATCATCGCCATAATACTGGAAACAGTTTAGAAGAGGATAAGAGATCTTATTCTGGCAGTTCCTATAGCACTGACAGCATTTTGCCATGCTTTTAAATTCATGCCCAGATCAGTAACCAGTTGCGCTTGTCAGGCCTATGTGAATAGAGTTGGTTTTATATATAGTCTTGTTGAACAGGCCACCAAAGACATATTGGAAGGTTTTCTGGTAGTGTTAAATCTTTAGCTGTAGGTGAGTTGAGGTTTATTTCTTACTACTGTGTTTCTTTTAAAATAACTGCTATTATTGTATTTGTGTGGAGACAGCAAATTTTAAATCCTTCTAATCTGTGCCAATTTTAGAAAATCAAACAGATTATGCCAGTTTTATATTGTTGGGTTTGGACATCACACAAGTCTGTTGGCACACTGTGAAGCAAAGTATTGCTTGACGGTATTTCATATCTCAATGGACTTGTATTTTGTAGGCTGAAACCTCCTAAACCAGCAAAATCAAAGCAAGAGGGGAGGAAAGTCCATCTTCTCAGAGGCTTTTGTTTTTAAAGATTTGTTTTCCTTTTATCTGAGCAATGATAAAAAACTAAGCAGTTTTTATTTTACTTTAAATAAAGGTTAAAAAAATAGCACTTCTAAAAGTATAGAATACTTACCTGTTATGTCACGTCCCCTATTCTTAATGCACAAGGTAAGTGGTCTTCAACCTGTGGTCCACATACTGCTGGGAGTTCGCAAACTAGGTCTAAGATTTCAAAGCACCACTTGAAATTTAAGGTCCACAAATGAAAAAAGGTTGAAAAGCACTGCTCTGGGTTAGCATTTATAGAGCTGTATGGTATAGTGTGTGCATAGCACAAAGCAAAACTAACTTTTTATTCAGTTAAATGCCAACGTTCTCCAAAGCAGGATTTGGTGGGAGATCCCTAGAGGAAGAGCATGACTTCCTCTCCCCTTGCGCCGGGCATTATTTTTGTCTTTGCCTGAAATCGAATCGCGGGGAGCCAGGGGCTCAGCCAGCTCACTCATACGGGCAGTTAGTGACCACTCAGCCCGGGATGTTGACACTCTTCAATTCGCTTCTCTCATTGGCTGATCTACGTGCAGCAAGCGGTCTTTCCTGCCCAGCACTTGTACAACATGATATGTACGCTGCCGCGCAGAAACGGGAGCGGGAACAGGGCCGTGTAACTCCCACATGGAGCCCGCTCTTCTGGGCGTGTGTAAATGTGTAAGACTTCCTGCAGCGCTGGAGCCGAGCCCGAGGGGAAGGCTAGTGGGCTGGATGCCTCTCACCCAGCTCTGGGGCTGCAACAGCACCCAGCGGGCTCCTCCAGTCCTGAACTCGCATGACCACACTTCAGTGGCACGGCCCCCTGCCCAAGCACTGCCATCATGCCCAGCGGGACAGAGCTTCTGCCTGGAAGCAGCTTTGCAGCGCGCCCCGCCATTCCCCTTCTCCTGCCGCCGAGAGAGCCTCTTCCTCCGTCAAGTCCTCCACACCCCCCCTCCCTTTTCCAGCCTCCCTCTCTCCACCGAGCCCCCCGCTCACGTGACTCAGTTCGTCTGCCACCCCAACTTCCAAGCCCCTCCGCGTAGTAGCCCCCGCCCGCTCGTGCGTAGGGCGCATGCTTAGGTTATGCAACAGCCCTGCCTGGCGGCCCAGGCCCCGCCGCTCGAGTGCCGCAGCCGCAGGACAGGGGTGCCGTATAGGTGGAAGAGGCCGGGTCGGTGGGGTGCACTCGCGGCCCAGCCCCCCCCCGGTGCTGCCCCTGAGGCTACTGTATGCGCGGCGCGCCGGGCCCGTGAGTGGCAGCGGGGGCCGCCGCCAAGTCCCGCCTGTTCCGCTCTCCCTGCTGCAGGCGGCGGCGGCGGCGGGGTGGCTTCCTGCGCGCTGTGCCGCTCCCCCTCCCCCCGGCAGTAGGAGCCGCAGCGGCAGCAGCCCGGGTCCCTCATCCATGGCTCTGTGAGAGCAGCACATGGCGGCCGCAGCTGCCATGAGCCCCCAACTAATCCACACAACTCCCCCCTGAAAGGCCACCTCCAGCAGCAGCGCCCCCACCGGCTCCACCGCTCCCACCCCGCCCGCAACTTCAGCCACAGCCCATCGCCCGGCCAGCACCCAGACCCCGCCGCCGGGCCTGCGCTCGCCCGCCGCCGCCGCCCGCCCGGTCCTCGCCATGGGAGTGCAGGGATTCCAGGACTACATCGAGAAGCACTGCCCCAGCGCCGTGGTGCCCGTGGAGCTGCAGAAGCTGGCCCGGGGCAGCCTCGTGGGAGGGGGCCGCCAGCGGCCCCCTCAGACCCCGCTGCGCCTCCTCATCGACGCCGACAACTGCCTGCACCGGCTCTACGGCGGCTTCTACACGGACTGGGTGAGCGGCGGGCAGTGGAACCACATGCTGGGCTACCTGGCGGCGCTGGCCAAGGCCTGCTTCAACGGCAACATCGAGCTCTTCGTCTTCTTCAACGGGGCCCTGGAGAAGGCCCGGCTCCACGAGTGGGTGAAGCGCCAGGGCAATGAGCGCCAGACCGCGCAGCAGATTGTCAGCCACGTCCAGAACAAGGGCACCCCGCCGCCCAAAGTCTGGTTCCTGCCGCCCGTTTGCATGGCGCACTGCATCCGCCTGGCCCTCATCCGCTTCCACATCAAGGTGAGCAGCGGGGCCCAGTGGCCTGCCCCCGCCTGCCGCGCTCCTCGGCCTCCCCCACCATGGCACCAGCGCCCCCTCTCGCTGCGCCCCTTGGCCCCCCATCTCCACCATGACACTAGCGCCCCCATCACATGGCACTGGCGTCCCCTCTCGCTGCGCCCCTTGGCCCCCCATCTCCACCATGACACTAGCGCCCCCATCACATGGCACTGGCGTCCCCTCTCGCTGCGCCCCTTGGCCCCCCAACTCCACCATGGAACTAGTGCCCGCATCACATGGCACCAGCGACCCCTCTCGCTGCGCCCCTTCGCCCCCCAACGCCACCATAGCACTAGTGCCCGCATCACATGGCACCAGCGCCCCCTCTTGCTGCGCCCCTTGCCCCCCATCTTTACCATGGCACTAGCGCCCCCATCACTGCGCCCCTTGTCCCCCATCACCACCATGGCACCAGCGCCCCCTCTCGCTGCGCCCCTTGGCCTCCCCCACCATGGCACCAGCGCCCCCTCTTGCCGCTTTCTTCAGTCCCTGTGGCCAATTCCCGGCGCTACGGCCTGGGGAGGGGTAGGCCTCTAAGATGGCAGCGGGATTGCCCTCCCGGTAATGTCCGTACCGAGTTCAGCGAGGGGAGGGGGGATCATGTATTCCCATATCCGCAAAATGTCGTCAAAACCTGGCGGGGAGAGGAGGTTCGGCGAGCTCCCTGGGAGCGGCCTCCACTGGCCAGCGGCAGCTGCACAACTGAACGCGGCCAAAGTTTATGCTGCTGCCGCTGCCTTCTCCGAGGACCCCCTCAGGCTGGAGCAAAACTAGCCTTGCTGCCGCCTGGGAACTGCAGGGTGCCCTTAGCAGGCAGAGGGGAGGGTGTAGTGAGCACCCTGGTGTCCTTAATCTCCGCTGGGATTTTCTATTTATACATACCTGTCAGCCTGCGGAAGCAAAATGAGGGTGATTTATAGCATCGGGGGAGAGTCCTTCACCAGCCGAACTGCCCAAATGGGCCACAGCGAGGAAAATCATAGTTCCAGCATGCCTTCAAAATGGGGCATAGCAACAACTTAATGGTTTCAAAAACAAGACTAGCTGTGTTGCTTCCCCTGGCTTTCCTTTTACTTTTTCTTCACTTCTTTCAGTGCATTTTATATTGTTTGTCTTTTCCATCTTTCTTTATTTTATTTTCTTTTTACGGGGGGGGGTATCCTGATTTTTCCTTTCTGTTGTTGTCTCTATCCCTTCATTTGTAGATTCTTTTCTTTCACTACTCCCCTTCATGTCGTCTTGGGGTAGCAACTTAAGAGCCCTACTCACCCATCAAATGTTGCTGATGATGGTGTTTTGTAGTGTGACAGTGAATTTGCAGGTATCATCCTGCAAATGCTGATTAGCTGACAATCTTATTTATATATAAAGTTGGGTATTTTCTTTTGCTTTAAAACTGGGTGCAGTATTCTGTGCTAGATCCTCTGCCTCCATGTTCTTTTGGGGGTCATTGTTCTATTCATTTATCTGACTTGTAAAATGTCCCTTGCTGCCCTGAGTTCCCTCTTCTTAGAAACACACTTAGCTAATTTGCTCTACAGATAACTGTATACTCTACATTTTTGCCCCTTCATGTGCAATATTACATATTTTTTGTCAAGAGTTTAAATAGGCCTTATAAAACAACAGTTACTAAAAGGTCAGTAAAGTTGTATTGTACTTGATGGGCCAGCAACAAGTTCTGCCATGAGGCAAGATGTTAATTTGCATTTAAACTGAAGATGTCTTGCCTAAATGAAGTGCATTCTCAGATGCTAAAATGTAGATGTTCAGAATCCGCGGTAAAAAGCTAAAAATAACTTGTCAAATATAAAGAGGGCCAGAATACTTCCATAAAGAGGTTTCAAGTAGTTAATCCATTATTCTAAAATAATTAACACAAAGTAGTGCCATAACCTGTTTTTCTTGTAAACTAGTACAGCTTAACATATAGTTATGCAGCTGTAGTTTAAACTGTTTTTATTTCAGACAAGTATAAATTTGCCGATAGTTTTGACTGCAGGAGGGAATGTCTTTGAGGCTTTATTATGATCTTTTTACTCTAGCATCCAAGAGAGAGGTTGCAAAACATTTTATATACTTTTTATCCAGCTTTCAAGATTTGTAGTAATCTTGCAGTAATGTTGTTTTTTTTTTTAATTATGACACACATTTAATGGATATTATTTATCACAAAAAAATGTTGTAGCTAAAACCTGGAATGAAAATTCCAGGAATTATTTTTTTAAACGTCCACTAAGGAGAAAAGAGGAGGAGAAGTTGGAACACATACTAACTAGTTGCCAACTTTGGCTATTACTTCTGTAGCGTAGTAAATATTATGTGACCTTCAGAGTTGTGCCACTGATCAGTAATTGGAGCTTAATATTATTCGGCTTTTGTACTGTCCATTTTGGTAGATTCCACCACAGCTGTAACTGGGCCAAAAGATAACTTTGAGCTCAGGACAAGTTTCTGTAAAGAATGCTGTCTTGAAAGGGTTTTGAAGAAGTGATTTTTTGGTTAAGTTTTTCAGTGTTCAGCAAAAGGAAGAAACAACAAAATATCTTACTTTCTGGAATTTTGTGAGGTTCAGTGAGACCTTTGATTCACAGAGGAAAACTTAGCATTTTATTTTCCATCTGGGACTTAAGGTTGAAAGGCCTAGCATTAAAAATGATCCTGCATTTTAGAGGCAGTTACAGCTCAGCCTAAGCTGATGGTGGAAGTCCCACCCCTTGATCCCATTGTAACTGGTAAGAAATTTTATAACTCTGTGGGCTGATGTATCTAGTGTAGTGATAGGTTAACAGGAATGACAGATGTACAACGTGTTACTATTATTGACAGGTTAGTGTGAATGATTGTCCTGTTCCTGTATGTATGTAGATTTATTTTTTTTCATACGATAGGTTGCGGCTAACAGGAGAAGTGAGATTTCGCCTTCCTGTGTTAATCAGATGTGGCATATACCTAGAATAAACTAGAAATCCCTCAGCGTAGAAACTCTCTCTCTCATGTTATGTACTGCAAAACACTGAGGCGTAACATTTTATTTAAAGTCCTTATTTAGTCACTGGTTACCTTTGTCATGATGGCAGCTATTCTTTTTCCCATGCTGTACCTGGCCAGCATTAAATAGCTTGATTATGTAATATGATTATATTAATCTGTTCTTGTAGCTTGAAAAAATATTTTCTAAATAAAAGGGCATTCAAGATCACCTGGTGGAATATCAAGTAATGTGAAATTATTGTTATAGTATAATATATCCTGTTGTCTTTCCATGAAATAGATATTAAGGTTTTCTTTTTGTCTAACTCCTTAATTTCTGGAACTCCTGCATGATACTTATGCTACTGTTTTAAATGGATACTGTGATCTGATGTCAGAGTGTATAATGTGCATATTCTGGGTTCTGAAGAAATTTTTTTCCTCTTAGCCCCAGAGACCTGAGGATTTCCTAGCAGTAAAATAAAGTTTTTTTCCTAACTTTTTTTTGTAGATGAAATGGATTGTTTTGGTATTGATAGCTGATTAACATGCAGCAAATTAGTAATAAGTTTTAACTAGCTGTTAGTAGCTGACTATATCTACTCTAGCACTTTTGTTGGTCAGGGGTCTGAAAAAACACCCCTGACTGACATAAGTTTCACAGACAAGCACTGGTGTGGACAGCATTATGTTGGCAGGAGATGCTCTCCTGCCGACATAGCTACTGCTTCTTGTTGGGGATGGTTTAATTATATTGATGGGAGAGCTCTCTTCTGTCAGCATAGAGCGGCTACCCAGAAGACTTTACAGCGGTGCTGCTGTAAGGTCTCTAATGTAGACATAGCCATAGTCACTTAAGCAATATGTAAACTGGATTTGTGTATTGTTTCTATTCTTTTGAGTACAGTTAATGTATTTAAAGTTGCTGAATTTGACAGCTTTGTGGCTGTCCACAAAAAAGAGGAGCTGCAGCATGAGTTTTTCTTTACTTCCCTGCCAACATGCTTACAACTTGACCTGAAGGAACCAACTTTAGTGGGGAGAGGACAGTTCATACTTATTGAATCGTTGGCCTTTTTGCTGAGATTGTGAATAAAGGATCAGTTGTGTTGGGTTTTGTGGACATACGTCTCTTGGGGAGCTGGATTTATCCCACCAAAGCACTTGTAAGTTATCAAAGAGTAATCCTTTTTTAGTCACTGCCAATGTTGGAGAGATTAAAATTGCTGACCTAGAGGTAGAAGGCAGCTCCATATTGCTCTGTTTCTTTGAGCTGGCCAGCCCTCTGTGAAATGGGGAGAATTTGTTAGTAATCCAAATAGATGATCAGTTTATACAACCAACTAGGGTGCTGTGTAGATAGGGGTATATATAGATAATTTAAAGATTAGACCATAAACTTCCTGCTTTTTACTAATAACTTATTTTCATGTGTGTGTGTGTGTGTGTATATATATATATATATATATATATATATATATATATATATATATTTAAACTCAAAATTAGCTACTTTTTTGTTCTCATGTACTATTTTCTTTTATTGATCACAGTTTTGGTATCTATTTTATAGTTCTCAAATATACTTTTCTCTTTAACCCTTATCCCAAACCCCTTCACATTCTACGTACCCCACAGTTTCTGACAACGTACTGGGTGGGCAGGAGTAAATCAAACTTGCATGTTTAATTTTTTTTGCATGTGCGTAAGGCAATACAACCTCATTGCAGAATGAAATCCCTTGTTTTATTTTGGTGTTTCAAGAAAGTTTGTTTTGAGAACATTGGTAACAAGTTTTAAATATGAACTAATCTTCAGTAATCTTACTGAAAACAGTTGTGATTTATGGCCTCTCTGCACTCTCACAAACTGTTCATTAGCTCAGTTTATTGTGCTAAGAAAAAAGTAAATACTTCCCACCCAGTGCAGATTTAAAGAATTTGTAGATTACTTCAGCACAACATAAGCTAACACAGATTTCTCTGAGATATTAAATGTTTGTACAGATCCTTATTTTTGTTGTGAACTTTTGTTTGTTGTCCACTGAAAGAAATGTAATTCATGAAACAGAAACTTGTTTTTATGCCAAACATGTTTGTTAGAATTTAAATGTTTAAGCAGTGCACAGGGACCTAGCATTGTTAGCTTTGGCAGAACCTAATTTTCTTTTCCGTGTGTGTCAGCTAGTAAATCTTAAATTATTTTCTCTTTTCCTGTTCTGTCCTCATTTACACATGACTTAGATTTAAACTTAATTTTTGCCTTTTTAAGTGCTAAAAATTGTTTCAACTTACATTACCTTTTTTTTTTCTTTCCCCCCTTCAGATTTCTGATTTTCACCTTTGTGCTTTACTTTGGCATAACATGCATGTTCCAACTAGTTTGATTTGTGCAACTTTTAAACCTCTTATCTCTAGCTTTTATACCCGTTTTGTGGCTCTTGTATCCGGTTTTGGTTTTGGTAAAGTTGAAAGTTCGCTGTACCTTGACAGGCAGCCATTACAGCTCTTCATCGTATAACAGCTTAATTATTTGTGTTACTTAAACACAGTTCAGTAATATAAGTCCAACATGTACACGATACATATAACTTGCTAATACTTATGAAAAATATAATAGAGTTAATCATAAAAATTGTGCTAGTAACTTTCCCAGGTTAAAACATTTTATAGATCTGATTTTTGAACTCTTGCATTTTTCTTTTTGAGTGACTAGAGTCATCTTTGACAACTTGATAGACTGAAAAACTCTTTGTGGCAGGTTATTTTGGACATGAACAAAACAGCCACACATACCACACCAAATGGTGATGTAACTAATTAGATACTTATGAAACAACTCTTAAGATGTTGCCTTTAGGATGGGTACTTTTGAGAAGCAAGGGAATGCATTGAGAAACTTTGTGCACCATTGACCTTAAATGCAGATTTTTGCAATCAGGATAACTTTGACATGGAGTTAAAAGATGAAGATAGAAAAAGCGAAACATAGAAGAGCATAACTTTTTCCTCATCCCTTGATACTTAACAAATATACCAAACATAGTTTCCCTAAGAAACTAGGTAAAAGTTGAAGAAAATTGAACGTTTTAGCAAACTTTAAATTGGCTATATAAGCAAAATACTGAGTAAGATGCTGAATGTCCAGTAACTCAAGTTTCTAAATATGAGTCAGTCATGAAGTTACATGTGTGAATCTTAACTTATACTGGGGTATCCTTACGAGAAGCTTGAATATCAATAGAAGATCAATACAATGAGACTGTATTACATGCAGATAACATGGAATAATATTCAGAGCACAAGGGCTGCTTTGTTTGAACAACTTTTTAAATTTGCTTTTAGAACTAAAGCTTCTTTTTTACTAAGTAATAAAGTGTTAGTTTAAACTATTGTGATTTGACTGAAGAATGGTAGAACTATTATGATTATTTATTTTATTATATGTGTTATCATACTGCATAGGAGACCTGGTCATGAACCAGGATCCTGTTGTGCTAGGTGCTGTAGAAACACAGAACAAAAAGACTATCCATGTCCCAAGCATCTTACAAACCGACTCTTAAATTTGGTTAATTTATCACTAAGTCCAAGTTTATAACTATATAAACATATGTATTGTGGTGAATTGAACTGTTATTTTACCCTTGTTGTGTTTGCTATTTTTCTTGGGTTTGAATAGGTATCTCAAGGCATTTTACTTTTAAATTCAGATGCTTGTTGAGGGTAGGTTATACCAGCATGAAAGCTTTCGGCATTTTTCCAAATCACTGACTAATAGTTTGGGATGTAGGTAATAGCAGAGGACAAAGGAGCAAGTTTTCATAAACAGTGGTTTTGTTTTTTTTTTTAAATTTTTTTCGGGGCTTGATATTGCAGTTGTGGTTCCTGTAACTTGTTGGAGTCATTGGAAGTTCAGTGTATGGAAGGGCAGACAGTGGAGTGTTGGATACTTATCTGACTATTTTAAAAATTATTGTTAACACAAGCCCCTTTTGTCTGATCAAGAAGTTTGCTTATTTCCAGTGTCAGAAGTTGGTCTTTATTTGACTTACTTGAGTCTTCTGTAATTATGCCTCCATTGGAACTACTCTGTTCTAGTCCTTTCAGTGACTAGGAAAGTACATCCTTGAGAATCTTTTTTCCCTAAGTTGGCTGATATTGACTGTTGTAGTAATATATGTGTGTATTTTGAAAAACTGTTAAAAAGTAACATAATACAATAATGCTGAGCTATCTTTAAGTAGTATCACTTCTGTCTAAATACCTTTCAGATCTTAGTGTTTTCACAACATGCTACCTATAGCATTGTATGAAATCTCTGCTCAAAATGCATTCTTTGGATCTTTGTTTTATTTTAATCCTACTCCAAATGTTCAGGTTCTCCTTAAGCCAGGGGTCCCCAACGTGGTGTCCACGGGTGCCTTGGTGCTCTCTGGGGCATCTAAGTGCGCCTGTGTACTGGCCAGCAGACGAGCATCCTCTGAAACGCCACCGACAAGCGTCGTCATCGGCATTTCTGCGGCGACGCCTCTGGATGACGCTGCTTGTCGGCAGCGATGCCTATTGATGTTGCCGCTTGTTGGTGGCATTTTGGCGGATGCTCGTCCGCCACCAGGGTCCTCAGTGGCTCGTTGTCTGGTGGCTGCCAGACGAAAAAGGTTGGGGACCACTGCCTTACCCTGAGATCCATATCTGTAGCTTATCATACTAAATATGAGAACAGACTGTTAATGCTTTTTTCTCTTCTTTTATAGGTTGCACAGAGCATTGAGGATCACCATCAAGAAGTAATCGCTTTCTGCAGAGAAAAAGGTTTCCATGGTTTGGTTGCATATGACTCCGATTATGCATTGTGCAACATCCCTTACTATTTCAGTGCCCATGCCCTAAAACTGAGCCGTAATGGGAAAAGTCTCACAACAAGCCAATATCTGATGCATGAAGTTGCCAAGCAACTGGACCTGAATCCAAACCGCTTTCCTATTTTTGCTGCTCTGTTAGGTAGGTTAAATAATAAGATAATTTTACATATTGTGACTAATGAAACTTACAACTTATATTTATATTAACAATAAATGATTTGTAAAACATGTATGTGTATAATATCTTTAACAAAGCTCTTTCCTTGTATGACCTGTTTCCCTTTCCATTGTTTTTGAGCTATTATATTCTGTCATTCCATACTCACTGCAGCTTTAGGTTCCTTGTGGCACTAACTTGTGCATGTCTGTGAGTGCAATCAACTTTTGAGTCTAGAGAGGTGCTCTGTGAATAGCTACAAAGGTTGTGAAAAGAGTAATGCAAATCTCTTATGGAAATAAACTAGGAGTTCTGCAAAAGCTCTCAGCGAAAGCATTTTACTTCATGAATGGGATCAAAGTTTTCAGACGGCTTTAGTCATATTAATACACTGTATTTAAGCTCTACTTTTAATAACCATGATTTATCTAAGTAAGTTTTCAGATAGACAGATGTACTTGTGTACTCTATACATTCATGCTAAAAATGTTGAATTGTGTAGTTATCTTGCACTTCCAGAGTACTTTTTATCTCAGATATGAGTATTGTACAAGCATTAGTAGTATCTCAGCTGCCTGGATCACTTCTCTGTTACTGAGGTGGGTCTGAGCAACTGTTTCACTACAGGACAATTTATGTCCAAAACTGAAAAGTATTGTATTTAATTGAAACTGCAGGGAAGTACTGGTCGGCAGTATGTAACTATCTCCGCTGGAGTTTGGCTAGAACACTTTCCTGCCTCTGATGGTACGTGCTATGAAATCTTTAACGAGCCCAACTAGTGAAGGTCTCAGTTCCATGTCTCATCTGAAAGATGTCACTTTTAGCAGCACAGTACTGCCCACACCATGCTAGCACTTTGTTCTATTACTGACTTGCCATTTACTGTATCACTAGTACCATTGCAGCACTGAGGTTTTCTACGGGAGACCTCCAAAGAAAAACACTTACATAGACTGGTATTCTAAATTCTTTTGGGCAAAATGTAATGAGTAAATGTTTTCCATCATGGTGTGCTGGATAGAGCACCAGACTAGACCGAGAGACTTGGATTCTATTTCCACCTCTCCCATTGACTTGCTGAGTGACCTTGGGCAAATTGCATAACCTCTTTAGTTCTTTCTCATCTGTAAAATGAGTATAAAACTTCAAGTGCTTTGAAATCTATAGATGAAAAGGGCTATATATTACTCCCCTGATATGCCAGTGCTCTAGTAAACACTAAAATTCATATAACACATACTTTGTCAAGGCTAATATTTTCTCTACTAAAAGGTGAAATCCTTTGCATAAGAATAGAAAAAACCATACAGCAGTGAGTGATTCAAAAAACACTTGCAGTGGGACCATGCAGGAAATAGATAATATTTCTGGTCATGTCAGTTCATGTTTTCTTTCTGTGTCAAGAATAGTTATCACCACTACTCCCCAGATTGATAAATTGTTGTTAATATGAAGTACTGGTAAAACAGCTAGTGATGCTAGGAGTTTTATGTGAGTGGTGGTTGGTATTGCTGTTGCTAGAATCTGTCTAAACTGACACTTTATATAACAAAATAGTCCTTAAAATTTGTTTTTAGCAGAGAAAACCTTGTCTTTCTGTGATTTAATGTTTTGAATGGCTTGTAAGTTTTTTGAAGTATATTCCACTGAAACTTACTTATAAAACAAGACACTAGCTCTTTGAAACAAAAAAAAGTTACCAGGTATTTTTGTGGCTTGCTTCATATTGGTTCAGATCAGACCATGAATAACCATTGAGCTAACATCCTGATTGGTTTGACTATTTTGTTATTTTTTGGAGTCTGAGTGATGTAGTTATAGAAAAGGTTCTATATGAACTCTGGGCACTTGAACTCTAGGATTCTGCAGATTTATCAGTACTATGCTGTTTGTATTTGAATATTGTAATGAATATTACTGAATTTAGGCACTGCAGTACTATACATAAACTTTTATAATGGTTTATAGGAAGAGTTGTTGGTTTATTTGGGCATAATGTCACTATGGCCATCTCAGTATTTTGAGCTATTACTTGTTTTTGAAAGATAGTGTGTAATTCTAATCATATCTTTAATACAGTGAAAGTTGTATGTAATCTGGCAAATGTTTAAAAGCAGCGCATCTTAAGTAACCTGAATAAAACTATAGGTGGGCTGCATGTCTTGACAGATGTCTCAGACTTGGCTCATGTTGTTTCCACATGTCCTCTAAACCTCATAGATGTGGTGAAGGAATCACTTAGTGGTAAGAATGCCTAAGGGCTTGTCTACACAGAGAAAATAATCAGCACTGCTGTAGTGGTATAATTGTTCTACTAAGGCTATGCTAGTATAGCTCCCCTGTGAGAACATTGTATTCTGGAATAATTACAATTAAGATAGTATCTTAAACAGCAATTACAATTATTCCAGAATAAATTACTGTTATATCAGAATAAAGTCACTTACTTCAGAGTAGTGCGTCAGCATGGGAGCGTTATACCAGCATAGCCACGGTGGAATAATTATTTCACCGTATAGTTATGCTAGTCCGTTTCCATGTTTAGACAAGCCCTTAGTGTTTCTGTTTTTAATCTGTGCTGCTAGTTCCCTGTTGAAGTTCACCTTTTGGGCTGAAAGTTTCTATACCTAATGCTACCCAAAGGTGAATTGTTCTTGAAACTTTGAGGGTGAGAGAGGCTCCACCATTGAGTATGAACAGAGTGCAGACAAATGGTGACCTTCCTTTAATAATAATTAATAATTTAAAAAAAAGACAAAATGGCTGGGGTTAAAAAGTTGAAACTTGACAGGGAAGTGCTTTTGAGTATTGCAGCAAAGTATTTGGATCAATTTTGGGGGCTTAAAAATCACACTTTGTGATGTGACTGTGAGTACGATTTTTTCCAATCTCCTCCTGAAGTTTTCTCTAACAAGAGAACACAGTTTGTATTGTTCAGGTTTAACTTAGCTGCTTATTGTAGGAAGGAGAGTGCCTCAGATATTGGGCAGTTAAGATGCTGCCAGGGACACCCTGTTTTGGGTAGTGTATGCACTTAAAGGTGTCTGATCCAACTCAAAAACAGTGGGAGTTTGGATCCACTCGGTAAGTATTGACTTGTATACTTGAAAACCTTGTGTAAACCTTGGTCAGCGGAAAACCTACGCACAATGTGAGGTAGAGGGGTCTTATTTAGTATATTCCTTATATGGGGCAATGTCTTTAATTGGTGTCTAACCTTTTTATTTAAAAAAAACCCTAGTAAATGTAATACAAATGAAAAAAATAATAAAAAATAGAGGTTACATAGTTAAGCATTCAGATCAGGAAATAGCAGAGCTAAGGTTGCTTGTGTAACCTTAATCTCTTCCCCATTGTGCGTATGCAGTATAAGAAGTCTAATTACTCATTCACATGCTATTTCTCAAACAACAGGATTGGTGGTTTTTTTTGTTTTGTTTTGGTAAAAGAACTTCAGATACATTTTGTAATTTGTAGTATCTTCTACGTATGATATATCAGACATAGTACTTAAGGGCAGCTGCATCTTCTACTGCATATCTTAAATTTTATTTAAAAATTCTATACTTGAGAAATGATCATGTGCATATATTCATTATAGCAGTTTGTCTCTGCACCTTGAAGCCTTTAAAGCAGGATTTGAGGACTTCAGTAGCTCAGACATAGGTTAGGGGTTTGATACAGGAGTGGGTGGGTGAGATTCTGTGGCTTGTGTTGTGCAGGAGGTCAGACTAGATGATCGTAATGGTCCCTTCTGACCTTAAAGTCTATAATTCTATGATCAGAATTAACCAGATTGACACAAGGAGACATGACGGTTGAATGTCAGGTCCAAGGGCTGGAAACATAATTATTTAAAAAAAAAAAATCTCCGATCCTGCTGAAGTTCATGGGAATCACCCAGGAAAGCTTCCTACTTGTCCACGCTGAGTGGCTTTTTCAGCCTTGAGTTGAGGTTTACTAATCCTTACTTAAATTGGGCTCCAGTGACCTAGAGGTCTGTAGTGATAAAAGTAATTGCTCTGTGAAAACTGTTTAATATTAGTTGTGTTCTTAATGGCCACATGAGGACACGCAATATCATTTCTCTCCTTGATGGCAGTCTCAGCAGGAAGTGAAGGATTTGAATGGGCATGTTGACTAAATAGTTTGTCCATTCAGGTAAGGAGTGAGATATTCCATTCAATTAGTTTGAAGAATTTTGAACTGCTTTTGTCTCTGCAGTTGTTGTTAAAGTTGGCAGTCCTCAAACTGTGATCCAGGGGACATCCTCTAGTGGTGTGGAGAGGGTGACTAACAGCAAGGTACTGGTTTCCCTCAAGTCAGCTAAAATACATTACTTTCCTAATAATTTTCCTTGTAAACAGTTGCTGTGGTTGCCACAGCAATATGTGATTTGTGAATGGGAAGGAAAGGCTAAGGGCTGATTTACACTGAAAAATTAGTTTGACCTAGCCCTGAGCAATGCAGCTATGAGAAATTCTGCACCATAGTTAGGTTGACCTAACTCCGAATGTAGATACAGTTAGGCTGATAGAAGAATTCTTCCGTTGACCTAACTACAGCCACTCAGAGTGGTGGTAATGGAAAACCCCTCTACATTACGGCATTACAGAGGCATAGCTGTAGTGCTGTAGCGGTGCTTCTATGGAAACTGTAATGTGGACATACGCTAAAATGTCGAAGCAGTGAAAAAGTTTGAAAAATCATGCTTTAAATATATTGACAGCATTAGAGACTAAGCCTGTAGCTTTTTACAAATGTATTAAATATGAAAAAATACTTTGCTACATTTATGATAGTTAAATTTAATTGAGTCTGTTAGGATTTCTTCTCATGCTTTGTAAAATCCATTTTCAGATGCTGTCACCAGTGAATCATGTTCTTGCTTTATTTAAGATGTTTCCTCCTATTTCTTCAATCCTTTTTTTTTATCTGATTGCAATGTACTATGCTTTAGCAAAGTGGAAAATTTATTTAAATAATTTTGATTTTCCAAAGTGATTTAAGTGGTAAATGACCACGTAGCTTAGTCATTAACTTGCCAGCCCTTTTCATTCCCAGGCTAACCAATTGACTTGAGGTAGTATTTACTAAATAATTAGTAGAACTGCATTGCTTTAATAATCTATCTTAAAATTAGCTCATATTAAAATTAGCAAATATAATGAAAATATGGGGAGAGAATAGTTTCAGATGATGGCTTAGTTATGTTTTTGAAAGTAGGATTTTGTGTTAACCTCTTGTTCACTCAGCTTTGCCAGACTAAGCCAATTTGCCTGATATTTCTCATGTGTATTGTTTGCTGAGGGTCAGACTTCTGTTGGAAAGGTTTTCAAAGCTAATTGGGTAGGCCACTGGAAAACACGAGAGCTTTTAAAAAGAACAGTCCTCAATATTTCAAAAGTTTCCCAATGATTTTCAGCAACCTTGTCTCAAAATGGCTTTGCCCAGTTACTTCAGATTTGTTTTTTTTCTACTGACATCAGTGAATTGGTATTCAATTATTTTTGGAAAGTGTCTGTTTTAGCTTGAAGTCATTTGAGGAGTATTAACTAAATCTGGGAGATGGCTGCAGATGCCCGAGTGCATCACATGAAGTTCAGAAAGAAACAGCCAGGATGTGAGACAAGGTTAAGTGTCTTCAGTTGAAGCTTTACGAAGATATCTTATTAACTTCTGTAGAGGCTGCATCTCCCACATGAACTCCAGCTCTTTCTGTGTTCTGAATTGTAGTGACTCCAGATATAAAATTTAAAGACAGATTTAGAATAGTATATGCAGATTATTTATTTCAGAAAAAATTTAGAATTTAAAAATTCAGCTGTTAAAACGTAGATAATATAATTACATTAATCTGAAAACTCAAAGCTAAGGTTGGACTTGAAAAATATGGAAATGCAGAGTTAATATTTTGCTCTTAATATAGAACCTTCAGGTTTTGAAACAATTGTCCCTCTGTAACAACATTTTCTTCTTCGACTGCTTGTTCATGTTGATTCCATTCTAGGTGTGTGCATGCCCACGTGCATGGTTGTTGGAGATTTTTTCCTTAGCGATATCAGTAGGGCCCTTTGAGTGCTGTGCTTATGTGTCGGCATATCAGGCATTGCCGGGCCTACGCCCTCTCAGTTCCTTCTTACTACCTGTGATAGTTAGTCGGAGTGCCTTTCCTTGCATAGGAAGGGCTAGAGGTTTCCTCTCTTCTGACTTCGAGCCTTAGGGCCTTGTAAATAGTTGTTTATAGTAGTTAGTGTTAAGTAGTTAAGTGTAGTTAGAAATTAGAATCCCAGCGAGGACTTTGTCCCAGGTGGGCCATGCCTTGGTCTCCAGAGTTTAAGCCCTCTGAGGACTGTAACACGCTTGTGCCTGTAAGTGAGCCCCCCCACAGCAGCTGCCTGACGCTTGGAAGAATCACATGGGAAGGACAAAAGTTGTATTGATAAAAAATTTTCGACTCAGGACTGAGAAACAGCAGGATATTCGTTTGCGGGCTCTCCTTATAGGGGCTGCCCTTTGTTGGGTTTCCGAGGCGTCCCACCAAGACTCTCCTAGTACTTCGGCCTAGGTGCACAGCGCACCCCTAGCACCGCTCCCCACCACCAGTGCCCAGAAAGAAAATGAAGAAGCACTGCTCCCCAGCACCAGGCAAGAAAGGCCCTGGGGCATCGGGCAAAGGATTCAATTTGGTCACCCTTTGCCCCTTCAAGGATCCACCACTGACTCCCAGGAGCAGAAGGGGACCCAAACTTCTGATGGCATCAATGCCTTCCCAAGCTCCCCCGGCACTGAGAGAGCAGAAGCTTCTGCTGACACCACATGTGCTGCAGGAAGTAGCAAAAGCTCCCTATGAGGGCAGGCCAGCTGCTAAGGCCCCTTTGGGAGCAGTGGAGCCCCACCGATCCCCCCAAGACAAGGCAGCGCTCTCCATCTCTGCACTGCGAATCTCAGGTGTCGCAGACCAGATCCTCTGGGGCTCGCCACAGTTCACCTGGCATTGGTCCCCTCAATACTGGCACCAATCCTCACTCCAAATACTGGTCTCCTGGTGGCGACAGACAGCAGGCAGACACGGGTCGATGGCTCCACTGTAGTCGCCGGAAGGGGATTCCTCTAGGACAGAAGGGCAGTTCAGCCCTTCGCCAAGACCTCATTGGCGTGAATGGGTACTTGAGGCCGTGTCAACGTTTACAGTGCTGCCTTGGCAGCACGGCCAGTGGCCTTATTGGAGTGCGTGGGGCATGCTGGTGATGATGATGCCCCCTTTGCACCACTCATCTGCTTGGAGCAACAGCTGGCAGCACTGACTGCACTGGGCTTGGTGCATGAGACCCGCTCGGAGGTCAGGGTAGTGGAGACAGCACCCACCTCCAAATCCCCCTTCCCCATTGGGGATGATGCACTTGAGCCTCCACCGGTGGTACAGTTGTCGTCCTCATCCCCAGATGAGGCGGTCACGGGACCCTTGAGGATCAGCCTTCCGGATGAATTTAAGGAAAACCAGGCCCTGCTTCGACGAGTGGCCGAGAATTTTGGCTTACAGGTGAAGGAGATGGCCGAGCAGGTGGATATTTTGTTAAGTGTCCTCTCAGCCTTTATCCTGGCATGTGTTGCACTACCAGTGCACGATGGGGTCCTGAAAATTGCCATGGCCCTCTGGCAAACCCCATTGTCCATCCCTCCTACCTCCAAAAGGGCCGAAAAGAGGTACTTTGTCCTGGCCAAAGAGTTTGAGTACCTTTATATCCCCCCACCTTTGGGCTCACTTGTTGTCTCGGTAACCAATGAAAAGCAGGGGCACACTAAAAATAATGGAGATATCCTATCTCCTAGAACTAGAAGGGACCTTGAAAGGAGGTCAGACTAGATGATCATAATGGTCCCTTCTGACCTTAAAGTCTATGAGTCTGTGAGTCATCGAGTCCAGCCCCCTGCCTTCATTAGCAGGCCCAAGTACTGATTTTTGCCCCAGATCCCTAATTGACCCCCTCAATGACTGATCTCACAACCCTGGGTTTAGCAGGTCCATGCTCAAACCACTGAGCTATCCCTCCCCCATTCAGCTCCCAAAAATAGAGGCCAAAGGACTGGACCTATTTGAGAGAGAAATTTATTCAATAGCCAGCCCGCAATTCCTGGTGGCAAACCATCAGGCCCTCTTGGGCAGATACAATTTTAACTTATGGGGCTCCCTCCATAAGTTCAAGGAGTCTCTCCCTCAGGGTCTGGCCCAGGAATTTGGCAACCTGGTGAAGGAGGGCACTGCGGCAGCTAGGTGCTCTCTCCAGATGGCATGGGACATGGTGGACTTGGCAGCTAGGATGGTTGCGGTGGTCATGAGGCACAGCTCCTGGCTTCAGACCGCCGGCCTGTCCCAAGAGATGAAGACCTCTATCCAGGACCTCCCATTAGATGGGAACGGTCTCTTTTCAGAGCAGACTGATGGGAGGCTGCATGGGTTAAAGGGCACTCAGGCCACCCTTTGCTCGCTGAGCATGCATATGCCACAATCTGCACGGAAGCAATTCTTCCACCCCATTGCCAAGGCCTTAGCAGCCTCGTCAGGGGTCTGCAGGGAGAAGGGATAAAGACATGAGCTTTAGTCATCACTGTCTTTCCTCGTCCCACTTACCCGCACAGCTCAGTCTTGTGAAGCATCCCGGGGTCCAGAAGTGCTCGTTTTGAAGGTGCGCTCAAGAGTGATGCCCCAGTCAGTTCCCTGGATCCACCATGTTCTTTCCTGAATTGTCTTCATCCCTACAGTTCGGCCTGGTCGCAGGTCACCTCCGACTACTGGGTGCTGGACATAGTATCTTGGGGCTATACCTGTAATTTTCGACTGCCTCTCTCCCTCTCTCAACCCCCTTTTTCTCCATCCCTCTTCAAGGACCCTTCTCACAAGCAACTCCTCGTCCAAGAGATCAAGAACCTCCTGCATCTGCGGGCGGTGGAAGAGGTCTCTCAGGACATGAAGGGAAAGGGTTCTGTTCCCTCTACTTCCCCTTTTGCTCTCAGGATTAGGGCCTCAGACCCATTCTGGACCTGCGTTGCCTCAACAAGTCTCTCAAAAAGTTGAAGTTTTGCATAGTCTCCTTGGCCTCCATCGTCCCTTCCCTGGATCTGGGAGACTGGTACGCCGTCGTCGACTAGAAGATGCATATTTCCATCTTCTAAGGTCACAGATATTTCCTCTCATTTCATAGTGGGTGCATGCCATTTTCAATTTATGGCTCTGCCCTTTGGCCTCTCATCAGTCCCAAGGGTGTTCACAAAATGTATGATGCCAGTGGCTGCTTACCCGAGACATCGAGGTGTCCAGGTCTTCCTGTACTTCGACAACTGGCTCATCAAGGGTAGGTCTTGGAAGCAAGTGCAGAGAAGCCTCAATCTGGTCCATTCCACCTGCTGCAACCTGGGCCCTGTTAATAAGCGAAAAAATATCCTCAACGCCTGTCCAGTGAATAGAGTGCATTGGGGTAGTTCTTGACTCCATGCAAGCCAGAGCCTTCCTTCCGGAAGCTGCGTCTTCAGGCCATGTTGGACCTGATCTTCCATGTAAAGAACCACCATCTCACCATGGCTCACACCTGTCTGTGGCTGTTAGGTCACATGGCTGTGTGTATGTACGTGGTCAACCATGCTAAGCTCCACCTCTGGCCTCTGAAAGCGTGGCTAGAGTCGATCTACATCCTTTGATTGGTGGTTGGACCCTGATTTGGTGTTGGAGGGAGTTCCCTTTGCGATCCCATCCCTGTCGCTGTCCCTGGTCTCTGATGCTTTGGACCTGGGCAGGGGAGCCCCCTGGGCGAGCTGAGCACCCAGGGTTGCTGGTTGCGGGAAGACCTGTCCCTTCACATCAACATCAGGAAGCTCATAGCGATTCACCTGGCCTGCCAGGCTTTCTTGTCCCACCTCAATACAAGGTGGTGCAAGTCCTGACAGACAACACTACCGCGATATATTATATCAAGTGGCAGGATGGTGCCAGTCTTTGGCCCTTTGTTAAGAATCTCTCTGCCTTTTGGATTTTTATGTGCAGCATGCAATTCATCTGATAGCTGCACACTTTCCTGGAACCAGGAATGGCCTGGTGGATTTCCTCAACAGGACTTTCTCATCTTGCCACAAGTGGTCTCTCCATCCAGAGGTGGTCATCATAATCTTCCAGAGATGGGGGATTCCCAAGGTGGACCTGTTCGTGTCCAGGCAGAACAGAAAATGCCACATGTTCTGTTTTATCTGGGGGATAGACCAGGGCTCCTTGTCAGACGCCTTTATCGTTCCTTGGTCGGGGGTGCTGATGTATGCCTTCCTGCCAGTGCCATTGATTCACAGGGTCCTTGTGAAGATCAAGCAAGACAGGGTGAGAATTATCCTAATAGCCCCTGTGTGTTCTTGCAAGCAATGGTTCGGCACATTGCTGAACCTTTCAGTAGCTGCTGTGCTGCAGCTTCCTCTCTGTCCAGATCTGCTGTCCCAGAACCATGGCAGCCTTTTGCATCTGAACCAGGTGGCGTGGCACTTGATGACTTGGCAACTGCATGGCTAAGTGAAGACGGATGGGCTTGCTTGGCACGTGTCCAGCAGGTCTTGCTGGGTAGTAGGAAGCCCTCCACCAGAGTGACTTACCTGGCCGAATGGAAAAGGTTCATGTGCTGGGCCCTGAAATGGTTTGTTCAGGCCGAGCCGGCCCCGCTGCAGGAGATCCTTGATTATCTGCTGCACCTCAAACACCAAGGTTTGTCCCGGTCATCGATCAAGGTCCATATGGCTGTTACCTCGGCTTTTCTTCCTCTGTTCCAAGGCAGGCTGATCTTCGCTCATGACATGACAGCAACCTGATTGCAAAGGTTTTTGACAGGTCTGGGGCGTCTCTACCCACGCATCCAGGATCCTGATCTCTCTGGGGACCTGAATGTCATGCTGTCAAGGCTCATGGGGCCTTCCTTGAGCTTGCTCTCTCCTGCTTCTCTCTTGGAAGGTTTTATTCCTGGTCATGATGATGTTGGGCCACAAGGTGTCCAAGATTAGGGCACTTACTTTGGAGCTGCCCTATACGGTCTTCTACAAAGATAAGGTCCAGCCGTGACCGCACCCAGTGTTTCTGCCCAAGGTCGTTTCCCAATTTCATACAGGCCAGGACATATACTTACCCATCTTCTTTCCAAAGCCTCACGTGTCAGATGAGGAGCGCAGGCTACACACCTTGAACATCAGGAGAGCGCAGACCTTCTGTGCAGATAGAACAAAGCCATTCCATAAGTCAGCGCTGTTCACTGCAGTGGCAGACAGAATGAAAGGTCGCCCAGTGTCTGCTCAGAGGATTTCGTCCTGGATCACGGCCTGCATCTGCTACTGCTATAAGCTGGTGAGGGCGTCTCCGCTAGTGATTGTGACAGCACACTTGAGTAGGGTACAAGCGTTGTCAACAGCCTTCTTGGCACAGGTACCAATCCAAGAGATCTGGTCGTCTGTTCATGTGTTCCCGTCTGATTATGTGCTTACCCAACAAGCTCGAGACAACACTGGCTTTGGCAGAGCAGTGCTGCAAGCTGCAAGACTGTGAACTCTGAGCCCACCTCCATTGATGCTGCTTATGAGTCACCTAGAATGGAATCGATATGAGCAAGCACTCGAAGGAGTTACCTGCCTTTTGTAACTGTTGTTCTTCGAGATGTGTTGCTCATGTCTATTCCATTACCTGCCCTCCTACCCCTCTGTTGCTGGCAAGAAGGAACTGAGTGAGAGGGTGTAGGGCCAGCGGCGCCTGATATACCGCTGCATGAACGTGGCACTCAAGGGGGCGCCATAACTGGCCTTAGGGATTCTGCTAAGGCAAAAATCCCCAACCGTGCACATGCGTGCGTGCCAACCTAGAATGAAATGGACATAAGCAACACATCTCAAAGAACAACAGTTACGAAAGGTAGGTAACAGTTTTTTAATTAGGCTTTATGAAATAATAGATTTGTTTACAAACTTAATTCCTCCCCTGCCCCGTAGGATAAACCTGTATGTATTTGGGTTTAACTGCAAATCTGCTTTGCTGCATCAATCAGTTTTGCTGCAGAATCAGTTTATACAAAGTGTTTGATTTTTAAAGGTGTACTTTTTTTAAAAGTTCTGCATGTTGTATATTCTAGGTAATCACATTCTTCCTGATGAAGATTTGGCTTCCTTTCATTGGAGTTTACTTGGTCCAGAACATCCACTAGCTTCACTTAAGGTACAAACCTAATCTGATTTTTAGCAGTTAAACATTATAGTCCATTATAGCAACAAACCATAGCAGTTTGTGCTTCATAGGCAGCTGATTCACAACTTAAGTGCTTTTTGAGGTACAAAAATGAAGACTATGCACCTTCAGCTCCTCAGAAATACACCAATAGCTTTCTAATGACAATTGGGTGCAAGATATGGTACTTCAGTCTGCACAACTTTTAATGACCTACTTCCACTGTCATTTACCTCAATGCTAAAATTGGCCCCTTATCTGTAATAAAATATACAAAATTTTGAATATGTCATTTAAAAAACCTTTTAAATTACTTTGGACATCTAATTCCTCTGATTTCCCAAGAGTTTGGCTGTCCTGTCTGTAGCAATTCATGGCTCAGTGACTGGTTTAATTCTTACTTTCTGTTAAATACTAATATAAGAACCTTTTTCTGCTGAGAGTTAAAAGTAGTAGTAATCCAAAAACTGCTGCTGATAGGGCAGCTGGGTTCACTGGGAGATGGAATGATGGCAGTAGTTCAGAACTGTCACTCTTTCCTCCTCTTTACTCCAATTTACTTAACTTTCCCCCCTGTCCTGAGCTTTACAGCTTAAGCACTCAACTTTCTGACCTACATTTTAAGTTAAAAATTGCCTTGCATTTTTTTGTGTCAAGTATAGCCTGAAAAAAATGTCAGGCAACTTTTAATGAAAAGCAATTAAAAAAAATCATACACAAAAAAGTTGCTTTACCGTCTCTTGAAAACTGGGGCTGGGTGACCAAAGTAGTACTTTGACATGCCACTGCAAGAGAGGTAGCAGTGGCATTTGTAATGGAAACAGTAATTTTCTGTGCCATCCCAGCTAAATGTGGAAGTGGTGGAGCACTTTTCAAGCTAAAGCTTAATTTAGAAATTTAAATTTGGAGATAGATTTAAGGGTCCCAATTCAGTTATTACACTGAAAAATTAGGGGAGGAAGAGAGGGACTCCTGTCTCTTCAGAATAATCTTTTAGTCCACTGGTTCTTAAACCATTGTTGGGAAACCATCAGAGACCCACAAAGCCTTTCTCCATCTCTTTAGCTAGATTGTTGGGGAGGGTTATTGATCCATGAAAGGATCATTCTGTGATGAAGTCCACGGAATGGAAAAAAGTGGAATCAGTAGTTAGTTTAGTGGGAGAGAAATCCTTAGAGTTGTATAAATCCATCTTTGTTTTGTTATTAAAAAGGCATAGTGATTTTCCTTTTTGTTTGAGAGCCCAGATATCTACCCGTGGGAGCTGATTTACAGGTGTAACATTACTCACAGTCAAAATAGCCAATTCAGAATATGGCTTTGAATAATATGGCCACAGTCATGTTCCATAAGATACTTGCCAAATATATGCTAAATTTTACTTGGTTATTATGAAAGCAAAATAATTTTAATTAACATGTATTCCGCCTTGTTTTGCTTTTAAATTCACTTTATTCTTTATTTAAAAGACTCTAGTCAGATACTTCCAAAAAAGTTTTTTTTTTTTTTTTTTTTTTTTACTCTTCAGTTTCTCTCAACAGCTTTTTCATTTGACAGATATTCCGTTTCTGAGTTTCCAAGAGAACTTACTTAACATGGCTTAACATCTTTAGTTCCATTTGACATAGTAGCATCAGTGATGTCATTGCAACTCTAGGAGTAGTGGGTTTTGGGTTAACTGCAGATATGGCAAAACTAAAACACAACATTTATATTTTTTCCAGACACTACAAAAACAAACCAACCAACCCTGCCAGGCACATTTACAAGCCATAGACTTAATAAGATGACAGGGGCTAGGCACTGTGTAGGTCTTGGAGCAATGACCTTGGTGAAAAGCCTGGTGTCTCGTTCAGATGCTGGAAGTGGGAAGGTGCTGTGATTCCAAACCAGGTCACTATACCTGGATTCAGCTTGGGAGCTCAGAGTGGTTTTTGTGTGGTGGTTTTTTTGTTTTTTTTGTTTTTTTTTTTTTTTTTTGCATCAGTTTATGGCCACTGTGAATTTTTATTTGGCACCCCCTATAGCTGCAAGAAGCAGGGACCTTTCATTCCCTCTCATGAAAATTTGGGATTTAGAAAATTTCCTGTCATTTTAACAGTGTAAAGACAGTGTCTTTTTTTTTTTTTTTTGAGGTGCTGGTTACCTTTACTTCCTTTGACTTTAGTTGGAGCGCCTCAGCACTTCAGAAAACTAGAACCGGGTTTTTTATCAAGAAAAACAGAGACTTGATAAATTAGGGTCCCTTGAGTTGTTTTCTTTGTGACATTCTCTGCCCTTTTTATTATGCAGTAGCAAAGTAATAATGCTATAAAGAATGAAGCTTTACTTATCAGCCCACTCAGAAGCATGAAATAGAGGCAAAACAAGCACCAATGTTGTTGGATAACATTTAATAATGGTACTTTCTCCAGTGTGCCCAAGAATTAGCAGGGTGAGGTGGGGGAAAAAAACCCCTTTTTCAGAGGTTTAACTGGTCGAACCAACTCAACTAGAAGCGTCTTGAGCAATAATTTGTGGAGGTGAGGGAGAAGAATCAAAACTCCAAGCAGTAAAATTCTCAGAAAAGAGAGCCCCCAACCTCTCTTGGCTCCATTGCTAGCTGTTCACTTCTAGAAGGTTTGAATCTTGCTGTTCAGACTTTGCCCTCATTCAGTCAGCTAGAGACAAGTGGACAAAAAGCCTTGCCCTGCAGAGGACCACAGCAAGAACCACCTTCCCTTTGGAAAAGGTGTGGAGTATTGTGGTTAGCTTAAAGGGAAGAGATCTGAACTGCTGTTGCTCCCACAAAGGAACTGTTTAGACCGTAAGCCCTTTGGGGCAAGGGCTTTGGCTGTTTGTGTTTGTAAAGTGCCTGTCACACTTTCAGTGCTACAGATAAATAATCATGTTTGGAATGAATGAGATTAAACATCCTTCTAATCGTTAGAGAGTATGTCCTAAATGGCACCTGGAGCAGGAAACTGATTTTAGGTTGAGAAGGGGCAGGAACCACTTAGACGCAGTGAGAGAGAGTTCAGCCACAGCGCCTGCCTAAGAAGGCTGGAATCATACTACTACATTTTTTTCAAATCGAGTAATCTATCATATACTGGGTACAGACTTCTTTTTGAACGGACCTTTCAGGGGAAATAGAGAAGAAAAGAGCTCTTATCTGTGCAAAGACTACTGAGTACCTGAGACATATTTGTAGCACCCAGTGATCAGTCATAATAAGGGCCCTTCTTTTGCAAAAGCCTGGAATGGTCACCTGATTAGAGGATAGAGCATATAGATTCACAGCTCTTCATGTAGAGTTGGGGCTAGGGAAATTGGCACCTTTTCCTCCACTGGACTGATCTTTTTGCCCTGGAATGAGCTGGGCTGGGCAGTCCAAGAGAATTTGACATCAGTGAATGGCAGTTTCCTTGTAGGTCTGTAAGAAATGTAGTCCTAGAACCTAGCCCCATTGTTACTTTGCTTCTGAAGGGATTGGCCCCAGGGGGAGGATCTGGCAAAGCTACACTAGATCTGCCATCCTAATTGGAGGTATATTGTACTCCAGCTAAGGCAATTGTAGAGATCAGCTCACCAAACTGTGTGCAGCCACAGGGCTCGGTAGGCAGAGAGACTGATTACAAAGGTTATATCCTAACCTAAAAGAAATCTAAATGAAAAGTATTCCCTGATGACAGTTTCTGTATCTATCTTAATAGAGCCATAGTCATTTAGGCTGAATAAACAGCTGAGCATAATCTCTGCTTTACAGTCCATTTGAGTCTTTATGGGTCATTGGAAATCTATTTTGAGAGTGGTCTCATCTACCTGGAGATGTTGGACTCTCCTTTGGAATAACAACGATTAAAAAAAAAGAGTCCTACGCCAGGGCATTGAGTTGCTAAGGCTCCTGTGGTTTAGCATGTCCAGGATATTTAGCCATGTTCTTAAAAGCTCCTTTTTGTTCTCCAAGATCTCCATCTTTCAGATTAAGGGTCCAGGTCAGCTGTTCAATTAGAGTAAAAAGAACCTCCTCTTAAACAGCCTGATCTCCATGGAATCCTAACTCCTCTTCCTTGTGTTGACGTATTCCGTATCCTATAAATTGATCATCTCCTCTTCAGAAAGCTGAACCCATTGGTATTGTGCACTTCCAGCCTCCAAGATTGGTAGATTCAATTTCAGATAGGTTCCAACGAGCTAGGATTAAGGCCTCTCAGAGGTTATTTTGTGGTCTAAAAATCACTAAATGACAAAGAGCTGACAAAGTAGACTATTTCTGACTGCACCCTTTGATGACAGGAAGGTTGAAGATGCATGAAAACTAAGGACCATGTGTGTTGCATCTTAATTCAGTTACCCCTAATCTCAGCAAAGGTCCATCTAGCCCAGTATCCCGACAGTGGCCAATGCCAGGTGCCCCAGAGGGAATGAACAGAATAGGTGATCATCAAGTGATCCATCCCCTGTTGCTAATTCCCATCTTCTGGCAAAGAGGCTAGTGACACCATTCCTGCCCATCCTGGCTAATAGCCATTGATGGACCTGTCCTGTTTGATTGGGAACATGGATATTGCCACGTCTGATCAGAACAGTGTTCTATCTAATGGAGTATCCTATTTCTGACAGTGGCAAGTAGCACATGCATATGGAATAACCAGCCACAGGAGAAATTTCTTTTATAAACTGTAAGTTTGAGTTTGGCTTAGGCACTGAAACGTGGGTTTATTTCCCTTAGGGGAAAAAATCAAATATAACTAGACATTCTCCTGATTTGTATCAGTGTCTAATTTTTTTTTAAACCTTCTAATTTTTTTGTCTTGGTATCTTGTGTCAGTGAGTTCCATAGGTAAATTATGTATCATATGTTTGGGGGGAAATATTTTCTTTGTATCATATTTAAATACCTTTTAAATTCCATATGAATACCTCACTGTTTTTGTACTTTGGGTGCTTTTGTTTATCCTCTCATTTTACCTTGGAGCAATGACAAGATTGCTGCTGAGGGGTGTAAAGCACTCTTACCCCCTCACCTCCCAGTGGAACACTTTACTTTAAAGGCTTTTAAAAAGGACACTGTCATCTTAATCTGCCTTCTGCTTCCATCTCATAGTTCTTTATCATCAACATGACGAGATCTTTCTCATGCATTGCTTTCCATACAACTTCTTAGAGTTCTCTCCGGTAGAAATGTTTTTTCCTCCTCTCTTCTTTCTCCACCTTCCTCCCGCCCCATAGATTCTAGCAGGGGTTTTCTTTCAGCTAGTGGAGGGAGGTCTTCATTTCTTTACTTTCCCCATCTCATTTTCTACTGCTGGAAAAGACGTTCTTCTCACTCCTTTTCCTTCTCTTCAGGAAAAGGACACTTATTCTCACCTCTGAAATCAGGCTGAGTAAACTTCCTGTCAGTTAGGTCTGGTCTACACTTAAATTTTAGGCTGATATAGGGCTTGTCTACACTACCCACTGGATTGGCGGGTAACGATCGATCCAGCGGGGGTCGATTTATCGTGTCTAGTATAGACGCGATAAAAGGATTGCTGAGTGCTCTCCCGTCGACTCCAGTACTCCACCAGAACAAGGAGCGCAACCGGAGTCAATGGGAGAGCATCAGCTGTCGACCTACTGCAATGAAGACACTACGGTAAGCAGATCTAAGTATGTCGACTTCAGCTATGCTATTCAAGTAGCTGAAATTGCATATCTTAGATTGACCCTGCACAGTAGTGTAGACAAGCCCATAGTTACATCAGTGGTGGGTGTGACAACACCATGCCCTTGAGCAATGTAGCTATGCTGACCTAAATCCAAATGTAGCTGCAGCTAGGTCCACAGGAGAATAATTCCGTCAGTATAGCTACTGTCACTTTGAGTGGTGGAGCTCTTACATGGATGGACAAAACCCTTTAATTGGTGTGAGCTGTATCTGTGCTACAAGGTTATGCTGTCCTAGCTGTATAGTCCCTGCAGTGTAGGCATGCCTTTAGAGAGTGTTGCTGAAGACATGAGGTAGTGGTGGCATACATGTGCTTCATGGGTGCTCAGCATGTACCTAGAACATGTTCTGGGACCCATTTGGTTGTAAACGCAAGCAAAGAATTTTTATTTTTAGGCTTAAAAAGTAAAGTGGATATACATTGCTCACCTGCCATTCAAATGGATTGCTGTAGTGCAGGGGTAGGCAACCTATGGCACGTGTGCCAAAGGCGGCACTCCAGCTGATTTTCAGTGGCACTCACACTGCCTGGGTCCTGGCCACCAGTCCAGGAGACTCTGCATTTTAATTTAATTTTAAATGAAGCTTCTTAAACATTTTAAAAACCTTATTTACTTTACACACAACAATAGTTTAGTTATATATTATAGACTTATTTTTATGTTAAAATGTATTGCTGGCACGTGAAACCTTAAATTACAGTGAATAAATGAAGACTTGGCACACCACTTCTGAAAGGTTGCTGACCCCTGCTGTAGTGAAACATAACACATGAACACTGACAGTAACAGTAGTTCAGGAGGTGAAGACTTCTGAATCCAGTTGAAACGATATGAGGACTTAAATAGATAGAATATGAATTCAGGCCTAGGCACAGATTAACATCCTTAGCCTTACAAAAGTTCAATGGAATCATTAATTACTACAAGTTGTTAGGATTTCTGTTTTTTAGCCCCTCCAAAAGATGGTTTATTAGCTTACTCCTTATCACAGAATCTTGTACCTGAACCTTGTGTTTTGTGGAGTATTATTTGCTCTGCACTTACTTCCCATGACACTGTATTTTTGCTGTAGTTCCATCACTTATATATGATGTGATATTAGCTACTCTGACCATTTATTTGGTTTCATACAATTATTTACCACAAATAATTCCCATTAACATTAAATTCAGGTTTAGCCCATGGTTTTATTATTTTCTGGTACCATTGTCTTGGAAAGTGTTTGAATTCCTTTCATCCAACAGTTTTAGAATAAAATTAAGTTAAATACCTGACTTCTGCAGCAGCAACAGAGTATATGCTGAAACTCCTTTGTGGACTTTTATGGATTTCAGGTAGAGGATGAAAATTAAACCTGTTCCAGGATTAGAGTTCTGCTTCTGAACTACAAGTCTCCAGGTGTGAAGTCACTACCTTCCACAATATTATCAGAGTACTGTAGTTACATTGGAAATATTGTGGTACTATTTTTGGATAAAGTGTATCTTATGCTGATGTAATGCATTTTTATCTTATTGCTGCAGGACTTGTGGTGATGAATTCTGGCTCAGTTTCTGACAAAATGTATATGTAGAATTAGTTTCCTTGCCCTTCTTAATCTTTCCAAAATGTACCAATAAAGCACTTTCCTATTCTCTTCAAATCTGGAATGTGAAGAGGAGATGAGAAGAGATTAATAAAAGCGGGAGTTTTCTCTTTGGAAAAGAGATAAGGGGGGGATATAAAATCATGATTGGTGTGGAGAAAGTAAATAAGGAAATGTTATTTACTCCTTCTAATAACACAAGAACTAGGGGGTCACCAAATGAAATTAATAGGCAGAAGATTTAAAACAAACAAAAGGAAGTATTTTTTTCACGATGCACAGTCAACCTGTGAAACTCTTTGCCAGAGGATGTTAAATCATAGATTATTAGAGCTGGAAGGGACCTCAGGAGATCATCTAGTCTAACCTTCTGCTCAAAGCAGGACCAATCCTCAACTAAATCCCCAAATGGCCCCCTTAAGGATTGAACTCACAACCCTGGGTTTAGCAGGCCAATGCTCAAACCACTGAGCTATCCCTCCCCTCCATGTTATGAAGGCCAAGACTATAACAGGGTTCAAAAAATAACTCCATCATAAGCCAGTACGTTTATAAGCCGACAACCCTCCCCTCCCCAAGATGGATAAGTAAAAATGGAAAATTTTTATGACCCATTCATAAGCCGACCCTATAATTCAGAGGTTGGGTGCCAAACCTTGGCTCCTGGGCCATCAAGATAAGCTGCTGGCAGGCCAAGACGGTTTATTTAACTCGAGCGTCTGCAGGCACGCAGGTAAATCTAAGTAAACAAAGTGTCCCGGTCTGTAAGCTGCCTTTCCTGATGGGCCAGGACAGCAACTGGTGGTGAAATTTTTTTTTTGTGGGGGGGGGGGAAAGAGAAGCTGGGGGTCTGGGGAGTAACCCCTGTGACCACCACAGACATGAGTCCACCCCTAGCCCGGGACCCCCACTCTCTCCCCATCCGATACCTTCCCACCTTACCTGGGGTGAGCCAAAGGGAAGATGTCTTTGGCCTGGCTGCAGCCTGCTCTGGCGGGCCAGACCGGGCGGCGCGGCCACAGCCTGCTAGCCCCGGAGCTGCAGCTGCTTCGGAGGCTGAGGGGGAGAGCAATGTGGCCAGAAATGGAGAGACTCTGGCCCCGCCTCTTCCCTTCTGGCTCTGCTGGCTGTGCTGCCTCTCCTTGCTTCCTCTGTTGGGGGGAGGGGCTATGTCCCACCTCTCCCTCTCTATACTCATTTATACGCCAACCCCCTTCTCTGATGCTTCCTTTTTTTACTAAAAAAATTCAGCTTATGATTGAGTATATGCAGTAGTTACATTCACGGAGAATTGGTCCATGGATGGCCAGGGATTTTGCCAGGAATTGGGAATGGGCGACGGGATGGATCACTTGATGATTACCTGTTCTGTTCATTCGTGCTACGGCACCTGGCATTGGCCACTGCTGGAAGACAGGACACAGGGCTAGATGGACCTTTGGTTCTGAACCAGTTCTTCTGTGAACTTTTATGTTTTCAATTGGAAAAGAAACCAGGACCCTTCCCAAATATTTTCCATTTAAAACCTCTTTCCCCTATATCACCTGTTTAGGAGACCTTATCTGGGTGAGAAGAAACCACTTGATGATTATTCAGTAAATTATGATTTCAAGGCTTATGACTTTGGTTTAAACACGCTGAGAGTATCATAAGAAATAAGTTTGTGTTAAACCACTTACAATTTTTAATTTTTTTGCTGTTGACACTGTTTCCTAATTTTTCTTTGCTTCTACTGTTTACTAACTTCTCAGCTAGTCTATTCTTTAAATGTCCTTATTAATAAACTTTGTATTTAGAAGTTTTTACAGTTTCTCTGAATAGAAAATTTCAGAGTTTACATTCTAGTGAAAATGACATTGATGGTTTAAAAGGTTCTTGGTGTACATAACAAAGCAACTTGACCTTTTTTGCTAAGATCAGGAAACAGCTTTTACTTATATTTAATTTTGAGAGAGATTTGAATTTTTATTCTTAAATTGCTTTCTTAAAAGCTGTTGAAATATTAGATTCACTCTGTATGAGTAACTGTTTCCTGTCCCCATATATAGACTGGACGGTTGTTAAAATAAAATCCAGATACCTGCAGGCATCTCTAAATTTGCAGTATGTATTTATAAAGGGCTCTCATTTTGACAGTTAAAATGCTCACGTGACCTGTTTGTGAGGTACAGTAACTGTCCTACAGTTCTCAGTATTTGTTAACGAATTACTCATATCAGAATGACTACACAGCTGAGGTTCTTGTGTTAAGCTTCTGAGCAAGCCCATTGTTGTGAACTAGATATTTCCAGGGTCTGAATGGGATGCTTGTATACTTACATTCTGTGCCCTCTCTCCTCACAAACCTGGCTACTTGAAGTTTATTAAATATTACTGTGTTCTGGAAGTTATATAGAATTAAAGTGAATCACTTGCTTTCACTCAGCCTAATGGATTTGTAAGGAAACATTGCAGAAAAATGGATGTCAGTTTAAGCAATAATTTAAATAATTTAAAACATGCTTCTCCCTATCCCTCATTTCTGATGAGAATGAGGACAACAAATGTGCTGAACTCAAGTAATTAGCATAAAATAAAAAGTGTCCAATTTAGCGATCAGTACAGTTGGTTCCATAAAGGACTACAATAACTTTGGTTGGTTCACAGCTTTTTGTGTTCTGCTTTTGGGTCTGGAGTGGACTATGTTGGGAAAGCTCTTGGCAGCTTGTGTAGCTTTTTCCAATCACAGCAACCCACCTCTACTGGGCTCAGCTGGAGAACATGGTTAATCTTTTCCTCAGGTTTTTGTTGTGGGTGTTGGAGAAGGGTTGCATATTTTCATTTTGATTGGTTCTATTACCAGATCTGTTTTTCAGGTGTCAGTTTTTAGTTCATGGGTTCAGAACTGCTTTTCCTCTGGTATCCAGTAGATGGCATCAATGTACTACAAATGCTTCTGAATCCTTTTTTTGTCGGCAGAGGTGCCATTCTGATTCCAGCATCAGACTCCCATGAACAGTTAGAGTTCCAAGTTTATCCTTGTGTATATCAAATATTTAACCACTCTTCACTGTGTTTGTGCTTACACTAGAATGAAATACACAGAATAGAGGTGGATTTTTGTTTGAGTATACAGGTTAGTGAATGTGCATTAGTTTTGCAGTAGTGGTACTTTAAAAAAAAAAAAAGGCGAGGGAGTGGGAGTTCAAAATTCTGGGGCAAATCCTTTCAAGATTAGTAGTATTTACTGTTCAGTGACTCCTAGTACTACAGAAGTTGACATGGGTGTGTTTAGTAATTGTTACCTTGTTTAATCTGAAATGGAGACAACATCTATGTAGGGATGTTTTGAGTGAAAGTCGCTTCCATATTTTTTTTAATTAGAAAGCCTTAATGTGATTTGACTAGCTGGTTATAACTGCCTCTTAATTTCATGTGGTTAGTCCAGGAGGGTTATTCAGAAGCCATAAGAAGCGACAACCATGAGTTTATTATTTAAGGATTTTAATCCTCAAGACTTATCTGAATTGATGATGGAGCTGCGAGGGGCGGGAGGTGGGCAGTGGTTCTCTTTGACTCCAAGGGTAGAACTGAAACTAGAACCAAGCAGAGTAATTTTGCCAGAGAAGATGATCTTCCACTCTACCTCAGGGGTGATTACTCAGCCTTAACCAGAGATGAAAGTTCATTCTCTGCTACACAGAGTTTCTGCAAGGTGCAGTGAAGGTGGGGGACCAATAGAGAGTTGATCATAACTCCCTGATTTTCTGGCCAGCGTTAGACTAATGGCTGCTCTAAACTCTACCAGCTTGCACTGGTCCCCAAAGATTGGTTGTCCTGAAGTTCTCCCGCATACATGTGTATAGGGGTGTGTGTGTGTGTGTGTGTGTGGGAACAGAGGTTCCCAAGGGCTTGCCCCTGGGAATTTCCAGAGTGCAGTCTACTTAACCCATGCACTTATGCCTGTGAAGGTCGATGTAGGAGCCAACTATCCAATTTCTACACCTGTTTGTGGCTTCTCTATGTCAGGGGAAGCTTTGCTAGTTTTCTCACTTTGTGACACCTGAATGACGCAAAGGAGATGAGCAAACCAATACAGCCCAGAAACTTTTCCCTTGGTATGACAGAGCAACAGAAGCTTTCTGCCCTGTTTCCACTGAACTCTGACATTATTGCTACCCTTAGATACAGGCAAACCTTATCTTACGCGGGGGCTCCATTCCGCGGTTAGCGCATAAAGCGAAAACCGCGTATACTCAAAATTACATCCCCAAGCCCTTTAAATCCCGCCCGCAACTCCGGTGGCTGGGCCAGGGCGGCATTTAAAGGGCTCCTCTGGGCTCCCCGTGCTGTCCCGGCCCGGCCCCCAGGGCTGCGGGCGGGATTTAAAGGGCTCCATCAGGCATCCCACCATGGTGGGGAGCCCGGAGGACCTTTAAATCCCGCCCACAGCGTTGGCAGCCGGGCTGGGGTTGGCTTTTAAAGGGCCTGGAGCTCCATGGTGGCTGGAGCCTCGGGCCCTTTAGTTCACCCCAGGGGCTACGAGCCACCTCTGCAGCTGGGAGCCCCCTGGGTGATTTAAAGGCCCTGGGACTCCCAGCCACAGCTCGTGCCCCAGGACTTTTAAATCTTGAGGCCACGCCTCTTCCGCTTGAGGCCACCCCCAACTCCAGCCCTACAGTGTAAAGCTGAAATCGTGCATGTTATTGTGGAAGAGGAGCTACATAGGGTGGTGTTATTACCATCTCTTCTTTGGTTTTTTCATTCAGAGAGAGGATCTTTTGCTGCACAATCTGAAGCTACTCTTGGCTTCTCAGACCTCTTGGAACCAAAGTTCTTCTTCGAGTGATTGCTCATATCCATTCCAGTTAGGTGTACGCGCCGCGCGTGCACATTTGTCGGAAAACTTTTACCCTAGCAACTCAGTGGGCCGGCAGGTCGCCCCCTAGAGTGGCGCCACCATGGCGCTCCATATATACTCCTGCCGGCCCACCCGCTCCTCAGTTCCTTCTTACCGCCCGTGTCGGTCGTTGGAACAGTGGAGCGCGGCTTAGCTGACCTCCACTTCCCTAGCTACTCGTTTTCTCGTATATAATTATGCAGTTATAACCCTTTTATATATATATTTGTATGGTTATACGTGTTTTCTTTGCTAACATGCTTAGTTTAGTTAGCGGGGTTCAGGAAATAGCCCCTTCCATGAGCCCAGTGCCGGGGCCATGCATGGCTCACCGGGTTTTCAAAGGGGCCCGGCTTGCCAGAAGCCGCGGCCGAAGAGAGATCTACATGACTCCTGTTTGAAGTGCCTCAGGGAATCGCACTTGACAGATAAGTGCCCCATTTGCAAGGCTTTTAAGCCGAGAACAAAAGGTGCGGGACTTTCACTTACCCCTCCACCTTGGGCGCCGAGCGATGTTCAAGCGGCGGGCAGAAGCGCCTCCTCGGCACCGGACCCCGCCGGTACCACCAAGGCCTTTCGGCACCGACCGTCGCCGGCACCGATGTCGACTCGGCACCGCTCCCTTCTTCCGAGGTCGAGAGAGTCTACGATTCCTGCTGGTGCCTGGCGGCTCCCCGGCACGCGCCGTGGTTGAGCCCCCTGCTCCCGCTGCTTCCGTGCCACCTGCATCGCAGCCAGAGAGCTCGCCTAAGTTGCGTTATCCGGCACCGTCACCTGCAGAGGCACCGATGACTTCGGCTCCGTCGATTCCAGTCCCCCAGGACCATGGAATCCGGTGCCTGGCAGCTCCCCGGCTCGCGCCGTGGTAGAGCTTACTGCTCCTGCTGCTTCTGTGCCAGCTGCACCACAGCTAGACAGCTCGTCTAAGATGGCTCGCCCGGCACCGACGACGTCGGCACCGTCGATCCCGGTCCCACGAGGGCCGTAGAATCCGGTGCCTGACGGCTCCCCGGCACGCGCCGTGGTTGAGCGTATTGCTCCTGCTGCTTCCGTGCCAGCGGCACCGCAGCCAGAGAGCTCGTCTAAGTCGGATCGCCCGGCGCCGACACCTGCTACGGCACCGATGACGTCGTCACCGTTGATCCCGGTCCCACAAGGGCCGTAGAATCCGGTGCCTGACGGCTCCCCGGCACGCGCCGTGGTTGAGCGTATTGCTCCTGCTGCTTCCGTGCCAGCGGCACCGCAGCCAGAGGGCTCGTCTACGTCGGATCGCCCGGCACCGACACCTGCTGCGGCACCGATGTCGTCGGCACCGTCGATCCCGGTCCCACAAGGGCCGTAGAATCCGGTGCCTGACGGTTCCCCGGCACGCGCCGTGGTTGAGCGTATTGCTCCTGCTGCTCCGTGCCAGCGGCACCGCAGCCAGAGGCCTCGTCTACGTCGGATCACCCGGCACCGACACCTGCTGCGGCACCGATGGCGTCGGCAGCGTCGATCCCGGTCCCACAAGGGCCGTAGAATCCGGTGCCTGACGGCTCCCCGGCACGCGCCGTGGTTGAGCGTATTGCTCCTGCTGCTTCCGTGCCAACGGCACCGCAGCCAGAGAGCTCGTCTACGTCGGATCGCCCGGCACCGGCACCTGCTGCGGCACCGATGACGTCGGCACCGTCGATCCCGGTCCCACAAGGGCCGTAGTACCCGGTGCCTGATGGCTCCCCGGCACGCGCCGTGGTCGAGCTAATGCTCCGGCTGCTTCCGTGCCAACGGCACCGCGGCCAGAGGGCTGGTCTAAGTCGGATCGCCCGGCACCGACACCTGCTGCGGCACCGATGACGTCGGCACCGTCGATCCCGGTCCTGCAAGGGCCGTAGAATCCGGTGCCTGACGGCTCCCCGGCACGCGCCGTGGTTGAGCTCCTGCTCCGGCTGCTTCCATGCCAACCGAAGCCTCTGAGGCACCGACAACATCGGCACCGTCGATTCCAGTCCCACAAGGGCTATCGAATCCGGTGCCCGACGGCTCCCCGGCACGCGCCGTGGTTGAGCGTATTACTCCCGCTGCTTCAGTGCTGACGGCACCGCAGCCAGACAGCTTATCTAGCTCGGTTCGCCCGGCACCGGCACCTACCAAAGCTCTGATGACCTCGGTACCGTGGATCCCGGCCCCACGAGGGCCGTCGAATCCGGTGCCTGACAGCTCCCCAGTACGCTCTGTGGTTGAGCCTGCTGTTCCCTGCACGCCGGAGATGTTACCAACGGCGAGGGCTCTCAGTGCCATGACAGAGTCAGTGCTGCCTGACCCGGGTACCGCCGGTACGGGTAATACAGTCTCTTCAAGGGACTGTCTCCTGTCAGTACAGCAGAGCGGCACCGTTCATGATCACGGTCCCGCAGACACTCCAAGTCCTGTCGGCACGCCGGACACCACTGGCAGTCCCGGTGCTGTTTTCCTCGGTACTGGTCACACTCGCTGCACCGGTCGGTATCCCGTTCGCCGACCCGCTATCGGCACCGTTCCGACATCTGGCACCGGGGCAGGTACCTTGACTCCTGTAGCTCTTCTCCGAGCCTCGAGATCTCGGTCGACCTCCCGACACCGTTCTGGTTGCGGGTCTGGATCTCGTTCCAGGTACCGATACGCCTCCCGATGCCGGTCCCCGGTGCCGAGTTGGGCAAGGTCCGAGTGAGTCAGAGACTCGGCCCGTGCCTTCTTTCGTACCTCCATGGCCGTCCGGACACGCATCCGTGTCATCCCATATGCGCAGATTTTATGCTCAGGACCACGATCCTGATATGATGGCCAGCGGGCGCCAGCCCCGAAGCAGAAAGAGCCTTGGCGAATGCAAGGTGTACTCTGCAGCGGCCCTGCACCTCTGGGTAGCAAAGCAACAAGCCTTGCTTAGCTGCGATAATTATAGCACCTGGGTGGAGGAGTTTCTCCCTCGAACCTCCCACCTGGAGTTCGCTGCCGTCTTGGAGGACGGGGGAAAGAATTTACCCTTTGTTGGTAAAGGCATCTTCGCGGCAGAGACAGCCCCAGACTGCGAAGCCTGCTGGACATTAGGGTCCTAATGCGTCTCAGCACGTATACGCCAGCGACCAAACGCAGGCCTTTATGGCCCCAGCCGCCATACTCTGTGCCTAGCCAGAGGCAGAACTCTGGAGAACGGCAAGGCCAAGGTGGTCGCAGACAAACGTCAGGCCCCCTAAAAAGCCAAAGTCAAGGTCCCTCGCAATTACCACTGGGACAAAAGACGGACCTTCCAAGGTTCGCCGGAGGGCGGTGTACCAGTCGCAGGACGGGATCCTGATCCCGCTTTCTCCTGGCATGGCCCCAGTTACTTTCAGATCGCTGGGTCCTGCGCACGATGGAGCATAGGTACCACCTTTAAATTGCTCCAGCCCTGTCCCCCTTCAGCGGACGAAAGGGGCTAGGGGTTTTACTCCCGTTATGCCCTAGTCCCCCACTCGAACACAGGTCTCAGACCTCCCTGGTCCTGCATGGACTCAACCGGTTTGGGATAAGGTTGAAGTTCTGCATGGTATCCCTGGGAACCATTATTCCATCCTTGCCTCCTGGGGGCTACTATGCCGCCCTGGATAGGAAGGACGCGTACTTTCGCAATGCCATCTTCCCTCTGCACGGGAGATGCCTCCGCTTTATAGCCAGCGGTGAATACTCCCGGTTTACGGCCATAGTCGCCGCCTACCGTAGCTATGTCGGATATGCGTTTTTCCGTATTGGGACGATTCGCTTATCCGAGGAGACTCTGAGACACAAACCACTCAGCCCGTGGGCATCGTCACGGTCTTATTCACAGCTCAAGGCCTGATGATTACTATAGAGCAATCCACTCTGGTTCCCACGCAGAGGTTGGGCTTCCTAGGGGCGATCTTGGTCTCCTACCTAGCCGGAGCCTGCTTATCACAACTGCGGTTTTAGGCGATGGCAACAATCATCTGAGGTCTGAAGGCTTTCCCAACGACCTCAGCTCGTTCTTGTCTCAGTCTCCTGGGTCCATGATTGCCTGCAAGTTTGTAACCAAACACGCCAAGCTCCGCCTCCGTCCTCTCCAAGTCCGGCCCACCTCGGCGTACCGCTTGGACAGGGAGCCAGTGGTCATGGTAGTCACCGTTCCCTCGAACGCCTTAGGCTCCCTAGAGTGGTGGCTAACTCCCTCCTTGGTGTGGACAGGGATGCGGTTTCATCCCCCCCAGCCCTCACTGCCCCTGACGGCGGACGCATCATCTCTCTGCTCGAGTGCTCATGGTCACCTCCGAGCTTAAGGCCTTCGGTCTTCTAGGGAGCTGGCATTCCTCATTAATGCCCCAAAAATGAGAGTAGTCCGCCTGGCATGCCAGGGGTTCCAGCGGCAGCTGCGAGGCCGTTGTATCTCGGTGTTTACAGCCAATACAATGGCCAGGTGCTTCATAAGTATTCAGGGGGGACATAGTCCTTCCCCCTTTTTTGTCAGGAGGCCATCCATTTCCGGGTCTTTTGCATGGCCCACTCGATGGAGCTGGCGACGTCCTTTCTCCCAGGCGTTCGGAACGTCTTAACTCTTTGACTCAGCAGGTTTTTCCTGTCTTACGAGTGATCACTCTGCCCCATGTGAGGCGTCCCGCTTTCCGGAAGTGGAGATGGTTCCTCACACAGACCTATTCGCTCATCGCGAGAGCAGGAAATGCCAGGTGTTCTGCTCCTTCCAAGGTCTCTCCTCGGAATCGATCTTGGACGCATTCCTGATGCCGTGGAACGGCCAACTGCATTATGCCTTCCCACTGTTCCCACTGGTTCGTTACGTCCTGCTCAAACTCCGCAGGGGCAGAGCGTGCATCATCATGATCACTCCAGAGTGGTCCAGGCAGCACTGACATACCACGTTGCTCGGCCTGTCAGCCCAGACCTCATCACTCAGGGCAATGACAGGCTTCGTCACTCGGACCTGCAGCCTCTTCGCCTCACGGTGGCTCCTGCGTACCTGAGTCGGGGTGACAGGCAGCCTTCCACCTGGTCAACGTACCGGGCCAGGTGGAAGCGTTTCCTTTACAGCTGCAGTACGCTCGATCTTGCTCCTGCTGAGGTCTCGATCCCCTCTATTCGGCCTGCCTCTGGCCTTCAGCGGCAGGATCTGGCGGTATCATCGCTGAGGATACTCTCAGCAGCCATCCCTACCTTCCAGCAGGCTAAGATGGACGTTCAGTGTCCCACGCTCTATGGGTTCGAGGTCCCTCAAGGGCTTGGAGCGCTTGCACCCTTGGGTGCGCCGCCCAGCCCCGCCCTGGGACCTCAACCTAGTCTTGGCCAGACGGGTCTCTGAGATCAGAGCTCTTACGAAGGTTCCACAAAGACAAGGTGCAGTTATGACCGCACCCGGCTTTCCTCCCTAAAGTGTTTTGGCCTTTCATGTTACCCACAGCTCAACGCAATGGGCATAACCGTTGCACTCCTTGGACATCTGTGGAGTGCTCGCATTATATTGTGCTGACAGAATCATTGCCTAAGGCGCCCCAGCTCTGCCCCGGTAGCGGGCCAAAGGGAGGGCTTGCTTGTTTTCCTCTCAGAGGATCTCATCTTGGGTGATGGCGGACATCCCCACTTGTTATGATTTGGCTCATAGTTCCCCAAGCCACATCACCGTGCATTCTACCAGGGCTCAGGCTTCATCTGCCGCCTTGCTGGCTCGTGTTTCTACCCACGAGACCTGTCGCGAAGCTCCATTGGTCCTCGGTCCTTACCTTTGCTTCGCAGTATGCCCTGGTTCAACAGTCAAGAGAGGCTGTAGCCTCTGGCTCGGCAGTTTTATTCTGCCACATTTCACTCCGACCCCACCGCCTTTGTAAGGCTTGGGATTCACCTAACTGGAATGGATATGAGCAATCACTCGAAGAAGAAAAGACGGTTACTCACCTTTGTAACTGTTGTTCTTCGAGATGTGTTGCTCATATCCATTCCGCACCCGCCCTCCTTCCCCACTGTCGGAGTAGCCGGCAAGAAGGAACTGAGGAGCGGGTGGGCCGGCAGGAGTATATATGGAGCGCCATGGTGGCGCCACTCTAGGGGGCGACCTGCCGGCCCACTGAGTTGCTAGGGTAAAAGTTTTCCGACGAATGTGCACGCGCGGCGCGTACACCTAACTGGAATGGATATGAGCAACACATCTCGAAGAACAACAGTTACAAAGGTGAGTAACCGTCTTTTCTCATGGAACTGGATTTCTGTATGCCCTGAGGGCCTGATTCAGTACCTGTTGAAGTCAGCGGGGAGTCTTTTCTTTCGATGAGAAGGCTTGGAGCAGTCTCTATTTTGCAAGTTCCATGAACAGCTTCCATCAGCATGGGCCAGAGACAAATCTATGATCCTTATGACCCAAGTAGCAAACTTCAGAGAGAGGGACCATCTGTTGAGCAAAAGTCCCTTACCTAATCAAAAAGCTAGAGAATATGGGAGTCGTGCACATTTTTTTTTTTTTCAAAGGAAGGGTTGAAAATAACATTCCCAGGCATTAGGATCAAAGACATAGGGAGGCATTCAAACAGTTACAAAACAGATCACATATTCTCCAGTTCTGAATTGTTTGGTCAAGTGCCCAACCATGTTCTTCAGAATACATTGGGACAACTAAATGTGCAGGAAGAGCAGCCAGTTGTGTTTGCATTGAGCTGTCTAAATGGAGTAGAAAGAAACCACACCAGTTTGCAAATGAGATAGTGGCAATTGGTAATTCAAAGCACCTTCCTCTCTATGCAGTTTTTAACTTTAAGCCTCTAAATTCTATGATTCTGTAAATCCTTGCAAAATTGGAGCCAAAGTGATTTATTAGTCTAGCGTGGTTCAGCAACGTGGGTTTTGCCCACATGCTCAGGGTCTTAATGATTGCCATATTTGGGGTAGGGAGGGAATTTTGCCAGAGACCCTGAGAGATTTTTGCCTTCCTCTGCAGCACAGGGCACGGGTCACTTGCAAGTTGCAACTATTGTAGATGGTTAATTCTCTGTAACTTGAAGTCTTTAAACCGTGATTTGAGGACTTTAGTAACTCAGCCAGCAGTTAAGGCTCTCTTACAGGAGTGGATGGGTGAGGTTCTGTGGCCTGTAATGTGCAGGAGGTCAGACGAGATGAACATGGTGGTTCCTTCTGGCCTTAAAGTCTATGAATCTATGAACAATGTCAGGTTCCTACACGTATGTGTGAGAGTATATTATAAGAACATAAGACTAGCCATATTGGGTCTGAAGAATGGTCCATCTCGCCCAGTATCCTGTCTTGCAACAGTTGCCAGTGCCAGATATATTAGAGAATGAACAAGGCAATTGCAGAGTGATCCATCCCCTGTCATTCAGTCCGAGCTTCTGACAACCAGAGGTTTAGAGGTGTCGAGAGCATGGAGTCATGTTCCTGACCATCTTGGCTAATATCCCTTGATGGGGTGAGGGATAGCTCAGTGGTTTAAGTATTGGCCTGCTAAAACCAGGGTTGTGAGTTCAGTCCTTGAGGGGGCCATTTAGGGATTGGGGCAAAAATCCATCTGGGGATTGGTCCTGCTTTGAGCAGGGGGTTGTACTGGATGACCTCCTGAGGTCCCTTTCAACTCTGATATTCTATGCTCCATGAACTTATCCAGTTCTTTAAAACACCCTATTATACTTTGGGCCTACACAACATCCCTGGCAATGAGTTAACACTGTGCATTGTGTGAAGTACTTCCTTCTGTTTGTTTTAAACTTGCAGCCTGTTCGTTTAATTGGGTGACCCTTGGTTCGTGTATTGTGTGAAGGGGTAAATAACACTTCCATATTTGCTTTCTCCAAACTATTAATGATTTTAGAGACTTCTATCATATCCTACCCCCACCATAATCTTCTCTTTTCTAAGATGAACAGTCCCAGTCTTTTTATTTTCTCCTCATATGGAAGCTGTTCCATATTCCTAATGATTTTTGTTACCATTCTTTGTTCTAATTCTAATACAGGTGCCCCCCCCAACTTAAACAGTTGTTCCATTCCAGAAAGCCTTGCATAACTCGAATTTTGCATGTCAGAAACGTATACCTGTATGTTACGCAAATATTTCGGCAACTCGAAAATCCTATTTCTGGCTTATGGAACTTTTTCCATAAGTGCGAATTTGCGTAAGTTGCATCTTGCATACCCAGGGAAATGTCTGTATCTTTTCTGAGATAGAGCAATCATAACTGTACACAGTATTCAAGGTGTGGGCATACTGTGGATTTATATAGTGGCACTATATTTTCTGTCTTCTTGTCTATCCCTTACCTAATGTTTCCTAATATTCTGTTCGTTTTTTTGACTGCTGCTGCACAGTGAGCAGATGTTTTCAGAGAACTATCCACAATGACTCCAGGATCTCTTTCTGAGTGGCAACAGCTAATTTAGACCCATCATTTTGCGTGCATAGTTGAGATTATGCTTTCCAATGTGCAGTATTTTGCACTTATCAACATTGAATTTCATCTGCCATTTTGTTGCTCAGTCGCTCAGTTTTCTGCAATCCCTTTGTAACTCTTCCCAGTCAGCTTTGGGCTTAACTATCTTGTATAATTTAATCTCGTCTGCTAACTTTATCACTTCTCTGTAAACCGCCTTTTCCAGACAATTTATGAACAAGTTGAACAGCACTGGGCCCTGTACAGATGCTTGGTGGACCCTGCTTTTTATCACTTTGCATTGTGATAAACAACAGTTTATTCCTACCCTTTGTTTCCTATCTTTTAACTAGTTGCTGATCCATGAGAGGACCTTCCCTTTTATCGCATAACTCCTTACTTTGCTTAAGAGCCTTTGATAAGGGACCCTGTTGAAGGCTTTCTGAAAGTTCTAGTACATATATCCATTGGATCACCCATGTCCGTATATTTGTTGGCACCCTCAAAGAATAGTAATAATTTGTGAGGCATGATTTCTCTTTACAAACGCTGTGTTGACTCTTCCCTAACATATGTTCATCTGTATATGTGATAATTCTGTTCTTTACTCTAGTTTCAACCAATTTTTCTGGTACTGAAGTTAGTCCTATAATTGCCAGGATCGCCTCTAGAGCCCTTTTAAAAAATTGGTTATCTTCCTGTGGTTTTTTTTGTTTGGGGTATACACCCCTATTGTGGTGTTTTTAAATAGTTTCCTGGCAGCTTGCAGGCATGTCACTTTTGTGACTGTTCCTTTTCATTTTTGTTTAACTAGCTTCATTTTTGTGTTCCCCTTTTTGAAGTTAAATGCTACTATGGTGGGTTTCTTTGGTATTTCCATCCTAAAAGATGTTACGCTGAAGTACATTGTGATTGCTGTTGCCGAGTGGTTCAGCTATACTCACCTCTTGGACTAGATCCTGTGCTGTCCTTCAGACTGCATGTGCGCGCACTTGAGAGAGAGAATTTTAGACAGCCAAACACATCTCTTTACTCACTTTTATGTACAACATAACTTGATTAAAAATCCTTTGTCTTTACCATCACCTGGAATCCAGTTTGTGATACCAAGTTGCATGTGAAGGGTATAGTCCAGGTATATTGCAATACAGGACTTTTGATATTAAGGATTATAAGAGTGTGGCTGCTTTTACAAATTTCTCTATGTCTACTGTCAGAAATAGTGGGGGTTTTTTAGATTTCTTTTTTTTAAGGTAAATATGTAGTTTCTAGGAGAGAAACTGACTGCTGAAATATATTGGGCTGATAAATCACTTAGGCCCCCCTACACACTTACAGAACCTCGCACACATTCCAGAAGTCAAGCACATGAGCAAAATCTTTACAGGATCAAGGCCTTAGCATTGCCTGACGAATTCTTTAGAACAATCTTAGGTGCATCAACCAGTTGGTAAATGGGTGGCTCACAATTTATTATTTAGTGTTTCAACTTGTTTTTTGAATTCTGAATTAGTCATCATACTAATAGCTATATCTTGCTTCACACCTGTATTTTTAAGAACTGGTAACATGAATTTTTACTCCTTGTAACTAAGAAATAAAATTCCCATTGCCTTTAGGAATATTGAATGTCCTTTATCCCATCCAGTCATTTGTGTACTAAGTCTAAACTTTTGGTGATTGCGTTTTTTTGGATTATTTATACTTACAGCACTTACAGGATCCCAGCCACCACTGGAGGCTCACTGTGGTGTACACAGTGGGAACAAAAATATTAAAAAAAAAAAAAAGAAAAGAAAAGAAAAAAAAAGTAGAATCTATTCAGTCTTCAGAAATTAGAAGTGAATGGTCATATTTCTGTTTACCATACATTTTAGGCAATCAGCAAGACCACTTGAAATCTGTGGGGAATTTTATCAAATTCTGTGGACTTTTCTTCTCTACAGATTTGATTAAATGTTTTGAAGATTTCAGGGAAAACTCTCTGCAAACTTATTTTAAAAACCCTGCAAAATATTAAAATTTTTTAGAGCGGCTTGAAATAAAATACGGATTTATTTCAGTCTTGTCTTAACAAGAAATACACACTCCTGAGATCTCTTTTTTCTCTTTCTGTGTTTCAGTTCCTGTACCCAAGGAGATCTTTCTACCCCTCCTGGCTTTTTCTTGCTTGTCCCTCTTAGACTCCTAAATTGAGTACCAAACCTTGTCAAAATTAAATTAGCATTTTTAAAGACTTGAAATCACGTTCCTTTGAGAGATCTTTCAAATAAATGTAACTATAATGCATAAAGCACACTAGCTGGGCATTTGCTCTAAAATGTTAAGCAGTAAAATAATTAGCAATTGTTGACATTTTACATGTTTGTCATTTGTTTTAGAGCTAATATTTAATGCAATTGTATGGGACAATTAATATCCCCCTAGAAGTATTATTGTATCACTTCAAATTTGGAAGGTTATCCTTACAACACAAAGGGGAAAAAAAGTCTGCAGAAAAGTCAAAATACCAGAAATCCACACACTCTGAATCTGCCCTGTAGCTAGGAATTTGTGTTTTATATATTTATAATGGACCGTCAAACTAGTCCTCAACTACAGAGCTGAAATGTCTTGGAGCTTTTTTGGAGTTACTTAAGTCTATTGGATGTTAACAAGTATGTGTTTTCATAGGTACGTGCACACCAGTTAGTTTTACCACCTTGTGATGTAGTGATCAAGGCTGTAGCTGACTACGTCCGCAATATTCAGGACACCACTGATTTGGATGCCATAGCAAAAGATGTTTTTCAACATTCACAGGTAAAGTAGGGCTGACACAAAAATACATGGGTTTGGTTCAGCTAAAATTGTGCTGTGGATCTTTGCTGAGAACAAATAAAGTTTATATTTCTTGTGTGTATATATATAATGTCTTGATTGTCAAAACTTAGTATTCAGCAGTTTTGAAAAGAAATAAACTTTCCTTGTCTGCACTTAACAGTTGGGTACATGATTACTGAAATGACAGTATATTTTTTCCACCTTGCCATTTAGCTTTACTTATGTTCATTGTCATTATGAGCCCACTCTTATAAAGTTTGCTTTTCTAAGCTTGAAATATGCTTTGTTCCTATGGTGATTGTTAATAAAAGTGGATTTTATATCCAGTCAATCACCATGATGATTATTAAAAAAAATTCTCTATACCAGTGTGCCATAGTAAGATGTTAGTTTGTTGATCCATAGATATTAAATTTATTTTTGTATGATGTAGCATAGATAAGCATGTTACAATATTATACCATGATGTATAGGTCACATGGGTATATTTGTTTACAAAGCCTGTTTTACTTTTTATTTTAGTCTAGAACAGAAGACAAAGTTACTCGATTTAAGAGAGCAGTTGCATATTATTCAGCAACTAATAAACCTATGCCATTTCATCCACCACATTACCTAGGTAAGTAACAAAAGTCTGTTTATAAGAAAACTGACGGAGATAATCCTAAATAAAATATAGCGATGTTGAGGAGGTTATCTTTATATTCATTACCTCTATTTTTTTTATCAGATTACCTTTAAAAATCCAGTATTCACTGCAGTGGTTTCATTTCTTTTAAAATAGGGTAAACAGATAGGTTGAGCTCATTCCCCAAATTGAGTTTCCTTTACATCAACAACATCAATCGTCTTTCATCCTAAACAGTGCCTAATTCATTTCTGTGTTGGGAATCTGGATACTGAAACAATTAACAAGTGAAAACTGGTCAGCAACTTCAGCAGGAAAATAGGTGTACTATACTTTTTTCACAAAACAGAGTTCTTGCTTCTCCCAAGTTTTTTCTGAGAGCGATTCCTCCATTGTATGCATGAGGAAATAAAAACACTGAAATTACATGTTTCACAGACATGGTAGTTCATAGTTTAAGTTAACTGTTACCACCAAAGCTTGAATATGCAAATGCTAAATGTGACCAAACTATTGTTGTAACTTGGAAAACAGTTTCCTCCCATCTTACTGTATATCCTTTGTTATAAATGAAGGGCTAGATTAAAAGTATGTTAAGGTTGCAGAGTCAGGTACTCAGAAGTTTACTTGAGCTCAGATATGTTGTGCATTTTTTATCTGTTGGTGCTGCAGGCTGAATGGCGTTGGCAATCACATGCTACTACAACTCTTCCTTGCAACCCTGACTTGGCTCTGTCCCCATTTATCTACCTTCATTCCTTTTTCCTTGTGCAGTTAACACCCTGGCACTGTGGTCTCCATCCTGCCCTCTGGGTTGCCACTACTTTTGGACTTCTCGCCATTCTTGGGCTCCTGAACAGTAACTCATCTGAAACAGAGCCTGTTTTAAGTCCCCCAAGACCTGCATTAGGGTTAAAATAGCTGAGTGTTTTTCAGTCTGTCAGTTGATTCCATCTCAGCTCGCAATTACAGTTATTGTCACTGATTTTCCTGTTCTGCTAACCCTAATTAACCAATCCACATTGGGTTGGTTGCAAGCCCAGGTTGGTATGGAGAGAAAGTAGTGAGTGCAAGGGAAGCTCTAAGGAGAGGAAGCAGGTGATCTCCAGATAGTTTTTCTATTACAGTATGCTAACTACCTTGCATCTTTCTGAGGAAGATGTAAATAAGATTATTTCTTCTTAACAAAGACAGCATGCTGCTGCTGGCTGACAGTGTTTTTTTCTCTTTTGAATGCTTGTTGTGCAGCCAATATTCTTATAGTTAGTGTCTAGAAACTTAAAACTTCAAGTTCCACTACTTCTACTGTATTCTAGTGGAAATGCAGTATGTTGAGAATGTCAAGCCACTTTCACTGAAGGGTTGTGTGGATTGAGTTCTAGATGTGATGGGATTTGGAGAATAAAAGTAGGCAGAATGATGACAGAGAAATGGAATCAAAATAGAGAGAAACCAAAACAAGTTAAAATTGACTTGACAAACTACAGAGTTGGAGAGAGAATTATATAATAAAAAAGCAGAAATGAGCTTAGAATGGTAAAAATAGACACTCGGGACTAAAACGAGAACAAATAAACTGTAAGGGCAAAATATATAAATAAATAAAATAACAAGGTCAAGCGTAAAACTCAGTGAGGTTTGATTTTTTTTTTTTTTAAACATATAGATTCGTTACTTAAAACGCATTGGACAACTGCGCTTTGACCAGACTGCATGTATGGGGATGCGTATATAAAATGAGTACTATTGTGTTTTTTCCCATTTTTATTTCCACTCCTTTTTCCCCATTTGCTACTTAAACAGCCAGACCAAATCAGTTTGGGATGCCTGGGATAGTGCCACCATATGTTCCTTCTCAGATGCTCAACATTCCACAGACCTCTCTACAAGCAAAACCTGTGGCAAGTATTTTCTTTTGCTTTTCTTGACTTAATAACTATTAGAAATGTGGTCTCCTAGACTCATGAAAATCTAGATAAGGAGATAAAAACCTAGCCTGCTTTTCACAATCAGAGTTGATTGATAAAACTCATCTTGTAATTGCAGTGACTTGGTAGACTCCAATGAAAGCATTTCTTGTGAGCAGTCTGGAAGGCTGAACTCAAGACGTTTTAAAAAAAAAAAAAGTATTTAAATAACAGAATTCATATTATAACATCAATCTTTTTGTTGTTACCTTTGTTTAAAAAAATAAATTGTATTAGGCCCCACAGATGTCCAGTCAGGGTGGAGCCCAAGGTCCGGGTCCATATCCATATAATCTCGCGGAGCCAGCCATCACCTTGGAAGGAAGTGGGAAAAGTCTTTCTGAGCAGAACAACTACAGTAACATTCCTCATGAAGGAAAACATACTCCATTGTATGAACGATCCTCTCCAATAAACCCAGCTCAGAGTGGGAGCCCCAATCATGTGGATTCAACCTATTTTCCTGCATCATCTACATCATCTTCCTCTGACAATGATGAAGGCAATGGAGGTGCTGTGAAGTAAGTAATGGATGAGATCATTTCAGTAACACTTTACATATTTTGAAATACTTACTCATGAGCAGAACTTTTTTCAGTATCCTGTGAGTACAGGGAAGGCTTGAAGGTTACTGACAGAAAAGTAGTACTTTGTTGGGTCACTGTGGCTGCCAATATATCTGTGTACTCTAGCTATTTTTCTAAAAAACAAAAGACCCCCACTACTGGCAGGTTTTTTTACCCCACACTTTTTCATTGTTCCCTAAGAAGAAAAATGATGCATTGTGAGATCCTGATAAATGAGAACCTCCTCTCTTCTACTCCACAGTGGAAAACACCCCAAAGCATTATATATCAGAGTTCTAATAGATAAAATATAAAACCCTGCTCAACTTACAGTTTTTGCACTTTTATAACTTTGGGGAAATATAGTCGTGCAGTGAAGTTTTGAGTTTATGCAAGGATTAACAATTGTAGAAAGTGACTGATGGCCCTCATCCACAGAACAGATACAGCACAGAGAGTAGCGCTGAAAACTTCATTGTTCTGCCTTACCATTGTGCCTTACCCCTTGCTTGGAGTGAAAAGGTAATTCAGATTAATTCATATGTTCAGGTTTATACTAGATCATTGGTTCTCAACCAGGGAGCCACGAGCAGGTTTCAGGGGGTCCGTCAAGCAGTGCCAGCATCAGACGCACTGGGGCCCAGGGCAGAAAGTTGAATCCCCACTGCATAGGGCTGAAGCCCAAGGCTCTGATCCCTGGCTAAAGCCTGAGCAATGTAGTTTCATGGGGCCCCAAACAATTGCCCTGTTTGCTACCCCTAACGCTGGCCCTGGCTTTTATATGCAGAACATCACTTGTGACACAGGTGGGCTGTGGAGGTTTTACAGCATGCTGGGGGGGCCTCAGAAAGAAAAAGGTTGAGAACCCTTGTACTAGGTCATATGTCCATTTTGGTAAGACAGTTGTGGAGTCTTTGTTGTTACTGATTTCCAACAGGAGATTTCATAGAATGTCAGGGTTGAAAGGGACCTCAGGAGGTCATCTAGTCCAAGCCCCTGCTCAAAGCAGGACCAATCTCCAGACAGATTTTTGCCTGAGATCCGTAAATGGTCCCCATAAGTATTGAACTCACAACCCTGGGTTTAGCAGGCCGATGCTCAAACCACTGAGCTGTCCCTCTCTGCCTCTTGCCCTGTACTATCTCATTGTACTGTGAGTACTGTCTGCATGTAACCTTAAATAGATGAAGACCTGGTTGCATGCACCACGGCACATAACACTACTTAGTCTAAAGATGCCTTTAGACATTCAAATCTGTGGTGCTTAGTACGCAGTTGTGAATGCATCTCTTTATGGCAGTACATTCTGAGCATGTCTGCAATTAATGGCAATAACCCTAAATTTTATTTTTTGTGATGTAATTGGTACACACTGGGGATCTGTGGACCACATTATGCTTGCTTTGCTTAATGAACTATGTACAATTACTTATCCACAATTAAAATTTTCAACTTATAAAATTGGTACATCTATGTTAATAAGATATGTACACTAGAAATTTTTTTTAGTTTTTCACAATAATGTAATTTGTTTTATGCAGTACATTATAAATGAATTTAGAAATTGGCATCCAGACAATATCACTTGTATCACTATGTTTAGTGACAGTTTCTTAAGTGGGAAACTAGTTGGTAAATTGACAGACATTCAAACTTCATTCAAGATGTTTTTCTACACTAATAGAAGATAAGTTGATAAGTAACAGCATGGATTTGTCAAGAAAAAAGTATGTCAAATCAACCTATAGCTTTCTTTGACAGCGTAACAAGCCTTGTGGAGAGGGGGGAAGCAGTAGATGTGGTATATTTTTAGTAAGGCTTTTGATACTGTTTTGCATGACTCTCTCATAAACCAGGTAGAGAAATACAGCCTAGGTCCTAGATGGAGCTACTGTAAGGTAGTGCATAACTGGTTGGAAACCATTCCCTGAGAGTAGTTCTCAGCAGTTCACAGTCAAGCTGGGAGGGCATAATGAGTAGGGTCCTGCAGGGATCGGTCCTGGGTCCAGTTCTGTTCAATATCTTTATCAATGATTTAGCTAATGGCATGGAGAATACACGTTTATAAAGTCTGTGGACTATACCAACCTGGAAGGGGTTGCAAGTGCTTTGGAAGGTAGGATTAAAATTCAAAATTATCTGGACAAACTGGAGAAATGGTCTGAAGTGAGTAGGATGACATTCACTAAGGACAAATGCAAAGTACTCCACTTAAAAAGGAACAATCAGTTGCACACGTACAAAATGGGAAATGACTGTCTAGGAAGGAGTACTGCGGAAAGGGATCTGAGGTCATAGTGGATCACAGGATAAATACGATTCAACAGTATAATACAGTTGGGGTGGGGGTGGGGGGCGCAAATATTCTGGGATCTAATAGCTGGAGTGCTGTAAGCAAGACATGCTGATATGGCCTCAACTGGAGTATTGTGTCCAGTTCTGGACACCACATTTCAGAAAGGATGTGGACAAACTGGAGAAAGTCTAGAGGAGAGCAACAAAAATGATTAAAGGTTTAAAAAAATGTGACCTATGAGGGAAGATTGAAAAAATTGGATGTTTAGTCTGGAGAAGAGACTAAGGGGATGGAACGTAAGTTTTCAAGTGCATAAAAGGTTGTTACAAGGAGATGGGTAAAAAATTGTTCTTATTAACCTCTGAGGCTAGGACAAGAAGAAATGGGTTTAAATTGCATCAAGAGCAGTTTAGGTTGGACATTTAAGAAAAACTTCCTACCTATCAGGGTGGTTGGTTAAGCACTGGAATAAATTGCGTAGGAAAATTGTGGGACCTCTGTCATTGGAGGTTTTTTAAGAGCAGGTAAAGGATGGTGGAGATAATACTTAGTCCTTATAATTATAAAGGAAACCTTAATAGTTTTTTAAAATTACAATCCAAATATTAGCAACATTTAATTGACAATTATGGGGATGTTACGCTGCTTTCTAGACAATCCTGTATATTGGCATTTCTAATTTATATGGTGTCTTTTAAAATTAGAGCACTCACTGATAAAAATTCTCATTGACTATTAATAAAGCTATTAAGATGCATCTTACATTTTGCACTAAATACTGTAGTTTTTCTTTTTTCTATTCAGCCATGTCAGTGGGAACAAAATGAGTTGGGAAAAAACAAGAACACAATCGGAAAACCAAGCACATGGAGACCCAGGAGACCAAACAAAGGTAATATCTTAAGTTCCAAACCTCCACATTTATTGCTACAGCCTTACAAGCATATGGGTAAAACTTTCAAAAGCACCCGTGAGGACTTAAAAAAAAAAAAAAAGACAAATTGTAATATACAGTGAAAAGTGGCTTAAAATATGTCATGATATGCGTACAAAATTGTAAACTCAGTAGACTAGCTCACCCTGTCATTCTTGGATATTTCTGCACATTTTGTTTACACAATAATATACTGTGTTGATTTCAGTATGAATGCCTTTAGTAGTCTTAATGTAGCATCTACAGGATGTTTGCTATATCCCTCAAGCTCTGCATGGTCTATCTGTTCCGAGCAGTTCCATTATGGATATTTGAAGGTAGGGCATAACTGCCCAACTCAGAACTGTGTAGTCATTATTATCAATTAATGTACGAGAATTCAAAGATGGAAAAAATAGTATTACTTATCAGTTAGAGATTTTACTTTTACAAATGGTTGGGATGAATTTCACAATGAATAGTAAAGTAATTCTATGAGTTTAATGTAAGGATGGTACAATTAATACCTTAAGAATTCAACATTGATTTAAAATTGTGCTAGTAAAAAGCAAGTGCTTTTGAAGGACAAGTGTCAATTTGAAGGACATCATTCCAGACTTGCCAAGTTTCAACTACATTTCATTGAAAATTCACAAGTTTTATACCTCCAATATAAACTAAGTTTATAACAGAGATGAAGGCTAGCAATTAATTTATTCTTAGGCAAAAAAATACAATAAAAATAAAGCCAAACCAAAGTCTGGAGTTATGGTGAAAAGACCTTATTTTCTTAGCTATAAACCCTTTTGAGAATGTGTTAGTTCTCTTCTGCCCCCCCCTCCCCCCCATAAAATTAAATCAAATACAAGTTTTTAATCTGGAAATTCCAGTTATATATATAGTGTCCCTATAGTGCTAACCTGATAACAGTCAGAAACAGACCTCACCCATCCATACTTATTCCTGCAAGCCACTCCCTGTGTGATAGCTTTCTGCATGTGGACCATTCACAATTCCAGAGGACCATACAATTTGCAAAGTATGCAGAAAACTGAGTTGTAGATAATCAAATGGACACATGTATATACTAGTATCTATGTACATTTTAAAGTGTATACTTTGTGTTTCTGTGATAAGTTTTAAATGTGTAATTGCTTCCTTACCCTCCCCAAACCAGTTTAAAAGTAATTGTATTTGTTAAGCACAATAGGAAAAGCCAAGTCTAGAGTTTGTAGTTATATTTATTTAACAGAGAGAGAGCCAAAATATTGGAAAAATCTTTGAAAGGTGAAAATACATTTTTAAAATCTAGTTCCTCTGAAGCTTTATGTGTATTCAAACTTTCCAGAAGACTTTCACATTGGAATCAGATGTGGCATGTGAAGTTCTAAGTTAGATCATTTAGGGAGTTGAAAATCTGGCCTATAACAGAAAGCTAGCGCCAACCCTGATGATAATGCTTCCTTTCTCTTATCCTTTGTTTCATTTAGTTAAATTGCAGGCTCTTGGGGTGAGGACTGTCTCGCTATGCATTTATACAGTGCCTGGGACAATGGGCTTCCCATCTCGGTTAGGCCTTTTAGGTATTACAGTAATACAAATAAATACTAACAATAATAATACTCCTAACTGTGGAGGTACTAGTGGTCTCTTGGATACCACTGTGTTGTTTGCAGTGTTGAGTGCATTATGTAGGGTGGTTTGATTTAAATTACTGATTTTTAATCGTGTATTGCAATTGTACTTTTTAGTTATTTTCCTGAGAGAGGTTGGTAACCATTAAAACATGTTGGTTTGCAACTAAATATAGCCTGTGTGCTTAATTTGGTGCTGCTTTTTGCTAACCAGGAGGATATATTATGTCTATACACATTTATTTAAGCAATTCTGCAGCTTAATTTACATTTATTCAGATTCTTAATTTTTACATTTCTTACTATATTAGAAAATGGGGAATGATGCATTTCTTATTTATTAGATTAATTTTTTACTTGTGATGTGTGTCAAGCTCTGCCTGGATGGACATTCATATTCAGTTAAAAATGGACAAAACCACATTTTAATTTTGTTATTAAATAAAACTACCTTAACTGCTGGACACAGAGGGGAAAACATGTCTTGCATTTATCAAAACATGTCTTGCATTTAAAGCTGATTCATTAAAAGAGGAAGTATTATCTGTAGTTAGTGAATTGAACTGATTATTTCTGGTACTGATGTCATCAAGACTTTAGAACTAGTAGATTTAATAGTTTTTATTCATAGATGGGGAAAGGAAAATTAACTTTCCTTCTTTTTCTACTTCCAATTGGTTTCTAAACTTTGAATGAACTGGTCATTGAACTGAACTAGCTGAATAAACTGAAATGAAGATGATGGTCTCTCTGTACCTGCAGAAGAGGCTACAGCTATCAAAAGCTGGTTTAATACTTCAGCAAACTCTGGTTCCAGGTGTAAGCCATTGACTTCCACCAGTTCAGTGGTATTATTACTTTGGAACTTATCAGCAAATATGTACTCAATATTTTTGTATGTAATGTTTTTAATAGATTATAAGTTTAGGTGTTAACGTAGGTTATCAATGTCAAATTTATTAAAAGAATAAAAATCTGTATTTAACTTTAAAAAGAGATTTTTAGAGTTTTCTAAACCAATTTTTATTCAGCCTGGTAATAACCTAGATAGTGCAAATACATAAGTCTTGTGGTAGTGCACTTTTTTTTTAAACTAGATTTCCCCCTTCCCCCTCAATAGCAGCACAGTGTTTTTGTAAATTCTTATTTTATAGTGCCATTTCAGCATCTTCTAAATTCATTCTTAGAGCCACTAGAATTGGGGTTAGGAATCTGTTTACAATAATTAAATCTAAATAAAAATATACAATAAATATAACACTTTGGTGCTAATTAAGTGTACTTAGAAAAACATTTTATATCTGACCACTATTGCTTGAAAAAAGTACTATCACAGATTGTTTTGTTCTAACCATTCCTTTTCTATCTAACCTTTTTTTTTTTTTTTAAATCTAAATCTGGATTACAGGTGGCCTAAAGTAATTTGAAAGGGGCAGTGCCCACTTGAATTGTTTTGAAATTCTGTGTTCTGAGGGAACACCCTTTTGAGTAGTGTGCCTTGACTTCTTTAAAATAAAAAATCCTTAACTTTTTAAATAAGGATTTGTCTGCTTCACTTTTGGTATTTAGAAAGATTTGATGGGGGTACCTGGAATTACCTGAAAAAAAAAAGCTGGGGACCCTGCACACCTTTCTGCATGTGAAGGGATGTTCACATCTGCAAAACCATGAAACTGATTAATCATAAAGTGCTGTCACATGCACAAAGCTAACAAGCCTTAGTCTTTCAGTTATAGCAATTTAGGAATTACTTGTTATAGTAGTAGATATCAAATTCAAATGAAAATATGATTCATGGTGTCCTCCTAAATTGAGAGATTACCAGATTGTTGTTAGTGAGATTTTTTGTGGGTTTCTCTGCTTTTACTTTTAAGCATCTCTGAAAGCAGTTATTCAAGTACTTTTTCATTGTTGGATAAGTCCAACAGTATGTCACTTTTGGCTGTAAATCTTAGGGCTGGTCTACACTGGGGGGGGTGGGCGGTATCGATCTAAGATACACAACTTCAACTACGTGAATAGCGTAGCTGAAGTCAAAATATCTTAGATCGATTTACCTCGGGTCCTCACAGTGTGGGATCGACGTCCACGGCACCCCGTGTTGACTCTGCTACCACTGCTCGCTCTGGTGAAGTTCCGGAGTTGACGGGAGTGCGTTCGGGGATCGATATATCACGTCTAGATGAGAGGCAATATATCGATCCCTGAAAAATCGATCTGGACGTACCCTTAATATTGAATTGAATTTCTAGCAACAGAATTGAATGCTATACTAGCAACTCTTAACCAGAAGAGGCAGCAAAAATCTTGTGCAAACCTTTTAACACAGGGATCATAATTTCATTCATAATGGGGGGAAAAAAAAACCCATGGGCTCCTCAAAATCAAATCACCTTACGTGGTCAGTGCTTGTATGTTTTCCCATTTTGTTCAAGAAATGAGCAGGGGAAGGTTTTGTCTCCCTGTCCTTCTCTCCTCCTCTCTCCCTTCCCCTCCCCGGCCAGGCTGGAGTTGAAGGCCCTTTGTTTTGCCTTTCCCCAGCTAGTCAATGACTCCCCAGAAATGTTTATCAGAGGTTGTTGTTGCTATACTGGGAAAATATTAATGTAAAGAAAAATTTATTCTTTTGATATGAAAAGTTAAAATTTAAACTGCAGAATGACATGAATATATCTTGTTTTTAATAATGGTTATTTGCAGATAAACGCCGATTAGAGTAACCACAGAATAGGAAGATTTTATTTTCAGCATTCTGTTACGGTTATAATTTTGATTCACTTATGAATATAAAATCATAGAAAAGTAGGGCTGGAAGGGAACTTGAGAGGTCAACTAGTCTAGCCCCCTGCACTGAGACAGGACCAAGTATAGACCATCCCTGGCAGGTGTTTAGCTAACCTGTTCTTAAAAACCTCCAACGATGGGATTCCATAATCTCCCTTGGCAGCCTATTCCAGAATTTAACTATTTTTATAGTTAGGAAGTCTTTCCTAATATCCAAACTAAATCTCTCTAGCTGCAGATTAAGTCCATTACTTCATGTCCTGCCTTAAGTGGACATTGATTTCAGCCCTCTTTGTAACTGCTCTTAACATATTTGAAGACTGTTATCAGGTTCCCCTTCAGTCCTATTTTCTCAGGACTAAATGTGCCCAGTTTTTTCACCTTTCTTCTTTGGTCAGGTTTTCTAAACCTTTATCACTTTTGTTGCTTTTCCTCTGTCAGATTTGTCTTCATCTTTCTTAAATGTGTGGTGTTCAGAATAGGATACAGTACTCCAGCTGAGGCCTCACCTGTGCCAAGGAGAGCAGGGCAATTACCTCCTGAATCTTACATATGACACTTCTGTTAATACACCCTAGAATGATATTAGCCTTTTTTGAAACTGCATCATGTTGTGGATCAGAAATTGAATATGAGTCAACTATAACTCCCAGATCCTTTTCAGCAGTACTATTGTCTAGACAATTATTCCTCATTTTGTAGTTGTGTGTTTATTTCTTCCTAAGGCTGTGTCTACACTTGTGGCAGCCTTTAGAGTACATGCACTACACATGTAGCTAGGTGCCGCTGTGAAAGGCTCAGGCAGCAAGGTAAAGCTCTGGTAACTCCCTGCTGCAGGAGCCTTTTACTGTGACAGGGAAAGGCTCTGGCAGAAGAGAGGCAGTGGGACACTATATGCTAAAAATAGTGTCCTGGGGATTCAGGCATGTAGGACACTCTACCTGCCTAAGCAATGCCTCATTGTCTACACTGCTGTTTGTACCCAGGCTAGCTGGGTGTGTGGTGTCTGTACTCTACATCTACATTTACAGCCGTATGTACCTTAAGTGTAGTACTTTACACTGTTCATGTTTGCAGCTTCTGTAGCTGCCTTTGAGTAATCCATTCTACATGTTTGCACTTTTGTATAGTCAAAAAAAAAAAGATGAATGTTTTCATTTGTTGGACAAGGTGGGTGAGATAGTATCTTCTATTGGACTTACGTCTGTTGGTGAAAGAGACAGCTATAGCATTTCAGATGTAGACTAGCCAAAGTTTTCAGGCTATATAGAACTCTTTGTCAGGTGCGGGAAAGGTACTCAGGGCTTGTCTACACTTAAAATGCTACAGTGGCACAGCTGCACTGCTGTTGCGCTTCAGTGTAGACACCACCTATACTGACAGGAGGTGTTCTCCTGTTGGCATAGGTAATCTACCTCCCCACCAGGCGGTAACTAAGTTTCTTCTGTTGACCTAGCTCTGTCGACACAGGGACTTAGGTCACCTTACCTATGTCACTCAGGTATGGATGTTTCACACACTTGACCAATGTAGTTAAATCGACTTAATTTTCTAGTGTAGACCAGGCCCCAGAGAGTATGTCTACACAGCAAAGAAAAACCCGAGGCTGGCCCATGTCAGCCGACTTGGGCTAACGGGGCTATTTCATTGCTTTGTAGACTTCTGGGCTAGGATCTGGACTCTAGCACCCTGGAGCCTGGAAGTTTACACAGCAATGAAATATCCCCTTGAGCCTGAGTGACATTGCTGTGTTGACATACCCAGAGTGTCACAGCTAAATACAAGGTGAAACAGATGGTTTAGAATGAATAGTTAACGTATTCTGAGACACCATTCAAGGTGAAGTGGCCTGTAACACCTCTGCAGTCATAGGCCAAAAAAGGGGATCAGGGGTTTCAGCTTGTTGTAATAAGTCGTTAATCTGATGCCTTTATTAAGGCCATTATTTTTAGTGTCTAGCAAAGTTATGAATTTAAGCTCCCATTGTGGGTTCAGGGAGAGACATGCAAAGTGCCTTTTTTCTGTTAATGTACAAGTTTATTTTTCTATGTAACCAATAAAAGCATGTTTTCTTTTGTATGATGTATTACAGGCAGAAGGTTCCTCGACTGCCTCTTCAGGAAGCCAGGCAGCTGAAGTCAAAGGGAATCAAGCCAGTAGTCCACAAATCCCATGTCTGTTGTCAATGCCCACCAGGAACCATATGGATATTACCACCCCTCCATTGCCTCCTGTAGCACCTGAAGTATTAAGGGTGGCAGAACACAGGCACAAGAAGGGATTAATGTATCCCTACATCTTTCATGTCCTAACCAAGGTATGATTCTCAAACTCAGGAATTGTGAAACAATGATTCTGTAAAGGTAAACACCTGACCAGACACTATCATGAGAGGTGATGCACACTTGCTCCTGCTTAGAGCTCTGGCCTATTAGCATTTCTAACAATTGGTGAAGAAGAAGCTCCAGACAGTAGCTCTGGAAGTGAATTGCACAACAGGTGTCTGCCCCTCATTGTTAAAACTACTTACTCACAAAATAGCTGATTTTTTTTTTCCTGAATTTTCTCTATTTTTCCCTTTTCTGTTTTAAAAAAGTTTGGTGCGTGTGGTGCTTCTTGATGCTTTGGCACCTCTGCCAGTCTCTCTCTGACATTACCTGTTTCAGAATCATTTAGATATTTATTTTGATGTGATTGTTGTCTGGCTCTCTTGTTCCCCTCACTGTTTCTTTTTCTCTTGGTATACCTGAAGAGAAACAGCCCAGCAGCTTAAGAAATTCCTCCAGGTGTGGCCATAAAATGTTCATTATGGATAAACACGATTGCTATCTTCAGCGCCTGGCAAATGCATGGCAAGTGGGCAGGTCTTAGGGAGATCACTTGAACATCCCTGCTCTGCACTCTAAGTCCAACAGAAATCTCTGGATGGCCTTGGAGAGCAAATCTTCCATGGCAATGGAGGAGAGTTCCTCATCTTACTATGAAGAGGCTATGTCAATTCCAGTTGATTCAGTGTAGTTTTAATGGGATTTCCCAAAGCTGTGTGTTTTGGAACTATCAGAGGTCAGCACTGTCTCAGTCATTAGAGCCAGTGGGATGCAATGATGCCCTTGGCACAACTTTTTGGTTTTGCTTAGTATAGATTCAGAGGACAAGATTCAATCCAAACCTCCCTCTAAGTGCAGGCTGAAAAGATCCTACAACTTGACCCTTCTGATCCTGTTTCATCTTCTCACACTCCTGTTCAAAGCAACTTAATGCCTATAGTAGTTCCATCCACAACAGTTGTAGCAGCAATAAGCCCAGTCACTGGATCATTAAACATTATTATATTATTCTCATTGATATCCTTAAAGCCAGAATGTCATTTAATTTGCAGATGGACATGCCATGCTCTTTGAGGCATGAACTTTCACTTTGCTATGTTTATACAGTGCCTCGCCCAATGGGAATGGGACTCCTCTGTGCAATAGCAATATAGATAATACTATTCCTTGGAGGCATTCTGCGCACAATATTTTAAAATTCCTCAAATTTTATTTGTCAAAATAACACTACATAATCACACCAGTTTCAATTATTTTGGTAATTTATTTCAGAATACCTGTCAGCAAGTATGTCTGTAACAATACAGACACACACAAATTCCCTCAGGGAGTAGAGAGTTAAAGAAACCCCTATGACAACCCAGTTCCTGTTTCTCTGCCCCTTATCCTCCACCTCCCCCCGCCTCTCTAGCCCAGATACCTGTGTCCCCCAGAGCCCATGAATCCAGAGACAGAAACAGCTTGATGCTCAGTCCAAGGCTTGCATGGAGTTTCCTGTGTGCCGCCCTCTCCTTCCCTCAGGGCATGCTGGGAACTATAGCTGCCAGGAACCCTCTAGTTCCCTCTCCCTACCTCCAGCAGTGTCTTCTATAGGTGAGCTGGGCTCTGCTGGGTCCAGCAGCCCCTGGTGGTGACTCGCAACACTGCAGCCCATTTCTGTGGAGGAAAGGAAATTCTGCATTGTGTGGCGGCACAGAATTCCCCCAGGAATAATAATATATTGACTGATGACATTATTTTTCCTACATTGACTTAATTTGAGGGTTTTGATGTCTGTGATTTTGTACTTTTGGTGCACTTTGTGTTAGTTTTTGGCCTGACACAATTGCAGCAACTCTTGTTGTCTGGATGAGTGATTTGCAGGACTCCCCTGATACATTCTAAATCTCCATATGGGGAGAGGAAGAAGTAGCTACCTGCCCAGATCCCCCACAGTTATACTTCTTGTTAATCAGGATGTCTGAGGCCATCTGCTTAAAGAATTTGCAAGAAGTTATTTATTCTTCAGGTGCTTGCATATGTCCATTCCAGCGTAGGTGTGTGCGTGCCCCAAGCACAGTTGCTGGAATTTTTCTCCCCAACGGTATCCGTTGGATCGGCTCCAACGCCTTCTGGTGCCGTGCTTTCATAACCCTGTTATAAATGGCCCTGCTGACCCCACTACCCCTTCAGTTCCTTCTTACCACCCGTGATGGTTGCTGGAACCCTTCATTGCTCAGACAGTTCCATGGCAACAGACGTTTCCTAAGATCTGTAGTGAACCAAGTTCATTACCAGTTTGTGGTGATTCCGTTCGGCCTGTTAGCTGCCCCACACGTCTTCACCAAATGCATGGCCATAGTAGCAGCCTTTCTCAGAAGAAGAGAAGTCCATGTATTTTCATACCTCAGTGACTGGCTAGTCAAGAGCCGATCCAGAGCTCAAGTGGAAGCAAACATCTGTCTCATTCAATTGACCTTCAGAATGTTAGGTCTTTTGTTGAACATCCAGAAGTCCACCCTGATCCAAAGGATGGAGTTTGTCAGTATGGTACTTGACTCTGTGCAAGTAAGAGCTCTACTTCCAGACAATCGGTTTCACTCAATTACGTCCCTGATAGGTCCCTCCAGGCTCATCTGATCACAACCCTATCGTAGTGCAACATGCGAGGCTATGTCTCAGACCTCTCCCAGTCTGACTGGCCATGATATACTTCTCCTTTTGTCATCACCTGAACTCAGTGCTTATAGTATCTACCCAGTCCTCAGCTCACTGTCATGATGGCAAAACAGCCACACGATATGTGCAGGGTATCCTTCTCAAGACTTAACTGTTGTTCCTAGTGTCTGATGCATCAGCCCTTGGCTGCGGAGTCCACCTAAGGTCCCTCAGGACCGAGGGCCTTTGGTCCCAAGATGAGCTTTCCCTCCACATCAGTGTCAGGGAGCTCAGGGTGGTGTGTCTAGCCTGCCAGGCATTTTTACCTCACATGACAGGCAAGACTGTTTCAGTTCTCATGGACAATACAAGGGCTATGTTATACATAAACAGGCAGGGCGGTGCGTGTTGTTCCCCCCACCCGCCTCCCCCCTCAATGTCAGGAAGCAATCCACCTGTGGCAATTCTGCATTGCTCAGTCCATCAGCCTGGAGGCATCCTACCTCCCAGGAGCACACAACCAGCTGGAAGATCACCTCAGCAGGTTTTTCTCCACTCACCATGAGGGGTCTCCCCAGCCAGATGTTGTGAGGGACATCTTCCAACGAGGGGCACTCCCCTTAGAGACTTGTTTGCCACCCACAACAACAGGAAATGCCACCAGGTTTGCTTCCTGCAAGGTCACAGCCTGGGGTCTCTCATGGATGTGTTACTGTGGACAAGACACCTGTATTACCCATTTCCCCCATCCCACTGATCAACAAGGTTCTGATGAAGATCAAGCAGGGCCAAGTGCAAATCATTCTCATAGCTCTGGCGTGGCCCAGACAGCATTGGTTCACCAACCTGTGAGCCATGTGAGTGGAGGCATCACTAAGGCTTCCACTACATCCAGACCTGATCTCTCGGGACCATCATTGGTTACTCCACCTGAACATCAGCTCTCTTTATCTGATGGCTTGGAAGCTCCATGGCTGAATCCATAGGAGCGGGCTTGCTCGGGAGCAGGTCTGCGAGGTCCTACTGGGCATTAAAAAGACCTCCACCAGGGCTACTTACCTTGCAAAAATTGAAACAGTCTCCATCTTGTGCTCCCAACAAATTCTTCCTTTGAGTCATCTCTACAGCTCATCTTAGGGCAGGGGTTCTCAAACTGGGGGTTGGGACCCCTCAGGGGGTCGCAAGGTTATTACATGGGGGGGATCATGAGCTTTCAGCCTTAACCCCAAGCCCCGCTTTGCATCCAGCATTTATAATGGTGTTAAATATATTTTAAAAGTGTTTTTAATTTATAAGGGAGGGGGTCACACTCAGAGGCCTGCTGTGTGAAAGGGGTCACCAGTACAAATGTTTGAGAACCACTGTCTTAGGGCTTGTCTACACTTACATTTTATTGTGCTCTAACTTGCTGGCTCAAGAGGGTGAAAAATCACCTGCCTGAGCGCAGCAAATCTGAGTGCTTTAAAGCACTAGTGTAAACAGTCCCTGAGCACTGGGAGCCAATCCCCTCCTGGAGGTGGATTACCAGGAGTGCTGGGAGAGCTGTCTTCCAGTGTTCGCATGCGACCACACACACACTTCAAAGCACTGCTGTGTGAGTGTTCCCCTGACAGCGCTTTGAAGTTTCCAGTGTAGCCAATGCCCTTAGAATACCTTTTACAGCTGAAACAACAGGGTCTAGCTCTCTGGCCAGTTAAGGTTCACCTAGTGGCTATCTCTGCCTTCTATCTCAAGGTGGACAACCAACCTGTCTTTTCATACAAGAAGATGAGCTGTTTTCTCAAAGGCTTGGAGAGGGTGTTTCCCCCAGGTTAGAGATCCCATCCTTCCCTGGGACCTGAACCTTGTCCTCTCAAATCTTATTGGGTCTCCGTTTGAGCCACTAGCAACGTGTTTGTTGTTACACCTTTCCTGGAAAGTGGCCTTCCTGGTGGATATCACTTCGGCCTGAGAGTTTCAGCGATCCGGGTCCTCACATTGGAGCCCCAATATATGGTCTTCAAGGACAGAGTCTAGTTGTGAGCACACCCATTGTTCCCTCCTAAGGTGATCTCACAATTCCATTGCAGTCAAGCAGTCTTCCTACCGGTTTTCTACCCTAACCCACATGTGAATAGAGAAGAACAGCACCCCCATTCGTTGGATATTAGGCGGGCCCTGGCTTTCTGTATACAAAGGACCAAACCATTCAACAGATCTACTCAGCTGTTCATAGCGATAGTGGAAAGAATGAAGGGTCTCCAAATTTCTGCACAGAGAATCTTATAGTGAATTTATGTTATGTTCTAACACATTGAAATGGATCCAAGTATCTGCCCATGGCATCAGCAAGGAGCTAGTGATGTGACTATTTTTCATTTTTAACTACCTAAAGTCCAGTTTGTTCTCCAGGGATAATGGGTGTCTAACTACACGTCTCATGTCAGACTTCATTTCACTGCACAAGATCCAGGACATTGTGGACCAGATTTTCAAAGTTAGGCATAGAAGATTGTTTGCCTATATTTGCACCTGCATAATATGTTCAAATACCCTGTCAATGACAGCAAATCGAGCGGTGGTAATATTATTTTTATTTATTATACCAGATTTTCATGCACGTAAGATATTTGCATGCATGTGTTAAGTGTGCACAAATGCATGTGCACAGTTGCACTCCCTGAACTTTCTAGTCCACAGCGTCTGGCGGAAAGGATGTGCCAGAATCAGCAGGTTTCAATGAGGATCATTCATACTTGTTATTAACACAATGAAGGAGTCCTGAGGAGTGCAACAGGTTTATCTCCCCTTAAATCTGGGAACTAAATGGAGAGTTGGGCTGAGATTTTCAAAATGTTTAGACACCTAAATAAGCATTCTGATTTTCCAAAGTGCTGAGTACTCTGCTGTTCCCAGTGATTTTAAAGGGAGCTGCTGGCTGCTCAGCACTTCTGAAAATCAGTCCACTTATTTAAATTATAAATAAGGATTTATGCTCTTAACTTTAGGCACCTTTTTTAAAATCTTGGTCTTCTGCGTTGCATCTGAGTGACAACCCTCTGATATGTCCTAGCTCAGTGTCATTCCAGGGTACTGGCCCATCTGTGATGAAACTGAGAGCAAATAATTTAAGCATGCTTATAGCTTTTTAGATCCAAGCGAAGGGGCTGATGTAATACCTACTTTTAGAAAAGAAAATGTCTTACATCTATTTCTTGGTTAAGAATTAATATAGTCACAGGAAATCCCCACTTGCTTGCCATTCTTACAGAATTAGGAAATTATATATTTTTCATCTCCTTGATTTTTCAGTATTAGCAACTTTTAGTAACCACGACTTCAGCAGATACATGCAGACTGTCCTGCTGTTTGCTAGCAGTCAGGAATTTTGCAATAAGATTTCTCCCAGTCACACATAAGGCACTCACTATGAAGTGTGGATCTGTTGTGACTACAAATCTAAGAACTAGAATTGCAGATGAGTAGTTTTCCTTTTTGATTTTATGGATTATTATAGGTGGTTGCAGAATTTCATGTGCATATATTCATTATAGCAGTTTGTCTCTTCACCTGTAAGTCTTTAAAGCAGGATTTGAGGACTTCAGTAGCTCAGACATAGGTTAGGGGTTTGATACAGGAGTGGGTGGGTGAGATTCTGTGGCCTGCATTGTGCAGGAGGTCAGACTAGACGATCATAATGATCCCTTCTGACCTTAAAGTCTATGATTCTATGATTCTAATTGATTCCCCCTCCCTTCCCCCACCACACACACACACACTGCCTGTAAGCATATAGGTGGGTGTGGCTCTCCCTCACTGTCATCTCTGAGGGAGGCCACACCCCTTTGCTACACACATAAATGGGGAAATTAGCGGTCTCCGGCCCCAACCCATAGGCAGAGTAGGGCCTCAAATAGTTCAGGAGCCAGGCCCTCAGCCAGGGTGGGAGCCCCAGGAAACAGTCTAGAGTGCTGGTAGGGGTTGAGTGCCCAGCAAACCACCTAGGGTGCTCTGGCAAAGGGTGTCTGTGGAGTGCAGGCCTCCTGACTTCAGGAGGGCGAATACTGTCACCCCAGGATTGGGGTGGCAGGGGGGATGTAAGCCCGCCCAACTCCACTGCATCCCAACCCAGGGCCCTAACAGTAGCAGAGTGGTCTGCCACTAGGTCAGTGGGGAATCCACCCGCAACACACTGACCATGTCTCCGGCAGCACCACAGCCAGAGAGTAATTTGGTTCCCCATGGTACTTCCTATACTCTCCTTCGGTGTACCTGCATCCAAAGGTCTTCCGTAGGATTGCCAACTTTCTGTTTGCAGAAACCCTTGCCCTGCCTCTGCTCCACCCCTTCTCCAAGGCCACACCTCTGCTCACTCCATCCCCCCTCCCTCGCTCATTTTCACTGGGCTGGGGCAGGGAGTTGGGGTGTGAGAGGGGGTGAGGGCTCCAGTGGCAGGTGAGGGCTTGGAGGTGGGGCCAGAGACGAGAGGTTTAGGATGCAGGAGAGGGCTCTGGCCTGGAGCAGGGGGTTGGGGTATGGGAGGGGGTGGAACCAGGGATGAGGGGCTTGGGATACAGGAGGAGGCTGCAGGCTGGGGCAGGGGGTTGGAATGCGGGAAAGGGTGAGGGGGCCAGGTGGGGCCAGAATGAGGGATTCGGGGTGCAGGATGGGGATCTGGGCTGGGGCAGGGGGTTGGGGCATGGAAGGTGGTGTGGGATGTGAGCTCCGGGTGGCGCTTACCTCAGGCGGCTCCCAGAAAGCAGTGACATCTCCCTCCGGTTCCTAAGTGGAGGTGTGACCATGTGGCTCTGGGTGCTGCTCACACCTGCAGGTGCTGCTCCCTCAGCTCCCATTTGCTGTGGTTCCTGGCAAATGGGAACTGCTGAGCTGTCATTGGGGACGGAGGCAGCGCAGACCCTTGTGGCCCTTCCTTGACCTGGGAGCCAAAGGGGAAGCTTCTGGCATCTCCAGGAGTTGTGCAGAGCCAGATAGGGAGCCTGTTTGCGCCGCAATCAGACTTTTAATGTCCTGGTCAGCAGTGCTGACTGGAGCCACCAGGGTCCCTTTACAACTGGGTGTTCTGGTCGAAAACCTGACACCTGGCAACGCTAGTTGTTCCCAGGGTACACTGCGAGCGGCAATCCCAGCAATTTCTCAGTGTTGGGCATGTCACGAAATCCTGGTACCTGGCAGTCTCCTCGGGACAGCCAAAGTCTTCCGTGGGTTCTGACTCCAGCAGCGGTCTGGAAGCATCTGCCTCCCTCGGCAGCTCCTGCTCAACTGAGCTGCAGGGCCCGCCTCTTATAGTTCCTGTTCCTGTCCTGCCCTTCTGCTTCTGGTGTGGCGGCCTAGGCCTTCCACGTTCCCCACACGAGGGGGCATCTGGCTTTCCCTTGCTGTCAGTCTCTGAGGGAGACCACGCCCCTTTGCTACACTGCGTCATTCCTAAAGGCTTGATTACCCAACAAATAGATGCCCAAAATCAGTTTTACAAAAATGTGCATCATGCTTTAATGTTTGAATGGAAGTTGGAGAAAATTATATAAACTTGCCCTTCCCCGCACATTAATTATAAGCTTACAAGTAAAACCTAATACAGTAAAAGCCGCGTTATCCAGCACTTTACCAACCAGAAAGCTGTATAAACCAGCATTTCTGATCTTCATTGAAAGTCTGGTTTATAGTCTGGTGTGGGGTCAGCAGGTTCTCCGCATGGCTCCCCTGAAGCAGCAACATATCCCTGCTGCTCCTAGGTGGAGGAACATCCACGAGGGGTTCAGAGTATGGGAGGGGGTATGGGGCTGGGGTTTGGGGCGTGGGAGGCACTGCAGGGCCTGGGCTCTGGAAGGGAGTTTGGTTGCAGGAGAGGGCTCGAGGCAGGAGGTTGAGGTGTGAGAGGGGTTTCAAGGTGCTGGATACAGGCAGTACTCACCTCAAGCAGCTCCCCGCAAGCGGTGACCTGTCCCTGCTGCTCCTAGGCAGAGGCCTAGCTGGGCGGCTCAGTGCACTGCCCCACCCAAGCGCTGACTCCACAGCTCCCATGGGCTGGGAACTGCAGCCAGTGGGAACTGTGGGGGCATGTGGGCAGAAGCAGTATGCAGAGACGCCTAGCTGCGCCTTCCACTAGGAGCAGCAGGGACAGGTGGCCACTTCCGGGGAGCTGCCCAAGGTGAGCGCTGCCTGGATCTGGCACCCCAACCCCTTACTGCAAGCCCCCTCCCACACCCTAACTCCCTCCCAGAGCCCATGCCCTGCACCCAAACTCCCTCTCTCTTAGTTAACTGGAATTTTTCACTTACTGGCTCCGCCCCCATTCCCCTAATATGCCAGATAAAAAAGCTTTTACTGTACTTGATGTACACAGAAAAATGTTTAGGAACGATTTTTTTGTTTGTTTTTGTTTTAATTCATGGAAGACTTGTGGCTAACCACATTGCGTATCAAAAACTAAAATTTTATGCATTTCTCTTACCTTGTGAGCACAGATCCTTGAAATCCGTTTGCCCTGGGAAATGCGGAATATGCATTTTTACAGAGAATTTTTAGGTTTTACATTTTGTGAAAAAAACATATACTAAGTGTTAATTAAATTTTACTGGAAGTACCCATGTCACTTATTCAGTGCGCATAACCTCTTCCTCTTGCGGTTAATTTTTTTTAATGTGCTTTAAATTTATAGTGGAACCCTGTTTATCTGATCGACCAGAGCCAGATTGGATAATCAAAAATTGGAATAATCAGGAGGATTGGCAAAGCACTTCCCATCTCTTATTTTAACATGAGGTCGGGGGGTTGGGCGATCAGCCCTGGGCAGCTGGTGATTTGATTAATACGGAGAGCTGGATAATGGAGGCTTGGATAAACAGGGTTCTACTATATATCAATAAAACGTTGTGTTCAAGTGATACTTCTATATTTTGTGACTAGGGAAACTGAAGTTCAACGTTTCATTTTAATTGCAGAAAACTGGATTTTTATTTATTTATTTTTGGGGGGAGAATTTTGGAGGGTTTATCATGGAAAACTAGGATTCCTGCTTGTGAGTTTACCTCCATTTCTAAATTTATATAAACAATGCACAATGAAGTTTAACACAAATGTGTGTGCTGACTTCAGGTATCTATCTAATCTATCTAAATGTTAATTTAGATTTTAAATACTTGATAGTAAAATATCTCCCATCTAAAGCTTTGAGCACCCTTGATAATCTTTTAAAAATACACTAAACAAACCTATCAATTACCTTGGCAACAACATAGATAGATATAACAATTTGCATAAGTCTACCAAAATTGGCAAACCAGGCACTTAATTTTGAGCATACAAATCTTCTGTTAATCTTTGCATAGCTTATTTTTTGTCGTGGAGTTCTGTTTTGCCAAATATATGTTTAGCAATGTGTTTCAGTAAAAAAATGAACATTAATGCAGTGTAATGATTGAGAATTGAAAGGCGTAAGTGTACCTGCATCAGAGTTCAGTTTTGTATTTTGTTGTGTTTTAATTCTTAACTATAACATGGCATTGATACACTTTTCTCCATTTACTTTCCATATCCGTATAAGGAAAACACAGAAGTGAGTGTCTGATTAATTTCTTTGTGAATAGTCAAATGCTATATTTGATGTTGTTTAAACGTACTATCTGAATATGTGATCATAGAATGCAGAAAAGTATCCAAGCAATTAAACATCAAAAGAAGAATTATTCTAAATTGTGAGGAATCTGTTCCAGCAATAAATAAATAAATGTAGAGACACTTGCATTGAATACAGTAGGGCAATCAATATTTAAAAGACTGATCTGTTTTCTTAGTTAATAGAAATGGTATTTAACATGTGCAGGCAGGGGCCAATGTGGTATATGATTACATTGCCATGTAAATTGTTGTGTAATTGTGGATTATTTTTAAATGGCCACAATTGTTTTCCAGAATCAAAAGCTTTCATTTTTCTATAACCCTCATGTTTATGGGGAAACCTTAAAAACATAAACTGAGTGTAACTGATGCAGTGTTTTCTGAGTTTGCCAAGAGCCTAAAACAAAGGTCTGGGAGGTATGAACTTCATTGTTTATCTCTTGGATGTGAACACTGAAGTCTGTTGATGGTTTAAATTACCATTTTATCAGAAACAGTTAACTAATATGCTTATTTGTCATTGTGGGATCTAGTGGCAAATATTGGGGAAGGATGCAGTGGAGCAGCTAGTTGCTGCCAAGGATTATTACTTTCCCACTTCCAAAATTAAAAACACCTCTGCCCTTCCCTTAAATGGAGGGGATGGTACACAGTTCATCCCCTTCCAGGTACCAAAAGCCTTGACTACTTCCTGGGTGCCAAATACAAATTTAATACCTTCCTGGGTACCAAAAGCCTCAGTGACCCCCTTCCCAGTTTCCAAAACACTCCTGCATTTCCCTGCCAATTACTACAGTACAGTTACTTTGTCTGTACAACAATCTGCAGCATACTGAAAACCTAAAAACTGAGAGGAAGGGCACTCACGTAACAGTATTGTGTCTTGCCATGTGACTTCAGGGATGTTGCTGCTGCTTGAAATATAGCTTGTAAGGAATTTAATTCAAAAGAAAAAGGCAAAATAAAGTTTTAATTGTGGGTAAAGTAAATAAGTGTATATATAAATAAAATATTGGATACTTGTATTCATTGATTTGTTTGTATAATATGTAATACTATGGAGAAAATTGGGATTCTAACATCTTAAATTGAGACTGTGTGAGTGGAAAGGTAAGTTAGTAGTGAATGCTTTTAATTTTCCGAAGAGTCCTATTTAAAGTTAAAAAAAAAAAAAAAAAAAGAGGGTGGGAGGGTACAGGTTGAATCTTACTAGGGACATATACTACTCTTGATCCACTTGTGCAGTTCACATTGATACTGGTGGCATTTCTGCGTGTACTTGACAGACAGTAGTCTATGACCCTACAGAAATTATTGGTGCAGACTTTGTAAGAATAGAATGGGAAAAAAGAATAGTTAAGATTTAAAATTCTTAACAGGTAGAAAGTGGCATTAGTTGTTTGTCTGGTATCTCTTAGTTGCCTATTTAATTTTAAGTGGTCTCTTACTGCATGTGTGAATCCCTTATGCTTAACAATTTGTCCCAACTTGTATTTAGCTTAGACACTCTGGTTACATTTCCCAGACCTGAAGAAGAGCTCTTATGAAGCTTGAAAAGCTTGTACCTTCCACCAGCAGAAGTTGATCCAATAAAAGATATTACCTCATCTACCATGTCTCTTCAGTAAAAATAAACAAAATCAGCCTTTAAAGCCATGGGGGTGGTATAATTTGTGGTAAGCAGAGAGAAGTTTGCAGTTGAGCCTCTGTGAAAACATACATTAAAATCTACTTTGCTAAATTTAACTTATGTTTGTCCTTTTAGAAGGGAGGAATAACTTTTGTGGTTGAAATGGTTTATAGATGCTTATCTAATAGGTTAAGTCCTTATTATTTTCCCCATAAACCTAACACCCTCTAGTGATCTTCATCCTTCTATGTGTAGCAGATTTCAGTTTCAGCACAGTTTCCCTAATTTCAAAATCTGAAAACAAGGTAACATATGTGGGCTAATTTAAGATTCTGCCTTGGGTAAATTACCCCTCCCCACTCTAATAAAAAAAAAAAATCACACCATGATCCGTGGAATGGAAGACTGTGATTTTCTAATTCCAAATGTTCAAATGCTTATTGATCTGGTATTTTTATTAGTAGAGAGGTATAAATCTTGGATTTTAAATACAAATCCAGACATCTTAAAACATGAATGAATCAAACATTGATCTATAGAACAGAGTAAGTCTGAATCGCCACAAGGACATTGCAGCTAATGTGTGGACCTAGAGTATTATAACTCGGATGTTCCTCAGCCTAACTTCTACTTGTATTGCTAGTAAATTTACAGATGAGTCTTTATGTGACTTTGGAATGTTTTGACAGCAAGCACACAGGCACTACTATTTCTGATAACTTTAAAAATCTGCTAGAAGCATTGTAGATGGCATAAACCGGCAGCCTGGTTCATTATGGAAACACTGTTAACATTAAAATAAAAACAAAAAGAGCTTTCAGCAATTGTAATATTTATAGGATGAGCTGTTAGTACACACCCTGCAGCTGTGCATTCATGATGATGATTTATTGAAAACTGATCAGTACAAGTTGGTGGTTGCATTACTCCCTTACACTCTCTAAAATCTGAGACAAACAGAGGGATATAGGATTGTCTATAGATTATTTGTTCAGGAGATGATCAGAAAACAGAACCTGCCTTGATTGGAAAAGTACTTGCCTTGTAATTCTCTGAAGATCTCAGCAGCATTTGTCAGGTAGAAAACTCCCCAAGTTCTTAACGATTTTTAGCCTAAAAAATCATGTATAGTCTGGCATCTGTGCTCTGCCCTACTCAGCATGGTCTAACAATAAGTATTTCAGGGGTTCCAGAACATTCTCCCCATATCTTTTAAGAGCAGGAAGCAAATGCTCTGCCTTAACTTTCTAGTTACACAAAGATTGCAAAAAATACTTCTTCAAAGTGACCAACATCAAAGCTCAGAAATGGGCAAATGTGTAAGCACTTATACAAGAGGGTAAACATATTCCTTTCTGTTCAAAACCCACCAAACTCTTGATGGGGGGGAGGTATATGGGTGTGTGTCCAGTAAGATACAATCCTCAAAAAAATCAGAATTACAAACAGGTAGAGAAAAGAGCAGGGGAGAAAAAAGCATATCCTAGAAAACATCAGATATGACCACTTAATGGCTTGTCGGATGTGTCCCAAGAAATGGAATGTACTTTCTGATTCTCTAGCTTCACACGAATCAGGTCATTCTAATACGTAGTCAGACACCCACACAGACATGATCCTTTGATTAGGATACTGATGTCATGTGAAACTAGAAAGTTGAATGGACTTCTTACACTTGGTCATTGAGCCAAAATGGCTTTACACAAGAGAAAGTATTGAGAGGTCTGGAATACAGTGGATCAAAATGGGCATTTTTTAATTTGCTCATTACTCCATGAAGACTCCAAGCAATACGGGGGCTTTAATAAGGAGCTGAAGTGTCAAACCCTGTAAAGAGCGTGACCTCAAAAGGTTGGGGAGACACTGATCTACTTTTGTGTTCTCCAAGAGCCCCCAAATGTATCTATGGTAGGAAGAGAGGTTAGTGATAGTCTGAAACAATTAGAGTAAAGAAAATAGTCCATGTCTAGGTTAATAAGTGGTACATCTGGGCCCATTTGTACCGCATTAGAAATTTGCTATAAAAATTCTTCCAGGTTAGGGCTTGTAGAAAGCAGTCAGGTTTGACTACTTGCATAAAGACACTATGCTTGCAGAGTTTGGCCCTGTCAAGAGCCACATTGAAATAGGGGGAGAACAGATACTAATATTATGACATCCTTGTGAGGTAGATAGTATTTATCTCCCACATTACAGTGAGCAGATTGAGACAGAGGGTTAAGCAACCGGTTCCAAGCCAGTGCAACCAGGGAGTAGAGTGGGATTATAAATCAGACAGGCCTGGCCCTCAGCCCTGTACTCAGTGCTGTCCTTTCCCAACAGGTTTTATCTACAAGAAGTTCTACATTTATGTAATTGTATTAATCCTTTTTCATAGTGAACACAAAAGTAAGCTATGCACTTTATTTTTGTTTTAAAATTATTGTATATGCACCTTATGTATCTTTTCACTTTATACAGCATTTTAAATTAAATTGTTTACTTAGTGCTTAGTATTCAAAACTTAGTGAAAGCCACACGACATTAAATGGATAGCTAAATAGCGTTACTTACAGCGTATTTTAATTACAAATATACTTTTAACTTTTTATAAAGAAGTTTTTACTGATTTTTTCAAACTATTGGCTTATCTGACTTTTCCTATTAAGTCTTTGAATACAATTGGCTAGTATTTGGGATCCATTAAAAAAAAAAAAGGCAGATTCATTGTATCCCTGATTGTTTATTTACTGGTAAAATGCTCAATTTTGAATATTTTTGCTATATTAATGTATTTCTTGGCTATTTAAAATGCTTTGCATCACCTGCATAATTGTGTGTGTCAGTGACTGAGAAGCAAAAACTTATTTCAGACTAGGGGGAGCTACAGGGAGAAGATTTTCAAAGTCTCTGAGGTATTTAGGAGCATATGTTCAGTGAGACTTGTGCTGCTAAGTCACCTGCAATTTTGAAAGTAGTCCCTAAATTCTAGCTTAACTCTTGGCATCTGTTCTTCAAATATATCTCTTGTATTGATTAAATATATGACTGAAATGGTTTTAAAGCAGGATTGTGTTAGCATACTTTTTATGTTGAATGGAAAATTTATATATACATATGTGCAATATTATTCTGCTTTCTTCCATGCAAAGGGTGAAATCAAAATTGCTGTTTCTATTGAAGACGAAGCCAACAAAGACCTGCCTCCTGCTGCTCTGCTTTATAGGCCAGTTCGTCAGTATGTTTATGGAGTCCTGTTTAGTTTGGCAGAAAGCAGAAAGAAAACTGAAAGACTTGCTTTTAGAAAGAACAGACTTCCACCAGAATGTATGTACACTAGCCATCGTTTTTCTCTTCAAAACTCCCTAATCTTGTGCACGTTTTCAGTATGATCAAAAATTAGAGTAATTACTAGGCTTTCATGAATGTCACTGAGATAAAATTTTAATGTTCTGTCAAAAATGGGTCTTTATAAATCAATTACTTTATGATCTTTGTTTTCTTACTATATTTATTTCCATCAATTGTTTAATGAATATAAATGATAGGAGTCAGTACAGTCCAGCTCCTGCCTGACTTTTCCTGAATAGTCTGTCATTCTTGGTCCTGGTATGCTCTTTAGATTCAAAGTATTATGTTAGGACTTGAATGTAAGAAATTTCTCATCCTCTTTTCACACAAATATTAAAATAGTTTTCACAGAAATATTAAATGCATATGTCAAATGAATATGTCAGCTTTCCCTGTTTTTCCCCTCTGTGTTTCCAGAATACTGTCTAGTATATTTCCGTTGAATTTAGTTTTCTCTCTCTTTTTTTAGCTTGCAAATGTTGACACATGAAAATTTAATTTTTATTACATGATAGTTTGCTTAGACTTCAGGTATAACAACTTGGTCATAAACCAACTAACAATTTAAAAGCAACACTTTTTTGTGAGCAGATTTGTTACGGGGCTGTTTGCTAATGCAGTCAAGAGCATGAGTGCTAGTGCTGATGTTAATCAGATATACACATTTTCAAATCTGTAGTTGCCAGTGATTCATTTCATTTGAAAAAATACCAGTTTATATACAGAAAGGTTTTCTTAATGTCAAACACAAACCAAAAAATGGTTGAACCTCTGTAACAAGATCTTGGGAAGGTTAGGGAAAAGCAAAGTATTAAATAGACGATTGTCAACAGGAGAAAAGGTAACAACATATTTATTTGTAGGATTCTGCAGTCAGTAGACCAGATTTAAAAAGCAAATATTGTTTGTTGTGAAGGTGTCCTTCGCAATTTTCGTGTCTAAGGCTACATACAGTAATCATTTGTATGCCTTATTTTCATTTACACCCCCCCCCCCCCCAATTTTAATTGGAACCAGCTATTGTGAAATATTTTGTGACTCTTATAGGCAGGAGGAGAATGTTTCACTGAGATTCAAAAGTCCTAAAGTAAGAAATAGTTTGAAATAAGTAGTCAGATTACCCCTTTTCTGAGTCTTTTTTTTTTTTAAATCCGCCTCTTTCTCAAACAGAATAATTCCCAAACCCACGAGTTCACACATGTAGATTCTAAACACACTTGTGTTTAACAGAGTTTTAGGAGTTTGGCTTTGAAATAATAAAAGTTCTTTGCAATGTTCATTGTTGCTGACTTGGATTACTGTCCTTGAAGATGCTGTATAGATTGATTTACAGTTTTATGCACCTAAATAGCTAAAGTGCTTAAAGCTGTAAGTGCTGAAGCCCTTAACTATCTTAGCTTTATGCAGGTTTCATTTTTTCTCTTGAAAAACTGCACAGAGTTCCCTAGAGTTTCTGAGCTACCTCGCTGGGCCCCCCTCTTCCCTCCCTTAATTTACACTGCCTTTCAGAGTTTCCTTAGTCCGTGGAGGCAGGAGTTGCTGCTGACTTAGCTCTCGCTATCCTTTGGTGTTTCTAATGAGGGTGGTGCCGGTAACAAGGGAATAGGGGTACCAACTCTCCCTTTCCATCTGCTTAAACTTTCATGTTTCTGGAAGTAAAATGTCTTCTATTTCAGCCAGTTAAACATTTATTGACTTGCCTTAAATTTCTCAGTCACTTCTATTGGCTACAGTCATTGGCTTCTATGAGTAGAAAACTCCTAGCAGAGGCTCTTTTTCTTTTAATGTAGGAAAGTCTCATGTGATGTTGTGTGTTTATTGGAGAAGTATCCCAGCGCCCCAATTGTGGTTGTGGTTCTTATTGTGCTAGGTGCAGCACTTGTAATTAAGACATAGAACTTAAGCTCAAGAGAAGTTCAGTTTTCAGCTCTGCCCAAGCATGTTGGTGCAAATAAGGATTTTTTTTTTACTAATATAAGTAAGAAATACAGTGGGTTCCGCTTAATAGCAATCCTGATATTAACGACTTCTGGTTAATAGCATTTTGCCAGGAACCAGTCCTCTCCTATTTACTTTAATAGTATTTGGATAATGGCAACAGGTTGTAGCATATGACAACTTTTTGACCTGCCTTTCTTGCCTCAACACTTCAAACCTGCCTGCAGCTAGGGCTCCAGCTAGGGAAGGAAGAGCTGAGAAGTGCTGAGCAACTACAACTACAGACAGGCTTGTGGGGCTGAAGGGAGAGGTACTGGGCACATCACAGCGTTCTCTTCCCTGGCTGCAGTCCTGCAAACCTGCCTTCAGCTTATTTGCAGCCTTCAGATGATAGCTTCTTTTTGCTGGGAACCAAGAGTTAGCTAATAAGTAGAATTTACTGTAATGTTAATAAGAACCTGCAGTTTCTGAAGAGCTTAGAATCTAAAAAGACAAAAATTAAAGGATAGAGGCAAGAGGTAAAACATACAAGCAAATTGCTCAGGGTTGTGACGGTTACATGCTAATTTCTTGTAGGCTTTTTCAGTTTAAAGTATTATTTCTTTATTTTTTATTATGGTGGCCAGGGGTATGGCAAAATGGGATGAGTAAGAAGATCAAGCCATTTATCAGAAAGTGGAAGGTGAGGAGAAGAGGGAGGGAAGGGACAGAGATCAAGGAAACCACAGAGAGTTAGTTAAATTATATTTAAGGGGCTCTATATACATTTAAAACATGCTGCATTCAAAAATGAACTGTTAAGAAGTATGGAAACAAACAGCTAAGACAGTGTGCATAAATTATTCATTACAATTACAGTTTATATATTAATTTAGTGGCTGTACTGATGCCTAAAAAATTGCCATCTTTGTTATACAAACCTTAACTGATCTATAATACTCATTGTTGAAATCTGTCAACACGAGCTTCACTCATTATATATATTGCATAGTCTAATATGTATAGTAAGTAATGTGTGTTTTTAAGAGTATGTAGCTGTCATGAGTTGGAGTTAGGTTTGTGAAATACACATGGCAAACTGTGTCAGTGTTGTCGTTGAATGTGCAAACTGTAGGGTAATGAATATTTTTATATAAACTAACTGACCACTGCCATACTTTTATATTGTGATGATCTTTGTAGGTAATTATCAAAGTCATAAAAAAAAAATTCTGTTAGAAGATGCAGTTAGTGAACTTATATTTTTTTCAGAAGGCCAAACAAAACCAAGTGCTGTTCTTCAAGAATGGGTCTGTGTGCATGCATCCAAGGTTGGAATCTTTTGAATAGCAGCAGCTACTATGCTATGCCATGCCAATATCATGCATGTCCTTGTGCTCCCACTCACCCACGTGAGGGCATAAAGAGCAGAACAAGAACACCTGTACCAGTCCCTTATGACTTCTTGGAGTGATTGTTGCTGTGTGTAAGGATCTGGGGTCTAGAACCTGGGTCTGCAGAGCTTGGGACAGCTGATGTTCCCACAGTGCCACAAGGAGGCAATGCAGAGGCACAGCTGGGGAGCACTGGAGAATAGACACTACAGGAAGTACAGCCCAAGAGGCCTAGAATGACATACCTTGCAGCCCTCTAATTGGCCAAGCACCCTATTTAAACCCAGGAGTTGCCCCAGAAAGTTGTCTGGGCAATGGCACAGATTTCAGCCTGCTGCAGTGCCAGACTTTGCTTGATCTTCAGTCTCCAATCTCAGCCTGACTGTGACCCTCATTCCTGCTTCCTGATTCTAGCCTGGTACTGCCTCTGATCTCCTGTCTCCGACTCCAGCCTGACTCTGATCCTGATTCCAGCTTGGAACTGCCTCTGATCTCCGACTCCAGCCTGACTCTGACCCTGATTCCAGCCTGGTATGGCCTTTGATCTCCAGTCTTCAACTCCAGCCTGACTCTTGCTTATGGGACCCGGCTCTTGCAATTCCTCCAGCTCCTGCTCGGTGACTACCATCGCTAATGTGCAGACCTCAGCCCAGCTGTGACTGCTAGGCTAGACCGCCTATCCCTGGTCCCTTACAGTATGGGTGCTCCACTTCAGGGCACATGTGCCTTTTCAGATTTTTGCCAGCAGTGTCTGATTGGTTCACACATGCAGCCCAATTATCCTTGTACCCCTTACTGAGGGTATATGGGGGGCGGTGCCTCACCACCTAAGCTTGAAACAGGGCTTTAGTGTCCTGCAGTGTCCACTTTAGGTAGCTCGTTTATTTACATGGTAAATGCTTAGATGAATAGGTAGTGTTAGTTTAGTGCTTAGGGTAGTGATTAGTTTTATTTGTATAGTTAGTGTAAATAGCTTTAGAGAAAATTTTTTGGAACATAAGTTTTATTTCCCCCATGTCTTCTCAATTCTCTAGTCAGAATGGGGAGTTTAATTTTCTAGGTTTACTGTTTTCTTGATGGGAATGCCTAAATCTCCTTGCATTGTCATGTGATGTCTGCAGGGATGCTATTCCCTTGAATGACAGTCACATACGTTTTCTCTATTGTTTAATAGAAGTTCATGTTCTTCTAAGTTTAATATTTGTAGATCATTTAGCAGGCTAACTAAAAAGATCAGAGAAACCAAATTAGAAATGTTTCTCATAGATTCATCTGTGTGGGTCTGTTCAGTTCCAGAGCCTGACCCCATTTGTATAAGAGAATGCAGAAATTCAGAGTACCGTGCTGAGTTTCTGTGACTCCCATGACCCATGCAACTGGTAAGACAGTGCAAGGAGATCTTATTGAAGTGGTGTTATAACACCTTCTAAACATAGGAGCCGACCTCGATCACCTCAAAAAGAAGTGGACAATAAGAGGCTGAAATTGCCCGAAGGAGTCACTGCTGTGGAGACTTCGTGCCCCGATAAAGACATTGCTGAGGCTCTAGGAGATTTCATTACTGGTGCTTCGTTACTGATCAGGAAAATCACTACTTTAGCACCTAGTATTAAAAATCCGTTGGTGCACAGGCTGAGATGGTACTGACATTGAAGCCTGGCACTATTAGCTTAGTACTGAGTAAACTTTTAACAAAGAGTAGAGTCACTGCCTTTACTAAGCCTATGGTACTGAGTGTATTTGCAAGGTAGTACTGGCTGTGATCTCTCTAAATAAGTGTGCAGTGCTGATGAGGCTGTGGAGGACCATTTGGTGCCATGTAAGTATATGGCTCCTCCGGTACCGACAGTGGCTCGTAGGGGAGTAGCTTCCAAGTTGCCTGTGCTGAGTAGATTTATGTTATCTAAAGACTTAGTAATTTCAGAAGAACCAGAGTCCTCTCTACTAGAAGAGGATATAGATGTTTTGGTGCTGGACACAAGATTATCTCCAGTACCATCTTACTCTGCATTACTCTCCAGGTCTAGAGTTCTGTCTCCAGTCACTCTACCATCTTTGGTTCTCTCATTTGAATCTGATGTTTATTGTTCATCAGATTCTTACCTGTGGGTGGAGAACTCACCAGATTACTGTTCCAGGGCTTCCTCCCCATAGTTCCACTTAGGGATCTACAAGATCTAGACAGGACAGATAAATAATACCACCCTGAAACTACCTGGTAACAGTCACCTTGGGGTCCTCAGCCATATCCATATGGGGCACATCAGGCTGTTGTGGAACTCATGAGATAATAAGGAGTATTATCTCAGAATAACCAGGGATTCTGAGAAAGTGAATCTGTGGAGGCAGCCAACTCTACCATAAGATCCTCTGCATCAGTCTCAACAGCCATTTGAGGAGGAATAACATACTGAAGAGGGAACTTTAGTACCAGTGAATATATCTTCCTTGCCTGATGAGGCTGTAATGCCTTCACCACCGTTCTATGCTGGCAGTTCTAAGCAGTTTCAGAACTTGATGAAACAGTAACTGAATCACTACAGATCCCCTTGGAAGAAATCCAAGAAGCGCCACACAATTTCATGGAGCTTCCACACTTCAGCCACATGGCAAGTAGGCCTGCCAATTAATGATGCCCTGCCGGAGCCAGCTCAGACAGTCTGGTAAACTCTAACTTTAGCTCCAACATGTAAAAGAGCTCACATGAAATATTATATACTGTCACAAGGATCTGAGTACCTTTTTTTTCCCAACCAGGACCTAATTGGTTAGTGATGATGTAGCAAATGAACGTAACCAACAGCTTTCTAAAATAACATCAGGTGAGGAAAAATCAAAATCATTTGGATCTCTTTCGTTGTAAGATCTAATTATCCACCAGTTTGCAATTCAGAGTAGCAAACTACCCTATCAGGCTCTTATGGCAAAATACAATGACATCAATTATAATAAGCTTGCTTACTTTATTGAGCAACTAACATAAGAGCATGAAACAATTTCAGTTCATCATCTCTGAGGGTCATCTTACAGCCAAGCCATCTCAACAGGTTGTTTTAGATGTAGCAGATATGGTGTCCTGATTCATGGCTACTGCCGTAGTCATGCTTCATGCATCTTGGTTCCATCCAAAAGAGGTCCAAACACTCTCATTTGGGTCACCAAAACTATCAGTGAGAGGACAGCTGAGTCACTTAGTTCACTTAATATTCCAGAGCGATCCTCTGTTCTCTTGGCTAACAGAAGAAAATATAACAGGCCTCAGTCATTTCAGAGTTTTGTTCTGCATAGATACTGTTTCAGCAAAGCCCATGTAAGCCAAGATTCCAGAACAGGAGACCTTGACCTCTGTAAACAAGACTACATAGCAGACTTCATCTGACAAGTATTCATTTTGATATGCAGGTTGAGAGCTGCAAACCATGTTACCATTCAGATTCGAAGTTTGACTCTCCTCCTCCTCTTCTCCCGTTATTTAGAAATGGTCTGACCAGTCTGAGTGTTCTGGGAAAAGTTAACATCCAACAGGTGGATGTGGGAAGTTAAAATATATGGTTACACTATTCACTTCCATTCTGTGCTGGCTCCTCACCCACCATCCTTGCTGGTCTCTGTGACCCATGAACAGACTAAGCAGATTACAAGCACCCCAAAAGATACAGATCTAAAAAATTACTTATTTGGAATAAAGGACAATTCATCAGCATCACTGCAGCTATGAATTGTCAGTTACGAGGCCTTATTTCAAGATACAATTTGGGGTAATGTGGAAGTTTAGCTGTGAAGGTGAATATAAGACTCCAGAGCAGAATTTGAAAAGCATTATTGTGGAAGGTCAGCTAACAGCTAAAATGTTGCTAACAGGCAGCCATGGATGCATAGTACACTCTAGCTTGATCTGTGGCCACTTCTGTGACTATTTGCAGAGCTTTGTGTCCGCAAGCCTCTGGTGTTCCAAAAGAAGCGCAAAGCGCAACTGAGGATTTTCCCTTCCAGGACACAGAATTATTTAGCACTTGTACAGATGACAGTCCGTCAAAGATTCCAGGACCACATTCCACTCCGTGAGCACGTACCACAAACTGTAAGCCGGTAAGGTGCTGGGGCAAACTAGGCAGAAGACTTCTAACACCAATACAGATGATCTGAATATCTGCCCAGGAAGAAACAGGGGTTCTTCTTCGAGTGCTTGCTCATATCCATTCCAGTTAGGTGTGTGCGCGCCGCGTGCACGTTCGTCGGAGATTTTTACCCTAGCAACACTCGGAGGGCTGGCAGGCAGGCGCCCCCTGGAGTGGCGCTTCCATGGCGCTCGATATATACCCCTGCCGGCCCATCCGCTCCTCAGTTCCTTCTTACTGCCCGTGTCGGTCGTTGGAACAGTGGAGCGCGGCTTAGCTAATCATAGTTAGTTTCTCCTTAGTTCTTGTTAACTTTTGTAGTATTAGTAGTTGTGTAAATAGTTAGAGGGTCGGGGGCTAGCCCCTTCTTCTCCCCCGGTACCGGGGCCCATGCCTGGTTCACCGGGTTTCAAGCCGTACCTCTTGCAGCCGATCTCGGCATGGCGATGCAAGGCACTGATCGACCTCCTGGCACTGCGCTGGTCGCTGGTCGCAGGTCTCGGTCCCGCTCCCGGCACCGCTACAACTCTCTGCGCCGTTCATCGGTACCGTGCAGACAGGAGTCCAATGGACACAGAGACCTGGTCCAAGGGTCTTCGGCTCCTCCGTGGCCCTCGCGTCACCCACCCGTCTCCTCCCATGCGGACCGTGCCTCCTATGGCGACTCGGATGCACATGCCCATGGCCAGGACCACGGACCTCATCATTGGTCCTTTTGGACACCTTGGGCGTATCATCAAGCCCCAGGCGAACCAACTGGCCCATCACACTCAGGTCACTCAGAGTACTGTGTGCCCGAGGCCACCGTCAGCTGGCCTCTTCCCGCTGACAGAGGAAACCAGTGCATATGCACCAGAACCGCATGACCTTCCGGAGACGGAGGTCCCCCTGGACCAGGCGTCAGTGCAGGACCCACTCATCCCAGGGCTGTCATCCTCCTCTTCCCCGGACGAGGCAGTAGCGGGGACGTCATCATTGGGACCACCTTCGATTGATCTCCGGTCACACCAGGACCTTCTGTGGCGTGTCGCCCAGAATATCAACCTGCCGGTAGAGGAGGTTCCAGAGGTGGAGGACCCGGTGATTAGCATCTTGTCTGCAGAGACATCTACCAGAGTGGCTCTCCCATTCATCCGTTCGATCCAGGCTAGAGCAGACACCATCTGGCAGTCCCTGGCTTCCATCCCACCCACAGCCAAGGGGGTCGAATGGAAGTACATGGTGCCTTCCAAGGGGTATGAGTACCTCTAAGGGCACCCTGTTCCTTGGTGGTACAGTCCGTCAACGAACAGGAGCGTCACAGCCAACAAGCCCCTGCGCCTAAATCTAGGGAGGCCTGGTGCATGGATTTGTTGGGGCCAAAGATCTATTCTGCGGGAGGTCTCCACCTCTGCATAGCGAACCAACAGGCCCTCCTCAGCAGATACAGTTACAATACCTGGGAGGCTGTCAGGAAGTTTACCGAGTTGGTTCCACAGGATTCCCGCCAGGAATTTGTAGCACTCCAGGAGGAGGGAAAGAGGGTTGCGAGGACCTCCTTACAAGCCTCGCTAGATGCCGCCAATTCGGCAGCCAGAATGGTCGCTTCTGGCATAGCCATGCGCCGTATATCATGGTTGCAAGTGTCTGGCCTGCCACCTGAATTGCAGCATACGGTGCAAGATTTGCCTTTTGATGGTCAGGGGTTGTTTTCACAAAAGACGGACCCTAGACTGCAGAGCCTCAAGGACAATAGAGTGATTATGCGTTCGTTGGGAATGCATACCCCCCAGACTCAAAGACGGTCCTTCCGCTCCCAACCGCAGCGCCCTTACCCCCCGCCTCGACCACGGCAAGACTTTGCCAGAAGATGAGGTCGCACTAATCGCAGACGTCAGTCTGGACTGCAAGGGGGCAACAATTCCGGTCCCACCAAACCAACGCAGGGACCCAAACCAAACTTTTGAGGGTGCGCCCGAGAGCAGTGTACCAATTGCCTCCCCGGATCCCTTTCAGTTCTACAACCGCCTTTCCCCATTCCTTCCGGCGTGGTCCCAGTTGACGTCAGATCGTTGGGTCCTATGCGTGGTGGAGCTTGGATACCGTCTTCAGTTTGTTTCACCCCCTCCCTGCCACCCCCCCTCCCCCTCCTCGTACCTTTTCAGGGACCTCTCTTACGAGCAACTCCTCGTCCAGGAGGTCCACAGGCTCCTCTCAATCGGAGCTATAGAGGAGGTTCCGGCGGAGTTAAGGGGCAAGGGGTTTTATTCCCGTTATTTCCTCATTCCCAAGGCGAAAGGGGGCCTCCGGCCTATCCTAGACCTGCAAGGACTGAACAGATTGATTCCGCATGTTATCCCTGGGAACCATTATTCCTTCCCTGGATCCCAGAGATTGGTACGCCGCTCTCGATACGCAGGATGCATATTTCCACCTAGCAATTTATCCCCCTCGCAGGAGGTATCTGCGCTTTGTGGTAAACCATCGACACTACCAGTTTACTGTCCTCCCCTTTGGCCTCTCTTTGGCCCCTCGCATCTTTACGAAGTGTATGGCGGTTGTCGCTGCTTCTCTACGCTGTTGTCGGATACACGTCTTCCCCTACCTCGACGACTGGCTTATCCGAGGGGTCTCCGAGGCACAAGTCATCAGCCATGGGGCCATTATCAAGGACCTCTTTCTGCGTCTAGGCCTGATCATCAACTTAGACAAGTCCACTCTGGTGCCTATGCAGAGGATAGAGTTTATCGGGGCAATGCTGGACTCCAACCTTGCAACGGCCAGTTTACCCCTCCATTGGTTTCAGGCCATAGTCTCACTTGTTCAAAGTCTTCAGCATTTTCCAACAACCTCTGCCCGCACTTGCCTTGGTCTCCTCGGTCACATGGCTGCGTGCACATTCGTCACAAAGCACGCCAGACTGCGAATGCGTCCTCTCCAAATCTGGCTTGCCTCCGTTGATCGGCTGCGCAGAGACGCCATAGACCTCATTCTGACAATTCCACCGTGTGTTCTCGGCTCCCTCGACTGGTGGCGAACGTCCTCCCGTGTGTGTGAAGAATGACCGTTCCATCATCCCCAGCCCTCCACATCCCTAACAACGGACGCGTCCTCCCTGGGCTGGGGCGCTCACCTAGGGAGCCTGCGCACCCAAGACCTTTGGTCGTCCCAGGATTGACACTTCACATCAACGTCCGGGAGCTGAGAGTGGTCCAGCTGGCGTGCCAAGCGTTTCAGCACCATCTACAGGGCTGTTGTGTTGCAGTCTTCATGGACAACACAACGGCCATGTATTATATAAACAAACAGGGAGGGACGTGGTCTTCCCCCTTGTGTCAGGAAGCGATCCAACTGTGGGACTTCTGCGTAGCCCACTCCATAGACCTTGTGGCCTCCTTCCTCCCAGGAGTCCGGAACACACTCGCAGATCATCTGAGCAGGTCCTTCCTGACGCACGAGTGGTCTATCCGTCCGGACATTCTCCATTCAGTTTTCCGGAGGTGGGACTTTCTCCAAATAGACCTCTTTGCCTCCAGGGAGAACAGGAAATGCCAGATGTTCTGCTCCCTGCAAGGTCGCTCCCTGGGCTCCCTGTTGGACGCGTTCCTCCTTCCATGGACAGGCCACTTCTGTTATGCCTTCCCACCGTTTCCTCTCATCCACCGAGTTTTGCTCAAAATGCGCAGGGACCAAAGCCCGCCTGATCCTGATCGCTCTGGCTTGGCCGAGGCAGCATTGGTACACCATGCTGCTCGACCTGTCTCTGTCAGACCCAATTCCCCTGCCTCTCGCCCGGACCTGATCACGCAGGACTTCGGCAGGCTACACCACCCGGACCTGCAGTCCCTTCATCTGACTGCATGGCTGCGGGCTGGTTAAGCCAATCGGAGCTGCGTTGTTCCGCCGCAGTGCAACAAGTGCTGCTGGGAAGCAGAAAGCCCTCCACGCGATCAACATACCTTGCAAAATGGAAGCGCTTCTGTCATTGGTGCGCTCAGCAGGACCTTTTTTTCCGCAGTCTGTACCAGTTCCCACCATCTTGGACTATTTATGGTCTCTCAAAGAGCAAGGTCTAGCGATCTCTTCGCTAAGAGTGCACCTTGCAGCTATTTCCACCTTCCATCCTGGGAGGCTGGCAGTTCCATCTTTTCCCATCCTATAGTTTCCAGATTCCTCAAGGGCTTGGAGCGACTCTGTCCCCAGGTCAGACAACCAGCCCCTACCTGGGACCTGAAATCTCATCTTGACCAGGCTCATGGGGGCCCCCCCTTTGAGCCTTAAGCCACATGCTTGCTGCTGTACCTGTCCTGGAAGACAGCATTCCTAGTTGCTGTCACCTTGGCTAGATGAGTCTCGGAACTTAGAGCTTTGACTGTGGATCCTCCGTATACGGTGTTCCATAAGGACAAGGTACCGCTGCGACCACACCCGGCATTCCTCCCTAAGGTCGTCTCCTCCTTTCACGTCAATCAGGACATCTTCCTGCCAGTCTTTTTCCCAAAACCACACTCATCGCGACGGGAACAGCAGCTGCATACTTTAGATATCCGCAGGGCTCTTGCGTTTTACATCGAGAGGACCAAAGTCTTCCGACGTTTACCTCAGCTATTTGTAGCGGTGGCAGAATGCATGAAGGGCATGGCAGTCTCTTCCCAACTGATTGCTTCTTGGGTGACATCCTGTATTCGGACATGCTATGACTTGGCTCTTGTTCCGACTGGCCATCTTACCGCCCATTCTACTCGGGCTCAAGCCTCATCTGCCGCGTTTTTGGCTCATGTTCCCATGCAGGAAATCTGCTGCGTGGCCACCTGGTCTTCCGTCCACACCTTTGCATCGCACCATGCATTGGTCCAACAGGCTAGAGACGATGCCGCCTTCGGCTCAGCAGTTTTACATTCCGCAACGTCTCGCTCCGACCCCACTGCCTAGGTAAGGCTTGGGAATCACCTAACTGGAATGGATATGAGCAAACACTCGAAGAAGAAAAGACGGTTACTCACCTTTGTAACGGTTGTTCTTCGAGATGTGTTGCTCATATCCATTCCACACCTGCCCTCCTTCCCCACTGTCGGAGTAGCCGGCAAGAAGGAACCGAGGAGCGGATGGGCCTGCAGGGGTCTATATCGAGTGCCATGGAGGCACCACTCCAGGGGGCGCCTGCCGGCCCTCCGAGTGTTGCTAGGGTAAAAATCTCCAAACGTGCACGTGGCATGCGCACACCTAAGTGGAATGGATATGAGCAACACATCTCAAAGAACAACTGTTACAAAGGTGAATAACTGTCTTTTTGTATGCCACCTTGCTTTCTTCCATCAAGCATGGTCTATGAGGACAGACAGATGAGTCCTGGAAGTATCATCCATGGCTATCTCATCCAATTTTGTCCTTACCCCCCTGCTGACCCCATTCTCTGCTCCTCTTCAGGTCCTTTCTTATGAAAATCAGCTCAAATAAGTGGCTTACCTACTTTGCCTAGGAACCATAGAAGAGATCCCCTCTGGAATATAGGGGAAGAGGCTTCTAATCCTGATATATTCTTATTCCAAAGGAAAAAGGGGATTTTGTCCTATTCTAGATATGAGAAGACTAAACAAATATATATGCCATCTCAGATTCAGGATGGTAACTCTAGCCTCCATCATCCTTGACCTTCAGGCTCAAGATTGTTTCATGGCTGTCTACAAGATGCATACTTCCATATCAACATCCAGCCTACCTGTAGAAAGTACCTGCAATTCACAGTGGGGTCCAGTCAGTACCAATACAAAGTGATACCATTCAGTCTCTCCACAGAACCAAGAATGTTTACAAAATGTCTGTCTGTGGTGGTGATGTATCTGAAGTGATATCATTCACTTTTATCCCAATTTAGATGATTGATCAAAGACAGATCTCATCAGGAAGTTGCTACAACCTTAACATATGTTTCTCACCTATGCGAACTGCTGAGATTCATGGTGAATTACGGGAAATCATCTTTGACTCATCACAGAAAATAGAATTTATAGGAAAACATGCGAACATAAAAATGGCCAATGATCCATCTAACCCAGTATTCTGTCTTTGACGGTGGCTGTTGCCAGATGCTTCATAGGGAACGAACAGAACAGGGCAATTTATCAAGCGATCTATCCCCCATTGTCTAGTCCCAGCTTCTGGCAGAGATTTAGGGACATCCAGAATATGGGGTTGTGTCCCTGACCATCTTGGCTAATAGCCATTGATGGACCTATCCTCCATAAACTTACCTAATTCTTTTTTGAATTGAGTTATACTTTTGACATTCACAACATCCTCTGGCAATAAGTTCCACAGGTTGGCTGTGCATTGTGTGAAGAAGTATTCCTTATGTTTGGTTTTCAAACCTGCTGCCATTGGGTGACTGCTGGTTCTGGTGTTGTGAAGGGATAAATAACACTTCCTTATTCACATTCTCCACCCTTCATGATTTATAGACCTATTCTCCCCCCTTGATCATCTCTTTTTTTTTTTTAAATGAACAGTCCCAGTCTTTTTAAACTCTCCTCATATGAAAGCTGTTCCATGCCTCTAACCATTTTTGTTGCCCTTCTCTGAATTTTATCCAATTCTAATTTATCTTTTTGAGATGGGGTGACCAGAACTGTATGCACTATTCAAGGTGTGGGCATGCCATGGATTTATATAGCAGCCCTAATCAACTCCAAATTAGCAAAAGCATATCTTTCTGAAGAAGGATTTTTCTCTTCATACAGTAATCACTGGTATCAAATCTAATCCAGCAACTACAGTAAGAAATTGCCTCAAGCTTCTAGGCCACATGTTTGCTTGCACACATGATGCCCCTAGCCAGACTTCATCCTGTGTCCGTTACAAGTCTGGTTAAGGTCAAGGCATTGTGACAGTCAGGCTGGAAGGCTGCAAGAGAATGCTAGAAGGCAGATACACTAGTCCCAGAATGTTAAAGGCCCTCTTTCCTAGTTGCTGAGAAGCGGTTACCTCAGGTCAATGAGGGACACCTGTTTCCAATTAAGGCCTGCCTGAGGCCTTTAAAAACCCCTCTTCTGGTGAGAGAAATGGGGAAGAGAGAGAGACACTGCTGCCAGGCTAATGGCAGTTGGGAAATAAGCTTCTTGAGGGTGGACTCCTTCCCACAAGGGAAGCTGCCAAACCTGAGGCCTGCTGGGGGAAGGACTGACACCCCAGGGCGATACCCTGCACCCGGGAGGAGGCAGAGAAAGGTACCCCACTGGGTTTTCTTTGTTTATGAGACTATTTTCCTTCTTGTTTGGTGGAAGATCAATTCTCTAGGCCAACCTTCAGGCTTACCCTTAAAGTACGACCAAGGGAGCACAGAAGGGGGAAGGCGAACCCTGCCACGAGTGGGGCTGATTACCCCAGGCCTGCCATTGCCAGAGGGGGAAGCACTAAATTTGGTGAGACGAAGGAATTGCATTGCCACAGCATATAGTGAGCATGCAAATGGTGGTCCCAGTGTGTATCCTATCAGCTCTAAACTGGTGGGTAGACCACAAGAATGTTCAGAGCCCTCTTCTCCATATCTCCTCTTGAAAGATATTGGTCACAGATGCATCAAGTACAGGTTGGGGCGAACATCTGGACTGTGTCCATAAACAAGGGACTTGGTCTCAAAAGGACTCTTCTACTGAACACAAATTCTTGCCCACAACATATCTGCAGTGTACTGTATGAACAATCAAGGAGGTGCCTTCTTATCACCCCATACAAGAGTCAATGAAGTTATAGATAGTGTTTATGAACATGGGATATTCTGGTCACTTTTCATCTTCCAAGAGCCAGCAGCAACCTAAAATACTTCCTAAACAAGCAATCCATCTCCAGCCACAAATGGTCTCTGAACAGCTCCATCCTTAAACCAGTATAATGGGAAATTCTATTATAGACTTGTTTGCCACTGAAGACCATATGATGAAATGCCCAACCTTTTGTTCTAGGGAGGCACGAGCCCTCAATCATTGCAAGACACCTTCTTCATAGAGTGGGATGAAGGTCTCATATATGCAATTGTGCCGATTTTCTTGATTCCAGGAGCGATGTGCAAAATCAAACTGGCTGCAGGCATACTGTTTCGGATATCTTCAAGACAGTTCTAGCTAACATAGCTCCTTAAAATGTCTGTCTAGGCTTCTGTACTACTGCAAGACAGTCCATTCATATCACAGAAACAAGGTGAGGTACTTCATGCATGCCCGAAATCGCAATATTTGATAGAATGGATGTTGGTCACCTGAGTGCAACCAATAGAAGCTGTGCGCTACAAGTACAAGAGATTCTGCTGCAAAGTAGAAGGCTCTTCACAAGGAAGACTTACTCCTTTAAATGAAAAGATTTGCAATTTGGGCAGCCACGCACAATCTCAACCCACTGAAGGCTTCTGTACCAAAAATCCTCAATTATATTTTATATTTGAAACACCTTGGACACTCTCTTCTATCAAAGTTCACCTGGATGCAGTCTTGCCACACTAGCCTCCAGTACAGTTATGCTCAGTTTTTTCCTCACCCTCTGGGATCCAGATTTCTAAAGATGTTACTGCATAATTACCAACCAATCAACAGAATGCCCTCCAAGGTGGGATCTTAATGTTATTCTTACAAATCACATAGAGCCCACCCTTTGAACCTCTTTCTGAATGCTCTTTATATCACCTTACTCTGAAGACAGGCTTTTTAGTCACCATTACATCAGCGAGAAGGGTCAGCAAATCCCAAGCTCTCATGGCTGACCCCCCTTACACCACATTCCTCGGAGATAAGTTTTGGCTGGCAAAAAATAACTTAGATGGACATTGTCTATTCAGTTTAAAAAGGATAAGTACATGTGCCTCTGAATCTTCTTTAAAGTTTTATTGTTTTCACTCATGCTTTCCTTTAGAGTTTTTTCTCTCCTCTTTCGCTGTGTGAAAGACACACACGAAGGAAATCTTGATTATGGTTAAACAATATACAGAAAGTGAACAAACTGGGGAAAAAATAGATTTTTTTTCCCCAATAGCCTTCATTTTACAGTAATGGGAAGTTTGGCATGGGGAAGTAGAGGTTTTTTGTGTGTTTTTGTTTTGTTTTTCTTGACACAAGTATTTTTAGTTGACTGATGTCCTTTTAAAAAAAACTGAGAAATGCATTATTCCTTTGCAGTAAATAGTAAAATTTATTGTTGAACTGATGCAGAGAAAAGCATGAATTTTTTTCAGGAAGAAGCAACCTGTGAACAAACAAAATCTTCTTGGAAATTAGGATGAAAATATGTAGCTATTTTCCTCCTGGCAACTAACTTAAATTTGTTCGTATGGAATTTCCAATTATAGTGACTATTCATCCAACATTAAATTTACCAAGATGATAGTATTGCCTGTTATCCGTTGAGTAAGGGTAGAGTTACACTGCAATCATTTAGTCTTCTGCCAAGATATTTCTTCATTGTTCAGACCTAAACAAAGCTGCTTTGTACTTTACAGATTTGATTTCAGAATGCCCTTGGGCTTCTCTGTAGGGCAAGGTCTGAAGTCCCACCAGTTCTTCCCATTGGATACCAGCTTACGTCTAATTATACATAAGAACTTAAGCTTTCTTGCATATATGAAGTGGAATGAGACCACAGCTTATCTTCTATTCGTGAAAAAAATTAGATGGAGGAAGCTATAATTTGAATTTCAGCCATTATTTTCTTCCTTTTGTGCAAAGGAGTCAAGTTTCATAATTGCAATGTCCACTACAGCACTGAGATCATACAGTTAGAAAGTACCCAAAAATACTCAGTCCTGGCCTTGTGCATATACTGAACAAGAATGGTAGCAAGATGGAACCCTGCCCAGGAACATCCTTAGGATTGATGATACAAATACAGTCTTCTGGGGCTTCAGCCCACAAAAAACAAAGCTGCTCAAGGAGCCCCATCCCACTCTCACATGGAAATAACTTCAGGCAAGTCAATAGTACTTCATGTTCACTGGAACTGAAGGCAGCTGATAAATCTAATATCAGCATAGACATCTGATCACTGCCCATTGCTGGATGAGATTGTTGTCCAATGTGACAAGGGTTGGTTTCTATGCAGTATCCAGATCTGTAACCAGAGTGACGGGGGCTAGGGAGATCTAAGGCTTCTAGTTATTGTGACTCCTTTTTTTTATTATTTTTATTTTTACCAGTCTTACTCAGTTGCCAATTGTGGCTACTTGAGCAGCTGTGCATTCATGTTAATATGGTATTCTCTGAGAGAGAGATTTATATATAACATATATTGCACACACATATGCATGGATATATAATGTTTCAAGTTTGTGTCAGTGTCTATCACTGTAGGGTGGTATGGCAGGGAGTAAAGCTGGCTTCTGTTTCCACTCAAGGGGACATAGACTCACATGAGAAGACTGATCGTATAGATAGTGCTTAACTGAGGGAGCTCAGAAACAGCGCTCTTCCAAAGACAAAGGCCTAAGCAATCAAGGATCAGTACTATATGGACACTGATACTCCTGACAGAGTTGAGTAAGGGCCCAAGATAAGCCCTGGAGGCATGTTCCTAGTACTGAAGAAGTGACTAAACTGGAACCAGCTCCATATTTCCCCCATGGCACCACCACCTTCCGAAGAAGAGAAATACTTGTCACCATCACCGACATTCCTTGGACAACGTCAAGCAGAGATCCATCTCCTATGCCATTGGAGAATGACCCCCAAGGAGAGCATAAGGGCTTCAGATCACTGACCAAAAAGGTCTGAAAGTGGGACTGGGTTGGACAGTCTGAACCACATCAGCACTCTGTATGTATTTCAGCTTGGCCATATTGGCATTACTGAGGTAATTCATCCTGCATGTTCAGATAAATTACCCTCTTGTGCTTCTGGCAGGAGGGAGGACATCCCACTCTCTGGCACTATCATTGGTTAGTCACCACACTGGAAACACATGTGGGGCTGCAGGAGATGACACGGGGGCTACCACAATGATCCCTGTCTTTTTCCAAGGAAACATTCTTATCTCTGGATGAAGCAGTGACCCCAACCTAGCCACCATCTCCGTGATCAGTGACTTTAAAGCCTTCCAGGACTTCTGGTCCAGAATTGTGGAGACCTTCAATATTGAGACCAAATTCATACAAGAAAAGTCTCAAGTTTTTTGTTATTTTCAGTGTGACAGTACTGGCTAGGTTCACCCTCCTACTCATTAGCGAGTGGATAGAGGAACTGGAAGGACTATGGTAGATCCTGGCCATTTCTCCGCTCACTTGGAAGTGGAAAGAAAAGAAGTATTACGTGCCCTAGAAAGGCGTAGTGTTTCTACGCCCACCCAAACACAAGTACAAGAAAAACTGAAGTTCACTAAACATATTCATATGGACCAAGGATCCTAGAAATTAGACCTTTTTGGGATGCAAGGCACATTCATCAGCCTCACTGCAGCTTTGATTAGGGAACTACTAGGCATATTCACTAAATACAGTTGCTTCACATGTGAGAGGGTCACTTCCTTTCTTTCAAAAATCCTACAGGAATACAGTGATGAAATGAAGGAGATCATTAAGGAGGTCCAGATGGACACAAGGACAATGCTGCCAGGCAGCCATGGTCACATCTGATACATCTGCAAGGTCATTGGCCATGGCTGTCACAATGAGATGCGCCTTGTAGCTCCCCGACATCGAGCATACCAAGTACAGTTCAGTATAGAGGACCTATCCTTTCAAAGATGGAGCTCTTCAATCAAAGGACAGACAAAGTACTCTATTTCCTCAAGAACTCAGGGTCACACTATGGTATGTCAGAATTTACACACTGGTCTCCCTACAAAAAGCCATACAAGTACCCACCAGCAAAGGCAGAGGATGTTTTCCTACCCCCAGGGCAGACAGCCCACAAAGCAAAACCCAGGTATTGTAGAGGGATGCCAGTTTTCTGCCTCCTTAACCAAACCAGTGTCTTCGCAGAGAACAGATTTGACAGGAGAGTGAAGAGTTACATCAGTTTGTCATATCACAGCTGATTGAAGCCTGCCCCCATGGTCCAAGGACCCCTTTCACCAGGCCTGTGTGGTTATCACAGCTGTCAAATGAACATTAGATATCACTGCCCAAGGCTTCCTTTAACATTTCCACTCCCTATGCACTCCTCCTTTCCAGTCCTCCTCTTTTGTTTTTTAAAGCTCTGCCACCTGTTCATCATCATTAGCTGCACAAAAATAAAGTAGGGATGAAAGTAGCCGATCCTTAGGAAGTATTTTGTATTTATGTGCTGTTTTGGGAAATATTCTTCATTTTACATACCTCCAACTCTTTAATCAAACATGTAAAACCTAGTTAGGAGAATATCTGTGTAAAAAGAGAAATTAAGTAACTTATCTTCCATTGTGCCATTATGATAGAGAAAAATAATTTGGATAATAAACTAATTAGGTTAAAAACAAATTGACAGTAATATTCTTACAATATATTTGTGTTTTTTATGAAAACTTTTGCATATTAGAGAATGAAAGAAATAATCCTTTAGGACCTTGCTGGTTGGCTACTAGTCATGCAAATTAGCATACATGGTACAGAATCAGTACAGCCAATATAGCATCTAAATGCCACCTGGGTTAAAATGACCTATTGATTTAAATGGGGAGGCTATCTGTATATGAAGTTTAAAATATACAAGTCTTTTAATTTTTTTTCCAATTTGTTTTTGTTCTGTAGTTTCACCAGTGATAATTAAAGAATGGGCTGCTTACAAAGGAAAATCTCCCCAGACTCCTGAGCTGGTGGAAGCGCTTGCATTCAGGGAATGGACCTGTCCCAATCTGAAGAAGCTGTGGCTGGGAAAAGCAGTAGAGGACAAGAACCGAAGAATGAGGGCATTTTTGGCCTGTATGAGATCAGATACACCAGCAATGCTCAATCCAGCTAATGTGCCCACTCATCTTATGGTGCTCTGTTGTGTATTAAGGTGAGGGTTTATCACAAGTTAAAATAGCATAAAAGAAATGTTACTATGTTGTATAATATATTGCTCTAGCAAGTCTTTCTCTAACCCTGCATTAAACTGTGACTTTGAAAATTAATAATTCATATTGCAAGTATTTTTGGAAGAAATGACTTCCTCACTTCTATGATTCTTAAAAGTGTGCTAGCTACTTGTCAGTTTTTCTGCTAATTCCATAGGGAGTTGAAAGAAGAAAAAATGGCTGTTTTCTCATAGTTTCTTGTTATATTTAAGGCCTCTAAGTAGCCAGACACAAACATTGCTTTTTGGGTCACAGAAACTGGCGCTGTACGTTCTGAAAAAAACCCCAAAAGGTGCTGCAGAAAATAATTGCTTAGTGGCTTTATGGGTTTGGAAAGCTCATGTAAATGATTTCCCATTTACCAGGTACTAGGATTCGCTGTATTAGGCTTGCTGGTCCCCTTACTTGATTTGACAGGCCCACATGACATGTGCAGAATTAAGAAGGAAGAGACTAGCTTTCAATTTTGGAGCTGAATTAGGAATGAGCACTCCTATACCTTTGGCAGGGAGGGGGCGGGAATCCCTAGTCACCTAGTAAGACCCAGCTCTTGCTTCTTAATCTGGCAGGACCCAAAATCTCAAGCTGAAAGGTGAGATTTATACGAATGGAAGAGAGATTTTAGGTATATTTTTGAGATGATAAATGTAAGTTTGCCTCCAATTTAATATTAATTTCTCTTGCCTTTTGAGTCATGTATAGTTTTTCTTTGAGCGATGGTTATTGTATTCCACTGAGGGTTGTGAGCATGGACCCGGAACCGGAGCTTTTAAAAGTAGTACACCGCTACCTCAATATAACGCCACCCGATATAACCGAATTTGGATATAATGCGGTAAAGCAGCGCTCCGGAGGGTCGGGGCTACGCACTCCAGTGGATCAAAGCAAGTTCAATATAACATGGTTTCACCTATAATGCGGTAAGATTTTTGGCTCCCAAGGACAGCGTTATATCGAGGTAGAGGTGTAATGTCAATTGATCTGCACATGTGCCCTTGGTACTGCCTCATGGTTTCGACCAAGGTGATAAAGGGTGGGGTGAATTATAATAAGGCACTTGGCTTTGTAGGAGTAGAATACATAGTTCCAATAATATTTTATTAAAACCCTGAACACGTTTTAAAATAGTTTTTCTGTGATGTAACAAAAATAGTTTGTGAGGTATAAAAGTTTATTGGCACGTGTTTGGAATGACCCGCGTACAGCTTTCTGTGACTTCATTTCTGAGTAATGTGTTCATCTCTAACTCATGTTGATGAAGCCTTTATACACGCCATTATGTCTTATTTTTATATGTATCATCGTGCATTTCTGCTTTCGGTAGTATTTTATGGTATTTAACCCTTTGTTATTGAAAGCAGTGTGGGGTTCTGATCATGTGTGCTGTGGGGTGAGTTCACAGGCAGTGTCTCATCAGTATATTTTGCTTGGACATTACTCACATAATGGATATTTTCCTAATTTATCTACTCTAAGGAGCCAGCTAAAGGGGTATAATGTAAAAATATTGTCAAACAACATTACTATTTTTCTTTGAGTAACTTTTGACCAAATACACATTTTTATAGTATGCAAAAGTATTTGGATCCGCAAAAACAACAATTAATTATTGGACAAACTTCTGTTGGTGAAAAAGACAAGCTGTCGAATTACACAGAACTCACCTACTGTCTCTCTCTCATGGGATCATTAGGGCTGCAACAGTACTGCAAACAATAATTCATTTGTCATTTGTAATTAGCAGCATTATCAAAATATTGTCTGGCATTAAACCCTAAGAAATCACTTCAATCTTTTTAGCTGTCTTATTTTTTAATTTGAAGCCTGAACAAAAAGATTTTGGCTTCATTCTGGTGGCTTTTCTGTTCACACAGTAATACTGTTTACTTAGCTGTTAAAGTAAGGACTCTGAGAAGTCATCTTTGATGATTGCACATGTCCATTCCACCGTAGGTATTTGTGCTCTCCAGTGCAACAGTTGTTAGAGTTATTTTTCCCTTGATAGTACCTGTGGGCAGCCTGAATACCCTCTGCTGTCTCGTATGCATTGGGCAGGCATAAAAGGCTGAGACCCCCAACACCTACCTCAGTGCCTTCCTACCACCTGTTACGGTTATTGAAGCTCCCTGTCCTTGCTCCTGCAAGTCTTTCTTGATACCTATATTATTTACCTATTGTAGTTAGTGTAGTCTAGTAGTTACGCAGTTTGTTAGTTTAAAAAAAATTGTTTGTTATGTGTTTGAGCATGTACCAGCCCAGTACTGGAGGTATCCCCCACACTCTCTGGATTTCAAGTCCTGCCACTGTTGCGGTAAAGGAGATGCCAAATAGAGAACCTCACCCAGCTGCCTTAAAGTGCCTGGAGGAAGCTCATGTAAGGACGAGTGCAGCATTTGTAAGGGCTTTAAACCCTGTTCAGAAAAAGATGGGGCAGTCATGTTAAAATATCTGCTCATTGAATTGGCTCTGTGGCCTCCATCTGAGCCCTCTACGTTGCTCTGGATACAGAGCATCTTGGTGTTGGTCAGTAGTGCACCTGCCATGCTACTGGTACTGAGAGGCAGACTGGGATCCCAAGTACCGAAGAAGAGGCATAAGAATCGACTCAGCATGAGGATCATCAAAGAGGATGATCTCTAATAAAAACTCAGATGGGGGATCAAAAAGGAAGCACTCCCCAGAGCACACCTCTAGACAGGGGAGTCGTTGACTCCAGAGGCCAATGTGGACCTGTCGAAGCCTGGTTCCCTAAGCATCTTCATTGCCATTTCCTTGCCCCAGTGTACCACACAGAATCTTTCTGGTACCCAGTCTACTCCTGAGGCTGCGAAAGGATTGTTGAACCTCAGTGTTGCCATCACCAGTGGTCTCACCTGGCACCAGTGACTATAGTACCACCTCCAGTGCCTTTCCCTCCACGGCATCAAGGTACCAATGAAACTGGTACCATCTAAGGGAAAGGCACAGATGATATTCCTGTCTCCGCTGCAGAGTTGGCCTTCCTCTGCAGTCCCAACGGGTACAGTACCACCTTGCTCTCAAGGAAAAGCTTCATCCTTATCAGACTCTGAAGTAGGTTCCTATGTTTCCCAACCTCGCTGGTCCCATTGGGGGAGAAATGCCACCTGCCCGCCTGGGTTTCTGCCACAGTACCTGCAGGGAGTTTACAGAAGGGATCCTTGGGTTGTGTATAGCTGGGGTCCAGGGACATACTAGTGGCCCTTTTGGGACCTGTAGGTTCCCCATCTCGGTCAAGAGCATCCCTGAAGCCATCTCAGCTGGCTCCACCTACTGGGTGCCAGGAGCATTGTTGCCACAAGCATCTTGATACTGAACAGACTTGGGATCTCTTACATGAGCAACTGTAGGAACTGAACCATTAGTATCCTCTTCCTCCTCTCCTGATGAGACAGTCATGGTGGAGCCTATTTCTTCACTTCTGGGTGATTTATTTTAAGACTCATCAGGAGCTGTGAGGAGGATGGCTATGGCGCATGATATCCACCTCGAGGAGTGGGAAAAATTCTGCAAGCTAGTGCATGTTCTAATCTAGCTCCACCTAGAATAGCTCTGCCAATAAATGTGGCTTAGAGCCACCAATATTCTCTGGCAGACTCCATCTTCCCTGCCTCTGACTGCTGAAGAGTAGAGAGAATGTACTATCCTCCCTGGGGGTTTGAGCACTGTATAACCATCCTCACTCCAATGTCCCTTGAAGTTGCAGTAGCCAATGAAAGGAACGATAGGGACACCAGACTTCAGCACCAAACATAAGAGGACAAGAAGTTGGACTTATTGGGAGGAAGCTTTATTCCACAGGTGGATTACACTTCACATTGTGAACCAGCAAGCTCTGCTGGGATGCTTTGATTTCACTCTGTGGAGGATGGGTTTGAAATGGAAAGACAAGCTCTCATGTGAGGCAAACAGGAGTTCCTCACTTGGATAGAGGAAGGCAATTGGTCGCCAGAAAAAGCTCTACAGGCATGTCTCGATGCAGCAGATTCTGCTGCATTCAGCATGGCCTCTGCCTTCACGGGAGGCTCTCATCCTGGTTGCACTCTTCTGGCCTCCTTCCAGAGATGCAACAGACCATTCAGGGCTTACTCTGTGAGCAGCCATTCTTCTCAGAAGAGACAGATGAGACTCTGCATAGTCTCAAAGATTCTAGAGCAACTCTGTAGACCCTGGGCATTTACACTCCAGCAGTGAAATAGAAGGTGTTCTGTCCTCAATCAGTCTCAGTGTTTTTAGTGATTTACTCCTGGAGTCCAAGACCTATCATAGAGAGGAGCAGAGATTACAAATGGTAACCCCCATCACTGCCCTTTGTATCTGCAGCCACTGGTTCAAGGCAGGCCGCATCTTCCGAGAACTAATTTTTCACTGGTAGGTTGAGAGCAGTCTACTAATTCCAGAGTGCCATCCTTATATTGTTCCAGTTCTTCCAAAATGCCTGTCCCATTTCAGTAGTGCTTGGGCCCATGTTGCAACAGATTGGTGGGTTTTAAGCATGGCAGAAGTGGAATAATTTGCTCTGTTTTATTTTTGCCTTTCCTTTTCCTTTCCCCATCCCTCTTCAGGGACAACTCTCACAAGAAAGCAAGTCTGCAAGATATATATTTGCTTCGTCCTTGTTAGGAGCTGTAGAGAGTCCCTCCCTTGTTCAGGGGAAAGAGGTTTCACTCCTGATATGTCCTGATCCCGAAAGCAATACAGACAAGTCACTCCTATCTCCAGTACAGAAAATAGAATTTATTGGAGCGGTTTCTGGAGTTGACAACAGCTAGGACCTTGCTATACAGACAAGGTTTCTTGCCATTCAAAATCTCATTCTGAACTTAAAGCTTATCCTCTCACCATCACTATTTAAGACTGCTGAGGCACATGCCACATGCACTTACATGGGTCGGGTATGCCAGACAGTGCCTGAGACCCCTTCAGGGCTGGGTGACAGAGGTGTATTTTCCAAGGCGGCACCACATAGGTGTGTTAGCGCATGTCCCAAGTTGCATCTTATACTCCCTAGACTGATGGGTAGTCCCAACCAATATATGCAGGGGAGTTCCTTTCACTCAGCTTCAGCATTCACTTACCTTAGTCAGGGATGCCTGGATCTGAGGTGGGAGAACTCACCTGGGATACCTGCAAACACAAGGTCTTGGTCTCCCAAGATCTCAGTCTGTACATAACCTGCAGCTCCCTGGTGTTTATTCTTTTAGCTTGCATAGCATTCCTTCCTCACATCAGGGAGTACACATATTTGTGCCAACCAGCACTGTGATCACTAGGTTTTATGTAAACCCATCTTCACTAGCTAGGAAGCAGTCCTACTCTGGGACTTCTGTTTCAGCAACTCTCTATTTCTGAAGGAGGCCCACCTCTAAGAGGCTCGGAACACACTGGCAGGCTGCCTAAGCAGATTGTTCATCAATCACCAGGAGCGGTCTCTTCGCCGAGACATAGCAAGGTCCATTTTCCAGCTCTGGGGAAGCCCCTTAGTGGATCTGTTTGCAACAAAGGACAACGCAAATGTCACCAGGGAGCAGGTCGCAACCCATGTTCACTGACTGATGCTTTTCTGCTGCTCTGGTCAGAGGGTCTGCTATATGCTTTTGCCCCATACCTCTTCTGTTCGGAGTTCTGTGCAAGGCGAAACAGGACAAGGCCAGTCTTACACTGATCGTGCCAGTGTGGTCCCATCAGGACTGACTTTCACAGCTCTTGTACTTCTGTCAGTCCCCCTCCGTTACTCCTGCTTCACACTGTCCTAGCTTTGCAGAATTGTGGCCACCTCCTTCACACCAACCTCCAGGCCCTTGGCCTGGAGACTTCTCTGCTGATGTCAGCCAAGGAGTCCTGCTCCAGAGAGGTGCAGGAGGTACTGCTAAATAGTAGAAAACCATCAAGGATGACAACTGGCTAAGTGGAAGAGGTTTTCTGTCTGATTGAGGCTGAAAGGGGTCTCCCCAGTTCCTGCTTCTATTCAGTAAATGCTGGACTATCTTTTGTATCTGAAACATCAAAGATTAGCTCAGTTAGGGTACACGTAGCAGCTCTATCAGTGTTCCACTCTTCTCTGGGTAACCATTATCTTTTTTCCAGACTGATGGTTGTAAGATTTTTAAAGGGCTTGGACAGGATGTTTCCACAAGTACAGAGCCCTATTCTGCCATGAAGCCTGAATTTAGTCTTCAAGTTGATGGGTCCCCACTTTCAGCTTTAGTGACCTGATAGTCTGTTACACCTTTCAGTGAAAGTAGCATTTTTAGTAGCCATTACATTGGCCAGGAAAGTAGGGGAGTTGAGGATGTTAGTATCACATCTTCTGTATATGATTTCTTATGCAGACAAAGTCTGCATTCATCCCCATCCAAGATTGGTTATGCAAGTGGTCTCCTCTTTTCACATCAAGTAGGCAGATTTACTTACCATCCTTCTTCCCAAAGCCTCAGAGTAACAAGAGAGAGAAGTCACTGCTCACTCCAGAAAGCAGAAGAGATTTGTGCTTTATCTGGAGTGAACTAAGCCATTTAGATTTTCATCTCAGTTGTTCGTTGCATTTGCCGACAGAGTTTCTACACAGAGGATTTTGGCATGGCTACCAACTGTATTCGCTTATGTTAGCAGTTGGTTAATGCAGAGCTGCTGGATAGAGTATTGGGTCATTTGACTAGGTCCCACGCAGCCTTTGAGGCATTTCTTCTGGCTCATGTGTCAATATTGGACATTTGCAAGGCAGCAACCTGGTCATAGTGTCACATGTTTGCCTCTCACTATGCAATCTTAGCAATCTAGAGATGGAGCTAAATTTGGATGAGTGCTCCTCCAGTCTTTTTGTTCAAATGGATTCTGATCCCGCCTCCAAATAGAACTGCTTGTGAACCACCTACAGTGGAGTGGACAAGTGCAATCCCTCAAAGAAGGAAAATGGATCTTCTTTGAGTGCTTTCTCATATCCATTCCAATTAGGTGTGTGCGCGCCGCGTGCATGTTCGTCGGAGACTTTTTACCCTAGCAACACTCGGTGGGCTGGCAGGTCGCCCCCTGGAGTGGCACTGGTATGGCGCCTGATATATACCCCTGCCGGCCCATCCGCTCCTCAGTTCCTTCTTACCGCCCGTGTTGGTCGTTGGAACAGTGGAGCACAGCTTAGCTGTTCCCCATCTCCCTAGCGATTCACTCGTTTGTATAGTATTGTGTATATAGTTCTTTTACTGTAGTTCCAGGTAGTATTTAAATTAATAGTTTTTATAGTTGTGTATATAGTTAAAGAGGATCAGGGGCTCGCCTCTTCTCCTCCCCCAGTACCGGGGCCCATGCCCGGTTCACTGGGTTTCAAGCCTTGCACGGCCTGTCATCGGCCAATGCCCACAGGAGATCCATACGACTCCTGTTTAAAGTGCCTAGGCGAATCCCACCTTGTGGACAAGTGCCGGATCTGCAAGGCGTTCAAGCCCCGGACAAAGAGGGAATGGGACATTCGCCTGAAACAGCTTTTGATGGAGGCAGCTTTAACTCCTCCATCCTCGGCACCGACTCCGGCACCGGGACCAAGCACCTCTTCCGCCCGGCACCGATAAAGGCTCCTGGTCCCCACCCTTCACCAGCCCAACCCTCCAGCCGGTGGCACCACTCCCTCTCCCCGAGGAGCAAGAAGCACAAGGCTCCTGCGGCAACTACAGCTACGCCGCAGTCAGAGCGTATCTCCAAGACGGACCGCCTGGCACCGTCAACTGCCGCGGCACTGCTTGTCTCCGCACTATCGATTCCAGCTTCACAGGAGCCGTTGAGTCTGGTGCCTACCAGCTTCCCAGCACGCGCTGCGGTTGAGCTCGTCGCACCCTCCACTCCGGTTACCTTCTCTGCGGCGCGGGACCTAATTGCTCTAACAGAGCCCGAATTGCCCCAACCCCCGGCAACCGCCGTGTGGGTTCTTCAGTCGCTGGTCAAGCCCACCATTGTGCGACCACGTTCACCGGGCACCACTGAACACCGTCGGTCCCGATCCAGATCCCGAGATCACTCTCGGCCTCGACATCGCTCACAATCCCGGTGCTGCTCGCAGTCCCGGTACCGTTCTCCATGGAACCGGTCGTACTCGTGGCACCGCTCGAGATCCTGGTCGCCGTCATGGTACTCTCGGCACTGGTCCAGATCGTGGCACCGACGTACTTATAGCAGCCGATCCCGGCACGATGATATAAGGCACCGGTCGACCTCCCGGCACCGCGCTGGTACCAGGTCCCGCTCCCGATACCGCCACGGTTCCCAGTACCGTTCGCTGGTACCGCGCAGAGATGAGCTCTATGGGCGCAGAGACCTGGCCCAATCAACTTCAGCTCCTCCATGGCCATCGTATCACCCGTCCGCCTCCTCACACGTGGACAGCGCCTCCTACAGGAGTTCAGATGCGCAGGCCCACCTGGACCATGGACCACCTCAGTGGTCCTTTTGGACACTTTGGGCCTATCACCAAGCCCAGGGCGAGCTAATGGGCCCAGCATGCTCCAGCCACTCGGAGCACCGTGCACCAGAAGCCACAGTCAGCCGTCCTCCCCCCACTGGTATGGAGGAAGACTCTGCACATCCACTTGTGCAGCATGATGTTCCGGAAACGGAGGTCCCCCAGGACGAGGCGTCAGTCCAGGATCCACTCATCCCTGGGTTATCATCCTCCTCTTCCCCAGATGAGGCGGTAGTGGGCACATCATCATCGGGGCCCCCGACAATTGATCTCCGAGCACATCAGGATCTTCTGCGGCGTGTTGCCCAGAATATAATCTTCCCGTAGAGGAAGTTCCTGAGGTGGAGGACCCAGTGGTTAGCATATTATCAGCGGAAGCACCGACCAGGGTGGCCCTCCCCTTCATCAAATCGATCCAAGCCAGAGCAGACACCATCTTGCAGTCCCCGGCTTCCATCCCATCCACAGCCAGGGGAGTAGAACGAAAATACATGGTGCCGTCCAAGGGGTATGAGTACCTCTACGTGCACCCCGTCCCCTGCTCGTTGGTGGTACAATCAGTCAACGAACGGGACTGCCACGGCCAACAAGCTCCCGCGCCAAAATCTAGGGAGGCCAGGCGCATGGATTTGCTGGGCCGGAAAATCTACTCTGCTGGAGACCTTCAGCTCCGAGTGGCGAACCAACGGGCCCTCTTAAGCCGATACAGCTACAACACCTGGGAACCTGTTGGCAAGTTTACCGAGTTGGTAAACTCCTGTCAGGAGTTTACAGCTCTCCTAGAGGAGGGGAAGAGGGTCGCGAGAACTTCACTACAAGCCTCCTTAGATGCCACCGACTCGGCAGCCAGAACGGTCGCCTCTGGCATAGCTATGCGCTGCATATCTTGGTTGCAAGCATCCGGCCTACCGCCTGAGCTACAATACACCATTCAAGACTTGCCATTCGATGGACAAGGTCTATTCTCACAAAAGACAGACCCCAGACTACAGAGTCTGAAGGATAACCGGGTTATTATGCATTCGCTGGGAATGCATACACCCCAGACTCAGAGATGGTCCTTCCACTCCCAACCTCTGCCCTTACCCCCTGCCTCGGCCAAGACAGGATCTTTCCTGGAGACGAGGCCGTACTACCCGCAGACGTCAGTCTGGGCCTCAAGGGGGCAACAATTCCGGTCCCACCAAACCACCACCGAGACCCAAAGCAAACTTTGAGGGTGCGCCTGAGAGCAGTGTACCAATTCCCTCCCTGGATCCTCTTCACTTTTACAACCGCCTTTCCCCGTTCCTTCCGGCATGGTCCCAGCTGACCTCAGATCGTTGGGTCCTACGTATGGTGGAGCTTGGATACCGTCTTCAGTTTATTTCTCCCCCCACCCCCCCTCCTCGTCCCTCTTCAGGGACCCCTCTCACGAGCAACTCATCATTCAGGAGGTTCGCAAGCTTCTCTCGATCGGAGCTATAGAGGAGGTACCGGAGGAGTTAAGGGGCAAGGGGTTTTATTCCCGGTATTTCTTAATTCCCAAGTCAAAAGGGGGCCTCCGGCCCATCCTGGACCTGCAAGGACTGAACAAATTCATCAAAAAGTTCAAGTTCCGCATAGTATCCCTAGGAACCATCATTCCTTCCCTGGATCCCGGAGATTGGTACGCCGCTCTCGACATGAAGGACGCATATTTCCACATTGCAATTTATCCCCCGCACAGGAGGTATCTGCGTTTTGTGGTAAATCAGGGTCACTACCAGTTTACTGTCCTTCCCTTTGGTCTTTCCTCGGCCCCTCGGGTCTTCACGAAGTGTATGGCGGTCGTCGCTGCTTCCCTGCGCCGTCGTCGAATACACGTCTTCCCTTACCTCGACGACTGGCTTATCCGAGGGACTTCGGAGGCACAGGTGCTCAGCCATGTCACCATCATCAGGGAGCTATTTGTGCGTCTAGGCTTAATCATCAATTTGGACAAGTCCACCCAGGTGCCTACGCAGAGGATAGAATTTATCGGGGCAATGCTGGACTCCAACCTTGCAACGGCCAGTTGGCCCCTGCATCGGTTCCAAACCATAGTCTCCCTTGTCGAAAGTCTTCAAAGCTTTCCAACCACTTCTGCTCATACTTGCCCTGCTCTCCCGGGGCACATGGCTGCATGCACTTCCATCACAAGGCATGCAAGACTGCGAATGCGCCCTCTGCAAACCTGGCTCGCGTCGGTCTATCGGCTGGGCAGGGACACCATAGACACAATCCTGACAATTCCGCCGGATGTTCTAGGCTCCCTCGACTGGTGGAAGACATCATCCTTAATGCGTGCGGGCCTGCCGTTTCATCCTCCACAGCCCTCCATGTCCCTAACAACGGACGCGTCCTCGCTGGGCTAGGGTGCCCACCTAGGGCTCCTGCGCACCCAAAGCCTTTGGTCACCCCGGGAGCTGATGCTCCACATCAATGTGTGAGAGCTGAGAGCGGTCCGGCTGGCATGCCAAGCGTTTCAGCGCCATCTATACGGCCGTTGTGTTGCAGTGTTCACGGACAACACAACAGCCATGTATTACATCAACAAGCAGGGCAGGACCCGGTCCTCCCCTCTGTGTCAGGAAGCGATATGCCTGTGGGACTTCTGCATAGCCCACTCCATACATCTAGTGGCCTCCTTTCTCCCGGGGGTATGGAACACCCTCTCAAATCACCTGAGCAGGTCCTTCCTATCTCACGAATGGTCCATCCATCTGGATGTTCTCCATTCGATTTTCCGGAGTTGGGGCTTTCCCCACATAGACCTGTTTGCCTCCAGAATGAATAGGAAATGCCAGGTGTTCTGCTCCCTACAGGGTCGCTCCCCGGGCTCTCTGTCGGACACGTTCCTGATTCCGTGGACGGGCCGCCTCTGTTATGCCTTTCCACCGTTCCCTCTTGTCCACTGAGTCCTGCTTAAGCTCCGAAGGGACAGAGCTCGCCTCATCCTGATCGCTCCGGCTTGGCCGAGGCAGCACTGGTACACTATGCTGCTTGAACTGTCCCTGGCAGACCCAATTCCCCTGCCGCTCTGGCCGGACCTGATCACACAAGACTTTGGCAGGTTGCACCATCCGGACCTGCGGTCCCTTCATCTGACTGCATGGCTCCTGTCTGGTTAAACCAGTTGGAGTTGCGCTGTTCCGCCGTAGTACAGCAGGTGTTGCTGGGGAGCAGGAAGCCCTCCATGCTCTCGACATACCTCGCAAAATAGAAGCGCTTCTGCCACTGGTGTAACCAGCACGGCCATTCTCCGCATTCTGCATTAGCCCCCACTATCCTGGACTACGTGTGGTCTCTCAAACAGCAGGGTTGGCGATCTCCTCTCTGCGAGTACATCTTGTGGCTATATCCAACTTCCATCCGGGGGAAGCTGGCAGTTCCGTTTTTTCCCACCCTATAGTTTCCAGATTCCTCAAGGGCTTGGAGCGACTATACCCACAGGTCAAACGGCCTACCCCTACCTGGGACTTGAACCTCGTCTTAACCAGGCTCATGGGGCCCCCTTTTGAGCCTTTGGCCACATGCTCGCTGCTGTACCTGTCCTGGGAAAACAGCTTTCCTAGTCGCTATCACCTCGGCTAGACGAGTCTCGGAGCTTCGTGCATTGACTGTGGATCCTCCATATACTGTGTTCCATAAGGACAAGGTACAGCTGTGACCACACCCGGCGTTCCTCCCTAAGGTTGTCTCCGCCTTTCACGTTAACCAGGACATCTTCCTGCCAGTCTTTTGTCCAAAACCGCATTCATCATGACGAGAGCAACAGCTCCATACTTTGGATTTCCGAAGGGCTCTTGCCTTCTACATCGAGAGGACCAAGCCCTTCCGGCGCTCACCTCAGCTATTCGTGGTGGTGGCGGAACGTATGAAGGGCATGGCAATCTCCTCCCAACGTATTGCATCTTGGGTTACATCGTGTATTCGGGCTTGCTATGGCTTGGCTCATGCTCAGGCGGGCCATCTCACTGCCCACTCTACTCGGGCTCAAGCCTCATCTGCCGCATTCTTGGCCCATGTTCCCATACAGGACATCTGCCACGCGGCTACCTGGTCTTCCATCTATACGTTTGCATCGCCTAGAGACGATGCCACTTTTGGCTCAGCGGTCTTATGTTCCGCAACGTCTCGCTCCGACCCCACCGCCTAGGTAAGGCTTGGGAATCACCTAATTGGAGAGCAAGCACTCGAAGAAGAAAAGACGGTTACTCACCTATGTAACGGTTGTTCTTCGAGATGTGTTGCTCATATCCATTCCACACCCGCCCTCCTTCCCCACTGTCGGAGTAGCCGGCAAGAAGGAACTGAGGAGCAGATGGGCCGGCAGGGGTATATATCAGGCGTCATACCGGCGCCACTCCAGGGGGTGGCCTGCCGGCCCACCGAGTGTTGCTAGGGTAAAAAGTCTCCGAACGTGCACGCGGCACGCACACACCTAATTGGAATGGATATGAGCAACACATCTCGAAGAACAACAGTTACAAAGGTGAGTAACCGTCTTTCATTAACCTTTCTGTTGTTCTTCGAGATGTGTTGCATGTGTTCATTCCACGACCTGCCTATGACAGGTTGGATCACAAAACCCCCCGTGGGAACTGCCAACTGATGTGCCAAGACTACTTCTGCCCCTGCTTTCCCTGCCAGCCTGTGAGTCCAACACCCTGTCTTGCTGAGCCAGACACACCAGTCTGCTCTGATACAGACCCAGGGTCTGAACCACGTGCCCCAAAGCTGCAGACTTCATTGAAAGCAACTTACAGGAATATTCCTGTCTTTAATACATACTCTGGGTTAATTAAGAAGTAAAAAGTGATTTTATTAAATACATAAAGTAGGATTTAAGTGGTTCCAAGTAGTAACAGACAGAACAAAGTGAATTACCAAGTAAAATAACAAAACATGCAAATCTAAGCCTAATACAGTAATAAACTGAATACAGATAAAATCTCACCCTCAAAGATGTTTCAATAAGTTTCTTTCACAGATTGGATGCCTTTCTAGTCTGGGCATAATCCTTTCCCCTGGTACAGTCCTTGTTCCAGCTCAGGTGGTAGCTAGGGGATTTTTCATGATGGCTGCCCCCTTTGTTCTGTTCCACCCACTTATATATCTTTTGCATAAGGCGGGAATCCTTTGTCCCTTTGGGTTCCCACCTCTCCTTCTCAATGGAAAAACAGCAGGTGAAAGATGGATTCCAGTTCAGGTGACATGATCACGTCACTGTAAGACCCCAAGCTTTCATTCCTCCCAGCCTGACTCACAGGAAGGCCTACCTGCAAACAGAGCTGTCCACAGTCAATTGTCCTGGTTAATGGAAGCCATCAAGATTCCAAACCACCATTAATGGCCACACTTTGCATAATTACAGTAGGCCCTCAGAGTTATTTTATATTTCTAGTTTCAGATACAAGAGTGATACATTTATACAAATAGGATGACCGCACTCAGTAGATTATAAGCTTTGTAATTATACTTTACAAGAGATCTTTTGCATGAGCATATTCCAGTTACATTATATTCATACTCACTAGCATATTTTCATAAAATCATATAGAGTGCAACGTCACACTGTCCTCCTTCCCATTTCTATCAGTGTCATCCTGGTAGGAAGGAGCTGAGGGGATCCTGGGATGGCTCAGTCCTTTACGCCTGCGTAATGTGCACAAGACAGCAGAGGGCACTCAGGCTGTCCTGACAGTAACTGTTAAGGATCAAAACTCTCCAGCTGTGCATTGGAGTCCAGACACCTACATGGAATGGACATACGCAACATAGTGTGAAGAACAGCAGTTACAGAAAGATTAGTAACTGTTCTTTGTTTACTTTTGCTGTAGGTATATGGTGCAGTGGCCAGGGATCCGTATACTTCGTCGCCAGGAACTTGATGCTTTCCTTTCTCAGGCGTTGTCTCCAAAACTCTATGAACCTGACCAGCTACAGGAACTTAAGGTAATTCTTAATCCAACTTCCTTCATTAGAGAAATCTACCCCCAACTGATCCCGAATGTTAACATTGAGCAAGTGATGTTTTTCTCTAAAGACATTAAGCATTAAGGCCCAGTTTTTAAAAGGTGATTTAGGTATCCACTGTGCCTTGTTTGTGCTGGGAAGCTTCTCCAGGATCATTTAATCTCCTATGTTCTGAATATTTTACAGTTCTTTAAAGTATTTTTCCATCACTTATTCAATTCTTAGAAGTAGTAAACATATTGATAGAAAGATTAAGAAGAAAAAGGCACTAGGAAGTGACAATGTCTAACCGATTTAGGAGCCTGTTCCTCATTTTCAAAAAGGATTTAGGTACTTTAAAGTCAATGGGATTTTAGGCTCCTAAATCAGGTGTTGCAACACTGAGCACCATAATGCCTAAATATCTTTAAAAAATCTGGTGTGTCCCTTCAGTGTATATAAGTTACTTAGTATGTGGACTGGTCTACACTGGGAGGGGGGGTTATCGATCTAAGATACTTTACTTCAGCTACGTGAATAGCGTAGCTGAAGTCGAAGTATCTTAGATCGATTTACCTCGGGTCCTCACGGCACAGGATCGACGTCCGCGGCTCCTCGTGTCAACTCCACTACTGCCGCTTTCTCCGGTGGAGTTCCGGAGTAGACGGGAGCACGTTTGGGGATCGATATATCACGTCTAGATTAGACGTGATATATCAATCCCCGAAAAATCGATTGCTTCCCGCCGATACGGTGGGTAGTCTGGACATACCGTGTGAAATGCATACTTTTTAAGTGCAGCAAAGACTGGTAGTCGGTCAGTTATAGTTTATTGTTTATATTATGAAAATAAAATTTTAGAGGGGTTTTTTTTTGGTGAGATTTTATTCTTACTATTTTATGATAGCCCTTTGAAAGCTTAAACCAGAAATCTGTTTCTGAAGAGAGCTCTATTTTTCTTCTTGTGAGGTTGCTCTTGAATCATCATCTTGCTGATTTAAATAAATAGATTTCTTTGTTTAGGGTCAAAAGATCCTTGTAGCATTTATTTTGAGTGGAGAAACACAGAGAAGTTTATGTAGACTTAAAAGCATAAATAAAGAGGTGGAGGAAGCAGTCTTCCAGCACTGATTGTGTTCCATAAATATTAACTTGCATACTTTTAAAAGACTTTAGCAGAGATGCTTATCTTTCTAGATACAATTATATATTATGAAGTAAACATAACAAGCTAACCTGGGGTGGGGAACATTTTTTCTGTCGGGGCCAGTGACCCACAGAAAAAATGAATCGCAGGCCACACACAGCCCTGCGGGGAGGGGCGTGGAGGAACAGGGCTTTACCTCACAGCAAAACAAGCCAGTGCTCACGTTTCCAGCCCTGCAGAGGGCATGGAGGCTTGTGGCTTCCCCTGGGCTCCGGGTGTGGCCAGAAATGAGGGTTCAGGGTGCGGAAGGGGGCTCCGGACTGGGGCCGGGTATTGGGGTGTGGGAGGGTGGTGTGGGCTCCGGCTGGGAGTGCAAGCTCTGGCTGGGGCTGGGAGTTTGGGGTGCTGAAGGGGGCTCCAGGCTGGGGCCAAGGGGTTTGGAATACGGGAGGAGGTTTGGGGTGTGGGCTCCAGGAGGGAGATTGTTTGTGGGAGGGGGCTCAAGGCTGGGGCAGGGCGTTTGGGATGCGGGTGGTTGTGTAGGGTCTGGGAGGGAGTTAGGGTGTGGGAGCGGGTTCCGACCTGGGGCAGGAAGTTGGGGTACAGGTGTAGGTGTGGGGAGGGAGTTAGGGCATGGGAGGGGCCTTTGTATGTCTGTCTGTTTTCACAGTGGCACCCTCTTAGAACCCCTATCCAGAATTCTGTGCCCCAGAATGGAGAAAATGGCAAGGTTTAGTCTTGTATTTATAAGTGACAGATGGATCTTGAGCCCATCCAACACTCTGCTAAATGAAAATGAAAGAAAGCTTTAGCATGGGGCAGGGAGTTGGTGACCTGAAGCAACCCACTCAGTCTTCTTTATGTTGTTGGAAGATGGCCAATGGGGTGAAGGAATAGGAAGTGTTCCACTTCTGTGGCCTCACACTAAAGGAATAGTTGTATATAGTCTTCCAAAGTCCCCAGTATAAGAAGCAGAGCCCAACCAAGCCAGAGAGGACTGTCTTCCTACAGTAACTTGAACATGCTTGCCCCAAGCTAGTGCATGAGCATGTGCTGTACTGAACTGCATGGGCAGACAGCAAAAACATCTTTTTTTCCCAAGTTGAGATCCACAGTTAGAAGAAGACACTGCAGAGAGCAGGGAGAAGCAGCAGCCTGTGGCACTGCTCTCCCTAGTAGCTGGAGCAGATGCAGTTCACCTAGATTTCAACTCTCTAGGCTCAGACAGGTATATGCATTGTGTTTCATCCTGCCACCAGGATCCAGCCAGTGGGAGTGCTGCAGAGATCATGCATTGTTTGTATGTTTTCCTGTGGTGTCAAGCAGGCTATATCTTGTCAGATCCATACCTGCCTGTGTTACTGCTAGCCCCCAGCTATGTATTCTCTCTGTCTGATTCTTAAGCAAGTCAGATATCCTCTTTAAGAAGCCTTATCCTATTTCTCCCACTCGTTTCAGGAAGGATCCTCTGCCTATCATCCCAGCTGTAAAAAGAAGTTGCATAAGAAAATGCATACAAGAAAACCTAATCAATTGACCCCAGTGAATCCCACATTTTAAGTATTAAAAGCTAATAAATCCCCATGAATGATAATGCAAAAGAAATAATCTTGAGTCTAGATCAGAATCTTATTTGGATTGTTATTCAGCAGATAGAATAAATCACTTTCCAGGATCTTTGCAGCCCAAGGATGCCTGAAAAGCCCAGACTAAAAAATATATATAGTATATATATTAAAAGGAAATGAAGGAAGAGAGATTCTCATTGTCATCTTTCTCTTTAAGCTTTAATTACCAGAAGAAAGGTAATAATGAGATCTAGGACAGAATGCAGTCAGCCAAAATGAGCACATGCTGGGTTCTTACAGGTCTGCTCATGTGTCGCTCTCAAGAAACCTGTTTCAGCCATTGCGAATGGGATAATTTGCAGAATTTCTTCTGTGATTTGCTAAAAAGCAACATATCAGATTCCTGAAAGCAGCATCACTAAGTCCTCTCATCATTCACAATTGCTCATGTGGACCCTGAACTAAGTCATTCAGGACCGTTGCTGAGATCAGTGTCTTCATATTTTCTCTCACTCAGTTTCTCACATTCAGTTAAGGAAAGTCTTAAAATAAATGCTTTAACCATTCAGCTACAGTATGTCACCTTCCTTCAGGATAAGGTGGTTAACGGTGCTGACTCAGTAGTCAGACCAAAGGATAACTATCTTTTGCACCATCAGAGAAGCAGCGCACCTCTCTCTTGGAAAACACATATGCAGCTTTTGTCCAAATCACGAGCATCCCTTGAGTGAGACGCCCTAAAGGTGTAGAAGTATGATCAGAATGTATTTGCACATGTCTGAGGCCTATAGAAGTCAACACAAGTACTTATCCTGCAGCAAGCTGGGGGGGAGGGCGGGAGGGAGGGGAGCCATACAAAGTCTCAATGGCAGGATGGATCAAGACACGTATCTCAGGGTCTCACAAAGCTAACTGGGCAACCTTACTTGTAGCTATTGATGAAAACTCAAATGGCAACTTCATGGCCAAAAGGTGGGATGTGCATATGAGGAATCTGCAGGCGATAACTTGGTCTTTATTCCTCACATTCTCATAACTCAACACTTTAGACATAAAGTCCTCTGCAGATTTGTTTTGTGTATGTTAACAAAGTAGACAGTCTTGCCCCTGTCTCCAGTTTCAGTGGGTAGAGGCGGGAAACCCCACTGTGAAGACTGCTGGACACAAAGGTTCCAGCAAAAGAATTCCAGAGGAGAATAAATTTTTTTTGTTTCTGAGAAAAATGAGTGGCAGAGACAAGGCCACTGATAAACAGGATATTTTGCCTTAAAACATTGTGTTTGTTGATAGAGAATTTTTTTCTTCATCAACAAGTTTTTATTTTTAGGTTGTGTGTAGGATTAGTATGGAATATTCCATAATACTTGTTGGTAACTGCAAATGAAATACTTAATGCTCCATTGTTACTGTCTTCACACACAAAACCCACTGCTTTTTTCTGTTGAAGTCAGGCACAGAAGGAGCATGTGGTTTGAACACAGCTGCATAACTGCAAAGTGATTTGGATCCTCTTTTTGTGATCTTGGAGATTTCTGATTTATGTGCATGAAAGATAAAGCAATTTAATTACTATTGAAAATTAATGGCAAATCTTCCCAAGGAAGAATTGACGTCTTCACATGTCAACTGAACAGGCAGAGTTTACTCCTGAGGGCATTCTGTACCAAAAAATAAAAGTTCTGTGTACAATATTTTTAACTTCTGCGAAATTCTGCAAGCTTTATTTGTCAATAAATAAATGCCAGAGGCTCCAGCATGGCACAAGCCACTGGCTGCACAAAGATGGAAGTGGAGTGAAGGGGAGTGAAGTTCTGGAACAGCCTTCCGAGGGAAGTAGTGGGAGCAAAAGACTTCCTGGCTTAAGACAAAGCTGATAAGTATATGGAGGGGATGTTATGATAGGATTGTTAATTTGGGCAATTGATCTTGGATTACCACCAGATAGGTCTGCTCAGTGATCTGCGGGGAGATGTTGGATGGCATGGGAACTGAGTTACTGCAGAGAATTCCTTCTTGGGTGCTGGCTGGTGAGTCTTGCCCACATGCTCAGGGTTTAGCTGATCGCCATATTTGGGGTCGGGAAGGAATTTTCCTCCAGGGCGGATTGGCAGGGGCCCTGGAGGTTTTCGCCTTCCCCTGCAGCGTGGGGCACGGGTCGCTTGCTGGTGGTTTCTCTGCAGCTTGAGGTCTTCAAACCAGTTTTGAAGATTTCAATAACTCGATCCTGGGATAGGGGTTGTTATAAAATGGATGGGTGGGGTTCTGTGGCCTGCCTTGTGCAGGAGGTCAGACTAGATGATCAGATTGGTCCCTTCTGACCTATGAGTCTATGAGTCTAAGATCACCTGCAGCCTCCCATCCCCGACACGTATTCAGTGGTGAGGCTGCACGCGACCCTGACACAGCACAAGGCCTGGGCGTACCACAGAAATGCCATGGGGCCCTGTCCCTCTGGGCCAGGTGCACCAAGTGTGGGGCAGGCAGGCTCAACCAGGCAGGGTCCAAATGTGGAGGGGCTGTGTGGGGTGAGAGGATTCTGTGTAGGACAGTCTGGGTGCAGGCAGCTCAGTGGGGGGTCTAGGTGTGGGAGGGATCTGGATGCCCCAAGGCTTGTTTGAAGTGCAGGAGGTTCTAGGTGCAGAGGCAATGGGACTCTGCAGGGGCTTCCAGGTGAAGGTGGTTGGGGCTCAGTGGAAGGGTCTGGGTGTGTGGGTCTCAGCAGAGGGCCCTGGGGGCTGAGGGAGTTGGGCTTGGTGGGGTGTGGGTCTGGATGCAGCTAGTTGGGGGTCTAGATATGGGGGGGCTCCAGGGAGTGGGGATTGTCAGGGTGGGGGTTTGAGTGCAGAGAGCTCAGTGGGGGGTGGCCTGCATGCCAGGGTTGGGGTCCAGAGGCAGAGGGTCTGTGTGTAGGGATTGAGATCCCATGGGTGGGGTTCGGGTATGGAGGGCTAGGGTGGTTCTGAGTGTACAGGGTGAGGCTTGGCAGGGGTCTCAGGGTATGGGAGGTCCAGATCCATATGGGTTTGGTGGATGGGGGAGCAGCTCCCTGTACAGACACCCCTCCCTGCGCAGCTGAGGTGCGATGGGGGCAGGAAGCAGGGGAGGATGCTGAGCTTCCTGCAGCTGGAGGAGGTTTCTGGGGGTGGGTCTGACACAGCCTCAGCCACTCCTGGCAGGGGAAGAGGAAGTCCCATCCTCTCCTGCCCAGCCGGGACTAGCAGCTGATCCCAGCTCAGGATAGGAACCACTGGCTGGGGTGTCCCCAGCCCTGCGGTGATTTACCTCTCTGCTGGTTGCTCTGGGTGCCTGAAACAATGTACCTGTACAGCTAGGGAGTGGTGCAAAACTGCTCTTGCTCTTCCCTTTGCTTTTCTGTCAAAAAGTCATTTTTCTGTGGGGAAGCAAAGAAATCTGCAAGGGACATGAATTCCGTGCACGTGCAGTGACACAGAATTCTCCCAGGAGTAAGAGTTCTCTTGTTTACACACCGAAAATAAACGCTCCTTATTTTCTCTCCATTATCTCCTCTTATCCCTCAACCAGTCTATTATTTTACTGTCACATACTCATTCTGCACTCTTTCAGCTCCAGCTCTTCATTAATAAAATTTGTTTTTCTAATGATGCAAGACTCCCTTTCCCAATTTCTACAGATGCTGACACAATTTTTCAAAGATGGCAACCTAGAGCTAATAGAAATTCCTTTGCGAAGGAAGTGGGCCAGAGGGGAGAAACGCAATGTTTCAGAACCGAAACATTAAAAAACAAAATCTTAATGTTGAGCACTCCTGAGAGTTTCAAGCAGTAAACCACAGAATATACACTGAAAACATCAAAATATTTTTTTGTTATCTAGAGTTTAAACAATTTTGAATGCAAACATTATCACAGCAGAGAATTTCATTGAAATCTCTTAACCTTTATTTGCTGTAACACGTTCCAAGACTGTCTGAAAAATTTATGTAATCAGCTGCATAATACATGTTGTTGTGGGTGCTTTAAAGCAGCACTAAACTGTAGTGTGTACCTTGTAAGATTTATATACTTAAGCCCCAAACTTTGGGGTTCAGCTGAGATGCTCTTAGCACAGGATCTGGGGAGTGAGGAAGACAAGGATGGTTTTATTCCTCTTTCCTCAATCCAGTGACTAGTTCAGATCCAGTGCAATTTATAGGAATTTGAGTATTTTCAGAGTTTCATTAGAAACCACTTTAATCTAATTCAAACTACCGTAACTTCTATCAAAATGGATTTAGAATTACACTGCACTAATCATAATCACACTCACCAAATGACATACTCTGTTAAACAGGAAATTACGGTAGAGTTAAGCACATTGCTTTTGTTGTAGACTTGACTGTCAACTTCTTTTAACATCAGATCACGAAGAGTAGGCAAATAGAAGCTGTATTCTGATCTATGTGCTAACTTCAAAGTTCTATTCTTTAAACAAAAAAATTTCTTTAGTGTGTATGTGGGGTTGCAGGGGAGGTCTCCTACTTGACTGTCCAAATAATTACAACCAACAGAGAAAATAAAAAAAAATAATTTCTTCTCATTTTGGGAGAAGATAGGAGAAGAATGGCATTGATAGTTTTTAACCTGCGCCTGACTTCTAGCTCCTTTTAATACTTCTAGTTAAGCAAGCCCAATGCTATTTGAAGATGTACCTTTTCTCCCAGGGATGTGGTGAAGTCAGAGAGCAGCTTCTCAACTGTCAGTTGCATGGAAATATTACTTTAAATCTCTCAATGGAGATCCTTGCTTGAGAACATAAGCGAACAGTACTGTCTTTGCACTACTGTGAAAAGACTTAAAAAATTATATGATTGCTACCAATCAGTAAATCAGCATAGGGCATATTTAAGGCAGCCTTCCTCTTACTTCAGTCACATCACCCCTTCCTTCTCCCACCAACATTTGGGTTTTACTTTGGCATGAATTTTATTAGACACATATGGTAGGTGAGGTAATATCTTTTACTGGTTAAACATCATCTACCTTGTGTGTCTCATATCCTGGGACCCACATGGCTATAACACTACAACAAACATGAGTTTTTATTCTTCTCTTTGTTAAATCCCATTTCTTTAGCTAATCTACTCATGAATGAATATTAAAATATGAAATGTAAACTTGCATTATTTGAAATCAAATGTTTTCTTTTGGGGTGCTGGTCTAGGAGCAATCCTTACAATACGTACTTGTTCTGAAAGCATTTGTAGTGGTCTGCCAAAGTATTTCTAGCTTTGGAACTGGTAAGTCACGGCACATTGGACATGAAAACTTCTTCTTGATATTCTTGTTTTTCTTCCTATCTGTTTCCAATGTGATTTTAGTGAGAAATATCTCAGTAATCACTAGAGCTGAAGATTTTGTGCTTTATGCCAGTGATTTTTGACCTGGGGTCCACGGACCCTTGGAGTCCACATTCTATGTCTAGGATTTCCAAAGGGGTCTGCACTTGCATTCAAAAATTTGTAGGGGGCCGCAAATGAAAAAGGTTGAAAACCACTGCTTTATGCCATTTGGAAGCCAAATGCCAGCCTTACAACTAAATGGTTTTGCATGGATTTTAAAGCAGTTCTCTAGCAGTGCTTAACGCAGTGACTGCAAAAAATCATGTAATATTTTACGTTGTGTGATAGGAAAGCAAGCTCTTAATCAGAATGATGTGAATTTAAGGTTTAGTAGCTCATGAACTCCTAGATCAGGGGTGGGCAAACTTTTTGGCCTGAGGGCCGCATAGGGTTTCAGAAATTGTATGGAGGGCTGGGGAGGGGAGGGGGTCGTGGCCTGGCCTCCACCCCCATCCACCTCCCACCTGGGACTCCTGCTCCATCCAAGCCCCCCCCTCCCCATTCACCCCCAGAACCCCTGTCCCTCACTGCCCCCTGCCGGCCCATCCAACCCCCTCGTCATTCCTGACTGCCCCCCCGGGACCCTGCCCCATCCAACCACCCCATCTCCCTGTCCCGACTGCCTCCGGAACCCTGCCCCTGACTGGTCCCTGCCGCCCCATCCAACCCCTCCTCTCATTCCTGACTGCCTGCCCAGGACACCTGCCCTCATTCAACCTATTCCCCACCCTCTGACCACCCCGACCCCTATCCACACCCCACCCCCTTCCAACCCCCCAGGCTCCCTGCCCCCTTACCTTGCTGCCTGGAGCGCCAGTGGCTGGTGATGCTACAGCCGTGCTGCCCGGCTGGAGCCAGCCACGCCGTTGCCACTGTGAAGCACAGAGCACTGGGTCAAGCCAGGCTCTGCCACTGTGCTTCCCCAGAAGCTCGCAACCCCGCCACCCAGAGCATTGCGCTGGTGGCAGAGCTGAGGCTGTGGGGGAGGGGAACAGCAGAGGAGGGGTCAGGGGGTAGCCTCCTGGGTCAGGAGCTCAGGGGCTGGGCAGGACGGTCCATGGGCCATAGTTTGTCCACCTTTGTCCTAGATCTAGAGACAGTTGCTATATATAGTTAGAAAGGTAAAAGAATCCCAGCAGTACACAATGTTAATTCCTAGGTGATTCATAGGATTTCCTTTAAATTTTCACTGGCTCCCTGACTTTGTAGTGAGATTTGTCACTGGTCCCTAACTGAAAAATCTAGTCTTTTTGATTCCTTTCTTTGCTTGTGTTTATATGGCATCAAAGGTTTTATTTTTATAGGGGTGACAATCCAGCCTCCTTGAGCATGGTAATTTTGGATGCACAGGTAGCAGTACCTGGACACACAGGTGGTTTTATGTACAAAGTTGCTTACAAATAAAAGTCCACTTATTGAAAATCAGACTCTTAACAATTCTGTTTTCAAAATTGGCATAAATTAATAACTTGGAATTCTATCTGGTACTTTCCCTATGTTAAACTGAAATTTCATTTTCCTTAAAAGATTGAGAATCTGGATCCCCGAGGAATTCAGCTTTCTGCTTTGTTTATGAGTGGTGTGGATATGGCACTCTTTGCAAATGATGCTTGTGGACAGCCAATCCCCTGGGAGCACTGCTGTCCGTGGATGTATTTTGAGGGAAACTGTTCCAGACCAAGCTCATCAAAGCAAGCCGGGAGAAAGTTCCTCTCATTGACCTCTGTGATGGTCAGGTAGGTAGTTTCTGAAATGCAGTGTTTTCCTGTGTTCTGAATTTTCTTTAGTGTCTAATGCAGTTTATCTGGCAGTTATTGTTGATTTAAGAGAGTGTGGTCTTCCTATCTGGAATATAGATATGTTTCGGGATGGGAAATGGACCTTAATTGTTAGGGTTCCTCTTGGGGAGAAATGGCATCTTAATTTTAATAGATTTTGAAGAAAGTAGAATGACTTCATTTTTCCTCTGTCCTGTAATCTCAGTAAACAGACTCAAGGATTTACTAGTTACTTTGAGGATGTACATGAATTCAAATTATCAAAAGACTATTATGCATACATACGTAAGATACATATCCGGAAATTGAAATGTTGTACATTCTCAAGGTAATCAGCAAATCAAGAAGAGCTGGCAGTTATCTCTGTTCCTTCTCAGCAGTAGCATCTTGTTTTGCACCAAGATGGCAATGCTGTCATAAAGGGCTATGTTAACATTGCTTTTACAAACAAACAAAATCCAGTACCTGATATATTTGACAGAGAATTGAAAAGAGTGAAGTCAGGCTTATAACACCTACTCTCAAAAACCCTTAATTTCTTACAGAAAACAGATTAAAAAAACCCAACAATATACAAGTATCACAAAATATCACCAAGTGACTGCTCATGGTAGTTAATTTTACTTCAGTATTTCCTTTTCTAAGAAGAGGAAATACTGTGGTAGTGGTATAGTATAATAAATGCTCATCCCCTTTTTTGATATCCTGGGCGATCTAGAGAGAGAAGAGTTGGTAAGACTACCATTTGGCTGTATTTGTTTCTGACACTTGGAAAATTGATTGTAGACTACTATATTAACTTGAATATGGGGATTTCTTGTGAATCAGTGAAATGTGGATAGTAGATTTTTACCCACTACAGCAAATTGTGATTTATCCATTGAAAGCTAGTTTTATTAAGAAATATGGGTGTGTCCCAACACTAGTCGACATTTAGTATTCCTTCAGTCAGGTTGATAAACACAATTTTCATTGCACAAATACAAGATCTTAACATTTATTTGTGCACTTTTGTTTACTTGTAGGCTGAGCAGGCTGCCAAGGTTGAAAAGATGCGTCAGAGCATCCTAGAAGGATTAAATTTCTCCAGGCAGAATCACCCACTCCCTTTCCCACCTCCACCTGCCATGCCTTTCTATCCAGCTTCTATGTATCCTCGGCACTTTGGGCCAGTCCCACCACCTCAGGGCAGGGGGAGAGGCTTTGCTGGTAAGTGAGTGGTTGACAGTACATGTACATGGATTCAGATTGGTATGAGATAAATACTGTCATGTCATTCACATTCCAAGATTGTGTTCTGATTCATCAGCCCAACTTCATAGCAGTAGTGCAGTAAAATAAATGGTCAGAATATGGTCCAGCATATCTGTTGCTGGAAGTATAATTTTTAATGGCTGTGCCCTAGTAATTGTGGAGCCTGTAGTAATCCCATTTGTTTCCTTCAAGATTGTAAGTCGCTGTGCCCGTGCAAAATGCCTTGGAGGCTATTGTTTGTATGTAGAGGAAAAAAGAAGAGTAAATCCACATAAGATGATAGGAAAAGTACAAAAGATAAAACTGCCTTACTTTAAAATGTTCACATTTGTAAGCGTTAAGAGTATGAATGAATGCTTAATTGATGAAAGGAACAGGAAAACTGTTGGGGCTGAAGACAACGCCCTCACCCACTTTTTACATTTAATTTTAGTACTTTCATTTAAACAGAGGCATGTCCTAGAGTAAGCACAGGAGAGGACTGAATGATCACACCATTCTTGGGTTGTTTCCCTTCCTCGTAGCAGTAGCCCCATCCACAGAGGGCTACATACCAATTTATATTTAAGTCAGGAAGTTTAATAGGTTTTTTTTTTGATGTGGCAAGTGCTATCATGGAAGCTTGCTGCCTCAAAACTTGTAAGCATGTTAACTTATGCGCTGGAGGTTCAGATCTCTAGATTCACAGGTATATATCTTACCCAAATAAAGGGTTACACTTAGTGGCTAGGAGACACATAGGCCAAGGTTGAAGTTACTCTGGGTAGGACCCTCTAACTGGTGGTGAGTTGCTCCTGCATTTCATCAGCCTCTGATCTGGCTGAGCAGTGGGGCTCCCATGTGGCTGTAATCCCTCTGGCTGCTAAACCAGCAGCCTTTCTCCAACCTTATGTGTTGAATGGCATTAGTCACTGTGGCTCTGAAAGGAACATGGCAGCAGCTTATCTTTCAGGGAATTCCCATATACCCAGCCCCCTCACAGCTTTTCCCCTGTCTTTCTTTACCCTGGGTCTAACAGGAGTCTGTGGCTTTGGAGGCCCTTATGGGGAAACAGTAGCAACAGGCGCTTACCGGGCCTTCCGGGTGGCAGCAGCAACAGGACACTCCGGAGCCTTCTCTGGCAATGACAGCAACAGGACTAGCAAGTTTCAGGGCGGTAATTATACCAAACCCCTTTTCTTAGAGCTTCTGGCAGCAGCTTCTTTCACTTCACAGTCTGGTCTCAGGCTTTCCGCTGGCTGCCAGTTTTCCTGTCTCCCGAACTGTCTCCAGCTGTCACTCTTCTATTCTAGAACCTTCTCGGGTTGCTGTGAACTCACTCACTGACTGCTGTACTCTGCTGGAATCTTTTCCCTAAGTCCCTGTGGCACAGTGGTCTTGGTGCCAGTCTGCCTGTTACTTTCTTGTTCCAATATAAAAATGCTTTAACATTCAAGTAGAAATTCTGTCTTTTGTGCTTCATAATGTTAGGCTATGTTATAACAAGCTCAGCTTTGCTTCAATAAGTTAAAGATTTCTAAAATTGGAGAGCAAAAAGGCATCTTGAAAAAGTGACACAGTAGAAGTCTTATATTTGTGTTACTGTTAATCCATCCTTCATTGGTGCCTCATATCAAAGTTTGGATTTCTGGCCTAAGTTAATATAAGTGTTAGATTTCTTTGTCCATTGTTTTTCCTCTTCTGTAAAAGAGGACGCTAGAAATCCATGAATTCCAGTTACTTACTTGGGCTACAGGTTTCCCATATACCTAGCTGTATTCTCTAGCATCTACGCTTCTATTTTAAAAAACAAACAAACAAATATTTCTAACGCTCTATTGCAAAAATAACCTTGCCAGTGTAAACAGTACACAATTAAAGCTGAAAGAATTGTATAGAGAAGTATGAATCATCTGCATTTAACCAGGGCTGTCGTTTTTAAGCTTATTAACCTGTTAAAAACTAACTACATCTGCATAAATGCCATCATTTTTAACCCTTTCATTGCTGATGGTCTTATCAATAACTTGTAGCTCCAGTGTGCTTACCTGGATTTCTGGAAATATGTTATGCCCTGATCTAGCATTAACTTTTAAGGACATTAGACAGGTATAAAAATGAAAATTTTGAATGTCAGTAATACTGATATTCTCTGTTTTTTGGATACTAAGGTTTTTGGTTCTGTCATTAAAAAAGGAAGGTAAAAGTAGTGTTTACAATTAAGTCAACTCAGATGCTATTTCTATAACATAGTCCAACGTTAGTAATTTTTTAATGACCTTTCTTGTGTATCATGCTGATGAAAGTACAATAGTAAATCTAGGACAAGAGAACCTAAAAATAATTCGTTCTCAGTTACCTTCCTGCTGTCACTCTGTTTAAAAAAAAATCCTTACATATTTTTCAAAATTTCCCTTCACACTCTCAGTATCTATCAAATGACTGAAACTGAAATAGTCACATAAGAGTATTTATTTTTTAATTCATAATTTATTTATTTTAATAAAGGACTTCTAGACTTCAATTTTAGCTATAATTTCTTTAAACAACCACATCATGAAAATTAGTTTCATAGTATCAGAAAAGGAAGCTCTTTGTGTAATGAAGATTGACAGAACATATTTTTCCATTCACTAATAACTTTGATTTTATGATTGTAAAGAACAATTTTTGGTTTTGCGTTTATGTGCAGGAGTCCAACCTATTCCTTCTCAAGGAGGGAAACTTGAAATAGCTGGCACTGTCGTCGGCCATTGGGCTGGAAGCAGACGTGGACGTGGCGGTAGAGGGCCATTTCCTCTACAGGTGGTTTCTGTTGGAGGACCAGCAAGAGGGTAAGTGCAAAACCACAGAAACTGTGCTTAACATAATTCAGTGATTTGATACACTAGAGAATCCAGGATGGGGGAATGAGGTGACAGCAGAGGTTGCATAAAGTATTATGATTACATTTCTTTCTGATTTGCATGTGGAATGGACTAGGTAACAGTAATGCCATTACTCAGGAGTTCAAGAGCACTAGTATGTTAATTTTAACATTTTTTTCTCAGTAGGTCAGATAATGGTCCTGTACCAGGATATGTCTCAATAATATTTCAGTTACAAGGTTCCCAGAGATTTATGATCATATTTGTGTTATGGTAGCATTTAGCAAACTTAATTGGGATTTCAGCTCCATTGTGCTAGGCATTGCACAAATAATTTAAACCCCAAAAGTTAACAGGAAATTAATATATTTTGTGTCTATAATGATTTGCAGTCAGGTGTAGCTTCAAAGGAGCATTGTAAAATAGGTGTATTAATATATCTCTTATATAATAAACTCTTCCCCATCATTTACAAAACAGTATCAAACACCTAGCATATAGGCCACATCTGGCCTCAGCTGATGTGTTTGTGGCCTACATGACATTATTAGATCATGCAAAATCTAAGCTTTTATTTTTTAAAAAAAGTTTATAGCCCCTCAGGCTTTGAAGGTAGCCCCTCAAATGTGAAATGAATGTAAATGCAGCCATGTCTTCCTGGGTCTGCGGGTAGCCAGAAACAATGAGTCTGGGAGGCATGATTTCCCCTCCCCTGTTTAATGTAGTTGAGATATAAACTATAAAGCTCAGAGCTAACTCTGTAATGTCATCATTGACTATTTCATTGCTGATCATTTTATTGGCCAGTATAGGGAAGTGGGTGGAATAGGTAGAGAAAGAACTGGAAGTTGCTGCAGGGAGGGAAATGCAGAAGGGAAGACCAGAAGAAATATAGTGACTGGCAAAAGAGAGGCAAACAGAAAGAGGATGGGGAAGAAAGGAAGAAAAATAAAGGGCAGAAATAATAGAACTAAAGGGAGCAGATTTAGATATACATAAAGATGTATTCTGCGCTGCTTCTTTGTACAACCGATCCCATGAGCTTTAGTGGGAGTTGAGCTTTGAAATGAGGACAGTATGTAGATATAAATTATTTCACAGTAATTGGGACTCTCTCCGACACCTCTGTTCACATGGCTTCCCAAGAACTCAGTTCAGTGCCAGGTATTGACACTTCAGGTATTTTTATGTGGCACGTAGCAAAGTGATGCTGAGTTGACCAGAGGGTACCACACATCCAAAGTTGCACAGAAAACCTCTTCCTTTATATACATTTACACATTACATTTACTATACACTGCATCAAGTTTTGAGATTGGCTGGGTTTACTGTGTAGGAACTAATGCCTGTATACCATGCTCTGTCCACACACTACTTACTTTTTACCTCATCTTTCATTCCAGGCTTATCTTGTCCATTGTAAATAATTCCCTGGGGGGTTCCCCCTTTTGTTGGCTAGTGGAGGTTTCTGTCTCTTAGTTTATTGACCCATTTTCCTCTCTTAGTTATACTCCTGAGGGCATTCTGTGCCAAAAATTATACATTTTTGTGCCAAAAAGATAAAAATTCTGCATACAATATTTAAAAATTTTGCAAATTTTATTTGTCAGATAAATGTGGAGGCTCCAGCATGGCACTGAGTAGCACAGGCCACTGGCTGCACAGAAGTAGGAGATATCTCCCTCCCCCAGACATGGATTCAGCGGATCCGCTGCACCCCCAACCCTTGCACGGCACAAGGACTGGGCCTGCTCCAGAAACACCCCAGGGCCCTGTCCTGCCCCTCCGTGCCAGGTGCAGGCAGTTGGGCTCAGCAAGGCAGGATCCAAGTGTGGAGGGACTTAATGTGGAGGGATCCAGGTGTGAGAAGGTTCTGTTTGGGGCAGTCTGGGTGCGAGCGGCTCAGTGGGGGTTCTGGATGTGGAGGGGATCTGGATGCACAGTAATGGGACTCTGCGTGGGGGTCCAAGTCAAGGTGGTTGGGGTTCAGTGGTGGGGTGGGGGAAGGGATAGAGCTTGGCAGGGGTCTTGAGTGTGAGGAGTCCAGATGCTAGGGGAGTGGGGCTCAGTGAGGGGTGGATCTTGGTGCGGGTGGCCGTCGGGGTGGTCCAGTTGCATGGGTAATGGGGCTTATTTGGGGGTTGAGGCTCGGCAGGAGGGTCTGGGTATGAGGGGGTCTGGATGCACAGGGGTTGGGTGGATGGAGAAGCAGCTCCTCGTACAGGGATCCCTCCCCCTACAGCTGAGGAGTGATGGATGCAGGAAGTGGTGGGGGGTGGAGTTTGCAGAGATTTCTGCAGCTGAGGGAGAAATCTGGGGGTGGGTCTCACCCAGACATAAATTCTGCGCATCGCAGTGGCGCAGAATTCCCCCAGGAGTATAGTTAGTACAGACATTCTGTTTCCAGCCTGCTGATCCATTTACCTCCCTAATCCTGTCTCATGTCAAGCCAGGCCTATAGTCTTTTGCTTTTGCTTTTCTTCTTTATATTAGTGTTTGTTTTATTTGCAGTATATTCCTGGTTTTTGTGCCTTTTTGTAAGTTTATTACACAGCAACATATTAAGACGAGTAATTGTAATTATTTAGACTATTATTAATACTAAAGTATGAACCAGGGAGTGCAAGCTTCCCTTTTATAGTATAGCTTATCAGGGTGTAATTTTCCTTTTAAGATTGCTCTGCCTTTAAAACATCCTTTTGTAATTTTAACTTTGCTTTTATTTGAATTACATTATAAAAACAGGTACAAAATATAATTTTTTTCATTTATTACCATAGTAATTTTAGATGTGGAACAGAACATAGTCCAATTAAAATAACATTCCCTGGGTCCATACCAGAAGTGGTCCATTTCAGCTGTTACACAATACTTGTTATTACCAGCATAGGCAGTTTTTACTTTACCAAAGTCTCAGCATTTCAATTGTACTGTGCAATTTGGAGATTGTTCCCCCAGAGTGAACTCAGATGCTGGCAACTTTGTCTGTAAGATCTTACACCTGCCCATGTAAGTGTTCCCCAGTGCAAACAGCCCTGCACATTTGGGGCTTTTTAGAGCTTGCATTGTCTGCAGCAGTATTTGAGGAGGAAAAATATTGTGTGGATTGAGATGCTTTTACATTTACCTTTATGGTATTGGACCCTTGTTAATTTTTTTTAACCTGCACCTTCTGGCATTACCTTTTCTGCATTAAATATATAACTTTTGTGGTGATAAGAAAGCAAGTTTTCTTGCTCCATATCACATAAAGCTGCTTTTACTTTGTGTATTATGTTTTTTTTACATTACATACATTTTTAGAACACATTGACTTAATTTCATACTTATTATTTAAACCCTTTTAGTGCCATTTCCCTTACTGTTAGGTAGTGACCCTTACAGTAAGGGATATCTTCTTAATTTACTCCAGATGTATGGATTTGGGGTTTATTTCAGTCTTGTCGCTGAGGTTACTTTACCTGTTCCTGACAAGTGTCATCCAACTCATGGCACCACTATATATTGGGATTTCAGCTGAGACTTCTTTCCGCTTAGCTTCCCAAGAATGCCATTTGATTCCATATTTTGTCACTTAGATATTTTTATTTGTCATTGAGCAAGGCAATACTGAGTTGATGAGACTCAGGCATACGGAGCAGGTATACGGCATACTACACATCCAAAGTTACACAGAAAACATCTTCCTTTATATATATTTATACTTTTGGTTGCATTTACTATACACTGCATCACATGTTTTGGGACTGGCTTGGTTACTTTGTAGGAACCAATCCCTATACGCACTGTCCATGTACAATTTACTTTTCCCCTCATCTTACGTTCCAGGCTTATCTTGTCTATTGTAAATGGTTCCCTGTGTGTTTCCTCCTTTTCTTGGCTAGTGCAGGCATTAATAGGCATTAATTAAAAGAGGAATCCTGCCCTGTCCGTAGAATGAGTTCAGTATCCTGATGTAAGCTAAATATGGTACTTCTGATTACAACATGGTTTGTGGAAGAGTTCTGGTGATGTATATTGCCACAGTCAAGGGGGAGGAGGTCCAAGAACAGAATATCCATGCATATGATTATGATATTTAGCTGCTAGGGCATTACCATTAGTTCTTTGAAGGCACCCTCACACAGACGAGCAGATGCACAGTGGGTAAGTGATTCACTTCACTCATTTGCATTGGAGAGGAGCTCTTCTATTTTCTGGGGTACTAGAAGAAGCAAATGCACAATCACTAGCACCCAGACACCTATAATCAGGATGCTAAACCAGCGATTCTCAAACTTTTGTACTGGTGACCCTTTCACATAGCAAGCCTCTGACTGTGACCCCCCTCTTATAAGTTAAAAACACCTCTTTATATATTTAACACAATTATAAATGCTGGCGGCAAAGCGGGGTTTTGGGTGGAGGCTGACAGCTCACAATCCCCCATGTAATAACCTCATGACCCCTGAGGGGTCCTGACCCCCAGTTTGAGAACCCCTGTGCTAAACTGACATCCTTAATAGGGATTTCACTGTGTCTGGAGGAGCAGTCACATTGTTGCAAGGATGTAATCATTTCCAGCAGTACCTAGATGGAAAAGAGATGTAGAGACACTCTCTGATGGTAGCTTGCTAGAAGGAAGATGAACTAAAGATGCTATGTTTGAGTAGGCAGTTTATTTAGGGAGACTTGTTACCACCTCCAAAAGCTGAAATTCTTTGCAATGTCAAACTTGCTGTCCTGCAGCCAAATCATAATGGAAGCTCACCTCTCTGTATCTGGAGCTACTAAAAAGGTATCATTCAGAGGGGGGAAAATGCCATTGACCGGAAAATGGCAGTCCCCATAAAGGGCTGACAGGAAATGCACCCCTGTGTCAGAGTCCTCTCAAAACAGGTGTTTGGATGATTGAGGACTTCGTCTGTGGACTTGATTTGCTACCAAAGAGCAAAATTTACTCTGCACTGAAAACTGAAGACAGGGAGATCATTGTCCATGCTTTGTCACTTAATCCAGCTCAGTTTCTCATCTCTGTTCTCTTAACAGAGGGCAGATCACATCCAGGCTTACCTTCATTGTTCTGTCTTGACTCCATGCAACTTAATTCTCAAATGGCTTCTCTATGCAATCCACTGATTTTCAGTCTTCTCCATACCGTTAAGTGTGACCAACGCACTTCCTTTAACTTTGATCCATCATTATCCAATGAGATGTGAAATCTGAATTGCAAAAACCTGTTTTTCAACTATCTAGAGGTCACTGTCACTTCATCCTAAATATAATTAGGAAATGGGATGGGTCTGTCTTGTTTTCTTTGTAAACTGATTGAAAAATGCATACCAGATTAAAATGAGAGTGGTCAGATGTGTAAAGTATTCATTTCCTCTTTTGGTTTCCTTCTAATTCCATTATTTATTACTTGTTATTGCATTGTGGGTGTGCATACAGAGACTGGGGTTGGCAGTTGAGGTGATCTAATCTAAATTAGACATAATACAGCAAAGATGACAACAAATTGTAGGAGTAGAATAAGTGGAAACATTGGACCAGAACTTGGCTCCTCCTTTGACTGCTTTGTCCCACTCTGGCAGCACAAAGCAGCCTTAAAGCTAGCAAAATCAGCTACTTGGAGACTCTCCTGGCATAGGGGCATCCTCAGGTTATGTAGAGCCAGCTATGCAGAAAAGGAGGCATGGATGGCAAGCTGCAGAAATCACTAGTTGCTGGAATGATTCAGTGGGGGCTGGTGCAGCCAGCTCAGCATAGAACAGCCCTGACTGAGACTGCTCTAACCTCCTAGGGAGGTGGTGGAAGCTTCTTCACCGGGGGGGTTTCTAAAGGAGGCTTAGATAGCCACCTGTCTTAAACGGGTTAAACCCAACAAATGCTGCATCTTGGCAGGGGGTTAGACAAGATGACCCTTGTGGTCCCTTCTAACCCTATAGTACTTTGATTCTAAATTGCTCCTATGGACCTGATCATCCCCTGACTGTCTTACTTCTCATTCCTCTTCTGGACTAGGCCTAAGGCTCTGGCCCATTGGTTTTGATATACATACTTGGAGTAAAGTCAGGAGCAGCCTGTTGCTGTTAGATTCCAATACTGACAATGAAAGCTAAATATATAAGTGAAAGAAAAAAAGCACCTGACATCGTGGTAGAGTACATTAAGGTTTTTTTTATGTAAGTGCTTACTGTAAAGCATACCTTTGGGGTGTAGGTGGGTCTTCCACCCCTGGAACCTTGGTTCAAAATTTGTAATGAAGGGCAAATTAAAATCTGTGTGGATTTCATCTAATCCTCATTTAGATAACTTGAAACCCTGCTATATGATTTGGTGTGACTGGAGCTCTGCTCAAGAGTGTCCCAAAACTATAAATCATAATTAAGAGAGTATAGCAGAACTGTGCTGATAAGCTTGTACAGTGTCTGCCTGGAGTAGGCATGGTTCAGTTGGCTCCGTCCCTTTCATAAGCACTTAAATCACTGACCAACTTTGATATTGCAGCAGCTTTTCATTGTTGAATTATATTTTTTTGTGAATTCTCCTGAGTTGCACATTGTGGGTGGAAAATATTATTCAGTGGAAAGAATGGTCTTATGAATATAAATAAATAGTTCAGAATGGCTGTCTTTTGCCAGGCTTTTAGTATATATGCTAGCCATTGATGGAAAATTGGTATGTATTTTAAAGGAATTTTAAGGATAACTTGATAGGAATTTCCATAGAGTTTGAAAGTACTTCTCCATTGCTTGTTTTGAAGTGAAATTGTGAAATAGCCATTTTATTGCTAGGAAAACAAGATTTTTAGATGCAGCAATCATAGACTTTACACTCTCACAAGTAATACAATCTTAAAATGCCGAATGATTAATCAGGTTGTTTCTTGGGATGGGGAGGGAGTGAAACTTTTCTATAATAATTAGATGGCATTAGCAAAAAAACCCAACCCCTTTATTCTATTTAGTTTAAGGTATTTTTAAACAAAGTTTAAATGCATTTGTTGTTTGTTTTTCTTTAATACACATAGGCGTCCTAGAGGAGTTATTTCCACTCCAGTGATAAGAACATTTGGAAGAGGTGGAAGGTACTATGGGAGAGGTTATAAAAACCAGGGAGCAATTCAGGTAATAAAGTGGTGTGATTTACTTCCATAACTCTGGTTTACAGGCTAGTGTGGTCACAGGCTCCCTAGGCCCGCAGGAGTTGCTGATGACAGCTCTTGGGAGAAGGGCAGGATAGAGTGCTTCTTGTACAGTAACTCCTCACTTAAAGTTGTCCTGGTTAACTTGCTGATCAATTAGGGTACATACTCATTTAAAGTTGTGGTATGCTCCCTGTTGTTTGGCAGCCATCTGCTTTGTCCACTGCTTGCAGGAAGAGCAGCCCCCGTTGCAGCTAGCTGGTGGGGGCTTGTAGCCAGGGTGGACCGGCAGCCCCTCTATCAGTTCCCCATTCCCTTAAGTTCCATGTGCTGCAGCTGCCCAGCAGGCTATCAGTCAGCAGTTCAGCTGTCCCTCCCCCAACTGCCATGTGCTGCTCCTGCCCTCTTGGAGCTGCTTGCTGTGCAGGGGAGGGGCGAAAGGGGGGGGGGAGGCTAATGTCAGGCTGTCCCCCTCCCCCCGCTCCTGCACCCCAGTTACCCCTTCTCCATATAGAGCAGGGAGGAGATATGGACAGAGAGAGACAGAGAGAGCTTGGGGCAGCAGCTGCTGTCTCAACTTCCTGATCCACTTAAAAAGACAGTGCACTGAAGAGTGGGTCAGCTTATTTAAAGGGGCAGTGTGCATCTCTCTCTCCCACACACAAGGTGTGTGTCTATCTTTGTCTGCTCTGCTTTCTCCCCTCTCCTCCATTCCTGCTGCCTTGTAGAGTGAGAGGCTACATTAACAACCACGTGTTAACCCTTGAGGACTCAGACCGAGTGCTAGTTCATTCCCTGGGAAATATCCCACCCTCTTCCACCCTCTAACTTCACCACCTCAACCAAGCTTCACAATCATCATAGCTGTGAACAGTATTAAATTGTTTGTTTAAAACTTATACTGTCTGTATATCTATATAACAGTTAGTTTTCTGTCCAGTGGAAAAAAATTTCCCTAGAACCTAACCCCCCCCCCCACCTTTACATTATTTCTTATGGGGAAATTGGATTCCCTTAACAGTGTTTTGCTTAAAGTCACATTTTCAGGAACATAACTACAACGTTAAGCGAGGAGTTACTGTAGTTACCATGGTGTATATACTGGTTATTGAAACAATAAGCCATACGGACAGTGATGACAGTTCTCCCAGTGTTGTTCCATCTCATTCAGAAGCAAGCTTTGGTTATCTGATTAGAGGAGAAAAATGCACCCGGCTATAAAGAATATGCCTAGGTCCCATGTGGACAATCCTGATCAGCTGAAGGGGAGGGATATGGGACCTTAACTGAAACCAGTGAGCAAATACTAAGGAGAACTATGGAGTTGAAACAAATTGGCATTTTATATTCCCCACGGCCGACTCCCACAGTTTTTGTTCACTTTCATTCTGGTCCCCCAATTCCTTAAAAAAAAATAAAATAAAAAAATACACCAAACCAAAAGGTAATGCTAGGATTTTACCTCTATAGAGTACTCACTGTAAATACTAATAGGAAGTTGTGGAACAGCCTCTGTCCCATGTGAGCACATAGTCCCATCTTTTGGTAATGGTACAAAGAGTCCATAAATCATAGCTTTTACCTTTTCCATGGTTCTTTGAAACCATGTAACTGAAGCAAATTGGTGTTACACATATAATGCCAATTTGTTTCAGCTTCACATTTCCCCCCTGTTTTGCTCAGTCTTTCATTCCAGCTGCCCAGCACTTTTGCAAGTTAAATGAGTCCCGGGGAGATGGATTACTGGGCAGCTAGTAGACGAAGTGGACAAAAGTACGTGATAAATGTATCATGTGGCTCTGCGTTGTGTCACATGGATAGTAGCAGATAGGAGTTGGGATGGGGTGCTAACGGCTAGAGAAGTGCTCTCTTGTGAGAGACGAGGGAACTCTGAATTTCAAGTAAAACTCTTTTCAAGTTTTCTAGATACAAAAATTCAAGCTTGTTCTATTTACTTCTTTGTAGTTATTGCAACCTATTTTTCTTGTCAATGTTTGTGGAAATTGATCTAAATTTCAGTGTGTGTGTGTGACATCTGGTGTTAATTTCTGTATTTTTAAAACTTTAATTCTCATTCCCAGCACCCCAATGTAAAGTATTCTGCTGGGATTCTGTACTGAATTTACAGGCCTGGAAACAGAGGGCCTGTGTTTACCCATAGAACCAATATAGTATATTCAAGTTTGCTAGTGTCATAAGTCTCTTTCCCAGGGAATGCCTTTGAGACTGAGAGAGTAGACCAGTCTTCATGGTATGTCAGTCTTTGGGTATCAGATAGCACTTAAAAGCAAGGAAAAGGATATTGTAAGGAAATTAATATTGTAAATCTTCTACTGCCAATGTAGGGCCAGATTTTGATACCCTTCCTTATAATTAATCCTGTTTATTATGGTAGTGTGTAAGGGCCAACCAAGAATGGGGCCACATTGAGCTAGACACCACAGAAATACTGTAGTAGGTAGTCCCCACCCCAAAGACTTCACAGTCTAAGTAGACAAGACAGACACAAGGTGGGGAAAGAGGTAGAACACACAAGCAGAATGAACAATGTGATGGCTGCAAATGTCATGTTAGTTCCAGTTATTTTTTTGAAGGGTAGGTGTAGTTAGGAGGAGTTCAGCTAAATGAAAAGAAAAAGATAGGAACAGGGCAGGGGAGTGGAGGGTACGAGGGGCAAGTGTGCAGTGAAGCTGAGATGTGAAGGCTGAGAAAGGAGGGGGAAGGCTGGAGCGAACAGCCAGTCAGCACAAAGCAGAACAAGTACCCACAATAAGTAGCATCTTACCCCTCAAAGAGTTCCAATGACTTAATTGAGACAACTTGTAAAGTAAGGTGCTACTCAGCAGGAGTGGAGGGGACAAGTTGCTGGTCTTTAATTAATGCATTCTTAAGAAGTGTAAAGAAATATACATTTTGTCACAGGTTAACACCCTTAACTCTGACTCGAAATAAATGCTGTGCTTTCTTAGTGGTTTCAAAATAGCAACACAGCAAAAAACAACCTGAATGGGACACCTAAAAAGAATGTGATCATTGGTGACACAATATTGATCAGCCTCAAATGCAAGGCTACGTAACATATATAATTTCACTTCATACTGATATTATATGCTTTCCTAGCAAGCCACCTATGCCACACTAATATTAAGGGACAGCAATTTGACCAAAAAACCCCCTAGCAATTCAGAAATACCTTAACTAATATTTCCCATAGTTACAGTTAAGATTGTTGTTGTGAAATTGGGGGCTGTGTAAGATTTACACCATGTCCTTAACGTATTCATTTTTTTGCTTTTTTGCTTTAATCTACTCCTGTATCTGAGGACACTGGGGAGAACAGCTAGTGTGCTTTAGCAGGGTCCACATGGACACTTAGTGCCTGGCAAGCTAGTGCGGAGTAGATTTATGCTCCATTTTGCCACAAACTGGAGCATGTTCATTAGAAAAGTCCTACGTGTTTTGTGTTGTCATTTAGCAACTAAATTTAAAAAAAACCTGAAGTTTTTTTGTCGTGTGTTTTGGAATTGTATGGTTTATTATTGCCGCTAATGAAAAGTTAAATGTAGTTTTAATTCTCAAGCCCTATAAGTCTACATTTTCAATATTGGCTTTATGGCTTTATTTCATCTGTAGTATGTTTTCTGAGTATTTATTCTGCATTTTGTATATAAGTCACTTTCATGGGCTCTCTCTTACATATTCACAGTATATGGTATTACATGACGCTACTCATACCTTTGTTAAAAAATGTTTTCTATTGTATTTGAGAAGTAGTATGTGATCATATCATTAGACTACATTGCGTGCAAATGAGGATACAGTTAATGTTGTGTGCTGAATCTTAATTTAGGCATTTCCTGACTCTTATTTACTTACTTATACAGTCTAAACTAGGGGTAGGCAACCTTATGACATGCGTGCCGAAGGCGGCACGTGAGCTGATTTTCAGTGGCACTCACACTGCCTGGGTCCTGGCCATGTCCAGGAGCGGGGCCAGGGGGCTCTGCATTTTGATTTAATTTTAAATGAAGCTTCTTAAACATTTTTAAAACCTTATTTACTTTACGTACAACAATAGTTTAGTTATATATTATAGACTTACAGAAAGAGACCTTCTAAAAACATTAAAACGTATTACCGGCACTCAAAACCTTATATTAGAGTGAATAAATGAAGACTCGGAACACCGCTTCTGAAAAGTTGCCGACCCCTGGTCTAAACAGTGTAATTATTTCACCTGGTGCAAAGTGCAACTTCCCACGGGCATGTCAGAAAACTGGGCTGAGCTAAAAAGGTGTTCACATTAATTTTCCTTTAAGGACTGAAATTCTTTGAATTGTGGTAATCATAATTATGGTAGCCAGCTCTATCATTTTTGGCTCTTGGTCATAAAAAGCCAATTCTGTAACTAGTTAATTAAAAAAAAAAAAGGTTTCTTTACTGCATAAACCAGGGAAAGCCCAGATATATTGTCTCTGTTATTCCCCAAAGGTGAAATTGGCATTAGATGCTTTGTTTGACCTTGTGCACCCCTTCCACAGTGAGGTAAATTTTCCATGTCTGTAGATTGAAATGTTCAGTCTTTAAATCCTTGATAATCTGGGAATTTAGTATGGTATGCCAACTTTGTTACAACAGTAGGTTGTGTTTGGAATATTTCAAGTTAACCTGTAATACTTCTGTCTGTGTCCTACAGCACACTATTGGAAGTGGTGTCAAGATAATCAGTTAGAAATGTACAATGATAGCTTCTTTAATAATGTATTTTCTTTTTTTAAAATAGGGCAAACCTCCTTATGCTGCTTCAGCAGAAGAAGTGGCCAAAGAACTTAAGTCAAAATCAGAGGAATCTAAATCCTCAATTGTGTCTTCAGATGGATCCCTGGCTGAAAATGGAGTAGTGAATGAGGAGAAGCCAGCTTCCCAGATGAATGGGAATACAGGAGACGTCAGGGGTTCCAACCAGTCTGAAAGTGCCTTGAGTAATGACTCTAAAATGTGCAATACAAATCCTCACTTAAATGCACTAAATGCAGACAGTGTTTGCCATAAAGATGATACTCTTGAGGCTGCTGTCTTAAAAAAAGAAGAGTAAACTTATTTTTTATAGAGGGTGAAGGATGTTGGGAAGGGTCAGGATTAGGAATATCTGGAAAGAAAGAGAGCCTACAGTTACGTACATTTTTTCCTTTCCGTAAGAGAAAAATGAGGACTTTGGAAATTCGGATCCCTCTTTGATGTCAGAGATTTAAACAACACATTTTTAGTTTTAACCAGTTGTAGTCAAAATGCTACAATAAAACAAAAAAGGAAGAGAATGAAGAGCATTTGACTCCCGCACTTAAAATGAAGTATACATAAAGTTTAAACTGGTTATGACAAAAGCTTGTAGTTTTGTTTCTTGAAATATAAGGAAAACAAATTTTGGCAGTCTTTAAGTATATATAGCTTAAAATATAATTTTTAGTACTTGGCACCATATGTATGCCATTATATTTGATTTTGCATTACTGTGTCACAATAAAGCTTTCTTTAAGGCTTTGATTTCATGATTATGGGGGAAAAAAGGCACAACCACAGTTTTTCTTTCTTAAATTTCATCACCGTTGATGTGGTTCTTTTGTGTTAAAATGTGCAAACTATCGAAACTAAAAATTATAGAGTAATATTGCAGTTCTGCTGATTTTTAAATATACATCATACATACTTTACAAGGAAGTTAAATGGAGATAAACTTGAAATCATAGAAGATACAAATGACCTTTCAAAATAAACACAATGTGTTCTGAAACGTTTTGTGACTAATACCATGCATCCGTGATCAATGAACTATGTGGTTTTGAATCAGACGTAGACCATTAGTACTACTATTTGAGCTAAACTTCTGCATGGTTCATGATTTTTAAAGTGTGTAGTTAATATTATGCATGTTATTGTCCTCTTTCTTCCATTCTTACAAGTACTGTGCCCATTTGCAAAACAAAAAGCTAATAATCAGTAATAGTCCTATAAAAGATGTTAACTATGTTTAGTCATTGACTGATCTTGCTCTAACCTTAAAATTTTGTGATTATTGACCTCTGTTGCATTTATTCTAAAACTTAAAAAAAAAAAATTATCTAGCCGTTTTTTGAATATCAACGTTACCCTGGTGTACTCATTGCTGTATGCATTATTGTTCTCTGTTGCTGTTTTAAGCCTTCATATTAGCAAATATGAAATTCTGTGAAAAACAAAAAAAACAAAAAAAGCTTTGATCTTCAAAAAATACCCCCTTCTGTAGCAGGAAACAAATGGCTTGTTCTTGAGAACTTTCCCATCAAGAATTTAGTATAAGCAAATATACCTGTATCATTTTGATGTTTTTGTTAGTGTTTCCAAACTTAATGTACTTCAAAATCAGAATCATTTCTTTATATTTGTTTTCATATAATTCTCCTGATGCTCTTCATCACACATTAGTGATCAGAAATGAGGTGTAATTCCCCATTCCCTGCCCGCAAGAGCTAAGTAGGTATCTTAATGTAAGTTGAAGGGAGTTCTGCCCCAACTCATGGATTGTGCAAGAATGAACTACTGTTGGGTTTGATTGGTTGTAGATGGATTGTGGTGTGGTGTATTTGAAGGCTATTGAATGCAACTTACAATGCTTAATAAAAATCTTTATTCTTTTAGTATAAAATAATGTATGCCTTTTTTATTGTCATATAGACCTTTAATTAAACATATTGTGAATAAGTTTTCCTGTGCACAAATAAGCTGGTTGTTAGTGAATGACATGATCTCCTACTAGCAGGTAGAGACAGGAAGCAAAGCATTTTGTCATCATCCTTATGTAGGGGGATGTCGCCCTTGATGAGAACAATGTTCAGTCCTAATTGTTTTGTTGAACAATGCAGGTTTTATGACTTGGTTAGTAAGTTGCAAGTGTTCAATTTAACTGTTGAAGGCAGCTACAAAAATATAATTGGTCTGAAATTTGGGGAGGGGGAAGGTATATTTTCTCTGAAATATGACATAAGTTAGTCAGCAAGGCCTCCAATTCAAGGTGCTGCTGGCAGAGAGAATTAAAAATGCAGTAAATAACAAATTGAGAAGCAAAATAATTATCGTTGTGGTTACTTTAGAAACTGCTGTATTTTTGTATTAGCAAAAATGGATGAAACATTGAAAAGAAGAATTTCAGAAACTAAGGTGCTAGAATCTTCCCACGGAGAAGCTTTTATTCCCAAAAGAAATGGTGCCCTGTAATCTGTTCTGGTTCTCTGCAAATTGAACAAAAAACAAAGGAAAATCAAATTCCATGTGACTTCTCTGGCAAATATCCCTTCTCTCAGCCCCCAGAACTGACTTGGGTTCCTGGATCTTCAGGGTGCCTCACTTGCTGTGGTTTTTGCCTTATGGAGAGGCTCACGATGAGCGGCACAATGCTAGGGTGAAAGCAGTACCCTGGGTATTCACCAAGTGCTTGTTAGAGCTTGCCTACACAGGCTCCTCTTGGTTTAGCTTAAACCCCTGGCCAAAGCAACATAAGCTAACCCAAAAAAGGCACACTAATTCTGGAATAAGAACATCTGCATGGGGTTACACCGGTATAACCATAAATTGACCCCTTAGCTTATACCACTATAACTTTCCAGCACAGACAAACCCTGTGGCTGCTGCTTCTCTCCAAAACATATCTATTGTTTTATTGTCTGCACCTAGAGGCCCTGACAGAGCATGATACACATTGTAGGTGACAGGCTCTGCCTTGAGGATTTCACAGTCTGAATAGACAACACCTATGCAGGGTGAGAGAAGGGAAGTATTCTCTCAGTTTTAGAGTTGACCATGCCCAGCTTACACACACAGAGGTGTTAAATCCTGTCTTAAAACTAAGGCTATGTCTACACTATGGACCTTGCAGTGGCGCAGGTGTACTGCTGCAGCTGCACCTCTGTAAGGGGTTCCATATAGCTACTCTATACCTGCGGGAGAGCGCTCTCCTGCCCAGCATAATTAAACCATCCCCAATGAGCGGCGGTCACTAAGTCGACAGGAGAGGGTCTCCTGCCAACATAGTGCTGTCAGTGAAACTTACGTCAGTCTGAGGTGTGTTGTTTTTTTTCATACCCCTGACTGACAAAAATGTTGCCAGCAGAAGTGCTAGTGTAGACAAAGCCTTAGTGATGTTTTTAAAATGTGTTAATTAAAGCACTTAGCCAACAGTTTTAAAAGTCAGCCATTTTCCTAGTCTAGACGGTATATATAAGACGGTGATTGGCAACCTTTGGCGCAGAACCCGCCAGAGTAAGCCCCCTGGTGGGCTGGGCCAGTTTGTTTACCTGCTGCATCTGCAGGTTCGGATGATGGCGGCTCCCACGCTGCTCCAGGCCAATGGGGGCTGCAGGAAGTGGCGGCCAGCACATCCCTCGGCCCATGCTGCTTCTCACAGCCCCCATTGGCCAGTGGGAGTCGTGAACGGCTAAACCTGTGGACACGGCAGGTAAACAAACAGGCCTGGCCCACCAAGGGGCTTATCCTGGCAGGCCACATGCCAAAGGTTGCCAATCCCTGATATAAGACTTGGACCTGTATCATAGCCCTATTGTGCTGCATCTGTACCACAGCAAACAACTCTTCCCAGCAGCTCTGCTCTGAGCTCAAGTATTCAGGCTACTGACCATTGGATTTTATTGGCAATCCTCCCTTCGCTATTGTCCTGTCCCGTATTTCTGCTGGCAGTCCGTGTACCCATTGTCCTGTCCCTCCTTATTTCTCTTTGCTGGCAGTTTGTGTGCAGACTAGTTGATGTTGCAATCAGAATACTGCACCCTGGGTCAAGGTACGGTATCTTAGCCAAAAATATAGGCCACCCTTTGTCTCAGAGTGAAGGGGCTGAAGCCAGTTTCTTGCCATGTGTGGCTGTCATTGGTGAGTACCCAGTCAAGTCCAACAGAGAGCAGAAAACCCCCCAGTGAGAATGTGTTCATGGACAGTGGTAGGACTTGTAGGGTGTGTGGTCAGGCTGGAATTTTTCTTTCTTCTCCGTGGTGAGATTAGAAAGACCAAGACTGTCCCTGTCCATAAGTAGGAATAGATGTTCTTTAACGTGTGTGTGCTCTGTCTATGTAAACCATCTTGTTTTTATGGGGAACTAAGACATCATTACCCCCCTTCAGAATGGGAGCCAAAGTGAGTGAGTGTCTTCCCTGCACAGCAGTGTGATTTATACACAGAGATTTATACATAGCGATAACTGTCCTGAGTTATCTCTCCCAATGCACGATCCTAGTGGATACAAGGCATAGGTAGATTCTACCTTGTAAGAGCTGGTCGAGGTGAGCCCTGTAATTCCTCCCTGGGGTTGACTTCAACGGCAAAGTTGAGGAAGAAACTACAGATTATGCGTTTGTGTAGCTAACTCAATTTTTAAAAAACACCTTTTGATTTTTTTTTCAGTAAAGTCAGAGCCCTAATGACTCTTAATTTTCAAGCAACTAACATGTAAAATGAGACGAGGTGGGTGAGGTAATACCTGTTGTTAGAACAACTGTGGGTGAAAGAGACAAGCTTTGGAGCTACAGAGAGGTCTTCTTCAGGTCACTTTGTCTTTTTCCCTGACAGAGGTTCGTCCTGGGATCACCATAGCTACAACAAGGATACTGCTAGCATGTTGAATGTTTCTCTTGGAAGTGTTAAGCTGTAGCAAGTGATGGAGCCTGCCTATAAGAAGCAATAAAGCAACAGGGGTCCTTGAATGATCTGCCTGGATTGAACTTTGTTGCCTTAGCTGCCCCTCTATCTTTTTGTTCTTTATTTGTAGAATTAGTTGATAATTGTTTTAACTGTGGTGTTAACTTTCTAATAATGATCTGTCCAGGTTCCAGTTAATGCATTGTTATATCCAATGTTTCATGAGCCAGGTGAATAATTACTGACAATAGGGCAGATTTAGGGCCTTCAGTAAACTGTGTTGTGTACTGAAGTGCTCAGGCTTAAATGGGTGAATTTGAAGGGGTCACAAATTTGTGGAGAGAGCTGATTCTGGAAGGATAATACTGATACCTACCACTTGTATATTATAGCAATTTTCATCCATAGAGCTCATATAGTAGTGTACCTACAAGGGTAAGCTTTATTATTTCCATTTTACAGATGGCAAAACTCAGGGACAGAGACTAAGTGACTTGACATGTGATGCAGCAAGTGAGTGGCAGAACTGTGAGTAGTCTGTCTTCCTCCTGACTCCCAGTCTAATGCACTAGGGTATTCAGGAAAATCCTGTCTTTTCTCCCACAGCTCACAGTTGTGTTTAAATTACATCATTTGACTAGATTTTGAAGATATTAGTTTGTCTCAGCCTTAGCTATATTGTACTACTGCCCATGCCCCCTTATAATGAAAGTGGATTTCTGTAATGCTTTGCAATGTATTATAGGGTCGTTGTAGCACTAATGCAGAGATCAGCTTGGGGGATGCTTTAGTCATCAGATAACACTCTGCAACTGTTCTTAGAATTCTGTCGGCAGAGACCCCTTGGCTATAGTATAGAACATACTTTCCCTGGTGGGCAGGGTTTGTTTGCTGTCCAGGGTCGTAGTAAAGGGGAGTCTCATGGGTGTATTTTAGTGTAATTTAATATGTATGTGTGATGTGGGTGATAGACTTTTGGGGGTGGGGGAGAAGCAGGGAAGTCTTGCTGCTCTACTGATGGGCACTGTTTTTTACAAATACTTGTATATATATCTATATGGCCTTCTTGATAAGTACAGCGAGAAAATTGTATGCAAGTTTTTCCACAGCTAGCGATCCTTACAGAGTGTGATTACTAAGGCATGAGCTAAATCCCAGCCCCTGGGGTTAAAGGAGTTGATAGTACTTCATGATATGTTTGCTGAGACAGAACCCTTGAGCTCCACTGCTGATGCTTCACTGCTGGAAGATAGAGAGGAGCAAAGTGTAGTGAACCGGTCCCTGGACTGGGAATCAGGAGACCAGTGGTGAAATCCTGGCCCTATTGAAGTCAATGGGTGTTTTGCTTTTGATTTCAGTGAGGCCCCGGATTCTATTCCAGACTCTGTCACTGACCTGCTGTGTGACCTTGGACAAGCCTCTTCCTCTCTTGGTGCCTGACTCTCCCTTCTGCCCCTTGTCTGTTTTGTGCATGTAGATTGTCAGTTTGTGACAGGGACTGACTCATTCTGTGTTTTTGTACAGCACCTAGTGTGATGGGACCCTAGTCATGGCTGTGGCCTCTAGGTGCTACTGTAATGTGAATTAATAATTAGGGCAAGGAAGAGCTTCTTGCATTAAATATGCACTATGCAACCTTAAAAGACAGTTCCTCAAATAATAAATATTGGTTAAATCTGCCTGGTGCCTTTGATGTGCTCGCTGGTAACTGCTTAATTATTATTCTCAGCTTTTTTATTGTGTGCGTTTCTCTTCTCCCCTTTGGATGCAGCATTGCTTCGTAGAGGTTTCTGTGCCCCTCACCCCTTCTTTTTTCTTTTTTTTTTTTGTTCTCCTTATCTGATACATGATGCTTCTTAATCTGTTCTGAGGGCTAAATCCTTATTAAATCAGTGTAGTGATGTATAGTTGCAGAAGATGTGACAGCTGGAAAGGAAGTTTAAAGAAAAAAGTTGAGCGTTTAATGAGGCAGAAGGGAAAGAGAGAGCTTTTCTACCAGAAGCAACCTTCTGTTCCCATCAGCAAGGGGACATTCTGCCCATGGAGTCCACAGAACCCACTTCCCTCTTTGCTGCCTTGTCGTCCTGAAATAGGAGCGTCTTTGTTTTGATCTTAAGAACCTCATGGGAAGAAACATTTTTGTTTCTTGCTGAGTTTAACTGAAACCTAGCAGTGAAGCAGTTTGCTTCACCAACCTGAAAATACGGTGACAGTAAAACCTCTTTGGGTGGATAGATTGCCTTGCTCCCCATCCATGTTGGACACAGGTGTGTCTAGCTAACTCTGAGACATTGGGGTAGTGAAAATGTGGCTTAAACAGGAAAGGAACAAAAGGATCAAGTTTTACTAACTGGTACTTCATGGAAGACCTCTGACAAATTACAGTAAATCAGAAGTAGTGAAATTCTGCTAGAACAGGACTTGGACAGCTTACATTGACTGACTGTCCAGGAACTAGAGGAATGATGGAATGGAGTTTGACACAAGAGGAGAGAGGATGTCTGAAGATACTGAGAGAGATGACTGGTGCAGAGGAACTGCTTCCCATGCTGTCAGTAGTGTGACGGCCTAGCTTAGGTTGGGTGTTGGGAGAAGAAGGAATAAGTGCATGTTAGTAGGTTTCACTGGATAGTATATTTTAGTTGCAACTTTTCACTGAACAGAGGCACCCTTTATTGATTTTTAACTTTAAAACCCCACTCTCTGCAAAGACATAAATTATTTCTGACTACTTCACAGGAAGAGAATTTACAATGAAGTGGAGAGGGTGGAAGCAACCACTCTATGGCAAACTGAGAAGGCACACTGGATGGATATACAAGAGGTAAGCATTTTTTTTGTTGTTAACAGACATATGCAGATAAAGGAGACTTAAAAACAAAACTCTCTAATGCCAGTTCGCTGGGGATTTCAATTCGCCTGATAAGGAAAAGCATAAGGAATGAGCAAAGGTGCCTAGTTCTGAAGATAAATACTACAGGATGTTAACCAGCAAGATCAGAAATTATTTTGGGCTTGTTTCTAGAGACCCAGCTAAGTACTGTGTAAAATGATAAAGCTGGTGAATGTGCAGGCCCACTTGTCATGTGAAATGCTTACAGTACATGTGGGATTTTGCAGCCCAATCCAGGAGTGGTGAAAGAATGACACAATGGTTAAGCAAAGGTCAGTGAATATACTGTAGAAAAACAGGGACTTATTAAACTGGCAACACTTTAATTATGTCATTGTATAGCTATTTTATTATAAAAATCTGACTCCTTATGGCACTAAATAGATGCCATCAAAGTCTGCCTTGCAATCTGATAGATGGAGAGCGCTTACATGTGCTCCTGTGCAGAATTTCTGAATGGTCATGTGTCCTTTCCTCCTTCATTCACTGCCAGTGTGAAAAAGCTAAAGGTGGCAAAGCGATGGGTCTGTGTCTCTAGGAAACTGCAGGGTGGAATGTTAGAGTCCAGAGTCTCAGTGACATGGGGAAAGAATTCAGATGAGATAAGGGTGCGGGCTGAGGAGGAAAGGGGATTGAGACACTTCTGCGGTGAACTCAGCACATGGAGTTCATTGGTTTTTTGCTTTACCTTAGGTGAGCCTGTGCCCAGAGAACTCAGAACCAGCAGTGCTTTGGCTGAGTCAGGTGGCAGAAATGAGAGGAGAGTGGAGTGGAGGGTTCTCCCAAGCCACGGACAGGTTGGACAAGGTCCTCACCCTGCCAAACTCGGTGACCGTCTCCCTGCGGTGGTGGTCCACACCGAGCAACATGCACCGGGGGGTCCCATTTAGGGGCAGGGCCCTGTCCATGGAGCTGGTGTCCGATGCATCGGACCTGGGCTGGGGAGCCCATGTGGGGAATTTTCAGACCCAAGGCCTGTGGTCTCCACAAGACCTGACCCTTCACATAATGTCAAGGAACTCAGAGTGGTGCAACTGGCGTGTACAGCCTTCTGCTCACACCTGAAGGGCAAGGTAGTCAGGGTTCTCACGGACAACATGGCCTCAATGTTCTATATCAACAGGCAAGGCAGGGCCCGATCCTCCGCCCTCTGTCACGAAGCCCCAGTCTGTGGGACGTCCACTGAAAAGCCTTTCACCTACCGGGTGCCTGGAATGTGAGGGCAGATCGCTTGAGCAGGGATTTTTCCTCTCAGCACGAGTGGTCCCTACACCTGGAAGTGGCCCTCTAGCTTTTCCAGAGGTGGGGAACTCCCCAGGTGGACCTATTCACGAACCGAAAGAACCGAAGATGCCCCTGGTTCTGCTCCAGGGGGGCCTGGGGAGGGGTGCTATCTCCGATGCCTTTATCCTGACCTGGTCAGGCCAACTCCTATATGCCTTCCCCCTGTTCCGCTGATCAGCAGGGTCCTAGGGAAAATAAAGACAGACAGGCCAGGGTTCTCCTCATTGCCCTGGCATGGGCCAGGCAGCACTGGAGTGGGACCCTCTTGGGCCTGGTGGTGGCTCTGTGGTGGCCGTTGCCACGCCGCTCGGACCTGCTCTCTCAGGACTGGGGTCGTCTCCTCCACCCCAGCCTGGCAGCTCTTCACCTCACGGCGTGGCTGCTCAGTGGCTAGGTGGCAAGGAGAGGACATGCTCAGCTCGGGTTCAGTGCATCCTCCTTGAGAGTAGACAGCCCTCCACTTGCCGCTCCTACATGGCGAAGTGGTCTCATTTTGCTAGGTGGGCGACGGACCAAGGTGTATCCCCAATGGCTGCCCTAATCCAGCTTATTCTCGATTACCTCCTCCGCCTAAGGGCCCAGGGTTTGGCACCCTCATCAGTCGGTGCATCTGACAGCCATATCTGCTTTCCATCCTCCAGTGCAAGGTCACACGGTGTTTCCCCATGCTGGTTCCTTAAGGGTTAGGACCGTCCGATTCCTTAAAGGTTTGGACCAGCTTTACCCATATTCTAAGCCCCTGGTCCTGCAGTGGGCCCTGAATCTGGTGCTGGCTTGGCTTACGGGGCCCCCGTTTGAGCCGCTGGTCACATGTTCCTGGTCTCACCTCTCATGGAAGGTGGCCTTCCTGGTTGCTATCACGTCAGCCAGGTGGGTCTCGGAGCTCAGGGCCCTGGCCTCAGAGCCACTGTATACTGTGTTTCATAAGGACAAAGTCAAGCTCTGCCCACACCCTACGTTCCTCCCGATTGTCCGCCTACCACATGGGTCAGGACATTTTTCTACCAGTCCTTTGCCCCAAACCACACATGACTTATGAGGAACGCCGCCTCCACACGCTCGATGTGAGGCAGGCTCTGGCTTTCTACCTTGAGCGAACCAAACTGTTCAGAGAGTCCTCACAGCTGTTTGTCGCCTCAGCTGAGTGTGAGAAGCCAGCTGATTTCCACTCAGCAGCTGTCCAACTGGATCACTTCATGTGTCAGCTCCTGTTATGAGTTGGCGAGTGTTCCCCCGCCGCCTATTGTTAGGGCACACTCGACGTAGGCACAGGCCTTGTCGGCTGCCTTTGTGGCCCACGTCCCTATTCAGGACATTTGTAGGGCCGCCATGTGGTCTTCGGTTCACACGTTCACCTCGCACTATGGGATAGTCTCCCAAATCAGGGATGACACTGGGTTCAGCAGTGCGATACTCCATGCCGAGAACTTGTGAACTCCTGCCCACCTCCAGCAGATACAGCTTGGATCCACCTGCTGTGGAATACACATGAGCAATCACTCGAAGAAGAAAAGGCAGTTACCTTTTTCCATAACTCGTATTCTTCGAGATGTGTTGCTCATGTGTATTCCACATCCCGCCCTCCTTGCCTGCTGCTGGAATTGTCTGGTAAGAAGGAACTGAGGGTGGGGGGAGCGCGCAGCTCCCCTTATACCATCGCAGGCAGGCACCACTTCAGGGGGCACAGGGGGTGCTCCCCCCCCGGGTACTGTTAGGGGGAAAACTTCCAGCACCGGTGCATGTGGCGAGCATGCCCCCTACTGTGGAATAGACATGAGCAACACATCTCGAAGAACACCAGTTATGGAAAAAGGTAACGGTCTTATATGGAACGTCTCCCTCCCTCTGTGATGTTGCATTGGTGCCATTTCTCAGACAGAAAATATCATATTGCCGCTACATAAATCCATGGTATGTCCACATCTTGAATACTGCATGCAGATGTGGTTGCCCCATCTCAAAAAAGATATATTGGAATTGGAAAAGGTTCAGAAAAGGGCAACAAAAATTATTAGGGGTATGGAATGGCTTCCATATGAGGAGAGATTAATAAGACTGGAATTTTTCAGCTTGGACAAGAGACAACTAAGGGGAGTATGATTGAGATCTATAAAATCGTGACTGCTGTGCACAAAGTAAATAAGGAAGTGTTATTTACTCCTCATAACACAAGAACTAGAGGGCACCAAATGGGCAGCAGGTTTAAAACAAATAAAAGGAAGTATTTTTTTCACACAGCACACAGTCAACCTGTGGAACTCTTTGCCAGAGGATGTTGTGAAGGCCAAGACTCAGGACCGGCGCTAGGGGTTTGAGCGCCCTAGGCGGATGGCAATTTCGCTGCCCCACGTGCTGGTCCCGCGGCTACGCTGGAGCTGCTGCAGTCATGCCTGCGGAGGGTCCGGTGCTCCGTGGCTCCGGTGGAGCTGCTGCAGTCTTGCCTGCGGCAGCTCCACTGGAGCCGTGCGAGCACCCGACCGTCCACAGGCACGACTGCGGCAGCTCCACCGGAGCTGCGGAGCACCGGACCCTCCACAGGTACCACTGCGGCAGCCCCACCGGAGCCGCCTGCAACCCCCTCCGGCAAAATGGCACCCACCATTTATTCTGGCGCCCTAGGCGATTGCCTAGGCTGCCTAAATGAAGCGCCAGTCCTGCCAAGACTATAACAGAGTTCAAAAAAGAACTAGTTAAATTCATGGAGGATAGGTCTATCAGTGGCTATTAGGGATGGTATCCCTAACCTCTGTTTGCCAGAAGCTAGGAATGGGTGAGAGGGGATGGATCACTTGGTGATTACCTGTTCTGTTCCTTCCCTCTGGGGCACCTGGCATTGGTCACTGTCGGAAAACAGGATATTGGGCTAGATGGACCTTTGGTCTGACTCAGTATGGCCATTCATATGTTCTTATGCCTCTTACTCCAGATCGCCTCTAAAATGGAAGGGGAGCAGCTGTGACTATCTAAATATATTTGTAAAGAGGTGCCACCTTCGATGGGTTTGTGCATAGGAGGTGATCCTGCTCCTACTGACCATCTCTGTTGCTAGGGATGACTTTTCTTGAGTTAGGAAAGTGGACAAACACCTTATTCTAAATTAAGAGCGTCAGGAGAGGCAGCCTGATCCAGTGGATAGGACCCTGGAAGGGGACTCAGGAGGCGTGCGTTCAGTGCCTCACGCTGCAAATGACTTGCTGTGTGACCTTGAATAAGTTGCCTCCCCTTGGTGTCTGAAATAGAGCTAGACAGGAGCTCCTGGTTCCCACTTCCCTGTTTAGACCACTTGACTAAGCATGGTGCAGTTGTGGGGGGGGGCCCACAAACCTAGTTTTCCAATAGATCAGCATCCTTTGCAGGTTTAGCTTGTACATCAGGGTGAAATCCTGACTCCACTGGCGTCAATCAGTGGGAAATTTGCCATTGATTTCCGTGGAGCCAGGATGTCCCCCCAGCAGTTATAGCTTTTTCTTTTAACAGGTATATCCCTATATCCTGTTCCTGTAAATGTTGGTTTAAGTGTGTGTGGCGGTTGGGGGGGCAGAGTGTTTGGTTTTTGGCTGTGTGTTGTTTTGCCTTGGTGTACAAACCAGTATTCATTTAACAACCCTGTATGTAAGTTGTGTGCACTTAACAAAGAGGAAAAGAAACCCGTTATAATAGTGGAACTTCCAACACTTTGAAACCGCTTCAAGGTGAACTTCTGGCTTCCTTTGCTTTGTGGTGAATGAGCCTCTCATTGCTTCACAAGAACCCCTAATAAAAACAGGAGGGGGTTAAATAAATACTAATTACACTAATGGCAGAGGCCCACTCCCACCCTTTGTGTCTCCTCTCCCATTGTTAAGCTGCAAGCTACAAGGAATGTAAAGGATCCTGGTCCCAGTTGAATTCACCTGCAGAATAACCCATCTGACGTGTTTGGAAGTTCTGATTTGTTTCTTGTAATCTAACCATTGGATTAAGTCTAGCATTTTGGTCTTTACCAAGCTAGATAGATTTGTGACTTCAGGCCTGAAGACAGTTACTGATAAGACCTTTGAAAAGGCCGTTACTTCATTTCCATCAGGATTCTTGTGATATTTTGGAGTTTAAAGCCCCAGTTCCTGCAGTCAAGTTGTTATGCAAAAATGTTCCTTTTTTATAACGAAAGCCCAGTTGCTAGCCCTCATGGCTGCAGAGAAGCGCTTAAAAATATGAACCTGAAAAGATCCAAAACCAGTGGAGAAAAAAAAGGACCCCAAGGCTCAAAATGTAGCACTTTCACCAATCTCATTTTTGGTAGCCCTGACTTGTTTTTTAAACACTTGGAATTGGCCATATTGGTTATTGCATTAGATAAATGGGGTGAACTGCTAACCCGGGATGAAGTAATTCTCTGAGGCCCAAGGAGGTCCTGGAAAGATTGGTTTCTGGAGTTGCATTGCTCCCTTACTTGGTTGGGTTGTTTCACAAGCGAATGCAGACAGAAAGGAAACAGATTTCCTTCTAGTTTCACTTCCAGAATGCCATTAGACAGCCTTTGTGGTTCTGCCCTTGGCTTTTAGTGGATGCTCTAGTAGAGCTAGGACAGCATGGTTGTTACCAGCTAGCGCCACTGGAAAAATTAATAGTTTAATGGGAATGGAGCGTCTCCATTTACTTTCTCCGTTTACCTCTGAGTCTAGTGTTGCCACTTGGCACCTTTCGTGAGCACCGAAAATCCACATTTTGTGATTCTTCCCCTTGCCCTGTTGCATTATATTCTCAGAGAATAGTGTATATGGGAATGTGATGGTCATGAAAGGCACCAGAGCAACAGCACTGGAAACAGAAGTCATCTGTTTATCCAAAGACCAGGTGTAGCATGGACAGTGGCAGCAAAAACATCCCCACCGCTGCCTCTCCAATGCAGCTCAGTCCTGATCCTGATAAGCATTTCCATGGCTGGGAGGGTAGTTTCATTTCTGTGGCCATTCACTATTTGGCCTCTTTGCATAAGGCAAGAATATTACTAAGGCTGCCAGCTCATGTTCATGATGTTTCCCTTCTTCTCTGCACCCTCCACTTGGATTTGTTTCTCTGCAAAGACGGATTAGTTAACAAAACCATCTTGCTCTCCCAGCTTTCTGAAAAGCCCTACAAGTTCTGGTGAGGCAACACAACCATTTCAGAGATACGGGAAGTGCTTTCCTGAAGAAGTTGTCCCCATGGTGCCTTATATTTCTGGGTGGCAGAGAAGATTGTAATCTGAATAAGGGTAGAGTGCTATCACCTAACAAACAGATGTATGGATATACTGGTAAATCTGGATCCTCATCTGTGAAGAACGGTTCCAGCAGAAGGCAATGGCTGTAGATTAACTTCCTAGAAAATCGACATATCCCGTCTATTCCATGTGAGCTGTCCCAAGTGGTTGAGCTGTACAAAGATAGGTGAAAAATACCATAGCAAAGCATAGAAAAATAGTTTCAATTCTTCAACTGTGATCTCCCTGCTAATGTTCCTGAAGGGAACAGACAGGAAGCTCTTATTGCAGTGTGCTTTTAGCAAAATTGAAGCCCGGGGACTGCTGCGTTAGGAAATGCAGTTTGCTAATGGTTTAAAATGCTGTTTATATAAACGGCTTTACACAAATTTCACTCTGCCCATGGTTATTGCACAAGCCTTTTCATGGGAATCATTTTTTAAATAGCATTTTCCTGAACAGTTCTCTGCGATGGCTGTCTCTGCGGTGCAGAGAGAGCCTTAATGGCCAAACCAGGGGAGAGACTTGCATGTTGAGGTAGCCATCAGACAAAGCACATGCCAGAGGAAATCCTCCTGTGTTCTGCTGAGGGCAGCACAGTCTGGAAGCAGGGCAGAGTCTCACTGGAAACATAAGATTCTGGAAAATAACCTTTTGGATAATGGTTTGCTTTCCAGAAATGGGGGTTGAGTCCAGCAGCTTCCGTACTCACTAGTTCTTGCTCCGGTACATCTCAGGAGAGGTTTCCTTCTCTATCACTTCTGCAGTTCAGCAGCTACCGAGCTCATGATGGGTGGAATAGGCGGATTCTATCCTTGTGGTTCCAGGATAGACAACAGCAGCAACAGAGGGTTATTGAGGAGAAGTGTCTTTCTCCTTTCCTTGTGCAGATAATTGATGGTTTCTGCTTGCATCATTCTCCTGGATGTTTGTTCTGCAGTAGTGGGCTTGTTCTGTTTTTCAACTACATTTATGGTCTCCTGTATTTAGGTCATTGTTCATCAGGCTCATGAATGACTGTAGATGTGGCTAGGGAATGGTATTGCCATGTACTGTGTAGCAGATCATGTGAGATCTTTGCGGGAAAGGAGATGATGGAGGAGAATGGATTTCTCTCTCTTTCATCTAGCAGATTAATTCTGAGGGAGGGTCCCTTGGTTGTGCTGTTTCCACCTCTATGTAGGTGGCAACCCTAACTGTATTTCACTGGCTCTTGTTTGAGGGAATGCTGCAGCTTTCCTCGCTGCGTGAGAGCTCACTCACGGTTGTAGGGGAGGTCATTATGTTTTCCCAAGGGGGTTATTGTATCTACTAATCTGGACTCAGATATTGTGTCTTTTGTCTGGGCTGGCTGTTGCTGTAGAAGAGAGAACCACAGTTTGATAGGCACTTACCAAAAGAGGAGATGCATGAGGTCAAAGAAGGAGGAAAGAGAAGGGATATGCTGGAATGTTGAGCCTTGCGTTTTTAATTTTCACAGTAAAGTGAATGTTGAAAAATGTTTAGATGTTACATTTGCTTGCAGAGCCTGAAGAGGGCTGCCTAGCACAACTGGATTGTTTTACAAGGAGGTGTTACACTGCTCTACAGCCAAAATGCTTCTGAAATAAATGTAGTCCAACTTTACTAATTCTGGGTCAGTGAGAATGAAAATGATGCTTAAAATTGTTGATTGGCTCTAGTTTTCAAGATATGCTATTGGGTCAGTATATACGACCCTTGACTTGGGAATGGCAGAGGAGAAGTGAGTTATAAAGGGAAGAGATCTCAATTTAAACTAGAAATGACTAAAATACATCTTTGACTGGATCTATGAATAAATCTATGACTGGGTTTGGACAGTACTTGCTTTTTAGGCAAAACAATGAATGATGCAATCTGAAGCTGGTATTGCGTCATACATGATATGAATTGCATCATGTTATTCCTAGAAGTCATGGATGATGCAATCATAACGAAGCTTACATCACTCTGCTGAACAAATTGCCCTATATCAGCTCTAGAAATCATAGTGTCGTGCTCTCTTATTTGTCAGTGTTTGATTTTGCAAAGGGACACATTTCTGTTTAGCCAAAGTGAGCAGAGATGCCTCGTACTTGTGTGAACAGTGCAGATAACTTGTGCTAGGTTTGTGGTGAAGTGACTTTTGCATCACAAAAGCGCAGTATAACCACTATGGTAAGAAAGCCTATCGCCTTTATTTTGGCTGCAAAAACTGGAGATCAGGACAGAGGTGGGCCCCTAACATACGCTGCAACACTTGTGCAACAAATCTTCACCAGTAGTTGAACAGGAAAAGGAATCTATGCCTTTGCAGTGCCAATGATTTGGAGAGAGCCAACAGATCAATCCAGCAATTGTTACTTCTGCATGGTGCCTCCAGTTGGAAAGGTGTGTCAAAGAGAAAAAGTGGACTGTGCATTATCTAAACATTCCATCAGCTATACGCCCAGTACTCCACGGAGAAGGACTGCCGGTTTCCTGATGCACCAGAATCATTCTCACTTGAGTCAGACGAGGAAGAGGAAAGGATGAAACTTCTGGTCCTGAACCATCAATGTCACAGGACCCACATTTTCTCCCATCCTCCTCCTCTGAACCCACACTCATAACACAGGTGAACTGAATGACCTTGTCAGGGATTTGGAACTACCCAAGAGTAAGGCAGAGCTGTTGGCTCCAGACTACAGCAGTGGAATCTCCTGGCAGGCTTCAGGGCAAATGGAGCCCATCAATGCTTGCAGACTATTGCTGGACAGTGAAAGAGATGCTCCATTTAACGAATACAAGAGACAAGCCAAGAAGCGCCGAGTAGACACTGAATAGGACTAAACTATGTACATTACAGTTTTTTTGCCTTTTGTTTCATAATAAATTTTATTTCTATAACCCTTTTGCTGATTTTTAAAGTGTTACATAAACAGGGACAGGTGAATATTATCATGTAAGCAACCATAAACACATGAAAAGACCTAGGTTTACAATTTGTGTTTTAAAACTCTATTATCTACACAATATACATAGACATAAAATGTAAAAACTTAAATATCTTAGAAACAGTAGCCATCAGTTGTTTTAATTGTCATATTTGAATTCAGCACATCAGAATACATAATAATATCACATTTATCTCTGAAGACAGACGACTTCTCAAAAATTGTAGACCAGTGTTATTGGTGTTAATGCTGACAGAGAGAATCTCTGTGGAGAAGAAACTCTTGCAGAAAAAGGATCACTCAAACAAACCCTTCATTGCACCACAACTGTAGCTGTTCTTAGGAGCATTCCCTAGCACAGGGGCCTATTTTAATAAGAGTAAAACTCAGACGTTGAATATTTATATGAGTGGCATGATGCAGTTGTTGTGAAATGACACTAAGACTGTTTATGGTAACTGCGGTTTGTAAACTCTTCACAGTGCCTGGGAAAGGAGTGCGTATGATATAGGTGAAGCGTAGGAACTATGCTTTTATGAACGTGATTCTCATGACTGCAAGTGATTGCTTATGGTATGACTGACTGTTTCCAACTTGATGACAATTACTTCAGTCAGTTAATAGTAATGCAGCCTGGAAACGAGTGTAAAAAGGCCAGGCCTAAACGATAGGAAAGAAGGAACTCAGCGTGGTTATACCTTCCTCCGCATGAGCTTAACTCTGTGATGACCCCTCGGTAAATTATGGGGGCCTCCATTGGGCAGGTTCCCTTCCCTCCAAATCATGAGCATGTACATCCTTGTGGGGCCTACAGTAATTACTGTCCTATTATCATTTTTCCATCTGAGCATTTAGTGTATTTTTTTGCTTTCAGTGAAATTTAGCAGCTGGAAACCACCCATTGAGATCAGTGATCTGCAAACTGTGGGGTGCACCCCCTAGGGGGGGCACCTAGCAACATTACAGGGGGTGCACAAGTGGGGCCTAGGACAGCCCCACAGGGAGCGGGGAAGGAGCAGCACACTCTGCCCTAGACCAGCTCTGCCCCTAGCTCCACCCCAACCCCCTGCTCTGTCCCCAGCTAGCCCCCCCTTCTATCCCCAGCCACATCTCGCTCCACCCCCAGCTCAGCTCTGCTCTCATTTCCTCTCTGCCCCCAGCTCCCTCCTCCATCCCCGTTCTGCCCCCAGCTCCACCTTCAGCCTAAATTCCTCTGCTGAGCCAACTGTGCAGTATGGAGGAAGGAGGGCACCACTGGTTAGATACTCTCTGGGTCCCATCCTATAAAATTAAAAAGTGGATTTAAAATTTAAAAGTATTTAAAAGTGGATAGAACAATCTCTCTGTCTTCCTAAGAGAAATAACTTGATTAGTTTGTAAATTGCCTGCCTGCTTTGCTTGTCTGTGTGAGAGTGAGTTGTGTGGGTTGGGTGTCTGTGCGAAGGAATTAGTGAGGGAAAGCTAAATCAAACTGATGGATTTTTAACTTTCGTTCTGGTGGTAGTGAGGTCCCTGTTCCCTTTTTGTCTTTCAGGTATGAGTTCCAGAATCTAGGCCCACCTGTGGTCAAAGTTCTGTCTCCTTCATTCCTGAGCCTGCCCTTGAGGACCGACTGTTCTATTACTCCAGTGGAACACAGCTATTGTGGTAGGTCAAGTATACAGAGCGACAGGTGTTCTCAGGTAGGTAGGGTCAATGCATGAAGGAAACCAGCACTGTGTGACCAGCCATCCACCAGTAGACCATCAACACATTGCCCTATGCACCACCAGAAATTCCTGGAGAGCGCTGTGGGATACTGACATAAGGCATCTATGGAGATTAATACCTTTTCATGGGAGATTGAAATCCAGCTGTTAACCAGCATCTGACATTGCTGTCATTCAGTTATTGAGCACGTAGAAATATGTTTCTAACTAGATGAGAATTCTGTAAAGGAAAACTAGTCTTGCAGTGGGGTAGCTGTTGTGTGTATTTCTGAAAATTCCCATATGCTGTCAGGGCAACCTGCACAGTCATAATCTTGAGGCTAGAAAAACCTGTTGTAGGTGTTGACATTTTCCAGGGGTAAAGGTCATGTCTCCGAAGCCCTCTCAATCCTAAGTAGCATGCTACAAGACTACACCCTAGTCTCTGTCTCCTGCATGCACTGGGTTTCTTTATGTAATCTCCTCAAGGTAGAGGAAATCTGATACAAAATTATTCACATAATCTAACAAAAATAATGGGTTAAATTCACATATAGAAAAGGAAAGGTGAGCCAGGCTTGAAAGAATATCATCATCATCGTGAAAAAGACCTGTAAGAACACACCCTGAATCATTTGCTTCAGTATACAAGAATACTGAACTAAACTTATACAGAGTTGTAATGATACGTTCTGAGCTAAAATTAACTAGGGTTCTTTTCCATTAGCTGCACTGAGAATTAGAGATGCTATCCCTTTGTAGCCTGAACATTCAAACCAGCAGCCTCCCATGCTATTCACTTCCTAGCCTGAACAGTTCTAAATACCTAGACCTTTAGACCACTCAGCAGAAAGCCTGGGTCTTGGCTTTACTTGGAGTGGAAGCAATCACCTGGATACCCCACCCCACCCTGGGCAAAAAAATCTGGACGGTGCATTTCAGTTTCCTTTTGAGATTTAGAATATGTATGAGTTGCCTTGGCAAATGGCATGCAGCCAGCATGATATTCTCCACAAAACAATAGTCTGGAACTATTTCTACTGCTGAAATAAATGTCATTGCACCTAGCACAATGCAACCATGATTCTTCTTCGAGTGATTGCCTATGTCCATTCCGCCTACGTGTGCATGCTCGCCAGATGCACCAGTGCTGGAAGTTTTTCCCTCAGTAGTATCCATAGGGGACTGGCTCTGGTGCCCCTGGAGTGGCGTGCATATGCCACAGCATATAGGGTGCCACTGGTCCCCTTCACCCTCAGTTCCTTCTTGCCACCAGTGACGGTGCATGGAACTGGTGCTGCTTCAGCTAGAGTTGTTGCTTTTTGTTTGTTCGAACTCATTTTCCTCCTGCAAATATTACTGTATGTAGTTTCCCTCTAGTTTAGTTCAACCTATTTACGTTAGAGACTTAGTAGGTCCCTAAAGGAAACTTCACCTTGGGATGGGGCATGCCGCAGTCCCCAGGCTTTAAACCCTGTAATCACTGTAAAAGGCCCATGCTCATTAGTGATCCACATAATAGTGGTTTACTGTGCTTGGGCAAAGGTCACATTAGTGATAAGTGCAAAATCTGTAAGTACTTCAAGCCCAGGACGAAGAAGGAGTGTGAAATTAATTTGAAGGTGGTCCTGATGGAGTTTGCCCTTACCCCGATGCCGGAGCAGCATTCAGATTCTTGGTGCGCAGCGCCCCGATGGTACTGTCTACTATTTGGCACCGGTCTCTTTCCGTGGCTCCAGCTAAGAAGCCCAGGGAGACAGGATGAGGAAGCTTCCCGCAAAGGAAAGGACAAGTCTGGGATGGATCAAGGCCCTGTCTCAAGCGCCTCTTCACTCCCTTCAGGATCCCGGGCCCCAGTTCCGGTCAAGCAATGTAGCCCAGCCTGCTCCCCACCGGCTACCCATGCCAAAGGCCCTCCAAGCTGTGCAAGACATTATGTCCTTCCTGGTGCCACTCACTCCATCCCCTGCGGGGTCCCAATCCCGAGGTAAACCCGGGACCACCACAGTCTCCACCTTTCCGCAGCGACGTCCTGCCAAAGGTCACCCTCTCGCAGCCGCCACACTACTGACCATAATAGGCCAAATCCTCATAGCCCCATAGCCCCAATCGGTCTCTGAACCTAGGACAAGGGCAGAGAGGCTTGAGGCGTAGCTCACTGGTAACCGGGTGCAGACCTCTGGATGCAGGTACTCACCGGCAGGAGTTTCAGAGTCAGCACCTGAAATTTCCATGGCGCTGGTACTGCTCCAGGGACAGGTCAAGGGACCCAAGGTACCATTCCCCAGACTGTCACCGATTTCCACCCCCCCCCACAGCGGCGTCACCACATGTGGCTAAATCTTCAGAACGCCAAGTTGCTCCAATTCCCCGTACTGCTCATTAAACATGAGGCATAGATCGCTGGCCCGGGGCTGTTGTGGATGTGCCGAACACCGCCAGTCACCGAGGCCCTGATTCAGATGCTAGCTGAGGTCAGCCAGATCCAACTCCGGGAGGGGCGACCATTACTGATTGGGACAGAACCATCGATCAGCCCAATCTTGGTCACAGGAGAGCAACTGTTCAGGCTCTGGCTCAGGTTTGGAGCAAGGATCCCTAGTGGCAGGACAGGTTCTGGCGGCACTGCAGCTGGGCCCGTTGCCTCAGACTCTGTGGCTGGTACAGAGGTACCCATGGGGGTTCACTCAGCCCTCTCAGTCTGCCCGCTTGGTATCTGGAACTTTGGAGAGACCAGCAACCACCCTCTCCCACCCCACTCCAGCCCAAGAGACCTTGGCTGCAGGCACCCCACAGGCACAGGATGAAGTGGGTGAGCAAGCTGTCAGACCACCTGTGGTGGCAGAGGACCCCTTGCTATCAGCTTCCTCCTCATCGTTGCCAGATGAAGCCATAGTGGGGCTGTGACGTTGCACTCCATATATTTATGGAAATATGCTTATGAGTGTAAATATTATGTAACTGGAATATGCTTTATGCAAAAGGTCTCTTGTAAGGTATGAGTACAAAGCTTATAATCTACTGAGTGTGTTCATCCTATTTGTATGAATGTATCATTCATTTATCTGAAGCTATACATATGAAGTATAACTCTGAAGTCCTATTGTAACTATGCAAAGAGTGGGCCATTAATGGTGGCTTGGAATCTTGATGGCTCCCCTTAACTAGGACAATTGGTTGTAAATGGCTCTGTTTACTTGTAAACTTTCCTGTGTACATGGGTGCCAGCCTGTGGGCAATGAAGTCTCACAGGACATGTGATCATGTCACTTAGTTCTGGAATCCATCTTAAACCGGGTGCTTTTCCATTTAGAAGGAAGGATGAGGACCTGGAGAGACTAAAGATTCATGCCTTGTGCCAAAGCTATAAAAGGTAGTGGAACAGAACAAAGGGGGCTGCAGTCATGAGAAATCCCCTAGTTACCACCTGAGCTGGAACTAACAAGAACTGTAGTAGGGGAAAGGATTGGACCCAGACTAAGAAGGAGTCTAGTCTGTGAAAGAAGTTTATTGGAATGTCTCTGAGGGTGAGATTTACCTGTATTCAGTTTCTTAAATGTATTAGGCTTAGATTTGCGTGTTTTTATTTTGCTTGGTAACTTACTTTGTTCTGTCTGTTATTACTTGAAACCATTTAAATCCTACCTTTTATACTTAATAAAATCACTTTTATTTATTAGTAAACGCAGAGTAAGTGATTAATACCTGGGGGAGCAAACAGCTGTGCATATCTCTCTATTCGTGTTATAGAAGGTGGACAATTTATGAGTTTACCCTGCATAAGCTTTATACAGAGTAAAATGAATTTATTTGGGGTTTGGATCCCGTTGGGAGCTAGGTGTCTGGATGCTGGAGATAAGTAACCTGCTGAGTGGTTTTCAGTTAAAGTCTGCAGCTTTGGTGGCGTGGTTCAGACCTGGGTCTGTGTTGCAGCAGACTAGCATTGTCTGACTCAACAAGGCAGGGTTCTGGAGTCCCAAGCCATCAAGGAAAACGGGCTCAAAGGTAGTTTCAGCACATCAGGTGACAGTCCCAAGGGGGCCTTTGTGACTGAACCTGTCACAGGGGCCCCCTCCACCAGGGCCCCAGGATGATACTAAGGTGCATCAGGAGCTGTTAAAGAGGGTTGCCGTCAACTGGGCCTCCAGGCTTAAAGGAACCCACAGACTCCCTCTTTAATGTTCTCTGCCCTTTGGCCCCGGCCAGGGTAGCTTTGCCCCTACATGATGGGGTTGCTAAAATTACAAATGCCCTCTGGCAACCCCCCCGCCTTGCCTCCTATCTCTAAGAGGGCAGAGCACAAGTACTTTGTGCCATCCAACGGCCCGAGTACCTTTATACCCACCCTGCTCCCAATTCCCTAGTGGTGGAGGTGGTCAACCACAAGGAGAGACAGGGTTAATGGGGGGCTACCCCTAAGAATAAAGATTCAAGAAGACTAGACTTGTTTGAGCATAAAGTTTATTCGTTCTCTAATCTACAGTTGTGGGTGGCCAACCATCAGGCCTTTCTAGGCTGCTATGATTTTAATATGTGGCAGGCCATGACTAAGTTCGAGAGCACCCTTCCTGAGGCTTCTGGGAAGGATTTCTGGGCGATCCTGGAAGAGGACTCAACTGCAGCCAGAGCAGCTCTCCCGGCGGCATCAGATACTGTGGACGCCACCACCTGTAGCCTGGCATCGGCCATCTTGTTATGCAGGGCTTCATGTCTGCTCCTCTCTGGTCTTTCCTTGGAGGCTCATCAGTCAATGCAAGACCTCCCTTTTGGCCGGCATGCCCTGCTCACAGAACAGATGGACATTAAGCTCCATGGCCTGAAAGATTCCCGCATGACCATAAAAACACTGGGCCTGTACGTTTCTGGTCCTGCCCGCAAGCGGTTTAAGCCACAGCAGCCTCAGAGCCAGGGGAGCCACCCTCGCCAGGAGCCTCTCCACAAAAGATCCAGGGTCTACAAGAGGTGCCCTGGCCACCAACCCCTATCTACATCCCAGGTGGGCTCAACCCACAGTAAGCAGACAGGCACGCACCTGTTTTGAACGTACACCTGAGGGTGACCTACTGGACTGTTCCCCTGACCATGGCCAGGGTTTGCCTACTCATACTAGGTCACATGGCAGCATGTACATATGTGGTGCGCCATGCCAGGCTCCAGTTGAGACCTCTGCAGCAATGGCTAGCGACGATCCACTCCCAGTCCAGGTACCACCTGGAGAAGGTCATCAGCATCCCCGCGATGGTACTTACCTTGCTGCGATGGTGGACCGACCCCGGGAAAGTCATGGAAGAAGTTCCCTTTGTCAGCACTCCTCACTCAGTCGAGTTGGTTTTGGATGCCTCCAACCTCGGCTGCGGGCGTACCTCGGCACCCTCCAGACTCAAGGTATGTGGTCCCCAGAGGAATTGACGCTACACATAGATGTCAAAGAGCTCAAGGTGGTGTGCAGAACATGTGTGGTCTTCCAACCTCACCTGTTGGGCAAAGTCCTCACAGACAACACAGCCTCGATGTTCTACATCAACAGGCAAGGTGGAGCGTGATCCTCGGCCCTTTGCCAAGAGGTGCTCCTTCTCTGGGACTTCTGCTTTGACCACAGAATCCATCTAGAAGCGTGACACCTTCCGGGTGCCAAGAACATGATAGCAGATCACCTAAGCAAGGACTTCTCCTCTCACCATGAGTGGGTGCTCCACCCTGAGGCAGCTAGAATGATCTTCCAGAGGTGAGGAAATCCTCAAGTGGATTTGTTTGCCACCTGGCAGAACAGGAAGTGCAACAGGTTTTGCTACAGACAGGGTCTGGGCAAGGACTCCCTCTCTGACACCTTCCTTCTGCCGTAGGCAGGAAGCCTGATGTATGAGTTCTGTCCAATTCCACTCATCAGCAAAGTCCTAGCGAAAATCAAGAGGGACAAAACGCAGGTTCTTCTTTGAGTGATTGCTCATGTGTATTCCACAATAAGTGTGCGTGCTTGCCATGTACACTGGTGCCAGAAGTTTTTCCCCTAGCAGTACCCATAGGGGAGTTCCCCTAGTGACCCCTGGAGTGGCGCCTCCATGTCGCAGTATAAGGGGTGCTGTGCGTTTCCCCCCCCCCCCAGTTCCTTCTTGCCACCAGTGAAGGTGCTTCGGAACTGCTCTGCTCCAGCTTGTCTGCAGCTTTCCTCCAGAACTCTTGTTCGTTCAGAGTAGTAGTACCTGTAGTTAAAGTAATTAGTGTAACTTAGTTTAGTTTAGTGCGCCTGGGCCAAGGCATGCCCCGTGCCCCAGGTTTTAAGTCATGCGACCCTTGCAGGCGACTGATGCCAGTGAGTGATCCGCACATGGACTGTTTACACTGTCTAGGCGAAACCCATCTGGGCAATTGCTGCAAGATTTGCAGGTCTTTCAAGCCTCGGACCAAGAGAGAAAGAGACATTTGGCTCTGGGCTATCCTGATGGAGTCGGTGTTGACCCCAACTCCGGCACACCACTTTGAGTCAGCACTGGGTACCGTGGTGTTGGTGCGCAGCAATCCCTCAATGCCATCTGCCAGTTGGCACCACTCCCCGTCCGCAGGGCACGCCAAGAAGGCAAAGAAGAGGACTTCGCCGCCGCGACACCAGAGCAAGACTGAGGGAGAGACTAGACCCATGTCGGGCAGTCCTTGGTCTCCATTGGCTTCCAGGCCTCCAACTCAGGTTGAGCAGAGTAGCCTGGCTCATTCGGAGCAGGCTTCCCTGGATGCCCTCCAGGCCAGAGGCCCTGCAAGCTGCCCAGGACGTTATGTCCATGCCAGTCCCAGGGGCACCGCCAACGCTGGCTCCATGGTCCAGAGGCAAGCCAACACTGGGATCTCCGCAGTCGTCCCCGGCTCTGTACCATTTGCGGTCGAGGGAATGTTCCTTACGCTGTTCACCGCTCAGTGACCATCCCGTGCGTAGTCCATGCTGGTCACTGTTGACCCCCAACCAGGTTGTCTGGCTGGGTTCCGACTGACAGGAGCTCCAGGCACTGCTCAGCCTCAAGGAGCAGGCTCCATTGAGACTGAGATAGACGTCACTGAAGGTCTTTGTCTCCAAGGGGCTACCGTAGCTGGTTGTGACATGAATGTTGACACCATTCCCACTCATTGTCTCACTCCAGAACCCAACCATGGCACTGCTCCCTCACTTCCAGGCATTGATCGCCATTGCCTTGTCGTCGTAGATCCACCTGCCGGAGCTGATAGCAGAGCAGCTGCTACTGGCGATACAGCAGTGGGTCATACGCCAGCCCGGCCTCCCTTCATAGTTGTCCATCGATGGAACAGACCAGTCAGGCTGAACAGCCTGTTCTGCTAGTGCTGCAGCAGGTAGAGCGGCACAAGGTTCCATGCCCGGCACAGTGGTACCAATGGCCCTGTGGCCACCGACGGAGCCCCCAATGGGGGCTCGCTTGGTGGTCAAAGCCTCGGACCAGCCATCGGCCTCCCTGTCCTAGCCTCTGAGAAAGGAGTCGGTGGGACATGCATCTTCGGTGCCGTGCCCGGAAGGCAACCAAGTGGTGAGTCCTTCGGAACCGGCAGACATGCAAAGTACTGCGCCTGCCTCCTTGCCCACCCCAATGAGGCAATTGTGGTCCCTCCTCCCTCCATCCTGCAGGAGGACCTTACAGCCCACCAGGAACTATTGAAAAGGGTGGCATCAAGCCTCAGCCTTCAGGCCAAGGAGGTGGAGGAGCCCTCGGGCTCCCTCTTCAATGTCTTACCCACCTCAGTGCCGGGCAGGGTGGCTTTCCCACTCCACGAAGGAGCTGCAAAAATTTCAAATGCCTTGTGGCTTCTTTGCCCCCCATCTCTAAGAGGGCTGAACAGAAGTACTTTGTGCCCTCCAAGGGGCATGAATACTTGTACACTCACCCTGCCCCCAACTCCCTGGTGGTCAAGTTGGTCAACCACAGGGAGCGGCAGGGCCAACCAACCCCTACTCCGAAAAATAAAGACTCGAGGAGGCTGGACTCATTTGCGAGAGAGGTTTATTCATCTTAGAGTTTTCAGTTAAGGGTGGCGAACCATCAGGCTCTCCTGTGTTGGTATGAATTCAATTTGTGGAGCTCTCTGCCCAAATCTGAGGACTTCCTCCCGGAGCATGACAGGAAGGAGTTCAAAGCTCTGGTGGAGGAGGGTACAGCGACTGCCAGGACGACGCTGCAGGCAGCATCAGATGCAGCAGATAAGGCTGCACTGTCTATGGCCACCGCGGTGTCCATGAGGAGGGCGCCTTGGCTCCTGCTGTCTGAACTGTCCAGTGAGGCACGGAACTCCTTGCAGGACCGCCTGTTTGATGACAAGGCTCTGCTTGCGGAACAGACGGACGTGAAGCTGCTTGGCCTGAAAGATTCCCGCACTATGCTTAAGACACTTGGCCTCTATGTCCTGGCTCTGGCTAGACATAAGTTTAAGCTGCAGCAGGCTACCACCCAAGCCACCCACTCTAAATATGAGCCCCCTTATAGAAAGTTGCAGGACTATAAGAAACGCCTGCAGAGGCAGTCCCGGTCACCAACTGGTTGTGTGCTTTTCTCCTGGAGTGGTCACGGCTGACCTCAGACCAATGGGTCCTCAACACCATCTCCCAGGTCCTCACCCTCCAGTTTACCTCAACCACGCCCAATCACCCTGCACCCCCATCCCTCCTGGGGGACCCCTCTCAGGAGGCCCTGCTCAAGCAGGAGGTGAGGTGGCTCCTTGGGTTAGGAGTGGTGGAAGTAGTGCCAGTGGAGTTCAAACACAAGGGGTACTACTCCTGCTATTTCCTTATCCCAAAGGCCAAAGGGGGGCTCAGGCCCATCCTGGAGCTGCGAGGCCTGAACCAGTACATGGTAAAGCTCAAGTTCTGCATGATCTCTCTGGCCTCCATCATTCCCTCCCTGGATCCTGGGGAACGGTACACTGTCTTCAACCTTCAGGATGCGTACTTCCACATTCATATATTTGAGGGGCACAGGCATTTCCTCTGTTTCACGGTTGGGCAGGAGCACTATCAATTTACGGTCCCCCCGTTTGGCCTGTCCACTGCTCCCATGGTATTCACAAAGTGCATGTCTGTGGTGGTGGCCTACCTCAGACATTGTGGTTTCCAGATTTTCCCCTATCTGGATGACTGGCTGGTCAAGGGAGGCTCCCGGTTGCAGGTGCGGGATCACGTGGTGCTCCTCCTGTCCACATGTGCCACCCTGGGCCTGTTGGCAAAAGAGGGACAAGGCCCGGGTCCTCCTGATTGCCTCAGCGTGGCCCAGGCAACATTGGTACAGGACCTTCATGAGCCTGGCGATCGATCTGCCATGGCTGTTACCGTCTCGCCAGGATCTGCTCTCTCAGGGCCAGGGCTGCCTCCTCCACCCCAACCTAGTGACACTCCAGCTCATGATGAGGCTGCTCAATGGTTAGGCTGGGAGGAAGGGATGTGCTCAGAGGGGGTTCAGCTTTTGGAAAGCAGGCGACATTCCACGCATTGAGCCTACTTGACAAAGTGGTCTCAGTTTTCCCTATGGGCAGCTGAAAGGGGCGGTTTCCTCCGTGGATGCCCAGATCCATCTCATTTTAGACTATCTCCTGCACCTTAGAGCCCACGGCCTGGTGCCCTCGTCCATCAATGTGCACCTGGCAGCCATATCGGCCTTCCACCCACCGATGCAGGGGCATACGATCTTCTCCTATGCTATGACTGGACGATTCCTTAAGGGATTGGATCGTCTCTCTGGGAAGGCCCTGGAGAAGGCAGGCTGGAAAGGACTTCTGAGGGAAGTCCTGAAGTAGTGCCTGAAGAAGCAAGGAAGTCCTTGGGAAAAGCTGCCAGCATCCCTGGGGAGGGGAGGCAGTGGGGAAACCTTCTGGGAAGAAGAAGCTCTAGGAAGAAAGCCCTGGGAAGCAGTGCTCAGCTTACAGCACCTAGGAGAGCTCTGCGGAGCCTGAGATTAGGAACAAAACTCTCAGAACTTCAGCATAGCCCAAGAGGGGTGGAAAAGCTGTTTGTTTAGATGCTTATTTGGATTTTCAGCTGGACTTCTGTTACCCCAGAAGGAGGTTGAACTTAAAAGGTGACCTGGCTGGAGGACTGGGCTATGGAAGTTGTAGATGGAGACAGGCCATTGCAGCACCAAAGAAGTGGTCAACATGGGATACTAGAGGTGAAGTCCCCTGCAATGCCAGGTCCTGGCACCTGGGGGTGCTTATAGAGGTGAGTGGAACCCCTTAAAACCTGCCTAAACCTAAGTGCTTTCCTGAATCAAGTGCTTTAATGATGTGGGGGTGCTCTAAACTCGAATGTCTCCCTGCTTCCCTGTTATCTCATTCATCCATCTACTTCCCTAGCGTGCTTCTCCCTGTCTTTGGGGCCAGATGATCCGAGGAGATGAACATAGGCAATTCCATCCCCAGCATCTCTGCTGCTCTTTTGTGAATTGCTCAAATACATATTTAAAAAACAAACATAACATGATGTTTTGTGCTAGGGCTGGTGCCTAATACTCAAAAGCCAACTGTAACCAGGGAATCTGGTGTCTGCTATTCAGAGGGGGAAACTGGAAAAGAAGTACCCTGTCACCAGCTAACTCCTATTTTGTTTAAATTCTTGAGGCTAAGGGTTGCCTCTCTGTTCCCTATAGTTTTCTTAAAGAACAGGCACAGATGAAGAAAAGTGATAAATCAAGTTTCTTCTTAATGTTAAAAAATCCAAACAGGGTAAGTGTATACAAAGAGATAAGAGGTTCATAAGAGTATATCTATACACATACCCAGACAGAAAACACTATGCATCTAGAGGAAAAATGTTCCAAAAATGGCATTTAAAACCCTCCCAGAAAACTCCCCAAATGATTACTAGTTCTTATCTGCGTAACAACAACCGTGGCTGGTGCTCGTCTGTGGGGACTGAACCTGGATCTAAGAGCATGAGACTCTCCTGCTTGAGGTAACAGTCTAGGTATAGGGTTTTCAGAAGTGCCCAAATAACAAGTCCAAGGCAATGTGATTTATGCTCCTAGATCACTTTGGCATGTTTGAAAATCACATCTGTGTCCATGAGCTCAAAGACAGTAGCAGACTTGAAGACCTTGACATGTGGTATAGGTAGTAGTGTGGGACAAAGAGCCATACTGTGTTAGCCTGGGTTACTATTATCCACCCACATCAAGATGTTAGCTGAATATACATTCTGATTTTTTTTCTGCTATATTTTCAGTACTTACCCTTTGCTCCACAAGAAACAGTAAGAAGTTGAACTCAGTGCTCCAATCTGCATTATACCAATTAGAATGTCACAACTGAATCCTGCCACTCCTTCCCCATCAATGAGATCAGTCTCTTGATGTGGCTGGTAGGTCTAAATGCCAATGAGAGCATTAGAACAACCAGATGACCTGGCAAACTGTAGGATATTGGGTACACATGGCTAAGGGTGGCTCAGAAGTACAATAGCTGAGATTCCTAGCAAAGAGCTCTAAGGATTTTGCATCAGCTGACTGGTACACTAATACGTTACAGTTTATCTTCGTTGTTGCTGTCAGAATCCCCTCAATATTAGAAGGGCCTAGCTCCCAGTGGCAGCAGTGAAGATGTGTTGGCAATGGAGCTCAGACAGTGCTTTGGAAATAGTGCTGCTTGCCTGGAGCTGCTGGTGGAAATTATAGAAAGGACAATAGTAGGGATGCAAGGATAAAGTTTTTCCCAAATCACATGGGTTTGTCTCAAGCTGTTTCTGAAGCAGTTGGGAGCTGGTGCAAAGCACAGAACATAAAGTGATGAGCTCCTACGGCTGTGAGTGCATCCACACAAACTGGGAAATGTTTGGTATTTTTAAATTAAAATACTGATTGTACAAATGCAAAAATGAACTCCAGAATGCAAATGTATCAGTCAATATACACATGCTTTCCGTGTGCAGATGCAAAACCCATTTCTCCAGTCCTTTTTCATGCCAAACTGCAGTGGAGTTGGTGAATGTTTTGCCTGAATATGTCCTTACAGGATTTTGGCCTGGTCATGAGTGGTTGCTTTTAAGGCCCATCCCCTATGATTTTACAGTGTAGCTGCAGTCTAGTGTATACATTTACAAAACCCCTCTCTTCATTTCATCCAACCCAGAGGGTGCATCATTCCATGTCTTGTTTTATGGTGGGACCTTTAGGGTGTGGCTGAGACTGCTTTGGATGTGACCCCATCCAGAGCAAACTGATAGATTGAAGAAGCATCTGGGGAATCTGGAAACAAGGGTGTATCTCTGCTCAGTAGTCACTTTGTTGCTTGTAGATATTGTTAGACTCCCAGCTGCTGTTAGATAATCATAGCCACAGAGACTCCGATGGTTTTATTCAATCTCCAATGGTCATAAATTTGTGATCCTTCCTCTCGGTTGCAGACCACACTCTCATCACCCAGGCCTTTGTCACTTCAAGATTGGACTGTTACAATGATCTCTGCTTGTGTCTATGCTTTAAAACAGTTTGGAAACGGAAGCTGGTGCAAAATATGGTGATTTGCTTGTTAAACAAGACCCTGTTACCATGAGCATGTGTCATAAACAGATAGTTAAGGGTTAATGTCTCTTTTACCTGTAAAGGGTTAAGAAGCTCAGTAAACCTGGCTGACACCTGACCAGGGGACCAATAGGGGGACAAGATACTTTCAAATCTTGGTGGAGGGAAGTGTTTGTTTGTGCTTTTCGTTTTGCTGTTATTCGCTCTCGGGACTGAGAGGGAAGGGACATCAATCCAGGCTCTCCAAATCTTTCTGAATCAGTCTCATGTTTCAAACTTGTAAGTAATTAGCCAGGCAAGGCGTGTTAGTCTTATGTTTGTTTTCTCAACTTGTAAATGTTTCTTTTTGCTGGAAGGATTTTTACCTCTGTTTGCTGTAACTTTGAACCTAAGGCTAGGGGGTGGGTCCCTCTGGTCTATAGGAATCTGATTACCCTTTAAAGCATTTTCCATCCTGATTTTACAGAGATAAATTTTACCTTTTCTGTCTTTAATTAAAAGCTTTCTTTTTAAGAACCTGATTGATTTTTCCTTGTTTTAAGATCCAAGGGGATTGGATCTTGACTAACCAGGGATTGGTGGGGGAAAGGAGGGGGGATAGCTAATTTCTCCTTGTTTTAAGATCCAAGGGGTTTGGATCTGTGTTCACCAGAAAATTGGTGAAGTCCCTCAAGGCAACCCCGGGGCTGGGGGGAGTTTGAGGGGACAGAGAATGCCCCAGACACTGAAATTCTGGGTGATGGCAGTGTATACCAGATCTAAGCTAGTAATTAGGCTTAGAAGTGTCCATGCAGGTCCCCACATTTGTACCCTAAAGTTCAGAATGGGGAAAGAAACCTTGATAGCATGTGACTCCAGTGCTCTGTGATCTACACTGGCACTTGCTGATTTTGGGGGGAGTTTAATGATTTATTTTTTTCCTATAAAACTCTAAATAGTCTGATATCCACCTGCCTGAGACCTCTTCTTTCTCTTTCTCCTACTGCTAGAACTGAAGGCAGTGGAGGTGTTTGAGCTGGTACTCCTTTGGAGTAAGCAAGACGGAGCCATGTGGAGTGGCCTCTTTTAGTGCAGAGGAAGGCAGTTGGTTTGTTACAGCTCTTTGTGTCTTTGTTGGACTGTGTGTTTCATTATCTGTCAGGAGTGCCCAGAGCCTGCATAGGAATTGTTATGCAGAACTCAAACCTAAGGAATACAATAAAGAAACATGTGAACTGTGAATTTAGGCTACATCTGTTGTGACTCACGAGCAAGTCATAAATGTCTCTCTATGATAGGAGGTATACAGTGAGGTATATTGATAATACCTAGCTTTTATGTAGCACTTGTCATCAGAAGATCTCAAAGTGCTTTACAGAGGAGGGCATCATCTTTATCCTCATTTTATAGATAAGGAAACTGAGGCATGGGACACAAACTGCCCAAGGTTACCCTTCAGCTCAGGGCCCAAGCAGGGAATAGTACCCCGCTCTCCTGAGTTCCAATCCAGTGCTCTACACACTGGGCACCACTGCCTCCATACTACTATTTTTTCACTTAAAAAAAACTTTATTAACCGTCTTTCCTCAGCCCCACATTGCTAAAATCTAAAGCCTAGACATTGAGCACTAGTGAAATAATTAACTAAAGTAATCCCCATGGTTACATCAAACAGCTGAGCTTTTCTTTTTATCTATGTTCTGAAATGAGTACACAGAGAGAGAGTAATAGACTCCACATTCCTGGAGGAAATTCAAATGCAACAATACATATGGTGACATTATTTATTGGGTCCTTTGTGATGATATTAAACTGGAACAGAGTTGTCTTTTAATCAGATACTGGTTAAACTCCTGATATAGACCAGATAGATGAGGGCTAAATATGATCTCATTTAGAAAGGAAATATATTGTTTTATTTTAAAAACAATTAACTTTCTTGCCCTAGATTGTCCAGATAAATGTCTGTAGTGCTGTCGTCTTGACTCGGCAAGCAGGCTGAAGTGATAGCTCTCGCAGATGTGAACTGCTCTATTCATGTCAAACTCTAAAGCCTCCTGACTCCAGTTTAAATGTTGACTTCATTTACATGAAACCAGGTTAATGGAAACATCCAGCTTCTCTCGGATTGTTAGGGTGCTGCTCCATTTCACACCTACAGGGCCCCTAGCAAAAGTGCTAGAGCTACCCACTTGACTCCCAGTAGTGGTGGACTCTTCGGCCTCCTTAAACTTTTTTGGGCTAAGTCCTACTCCCATGAAAATCAACAGGAAATTGCCATCAATGGCAGTAGGCTCTGGCCCATAGAATAAGAGGACTATTGCTTGGCATGTGATCAGATACCTGCATTTCACACTAGTCTCTACCTATCCTGCAATGATCACAGTCACATTTTGTTACTCTGCTTTTCAGCACATTGAAAACTTTGTTTTGGAAGGGCACGAAAAAATTCAGTTTCCATGTTCAAAGGAAAACAAAATGGCACTTGCAGTGCTGTCTCTGCATACACATTTCATCTCGAGACCAAAGCCAGGTGAGATCACTTGCTTCAATTTCCCCTCCCCCTTTCCTTACTAAGATTCGCTGTTGACCCACTAGGTTGTGGTGGAGGGAATTTCCCTGTGTTACATTTTGGCAAGATTGCTGAATGCTTTGCTACACCTTTTCCTCTGCTGCTTTACTCCCCTAGCCCTGGTCTCCTGTTTTTCTGGCTGGGGCACTATAGGTTTTGTCTCCTTTTAATTTTCAAAAGTACTAGTGATTTTGGGTGCCCATCTTGAGACATCCTAAAAGGGACCTGTGCCTTGGAGAGCAGTGAGGTGACTCAAGTTGGCACCCAAAAAATTGGAGGGTCCCAAAGTCACTATCCACTTTTGAAAATGCAGGCCTATATTACTAAACCTGGTAGACTGCATCGTTCCTAACTCTGGTAAACTGCATCATTAGCAATCTGAGTTTGTGATGTGCATACAATACTGTACAATACTTTGACCTCAGTCTTATGGGGAAAATTTGAAACTCTACACTGTTTATAAAGGAAAGCCATCGTAAAATATTTAACAATCATTTGCAAGGTCATCTACTACCAAATAATCCCAGGGGAAGTGGATGGCTCAAGATATTGATTATAGAATAGAGACTTTCACTTCTAACACTGCTGTCTCAGTCAGAGGCCTCTATAAAATTACTTGTCAGTCTCCCACCAGTCTTGGTGGACAGGTCCCACTGGTACAACTGTTAACCTTGTTGGTAATCTCAGTGGAGAAACCTAGAACTAAACCTATATAGAAATAAGAATCTCCCTTGCATGCCTAAAGGTGACTCCACCAAATCAGGATGGAGGCACATTGATGGAGCAGAGCAAGAAAATGTACATAGCTCCTCCTTGGTCTGAGATAAATAGAAGGTCGTCAACTGAGCACCGTTCAAAGCACTAAATCCACTACAATTAATCCCATATCAATTTATTCAGCATGCCCAGTAAATAACTAATACAAGCCTCTTTCTTAGTGAATGTTTTAAAGTTAGTTACTGCACTCCAAAGTGAAGCCGGAGGAAGGCTACAAACTGCTCCCTCAAGCCTCCTCTTCCGTTACACAAGCTACCATGAGCCTTGCCTCTTTACCAGCTTGGCAGACTCCCCCTGCTGAAGAGAGGTTTTCACCTTTTAGAGAGAAGTATCCGTTTAAGCTGAGGATCCTCTTACCCTTCTGCTATTACTCACTCTTCTCTTTGTGGAGGATGATTGCAGTTTTGGGCTGTATAGTATTGTAGTCGTGGGCTGCCTTTAGCAACTTGTACCCAATATCCTACGGCTCTGATTTGGAGCTTCATAGAGCCAGTCCATTTGTTTTAATCCTTTCAGGGTTACAGACCTAGTTACTCCATTTCTAATTTAAAGGTGGATGGACTGGCTTAATCTGCAATATTAAATTTCCTTAAAAGCCACATAAGTCTACCTATCTCCATCAAATACAGGTTTTCCCTTCAAAATACATAGGTCTTTCATGCATCCCTCCCACACCTTGCTTAGACCTCTGCTAAGTCTATAAGTCTAAAAAGCTTTGGTTTCTTTAGGCCTTACAGTGGAATTACAACATTGAGTTAAAATCATGTTACTTTAAAGTTTAACCATCTCTCCTTTGGATATTGACTTGGTTGTCATCAAAATAAAGTTTTGGGGTTGAGTGCTACATGCTGTACTTAATTATGTTTATGGCCGTATGCATATACACCTGTATTATCATTTTAAGTAGAACATGTATGTATGTATGTGGGTGTGTATACACAGACACACATCATGTATAGTAAGTTTGGCAACAGCTGTAAGTGTACTTTACAAACTCCTGCTTTTGAGTGTGCTGGAGAATATGATAATAGCTCCGGGGGAAGGTTTATGACCATGTGAATCAATCAAATGACTAAACTTGGGAATCAGCATGAGAAAAACGGGACAAGTGCCATTTTACAAAAGTTTGACCTGGCCGCTGGAATTCAATGGACAAGGCGTATTGGGAACAACGCGGTGTAAGTGTCACATCCGGTGCAAATAGAAACTGATCATACGGGACATGTTTTATGTTTCTCGTTTGCAAACAGGATCGCGGAAAAGAAGCGCCGCAGAACGCAAGGGACCAGCTGGTCCTCGCAGAAAGCTTTATTATGTCCCTTCTACGTGCTGTCGGCGATGAGCACCGCAAACACGCAGAACAGAACAAGCCTGTTCCAAAAAGTGTTGGCTGGAAGCTGTGTGTGTCTTAGAGGCGTTTTCCTGTCACACCCCCCCCCCGCACTTCTCAGCGTTGGGAAGGCTGCTCTCCCGGACGCCTCCCTGGTGCAGAATCCTTTCCCAATGGGATCTAGAGCTGGTGGTGTGAGTTCCTTGTTTGAATTCACTCCCGATTCCCATTTCTGCAGGGAGCACAACCCCTTGGCCGCCCCTGCGCTGTGTGCAGCATAGAAGGAAATAACTTTTTTTAAAGCCCCTATTTATGTCCCTTTAAAAGCGGAGTCACTGCCCTACTTTCAGGTCCCTTTTTGGACATTCCCGCGCTCTGACTGTTATGTACAGTTAGGTTCATTTATCCCCTCCCCCCTTTATTCGGTCCTCTTGCCAGGTGTCACTCGATTTGCAGGTGTGTGTGTGTCGGGGGGGACTCTGTCCCCCTCGAATCTGGAGCCTGATTTTTGTTTTAAGGCCAGTTTTAAAAGTCTCTCCTTGCAGTGCGGAACGATTACGAGAATCTTGGCATTCAGCGCAGCCATCTCCACTCGTCGTTTATTTCTTTTAAATCTCCCTCCTTTTACTCGTCTCCCTTTTTACACCCAGCCCTGCTTGTTTTTCTCAGCAAGGTGGGTTACCTCCCCTCTCAACCCTCCCCCCCCCCGGCTAACATTTTGCCCGGTGCCAAGCTCTGAGTTTTCAGATTCGCCTCCCCTTCTGCAGCCTCCCTCCCCAGCCCCATCGGAGGAAATATTACAATGTTGCAAGCTGACGTAAGGACATTACAAGGAAAGGGCTACATTTCGGAGTGTTTATGAAAAGCCGCGGTACTGTACTGTCACCAGGGGGCACGCAATATAATGCATTCGCCAAACATTTTGGATAATAATCATTTACCAACAACAACAACACACAAAAAAAGCCCCAGTTCGCCTGGAGCTCGCAGAGCCAGAGAGGAGCCATGCAGCCAAAGTTTGAGAAGCTCTTTATTATTTTTCTGACATTGCGAGCTCGCCCTTGAGGAGCTGTAATTGCATTATCTGATTTTTTTTCACCCTTCTCCCCCCCCTTTCCCCCTCCGTCTCTCGACATTGCAATTTTTTGCTTGCGTTTTGGAAGGAGAAGCCGCCAGCTACCTAGCGGCAGGAGCCGCCGCCAGCCCTGCTCGCTTGCCTGGGAGTCCAGTGTTGTTTTGAAGGGAGCTCAGCTAACATGGCGACGGTGCCCGTCTATTGCATCTGCAGGCTGCCCTACGACGTAACCCGCTTCATGATCGAGTGCGATGCCTGCAAGGACTGGTTCCACGGCAGGTAACACAAAGGGCTCGGGCCTGGTGTCCCCCCCCCGCACCCCGCTCGGGCTGCGATCGCCCCTTCTCGCCCTTGGCCGCCTCGTCTCTCCGGGGCAGAGGGAAGCAGGCGGCGGAGCTGCCGCTGCTGCTGTGTGCAGTTTTCCAACAGGCCTTTTTGGAGAGGAGGAGGAGGAGCCTCGCTGCCCCCGGCCCTGGCTGCTGGGGCTTTTTTTTTTTTTTTAGGGTTTTGTTTTGTAAATGTTCGGTTCTCTGCACAATGCCTCCCCCCCCCCCCCCGCTCATGGGGGGCTATTGTCCTGGGGGGGTGGCGGTGGCTCTGGCTCGCGCCTGCTTTCCGGACCATTGCACCGCTGCCGGGTGGGCTCGTAGCGCCGGGGGGAAGCGGCTGCGCGGCGGGGCTGGGTGGTTGCCACCCGGGCCCGGGGGGCTGCAGAAGCGGACGCAGAGTGTGCGGTGGCCGGGCTCGCGGGAGCGTGTCCCGGGGAGGCGGCGACCGCCGGGCCGGGCAGGGCTCAGCTGTAGCGCGCGGGCGGGTCGGCTCCGGTGTGACAGGGGCACAATGGCCGGAGCAGCCTGAGCCGAGCGCCGGGCAGGGCCCGCGGCTGCACATGGGCGGGGGAAGCGGGCTCGGAGACAGGCGAGCGCGGGCCCTGCCGCGGCAGGGCGGGCTGCGAGCAAGAGCCGGAGAGCCGGGTAGGGGCCGGGCTGGGAGCCCCCGGCCGCTGCGGTGGGAGCCTCGGGCGCGCTTGATGCCCGGCACAGGAGGGGGAAGACCCCGCTAGCCGAGAGCCCGCCCTTGCCAGGGCAGGGCAGGGCCCCTCCGCGCGGAGAGGAGAACGGGGGCTGCACCGAGCCACGCCAGTGTGCCTAGGGCCGTGCGGGGTGAGACCCCCCCCCACTTCAGAGCAGCGCCCTGCTACTGACCCCCACGCCCCAGAGCCAGCCCCCTGTCACTGTCACCCCTGGTTTTCAAGCGGTGCCTGGAGCAAAGGGAGGGGACTTGGGAGCCCACTGACAATTAGCAGCGTGCTAACAATTTAACAACACCACTAACCTACTGCAATCGTTTAACCCTGGGGTCAATTGACACTCCGCAGAACGGGCGCCGCCGCCCCTGCCCTCGCTCATTGTATCACTGCTGGGGGAGCGTGGGTCTGGAATACGCTGCTTTGCCCCTTTGTCATGTAACCACCACGTTGCATTATCGCTGAGTCAACAGTATTGCTATGATCTTGGTGTCACAAGAGTAAGTTTCTGGGATCACAGGGATTGCCAGAACAAAACAGAGCCTCCAGGTGATTTACAGCTAGTCAGATATAAATTGACTGAACTTTATATTTCCACAACTTTTGTGAGGAGGAGGGATGGAATGATGTTTGGGAGAGTTTGTTCAGGAGCAGACAAAGGGAGAGGCTTATCTTTTTATTTATTTCCTACTAAACCATGGTATAGAAAGTATGTTGAGGTTTTATGTAAGTGACAATATTGGACCAATTGCTGGTGGTGAGAGAGACAAGCTTTGGAGCTTAAACAGAGCTCTTCTGGGGATGGGGTGTTAATCAGGGGAACACACACTGTGAAACTGAACTTCAAGAAAATGTTTCTTTTTCTTGTAGGAATGGGGAAGCTTAGTTAAAAATAGCTTGAAAAGAAAGTTAAGGGGATTAAAATTCAGAGTCCTCTTGAAGGTTGTTTAAAAAAAACTTATTAGAGTCATACAAGATTGGGGTACTCCAGATCAACATAAATTAAAATCAAGGGAAACAAAGAGGGGGGATGAACAGCAAGGTACCAGAGGTTTAGGATTAAAAGAGTATCCTTTTAAAAATGGACTCAAATGATACTAATAGAATGGAAAACATCTTCAGTGGTTATTTGAAAACCCCAGAGGAAACTGGAGGAGTAAGTTACTAGAAGTATATAAAATAATACGATATTCTTCTAAGTTTATCTAGAGGACTGTTGGAAGTGCTCGGGAAAGTCAGCGTGACTGGTAGTCCCTCAGGATGGAAAGATGGACATAAAAAGCAATTCTTAACAAGTAGTAAAGATCAGATATTGTGAGAGATCTAAGTATCAAAAAAGAAGTGAAATTAAAATAAGAGTAAATCACCAGGGCCAAAGATGTAATATATCTCTTAGTTCTAAAAGAATTCAAGAACAAAGTAGCTTAGTTAAAAACTATTGGCCAGATAGGCCAGGAAAAATAATAGGAAAATCATTTAAAGATTGTGTTAAGCTCCTAAACTGAGTGCATGAAGTGTGATAGGTATTCTGTAAGGGTAACTTGCGATTCTCTCCTGTTCACTCTTTTGAAGAGTTCTCACAGAATACCAGATAAAGCAGATTGGTTGGAGCAGGCTAAGGGCCTGTTTTCACTGTCACTGGGTACTGGAACAAGCCCTAAACAAGATAATGGAGACTGAGCTGGAGATAGTTTATAGAGGTATCTCAAAAGGAATTTGATAAACTTCCTTGCAAGAAGCTATTATAGAAACTTGTTAACTGTGTGGGGGAGAGGTAACATCTCATCATGGATTTCAAAAGTGGTTCAGAAATGTGAAGCAAAGTGTGTGAATTAATGGCCAGTTCTTATAGGTGAAAATGTTAATAGTGGGGTGCTCTAGGGTTATGTACTAGACAAATTTCCATAGTGGTGTGCAGTATTTCATGTTTGTTAAGGATTTGGAAGAGAGGTGATAAAAATTAAATAGTCAAGACTAAAGAGGATTATGAGAACTCAAGTAGAACCTAAAACCTCAAGGTTTTAAGACCGAATGGTGGCAGAGTAAAGTCAACATAGACAAGCAAGTAAGAAGGGACTAGTTAAGATATTTGTATACACTGATGGGCTTTGAAGGAAAATGCTCAGGAAAATGATCTGGGCAGCTCAATGAAGACAAAGCCCAGTGATAGTGAAATAGGATGTTCTCTGCAGTATTAGAAGGGAAGGAACGTAATAGCAAACGGGTGGTGTATCTTCACCTTGTGAACTGTGTTCAGTTTTAATGATCTTAAATAGAAATAGCCGCAAACATAAAGGTTCAGAGATGGATTCTAAAAATAACTAGGGGTTGTGATGGGGGTTCCACACAAGGAGAGAGTAAAAAGACTCAGTATTTACTTTGAAGAAGAGACGCATAAGAAGAGAGAGGCCATTCGGAGCTCCTATTTGTTTTTTTCGTAATAGTCAACAAATAAAATATACCTAGTGGTTTAGTTTAAAAAAAAATCATGGGTATCTCCTAGAGACCTCAATCTTGCAAGTGTGTGTGTGTGTGTGTGTGTGTATTTTACACTACCACTGAAAACTGTTATTTTTAAAATAATGTAATTTGTTTCAATAAAATATACATAAAAATCTTAAACTCATCTCACACATTCTGTGCACTTATGATAGTCACAAAAAAGTTCATTTTATTTCTGAATTATTTCCAAACTTAATACATTGTCTTAATATTCAAACTAATTAATGTACAAAGAAACTCATCAAAATTAGTAATCTTTGAAGGGTGAGAACTTCATTGATTTCTTCAAGTACTGTGATAGGCTGTGGGGTTTCTTAAAAATTCCGTAATCCCTATTTTGTTTTTGTGGAAATGGCTCAGGTGTTTTCCTGATTCCTTTGTGATGGGGCTTTCCAGACTTTTTCATAGCGTGCACCACATCTTAATAGAGATATTTCATGGGTTATTTCACATCACACTCCTAACCTCCCCTCTCATTTGACATTGAATAACGTCCCTGTGGCAACTGCAATAATTCCTTATATAGGAAATTAATATTAGAAAAGTCTTGAATTTATTTGAGACTTTCATTTAATGTACTTTAGCATCTGGAAATAAGAACGAGGAGCAAGTGCTGACTGGGTAGCCAGCTCTCTGCAGACCACCAGGAAGAGCTCTGCAGATCTCTAGTGGTCCATGGACACCAGTTTGGAAATCATTACTCTGTGACATTAGCTGACAAGGTAGAGAGAGCCTGGTTTCTCATGCCTGGTGAAAGCCAGTCAGAAGCTTTTTGGGTTTACCTTCTCTTGGGAGGATGCGATACCAAGCATCCTTAAAGAAGCAATGGTTAGACTTTTCTCAAGAAGCCATCACTTAATGTTAATTCCCTCTCCAGTTGCCAGTTATTACCATGTTTCAAACTTTTTATCTTTGGGGAAGATTACACTTCAGTAGGCATCTTTTTATTTCCTGGATTCCTATCATGTTGGTTTCAGGATTGGGTATGTTATAGTGATTGCATTCATGTCCTTGGTTGATGAACTCCTGGCCTTGGACAAAGATCGAGAGTTTGATGATTTTGTTAGAGCTAGAGCTTTTGATAATATTGCCCAGGTGGTGGTCCTGATATGTTGACAGGGTGTAAAAGGGGTGAGTGGAACTGTTCTTCACTGGTTCTGCTCTTTCCTTTGGGGAAGGTTTCAGAGGGTCTGTGAGGCCCTTCTCATCCGTGGTTCCATACCGTTGTCCCTTCTGTGCAACATGCACAAGGCCCTTTGAGAGTGTTTGTGTTAATGTTTGGGGCTACGGTGTCACTAATATGAAGATGACCTCCTTGTCTGTGCGTCTCATTAGATTGAGACTGAATAATTTCCTTGTTCTGTCCAGGTCCTATGAAAACAAGTTGGCTGAAGCTCAACCCACAAGTGATGGAGGTGATACATGTTGGCTAGGGAAAACAACCTGAGGAGTTGCTGATAGGGGTTTGGCTGCTTTATTTGTTAGTGGAGAATGTTCATCCTTTGCCAAAGAGATTCACTCTCTTGGGGTACTTTTAGATTCCCAGCTGCTCTTAGCTTCCCAGGTAGCAGTGGTAGCTCATGGTGCCATTTTTCATCTGTGGAAAGTTACAAGGTTACCGTCGTTCTTTAAAGTGGCACTGTCACCTCCAGGTTTGACTCTGCAGCATGCTCTACTTGGGCTACCCTTAGCCACCACTTGGAATGTTTAGCTAATGTAGAATGCAGTGGGCCTCCAACTTGGTGCAGTGGTTTGGTGGCTCTGTGAACCGCACAGGCTGCTCATCTGCTTCCAGGAGCAGTGGAGGGTGTGGGTTCTAATCTATAAAGCCATATATGGTATGGTACCTGCTTGCCTTGGGGAGAGCCTCCCTTCCTTTGAACCTGTGCTGCAGCTAAGATCAACTAAGGTGCTTTAACTCTTCTTCTTAGCTTATGTGCAACTGTGCCCCAGGTAGTGCATGACCAGGATTCATCACCAAATTTGGTTTGCTGGTTGGATCATTAGCTGGCCTGGGCTGGGTACTGACAGGGAGTGTGATGTGAATGCTGATCCATGCCTCCCAGGTTCTTTGACTGACAGCCTATGTATGCAAACCCCTTAAGGGCTGGAGGGAGACCTGTTCAGTGGCAAGACCCAGCTATCATATTTGCTCATTCTGGAAATGTGCCAGAATCTCAAGTTTTCTGAACTTTAGAGCAGGGCAAGACAAGGCTTTTTGTTCAAGTATTTCCTTAACTATGGAACAATACTGGCTTATTTATTAAGGTTGTTAGGTACAGGAAGGTGAGTTGTTTATCCTCTTAGCTGTGGGAGTTTAACATGGTGTTTCATTAATTTATATCAGGCACTCAGATGCCATAGGAGAGGTACATACAATCATTCACTAAATAGAAAGAAGAAAGGGAAATACTTTTTTTTGCACCGCATATATTTAAGCCGTGGAACCCTCTGCCACAAGAAATCATCATGGTAAATAACTTAGTAATATTAAAAAATGATTAGCCATTTAGAATGTCAAGGATAACACCCACAGGTCCCACGGGTAGTATAAAACTGAATGCTGCTAAACCTGATGCACTGATATTTAAGATGAATACCAGCTGGAGTGTTGACCATTATTAGGAAATAGCTCTCTTTTGTGTGGAAATTCTCAGTTCCTATCAATGTTCTATCTAGTCTAGTATCTTATGTCTGACAGTGGCCAATTCTGGTTGCTTGGATTAAGGTATAAACCCCTCATAATGCACTTTGGTTTGCAGTACCATACAATGGAAGATTATAACTATAGATTCAACTCCTGTTCGTATAAATATAAATCCTGTTTTGAATCTTACTGACTAGTTTCCCTCAATATTATCAAGTGTCAGTGTGTTTTGCAGATTTACACTACACAAACAGTGTTTCATTTAGTATGAGGAATTAAAAATATGAAAAAAATGTTGCATATGTTTAGTTGTTTAATTTTACATCTTAAAGATTTTAGATGTTTCAGAGTACCCTAAAGGAATAATCCACACTAAGGGCTGAGCTATACAGGGAAACTTACTTGAATAGCTGTTGTGGAATAAACTGTTCCACAAAGCACACTAATTATTTTGGAACAGAGTATTCACATGCAGAGCTATTCCAGAGTAGTTATTCCAGTCATTTCCCCCATGTAGACAAGCCCTTAGTGGGAATTGTCTGCTTTAAAAAAAAAACTAACTTGTTTGTTTGAAACCTGGTAGAGCAGTGTTTGAAACTAATATAAAACCACATTTTAAGCCTCCTTCCATTGAAGTCAATGTTTGTTTCACCATTTATTTCAATGGGAGTAGGATCAGGAACAACATAAGAACGGCCATACTGGGTCAGACTCAAGGTCTGTCTAGCCCAGTATCCTGTCTTTCGACAGTGCCCAATGCTGGGTGCCCCAGAGGGAAGGACCAGAACAAGTAATCATTAAGTGATCCATCCCCTGGTGTCCATTCCCAGCTTCTGGCAAACAGAGGCTAGGGACGCTATCCTGGCTAATAGCCATTGATGGACCTATTGTCTATGAATTTATCTAGTTCTTTTTTTGAACCCTGTTATAGTCTTGGCCTTCACAATATCCTCTGGCAAAAAGAGTTCCACAGGTTGACTGCTCATTGTGTGAAGAAATGCTTCCTTTTGTTTTTTTTAAACCTGTTGCCTATTAATTTCATTTGGTGACCCCTAGTTCTTGTGTTATGAGGAGTAAATAGCACTCTCCACACCAGTCATGATTTTAGAGACCTCAATCATATCCCTCCTTAGCCATCTCTTTTCGAAGCTGAAAAGTCCAAGTCTTATTAATCTCTGCTCATACAGAAGCCATTCCATACCCCTAATAATTTTTGTTGCTCTTTTCTGAACCTTTTCCAATTCCAATGTATCTTTTTTGAGATGGGGCAATCACATCTGCACACAGCATTCAAGATGTGGGTGTACCATGGATTTATAGAGACTCCAGCAATATGCTATTTTCTGTCTTATTATCTATCCCTTTCTTATTGATTCCCAACATTCTGTTCGCTTTTTTGGCTGCTGTTGCACATTGAGTGGATGTTTTCAGAGAACTATCCACAATGACTCCAAGATCTCTTTCTGAGTGGCAACAGCTAATTTAGACCCCATCATTTTATATGTATAGTTGGGATTATGTTTTCCAATGTGCATCACTTTGCATTTATCTACAGTGAATTTCATCTGCCATTTTGTTGCCCAGTAACCCAGTTTTGAGAGATCCTTTTGTAGCTCTTCACAGTCTGCCTGGGACTTAAGTATTTTGAGTAGTTTTGTGCCATCTTCAAATTTTGCCACCTCACTGTTTATTCATAGATTCATAGACTTAAGGTCAGAAGGGACCATTATGGTTATCTAGTCTGACCTCCTGCACAATGCAGGCCACAGAATCTCACCCACTCACTCCTGTAACAAACTCCTAACCTATGTCTGAGTTATTGAAGTCCTCAGATCGTGGTTTAAAGACCTCAAGGTGCAGAGAATCCTCCAGCAAGTGACCTGTGCCCCATGCTGCAGAGGAAGGCGAAAAACCTCCAGGGCCTCTGCCAATCTTCCTTGGAGGAAAACTCCTTCCCGACTCCAGATATGGTGATCAGTTAAACCCTGAGCATGTGGGCAAGACTCACCAGCCAGCACCCCTTTTTCCAGATCATTTATGAATATGTTGAATAGGATTGGTCCCAGTACATACCCCTGGGGGACACCACTGTTTACCTCTCTCCGTTCTGAAAACTGACCATTTATTCCTACCCTTTGTTTCCTATCTTTTAACCAGTTGCCAATCCATGTGAGGACCTTCCCCCTTATCCCATGACACCTTACTTTGCTTAAGAGCCTTTGGTGAGGGACCTTATCAAAGGCTTTCTGAAAATCTAAGTACAGTAACTCCTCACTTAAAGTTGTCCTGGTTAAAGTTGTTTTGTTGTTACGTTGCTGATCAATTAGAGAACATGCTTGTTTAAAGTTGCAATGTTCCCTTATAACATTGTTTAGCCGCCGCTTGTTTTGTCCACTGCTTGCGGGAAGAGCAGCCCATTGGAGCTAGCTAGTTGGGGCTTGGAACCAGGGTGGACTGAAAGCCCCCCTATCAGTGCCCCGCTCTCCTAAGTTACCTGTGCAGCAGCTGCCCAGCAGGCTATCAATGGCTGTGCAGTTCAGCTGTTCCTCCCCCAACTGCCATGTGCTGCTCCTCCCTTCTGCCTTGGAGCTGCTCCCAGGGGGCCTCCTGCTTCCTGTGCGGGGGGGAAAGAGGGGTGCTAATGTCAGGGTGTCCCCTTTCTCCTGCTCTTGTCCCCCACTCCTTTACCCTATCTCCACAGAGCCGAGGTGGGGGGTTGCAACAGGGCTCAGGATGGAGGGAGCTTGCTGGCAGCAGCTGCTGTTCTCAACTTGCTGATCTACTGAAAAAGGCAGTGTACTTAGAGTGGGGTCAGTGTACTTAAAGGGGCAATGCGCGCCTCTCTCTCACACACAGGGTGTGTTTCTGTCTCTTTCTGCCATGCTGTCTCCCCTCCCTCCATTTGTGCTGCCTTATAGAGTTTGAAGCTACATTAACAACAATGTATTAACCCTTGAGGGTTCAGCTGAGTGCTCATTCATCATTTAGCAGTAAGACATTCCCTGGGAATAATCCCACCCTCTTCCATCCTCTGACTTCAGCACCTCAACCAAGCTTCACAATCATCATTGCTGTGTACAGTATTAAAGCGTTTGTTTAAAACTTATACTGTGTGTACATGTGTGTGCGTGTGTGTACACACATGTATATACATATACATATATATATATATATATATATATATATATATATATATATATATATATTCTTTTGTTTGGCGGAAAAAAATTCCCTGGAACCTAATCTCCCCATTTACTTTGATTCTTATGTGGAACTTGGATTCACTTTGCTTAAAATAGCATTTTTCAGGAACATAACTACAATGTTAAGCAAGGAGTTACTGTACACTATATCCACTGGATCCCCCCAGTCCACATGCCTGTTGACCCCGTCATAGAATTCTGGTAGATTGGTGAGGCATGATTTCCCTTCACAAAAACCATATTGACTCTTCCTCAACAAATTAAGTTCATCTATGTGTCTGACAATTTTGTTCTTTACTATAATTTCAACCAGTTTGCCTGGTACTGAAGTCAGGCAGCCTGTAATTGCCAGGATCACCTCTGGAACCCTTTTTAAAAATTGGTGTCACATGAGATATCCAAGGCCTTTACAATATTCTGTAAGTTTAAAAGAGTTTAAAGAATTTAAATTACCACTTAAAATTCAAATCCATCTGGTGTCTCTGTACTTCCCTTTGTTGCAGTCTTTTAAGAGGAGATCACATTTTCTAATCTGATCAGGAACTCCACACTTAGCCTTCCTTCATAAATATGGGATTCAGAATTAAGCTCCCATGCTAATTATAAAAACGTAGTTTTCAGCTGCAAATGAACTCTGATCAGCAGGTAAAGGAAAACAATATTGTGAAGCCCATCAGTGTTGAGTTCTTGATCTCATAGAATGACCCAGAGGTAATTGTTTCACCATTTTGCTTGTTTTGAGATGTGTAACTATGGAAAGAGATGTACAGTGGGAACTATAACAATCTTAACATGCTGTAGGATACTTCTGATTGATGCTGTAGTATCTCCAGAGACTTTGTGAGGTCAGTCATAATATCAAGACTACTTTGAATCCATTTATTAATAAAAACAGTGTATATTCTCCATATACACTGTGGATTGTCAAATTATTAATAATGCACCTGGTTTATTTTCTAGAAGAAAATTGCCAAAGGGCCAAAAACTTGGTGTGAATGGAAAAAGGTTGAATTACTCAGTCCTAAAAATAAAAAGTTTACAATGGGAACTGCAAGTCAACCTTAACTCTGAGGTGCCAGAATTCTAATACTGACAACCCCAGGCAAAGCCCTTCAGTAGTTACACAGCACTTTATTTCTAAAGTGTGGGCTCCATGTTCAGATATGCATGCAAGAAGAAAGTGGATTAGCTGACAGAATAGTCAGTTCTTTTATCTTTAGGTTTTCTGTTCCCTTTTGGAACACTGCCCAGGTATCAAACTAGTATTCGGTGGCTGTTAGCATGATATCCAGCGCTATAATGCTGACTTTTGAGCTGAGTGGGCTTTTCACTTCTGAACAGTGCTTTGTTGTAGGACTCAGTATGACTATTGATTAGAAAGCTCACAGCTTTTCGGTGCCTGAGTGATTGAGGCTCAGGCACTATAGCATGGTGAAAAAGAGTGGTCCTTATTGATAGGTGTGGGATTGGAAGTGTAAAGTCTTGTATTTAAACCTGTTTGTTAGACTACGTAATGGCCCAAATTTACAAAAGGGTCCAACATGAGACAGTTTGAGCTTTATTTTCAGAGTGCCGAGTACCAATTTTTATTAATAGCAAATCATATAATGAATGCTTAACAGCTCTCTCAAAGGCAGCCTGTAATCTCTCAGCTTGGGAGCTCAAAAGTCAAGAACCCCCAAATTAGTGGACATTTTAGAAAATATGAATCTAAATGATAGTAACTATAGACACGTATATGATAGGAACAGACCTGCAAGTCTGTTACTGAGATATAAGCATCTAACAGCAAGTAATAGACTTGTCTAGTTGAACTTCTAGTATGTGTGAAAGTCCTTTAAAGATAAAAGGATTTTACAACAGAAAGTATAATAATGTTATAAATATTGGACACAATTCAGGTTTAATTAAAAAAAAATCTAGCAAAAGGCTCCAGTGCTCACCGTGAACCAAAAACCTGTTGCTGAACCACATTTGGGGCCCAATTCAAGGACAAAATGTCTGTTAACTTCAGTGAGTGCAAGATTGGACCCTTAAGCAGCTGGCAGTTTTTAGCCAGAAGGGTTCAAACAGCATCATTTTCCAGGTATGGTTAGTAAAGGGAAATAAATTCTGTCAGTGTGCAAGGAGGAGATAGGTTAGCTGACCACTGTTCTTTGTAACCTAAATATGTCTGGTCTGGGAGAATAGATATTTTTAAAAATATTTCTGCAAAACCAGTTAAAACAATTTAACCATAAATGAGGAAAAGACTGGACAGAGAAACTTTGTCAAGATTATTGTAACACTTCAAAAATGATTTCCCTTTGTTTTTAACAGCTACCTCAACCCATTCCTTCTCTCACTAATAGGCAGACTCTTCCATTAACATTGTCACCATTTGTTTGATCTGTTTGAACCTGTGTAATTTGAATGGAACTATTATGGTTCTTCCACGGTTCTCATGATTATTCCAGTTTTTACATAGGGGGCTAGATGGCTTGGGAGATTGGCGATGAGTGTGTAGCACCTTTTGCCACCAGGTTGTTGGTATGGGTCTAGTTAAAGTTGACAGAGGGCCGATGTTATTACCATGTCATGACTGTTCAGTGATCTTTGTGAAATGAGTTGGCAGGCTCCATTTTTTGACCTAGGTGATAGACAGATAGATAGGAAACACATCATAAAAACCACCCTGGGTAAAATTCTGACCCCAATGAAGTCAATGAGTATTATGCTATTTACGTCATTAGAGTCAGGATTCCACTCCATATCTGTTGGCAATATTTTGAAAGCCCCAGTGGAGAGGTCAAGATTTGGATGAGCAAAGGAGAATGATCTATTATTTTACCCTTAATGGCACTCCCTCTGTCAGGATACTAGATGTAGAAGGGGGTCAGTGGGGAAACTGGAAAAGGTTCACTGTCAGTCTTTGCTGCCTGCCAAGTTCTGGGCATGGGCACCTTCATTCTCCAGTGCTGATAATCTTTGTGCCTTGCATGAGCACTGCACGTGTTTTGTTTTAAAAGTAAATGATCTTTTTGCTGGAACTTTTATTAGCAAAATTATATTACACTTTAAAATGACATTCTAATTCTGTGTGAAATCTCAGCAAATATAGAATTGTACTAGTCGTGTAATACTCTGATAATCCCAGTTAATAGAACCACCAGTCAGCCAAAGGACAATCACTTTCCCTGATATAACAACTTCCTTTCCTGCTAATCAGAAACTGAGTTTATTCAAAATGTTTTGCATCTACTCTCTACATTTAGATAAACATGGTTGAATGGTATTAAAAATTTTGGTATAATTATGCATTGTAATGACTCCAGAGATTTCGCTGCAATGTAAGTATCCTAAGTTTTGTTTAAATTGACCAGATTTTTCACAGTAGCCATTTTATGGATCTAATCTGTGGCATGGAACACAATGTGCATGTTTTAAAAATTCTTAGACCTCACTGTTTTACATATAAAATATCTCCTCTCTCAAGTTTAAACAACTCAGTTATTTCTAAGTTAGTATTTGAAAACAGTAGAAGTGTATCATCTGTGTTAGGTATATTATTTTCATATTGCTGTTCATCTCCATAGTATCTGAGTACCTTCCACATAGGGTATGTCTACACTTGGAGCTGGAGGTGTGATTCCCATCTCGAATCATACTCGGGCTAGCTCTCATTGAGCTAGCGTGCTAAAAATAGAATGTGGCTATGGCAGTGTTATCTGAGACCTTCAGCATGTAATCTGGGTGCTACCTGTCTGCTGCAGCTGCATTCTGTTTTTACCATGCTAGCTTAGTGAGAGCTGGCATGAGTATGTCTCTTTGAACTGGGAATCACACCCCTAGCTCAAATTGTAGGCACACTCTTAGAACAGATTGGCAGTAGCGAGGTCCCTAATAGACTTCATGCAATCTCTGACTCTTTTCTGTTTTCAGGGCACAAAAAAGAGATTTATTAGTTTATTTAAATGACTTCAAAATTTTTATTTGTAAAGATTTAACTGTTAAAGGGGCAGAAAGTGTGGTAGATATTTTACAATCTAATCCATTACAGATCAATCATGTTAACACTTTTTTAACAATGCATTCCTAGGCTGAGAATATATGCACTAAGTGTGATTAGGAAAGGCCAAGTAATAAGTCCCTGCAGAAACAGAGTTAAATTCATCCTAGAAAACAGTGACATTATCCCAGCGATGTGTTTAACCTGTGGGATTTATAACACAATTGCTGCTCTATCTGTATCTATGATGATACTGTTAAAATAGCAGGCTATGTAAAAGGTTTACCTGGCTACTGTAATTGAAATCATTATTGCGGGGAGGGATAGCTCAGTGGTTTGAGCATTGGCCTGCTAAACCCAAGGTTGTGAGTTCAGTCCTTGAGGGGGCAATTTAGGGTTCTGGGGAAAAATCTGTCAGGGAAGGTACTTGGTCCTGCTGTGAAGGCAGGGGACTGGACTCAAAGATCTTTTAAGGTCCGTTCCAGTTCTATGAGATAGGTATATCGCCATGTTTAAAAAAAAAATCAGTCGTTCTTGAAGAAGGCAATTTGCCTACCACTAAAAAAAATGCAGTAGTCCAGCCACTTCCGAAGTAACCCACACTGAACATCCATCATTACCTTGTCTCCAACCTCCCTTAACTAGACAAACTCATTAAGAAAGTGGTGATGACCAAACTCCAATGGTTTCTCACCTTTGCTGGTATCCTCTACCCTTTGGAGTCAGGCCCCCTCCCTAATAGGGATATGGCACTGTTAGTTGATGGATGATTTTCTCTTGGGCTTGGATAGCAAACAAACCTTCATGATTACACTATTTGATCTCTCAGCAGTTTTCAGTACTGTTGACTGTGCAGGGCCGGATTTAGGGGTGGGTGACCCAGGTGACTGCATGGGGTTCCAGGCTTGGGGGGTGCTGGGCTTGGGGGGGCTATAAGGTATTAAAAGTTTAACAAATGGGGGAGAGGTGCTGAAGGGACTCCTCACCTGGAGTGCCATTTGATCTAGAACTGGCCCTGACTGCAAGGGGCTGAAGAAATGCCTAAGAGACCTAGCCAAAGTAAATGTGGTAGCTCTTCACTGTCTCAGACAGGCCCCCCAAAACCTAGACTGGGGTAGGCAACCTATGGCATGTGTACCGAAGGCGGCACATGAGCTGATTTTCAGTGGCACTCACACTGCCCGGTCCTGGCCACCGGTCCAGGGAGCTCTGCATTTTAATTTAATTTTAAATGAAGCTTCTTAAACATTTTAAAAACCTTATTGACTTTACATACAACAATAGTTTAGTTATATATTATAGACTCATAGAAAGAGACCTTCTAAAAACGTTGGCATGCGAAACCTTAAATTAGAGTGAATAAATTAAGACTTGGCATACCACTTCTGAAAGCTTGCTGATCCGTGACTTAGACACTCAGGGTACGTCTACAGTAGCATCAAATGTCAGAGCAGTGCACTGTGGGTAGCTATCCCGCAGTGTCCGCTGCCCATTGGAATTGTGGGTTAAGCTCCCAGTGCATGATTGGGCAAAACCATTCTCACGGGTGTTTCTGGGTGTGTGCCATCACTCGCTCCTCCCACCATGAAAGCTACAGCAGATGCCATACTACCAGCAGATGGTGCAGTACGGTGCACTGCCTGTCTCCTGGTACTATGAATCCACCTTGCATGTCCTCTTGTCTTTCTATCTACTCTTTTATCTAACCATTTCCTGCCTTTTTTTGGTTACCGTGAACTGAGCAGCACAGCTTCCGCTGCAAACTGTGCTCTCCCACTCTTGCATCACTAGCTAATTTTTCCATGTTGTCTGTCCTGGGCTTGAATGCAAGCTACAGAAGGCAACAATTCCCTGCCATTTTTCGGCCATTGTGAACAGAACCACACAGCTTCTTCCGCTTTTTCCATGATGTCGGTCCTGGGCTTCCATGGAAGCTACAGACAGCAACAATTCCCCGCCATTTTTCAGGCATAGTGACCTGAGCCGCACAGCTTCTGCCGTAAACTCTGCTCTCCTGCTCTTGCAACTCTAGCGAGCTTCCAGACTCCGTGAAAGCTACAGAAGATAATCATTTACTGCCTTTTATCGGCCATCTTGAACCGAACAGACCACGTATGTTTTGCGCCCTTTTTCCAGGATTGCCCATGCAGGCGCCATAGCGGCAATCATGGAGCCTGCTCAGATCTCTGCTTCAGTTTTGACCATTGTAAGTACCTCACGCATTATCCATCAGTATGCGCAGTACTTGCAAAACCGGGTGAGGAAGTGACGACAGTGCGATTACTATACTGATGAGGACATGGACACAGACCTTTCTAGAAGCACGGCATGTGGCGATTGGGAGATCATGGTGGTGTTGGGCCAGGTTCATGCTGTGGAACTCAGATTCTGGGCTCGGGAAACAAGCACAGGCTGGTGGGACTGCATAGTGTTGCAGGTGTAGGATGATTCCCAGTGGCTGCAAAACTTTTGTACGCGTAGGGCCATTTTCATGGAACTTTGTGACTTGCTGTCCCCTGCCCTGAAGCTCAAACAAACCAAAATGAGAGCAGCCCTCACAGTTGAGAAGCGAGTGGCCATAGCACTGTGGACGCTTGCAACGCCTGACAGCTACTGGTCAGTCGAGAATCAGTTTGGAGTGGGCAGATCTACTGTAGGGGCTGCTGTGCTGGAAGTCACCAATGCAGTCATTGACCAGCTGCTATCAAGGGTAGTGACTTTGGGAAATGTGCAGACCATTGTGGATGGCTTTAATGTGCTGAGGTTCCCAACTGCGTTGGGGCGATAGACGGAACACATATCCCTATCTTGGCTCCGGCATACCGGGGCGGCCAGTACATAAACTGCAAGGGATACTTTTCCATGGTGCTGCAAGCACTGGTGAATCACAAGTAACGTTTCACCGACATCAACGTAGGATGGCTGGGAAAGGTGCATGATGCTTGCATCTTCAGGAACTCTGGTCTGTTTGAACAGCTGCGGGAAGGGACTTACTTCCCAGACCAGAAAATTACTGTTGGGGATGTTGAAATGCCTACAGTTATCCTTGGGGACCAAGTCTACCCCTTAATGCCATGGCTCATGAAGCTGTAAACCGGCACCTTGGACACTAGTAAAGAGCAGTTCAACTATAGGTTGAGCAAGTGCAGAATGGTAGTAGAATGTGCTTTTGGATGTTTGAAAGTGCGCTGGTGCAGTTTACTAACTTGGTTAGATCTCAGCACAATCAATATTCCAATTGTAATTGCTGCTTGTTGTGTGCTTGACGATATCTATGAGAGTAAGGGGGAGACATTTATGGCAGGGTGGGAGGTTGAGGCAACTCGCCTGGCGGCTAATTTCGCACAGCCAGACAACAGGGAGATTAGAAGAACGCAGCAGGGTGCGTTGCACATCAGAGAAGCTTTGAAACCCAGTTTCATGACTGGCCAGGGTATGGTGTGACAGTTGTGTTTGTTTCTCTTGAAGTTGCCTGCCCCCTTTATATATGAAAGGAAATAGTCAAAATTGTTTTAAAACTGTTCTTTATTATTTGTTGCACAACACATTGGGATAAATCTGAAGGTAGACTGGGGGTCGGGGGGCTATTAGGTTAGGGGGGTGGAGAAGGAGGGAAGGACAAGTCCAGAAACCAAATCAAAAGTTTGCATATGCCAGCTTTCTGCTGCTTGGGCGATCTTCTGGGGTTGAGTGTGTGGGTCCCCATAGCCTCCCCATTCGTGTTCTTGGGCGTCTGGGTGAGGAGGGAGGGCGGTTATACAGGGGCTGCAGCGGCAGTCTGTTGTCTTGCTGCCTCTCCCGCATTAGATCCTCCATACAGTGGAGCATGTCAGTTTGCTACTCCATGAGCTTGACCGTAGCGTCCTGCCTGCTCTCATCGTGCGTGTCCCTCCTCTCTTCGTGTTCCTGTAATGCTTTATGGGACTCCGCAATTGTTTGCCTCCATGCATTCAGCTGGGCCCTATCAGTGCGGGAGGATTGCATGAGCTCGGCGAATATGTCATCCCTGAGTTTGTTTTTTCCGCCTTCTAATCTGGACCAGCCTCTGGGACAGAGTAGATAGGGGCCGTGTTGAAACATTTGCACCTGCGGGAGGAGAAAAAGGAAGGGTAGTATTTTAAAAGATACCTTTCAGAGAACAAAGGGGACACTTTGGTATGAGTAAGCCACCACGCACCACCGGGCAACAGAATTCAGCTTGCAGGCAGCCTAGGGGCATGCGGGGTTCTGCTGCTTCTGCATTCATTTCAATGCTTTCAAACTGCTGGGCCCCCTTTCCCATAGCAGGCAATGCCTGGTGGGTTTACCATATAAAAGGAGGGCCTGCAGGCTCTCTGGGATGATCGCTTCACACAACACCTCCCCACCCCTCATCCCCCTGCACCCGCTGCGTGGCTCCGATGAGGCTCTGAGCAGGGATGAGCCCTTTAAACTAAACATAAACAGCCCAGCACAGCTGGATTTCCCCCTCGCCCTCCCCCGCTTGGCTCTGATCAGGCTCTCACTCAACAGAAGTACCTTCTCCAGGGTCATGGTTTGGGAGCCCGCCTTGGGAGTAGGGGGAGGCTATTGGCTCCAGCGTTAAGACTAGTTCCTGGCAAGGGGGAAAACAGATTCCCCACTTGCTGCCTGTGCACTGTCCTCCTCCTCCTCTTCGTCCTTCAATGACTCTTTCTCCTTGCTCCGTGCAACTCCCCCCTTGCAGGTGTCCACGGACAGTGGTGGGGTGGTGGTGGTGTCACCCCCCATAATTGCATGCAGCTCACGGTAGAAGCAGAATGTATGAGGCTGCGACCCAGAGTGCCCATTCGTCTCCCTGGCTTTTTGGTACACTTTCCTGAGCTTCTTGATTTTTGTACGACACTGCTCTGTGTCCTTGGAGTAGCCTCTTTCCATCATGGCCCTGGAGACTTTAGCATTCCTTTTTTTGGAATGTAGTTCTGCCATAACAGACTTGTCTTCCCAACATGCGATGAGATCCAGTACGTCCCATTCAAACCATGCTGGAGCTTGTCTGCGAATCCAGGACTGCATGATCTCCTGTGATGGTGGACTGTGCTGATGGTCACCTGTGCTGATGGTGACCAAACAGGAAATGAAATTCAAAAGTTCCTGGGGATTTTCCTGCCCACCTGGCTACTCCATCGGAGTTGAGAGTGTTGTCCAGAGTGGTCACAAGGGAGCATTCTGGGATAGCTCCCGGAGGCCAATAATGTTGAATTGCGTCCACAATACCTTTAACCCGGGATTGAGATCTTGATTTAAGTGCTACTCCACTTGCCAAGGCGGAGTACAGAAATTGGATTAAAGAGTCCTTTAAATCGAAAAAATGGTTAGGTTGTGTGGATGGAATATTTTTTTTTTCCGAATTAACTTGGCTAATTCCAAAATAACAGACTAGTGTAGACCAGGCTTCACTCTCTATACTTGGTCCCCAATCCAGCAGAGCACCTATATAACTTTAAGCATGTGAGTAGCCTATTGAAATTAATGGAGCTATTCACATAATGGAAGCTAGGCACATGTTAAAGTGCATTACTGGATCCGATCTAACGGCTGTCACATGGAATCCAGCAGGATTCTGTGCTTTCATCCATCATTTTCAATATCAGTGGGTAGAGCTGGGCAAAAAACTAACAGGAAATATGCTCCAATGAAAAGCAGATCTTTTTTTCAATGAAAATGTTTATAGAAGATTTCCACCCTCCCATTTTTCAACCTGTTCTCATATATATTAGAGCTAGCACATGTGGCAACACTTATAGTTAAGGTTACCTAAATGTTTCCATTAAAAATATCATTTTTAGTCGCTTATAACTTTCCCAACAATTTAGCATTTCACCAAAAAATAGGTATTCTTGCTCCCAGATAAGGAGAGTATTTTTCATCAAACACATTTCAAAGATATAAGGATTGAAAAAAATCAGATTTTCTGCTAAGAAACAATCATTGTGACTTTTTTTAGCACCTCATTGGAAGGTGTTGAAAACTTGACATTTGACAGAGATGTAGTCCATATGTCATACCTGCATTATATTGGTCTGGAAAAGAAGCCCATATTTAATGCATGTTCACTGTTAAAACATTTAATACTAATAATCTCCCAGTGTTCCACTGGCACAGTAGTTGTGTTATGTGTATACTGAATGGGAATTTCCATGAATAGATAATATCTCTGGATTTCACTGGATTTGCACATGTGCTTATCAAAGCGTGCAAACACTGAATGAGCACTTTACTTTGCACCATATATGTTCTTTGCCTGGAGCTTTTTGTTTGAAATATTTATATATACATATAAAATTACTGGGAGAAACTCAGTTACCATGGACATGCACTAATACTTCTCAGATGATGCAGCTTCCTTCATTTCAGTGCCAGAAAGAAATAAACAGATGAAAATTATTTGGTTCAATCATAATTTAGTGAATGCAGAATTGATAAAGGTAGGAAGTAGGGCTGTCAAATGATTAAAAAAAATCACAATTAATTGTGAGATTTTAAAAAGTCATGATTAATTGCAGTTTTACTTGGACTGTTAATAATATTACCAATTTAAATTTATTATAAATATTGTGGACTTTTTTCTACATTTTCAAATATATTGATTTCAGTTATAACACAGAATACAAAGTGTAGAGGGCTCAGTTTATATTTTTGATTACAAATATTTGCATTGTAAAAAGATAAAAGAAATAGTATTTTTCAGTTCACCTTGTATAAGTACTGTAGTGCAATCTCTTTATTGTGAAAGTGCAACTTACAAATGTAGATTTTTTATATATATATAACTGCAGTTAAAAAGAAAACAATGTGTAAATGTTTAGAGCCTACAAGTCCACTCAGTCCTACTACTTCAGCCAATCACTCAGACAAACAAGCTTGTTTACATTTATAGGAGATAATGCTGCCTGCTTTTTATTTACAATGTCACATTCACATGGCACTTTTATAATATAAAGTGAGCACTGTACACTTTGTATTCGGTTGTAGTTGAAATCAATACAGAAAAACATCCAAAAGTATTTATAATTTTAAATTGGTATTCTATTATTGTTTAACAGTGCTATTAAAACTGTTGTTAATTGCCACTATTTTTTTAAATCTATTTAATTTGTTTTCCATTAATTGCATGAGTTAGCTGCAATTGCCAGCCCTAGTAGGAAGAATAAAGCACTTGCAGGAGTTGACTAAGGTACCAATCCCATCAATGCATCAGACCACCTAAATTCCGTCTAAGCTGCGCAGCTGTGCAGCTGCCTATTAAGCCCCATGCAGGGGCTCAGGGCTGTGGCAGAGAGAGATGCGTCTCCCCCAGCGTGGACCTGCTGTGGTGGGGAGAAGCACCCCTCCCTCGGCCTGGCCCAGCCCAGCGCAGCCGCTGCAGCTGGGGAGGGGCACCTCTCCCCCAGCCCTGAGCTGCTGTGGCGAGACAGGACTGGGGGGGAGTCTTCTTTCCTACCACAGCCCTGTGGCAACCTGTACCCCAAACCCCTCATCCCTGGTCCCACCTCAGAGCCTGCACCCCCCACACCCAAACCCTCTGCCCCAGCACTGAGCCCCCTCCTGCACCTTGAGCCCCTCATCCCCAACCAGAGCCCTCACTCCCCCTCGCACCTCACCCCTCTGCCCCAGCCCTGAGCCCCTCCCCCACACTCTGAACCCCTCGGTCCCACCCCCACCACATGAATTTTGTTATGTGCACCAGTATGGAAGTGATGTGTCACACATCACCTCCGTATTGGTGCACATAACAAAATGCATTCTGCACATGGACCTAAAAAATTAGAGGGAACACTACTGACCACCATTCTTCAAAGTAGTGCATAGGTTTGGGGTTATGCTGAACTCCTCATAGCACCTAGCTACACAGATTGCAGCAGTGACGGGGAACACTTTCCACCTCTCTGATCAGTTGAGGACCCAAGCACTGTGATCCATGCGTTCATCATTTGCAGGTTAGGCAACTGGAGCTCTCAGTATCAGGGGCTGAATGTAGCTGCTATATGGTAACTACAACTCATATAGCATGCACCATTAAGGTAGCAAGACTGATATGAACATATCACACTCATGCTTTGCATACACTGCTCCTTTCCTGTCCATTGTTGCACAAGATTCAAAATTCTAGTCTTACTCTACAAGATGTCCAATGAGTTAGGATCTCACTGTCCAACACCCACCAACACAACTGCTCTCCATATGGATGCTACATCTAGGGAAGCCTAGAATAAGAGTCTCATGCACTAGTCCAGAGATGTCTTGGTGCCAGACACAGTGTTTGAAGAATTCTTTACCAGAGGAGACCAGTTTATTTTACAGTGGCCTCTCTCAACACTGAGAAGGGACAACAAAGGCAGAAGGATCGACTGATTTCTTGGGCAAAATACAAAGAAGGGAGGGGGGTCAAAGGCTCACAATGAGGGATCCAGAAGGGGATCTTGAGCAGAGATCCCTGGACAGAACCCATTGCTACAGAAAGGAGCCAAGCGAGGATGTTCTCTAACAAGTGTTTGGAAGAAGATCCCACATCCACAGAGAGCTTCCTGGTCCAGGTGCTTCTTCCTGGGTTGACAAATGGATATTTTAGCCAATGCCAGGAGTAGATTACCAGGGGTGATCAGACTGACCCCAAGGCCTAACCATCTATGGATAAAAATGCAGGAGCTACTGTCTGCTGGCTTACCTTTCCTCCATCAGGTGTGGCCACTTGTTTGGTTTCCCTCTTGTTGACTGGGTAGTTAGTCTGAGTCCTTCCAGGGAAATGAAAGTCCAGCCTTTCTGATGGGTGTAGAGATGGATGTTGAAGGAGTTCAGGGTAGTGTTTTTATGGCCAGTTTGGGAAGGACATCCCAGGTGTCCCAGGAGCAGGATGGAGAAAAGTACAAAGGGGCTTATGGAAGAATTGGACAAACAAATGAAGAAGGCTGACACTGTTGGACAAGAGAAAGAGAACTTTATGTGATGGAAGAGCAGGGACTCATAGGTAGAATTGGTGGGACATTGTTGGAATGGTGGGCCAGCCAGGTGATTTTAACAGCAACATTTTGAATGGGCCTGCGTGGAGAAAGGTATAGGGAAGGTCAGAGAGGAAAAGGTTGCAGTAGTTAAGATGGGAGATAATAAGAGCCTGGATGATAGTTTGAGCAGTGTGGACAGATAGAAAGGGCTTAATCTTGGCTAAGGTTCAGAGAAAGAAGTGGCCAGATATGGAATTAGAGTATTTTAGCAGAGCGACTCTTTAAAACCAATTGCCTAGCTCATATTATACCTTACAAAAGGCTTTGAAAATGTCCCTCCTAATAAAGTCAGTTCAGTAAAACTGCTGTTTGCTGTATCAAAGATTAGAATTTAAATCACAGGCAAGGGAGAAGAGACCTCTTTGGGTAAATATTATGAGGGATGCATTATGCTAGAAGCTACTAAATGAACATAGAATGAGTTCCTGTACGTACCTGTGTATTCAATAAATGTGAGTCATGTGATTAAATACTACAGATTTATCCTTCCAGTTCAAGTCACCATCATCAGTACTAACATAATGTAAAAGAGTATCTCATTTTAAAGTTCTAAGAGTGGGTACAGCAGTCTTCAGCGTTCTGATGCCAGATACAACAATGAATGCAAATGTTTTTCATTATGTTTTTGGATGAATAGAGGATAACGTGGGAGTATATCAAACAGTGAGTGAGCATTATGCCAGAATACAATCCAAACATCACAGAAGTCCCTTCAGAATCCAGACAATTTCCTTCTCAATGAGCATGTCACCAGAGCCTCTATTCCAGGGATAATCAAACTTTTTCATTGTGTGGATTGTGTTTTAATGCTGAGAATGTCTCATAGATCACTATCCCTCCATTGGTGATTCTATGGACCACCTTCTCTCCTGTTCATGATCACTAACTATCCCTGGGGCAACTACAACACTTGCTTAGAAAACTCCTCAATGTGTTTTTTAGGGCTTTTAATGTAGTTTGGCAGCTGAAAATAAGGAGGGAGTTAGTACTTCTGGAGCAGCCAACTCTCTGCAGACCATCAACATGCATTGCATGGAGCCCATTTGGAATTGTGTTTCCTGTGGAATTATAAAATTCTGTTGTGGTGAGGGATCCTGCTGAGTATCAGACCAAATCCTAATCAAGACTAGAATGGAAGCATGTAGGCCCATAAATTCCCTTCTCCTTTATCACACCAAGCCAAGTCGCAGAAATCCCATGAAAAAAACTATAAAACAACCCAATAAGCCAAGGTTATGTTTCCACAGCGGGTGGACTAGAGCGCTACAGTGGAGTTTGGTGCCCTCCAGTCCTAAACAATCCTGGCTGACTCATCTCTACTATGGAAAGTGTAGAGGATCTTGCTTATCACTCCAATATTTTCTCTGCCTGCTGTGGATGAATTTTTAAAACCTGTTTTCTTCTGTGACAGGATGTGTATGTCCCACACACAGCTGGAGAGTGAATGGATTCAGTCATGGAAAAGGCTGCATTAGCTTCCAGCTTTGGAGTGAATGCCTATAAGTTCAGGCTTATTAATAAGCAGCCAGAAAGGGGCGTGGGTTTCTTGGGAGGGGCCTCCTGGAGGAAGGAGTTTCGTTTCACTCCAGCTGAGTAGAGAGGACACGTGACTTTATGCCCTGGAAGAAGTGTTCTCTTCCTTGCTTAGATATCTCAAGGGGGTGCTTGAATTGTTGAGTTCCATTCTGCTGAAAAGAGGACCTTACAGATTTTAAGGCCACAAGGGGACCAGGATGGTCCCCTACTCTGACCTCCTGCATAGAATTTCACTCAAAAATTTCTGCATCAAGACCATAATTTCTGGCTGAACTAGTGCACATCGAGAAAGACATCCAGTCTTGAGGAAAATCTACCAAATTTCTCGAAAGATGTTCCAATGGTTAATTACTCTCAGTGTTAAAACTCTGCACCCTATTGCCTGTCTGAATTTTTCTAGATTCAATTTCCAGCCACTGGATTTTATTTTGACTCTGTTTGCTAGATTAAACAGTCCTCTGCTATTGGAAATCTCTTCCCTATATAGGTTCTTTCTTATATGTTTGTTTAAGAAGGGAGAGCCATGAAGGCTCTGTTTGACTGTAACAAACAGGGAATCCCTTTGTTTATCTCTCTAAATGCAAGAAGATAAAATTGTTTGTTTTGGGCCCTGGAGAGGATGACCAGCCAATGACTCCCAAGAAAATAATATATTTATTTTTTAGACTCTTGTATTTCCCTCCCCTTCACAGAGTTAGCAACCCCTTAGTTTCTAGATGTGACAGTGACCATTTTCCTGTGTCTTCTACTCAGCAGTAACTTGTCCCCACTTGAGTTCATGCTATAACTTCAATTACTAACATGCTCATTAAATCAAACCATGGACCTTTATTCGTGCTTGTATATCACCACAACAGCCAGATGAATTTTTGCCCATTATTTTTGAAACACCTCAGGACTTTAAAATTCCTTTTGGTATGGTGTCAGTATGGTAGGGGGAAGTATATTCTGCACTTGTATAGGAATAAAAACAACAAGGAGTCCTGTAGAACCTTAAAGACTAACATTTATTTGGGCGTAAGTTTTCGTGGGTAAAAAAACTCACTTCTTCAGATGCATGGGCCATGCATGAAAGCTTATGCCCAAATACATTTGTTAGTCTTTAAGGTGCCACCGGACTCCTTGTTGTTTTTGTGGATACAGACTAACACAGCTACCCCCGATACTTGTATGGGGTAAACTCTGTGAACCAGTGGTTGTGTTTTCCATTACATGACTATGAACTTGCATTAATAAATGTCAATCCAAAGAATATAATTACTGAAGAAAGTTGAAATCACTTGAACATATAGGCTCATAATGGATTTAATCACAATTGTAGTGTCACTCTAACCAGCCCAAACTAATAACTTCCAACAAAAGACAGCTGTGGGAGCAAATTATGTAATAAGCACCACAAAGTACCGGTAAATTTCTCTGTCAAATTTGAAAAGTCGTCATGATTTTCTGCAGCCATCCTCCACCTCTCAGGAACTCTCTGCCTCTTTTAAAATATAAAATATTGTGGTGGTTTGGGAATATAATTATTGGCATAATGGTTCATATAATCTAGCATATTTGTCAGAAATCAGAAGTTGATGCTTAAGAGAGAGGTTAAAAAATGTGCATAAAAACTTTGTAATGCATAAGTCTATGTAACTGTGTGTGGGAGAAAAAGTCCTTCCTGACCATTCAAAGAGATCTGCAATGCTCCGAAGCATGAGCGAGGATTGTTGTTGGGACATTTTCTTAGCTTATAAGAGTTCCATGTAGGAAATTCTCTTGATGGCTTTCCTGAGAAAAATATGTGTTGTAGAAGGAAATGAAATTAATTTTACCAGAGTACCTGCTATATTCATTTAGAAAATATTACTTCAGTCTCCCATGTCTCTATGCCTTTGTGAATCCCATCTAACATGAGACTACTCCCTGAGCTCATCCACAAGGTCATCAAATTGATTTTCAATACTTTACACTCCTTACTGTTATCAGAAATAACAGCATTTTGCCCATCTGCTGTTGCCTTCAAGTCCTCAATTTTCTTCTCAGTCTCCTGCAGTTTTATTCCAACATCTTCAAGCTTCTTATCTGTGGCAGCCATAGTGGCCTAAATTACATCCAAGTTTGCATTGTAACTCACACACTCTTTTCATACTGCCTCAATCTGTGTCCTTATAAGATCTCACAAGCTTAGTAGTCATGTCTAAGTAGTACTTGGATGAGGGACCACAAGGTCAATTCGGTGTGCTGCTGGAAGTAGTACTGGGCATTCTGGAAGTGACATGCTGCCTTTTGAGTCAGTATTGAACCAAGCCCCTCATGTCATGCTAACAGGAACTGTACCATTGGAAGTGGTATCTGCTGAGTTAAACACAAAGCCAATGTTCTGAGTGTTTATGATCATCAGAGTACTTTTTGCAAGGATGGAGGTGGTAGGCCGGGTGATGTGAGCATGAGATAGTTGGGGGTTATTACATTCTGCCTGTCTAAATTCCACAAACAGCTTCTATTGGACAAGATATTTTTCGCTTCCTGTTCATGTTGTGTGGTATCTCCCTTACCGCTAAAATGCAGCAATGTCAGTGTTGAAATGTGCACGTTCTTTAACAGTGCACTGCAGCTCTATACAAATTTTGGTGCACGTATGTGTATTTAGATTTTGTAAACCTCGTGGAGTGCTGGATGAATGGATTACAAGTTCTGCATAAATTACTTTGTTCAAGTCTCTGTACTGAACACTTCAGTGGTATTAATATGGTTATCTTTATTAGGTATGTTGGTTAAACACAGAGGTTAATGCAGAGGACAGGGAGATGGACTCTTGCAGTCTGCTGTTGGCACAGTCTCTGCCTCATTGGGAGACCTGGGGGAATGCAGGTAAACTCTTCGTGCTTCAGTTTAATCATCTCTAAAATGGATATGATACTGACCTGTCGTAGAAGTGTCTTGTGAGACTCAATTAATGCTTAGGAAGTACTCTGAGATTTTGGGATTAAAAAGTGATTTTTCACTTTTCATTTGTAATTTCACTTAAGTAAGATTAGACATAGTGGGGAAAGCTAATTGTTTACACCTGGAGAAAAAAGGTGGAGTGAGGACTCCTCTGTCAGAAGGATAGAACTTGCAAGATGTTATAAAGACCTATTTTGCTAGTGTCTTCATAGACTTCTCCTGGATTCCATTTTAACTTGGCTGGCTGAACATGAGGATCACACTTGCTTCTGAATTATGCAATTGTCATTGTAGCCAACTTTAATGGAAAGTCTCCTCCTTTGCACTGAGTTGCACTGTGAGTCTGGTACATGTTCTTGGTCTTTGCTCATTTTAAATGAATTTGCTACTGGTGGCAGCCTTGCAAGTTTGTAATTCAACGGAATCTTTTACTTGTTGCTGCAAATGGAACATGTATTAAATATCTTAAGAAAATGATTTCTTCAAGGGGAAGTATGTTCCTTTTGAATGCACTGTGCTTCAGTGCAGCTTGTCAGTGATATGGCATAGAAGATAAGTGACAATCTACTGTGATTTTCTGAATGTGTGTCAGAATATTTAGTTCTAGTTATACATTCTAATTGAATCAACAAATCTGGGTACGTTTTTCAGCTTCTGGAATGACGCTGTCATAATCTTGGGTAATGTCATTTGCTCACTCTTTGCTATTTTGGATTTCAGGAGTCTTCCAACCCAACATTTTTTATTTTTTCATTTTTTTAAAATTCAGCTTGAGGATTTGGAACTGATCATCTTTTTCTTCTTACCATATTTTTAATATTCACCCCAATTCAAAAATAGGAGCCAGATCCTCAGCTGCTGTAAACTGGTTTAGCTCTGTTGACTGCAGTGGAACTATGCCAGCTTACACCAGCTGAGGATCAAGCCCAGTGTTCTCATTGTGCATTTTAGTGTACAATTCTGATGGAATTCTTTGTGCCAAATTCATCTTTGATGCAAATGGTTTTGCAAGTTGCGCTCAGTGGTAAGTGGGTAAGGAAGCAGGTGTCAAAAGAACGGTTGTGTAACTTGCACCAGTTTGACATCTGTTGGAGGCCAGATTCTCAGTTGTGGTACACAGAGCAGGTTGGAGGAGGTGGTGTAAAACTCACCTTTGCACTTCCCTGATTTTGTGCCAGTTGTGCTCCAGTCTGGTTCCCATCCCAGTGTAAGTTAGAACTGCCCTAAATCATCCCAATCAATTTGTGGCAAATCCCAAAGGGATATGGCCACCTTATAGATTAAGTGCCACCTGGATCAATCTCTGGCTAGGTTCTTAAGGTGGTCTGGCTGGACACTGAGTATAAACTCATCACTGGCAATCTTATCTCTCCGCTGAAGTTTTGGTGCCCAATTATGCCAGTCTGAGGGGCAGGAAGAGAAGGCGTAGCTGGACAAACAACAAAGAGAGGGCGTGAAATAAAGCAGTTACATTGACTGTATAATTACTTTGTTAGATAGCCTGCTCACCAATACATAGGCTTTACAATACACTTGTATCTTGCATGTAATTACATCACTGCTGAATTTGTTCGAGTTTGTTGTAACAAGATAATACATGTATTAGTATTGCTGAAGTAAAACTGCTTTGATAATATTTAAAATCATATAAAGAGTAAAAAATGTACAAAGTTATTAATAAGCAGCCATGTTCATTGTCTCTTTATACTTTAAAGCTAAAAGTAATGAAGAAAGGGATGGATGGGAAGAGAGAAGTGGATAACCAATGTAGACGTATCATTTATATTAAGGGTTCGTGACCAACTTTTTGTAAACACACAGAGGCCAGATCTTGCAGTTCTCACTCAGGTAAAGCTGGCATTGCTTTAAAATGAGGCTTTCCTGAGTGTGGACTGACAGCCAAATCCTTCTCCCTTAGTTCATCGGAATACTCCTACTGAAGACAGTAAATTGGTTGGGTGAGCAAGATTTGGACCTTATTTTCTCCATCAACCAAAAACCTTTATTTTAAAGAAGCCAGTTAACACAGGTTGCCATTTCAGGCATTGATGTCAGGAACTGTTGGTGATTTCCAGTTTGTTAATATTAGCTTTGTTGCCATAAATGGTACTTGAAATAGTCAGCTGTTTCCCGGGAGTCTGACATTTGAGGGAGAGAGAGTTGTCAAGTCACATCTGACAAAGAAGTGCGGGTCTCAAGGAGACAGTGATGTTCAGGGTGCGCTCCTGCATAGCTATTAATTTGAATTCAGAAGCAAACAAAGACGTATTTTGTTTTCGTCTTCCCCTCTGACTGTTTAAAAGCACAGTCTAAAATCATGTTGAAAGTAGTCCATGTCTTGTGCTGTTTTCTTAATGGTACTTTCCCCTTGCATTCTCAAATTCTATGCAAAGCAGAACTGTTTATTCTAAGTGTGAAACACAGCTGAAGGCACTTGCTTCATGCAAGGTTCAGCTCCATTGGCCCATTCCTATTCCCATGGACGTCAGTGGCAAAATGCCCACTGACTGGAATTGAGCCAAATTCAGTCTCCCTAATGCTGCAGTTCTTCAAGGGGTTAGGAACAGCCAGAATTAGAGACAAGTGAACAAAGGTCAATGTCTGCCTGTTGATGCTGACACGTGATTCCCTTGGAAACTTCTGAGAGCTGCATATGCACTCGAGCAGAATTTGGCCCTAAATGAAACTTGCCTACTATCTGTGCAGTGCTGTGCTGCTGTCTGCCAGGGCTCCGAAAAGGGCAAGAGTGCGAAAGGCTAGGCTGTTCAACAAGATTTTTCATTTAAAAATGAGATGTGTGATTTCAAATAAATGCTGCGAGTAAAACTCCAGAATTAAAGTAGCTCTTAACAGTCAGTATGCACCACTGCTGAACATAGGTGCTGAACTAAAGGTGCTGCTGCACCCCTTCGCTTGATGTGTTTTCTGTTATATACAGGACTTATAGTTTCGTTCAATGGTTCTCAGCACCCCCACTATAAAAATTGTTCAGCAACCCTGCTGCTGAAGGAGTTTGTCACTCCACAGACTGATTGTGTATTACAAGTCCACAAGTGCCCTCATGTTAAAAAGTGGAACTTTTATTTGGCAAGGGAAGCATACACCTTAATCCCCAGTATGGAAGCACATGCTTGAGCATGCTCTCTTGATGAACTCTAGATAGTTCAGAGGGTGGACCTGAATCTATATTCTTGACAGCTGTGTGTACATCATCCCTTCCCCTAACTAAAGGCTTGAGTCTACACTTAAGCTTGACTGAGCATTTTGCCTGCGAAAGGAGAGCAAGATTGGCTCATAATGTTATATTGATTAGTATATTTTTTCTACATTAGGCTAAATAAACTTTGTCTTGTTCTGTGTTTAAGACTGCATTCAGGGGCGGCTCTAGACATTTCACTGCCCCAAGCAGGGCAGCATGCCGCGGGGGTCGCTCTGCTGGTCACCGGGAGGATGGCAGGCGACTCCGGTGGACCTCCTGTAGGCGTGCCTGTGGAGGGTCCGCTGGTCCCGCGGCTTTCGTATGCCTGTCGGAGGTCCACTGGAGCCACCTGCCACCCCCCCGACGACCGGCAGAATGCCCTCCGCGGCATGCCGCCCCAAGCACGCGCTTGGCGTGCTGGGGTCTGGAGCCGCCTCTGACTGCATTACAAGGGACTTAAGAAATAAAAGGGAATTTATTACTTCCCATGTGATGATTTAACAGCTTTGTGAATTTGGTGCCTTTGGTAATATAGTTTTCTTCCTCCTACAGTTTTCAGATATACTGTATCAACAAGTAAGCATGCCCTCTTAAAACTTGGGCACTCATAACTTTGAAACATAAATAGAACACAAGCACTGCTCATACATAAAAACAAGAGCAAAATGTTTCATCTAAAGGCTGTAGGACCCCCCCCACCCAGTTTCAGTCAGAAGTGGTAAGGATGATTGTAGTTTAAAAAAAAACAGAGATTCCAGGTGTGTGAACAATCAAAGCCATTCAATGTGTTTATTGAGACATTTAATCAATGTCTCAAAATGTAACGATTACATTTTTTACAATTCTTTGGTAAATGGAAATCTGCTTCATAAATTGAGTGCAGTAAGTGTTTATCAATTTGCAGACATCCGAATTGAGAGAAGCAAATAGCAATTTACTACTGCAAGGACCAACATACATAACAATGTGCAATCTCCAAGGGCATCCTTCAGTTACTAATGATAATATATATAACTAGGTATTTTAAGTCCTATTTACTTGCTCTGCAATTCAAAGTAATGTTTCATTAAAAAATATTTAGGGGGTTTCATGCCCGCTTGAAGGAAATAAGCTTCATAGATGTTAGAGTAGCAATTTCTAAAGCATAGAATAATTTGTAAACAGGTTAAGAGTTACAGGAAGTAACCAAATGCATACTTCATAGCAAAATCAAATTGATATTTTTTTTCTTTGGTAAAACCAAGGAGAGCTTAATTGTTTTTTTTTTTCAAAAATTAATCCAAATTTACTACCAGCTACCAGATGAAATCCTGGCCCTACTGATTTCAGAGGGGTTAGGAATTGTCTTTTACTAATGACCTAGCTTTTTCTGGAGAAACGAGAGAAGTATTGATCCTTTTGCTAAAGAGATTGTATCTTGTCTCGAGCATTAGTGCCACTGAGGGTACGTCTACATTGCCATTGGAAGTGTGGTTTGCAGCTCATGTAGACATACTTGCGATAGCTTTAATCTTGCTAAGAATAGCAGTGAAGATGCAGTGACAAAGGCTCCAGCCTCAGCTAGCAGTGTGAGTTCGTACCCAGGGTTCTGGGTGGCCTTGTACAACCTCTGTGGCCACGCCTGTGCTGCTATATTTAGCTATGCTAGCTCTATTAAAACTAGCACCGGTATGTCTACATGAGCTGCAAACTCCTCTTCTAATTGTACCGTCAACAGATCCTAGGACTTGTCTTCCCTGCAGTTCTAGTTTGAGGAATGAGGAATGTAACTCTCGTGTTGCCCCTAACCTGACTCCCAAGCACCCACAACAGTCACTAGCCTGAGTTAAATAGTGCTTAAAACTTGAACTAGCTGGTCTGTCAGCGGCTAAGGGTTGAAGTGTGAGTGCTATTGATGCTGGAGCTTGCCATGCAGGAGGGACTCAGCTACTCTGTGCTGCTGATCCAATCTCTCTTTGCAGTTCGGTGTAGTGTTGTGTTGTGACCACTCTCACTCAAGCTAGGCTAACTGGAGTGTAGGTAACATGAGCCAACGCTGTGGTGAAGGCGAGCCCTTAGGTTGGAATTCAAGGTGCTTTTGGGTATTAATTGGGTATCAATCAATAAAGGCCGCATTCGAAACATTGGCTATTATAGTAACTGGGTATTAGGGGATTTCAGTCCTTCTGAAACGGGAAAACCAGTTTCATTTCTTAACCTAGAATTCTGGTATTTGAGGTGAGGGGGGTGATTCATTTTCCATAGAGTCATTAGGGGCTCGATACTGCTGCCACTGAAATCTGTGTTCCTGTTGACTTCAGAGAGAGTAGGGCAGTAAAGTGGTCATGATAGCATTAACTGGGTTGGTTACTGAGTATTATGGGATGGAGCCATGCTTCACACTCCCTCCCTTCTTGTTTAGTCAGGAATTTCCCCCTTACTCTTGTGAGGCAGTTAAAGCAGCAAGTTCCCCATCTTGGCTTGCTGCCCTGTGAGTAGGCTTATCTTTGTTGCAGAGTAGTCCCTTCCCAGAGTGTAGAAGCAGGCCCAGGTGAGCAATAGTGCTGCATTGTCCCACTAGTTTTATCAGATAGATTGCACAGTGTAGTGGCTAGAATCCTGGACTGGGATTCAGGAGACCTAGGTTCTGTTCCCAACTTTGTCATTGGCCTGCTGAATGAGAAGTTACTTCCTGTTCTGTGCCTCAGTTTCCCCATCTGTAAAATGGGGATAATGATGCTGACCTCCTCTGTAAAGCACATTGAGATGGACTGATGGTAAGTGTTATCTAAGGATTAGGAGGTGGTATTATTAAGAACGGCTTCAGTGGAGACTTGTGCTTAACTTCATGCACATTGAGGAGTCCTGAGTCCATCAGAACCACGGCCCAAGTCAGGAAAGGAAAGAATTCAAAATAACAGTATGTGTAAAGTTTTCTGGAAACATGAGGTTTTGTCCAGCAGTAAATTTAACTAAGGAAACGAAGTGATCCCTTTAAGAGGAGGAGTTGTGAGAATTGAATAGTTTTTTCCAGGACATCTTAATTTTTCAGTCATGTACATTATTTGTTAATGGTTTATTGCTGCAGTATTCACAGTAATATGGATTTGGGGTTATGTTGCCAGGGACTTGGTTTAGTGTGATGCACACCATCAGACAAGACTTTTGCTAACTCTTATTGAACACACACACACACAATCAAAGAGAGAGGGAAAATAGTAAAATAATTACAGCTGAAAAATAGAGTAGCCTTGTATTTCTACAAAGTTTTAATTTTTTTAAAAGGTGTAAGAGTTTCCAAGGGGGAAATTCCTTGAGTGAAAGTTTTTAAAATGGCATTCAGTGTTTTTGTTGGAAAAACGAGAGAACAAATCAGTTTTAAGTAGAGGCTAAAGTTCAGTTCTAGGTTTGTGTTTTTTGTAAAGAAACCAAGACAGACTCACCCAAAAGGAATGACAAGGGAAGAGAGGAAAGAACAGCAAAAGAGAGGTGTCACGGTTACAGAGTGATCTGCCCTTTAGGGCTCCTTCCAGTCCCCCTCATTCAGTCCTCGAGTGAAGGACCTGGCTTCTCCTACCTCATTGTGGGTGGAACCATGTGGTCCAACCACTCACCCTGGATCTCTGAGCTACCAGCCCCTGTTTACCAACTGTGCCAACCTGACAGGCACAATTGTGTTTGGCACCTGTAAGCCCCTTTTTTGTGAGTGTCTGAGACCAGCGAGCTGATTCTAGTGAAACCAAAGCAGTTTCTTCAAAACAAAGTATTATTTATTTATTTCATCCAAAGGTACAGTACAAAGGGATAAGATAAAAAGCCGTATGTACATATTTTCCCCTGGCTTCTCCTTAATCTTTCCTTGCAAGCTTTAGTGAGCTCCATTCAGCTCAGTTACCTCCACCTATGAGTTGGACAAAGCAGACTGCATTGTTGCAACCTGTGAGTCTGTGTTAGAGATTCCCCCCTAGCTGCTGCTGACAGCTCATTCAACTCTCCCCTCCCCCCCCCAGGCCACCATCTTTAAGGTTTTAGCATCCCCTTGGATCCTAGGTTCAGCCTAGGAAAAGTAAACTTTGCCAGCCTGGCAAAGGGGCAGCTATCTTGTTCCATCATAATCCCCAAATTCAAGCGCATTTTTGACAGCAAATATATGGCTACTCTCTTTCATATATTTTCAGAAGATTTTGTTTAATTTTTGTAACTGTACCAAAAGTTTAGCGAACCTGTAACTAGCTCTTGTAGCTATTTACTTTATTTTAGTTGTTGAAGCAAATTTACCTTACATAATGTTTTTACTTTAGTTTGGAGGGGTTTGTATAAATAACAAGTTTCCATAACGTGTGGAATTTTCAAAAAGCACTCAATTTTGCCCCCGCTCTGCTCCCTTAGCAGTCAGTGAGGAAACTCCCCTTGGCGTTTGTGAGAGCAGGATTAGCTGCATTTCATGCTGAGCAGTTTTGAAAACACCACCAAATATGTCTGTAGGTGAAAATGACAGCTAACTACTTTTTACTCACTCTGAACAATTTGAGACCCTAGTACTGCAATGAGTTCTACATTCATGTCATGTTTCTCATGTGAGCAATACCTATTGACTTCCGAGGACTACTCACATGAGTAATAATACATGTATAAGGATTTGCAGGACAGGGCCATATGACTATGCCAGGGTAGGGTTTGCAGAACATAGTTATATAAAGTATAATGCATGATTGGTTTGAAAACAAGCATATCCTAGCAGTTATTTATATAGCATCTGTGAACTCACACTTCTGCTGTATCTAATATTCTACTTCTCTCTTTGCAAAGCATCATGCCATTGTCTGTGTTGAAATTCTGGGAGCTGTAATGAATAACTGTCAGAATGTACAAGAAGAGAGTGTGAGAATGTCTATCTGCTCTGGAAGACTTGGTAGATTTGGTAGATAACGGCCATGCAAGGAAAGAGAGATACAGCATGATTAGAAATGTGAGCTGTTCGGCCATGTTGTTTAAACTCTTTTGGACCTGATCCTGCAAGCAGAACTTCTGTTGAAGTCCATGAGAGCTCTGTACACCGAGGGATTGCAGGATCTAACCTTTTAGTTTTAAGTGTCCATATATGTTTTACTAGTAATGCTACATTAAACCAGCTGTGTTGTCAACTGGTCAATTGGATATCCCCAGTGGGCCCAGAGGCAATGATCTTTAGCTGCAGATGTGTATTTGTCATGTATTCGATTACATCATTTTCACCATCTGCTTAGAGAGGAGAAAATAACTTTTCACAGTCTTTTAATACACATTGCCATCATGAAAATGCTTTGTGTATTTACACCCATGGTGACATTGACCTTAGCTTCACTGTCTTTCTTTAAATCCATTATCATCAACTTGCTAGCCTTTGCCATATAAAAAAGTTAAATATTTTCATTGCAGCATAGAGTAGAGACCAGTTGTACCAGTTAATCAAGGAAGAGACTATATTCAGGGGTAGATTCTCAGTTGGAGTAAATCAGCTCAGCTTCAATTAAGTCAACAGAGCTACATCAGTTTATGCCTGCTGACAATCAAGCCATCAGTCATGTTATAAGTGTTTGATAAAGTGAAAACCACTGGCTTTGTGCCATTGAGAAGTGCAAATATCACCAGCACATTTTTTCCTTTTAATGGTGCATTTCCATCTTAATTTTCTCTCTCTGCCATCTGATCTCTATCTGACATGAAAGGACTCATTGTGACACATCCCATCGTATGTAGTGGAGGAGAAAATTAGCTGCCTCCTGCAGCAGATGCCTGCACTGATCCATTTAGTAAGGAGGACGTTGTGTGAGCAGAGCAGCCATACGCTGCCTTACAAATAAGTAGCTTCTGAGTTCAGTCTGTCAAGGATGCAGAAAATGATGAATGAAAGACATGCACATACAGTGATGGATAAATCCAGTCCTCTAGTTTAAAATACTGTAGTAAACGAAGACTGTACATCTGTAATCACTTCTTTTTGACTGAATATTAATTTGCCATTTCTAAAACATCAGTATTTTTCTGGGCTATTGTATCTGACTAGTGTGATGATAAAGCCCCATATGTGCAGAAAAATTAAATTACCTTCTGATTTAAATTTTTGCTTAATATTGTCTCCTTGAACCTAATCATAAATAATTAACCTGCCAGTCAATAAAGAAAAAATAGCTTTGCATTAGGATATGCACTTAACATACCACACATTTATTTTGCTACATTGAGATTGGAGTAAGTAAACATACCTGAATGAAAAGAGAATATGAGAACTTCCACTTTTTCTCTTAATTGGACCTGGAAAGGTGTTAGTACATTTATTTGGTGATATTTATTACATCCAACAGATCAATGTGTCAGTTTAGGATTTAAAAGTGTCTCATCATAATAGTAATTACATAAGAATAGCAACTTTGCTCATAATTTCTTTCTGATATTTCTGTGCCAAATTAATTCTAGAGTAACCAGTGGCATTCTTGGATACATGGAGTTCTGTTGTTGAAAGGGGTAAAAGTTGGTATTTCCATTAAGCATGACATGAAAGAGTGGTAAAAAGAAGACCATGTGTGTGGAAAGATTTGAAAATGTGTCAGCTCTATGGATTAAAGATTAAATATAGGAGCAAATAAGGAGCTGGTTGCAATATCAAATGTAGGGAAAACAAGAGAAGTGGTGTCAAAATTGCGATCCTTATGATTGTTCTGCATGGTGAATGGAGAGAGGCCACTAGAAGAAAACCAGAGTAGTCTGTGAAGAATATATGTGCTTTAGGACACATCTACACTTAAACTGCTGCATTGGTGCAGCTGCATCGCTCTAATACTTTAATGAAGATGCTCTAAGCTGCTGGGAGAGAGCGTTCCTGCTGACTTAGTTAATCCACCTCCCCGAGAGGTGGTAGCTATGTCTGTGGTAGAAGCCCTCCCACTGACATAGCGCTATCTACGTGGCGGGAGGAGAGGGTGGAAAATCGGTGGAAAAAACAATTTTTTCTGGGTAAATGTTGGGGTTTATTTTGGTGGACGGAAGGGCAGGGGGAAAAGTATTCGGTAGATTAATGCTTTGATAAGTGAATTCACTGTGGTTTGCTGCAGAACTAAAACAGAACTCAAAACACAATGCCATCTCTGATTCTGAAATAAAACTTTGCAATTGAATAAACAGTTTACTGTTGAAGACTTAGAACTTATTAGACTATAAATATTTACATTTAATAAGTAGGCCACACATTTGCAGTGCATACATTCAACTTCATCCTTTTCTTGTTTTAAACTTTTGAATACTTCCTTGTGTTCTGAAATGTATTTGGCTACAGATTTTCATTTTCTTCCCATTTTAGTGTGTCTTTAAACTGTTATCTGCCAATAGCTTGATATGTGTACATCCAGGATGTGAGGTTCATCTGTACATTTTTGTTTATTATGTGTATCTTCTAGACTAATGCATAGTCTTACTTCAACAGGCAGGTTTGCATATACACACAGACCGCCTGCTCAAAGGGGGGGCCAATCCACAGACTGATTTTTACCCCAGTTCCCTAAATGGCCCCTTCAAAGATTGAACTCACAACTCTGGGTTTAGCAGGCTAAGGCTCAAACCACCAAGCTATCCCTGCCACCTGATATGTATACCGTAATACATATATCTCATGCAATATATTGTATTTCCCAATAAAACAAGTTATTTTTTATATATTTGAATGATTCAAAAATAGGGTGAAAATTGGGAAAAAAACAAATAATACTTTTTGTAAACCCAAGATTTTTACGGTAGAAATCAGTTTCAACTGAAAACGAAGGGGCTTAACTATATTGCAACAGTATGAAAAAGGATCTTGAAGTAATGATGGATACCCATATAAACACATCTCTACAGCCTGTAGAGGCAGTTTAATAAGGCCAGTTCAGGGCTCAGCTGGAGCAGGAAAATAGATGCTGAAGAATGTTGTGATGAGATATTATTTCAGTTCTCTGATTATTTCCAGGTTGGGGTCAAATATTCAGTTTTGGCCACTACATTTTAAAAAGATTTTGCACCCCTTTGAAAAATACCCAGAGAAGGGCACGAAAGGGATGCCAAGTACTGAGAGTGATAAGCTACAAGACAAGGCTACACCATGAAGAAGAGAAATATCCAAGAATGGCTATGGGAGTTATTTGTATAATTTATACAAAAGGACATTGCCAAGATTGTTCTTAATGGTCTAAAATAATTGTCATTATTATTTTAACCATCCTTTAGTGAAAAATGGAAGAGAAAATGATTTCCTTACTAAATACCTTCCTGGCTTCCCCTCTTTTTGCGTACAGTTATTATTAGGGTTTCCAGTGTGTGCAGAGCTGTTGGCTTTAACCTATTTTAAAGCAAAAAGGAGCATGGGAAAAGCCTGCATGCTATCACTCTACAAATTATGTAACAAAAAAAAGTGCAAGGTACTGTGAGCAAAATCTGGAGCCAAACAAACATTGCGGTGTTTTTTCAAGTAAAATTTTAAGTGGATAATGCCTATTCATATTATGGTTGTTAGTCAATTGGGTGGTGTTAACAGGCATTGGAATGAAAGCAAACCACTGATACATAATACACCTCTACTTCGATATAACGCTGTCCTGGGGAGCCAGAAAATCTTACCACGTTATAGGTGAAACCGCGTTATATCGAACTTGCTTTGATCCACCAGAGTGTGCAGCCCCGCCCCCTTGGAGCCCTGCTTTACCGTGTTATATCGAGGTAGAGGTGTATCAGAAAATCGTCACACACACAGACGTGTCCAATCTGCTTTTTTTGTAAATTTACCTGTTTTGGAATGTTTGTGGTATGTAGAACATCAGGAAGGTACATTTTCCCCAGTGTGTTGCATTGAAGAATTAGGTGTATTATGCTTTTCTTTTCCACCTTCCAAAGTAGTGTCAAGTTTTACCCAGGGCTGGTGGCAGAATACTTGATTTGATGGATTGGTGGTCTGAGCTAGTGCAGCAGATCTTGTGTTCCTAAAAGAATGGCTCTCTGTGCAAATTACAGCATGCAGAAGCTGTTGAGGTTGGCTGGGGGATATACTGGCAGCACTATGCAATCCCACACTGGGGATCCATGTTTGTGGCCAAAGTGGTGGGGAAGTAGCATGCTGGTCTCGATGGGGAGAGAACGCCTTATGAATTTGTTGAACAATTTCTTCTGCTCGATGCGCAGAGCTGCACTGACGGTCTGCAGTGGAGAGTCACTCTGATGCAGAGCATTTGAAGGGGACAGTTTATCCTACCTGAATATCTATTGAGTTCCATTAATCTGTCTATGTATCTGTGTGGCAGTGATAACTGAGGTATCCAGGCATTTACGCTTAGGTGGGAAATGTGGGAGATCCTCACGGACCCCTGTCTCCTAAAATACATCTTAAAAAGAAGGTGTGGTCAGCTATATTTGCTTTATCCATTCCCCTGCTCCAAGCATGCTAAAGCTTCCAGGCTTGAATGTTTTATATTTTTCCCTGTAACAAAATCAGAGTTTTTAAACCTCGATCTGAACATTTTTAAAAGCAGGATTTCCAGCAAGTGTGAAGAAGGAAGGAATTTTGGGGGCGCTAAGAGTCTCTTTCACTTGTTTTTTCACTTTACCTTGAGAACAGTTATCGTTATGCAATATTTTAAACGCACACTATTCCCAATTGTGTTATCTGTTTGCTACAGCAATTCTTAGTGTGCTTTTCCCTATATATTTTTAAGTGCAATGAGTGTCAAAGAGTGAGGCTTCGTATATTCTTAGAGTATTAGGAAGATAAACTCCTAAAAAAGGGATAGGAAGTGCAAAAAGTTAAGTTAGAGTAGGCCTAAGATTTTACATGCACAAATGTCTGGAAATTTAAAGTGCAATTTAGCAATCGCACATTCAAACAAACTCGTGTTTGACTGTGTGATGAATAGATTACACAGTCGCTTAAAAACCTGAGCACTCCCTAAGGCTCTGATTCAGCAGTCCATTCTTGTTCCACAAAGCCAGCCTAACCTTAAATAAATGCTGAAGTTGCTTTACTGAATAGGGATGGACTTAAGTATGGACTTAAATGCTGGGTTTAACTGAGGCCTATGCATTTGCTCTGCTCTGTAGAACATCTAACATGAAATTCGTGATGCCGGGATCCTGAAGAAAAGGCCTGCTAGGGGCTGCTACTGATTTTAAAATAGGAGGAGACTCTGCAGGGTTAGAATAGCTTGTTAGGAAGGGTGATGGGTTCAGACTCAGAGCTTCAAGAGCTGTGTGCAGGTGGTTATGTATAGGTACATATTAGCATGTGCGTGTATCTAGATATCTTCCCTCAATGGCAAATCCTGTACCTTCCTGTGTGGCTGTGCGGCACATCCAGGTAACAGAACTGGATGGCGTGTGCGTAGGAAAGTAGAGCAAGATCTGAGTAGCTGATGCAGGAGACACCCCATGTGTGCCACAGAACTATGCAGGGTTATGGCATGAGTGCCTGGAACTGTTGGGTTCTGAAGGGGAGGCAGGGTGGCTCAGGTCAGGACTGGGGTGGGACAGGACAGGATTGCTGTCATGCAGATCCAACAAACATAGCTTCCCACAGAGTGGAGGTGCAGGGACAACAGGGATTACTGTGGCCCTAGTGCTGCTAAATGGCTGGGTGGAAGCATTTCTTCTTCACTAAGGGCTTATCTACACTGGGAAACTGACCAGCATTGTAATAATGGTGTAATTATACTGGTGTAACTCCCTACACAGATACTATTATTCTGGAATAAGAGGAATTATGTTGGTATAACCACAGCAGTATGTGTATATGGGTAAATTTTTCCGTGTAGACAAGCCCTTAGACTGGTACTCAGGATTGATATGAAAGGGATAGAGAGGGAGGCATTATTTAACCCTCTGCACCCACTTAAAATAACATCTGGTACATGCATGGTGTGCTATTTCCACTCACCCACAGCTTGGTTAATTCTTAACTTTCCTTTTTCAAACATACCCAATATCCTCCTCCGCTGTAGATCTCAGACAGGTCAAGCCTGGAGTTTAAAATCGAAACCAGTTTTGTTAAGTGTGCACTGAAAATGAATCTGAGCACTGTTTTAGCATTGGGAAAATACTAGTTGTTCTCATGCAGACAACAAGAATCGCCTCCAAGCTGGAAACAAGAGTGAGAAATGTCAGCCCCTGGTAAAGTTGTAAGCCATGGAAAATGTGGGTGTTAGTCACAAATAGGCTTGGTAATTTGTCACAAAGCAAGATTTATTGGCAAATAACTTGTATTCTGGCAGTGCCCATATTGCACCCAGACACACGACACATACAGGAAGATCTGGTCCCAGCCACAAAGAGGTCACAATCCAGGAAGCGCAAGATGTTTTAAAATAGTGGTAAATACTTTTTTCCTATACAGCTAGAGGTTAAATCACGACTCTCCATGTGGTCTGTGTAGGGGAGACAGCTGTTTGTTTTACACAAGAGCACATCTTACTGCCAGCCAAGGAGCAGCATTTCTGTTAGCTTCGGAAGCAGCTGTTTGCCCATTTCTGAGCCAAGGAAATGAAGCTGGAGGTGTATAAGTGCATGGCATGGAGACTGTGGTGGGGACTGTGGATAGGAAGTGAAATGGGAGATGGGTTACAGCCATGGGGCAAATCCTCCATGAGTGTAAATTGCCATAGCTGACTTCAGTGGAGCTATGCCAATTTACACCAGCTTGAGATGTGACCCATGCATCTTTAAAATGAAACAGGTATTTAGAGAAGAGCAGGAACATAAGGTTGTCAGTGAAAGCATCTGCATTCATTTAGCAGGCAGACCTGCCCTTGAATGGCTATTGGTTTAGCTGGCTTTTGTTGAGCCCATTCTCTCTTTTTGCAGCTCTGTCTGAAGAGCTAATAAAGTAAGAAGGGTGAAAGCATAGGGAGTGAGAGCACTGAATGGTGATGGTGCTTTGCAGTTATAGGTGATCACTGCCACAAAGGTAAAGGCAGAGAATAGCTTTTGTGTGTAGCAATGCTCCTAGCGTTAATAATTCCAATATTCTTGATTTGGCAAGGTATATTATTTTATACAAATAGTACCGCAGAATGGTGCAGCAGCTTAGACTGGAATGAATCTTAACGTATGCTTTCCTACTTCTGTTTTGAGCTATCTGGAATTTCCCTTAAAATCCTCTCTGGCCTCCTAATGGCTAGGCAGAGCTGAAAATCTGCACATTTCCTGCCATTTACCAAAGGTAGCGAGTTACTTGTAGGCTCAGCAGAGGGGACTTCTTTCATGACCGATGGAAGCAATACAGACGCTGTGATTTGCTCATCCCCCACTAGGGGCTAATACCTGTTTATAGCTGAGAACAGAAACAAATGTTAACTTGCTCACTAGTGAAACCGATATCTCCAGGAGTAGACAGGCCAGTGTGTACCTACTGTCATTACTCTGCTGAACCACATCATAGTAGTTCTGCGTGATTTAGAGCATATATTGCAACAATGAAAGGGAACAGTGTTACGCTGTGCAGTGTTACTGTTAAAGAGTATATTATAAAATGAAAACCACTGGAGACTCTATCAAAATTGCAGTTGCAGATGTATAATATTCCTACATCGGGGCAGTTTTATAAGAAGTCCTGGGCTTTGTGTGACTGTGTTTACTCAATGGTTTTCCCTTGATAAAGTGAGCCTGTTGCAGTTATGCTGACTATATGTTTTTCTGACATGCTGGTTTTGAATGAAGAAGCTAGATGTAAAGGGACTACTGAAGTTGTACCTCATCTTTTCCCTACCTATTTGCAGAGTTTATGTAATGCACTTACCTGCTTCTTTTAATTTATTTCATTTAAAGTTAGTCTCAGCAGTTTCACAGACACCGTGATGTAAATGCACCACTGCACTGTAAATGTTACACGCTGGGTGTTGGCTCTGTTTAAGGTGCATAGCATTGTAGCGCTATATTAGAGGGATAATTCATGAGCTCAGTCACCTGTACTCAGTAAGCACTGGTGCAGTTCCTACGTGTCACACCCTGACCATAGGACCAGTTCTGTGCCGTCCTTGTGCCTGGTGTAATTTAGATCAGCCTCAGGACTGTTCTAGCCCAGTGATTCTCAACCAAGGGTATATGTACCTCGGGGGTGTGCAGAGATCTTCCGGGGGTACATCAACTCATCTAGATATTTGCCTAGTTTTACAACAGACTATATAAAAAGCAGTAGCAAAGTCAGTACAAACTAAAATTGTATACAGACAATGATGTGTTTATACTATATATACCGGCGTGGACAAACTTTTTGGCCCGAGAGCCACATTGGTGTTCCAAAACTGAGGGGACAGTGGGAGAGGGGCCGGGGGCTAGCCTCCCCAGCTGGGAGTTCAGGAGCCGGGCAGGACGGTCCCACGGGCCGGAGGTGGCCTGCGGGCCATAGTTTGCCCACCTCTGCTATATACTGAAGGTAAGTACAATATTTATATTCCAATTGATTTATTTTATAATTATATTGTAAAAATGAAAGAGTCAGCAATTTCTCAGTAACAGTGTGCTGTGACACTTTTGTATTTTTATGTCTGATTTTGTAAGTAGTTTTAAGTGAGGTGAAACTTGGGGTACACAAGACAAATCAGACTCTTGAAAGGGGTACAGTCGTCTGGAAAGGTTGAGAGCCACTGCTAGAGGCTAGAATGGAGTGAAATCCTGGCCCCAGTGAGGCCAATGACAAAACTCCCATTGACTCTATTGCAACTAAGATTTCACCCGATATAACTATGGTCCAAGGGTCCAGGTCTTTGACTGGGGATTACAGTAGCATGCTAGTCACACCCTGTTTCTCCCAACCCCATCCCCAGCACATGGGGCTTGGAGAGAGGAGGTACAGGAGGCAGTGCCTCAAAGGTTCCTATTCCAGCCAGGCATTACCCTGCCCTGGGGAAATCCCCTGCTGGCCAGCTATGCTGGCTTTCCAGCCCCTTTGCATCCCTGGAATGGTGTACAAAGACTGGTTTGGAGCCAAGGATTTGGGCCCATATGTATCAGTCACTCATACTGTGCCGCTTACTTAGCCAGAACTCCCACTTAAATCGATTGCTTTAGTCAATGAGAGTATTGCCTGTGTAAGGACAAAGTACTGGGATCATTCCCCCTAGAACCAGTTTTACATCAAGAGGACATGATCTAGCCCAAAGTAAAGGTCTGCAGGATATGGTCCATCCTCAATACAGTCTTTGCCAATGATAATCTTGGGTGGCAGGTCAATTCTTGTGGTTATACATAATGAAAACTAAAATATTATGTGACCTAATAAACCAGTCCTTCAGAGCTGTGACCTTCTGCTGCGGGGAATCAAGAAACAGAACATTGCTGTTGTTGCTGATTTTGAGTGTCTGACTTTTGGCTCTGGGAAATAAATTTGTCTCTGGAGTAAACCAGGTCTAAGCAGGGCACTTAGTAGTATGATGCTAGCGGAAATTTTTGATGGTGTAATAACTTCAAACTGCTGTGATTTTGCAGCCTTACATATTTCTTTCTGACTGATTTACATTTTTTCATACTGTATAATATTTCATTTATAAAGCAATACAATTTTTGGTTCTACTGAGAAACTAAAGGCCACTTGCTGCATATATACACTTCTTTCTAGTAGTTCTGAGCTGTGCTCAGTCAAAAAGTGCTATTTTGAGGCAAACAAATGGAAGTTGAATCACAATCTTTCTTCCTGTCCTTCACTGTAAAGAACCGTGTGTGTTATTTTTGTAACAAATTTGTAATGCAAGAATATCTTGCATAGCATCCTTCATACAAACTGCTTTCCAAAGCATTTTATCGAGTAATTGAAAAATAACAGAATTGAAAAGTTAAATAATAAATAATAGCAAATTGGAAGACGTATTGATAGCTGAAGGGAAAGGAAATATAATGCATCTTCCTCTGAGTTTCAAAATGAGTTGCAAAGCTGATCAGGTAGAGAGAGGAGGAGAGTCTGGTCCAGATGACAGCAGCTGTGGAGGAGAAGATTCAAGCACCAGCAGTGCTTTTGATATAAGTATTCATGTTACTTTTCTATTGATTTTTGGGGTGTGGTGTTACCTATTTCTTTTAAAACATCCACTAGAAACCCAGTGTAAAATACTCTAGTGCGCCAGGACTCAGAAGGCAGTTTCTGGCCTCGTTTACTGATACGAAGCTTTTGTCAGGCAGCCTGCAACATTGTAGTGGAGGGATGTGGGCTGGCTGCAGGGAGCGTGACAGAGCAAGTCTGTCCAGGTGAGGTGGGATGAATTGGGGTGCATTGGGGGCATACTTAGGCAGGCTTTCCTTCCTGCTGCTCCCAAAATGAGCAGTTTGGCTCCTGGAGCCCGTCTTCACAGCACTCCTGTAGAACCAGCGTGCATTGGGTAGATACATAACCCAAGCTTCACTTCTATTGCTCTTTTGAGTGTCAGGCAGGAATCACTTAAAAGTCTTGCGGTGTGTGTGTGTGTGTGTGTGTGTGTGCAGACACGTGTCCGGGGTTCTGACAGCTGCCCAAGCACTCAGGTGGAAAGTAGGAAGCCACGGGCAAGAAGGTGCAGATGAGTTTGTGCATAATGCCACTTTTGTAAATTCAGGCCAAATCTGAAGGTCATTACTCAGCTTTCAATCATCCCTTACTGAAGCAAAACTCTCAATGGACCTCAATGGGAATTTTACATGGAGAATGATGACTCCAGGATTTGCCCCGTTTGTGGTTCAGATCTCAGGGATGGGGGAGTATACTGCTCTAAAGGACAGTTACACGGATTATGTTTCTATGCCACCTAAATTCCTTTTCTGCAGTGTTCTGAGGTGATGCCTTTGGCAGCCAAAAAAGTGTGTATATTTCAATTACTTCACTGCCGTTTTGTTTATGGATCAAGATACCATAGGTCTTTGGCTCTTTCCTCCTCTTGGTGAGTCCAAGTCTGTGTTAGGTAGAGAAATGAGCACTGCCATAATGATATCTGATATTGGTGTTCTGAGAGGTGCTTTATGTACGAAAGGAAAAACCGCTGACAAAAATCTTTATTAAGAGCATCTGGAACTCTGCAGGTACCCGGAGTTTACTCTTTCATTAGTATCGAGAGGGGCTCATAGTTCAACCTCTAAGTTATCTGCTTTTTGTGCATTTGGGCTTGAAAGATGGACGAAGGGCTGTGACTAGTGGAGGCTGATGGTGTCTGACAGTGAATAGGCAAAGCTGACGCATGAAGGCATCCACGCAGAGCCAGCAGGGAAAGAGCTCTGACTCCAAACACAGCACGCAAAGCCTCTTCTGCTTATACTGAGGAGCCTTTACTAGCTGTCATGGACAAAGCTTGTGTGTAGTGCATACTGCACACACAAGCTGATTGCAAGAGTAGAACTAGGTAGTAAACTGCTAACTAGATTCCAAAGTGCATACTGGCTTGAACACTGCAAGGTGCTGAATTGGTCAGGATTAAATCATGTGGGTAAACATACATTCCACATCGCTGTTATTAGATGAACTGACTCTTCCTTGAAGTAGAATCAGCCTCTTTCCCATTTTACAGTGTAGAAAACAGCTTCCTCAGTAGCACATTTCTAGATTCCAGGAAAGAGACTTTACATCAGGCATATTTACCAGTTCGATCATCTTCTGAAGTGATTTCCCTTTCTACTTGGTGCTGTGCCATCTTTAGACGATGAATTGCAGTAGCAATGTCCATTTGAAAGTCATGGATTGGAAAGACCTCTACAGTTGCAGAGATCTGCCTATGTGTGCTCAGGAACAAATAAATGAAGGAGAGAGAAGTGACTGTGTGGTAAAATGCAAGTTGTTAAATAGCTTTATAAGAGCTTCCAAATATGTACCACTTGTTTACATTCAATCTCATTATTCTTTATACATTATTGTAACAGGGCACTCTGCCCCTTTAAAAGATAGGGGAGCTGGGGAGCAGCCAGCCCTGTTCTGGAGAGGAGCCTGGCAGGCAGGTGCTGGGAATCATCCAGCCCACCTGGACAACATCTGGTGATTGGGTCTGATGATTACCAGGCAGGATTTATAGAAGAGGGCCCTAGCTCCCTGAGGGAACCTAGGAGCTAAAGAGAGATGATAGTATACTCTCCTGTGACTGTAGCAGAGGATTGTGAGGGAGTGAGTGGGCCACCCGGGGGGGGGGCAAGAGGGGCAATTTGCCCCGGGCCCTGCAGGGGCCCTGTGACCCCTGGCCTGGTGGCAGTCCGGGTCTTTGGTGGCATTTTGGCGGCAGGGGGTCCTTCAGTGCTGCCGAAGATGTGTAGCCACTGAAGGGCTCCCCGCTACTGAAATGCCGCCGAAGACCTGGACTGCAGCCAGGTGAGTACAAGCACCGCAGCTCCCCCACTTTGCCCCAGGCCCCCTGAATCCTCTGGGTGGCTCTGGAGTGAGAGGCCCTCTGAATCCCACCAGTCTGGGAAAGGTCTTGACCATTAAGCTGCCAGGGGCCCCCACAATCTAGGTTGAGAACAGGACTGTAGCATAATGTTGTCACTCCATGTTTCCTTTTTTTCAAATTTTGGAGAATAAACAGAGGCCAGGGCTGTGAACTGAACTGGTCGTGGCTGATTATTTTTCCCAGGCTGGTGGTCGAGTCCACCAGCCTACAGGTATATTACAGTTGTACCTAGAGGCCCCAACTGAGATTGGTCCCCATTGTGTTAAGTGCTGTACATGCATATAATAAAAGAGAGTCCCTGTCCCAAAGTGCTTATAGCCTACATATATGGGACAGGCCTAAGGTAGAAGAAAGAAAGTAGTATCCCCATTTTATGAATGGGGATTTGAGGAACAAGAGATGAAGTGATTTACCCAGTAACGTAGGAACCCAGGAGTTGAACCCACATCTCCTTAGTCTTAGTCCAGTGTCTTAACTACAAGACCATTCTTCCTCTCTGTAGTGTGCTTATCACAAGTGTTCCTCTTTGTGCTTCTCCAAATAGCAGATGAACCACAGATGCAAAAAAGAAAACACACACAGTGAACGTTTAGAGGAAAAGAAAGCTAAAAATATTTTGCTTCTCTAGATATTCAGACATCCTCTACAATTGGATTCAAATGGTGGGTGTAGTGTTGTGTGTAAACAAACAAGCGGGGCTCATTTGGAAGAATTCTCTGGGGGCTAGCGCAGTTGTCACTCAGAACAGATGCACTGTTGTAACCCACACAGAAACACTGTTATACTTACAGACATTCCAGGCTTGCCGAGGATCTCAGTTATGTAGAATACTAATGACCAGGCACTAAGCTCTCTTACCTGAATAAAACAGGAACATATTTCACAGGTATGGTGGGGTTTTATATCCCAGAGTCCAGCTCATTCTTGGTTCAGTCCTTGGCTTTGCAATGTTCTGGGGGCCTATCCTCCAGAACCTTAACCAGTACTTTAGGGGAACAACCTAAGGAGTGAGGATCCACCCTAGAGTTACTCTGAGCCTTGTGCATGCTGGGAAAAGAGTTTGGAACTTCAGTCAGTGCTGTGTAAATGCAGATGTGATTAATGAAGCTCACAGTATATGGACTTCACTATCCAGGGTCAGTTCCTTGATTTGAGAGCTCCCAGGAATCTGGAACGTAACAGGTATCACCATTAGCCTTTTCAGGATACTCCAGGCTCCTTCACTTTACTATATATATTTTACATAGTTTGTTTCATTACATCATTTGACTGTGTAGTAAAAGATGCTGATTTTGTTTCCTAGGTGATATGAAAAGAGGTCTTCATTTTAACAAGTGGTCTAGATGAATATGTTAGCTGTTGGTTTTGACGCTCAAGGACCTGATCTAGCACCCATTGAAGCCAGTAGAAAGATTTGCATTGATTTCAGTGGCACTGGATCAGGCCCCATTTACAGTCTTTGAATTAGTACAGATTTTGTTCTAGGTTTTAGGATAATTTTAATGCCACAGTGACTATATTGTTGTTGCAGGTGCCTCATGGCAACTTTGTATTAGCATGTGGCACTGGTCCATCACGGAGGGGGAATTCCATATTTCTTTCTTCCTTATTCCATCTTACAGTTTGTAAAATGGTAACACTGGGCAAAAGCAGCTGAAGGATCTAAAAGTTCTGCACCAAGACCCTTAAAATGCTCCTTTTCTGTCAAGTAGTGTTGCAAATTGAAGGCTTTATCCTGTGTCCCATTGACTCAAGAACCACTTCAAGTCGTATGAAAAGGCCACTTCTCCAAACCCTTTTGAGGCGGTTGTAAGGAAAGATGAGACTAGGATAGTCCACATGTGGGAATTTCAACCAGATCTCTGTGCCTTGCTCAACACAGACTTGTATCATTATGTAGCTTTCAGGGCAGTGACCCACAGCTCCATGTAGGTGTCAGCTCCCTTGTGATGCCTTGGCACTATTAACTTGGAAAGTACAGAAGCAAATGTGATCGTGTCTCATCTCTTCAACCCCCACCCAGCTCTACCTCTATAATTATATAGTGCCACTGAAGTACAAAGGGTATTTTGAATATTGCTGACTCTATTTAATGTTAGCTACATTTCACAACATAAGAACATAACATCATACCAGGCCGGACCATTAGTCTGTTTTGTCTGATGTCTTGCCTCAATGATATTGGCCAGTCCCCAGTGCTTCAGTAGAAGATGAAACGGAAAACTGAGAGCAGTGCACTTAAGGCCACTACAGAACATGCAGACCTGTGTGTGTAAATTCTTTCTTGACACTTGTGGGCTATCAGCTCACACCTTAACGCATTACTCTCATCAAAGTTTCATCTTACATAGCTTAGATATGATGCAATGTTGTTAATGTTTATGTAATAGCATAGTCCTCTAGCCAACACATTTCTCTCTCTGGCCTTCTGCACAATGAATTCCACAGGGTGATGATGGGTATTTCTGCACTTTCCAGCATTTACGTTACACCAAGACAGCTCACCTAAATGGAAGCAATTTTATTACTATATGAGGCCAGATTCTTTCCTGGAGCAACTCCACTTTCATTAATGGAGTTGCAGCAGCAATGACTTTTGCAGAGAGATTTTTTTTTTTTGAATTCTGCTTTATTTTACATTCTTAGTTAAATATATTTTTTTGCCCTTTGAGGGATTTGTTTTTAATTTGTCATAACTTCAATAATTTGTTGCCTAAGTTTTGAATGTTCCTCCTTTTCCCTTCTCTGTTGCTTTATTCTTCTTCCTGGCTTATTTTCCTGCGTGTTTCTGGACAACCCAGAAAGGAGTAGGGGCAGAACAAGAACCAGCAAAACTGTAACTGCATAGGCAAAGGGTAGTTGATAAAGTTGTCTGACACAGTATCCAGACCACAGTTTACAGCATGAGTCTTGGGAACACTTCATGTTTGGCCACACCTCCTTCTAAACAGGTGTCTACACAAGTGCTCTGTACTGACAGCAGATACCATTCATGGCTCAGTAGTGTCTGGCTGAGTGTTTGCTTCAGACTGAAGCTGGCAGAAAGCTAAATGATAGTGCAGTAACCAAGCAAAGAAAGCCAAGGCCAAACCTCTTAATTATTGAGTGATCTTGCATACTGAAACTTTAGAGGCCCTGATTCTTATCCCTGCTACACTGGTGTGACTCCATTCACTTCAAAACTGGCAGTCCTGACTTACTCACCCGTGTGAGTGTGAGAGCCAAAATGGGCCCTGAATTGCCACAAGAAGATGATGAACGGAGGGCACAGGTAATAGTAGGTTATTGTTCAACCTAATGCAGAAACATTTTGCCCCGGTGTTGTCTTTATGAAGGGTGACGTTTTTAAAGCATTAGTCAATGTTTTAGCCAGATGTCCGACATTACAATCAATGGAGATTGTGTGGCTAATGGCCAGTGCAAATCTATGAAAACTTAACCTTCATTCCTTTAAACGAATCATAATTGTGTAAAATTAAGCAGGATTTTGAAGGGAATTAGAACGATGAGTGAAAAACTGCATCACATCTTGTGGCACTGTTGTGCTCAGACAGAGAACAGCTGATCAAAATGGGACTCAGTCCCTGAGGCAATCAGCTTGCTGCTATGAGTGGAAGCACTGAGAAGCAGTGGCATAGGAAGACCTTTTGGCCAGTGCACTAGAATGTCTGAGGGTTGCAAGGAAACGACTTTTTTTTTCTTCCTTTCCTTTGACGCTGGAAGTAGTGAAATACTCTGATTTTTTTTTTATTTTTATCTGAATTTTTGCGCTATTTTTTTTTAAATCATGAGCAAATAAAAATACAGCAGCAAATCCTGCCCTGTATTTATAGGCCAGTGTGGAACCCTTTGCAAGGGCCTGGTGTGCAGGGACAGGAAAGGGGATCTGGTACATGTGAGGAAGGGGCTGCAGCGCTACTCGAGTGGAACTGTCATGCATTTGAGCTTCTTGATTCCCATGAAAAATGGCAGTGGTACAGATTGTGGCTCTTTCTCACTTCTGCCCTCCCTGCATTGGCACCAGAAAAGGGATGAGAGAAGGAGAAAAGGTCAGAGAGGTGGTTCTAGTCTGCCAACTGATGTGATGGGCTTTGGGCGATATCTTGAGTGGCGAGGGGCATGGAGCCTAATTAATGAATGTGTATCTCTTGGCGGCCTTTAGGGGATTCATCCCATGCAAGTGAGATGTTTGATTAGTTATTGTGATCCTTTCCCCAGCTAGTGATATCTGAATGCTATCCAGGACTAAAGAGAACTGGGCTTAATTTCCAACTGAGCCAGAGACTCCATGTGTGTGACTTCGGGCAAATCACTTCATTGTGCCTCCATTCCCTATCTGTAAAATGGGTTTAACAGCACTAGCATATCTCGCAGGGGTTTTGTGAGGGTAAATATCTGAATGGTTGTGAGGTGCATGGATACCAGTGTGTTGGGGACCATATACATAGGGGGAAGTCAGAATGCAATGCCCTCGATGCTGCCTGATTCTCTGTAAGTCTTTTTGAATATAAAGTGTCTGCAGCATCTGCTGGCAACATCCCTACTGGACAATACAGGTGCTTCAAATGTTGGCCTGCAATATGTGTTAAAATGACACTGCCAATATTCCCCTCATGCGTACATGTAACTTTAAACGCAGAGAGTCAGGCCTCAAATACAGACAAATGCAACTGGCCAGATTAATCCCTGGGGTAACTCAATAGAATTTACCCCACGGATGAATTCAACCCTTTTCATGTTGCTGTAACGTCCATGGTATACTTATGCTTTCTCACCATCATTAAGACCTTTTGAAGGGACTCTAGTCCAGAAAGTGTTTCCTTAATTAGTTTGTGCCCTTCGCGATTTAGAATAAACTACAACAGGTCTAAACTGGGGAACGTCTCATCAAATTGACATCTTGTTCTCTTTTCCTAAGTAATCAGCCTTTAGTTATACCCAACCCACTATTGTTTGTTTTCTTTGTTTTCCTTCATTTACTGCCCCTCACCCCAGAAAATTACACACACATTGTGCTCTGCATTGCCTCCTAAGTATTAATATGGTAGCTAAGGAGAAGCTTTGCACTACAATGAATTTGTAAAATAGCGGGAACTAGTCAGCGTGCGATGTATGCTTCAGCCTGTACATTGCATAAATAAACTTTTTTTTTTTCAGAGAGGAGGAAAAATCCATCTTAAACTAAGCACTAAGTCTTCATTCAAATTACTTCTTAATAAGAAAGGGAACATCTTGGATAGTCTTTGATTCAGATGTACTGTATTTTAAATGTGTCCTAATTATAGCGCTTATCGCTTAACATTAATTTAATGAACATCTTCATTTATAAGGACAAGGTTGGCAAATAGAAATTAGTGCTGTTAAAACCACAAATCTCCTAAAGACGAAAAAGAAATCCAAAGCTCTGTGAAGAGACTTTAAGCTTTTTATTTGTAACAAGGAGAAATACAAATTCGCAAGCTGCACGTTTTTATAAGTGGCACAGGGGCTCTGAGCATATGCAGTTTCCAAAGCACTAACATCAAGCTGTCTACAGACTGTGATGTGAGGTGCTGGTCTCAGTCCAGTTCCTAGCTGACAGGTGTCTGCGTCACAGAAAACACTATCACATTTGACACTAATTGGCAACCTTGTTAGTAGCTCAGCATAGGGGCCAAAGACCAAATGGAGAATGAACCCTAGAGGGAGTTTCTCTAGTCAAGGTGGAGGTAAATTAGCTTCTGCTGTTTGTACTATACCTGTTCTGTGGACAGAGGACATTTGTCTTAAGGGCTGTCAATCCAGCATCGTTTATGAGCACTAAAATATTCACGTAGGTATAACCAAATATGGCTAAATGACACACAATTTGAAAATTTGAACTGGCAAATTCCACTAACACTTTTAAATCTGTAATGTAATGTTACTGTGCTGCACCTCTGAATTATGGTTCTTGCATGTTGGGGTACCCCAATATCTAAGTGGGTTTCTCTGTTTTTCATGAACTGTCATAGGCGTGCATGGGACTTTACAAGGAAATAAAACACAAGAGGCCAAATTCTGTTTCTAACAACTCTGGTGTAAGTGTAACGGACTCAAAGACCTTATTATGAGGAATTTGGAATTTAAGGTCCTGATCTAGCAGTTGGATCCCTGTGGGTGGGTTCTTGGACCCATAGGTTTCAGTGCAGGCTCAGGGTTCACCTCTCTGGATCCAATACCAAGATAAAGGGCTTAGACCAAATAAATGACACAAGAAATGACAACAAATGACAGTACAAAAGGGCACAACAGGAAAGAACTGAAAGAACCCGCCATTATTTGTTGGCGTTGGGAAAAGCTTTCATGGTGCATTTCTTTGCTTTTATCATTTGATTGCTTACTGCTGACAGAACAGCTGAAATTTAAGAAACAAAACCTATCTTGGTCCTCTCATCATTCTTTTCCTTCTTTTTTTCCCTCCCACAAGTGTTTGATTTTATGACATGAAAACTGGCAACATGCTCATTACAAGCCTTTTGCATCCAGGCTTCATTAATCTAGGTCTCAGATCCAGTGTCGATGAATCTGGGGCTCAGTTCCACTGAAGTTAGAGGAAGACAAATGAAGTTAATGAGTGTTTGCCTAGGTAAGGTGGAGCAAATTCTGAGGGCTAGATTGTGCTAACAGTGCCCATAATAAAGGGGCAGTGCAGAGCCATGTAGCCCAAGCAACCAGCAGAAGGTATTCTGCTTCAGGGACTTGTTAGAGGGGTGTGCATTCAGTGAGCCCTCATTATGGGCTGCAGTATATTACTCACTTGGGGTTGCCTAGTGCACAGCGAGGTGGAACAGTTGTTGCACCTACTCCCACTCCTCTCCTTCGGGGAGCTACTCTGTACCACCCAAGGCAGTTCTGGGGCCCCTCTTGGGGGACCATGCAAAGTGAATCGGAGCTGCTTCCTTCCTCCCCCCCCCCCAGCCTGCACTATACAGCCATGTAAAGGTGTGGGGGCACAGTTAGGCCCTAAATAAAGATTTCAGGGTTTGGCCCCTGGAGAATACTGCCTCCTGTGTGAAGGGGATTCAACAGGAGAATGCTGTAATTTAGGGCCCAAAGCCTGTAAACTGTCAAACAGAGCTGAAGTCCAGTGTGAAGTCAATGGCAGAGCAATGTATTGTGGGCTGGCAGGACTTGGGACTCTGCTTAACAATAGCTGACTTAGATGATGCTTTATTCTTGGATCTCTGATGCCTTCCACTTTAAACCGATCAGTTGATTCTTTCTGCCATTTTGCACAAACTCTGTCAATTTGAAAATTCGAAGTGGCAAATTCCACTAACACTTTTAAATCTGTAATGCATTAGGCAGTGGCACTAGTGGCTCCAAACTTAAAGTTGCAGCTAAATTGCAATTAAAAGCTGGATTTTTCACTCCTCTTCTAAAATACACAAATATAGGTCTCAATTTTGGGCCTAAAGTAGAATTTTTTTTACCAAATGTTAAATGAATTGGACAAAAGGGATCATGAATTTATAATATCCTAAAAGTAGAGCTCATGAGAATCTAAAAAACCATCTGTCACTTTATAGCAAAAAAATTAAAAGAAAGTGGGGGAGAGAAAAGACATGGGCTTACTGGAGTCGTCTGGATGAGATTGTCCAATGAGACGTTTGCATCGATTTTTATAGTTTTTGCTATTTTTATTTTATAATTCACTCTTTTAACTGAATTTTCATACTTTCCAATGTTTTAGTTTCTTGTTACTTCTAAATTATCTGCTTCTTTAAAAGTAGTTTCTTTAGCTCCAAAGTTCTTGTAAGAATATAGCCTTGAATTTACAGCCATGCATTCTAACCTTTCCACTTTAGCAAAGAATTTTCCATTTGTTTAGGCACTTACAAAACTAAAGCAAAAATGTATATAATCAGGACCATCTGTTTGGTCTGTGTTTGTACAGCACCTAGCACACTGGGACCTTGGTCCATGACTAGGGCAGCCAGGGGATATGGTAACTGTAATAAAAATAATAATAATAATTTACTTCTCGGTGTTACATGGCTTCTATGTAATTTTGCAGCGATCCTCCCTTCTCACCAGTTGCTCTGAACTTGGCATGAATCACTCATGTTTCAGAGCTTTCTAGAGAACTTAAACTACCATGCCAGGTAGATAAGCTTTGGCTTTTCCCACAGGTAGCTCTGAGCATGGTTATTGAGTGATATTTTTCTTATTTCTTCTATATACAGTGTTGTTTGCTTTCAGATAGACAAACTCAATACAGGATTTGTTTTTGAATGTATATGGCTAAATGTTTATTTTAAACCAAGGCCCAACTGACAGAACTGGGGTATTGCAGCACAGTTCTTACTTTGTTCTTAATCTGATGCCAGTGACTAAGTTTGATTCTGCTGCGATACTGCACTGTGGTGTTAGAAATGTGTGGTTTCGTTTGCCAGAGACAATCATCAAAAACAGTTAGGGCACCTATTGCTTTCTTGTAAAGTCTGCTGAAGCCACCTGTTTTGCTTCCCTTTTCTAGCCCACTCTGCTCAGCTGCCCCTTCCACACTTTTCTTCTCCACTCACCCCTTCTCAGCTGCCTTTCCCCCCTCCCCTTGTTCTGCTGGCATCCCCTTTCTCCACTGCAGCACCATGCTGAATCTCCCCCCCGCCCCACCTTCCCAGACCCTCTGCACTTCTCCTGTGCCCCCAGGAAGGGAACACAAGGCCTGAAGGAGGAGTATTGTAGCACTTGAGGAGCAGCCGAGAAGGGAGAAATCCCTGCATTGTGTACGTGAATCCACTTAGCTTTCTTGTCTCCCACTCTGTTATTTTACCTAGGATCTCGCCAAAAACTGTAAGAAGATTTTTTCTTTGATTGTGTCTTAATTTACAAACAGCTTGTCCTGTTAACTACAATTTCCACTGAAGAACTTTCCTAGGAATTGGGTTATATTTTGAGATTTTTAAGGAAAAGAGCAAAAGACTCAGGATTTGGGTTATTTTTGTTCTTGTTTTTTGTAATGAAAACTTATTTCTCCAGCAGTCATTTGATGCCCTTGTTTAAGCTCATCAGGAAAAATAGGCCATTTTGTCACTACTGCTTAAAATCTTAATAACTTAAAAAAATTAGAATTTAATCAGCTAATTGTGGGTGCTGGGCTCTAGATCTAGAGGTCAATCCAATGCAGAGTGAAGTCAATGAGGGTCTTTCCATTGACTTCAGTTGGAATTGGACCAGGCCCTAGATAAATTTCAGTAAACAGTTTAATCCGTCTATCTAAATCTTAGGCTTTTACACTGCCACCCATCATCATGCTAGCTGAGCACCTTCCATGTAAAATCAGTAACAATAGTGACGTCCCGAGCGGACTGCAAGGAGTCTCTGGCATTTCTTCCTACTCACAGTCAAAATTCTGCTTGGGACTAAGGGTGGTTTTGTTTGTTTTGTGGAGGTTTAGGGCAATGAGGGGTTAATCTTTTTTTAATTTTCTTTGCTATAATGTGAGGCCAGATCAGACATTTGACAGAGTCTGCCATTGACTTCACCGTGCACAGAATATGGCCCATGATGCTGTGTCCCGTGAACTGAGAGTGCCTTACAGTGAAATTGAAAAGAAAAAAAAATGGTTCAACCGAATCAGGGGCTAAATTAAAGAGAGAATGTTTAGGCTTATAGTCCCTTTAATTAAAGGTGGAGGCAGAACAGTCTCTGACACCTGAAGGGGAAAAAAGATTTCAGAAGGAATACTGTGTCTGATGATGAGAAGTGGGATAGGTCTGTTGATATTTGTGAGGCACTCCAATGACCTAAGAAGTTCTTTTAACAAGTCTCAGTATAGGATTTTTCCTTTTTATTTCATTATTCATATTTAAGTCCCTTTAATTAATAAGATACAAACAGTTCCAAATTCTACTCTCAGATCCATGGAGGGGGGTTTCCTTTGAAGTCAGTACATCTGAGAGCAGAAATCGGTCCAGAGTATTGGATTTTCTTTGTGAATTTATATTCTGCATGGCATAGTAACTCCACTTCTCCACCACTTCAGTAGCTGAAAATTGTATTGTTTCTATTGTACCATGGCAACTCCTGCATCATGATAGGTATTCAGCCTCTGAAAAACAGAGCCCTTTAAGAAACACATACCTCAGTGTTTAATATGAATTGCTATGGTTTTTACTTTGCTGTGAGAGGACCTACTATTGTAGAATAAACATGTTTTCCCCAGTTTGTTTATACTAATTTTTTTAAAGATTTTTTTTTGCCTGTGTTTTCTGTTTCCTTTGTGTAATTTTTTCCTTTTCAAAAAGTGACACGTTTCATTTAAAGGAAAGGGTAAGAAAGAGATTACATCTGTTGTTCTCCTGACCTATTTACTGCTGTCTTGAAAGAAAAAGCAGAATTGTATATCTTTGTTTGCATGGAAATTGCTCTAATATGCAGGTACAACTGCTGAAACCCATATACGTAATTTTTATTCACTTCCTTACTCAGGAAAAATAACTTTGAAGCTGGTTTCAAGAGAAACTTTGCCTGAATTAAAATCTGAATCAGGACTTTAGCAATTGTACGAGCTATTGAGTGAAATGGTTTATTAGGATGCATTGCTAGATAAGGCCATATGTCCCTCTGCCAGACTAGGTTTTCAAGATTTTTTTTGTCCTTCTGATTGGAATGGCTGTTTGGAGGAACATAGGAGGCTACAGCAATGAAGAATCAGTGGCCACTAACATGTTGAAATGAAGAGGAAGACACATGTGTCCCAGGCAGTTCTGTGGATGTGTATTATCAGCATTTCTGCTTTTGAATTAGACACTGAACTCTCCCCGTTGAACGGAGGATGGCTTCTGCAGTGCTTGTGAAAGAAGGCGTTTTTCTCATAGAGTTTCAGAATGCCTGTGTTTGTGTCCAGTAAAAATACCAGACATGGATCTTTACAATACTCTTGTTCTGGTTAAAGACTAGAATTTTGGGTGCACAGTGGGAGAGAAGTCAATTCAATCTTTAATGTAGGAAGGGTGAAAGAGATTTATGTCACAGAAGAGTACTAGTTTCTGTGTTCTGCACAGACTGTTGTGAGTAGTTAATGAGTGGGCAGCACTGGTGTTATTCTTAGAGGTAGAGCTGAACAAAGAATTCATAGCAAATAACTTAGATGAATTTAGCCTCTGTTACTGTTTGCCTTTTTTTTGTGAACAGTTTATCATTTTCTCAGATTTATGCATTATTAAAAATTATTTGCAGAATAATTTCTAGGACTAAATCCTGATCTGTCATTTGTTTGCAAATACTAGTTCCAGAATAGTCATAGTTCAAGGTACGCTGGTTAGTTTGATCAGACGCATTGTGCCAGTCACATAGTATGTTTGTGAACTGTGATTGCATGAATGTGCTTTGAATCAGACTTCTTGTGCAAAACCTCAAAGCTAAAAATTTGTTTTCAAGGGATATTGTCTAATATTCATCTAAAGTGAACCGTTTCACTGAATTTTCCTGCCACTAAACTCATTTGCTAGACTGTTCACAGGAATTAAACATAAAGGGAGGATGTAAACACAGTATCAGCAAAATCATATTTTTATGCAAGCCAGGTTCAGTTAATATTTACTCCTCTCTTCTTAGGAGAGACTTTGTGCTAACTGGGCAAGAACAGCGATATCGACTGACTCCTGAAGTGAGAAGAGAGTAGGGTTATAAAGGAGAAATAACAGGCTCAATGGGAACGTGTGGATCATGTGTTGATTAGCAAGAATTTAAGGACCATGTGTTGATTGGTATTCAAGTCTGAGGCAGCTGCAGCAACGGAGAAGTAATCTTGAGATATTTGAAGAGGAAAAAAGCTACAAAACAAAATCAATAAATACAATTATGAACCTGCAGCCTGGATGCTTTGTTATAATGGGGGAAACCATTAAAATTTAAATGTAAACACTGACTCTTAAAGTTTAACTTCTTAATGGGAAGTCCAGTTTTCAATCTTGAGGCCAAATCTTTCATTTTGGCAGTGAAATTGGCATCGAAAGCTGGCATTTGGGCACCGTAGTTCCAACGTGAGCATCCAGATCCAGGATTTGAGGCCCTATTTAGGCACACAAGTCTGAAAACTGGGCCCAGGCTTAAAAATGTAGACAACCATTAGTATGAACTGTGTCATCCACACTGAAAATAAAAGCCCCATCCTTGTCTGCACTGAAGCCAGTTTATATTGCATTGTACGTGCAAATCAGCTCAAAAGCCAGGTTAGTCCATTACAGAAGGATTGCAAAGCATACATCTAGTGGTGTAACAGCTGTGTAGCCAGCAGAGAGGGCATGACTAGGGAAAATGGAGAATAGCTGGAGATTCTTTGAGCCTCAGTTATTCCCAGTTGCTGTCATTCCCTGTTGGGGCTATTGGCAATCAGTGTAATTTAGATCAACTTTCAGGTTGCTCTAACTTAGAATACTGGCCAAGTGAACAGCTAGCACATGTTCAGAGGAGTGTAGAGGTTGGTTTGAACCACTTTTGCATCCCCTCCTGAGTTGCACTGTGCACTTCTCATCTGTCTCCAAGTGCTGGGGCCAGTGAATCTACTAATTACATTAATTAACAATTGTGCTGATTAAAATGGATAATTTCTTTTTTTATAACACCCACAAGGGCTCTGGTCTTCTTATCTGTACATTAAATATGTAAAGGGAATGATTCGCAGCAGTACACCAGCTGCAATAATTATGCATTTGTTCAAGATGGGTAAATTAAATGGATCTTGCTTTCTTATTACTTGTTATGAAGTCAGGTTATGGAGCCTGGTTCTGTGCCAGCCTGGAATTCCCCTGTGCTGGATGAATCCTCAGCTGCCCAGTTTGGGCAATTTTCCCATCCTTTTGTGCCATTGGAGCAGCCCAAAGGGGCCAGCACAGGAGCCAGAATCTGGCTCATAGGTTAAATTACTAATTGTTCATTCAAAAATGAAAAATTAAACCCAATCAATGCTATGTTTTATTAAGTATCATGGCCTCTAGTCTGTAAACTATGAATTACATGAGTAATCTTTTCTCATGGGAGTAGTGCCTCATCCATGGAACAGCATCCATTAGGAGAGATTTGTAGGATCAGGTCCTGAGAAACTTCTGCTGATATGACATTAGCAAATTTACCAGCTAAGCTCTTCATTAGGATCAGAGTAAATCCTTTTCATTTCACCCCATTACGAAAGTCATAATAGGAGGGATGGAAGCTCCTAGGTAAAATGGACCTGATCTCTACAGCACCTTGGCTTTACAAAACAGCTAGAATGGTTAGGATGGTCTCTTTGCACAGCCTTAAGGAGAGAACTCCATCACTGAGTCTCTTGTAAGAACAGTTATGCCACAAATGGCCTTTTGCAGGAGAGCTTATATTAGATGGAAACAATACAGTACATTTTAAAAAGAAAAACCCAATAAAGATGTCTTTGTAAACTGGAATTTTCTCCCTGTCTCGTAACACAAGAGCAAGGGAGTGTTCTTTCAAATTGAATGGTGGCAAATTCAAAACGGATCAAAGGAAACACTTTTGGCACAGTGTTGCAATTAGCCTCTGTGACTCATTGCCACAGGATGGCATTGAGGTCAAGAATTTGGCAAGAATCAGACGGGTTTTGGATATTTATGTAGATAACAAGAATATTGAGCGGATAAGATTGAGTCTGTGTCAATAGGATTTAGGCTGCTAAGTTCCCATGAACCGTTGAAGATGGGAAATAGGTTTCTAAGCCACTTACATGCTTTTGAAAATTTTACTCTTTTTCATTTAACTTGGAGAGAAAACTGTCCCTGAACCATCTTCTATGTATGTTTGTCCCCCATTTTTCAGCTTTTGGGGGGAAAGTGGGGGACATTTTTATTCTAATATTTTCTTTTCAGACATAAAAAAATATACGTAGTGGAAAACATAAAGCATTTTAAATTCCCATCCCAGCAAACAGACGTTTCAGAAGAATCTAAGTCACTTATGGCATATTAAGGCTATGTCACTTCTGAAGCCCTCTTTCAAAAAGGACTAGATCAAAGCACAGACATGTCACCAGGGTCTGCCCAGCAGGCTCATGTGGGTAGAGTCACACCCCTGCTGGCCGAGAACTAAATGAGTAGACAAGACATTAGGCTCCTAAGTCACTTAGGGCTTGTCACAGGGTAGACTGGGCTGTTTGAGAGGGAACAGGTCCAGCCCAACTGTGCCTCATTAACAACCTCTCCATGAGGCCTAATGCAGGGCAGCTGGTCTCTATGAAGAGCCAGAAGGGAGCAGGGAAAGGAAGCTGCTTCAGAGATCAGGTGGGTCCTGTGGAGACCTTTGACCGGAGGGTTTGGGCCTGGAGGGCCACTTGGACACCGTGACCCAGTGGAGAAATCCAGGTAGGAAGGTCTGGGAGTTACTGTCGAGACCAAGACCAGGGAAAGACTCCTGGTCAGGAAGGTGTGGGAAGGAGCAGGGAGCAACCCAAAGGAATCCAGGAGGGGCTGAGGGGAGAGATGGGAAAGGGCTGAAAGCTGCGTTCATAGGGTGGGTAGAAGAGTTCTCGAATGAGAATAGGGGACATAGACCCCACGGGAAGAAGGGGCTGGGCCCGTTTGAAACTAGCACAAAGACTTTATTTGCTGTGGACCTTTATAAGCTGGAAGCTATGGACTTTTTGTTAATGGCTGAACCAGAGAGCCACATCACTGAGGGGAAACCGAGGTAGGGATGCCGTAAGGTTACTCTGTGCCCTGAGGAGGTGCTTGAAAGGCAGTGACCCATTTGCAGGGCTAGATCTTTGAACTCCAATGGGAGTTAGGCACTGAAATATCTTTACAAATCTGGCCTTTAAGCATTGTAACATTATTTACCCAAGAACAATAGTAATGTTAATAATAAAGCTAGCAACTTTCTGCAGAAGCAGCAAAGAATCCTGTGGCACCTTATAGACTAACACACGTTTTGGAGCATGAGCTTCCATGAGCTTTCCCACTTCATCAGATGCATGTAGTGGAAATTTCCAGGGGCAGGTATATATAGGCAAGCAAGCTAGAGATAATGAGGTTAGTTCAATCAGGGAGGATGAGGCCCTGTTCTAGCAGTTGAGGTGTGAAAACCAAGGGAGGAGAAACTGTTTTTGTAGTTGGCAAGCCATTCACAGTCTTTGTTTAACCCTGAGCTGATGGTATCAAATTTGCAGATGAACTGACGCTCAGCAGTTTCTCTTTGAAGTCTGGTCCTGGAGTTTTTTTGCTGCAGTATGACCACCTTAAGGTCTGCTATAGTGTGGCTAGGGAGGTTGAAGTGTTCTCCTACAGGTTTTTGTATATTCCCATTCCTAATATCTGATTTGTGTCCATTTAACCTTTTCCATAGAGACTGTCCAGTTTGGCCGATGTACATAGCAGAGGGGCATTGCTGGCATATGATGGCGTATATTACACTGGTGGACGTTCAGGTGAATGAACTGGTGATGGTGTGGCTGATCTGGCTAGGTCCTGTGATGGTGTCGCTGGTGTAGATGTGTGGGCAGAGTTGGCATCGAGGTTTGTTGCATGGATTGGTTCCTGAGCTAGAGTTACTGTGGTGCGGTATGCAGTTACTGGTGAGAATATGTTTCAGGTTGGCAGATTGTCTGTGGGCGAGGACTGGCCTGCCACCCAAGGCCTGTGAAAGTGTGGGATCATTGTCCAGGATGGGTTGTAGATCCGTGATGATGCGTTCGAGGGGTTTTAGCTCGAGGTACTGTATTTCTTGGGTTTGTTTTGCAGTAGGAGGCTTCTGGGTACATGTCTCGCTCTGTTGATCTGTTTCCTTATTTCCTCGTGCGGGTATTGTAGTTTTGAGAATGCTTGGTGGAGATTTTGTAGGTGTTGGTCTCTGTCTGAGGGGTTAGAGCAGATGCGGTTGTACCTCAGTGCTTGGCTGTAGACAATGGATTGTGTGATGTGCCCGGGATGGAAGCTGAAGGTAGGCATAGCGGTCGGTAGGTTTTCGATATAGGGTGGTGTTAATGTGACCATCACTTATTTGCACCATTGTGTCTAGGAAGTGAACCTCCTGTGTAGATTGGTCCAGGCTGAGGTTGATGGTGGGATGGAAGCTGTTGAAATCGTGGTGGAATTTTTCCAGAGTTTCCTTCCCATGGGTCCAGATGATGATGTCGTCATCAATGTAGCGTAGGTAGAGAAGGGGCGTGAGTGGACGAGAGCTGAGGAAGCGTTGTTCCAGGTTGGCCATAAAAATATTGGCATATTGTGGGGCCATGCGGGTGCCCATAGCGGTGCCACTGATCTGGAGATATATATTGTCATCAAATTTGAAATAGTTGTGTGTGAGGATAAAGGCACAGAGCTCAGCAGCCAGTTGTGCTGTGACATCATCAGGGATACTGTTCCTGATAGCTTGTATTCCATCTGTGTGTGGGATGTTTGTGTAGAGAGCCTCTACATCCATGGTGGCTAGGATGGTGTTTTCTGGAAGGTCACCAATGCATTGTAGTTTCCTCAGGAAATCAGTGGTGTCATGGAGATAGCTGGGAGAGCTGGTGGCATAGGGTCTGAGCAGAGAGTCCGCATATCCAGACAGTCCTTCAGTGAGAGTGCCAATGCCCGAGATGATTGGGCGTCCAGGATTTCCGGGTTTGTGGATCTTGGGTAGTAGATAGAATAACCCTGGTTGGGGCTCTAAGGGTATGTTGATTTGTTCCGGTGTTAGTGTAGGGAGTGTCCTGAGTAGATGGTGCAGTTTCTTAGTGTATTCCTCAGTGGGATCTGAGGGAAGTGGCCTGTAGAATTTGGTTTTGGAGAGTTGTCTGGCAGCCTCCTTTTGGTAGTCAGACCTGTTCATGATGACAACAGCACCTCCTTTATCAGCCTCTTTGATGATAATGTCAGGGTGGTTTCTGAGGCTGTGGATTGCGTTCTGCACGACTGAGGTTATGAGGCAAGCAATGTTGTTTTTCCACAATTTCTGCCTGTGCACATCGGCGGAAGCATTCAATGTATAGGTCCAGACTGTCATTTCGACCCTCAGGAGGAGTTCATGTGGAGTTCTTCTTCTTGTGCTGTTGGTGGGAGGTACCTGTGTATCAGTGCGCTGTTCAGTGTTGTCCTGAAAGTATTCTTTGAGTCGGAGACGGCGAAAGTAGGCTTCCAGATCGCAGAACTGTATCATGTTGGTGGGGGTGGCAGGGCAGAAAGAGAGTCCCCGAGATAGGACAGACTTTTCTTCTGGGCTGAATGTGTAGTTGGATACATTGACGATATTGCTGGGTGGGTTAGGGGTACCACGGTTGTGGCCCCATGTGGCAGGTAGGAGTTTAGGCAGCTTATAATCCTTTTTCCTTTGTAGAGAGGTGAAGTGAATAATGTAGATCTCCTGTCTTATTTTAGTGAAGTCCGTTCGTATGGAAGTTTGGTTATTAATGAGAGTCTCCAGGTTGGAGAGCTCTTTTTTGATATTTTCCTGTTTGCTGTATAGGATGCTGATCAGGTGGTTCCTCAGTTTCTTTGATAGAGTATGGCATAATCTCTCACTGTGGTCTGTGTAGTATGTAGATAGCAGTGGATTTTTTACCTTTAGTCCATTTGGTATGATGTCCATCCGTTTGCATTTGGAAAGGAAGATGATATCTGTCTGTATTTGTACAAGTTTCTTCATGAGGTTGATGGATTTCCACTCCATATGGCTAAATGCAGTGCCTTGCATGGTGTCCAGTATCAGAGGGGTAGCCGTGTTAGTCTGGATCTGTAAAAGCAGCAAAGAATCCTGTGGCACCTTATAGACTAACAGACGTTTTGGAGCATGAGCTTTCATGGGTGAATACCCACTTCGTCAGATGCATGTAGTGGACATTTCCAGGGGCAGGTATATATTTGCAAGCAAGCTAGAGATAACTTTGTGCAGAATGAAGTAAACTCCGGTTTCCTTCCAAACTGAAATCTGTTGTGAACAGGCCTGATCCAACACCCACAGAAATCAATGGAGAGACTCCTAATGTGTTTTGGATCAGGCTGTTGGTATCTGAAAAACCAGAAGGGCTTTTCCCACAATGAATAATATGCTAAAAAATATGATGACTGGGGGAGGATTATGATGAATGCTATTGGATATAATGGAGAGGCTGCTGTTACACCTTAGGGGAAAAAATATCCTGTAATTAAGATTGGTAAATATAATCTGACTGGTGTTTTTTTTTGCTGGTTTTATGATTCAGATTTGACCAATATGGATATTGTTGACTACATAAAACATGAAATTCCATCAGTGAAATTCAAGGGCTTGTTGACGTCAGTGTTTTGATCCTGTATCCGCTATTATTTTAACTCTCCTCGTGGCTTGTATCAGTCCTGCTGAGAAACGCTTAACCCATGTTTTTCAAAATTATTATTGTGATTTTTTTGGTAGACACTATCTCTCATGGGTTATCATTTTTAGAAAACCAGGAAGAGCAGCTGGGTGTTGTTTCAAGCTGTTTGGCATTTCAGATCATTGGGTCTCAGGAGCTAAATATTTAGATCTTCCTAGAATGTCTTTACTCCAGATACATGGATAGATATAGAGTGTATTTTAGTGCCTGCATACTGTAGTTATGGGGTCTGTACCAATGCCAGAGATAGAACAGATTAGATAATGTGATTTGATAGATTTTTTTGCAATTTTAAAATAATTCTTTGAATAGCTTAACTTGTCTGTAACATTTGTTTTTCAGGAAGGTCCTGATTTCACCTAGTCTTACAAGTAGCTTTCTAGAGGTCAAGTGATTCATGCTGCCTCCCAAAGGGCTAATTCTCTGTTACCCGCCACAACTGCAAGCAAAGTTTTTTGGTTTTTTTTTTCTTAAAAAAGGTGGTGTAGTCATCCAAAGAATAAAGTGTATCTGAGATTGTACAACTTGTACAACTTGCTAAAAGGAATATGTCTTGGAAGAAGACACACAAGCAGCTCCTCACTGTCATTCACACCAGCTTCCATTTCTGTACAGAACTATGATATGTCTTTTATTAAGTTAGTTTTCTAAAATGAAAAGGGGAAGTTATCTTATACTTTAGGCATTCCTGATAGTCCGCTTAGAGTACAGCTGCGAACATAAAAGAAAGACGGCAGCAACCCTGCAATGCATAACAAAGTCCCCAGTGAATCACAGAGTGCAGATAAAACAAAAATGAATCAATATCCCTATTCCCTCACCTCTGTTAAACATCCCGCCGTGGACAGCATTTCCTTCACCAAAGGCTCCCTCCAAAATGAGTCTGACAGGGTGCTTGAAGAGTCAACAAAAGGGGGACCATATGCCAAAGGAAAAGTTCCCGCTGCCCAATCAGCTTCGGTTGTATGTCACAGGGAGAGAGGCAGTCTCTTATGAGAGTAAGTCCCAGACTGTTGAGGGCTTGGTAGGTCAACGCCAGCTCCTTAAATTCCACTTGGAAACCTACAAGCAGCCAGTGCAGCTTACAAAGCACCACTTGAATGTTCTCACGCTGTGGTGCTCCATTTACCAAGCAGGCTGCTGCATTCTGACTAGCTTTACTTTCTGAATATGTTTTGTAACACACACCTGTATTTACCGGGAGCAAACTGCAGTAGCAATAACATTGTGCCTCTTTACACAGACAATATCCGCTTACCTTTTAGGGCATGTGCTAGAGACAAGCAGTAGTTTTTAATGGTACACCTAGAATTCCCATTGACTTCAGTGACTGTAATGGTGCTCGGCACATCCCAGGATTTGAATCATGGCTGTTTAGCTCAAAAGCATATTCCTTGTGTAGAAAATATGCCATCAAGGTAGATGGAACATGTTTTTAATCACCATTTTGCTTAGACTTGCTTTCAGCAGGTTTAACTAAAATGGAGGTAAAAGCAGGTGTGACTGCCAGAGCCGTGTCTCCATTATGCTTCCTGCTTGTGCTAACACCGGCTCAGCTGGATCACTCTATACACAGGTGGGAATTTTTCTGGAAATGTCCACAGTGCAGACCAGGTCTGAGGTTGATATGACTTAGCTTAGACTCCCTTAGACACTGCATAGCAACAAATAATCCACATTAGTTATACGTTGTGCTTTTTTTTCCCTCCAGCCCCTTTACTATATTATAAATCCCTCAACTCAAAGGGGCATGGTCAAAGTTTTTAAAACAGAAAATGAACTGCCTGGAAGAACTTATAATCTGATTTGGGGGATATCCTCCGAGTTCCAAATACAGAGTATGTTTGTTTAAAGTTGCTATTATTGCTGAGACTACAGAAAATTAACAGCCATTAAAAAAGCCACGTTTGCTGCTCTCTGTGCTGGCTATACAGTAACATATACCTGGTTAACACAGAGTGACGCTGACATCATTTGATGGTTCCAATGAGCAATGAAAGAGGCTCTGTCCCTACATGAACCAAGGGCAAGATCATGCAGCTGCTGGAAATCTTTTGAAAATCTGAGGATTTGTGGAATGGAAAAGGACAAAATGTTTTATTTACAAACTCCTACAAAAGTATTCTAAACAATGGAGCCCACACGCTAAAGGAAAGCAATTAAAAGGGCACTATTCAGTTGCACCACTGAGCATTTATGTAGAGCTTCTCCTCAAAGCCCTACACAAATATTAATGAATTAATCTGCACAGCACCCTTTGAGGTAGGCAGGCAAGTACCATTATTTTGTTGATGGGGAAGCTGAGTCAAAGAGGTTAAGTAATTTGCTTGGGACCACACGGGGGAGTTGGTGTAAAACAGGGTAGAAACTCGTGGCTCCTAGTCCTGTGCTCAGTACTATGAAATAGTTTCTTTTTATCTCTGCATCTCCTGGTCCAGGTCCTCTGGGTTCCCTGATGTGCTGCCATGAGCCCGTTGATGTTCCATTGAAAGTAACAGGATATCAGGGTGACCCTGGATGCATTCTGTTCTCCCCTGGAATGTTTGCTAAACAGTCAAAGGACTGCTGCCCTGTCAGGTGCAAGGGACGGGGAGTGCATGGTCAGAGTTTAGCACTTGGTGCAAAAAGATGAAGCAGCAGATGGCAATTGCATTAGAATCTTGAAAACATCAGACTGTAGAGGGCACCTGGACATTGAACCTATTAAGCCGACTCTCTTGGAAATCCTCCTGTCAGTTTGTTTTTGATTAGCATGTAGAAGACTTGGATATTACAGATTTTATGTGCTTTACATGGTTTTGTTCTAGCAGGTCGCTGAAGCAGCTGTCTAGCACAAACATTGACAGGTGGATTCACGGGATAGAATTTGTTTTGAAATGAGGGAGTTGCTAAAATCTGTACCTTCAAATGTATTTTCTCCCTACACTGGCTCATCTGTAAGGTGTATACGCCTTCCAATTAAATGGAATATTGATTACTTGGCATATTCAGAGTTCTCTCTCATTTAGGCACCGATTCAGCAAAGCACTTAAGTCAGTGGGCTTGCTTATGCAATTAAAATTAACATATGCTTAAATACTCTGCTGAATTGGGTCATAGTTTGGATTTGCTATTCTCCCATCCTCATTCTTCTTTCCTTTCTATAACATCACTTGCCTCCGTTATGGTATTTGACATATGGTTAAAGCACTTGCAGATGTCATCATTTGGTCACATGAGAATCAGTGTGTCAACCTGTCTGGTAAACTGGATAAAAAAGCAAGCCCTTGCTGAAAAAGTTCTGCATCTGAGCAAGTTAGAGCTTTCTTTAGGCTGACTAGGCATTCAAGTAAATGCTTCAGTTCTGCTGAAATTGCATACAATGTCAGATCTGATCAAAAAGAGTAATAAATGTTTGATCAAGTAGATGTGGCAGTGCTGGATAACCAGAAAATATGGGAGGATAAATCATGATTCTTTCTACTTCTGAGAAGTCCTGATTTCTCTCCACTCTTATTATAGCTCAGGTGGAGGCTTCTGGAATTGGGATAGGTATGGTGTTCCAACAAAGCCCTGAGGGGCAAGAGGATCCTACCTTTCACATAAGCTACAAGCCAAAGGAAGAACACTGCTGCTCAGCGAATGATAAATGTCTTGCAGGGACGTTGTGCTTTTAGATCCTGTGTTTTTATTAGATGGGAGGGGAGTTCAGGTGAATTATGGATCACCACCTTTACTAGGAATAAAAATACCACACGTCTGTTTTGCTATCACTTCTCTAAACCATGTGGTTAGAAGCTGTGTCCTCAGCTCTCAGGCATGCATCACACAGGGCTCAGTCTCTGCTGCTCAGCATGGCCCCTGAGCTCTCCTGCTGCTAGGGAGCCAGCACCAGGCCCTGAGCAGCCTACCCATGTGTGCTGCTTTCACTACCACATAAACTGGCCAGGCCTGAGAGCTGTACCTCCTGCTGCAGCAGACAGGAAAATGGGTCTCAGTCTGTTGACTCTGGGCAAATACACCTCTAGGTGCCATCACTACCTTTCTCCCTCCCTACCCACCCCCCGAAGATAAGAGAAGGACTGGGTGGGTAGGTGACTGAGGGCAGAGAGAGGGAATGGGGCACTGAAAGACAAAGCGGAAGTGAATGGAGGATGAATGAAGAATGTTAAGGAGAAATCCAGAACGATGCTGGAGAGGGAGTCAGTGAATGGGAGAGGAAAGGTAGAATGGAGCTAAGGGGATGAGTCGGAGAGAAGATTAGAGGGTGGGCAGGGGGTGAGAGAGGCTGCATTCCGAGGTTTTAAACTTGACTCTGGCAGTCTTTTGTTCCACACAAAGTGTTAAAAATTAAGCTGGAACATTGTCTGACACCACAGCCTTTCCATCTCTGGGAATCAAGACTCCATGAGCACACGCTTGTGGCTTTGTCACTAACTTTTAGTAAAGTTAGTGGCAAAACACCCACTGACTTCAACAGGGGCAGAACTGGGGCCTTGCTTTGTACCGTTGCGTCTCTGTGTCTCAGTTTCGCCATCCTTAAGCTGAGAGTAATACATACCTCACCAGGATGGGCTGTGAGGATTGATTGATTGTTCATAGAGCAACTTTGAAATCTTGGATGAAAGCTGCTATTGAAGTGCAAAGTATTATTGTATTGCTCCCTACCAGTGTGGTTCGGGGTTATTCCCAAGGTCTGAGGCTGGATCACACTCAGGGTATGTGTACATCTAAAATTTTGCAGCGCTGGTTGTTACAGCTGTATTAGTACAGCTGTATAGGGCCAGCGCTGCAGAGTGGCCACACTTACAGCAACCAGCGCTGCAAGTGGTGTTAGATGTGGCCATACTGCAGCACTGTTGGGCGGCTTCAAGGGGGGTTCGGGGAACGCGAGAGCAAACCGGGGAAGGAGACCAGCTTCGCTGTGGTTTGCTCTCGCGTTCCCCGAACCCCCCTGCAAACCGCAGGGAAGGAGACCTGCTTGCACGGAGGTTCAGGGAACGCGAGAGCAAACCGGGGAAGGAGACCAGCTTCGCCGCGGTTTGCTCTCGCGTTCCCCGAACCACCCTGCAAACCGCAGGGAAGGAGACCTGCTTGCTCGGGGTTCGGGGAACGCAAGAGCAAACCGGGGAAGGAGACCAGCTTGATTACCAGAGGCTTCCTCAGGTATGCTGGGATACCTGCTTATTCCACGGAGGTCAAGAAAAGCGCTGGTAAGTGTCTACACTTGATTACCAGCGCTGGATCACCAGCGCTGGATCCTCTACACCCAAGACAAAACGGGAGTACGGCCAGCGCTGCAAACAGGGAGTTGCAGCGCTGGTGATGCCCTGCAGATGTGTACACCTCCTAAGTTGCAGCGCTGTAACCCCCTCACCAGCGCTGCAACTTTGTGATGTAGACAAGCCCTCAGTGTTACTACTTGGGGATGGGAGGATTCAGCGTGAGAACAAGACACACATCTTTCTGGAGTCCTGTGAAATTAAGAGTGAAGTGCCTGTTGTAGGACAGCATTCAAAGTCTGTAGGCCTTTCGCCCTATTTTGGTGAGGCAGAAAAGAGTTAAAAATAAGTTTTAATTAAATTAGCAGAATACAGACCCAGGAGGCTTGTATTGATTTATACATCTTATGCTAGTCAGATTAAAAAATCATGAACAATTTATTCAACAACTGATGCAGTGAATACTGCCTGATCTGCTTATAGAGCTAATTGAATAATATAAGTGACAACCCCCCCCCATTGTAAAATAGTTTATTTGACAAATATTAGGTGCCAGGGAATACTAGAGTGTAATACAATACGCACCAGAAGAGACTGATCACATCTGAAAGTGAACAGGTGAAAATGACACACGTAAGTGTGTTCTGAGGCAACTGTAATATAATTGGTTCAAAAGTGAGCCGTTAGCGTCCTAAGAAGTCACACTATTTCTTTACTATATTGCTTTATTAGAATGGGGGTGAGGTAATAAGACTACTTCAAAGGGCCCGCTTCTGTGCTAAGAGCTCTAAAATGTAATGTAGCTTTGCAGGTTTTGTTACCAAGAATTGTCCTCAGGGTGGATTCAAATATGAATTTGTTTAAAAAAATCAGTTTTTTTATTTAAATATTTTTTAAAATCAGACTTTTTATTTATGTTGCTAAAATTGCTAACATTTTTTTACTTGTGTTTGTTTCTGAATTGTTAGTAGAATACAAGATTTTACACAGTTTCTTTTATTAAGAAGTTTCACATTTAAAATGCTTCTGTGCTGAAAAAGACCTGTCCAGGGCTTGTGCAAACACTATAGACTCAAAAAATTGACAAGCAAATCCCTCATGCTATATTTGCAACCAGCGTCACCTTCCACTACATTGAGCTTCCTCGAGTCAGGAAAGCTGAAATGCTTTGGCTAGAATGGGGGTTGGCAACCTTTCAGAAATGGTGTGCTGAATCTTCATTTATTCACTCTTATTTAAGGTTTTGCGTGCCAGTAATACATTTTGATGTTTTCAGAAGGTCTCTTTCTATAAGTCTATAATATATAACTAAATTATTGTTGTATGTAAAGTAAATAAGGTTTTTAAAATGTTTAAGAAGCTTCATTTAAAATTAAATTAAAATGCAGAGCCCCCTGGACTGGTGGCCAGGACTCGGGCAGTATGAGTGCCACTGAAAATCAGCTTATGTGCCGCCTTCGGCACCCGTGTCATAGGTTGCCTTACCCTGGGCTAGAATATACTCTTCTGAGGGGGATGCAGTTTGAAGTCAATGAGATTTGGGCTTCTAAATCACTTAAGTGCTTTTGAAAATCCTATACATAGGTGCCTAAATATGGGTTTAGAAGCCTAACTTTAGGCTAATATTTTTGAAAAATTTGGGTCTGTATAAAAAAGGTCACAATAACTTTGTTAGTGCATCGAAAGTCTAAACAACTTTTTGTTGTTAACAGTGAAGCAATTTTGTTTTGAGATGACTAAGATTTTGTACCATTAAGAGAGAAATTTTTAATTAAAATACAATTTCAGCCCATTATCCTGCAAACATTTCTGCATCTGGTTAACTTTTAGCATGTTATGTACCTGCTTAAATGATAGCAGGATCAGGGCCTTAATTTTTTTTTCTATTTTATTTTTTACCTACAGCAGTTTTGTAAAATTCAAATAAGATACCCTGCCTATAACGGGATTTAAATTTTAATTGAAAGATGCAATAGCACAAATTTCAAACAGGTTTTACAAAGCCTCAATATCATTACAACTTTAAACATATGATTAAAATCTCCCCAGCCTGGTTGTCCTTCACACTAAAGGAAACTGATTTAACAAGAAAATGTTTTAGACACATAGATGGTTAATGTCCTTTTCTATCTTTGCCGGCTTTTCTACAGGTTGGGCAAGAAAATGGAATAGCATTTTTTTTAGCTGAATTTATAAGATTCTCTCTCTCTCTTTTCTTGGGAAGAACCCTGTTGTCTTGTTGCCTGACCAGCATGCCTTACATCAGCGTAACTTTCTGCACCAGATGTTTCCTTGGTCCCCAACTGACATGTTTACTGCTGTAGCATCTCACATGTTAATATCAATGTCACAATGAATGAGGTTCTTTTTCAGGACATCTCAGGAGCATTTCTTTCCCTCCTCTTGATCCTTCACCAATTAAAAGTTCACTGTCTCTGCATTTGCTTGGGGAACCTGGTGTCTTCCAAAAGGAGGACATGTCCAGTCCTGCAAATCTTCGTAATTGTCACCATGTCAAAAATGTAGCAAGGGACAGCTCATAAGCCAGAGAAATGGGGACTGCCTAGGGATCTACCAATACCTTATTAGGCCATGGAGTCATGGTGATTGTGTGCACAGTTGTAGTAGGTATCTAGTTGCACGCATAAGTGGGTCTGTGTGTGATAATTAGGTGGACCCTAGGTGTCCTTGCATTGCAAACAGTACCACACTTGAAAAGGTCTCTTTCAGAAGGGTAATCTGCATGGTACTCTGTGTGTGATTTGGGAGCTGAGAGAATCCTGCTGAGACGTGAACATATTGTTCCACAGTGTTTATAGGCTTTTTAAAACTGATTCTCAGACCAATGAGGCAAATAAATCTGCTGTTGCCCAGAGTGCTGCTTCCCAGCTCCACCTCCTGCTGCTGCACCCTCTGTTGCTTCTTGTTCCCTTAAAGAAGCAGCACCTCAGAGACTGCGCTGTCTCTTGCTTCCGTCCCCAGTCCTGGGAAACAGCAGGGCTCTGCTCCCTTACTCTCATCTATCTTCTTGTGAAGCCACTCTGCTGTCTGCTCCCTCTCTGAAAACCAGCTCCTGGACTTCAGCTGCAAGCATTCCAAGCAGTTAAAGGAGCAGTATGGCACAGAGTAAGAAGAAGCCAGCTTGTGGCCTCCTTGCAGTCATAGCCTCTGGAAGTGGGGAATAGACAGTGAGGAGGCTGGCAGCTGCTGTGGTCCCAGGATATTGGCCAGGATTCCAGTTCCCTGTGCTGTTTTCGGCTTTGGCTGCGCTTTTATAACTGTCGTTTCAGTGCCGGATTTGCAGTTGCTTTGCAGAACCTCTCATGTATGATCTGATTGCATCTCTTCATATGCATAATAGGTCAAGGCTGCCACTGTTCTTTGTGTTGGTGCTATCATGCCCAGGTTCCATAGCAATAGACTGATGTGGGAATCACTATAGCATGGCCTTTGGTTGCAGTCTGCTATCACACTTGTTACATCTGATCTCACTTTGTCTACCTTTGAACCCACTTGATCGCTATATGTGTGGAGGTCAAATGTCTGACCCAAGCACTGGGAATTGCGCTTCTCTCTTAAGAGAGATGGGGGGTGGGGAGAGAAGCAGCAGGGAGAAGCATGACAAACAGATACAAAGAGACTGTGCAAAAAGGCACAGAGAGGGGCAAGAAAAGATGCTCATGAAAAAATAAATACAGTGCACAGCAGGCACTCATGCCAGCCGCATTTTAGGAGGGCTCTTCTATAGAGCAGAGGATTTCCTTTAGCTAGAAAAACACGTTTTTAAAGAATGACGTCACTCTTGAGAAAAATAAGGTGTTAAAAGGGAAAGCAGTTAATGAACCCATATTAATTTTGCAGAAAGTTTTGAAATCTACATTGGTTCCCCATCCCTAAAGTCAAGTTCTTTAGCCAAAATGAGGTTACAGGGGGTAAGTTAGTGCAGCTGAATTGCTGGCAGCACTGGAGGAAACCGTTTTTAACTAGCCTTCTATAGTGTAGATGAGGTTTTAGGGCGTGGTGGTGTCTACATGTCATGAATGGAAGGCTTTATTCATATGGAATAGTACCTTCCCCCATGAATAATCCTGTTGACGTCAGTGGGATTATTTGTGGAGCAAGGCACTATTCAGTGAGAGGACGGGGCTCCTAGAGTAGCCCCGAGTTGGGATAAAGGTCTGAATTAATGCAGCAAGGCACTCTGGGACTTTAGGGCCAGATTTTGTCCCCTTACTCATTAGTGGAACTACTCTTGGAGTAAGGTACTGCTCCATGCAATGAATGTGGCAGAATCTGAGCCTTAGTAAATATAAATATGCAAACCCTTGTGCAGAGACCATACCCTAGGTAAGATGACCACATGTCCCAATATTCAGGCGTTATCATATATGGGTGTCTATTACCTCCGGTACCCTGTTTATCTAGGGTCAGTGTGAGGGTGAAGCCTGATCCTGTTTGCTATACATTATTCTTATTTTCCTGTTTGATTCTCCTTAAATAACTTTTCCTGCCCTAAGAGCAACAGGTCCCTCCATATACTCGAGTCTTAGCCCCATTATTAGTAGCTTTTCATACCTCTTCATAAAGCAAGGTAAGCCTGTTCTCGGCTGCTTAGTGTAGCTAAATATAAACTTTTCAAAGCACCACTTTAGAGCCTAATCCATACCTTTACTAACCTTGACAAGTTGAAAGCAGTAGCATAAGCAGCTAATGCAGCTTTTTGGAGATATGAATGCTACATTTCTGTTTTACTTGTGCTAATTTATGAGCTTTGTTTAAATTCTCTGATGGCTAATCTGGCATTTTACTGCCTGTAAAATCCTTGACCCTAATGATCTGGATTACTGTGATAATTTTCCTGTCCTTAATTTTTTTCTGTACGTACAAGTTAAAGAGATCAATTTCTTTTGTATTTGTTGAAGTATTAGAGCAATGCCAACAGATACAGCCATATCTATATTTTTACAGAGGAGTCAAAAAATTTTATTGCCATACCAACCAGATGATGCTAGCAATACAACTCAGGGGCTGGACCTTCAAACATATTGGCCAATGTGGTAGAACTTGTTTTGCACTGATCCACTTCTCCTCTCCCTTGCACTATTATAACTTTTTTAGCATTCACATTATTTAGGGTTCTTTCAGTGGAAAAGCATGTTTTGTATTATTTTGGTTGCAGAGACTAGATGAACATATACAATTCAGCTCTGAATGAGCCTGGGATGCTGTCCACATAGCGAGTCACATTTTGTTAGTGCAACTGTTGAAAAACAGTCAAGAAGATTTCTAGCAGAAACTGGACAACATTTTTTGAGATGCTAGTCAATAACCATGCTAAAGGAAGCCATGCTATAGACCACCTCCTAGTGCAGATGTTTTTAATGTGGTAGTCACAGGGTTTGTCATCATGTTAGATATGGATGTGAGTTGTGTTAAACTGGGTTTCAGAAATGGTTTCAGGCACATTTTTGCAAACACTAGTGCAGTTAGGGCTTTAGTGCATTTCAGGAGTCAAATATTTCTCCATCTAGGTTTTAGTAAGACTCTCCTCCTTCCCCAGATATTACAAGGAGATGGCCCATGCTGGTACCGATGTAGTTGAGTGACTTGGGAGAACATCATTTTATTGGCACTGTGACAAACCCCTATTGCCTATCTCTGTGAAAGGGAAGTTCACTCATTTTTATAGTGGCAGAATGCACTCAGCTTTACCAATAGTCAGTTAACGATTGTGGATCAGATTCTGACCCACAGTATGTCCCCTTTGTACCACCGGAGCTCTACAGCTGAAGAGATTCCTGGATCTAGCCCATCCGCCTTCCTCTGGCATAGGGGGCGTAGTGTATGTTAGAGGAATCCTGAGACTAATTTAGGTTGGGGACTGAACTAGTCCCTTGCAGCCCAGGGGATCAAGGCAAAGATGGTATAGATCTACCTTTGTCTCTCCCCTTGCCTGGGTCCTGTGCTGAGCACAATTTCTGTGGAAGAAGGAATGGGGGGCTTTAGCTTTAGGATCCCTGCCTGATTCATGGAGGACTGAAGTTCTCTTTTCTGTGCTTCAAATTTGCCTTACATAGTCTGGGCTGTTTTAGGCAGAATAAGCATGAAAAAAATCCTGTTTGCCTTTGCTCCGTGTGGAGTTCGATTATTTGGCTGGCTGCTCCCTACTTTGACTGTACAACAACTTCTTATCTTGGGTACTTCGTTCCTTTGTAATTTAGTTTTGTTTTCCACCTAGCGCTCTGGTCTGCCATTGGATTGCATTCACACAGCTTGCCCGCAGGCTGCACTGTATTGTTACATATGTTGTGACATCCAAAATAATCTCAGTGGGTGTTCCGAGCAGCTGCCACAGTACAACCTATTTTGGCAGCCAAAAGTGCAGTGAGCTTTGTGTGTCACCCTTTCCTTCTCTCCTTCATAACACTGTAACAGAGATAGAATCTACTTATGTTGTGCGTGTTGTATATTATTGTGTCTCTACCACTTGCCAACATTGCCCTCGTGTCTAACAACTGTCCATAGGTATTTTGTAAAAGGGTTTGTGTTTTGTTTATTGTCTTTGGGATGGATTGAATTTCCAGAACTGTGTGTAGATGGGAATGTTATTTTGTCCCAGCCAGCTAAAGTGGTCTTTGTGAATGGAGCAAAGAAATTTTAGTCAGAGTCTCTACCACTCTGTAAGGGAGGCCCCTATTGAACTGGCAAACAAGTGTCTGGGAGACAACTCTTTCAGCACTAGACCAGCAGTGTAGGCTGCAGTGACATTTGACCTGACCTTATGCACACAGAGGTTTGTCACATTTTGCCTTGATATAGTCTTAGTGATTAACAAGCCTGCATATTAATTGTAAAGTTAAAATTTTGATCACCTTGTGTATTTGCACTTTTAGAGCCAGACTGAGGTTGCTCTATTTTTTTTTTATATTCCAGTTGTGTTGGCGTGGAAGAAGAGGAGGCGCCAGATATTGACATCTATCATTGTCCGAATTGTGAGAAAACCCATGGAAAGTCTACTTGTAAGTATATCTGCTTGATTCCTGCGCCATCTCAAGTAGATTCTCTATGTTTAAGCAATGGCTAGTTTCTCAATGTTTGGTTATAAAAATATATATTTTAATTTAAGTGTGTTTCTTATGTTATATATGGCAATCCTGCTACAATGGGATTCAAAACACAGTAAGAGTAACAAAGATGGGGCGCTTGGACTGGGACTAGGGACATGTAAATTCATTTCCCTGCTTAGCCTAGCCCAGGCATCCTATGTAACCTAGGGCAAATCATTTCATCTACCCCATGCTCAGTCCCTCATCTGTAAAAATGGAGATAACACTTTCCTACCTCACCAAGGTCTTGAGGATAATAAAATCCATTAATAAGGCACTTAGGTACAGGCTGTAATAGTTCCTGGTTAGGTAGCTAGATCTGATACAGTCACTTATCATAATTACACTATGGCTTTTGTCTTCTGATAACAAGAATAAGAAACACTGTATTATGTCTGGCATGCACATATGGTTAAATGGCAATTTTGGTGGCCATTAAAATTTGAGGGTTCATTGTGGGAGCTAGTTCTTTCCCAGGCAAAACTCCCACCTGTATGAAAAGATTGCTGATGTGAGTGGGGATTTTATCTGATAAAGAACTGCAGGATGTTTTTGCTTTGGCCAAATGAATAAAGAATTCTGTTTACTATACTAGAATATCCTTCCCCCAATCATTGTGAAAAATTAAATGCTTAATTTAAAAGCATTTTATTATAAATATGCTACCAATTGGCAGAGATTGTTGCTGTTATGCAACAAACTACAATTAAGAACACGTAGAGGAAAAATATTACCCTCATTTTCCTCTCGGTGGGTTTGAAAGCCTCACCCTGCCTATTTCTCAAATTTGTAGTGACATACATACATCAGGAGTAGGTCAAATAAATAACTACAAGTCGTCTTTAAAGTGAATCATTTAGCAATAGAATGGCTTGTCTTGAAGAGGTGTGGTATGACTGAAGATATGCAGGGTCCGTCATTGTCTTATTGTGGGAGATAAAGCATGATTTTTCTAGACTGAGTGAAATTCTTGTGTTACGTTAAAATGTATTTGATGCTTTTCTTCCTTCCACTTGGCTGTAAATTATGAATGATGGAAGACATCTAGTCTTCAATGTGGAAAAAAAAACAGACAGAAGAAGCGTAAGTCTGTAATCAGGAATTAAATATAAATTACATAAGAAAATATGGGGGCGTAATCTTAGAATTCAACCACTGGCTGCTTCAATAAGAAGTTTACAAGAGTAATATACTAATTATGACAAGTGGAGTTGAAATAACAGCTAACTTTTAATTCTTTAAGCAGGTTCTTGGCTTTCCATTCCTTAACAAAATCTGCCTTTGGCAATATGTCTCTCACAGTCAGTATTGCACAGTATGGTAGATATAAAGGTGCTGTATCAAAAACATTGCGACTGCAACAGTCTTGTAAACATATGTGGTTACAGCTGTGGCAGAAGTAGAGTGTCATACTACAACAACAATGCTATGGGTTTTTTTTTCACTGTTGTATCTAAGATACAGCGTATCATGACATCACAAAATCAGTCTTTAGAGTGCAATAGTGTAAAGATGTGCAACGTTAGTGCTGAAATCTTAGTTTATTGCTGGAATATCACAAACTGAATTTTCTTGATCTGTATGTTTATAGTTTCTCAAAATGAACAGCAATTTTCAAGAACATTAAAAAAAACCAAAAAAACAATTATGTAGGTTCTTATAGCCATAAAATAAAAGGAGTATAAGTCACATTGCAAAAATGAAATGTCAGGGTGTGATCCTTCCACCCTTTCAGATGGTGTGTGTGTAACTGCAACAGACTGGAAAAATTAGGGGCCAGTCTTGATGTGAAAGCAGGAACAGGTCCTCTGTTAAATTATTCTGTCAAACAGTTGTGTGCAGCGTGTTCCCGGACTTGTATGAGATTATGAATTTCATTTGTTGTTAACTGTTGCAATATATGTGTAAACTAGCTGAGTTATCTTGCAGTATCAATTTTGTATTAAATGAGTAGGTGTTGTTCCAGATACGATAATTCACGGCCAAGATTTAATTATTGCAAGGCTAGTAAAGAGAAGCGCACATTCACTGATTGTCTCTGTTGTGTAACTTGCATGGATTTTAAATATATTTATATTTCTGGTGAACACGTTCCATGATGTATGGTCTTCAGATGTCAAATTTAAAAATCATGTTCCTTTTCTTACACTCTCCACCTTACCAAGGTCACTTGGTGACTACTATTTCAGAAAATTGCTTGTGACATTTGAAGTCATTTTGATTTAATGAAATTTGGAGATACTTCTGTTTGGGGGAAAAATATACATGTTCACAAATACATTTCTGATGTTGTTATTTAAATTTAAGTGCTCTATTTAGACAAGCTTGGTTCATTTTCATAATGCAGGAGAAAACATTTGGCCTGATTTCCTTCTCACCAGTGAAAATCAGGAGAAATTCCACTGAAATCAATGAAGTTACAGTGATATAAATAAAAGGGAAATCAGGATCAAATGTTTGAAATAGTGTCAGTCAAAAGATAACAAAATGAGCTTATAGATGTCCTTTGGTTCTAAATATATTTATGTACGTTTAAGTATACATCTGAATTCATGCAGTGTATTCAGCTTGAGACAGAAGTGAGAGAATATAGCTGTTAGAGCTGGTTGAAAAATGTGGTATCTCAATGACAATTTTTTGTAAATTCAAAATTTTGATGGACAAGTCTTGCAAAAATATTTCTGCATTCTTTGCCAATCCCCCACACAACCCTGCATTTTTTTTTGGCCAGCTCTGGTAGTTTATAATTTTAAATTATATATTACATTTCTGCTGCAGTTGTTCCCAGAAGCCCAAATCAAATATTCCTCACTGTGGTACACATTTTACAAACATGTAGTAAAGAAACTGGCTGGTACTGATGGAATGCTGCACTACATGATGCAGCATCTATGAAGGAGATTTCAAATGGGAATTAAGGATCTATAGATTTTTCAGTAGGAGTTACCTGCCCTTTGTGAAAATATTGCCCTAAGTTACAATGTTATTTCAGAGTGTACTGATTGAAAAGAGTTGCAATGAGTATTTATTATAATCTATAGCTTCATGACTTTGTCTAGAAATTTAGGCAATTTTGAGGAAAAATAAAAGGGGTATGATAGAATTCTCTTCTTGACACACTTGTTTAGCTGGGCCAGTTGATACGGAACAGAACCAGAATGTAGGGAGATGGGTAGAGGTCATGGGAAGGGAAAGTGGGAGGGAGTGGTGTACATGTTGGGGTTGATTCCTATGTTACTGGGAGTATTGAACTAATCCACTAAGCCTGATGGGCATTAAGATAAAGAACTAGCAGCTTTAATGACTATATCCAGCTAGGCTGGAGAGGAGCATGGAACTAATAAAACTAGTATGTGTTGTACAAAACCTGGGAAGGATTCTTCGGTAGATGTCTCTACTTCCAAAGTCCTGGCCAGCATACAGAGGTGGCTTTTCAAGGTCTCAGGATGTTATAGTTTGGGCCTCCCATCTCCCCAGCCTCTTTGGTAGTCAAAAAGTGAGTGTAGGGGGAGAGGGAGGGGAAAGGGAGGGCTGTGGAAGGGCACATGTCCAGTCATGGTGATAGAGGCAGGTGGCTTTCTTCCAGAAAACTGGTTTGAACATAAGAATAGCTTGGGTTTGCTTTGAGGTTTCGTGGAGTCTCAGGTTTCATATTTTATCCTAACCAGCTTGCCCACCTTTAGATACAATATGAACCCAGGATACAAAACATTCTGAGGGCAGAAAGCTTAAAATTAGGGGAGACTGCATTTCTGATGTCAGTAATTTCCTACCGCATGTGAGTCTAAAAGCAGGAGCAGCTGAGAGGTTTAATGCTGATTATTGGTAAAAACTGGAATGGTTCTTCTTGGCCAGTGTTAAGTGACTGTTGAAAAGAAAAGTCAGAAGCAAGTTGACATGTGACTTGATTTGACTGGCATATTTCAGCTGATCCCATTTCCCTGATCAGCTTTCCTAAATTTCTGTCATCCACTGAGAGCATGAGCCAGGGGCATTCTGCTCTGCCCCACCAACGTAGGTTGTATTTAGAAGCATGGTAATGAAAGGCACTCCAAAAACTGGATTGGATGTGAACTTGCGTCTTTTTACACTGAACATGGATACTAGATTTTCTTGCCAGAATGAGGCATTTTGTATTTAGGGCCTGATCCAAAGCCACTTGAATTCAATGAAAAGACTTCCATTGACTTTAGCTCAGGCCCTTGGAGATGTGTGGCAAAGAAAGAGCATGTTCATAATGATCTATGCTTACAAATTGAGAGAGCAGAAGAGATGATTTTTTGGGAAGTTTACAATAAAGATTAAGTGTGTAGTCTGGCAAGTACAAAATGTTATCCAGAGCCTGCATTTGCTTAATGCTTGTGATAGCCGTAGAGCTCAGTAATTATCCGTCTGGTTTCCCTGATGTTACAAACGAACACGGTTCAGTATGTAATAGATCTTCAGGCTACAGTGTAATTGTCTAATGGTGAATCAGAACACAATGTTAAAATTAACAGTGCTGCATAGTGGGCTTCTCTTTTCTTGGCTTGCATAGAAAGTACTACTAAGAACTTTCTCTCACAGAATGTTTTAATAAAGATCCCCTACTTAGCATATGGTGCTGTCCAATTCACTCTCTTTCAGTGAAAAAGAAAAGAAATTGGCATAAACACGATACTGGGCAGTCAACAGAGGTCAAACCTGTACAGAATGGGAGTCAAGTCTTTATAAAGGAACTTCGCAGTCGAACTTTTCCAAGGTAGGTTATTCAGCTATGTAAGTAAAAGTGCGATTACTGTGAAGCACATGGTCAATTATAATTTGTGCTCAAGTGGAGGAGGAACTGTGGTGACTGTTGTTTGTTTAGTTTATATACAGCACAGGGAGAGGAGTGAATGAAAGAGAATTCCCCATGTGAACGTTTGCCATATAAAGACCTAGTTTTAAGCTAATTTCACAGACTTTACGTCTTTTAGTGATTGTCATTACGTGTAATGGCCCGAATTCTCCTCTGTTACATTGGTACAGCACTGTTAAAACAGGTGCTTTCTCCAGTTAGCTGAGTCCTGTTCCTTACTAACATCTGTAAAACTGGCACTGACTGGGTCCTGGGAAGAAGTAGCATTTAGAAGGAATCCTGTTACTTTGTCTTTAAGGACCTGGAGCCTTGCAGAGAGGGCGTGGGGGCTCCACTCTCACCCAGCCAATAAAGAATGAGGTGGGAGAAGGGGCCAGCATAAAATGCTGCCTCCTTCATAGCAGGGCAGATGCCTGTGAACACAGCAGGTAATAAGAAGGCTCCTCCAGGGTCCTGAGTTATCAGGGAGAAAACAGCAGTGGAGCAAGTTCTGCCTGCTTGAACTCTCCTTGCCTGAGAGTGGAAGGGCTGACTGGGAAAAGGGCCATGTGGAGGAGTAGCTGCCTGAGGCTCTACAGCTGCCTAAAGTACAACTCCAGCTCCAAGGAGGAATTTCTAGGAGGCTCCTGTCCTAAGGAGAGGGACACAGGGATAGTCTGAAGTACAGCCCAGCTCTGATAGAAGGGCTGGTACCTCCTGTACAGGGTAGGAAGTTGACCGAGACTCTTGCATGGACCCAGAGAGGGCATGGACTTGAGCAGCTAAATAAGTGAGTTGCTCTCTGCAGAAGGAATGAATAAATCAGACCCCACAAAGAGTGGTTGAACTAATCTGGTGTGAAAAGATCCAAGGGTTGCTGAGTGCAGTGAGCCTTCGGGGCCATGACGGGCCGCAAGCGTGCATGCTAGAGTGGCACGCCCTACAACATTGCCACACAGTAATACTTAGGTGAGAAACCTGATGAATTATGTTCAGTGCTCAAGAATAGTGCAGACTTTTCTGAAGTCCATCTCAGCTTGAACAAAAAGGTAGCCACATCCTTAGTTGCTACAGTAACAAAAACTTGTTTGGGCTATTGATAGTGGGTGTCTTACACATTTATTTTGTAACTCTGTACCTCTATTAATCAGAATGATTATTTTTTCTGGTTCTTTATAAGTGGATCTAAGTAGTGATTGAGACTATTTCACAATCATGTTTGGAGGCAGGTAGAGTGTACTCAGTAAATACAAAAGTTCTATAATTTATGGAGAAGATTGCCTTAATTTAAAATGTCTTCCTCCAAATCATTACTCTATGGGGAATCAGCTGCAAATTTATTTGCCAAAGCTTCTTTTTGTAAACATTGTGTATAGGTGTATTTTTCACTTAACTCAATGCTTAGCAATTTTACTTGTATGATTTTAGACCTTTGAACTCTTTGGTTTTCAGCTTAGCTGTTTTTGGACTGGCCACTTAAAAACTGTGTTTACCAAATTGTGCAGCTATATTAATAGATTTTAAGGCCAGAAACAACCATTATGATAATCTTGTCTGACCTCCTACTTAACACAGGCCACAGAATTTCACCAAAGTGGTTCTTGAAATTACTAGGTGAAACAGAATAGAATATTCAACAGATTTAAAATATCAAGTGGTCACATTTAAACTGCTTAGCTGGAGCAGATTGACAAATTCCTTCTCAAACTTTTTTTTGGGGGGGTCTTTGAGGGATCTCTTCAACTGCCAGTCACTCCAGTGGTAGGTGAAGGCATTTGGCACCTTAAAAGGGAGTAATCAACAGCTTGAGGGATCTGGCACTGATTTATTCAAATCAGGAGTCTGACTTTCACCTGGTCCATGTTCATGGACATCCACACGTGTGCTCCCAAATCAGGGAGGTCTGCATGCAGTTGTAGGTCTTGCATTTGCACCTTTCTTGGCTTTGAGTCATTTTGCAGCTTCTGTAAATTTGGCCCTCAGTTTGTTTTCACCATTTTCCGCTCAAGAGGGATGTGCACAAAAGAGAATCCCTACTGCTGAAGCAGAGGTTCCAAGGAGGAGTTGCAAACAGTTCATCACAGGATTTATCCCTCGGCCGTTTACAGTTGTGTTAGTAAAACAAAAAACGTTGGGGCCTTCACTATTATAAGATTGACTTAATAATGAAAATAATTGATGCAACTGAAACCTGCAAACGTTCACAGACCAAAACGCACAGTAACTGTCCAGATCTGACAAACCCACAAAGGGGCTTTTTTCTATTTTTAAGCTGAAACCTCTTGCCTGTGTCATAGCATAAAGCTGAGGTGAAATTGTGTTAACTGAAACCCACCTAAAGCCATAAACCTTGTGGTCAAGGAATCCAAGGTCCGACTGAGATCAGCAGAAATAAGGAGGGGAGAGCCAATAAAGAAAATGGGACAGAAATGGAGCTCTGCCTTGTGACAATATGCTCATTTCATTTCCTGTGTTCTGGGCCTAAAGAGAGTTAACTTTGTCAACCAAGGGCCTTAAATTTAACACATTAACCAAAACCACTGAAACACGTTTTAAAAAATTACATTTAAAATCAGCTCGTTGGTCCCAAAGTACACATCAAAATATCACCTCAGACAATGAGACTGGATATCTGGGTGGAGCCACTCTAGAATTTGACAGTGGAGATCAGTTTGGAGGCAGGGGTAGTGACAGGGAGAGGTAAATGATGAGTTTGAGATGCTTGGACCCATATTTTGCACTCAGTGGGGTATTTAGGGGAAAGGGGGGTAAGAGATTATTCCACCAGGGCTCAGTAATACATATTGTGACTGGCTTATCATGGCTGACTTGGATTCAGCTCTGCAGTATTAATCATAGAATATCAAGGTTGGAAGGGACCTCAGGAGGTCATCTAGTCCAACCTCCTGCTTAAAGCAGGACCAATCCCCAGACAGATTTTTACCCCAGTTCCCTAAATGGCCCTCTCAAGGATTGAACTCACAACCCTGGGTTTAGCAGGCCAATGCTCAAACCACTGAGCTATCCCTCCCTCCATTAATACTAAAGTACCATTAAAATGAAAAAATTTAAATCCCGCAATTTTCAAGTGCCTGAAAATGTCAAGGTCTCTGTTTCTGAATAACAACTGCCAACTGCTCTGGTGGATACGGAGCTCCTTTCATGGAGCTCCTTCCTAGCTGTGAGCTTCTGTGGGCTCTTACAGAACCAAATTCCTTGGTGACTTAAACAGACATGTGAGTTCCATATGGGGTGTCCCTGGGCTATGATGCAAGCGTAAGGGTTTAAGTGATAAACCAACAGAATGTGAACCAATTGGGCATTCTCTGGATGAATAAACTGAATGTAATTTCTATGCTGAGTGGCAGAGCATGTATAGCAGAAAAGTGACAGGAGGATTTAAAAGAAGAATATAAAGCATCCAACCCATACTTTATTTGGCAGTTTCCTGTTAGTTCCTGTTTCTGCTGCATCTCTCCCATTTGCACCTCCTTAACATGTGTAGATTACCCTAATTCTGCATTCCCAAATTGGTGCAAGTTGCACAATTTATCTCTCTTACACTTCTTTTATGTCCCATTTACACTTATGGTGTAACTTGCATCACCAATGAACTTGTCCTCGGACCTTTTATGTGACCTGCACCTGTTTACACCAGTGACAGGTGAATTTGGCTCATTCCATTTAACACTCTCCTGTAATTTAATGGCTCCACCCTTTGCTTCTTGTTCCTAGTTAAACAGCTCCTCTTCAAGTTCACAAGTTGCATAGAGTTTAGGTGGAGCTCATCTTTAGCTAAGTATCTTTTACCCCAAGAGGTATCTTTGTTCCTTAAAGCATAAAACCCTCCGTGAGCTAATATCACCTCATCTGCACCTTGAGGCACCAGATATCCATCTAGGACTAATAGCACTTAATTTCTCAGAAGGCCATCTCTGAGGATCTGCTTCTTGACTTACTACTTTGATCCTTAGATCAGAATATCAAGACTCACTCTTTGCACCTTAACGACACCTAGGTGCATGAAAAGCACTGTCCTTACTAGCCTTGGCTTAAACTGTATCTACCAAGGAAGTAATATCTGCTACATGAACACATGCCTGGCAACATACCATGTGGATCTGTTATCATAACACAGGCTTTTATATAGGTGCTTTTGAAAAATTCCTCTTCCAGTGCCCTTACCTGTCTGTTCACTGAGTATCTCAGAAGTTCCCAATAGGAATTATTCAGTTTACCTCTTGATCACCTTCCATTAATTTACCCAGTACTTGGAACTTGTTAGAAGGCTCCAGAAACAGCCTGGTTCCTTAGAATGGTTACCACTTCTTCACCTTTTTCCGATTTTTATCTAGTCCTCTTGTCCTCCAAGCATCCCCTCCTCTGGAGAGCTGGCATGGCTGTTTGGCTAAAGAATGTATCAATAAACTTCTCATTTTCTCCAGTATGAGGCTTTCGATTGGTTTCATGAATCCTGGGGAAAGTTAAGAATTCCAGAACCTCATTCAGAAATTCACCCATCTGACACTGAGTGCACTTTCTCCTGCTTCCAACCAGCACTAAGCCATCCTCAATGGAGCTTGATCTCAAAATCTACTCACACACAAAAAGCCCCCAGATCCTGGTACTCAGACAGCTGTGTCATTTGAACTTCAGAATCCCATTATGAGTATCCTGATTAGAGCACAAAGAAGGGCGCTTTCCTAACTGCTTGCCTGTATTCAAAACAAACCCGCCTTTCAGCAAAGAACTCCAGTCAGGACTATGCCATAGTTGTATCTTATGCACTGACACACTGAGAAGCTACAGTAAATTGAGTAAGTTGTTCTGGACTCCACCATGGCAGTATTAGTGTTTGTATACCTGCTTCAGCTGCTGCCAACACAGTCAACTGCAGTTCAGAACTAACACAGAAGAGGGCAGTCAAGCATTAGTCTCAAGTATTTCTGGAGTTGTATTGCAGGGTCTATTATCTCCTCCTTGGTGGAAGCATGAATCTCCCATTTGTGTTCTGCCTGTTGGTGTCTGTGTGTCCACTGTGTTTGGGAGAACAGATCTCTCAGTATACACAGTAGTGCATTATTAAAAATATCTTCACCAGCTTAAAGGATCTTCATACTTGTCCAAGTAACTAATTTCCCCATTTGCCTAGGTAGACTCAGAGGAGAAAATAGCATTTGTTAGATGCTTTTGCTAGAGGACTTTTACTATTTGGGGACTTGTAGTTATAGAATCATTAATCATTTTCACAGCGATCATGCCTTTGAAAATGTTTGTTAAAATATTTTAGTAGTGAGAAGCTCCAGAGGTTGGATTTCTGAGGTTAGTTATCTAAATTTGGTAAAACTGCTGCATTGTATCAGTTTTTGTTAATTACTGTAAGACCACTATTAGTGTTTGACTGTGAGTTTTAAAGAGTTTAAGTGAACAATTTTCCTTAATGTTACATAACATTTTGAATGTTGGCTTCTTTAAATTGGAATATTTAACACTGTTGATGTGTCTGCATTGAGCACTGATAATTGACTGTTCTCTACACGGACTGAAATTGGTTCATTAACACAAATGTTACCTTTGATGTTTTCAGCAGTTTAGGCACATGAATTTATTCCAGAATATTTAAGCATGCTTCACATCTTTTGCAATAAATTGATTTATTATTTCAGTCTTATGCATATAATTGGAGTGTTGCAATCAAATGTGAACCTGAATAGAGTTCAGTGGAATGCAGTTAGCTATCTAGTCACAAAGAGACCTGATTCTTCACTACCTTGCACCTTGTATAGTCACTTAAATCTATTCAGCATTGGTGTAAAATGCTATTCAGTTAGAATGGTAGCATTTAACAGCTGCTTGAAAAGATGTGAATGACTACACAAAGTGCTAGGAGTGGAGATCCAGGCTTCCAATTTCTAGCTGTTATGAATTAATTGCCAAAAAACTTCAAGATTTATTACTATTCCTGCTTTGGGCTCCTCTTATAGATCCAGGTTTTTGGCCTGATTCTCAGATGCCCTGAGCACTTACAACTCTTATTCAAGACAGTGGAATTTTTGGGTACTTGGGAACTTTCCAGATCATGCCCTTAATAAGAAAAGCAATATAATAATTTTAGTGGCAACATACAAAGTCTTACCTTTTGTGACCAGTGAATAACTGACTACAATTACTGGGCACAATTATACCCTCGCCTGGAACTGAAAGAAGAATTTGTCTATTAAATTTATCAGGGAAAAGATGTAAGTTAGAATTGTTGGATAAGCAAAACTGAAGTAAGTGTGTGTGTGTGTGTGTGTTTGTGTGTGTGTGTGTGTGTGAGAGAGAGAGAGAGAGAGAGAGATAAAACACACACAGCTACTTGCTGTTGAAAGAATGTGCTTTTGACTGTCTTTGAATACATGTACTTATATATATATAATGGGATGAGATATTAAACTGGCAGTCATAAGATCCAGCATACAAAATTCATATCTAATTTTATTTGACACGCTGACTTCAGTAGAACCATGACTTCTTTCATATTGTTTATAGTTTCCAATAGCAAAATTCACATTAAAGGTGCCTAAGGGAGTTAAGTGTTGAGTTTTTATTGAGTTTCGATGGGATTTGGGCACCTACCTACCATATGCTTCTTTGAAAATCCCAGCATTTGGTCAATATAAGTAGAAGCCAAGGACATTGTTTTGTATTGCTTCAAAAATAACAAGCCACATGATTAAACAAAGCAAGAGATACAAGGGAAAAGTTATCAGTGGCATCTTATTGCTTACAGCAACTTGTATATAATTGTGTGCTTATCCTTTCAATAAAGAAATAAAAAAGATGCTGAATTTAGATGTGAAACATCTTAGCACAGTATCTGTGTTTGTGTTTCTAGTGCTGAAGATGTGGTAGTCAAAGTGACAGGAAGCCAGCTAACAACAGAGTACTTGGAAGAAAATGGATTCACAGAACCTATCCTGGTTCCAAAGAAGGATGGCTTGGGCTTAGCAGTACCCGCACCTACATTCTACGTCAGTGACGTTGAAAACTATGTCGGTACGTATTTGTCTAGAAAGTGATGTAATATTTGTTTGTTGCTGCTTCCAGCCATGCCATTTCAGCCTCGCCCTGTCAAGGGCAGAGCTGCACAGCCAGGTGCTCACACAGCTGCTCATTTCCCAGGATCAGAGGTACTCCTCCCTGAATGCTCAGCCAGCTCTGATGGCCAGATCAAAGGGTGACTGGTCCGTGGCTGCTCCTTCTCCTCTCTGCCCCCATTGTACAAAATCAGCACCGTTGCATCTGTGTAAAACTGGAGTAAACTAGCAGGGAATCAGGCCTCTTTGGTTTTTGTTACTTATTTAAATGAAGCTCCTGACAAATGCTTGGGGGAAGAATTTTTTGAGTGATTCCCCCCTCCCTCTCCATTCTCATTGTCTGCTTCTCTGAGGGAAGGTGAGATTTGATGGGCCAGATCCTCAGCAGGAGTAAATCTGTGTCAGTGAAGCTAATCCCATTTATGCATTTGAGGATTAGGCCCATAATATCACTGGCATTTGTCAATAAAAAGAAAATGAGGGGGAAATGATGATAAAATAATTTCAGGTCTTCTTCAACATCATCAAGAAGGAAAAAGGGGACAAACACATGTCCTCTTTAGAAATCAAGATCTCGTCTGACCTACATAGACATGCTGGCCCTGATGTTTGGGTCTGACTGAGCTGCGTTTGGTGCATGACCCAGTGGAGAGGGGCAATGGTGTCTCTGTGCCACCTTTGTACTCCTCAGATTTCCAGGGCCCTGGGATCCGGTTTGGCCTTTTCGCATAAGCTATAGCAACCGCCGAAGGCTTCTCTGTTTTCCTGCAACCTATAGTGGCCCAAATGGCTGTTGCAGTATCTGGGGATTGCTGGAATACAGCAAGCTCTGGTCATGCTCCCCTCAACAAACTGGCACACTGCCTGCCCCTTGGGATCCCCGAGCTGCACAATTAGGCCAACTTTAAGGCTGCTTTGTGCTACTGAAGTAGTGAAAAGGATGCTCTGTAGGGTCAAGGTTCTGTTCCTAAGGGCCTGATTCTACATTGCTTTACTCCTTGTGCAGTCATTTGTACCTGTGCAAAGTAGATGTGAAATACTTCCATTGGGATTGGGTAGCATTTTACAACCATTTTGTGCAGGCAGAGTGACCTCACAAGGTGTGAGGAGGCTGGCCCTAGAGATTCTGTGGCACTTTCTATAAAATGATGGTAAGAGTTTGCTCAGTGAATTTCTCTTCCCACTGTAGTGCAGGTCTGTGTGCTGGTTGGCTGTCACCCTCCGTCCAGAATTGGCTGCATTTAAGTGGTGTGTTAGTTTGCAAAACATTTTGTTTAAAAATTAGAACTGCGCTAAATGTAAAATGTTGTTGTCATCTCTCCCACTGCAAGGCTCCCAAACTTCATTACACAGCAGTAGCTTTTAATTACTAGTTAAACCACAATTAATTCCTGGGCAAATCCTGTGTTGGAGAGAGTGAGAGCAAGGCTTTTCTTTTCTGTTGCACTGCAGAGCACTCTTTTCCAAGAAGCAGTCATCATGATATTGAGAAATTGGTTCTCCAAACCATGTCCTAACTAGGGCTTTCAACTAATTGCAGTTAACTCATGCGATTAACTCAAAACAAATTAATTTGATAAAAAAATTAATTGCGATTAATTGCATTTTTAATTGCATTTAAAAATATTTTTGGATGTTTTTCTACAATTTCAAATATAGTGATTTCAGTTACAACGCAGAATACAAAGTGTAGAGTGCTCACTTTATATCATTATTTTTATTACAAATATTTGCACTGTAAAAAAATAAAAAAGAAATAGTATTTTTCAATTCACTTTATACAAGTACTGTAGTGCAGTCTCTATTGTGAAAGTGCAACTTACAAATGTAGAATTATTTTTTTACATAACTGCACTCAAAACCAAAACAATGTAAAACTTTAGAGCTTGCAAGTCCACTCAGTCCTACTTCTTGTTCAGCCAATCACTAAGACAGACAAGTTTGTTTACATTTCCGGGAGATAATGCTGCCTGCTTCTTATTTACAATGTCATCTGAAAGTGAGAACTGAAGTTTGCATGGCAGTGTTGTAGCCAGTGTTCAAGGTATTTACGTGCCAGATTTGTTAAACATTTGTATGCCCCTTCATGCTTTGACTTGTAGATTGTACTATCTTTTGTTTTCTTTTTTGCAGTGCAAATATTTGTAATAAAAATAACAACATAATGTGAGCAGTGTACGCTTTGTAAGTCTGTGTTGTAATTGAAATCAATATATTTGAAAATGTATAAAAACACCAAAATACTTATAATTAATTTAATAATCTGTTATTGTTTAACAATGCAATTAAAATGGCAATTAATTTTTTAATCATTTGACAGCCCTAGTAATAGCTGACTACTACCATCTCACCATGTATCAGACATACAGCTAGACTGAGGTCCTCTGTCCATACAAGGCATTCCAGCTTGCTCAGTTTAGATTTTATAGCAGTCAGTATTGTTAGGCTTTTTGTGGTTTCTATTGCTAATGATCATTTGCATTAATTTGGTGATATTCTTCTGCTGTATCACTTTCCTGGTCATCTGGTTGACTTCTTCAAGTTCTCTCCAGACTCCAGCCTGTTCAGAACTCTTCAGCACCCACCTCAGAGTGATCCCGTGGAGCCGTCCTGAAGGAGCTCTGTAACCACTGCAAAATTTGTTCTTCTTGCCTTCAAGACCCTCATTCCTCCATCTGCCTCCAGACTCTTGTCTGCCCTTCCACCTCACCCAGTCCCTCTGCTACAACACTTACTTCCTTTCCCTCCTCTCCTCTGCCGTGACTCTGTAGCTCCATCACACCTTATCAATACTGCAAAATCTGCCCCTTCTCCGCTATAATCAGTTAGCTGCAAACTAGTGTATTAACATGTACTGCTATTGGCCCTTGGTGTTTCTTCATGTTTGCTGTCCCTCCCCACCCACACACCCTTTTCCCGTAACATGTCCATAGTTGTAATGGTTGTGTACAGTGAGATAGTTGCACAAACAACAGTGTATTAAAATAGCCTTTAGTTTACTGTAATTTCCATTCTCTCTAGTCTACTGGAAGCATATTTTTACTTATCCATCTGCTGTCCTTAGCAGATTTTATTGTTTGACCTGAGTGCTCCTTAGCATCTGCTGGCTTTCTCCCAGCCTCTAGATAAAACAATCCACCCTCCCTACATACAAAAAGCTCTCTAATAAAAAGCCAAAGAGTAGAGGAACACAGGCTATTTAATGTGCAAGCTGGAACTGGTTTCTATAGAGAATGGGACAAAACAAATTTCTGGTGTAACATCAGTGTAATTTGGCTTTGATGGGGTTATACCAGGGAGGAATTTAGCTCATTGTTTCTAAGGTTTTCCATAGGCCATAGAAGAGTCTATTTAAGAAGCAGCAGAGGAGAAAGTCATTTGTGCAAACTAAAGAGCCAGACAAGTTGTTGTTATGCTGGCATTATGCACTGAAAGCCATGTTGTGACTAAAGAACTGATTTATTCTATATCTGCCCCAATGGGAAAGCTATAAACAGAGATATTGGGAGAGAAAATTAAGGATACACATGTAAACTCCACTGAAATATCGAACAGTAGGGTCGCTTTTCAGGACAGCAGACTAGAGAAAATGGTAACTTGTTGGCTTAAAAATGGGGACTCATTAAGGATTGTTAGAGCTCCTGGGCCTGACTCTTCCTGCACTTACACCATTTTTACCCTGTTGTAGCTCCACCAGCTTCCATCGAGTTACTCTTGGTTAGCGTTATCATTGGAGTTCTGAATCAGGTCCAGTTTCTTTTAGATGAAATGCAGAATGTAGGTTCTGAGGACTTGTTTTCTGTGTTTGGGAAAAGATGAGGTAGTTTTAACAAAATAAACCAGACAAAGTAAGACTCTTTTAGGTGCACCTAAAAGAGCTAGATGGCTGATCTTCGTTGATAGCTAACATTTATGTAAGTTTGCCAAATTGAAAATTTATTAGAAAAATAATGAGAATAAGAAACAATTGGAAAATCACTTGTGCTGTATAATATCCCTATTGTCCTTGTAATATACTGTACGACAGGAAAATGTAAATGTTAGTTAATCACATAGGGTTGGTTTTGCACAGCTATTTCATTGTGGATTTCCATATGATTTTGAGTATGCTACTGTGGAAATTCCACAATAAAATAAGTAGAGAGATTAAAACTAACCTAACACTAATCTTTTTCAGATAAAATCTTTTACAATGAAAAGCTCAGAGGAGATAAGTACAAAAGTTATTGTTAATATAACCTTAAGATTACACTGGTAAACATGAAACAGTTGGGAAATGCAGAAGTTGAAGTGCTTCTAGAAACTTTAACTCACCCACTCATTGTACATAATGGGTCCAATCCTGCATTCCTAGTGATCTCAAACTCCCATTTTCGTTTGGCATTAATTTCTTAGGACCAGAAAGAAGTGTTGATGTCACTGATGTCACCAAACAGAAAGACTGTAAGATGAAACTGAAGGAGTTTGTTGATTACTACTACAGTACCAACAGGAAAAGAGTTCTCAATGTAACTAACTTGGAATTTTCAGATACAAGGTAAGAGGAAATAATTGACCAGTCCACTCCATGTACCCTGGAACCACACCCTCTGTAGAGTATGGTGTCCTAAAAGGTCCATGAGATTTGAGTCCCTTCTGGCCTCTCCCGCGGGTTTCTCTGCAGGAGGAGGTGCTGTGGCCTCAGCATACTGATTTCACAGTGGGTCTGATTCTCCACTGCCTTGCCTCTTGTATGGTCAGTTAAGACGTGTCTACATGGGAAAGTTTTACCAGTTATACCAATGAGATATAGTTATGCTGTTATAACTCCCCATGCGGACACTCTTCTAGTATACTAGTGGCTTTTTTCAGCGTCGCTTAAGCTCCTTCCCAAGTGACGTAAGCTAAACTGAAAATGACCTGGGGAGTTATACTGGTGTAATGATAGCTTAAATTCAAACCTTCAGTTATACTAAAATTTTTTCCCATGTAGACAAAGCCTTAGACCATAACATGCTACCAAATAAAAACAGGCGAGTCACACAGCCACTTTGCACATGGCTACACAAGGCGTGAGGCAGTGGACCATCAGTCTTGATGCATTTCTGACATCACATTGGATACTTATATGAAACAAGTCAAATATTGGCAGGATGCCAAAAAGGGATAAGGCAAAGGCACAATGAAACTGTAGAGAGATGTGTAGATTAACCAAGTCCTCCACATGAACTTCTCAAGGGATGGAAGGGGTGGGGGAGGTCTCATTTTCCAAGCTTGTTTCTGACACGAATTTTTTTTTTTAAATTAACAAAGCCAGAAGAAAAAGGGGCAAATGGTCTTTGGAAATCTGCTGTAAAATAAAATTATCCATAGCACCTGAGAGTCAGTGGAACTTGGACTCCTTAGTCACGTTGGCATTTCTGAAAATTTTACCCTCAATCTGTTTTCCTTTATTATACTTCTGTGAGTGTCTCCAAGAGCACAGTGCTAAAATGGTGATGTTTGATAGATGTTTGGTAAAGCCATCCTAGGCACCTGTCGATTCTGATTTCAGTACACTGGTACAATTTCAGTGCAACTCCAAACAGATTAAACAATATACATTGGAGTTATTCTGGTTTAATTTAGTTCAGGGTTTGATGAGAACAGGGTTAAAGTGAATATAGTCTGGGGGTTCTGTGGAGGGTGTGAATGCCTCTGCTTCAGTGTTTGCAGGTAATCTGTTACCTCTTTGACTCCAGGTCCATCCTGATGTTGATCTTATGTGACAGTGACACTGACTTGAGCACAGATGTTTGTTAGTTGTCCCTGAATATGTGTTCCCGCTATAGCACTGATTTGAAGCTAGCTGCAAAATTTAGTGATTGAATGAATTTCATTTTTATAAATCTCGGAGGTGGGGTATCTCCCATTCTGCACTGTGTTTCATGTTGTGTTTCAGGCTCTTAACAGTTCCCTCTATACCTGAAAGTACAAATTACTGGTTTGGTTTTTTTTGGTTTATACAACCATTTTCAGGACTTGGAGTGAGATTATACCCCAGGAGTAGCTTCAGTGAGGGAGATGAATTTATACTATCCTGAACCTTATGCAGCCACATGAATTCTTTAGATTTGCCTTGTTACTCCTTCTGGGTAATCTAGACACGTATAAAGAAAATGTCACTGGGGGAAAGGACCCTTTATAAAGACCACATCACTACAGAGAAAATGATGAGCTCCAGCAGAAAAATAAACAGTTATGGTTTTGGAAGAATATTCCATCTTGCTGAAAAGAAAAAAAAACCAATAATAATTAACACAGACTAGAAAAAGGCTGAAAGATAAGTTCAAGTTCATTTCTTTTAATATCCAGAGCTTTCTCGCCCTTGCTCTCTTATATTTATTGTTTTAGTGATTTAGGCTTGTTTCCACATAAAGAATCTAAAGTAATTTCAGAGTTCAATAATTACAAGTATTTTCAGTAGGGATTTTACAGCTTTCCACTTTTAAAAGACAACAATGATGGGAGGTCTTTTATTCTCAGGATTGCTGGAACCATCACTCATATGCTGATGATTTAGACATCAACTACCAAATATTTTATTTCTTAACAAAGACAGTGACATTTTAATTGAATCTCAAACTCCCTCTTTCCCAGCCATTTTAACTGGAACTATGTTACAGGCTCTGACGGTGAGCATAAATGATACATGCCTGGCAAACGGGAGCATATAATTTTAGATTGATGTTCAGATGCTCTCATTTAAGTGACATTTTTAAAGTGCCCTGTGTTGGAAAAACAGATATTTGTTCTAAGTATTGACCTGGTTTAAGTGAAAGGTTAATTTAGTTTCAGCACTATATAGTCACTTTTTCAGTTCTTCATGTCAACTTGTGATTGAATATGCTTGGATGATCTCACCAACTAACACTTTCTCCTCATTTGACGTTTTTGAGACATCACTGAGACCAGAACTGGCTCAAGCCCTCATTAATTGTATTAAGAATGGCCAGCTCACTTTGCAAAGAAAAGGAGTGATTTCTCAGTCCACCAGGACTCCTCCTAGCCGGGACATCAAAAAGTAACACATCCATTGTATGCCACCATACGATTGCTAAATCTGAACATCACAGTATTGATACTGTAAACCGGGAGCTAATTAAACAACATTAATAATGTCAACAGCACAAGTTCACAGACCAGAAAACGATCAGCATGTTTCATGAAGAGATTTAAACCCCACCAACTTCTCCATGTGAACATTCTTCAGTTTATTGTAAAAGTATAGTATCAGAGGGGTAGCCGTTTAGTCTGGATCTGTAAAAGCAGCAAAGAGTCCTGTGGCACCTTATAGACTAACAGACATATTGGCGCATGAGCTTTCGTGGATGAATACCCACTTTGTCAGATGCATGTACATTGGAGCTCATGCTCCAATACGTCTGTTAGTCTATAAGGTGCCACAGGACTCTTTTTGCTGTAAAAGTATAGTTTCCTTATGCCTGAAATATTTCTGATCAGGTTCTGATCTTAATTACTTTACTCTAAATTCAGAATAACTCCATTGATAGGTACGGAGTTGCTCCAGATTCAGATTGATGTAACAGATCAGAATCCAGCCCTTCTTTTCTGTATGTGATGGTTATTTTGATCATTATTAAAAAGGTTTTTTATCCCCTCTGTTAAGAATGTCCAGTTTTGTAGAACCACCAGACATTGTTAAAAAGCTATCTTGGGTGGAGAATTATTGGCCTGATGATGCTCTGCTGGCAAAACCAAAAGTGACCAAGTACTGCCTGATATGCGTGAAGGACAGCTACACAGATTTTCACATAGACTCTGGAGGGGCATCGGCTTGGTACCACGTGCTGAAAGTAAGGAGTTAAATTTTATTTCCCATTTAATAACCAGTTCAATTCTTAGACCATCATCAAACATTTCTGAGCTCTTTGGCTAAGATAGAATGTCACTGTAATAAAAATATAGGGCCAGGTCCTCAACTGATGTAAATCAGTGTAGCGCCATTAGTCAGTGCTGTGCCAGTTTACACCAAGGATATGGCCCCTAATGTATAAATTGTCTAAATCTTCTCTTTCAGGGAACTCTAATTTAAGGATTAATTAGTTAATGTTTATGCAGTACTTTCTAAATTTAAATGTATTTATAAATGCTAAATATTATTATATTCTGCTGTTATTCTGATACAGTAGGTCTTTTCCCTCTGTTGCTAATACGATCCCAAAGTCTGAGCAATTATCTACTAGAAACAAACTTTGTAAAGGTTTATATATAAACACACGATCCTTTTTAAAAAAACTTCTTAGACTATATGTAATCTCATTTTCTGTTATGTTTCTATACCAGGATTCTATCCAAAATCATCCAGCAAACCTTACTTAAATAGTGTTAAAATATGCGGTCCAACAGCCACTCTGGTTTGGATGTTTGTCGCTAACTGCATTTTTTTTTTAATTCAGGGGGAAAAGATATTTTATCTCATCAAACCGGCCTCTGCAAACATTTCCCTGTATGAACGCTGGCAGTCAGCAGCAAATCACAGTGAGATGTTTTTTGCAGACCAAGTGGATAAATGTTATAAATGCACAGTTAAGCAAGGACAAACGCTCTTTATCCCATCAGGTGAGTAGGTTGCTAAAGGTGATCTGTGTAGAGGATTCCCTGGAATATTAAAAACAAGTGTTGCTCTGTGCTTGCAAACTTTGCCTAATTATAAATTATTCTCTTCTCTGGGGAAAAAATGGTATTTCATGTATTTACTCAATTGACCTCATCAGATGAAGCACAGATTCTGTGTGCCTTGCTTCATTGTCATTTACATCGTGCATGCTGTACAGCAGATACTATTGTAATTTAAACCAGAGATCCCTATTGTCTGTCATTTCAGTGATGTGCAGCGAACATTCTGCTCTAACCGAGCTCCATGTTCCTCTCTGTTTTCCGTGCCAAAAGGATGGGGAGAGAGGAAGAATTAATAGAGGCCTCAGTGCAGGAAATCTTGTCTATTTTAGGTATTTGTTTAGCCTCCTTTACCATAGGATCTGAGCACCTTATGATCTATAGAGTATTTATCCTCACAACACCCCTGTGAGGTAGAAAAGTATTTTCCCAATAAGGGGCTGACACATAACAGCTACATGATTCTCCCAGGGTCTCACACACAGAGTTTTTGGCAGGGCTGGGAATTGAACCTGGGTCTCCTAAATCTATGGCTAGCACGCTAACCACCCAGGCCAGCTCTACTGTTTTTGCCACCCCAAGCAGCGCTCCGAATTGCCGCTGCGGAGGGCGGGGGCAGTCCGTGTGCCATTAGGGTGGCTCATGCGTTTCCATGGCGGCTGAAGACAGAAGCTGCACCGCCACGGACAGCTGGACATAGAAGCTGCCGCCGAATTGCTGCCACCGTGGAAAAGCAAACCACCCTAACGGCACATGGACTGCTCCCACCGTCTGCTGCGGCAATTCCACGCACTGCTTGGGGACTGCCACCCCTTGCAGATTGCTGCCCCAAGCACCTGCTTGGGAAGCTGGCACCTGGAGCCGACCCTGCTAACCACTGGACCATCTGGGAAAACACACTGATTTGAGGTAGCACTTCTACATGCTTTTCTGAATCAGGAGTGAAGGTAGAGAAGCAGAACCTCCCTGGGGCATGCAGTCCCGCCTGTGAAGTTTGGAAAATTTTGACCAGTTCTATAGTGTTGACTTCCCTAGTGCTGTGGAGGTGCAAAGGAAAGCAGACTCTGGCCAAAGAATATTGTACTGTACCAATATTTAAAAGGAGTAAACTCCCAGGAGAGAGAGAGAGGAATTATTTAGGATGATCTAAGAGTAGATGGATTTAGTTAAGCAAAGGAGTGTTTTATCTGAACATCAGGAACATTTTTCTAAGGGTGAAATCTATTAATCTGTTGAAAAGCCTCCCAAAGGCAGTGATGGAAGACATTTAAAATGGGACTGGACAAAGCATTAGAAAATATACCACAGGAGACCGCCCCCACTCCACCCTCCCCCAAGGTCCCACCCTGCCCCACCTCTTCCCGCCCAGTTCCGCCCCCTCCCCCGAGCGCACCACATCTTCGCTCCTTTCCCCACCCCCAGAGCCTCCTGCGCACTGCAAGTAGTGAAACAGCTGATTGCAGCGGGCACGGAGGGGGAGGTGCTGATTGGCGGGGCCCGTCAGCAAGCAGGAGGCACTGTGGGGAGGGGGAAGTTCTGATGGGAGGCTGCAGGTCGGTGCTCAGCACCCACCATTGTTCCCCCATTGGTGCTCCAGCCCTGGTTCTGAGACCTTCTCCCCATGGCGTCTCAGAAGCCAGGTGCCAGCCTAAGCCTGAACATTTACACTGCAATGTTAAGCCCTCTAGCCTGAGTCAGCCCCCATTGCCATCGGTCTCTTATTGCAGTGTAGATACACCGTTAGACTTCTAAGTCCTTTTCAAAGTCCTTATTTTCCTATGATACTGAGGAGCTAAGGGTCTGTGTCTCTGGCCGTTGTTCCACTCCAGCCCATAGGCAGCCCATATACTGAATGCTGCACTATACATTCAAACTGTCGCTGAAGATTGGGGATGGTAGATTTTGCTTTGTCAACCCCCATATTCTCAGCACTGGCATCTTTATAGAGGTGCAGCCTGATGAGAGGTAGCATAGTCCAGTGAATGGGACACTGCATTGAGTTTCATGAGATCTGGTTTATATTCATGGCTCTACCTCTAACCTGCTTGTGCCTCTTCGCCTCTCTGTGCCTCAGTTTCCCCTCCCCCCTTTAGACAGTTATCTCTTTGGGGCAGGGATTCTCTCTCTCTCTGTTTATACAGTGTGCAGCACAATGGGGCTCCTATTTGAGTTGGCATGTCTAGGTGCTGCATTAACACAAGCAATTATTAATATTAATCCTGGTACTCATGCTTTACAGGCAGCATCCAGAGTGTCCCCATTTCTTTCTCTGTGTGTTATCAGAATTAATTACACATTTGAGTTTCGCTTTGACCGTAAAAAGTAGAAAGTAGGCATTTTCCTGATAACCATATGTGAAACTGTCTGGCGGAGTAAACACTGAACAGTTTACAGGATCCACTATGTGAGAGGGTTCAAGCAAGAGTAGCTTTTTGTATGAAAGTAAGTATTTGGAAAACACCTGTTCATAGCACCACGCTTGAAGTCCTTATCAAGAGTTGTCAGTACTTGGGGTTTTTTACACTTGATGGTCTGAAAACAGGTACTGTTCTGCTCCTGCTGTTTTTCAGAGTAACAATGAAACAGTAGCTCTCTGAATGATCTGTGCAATATCTTCTCTTTCTCTCTGATCTTGCTGCAAGTGAATTAGCAAGACTCCCATGGGAGGTGAAGGTTCTCGGCATGTTACAGAATCAAGCCCTTATGTACAATGAAAGCAACGGGTGCTAATTCAGCACTAATTTAAGCATGTGCAACTCTATTTACTCCAGCAGCGTAACCCTTGCTCACTAAAAGGGCTGAAATGGGCCCATGAGCTGGATGGCCACACAGGAAGTAAGATACTACATAGACTGCAGCAGCATGGTGTTAACAAGTTACCAGGGTTTTACTCAGTGTCTCCTTTATTTCTCTGTCTTTTACAGGTTGGATTTATGCAACTCTCACACCTGTAGACTGCCTAGCATTTGCTGGGCATTTTCTACATAGCCTAAGTGTTGAAATGCAGATGAGGTACTTTGTCTATATTTTCAGCTTTTCCTTATCAATTTTATCTATACTTAGATTTCAGATTGAGGTTCTGTATTTGGAATCATTTGTTGATTTGGGATCTGAAATTTTGGTTCAGACCTAATTTTCGTTTTAAGGAACTTAGATTTCCTTTACAGGTTAAAAAGTCCATGAATTGAGCCATACTCTCTTCTAAGAATTAGCTTGAATATTTAATACACCGCTACCCTGATATAACGCAACCCGATATAACACAAATTTGGCTATAACGCGGTAAAGCAGTGTTCCGGGGGGCTGGCTGTGCACTCCAGCCTATCAAAGCAAGTTTGATATAACACGGTTTCACCTATAACATGGTACGTTTTTTTGGCTCCCGAGGACAGCGTTATATCGGGGTAGAGGTGTACTTATGTCCGTGTATGTTATGGGCCAAATTCAAAGCAATGCAAACGTTAGACACTTCTGCCTTCCTAAAACTGTTTTACACTTAGACTCCTCAAGACATTATTTACCCTCAATTTAATTAAATGCAAAGGTATCTAAGGGTACGTCTGCACTTTAATTGTGGGGTGTAATTGCAGCATGTGTAGACGCGTCCAGGGTAGCTCCAATCAGGCTCAGTGGTGTAATGGTAAAAAAAGAAGTGGGTGAACTAAGCTAAACTAAACTCCATGTTCCCCAAACAAGAAGTAAGTGGGTAAACGCTCTCTAGCCATATTTATCCTCCACTGCGCTACCGATCTAACTAGTTCACATTTCAATAACGATGAGGCTGTCACATCATGGACTTCAACGTGGGCTAGCTGCCTGAGTAATTACCTAGGGTTCCGAGTGGGCTTGTAGCAGCCGGCTGTGAAGTCTGTGCTGGCATGACTTCACTGTTATCCATTTATGAGCTAGCTAGATATGTCTACACATGCTGTAGATATGCTCCTCGGTTGCAATGTAGATATACAGTACATTGTTTTAATTTACGCACGAGGGCACCAGAAGAAAAGAGATATGTTATGTTACTGGGGAGATGTACCTTACAACACGCTGTGTACCCTTCTGAATATGGACTTCTGGCAGCCCAGCTGGGGACCATACCAAGTGTAAAGTAAAGGTCTGTTCTGAGGTCAGACAAATCGTGCAATGAGACCATTTTCCATCCTTAATTTCCTGTTTCTTTTTTTACTTGTGTTATTTTAATGTTGTTTTTTAGGATTGATTCCAGCCTAGTTGATTAAAAAATACAAATCTGGGAAATAAATCCATAAGACATTTGCATTCTAATGTGTCAGTGAGCTATACTTTTCTTTTCACTTGTAATGTAGCTTGCAGTCTGGTACACGTAAAATGCATTTTTGCTTTGTATCACAGAGCGTATGAAGTGGAAAGGCGGTTGAAAATTGTCAGCCTAACCCAGTTTCCAAACTTTGAAACAGCATGTTGGTATATGGGAAAGCATCTGCTGGAGACTTTCAAAGGTAGACCACTGTTCCATGCACTCTGTTTTCTCAGCTGTGGTTATGTGAGGATAGAGTTACTATTATTTTCCGTTGGTGTGCAAGCCACAAGATGGACAGAGGCCAAAATCACCAGTTTTTGATCTAGCAGAATCAAGTCTTTGCGTTTTACCTAAGATATCAACAGACAGTAAAGATAAATGTGCTTAGCTGGTGTGTTGGCTAAAAAGAACATATACAAATTTGGAAAGTTCTTGTTGATTTTGGTCCTATCTGACCTACTAGTACAGGGGTCGGCAACCTTTCAGAAGTGGTGTGCCGAGTCTTCATTTATTCACTCTAATTTAAGGTTTTGCATGCCAGTAATACATTTTAATGTTTTTAGAAGATCTCTTTCTATAAGTCTATAATATATACCTAAACTATTGTTGTATGTAACATAAATAAGGTTTTTTAAATGTTTTAGAAGCTTCATTTTAAATTAAATTAAAATAACCGGTGGCCAGGACCTGGGGAGTGTGAGTGCCACTGGAAAATCATCTCGCGTGCCACCTTCGATGTGTGCCATAGGTTGCCTACCCCTGTACTAGTACAACCATGTCAGGTCGCCATCTTATAATACAGTAATTTCCCCCCCAAATCATTTAAAGGCGTTATTACATTCTGTAGTGCAGAGAGGAGCTTATCTCTGTCTCTTATTTATGCTAAAGCCTCTAAACAGTTTAGCAGAGTTGAAGACAGAGCTGAGGTCCCACCAGTTGTATCACAGGGCAACTACATTGTAAGGTAGTATCGCTTTTCTGGAGCGGCTGAGTGCCAGATTTGCAGTCATGCCCTATGATTTGTCTAAATTAGTGCCAAATTCTGCCAACCGTAGATTGAGTAGTGCCTCATTTCTCAAGTGCTCCACTGATTTTCATAGAACTACTTATGCAGCCAGGTGCTAATTACCTGGTTGTAAGGGCAGCAGAATCCGGTCATTTGGTAATGTTAATGTGACCTTCACAGATGCTGAATACTAAAGTTTTCTGGGAGCACAAGAGCTGCTGAACTGGATTGCTTCAAAGTTAACAGGCACATTTATATACATAGATACCTCACGCACACCACACAAGTTTTATTTACTGTAATTATTTTGTTCTTCATCTTAATTTCTTGTCACAGCATCATCTGGAGAGAGAAACACAGAGATTTTTTTAAATAAATGAAATAAATGGATATAATTTTAAAAAGTAAGACCAAAGTTTCATCTTAATGTGGGCTTCAATGGGGTCTCCTTGTGACTAAGCTATGAACCAAACTATAATGAGCAGAATTATTTGGGGTACCTTCTATCTCCAGAAGAACAGATACATTGTTTGGCTGATGGAAGCAGTGTGTTATGTTATAAACATCTTATCCATGGCAGCTCTCTTTAATGAAGTATTTTAGATACCAGGTTTTTTCTTCAGAGTGACCAGAACTGTTGACAGTATTATTTAATGCTAACTGAAATAAAAGAGAGCAGCAGACACACAAGGTAAAGGCCTGATTTAAAGTCTGCCAAAGTCGGTGGGAGTCTGAGCACTGAGGTAAACCACAAACATTTGTGTCCTAAGGCCAGTGTTTGTGGAGTGTCCAGACTAGCATATACAAACTTGGTACTAATTTGAGCTAACTGGGAATCAACTCACTTCAGCTATAAACTCAAATGGAGACATAATGCACAGGGACAGAGCAGACTCGAGGCTGGTTGAGGAATGGATTATGGCACAGTAAATACGTACCCTATTACTATAGAAGTTATAGCCATGATTTGGTTTCAGTGAGTACATCCTATTGGCTCCAAACACCCCCTCATCTCCCACCTCAGTGCACAGCTAGACATTTTTTAATAAAGAATTTTAAATAGAAAATTGGCCACCATGGTTGAATATTATTGAATATTTCCTTTGCTTAGGTTTGCACAAAGCTGGGCAGCAGCCTCCTTCTCATTTAGTCCAAGGGGCAAAAATTCTTAATGGTGCTTTCAGGTCGTGGACTAAAAAACAGGTAGGAAAATGTTTTTGTTTTTTTTTTTAAATTCTGTTTCACTGGTTTGTGTTGTAGCAAGAACAAAGAAGAGGACTGAATAACAAAAATAGTTTCCATGTAGCAAAATCAGTAATCCTAGTTTCTTGGAGACAGGGAGATAGGGGCTCATATTATTAGCAGAGCAGTAGCCTGAGGTACAAAAAAGTCAGACATATAATTACACCTCTACCTCGATATAATGCTGTCCTTGGGAGCCAAAAAATCTTACCGCGTAGTAGGTGAAACCATGTTATATTGAACTTGCTTTGATCCACCGGAATGTGCTTCCCCCGCCACCCGGAGCACTGCTTTACTGCGTTATATCCAAATTCATGTTATATCAGGTGGCATTATATTGAGGTAGTGGTGTATGTGCAGAAAAGGGGAAGTTGTCCCTGCTTCTTGAAAACCAGGATAAATTGGCAACTAGCTGTACGCCTTGGAGCTAGAGACGACTTCAAAAGATTTGAGATCTTGCAGGCCTGAATCTCCTCTCAAATACACCAGTTGTAGCTCAACTGACCTCTGTGAAGTTACTCTTGATTTACACCAGTGTTCAGTGAGACGATAGGAGCTTTAGTGAGGAGGTAAAATTCCTCTGTCTAATCACAAAACAGCAGCAACAGAAGCATTAGCACTGCAAGTTTCATCAAATGGTATAGTCTGCTCATCCAGTGTAGCTCAGTTCTGATTGAATGGAACCACTTGCAGAGGTACAAGGCTAGTTCAGTCTCCATGCCCATTCAGCCCTTGGCTTTTCTGATGAGTCTGCCAACTGTGCGTCAGTTGTGCTGATGGTGTTGCGATGAAGTCTGCTGAGCAGAGCTAAGATCACCAGTCATTGCTCATAGGCCATCCTATAAATGTCAAATGGAGATAACTTTCATAAACTACTGACCAGGTATATAGTTGAACTGTATATAGAGGGAAAAAGGCATCATATTCCATCACCAGTCTTCTGACCCTTAGTTTCTAAGGGACACCCTTTGTAAAGGGGAGCCCCGTTATGAGTGATCCCAGTAATCACTGTTTTCTTCTTTTTTACTCAATCTAATTCCTTTTGGTTTTGAATTTTATGCATTTTTTTCTTGGTGTAGCCCCTGAGGATAGTGTCAGAAATACATCGATGTGAACACTACTTGACATCTTTTCTTGGTTGGCAGAAATCAGAGCAGCTCCATTGAAGTCAATGGTGCTACTCTCATTTACACCAGCTAAACACCTGGCCTGACACCTACCTTCTTTTAGTGTAGGAGTTAAAGATATTTACCACACTGCAAACTTGTCAGGAGGAGAGTTTATGAATGAGTGGTGCCTCCTGGCAATATAGAAACTTGTATTGAAGTTACAAATGTCTCTGAAGAGGCTACTACAAATGATCCCATCTGCCTGTGGAAGTTCTCTCAACTGTTGGGAACTTCAGGGGGCAGGGCACTCCTCTTCTGAGAGAGAGAAGGCTGTGCCCAGGTTCTGGTGGTGCCCACAAGGACAAACACTTAGAGAGATGCAAACTGAAAAGGAGAAGAGAGTGGGTCAATCCAGAGAGATGGCATTTCTAGCTCCAGTCAGTTTTTGTTTTCTTCTGCTTTGGCTTCTTGCTCCTACCTAAGAAAAGCAACAGGAATTGTAATCAGGAATGCATATTGTCAGAGCACCTCCACCTCACTTATATTGCTGCGACTCATTAAAGTTCAGTTATGATTTCATGGGTCACACTTAATATTGTTTCCATCTGTAAATAGTTTATAAAGGGTTAATGAATGATGAATTGATGTCATAAGCATGTCACAGCCATGAGTAGTATGTTGGTATAGGTGGTTATAAGTATATCAATAGATGTTATTAATGGTTTTAAGCCAGGGTAATAAGCCACCCTTTGATCTGTTGGATTCTATAACAATTCATTAATTTATGAAGCTGTCATTCACTCATTGATTTATCCTTTATGAGCTATTTGGAACCTTAATATAAGGTGTGACCATTTCATAATTGTTCCTACATAGAATTGATTTACTTGTTCCATGTCTCCTAAGATTAGCTGCTGAGTTTCCAAGTACGTCACAACATACTTGTAGGGTCACAATTAGGGAACCTGCAGCAGGGATTGACAGATGTAGGGTCAGATTTTCAGACACTGGGCTCTGTTTTAGCAGGGCGTGAGCAACGGAGGGCACAAGTTTGTACATAGAGTTTTTAGATCAATTAGATGTCTGTGCCTTAGTTGATGCAATTAACCGACAGCAATGGAGGAGTGGTTAATGCTGATTTCAAACTTTGGTCCTTAGAATCCTGCAGTCCATGTCCTCTGGGTATCAGAGCGGACTCTGGTTTGGAAGTCACCCTATTTATTTGTCTATCTCAGTGGCTCTCAACCTTTCCAAACTACTGTACCCCTTCCGAGAAGCTGATTTGTCTTGCGTACCCCTAGATTTCATCTCACTTAAAAACGACTTGCTTACAAAATCAGACCTAAAAATACAGACGTGTCCCAGCTCAGTGTTACTGAGAAATTGCTGACTTTCTCATTTTTTTTTTACCATATAAGTATAAAATAAATTGATTGGAATATAAATATTGTACTTACATTTCAGCGTGAGACCGGAGCCTGGTTTTCACTTGCCAGCCTTGTCTGAAACCTGAGCCCCAGACAGCAGGGCTGAAGCATGGCACTTAGCTTTACGGGGCCCCCTGTGGTGCATGGCCCTGGGAATTGCCCTGCTTGCCACCCCTGAATATCGGCCCTGCACTTGTGATCCCTCTGAACCTGTCCCGTGACCTCCCCAGGGCTGCAACCCCCAAGTTGAGAAACACTGATCTAGATGAGTTGAGTACCCCCTGGAAGACCTGCATATCACCAGGGGTAAGTGAACCCCTGGTTGAGAACCACTGGTCAACCTGGTAAGCAGGTGTGAAATAGGATAAAAGATGTGCAAACAAGTAATAATTTATAGTGGTCTTGTGCAGTTATTGGCACCAGAGCTTGAGATGTTATAACATGGCATGTGAGTGCAAATTTCATTAGCTACCAACCCACTCTGGCAGCAAGGGACTCACCTATTATCCTCAATTAAGATACTCTTCTGGGATGTGCTCTACGCTGTCTTCCGGGTGAAGCTGTAGGAAATGAACTTATCAAAAGAAGGCACAGAGGGAGAAAAGCAAGGAAGTGCTACAGCTGTAAAATCACACACACTGTCTGAAAAGAACTATTGATTTTATAAGTAGTTATCCTTAGGGAGCAGAAATAACACACTGACAGGGTAAAAACATATTTGTCTCTTAGTTGAACAGAATCATCTAATGTTGTTTGTGTTACTAGCTTTGAACAAATAGAAAAAAATATAGATGGGTCAGTTGACAAGTCTTTTGATTGTGTGTGAGAAGAATATTAAGGATGTGAAAACAGCACGGTGGCTGTGTTTTGTTTTAGGCTCTAGCCGACCATGAGGACGAACTCCCGGAACATTTTAAACCAGCACAACTTATCAAGGACCTTGCCAAAGAAATAAGATTAAGTGAGGTTTGTGTTCTTTCCATAATATTAACTACATCATGCATTTTTCGTAAACTGCAGCATAAACTGCAGAATTATTGAAATAAATGAATCCCTTTCTCATTACAGGAAAATTAATGGGAAATTTAGGAACAGTGATGTTGTTAAGGCATTCTATCTCCTGTGCTGATTGGCTGTTTGCTCCAAACCCCCTTTTACCCTGTCTCACTGTCTCTTCCTCAGTCTCAGTCCACATCTGCTCCTCCTCCTTCTCCTCTTTCCTCCCCTTCCTCTTCACATCTGCTTTGTCCTGTTCACCCCTCTCCCTTCATGTTCTCTTTAGCTAATCCCCACCTAACTCACTCCAGTTCCCCTCCCCCAAATCAGGGACCTAATGTGATGTTTGCCACCATCCTATTGATCACTTTGCTCGTATGTTACACCTCTGCCCATACCTTCACCTGCACTCTCTGTTAAGATTGTAAGCTCTTCGAGGCAGGGCCTGTTTACTGCTACTCTGATTGTACAGTGCCTAGCTCGACTGCTCCCTAGCCACTACTGGAATAAACAAGATTAATAATAATAATTATAACAACAACGTGGCACCTGAACCTATAGGCCATATACAGTACGCCTCTTAACACACATGCTCACTACCCATTGATACTGGTGGGAGTCCTACAGTGGATCGAGAGTAATAGATAGCCCCATATACTTAATCACAGATGCACTATTATGCTCTGTCGTGTTTTGAGACTGACATTTAGTTTGCTCCACCTCTTTCCTACCCTTGCTTTAAGTCACTGACACTGAAATCTAGCTCTTCCTTTTATGCCTTTTTACGTAAAATCAGAATGGCAGCTTAAGCAGAAAATAATTTCTTTTTAAGTAGTCAGAAGCTGCTAATTTTAATTGTGCATCTTTTTACTGCTTATTTTACCCGGGGGTGTGAAATATGGTTCTGCTGCATTTATCGCATCTGAATTAATTTGAAATGTATTCTGTTATGTCTGATTTGCATTTTAAACACAAGACAGTCTAATTTCACAAGTTTTTTTTTTTCCATATTGGAATTCTCTGGATAAAAGAAAAGGAAAAATAAAACCCAGAGACCAAACTAAGGAAATATTGACTCTCTGCATCTTAAGGTGCAGTTAATTAATATTAGCTTCTTTGATATGAAACCAGCCTTTCTGCTTATGGAAGTATAGTCTTGTATGGGACAAGCATCCCGATACTTTAGAAAATCAAATGCAGCTTTACAAATAAGTCTGATAATTAGTATGTTTATCTAAAGTGGCTGTGGATCACCCCACTGGAGTCCTTAGTGTGGTGCATATTTTTTAATGGCACCTTTGTGCTACCATTCCTGAGTCCCCCGAGTACCAGTCCAGCCTCTGGTGGAGATTGAAGCACCTGTAATCTGTGCTGGCTGTCAGCAGCTCCCAGGGATTGTTCTGGGATGTGGGGATCAATTAGTTGTAAGGGAACCCCAGCCTCATCCCTTTTACCTGGCCACACCGTCTGCACTGGCAGCTGAGAGGGAACAGTGCAGGAGCATGCTGGAAAGCCGTAGGCTCCCTGAGGATTCCCCTATGTTTCCTGTCCAGCCTGGGCATGAGCATCCTTATCTTTATAAGAAGGTGTTGGGGTTTTATTTCCCATGAGGAAGGGAAGATGCTGCAGAATAACTAACTGTCGTGAAGTTGGAACTGAATGTATTTCCATGCTCTGCCAAACTACAGAATGCTTTCAAAGTTAACAAAACAGAAGTGAGTGCCAGCGTGAAAGTAGAGGAAATCTGTCCTGTGGAGAAGCAGGAGGTGCCATCGCCTGTACCAGTGACTCCCCCTCCACCACCTGTAGAAAAAGTTCCGAAAAAAAAGGCTCCAAAAGCTGTGAAAACCCCCAAGCCCCCTAAACCGCCCAAGCCCCCCAAACCTCCCAAACCGCCCAAAACTCCAAAAGTCAAGGGAGAAGGGAAGAAGAAAGGAAAGAAGGTGAAGGAAAGCCCGCCACCCGCCATTCCAAATCTGGACCTGCTGGAGGCACACACGAAAGAGGCTTTGACAAAAATTGAAACGCCAAAGAAGGGGAAGGTGCGTCACATTGTTCTAACTACTCTCAATAGTTTTTCAGTAGCATGAAGTAAGACTTACGTTCAGGAGTCTTATGCAGGAAAAATTAAAACACAGTGGTTGAAATCCTGGTTCCATCGATGTATTGAGAGTTTTGCAATGGAACCAGGTTGCCACCCATTACATTTAATTGTTTAAATTTGGTTCTACAAGAAATAATATTAAGGCTTTTAAAAAGTAGTTTGTATGCAGTTTGTGAAACTTGCCTATGAAGCAACAGGTAGGAGATGAAAGCATTCTTTATAGTGACCGTGGCAAGGGAGAAACAAAACTAATTTTCTAATTTCTCTGAGCATTAATGTTTGATTGAATCTCCAGCTATTATGTCAAAAAGAATCAGTCAGTGTGATTTTGTGTGTGTGTGTGTGTAAAATATTTCTGTCTTCCAGACGATTCAGCTCTATGTTTATAAAGGGGGAGATAATTAACTTGGGAAAATTGGAGCTCATCTCCTTCCTGCTTAGGAGTATGTGGTGATTTTTTTTACAGGCTGCAAAGAATGTTTTAAGTGTTCCCAATAAGGAAGTTGTTAATAAGCAAAATGAGGTGGAGAAATTTGAAATTCGAGAGCACAATAAGAGCAAAACGGAAGCCAAATGGAAATATAAGGTAAAGTCTGTTGTTAACTTGTGCTGCCACTCTGGACTACAGTGGCACACAGCAATGGGAAACACTAGAAATTGGGGAAGAAGCAGTGTATCTTCTAGCAGAGTATAGTACAAACAATATGCAAATATAGGGCCTAATCCCAGATTTGCTCATTGGTTTCACAAAGTGTAACTCCTCTGAGTGCTTTGGTGTTGCTCTTGATTTACACAGGTGTAAGCACACAGAGAATCAGCCCCCCCCCCCCCAAATTTTGGAAAGACGTTAGAATAATTATGGAAAATTAAAGAGAGATTTTCAGTCAGACAGTAATTGTAGACAGCACTGAATAATCCTGCTTCTACTCTGAAGTCATGATTCTGATCTGAATTACACCAGTTTAAATCCGCAGTAACTCCAGTGAAATCAGTAGACTCACAATGGTGTCAGACCAGAGTGAGAGAGATCCAGATCAGACCCTATACATTTAAAAGTTTGCCTCATTGAGACAGGCTCCTGAGATACATAATGTAGGTTGAATTCACTCTTGGAGTGCAATAATCTTACTCCAGACTATTTTGGAGCAACACAAAGAATGCATTCATTCTGTAATAGCTGCAGTCTTAATTTCAGAGCATTCTGCAGGCTTCTTATGAGAAAGGATTAATCATTCCTTAAAATGAAACAAAACTGTGGTTTACTTACCACCCCATCCCTAACACACACATGCCTGCCAAAAATACATAAAAAAGAGAGAATAACTATGTCTTCCTATTGTCAGCAAAGAAGCTGCTCTCGTTGAGCCAGATCACCAGATGATGACTGGTGGTGGTAATGTATTTTAATAGACACCAGTTGAGCATAGTGGCCATACAGTTTAGAAGAGAGCAAGGGTTGTATTTAAAAAAAAAACAAAATTCTAACTGATTTGATGTTAAATCCAGAAATATAAAACATGTAATGTAATAATTATTGCTTCTATTGTAGATTAAGGGGCCAATCCCTTCCAGAGGGAAAAGGAAGTATTATCGTATCCCATCCTTTAAAAAAAGGGTGCCTGTAACTGCTAAGTTGTTAGAGGTGTGATGTAAAAGTGCATTCTCTAAATGAGCAGGTCTCGGAGAGAGATTTGCTGCTTGAGGGAGCCAAAATAAGGATTGTTCCCTGTTGCTCTTGACTCACTGGATCCAGGCAGATCCCAGTTTCCAAGTTTCTTCTATGTAACAAGTTCAAAATATTGACAATGGAGGGCAATATCATTCTGCCACAAAGAGAGCTTCTGCCAGTGGGTAATCCCAAGGAACTGTTTGGATTAAAAGAACTGGTGCAATGAAATGAACTTGATTGTGATGGCTTTGATTCCGTAACATCCTCTACTGCTATTAGTCTGCAATCTATTAGTAAGGGGGAACAAGTACATACGTTGGATTTTTCACATGTCAAGGTGTGGTTAAAACCACTTCCCAAAAAATGAAACCAAGGAAATGTTGAAAATTTAAGCATATGCTTCTTTGCAAGAAGAAATGAGTGCCAACGTGAAAGCAGAGGAAATCTGTCCTGTGGAGAAGCAGGAAGTGCCATCACCTGTACCAGTGACTCTCCCTCCACCACCTGTAGAAAAAGTTCTGAAAAGAAAGATTCCAAAAGCTGTGAAAACCCCCAAACCACCCAAAACTCCAAAGGTCAAGGGAGAAGGGAAGAAGAAAGGAAAGAAGGTGACCCAATGCTTAGTTTTGCCCTTAGTTGTATGGGTACAGTTCTGATAGACTCCACTGGGAAGAGCACCTGGATAAAGGCCTGATGCTGGAATGCACTTAAGCTCATGCTTAAGACCATCCCCATTTAGGATAGCACTTAAGCACATGCTCATCTTTAGGCATATGCTTAGCAACCATTGTCTTCAAAGGGACTTAAGCATAAGTTTAAAGTTAAATGTGTACTTAAGTGCTATCATCAACAGGGATGCTTTCCTGAATTGGGCCTAACTGAGGTGAAAACTAAACCATTTATATATCTACATTTCTGTGTGTGAGCATATGCATACACATTCTGTGTATCCTAATTATTTAGTAATAAATACCAGAATTTGCTTAGAAATCTAAAAATATTGGTAACACATTAACCTAGTTTTGTTGCTGTTTTCATGATTTGCAGAACAGTAAACCAGATTCATTACTAAAAATGGAAGAGGAACACAAATTGGAAAAGACACCTTTATCAGGAAATAAGGACAATAAATTTACATTTTCTTTCTCTAACAAGAAACTGCTCGGGTAAGTAAAAATATGGCAATACACATTGAATTATAAAGGATAAATATACTATGTGGATGGGGGGGGTTTAGACAGGGAGGTGACAAACTTGTCCTTATGTTCAAAAGTAAAAATTGTGCTTATGTATTTATTATTTTTAAGTACCGTAAGTAAATTCTGTTTACAATATGCTTGAAATATTTCTTAGTTATGAAATCATATCCCTATTAGTGGTTTTACAGAGATAGTAGCAGTTCAGATTATTTTGTGTATGTATTGTTTTACACTGGTTCTCTAGTTAGAATGTTAGAATTATAAATCTCTATTACTGGTGGTTTATATCTTAGATGTAAAAACTTGCCGTAGGCTAAAACACCAGGATTTTTTCATTAACGCTCATTTTAATCCCACTTTTTTCAGTCATAAAAGAAAAAATCCCCTATTTTCTGGCATGGTTCTAATATTTACCTGATTAAATGAGACCTGGATCACTGAATAAATAATATACATTTAAAAAAAATACTTCAATTGGTAGTCAGTGCAGCATTTCACTGGAGCTATCCAGGCCTTCTGGATCTGTTTCTGAACACACTGTATATGCTCCTTATAGGGACACATTCTGCCTGATTCTGCACTGTGATCTATCCCTGTGTGCCATTTGTAGTTGACTAGGTGCCCTTCTCTTCTTCTCTCCTCTTGCTTTGTCCTCCTCATCTCCCTTTCTTTTCCTCTTTTGTCTCTTCCTCCTCCACAGTTCATTTTATTGCAGGCCTATTGATTGAAATGAGAATGAGTCAGTGGTAGGTGTGGTTGGGACACTCAACCAGATGTTCTGGCTGCTACTGTTCTATTGGCATCAATATTGGGGAAAAATTCCACTGTGGTCAATGAGTCAAATCCTGAGCAGTCCTGGCCACCTGCAACTCCCACTGGCTCCATCAACATTTATCGATTATGAGGAAGTGCTTGTCTTGCTCCTGCCCTAGAGACTACCATCTCCATCTCAACAGCTGAAAGAAACTGGCATGCTTGCTAATGGAGATAACATCGCAGTGCTTGTTAGTTGCTCTATTCCCAATCCAGGCAGAGCACTCTCATCTCTAGAATTTGATCTGACAAAGCCCAAATGTATTGGCCATAATGGCAATTTGAAAGGTTTATCTGTTCACTCTGGCAGATGCTTGAGGATGGTGTCTTAACTGGACTAAGCTTTAATTGCAGGCTGGAGGGATATTTTTCTGAGTTGACTTCTTGTCAGTTTGAGTTTTTATTTTATACTGTATGCACGTCTCCCTGGAGATTAGGATGGGCACATTCTACGTAAATCAACTAAAAATGGAATGCAAGGATTTCATGTAATATGTGGGTATTGCATGTATATTGATTGTATTATGGTCTAGATCCTTAGCAGGTAGAAACCAATAAAGCTCAATTGACAAACCAACAAAGCTCAACGTAGTGCTCATTTGAAGTCAATGGAGCAACTCCAATTTGCACTAGTTGAGGATCTGGTCCTGTGAAACCTGTGCAAAACAATACACATGCAAACCAATGTGAACTGCCACTCTATCTTTAAAACTACCATGCTCTGATTCCCTACATGTATAAGAAATGTTACCTTGATATGTGGCTGTGTGTCTCCTTGATACATTTTCTGTGTGAAAATGTTATCATTTTGGATTTTATAATATTTGTCTCTATAGTTCCAAGGGAGTCAAAACCCAGTTGAATCCTGGTGTGTTTGGGTCGCTGCAAAATTTTAAAGAAGATAAAACAAAACCTGTGCGAGATGAATATGAGTACGTATCAGATGATGGCGAACTGAAAATTGATGAATTTCCAATTAGAAGAAAGAAAAACACTACGAAGAGAGATTTACCTTGTAAGACTTCATCCTGTTTTGTCTATATTTGTGCAATTAAATTGTATCCAATTCTTCAGAACTACTTTTTAAAGTTATTATAAACTTTACAGTAAATAAAGAACATGTATAGATTACTTGCAGCACAAGATTTAAAATAAATACAATGGACTTAAATTGTATTCTGAGGCTGTACAGGTTGTTTCTGGAGTTAGTGAAAGGTCTGTCTCAACTTTAACTGTTTTTTTTTTTTTTCAGTTTTATCAGATAAAAAAGAAGCGCTACAACACACACCAGTTAAGAAGCCAAAGGTGGAATCAGTATTGTATAAGGTATTCTATTATTATCGTACCTTTCCCTGTTGTATCTGTGTGCCATTACACACATTTAGAAATACATTAAGGGCTTGATCCTATGTGGTGCTGAGTCCTCTGACCTTGATCCAGCCAAACACATGTGAGTATTGAGTAGCCTCAATGAAATAGTCATTGAATTACATTTGCAGCCACTCTAAAGCCACTTCATGCTGCCAGAGTGGTGTAAAAGGGTCTTACTGTAAATGAGGATCAGACCCTTAATGTACTAAAAACTTGTAGATTTCTGGGGGGAGGGATAGCTCAGTGGTTTGAGCATTGGCCTGCTAAACCCAGGGGTGTGAGTTCAGTCCTTGAGGGGGCCACTTAGGGATCAGGGACAAAAATTGGTCCTGCTAGTGAAGGCAGGGGGCTGGACTCAATGATCTTTCAAGGTCCCTTCCAGTTCTAGGAGATTGGTATATCTCCAATTTATTTATTTATTTATTTACTTTGTATCCAACTGTAATGTCTTTTCATTTCGCTAACTAGAGGTGACCTGCTGTTTCTGCGGTGGATTGCATTAATATATTGTAGCAGATCGGAGTCAGTTGTTACTATTGTTTGATTGCTCATATATTGTCCACTGCAGTGGGGAATGTAAATGGAGTCATGGACCTGTTAAGCATTCTGCAGAATTTTATTGTTAGACACCTCTCCACCCAAATGAAGTGTATGGCTCAATTCTCTTGCCACAGGACACCAGGAACTCCCACTGTCTTCCAGTGGTGGCAGGGTTGGGCACCTGTCTCATGATAGACTGGCCCAGGTGTGGCAGATGCATGCTCGGTCTGTGTGGGGAAGGAGGATGGCATGTGTCACTCACAGCAATTCCTCTGGACAATAAAGAAGCAGAGTTAGTGGACTGCAAGGATAGTCCTGTCCATTCTTCCTTATCCAGACTCATGGTACCTGCACTTCAGGAAATGAAGACTGTGGGAAAATTAGGGTGCTGGAAAGTTTTCAGGGAGGTTAGGGACAGAGCTGGTTGGGGAGAAGAAAAGACAAAGAAATGAATAGGAAATAACTTTACAGGAACAAAATGTTGTCATTTTCCTTCCCTTTCACTGGGAAAAGGGAAGTAATACAAAACAGAGACATGACCAGGAATGATGGACAGCTTTGTAAGCAGGTAACTAGAGAAGGAGACAGAGCATGAAGAATCATGTCCTTCTCTGGAGGGTGAGTGGGACCCGCTCGGCAGTGCTCACACTGGCACTACATTGCTGGCTCTGTTCTACGGACCTGGGCTCTGTTCCAGGACTCTTTCCTGGCCTGTGGCAGTAAATGAGTTCACTACTTTTTCATTTTCTTTGGGCACTGGTCAGCATTAATGCATTTCTACACAGTACTTTCAACAAGTGAATCTTAAAGTAATGTGAGCAGCGTGTTAGCACAGCTGGTGTTTTATATTACAGGATGCCCATGATGCCTATTACATGATAACTAAGGGCTTTATTTACTGAGTATATATGAGGGATTTTCTTTCCTTGTCATCTCTCTCACATCTATAATGCCCCCAATTCAGCAGGACACTTAGGTACATGCTTAATGTTAAAGTGCTTGAGCACTCTCACTGGCTGCGGTGGGACTGTTTATGGTCAGAGTTCAGGAAAGCTCTTAAGCAGATGCATGGGTCCATTCCTAGTCAGGATAACATTAGAGCACATGCTTAGAGTTAAATAGGGGACAATTTGCAGGCCTATTGTATGATTTGAATCACTTGCAAGAAGCAAGGTAGACTGTTGACATAAACTGTATATATCCAAGACATTCAGATTTCATGAATAGTGTAGACTTCTTTATCTGTGTTTGGGGAGACATGATGGCTCAATGAACTTTAAGGGCAATCAGAACTTCTCACTTGTACATTCATTCATGGTTACAGTCCAGTAGTGACTCAAAATTGTTACCATTAGAACTGAGCGAATAATTGATTTTTTTTGGTTCAGTGTTTGAACTGGAAAAAAATTGTTTAATTTAAAACTGAAACTGAATTTTTTCAAAATGAAATGTACAAATGACCCATTTTGACTTTAAAAAAAATCCTCATTTTTTATTCGCCCCAAACCATTGGCTGAATTCAGCTTGAATTCATAAATAGTTTTGGTTGCCCCAAAGCTGCATTTTTGGGCAAATTTACTGTTTGATTGAAAAAATTTCTCCCAGCTCTCATTCCCATTTGATGTGTCTGCCTGACTGATGTGAAATGAGATGACGTCTCAGTGCAGATGCTAGAGCACAAATGTTCGTAATACAAAACCAGTAGAAATTGGCATCCTTTCTTGGTGGTCTTAGCAGTAACACAAAGCACTGGATAGGCCTGAAGAAAGAACACTCTCTAACTTGGGGGCAGGGATGCCTTCAGAAGAAGAGTGAGGCACATTGGAAAGGTAGCATGGGGAAGCTTGCACTGCTGTTGCCTAGATGATAGATAAATAGGGGACTTCCATAAATCTGGCACTCCTCAGAAGCATTGAATTGACTCTGAAAAGATAATATAACAACAAAGCCATCAGGAGACCCGTTCAAACCGTGCCCCTAACTTTTATAGTGAAAGCAAAGTAACAGTTTTGTCCTCAAGTTTTTGAGGGATGAAAACTATTTGACAGCTTGCTGACTAATGTAGCTTGTTACCATTTTTTTGAGCCTTTTTACTTGCTTTGACAGAGTGATGAGTCATCAGATGAAGATTCGCTTCACATTGACACAGAGGCAAAGCCAGGTCGCAACTCCAAAGTGAAGAAAGAGAGTGGAAGTTCGGCAGGAATTCTAGATCTTTTGCAGGCGAGCAAGGAAGTTGGGGGTTTAGAGTATAACACCAACAGGTAGGCACAGCTGGCTGATGATCCCTCTCTTAAAGCAAAATAATGCTCTGTTTCATGTGTGCAACTAACACAGGGATTTTGCAATTTAGTAATCACTTTTTCTCCAGTAAACTAGCTCCTTCTGTGTCCCATGCCTTGGAGGTGAGCAGGTGGAAAAGGTCCTGGTGGTATTATTATAAAATTAGAGGCATTCCCAGCTATAAATGCTGAAAGTCCACCGAACAAATAACAATAAAGTAGATGATTCATTCTAAAGGAGACAGCTCAGTTAATGCAGCTTGAGAACAACATTAATTTATGCACCAATCAACTTGCATTCATTTTATAATGCTTGCTGCTGTCCACACAGTCCTGATTATTGGCTGTTTGGAAGAAGAAAAAATTCAAGAAGCAGAAAATGGCTGTAAGAAGTAATTTCTCTAGAGGACATTAAGCATAATATGGGTCTTCGTGGATCAGTTTGGGGCCTTGCTCATCTACAAGACTATATGTGTACTGGAAATGTTTTAGCAGAGGCTATTATAAGTGTGATACCAAAATCAAACGTGATACCAAAATCTTTGCAGTCTGGCTAATAGTGAGAAATGCTGTGAGACTTTTAACACTGTAGTGTTAAACCCAAAACTGGAAACTATTAACGGGAAAGGAAAATATTTTAGAGCTGCAAAATTTGGATCCAAATCACAAACACCCCAGACATAAGGGCTGTTTGGACCTGGGACTTTAGTTCAGGCCCATCTCAATTAAAACATACATGTTAAATATCCCAAATCAATGCAAGGCAAATTTGATCTGTCCCCTAGTCCAGCAAGGTATTTAAATGCATGCCTAATTACAGCATGTGAGTAATCCCATTTACATTAATGGGACTGCTCACATACTTAATACCTGCTTGATCTGGTCCCCTGTGAGCTCAGCCCAAGGAACAACTCTCAGAATAGTGCCTTGCAGGAGAACCACGACTACTAGTGATTTTGAGGTGAAGTAGCTGATGCAAAGTGTTGTGCCTGCTCCCCAGTGAATCCATGGTCCTGGCCAGGCTGTATTTCTCCTCTAATGGAAACCACAGAAATTCACCATAGTGATCTTCTGTGTGTGTCCTACCTGTGTGGGTCCTCCCTGCTTTGGCTCCCCTGCAGAGCAGCCCTGTTCATCAGATTTCAGCCCCACTGAGCCTGCTTGTGCAGATAAAGGCTCTGGGTCTCCGGCCCACTGACATCAGGAGGGGGCCCATCTCTTCAGTCCACCCTGGCATAGTCCACTTCCTCTTGTCCTTTAAAAAGAACAAAACAAATACCTCCCATGTACATGTCAGAACAATTTTCCCTTCTTGCTTTCTCTTCTCTCCCATCATCTGTATGATCATACATCTAATCTGGGTCCAGCCTTACTTATCTCACTCACAATTGCAATCCCACTGAGTAACGAGAGCAAACTTTGGCCCTTGATTTCTAACTTCCGTTCAGCAAAGCCTATGTCTGTAAAAGGCCATGCTGCCTAGGGCCTAAAACCTAGGTGAAGGACCTGGGGTGCCGTATAAATAATAAAAATATCTGGGAATGCCTAGCACCCTGCAGGAATATGTTCTGTTTAGGTGGTACTGACATCGTCTGACGTTTTCAGCAGAGAAACAGAACTTGGACTCAATGTTAGGGACATAAAGAGAGAACAGCTTTACTAATGTTTTATTTTAAAATGACCATGTATTTGTAATTATTAACCGTACCACTGTGTTGTGATAGTGATTTGGAGACTTGCACAAATTTTTAAAAATAATTCTTTAAAAGGCTTTGTAGTTCTTTTTGTATAGGCACTGGACTAGAACTGAGGTGACCTGGTTTCAGTGCCTGGCTCTGTCACAGACTCCCATTGTTACTTTGGTCAAGTCATTTAATTTCTCCGTGCCTCCATTTCCCATCTGTAAAGTGGGGATGATGATGATTCCTTTCTCTGTCTTTTGTCTGTCTTGTCTGCTTAGACCGTAAGGTCTTCACTGCAAGGGTTGTCTATTAACCCTTCACTGCAAGGGTTGTGTTTGTGCAGTGCCTAGCACAATGGAGCTCTGGGGCATCTAGGTTCTACGGTAACACAAATAATAATGTAAATAAATGTAAATATACAATTCTGGGAGAACGTACCAAAACCAAGGAGTGCACGATAAGTGGAGTGCTTTCCTGTAAAAGCCTTAAGGTGGTTAGAGAACAGTCCTGCACAGCTTATTCAGTCAATGTCTTCTGAAATCAGTGGGAGTTTATGCCTGCTTAAAAGGTGTGTACAATCCAGTTCTTAGTATGGGAGAATCCAGGAAGCTGTTAGCCTAGATGGCTTCATTCAGTAAACAGGATTTACTGACCCTGGGAAAGAAAGCAAATCAAAATAAGTAGTTAAGATTCAAGGATACTTAACAGTTGTGGTTAACAGGGATACAGAGACCTTAAACGTCCTGGCTACACAGAAAAAAACCCTGAACATTGTCATTCAAGGCAGACTTGATGAAGATGATGTAATTAACAGAGTGAAACCTGGTCCAGAGGCCACCCTTGGTAGGCAATCTCCAGTCTTAAGAGACTGCCCCAGTGTGTATTCCAGACTGTACTGAGTACCTGTTGCTTCACTTCTATTAGAGGACCAATTTATTAGTAGCACTTAGGAGCAGCAGATCTCGATGTGATTTACAAAGGCGCACAGTATCCTTAGCCCCATTTTACAGATGAAGCAATGAATTTTTGTAAGTTATTCAAAACAGGTTTCATCCTCTTCACCAGTCACAAAGCTTAATAGTTGTGTATGACAGACACTAACCACAATATTTTGTAAGCACAAAGTATCTTCCCAGAGCTGGCACACCTAGGTTGGAAATGTCAGCTGTCAGGCTGGATCATTGGGAAACCCTTCGGCTGCATCACTGTCGGTTTGCAGCAGCTGGTCTCTCTCCAGCCTTCCTGTGGATTCCATGTTGTCTCAGGATCCACGTCTGGAGTAAATATGGTTGAACACTACACGGAGGTTATGGGAGAGCTGGGAGGGAGCATGGAGCTCAGAAGGTGGAGGTGTTACTCTCTCCTTCCTTCCACTGGGTGTTTAATTTTTCTTGACAGAGTTTCTAAACTGCAGCTTACAGTTATGAAAGGGCCTTGGTAAAGTGGAATGAGCTCTTTCCAGAGGAGGTTCCAAAGATACTAGAAGAAGATACTATCTATCCATTAAGAAACGCTGGAAATTAAGAGCAATGCAGAGAATTCCAACAGAGATGCTTCACACTCAGTAGTGAACATATGGAATAAGTTGCCAAGTGAAACTGTAGCGGCAAATAGTATCAGTGAGTTTAAAAGAAAACTGGTTTGCTTTGTGATGGGATGGGATTGAAGTGTAGAGTGCCAAGGAAGGCAGCAGAGGTGCAGATAAACCTGAAGGAGGGAGACGTGTGGAGCTAAAGGAGTTTTTACCCTGCAGGAGTTCATGACGTGACTGTTACTCTGCCATTCAGACAGCTGTGTGAGACATGGGAAATGAACTCTGTGATACAGAACAGCTCTTTGGAAGTTACTCTTGCTGGGATACCTGTATCATTTAAACTCAGAGACATCTTTGCAGTGTTTTGGGGGAAACCTTGTCACTTGACTGACCCAAACTAAATTTGCAGCTGGCAGTGGTGGAACTACTACTGTAGACAAGGCTCAAAGCGGGGCTACACAGGTGTAAAAATGCCAGGACCGTGTGTACACAAGGTCTGTTTTTTCAGTGGGGGGAGAGGGGAAAAAGGGGGTATTAAGGGGAAGAGGGAGGAAGCCTAGATTAGAGAAGGCTGGTATCTCTTGGAGACCAGACCTAGTTTTAGCTAATTGCTGCTTTTGCCTAGGTGGAGGCAATTACTGCTTACCATCCGCTAAAGACTGTTTTTGCAGAGTTGAGTAACCACCTTTCAAAAGGCAAGTCCTAAGAGATGGATCTGAGTCACAAATTTTGGATCTGATTCCTGGTCTGCACGTTCCCAGAGCTTGGTTTGGATCCATCTCTAATTCCTTTACAATTAGTAATAAATATACACCTTTTAACCTGTAACTTCTTTTCTTTCTCTTCCCCTCAGCGCCATCTCCCTATCTAAATGCTACATCAGAATTCTTCATCGGATTAGAGAACAACTTTTATTAATTCCATTTTCACCTAACAGATGTAGTTTAGTTTTCTTTTCATATTTACACTTAAGTTTCTCAAAATTATTAAATACATCTTACTGAGGGGGGCATAATGTTACTAGACTTGCTTACAACTGTGTTTGTAGTGGGATATGACAGCAGAATAGAGTCTATAAAACATAAGAATTATTAAAATTTGGTTCAGCCATTTTTGTTACATTGGGTGTATGACAGATAATGAGGCTGGCTGCTTGTTTGCAATGTATCAAACAAACGTTTGGGAAAGTTACAATAATCATTGGTGCTATTCCATTGACTTCAATGGGTCACAGAGCCATTCAATAACAGAACAGGAGTTAGCCCTCTCATTTTTCCTCCCCTTGTACCAGGCACTGTATCCAGTGCATTCATAGCCTTTATGGCTTCTGAAATCTAAGTCTAAAATGCCATAATAACTAAATTCTGCATGAATTACTATATTGTGTGTTGTAGCTTCATGGGAACATGTTGTATCACTTTTGGATCTTACATAAACAATTGGGTTTTGGTAGTGTGGGTATAAGCTTGAGTGAAAAAAGCTCCTGCATAATGAAATTATTATATTTCATTTCATAATCACTCATTTTTTTTATTAAATATATATAAACATTTTTTTAAATAGGAAAAACTCCCGAATATACACATGTACTACAATGCAAATGCGGTACTGTTTGGTTTCCCTACCACGTATTAATAATTCCCATCTTTCTATGGTTTTGGTTTTTCTTCCTCACCAATCAGCTAAAGTGGAAACGCTTTTCTTGGACACTCCACAAACCATTACTTAGTCAAACTGGTCTTGATCCACTGATCCAGTGGGAGTTGGATCAGACTCTGGGCCACAGCTGTGCCCACAGTAGGTTGGGCTAACTTTGGAACTTAAAATCTCTTATTTTGTGTGAGATTTCCCCCATCTATATCGTTTTAATGAGCTATGATGTTACACCTACTGTATTGATACCCTTTTGTCAGTTTGAACGTTTCCTTTGCATGTGGAGTGTGCAATGGCTGAACCAAGTTTTACTAAATTTTACTATGTTTTACAGATCAAGATTCTGTGTGAGCTGACAGTTTTCAGTGCAGTACCTCTTTCGGTTGCTGAGATGTAAGCAGCTGAAAATCACCAGATGCTTACTACACAGTGAACAATTATTGAAGTAAGCTAATTCCCCCTCTGGTCTCAAGGGTGACAACTTTTTCACGCACTAGTAAAGTATCTTTTAAAGGGGAAAGGAAAAAAAATACAGCAGAGGAAGTTACAAAAATGCAAAACCACTTGCAAAAAGGCATTAATTTATTCCAGTAAATTGCACAAAAATATCCTTTTCGCTAACCCTCCCAAATCCTCTCCTTTAATACAAGCGGAACAAAAAGTGAACAGGATATGCTCAGTGACAAAGCAGCGACTAGTTCTGCACATTGCTGTATATTTTAGTAGCTCCATCCAGTTTGGGGGCTGGTACAATTGTCTGCAAGGTTCTCTGTTCCCATTTTCTTATCATTTTCAAGGTGGGTGTCTTCATTGTTTTTAACTAACAGAAAGTTTACTTTTATAAATGGTATTTAAAAAAATTTCTAAGGTTATAGAAAGAGAACATGGCTTTCCAAAGGTTAATAATTGCTTTCTGTTTCTTGTTCTACATTTTGTCTGGCTTAGAAAGCAGAACAAAAATGACAATGCATATCTGCAAGAACATGGCCTAATGAGAAACACTTTGCCTTATATTTAACTGTCTGTCTCTTTAAGAGGTTTTTACACACATGTTGAGTTTGTGGTTTAACTTTGAGAATTGCTGGTTTTGATCAGATTCCACAATTTATTTGTTAAAGCTTGTGTTGCTTTAGGCAATTCCTCTCTAATTCTCCAATTTGGTGGACAGTTTTTGATGGTCTGTTTCCACTGTTTTGAGAGTCTAGTTTTTGAGACAAACTGCTGAGCAAAATATGAAGAAAATATGTTAATTTTTTTAGATTTTGTGTACAATATGAATGCAACAGACAGATAACGAAGGTGTTTGACATGATAATGGGAGGATTAAAGTGTTCTTCACCAAATAAATGTCTTGATGTTCTTTTTCATTGATTCACTAGCTGCTAAAACTGGCTTAACTCATTTTTAGGATTATTTCTGATTGTGACTAGTTTCAAGAAACTTGCTGAATGTGTTCATGTTACTATGTCTGGAATCCTAAAAACCTTTAAAGGGGATTAAGTTAGCATTGAATAGGAGAATGTGACATGTTGTTGCTAATTTGCTCAGGAAATGTTCGGTATTAGTGGTTTCTATTGAATAGCGGTTTAAAAAAAACCACACACAACTTCATTTTGTCAGTGGTTTTTGCACTTTGTTTGCCTGAGCTTTAAAGAGTTGTAAGTATTGAGTACCTGCCTTTTCAGAAATTGCTTTTTTGTACTGTCTGAAGAGATTAATTTTCTTTGGCATTCTAGGGAACCTGTTTTTCTTCCCTCATTAAACCTATGTGCTATGTAGAACACTTCGTTTTTTAGCTTACCACTTTTCTAGAATTTTTACATACCCTTTGACATCAACCTACCACTGCAGGAATAAAACTTTTACAAAAGCTACATTTTTCTGGTGAAATATTAATCATCTTGTTTAACATCTCTCTGAGCCTGATTGCATTTTGACAGCTATGAATATCTGTCAGGGATAGTGTAGGTCTACATTTTCTCAAATTCTTTTGCAGGTTGTATTCATCAGTCTGTGTATACTGGTGCATAACTGTTCCTGGCTATTCTGTCCATTAGACACCAGTAATAATGCAAAACCAGTAATAAATGCATAACTCTAGTCATATTCCCACTTTCCTGAATCTTTCTTCTGCCTCTCAACTTATCCTATTCTTCGTCTCTGTTGGGATAAGACACAAAGTCTAGCAGCTTATTCTGTTTCCTGAAGTCCTGTTCTTCTGCTTGGACCACAAGGAAGAGAGTAAAGAGATGTGAGAGGGCATCTCATACAGTAGTCACAAAAAGTTGGGCTCCTTTGACCTTGCTATAAAATTCCTCCAATTTATGGAGTTGGGATTGTCTTTACATCTTTAAGCAGTTTCTGTTCCTCCCTGGGGAAGGAGAGGATCGAGTCCTCTCTAAATATAGGGGTATAACTAACTCCCTTTGATGCTAATGAGGTATTCAATATGGATGGAGAATAGACCCTTGAGTGACTGCAATTTATTTGCAAAGGTGTAGTGAACGGGTTTCTAGGCCAACAGAGTTAGAGGACAAGGAAATTTGCTTCTTAGTCCTGTGAGCACTCAGGGTTAATAGTCCATCGCTTTCCCCTCTAACTGAAACATCTCATTTTACCCTCTGTCTGGAAGTACTTAGATCCCACCTTATTCTCACCTCAGCTCTTTTCGAAGTAGCTCTGATCTCCTGATATAGCAGTCCTTTCAGGCGGTACTCTAGTGTAAGGAAGGCCTTCCTTCCCAGTAGAGCCTGACTTCTGTTCCAGGAGCATATGTTGGGATGTGGGGGAGTAAGCTGGAAAAGGTCACCTAGGCCATCCAGCCTGTGCTGGATTGTCAGTACTGTTTGTGAACTGCAGCAAAAGGGTTATCACTGATCTTTTAAAAAAAGTATTTAAATTGCTTGGTTATGGTAGAAATCTATAAAAAGCCCTTACTTTGGGTGTTACCTGTGTAATTTTAAGGTCATGTATTTTGTGACTGTGATCTGTATCTAACTGTATCATTGCAGAATGTAGTTTGAACAGTACCCTGAGCACCCTGAGGGGTGGTGGTCAGGGAAAAGGGCTATTTACAAGTATTTAGTTGTTGTTATAAAACCCACGCCAGTGCAGTTATCTGAGAATAGATTTTTATCAACCAACACCCAAATACCTGAAATGTACACGTTCTGCAGTGATGGAAATCCTGTTAATATGCTTAACTGTCTTGCTGGCTCAAGGCCTAGGAACTCATCTCCAGGAGCATGAGGCTTTTAGATTGGGCCAATATTTTATCTAATTAAAAAAAAAAAGAAAATTCAGACACCACTAATAACAAATTTTACTCCTAAAAAAGAACCAGAATGTCTAAACAAACACACACCACAAATGAGAAGCCATATGTTTTATGTTCTAGTGCAAAATATCAGCTCTGAACATAGGATCCGAGCCTTACAGTGTAGAACAGAATTTTCACTGTTCACAGAGCTGCAGCTGCAGGGTCCCCTAAACCTGTCATACTGCACTTGTGACCTTCAAGATCTAACGGTGTCCAGCCTTGTGTGTGCATTTGTGTAGGAGATGCTGGAATGCAGTTCTTTCGTTGGATAGATTCAAATGCTTAGGTTTCCTTTCTTTGGTGGGGTGGTAGTGAATGAAAATGAAAGAAGGTTGCATCAGCAATGATGGGCAAACCTTTTTTGTTATCTTGTTTGAGATTAAGGGTGAAATTTTCAAAAGCACGTCAGTGACTTAGGCGCTCACTGAATCCTGTTGACTTGCCATGAAGCATAGACTCATAAGTCTCGTTTGAAAATAAGACTTAGGCTCTCAAGTCACTGAAGCCGCTTTTGAATATTTTAACCCTAATTTTTTGTTCCGCTTCTCTGCTCCACTTATAGAAGAGGAAATAAAATACATGCCATTAGTTTACTTGTGATGAATTTGGCAAATTTGCAAAACTCTAAGCAACACTGTAACATAAAGAACAGCCATACTGGGTCAGACCAAAAGTCCATCTAGCCCAGTATCCCGTCTTCTAACAGTGGCCAATGCCAGGTGCCCCAGAGGGAAGGAACAGAACAGGTAATCATCAAGTGATCCCATCCCCTGTCGCCCATATCCAGCTTCTGGCAAACAGAGGCTAGGGACACCATCCCTGCCCCATCCCGACTATAGTCACTGATGGACCTATCCTCCATGAGTGGACACAGTGTTTGAGGGATGGTCATTTGATCACAGTGGAAGACATCAGTGAGTCAGTTCAGAATAAGAACAGAGTGCCATATCCTCGGATAGTAAAACTGGCTTAAGGTCTTTGACTTCAGTAGACCTACTCTGATTTTCACCAGCTGAGGATCTAGCCAAGAAAGATTTTGTAGAAAGTCTCCTGTTTATTTCTTTTGACTATTAGGTGTTGCCCCTCATTTACTGTTAGGTCTTGGCCGACGCACCTTGGAGCTGGCTCATCCAAGCTTGGCTCATCCAAGTTAATATGTAACTCATCATCATTCTCTTCTAAAACGGGTACTGAAGTCATGACTGTGTTGATTATATTGTCCTTGGGTTACCAGCTTTTGTTGTGGGAAGAGTCACTTGGTTACTCTCCTCACTCGCCCAAATATGACTTGTGAAAAAGTATTCACGTAACTTAAATTTTGGAAGATTTCCTGAATTTTAGTTTCAAATCCTCTGTTTCCCTTTTAACTTCTTATGCTTGATGGGTTATACTTGGTATAACTTTATTCCCATAATAAACACCTACACAGTGGTGAGGCCATTATCCTGAAAGCAAATTGAGCTGTATTTACAGTGCATACTGTTTATTTCATGTTGTTGATTTGGTAATTAGCTTAAAGCCCTTTATTTTGTTAATTGTTTTCCCTCAGTCAGCCACCTGCATCTCCAGCACACAGGAAGCAATCCAAGGAATGTTATCAATGGCAAATCTCCCAGTCTTCTGACTCTTGCCTGCAGACTTCATGGAGTACCAACCAAGCTAAAAATACTCTATCTCAGCCCAAATCTCAAAAAAAAACCGGGAGCAGTAACAACAAAAATGCAGGCAAGCACTTACTGAAGAAGAGCACAAAAAAACAGTATTGACATTGAAGACTATGATGACCAGGACCACTTAGATGCCTGTTTAAAGATTCTGATTATGGTGAGAGAAAACAAATTAATCTCTATGGGTATGACCCCGATTCTGAAAGTATTTATGTATGTGCTTAATTATACACTTCTAGTTAGTCCCACTGAAGTCAAGGGAACTGCTCTGGTATATACATTTACTCAGTGTTTGCATGCTTCCGGGGGGGCCTATATTGCTAGATTGGTCTGTATAAAGTAGGCAAGATTAAAGAGAGAGACTAGATTGGCTAGACAGACAAGGGTGAAGAGATAGATTTGATTAAATTAGATAGGAATAAGTAGATTAGAATAAACACATTAGACACTTGAGATTAGATAAACAGATTAAGCTGATTTTATTCAGATTGAACCCAAACATATTACACTTTTATTTAGTAAAGGAAAAAGATTTTAACAAGCACAGCAGTGGAGCCAAAACCATGATTAGCCAAATCCCAAATCATATATTTAATTTAAAAATAGAACTTTATGCAGTGTACCATGAAACTGGGATAGGTAGAATGAAATGACTATCAGAGAAGCTGTCAGTAAAGAACCCCTCAGTTAGATACAGATGAGGTCATGATCTTAAGTTTTAATGGCAAGCATGCTAAACTCTGCGTTGAAAGGAAAGGATTTTTGAGACCAGTACATCAAGTTTACTATATTCTGGAAGCGAGATTTTAATAATATGAAAAAGCAGCCTGCGTGCGTGTGCATGTGTGTGTGCGTGCGTGGTGTGTGTGTGTGTGCGTGCATGCGCGAGAGAGAGCAGGTAAGTACTAACACTCATAGAAAGATAAACCACATAGTCATGCAGGGCTCAAGAAGGGTATGCAGCTCTTTAGCAATGTAATACAAATGTTACTTTAAAATACTGCTGCTGACTATTACCCTTAAAAAACATCATTGAAATCTGCTTCTCTGTTAGAAGCACATATATTAAAGTTCACATTGAAATGCTTAATGAAAACAAGACTTTTGAAAATACGGACATTTAAAAGAAGTAAGTGCATCTTGTTGGTTTGCAGTTACAGCACCTTGTAGGCGCATCAATCAGGATAAATTACATGACAAATTTTGTGAAAGTTAAATTTATACATATGATCTACATGTGACAATGGGAAAACGGACAGGGTGATATTTTAAACCCCAGCGTTCTTGCCTAATTATATATTTTGCTACTATTTAAGTGTTTTCTTGGTGTAAGCAGTCTGAGTTTATAAAGACTCCATTGGTACTGCATCTGGTCAGCAGATTTCGGTTCAGGGGCTAAATTAAGCAGTAACATTATAACCATACATTGCTTTAACAGGCAACATTGAAATCAAAATTAAGTGCACATTTAAAAAAAAAACCAAAACCCTCTATCGAGGAGTCTTAGTGTGTCTATATAGACGATTGAATAAAACTCAAATGATATTGTTACCATTCACCCAAAAGAACTGTAAATGTTCATGGAGAGAACAGTTCAGGTGGCATATGGCTGCAGAAAAAAACATTTTCAAGGTTTTCATAAACACCAGCTGCCCTCAGTCCATTTATCTCTTTACCACTGAGGTATTTGTAGAGCGACTGGAAGGGTTTGATGTTGTTATACAAGGTACTGCTGATGACAGTTAGTACTTCGATAGCACCTAATACATTCTGTTGCCCTTCCCCTCATGTGGGTTGGTCACTAATTATCCACCTTTTACTGAAGGGGAAATGGAAACACAGAAGGGTTAAGTAACTTGCTCCAGGCCACACACTGAGTGAGTGGCAAAGCAAGCCAGCAGTCCCAGGTTCCCAGTCCCATTCTCTGCCCACTAGATCCCACTGCCTCTGAAGGTTTCACAGCTGCATCTATGTGTGAGCAAAACCCAATGAAATTTAGTGAAAGTGAAACAAAATGTGAAAGGCAGAGATGTTGAGTGTTTCCGAATGTCTCACAGAACCCTAATATTTGCTAACACAGCTGGTTCAGGCAAACGTGAGCAAGGATTTTCTTCATATATTTAACAATAATACACCTGACTTTTCAAGCATCATTTAGTGAATGACTGGGGGAAAACAAAACAAAACAAATCTGAATATTTTTTTTTGTGGGGTGGGGAGAGGGGAATGAAGACAATCTGGGACCTTAGGCATACCACAGCACAGGTCACCATGCCCCTGACTCCTGTGGCCCTGTCTGAGCCCACCCCCGCCCCCATCTCCACACACACACACAGAGCGGCAGAGGTTCCCTGTCCCTCTCAGACTGACAAGGGCGGTAGCATGGAATCACCTTCTGTACCTTAGGAATGGCAATTCCCCCTTCTTGGGAGCAGCAGGGCTTTGTGCTCTCCCCCAGAAAGGCAGGGTTGGGAGGAGAGGGGCACCCCAGGACTTACCTGCTTGGATGGGTAGGTGGGCCAGGCCTGCTGCATTCTTCCTCTCCAGTATATGCAATCATTTGCTGCATTGTATTGGTGGGACTCTCCAGAGTGGCTCGTAAGAGTTAATACTCTGTTCACACCTCTCAGAGCTATTGTTTCAGGCTGCCTGCAGGCTCAGGCAAGCATCACTGCATCATTACACTTGGGTCATATTTTCAAACTGTTTTCACCACTATGGGGGCTGAGAACTTATCTTTTTTAAAATGACATTGAGATTCTGATGTGATCACATCAGTCCAGGAGCAGGGGCCCTCGGCATTGGCCTGCAGTGAGCCTGTGCTTTAATCCAGCCCTGTTTTTTCCCATCCCTGCCAAAGAATCCATCAGATAGAATCTTTTGAAAACAAACAAATCCCATTCATTGTTTAAAAGAAGGCTCTGTCCTCTGAGAAGGTGAGGGAACAATTACTTTGATTCGTTAGCCAGGATCATTTGAGATACTTAGCTGGGCTTGAAAGTAAAACTCTGAGGATCAAACTGGGGAGGAAAAGCCCCCAAACATAAAGAAGAAGGCAAAAGTTCCCCTCCAGCATTCCCTCCCCTGACTCCCAAGCCTTTTCATGCTCGAGCTCCCAGGCTGGGGGGCTATAGATCCAGAAGGGGCAGAAGGTAGAAGGAGCTGGGAATAGATCTGTTGTCTTGGTGCTGCATGGGAGCAGGAACCAGTGAAAACCAGTACTGAGAAGCCAGGGTCCTGAGATCTGCCCTGAACCTGGGACGCTAACGAGCATAGGGGTGGTGAACTCCCTTCTCACTAATGGACGACAATCCTCTTCCCTCTGACAGAAGCCTTGTGAGTGAGAACTCACTGTGTCTTCTGTTTCCTACATTTATTTTTCCTCATGTGGAGACAATTTGACCCTTTATTTTTAGTCACTCAGTAAGACGTGTGTGGTTCACAATGAGCAGAGAGGGGGGAAGAGGTCTTGAGGGAGCGAGCTGTGTCAGTGCCATCCCAGCATGTTTAACAGAGCAGCATTTTATTGAGTACAGTGGGGGATTTTATGGAGTAATAATTTTAATGACTGATAATCTGAGAATAGCTCTGTGTTTTGGCCAAGAGCCTGTGCCTGTGGCTTAACTGGACCAAATTCCACGTGCCCCACACAAGGCCCATTAAAATCAGAAGGAGTTTTTCCCGCAGACCAACATTAGCACTGGGCCCATGTACTGTAGAGTCAACCGCTCTGTTTACTCAAAGAAAGGTCTAAGAAGTGGCATTAATCACATACCTCTCACCCAACCCAGTGTGGGTCAAAATAGGGCTATTCAGCAAACTGGCAAGCAGCCACCTCTCATCGGGGGTATCCAATGGCCTCACTTTTATCCTGATATTAGAATCACAGAACTGGAAGGGACCTTGAGAGGTCATCTAGTCCAGTCCCCTGCACTCAAGGCAGGACTAGGTATTATCTAGACCATCCCTGACAGGTGTTTGTCCAACCTGCTCTTAAAAATCTCCAGTGATGGAGATGCCACCACCTCCCTGGGCAATTTATTCCAGTGTTTAACCACTCTGACAGGTAGTTTTTCCTAATGTCCAACCTAAACCACCCTTGCTGCAATTTAAACCTATTGCTTCTTGTCCTATCCTCAGAGGTTAACAAGAATAATTCTTCTCCCTCCTTGTAACAATCTTTTATGTACTGGAAAATTGTTATCATGTCCCCTCTCAGTCTTCTCCTCTCCAGACTAAACAAACCATTTTTTTCAATCTTCCTTCATAGGTCATGCTTTCTAGACCTTTAATCATTTTTGTTGCTCTTCTCTGGACTTTCTCCAATTTGTCCACATCTTTCCTGAAATGTGGCGCCCAGAACTGGACACAGTTGAGGCCTGATCAGCGCGGAGTAGAGCAGAAGAATTGTTTCTTGTGTCTTGCTTACAATACTCCTGCTAATAGATCCTAGAATGATGTTTGCTTTTTTTGCAACAGCGTTACACTGTTGACTCATATTTAGCTTGTTAAACACCTTCTTCTCTTAAGGGTACTACACTCTATCTGTGTTTCTTAGACATGTACGAAATTCTGTTCCACACCATGTGAGGGTCACCAAATGTCCATTGAGATGACCTATGTGGAGACCTATTCGATTGGGGTGTAACATCACCCCATGCACCTGATAATGACAGGTGCTCCAAATAGGCCCAACTGTATGTGAGCGGAGGACTGGCTTTTCCAAGCTAAGAAAAACATCACACGCTGTGAACCAAAAACTGTATTATTATTTTCATTACAATAGCACGTAGAGGCCTCCGATCAAGATTAGGGGCTCCATGGTGATAGATAATGTATAAACGCAGAGTAAGAGCCAGTCTGTGCCCCTAAGAGATTGCAATCGAAACAGACAAGACAGGCAAGGGGTGGAAGAGAAAACAGAAGCACAGTGAAGTGAAGTGACTTGCCCATGGTCACACAGCAAATCAGTGGCATTGCCGGGAACAGAGTCCTCCTCCTCTGATTCCTAGTCTAATGCCCTATCCCCAGGGCACCAGTGCCTTTTAGACATTTCACTCTGCGTTCTACCCTTGGCCGCAGTCTTTACATAGATACTCTAGGCCTGATTCACCATTGTGCTAATCCAATTCTACACTGATGGGTGAATCTTACTTACCACAAACTCTTGTTTAATACTGCTGCAATAAAAGCTATTTTCTGTTTGGTTTAGTTACCCATCTTTGGAATCCGATGAAGATAATCCAGTGTTCAAATCACGATCAAAGAAAAGAAAAAGTTCTGATGATGCCCCCTACAGCCCGACAGGCAAGTCCATTATGTCTTGGATGTTCAGACTCAGGGAGGATATTTCAAATTGAAGACCTAGAAAAGAACAATGAGATTTATTATTTTACCATAAGATTGTGCTCGTCTAGATCTCTCAGTTGAGAGACTAACTTTTTTTTTTTTTTTTAAATAGTCCACTGTAGTGAACACTAAATTGAATCTAACACATTCTGGACAATGTTTCTCTTCAGCTACCTTTTAAAATAAAAAGCAATCTCCTGTAGGTTGTAGGTATCTTTACATCCTGCCAGTGAAGTCGATGATGTATTGCTAGTATTATGATGATGTAGTGGAGAAATCTTGCAGTTCTGAGGCAGCCCACACCTTATATATATAAAGCATTAAAAAAGAAATAGAGAATATAACTATTCCCCCAGTTTTCATCAAAAGCGCAGTAAAAGTGCTCAGTATAACTGCTAGGACAGTTCTGTGCTGTGCCTTATAGGAAGTGACACCTTTTACTTTGCCCAGATGTGGGACAATTGGGGGCCAGTGCAGCTCCTGGTGTATATTAGAGCACTCCAGGGCAGTTCTAATTTACAGCAGCCTGACCCGAGCTGCCCAGAATGTCCATAGTGTACAGTGCTACCTGCTACACTAGTGGGGCTAGGATGGACAGGGTTAGGGTTGCTTGTGGGAGCCTGTACAGCACCTGCCCTGGAAGAATCTTCCTTGGCATGTGGGCTGGGAAGAGTTTGTGGAAAATAGCTATGAAGCATTTTGCCTGTTCATTGGAATAAATTCACATTCCCTGAATGTTTGATTTTCATTTAAACTTGGACAATTTTGGAAAATCTGGAGGAGAATATGTATTTCCTTCCAAAAGCTACATAGTTTAAGTGGAGTCCTGAGCTCTGTTTCCACATCTGCCACTCAATGGCCTTACTAACAATTGGCATTTATAAACGTTAGCCCCACTGAAGTAGAATGTTCATTTAAAAATAAGCTCTGTCTTGCCCTTGCCACCCGCCATGCCCTTCATTCTATAGGAATGCAGTGTTCCCCCTACACAAAGTATCTATTATACTGTATTTTCATTTTGTTCTTACATTTAGCAAGAGTTGGTCCCTCAGTACCCCGACAAGACAGACCTGTCCGAGAGGGTACAAGAGTTGCCTCCATTGAAACTGGACTGGCGGCAGCAGCGGCCAAATTATCCCAGCAGGTGAGTTTGCATACAAGGTAGCTTTCCCTTAGAAAATATGTTATTTTCAAATGGAGCCATAGCACTTCTCTGTCTTCTCCTGTAGCTTGTTGAATGTTAACTAAGTTGTCATAACAGCTCATGTTTAATACTGTACACGTCCAATTCTGTACTCATTGAATTCAGTGACAAAAATCCCAGTGGCCTCAATAGAAACAGGATCAGGTCCTCAATTACACTTTCAGATTTCTGGCGACACTGCAGATTAGAGGTTTCTAGTTCAATAAGGTGCTTTAAGCACACTGACAAAATTGTCAGTTGGGCAGATCAGGTAAACAAAGAAGTATTTCGGGGAAGCTTCAGTGTAAGCACCTTTTACGTTAATAAGATTAAAGAGTAATTTACACATGTGCTTATGTGATTTAGGAGTCTAAGTCCTATTTTCAAAATTATTTTAGGTATTTGGTGCCAGATTTTGAAAAATATTTAGGCCCTTAAAGATGCTCATAGGCACCTAGTGGGATTTTAAAAAGTGCCTAAGCAGGTTAGGCACCTAAGTCCCTTTCAAAAATGGTACTCAGACACCTAGGTCTCTTAAATGTTTTTGAAATGTTACTCTAAGTAATCCAAAATTGAGAATTATGCCAGATTTTCATCATCTTTGAATTTAATTGATTTTTTATGTTAAATTCTGAAAGTTGTGATAAAGCTTTTTTCTTATCTCATAAACTTATTCAGTTATGAAAATGGATGTTTGTATACAACATGCTAAACTTAAGATGCTTACGGAAATCCTCATAAGAAGTAGGGCCAAGTGCAGTATCCACTGTTCAAAACTACATTGCTTCAACACAATAATCTTCAATCCTTTTTAAAGTACTAAAAGACACTGAACATCTGTGTCAATATGCATCATAGAACTCAGCTACATTTTCCAGTTTAGTAATCCCATTTTTAACAGGTTACCAAAGCTTTTCCAATATTAGCCTGTTATCATCCCTATGGAGTTTAAATTGTTCCTTTGTTGTGAATGAAATTCACTATGATAGAGAGAGCTATGACAGGCGTGTGGACATAGGGTTGTGCTCTACATTGACGTTACTCCCAGCGAACTTCTGCACAGATATTAATTTTTCCCCATGAGATGAAAAATATTAAGCCTAATTCTCAATGACTCTGTTCCTATACTTGGATCAGGAATGGACAAGGGAAAGGTGACTTTAAGCCATATTTGTGCTCCCATATACTGTGGCTGCACAGGGACCTGCCCAGCCCTGAGTGAATGTTAGAGCAGCCACAGGTCTACTCCAGTTTATCTTCTGTCTTCCATAGCCCTCTGTGTGCCTTGGGAAACAGAGAATATAGCCATAGAGTAGTGCACCCAGACCACTCCCCTGACAGGCAGCCCACACAGAGAGCTGAGGAAGAGCCAGTTTATATCTTTACATCAGCTCTCTACTGGTTGGTTGCCAGACCGCCTGCTCTAGGAGTATCCTCAGGGGGCCAATTTTGCCACTCTAAGGCTTTGTTATACTGCCAGAGTGACATAAAGGTGCCTTTGTGTAATTGATAATCAGGCCCATTATATTTATCTTGTATCATTATTATTTGTATTATTACAGCACCTTGGGGCTTGAGACATGTATCAAGGTCCCATTGTGCTAGGTGCTGTACAAACACAATACAATGACAGTCCCTGCCCCTAAGAGCTCACAATTTATGACAAGATACAGCAGGTGGATGCCACTAACAGACCAGGAAACAATGCTGTTGTGATCAGTTCTCACTTTGAGTTTCCAGCAAGCCTGTTCTCCCTCTGGCTTTATCCAGTTCTGACAGTAACCCCATTCTTGACATGATACACAGTGTAACAATGTTAACAAATGCCACTAGTTGTCACAGTCGCTGAATGGGGATTCTGTGCTTTATTGAAAGGAGGAACAAAAAGGCAAGAAGAAGAAGAATACCAAAAAGAAGTTGTCCCCCAACAACACAAATAAACTCTCTCAGGAAGGCAGCTCTCCTGAACCCAAATTGGAGTCCCATGCCAGCAGCCTAGCAGATCACGAATACACTGCCGGAGCAAGCACGTTTGGGGTCGCCCAAGTAAACAGAGGCTCTCAACCTATGGCACCTGGAGTTTTCCTCACCCAGAGGAGACCCTCATCATCATCACAGAATAATGCAGCTGCCAAAGGTACTGTAAATGTTCACAGAGGATATGGCAAAGATCCATTCAGTCCATCTCCCTGACAGGGCAAATTTGTTCCCTACAGTGTAGTCCTGCATCCCTTCTCCATTGTCTACTTGTTCTCTTTCAGTGGAGTTAGGCTTATATACACCAGTTGGGGATCTGACTAAGAGCACTGAGTTGGGTTAGCGTTGTTGGCCTATGTGTTCCGCTGTGTGGGGGTGTCTTATGGGGAAAATAATCTCTTAATACTTGCCAGAGCAAACTCTATAGGTTGCGTTCGCTGTTTTAAAGGAACTCATCTCTGTATCGCAGTCCAGCTCCTCCAGTATCTAAAAAACTATTCACAACAGACCCTGTCACATTTTCCTCTTTGCTTGTTCAGAAACTCTGTGGTTTTCCACTTTCTTCCATATATTTCTTCTGCCATTGACTCAGCGGGGTCAGGATTTCAACTGTAAACCTTAGTACAGATAAAATTCCAATGCACCTATTCTGTACTTGTGTGTGCACAGAATATTTTAAGTCACAAAGTTGCCTTTCCTACATTGGAAGGCTTCTTGAATTTCAACAGTGCAAATATTTAAACTACTTTTAGGAATTATTGTGCTTAAGGAAACAACCTAAAAAAAACCTATGCAAATCAACTTGTTGTTCAATATTTTTGTTTACTCTCTGTAACTGGAATTTTATTTTTACACTGAGGAATTGTTTGAGTCAAATGTTTCCCCTCCTGCCTTCCGCTATACCTCTCTGAGCCCACCTGGAAATTATAAGAACATAAGTCAAGAAAAAGATAGAGGGACGTGTGTGTGTGTGTGTGAGAGAGAGAGAGAGAGAGAGAGAGGTCAGATTCTGTAATTATTTACAGTAGAAGCTGAGCATTGAGCAATGATGCAATTTATGATAATTTAAGTGACTATATTTCCCATGGTTTTATAACTGTATGAAGTGGAGATAGTATGAGATTTCACATAGTCCTGTATGCTGTGTGCTTAATTTGAAAACATCTGTATCACTGAATGTGGGCTGTCAGTAACATTTTCTTAATAAGATATTATTTATTGCAAACTCTGGATCCAGAAAGCAAAGCCAATTAAAAGTCAGAAAGACACACAGGATTTTTTTTTTAATACATGTGGCCGTTGGCACAAACAGCAGCAAAATTAAACATTTCATTCAATTTACCTCTTAATGTGTTCATGTTCCTCCACAAGTTAATCTGTTGAAATGAACCGGGTTATATAGTGAAATCAGAAATAGCTCAAAATACAGCAGGCAAGGTGTCCAAGCCTGTCCAAGGTTTGTGCTAGGATGCAGAGCCCGGGGATCAAACAAGGACTCATGATGGTTACTCCCTGACTGAGTGATGAATCAGTCTGCCAAATAAGCAAATGCTTTAACTCTCTCTGGGAAAGGAAAGTGAATGAACAGCTCCTTCTGACATCCCTGGGCGCCTGTTTAATAGAAGGAGGCTTTAGGATGCCTTTGTAGGATAGCCGTGTGGTGGTTGGTAAAACAAGGCCTAGAAGGCTGAATTTAATGGGGATTTAAGGGCAGTCCAAAGGAGGCAGCAGTGTTAAGCCAAATCAGCCAAGCTTTGGGCCATCACTGTTCTGCTGGGATGTCCAGGAGAGCTCAATCCAGTCCAGTGCTGGAGAGAGAAAATATTTTAAAACAGCAGCATGATTTCCTCTCCCCCTTTCTTTCTTCCCCCTTTTAAACCACAAAGACGCTTTTCACCTTCAGTTAAACTCAGTAAAAACAGTACACTCAGGGTCACTGCCTACTTTGAGGCCTCATCCAAAGCCACTAAACTCAATGGAAAGACTCCCATTTATTTTAATGGGCTTGGATCAGGCCCTTCATGGAGAAATGTGTATAACTATATGCAAACCGACACTGTTATGCTCCCTTATTTGAGTGTGTATGTATGTTATATTCACAAAAATAAGAGCGCATAGTTCGCATATCTCTGTGTATATGTGTGCGTGTGTGTGTGTGCATGCATCAAGGACCCAATCCAATGAGACACACACACTATGAAAAGTAAAGATAAGTGATAACTGAGCATTTATGTGCGTTTACTAATGTACTTTTCTGACCAGAAAGTATACAGTTCTTGGCTAGACATGCAGCTAAGATCTTAGTTACACTTTCACTGTGGTTTCTTGAGGCAGCAGAAGACACATGTCTAGAGAAAAATATGCTGGCGGTATAAAAAACAGCACCTGCAACTTTATACATGAATAGGTTTTAACTGTAACTTCTAACACATGATTTACATAAGCTGACTTCTTGGTGGTGTTTATGTCTGTAGCATTTTAAGTGTTCAGAATGCAGATTTGTTCACATTCTGTCAGAGTTGTTGTGAAACAGTATAGGATGATTACGTAGGAGAGCAATGTGTCAAGGATGCATTTGTACCCACTAACTGCTCTCTCTCCCAGCTGCGCGAACACAAAGCTGACCAAGTTGCAGTAGTTTCACTACTGAAATAGAACTGAAATAGAACAAAGGGGTGAGCAAATATTATGCTTATGTACATTTAAGAAACACAGCAGTCTGGTCTGGTGGATCACATGCTGGACTGAGAGTCCTCAACTCTGCCTCTGGCTCATTGTGGATTTGAACAAGTCAAAATTTATTTGTTCCTCACTTTCCCCATTTGCTAATGTGGGAAATGATATATTCCAGGTTCTGAAACTGCCCAGAAGAAAGGCACAACTATATCCATATTATCATTTATTTTTAGTAATGTATGGAAATACATGGAGATAGTTGAGCCTGATACTGCAGTCTTTGCACAGCTGAATCTCATTCAGTTGAGTAAAATCAGAAGCTAGGCGCAGCCAAAGCCTGCCTGCCATTTTGCTAGTTCAGAGTCAAGCTACCAGAGCACAACTGGATGACATGGACAGAGTACCTGCATTAGTGCATTCTTGTCTGATTGTACATGGATTAAAAAAATCCAGTTTTGTGTCACTTATATGATAATCCATAGGGAAGTAAGTTACACAGACGTGCAAGCAAAAAGTAGAAAACAAGTACATGACAGTGTGGTGGGCCCTGTGTAAAATCATGGATGAAGTTGCTGTATTTCCTAGATGTGTCCAAGTGAAATGATGAGTCACCATATGGCCACAGATGAAAGCGAACAAGTTATAATACCAAAGCTGCCAGCTATTATAGAATTTATCAAAAACCTTGTCAACAGATATTTTTTAAAGACTAATTAAATTAAACCTCGTCTTTGAAAATTCACACAGTTTTTTCTTTAACTAATGCAACAAAGATACAATTACAACCTTTGCGCTTTTAAAGCCACAGTTAAACGGTCTAATCTAGATGACTATTTTTTAAAAACTTCTTTCTTGTGACTGCTTCATTCCACCACATAAGGGTTTTTAGCACAGCGCTTGGAACCATTTAAAATTCATTTAAACCTGGCGAGCGAGTTTGCACTAATCTTCTTCTGGCCCTGAGTTTTATACTTGGACAATTGAAGACAGCCCCCCTATAGAATAATATGTCATGCTTTCAAATGTGTTCTCTTGGGTACTTTGTTCCGAACATGGTTAAACAGGGAATGGTATTTAAGAATGAAACTGATATAGTAAAAATCCTGAATGAAATTGTTAAAATCCAGTAAGACAATCACCAGGAGACCATAGTGTAGGTTGGGATACCACCACCGATGGCATGTATGGCAGTGCTTGGTTATTCTTCGAGCATTCTGATCGATGTTTACATACCACCACACGAGGCATGTTAACGTTTGAGATTTGGTTGGTACATAGCCAAAATGAATGTTCTTCAGGTGGAAATCGACTCATGTGATGCACCTGCTTACACAGCCACTGAGTTAGTGCTTCTGTTTTTGTATCCAGTGAGCCTGCTTTGCTGTTTCTACATTGCTGTGGCTGCTGTTACTTGACATGTTCATTTTTTTTTTCAATTTTCAGGAAAACGTACAAAAAAGGGCATGGCTACCGCAAAACAGAGGCTTGGGAAGATTTTGAAAATCCATCGGAATGGGAAACTTCTCCTTTAATATTTCAAAAACTGGGACTTGATCAAAGCTCAGTAATTCCTGAGCTGACACTAACTCTTCAACTCTTGAAGAACTTCAGTAGTATTGTGCATCATCTTAGGGACAATACCAGTTAACTTTTTGCCACCACTTTAATAATTGTTTTTAACTTTCAGCAGTTAAAGTGTACAGAATACTGCTATAAATATTTTTTAATATAGATGTCCTTTCTCAAATTGCTGAGAGTGACTAGTTCGCAAAAGTTAATGATAATCCAAGAAATTGAGGATCATTCCAGTTTTAGGAAAGTATCCCTTTAACTTGTTTATAAGTGGAAACCAGTTGTTTTAACAGAATGAACATCCATTTCAGTTACAGTTTGCTTAAAGAAAAAAAAACAAGTACTATCTTTAAAGAGGTATCTAGTCAAGGAGCAGGAGATTAAATTTAAAAATTCTTCATTTGTCTGACAAATATATTAAAAGGTGGAGGACCTTAAGTTTGATGGCTGGAGACATTTCCCCATGCTACAGTGAATGCAGAAGATAATCTGCATAATGTGAAACTTCATTATCTCAACCTGATCATGATCTAGATGTGTTGGAGGAGCCATTACTGCACTTGGGCCCTACTCCATTCCTTTCAGATAGCTGCGGGTTGGACAATAGTAGGTGCACTAGGCAGCATTTGTTATGCACAGTGGGAGCTGGTTTACTGCTGCGTTCATAACTGGTTGGGAGTTTTAGCTCTATGCCTGAGGGGCCAGTTTCTTTTGCTAACTGACACACATGATGGTACAGTAGCTCGTGTCAGTGTCGAAATCAAAGCACACAAAGATGTGTTGCAGATCTTGCAGTCACTTTAACTGCAGTACATGAGGTCAAGCTCTGCTTCTTCACGTGCAGTTTTTGACATTTATATCAAGGCACTTCTTATGAGATACACTTACTTTGGGAACGAGGGCTGCATGCATCCAGGTGTCAGATAGTGGGAAAGTTTAGCTTATTGACAATTTGACTGGATACTTTTTGTCTTTTAACTCTTTTAGTGTTTGGTGTAGAGTGCATTATTTTACATTAAACTGCTTGTCTGCATATAAACACTTGAGGGGTTAAATTTGTTTCTCAGGCAATCCCGTATTTTAATTTTTAGATGTGTTTACTAAGGCATATTTTTCATAGAATGTAGCTTGTAAATAGCTTTTTAAATAACTTCTTTTTTATAAAAGTAAAGTATCTTTAGACATTTCTTTCTATAGACTACTTCATTAACATATATACAAGTCATTGCTGAGTATTATCAGTTGTATTTTAGTTTGGTTTTAAAAGGGTTGGGTGGAGGTTTTTTTGTTTTGTTTTTGTTTCACTTTCTTGGGGGGTGGATTTGGGCGTTGCCTGGAAAACAAGTAAAACTTTGTGCAGCCTTATAAAATGTCTTATACAGAATCAAATAGTAGAAAATAATCTATTTAAGACACATTTTGAAGAATAATCTTCAACTTTAATACCAGCTCTTTGTTTTAATTCTTGTATTATGAGGGGATACAGTTATTTTACTAGCACCTTGTGAAGTGTTTCTGTGTTTTGTGATGATGTAATTTATTAATGTTTGTAGCTTTTTATATTTGTACATTTCTTATGAGCTTTGTTTATATACACATTACCTGGATGTGATGTCCATGGGGAAAAAAAAAACAGCTACAGGAAACAACTGAGGCCTTATAAACTAACCTTTATACTATTACAGTGGGACATAGATTCTGAGTGGTAGGAGTCTGATAAAGTTAGTTGAATAGGGCCCCAGGTTTATGCAGAGCAGGGTTTTTAAGCTTCCCTAGTATACTGTTCTTGTTGAGCATTTTATACTATAACCCAGACATCATGCTGTTTTTTTTTATTATTTTCGCAACATGTACATTTCTAACAAAGTTTATTGTGGCTATCTATTACAGTGTTTTATTTACTGATTCATATCAAATGCTCTTGTATCAAGTCCATGAAATCTAAGTAAACTTAGATCAAAGTTTAAAAAAAAAAGTAAAATATTTCAGGTTTTGTATAGAATCGTGTTTGGTTCATTTATTAATCATTAGGGGCCCAATGATGAGATGTTATACATGTGCCATCTTACTGAAATCAACATGATAGAATGGGACAGATAGTACAGAGCACAGCATGATTCTTTGTTTCATTTTGTTAAGCTATGGTGGCTCCTCATGGGTTAGAGAAGGCCGCCATGACTGGGGAAGAAATAGTCTGAGGAAGGTTTAGCAGATGGACTGCTCCACATGGATACCTCTCCTCCCCCATGTCTAGATGGAGCTATGTTGAAGTCAATGGGGTTACATACAGGCATGGAGGCTCACCTACAAGTTCTTATTGCAGGATTGGGATTTATATCTGCAAAATTGGGTTGAAAAATTTCCTGGGACTAGGCTTTCTCTCAGTACCCAGCCAAGCCTGTGAAGTGCTGACAGTTTGGAAACTGGGGGCTTTTATTTTTCCTGAACCAGTTTACCCATCCTTGCTTGAAAAGTTTTCAACTAGCAATAATCGCGCCTCGGATTAACCTCATTAGCTACGATACTGCCACTGTGCAAAGCATATCAAATGTATTTTCAGTCCAACAATCAGAGGCCAAGATTAAAAAACAATGAATAGAAACATTAAAAAGAAACAGCTTGAGTGCTTTATCTCCAGCACAGAATGCATGAGAGTTGTTTCCAGAGAAATAACTCCACAGAGGATGAGGCAAGGCTGAAAGCAGTGACAGAGCAAAGCAGGAAAGCCTTATAAGTTTATACCAGATCTAACAACCCATCTCCCAGCCTCAACTCATGCCGTTTTCTAGCCAGTCTTTCCTGAAGTAGTGATTGGAATCTGTCACTGAGCTCAGTATCATATCCTGTCCCTAGCTGCGTAATCTCCACCTATAGCTGCTAGCACTTCCCCGCTCCCGTCTTTGCCTTCCCTACCTTGCACAAGCTGCTATATCCTGGTCTTGTGGATTGGGTTAGGAAGCAAGATGGGAGAAGCTGGTTGCATCAGGTGTACAGACCAGGAGATGGAGGATGGTTTACAATGGCAGGGAGAAGAGTGGGAATCTTGGATTAAGAGAATTCCCATCCTGCATTGCCTTTTGCTCCCACAAAGCCTCATTCACTTCTGTTAGCGGCTCCCTCTGCCAATATCTTAGATGTAATCACAGCCACAACATAATTCCTAAATATTACAGACACAGTGGAACAGAAAGATTAGCATTGCCATAAATAAATTGTTTTTGCAGTGTTACAGGCTCCATCTGCTGGAGGTGTCAGTGATGGAATTGAGTTTGGTGCATCTTTTTAATTAATACAGTTCATTTTTGTTAACAGCATGCTGGCAAAACAAAAAACCCTGAACCCTGACAAATCCAAAATGTGGCACCTCTCAAAAGGTTAAACAACTAACTGACTTTACACTTAAAACAGTAAAGAAAATGCTGCACAATTTATACAGGATTTTCACATATGGGTCATGCGCACTTTCTAAGACTACGTGCCTGAAAAACTAATAAAGGAGCAAAGGGCCCTCCCTCTTCATCAGCGACGGGTGCTGCTAGCACTGGGTTAAAAAACACAGAACACCAGTGGCTGAAAACAGAAGAGAAGGCCATGCAGAAGGGAAGGGTGGCATCACGCATGTTACATAATGTGCTGCAAAAAGATACAGAAATAGTTCTGCACCGTGACCTGGATTTTTGTCCCTGATTCATCAAGGTACTAAAGCACATTTGACACGAAGCATGTGAGGACTTCCACTAAAGTCACCAGCACCACTCAAGCTGCATTTATGTACTCTGAACAGCATGTGTTGATGTACGTTGCCCATTTGCTTCAATATGGGGTAAGATAATTTGGTGGCAGCCCTTGAAATTAAAGTAACATTTTAAAGGATACAAATAGCCTCTGCTTCTTCAGAGTCAGAAACCTCAATTCCACTGAACACCATAAAAATAGCTTTTTATTGGGGATGTATTAGTGAGTTTGTTTTGCCATAATACCTGCATCACCTTCCTATTCATAGGTGTAAACTACACATACATTCATCCCATTGACTTCAGTGGCACTACATCAGAGAGAAAGTTGGTCCCATGTGTTTTGATGTCAGGGTAGTATATTGTTTAACAGGACTTTTAACTTACACATTGGAAGAGCTGTCTTGCTTAAGTAAGTATTGCACCAAAGTCTTCAAGCACTTCGCTCACATTGATTAACTAAGCTTCACAGTATAACAGCGACAGACCCTGGTTGTCAGTGGGTGGGATAGAACCTGGGATCTCTGAAGCTAAATGCATGAGTCTCTACTGCATGAGCTAAAAACCATATAGGCCTTAGCTAAGGCTGTAGCAGACTCATTAATCTCTCTTGCTTGCCAAGTGGTCTCGTAGCTACTAGATGGGACAGACCACCACACCCAGGAGGTGTATGGGTTACAACAGCCCTTCTGGGACAGCACCATTAGTCCCAATTAACAGCTAGGGAAACTGAGCCTCAGTGGTGAGGTATGATTTTAGAGCACGTCCCTCTTACAGCTGGGACTAGCCCCCCACATCTCCTAGCTCCTTTCATGCCTAGTGGCTTTTGATGAGCTGTGTCTCAATTGTGTTGACCAGATACTTTCTCTATGTTCAGTGTTTGAGGCTAGTAATAACAGAATATTTGCAACAAAGAATTAAATAATTGGATAACATGGCCTTTGGGCCCTCAGTCCCCGCCCTATTTAAAGTTTTATAACTTTTATTTAGTCTCTTCTAAAGTGTAAATGAAATTGTGCAAGCTATGCCTAGTGGAAATGGATGTGGGAACATGCCAAAGCTATGAAATGGGTGTGTGTAAATTTTCCATTTCACACACATCTAACACCATAGTTCAAGTTCAGAAAACTGACCTTGTTCATAGGACAGGTGCTTTTAAAGCAAGAGCTGCTGTAAGCCTGCATGATTAGTGTTGTGTTAAACCAAGGAATGTAACTAGCCACTAGATGGCGCCCTACTCCTTCATTAGCAGAACTATTTGACTTACAGTGACCCATTTGATTTAGTGTACAAAACTCTGACATGATACTATTATTTTTAACCTTTTCCAAAATAGGCAGGTGAACATAAAAGGTGTGTGTGTGGGGGGACATATCCCAAACTAGGTACAGTATTCCAGCACCAGTGGTGCCAGTGTCCTTATACCTTATATTAACTCTGGAATTAGTGCACTCAATGTCAATGTAAGAGACCCACAGCCACACACAGCCAGATGCATTACAGGGACTTGAATCCAGGTCTCCTGTCAGCCTGGTGAGTGCCCCAAATTACAGAGCTACTATGTAGTTTGGGGCAGAGCTCTCTCTCAGTCTCTCCAGTAGAAGCCATGACTTAACTGTTGGACTAGGCACTTGACTCTAAGGGCATGTCTACACTTACTTCCAGAGTGCTTGATCCAGCAGGGGTCAATTTATTGTGTCTAGTGGAGACGTGATAAATTGACCGCCGAGCGTTCTCCCATCCTCCACCGGAGTGAGAAGTGCAGGTGGAGTTGATGGGGGAGCAGCAGCAGGCAACTTACTGCAGTGAAGACACCGCAGTAAGCAGATCTAAGTACGTCGACTTCAGGTACATTATTCATGTAGCTGAATTTGTGTAACTTAGATCGACCTCCCAGCCCCACAGTGTAGACCAGGCCTGAGTCTCCTAGCATTTAGGAGACTGTTGTAACCACTGGCTTATACAGTCATGCTCTCTCTGTTGCTAGCCCATGATATTGAAATATTTCTTAAACAGCATCAACCAGAGATTGAGAAAGAGCCCCACCCAAGACTAGAGTGCTCCCATGGATGCTAGGAGACCTGGGGGCAAATCCCTTCACTAATCAGGCAGACTGGAATGCTCTAATTACTGAGAATTGGGAGGGGTGTCACCAATAGCACCTGCTCCTTCATTATTAATGAAAAAGATGGACCTTGCTTTGGTACCTACGTGCAGGTGAAGGTTCTGGCTGAGAAGTCACAGCAGAGGAAGATGTTGCCATCCAGCCTGAAGTTAGTGCCTAACTGCCTTTAAAGGTGAGGTTTAAGCTACAGCTCTCTCCTCAACATTTCTTGTTAGCGGGATTAGCATCGCTCCACTCAGCATGCTGGCATTGTCACTGTCCCTGTGCCTTATATAGGGCACCTTGACACCTGCCTGTGGCTTCCACAAGGGAGCATGCCTAGCAGTAAGTATTGCAACAATTTAGCTGAAGTTCCCTTTGTGGATCTAGCCCTGGATGCTCATTTTAAGCTGAACTGAGCTGGAACTCTCAAATACAACCAGGGTTTCTCAGAGAGAAGGAACTAGAGCCGAAAACATCTGAATTTTAGGGATGTGCAGTTCCGCTCCAAATCTCTAGTTTCACATGAGATTCCTGATACTTATTGATGCCAGCTTGGCAGGAAATAGGGAAAGACACAGCTTTTTTTTCTTTTTTTCAGTATTGGGGCCTGGCAGAAACCAAGATATCCAAAGGAATGGGACCATTTAGAAACACCAGAACTTTCTACAACAATGAAAAAAATTAATTTTCGACTGGGGGAAAAGATTCAATTGGTTCTTTATATGGACTGATTCACTCATCCCTGTTCTTAATTCAAAACCACTCCATGGGCTTGACACAGCTTACACTAAAGTATGATGAGGAAAAAAATCAAGGGCTGTGTGTATGCAGAAGGTCCTAGAGAAATGGAACCTCTACAACCAACAAAACTCCATGGAAGCCATCAAAGGAGTTGATAAAATAAATCAATATGTGGCTCATTCAGCAAGAAATTTATTGCATAGTGTGAGGAAATGTAAACTCAAAATGATGATAGATTGGGAGAAATGACAAATGTGCTAATCCATTTGACCAAAAGTATTCTATAACTTGGAACATGTGCGCATCTTAAGTCCAGGCAAGAATAACAAAAGGCTTGTTGGCAAGTGTAAAGTCCATTCACAGAGAAGAATTCCTAGGGAAAATGCTAGACAAAACACTAGATAACTTATATAGACCACCCATTATCACTGTGACTGTTCAACTAGGCTGTGATTCAACCACATACTTCAGACCATGTTGAACTATAAGCAGCTAAGACCATGGACTTCAATGGGACTACTCAGGGGCTTAAATTTAAGCACATGTTCAGCAAATTTAAGCACTGGCTCGAGGACCTACTGCCTTGCAAGAAATTGCCACAGGAGGTTGATGCTAGTCTCAAGGTAATACAGATCCTCACTCCAAGGGCACACAACCTAAACTTGTGATGAACAAAGGTTGCTAAAGCATTGCCAGATAACAGCCCCCTCCCTCCTGACTTCTTCCAACTTGGAGTACACCGTACATGCCACAACTGTAATGAAATCAAGAGTGAAGTATGTTACTACACGGAGTGACCGTCAGCGGCCTAGGGGGGCGAAAGGGGCAATGACGTTAAAGTGCTGCTGCCAGTTCTTTAATGTGGGCTGCATACTAGGCCGATACTGGCTTCTTACCGTACACTGTACCAGCCCACTTTCACCCCTGACTATGACACACTGGATCTGGCCCATCTTCATGTGGCATGGAACAGCAAGAAGTACTAGCCTTACCTACCACGCACCTCCGGCAGTAGGTATACCACAGAGGCCACTATTCTCTCCGAGAAGAACCAGATGGACAAACGACTACTGCATAAGGCAAAACTGATACATCCCCCAGTTGGGTGTGTGCACCTCCCTTTACTGTTCTGCGTCACATGGCAGCACTGGCTAAAACCAACCTCTTAATGGTTTTCCTAACTCTTGTGGCCAACCTGGTGAAACGTTAATTCCCACACCTGCTCTTGTGTTTCTAGGGGTGAATCTCTTTATTTTTTTGATGCCGTATCCTTAGCCATGGCCCCTTGGGCCACTAAGTAAGTAGCAAGGAACAGCGCTTGTTCTAAGTACATTATAAGCGATGCACAGAATTTGTCTGTGGTTTTCACCAGTATACATAAATTGGACTATGACACAACAGCCAGCTGACGTCTAGGGTCTCAGCACAGTATAGCAGCCTTTAATTGTGACTTAATTAGAATAGGAGTAAATGAGCACATGCCTTTACCTTGGCACAATGTATGAACAGAACGCATTGCCCCGAGCAGAGTGTGGTTAGAACGCCTTGGCTGGGTTTCCTTTCTGAATTCACATAAGAATGAGCCCAAATGGGGCCTCCCTGGGCTGAGGCATGTGCAGAATGTACAGGAGGGTTCTCTTGGCTCTACAGAGATTGAATTGATTTTACAAACATTAAGGGTTAGCTTCATTTATGTGCTGCCAGCAGCTTGGCATAGGATCTGAAAATTACTTCAAGACTTATTTGCTTACTTATTAGTCTAAATGAGTGATCTTCATCTTCTCCACGGAATCCTATTTTACGGTCTCCTAGTCAATAGAAGTGACTATTTTATATTGAAAGCTGCAATCTTTTCCCCCACATTCACTGTAGCCATGAGTCATTGCAACTGAGTGTTGGAAGCTGTTCATTCTGAGGCCTGGTGCACACTGAAAACTGACACTAGCTTAATGACGTCTCTCAGGGTGTGAAAATGCACACGCCCTATGAGATGTACTATGCCAACCTAGCCCCATGTAGACAGTGCTAGGTTGACAGAAGTTATGGAAAACAGTAATATGCTTCTCTTGTCTACATGTAACCCACACACCTCTTGGGTGTGTTCTGTCCATCTAGTGGCACCAAGACACTTCGAGAGAGATTAATGAGTTTGCTCTACAGCCTTAGCTAACAGGCACTAACCTCCAGAGGTCCGAGGTTTGATCCTGCCCACCAACAACCGCATCTGTCAGTGTTACACGCACACTTGGTGTGAAAGCTCTTACTTTACCGACAGTCCATATTAATTTTTCATTCTGGCTAGGATATATATATAAGATAGGCAAATATCAGTGAGACAACATGGCCTGGCACATCTATTTGTTTCATAGTTCACATTGCAAAATGTACCTGTTAATGGGTCAACCTGCAAATGGACCAAAAGCAATTTCAAGCTGCCGCTCTGTAGTAGTGGGACAAAGACAGCAAGAGATCCTAGCATGGGAACAGCACATAGAACAGGCAGTGCCTCTGCAGAGGGATTGGGCAGATTGGGCCATATCAGTGCCACGGAAAGGGGCCTAATCACAGCAAGGAACCACTCAGCCACAATCTAAGGGGAGGGGAGGCGCTCAGAGGCAGCGCCCACTACCCTACCCATCATAACTAGATACAGTCCAGTCGAGTTTCTGCTGTGGCCCTCTTTCTGGTTAAGAGTTATAATTAATTCTCCCTCACTAACTCCCTTTTTGTTCAGATGCCAAAGCCTTTTTACTTGGGTTTTACTCACAGGCTCAGTACAGACTCACTATCAATTCACTTCCACACAGTTGGCTGCTGTTTCACCAGTGTGTCTCTGAAACATACCAAGTTGGTGCGATGCAAGCCGGCTGTCATAAAACGGCCTGTTTGCTGTCACTATTTGCGTAGCATTGTTGCTGATTCAGAATTACTGCTACTATTTCCTTTGAAGAGCAAGATTAGTGTGTAGCCAGAAAAAACAAAACAAAACAAACAAAAAATCCACCAACTGTTGTGGATTCTACACTAAAACAGGAACCTGAAGTGTTTCATCTTGCTAGTGGAGCTTTGAGCTTGCAACATCCTGGATACTAAAGGTGATGCTGTCAAAGCTTGTAGGCTTTGGTTTGGTAGCATGTGCTTGTCTTTCCAGGCCTCTCTTCAGCCCATGTGCTCTGTTCTCTGAAGGCAGACTCTTGTGCATGCACAAACCTGCCCACGTTTGAGGAAGTAACACATGTGCTTATGTATAAACCTGCCACCCTGAGTTGTTATTGTAGGGTCCCTCAGCGACTGGTTTGTTTACTTTTATTATAGGGCACCCTAGTTTAGAAAAAAATTCATGGTGAGAATCTTTTTTTTAGTACAGCGAGTTAAATTTTGGACCTGTCAAACTTAATAATCCCCTTTAAGAGGAGTTTCATACAAATATAAGACCATATGCGCAGAAGTTCCTGAATAATGAATGAGACTGCAGAGCTTCTCATTTTAAAAGTTGTAAATTGTGTAGGTTCTGGATAATCTCTTGCTTGTGAATGATCATTTTACAATGTTTGCAAATAGTTTTCATTTATGGGGAATTTATGAGCATCTATTCAGTCCGGTCCAAAAGCTAAAAAAGTACGTGCTATATGTCGATGGTGTCAGGAGAGCCCAAGTGTCAGGACTCCCTCAGATCTTTAGGACCTGTGAAAAATCAAAAAGGACTCCCCCACAAAAAGTGGAAACATGGATGAATTGCTAAGGCACAAAATAAGTTACCTAGCAAGGACATAAGGAAGAGGTTCTTTAAATATATTAGGAGCAAGAGATTAAACTGGACATGATTATCTTGACACAAGAGGCTGAGGGAGACCTGATAGTCTTCAACATGTTAAGGCTGTTAGAAAGAGGACAGTGATTAATTAGTTCTCTATGTCCACTGAAGAGGAGAAAAAGTAATGGGCTTATCTGCAGCAAGGAGATTTAGATTATATAAGGATAAACTTTCTGACTCTAAGGGGAGCTCAACTCTGGAATAGACTTCCAAGGGAGGCTGTGGAATCCCCTTCCCTGGAGGTTTTTAAGAACGGTTGGACAAACACTTGTCAGGATGGTCTAAGTATGCTCAGTGCAAGAAGCTGGACTTGACCACCTCTTGAGGTCCCTTCCACACCTAGATTTCTATGAACTGGTGTGGTTCCACTGAAGTCAATGGTGCTATACTGATTCACAGCAGCTGAGGTAGGTGTAGAAGTGTGTGTGTTTTGCTCTTGAGGATTTAAAGAGGTCGCTGAGGTTGACAGAAGTCCTGCCTTTACTGCACATCTGAAGCGATAACACTCTTGAAATGATAAATGCAGATCAGATGTCACTTGCCCCATTCTGTTTCAAGAAAACAGATAGCTTCTTCTCATGATAGCTAAGATTCCAGTGTGATACTGGACAGAAAGAATTAAATGCAAGCTACTGACAATGATGACAATATGCTTGGGCTTACAACAGAACACTTGCTATCTGTTTACCAATATTACCATATATTCAGAAAGAAAAGCACTGGGTTCATTCCAGACAAGCAGAGCATTACATCTGGCAGTAGATATCTGTCATGGAGTCACCACAGAAGAGAGAGTGAGAGCTCACTAGACTGTACAGTACTTATTATAGAGACAAGATTCACAGTCCTTTATCAGCAAAAATTCCGCTGGTCATTAGGATTTTGCCTGCTTAAGGACTACAGGACTTTGAAGATCTCAGGTGAAAAAGAATAAGCAACAAGAAACCCATATTGCAGAAGAAAGAGGACATACAAAATTCTAAGTGATGTACAGCTACACAGAGAGGCCATCTTGTCTGCACAAGGGCTAAATACCAAGCTGTCCACATTCCCAGGATCTTCCCCCAATCCATACACACCGTACGTGCCTGTAGCCTGTCATGTGAGGACTTTTCCCAACAGGAGTTATGAGATTTAGGCCCTGATGCAGCAGGGTGCTGAGCACCTTCAAGTCTGTGGGTGTTCAGAATGTGCAGAATCTCTCAGGAAATGCCTAGCATCTTGAAGGATTGGGCCCCTTACTGACTCTCTCAGTCATATGATATTAAATCTATAATATCATTGGCGACATAGGAAAATAATAAACAAAGTGGCAGGTCAGTTAATGGAGATTATTCATCCTTTTTTTTCCATTTTTGGCAGCACTTAAAGCATTGTGCAAATGTTAACTAATCTCTTCTCTGACTGGAACTGTAATTCTCTGTTGCATACTCTTTCTTATAGTTTTCTTGAATAGAACTCCCAATAAAGTCAATATACAGTTTCTGTGTATATATAATTTTCATACATATAAATAAATATTGACAGAGAGAGAGAAAGAGAGCAGACAGGCACAGGTAGCACTTGATTTAGGGAAGGCTGAGTTTCAAATTTCATAGTACCACATGACCTTTTAAAGTTGCTCAAACTAATATTCTTTCTGAGTGAAATGCTTTGCATAATATGGGTTGAATAATTTATGCAAGCAGATCAGATGAACATTTCCTTTTCCATGTTCCAGTCAAACATTTTACATTATGCTATTACATATAAATGCCTGAAAGGTAGAAATTTCAAGTTTGGCTTGTTGTATAGATCTCATTTAAACTTCAAGTCAAGTTTGAAGACTATAATTTCAGTATTTACAAAGTTCTGAATATATAAATTAGTTTTTTTTGCAAATACACTAGAATTTTTCCATTTTAAGTTAAGGATGACTCTAGTACTGGCAATGTGACACTTCTAATAGCAAGAACCAAAGCTATTTGGCTAGGACCATGATATAAAGAAAAAGAAATATGAAAAGCTTGTGGGGAAGAGAACCAGAAGAAGTAACAGAGAACTACAAAAAGGTTATTCATCAGAGAGCTTACAAAACTCTGCCAGCTTTGGCCTGGAGGTATCTGAAATGCATCGGGCTTAATAACTTTATCACTGAGATAATACTACAGTATTTTAGCTAGAGCTATCTACTCTAAGATCTTTAGCAGTGGGTCTATAGAAGATCTTCATGAGAGAGGGGCTGCTACAGCGTAGGCATGATGGGTGACATAGCACTGCAGTATAGCGTAGCTGAATATTTCGGTTCAAGGCATTTATACAAACTCCACTGGCAAAGCTAGTGGCCCTTGTCAGAGCCTCCAATTAAAAGTTTCTATTTGTCCTTTTTTTTCCTTCATAAAAAAAAGTGTGGAAGTAAAATGCAAATATAATGTAATGAAATGTAATGTAATCTTATTTAATTAACACTGGAAAATTTAGGAATGAAAAATGAGCAAACAAAGTCAGAAAATCCCTGGAGTTAAAATTGTTCCCACAGCATCCAGCACTTTGCAGATATATATTAATTCTGAATCCTGTTTTACTGAAGGTGAAATAGTATTATTGTTGGGTACAGCTTGGACTTTTTAAGTATTTGATTTTTCAACCTCAGAGAGAAACACACAAAAGAACTACTTGCCTATATATTAGCATTGCATTAAAATATTAGTCAAATCCATTGTAACCCTTTGCCAGGTGAAGCCAGCAGCAACAAGGGCTGGGTCAGATCTAGGGGTTCCTTTCAACAAGACAACACAAAACTGACTTGAGCCCCCACCCAGTGACCTGGGACAATTACACACTACTCCCTTGGCGCCTCTAAGAGGCAATACTTCCCCACTTGCAAGCACAGAGTTTAAGTGCAGCAAAAACTTTTAATAAAGGAGGGAAGTAACTTGGAATTAATTTGGGAAAACTTTGCAACTAGGATTCACAAACATAAACCATGAGCAACAGACTCACCCCCAAGTAAGTTGGGCAGTGTCTATTTCCCCTCAGGGTCTTAAGCCCAGCAACCCAAAAGTCACTTTAATATACCTATCCCTTCTCTGCATCCCACTCAACAGTTGCTCTCCTTGGCCACTGCAGCCCCAGAGTTCAGAGGTTCATCTGCAGAGTTTACCTCCCAGCCTGTGTGGAAGGAGGGTGATAAGGATGCACCTTACACACTTCACTGCTTGGGCACTGGCTTGTCACCCCCAAAACTGATTGCTGTGCCTCTGCGGGGCTCTACACTGGCCCTTTTCACCATCCACCTGACTGCGTACTTGCCAACACCTCTCTGCCAGCCACCTGCCCAAGATATTTTCAGGGCACCCCACTTACAACAGTTCTCAGTGCTTTTAGCTACTAGTGCAGACTGGGCAGTTTCTTGCATAAGAAAACCTATTCCAAAAATAGGCCTAAACATTACCAGTGATTTCAACCTGCTACATATAACAGACAAATCAATATCTAGACCCCTTGGCCCAGACCCACCAAGTACAAGCACATATCACGTCCTCTCTCATTGGGCTTTGGAACTCATGTCCCCTGCCTAGTGAGTGTTGTTCAGTTGAGGGGGGAGTCCCTCCATTGGGGTATGCTAGATACAGTTCTGATGCCCTCAGTTCACACAACAAGGATAGCAACCCTTTATTACCCCTGTTCCAATACAAAGGAGACTAGGGATCCAACACCAGCCACAACTGATCATTTGGCAAGCAATCCCCATCATGCATTACTGAGCACCCAGTCAAGATGAATGTGTCCATGCAAATAAGATCAGCTCCTGAAGGCTTTTTCCACAGCTCACCACTAGATGTCAAGAGAGAGCTCATTCAGACTCTGCTTACACCATGAACATACATTTACAGCAATATCATCAGTTCTTACTCTCTGCCCTTCCTGGGAGGTCACATCACCAGGCACCAGCAGCCCTCCTATTCAGGGCATGACCAGCACAGCATTGGCACTCCTCTCCATAGCAGAGGCATGAGAATAAACAGGAGAAAAGATGTGGCCAGCCTCTGTCATATGAAATTAACTCATGTTACAGTGCAGGTAGTGAATCATGTCCCAGAGTCTCTATAACCCTTGGTGGTCACCTCCTGTATCCAAGAGGTGTGAGAAAGACAGTGCACAGCCAAGTTATCCTGGCACGATCAGCACATGATGGGAGGCAGCCTGCCTGCCAAGAGGCACATAAGCTCTTTCACTTATATTTCGGGTATTCATTTATATGTTTTACTTAAAAATAAGCCTCTTAATCATTCACATTTGTGATTTGTTTTGAACACAGACCATTCTGTGTGGAATTTGTGTTGTGTTTGTTTTGTTTGTCCATGAGGCACTCATGGCAAAAGAAAGGCGCCTTGAAAGGATATTCAATTTCTCTCTGCATCAGCCAATCTTCATTAAATGGTCTATAACGTGAGAAATACTCATGTTCGTTCATGTGACGGACTGGATGCCAATATTTAAAAACAGAAGTAGGAATGGTAAGAGTGCATTGATGCTGAAAGACAATGTAATAGCCTGAAGACCATCCTTATTAAACAACCACCACTTTTTTTGGGATCATACTGCGCCCTTTACCCAATGATTTGGTCAGTTCCTTGAACAGTTAAACTTTTTCCGTATGAAAAACTCTCATTAGAATAAGTGGTTTTGTTGACATTGACTTTTTTCCTGTGTGAAAATGTCAATTTCAGCTAATTTTGAAAATTCAAAACTTTTTTTGTATTTGAAAGTAAATGAAATTTCTTTTTGTTTCATTTTGATGGAAAATGTTATTTTTCCCCCCCATTTTTAGAAACCAACATTTTTTCAGTTTTCTACTTTTGATTTTTGGTGCGGCCCCCTCCCACTTTCTCCTTTCTTTACCCCCTTTTTTCCCAGTGATCAGATGCGGTGGTAGTATGAAAGTGTGCAAAAGTGGAAAAAAGCTTTTGCACACTTTTTATGGTTTTCTAATTAGAAAAAGTTGGAAAACACTAGGAGAGTGTGAGAAAGTGTGGACAAAAAAACGACTTCACACACTGTCTTGTTGTCTTGCTGTTCTTACTGGCCAATAATTGAATAGGAACTAGGAGAATCCTAGGGTCCCTTTCAACTGACAGGAAGGCTCATGTTGTGAATTAGGCCTGGATCTCAATGCACCTCAGCCAATCCAGCTGCAAAACTGGGACAGAAGCAAGACCCTCAGTGAACACTAGATGTCTCGTCTGAGCTGGGATTCTCTAAGTAAATAAACATACATTAAATCCTTAAATCCTTTGTGTATCATAGAAGAAGAAATCTTTAGGGGGCCTTCTGCTCTGAGATCTTGCCATATTGCCCTGTTGGGGGTCAGTTTACTCTGCCATTAAAAAGGTTTCAAGACCTACCCAAGCCTCACAGACTGCCAGGGTTCCATTCAGATCCCAGAGGTGCCACAGAAGACCGGGGACATTTGCATGGCGGTTCTGTGCCTCTTCTCTGGCAATGGTCTCCAGCAACCCTTCCCTCCAGCTTTGAAGCATCCTGATTCCAAGGGGGTGAGCTTAGTAGAAAAGAAAATGCAGCTGGAGCTTTGCTTATCTTATTCTCTGTCGAATCTGCCCATTGGGTAGAAGGCTGGATGGCGTACAGCCTTTGGCCTCAACAGCCCCACTCTCTCCTTTTACCAGTGCACTCAGTCTCTGCCCTCTACCCAAGGGTGGATCCCAATCCCACTGTGAGGCCCACAGGTGCCCTGATGGCTGCTGATGTGGCGCAAGGAAGACAACCCAGACCAATGGATGGAAGGCCTATTGGATGATCTGCTCCCTTGGCAAAAACAGGAGGCTGCCTATCAGATGTACCAGGCATGAATTTTTACACCACAATTCAAATGCTGATGTGCCTTGTTGCTTATTGAATGAGGGCTTAGAGCCTCCTGCACTGTGATTAAAGCAAATAAACAAAAGTCACTGACTGTGTATATACAATATGGTAGAATAAGAAATACAGTCACAAAATAAAATGGTACATATAAAAAGATCCTATCCTTCCATCAAATACTTGCATGGCATATACTCCTGTGGGTCCTGGCTTTTATATGAATTAAATTGTTTCCCTGGGTTTAATAAAGCTCATATACCAGTCAGTGTAGTGGGAGAGCTGAAAGACCAAATCAGTATGCAATTTGCCTCCCAAGGTCTTTATCCCGTTTTATTATAACTGACAGCACTGCAAGAGCACATTGAGATAGCAAACTCACATGTGTTTGGCACACGTTTTCCTAATCGACTGCTGCAGGATTTTCCTAAAAGTGATGACAGACAGCACTCATATCTTCTGGCCAAGATTCATCATATCTGCCCTAGCGGTCACCCAATAAAACAGTGATAATAATCTACTAATAACTGAAATGAGAATGGAAGTGTCATCTCAGTAGAACCTAACTTCCGATGTACTGAACCTCACTGCCCTAGCTCCATAACAGGATAGGTATATATTAGCCAGAGGAGAAGGCTAACATGATTTTTGTATAAAACTAGACAATACAAACTATTAAAATAAGAAAATACCCTTAAAAAGCCAACCACACAGCCCAACAGTTACAGCCAGACAATATCAACACAATCTGGCACAATGACAAACCCAATCAGCATCAGTAAGTCACCAAGGCCCATTGAAATCAGTGCCAGTTAGGTGCCTAAATACTTTTGAGGCTTTGGGCCCTATTCACTATCCAAAAGGGATAAACTCCCCACTAGCACAAAGAAAGGAGGGAAAGTGCATAGCAAGTACAAAAATGCAAGGGAAGAGGACTCCAAAATGGTCAGGACTGAAGGGTGTACCATAAAAACAGCCAATGATCACCCCTGGGAGCTCCTCCACTGAGCAATGCTGTTACCATTTCAGTTCTGACTGAATACAGGGGAGAAGAGGCAGAATAATCCTACAAACCACAATTACTACATGGAGTAAGAGACAATCTCTGAACTCTTTAGGGCCTAGACAATAAAAGGCTGCATATACGATATTAAGACCTTGAATAGCATCATTTTGTGACCTAGCAGCCAATAAAGTTCATGGAGGGCAGGTGTAGCCCTTTCTGAAACTGTCACCTGCTAATAAATCTATATAAAAGTCACACATGCACAGGCATCTGCATATTATATGCTACATGGGCAAGTCATTTAAGACACTTTAGTAGTAAAACGTAAATGGAGAGAATGTATTTATTTATTTATTTTATTTTACCTTCCAACTAAAACAAAAAATGGTTGAAGAGTGGGAATGGAAACTGAATAATCAAGACATCAGGAAATTGTGGAAGGCATTTTACGGTGGATTGCTCTGGAATGGAGTAATATTGCTATTCTCTATGAGTAAACTCTTGTCCATGCATTTTTTTCTCTCCCCCTCTGCTTGCTTTCTTTTCCATTCTTCTAAAGGAAGACATGAGCCTGTCAATGACATTTGGATTCAAACTTCTCTGACATTCATTGATTTGCTGTTTGATATTTCAGTTTGAGCTCCTCCCTAATTTCTTTGCATTCTTTCACCTGTGTCCATCCTTAATCTCTTAGGGTCAGATTGTGGAGCGTCTTTCTGTCACTGGTGAGCAGCTTCCCGCACAAGCGGTACAGTTGAGTTTCCTGGAACTACTCACGTGAGAAATTGTTCATCAATGCAGATAAGGAGCTCACAATCTGGCCCTTAGAGAACAAGCAGGAACATATGCTGCAGAGTGAAAAAGAGGTGACGTCTTTCATTTGTATTTTCTTTAAAGCATCTTACAGCCCATTACTAATGGCATAAATTAAGCTACTTGGGACCACACAGTTAACGTCTTACTTCCGCTATTGAATGGTCACTCATCAGGCCATTTGAATTGTGTTCAGGATCTCAGATGACTTGAATGGGGTATAAGTAACAAAGAGCAGAATTTGTCTTTGCACACTTAGGCCTGGTGTACATTTAAAATTTAGGTTGCCATAGCTACATTGTTAAGAGGTGTGAAAAATCCACTCCCCTAAGTGCAATAGCTATGCTGACCTAGCTGCCAGTGTACATGATGCTACATTGACAGAGGAATGCTAGTATAGACCTGGTGTTAGAAGTAATGATATGAAGAAATATATGCTATGCCCTTCTAGGAAACACAGTCCCATATTTACAAAATCATTACATTTAGGTTGTACTAGAGCATATTCTTGAAGATATGCAAAATTTGGGATCCACAGTCAAACATGGATCTGGAGCAAGCAGAAAACCAGCTCTTTGTACTTTAAAAACGTTCTCTCTCAAAGTAAGTTGATTTTTTATTTTTAAGAACATCTTTCTTAAAACAACCTTGGGAAACAAGACAGCTCGTTGTAATTGCAGATGGTAGCCAGCTGAGGGAGTTCTCAATTAAAAAAAATCAATGCAGAAAAAATATGAAACATAATAATGAAAATATTAACAACATGAAAAGACAGTGCAGATTCAGATTTCTGGCTTAACATGACAATCTGCCATAGTCTAAATAGAATAACATGGTATGTTTTAATGGGATTTAAGTTTAGCAATTGTGGAGACACCACTAATTTTTCAAAACACAGAGCCAGCCCCGCTCCCAAATTAATAATAAGAAGAAGAAGATAAAATAAAAAGGAACCTTTGCAGAACAGTATGTTTAATCAGACGTAAGAGGCAGATGTAAGAGGCTTAGCAGCTATGTCCATGGCACTGGCTTATTTTAATCATTTAAAAAAATGCTATATTGCGTAACTAATAACTGTAGGTAAATAAAGTTCCATGTGAGGTGCTGTGGGAGTTCTTCATTAATATTCACTGAAAATACACCAAGAATAGCCTAACTTTCACAAGGTTTGTTTTGGACAAGGAAGAAACCACAGATAATAAAGTAAGATCAATAAGGAACAATTAGAATCACAGAAGGCTTTGATCTGGCATAGCTCAAGAAATGCAGATTTTCCTGGAGGCTATTTGCAGACACTGAAAATACAACAATAATGGAACAAACCAATCAAGGGCAACTACCCTTCTTTGGATTCTTCTCAGAGACACTAATCATTCTATAGTAACAGAAATTCATGGAAACAACCAAAAAATGGAACAACTTTAATTATCAGATAGATGGAGGTTCCAGGTGGAACTAATTGAGTGAATGTCAAAACTGGCCAATTTGTAAGTCTCTTTAAAATTTCAAAGCTCTTCTTATCTTCCTTTGTCTGTAGCCGCTTGCAAGATTTCAACACGGGCATTACAAATGTCCATTACATGGCTTTCATCAGGTAATTATGCGATGACACTTTTGGTCGAAGCAGACTAGTTGTCCTGCTGTGGTGCTAAAGGGCTGACTGATGTGCTTGTAATATTTTATCTTATGCCTTTCTGTCTTTGCCTCTCTTTACATTGTGCTAGAAGAGCACAAGATTCCAGCTTTCTACCAGGAACCAATCTTTCTTTTTTCTTACTGAACAGTCAGTGGTTTTAACAAAGATGCAAATATCCTATTTGACAATCACTGTGGAACTGTTCCCCTGAATAGTAGTAACTCTGAAAATCTTTGTTTTAGTTTTTTTGGTCTTATAAATTTTGCTGTCATATGTTGCTAAATGTTACATTTCTTGGTATTGTATATTTAAACACTAGTTGGCAGCATGAAATTCAGTTATAGTATTCATTCTCAATGCATCTGACTGGGATGGTAGAAAATCTTCATCTCAGCAGACTGGTTATTGTAACTGTGCTATTAAAACCATTTCTAGGTGGTTACTTTTAATGGTGTCCAGTTTGCAAATTAATTCCAGTTCTGCAGTTTCTCACAGGAGTCTGTTTTTGACGTTTTGAAGACCCAGAAGTCACCTGCTACAGGACAGGCCCAACAAAGAAAGTAACAGAACACCACTAGCGGTCACCTTCAGCCCCCAACCAAAACCTTTCCAGTACATCATCAAAGATCTATAACCTATCCTGAAGGATGATCCCTCACTCTCACAGACCTTGGGAGACAGGCCAATCCTTGCTTACAGACAGCCCCCCAACCTGAAGCAAATACTCACCAGCAACCACACACTACACAACAAAAACACTAACCCAGGAACCTATCCTTGCAACAAAGCCCAGTGCCAACTCTGTCCACATATCTATTCAAGGGACAGCATCATAGGATCTAATCACATCAGCCACACCATCAGGGGCTCATTCATTTGCACATCTACCAATGTGATATATGCCATCATGTGCCAGTAATGCCCCTCTGCCATGTACATTGGCCAAACCGGACGGTCTCTACGCAAGGGAATAAATAGACACAAATCAGACATCAAGAATTATAACATGCAAAAATCAGCAAGAGAGCACTTCAACCTCCCTGGTCACTCAATTACAGACCTAAAAGTTGCAATTCTTCAACAAAAAAACTTCAAAAACAAACTCGAATGAGAAACTGCAGAACTGGAATTAATTTGCAAACTGAACACCATTAAATTAGGCTTAAATAAAGACTGGGAGTGGATGGGTCATTACACAAACTAAAAACTATTTCCCCATGCTAATTTTCCCCCTACTGTTACTCACACCTTCTTGTCAACTGTTTGAAATGGGTCATCCTGATTATCACTACAAAAGTTTTTTTCTCCTACTGATAATAGCCGCCTTAACTGATTTGTCTCATTAGAGTTGGTATGGCAACCTCCATCTTTTCATGTTCTCTGTGTATATATATCTTTCTACTGTATTTTCCATTCCATGCAGCTAATGAAGTGGGTTTTAGCCCAGGAAAGCTTATGCCCAAATAAATGTGTTAGTCTCTAAGGTGCCAAAAGTACTCCTCATTCTTTTTGCTGATACAAATTAACACAGCTGCTACTCTGAAACTTTTATTTATATTTCTCCCTGCCATCAGCAAGCAAACTTCATAAGGAAAAAGGGCTTTTTAAACAAATGAGATCCTGCTGATGGGGTAGCAATGGCACCTGAGTCCCAAATGCAGTTCTGCTGTGCAGCCAGGCATGTACCTATTCACCTAACACCTACACACAGATAATGGAGATAAGGAATGGACAGTGTAGGACAGAGCTCTCTCCTACTACTTGTGAGGCTGTAAGCCAGGCCTCTGGAGGAGCAGAACTACCCCTGGGTGCTAGTGGATGAGGAAGTTAATTATTTAATAACTAGTTTGGTTCCACAATCTCCAGAGTCAAATCCCTGTTGCCACAGCAATAGCCACATTGCCTAGCCTTCCTGTATCCTGACAGCTGTGGCTACCAGTCACTCTAACAAGCCCAGACTCAGGGGGGTTGTACAATAGTCCATAAACTACAGACACATGCTCAGCAACCTCCTCAAAACCAGATGCAGGGACAATAGGTTCAATGATAACTCTACAGACATAAATTATCCAAACCCTTTCAACTGAACAGCCATTCTTTGTTGACAAGGCCTGCAGTTATGTTCTAAGCTTCTATCTTGGGGGTGGGGGGGGGAGGAGGGAGAAATAAAAGTTGTCAAGTAACAGCTATATCATTGGAGAACTGTTCATACATGTCCTGTGAATGGATACTTGGAATACGAACAATTTAAACAAAAAAAAGAACAACTATGTTATGCATGCTAGACCCTCAAATAGAACAATGGTTTTAAGACAGCAAAAGATGAGACAGATTTACTGAAAAAGACAGGAGAGTCTGTGCTATCACAGCCTCTTGCAGTGATGTATATTTTGAAGACAGAAAGGTCAGTTAGTGCAAGATTAAAAAAACATTGATCATCCCCCTTCCACAGCAGGCTAAGTAGAGTATATCTGCTTTTGACAAACATGTCACCAAACCATTATCAAGAAGAGTCTGTTGACTTGAGCACTTCTCTCTTTATAACATTAGCTGTGCACTTGATAGAGCTGGGAACAATAGTTTTATTCACTTCCATTTTGAAAACATGGTGGACAATCCGCCAGAAGATATAGCATTTCTATAATGTCAACTATCAGCGGGTAGCTGTGTTAGTCTGGATCCACAAAAACAACAAGGAGTCTGGTGGCACCTTAAAGACTGACAGATTTATTTGGGCATAAGCTTTCGAGGGTAAAAAGAAGAAGTGAGGATTTTTTACCCACAAAATCTTATGCCCAAATAAATCTGTTAGTCTTTAAGGTGCTACCAGACTCCTTGTCATTTCTACAGTGAGAGCTGTTATAACAAAGGAAATGGAGTCATGATGCAAGCCAATCATGTTAGAAAGCTGAGAAATTAACCAATCAACTTTCAGTTCCAGGGGACTTAATTCATGATAAAGTCTTGCTGGAACAAGATGATCAGCTCACGATTACACAAGAAAGACAGCTGCTGGCCTTTCATGAAATGACTCCTTCAGTTTCTCTCACTTTATAACTTATTATGAACCTGAAATATCTTTACAGAGACACTGACAGTAATTTCACTCAATTCTAGATTGCCGTTGGGTTATTACCGAGACACAGTTCCTTTCTATACGAGGGTTCATATCACCTTTGCAAAAGTCATGTTTCAAAACAGTTCCTGCTGTCCAGCAGGTGCTACCACAGATGTAACATAGATTTTTTTAGCTTGTGCACTGCTCTGGTTCAAACCTGTCAACACGGGCTAGGGAAATCATATGTCAACATGGTTCTGGGTAGCAAGTCTTCATTATGGCACTCTTACAACGAGCAGCACCTTGCTTCACAAGTAGTCCTATTGATTTCAGTGTGAGTTAGCGTAACAGAATCTGGCCCATGGTTAGAGCACTAGTGTAGCTGGCATGTATAGTTACAGAAGAACTCAAGACGCAGCTTCCAGCTTTTCCAAGGGTACAGGTGGAATGTCAGATGTGGGGTTCTGGTTTGGTCTATTATAGGGAGAAGGACCACATGCAAAGTTTGGATCTGGATCTGCAACGTCTCCCAAAGTTTAGGGGTATTTGGACCTGAGATTCTTGTCTGGGAATGTCTCTATTTATGATACTTAGATTAACATCTATTTGACGGTGAGCTAACATAATGTTTAATCAGACTTATGATTACTTGTTGGACCAGTAGCAAGACTGAACTGCATAGATTACACACTTACCCAGTTTTAAGATACAGAAATAGCAGTAAGAGCAAAATTGTGTTAACTGTCTCTGTTGCAGAACCGTCATTTGCCCAATCTAAGGCATCCAAGTGTGGTTATGATTCAGATAATGGAAAGTATTAATTTAGCCTTTAGATAGCCAGAGAAATAAATATTCATTAATTATTTGCTAATGTGGAACATGCTGTATTTGGGGAAAATAAGTGCACTTTACAATCTACATTTATGGTGACCAGCAACTGGAAACACTTCATAAATCCACTGCTTTATAAACAAAGGATGCCATTACTGAGGAGGTAATTTCTATAAGGATTATATGTGGTGAAGCTGTCAGTTGCTCCTGATAAATGATCACTAATAAAATTTTTGTTTCTACTGTTTCTCTGTTTAAACCAATGAGAGTCTTTCCAAAAATGACACTTGGCACAGTCCCACATAAATCTTGCAGACATTACATTCATCTAAAGTCATTGCACAGTCCAACTGAATTAGAGAAGGCATGTTTGTTATTTAAAACAATGGCATGTTGCCATCTTGACATAAAAATGATGTTATTTCCATTAACATCTGACATGGATTTGTAGTACCAAAACAGCAGAATTCACAGCATTTGTGTAAACAGTTTGAAGTTGTTCTCTGTACATTATGAGATAGTCTGCTTCTCTTCTGCTCTTAAAAGTATAATAATTATAATTAATTAGATTGCCTTCTGTTTTTAATATGCTTCAAAGAGGTGGGGTTGGGCCAAATTTTAGGCCAATGTTATTTCAAACTTTAAATAATTCTTTCCCCCAGCTAACTGTATTTACTAAACATTTAAATCCATTGTGCACTTTTCTGATAAGGGTATGTAGAAATCTTAATAACAAATGAAACTTGGCTATAATTTCCTTTATACTACTGTATTTTGTGCACATAAACAGATTATATATAAAAAGTGGTTTTAAAAAGGACTGAAGACATCTTTTCATACTAAGCTATCAAAGTCATATGCAGCTCTCACTTTATGTGACAAGAATACACATTTAGAAGGCCTTATGTTTATGCTAGTCCTTCATATACAGTTTGAAATGCCTTATCTGGCGGCCTGAAGAAAGCAGGATTCAACCTTTTCGTTGTGAAGTCAAATAGGAAGCACTTTGCTCATTACTCTAGTTCAGTCCACGCAAAAGGTCTGATGGGCTGACCTCAAGAAATGCTGAGCACTCACAATTCCTAGTACTTCATGTTGGCACTCAGTATCTCTCAGGATTAGGCCCTTTAGTGTTGTTAATACATCTCTGTTACAGTCAACAATTTTTAATTAACATGGAGCTCTGCATTTACTTCAATATTATTGGGTATGTTTACACAATCTGCCAGATTGGTGGGCAGCAATCAATCCAATGGGAGTCGATTTATCGTGTCAAGTCTAGACATGATAAATCGACCCCCGAGTGCTCTCCTGTCGACTCCTGTACTCCATCGCCATGAGAGGCGCAGGTGGAGTCGATGGTGAGCAGCAGCAGCAGACTCACTGAAAGACACTGTGATGAGTAGATCTAAGTATGTCGACTTCAGCTACGTTATTCATGTAGCTGAAATTGTGTAACTTAGATCGAGCCCCCCCTCCGAGTGCAGACCAGGCCTAAGCATTTGAACTTGCACTGGAGAGTTCAGTAGAGACTAGGCAGTCACTTTAGGGCATGTCTTCATTGCAAAGTTTACTCAGGCTTTTACTCAGGTGTTGTACCTAATTGTCCACACACAGAAACCTCTACCATGAGTTCAGTGGTACTTTCAGTTGGCGCTAGCTAACTGGCATGGCTGGGAACATAGGCTAGAGCTTGGGTGCTGCTTTCACTAGCACTGGTAACCCACCCACTTTGCAATAGGATGCAATGCTGATAATCCTCCACATTTACCTCCATGGGCCCAGAAGGACAAGCAAGTTCTCCCACAATTCGCTGGAAAAGAATTAGAGCACCTCAGCTTACTGTAGCACAAAAACAGTGGGATATGCCCCCAGAAGTCCTAGCAACACACACAGGTTAGTCCAACATCAGTGAGGATGCAGTAATTTGGGTTGGGTTATGCAAGGGGGCCACTCATATCTAGGTTAGGTTAACCTGGATGCTCAGACTTGGGTGATTAGCACCCATGTTAACTCTGCAGTGAAAACATAACCCTAGGGAAGGAGCTGAATTGCTACCTTTTGGATGGTTAAGTATTAGGATAAGAATATGCACTGAGGTTTGAAGAGTTGAAGTCTGCTATGATGAGCTAGCTCAGGGGTATGCAACCTATGGCACATGTGCCGAAGCCAACACGCGAAGTGATTTTCAGTGGCACTCACACTGCCCAGGTCCTGGCCACCAGTCTGGGAGGCTCTGCATTTTAATTTAATTTAAATGAAGCTTCTTAAACATTTAAAAAACTTTATTTACTTTACATACAACAATAGTTTAGTTATATATTATAGACTTATAGAAAGAGACCTTCTAAAAATGTTAAAATGTATTACCGGCACGTGAAACCTTACATTAGAGTGAATACATGAAGACTTGGCACACCACTTCTGAAAGGTTGCTGACCCCTGAGGTAGCTACATCCTCCAGCTTTCCTTTGACATTATATTTTTATCCACAAATCTAGGGCCATCATTTTCAAACTTGATTCCTAAAGGTAGGCATGTGAATTCAGCAGCTGCAGGCAATCAGCAGTTTCTGAAAATCAGAATGATTTCATGTAGGTGCCCAAGTCACACTGTATCACACCGCTATTATTACGGAAACAAAAGACCAGTTATTATGAATGGTAGGATCATTCAACTAAAGACTCTCCGTCCATCCACTGTTCATCGCAATTTCATTTCCCTCAGACACTCTTGAACTAGCTTAAATAGGAAATGGAGTTTCTTCCCTAAATTTGGGGTGTGTGATAAACTCTTTCCCCAAAGTCCATACAACCCTTTTAAATTGCACTAGAGATGGGTCTGCATCGAGCCCCCTAGACCTCAATCTCTGTTTCTGTCCTAGACTGGAATCACCTTTACTATTTATCTTTTATATGTATTTTCTGATGAAGTAACATGGCTCTATCACTAGACAGACATATCCACCCATTGTTTACAGGCAGCATCCTAGTAAAGTGTTCTATGAAGTATATAGTTTTTGTATAGGAATATAAACATAGGAAATTATGCCTAATAGATTGGGGATAAATTCATAAGAATGATAGTTTTCAGATCAACCTCTAACCAGGAATTAAAGGCCATTTTCCAGTGGTGCCTAATCAAAGAAGAAACATTTATCCTGGACTCAGATGCTGTATTTCCTGCATCTTAGGAGTTCTATTTCAAAGCCTCCAGAAATCAATTTAGCTCTTTTGAAGTGAACACAAAAAGATGAAAATAGAAGTTTATCTTCATCTGGTGCTTTTTTCCTCCTTGATGGCTCAAAAATGGCTTCGGTTTTCAAATTTAATAATTTGTCCAAGGTATTGGTTTTGTCCATTATGCTTTTTAATACATACCTCTGTATTATCATAGTGTAATGTTCCATACTGTCGTATGGCATGATCAGATACTCAGTTTATACAATAGACAGTCACAGCTCCTTTAAGACTTCATCTAAAGTTTATTAAATTCAATGGAAGTGTTCCACTGACTTCAGTAATCTTTGGATCAGGCTCTTAGAACACTGATTCTACCAGTGAAACTGCAAGCATTATACACACTGGTTATTTACAGCTCTTCAAAGCAAACACTCATTTTTATAGTTGTTGACCTGCACATTTTGGCTGACAAACTGGGCAACTAGACTGGAGACCTCCAGAGCTAAAAACACGAGTTGCTATGGATTGAGGTAAAGAGTCCAGGCTCCCTAGATGGGTCTATAGCAGACTCATATTCCTGGAGGAAATTAAATTACAGACTAGAATGTTCAATGCTAAGGGCTAATTTTTCAAAAATAGAGTCTAAATGTGTTCCTGCGGTTCGGTGGATGTGCAAACAGCAGAATTTACTTTAAAGCACGTGAAGGGGCACCACACAAGACTTGTGCCTCACACATAAAGCCCACCTAAGTCTTCGAAAGAAGGCTTCAGTAGGAATTATATGGTACACAGGCCTTGTGAGAGGCCCTCTTCAGAGAGCTGAACTGCATCTTGTCAGATTTGCAGCCAGTCAGGTAGCTAGATGGCTAAGTTCCACTACTGACTTTGGGGCGCGCGTGCAAATAATTGAACACACAAAAAAAGTCATGTGCAAATGTAGACCCCAATCTCTTTTTAAAATGCTCTTGGTTTACCAAGATGACAAGCTAAAAGAGATTCCTTACCACTGATTGAAAGGACTCAAAGGAGGATATTATTCACTCACTGTTTGCACCTTTACTTATCTGTGTTATACACTCTGAAAGACAATGGGTCCAAATAATCCCTGGTGTAGCTCCACTGACTAATGCCATTACACCAGGGATGAGCTGGCCTCATATGCTTGTACAAAACACTGAAAACCAGACACTGAATCCTGCAGCATTAAGTAGTTAGTGACTGATTAAAAGAAACAAAAGCTAAACTGACCAGATGCTTTGATATGTAGATCAAAACTATACAAACACCAGATTAATGAGAGTCATTAGGCAAAACTAACGGTAACATGAATGATGGCTTTAGAATAAATAATGCTTCAGATGACATCACAGAGGGCCTGTTCTTTCACACACACACACACACACACACACACACACACACACACACACACACACACACACACGCACACACACACACACGCACGCACGCTTTGCACGTGAGTAGTATCATTAAAGTCAATGGGACAACTTATGTGAATAAAGTTACTCACGCATATAGGTGTCTACGGGATTGGGGCCTGAATTTGTAAACAGATCATGTTTATTTTGCATGCTTATGTCAAGTTACTGGAAAAATAAATTTCACCCTAAGTGTTCCAGTTGCCATAACATAAGGGGCTAATGTAATCCAGTGATGTATTAGAAGAAGGTGATTCCGTCAAGAGATCCTGGTGATATCATGAAGGATGAGAGTGAAACAAGCGGTATATCAATGTCACTGGAGCCATTAAATGGATTAAATGCCTCTCTCTGCACAACAGCGGCATGTTTTATTTTTAAATTAAACATGATAAGCTCAGAGGTAAACTATTTGATAAATACTGATTAAACGGATGTAATCATTTGTCTTAACATAACCTGCAGCCTCTTAGACCTTGTACAAATAATTCTTTCCCTGCCCTACCAGCTGGCTCCCAAGAGAGTCCAAGGAGGACCTAAGTAGCAAGTTAAGAAGCCATTTCCTGAAGATGTCGGGTGGGAAGGAAAATGAGTAAGAGAGGTGAGGATGGGGGCAGCATGGCGCAGTGGACAGAGAACTACACTGGAAGTCATGAGGTCTAGATTCTATTTCAGGCTTTGGCACTGACTTTCCATGTGACTTTGGACAACTCACTTTGCTGCTCTGTGCCTTTGTTTCCCCTTCTGCCCTTTGCAGGGAATAGGAAGCCTGACCCTCTTCTGACAAGGGAGTATGTTTGGGGAGTGCACAAGCATTTGATTCATGACAGCTCCAGCATTGAGGAACAATCCCTGCAGCTCTAGTTGGTGTGGGGATAAGATCAGTTGCCAACCCAGAAAGATCTCCCATTGGATTGGCAGGGTGATGGCCTGACCCAGTAGCCCACACCTAAAGAGAGAGCAGTGGAAGGAGGAGTGAATAGCTGATGTTCCCTTAGGTGTGCCCAGGTAGGGTTTGAAATCCCAAGGGCCCTTATCCCAGAAGACAGCAACATTGAACAGGGATCCCAGGGGAAGGAAATGTGCCAGTGGGGAGGGATCAGGAATTTCACGAGAACAATAGGCAGTACATTAAATGATACAATAATACCTTTTGGATCTGATGTCAATTTCAGACCCAGACCACTATTGGAGTTTAGATATAAACTCAAATCAGACACTGCTGAAGTGCAGAAAATAATTATACATGCATAACACGTGCACAACTATTACCACTGCATTTGGAAAGCCCAAATTCTACTGAAGCATTCAATACATCTCAAGTTCTGTAGACCATGAAATAAAGCAATTCCATTTCACTATGCAAATGCTTTGAAAATCCAGCCACAGAAAGAACAGTTTGTTCCTTTCCTCAGCTGCTTCTTCCCTAGAAGCTCCTAGCTTGAATGTCTGAAATGTAACATTATTTAGCTACCTGCAGGAAGACATTGCTCCCGCTCATTACTCTGCTGTGATTTTCTTGTTACGATGACAAATACCGAATGACTATGTGGATATACAGCACAGCATCTAGCTTCTGTAAGCCTATCACAAGCTTCTTATGTATAATAATAAGGCTATTTGCCACAGAGGGTAACTGACCTGTCAAACATTTTTATCTAGATTCCTTGCACTGATGGTGGCAGTGTAAACACTTTCCCTCGGTCCAATTTTTAACCGCACTTGCTGAACTCAGCTGTTCTAACCGCAGAGCCACTTTGTTTTATTGCTGTCATAAAATATATTTAGTGGGTTTGGGTTGAAAACAACCCCCTTAACAGAATATGAAATATGACACGCCCCTGTCAAGAGGGGTTGGAAAGGGTGTGCGTGAATATTTCTCAGCAGCAGTTATGTTACATTGGACTAACTAATAAAATAAGACATTGACCAAGTTATAAAACAAAACACTTTAATACAGCATGCTTTACTTGTCCCTCAACCCAGGTTAAAGAACAAAGAAGTGTCCTTTAACATAATTTATTGAAACAATCACACCAGTCCAGTTATTTTCCTTAAAATGTGCAAATCTTTAACTTATCTCAAGGGGTTACTTGAAACTTGTGAGGGGAATCAAGTATTAATTGGAGAAAAGAATCTTACTGTAAGCTTCACCACTGTATGGCCTCTCTGAAGCAAGAAACAACCTACACATTTTCCAGAACTAAAGTGCTGCCATTGTATATGAGCTTTGTTCGTTGAATTCCATTGATTCTTCTCTGTCACATCTGATAATGGCTCTTAATTCCACTGAAAGAAAACTGTCATGGCTAAATTTACCTTGCCCACTTAAAGAGAGTATACGCTATTAACAGGCTTGTTATCCTGGAGAAGTTTTAAACTGAAATTGTTCCCTGTCCACTCTTCAGCATAAGCAGCGATGAAAACTTTTCAACAGATGCTGGCAAAAAAACAAAAAAAAAAATGCCATGGCTTCAGACCATCTGCACGGATTAAACATTCATCAGATGAAGGAACTTTTCTGCATGTGAGACAAAGGAAAGTTTTCTTTCTCTATAACTAAAAACATTAAATTTACCAAGATACCATTTCATTCCCAGCAGTTTCATCATATCTTGTCTGTTAGAGAGTTATTTGAAAGCCACTGCTAATTTTTTATTTTTTTAACAAACCCCTCTAGTTTAAACCAATGTGATGCTAATTTACAAATAATAATAGTAATAATAATAATAATAAAAAAAAGAATAGTTTGATAGAATTTCCTGCCTGTGCTCAACTGGGGAGGATGGGAAGGTTCAATAGCTGACTAGCCCCATCTTTCAGTGGCCAGAAAAGGCCCAAGGAACTATGACTAGATTTCTATAGGATTCTCATGTCACATTATGGTGTACACAATATACTATGAGCAGACCTGTGATAACTTTTATTTTGACACCCCTGGTACAGCCTGCTCACAAGCATTAACTGGGGCTTTTCCACATGTCCTACGTAAGGGACAGCACATAGTTGCACTGCTTCAGAAACAGTCCTGGAACCAAACTGTCACTCAAAGAAATGAGAATGGGAAGTGGAGCTTGAGGCACCCAGGTCTGCAGCTCCAGCACAGTAACTTGCAGTAAGAAAAGTGAGCTGTTTAAAGGGACAGTGACAGATTCATCTTACAAAGAGATATCCGTTTGAACGAGTTAATTGACTAGAGGCAAATAACACCAAGATTACTTTGACAGCATCCTTTCAAAAAGGCATATGGACTGGGGACTGTCCAGAGGCAAAGACATTAAGAAAACCTGCTGGCTGAGGCAGAAATTCATAAGCAAAGTGGGAGAGTTCATTTCAGGGTGTGAAGGCAGAGGTTTTGAGTCATTTAATAGGATAACTCCCCGGAGAAGAAATGATCCCAATGTATCCCAAGTGCTTCATCTTGAGTACAGAGAGTGAATTTCAAGGGCTTACCATCTCAACAGGTGCCTTACAAATGCCTGCTTCAAATACGGCATCTTGGAGGTGTGGCATCTACTCAAGAGGCTCTTGATGGGAATGACACCTTCAGACTCGGACAAGGAAAACCAGCAAGTCTGATGACTCAACTCTTGTCTGAGTTCAACTGACTAATTTTATCCAGCCCCAGAAGCTTGTTTCATAATTTATACTTGATTCACTGATCTGCGGTGTACGCTAGTAAAGCAGTGTTGGGAGCTCTGGACTGGCTTCAGAAATCAGGCATGTACTGCAATATCAGCCACTACCCTGAAGCTTTTAATTGAGTAGTTTCACTTTGCTTTGAAGACACTCAGGGTCAATTTCAGATCCGTTGAAGTCAGTGGAAAAACTTAAACTCAAATTGGATTGGGCCATAAGCACCTCTTCATTTGGCAGATTTATACTTATATGCTGTAAGATCTTTGGGTTCTTAAGGCTTTCAGCTTCTCGTAGCCTGAGAAGTGGAGTTATGTGAGAAGTACCACAGTTTACTCATGAAATACTAAGGAAAAAGTAATCAAACTCACTGATGCTTTAAAAATATGCACAGTTACCACAGTGGCATTCATAAGATGCAGGGCTTTTTGCTAGTGAAGTGTGTTATACAGTACATTATGATTAACTATTACACAAGTAGTGTCATAAAAACAATTAGAGGTAAAGAAAGGAGAATTTTCTATAACAAAGGTGTAACTGGGAATAAATTGTTTGACAATCAAAACTGCATTGCTCAGAAAATAAAAGCTGTCTGAGCAGAGCAATTTGCTTCAATAAGTGTTAGCTGTGTGCAGTAACATCTGAACAGGAAATAACATCAGCTGGATCCTGTTTATATGGTGGTTTATCTCATGAAAATGGCTTGGCCCTAACATCTGATCTTTCTCTGAGAAATCTGGCTTTTTCCGTTTTTCCTAAAAGAACCCAACCCTATTCTGGAAGATTCAAAGTGGGATTATCACAGAGTGCTGGGTTGTATTTCTTTTAAAGAACTCTGCTGGATATTTTTAAAGAGGGAATGCAGTGCGGTTAAACTGATTCCTCCTGATTTAAACCATCTAACTAACAAGCACTTGCAGGAAGTATAATCACAAGCATTAAACATTTGCATGTTGTTATTGGCCAAAACATAAACCCCATTTGGAAGCGCTGGACAAGTGCTTCCCATTTATATTAGGAAGTGCTCATTCAAGGTGAGGAATGACAGTCCTGCTGAATTCTTGCACATCCAGACAGTTAGTGTGCTTTCCTCAAGTTTATTCATAGTGCAAAACTACCACAAAGTTATGCTCTATGCTATTGCCCTGTCACTGCAAATGCAAACAAGCTTCACTGGTCTGGAGTGTCCATGGTGCATGTCCAACAGTCTCTTAGAAGTGAAAATACAAAATTAATCGTTCCTTCTTTAAGGGAGGAGGATAGAGGAAAGGGATGCAGTCACCCTAACTGCAAGACTGTTCAAGCTGGGGAGCGAGATTTAATAAGCTACAATACACATAGTTCTTCCAAATATATTTACGGAGGATTAACAACCGCGGCATATGTGGCTATTAATGTTAAATGTGGCCTTAATGATCAATTGTTGTTTTACTGATGGTCATGGTAGTAATTCAAACCAAAAGAGAAAGAGAGCTCTGTTATCACAGTTGGTGATACAATTTTGTCACTGCCTCCAAAGCAACCCCAATTCATACCAATCACTATTACACCACCCGCACAATGTCAATCTCAGGATTTAGGGAAGAGAAGATTTTTCTGTGAGATACACCATAGAATTAACATAGACTCATTTATACAGGAAATATTTAAGCTCCCCCTAGTTTCCTGCTGCAGGATGGGAGCCTGGCTGCTTCTTAAAACAATTGGTTTATGAGGTGAGGTAATATTCCCAAGAAAAAGGGCTAGAATCTTAGGGTCTGCTCCAAAGTGTGTTGAAGTCCATGGAAAACCTCCTGTTGACTTCAGTGGGCTTTAGGGTCAGGCGCTTAGTATTTATAAAACAAAAGTGGAGATTCACCTTTACATTCCCATGACTCTTTTATGAGGCTGCACGATTCATGGGCTCCACAGGCCAGCTCTGGTTACAATAATTATCTCTACAGAACAAACCCAGAGAGGAAATGTCGGTAGTCATCCTACTCCTATCAAGCACAAAGTTTATTCTTTTCATGGTTTTGCATAAACCTATCACTAACTATCTCACACAAAAACTCACATTGACCCAGGTGGTCCTCTGCTATGAAATATTATTATATAGTGCCATTCCAGTAGCACTCACAATATGCTACATACAGTCCCACACAGATAAGATACAGTACCAGTACCCAAAGAGCTTATAACCCTAAAAAGCTGAGGGGGAATATATTTTAAAAAAAACCCTTTAATCTATATTCAACCTTTCCATTATTAGTTGGCCAATATCTCATAGATGTTACGACAGAAGTGATTCTTGAGTAGGGATTTGAAGGAGGAGAGAATAGTGGCCATTCTGACTGTTTCGGGGAAGCCTCATCCTGCAGGGGACACAGCATGAACAAAAGTAGGAAGACTGTTGTGAGAGAAGCAGACAGTAGTGTATTTAAGGCGGAGTATTGTTGGCAGAATGGAAGGATGGGGGAGGGAGGAGTGCTGGGTGAGAGACAAAGCTGGATAGGTAACTGAAGGGCAGAGTTATGTAGAGCTTTGAAGGTGAGGACAAGTCATTTGAGCTGGAAAGAACTCAAGGCAGAGGAGCAGAAAAACCTAACAAGAATCTCCTCACACCGTTTTCCCTGCAGCTTTCACGGTGGGGATGGTTGGGCAAGGTCTGATCTACCCCAGGTTGTGACAGTCAGCAGTTTTGTCCCAAGTCTGCAGACCTTGCAGTTCAGCAGAGGAATCCCTGGAGTGAATCTGGCTCATTACCTCTAATGGCTGTTACCAAGGCAGTGATTGGATACAGCAGGCTTGAGTTCAAATCCTGGCATCATTTTTATATAATATCCTGTAAACTGTCTCTACTGAAGCGAGTCTAAGGCTACAAAAACTGAAGTGATATTTGATCCACTACAATCAGCTTGCTTAAAAAATATTAGAATAAAAATTGTGCAACCATACAAGAAACTGTTGGGGTTCTCTCTCCTCCCCAGTGCAGACCTACCTTTGGTGGAATTATGAATCATAGGGGAAGAGGGGGAATCACTGGAAGAGCAATCCCAGAAGTTCAATTACATTCTCTTGTGACAGACTCTCAAAGAGCCCTATGATAGGAAACAAGCATCTGAAGTACTTTGAAATGGCCTTGCCTATTGTGATGAATTAGCATCTGTTTCTGTTAAGTACCGAGCACCTCCTGTGAGGTTCTAAGTATCTTTAGCTCCTGCTTGAAATCAATGGGAGTGGAGGGCGCATAGCACTACACAATATCTGGCCCAACGGGTTCAGAGTAGAGCCCCTTGCAATGAATATTCTTTATCAGTTCTTCTGACAGGTCTATGCTGTCAAACAAAAATGTCTTGAGGATGGAAAGAGTGATGGGAAGAAGGCAGTGCTCAGTTTGCAAAGAAAGTGAAGACTTTAGGTGTTTGCTTTCTTTAAACGAAATGTAGTGTTTGTTTAAGTGTTACTGACGTTGAATGGGGACAACTCTCGAACCTTAAACAGAGCTTTCTGCGATCCACTGAATGAATGTAGTACTTTCAGAATCAGAATGTTGTTGACACAGACCACCTTTCAATTTCTTTCCCAGGGTCTGGATAACCTGCACACTCATAACACTGGATATAAAAACAGCTATACCCTACCTACAATATTTTTGACCTTTCTTGTTGATCTTGCCTATTAGGCAGTAACAACAACACAGTCTTTACTCAACAAGCAGAGTACTGCATAAAATGTTTATCTTTATTTTAACAACCTCAGGCTGCTGAATGAAGAGGCAGGGGGAACAAAATAAATCTGTCACAAAAATGCACGCAAAGTGCTTTTTTTATTCATGCTCAACTAGCAATGAAAAAGGGCTTATGAACTGTTACCTTCAGCAATGTTAGTACACCTCTTTCTGTTTGTGCAAAGGGATCTCCTTAGGCATCTGAGCATTGACAATGAGCCAAAAATCATTTGCTTCAGATTGTTTCTGACAGGGCTCATTGTCCTGATAATGGCAGAGTGTGATAATAAAACTTTACCTTTTCACCTTAGGAGTAACTTCCTTCTTGCAAGGAGTGTTGTGTTTTGAATGGCAGATTTATGAACAAAAAGGGATGCCGGGGCTTAGTCTCCAAAACGTCCCCCTAATATACATAGTTGTTTCTTGCAAATACAACCTGGGAAGTTTGTAAAGTGCTGCACAGAAATGGTTTCCAGTATTAACAGCGGTACCAACAGCACCATGGCCAGCCCACGTACAGCCTTGGGAGCTCCACGGGTGCCAGTTCGTTTGTGGGGTTGGAAGAATGACTCTGGGTGAGAGAGATGTGGCAAGATATGGAGTAACTGAACAGGGGTGGATAACGGGCAACTTTGCCACAAGGCCATCAACACGTGTGCTCCTTAACAGATGAACAGATATTCTGCCTGCTTGCACCTGAAACCAGCAGGGCCTCACTAGAGAGCAAGTGGGATTCTGGTGACCTCCCAGCCACCCAAAGGTCTGGGATACCTGGGAAAAGGGGAAGGAGCCTGTCCTTTGAGGTAGCTGTGAAAGAGTTTATCTTCATTTGTTAAAGGCAATAATGATAAGAAAAAAGGCTGAGGGGGACAGTTCCATAGAAGGGAAAAGCAAACACACACATAAATGAAATAATACAAACAACACACAGTGAGCCCATGGGCACTTCTTCTAGGAAGGGAAGGGATGTTAAAGGAGCACCAAGCTGCCTGTGCTGTTAGTCTATGGAACCACATTATGGTATCCAGGTTCCCCCTTTCCTCCTTTCCTTCCTATGACTCATGATACTTGCTTGTTGCTTTTTCTCTTTAATTAGACAGCAGACTCTTTGGAGAGGGGATGGCATCCTCCTGCAGACGTGCGGAGCTCCTAGCATGGTGGGGCCCCAAACCTGATGGAGGCAGGGGGGAGAGAAGAGCCTTTGGGAAGTATGTGATAGCAATAATTTATTGTTATTGCTGATTTACTGGGTTACTTACTGTGCTTACGCTCAATGCCTGGGGTGGCTGCTGCTTTGCATATGCTCCCTCTGCAGCAGGTTCACTACTGCCTACTGCCACTTAACAATGGAATTGCATAGATCTGCTAGCAGAAGGACTGATCCTGTAAATGCTAATTCACATAAATAGACCTTGCCTCATTGATGTCAATGGCACTATTTACACGACTAGGGGCTACTTGCGGAGTAAGGTTTTGCAGAACCGGCTCCCAATCCATAGATCTGACATCTTACACCACACATGAGATGTTCAAAGACAGACTTCCAATCAGTCAGTCATTTTTATTCAATGGCATCTCATGAACCGTCACCATTAGGTGGCACTACAGAGTAATGCACATCATTGCATCCTCTCAGAATGCAATTTCCTCCCAGTTTATGAAAATGCATTATTGTGATCTCTGCTTTAGTTAGATTGGTAATAGGTGACTTAGAAATACTTGAAGACCTTCTGAAGTACAGAAAATAATTATGTATGCATAACGTGCACACAGTTAAGCACGTGTCAGTTAAGGCTAATAGAAACTCCCTGACTCAAACCACCACTCTGGCAAGTCTGCGTAAATGGCTAAGCCTTCCAATGTCCCCTGCACTTCAACAAATAAACATTCCAATCCTGAACTCACTGCAGTTCTTAAAAAAATGCTTGTTTCCCAGAAGTATGTGTCCCTTCTTAATTAATAAATCTTTCCATATAGTCTAACTTCTGCTTAAAATAGACTAGAACAGTTTTGAATACAACAGGACTCAGGGGATTAGGGGGTGGGATCAGAAGTAAGCCACCTGTCAGACAGGATCAGAATTTAAGGATCCCCCCACACCCCGCCACTCTTCCTTGGATTTAACCAGTCACTTAAAAAAAAAAAAAAGAATTTCATATGCTGTAATGTTCTCTGTATAGTCTTGTTTTTGAGCATGTATACAAAGAAAGGTGGCCTCATGGCTTAAAAGCACATTTTCAGAGTCATTATCTTCTTTCTTAGCTCCAGCCAATAATGAGAAAAGTCCAGACTCAACTACAGTTCATTCTTTTCAGCAGTGATTTATTTATACAGGGGAGCCAGAACCCCTTCTATATATTTTCTGGAGTTTACATGATCTTTTGCTAAATGTATGGTACTATGGACTGGTGTATGCACACCCTCCCCCCACCCCAGCCTCAGTCTGCAGCACTGATTTATTGTGTGGCTTTCCCCATCTATGGAGTTCAGATAGTACTGCTAGTTAGTGAGATGATCCATGGCCTTATTCATCTTTGAAGGCTAGATTGTGACTTGGACTACATATCAGTGCAGGGTGGGTACCCATGGCTAAGGTCTGAGTGTACAGGAGCAAACAGGATAAGGAACTAGTAGCAGTATGTAATTAACTGTGATATGTAACCTACTGATGAAACAACCCTCTGTACCAGATGAATGGAAGGTAGCTAATGTACAGTAACTCCTTGCTTAACATTGTAGGTATGTTCCTGAAAAATGCGACTTTAAGTGAAACAATGTTAAGTGAATCCAATTTCCCCATAAGAATTAATGTAAATGGGGAGGGGGGAATTAGGAATTATATCTACCCAGATATAACGCTGTCCTCGGGAGCCAAAAAATCTTACTGTGTTATAGGTGAAACCGCGTTATATTGAACTTGCTTTGATCTGCCGGAGAGCGCAGCCCCACCCCGCCAGAATGCTGCTTTACTGCGTTATATCTGAATTCATGTTATATCGGCAGGGTCGGCTCCAGGTCCCAGCGTGCCAAGAGCGTGCTTGGGACGGCATGCCGCGGGGGGCGCTCTAATGGTTGCCAGGAGGGCGACAGATGGCTCCTGTGGACCTCCCGCAGGTGTGCCTGTGGAGGGTCCGCTGGTTCTGTGGCTCCGGTGGAGGATCTGCAGGCACATCTGCGGGAGGTCCACCGGAGCTGTGGGACTGGTGAACGGCAGAGCTCCCCCCACAGCGTGCCACCGTGCTTGGGGCGGTGAAATGGCTAGAGCTGGCCCTGTATATTGGGTAGCATTATATCAGGGTAGAGGTGTATTATATAGCTATATCTATACACACACACACACACACACACAGAGTCTTAAACAAACAATTGAATACTTTACACAGCAATGATGATTGTGAAGCTTGGTTCAGGTGGTGAAGTCAGAGAGTGGAAGAGGGTGGGATATTTCCCAGGGAATGCCTTACTGCTAAATGATGAACAAGAACAGCTGAGCCCTCAAGGGTTAACACATTGTTGTTAATGTAGCCTCACACTCTACAAGACAGCACAAATGGAGGGAGGGGAGACAGCATGGCAGACAGAGACAGAGACACACTCCCTGTGTGTGTGAGAGGCGTGCATTGACTCTTTAACTATGCTAACCGCACTCTAAGTACATTGCCTTTTAAAGTAGATCAGCAAGTTGAGACAGCAGCTTCTGCCAGCAAGCTCCCTCCATCCTGAGCCCTGTTGCGACCCCCACCCCCACTCTACGGAGATGGGGCAAGTAGGGGGCAGAAGTATGGGGCAGGGGGACACCTTGACATTAGCCTCCCCTCTCCCCCCCACCACACAGCAAGCAGGAGGCTCCCAGGAGCAGCTCCAAGGCAGAGGGCAGGTGCAGCACATGAAAGTGAGGGGACAGCTGAACTGCCAGCAATTGATAGCTTGCTGGCTGGTGCCACACAGGGAACTTATGGAAGTGGGGAGCTGATAGGGGCGCTGATGGTCCACGCTGGTTCCAAGCCCCGACCAGCTAGCTCCAATGGGCTGCTCTTTTTGCAAGCAAGGGCAAAGCAGGCAGCTGCCAAAAAACTTTATAAGGGAGCATTGCACAACTTTAAACAAGAACGTTCCCTAATTAATCAGCAATGTAACAACAAAATAACATTAACTGGGATGACTTTAAGTGAGGAGTTACTGTACAGACGCCCCTCTGGTTACACAAACCCAACTTACGCAAATCCGCATTTACGGAATAAGTTCCGTAATCTAGAAATAGGGTTTTTTTTGGTTTGTTTGGGTTTTTTTGTATAATGGTCAGGTATACGTTTCCGACTTACGCAAAATTTGAGTTATGAAAGGCGTTCTGGAACAGAACACTTGTGTAAGTCGGGGAACGTCTATACTGGCAATTTTTAAAAAGGGTTCTGGAGGTGACCATGGAAATTACAGGCCTAACTTCAGTACCAGGCAAATTGGTAGAAACTGTGGTAAACAGACTTATTAGACACATAGATAACAGGATTTTTTAGGAAAAAGTCAACACGGCTTTTGTAAAGGGAAGTCATGCCTCACCAATCTATTAGAATTCTTTGAGGGTGTGAACAAGCATGTGGATAAGGGTGATCCAGTTGATAAAGTGTACTTGGATTTTCAGAAAGTCTTTGACAAGGTCCCTCACCAACGGCTCTTAAGGAAAATAAGTATCTATAGGATAAGAGAGAAGGTGCTCTCATGAATCAGTATCTGGTTAAAAGATAGGAAACTAAGCATAAGAATAAATAGTTAATTTACACAATGGAGAGAGGTAAATAGCAGGGAACCCCCAATGATCTGTTCCAGTCAACATATTCATTAATGATCTGGAAAAGGGAGGGAACAGTGAACTGGCAAAGTTTGCAGTTGATACAAAATTATTCAAAACAGTTAAGTCCAAAGCTGACTATGAAGAGTTACAAAGGGATCTCACAAAACTGAGTGACTTGGCAACAAAATAGTGATGAAATTCAATGTGGATAAGTGCAAAGTAACGCACACTGGAAAAATAATCCCAACTACATGTACAAAATGATGGGGTCTAAATTAGCTATTACTGTTCAAGAAAAAGATCTTGGAGTCATTGTGGATAGTTCTCTAAAAACTTCAGTTTAATGCACAACAGCAGTCAAAAAGGCCAACAGAATATTAGGCATTATTAGGAAAAAGACAGAAAATAAGACAACAAATTTCATAATGCTACTATATAAATCCCTGGCACACCCACATCTTGAATATTGTGTCTAGTTCTCATCGCCCCATCTTAAAAAGGATACAGTAGAAACTGGAAAAGATTCAGAGAAGGATAACAAAGATGATCAAGGGTATGGAATGGCTTCTAGACAAGGAGAAACTAAAGAGATTAGGGCTTTTCATTTTAGGAAAAAGATGATTCAGAGGGGACAGTATAGCCGTCTTTAAGACCATGAATGATGTGGAAAAAGTCAAGAGAGAAGTGTTATTTACCCTTTCACACAATACAAAAACCAGGGGTCATCAGATGAAATTAATAGACAGCAGGTTTAATATGAACAAGAGGAAGTACTTTTTCCACACATTGCACAATTAACCTGTGGAACTCATTGCCACAGGATGCTATAAAGGCCAAAATTATAACTACATTCAAAAATGAATTAAATAAGCTCATGGAGGACAGGACCATCAATGACAATTAGTCAAGACTGTCAGGGATGTGACCCTATACTGGGGGCAACCCTAAACCTCTGAGTGTCAGAAGCTGGGAGGAAAAGACAGTGGTGGATTGCTCCAAAATTGCCCTGTTCTCTACACTCACCCTGAAGCTCTGGTACTGGTTACTGGTGGAGACAGGATATGGGGCTAGATGGACCATTGGACTGACCCAGTATGATTGTTTTTATGTTCTTACGCACCTGTTTATCTCAAAGGCACAGCCCCAGGGGCATCATTTGCTGTGGGACTAGAGAGGCAGATGTCCCCATTTTAACAATGTAAAAAGTAGGTACAAGCTCATAAGACATCACCATAATCTATAACAGATAATACTGATGGGGAAAGGTATGAAAGGGAGACAGACCGAATTAGTCCAAACAACAAGGCCTCCTCGTAAAACTCAAGGGCAGTATTGAGATCATACTGGGCAAACAAGAGAAGTATGGAACCGGAAATCAGTGAACCAAAATTGGTGTGTCAGAAGCCTAATTAGTGGACAAAATAATGAGGCAATGGGCTATTATGTCTTTTGTGGGCATTAAAGAAAGAGACTTTGGGGAGAAAAATTGGATCCTGGAGTGAGCTTCGCTATCCTGGCTGCCACCCTCACCAACTCCTGGCACCCTGGATCTTCTTCATCCTACTCCTGAGAGCTGTTCTGACCAGACTAGCCAAGGATAGAGACCCAGATAATATTGCCACCTCTACTGAATCCCAGCCACCACTGGGTATGTGACTTTTTCATGCCCGCCTCACCCTCCTTCTGTGTTCCCCATCTTATTTCTTCTCTCTCCTATCCCTCTCCTTTTTTCTTCTGTTTAATAAGAGTCAGGCTAAGTTGGCCAAGACTGCATATTTTGCAACACTGCTGTAAGCCTGTGACCAGAAAGAGGCAGCTAAAAGTACTGTTTTACATAGCCTGAGCCTGGTACAAGTTTGCCAGGTCTCGGAGTGGCTGATAAGAATGTGTGCTGTGCCTGTGTTTTTCCAATAGAGAGATTGTGGGTGAGAGAAGCTACATTTTCTATCTTTGTGGTTTTTGTGTGTGTTTGTCTTATTTTGTCTGCTCAGGAAATGGGATCGGACTTTAATAACAGCAATGACAACAGCTCCGGCCCATCTCAACTCACTTCTCTCTTCTCCAAAAGGACCGTTATTACCATCTGTAATGTCACCTAAGAGACTGTCAAACAGGGTATTTTCCATCTAAAACCTCTCTCCAGATAAAGAGATAGGGAACAACGGATTTTTCTGTATCTTTAATAAAAGGTTGAAAGGATTTTCAATGGTGTGTTTGCCATGGTACTAAGCAAGCTGAGGCCTCTGTCCACCAAACCTTAAACCTGGTTTAACATTGTTTAACCTTGGAGAGTGACTGAGTTATGTTAACACCTTTGGCCCATTTAGTCCATCTAAATTAATAAAACACTCCTCAATGTTGGTCTGCCCCCTCTGCCCCTGATTTTCAGAGGTCTAAATGCTCCATTATGTCTTCCACTCTTTGCCCCACATTTGGACACGGTTATTAAGAAAGCAAACTTTGCCACCCAGGGAAGGCTGCATTTAGCCCCGTTAAGTTAATGAGCTGTGATGTGTTTTGTTTCTTTAGAGGAGCAAGTGAACGTTATTATTTCTCTGAGTGTTCCAGGAGAGGACTGGACACTTCATGGTGGATGGTTTGGAGGAAATTCAGGACTGGGAGTGTGGTGGGGACACCTCTGCATAAGGTAGCTGGATGATAGAGACTAGAATGGGGCTGCCATGTTGTAGGCAGGCTGCTGGGGTCAGAGAGCTGAACTGGGGCTGCATACTGCACAGACACTCAAGGAGCTGCATGCTTGTCTGCTTGCTGTTGGTGTCCAGGCTGTGAGTCATAGCTGCAGAGCAGTTAAAGCACCCAGGGTTACCAGGCAGGAGATGACAACCCCTCACTGGTCTGGACTGCACCCCAGAGTGTGACTTTCCCTCTTTAGTAAAATTGTCACATCTCTGATTTCAGTTAGTGTTGTTGTGACTGAACAGCCTTATGCATGATTGGATACTGCAGCAAGAATGTTAAACACATCTTGAAGCATGTTTCGAGGGTGTGAATTCCAAGACAACCAGGCCTAAATTCTGGTTACCAACTGACAATGTATATTATAATAGTTCGTTTTCAAAACATTTCTAGTAATGCTAGGATGAAAAATCTTGAAGAGTTAATTTTTATTGGGAAAGACATAATTTGCTCTAGAGTATAGTCCCTAAAATTTTCTTAAACTACTAACTAATCTGAGACATAACAATAACCAAAAGCCATAGTTCAAATTGTTGCTCATTGTTATTGCTATTAAACTGCTGTTATTCATTGTATAAACCTACAATGTTTTGGAGCCTATCTTTTTTGTAGTGTGCAATGCTCCAAACAGCTGTTAAAATGGAACAAAAGCATAATCCATCAGCATCAATTTGAATAACTATAAACATCCCATTTCCTTGAAGACAAATGTGGCATAGAATATGATCTGGAGTTGCCTAAATTTAACATTGGAATGATACAGTTCCTATATTTAAAAAAAAGCAGCGTTGAAAACTTTGAATTTTATCCAAACTTCAAAGCTGGCATTTGACACAGCTGCGTTGTTTTCTGGCCTGGTGGATACCAAATATAGAAGATTTAAAATGTGTATTTCTTGCATTGAGGCTGGTTAAATAACCACCCCCAGGTTATGCATGTATTCTGAGGCTGAAGGCTCAGAAAGATGAGAATCTCTGCTAGCCATAGACTGATTCCCGCTGGCAGATTTTAGGCCCAGTTACTGGGGAGATGATAGAAGAGTTTGCTGGTTTTATTTAATATTGACATTGTTATATCACTGGGAGGCTTTGAACAAGATCAGGGACCCAACCTGCAAGATGCTGTGCAAATGCGGCCTGTCTAGAAGAGCACTGCATAACTTCAGATGCAAAAATAGCATTATAAGCCTTCAAAAGAGGAAGAACGAGATCCCAGCAATTGCTAGCGGGAAAACCTAACTTCAATCCTCAGTAAAACGAGGGGACAGGCAGAAAAATCAGTGATGAGCTAAAGCAGGAGCTCCCCAACTTTTTCACGGCCTGCATCATATCTTAATAAAGTGTCTCCTGGACAACTTCCTTTCCCATTGTCAGTTGAGTAATGTCCTGCGGCAGCTATAGCAACTGGTTGTGTGGCAAAATAACAAGGCTATTTAAAAAGTAATAGCTCAGTTTAAAGGCTTTTGTAAAAGGGCGAGACTGTGCAGTTTTGGCCCAGCACAGAGGAAGGGCTACAATAGAGTGGCACCACCCTACTGGGAGCTATGTTGCCTCCAGAAGCCAGAATGCTTCCTAGAACCCCCAGACATACCCAGGCTGCTCAGCCACTGCTAAAACCTCTTCCTTCAGCGTCCCAGTCCCATTTCAAGGGCCTCTGTGGACAAGGGTTGCCTGTACATGGCCTGGCCTCTCAGGGTACCGTACGCTCACCGTGACTCAGGGACTGAAATGCTGCTAGGCCTTTATAAGGGAAAGGATCCTTCTGTCCTATCTTCAGGTTCACCTACACCAAGTTCAGGAGGAATTAGACCCTCGATGACTTATTGGTAATTTTCTGAAGATTGACAAGAAAGGTCCATTTAGTAAAAGAAAAAACAAGTGATTGGCATGAGGTTCTTAGGGTGGCCCCGTTGAGTTCCTCCTCCCTCCCCCTCCACATAGTACAAGCATTTGCTAGTATTCTTTTGGCACTTTGAAAGTGACAAACACTGGAGGGAGGAGAAGATCAGAGAAGTCTGGTCGTAGGAAACAAAAATGCTTTCTCTGGTTGGATTCAAGACTTTTAAACCTGAACCTAACCAAAAAAATGTTTTTCCTTTTCAAAAAGCTGGGCTATTTTGAGCACATTCATATTTCTGTGACTCTCAGTTAGTTTCAAACAGTAATGGATGGTCGCAAATCATTCCATTCAAGGACAACCAGGGAGGTGGATTGAGATCGGATGTGACGAGGCCTGGACTGTAATACCGATCCTCATATGTTTTTCCATACTCCATTCACTTTCAGTCTGCACTGCTTCCTTGTTTTAGATAAAGGGAAACAGCAACAAGAAAGAACAAAAGTAAAATATCCAAAGGGTGTACATGTCTCATTTGTAACTGCCTACAGCAGGGGTCGGCAGCCTTTCAGAAGTGGTGTGCCAAGTCTTCATTTATTCACTCTGATTTCAGGTTTCACGTGCCAGTAATACATTTTAACATTTTTAGAAGTTCTCTTTCTATAAGTCTATAATATATAACTAAATTATTGTTGTCTGTAAAGTAAATAAGGTTTTAAAAATGTTTAAGAAGCTTCATTTAAAATTAAATTAAAATGCAGAGCCCCCCGGACCAGTGGCCAGGACCCGAGCAGTGTGAGTACCACTGAAGATCAGCTCACATGCCACCTTCGGCATGCATGCCATAGGTTGCCTACTCCTGGCCTACAGGAATTCTAAGACCAAAATAGCTGCTACTTCTAGACAGGACTGGAAAAAACTACTGACCCAGAAATGTTTCCCAGTCAAGTGGGCTAATATAGGCAAAGGAGCCTTTGGTCCCTCGTGATAGATGCTGCAGCACTGTTGCAAAACAGGAGAGAAGCAGAGAGACAATGGCATAGATGCTCTTGATCCTTTCACAGGAGGGCAGGCAGGCAGGAGCAGAGCAGCAGGAACTCTTGCTGCTTGTCTCTGAAAACAGACGTATGTGGAGAAGAGCTGCTAATAGAGACAGTTTCCTACACATCCTGCAGCCCAAGAAGAGTTCAGTATTTGTTCATTTATGGGAGGTAGGAAGACCAGAACTAGTTATTGAGAGTGAAGGAACCAGTCATTAGTTAAATACAGTGGTGGAAGATCAAAATCTAGTTTTGACTAGTGAGGGAAGAGGGAGAGTCATGTATCTAACTTGAAATAAATGCAAAATAATACATCTGGGAAATAATATTTTTCTCATGCTTGAGCTAAAAAATTATTTCCATTAGAGGTCATTAGTCATTGCATTTCATAGCTTCATAGAATTTAAGGCCAGAAGAAACCATCAGATCATCTAGCATGACCTCGTTTGTATCACAGGCCATTAGTTTTCACCCATAAACTCCTATGTTAAGCCCAAAGACTTTAGTTACACTAAAGAATTTCAGTCCTCAGGAGACTAAACTGTGTCACAGGGAGAGACCAAAATACCACCAACATCCATGGCCCCTGGAATGTCAGGGAATTGATTAGGTGAGATATCTCCAGATGTTCACTGAATTGCTCTCCTAACCATTAGCCACTGATGGGCAAGACCATCAAATATTTTCTCCAGGCCTGTTTTGCCTATAGAAATGAATGCACACACACACACAATGCTGCTCTGGCACAGTGTACACTTGGCATACAAACTGCTCCATCGTATGTCTACTTAGCTAAATCATATTTCCCTACAAGAGCTTCAGAGCATGAAGTGGATGGCAAATATACATAATCCATCCCTTCTGTGACATGAACCTTGGATCCGGTTGAGTGCTAAAAGCAGTAGCACTGATTGATACTGTGACAGTGCAGGTACCATCCGAGAGACATCATATCTGATATACAATGAAATAATGAAATATTGTAATTTTAAAACTGGGACTACAGGAGTTTGAATTTATCTAATCATTTGGGCCAGTTCAGTAAATCACCCCAGAAGAAGAAAATTATCAATCAGTGGACTTTATTCTAATCTAGTGGCATGCAAAATGTTTATATGCCTTTACCTAATATCAAGTCAGGTTTGAAGAGTTCCCATTCTAATGTGATGTGCTATGTGAGTGACAATTTGAAAAATATGGCCACATGTTCCAAAAAAAAGTCAGCTTGCATTAAATATATAATGGCACCTTGTGCCAGAAGAACCAACCCGCAAAATCTTATTCCAATTTACTGAAATGGAGAAATAACATTGTGTATGCATAACAATGCCCGTCTAAAGTGGCAGCACCAGATGTACACCCTAAAAATGAAAGGAGTCAAAAGAATCTCACCCAAGGAGGAGATTTGGAGGAGTGATGGAAAGGGCAGCAGGGATGAAGAAAGCTGAATCTCTGAGTCTGGGAGAGCTTCCATGTCAGAAAAGAAATGACTCACATTCTGAGTTGCTAGGAGACAGAGCTAGGAAAAACACAGGAGCTCTAGAGTGAGAGTTAACTGGCACTACAACATTGCCCAGCTAGTGAGACGGCTGCTAGTCTTTAGACTAGATACATATCTAAACTAGGGTGACCAGATGTCCTGATTTTATAGGAACAGTCCCGATTTTTGGGTCTTTTCCTTATATAGGTTCCTATTACCCCCCCTCCCCTCCCGATTTTTCACATTTGCTGTCTGGTCACCCTAATCTAGACACATACTATTGATTTTTCTCTCAGCTTTCTTAGAGGCATTGCTTACTTTAAGATACCTTTGGAATTAGGCAGTTATTGTGCAATTACTGTGGGCTACTCTTGAAAACAAGAAAAATAAATATCTGACCTCTGGCTAGAGGTGGAGGGGGTGGATTTACCTGACCTGCACTCTTGTTCACAGCTGTACGTAGGAGGGTGTCCAGTCCCAAAGGTGCTTCCAAATGCTTAGAGTCTGGAGAACAGCTTGGTTATTGAGGGGGATGGCAGGAATTCAGGTTACAAATATCTTCTAACAGACATCTAGCTGGTGAAGAACAAGGCCATCCAACCTTTTCAGCTAGAAGTCTGTAGTTTACCAATATGCTGTGTGAAAGTAGAATGAATTATATTGTAAAAATAAGAATGGATTAAAGAAATGTTGTATGTACCTTTACGCAGAAATAAGAAATGTTGAAATACAAGTGCCAGGAAAAGAAACATTAGGCATAAACAAGGGTGCTAATGGCGAAAAATTAACAGAAGATCGGTAATATTTAGTAAGGAAATAAGATATGCATGCCTAGCCCAGGTAAAGTTATCAGATTCTGTTTCCTTTGTTATCTTGTTAAGTGCTCGCCCTTTTATCTGTATAAATAAGATAGTTTATGTCTTGCATGGTGCTCACATTATCTGGCTGTTATTAGCAGAGCGCTGTGCTAATAAAACAGAGTGGTTTGACAAACTGTGAGTCCTGAGTCTAACTTTGACAGCTGGTTGTTAGACAATGGAAATGTAGATTGTGAAACCAAAAGGAAGGCTAAAATAAAGCACGCTATAGTATCAAGAGAATATATTCTCTTGAGTTAGAATAGCCTCAATGATTTACTGGGTCTGTTCCATTTTTAATTACTATGGTTTGGTGAGAAGAGTAAGCAACAGGTCATGCCAGAATAAATTGGATTGAAAATCCCAGTGTGTTTCCTTACTTCCTTTCTAACACTGATCCTTTACCATTAGGATTTAAATCTGACTGTAAATGAGTTAAATCGAACATTCATAATACCTTGTAAAGCGACTTGTCCCCTGAATCTCTAAAGAAATAATCATATTTGTATTTATATAATATGGCACTTCACAAGTTTGATAGGACTCAGGAGTTCCTGACTTCCAAACCTATGCTCATTCCCTAGACTTACTGCCTCATTAAATAATGGAAAATACTAACCTTTACAGAAATGTTCAAACTATTTAATTGCAATGCTACTGTCATGCACCTGATTGGCCAAGTTTTCAAACAGGCACATGTACAGTTTAAGCATGCAGTTACCCTAGTGAGCACATGCAAATCAGGTTTTCTACACACACATTTATGTTAAAATCCCGACCTGTGCATGCACACAAGAATATTGCCCAGGAGAATTCTGCAAGCATACACTGCTAAAAATTTGGCTATCAAAATAACCTCTGAGAGGTGACTAAATTGTGTTCTAATTCTAGTTGGTTACTTTCAATGGCTATGCACTGGTTTTTCAAATACTGGTTTAGTGAGCTGTACTTACTCAAAAACAGAGGTGCACTGCCATATAACAATGCAGTGTGTATCCTGTTTACAGTACAAAAGAATTAGCCAATCTGTTTGTTTATGCATGATGTTAGCTGGTCTACTGCTGTAATGGGAGTGCAAAGATTATGGTTTTAGTTTGCAATGTGTTTAACTTGTTTGTTTTGAGGGTAAATTACCAGACCATCTTGTTAAAGAAAATGAGAACCATTCTTAATGGGCCCTTTGTAATATGATACTAAAAGTTAGACCTGTCGTTCAAACATATCTTGAAGCAAGGCTAGCTACACGTGTTACACTTGAAAGGAAGTTTGAAGAGGCCACTGAAAAGAAAGCTATGACAAAGGAGATTTAATTAAAATTTAAGTTACTATCTAGTGACAGCACTTAATGCCAAAGCAATGCACAATTTCTCTCTCTCTCTCTCTCTCTCTGTCTGACTTAGGAGAAACAACTGCACTTGATTCAGTGTTTGGCATGGATAATGTATATATTCTTTAATTTCACATTGGCAAGATGACATTTTAGAATTATACGGTTATGGTAAAGTACAGCAGTAATAGAATACCATGGCCATGCGCAAGTATGTATAACTAAATGAAAGCAAAGCTTTTCAACCCTTCAGAAATCAGCTGAGGGAACATGCTCTTGAGCCTCCATTCTAGATTTGCTGATCACAGGAGCAAATCCTTACTCTGGATTTGAAAGGTTCACAAGCTTAGGCCCAGATTCTGATACCTTACCTGTCTTCATGCTGAGCAGAAGTTTATTCCACAAATGGGCCCCTTTAGCTCAATGGGACTTGTTGTAGCCTAAGGGATGACTCTCTGTAAGTAAAGGGTAGAAGAATCTCTGCTTGAAATGGATGTTTGAGCACTGGCAATGATAAAACGAGCACTAGCAAAACTAGGGACCAGATTCAGCTGGTGTAAATCAGCACAGTTCCAATGGCTCTAACCTTTAAAAAAGCAGTGGAGGTAGGACCAGAGCTAGTGTTTTTAGCGCCCTAGGTGCATAGCCATTTCTCCGCCCCGCGCCCTGGTCCTGCGGCTCCGGTGGACCTGCCGCAGTCGTGGCTGCGGAGAGGGTCCGTTGGTCTGTGGCTCTGGTGGAGCTGCGGCAGCCGTGCCTGCGGGAGAGCCACCGGAGCTGCGGGAACAGGGGACCCTCAGCAGGCACAACTGCGGCAGGTCCACCAGAGCCGCCTGCCGCCCCCCAATAATCCTGGCGCCCTAGGCGATTGCCTAGGTTGCCTAAATGGAAGTGCTTGAGTGGAGGGGATTTGCTTCAAAAAGGACTGAATTCAAAATGGCAGCCCCTCAAGAACTTGTAGTTCATCCTGAGGGAACACAACAGCCTATGTTAAAGCAACACTGTATGAATCCTCATGAAGGGATTTGGGAGGGTTAATGGAGGGAAAAAGTGGAATATATGATCTTCAAAAGAAAAAACTTGTGCATTTAATATAATGGCTTCACAATGCATAATGTTTAGAAACTTGAACTCAACATAGTGAGTAGGGTATTTTTTAATTAGGAGTGTAGAGTTTTATTATTTAAAAGGTTTTATAAAAGTGTTCTAAATAGACCATGGAATTGCTATAGCAAATTTTTTCTGTTGGAAATTACTCAGCCATTTGGTTTTTATTTTTGCAAAAAAGAACAAGCCTTTTGAACACGCATTTGATATGCTTGTTGATGCATCACAAAAAGGAGATATGCTTTGAATTCTCCTTAAAAACCCCATGTAAACACATGGCTTATGTATAATTGCAACAAAATACCATCTCCATATAGAGTGCTTTCACATGTAATTTCCTCTCTGACTACTGCATGTAAACATAGTTATTGTATTTGAGGAAACTCTCAGGCCTTAAGTAGTGCAACTGGGATCAATATCTTAACAAATGCAAATTATATTTTAAAATGTCCCTGTTTTGCAACAAGATGCCTGGATGGTAACAGAAAAAGAAACAGTAACAAATGCACTTTCTCATATAGGAAGGTTCAGAGTATTTGGCTGATGGTTCCACTCTCCACTGTCTTGTGTCACAGAATTTCTCCATGTGTAGTGCATGTATTTTCCAGATTAAAAAAAAAGAAAAAGAAAAAGAAAGATTTCCATTCCAAAGAACATAACTTTGGCAACAGGAGCACAGAACTTAAAGATCATACAAATGTTCAATATACATCAGGCTTTAAAGATGACAGGCATTTAAAGCAAATTTGACTGAGTTCCATTTAGTTCATTTTGACTGACCATACATAGCATCTACTGCAAAGAGACTTCTTTGTTTATTTCTTAATTCCATTGTTATGTCCTTTTTAACACTTAAGAAAAAGGTTAGAAATGTCATTTGTAAATACCATGAAAGTATTGCTTAAAAACACGGTGATCCAAAATCAAAAGGAAAATGGTCATAGGAAATCACAGAGATTGGGGTTTGTGTGTGTGGTTGTGTCATTTGAGATTTAGAAAGTAGTTTTGGGGTTATACATGCATCTTTAAATTGAATGGAAAATATATATTTAAGTTCCTTTGTTTAAGTTCTTGCTTTGAAAATCTCAACTTTTATCTCTAAAGGAGAAAAGCAATCAGGGCTGGATTTAGGGGCAGATGACCCAGGCAATCACCTGGGGTGCCGGACTTGGGGGGCGCCTCTTGAGTGCTGTTTTTGTTGTTAGTGACAAAAGAGAAAATAGCTGCAATATTGTGAACCTTGTTTTACTGTGTAATTGTGAAAGTTTACTTGTGTTTTAAGACTTGAAGAATTTAAGTAGCGACTAATAAAGGACATATTTAATGAGACACCAGAGATGTCTATCAAACCTCTATCTATGCAACAATATAAAAGAAATATTGTTACTTCTTTTGCCATGTTTAACACGTTTGATGACTTTTTAGGATGAAGGAGCAAAGACTTTTGCTCTCCCTAATACTGTCTATTTTTCCCAATAGAAAATAAAAGATGCCCTCCAAAAGGCCTTCAGGAGCTCAGTATAGGAAGCGAAAAGCTCAACTACAATCTAGTTTGCGGCAAATTTGATGGGAAAATACCTGAAAAAGAACAACATAGACCAGGCTTTAAGCAGTAGTGATCGTCACAGTGCAGAAGAAATTGAGGACTGAAGCACAAATGATAGAAGTCCTATTACTAAGGATTTAGCAGATTTACCTGAAGATAAGGAATGAAATGTGAGGAAAGTGATGGAGAATTGTCCATGTTTCCTGGTGGTGTAAAGGAGAGTGATGATAAAGAAGAATGTGGCTCACATGAAAAGGAGAGTAATGACAAAGAATAATCTGGTTTACATGAAAGGGGAGAAACAACAAAGAAGAATCAGCCTCACATGATGGCAGAAGCAACAGTGAGAAAAACTGCATGCCACAGATTGATACATCAGATCCTGCTTTATAGCTGGCGATCCTAAACTCTGCTGATATTGATTGTATAGACTGGGCAAAATCAAGGATATGATGTTTCCAGTAAATGAGTAGAAGCAATACTTCTCAAAGTCATACTGCGAAAGAGTGCTCGAGAATAGTGAGAAACTGAATCGACATTGGCAAGTTTACTCAAAATCAACTGACAAAGTCTTCTGGTTTTGTTGCAAAATATTTGACAAGAATGCCAAATCATTGCTTGCACTTTCCAGGTACAATTACTGGCATAACTTACCTGATGCTCTGAAGCAACATGAAAAGTCACCTGGCCAAATCCAGCATTGCAGAAACGGGCTCAGGCGTCTAATCTCAATTACCCTCTTCCTTGCAAAGAATAATTTGGCTTTCTGGTGCTCGTTGGATTAGTTGTTCACTGAACATAAGGGTAATTTCCTTGGTTTGGTGTAGCTTCTTGGGAAATATGATGATGTCATGCGTGAGCACCTATGTCAAGAAGCTATGGACCATTACTGCAGCAAAACATTTCAAAACAAAATTGATTGATCTTATGGCAAGGAAGGTGCTTGATAACATGTTGATGTGGTTCGGCAAAGCAAAGTACTAATAATGGACTGTTTTCGTAACATTAGTTACAGTGAATATATGTCATTGACAATAAGATTTGTTGACAACAAGGATGGCTATATCCAAGAAAAGACATAGGCGCCGAGTTTCTAATCTGCTGCGGGGGGCCCTCCCCCAGCTCCGCCCAGCCCCACCCACTCCAACCCCACCCTGCTTCTTCCCCCGCCCCGCCACTTCCTGCCCCCTCCCTGCCCCTTTCCCGCCCAGTTCCTCCCCCTCCCCTGAGTGCCCTGCGCCTTTGCTCCTCCCTACTGAGCCTCTGGACACTGTGAAACAGCTGATCCATGGCAGGTGCTTGGAGGTAGGGGGAGACCCTGATCAGCAGGGCCCACCAGCGGGCAGAAGGTGCTGGGGGGAGTGGGAGGTTCTGATAGGGGGGCTGCCAGTTGGTGCTCAGCACCCACCATTGTTTCCTGTGGGTGCTCCAGCCCCGGAGCACCCACAGAGTCAGTGCCTATAAGTAGAGGAACACTTTATCATTTCTGGTCTGTGGAAAAGGCCTAACAGAACTGTTTATGAATGTTTTAAATGAGAATAAAATAAAGCTGCAGGACAAGGCTACAATGATGCAAATATGAAGGGAAGAAACAGTGGCATCCAGACAAGGATCCTTGCGCTGAATCCAAGAGCTTTCTTCATGCCTTGTGGCTGCCATTCCCTCAACCTGGTTGTGTCAGATGCAGCATTATCTTCTTTAGATTCAGTATCTCTCTTTGGAGTAATGCAAAAGATATATGTCCTGTTTTCAGCATGAGCTATCAGGTGGAAGCTCCTCATGGACAATGTTACAAATCTGACTGTGAAGCTGCCAAGTGACACTTGCTGGGAGAGCTACATTAACAGCGTAAGGCCAGTGAGGTACCAAGTTACTGAGGTTTACAATGCTGTGATGGAACTGGTGCAGTCAAATAAAGCTGAGGCTGGAATCTGACAAGAGGCACAAAGCCTGGCAAACCAGATCACTAACCTCAAATTTCTGGTCTCAGTTGTGGTTTGGCCTGATATCCTGTTCCAAGTAATCATTGTAAGCAAGGAATTACAAATTAAATCAATGGACACCGTAACTGCTACTACTTTGATGAGAAGCTGCCTTGATTTTGTTGTGGCCTACAGAGACAAGGGATTTGTATATACCATCACCACTGCCAAAGAAATGGCAGAAAACTTAGGAGTTGAGCCTGTCTTCAAGGAAATTCGTATTCATCAGAAGAAGAGCCAGTTTGATTATGAGGGCAGAGATGAGGTGATGAGAAACTTAGAAGAAAAATTCAAGAAGGAGTTTTTTTTCTCACTTATTGACACTGCTTGAGTGTCCACTGAAGAAAGTTTGGACAAGTGAAGCATCACAAAAAGACCTGGGTGAGCTTAGTAAGCAGCTGGCAGAGAGGGAAACACTCTTAAACAATTGTACAGACTTTCACCAGACACCGACACATTGGAATGTTCGGACATCAATGATAAAGACCTCTGTGTAGAATAAATATATTGCATAAATAAACACAGATTTACAGATCCTAATGTGCACATTTATCATCTTATATGTCAGGGATAAATACTGCATACAAATCGTGCATCGGAGTCATGAAATGGGCTACAAACACAATAAAAAATAAGACATTCAAGAGTTTAAGAACTGAAGGTGGGGGCTCGCCAAAGATGCTCCTCATCTGGGGCACCATTTGGTCTAGGGCTGGCCCCAAAAGCAATAGCTATGGTTACATCTACAGAATGGTATCTATTAACCCACTGAGAAAGAAGTCACATAGTGACGTGATAAAAGAAATGAATTTCGCTGAAGGCTTGAAGGAAACAAACATTGTAAGGGCAGCATTTTTTAAAGCCCAGAAAAATCCTTGTGTTCAGGTGCTAAGGGAAGGGGATTTCAGTAACTCAAAATTCTTTCACGTCATTAAAACACAGCAAGGACTCACAGTGCCTGTTTGGAAACTATTTGTGCCTGTTTTACATAAAAAGATGAAAGCTGAATTTTTGTTGAACCACAAATGATTTAAATAATTTAAAATGTGCACACATGGTGCCATGCTGCTTTGACAAAAGCACACAGGGGGACATCAAAAAATGATAAGCTAGCATGCATTCAATATTCCAAACTTTGTGATGGGATGCAAAAAATCTTAACTCTGCCAATTTTTTCCCCCACAGAAAACAGCATACTACCATTCACCATGTCAATTTTTTCTCCCCTCACAGAAGCATAAAATAGGTTTAGAACTAACTAGTAGCTGATGCTGTTCTCCATCGAGTTCCTCACAACTGTCTACACAGACAGCCTCTTCCACTCTATGTGCTCTATAAGCCTAATCGACCTCTCACTAACTGGCTGAATCCAAGCAGCAGAGCAAGGGGATGGACTCGCTGGTAGCCACAAACTCCCTGGTTTCCTTAAACATAGAACTCCTTAAAGCCACCAGCCCTTCCTGACATTTGTCCTAAGAGCAACAACGAAGATAAAATTAAAGAAGAAACATGACAAAAAGATTAGTTCAGTATTGTAGCACGAAAAGAAGCTAATCATCTTGCATACTGTACAGACAGTGAGTTTTTCGGTAGAAATATTTTGATACTTTTCTTTTCCTTTCTACAAGTATCCAGCATGTCTTAGACCAGTGGTCCCCAACACAGTGCCCACGGGTGCCATGGCACCAGCCGGGACATCTATGTGACCTGCGTACTGGCCGGCAGACAAGCATCCACCGAAATATCACCAAGAAGCGGCAACATCAAGAGGTGTTGCCGCCGAAAAGCAGTGTCATCAAGAGGCGTCGCCTCCGAAATGCTGCTAATTTTCGGTGGCGACGCCTCTTGAGGTTGCCGCTTCTCGGCGGTATTTCGGCAGATGCTTGTCCACCGGCCACAGTCCTTGGTGGCTCGTTGACAGATGAAAAAGGTTGGGGACCATTATCTTAGACTATTTCCATTTTCTTATCTTCCATACTTCTTGGAAGACCTTTAAGGAATTTTCAGGTTATTACTTAAACCACTCCCATGCCCCCTTTTTTTTTAAGCTTGAGGGTCCAGCTCTCATTCAAGCACATAAAATTATCTGAGTGGTTCTGATGTTCAATATTCTCTTCTTTCCTTTAATGTAATCTTGTGTAACAATCACATATTTGTGAGGAAATGGGAATTAACATTTTGTTCCTGGGGCTTAATAAACGAATAACCAAGGGAGCCATGTTTTATTTTTGTACAAGTATAAATTGCATGATGGGACCCTCCCATTATTCAACATTGCTGGACCTTCCATAGAAAGGCCGTCTAAATTCTATTTGTTTCTAGAATAATAGGTGTAAAACCCATTAGATTACATAGGAATTTTCAAGGACATAACATGGTTCTGAACAGGGGATGGAGGATGTGAAGGAGAAACCTTTGACCTAGTGAAACTTGGAAATCTAGTGATTTCTAAGTGCTATTGTGTTGGAGCTAGAGTCAAAGTGGCAATGTGGAAGAATTCTGATCAATACTGTAATGATCATTTCTGAGTTATAGCATCTGGCATGTGCTCACATTTCACTATCTACACGATGACTGATAGTTTTACACTGAAATATCAGAGGACACCTTGCTACATGCAACAGCCCAAATACACTTGCTGCCACAAACCTCCCTTCTGTTGGTGAACCTTCAAGGGAATAGCACAACCCAAAATATGGGCAGCAGTGGCCCAGAAGAGCATGGGATTCTCTAGTTTAGTGCATCACCTAAAGAGTCTCTACTGGCAAAGTTCCTAGAGGTCCTTGACTGCTACTTAAACCCCTTTCTCCTAGTAGAAACCCCAGAGGAGGACAGGCGGCAGGAACACCACCTGCTCTCCCTTGGCTTGAACCCCACTCCCTTGAGGTTGCAGGGGTATCAGCTGACACAGGGAGGCATAATTTATACCATCCTGTACAGATTTAGTGAGTCTATCTCCTGGTTTAATTCAGTATGAGGATTTAAAGTTTATGAGCCAAATGCGGAGTAACTCCACTGATCTCACTGGTGATTTACACTGGTGTAAATAAGAACAGAAATGGCCCTGTTTCTTTCAGATACACAGTAACGACTTCCCAGCTAGCATGGTGAATTTGGGATTTCACATTCTAGAAACATGTACAATGTACATACCATAAAGAACGCTGAAGGCTAAGTGTGACTAAAAGTGTTAGGCTGCAACTATTTAAGAAGATAAAAAATTGTGGTTGCAAGTAAAATAAAATAGTTATGTCAATAAATTGGATGGATTAACAAAACGCTAAAAATATGGTTTGGTTTAAACCTATAAAAGAAACAAACAGTCAGACACCAAAAAAATCAGTAGCTTTTTATCAATTCCCCAGTACATTAGAAATACCCTGAAAACATCCCCCACCCAACATTTCTATTCTCTCTTTCTACTTATTTAGCCCTTTTTACTTTTAAAGTGATCCCTTAAAGTTTAAAATAAGGGATTAATTTAATTAGCAGGCCAAACAATGACGTCTGGATAATTATGTCTACTTTCAAATAAAAATAACTTTCCCTTCTATTCGATTTGAGAGGTAAGACATCATTGACAGGAGCTTTTCCTGTCTGGTCCCAAAACACAAACTTTAATGAAAGTTGTTGACAGTACACTATAAATTAAATTTGAGGGGTATAACTACAGTCTTCTGCTGGTAGATTTCATTCTGGAATTTAAACCAGTGATATGTTTGTTTATAGCTCACATTAGCCTAATACTGGCTCCTACATCTGAAAATTCTCCTAGTTCCTATATATCAAACTACTTTGCTCTCCTCGCAGGCTTGGCACTCCAAGGGTTAATATAATCCTACCTAATTTTATAAATTGCTGGTGTTATAAAGCAGCCATAAGTTTATATGTTAGCTTTCTTCATATACCTTTGAACACATGATGAGTTGTTACATAGCTAAACAGCTACCCGTCTAGCTATATTAAAGAAAAAAAAGTCATTAATGACAAGACAGAAATCAAATTGCTCCTTTTCCTCCAACTACACATATATTTTTCTTTTCAAAATTTGTTTCTACTAGGCCCCAATTAATCAAAGCACTTTAGCATGTTAAAGTCCCATTGCAGTTAAATTTAAGCACATGCTTAAATGAATCAGAGCCATAAAGAAGAAATGATCAGCTTTCCAAATTAAAGATCGCAATACACAAAGCGCTAGTAACTTGTACTTTACATGATCATGACTGTGTTATTCATACTACTCCCCCTCCCTGTTCTCTCGCCTGAAAGGAGAAGAGGAGAATGGTGTGAAGCGGAATTAAACATACATATATGTAAAAATGGAGATAAAACACACACTGTCTGATTCCTAGGAGCGATAAGGACAAGAAGAACTACATTGCTTCTTATTAGAGACGGATCAAACTGACACTCAGAAATACACACCTCAAATTTTGGCAGAGCCCAGATCCAGTTCAGGAGGCTATTCTCTAGCTTTTCACCAGCCCTATTTAAATGTAGCTAAAAAAAAATTTAAAATTTGCCTGTAAGTATATATTATTATTTATTTGTGAGAGTGGAAGGAGGTTAAATGAAGGCTACTGGATGTCTTATATTTTTAGGTGTATTTTAATAAGAACTAAAGTAATACTGCATGAGTAGAACTCCCATGGAACATGCATATAATGTTTTCTTTGCTAGCCTCCCTTCCTTTCTATTTGACACTTTCCCCTCTGATATTCTTTATTGGAACAATAATATTTTAACAGTCACAGCTTTTAAAATGCTTGATTATGATCAAACATTTCTCCCAGGCAATTGCATATTGACAGAAGGGAAAAATTAAACTTCTCAGGAATGAGGTTATTTAGGGCATAAAATGCAAGGAAATAGGTATTTAGGTAACTGTGGGCATGGTTTTTATTTTCCCTAATTTTCAGATTACTTTCGATTAGGTCTCTTCAGAGTGGAAACTTCTTGATGTGAAATAGATACTATCTAAATCATTACAGCTCATTCATTGCCATGTGCCACCTTTTAGGGCAATTAAACCTGACCTCAGGGTTACCTAGCTGAACACTTGCTGACCTAGGCCATTTCCTCTGAATATGAATAAGCTTGTAATACAAATACAGTCAGAAAACAGAATAGCTCCTAGCACAGATAATGCCCTTCTTAAACAGAACTGAAAGTCTGGTTTGAAACTCATATACTGTTAGAATATAGAGTCTATTGATTCCTAGCATTCTCTTTTGGGATCAGCTTGGAATTTTTTTCCAGCTGACATCTGGAGTCTATCCCTTCTAAACGCCTCTCAGCCGCCAATCCAAAAAGAAAACAGAAAAGAAAAAAATTTTGTGCCAGCAAATTTCTGGGCATTAAGATTTTTGTCAGTCACTAACATTTGCCAAATAACACTCAAAGTAGTCTCAAAAATATGTCATCAGGTGAATTCTTCTTACTTTCAAATGTTAGGTAGTTGTTCCTCTAGTTAAAATGTGCAGCACCTGTGCACCAAATTTATAGCTCTTTGATCATAGTATATTCACTAGGCAATTAACTCCCAATGTGGTGCCGGTGACTGGCAGTGCTGTAACAAGGGCGAGGCGAGTGAGGCACTTGCCTTGGACGCACAAAGCTGAGGGGAGCAGAAAAAGACAAATAAAGTTTTTTAATTCTTACTATTTTATGAAAAATTATAGTCACATAATATGCACATGGATTCATGACATATGTACAATGTAAATGGAAAATAAGTAGAATACACCCTACAGTGATGATAAAGCATTGGTTCTCAAACTGGGGGTCGTGACCCCTCGGGAGGGTTGCAACCTGGTTATGTGGGGGGTAGCGAGCCTCGAACCTGGCGCGCAGCTGCAAGTTGTGAGCCCCGACCCCTGTGCACCCCGACCACGACGCATGGCTGTGAGCCTCGACCCCCGTGTGGAGCAGCAGGGCCAAGAGCCCCAACCTAGGCAAACGGCTGTGAGCTGCAAGCCCTGATCCCAACCTCTGTGTGGAGCTCCAGGAATACGAGCCCTGACTGCTCTGCTGGGCTGTGAGCTCTGACCCCGACAGGGATACACGGCTGCGAGCCCCAACCCCAACGCCCATAGGTCATGATGCACTATGATGCACACCTTATATGTAGAGTATCAAAGGGGTAGCTGTGTTAGTCTGGATCTGTAAAACCGGCAAAGAGTGGCACCTTATAGACTAGCAAACGTATTGGAGCATGAACTTTTGTGGGTCAATACCCACTTCATTGGATGCACCCACGAAAGTTCATGCTCCAATACGTTTCTTAGTCTATAAGGTGCTACAGAACTCTTTCCTACCTTATATGTATTAGTTGATTTTGTACATGGATCTTATGATTAAAATAAATAAACATTCTATTATCATTATTATTCTTGTTATTTACATATTTTTCTTTTTTTCTCTCTCTCTTTTTTTTTTTTACAAAGTAACTACTATGAAATTATATGGAGGGGGGAGGGTGCAATTTTGTATTCTTGTCTCTGGCTCAAAAATAGCTAGTTATGGCTCTGGTGACTGGCTTCCCTGGAAATACGTGGAAGGCTGACCAGCCTATCATCCTTATTCAGTGGCTTCTTGATTTGGAAGAACAAATGTCATAGCTGCCTGTTCTTACATTAAACAAAATAGGAGATGCTGGTAAACAATTAAGTGAGGCTGTGTTTATGGAAAATCTTTTCATATGCTGCCAAAATATGTAAAACAATAACTTGTCAATTTCTGTTCAAATGGCAGAAAAGCTGCATTGCACTATACAAAAATAATTATTGCTAGTGTTTGTTCACAAACTGTGTAGTACAATTACAGTTATTTACCTCTGCAAACCCTCAACAGTTCTGAAAAATTCCAAGAGATGTTTCTGACAGTTTTCATAAAGCATTAGGTAGGAAAGAAGTGACATATGGAATTCTTTAGCATGGCAAAGCAACTAGTCATTAAGATGCTGACCTGAAATATAATCTCCCTGGTGACCTACTTGAGAAATGCCTGGGACCCACCTGTGATGTAAAAACCTTCTTCTCAGAAATATTGCAAGATTACTGATATCAGATGCTTTGCAATTTGTCTTTAGGAACATGTGTAAATTAGCATCTAGTTGTGTTTGTCTACAGATGGGATGCCAAAGGGAACATTTTACATACCAATGACCTATCAGGCTTATTTCTATTTTCCATTAGATGTGATAATGGCTGCTGTGCTTAAAATGATCATTTGATGTGTAATGGAAAAGTTTGCACTGGCAAAATTCCATGCAGTGCTTACTTCAATCCCAGATCCATTGCCTAACCTGAAGGTGATTTTGCCTAACCTGTGTGAGTTGCAAATGCGATTTCAATAGTGTTGGTTTGATTTCAGGCAAAGTATAGAGCAAGCGGTTAGAAAGAAGAACAAATAAAATCTTCCATCAAAAAGAGGCTATGTCTTTTTAGTATTATTAAAAATGACTAGTGGAGAAAGAATTTGAACTTTTTATGCTTTATCTGTAAAAGCCAGGGAAATTATCTTCAACTATCCAGATATATGTTGGGAAAATAACACCGCGGGGCACAGACTATCCAATAAGTTCTTGAACTGCATTGCAGACAACTTTTTATTTCAGAAGGTTGAAAAAGCTACTGGGGGGGAAGCTGTTCTAGACTTGATTTTAACAAATAGGGAGGAATTCATTGAGAATTTGAAAGTAGAAGGCAGCTTGGGTGGAAATGATCATGAAATCATAGAGTTTGCAATTCTAAGGAAGGGTAGAAGGGAGTACAGCAAAATAGAGACAAGGGATTTCAGGAAGGTGGATTTTGGTAAGCTCAGAGAGCTGATAGGTAAGGTCCCATGGGAATCAAGACTGAGGGGAAAAACAACTGAGGAGAATTGGCAGTTTTTCAAAGGGACACTATTAAGGGCCCAAAAGCAAGCTATTCCGATGGGTAGGAAAGATAGAAAATGTGGCAAAAGACCACCTTGGCTTAACCACGAGATCTTGCATGATCTAAAAAATAAAAAGGAGTCATATAAAAAATGGAAACTAGGTCAGATTACAAAGGATGACTATAGGCAAAGAACACAGGAATGCAGGGGCAAGATTAGAAAGGCAAAGGCACAAAATGAGCTCAAACTTGCTACGGGAATAGAGGGAAACAAGAAGACTTTTTATCAATACATTAGAAGCAAGAGGAAGACCAAGGACAGGGTACACCCACTGCTCACTGAGGAGGGAGAAACAGTACAGGAAATTTGGAAATGGCAGAGATGCTTAATGACTTCTTTGTTTTGGTTTTCACTGAGAAGTCTGAAGGAATGCCTAACATAGTGAATGCTTATGGGAAGGGGGTAGTTTAGAAGGTAAAATAAAAAAAGAACAAGTTAAAAATCACTTAGAAAAGTTAGATGCCTGCAAGTCACCAGGGCCTGATGAAACGCATCCTAGAATACTCAAGGAGCTAATAGAGGAGATATCTGAGCCTCTAGCTATTATCTTTGGAAAATCATGGGAGATGGGAGAGATTCCAGAAGACTGGAAAAGGGCAAATATAGTGCCAATCTATAAAAAGGGAAATAAAAACAACCCAGGAAACTACAGACCAGTTAATTTAACTTCTGTGCCAGGAAAGATAATGGAGCAAGTAATTAAGGAAATCATCTGCAAACACTTGGAAGGTGGTAAGGTGATAGGGAATAGCCAGCATGGATTTGTAAAGAACAAATCTTGCCAAACCAATCTGAAAGCTTTCTTTGATAGGATAACAAGTCTTGTGGATAAGGGAGAAGCGGTGGATGTGGTATACCTAGATTTTAGTAAGGCATTTGATACGGTCTCGCATGTTATTCTTATCGATAAACTAGGCAAATACAATTTAGATGGGGATACTACAAGGTAGGTGCATAACTGGCTGGATAACTGTACTCAGAGAGTAGTTACTAATGGTTCCCAATCCTGCTGGAAAGGTATAACAAGTTCTGTAGGGGTCTGTTTTGGGACCGGCTCTGTCCAATATCTTCATCAACGACTTAGATGCTGGCATAGAAAGTATGCTTATTAAGTTTGCAGATGATACCAAAATGGGAGGGATTGCAACTGCTTTGGAGGACAGGGTCATAATTCAAAATGATCTAGACAAATTGGAGAAATGGTCTGAGGTAAACTGGATGAAGTTTAATAAAGACAAATGCAAAGTGCTCTACTTGGAAAGGAACAATCAGTTTCACACATACAGAATGGGAAGAGACTGTCTAGGAAGGAGTACAGCAGAAAGGGATCTAGGGGTTATAGTGGACCACAAGCTAAAGATAAGTCAACAGTGTGATGCTGTTGCAAAAAAAACAAACATGATTCTGGGATGCATTAACAGGTGTGTTGTGAGCAAGACACGAGAAGTCATTCTTCCGTTCTACTCTGCGCTGGCTAGGCCTCAACTGGAGTATTGTGTCCAGTTCTGGGCACTGCATTTCAGGAAAGATGTGGAGAAATTGGAGATGGCCCAGAGAAGAGCAACAAGAATGATTAAAAGTCTTGAGAACATGACCTACGAAGGAAGGCTGAAAGAACTGGGTTTGTTTAGTTTGGAAAAGAGAAGACTGAGAGGGGACATGATAGCAGTTGTCAGGTATCTAAAAGGGTGTCATCAGGAGGAGGGAGAAAACTTGTTCACCTTAGCCTCTAATGATAGAACAAGAAGCAATGGGCTTAAACTGCAGCAAGGGAGATTTAGGTTGGACATTAGGAAAAAGTTCCTAACTGCCAGGGTGGTTAAAGACTGGAATAAATAGCCTAGGAAGGTTGTGGAATCTCCATCTCTGGAGATATTTAAGAGTAGGTTAGATAAATGTCTATCAGGGATGGTCTAGACAGTATTTGGTCCTGCCATGAGGGCAGAGGACTGGACTCGATAACCACTAGAGGTCCCTTCCAATCCTAGAGCCTATTAAACTTAGATATAAAACCAGATTTGGAGGACTAGCAATGGAATGTGAAACTTTTACTCTCTGGTTGTTAAGTGGCTTCTGAAATGAAATGATGAACTCAGCCCAGTTACTTAATTGGACATATGTCCACCTCATAAAAAAGTCTACCATCGCATCTGGCACCCTCAACATCCCAAGGGCTGGATGGGCACAAAGGGTGAACAGCAGTCCCTCCAGTAATCAATTGAGTTTGGGACATAAGAAGGAAGTAGGTGGGGAAGGACTGTCCAATAGCTAGGGCACTAGCCTAGGACTTGGGAGATCTTGATTCATTTCCCTGTTCTGCAACACACTTACCATGTGACCTTGGGCAAGTCTTCTAGCCTCTCTTTGTCTCAGCTCCTTCTTGGTAAAATGGGGATAATAGCACTGTGCTGACTCACAGGGTGGGGGATACATACATTAAACAGTGTGAGGCACCCAGGTACTACGGTGATGGGGCCATAAGTACCCTAGAGACAGGCAGACTTTGGGTAAGACTGATCTGCAACTGCCTGTGGTGTATGTGCTATAAGGACAGAGCCAGTGTTGTCAATCGGTCATGAGCAGGGCTGTCCTGGGGGGACTTTGTGGGGCTCCAGGCCTCCATGGAGGGGCATCTGCTCCCCCCACCCTGGGGTCTAGGCTGCGCTCAAAGCCTGTGGGGCCCAGGAGGCAGGAGCTGTGGAGGGCCATTTTGGGGCGCCCCACGGGCCCAGACTGGCCCTCGACCTGGCCCCAGCCATGTCGCTTGTTGCTCAGGGGAGGGGGCTTGGAGGAAGGGTCTCTCCCCGCACTCACCTGCAGCCGGAAGAGGGGCAACGTGGCTGGGAGCTGGTGGAGTAGAGCAGGCTGGGGCCGGGTTGCTCCGCTTCCCACCACTGCCGGTGAGTGTGGGGTCACTGGGGGAAGAGGTGGAATGGGGCCAGGCCAGGGGCGAAGCAAAGAGGAAAGCTAAGAGGTGGGGCGGAGGGAGTTGTCCAGGGCCCCACACCCACTAGGGATGGCCCTGCCCCTTGCAGTGGGCGCAGCCTGCTGGGGGGCCAGCTGAGGGATAGGGCTAGTCGCTGGAGCTCGTGCTGCCGCATATGCAGCACGCAGCTGTGTAGGGCACCATGAAATTTGGGGCAATTTGGTGTCCCAAATTTCATTGTGTGCTATGCAGTTGCATATTCTGTGTATGCCTAGGGACAACCCTGATCATGAGCACTCATTCAATTAGTAATCCACACAGAAATCTGCTGTCTAGTCACTTTCCAAAACAACAGCTTTCCCCATTCAATTTAGCATCAGAACACTGAGCGGACACAAGGAGAGGTAAATATCCAGATCCACGAAGGCTTGGCATACCTCTGCCAGCTTCTTAAGACTTGTCTACACAGCCCTGCAGTGTCTGAGAGTTGGAATGCACACTGAAGTGTTACTGCCTGGTATAGACCTTGCTAGCGTGAACAAAAAGGTGCCTAGTTCACATTAACATAGCCCCATTTGAAATGTACGTACCTTTTAGCATGCACTAGCAAGATCTGCACAGCATAGTTACAGCACAGCATTTTATCACACACAGCAATTCATGCTCTGGTAGTCCACACTGCGAGGCCATGTAGACAAACCCTCAGACTACTTCTTACTCATGTGCAGTATGCAGCTGTGAGCAGTTAAGAGCAGCAGCAGGTAGACAAGGAGACAACAGAGTGCAAAGACCAAGGGGAAGAAGGAGATGCAAATGGCAATAGTTTCTGAGGGTATGTCTATATTGCAATCACAGGATAGCTTGAATAGACATTCCCAAACTAGCTTTCATCTAGCTAGCTTGGGTACAAGAGCAGTGGGGCTGCAGCAGCACAAGTTAGCCCAGGGGTCAGGGTGAGCTTGTACAGCCCAGGCTGAAGTGTGCGATGCCACAGCTTCATTACTCGGTAACTGAGATAGCTAGATTAACACTAGCTTGAGTACGTCCACACCCCATGATGGCAGAACAGACATACTCTGAGTGGGGTGTTGAGAGGGACTGTAAAGAGAGGCTCCAGTCCTGCCATTGGGTACACACAGGTGGGCTTTTTCACCTGTGCGAGTCCCATTCTCTTTAGAGGCTCTTCAAAGGTGTAAGGGCTGGCCCAGGTAGATCTGATTGCAGGAACAAAGTAATAAATTGTATGTGTGCTTGAAGCTAAAACTCCCTATGAAGTTTGTGATAATACAGCATTCCAGGTTACCTAAACAAACATGGTAAGACTGGCAGTTTGTCAGTGTTTGCCTATGTCAGAAAAGCAAGCCATGTGCCCATGAAATTGCCACCGCTTATGCCTGCTGTGTCTTGGCTTTGGCCTAGTTAAAAATCTCACTCAAATCAGCTAAAATATACAGCTTGACGAATCAAAGGCCCATCACTTTTGAGTCTACAGTCAGGCTGTGGGGAAAAAGTGATGATTCAGTAGTGGGAATGAACAGATATTGCACATTTGTAATGCAATGTAAAATGTAATTTTCTTATTAACAAATCAAATCAAATCATTCCTTCTCCTCTTTTCAGATATAGAAAAGTGTAAACCATTTCCAAACTAACAAAACAAAATCCTACACTATACAATGAAGACAAAATTACTCAACCAGTTTAGATAAAATGAGAACCAAACCAAACTTTTCAAAACTCAAACCAAATGCAACACAATTTTTTTGAGGTTTAAATAGGCGCTACAATATTACTCAAGTTTTTATGCCACTGTAACTGCACTGAAAGCAATGGATTTTCACCAACACAAAACTGAGTAATAGAGTGGCGAATTAGGCCTATTGTTTTCATTTTCTTGGGCTTCTACACTGCAAAGTTCCAACTTGGCATAGAAGCGAAAAAAAACAAATACCGTAATTATGAGAAATGCTATCCTTGTATGCTTCTAGCTTTATGATTCAGAAATAGCACAAGAATATCTGTTCTTCCAAGACTGCCAGACTTAGGAACTTCAGAGTGGATTCAGAAAAGCGCTCCAACTTGTGATTATTTAAGCAAACCTCCAAGTCATCTCAAGTGTGCCTGTCATTAGTTAAGACACTGCTACAGTATGCAACTCTTATATCCAAAGAAAGATGCAAGAAGGTATAAAGAGTTCATGTTATATTCATTTAGCTAGATCACCAGATATTTTAATGAAATCCACCAGGAATTGTTATTTCCCAGATGTACTTAATTGTTGTATTTTGGAGTTTTAATGGTGCTTGACATACATCTTTAACCAATGATTTTATTGCATTATACAACAGTAATAACTGAGTGATTGTTACAAGATTGTTTGCCTGAAGGCTGGAATTCTTATATGTTAACCTGTCTGATTAGGACCATTTTATTTTCTATCCTTTTTAATTGTGTATGTTAATGTAAATATTGTGTACTGTGCAGTGAGAGATTTCTTTCATCTATATTTGTACTGTAGTAAAGTGGTATTAAAAAAGTAAAGGCACTGAGCATACCAAATTGCTCCAGTGCACTTATCCTCTTGGTCTGGCTCTTACCCAGATGCTGTATGGACTCAGTGACTGAACTATTGCCTTTTGAAATCCAGTTTGCATTAAAATGATCTGCATGGTCTGGGTAATGGCATTTCCAATAAAGAGGCAAAACAACATGAAAGATACTTTGAGAGAGAAAGAAGGCCAGCAATTTCCATAGTTCTAAATGTCGAAGTAAGGGAAAAATTATCATTGGGCCTGATATAATAAAGACAAAACAATCACAATTCCAGATGGAAATCTTGCCAAATAATCCAATTGAAAATATATTTTCCAACTGGAGTGGTTGCTAATTCCTGGGGAATTGCAGTGGTAATTTTGGGATTCAGACTGTACCGTATACATGAATGTATAAAGAGTCAAAATATGGACTCCTAGTCAATTGGAAATGAATGTTGCCCTAAGTTTTGAATAAGATCTTGGATCTACTGTGTCATATCACAATAATTTGGAAATTTTAGTACATGAACAGTTGCTTTGGACCACAAACTATTTGAAAGTGAGGATCCTGTCTAATATAATTTGTGAAGTAATTTTTACTAGATTCGCAATTAAGTCTTTGATATATAATCTTGATGCCTTAATAAATCTGAGATAAAATGAGAACCAAACCAAACTTTTCAAAACTCATGAGAGATGTGTATAAGCCACCAAGTTTGGATATGAATATAGACCTCTGCTCCCCCAAAGTTTATGCATGTTCTGCTCTGGGTATGTTTCACGCTGATACCGCTAGTTCTACACACACAAGTTAAATGAAACTTCCCATTCCTACCTTCACCCAAGTTGGTGTAAAGCCAGCCGCATAATAGACTCTGATAGTAACTACTCACACAAGGATATTTTGTGCTGGCACACTGTTTGTTACGAAATATTCAAAGAACAGACTGAAAATCATCCCTGCTGTTTCCTATAATAAAACATCTGAGAAAATAGAATCATTATGGGAGAATGAAAGAGTAGTGACTAAATAGATTCCAGGTGAATGCTCCATGCCTGGCTCGAGCAATGCTCCATTCACACTGTCAGTTAGCAAGATTAACATGTAACATAGGAATCAAACTGAGTCACTACATAAATTAGCTAATGCAGGACTGAGAGTTATAAAATCAGCTCCTTCTCTTAAATTCCACCTGAACACAATTTAACACAACTTGGAAGAACCTTGTGGGCCAATACTCTTTCTTCTTCTGTAAAATGTATACACTGCTACCTTGATATAAAGCCATCCGATATAACACAAATTTGGATATAACGCAGTAAAGCAGTGCTCCAGGGGAGCTGGGCTGCGCACTTTGATGGATCAAAGCAAGTTCAATATAACACAGTTTCACCTATAATGCGGTAAGATTTTTTGACTCCCAACGACAGCATTATATTGAGGTAGAGGTGTATTTGAAGACAACCAACCAACCAACCAACCAACCAGATTGTACTGTACTCAATACAATACAATGTCTCCAGATAGGGATTTCTAAATTAGGCTGAGAGAAAGAGATGAGTGTCATTGTACTTGGATGACCAATGAGGCTCAAAAAACACTGATGATAGAATTTTCAGGCTATATATAATTATTCTACTTGATCACTTGCTTCTATGTATGCCATGGCAAAGGCTGAATAACAAAATGTAAAGCTAAACTTTTCACATTAAATGCAAAAATAAAATGGGAAACCTGTCATTTTAAAGGAGCAAGTACATTGCAAAATTTCAAGTTGTGCAACAGATAAACTGATTATGGGTATGAAAGACGTTGACGCTTGATATCCAAACCATATCAATAACGACGCTCAGTGAACTACTGGAAGGCACTGAGATACTACAGTGACAGGCGCAACATACAGACTTCTATGTTTCCACCATATCAAATGATGGAATCAAGAGAAAACTACACTTGCTATTCAGCTCTTTCTGCCATATCTATGGCTTTGCTCCAGAAACTCAGTGTCATGCAAATTTCATGAAGTAAACAAAGTGCCTTTGCAACAAGACATCAGCAGGATGTATCTGTATGTACAGCACCACTCCTAACACTAAGTAACTAGATGGTCAAGCTGGGAACAAGAGAGAATCAATAAATACATGCAGTAATACATTCAGATTTTTTTACTTGCTCTTCCTTTACATCAAATAAAAAGTGGAATTGCACTTTATATAAAAGTTAAATAACTGGAAGCTTTTGCACACTGTGGGCCAGATGCAAAGCCCATTAGAGTCAATTGGGGTCATACCATTGATTTCAGCGGGTTGTGGATCAGGCCTCGTAGCCACACAAAAATCGGAATCAAAATCTCAGCCCATTTATCTCAGTATCAAAAATAAAAGGGAAAACATCTGTTGAAATATTCTTTTTCTTTGGACTCAAAATAGGATCCAGTGAGGGATGAGACTCCAGACAGGGGAGAGGTTTTCAGACTTGGCCTTGTAATTATTTAAACAAACGGACCAGCTTTGAGAGGGCTAACTTTTTTTTTTAAGTGTTGCCATTATATTAGTGAAAAAATACTTATATGTAATCAGTGCTGCTTAATCCTATTCACTTCCATCTGTGTTTCTTTGTAGCCTGACACCTCTCCTGTCCTGGGGCCATGGAAAGTGAGCATTATTATTAGTGTAGCAGGACTCTGCAGTTCAAGGCCTCTGGGGAACAGCTGTCCCCAATCATCCTGCCCAGTGCCCTTTCATTCCACAGATTACATCTTGTACCAACAGTTTGTGTGTGGGAAAAATCAAAGATGTCAACGGCCCCTCCCTGGATCGTGCACTCTATGTAAGGTGCCCAATCACAGAGATCCGTGTTTTTGACCTTTGAACTTGTTAAGCATAATTAATTGGGGGCCAGTTTTAGGAAAATCACTGCCTCCAGCGGGTACCTGCTGTCATTATTCTGTCTCCATCAAGGCTCTGCATTAGAATAATCACTGACATGCCAAAGCAATGAAAGAAAGCTGTTGTTAACAGGCTGAATTGGTTTGTTCCAAGCCTCGAGACTTCCTAATTTCTGGCATGTTACTTAATGGTACAATTTCTCTTTTTAAAGAAAAAAAAATCCTGGCTAAAAGATAGTAGCATTCCTTCCATTCCACCTCCCCCCACCCTTCTCTTGGCCAACAGTTCAAGAATGGTTGACAGAAAATCCAAGAATGAAATTCCAGAACAGCTTGACACATGGGAATGTAACCATATACAATAATGAAAGTTAAATGCCTGAATAAATCCAACAGATTAGGAAGATTTGATAATGAAAAGAATTCCTTTAATATTAGTTCTTCATCCAAACAGATCACAATAAACTTATCAAATTACCTGGATTCAGTGCTTGAGGAATGCATCTCAGCTTTTGGTTATGGCTGATGATGAGTAGCATTTATGGTCTGACATTTGAACATCTTTTGTGGGTGCAACTTTGCACACATAATTCATTGCAGACACAAAGGTAAGCATTTAGGTTTCTAGCTATTTGACTGTACCTGCAAAACAGGAGTTGAAACCCTTTTAAAATTTGACCATTAATGTTCTACTCATGTTAAAGAACTCATTCCTAAAGCGGCAGCACTATTGTTTAGCAGCATCAACACACTCCAGACCTCTCCAGTCAAATGACATACTCTGCGAACCATCTATTATTACTGCCAGTCCTGATAGGTATTGGGTCTATTTCAGCTTTTCTGACTCCTCCTTATTTTGTGACACTTGTTCATTAACCTTCCTTATTGGCATTTGCTCAATAATGCATTCTTTATATTGCTTATTCATGGGCCCCTGGATACTTGCCTTCCCATCAGTCAGGGCCGGTGCAACCATTTAGGCTACCCAGGCGGTCGCCTAGGGTACTAGGATTTGAGGGGCGTCATTTTCTTCGGCTTCAGCCGCCTCAGTCGCCACCAGCATTTAAGTGGAGGAAGCTGGGGCAGGGGAGCGCGGGGAGGGCTGTCTGCAGCAAGTAAGGTGGGGAGTGGCACGCAGGGGATCTCCCTGCCTCAGCTCACCCCTGCCCCACCTCCTCCTTGAGTATGCCGTGGCTGCTTCACTTCTCCTGCCTCCCAGGCTTGCAGCACCAATCAGTTTAGGAAAGTGGCCACGGCGTGCTCGTGCGCAGAGCAGGGGTGAGCTGGGGTGTGGGAGGGTGCCTCAGGGCGGAGGGTGGGGGATGGGGAGCTGCTGCAAGGGGGGCGCCTCAGGGCGGGGGGGGGAGTTGCTGCGGGGGGGCCTCAGGGCAGTGGGAGGGAGCTGCCGTGGGGGGGACGCCTCAGGGGTAGGGGCAGGGGTGCGGGGGGGGGGGAGGGCACAAGGTGGAAGTTTCACCTGGGGCGCGAAACATCCTTGCACCGGCCCTGCCATCAATATATCCAGGACAGTAATGGGGCACTGATAGAAATTTCTCCTCATGGCTCTGCAAGTCTATGCAAAAATTGTGACTGATCAGAAGTTAGAGACAAGGGTCAGAACATGTTATGTCACGACTCTGTTCACCGATTAAACCGGTTGTTACTAGGTCACCACAACTAGGAGAATGGTAGTTTTCTTTATTTGAAATCTGGTGAAATTAAGTGTTCAGGAAAGCATAATAGCACTGGGCTAGATCCAAATAAAGTTCTGACAGGCTTTCTGCAAACTTCTCCAGATAATTGCTAAAATACAGTATCTATTCCACTTTGGGGCCTTTCCGGGATTTTTTTTATTTTTAAGGCTGGATATGGTTGCCATCACCACTATATCTGAGCACCTCAGCATCGGATTTAAGCTCACAACATGCCTGTGAGTTAGGAAAGAATTTTCCCCATTTTACAGATAGTGAACTGAGGCATGAGGTAGATTAGGTGACTTGCCCAAGATCACACAGCAAGTCTGTGACTGAGCTGGGAAATGAACCCACACCTCTTGATGCCAGTCCAGCACCATATTCATTTTACCATCCTTCCTGCCCTGAACATTGACAAGCAATAGAGACTAACTGTATAATAGCTTTAAATAGGGACAACTGGGGACACAAATGAGACAACCAAACTCATTTCAATGGGACATAAGTCCAGTTTGACCATGTCTTCAGAAGTGTACATTTATCTCACCAGTGCTAGCTATTTGTTCTCTTTTTCCATAGCTTAATTTTGTATGGCGGTGCTAAAGAGGATTCTGATCCAATTCTCTTTCAAGTCAATGTGTGTCTCTCCACTGATTTCCATGGAAGTTGGAGTGGGCACTATATGAATAGCAGTCATATACTTCTCATGTCATTCTTGGTACAGTAGTTTTTAAACTGAGCTTTCTTTGAAACTCCAGCTGAATCATTTTCTTCCTCACTATTGTTACTCCAATTCTGAGCTAAAACCTTATTAAATTCTATATCACTCTCTAAATAACAACCTATACTTGCAGGTGAGACAGAGGTTTTAGTAACACAGCAAATATTCAGAAGTGGTTAAAAGTTCAGAAGAGACAGCATGAGAGTATCAAGTCAGATTGTTATTAATGCCTTAAATAATTATATATTCAACTGCAAATAAAAGCCTATCCCCCCCCCACACTTTTTTTTTTAAACTTAGAGACATCGTTGTTGAAGACCTCAGACATAGTGCTAGATAAACCTGCCAAAATCAGGTACTAATTTAAGAATGATTTAAGCACTTTGTTCCAGTTTTTAAACAAAGGCTTCTTTTACAGTTTGGCTAGTAAAATGCCACTTATTACCTAGGTCACGTAAAAAATAAATTTATTGTGCTTTTATGAACAGAATGCTGCGATGCTATCAGTCGATCAACATTTCAGCAGCTTCCTGTTACTGACTTGTTAGCAGGTATTTTGAAAGATTTAATGGCTCGATGTTATCAAATTGTAATAGCGAACTCTGCATGTTGTGACTGATTTGATTTACTGAAGCACTGTATCCTGGTTTCAGTGCTGAGAGAAATAATCTTCATTTTTCATGCAGCAAACTAAAAGAAGTTGTCAAGCTAGAATGAACGATGAAAATAGATATTCTGAAAGGGAAATTTAAGTTTTTGCCCCTTCGTTTTGTCTAATATTACTAATGTTTTGTCTATCGTATTGTAGGTCTCCTAAAACAAGAATAAAATATACTTGGCTATTGTAACCCGCCTGTCGAACAGTCAGAAGATTTATCTCACAACAGCAATAGTTAACTGTCACTATTTTGAAACTACATTACTCTTACTTAGCTAGAAGGTCTTCTGTTCTGTCTAGCTGGGGTGCTTGTTTTGGAGTCTTTGCACAGGCTGCCAGAAAACTACTGAATTGATTTACTTCTGACACAGAACTCTTCATGGTGTGAGCTCCTCCTCCATGTCTGTAGTCTGATCCACAAGACCAACATCTGCAAAGAGAAAGCAGGAATCATCAGGCCTTTGTGGACCGAGAAAGTAGCCATGGCACTAAGCAGATGCCCTCTGGGAATTTGGGGTCAAGGAGGGCAGGGGCCAAGAGCCAGTAAGGGAACCTATAAGTAGTGAATTTGTAGGTTGAAATGGGCATGTGCATTATAAATAGATGAAAACTGAGTTAACTGAGATTTCTAGTAGATATTAGATCAAGGAAGGTTATAGTTTACTGACACCTATACTAAATAAAAGTTAAGCATAAACAAAGATAGATAAATATTCAAATATCCTCACAGTTCATACAATCTCTAGTAAATGTACACACGTAAAAAAACCCCCAAATCACAAGCAAATTCCAAGAACAACCTTAACTTTCATGCCCAGCCTCAATTTATAGAACAGAGACCCTCTTTACAGCCACCCAATCTGGATTACAAATAAGGACTTCATACATATTACTAGTAGCCCACTATACATATGACAAAGGCCATATTTCAGTTTACCTGCCCATTATGGACTAGAAGCACCAATATTTCATCTTTTACCCTCATAATGACCAGAGATTCAGCTCTTTCCCAAACACTATTCCAGTTTGCGGTTCAAAGCACAATCTGCCCCATCTACCCTCCCTCCACAGCTTGGAAATTCCACTGCATCTTCCCTATGAACTGCTCAGTGCAAATCAGAGCCCGGCCCTTCAGATACAGATCACATGAACAGTATTTATTTTTACTTAATCCACTGTATACCTATAAACCACAGACTTCTGAGTACTCTATACATTAATAGAGGCTACTTCATTACTTATTTTCTGAGGAAGACGGAAAATCAGCAAAGTTTGGGGGTGAAATCCTGGCACCACTGAATTCAATGGCAAAAATCCCATTGTCTTCAATACGGCCTGAATTTCACTCTGATTCTTTTGGCCCAAAGAGGAAGGGAATTTTGGAATCAAGAGCCCCTCACCGGGGATGGTCTCTGTCAGTCCCTTGCTCCTTAAACCGGAGATTTGTTAGCTTAAGGGCCTCAGCTGAACTCCAACTGTGGTGGTATATACGTAAGCAAGTTAAATAGTTTATATGGGTATCTCCAGTATCAGTTACAAAGTTGCTAATCCTCAACAGCTTTTAATAATCACTTAGTATTTAGTGAATATGCTGTACTATAAAAGTCTTATTAAATCTAAATTAAATGCAGATTTGGAACATAAATGTGTTACTGAAATTTATGAGGGATATGGGCAGAGAACAAAAAAAAAGACATTACTGTGAAGCCTACAGAATACTGATTTCAAAAACAGTATAAAATATTGTGTCAGCTGTGAATTGTTTGAGGATAGGTCTGTGGACATGTTCCTCTTTTTGGAAACCTCCCCTCCGCCCAAAAAACCCCAACAACATTGATTTGACAACTGATTTCCAGGTCCACAGACAGAACCATAACAGGAGTGTGGCTCAATATCAGGGCAGTGGCCTGTCATCCTGGAAATACAGACTAAGACTTTAGGCTGATAGACCTCAGGCTTTGTATGAATAGAGACTGGCTCAAGCTGCAAAATTCAGATCCAGATTATGTACATCTCAAAGACAGGATCCTTTTGCAAGATTTGGATTTTAAAGAAACCCTACATTCCAAGGAGTCAGAATCCAGAGGTTTGTTCTTAGTTCTGTGAAACGATGTATGGAGATTCCAGAGAAGAATGAGGCATATTGAATCTGTAGTTTGATGCCTCTCACTATTTCCTTGCTTAGCTATTTAAGCATTAAGGCATTGAACCAACAAAGCATTTAAGCACATGCTTAATTTTAACCACTGAGTAGAACCACTGAAATCATGTGCTTAAAGTTAAGCTTGTGTTTAAGTGCTTTTCTGGATTAGGGCCCAAGTCAGTTTTTTACAATCAATCAATCGCAGCTTTAAAATTTCTGATAACTTTAAAGAACATTTTAAATGCTAAAAACATAATGTATGTTAAATCAGGTAATTAGCTGGTCAGGTGGCCTCACAACTTTACTTTCAGTCCTCACAGAGAGAGAGGAGGGAGGGGGAATGGGAACTGCAAAGTTAAAATGAAGAACAAAGCAAAGATGCACAGCCCGTGTCAATTAGTCTCACACTCTGATAGTTGACTGTGGCATCTGCTAAGAAACAGAGGCCTCCTAATGTGTCTAAGCATAGGTGGTTGTGATTAAAGGAATTGTGTCAGCCATGTTAAAGTTAAGCAGAGATGAAGAGATTCAGGGCCGCCGGGGTGGGGGGAAGTGGGGCAATTTGCCCCAGGCCCTGGCCCCTGCAGGGGGCCTCACGAGAATATAGTATTCTTTAGTATTGTAACTTTTTCTTATGGAGGGAGCCCCTGAAATTGCTTTACCCTAGGCCCCCTGAATCCTCTGGGCGGCCCTGAAGAGATTTGGGGAAAAAGAACTAGGGTATCTCTTAACAGTTATTGGGGTACAAGTCTAAAATTTCAAATAACTTACATTTGTTTACATGGGATTCTGAATACTATGTAAATTATATACACTATATTGTATATATATTATCTCTCTCTCACACACACAAAATATAATCAGGGGATAGTATTATGTATGTCTATAGGATAGTGTTAGGAATTATGTTAGCAGTATTTCACAGATAATTTAAGATTCCTAATTAAAAAATAAACACTGGCAAATATATAGATTTCAACAGCCTTACAAAGAAAGCTTGTAACAACCTTAGTGTCAGAACTGTTCCAAATACAGGCCTTGTCTTTCTTTTGCATGCTTTCCTGAGTTTAATCAAGCACACATCTCAGGGAGTGCGGCAAGTTAAATGGTGCCTAGTTTTAGATGCTCACACCTGAAGAAAAAAAGAGACAAATAAAGCCTAAACCAGCATACTGTTTTTACCATCGCCATAGGACTGAATATGAGATATTGCTACTGATGTGGTCAATAGTTCTACATAATAGGCAATTTCTGTGCTGATAATTGTGATTGTCATAGACTCTCCTGTTCTCTCATCCTATTAAACGACGATACTAGACTGCAAATGTTACACATCCACCAACCAGTAAGCCAAAAGCCAAAAAAACCTGGTCTCAGTAATTCACTCAGGTCTTCACAACTCAAGAGTAATCCCAAATTCATGCCAACAAACTTTATACCCCATTCCTGTGAACTCCCTGTGTGGCCTATATATTACAGAAAAACTATATTTTAGGAATGTTTTAGAGAGTTTTAAAAATAATTAATTATTGAGATTTTTAAAAAAAAATCATTCTACCTCTAAAGCAATGTGCCGTAGCTCCATGAGCGCTCAGAAAGTAATAAGAACATCTAAGAATGACCTGAAATAGTTTTTGTATGCATAAAATTGGCACAATTTTAAAATCCAACATCTTGGGGCTTCTCCAAGAAATGAGTGCTGGTAATTTCCCCTTTCCACAGATATAACAATGTGCCTAGCTCTGCAGGGTCACAAAGACTTTGTACTTTAAAGTCAATGTCCACCTTGTGTTTGGCTGTGGCACTCTGAGCATATTTCCCAGACCTGAAGAAGAAAGCTCTATAGCTCAAAAGAGTGTCTCTCTCAACAGCAGAAGTTGGTTCAATAAAAAATATGACCTCACCCATCTTGCCTTTCTATAGCCATCAATTTTTATGTACAGTAAAGCTGTTACAAGCCTAAGAACGAATACTATCTATGCTGCCTGAGCTACCCAAATACTAACTGGACCTTGGGCAGGTGTAATGTGGGAATGGAAGAAGGAAATATTTCTCTGGCAAGTAGATTAAAACAAATCAAAAGGATTGCATCTGTGTCTGAAATTGCTTATGAGTTTGGAGTGTTAGAATAAATCCCAAAGAAGACAGATTAGTGCAGCCTTTCTCAACGACCAGTCCATGGACCAGTGCCGGTCCCTGAGATCTCCCTGACACAGTTTAGGAAGGCAGCAAGTCGGTCCCTTGTATCAAAAAGGTTGAGAAACACTAAATTAGTGGGTATATCCAGAGTTCATGATAATGTTACTGGCTCTTCAGTTTGTTGGATGATTCTGCATCTAATTACATGACCATGCAAGATATCACAAGCTATCATCTCCACACACAGGATATGAAAGAGACAGAATCTACTTCCTTACCCCCTCAGTAAAAAGAAAATTTAAATCTCAACAAAACAGACACTATATAAATGTGCGTAGAAAGGGATGGATAATACAGACAAAAGGAAAAGGAGGAGGAAGGATGATAAAAGCAATGACTGAATCCACAATTTCCCCTAGTTGTTCATTGCCCCATTCTCCCCGCCTACAAAACAAGATTCCATACTGCAAGCTGAAGTGGGAAGAAATAGAAATAAGGGCATAGACTTCTTTAAGTGGCCATGTGGATGGAGCTCTCTCAAACCACTCTAGGAAAGTGGTCATATTGTCTCAATATTTTCTATGATGAAATCAGTTTGATTACCTATTTCCCATCAATTAAGAGATTGATACAGCTACAATTTCTACTTCCAGTCCTGTTTTTGATTAAAGAACAGTGCACCTCCTAGTCAGTGACGTTCTACAGAATGCCTATGTTATGATAAAAACAAAACAAACAATAAATGAACTATCAAAACGTTGGATCAGGATTTAGGAATTTACTAGCATAGGAAGATTAAGATTATTCAGTTCAAATAAGTATCATGTTTCTCTAATTGATAGCAGATATAGCATAGGAACTGAATGTATTGCTCTGAAAATGTAGAATAATTTTATTGTACAGTCAGTAGGTCTCTAGGTTAAATGTAGCTTAAAAATTAATGATCAGATCCTCATCTGCCCCGTTACATTGATGTAATTGGAAGCTACACCTATTTATACCACCTGAGGATCAGGCCCAGTGAGAGTCTTTTTTAAGAATGGAAGCTTGAGTCTTCTCTCATTTACCCTGGAGTAAACCAGGTAGTAACTGTACTGAAGTCAGTGGACCTAGGTTAAACAAGTACACGTCAGATGAGAATCAGGCCCTTGGCCTTTAAACCACTGAGCTAAATAATTTAGTTAATAATTGGAATGTTCTGTATGCCTCCAAAAGCCAAGCATGAAAAACAGAACAGTACTTTAAAATGTAAAGAAATTGGTACAAAGCAGCCAGGGCTAAATTTAGAGGTGGTGTAATTTATACCTGCTGCCAGCCCCCTCAACCTCCATATTGCATGATCTTAGAACACACTGTGTATGTGTTATATCTTTAGACTCACAGCCATTTCCCAGCAAATAACCTACTCTTCTCTATACGTCATCTCTGAACTTAGGCTTGGCTAGGCTCAGTGGGCCAAGGGATCCTAACATGAGGTAACCCACAGGCCAAGAGGCCGAGATAAAAGTATAAGCAGAAAAAGCAAGTTACTCACAGTATGTTTAAATTGAAGTAGGCCACTTCCAACTTTAACATTTGCTTTTGTCCAGCTTATTAATATGTAAAACCAACTTAGACTTCACTTTGGACTCAGATCCTTTAGACTCAGATGCTCTTATAACTACATACTGAAGTGTAACCAGCACTCTCTCAATCTAGCCTAAAACATCAAGCAAAAAGCCCCAAACCTTGTTAATGTGGGCAAGATATATTAGTATAAGCTACAGTGTGAATTTAAACCAATAAAGTCATATCAGTATAATCCCTGGGAGGGCATTCTTATCTTGGTATAAGACAGCCTTTTTCAGGTTAGCTTATGTCACCTGGGAATGGACTCAAAGTAACCTGAAAAAGGCACCCTTATTCCAGGATAAGCGTGTCCACATGGTGAGTTATACCAGTATCACTATACACCAGTATGACTGGTAAAACCTTCCCCTGCCTCAGACATGGCCTCAGTTCTCTGCACCTTGAAGTCTTTAAACCATGATTTGGGGACTTCAATAGCTCAGACATAGGTTAGAGGTTTATTACAGGAGTGGGTGGGTGAGATTCTGTGGCCTTCGTTGTGCAAGAGGTCAGACTAGACGATCATAATGGTCCCTTCTGACCTTAAAGTCTATGACTGTATGACTTTGTGAATTCAACCACTTTTCCTCCCACAAACCCACCTCACAGAATCTTTTGCATTAGATCCCACAACATTTCAAGAGAAGTGGCAATTTCCTTAGCATTTCAAAGGATTCCTGGCTGTGTGGTGGTTGTGGGGGAGTGGGGGGTGGCGTAGGGTGCGGGGAGATCTCATCTCATCAGCTCTCACTCTCTGTACAGTCTTGCTGCCTGAACTAGGCTGAGAACCACTGTCTCTTTTTCCTCTTGAATCCAGGCTAGCTAGCTTATGATGGGGAGCGGTTCTACTCCTTTCCTACCACTGTTCCTAGGATGTAGGAAGTCACTCTCTTCCTCCTAGTTGCTAGAAAAGTGGCGCTCTCTTTCTCTTCCTCTCTACACTTTCTTCCATCCACCACAGCTGCTAGGAAAGGAAGCTCATTTGCAGTGAGTCTCTCTTCTCTCACTTCAAGTGATCTTGGCAGCTAATCCTTTTAGTGCGAGGTAGGTGGTTACTCGGCTTTGGGAAGATAAGTGCTCCAGGTCGGTCTACAAACACATGAGAGCAGCATTCCACTTTCTGTGGCTAAGATCAGGCAGAGAGAAGGTCAGCAGGTCTAGGAGTGGCCTTGCGACTCCCAGGAAACTTCTTAGTGATTCAGCTTGTGGTCACCAGGTTCAGAACTGCTGCGTGTTACATTTCTGTGTGTGTACAGGGGCTGTCTAAGTATGGTCACAAACAGGTATCAGAAGGACAACCATCCTGCCCTTCCCATATTGCTGAATGGAAAGGGTGTCCCAGCTACATCCCAAGTAGATGGGTGAGGGGTCCTAATATGGTAGAGATCCCTAGTATGGAAAAGGTTAGAAAGTACTGCAGTATCCATAAACTACTGTGTCCTTGTATTCTAAGAGACAGTTTGAATTAACACAAATTATGGGGTTTAGGGCCAGATTGTGACTCTTGTATTCTCATTGGTGAACTGTCGCTTACAAGAATAGTCCCATTGACTTCAGGGGGACAACATGTGCAAGTAATTGCTCATCAATGGGACAAAGGGGTACTGGCCCTTGCATAGACAGCAAAAGGAGAATCTTGATTCTTCATTCCAGCTGAGTCACAGACCCAACATATAACCTTATGTCACTTGGTCTCCTTATGTTTCAATCAGCTCAGCTAAGTTAAAAATTAGCAACATGCTGAAAACCAGATGCTGCATGTAAGCCAAGCTTTCCTGGGTAAATATACTGCAAATAATACAAATCATATTATTTCAAACTTTCCGAGAATGTGTATATATTAAAATATATACAACATTCCCCCTATATTTCCTGACACTTGGTTCATGGTCCAGAAGAAAAGAAATCCAGCAGACGGAAATTAACAATGCATTAGAACAAACACAAGTGCATTGTTTTCCATGTAAGGAACTGACCTGATATAAAAAACCACTTGCTCAGTGTCGTGGTATAACCCTCACTCTGAACCTTAGCATCCAAAAGAAGGGGTACCAGCATGAATCCCCCTAAGCTTAATTACCGGCTTAGATCTTGTAGTGCTGCCACCAACCAGGACTTGCAGTGCCTGGTACACTGTGGTCCCCCCAAAACCTTCCCAGAGGACCCCAAGACCTAGACCCCCTGGATCTTACACAAGGAAAGTAAACCCTTTCCCCTACCGTTGCCTCTCCCAGGCTTTCCCTCCCTGGGTTACCCTGGAAGATCACTGTGATTCAAACTCCTTGAATCTTAAAACGGAGAGGAATGCACCTTCCCCCCTCCTCTTTTCCCCTCCCCAAGAGGTAATACAGATTCAAGCTCCGTGAATCTAAAACAGAGGAATTCCACCTTCCCCCCTCCCTTCTCTCTCTCTTTCTCCCACCAATTCCCTGGTGAGTACAGACTCAATTCCCTTGAGCCTCAGCAAGGGGAAAAAATCAATCAGGTCTTAAAAAAGAAAAGCTTTTAATAAAAGAAAGAAAAAAGGAAAAGTTGTCTCTGTAATCAAGATGGTAAATGTTACAGGGTCTTTCAGCTTATAGACACTAGAGAGAAGCCTTCCCCCCAGCACAAATACAAATTAAAATCCTTCCAGAAAAATACACATTTGGAAATAAAGAAAACAATCAAAAAGACTAAACCGCCTTTCTACTTGTACTTACTACTTGAACAGAAAATTAGAGCGCCTGTAGGTACGTCTGGTCACTCTCAGAACCCAGAGAGAACAACGGACAAGCAAACAACACAAAACAAAGACTTCCCTCCACCGAGATTTGAAAGTATCTTGTCTTCTGATTGGTCCTCTGGTCAGGTGTTCCAGGTTCACTGCTTGTAACCCTTTACAGGTAAAAGAGACATTAACCCTTAACTATCTGTTTATGACACTCAGATTCTGTGATTTAAAGAAGAATCATTGTTAACTGAGATAATGAATGATGTTTTCAGAAAAAGAGCAAATACAAAGTTGCCTTCAAACGGAAACCTCAAGAATGAGTCATAAATTCTGATGCACGTGTAATTAGTACTAACGCAGCCAGTTTATGAAAAGTATATTAAATAGATATGGACTTAAGTTAATTCCCTGGGTCTTAACACCCCCTGAATTTTGGGAAACTTCTGATCTGGATCAGTATGATGCAGCTTGAGGCCATTTCTACTATGAACGCTTTTTCAAAGGGACTGGTTTTTTTGAAGGACCTTAATTCTGCTTGTTGCATATATGCAAACTACCATGTGTGCCAGAGAGAGAGAGAGAGAATTTGTGCAGCCAAATATCTCCCTCTTTCAGAGGCACAAGGTGAGTGAGGTAATATCTTTTATTGGACCAACATTTGTTGGTGACAGAGACAAGTTTTTGAATCACACAGGGTATGTGTGCACAGCAAAAGAAAAACCCACGACTGACTCGTCCTGGAGCCGAGCTCTGGGACCCCCTCACCACACAGCCTGCACCTGGGAATCTACAAAGCAATGAAACAACCACTCAGCCCAAGCCCTGTGAGCTTGAGTTAACTGGCTTGGGCCAGCCATCTTTTTTTCTTGCTGTGTAGACATACCCACAGAGCTCTTCTTCCAATTGGGAAAAGTTTCTCCAACATCACAGCAAAATGCAAATTGGAACAGATTGTTTAGCATAAGTAGTTAGCACATATTGGAAAGGACTGGGACATTATCCAGGGTACATTCTGGACTGTTGGACAGCTGTGTCCCCTCAATTCTTCGTCCTGGAATACCTTCTACACTGCTTCGCTGTGAGAGTACCCATGCCTGGTCTGCTCACACCCAGCCTCCAGTCACTCTTGAATTACACTGCAGAGCAAAACCAGAAAATTCCCAGTCCCAGACTTTCCCTCTGAAATATGCATCTTGTTATGCCTAGCCCTCTCCTGGACAACACAAGCTCATATAAAGTCCTTCATTTTATTAATAGAAAATAATATGCACAAATCTTATTATTTCAAATGGTGTTTCCCAAACACTTAAGTCCAAGCACACTTGTTTAGATAAAAGAATAAAACAAGTTTATTAGCTACAGAAAGCAAGAATTTAAATGACTACAAGTAATGAGGCATAAAAGTCATAATTGGTTACAAAGAAATAAAAGCTAAAATGCAACTCATATCTAACTTAACAAACTAAGTGAATTCAAAGTAAAAATCTCTCTCACCACATGTTCTAGCAGTTTTACTGGTTGAATCTTTCAGTCAGGATTCCTCCCTTAGTCCAAAGCTGTTTCTTTGTTCCTCAGGTGTTGTGGCTGCCACGGGTAGAGAGAAAGGAAGGAATATTTTGGGGCATCAGTTCCCCATTCTTATACCTTTTCCTCTTCTTTGAGGATCATCTCCAGCTGGGGTTCAGGAGATAGAAAGTCTGTGCGGGCGGGAACCTCCAGCTGTTTCTTTCCCAAGATGTGACTTTTTCCCTTACAACCTTTTTCCTGCCACAGAATGGCTGCTTAACCAAGGGATGGGTCCATATGATTTCATTGACACCTGGCCGAGGAGTCAGTTTGCCTTTTGTCTTTGAGGAACTGGTTTGTGGCTGCTTCCCCAGATTTGGAATATGTCTTAATAACATCATAAAGTAGAATCTTATAACTTTACATACAATGTTGCCATACATATTTTACCAGGACAATAATGTCCTGGTAAAATATGTCAGCAAGTCATGAGTTTTCAGATGATACCTTACAAGGCATAGTTTGTACAAAATTTATCATAATCACAAAAAGGGGATCAACATAGGGATACAGACAGTCACAGGGACCATTCAAGGCAGAGTGGTCCGTTAACACCTCTGCAGTCATCAGTCAAATCCAGTGTCTGTGTTCAGTCCATGATTTTTAGTGTCCAGCAGAGCAATGAATTTATGCTCCCAGGCTCATCTTTTGAAAGCATTGTACAGATTTCCTTTGAGGATGATGACTGATAATCGGTCAGATATAGAGCGATCGCAGGTGATGTGGTATCTTTTATCATTTCCTGATGTGAGTTTATTCGAGAGTGTAGTGATTGTCTAGTTTCACCCACATCCATGTTACTGGGGCATTAAGAGCACTGGATGAGTTTTATCATGTTATGATAGGCATGTATAGGATCCATGGATCTTGAAAGGTGTGTTGTGGAGATACGTTTGCAAGTTTTGCGTCTGTTTTTCTGGCAAGGTCTGGTGCTGCTGGGAGTTGGTGTGTCCTGGTCAGTGAGAAGCTTGCTTTTGATGATGAACTTTGAGAGGCTGGGGGGTTGTTTGAAGGCTAGAAGTGTGGGTTCAGGAAAGATTTCTTTCAGTATGGGGATCCCATCAAGTATGGGTTGTAGATGTTAGATGATACCCAGCATGGGTTCCAGTGTGGGTTGGTAGTTGACAGCTAGCGGTGTGCGCTCAGAGTGGGGTTTATTTCTGTAATGAAGCAGGTTCTCTTGAGATATTCAGGGCCTGTTTCATGATGCAATCTACTTCTCTGGTGGAACATCTTTGTTTGGTGAAGGCAGTTTTGAGTGTGTTAAATTGTATACCCCAGACTTCCTCCTTGAAGCATATTTTGTGGTTTCTCAGTTTCTGGCTGTAGAGAACAGATTTCTTGGTGTGTTAGGGGTGGTTACTGGATCTATGAAGGCAGGCATGGTGATCCGTGGGTTTCTTGTACATGCTTGTCTGTACGGTTGCATTGTTGAAGCTGATTGTGGTCTCTCTCTCTCTTTCTCTTTCGCGCACACACATACACTTTGGCTTTTATAGGATGCAAATGAGTGTGTGAAACTATTAGTGAAAATTCTGAGGCTGTTATTAAAAGTTTGGCCCAAAGAGTCAACAAGTATTTAAAAAGGTGAAAAATTAGAGATAGAGCCCAGGCCTTAGAGTTTGGATCTAGGTTCAAACTTTCCCACATTTGGATCTAGAGATTTGGCTTTTAAGTTTTAATTTTTACCCAAACTCCTCCTAAATTTCCAGACTTTGGGTCACATACTTGCAGAATGCTGAATCAGGCTTTATGAACCCTAGCCAATACCCAGTTGTGTTTATTCCTGAAGGATTTGGCTGGATATTTGCAAAGTGCTCATCACCATAGCTGTGAGAATAACTGTTATTTTGTTTGTTTGCTGGCAGTTAAGAAAAAAGGTTAAATGAAACATTTTATTTGATCTGAAATGAAACATTTTTTTCCAATTTCAAGCTTTTTCAATTTTTGAAAATAAAAAAAAGGAAAATGTGAAATTAAAATAGTTTTAAATAGAATATTTTTGTTAAGAAAATGTTGAAACAAAACATTTTGATTGCTTCAGAATTTAAATTTTTTTTTTAAACCAAAACAATATGGTAAAGTTGACATGAATTTGGGAAATTATTCAGTCAGCTTCAATCTGCATCTGGAAATTTTCCCCCATCTCCTCCACTATACTGGGTACTGAGCTCTCAAAAATCAAACCCAAACTGTACACACTGAATACCTTCGAAATCTGGCCTTCTGTGCCTGCCTCAGGCACAGTATTTCTGAGATACGCTAGAATTTGGGCCTCCGTAGATTCCCCGTTTCATGCAGGGGCTCATACGCCACAATCTAACCCACAGAAAAATTAATTCAGTACATAAAAATGTGAGTATAATCACCTGGCATCACAGTCTAGCACAGTATAGCTTAGTGAAAAACTGCCAGATTATTTGCCCAAGAATGAGATGCTGGTTTAGAATTTATCAGTCTTCAACCCAACATTGTGGGTGAATCGTCTGTTCTAGGCCACTAGCACACCCCTATGGAATCAGCATAGCTCCTGAACGTTTAGATTCACCAGTCAACGGGTAACAATTACTGCAGCCTCTCACAATTCCTAGAATAACTCAGAGAAACATTGAAGGAAAACAACTGTGCAAAGTATTTTAAAATGTTAAAATCTGAAAGTTAAACAAAGAGACTGCTTTAATTACTATGTATACAGCCCTGCAAGTGTGTGTGATGCTTTACCATCTAATATAAAGACAAGGTCCTTGTCTCCCAGGGTTTATAATCCCATGAAGAGCAAGAGGAAAAAGCTGGTTGCATGGTAGATTTCTAGTTTGATTTTATTTTAAATTATGACATTTATAAACCAGACCACTTTATGACAAAGTTAACTGTAACACATGCAGCATTTGGAATGAATGAGAAAAAGAACAGATCATAAAATATTTTCCTTTGCTTATATTCATGATTCATGAACACAATTGTTTAATGAACAAATTATTCTAAGCAAATGACATTTTATTAGAGCAGAGTACAGCAAACTGCTGTTATTTCCAACTTAACTTTGCTACGCTTAAACAATTGATTTCCTTTTTATGTGTGAGAAAAACTATAAAATGATGCAATCACCCTCTGGTATTTTAGCTAGTATAAATGCTGAGGCTTTACAAAAGTCATTTATCTTTCATAGGAACTTTTTGTTAGGCAGCAAGTCAAGTTTAATAGTGTTTAAAGAGTCTTAGCTAATTGATCATTTTAGAGATGATTTAAACACAGGTGAAACACCGACAAAGACTTTTAAAGTGAGCTTTCTTAATGGATGAAAAACTATCCATCATACTGCTTACTACTTGCCCTCCGTTCCTCACCATCCTGTTAAATCTAATAAATTCTATTAAAACTGTTAACATTTGGTGTCCGTTAATGGAAAGTGTATAATACACAAAGAATGAAGGGGACCTGAAGCCCCACAGAAGTAAAGGTTTAGCAAAGAAATAGGAACCCTAGTCATTTAGGAGGTCAATACAAAAACAGGGCCAATGTTGCAGCTCTTACTTGGGCCAAATTCTCATTTAACGTTTTACTTGTGTAAGGAGAGCAGGGTTAGGTTCTGCCAACGTACTAAGTTAGGGCTCATATATTTCAAATGCTTCACAAAACGAAGTTAGAGGCTGAAGAAAAAGATATTTACTCCTGGCTTGGGAAGATAATGCGACATATGACAAGTCTGGATCTCTTTTTGATGGTTCTAAATTATCGAGATTAAGTTTAATGATTCATGAAGAAACACAGCAATTCTGAAACCTGTATGGCAAAGGCTGTAATAGGTGCTCGGAATGTCTGCTGGTAGCTGATTACAGACATCTTGAAAGAATTGCTCAAGCAGGCCTTCTTGTAAGTCTGAAGTTAGCCTTCTGTCATTTGGGTGCTGCTTCAGAACTAATTCATTCATGCTAGAAAGTGGTTGATTGGAAGCTTCAAGGACCTGGGGGTAATCAAAAGCTTTGAACTCTTTGTAGCTTGTGGAACTGCTTTACTTGTTGCTATGGGAACTATCAGAACATATTATAATGACCAAAACCAGTCTATGTAGTAACAGCTGTGAGTGTAATCCATAAATTAGCTCATTAATTCGAAGGAAAATATTTTCTGTTTGTCTTTCATTACAGATAATATGTCTACTAATTAATTAAATCTTGAACTTTTATTGGAATACTATGAAAGTTAATGTTTGTAAATAATGTACGTGTGGGGGGTTTTTGTGCCTTAGTGGGACTCCTGTTGAATTTATTCTCTAAAATCTATTTATCAGAAGAAATTAAGAAATGATGATGACGACGACCATAAATGGAACACTTGGAGTAAGACTTCAAGCCACCAGTCCACTCCTTGATCCAGAACCTAATTTGAACCTGAAATCGGTTTTGTTGATAACTTTTTTTCCACCCTACTTGACCTTTCTAATTCTTGGCAAAACATTCAGAAATTGGGAAGACTTCTTGATGTTATCTGTTAGTAATCATTTGCTATACTAAAACTCCTAAGTTTGAACTAAAATATAAAAACAACCAGAGAGATGAAGACTTGTTATGGAGCTGTGAGCATGGTAGAACTGTGAAACTAATACTGAGAGCTAGTATCCTGGCTCTACTGTGATAACAGACACAATTGTATTTATTATTACTGTATTATTATTATTATTTGTTTTGTGGCAGTGCCTAGTAGTCACAAACAAGGGCCCCATTGTGTCAGGCACTGTACAAACACAGCAAAATCATGGTCCCTGCCCTAAAGCATTTGCAATCTAAGCAGATTATCAAATATATTACAGAGACATTGTCCAGTAGCTTGGGCTGACAAGAGCCAGTCTTTAGAGTTCTGGGTGGCCCAGCTGAATGCATTCTTTGCCCTATCCCAAAGCAAGAACGCTTTTTGGCCTCCACAAACTAAATTTCCCTTTTTAAATAAAAACAGAAGGTGGGAGAGCGGAATGTTGAGGCCACAGGCAACTTCCTCTCCTGCAGTAGAAGCAGGACCAGCTCTTTGTGCTGGGGTCCAGGCAATGTCCTCAGGGTTTAAAATAGCCTTCAAAGAACAGTTCATGAAATAAGGGGGGGTCACTAGGCACCCCTGGCCCCAGAGGGTACTGTTTGAATAATGGTAAGTCAGGGTCCCACTCTCACCTGCTCCCTCATTCATTGAGGGCCATCCTTCTACACCTCAACCTGCTTCTCAGTCCCTCCATTTCCTTGTCACAGGTTAGGGGACTTCTGCAGCCCCCAATCCACCCCTTAGTTCCCGCTCCTGGGGGAAGCATAGTCCCAACCTGCCTCTCACTCCAGTGGCAACCCCTCCCCCCCAAATGTTAAAATAAGAGTCTTTTAAGAGTCTCCCAGAGAGGGTTTGGAATCCACAGAGATCCATAAGCAAACCTGAGCTCAGAACTGCTGGTCTGCCTGGGAAGCCTGCATGGGAAGGAGCTTGGGGGCTAGCAATGACAGTAGCAACTAGAATGGAACTACTTTGCACATTGTTACCTCTGTTTTATAACAGACTCATTATCATGCTCTTTGTTCATACACAAGACAGTTTTGCATATGATACAATTCTGAAAACTAACAGTGGAGCTGTTGGACACTTCAGCGCCTTTCTGCTTACCCTTTAGCTCTAGTCTGCTGACTATGAGATTCATCTCAGATATGGCAATGTTGCCCTATGATGAACAGGCTGAGCAACACTGACTATGACAAGATTGAACTTCGAGACAATGGCCCCAGTTCAGCAAAGCACTTACTCGTGTGTTCAACTTTAAGCACTATTGAGCTTCCCATTGAAATTAAAGCTCATGCGCTTAAACATTTTGCTGAATTGATACCTGCACTTATACAAAGAAACCAAGTAAGGCAACAAACACTTAAACAAAATTAAAGTTGTTTCAAGCACATGGGTCCCGACACTCTGCTTAGTTACACTGGCCTAAATAAGGAGTATCTCCATTGAAAAGAGTGGAATTAATCTGATATCAGTGAGTGATGAATCAAGCCCTATATTTCTGTTTGCTAATGCAATTATATCAGATTATAGGTTTACAGGAAAGACATGCATCTGCTATTTTAATATTAAAACATGTTACTACGTATTTATCTCCAATAAAACAAGGCAGGCTAATATTGCATAAACATAGTGAAATAGAAACCAATAAATGTTTGCAAACCAAAATAACTGGAATAATTGGCTTTAAGAAACACACAGTCAATATTTTATTAGTTTTACAATTTAATATAAAAATACATTAAAGGCACAGCAGGTGTATTTTAAAAAAACAACAGGCTGAGAACAAATGCATTTAGATGATGAATTGCCAGCCTCTTGCAGAAGAAAGTTAGGTTGTCACTGAAATAGAGTGTTTAGTATCATTGGAACAAATGGCACAACTGAGAAATGACTCTGCAAGCTAGATGTTTACATAGTAGATACAACAATTCCCCCCCCCCCCCGGGAAATTACCTCAGAAAACATTTTTTTTAATCTGTATAAATTATGTGATATAAGATGTAAAATTTTTCATAACGTGCCAAATGATACTATTTTCTCACAAAAGGAGAAATTCATGAACCCCAATAATCACAGTAAGAAATACAAATAGCAGTAAGATGTAGGGCTGTTGATTAATTGCAGTTAACTCAAAAAAATTAATCGTGATTAAATAAATTAATCACATTGTTAAACAATAGAATACCAATTGAAATTATTATATATTTTTGGATGCTTTTTTACATTTTCAAATATATCAATTTCAATTACAACACAGAATACAAACTGCACAGTGCTCACTTTATATGATTTTTTTATTACAAATATATGCACTGTAAAAATGATAAACAAAAGAAATAGTATTTTTCAATTCACCTCATACAAGGACTGTAGTGCAATCTTTATCAAGAAAGTGAAACTCATGGTTTTTTTGTTACATAACTGCACTCAAAAACAAAACAATGTGAAACTTTAGAATCTACAAGTCCACTCAGTCCTACTTCTTGTTCAGCCAATCGCTAAGAGAAACAAGTTTGTTTACATTTATAGGAGATAATGCTGCCTACTTCTTAATTACAATGTCACCTGAAAGTGAGAACAGGCATTTGCATAGCACTGTTGTAGCTGATGTTGCAAGATATTTATGTGCCAGATGCGTTAAAGATTCATATGCCTCTTCATGCTTTGGCCATCCTTCCAAAGGACATGCTTCCATGCTGATGACGCTGGTTAAAAAAATAATTCGTTAATTAAATTTGTGACTGAACTCTTTGGGGGAGAATTGTATGTCTCCTGTTTGTTTTACTCACATTCTGCCATATATTGCATTTATAGCAGTCTTGGATGATGACCCAGCAAATGTTGTACATTTTAAGAACACGTTCATTGTAGATTTGAAAAAACGCAAAGAAGGTACCAATATGAGATTTCTAAAACTAGCGACAGCACTCAACCCAAGATTTAAGAATCTGAAGTGCCTTCCAAAATCTGATAGGGACAGGGTGTGGAGCATGCTTTCAGAAGTCTTATGGGAGCAACACTCCAATGCAAAAACTACAGAACCTGAACCACCAAAAAAAGAAAATCAACCTTCTGCTGGTGGCATCTGACTCAGATAATGAAAATGAACATGCATTGATCCATACTGCTTTAGATGGTTATCGAGTAGAACCTGTCATCAGCATGGACATATGTCCTCTGGAATGGTGGTTGAAGCATGAAGGGACATATGAATCTTTTGCACATCCAGCATGTAAATATCTTGCAATGCTGGCTATAACAATACAATGCGAACACCTGCTATGACTTTCAGGTGACATTATAAACCAGAAGCAGGCAACATTATCTCCTGCAAATGTAAACAAACTTGTTTGTCTGAGCGATTGGCTGACCAAGAAGTTGGACTGCATGGACTTGTAGGTTCTAAAGTTTTACATTGTTTTATTTTTGAAAGCAGGTTTTTTTTGTACTGAATTCTACATTATTTGTATTAGGTGAACTGAAAAATACTATTTCTTTTATTTTTTACAGTGCAAATATTTGTAATCCAAAATAAATATAAAGTGAGCACTGTATACTTTGTATTCTGTGTTGTAATTGAAATCAACATATTTGAAAACGTAGAAAACATAAAAATAATTAAATAAATGGTATTCTATTATTAACAGCGCAATTAATCATGATTAATTTTTTAAATCATTCAATTAATTGTGATTAATTTTTAATCGCTTGCCAGCCCTAGTAAGATGCAGTCTGGTTGCCCTGTTCTGCCACTGGTGTGGCTGACAATATTGGAAACAAGTTACAGGGGTACCTAGTCATTTTAGTTCATACTCAGTAAAGGGGGTTTTATGCCTTATATTATATACATATATAAGTGAATGAATATCACCGTTCTTTCTTACTAATTGTCACAAAGATCAATCAACAGTAAGCAAAATGTTAACCCTTCCACTGCTGTGCACTTTTGCCGATACAGAACATAATATTTATGAGTTGATTGTGCCTTGAAGGGGCATCTTCACATTGTGGTTCTCAGCTCCATTGCAAGCTCTACATAGCACTGCACCTCAAACAGAGAGCTCCCAAGAATGCAGATGCTGTGCCTTTCTTAAAGGATGAATGCAGGTGCATGCATGTATATGCTGTCCTAAGGGCAGCTCCACTTAGTGGAATGGGAGGGGGAGGAAAGATGTTGTAGACCTACCCCTCTTCAACACCGTCAAGAGGCTTATGTTGAGGTCTAGCCGTGAGTCATCATTTTGTACAGAAAAGTGAAAGAAATACATTTAAACTTGTAATCCACATGAAAGCACAAGTGGGGAAGACTCCTTCAACCCTCTTAGCTATCCAGGCACAACCTGCCCCTGAATAATCACGCAGGTATTCATGCAACCATCCTGTTTTCATTGTAAACCCTCCTATTTAAGACAGTCGGATATTTGGGAGTGTTAGGAATTCAAGATCAGGCCCTCCAAAGTCAACGTAATGCTTAGTTCTGGTCCACAAAAATACACTCTTAAGCTTCCTTGACAGGAATGGACAACAAACGTGGTAGGTGATTACTAATACTACACTTGACAAAGAAAGTTGGCCCTGCAGAATGAAATGATAGTAAATAACTAGCACGAAGAGTAGGAATGCTCAAGTTCAGAAGAGGATGATTGACAACAGCAAAGGGTTTGCAAGTTCCATGAAGAGAACCAAAGGAGTAGCATATATCCCAGGGGAAGAGCAGTTGTAGCTAAAGAAACACAGGGCAGGGGAGAGAACAGTTCGTGCAACACGGAGTAGACAGGGAGCCCATTAGTGGATTAATGGAGTGGATCAGTAGGAGGCCAGGGTAGCATTGGAGCTACTTCCATAAACACAAGAGGTGAAATCCTGGCTCTATTAAAGCCATTGGGAAAAAATGCATTGACTTCAATTGGACCAGGATTTCACCCTAGGTATGAAGCTATGGAGAAAATACAGCTGGCAGGGCAAATCAATTAAAATTTAGTTAAAAAACAACCTGTAAGCTAAATGTGTAGGAAAGAGGTGGAAAAAAGACCACTTATGAATAATAAAGAAGCTGTAAGGACCAACGCTGATTTTCAGTAATCCAGTTATAAAAATAGGAAGACATAAGCATAAAAATGGGATTATGATGTTTTGACAAAACTATTGCCCTGCACTCAGTGGTTGCACTTCTAACTGTTAATACTACACACTGGGTTGTTCTTTTATTTTCTGCAGTGGTCTGCAGTAAAAGTTACCATTGGCAAGTGTTAAAGTCTAATTGGACTCTACTTCCACTCAGACATTCAGCACAAGAGGAAGTGTAGATATGGTTATTATGCCTCTTCAACCCTATTAGCTCAGTCCAGCTGCTTGGAACACCATTGTGCCCCAAAGAAAAGCACTTTTAGGATCAGTGCTTTGTTCGCAATACATGTTGAGCCAACACTTGTGGGATTTTACTGCAATTTCTAATGATGAACAGGACAGTAATACTTATTGTTCAGCTTGGTTACACCAGCAGTGTTGCAGAAACTGTGTGCTATACACTGCAATTAGGAAAAAGACTATATATTCATTAAAATGCTGTATGCTTATGGCAGAGTAAGCATTTCATCACCTCCTTAGGAGCTTGATCATTAAGATGCTGAGCATTCTGGCCCTGATCCAGCAAAACACTTAGGCACATGCCTAACTTTAAGCATGTGAGTGGTCCTATTGACTCATGCCCTAAGGGGTTAAACATGAAAACATTCACTAGAGAGCAGTAAACACTTTAGTCACTACTAAGTATTTAGAGGATTGGGCAGTACGGCCCTGATCCAGGAGACTGAGTAGCTAGAAAATTTTATAATAATTATTTAATAGGAAAAAAATTATTATTCACTACTTGCTTATGGATTCTTCACAGCAATTTGACTTCCATCTTATAAAGCATGCAACATTAAAACTTGGTGACTATAGATGCTATTGCAATTTGAGTCCCTTCTGCAAACTTCAGTTTCTTCTTCTTAAAAAGCTGAGTCAATAGGAGCTGTTGGGAGTGAAGCTCTTTTGAAAAATATTGGGTAAATTGTCCTAGCTCCACTGACTTAACCGAGGATCTGTTCCATGGTGCTTAGTCTCTGCTTATTCATTTTAGAAAGTAAGCAAAAGCTTGACTCCAGTAACAAAATTTAATTCAAAGATAAAACGTAATACTGCAAGCCGACAATATTTACATTTAACAGATTGTAGCACTTTGGTTTTCAAAAGACTCAGTCCAAGGTAATTAAAACTTTGGTGGCCTTTCAATTTTTAAATTGCAAATAAAGGATAACAAAACCTAGAGAATTGGGGTCTTTCTCCAGCACATATGGCATGAAAAGTCCATGCTGTCACGGTTTGACAGGTGTGTGCTGCTAGAACTGCTGTTGCACAGAGTTACTCATGAAATTTGAGAGTGTTTGTAAACAGTCTGTACTTTCTCAAAAGTACCCTAGAGATTTGTTACAGGAAGTCAAATTGCTCAAATCTACATAATTTGGCACGATACATTGAAAGCATGCTTGAGTGATCATAATTGCACTGGGACTGACTTCATTTAGCAATCTCTGGGCATACCTTTCCAACAACAACTGCAGGCGATATAAATTCAATCTCTTGTTTGTTTCTGAAAGTGATTAGCCTAAAAAATTTGGAATTTAAACACTCATAATTACAAAGTGTTATTTATATTTAATTTTGATTTATTATTTTAAAAATGGTGCCCTCTTTCTCTTCCGGATTCATTCAAGGTGCGTTGGAGAGTGAAAATATCATCAAACAGAAACATGATGAAGGGAGAAAGATAATTCTCACAGGTGGTGAACACTTTCCTTACAAAAGCACTCTCCCCTGAAAGGGTACACTGTAAGATACCAGTTTGCAAAAACAGCATAAAAGTGGCTAATGTTGATCAAATATAGACATTATGCTATTAAATGTAAGAACTTATGGTACACTGAACTAACATTAAGGGCTGCTTTAAAGGTTAAGGCTGAGCTAGAACTCCAACTTCATGCTACAGTGTAACAAAAGTACACACAGCATGGGCTAATGGAGTGTTACTTTAGTTCTCAGCGCAGTGACTATTGTTGCTTAACATTATGAATAGAGTTGGATGAATGTGTTAAAATTTTTACATGAATATTAAAATTTTTAAACCAAACCATTTCATTTATGGTTGTCTCCTTTTTTGTATTCACTTTCTTCAGAGACTTTAGGGGTAAACATTCGGAGTGGCAGGAATGTTCAGGGAAGCAGTGAATTTAAACTGAGTATTTGCAAATATTTGATTAAAGGGAATTTTTAATTCATAAATGCAAGTGTATGCATAGGAAGTCTACTCTAAAAAAGAGTCATGCTCATCCAATCAAACTATAGAAATAATATCATGTGACTTCTGTACCAATAAAAACTGCTTAAATGTCAAATATAGAATACTCTCCATGAAAATAAATAAGTACATTCAAGGCATTTGTAGAGTGCTCACATAAAATCACAAAGAACGAGGCAAAATCCAAGAAAAATGGTGTTTGCTAGAAATTATTTGCCTAGCTCTAATCATGAACTATTGCATATTTAATTTCCTGGTTGTTTTCATTAAAAGAGGAACTATATTGTGGGGTTTATTGTTCAAAGGCTATGAAATGTGTAATTATTTACAGAGCCAGACAAAAGCAGGGGTGCCTTTCAGTTTGCAAAACCATATCACTCAGGTATCTGATTGAGAAACAAGAAACAAGGATGTAAAGATGAACAGTTTTGGACAAAGTTCATTTTTTTGTTCAAAACCACACAGCTGTATCTGAGATGTTCCAGCCTTTGTCTAAAACTATAGCCAAGGATTGATTCTGACCTTCTTGGAAAAGAACTTGAGAGCTGGAAGACATAGGGGGCATCTCTCTTCACTATAAGGACAGCAACGCTTACAGTAAACAGTGGTCTCTTTGTTATGGACAGTGTGTATTCATGTGCAGCATTCCAGGGGCAATTCAGACCAGTGAGGGGCTGTGTCACCCTGGCAACCTCGGGTGCCTCACAATGCTTTGCTGTTGTAGCTCCCACCTGGCTGCTCTCAAACAGCCTGCCAGTATGTAGGTCGCACCGTGAGTGTCTGTGCATAGCTACAGCCTGCCAGCACACTCCAGCAGGGCCGGCTTTAGGAAGTGCAGGGCCCAATTCAAACAGTTTCAACGGGGCCCTGGCAGGGATTACAAAAAAAAAAAAAAAAAAATGTAAAAAAACACCTGGGGCTTGTACTCACCAGGCGGTGCTCTGACTCTTTGGTGGCACTTCGGCGGTGGGTCCTTCACTCGCTCCAGGTCCTCAGCGGCACTGAAGGACCTGCCGCCAAAGTTCCGCTGGAAACCCAGAGCGCTGCCAGGTGAGTAAAAATTAAAAAGGCGTCTCCAGCCAGGGAAGGGATTCTCACTGGGCGGAGGGGCCTCGTAGGCGCGGGGCCCAATTCAGGGGAATTGGTGGAATAGGCCTAAAGCCGGCCCTGCACTCCAGTCACACTCTGGCTTCTACCAGCCTTGGTTACCACTTGCAGGGTGACCCCAACACTTTTTCAGTCCTAGATTTTCCCCAAAAAACATGTGTTCTGCACTGTCCAGCCCTCCAAAGGGTCAATATACAACAATTTGCTACTTTAAATGGAATTACCCACACAATTCACAACACTAGATTAAGTATCTGAGGGGTAGCCGTGTTAGTCTGGATCTGTAAAAGCAGCAAAAAGTCCTGTGGCACCTTATAGAAAGCTCACGCTCCAATAGTCTGTTACTCTATGAGGTGCCACAGGACTCTTTGCTGCTTATACTAGATTAGTTTTGATTAAAGAATAAAACACGTTTATTTAACTACAAAGAGAGAGGCTTTAAGTGCATTCAAGTATTAAGGCATCAAAGTCAGAAATGGATACAAGAAAAATAAAGATAATATGCTTCCTAGTACTAAGTTTAACAAAGTAGACTTGGTTCAAGGTGAAATTCTTACCACATGTTTCCAGTGCATTGCTGACCAAACCCTCAGGCTAGTATCTGCTCCCAAGGTCCAATGGTTATTTCTTTTGTCTTCTTAAGTGAAAAGAGAGAGATGGATAGGAAGAGATGACTTGGGGGTGTTTTTTCCCCTCGCTTTTCTAGTTCAGTCACCCTTTGAAATGCATTTTCCTGAGAGTAACCCCTACATAAAGTTCTTTCTAGCTGAGAGGAAGAAGACATGGAATCTGGTGGGAAAGAGGTGTTATGCTGTTGCTTTTCACAGCCGTTTGCTAAGATGCAGCTCGGTTTGTCTATTGCCTTTCTCCTCCTTCCATGCCAAAGAATGGCCAGCTGATAGGTGATGGCTCATCAGCTTTGATGACACCTGTCTTTGGACAGCAACTTATTCTTTGTCTTTGAGAAACAGGGTTATACACTTCAGTCGTGATTTCAGCTTATGTTCATAACTTTGCATATAATGTTGCTACATTCATGTTGCCATGATATTATTGACCAGCGAGTTACTAGTTTTCATAGGATACCGTTCAGGGCATATTTTGAACAAAGGTTATTCCAATAGTGTGTAGGGTGTGAATACAAGGGGTGCATTTGGGCACAGTATGTCAGACTGTGTGTAAAGTTTCTGTAGCTGTGCTTCTCATATATTAGATGAGCACTGTCCATATCTGTATCATCAATATGTGGGTTTTCACTCTGTAATGGGTGTCTCTCTCCAATTGCCCAATCCAACTTAATTTGGACTACTATATTAGGCCTCTCCCCACTCTGGTAAGATATTTTATGGCTTGATTTGTGATATCTTTAACCGTATAGCACTTGAAAGGGTTTATGCAGCCCCTCCCCAGGCACTTCAGGTTGCATCATCTTACATATTATAAAAACAACTCTTCCCACTGTTCTTACAGATCAGGAAAGGGGCAGAAAACAGTGAGAGTTACCTCAATTTCCCCAGCACTGGCCTGTCAGCAAGGGCTAAGTTTCCTCCCAAAGAACAGACTGAGGGGCCATCTTCCCAACACTATGAGTCCTGGGGGATCTGTAGAATGTCTATGCCTCTTCACAGGCTCTGGGGCCCTGGCAGAAACAATCTGTCCTTAACCAAGCCAAGCCACCACTATAGTTAGCGAGAGCTTTGCCCAAGGATGGACCAGAGCATTTGGCACAACCTTATCTCAGCGGTAATAAGATTAGCATCATGTGATGAATAAACATATCTTGAGCTGAACCCACAGAGTCCTGTCAGTACATTCAGCATGTGGATAAGCAGGAAATACAGCATGGACATATATATTAAATCTGTAGTTACTATTCAAATCCCAATAATACTATGTACCTGGCCAGCAATGTGCAGTCAAGATTGTAGCATTTCATGGTATGTGGCCTGTCTCTCTGTGAAGCTGGAGGCATTTTTGCCTGCCAACTGACTTTCTTTCAGTGACATACCACAGCTTACAGGTGATATAGCTCAGTAGAAACAATCCACCCCCGCCCCCAATGAATGTGTGACTTGCCCTTTACTACATTGAGAGCACAGCACATGGTGCTCCCGTATCTTCTCATGGTTCTGGATACGCAATTTCCATTCAGCTGGGTTCTCTCAAAGAGGTGATTCTAAAACACTCAGCTAGGAGCAGATCACAGGACCTGAGGAGTCTTTGAGTCATCGTTTACTAGATAGTAGAATGCTGAATTCAAATGCACAACACTCTCTGCTAGCTCATGCTTGCAGGTGGCCCTTGTTAGCTCCAACCATGAAAAAAGAGGGTTGTAGAGTTCCCACAGGGTTATGGGTAGAGGATTCCTAGGAACAGCCAATCCTGAGGAGAAAGCTGAAGGTGCAGTTCATTTTGTGGTTATTTAAATTACCAATAAAATCAAAACCCGAGGAAAAGGGTATGTTTGGACTACAAATGGTGTGTGTAGATTCTGTTTAGAACAGGGTGGAAAGTTCACCTTCAGCTACCCAAATGAATACTTTGCTGCTATAATTAGCCATGTTTCCTTCCCAGAAATGCCACCTTTTACCTGCAATGTGAGTTAGAGAGCTTCACGTATTTTTAAAATCACCAAAAATATTTTATTTTTGGACTCGTGGCCAATGGCAGGACTTGGGAGCCATCCTGAATGTTCATCATGGTTGTTTATAGTGCTTGAAGAACACTGCTGGATTACTATTATAAACATTCTACGTTTGGCTAAATACTGTTGGTATAAACAAGATTTTTTTTACTTGTTATAATCTGGTGCAGTGTAAGAAAATATTGATTTATCAGGAGAAGTAAATAAAGACAGATACTATTTATAGCTGTTTGTATCTTTTAGATGCTATAGTGTAAACAATCCTTTCCATTAAAATTAAATTACCACTAATCTTGCTGATCCCTATTATAATAATTATTAAATATATACCACATATGCAGCCATGATGTCCATATTCTATTGGAGTCAAGTTGCCAAGGAATCCTGAGCTAACAGCTGCCCTGGGACTTCAGGTGAAAGAGGGGAACTTCACAGAAATTATCTCAGGTTTGTTAAGAGTACATTAATTTATGTTGGTTCCTACTTGGATTTGGTTTGGGATTTTTTAGGAGGAGGCAGGAGTGAAAGATTCACATTCCTCCTAGCCTTCCCCACTACCCTCCAGCCCATCCCTCGCCCCTCCTAGATAAAAGTTTCCATGTGAGAAAAAGATTAATGAAAGGGGAGAGAGGGGTTGGCCTGGGTGAGTCAGAGAGAACAGGTCTCACAGAAAAGCATCTTTAACATTGTCTCTGGGCCTGGATTTTGCGTAACCTTTCTGCTTGGGGTGGGACATGGACTCAGATCAAATATATTCCAGATATGGAAGAGTCCAGATTCATAAATCTCTCTCCTTTTAAATAATTCTTGGTTTCCAATCCATGTTTCCCAAATTCATAGGTACTGGCTCAAATTCCAGGGTCCCACACAGGAACCTCAACACATGAGGGTTTTCTGACCCCGCTGTCTAGATAGTATGCTTTGATCAGAAAAGGTGATGAGTTCTAGCTTTGGCTTAGATGGAAATAAGGCTAGAGGAAGAGTGGAGAGCAAGAGTTCCAATTTAGATTCTGTGACTGAGCATACAGATACAGTATTGATGGAATAACCAGTTCAACAGCTACCAGCATCTCAGAGATTTAAAATTACTTATTAAAAATGTGCAGGAAAAATTGCCTCAGCTTTCCTTTAATTAAACTGAAACAGATATTCCTTTACTTAGGAGTGGGAACCCACATTTTCTTTCCCCAGTTTTGGGGAATCAATCCTGTGAGAAGCTACCTCTCTTCAAATCATTGACGCGAGGAGAAGTTGGGAGCGCCCAACAGTTCACACTTCCATCCCCAGAGCTAGCTCGATTACTCATCTACAATGAGAGCCTTTGGGAATTCTACTTTACAGCAGAACAACTCTAAAGGGGGGAGAGATAAAGAAACCTAAAGGACTCTTCCTGTCCCTTAGCAGACAAATATATTAGTGGTTAAGGCTCCAGCACTGGTTAAAGCGAAAGACTAATGTGTTGATGAAATATGTCTTAAATCATTTTGATATATTTACGTGTCACTCTAAAGAAGATCTAGAGAAAATGATGTATCACTTAAAAGAAGATATTGCAAGTAAAGGATTTAATTGGTAGCTTTAATTTCTTTCCCTTTATCCATTTGGTCACTGTAATTTTCTTAGTGGTTGAAGAGTCTTCTTCTTCTTCTTTTTTTTTTTACAAGAGCTTATACAGTTTCCTTAAGTGAAATCATTTTAATTTAACCAAACTAAATATTTTGTCCAATTTTAACATTCAACCTTCTTCTTCACTAGGATCTAGAAAAAATATCTTTCATTTCTGACAAGGTGCATAGCAACTCAGAGGTTTCATCCATAGGTACCCTAGGTAACTTCAGAGAACTTCAGAGAAAATCTATACAGTAGTGACATGAAACAGTGTCTCAGCCTCCAGGGAGAAGTGTGCATGCACTTGGAATTAGGGAGGAAGAAAACATTTCTACACACAACCAAGCTTCCCATATAGCCTACATACCAAATAAAACATCACTCAGCAAAACACTGAAACTGTCCTGTTTGTCACTAAGCCTGAATAGCTTTGCAAATAAGGGCCATAGAAATATAGGGTTGGAAAGGACCCCAGGAGGTCATCTAGTCCATCCCAACACTAAGGCAGGATTAAGTATTCCTGTCATCTGAGGACTTGGATCACTGAACTTAAAGGGGTTACAAAGCCTTTTTAAACAGTATATATTTAGTAAAGGCTGAGGTGCAGTAGCTTTAGCCACTAAAAGGTGGGCCGTACTGACTGGTCATCCTCTGTTTTAATTTCTCAGTAAACAGTGGGCACCATTTAAAATGTGGGCGTTTCCTGCATCATGGGCTTTGTAGTGTACTTAGTAATTAGAATGAGGAAATGGTTGTACATGTGAATGTTACATGAGATTATAATGGTGCTTATGACACTTATTTAGATATTTGAACTGCAGTATACGTAGTTCTCACTGACTTCATATCCAAAGCCAGAGTAGGGCTGCTGATCTTTAGAACAGTTATATTTTTACTCTGATGATATCATTAGGAGAAGTAGCATTAAAGTAACACCTGCAGGCTGCAACCAAGATTGTGCTAGACACTGTATATACACATAGTAAGAAACAAACAACTGACATTCCAAGGAGTAAGAAAACATATATATTTATCCTGAAACAGCCAGGTTCTAGCCAGAGCCCCCTCCCCTACTCTGGTGACAGCCCAGCTTTCTTGTCAATTTCACAGCTCTACCAGGGAATGACAAGAATGACAGCCAACAGCTGATATAAGTAATGCAGTGTCTACAGGGACACTGAGTCACCCTAACTATACCACAATAAGCCCTATGCCTCTTGTGGAGGTGAAGTTATTATGTCAGTGTAGTAGGGCATTTACACCAGCAGGAACAAGGCTATAGTGTGTACACTGACATAATTAGGTCAACATAAACTGCGTTATGTCAACCTCAGTAGTGTAGACCAAACCTAAGTGATGTCCCACATCACAGAAGTCGTCTGTGGCAGAACTGGGAATTGAACCTCAATCTTATGGGTCCCAGTCTAGTGTCTTAACCACAGATCATCATTCTTCTTCTATAGCCATTATGGAGAATCCCTATCCTTAATCATCATCATATAGGTAATATATGTAATTAATGCCATCTGAGGTTTGCTTCTCACAGATGCAGAAATAAACCACAGATGGCACAACAGCTAAGGGACTGGAAGATGATGGAAAATTCCTTTTAGGAAACTTCCATCAAAAGTGATAACTAACTCCTTAGGATGCATTACAAGTTCACACACATAGCTCAAGTGTTTGCTGCTTACAATTATTCATTGCGCTTCCGATAGGAAACCAAGATTCAGTAACTTACTTTGCTTCATGCAGACACATAGAGCAGAGAATAGCCTTGCAACAGAATATTTGCACATTGTGGAAAATTGTCCACATTCATTCAAATAAAAGATGATTTATCCTGTAGAACATGAGCAGATCCAGAGGCCTCATTGTTCCCACTCCATTCATAGTACTCAGCTGTCAACAGCCCCATTTAGGTGGGCTGTACCCATTAAGGTGACTGCTGCTGTCATCAAAGTGAGTTAGGGGCTTATTTGACCATAGCTGCCTTTCACATTCTGTCTGCAGTTCAGTGTCAGCTTAGCTCATTAGTGAGCAGCATGATGGGAAAAGTGTGCACCAGCAGCTCAGCAACACACTTACTGTTACACTGAATACAACTTGTGGGTTTGTTTTGTTTTTTAAATCAGAAAGGAAGTATTTTAACTGTTCACGGTCATTGTAAAGAAGAAAGAGACAATATCATGCACACCCTAAATTGACAATAAAATTGCCAGTACCAGAGGACAGGATGGCCACATGCCTACACTCTCAGTTAAATGGGGCCCAAAACTGAAGGTAAAATTAATTGCTATGAATTAACTATAATCTCACAAGCAGAGGGGCTAACTGATTTAACAGCAACTGCAATAGAGGGGCCTCCAATTTTGCACCTACATTAAAAAAAATGTCAGTAAGTGAGCACATAAAAACATCAGTGCAGGATGATTATAAAATACAAATGTTTACTATGGGTCTGATTCTTCTCTCAATTCACACTGGGGGGAAGGGAGAGGGGAGAAAAATCAGGAGTCATACGAAAGAAGCCAATGGAGTTTCCAGTGTTGTGGTTCTCTGCTCCTGTGGGCTGGTTTACATTAACCTCTGCCCCAGCATGAGTTAAAGGAGTCTAGGGACTAGAAGAACATACGCCACCACCAGGAGATGATTGGCAAAGCAGAGCCACTCTGCTTACAACATTCCCCTATCACGGGGTGAGGGTGGGACAGCTGGCACCCAGGACTTCTTCTCTGCCAGGGAATTCTCTATTGGAAAGTTCTGAGCAGAATCTGGCCACTTGGAGGGGTCTCAGTGGTGCAAAAGGGCTGGTCATAAACACAAATCTGGCCAATAGTGTCACACGGTAAATAGTTCTTTAACAGCTTTAAATCAGCTTCTTAGATTCTGTTACTGCTCTGAGGGTTTGAAGGAAGAGTGTTTTGTGGTGGTCGCTCTTTGATTATGCATTATCTGGCAACCTGGAATTGGCAACGGGTGGAGTCTCTATTAAGAAATTGCCTGTAAGTGGGGGGTGGTGAGAGAGAAGTGCCCAAAGAGCAAACGTGTTTTTCTCTTTATTGTGGTCTGAGGATGCTGTGCTTCTCTGACTGTGTCCAAGTTTAACATCCTAGCGCCCAACTCACCCAGGATTATAAAGTGCTGCCTGCATTCTGTCTGCACACTGAGTGGACAAGTATTTACCATTTCATAAATCACTTGCGATTTGGTGCAGTGGAGTGATTCCACAGTCTCAATACATTTCCTTCCTTTAAAGGTGTGAGGCCATTCATCATTTTCAGGAGAGTACAAAACAGCACATATACTCCCCTGCCCTTCCCCCACCAAAAGGATCCAAAAAGGAGACTGTCATGGAAGAAAGGTCTGTTTGCCATTTTTTGTGCTGAAAATCCATACTGCACTCCCCCATCCTAAGAGGGAGAAATGTTCCTTTTAAAAATAATTGACTGTAGCACAAATGTTTCGACCCACTGCACACAGACCTAAAATTTCACTGAAATACTAGCTGTAACTGCAGTATTTCACATGCTGTACAATCAAAGCTTTACAGAATTTCTCAATTCCAAGGAATAATTTCAATTTTTCACAGTATTTCATCTGTTCCATCTCTTGAAGTGTCATCAAGCTCTGCTGACTGCAAATTGATGGCCGAGCTCAATAGCAATCTCATATGGAAAGAAAAGAAAGGACAAGCTCAGCTTCTATAGGCCACGGACCCCAGGTTCTGGCCTTTCAACCAGCCCTGAATTATCCATGCATGATACCACCGTATATTTCTGCTGTTGTGTTCAGTTCCACTGGACTTTCTGGGAGGAGCTGTAGTACAGTTAAGGAATATAGGCTATGCACTGTTCAGTCCCATCTATGCTACGAGCCTCAGCAGTGTTGTAACTGTCTCCAGGGGTTCCAAGGTTGTAACCAGTTCCCGTAATATGGCAAGATTTACACTGTAAATGGGACCTACCAGGCAACACTTTTTAAACGGAAGTTTAACCAAACACTTATAGACAAGGGAGGTCATGCAACAGACAGAATAACTCCATTAGCGCAGAGGTGATGTGTAGCTGTTGGGGGGGGTTACATATTTTGAACCCACTCCCTGAAAAAAAAAGAAATAAAAATAAAATATAAACCCTGGCAGAAATCTGCATTGGAGTCTATGTAAACCACATAAATACATGCATTAGATTCTGTATTGTATAAATCCATGGCTACCTGTGTAATAAAGATGAATTTTCCCCAAAGTCTTCTTCAGAGTCTCACTATTCCACTACTTCCAAGTTTCAGGGCTTATGTTCATGTACAGTGCTGCAGATTGCTAGTGAAGACACTCTGATGCTGATGGGAGAGCTTCTCCCGTTGACATAGCGCTGTCAAAGTGGGGGGTTAGGTCAGTGTGACTACATCGTGCAGGGGTGTGGGTTTTTCACACCCCTGAGTGATGTAGTTCTACTGATGTCGATCTGCAGTGTAGACCTGGCCTCAGTGTAAACAATAATGCAGTTTTAGGTTATAGAGTATGAAAAGCACTATAACTAGTAATTTTCCACCCCAGCCTTAATTCAACCCCCCTACCAAAATCATTATCCTCTGGAAGGGAGGGCTCATTTAAACAAACAGCAGCCAGCCTTAGTAAGGGAGATCCTGTTGCCTGACATTAATAAGGTGTTCTAGGCCTGAAAGACCATAAAGGGAAAATGTTAAATAGGTGTTATAACAAGGGGATATGAGGTGGCACAAGTTGTGTAAATGTCAAGTGCTCTCCAAGTGCCTCTGCATTAAAAACCTCTCTCATGCTCCCCTCTCTGTATGAAGCATTCCCCCCACCCCACCCTGTTTCCTTCATTTTAAAATATGTTGATCTCAAGAGTGAAGCTGATCATTCTAACCTTGCTTACAATGGTGGTATGGTGTGGTGACAGCACAGACAGTAGCAGCGGGAAAGAGAAAAACTGGGGTCGGTGACAAAAGCAAACAATTATTATAAGAAAAGTTAATTTAGAGTGCCACAAATATATGCTCCGCAAACACAACACGAGACATTCCTTTCCATGAGAATTTACAGTCTAAGAGCCCATTTCTACACAAGCATATAATGTATTTAACATTATCCACATAAGCAGTTCAATGGTGCTAAACTTGTTGATAAGCATCTGCAGGACTTGGGTCTATGGGCCCAATCCTGAAACAGCTTCCACTTGTCGTTATTCCCTGTGGCTGATCACAGCACTAAGCATGACCCTCTATAGCGATTGCAGGTCGAAGCCTAGGGCAGACCAGGTGAACACAAGACATGAGACAAAGGTTCAGGGGAGAAAGATGATTGGTTAGTAAGTATTCCTGACCGAGGCAGTCTGATGGAGAAGGAATGGGTTTAAATAGTCGGTAGCTGAAGACGGGAATCAGAAAAGGATATCGCAGATGAGCTAATTCCAAATTTAAAATACAGGCCTAAGAAGTTGACTTCAGTCTTGTTGTGTGTAAGGGCAGACTTTAAACCTTGCTCTCAGAGACAGGATTTTTGGTAGTAGTTTATTATATACCATTTTAGCTGCCATTCCATGGCATTTTTTTCATGATGAGGTTTTATTTTAAAGATTTTTTAATGGAAAGAAGAAAAAGATTTTCAAAGAACCTTATACACCATTACTTCCATATGCCCTGATCCTGCAAGTGCTAATGTGCATGGCTCTCCCCTTGTGATGTCACATGCAGAATTGGGGCCATGGTTTGTATCTCAAAGACTAAAATATAACTGATGCCAGGACAGGCAGCTCAGTAACTAACCCGTGTACATTTATATTAAGACCACAAACAACAGAGGTTTATGTCCATGTTTTACATCCAGTCTGTTATCTCTGCCTTGGACAGCCGTATGAGTTGCTTCAAATAATGTTTTTTTCTTAATGAAAAGAGTGCACAGCTAAAGTGCTGTGCAGAGTATCCCCCAGGCTTTGACATTGTCATTATAGCTTGTGATAAATTAGGGCTGTGCTTGAACCCAGAGACCGGCAAATTAACAGTTAATTAGGAGTTGATAAATAGCAGAGTCACACAGGCCCTCTGATTTAGCTTGTTTTCAGCTGCTGCCCTTCTCTCATATCTTGAAACAGCAAGTGTTTATGTGCTTGTAACAAGTGCCTGAGTGGACTGTTATGTCTGCAGTTTGTCAAGCATTTGGATTGCTCTCATATGTTCCCCTCCCACTCCAGTTCTTTACTACACTTACAGATCTCTCGTTGCCAGAGTAGCTTTATCAATATTTATCCTCAAGGTAGAGAGAGAGATGTGGTTGTGTTTTAAGGGAGGAATTATATTGCTGTGTCTGTAGGGAGCAGGATATTTTCTACTCAGCATCTTAGCAAAACGTCTACTGACTTCTGTTGAAGCAGGGTTGGCTCCAAGTTTCGTCTTCCTTGAGTTCAGGGATGATATCTTCATTAAAATACATCAGGTGAAATCCAGGCCTGATTACATTCAATGAGAGATTTGCCCCAGAATTCAATGGGACCAGAATTCCACCCACCCCCCTTGATGAGGTCACTGTCTTATACCAATACTGCTTCTACTGAAGTCAGAGGAAAACGCTGAATGGGAGCAGAATCCAGCTCTTCTCCCCAGTACAGCAAAGCACTCATGGCCAGATTTTTAAAGGTATTAGGAGAGGATGAAGCCGACATAAATGTCGCAAAGATTCAGTTGAAAGCATTCCCCATACGCTTTAAGGGATCCCTTCTCCACGGTGAAGTAGCCTTACAGGGAAAGATGACATTCCCTGATTGACAGTTCAGAAGCACAACTCTGGATATGACAGCAGTCCCACTAAGGACGAGAGATGACTCAGGATGGGGGATAGCTGCGCAGGAAGCAGGGAACTTATTTACATGAACTGCCCATCCCCGAATGACTCTGCTCCAGCACTCTGCATAGCCACTGCATACCCCCAATTCTCAGCCCAAACCCACCTTCCTTATGGGTGTGTGTGTTCAGTATGCAGCCAGGTTATGAGGCCTTCTGGAGTGTACATGCTCTGTATTGCCACTTCCACAGATTTCTGGATTCAGCCAGTGGAGAGGGGGATAGACCTAAAATATTTACCCTTAATTTGAAGAGCTTTTTCAATTCATGGAATAGAATTCAGTGGTCAGGGTTGGTGATTTAATATTTTGTCCGTTAAGAACCCCTCTGTTTAAAAACAAAACAAAACACAAAATCCCTTAAGAGCCTTAAAAACTATTAAATATACCTTTGGTTGTAAGTACTCAGATTAAATTAGAATCACTGCGGCTTTTACACATATGTTTAAAGGAATTTAATAGATTTGTTTTCCCTTGGAAAAACTAGTGTCACATTCATATGAAAACATTACTTCTCTCATTAAAGGCCCATTCAGTTAAATACAGAAACTTACCTTTAAATAACTTACAGCTCCAGCTTAAACCAACAAAAGTCAGAAAAATTCAAAGGGAGGGAGCAACACTATGTTCTTAGATAGCCCTGTTTTGTAAAGAAAAAAATGGCACTGCTGTAAAACAAACACAGAATATCAGCTTTAACTTGTGATTCAGTCTGGGGCTTTGACAGCCTGTACTGGGCTCTTGTTGCTATTTAAGCTGTTTATTGTATCAGACTTCCCTGCTTGGATGTGAGAAACTGGAAGGAAAAACAAACTATTTCAGAAAACTTATTAAAAACAGTTATCAACCTTTAAGGGCAACACAGATGTGTTGTCGTTAATATATGCCAAGTAATCAGCATGCTGATTATTGGGTATTTGGTGATTAACAAGCATTTCTCCTGCAGAGCCATTACCGTTTATTTGGCAAATCCAATTTTTTGTATGCATGTGATTTCACGGCAGGCTAATGTTTTACCCATTAAACTATAGTAGCTGTGTGTGTAGTCTCTCACACAAGTACAGTTTAGGCCATTTTTTTTATATAACAAAATCTACAGGACAGACTTCTGGTCCACCAAGTCCATCTTGTTGCTGCATCCAATGTGGAGGGAGTGAAATCTGCAGGCCTATTAGGGGTGGGATGGGCACAGAGAGGGCTAAGGACATGGCCAGTGGGTCTTGGAGTACACTGAACAACCCACCCCATGTAGTAGGAATGTGGGTGCTACTGCAGTCCTCAGGAGATTTTCAGGCCCCTGAATACAACTCATTTATTCAGACATTGCCCAGTGACAGAGTATTGGTCTAGAAGTGAATGTGTGTCTTGACTCATGTCCTAAAAGAACAATTCAGTATTGGGACTTGGAGAATCACAATTTGTTCAACTGGGACAGAGGAATGCATCCTTTGAAAACAGTAAAGCTGTAAAAACAGTAAAGCTGAAAACAGATCTGTATTGCTCATGCAACAGTTGCTTAGACTCAAATAATTTGCATGGGTGTACTTTTAAGAACATTTTGAGGCATTTATTTTCTGAAGAAATCTATATCAATGGCTTGGAAAACAAAGCTGATAACTAGGTCACCGATCCTACAACTGGCTTCACCTGCATCCACAAAGAACCTAACTGAAGTCAAGTATCCTGTCTTCTGACAATGGCCAGTGCCAGCTACTTCACAGGGAATGAACAGAACTAGGCAATTTTGAGTGAGCCGTCCCTGTTGCTGAGTCCCAGCTTCTGGCAGTTAGAGGGGAGGGACACCACAAGGATGGGGTTGTGTCCCTGACCATCTTGGTTAATAGACATTGATGGATCTTGAACTTATTTTACTCTTTATTGAACCCAGTTGTACTTTTGGCCTTCACAGAATCCCATGGCAATGAGTTCCACAGACTCACTGTGCATTATGTGAAGAAGTTCTTCCTTTTGTTTGTTTTAAACCAGCGGTCTGTTAATTTCATGGGGTGACCCCTAGTTCTTGTGTTGTGTGAAAAGGTAAATAACACTTCCCTATTCATTTTCTCAATACCCTACATCATTTCATAGACTTCTATCTTATCTCCCCGTAGTTGTCCCTTTTCTAAACTTCATAATCCTAGATTAAAAAAATCTCTCTCTCCTCACTTGGAAGCTGTTCCATCCCCTAATTGTATTGAAGCTGTTCCGTACCCTTGATCATCGTTGTTGCCCTTTTTGGAACTTTTTCCAATTCTAATATATCTTTTTTGACTGCTGCTGCTCAGTGAGTGGATGTTTGCAGAGAACTATCCATGAAGTCTCCAAGATCCCTTTCTTGAGTCGTAACAGCTAATTCAGATCCCATCACTGTTTGTGTGTAGTTGGGAGTATTTTTTTCCAAAGTGCACTTCTTTGCATTTATTAACACTGAGTTTCATTCATCTGCCAGTTTGTTGCCTAGTCCCACAGTTTTGTGAGATCCCTTTGTCAGTCTTTGTACTCAGCTCTGGAATTAATTATTTTGAGTAATTTTGTATTGTCTGCAGATTTTGCTACCTCACTGTTCACCCTCTTTTCCAGATTGTTTATGGATATGTTTACTAGAACAGGTCCCAGTACAGATCCTTGGATGAACCGCTGTTTACCTCTCTTCATAGTGAAAACTGACTGTTTATTCCTACCCTTTGTTTCTTTTAACCAATTGCCAATCTATGAGAGGACCTTCCCTCTTGTCCCATGACTGCTCAGTTTGCTTAAAAGTTTTGTGAAGGACCTTGCCAAAGGTTTCCTGAAGGTCCAAGTGCACTATATCCACTGGACCACCCTTTGTTGACACTCTCAGAGAATTCTACTAGAATGACGAGGCTTGGTTTCCCTTCACAAAAGCTGTGTGGACTCTTCCCAAAGATATGTTTATCTATGTGTCTGATAATACTGTTCTTTACTATAGTTTCAATCAATTTGCCTGGTACCGAAATTAGGCTTATCGGCCTGTAATTGCCAGGATTGCCTCTTCAGCCTTTTTAAAAAAATCAGCCTAACATTGGCTATCATCCTGTCATCTGGTACAGAAGCTGATTTAAGCGATAGGTTACATACCCCAGTTAGAAGTTCTGCAATTTCACATCTGAGTTCCTTCAGAACTTTGGGGTGAACAGTGGCTGCTCCTGGTGACTTATTACTCTTTAATTTTTCAATTTGTTCCAAAACCTCCTCTATAAACACTTCAATCTGGGAAAATTCTTCACATTTGTCACCTAAAAAGAATGGCTTGGGTGGGGGGGATGTCCCCCGCATCCTCTGCAGTGATGACTGATTCAAAGAATTCATTTAGCTTCTCTGCAGTGGCCTTGTCTTCCTTGAGAGCTCCTGTAGCACCTCAATCCTCCAGTGGCCCCACTGACTGTATGCCAAGATTCCTGCTTCTGAGGCACTTTTTTTTTTGCTGTTAGTTTTGTGCTTTTATCTAGTTGCTCTTCAAATTCTTTCGTGGCCTGCCTTATTATATGTTAACACTTGACTTGCCAGAGTTTATGTTCCTTTCTATCTTCCTCACTAGGATTTTACTTTCAATTTTTAAAGGATGCCTTTTTGTCTCTAAATGCCGCTTTTACTCTTCTGTTTAGCCAGGGTGGCTTTTTTAGGCACTCTTGCTGGTTTTTTTTTTTAAATTTGGGGGTATATATTTAATTTGCTCCTCCATTATGGTGTTTTTAAAAAGTCTCCATGAAGTTTGCAGGCATTTCACCCTTGTGACTGTTCCTTTTATTTTAATAGCAATTTACAATGTGTGGGAGGACCCCATGCATCTGTGTGGAGCCCCTTCCCCAACGTTATTGGGACTCCATGTGAGCACGAGACCCACTTGTTTTAAAGCAGCACCAGGGCTTACTTCTACTGTTTCCATAAACTTTCTTTCTAGTGAACTCATTTGTTACTAGAACATTCATGGAAGGGGAACACAAAAGGGGAATATGCTCACAGGAAATTCCTTTTTTTCAAATTCAAACAAATACTCATAGAGTATTTTTTGAGATATTCACACAGCTATTGTAACTAATGCACAGCCTGTTGAGAAGAGTGATAAACGAGAACTCCAACAGGTACCAGTTGCAATCACTACACTGACACAGGGCCTGATCTAAAGTCCCTTTAAATCAATTAGGGGTCTTTCCATTAAGTTCAATGAGCCTTGGATAAAGCCTTGAAGAAACCTAACTACAAACAACCAAAACCAAACCAAATCCCTTAGTTGAAGGATATTTCATTGGACCGTTCTTCCTAACTTTTACAGACAATCAGTTAGTGAAGAGTCAATTCTAATAAATGTCTGCAGCAAATAAATAAAAATAAAAATCCTGTTGTCAAATCTGTTTTGCTTTGAATTTAGCTAATTCAGTTTGTGGAAATGGGGACATTTTTGACTTTTCAGGCAACTTCATCAGTAATTTCAAGCTTATATTTATTCTTCAGATCCCAGGTCATTTCCTTGACCCTTCTGTGAGATTTGCCTTAATTACATGCCTGCAGTAGGGTGTGATCCTTTAAGGATCAAACTGTCTGTCAGCAGCAAACTTAATCTGCAGTCACTGTATTAATTGTGAATTCCCATGCGTTTAAGACTCTTCTGCAGTGCAGGCCTTAAGTGTGTAGAGAGCAACTGGTGGTTACATTTAACCATGTAATTTGGACTCCCAATTTAAGTAAAGGAAACAATAATGGTGGCCTTAATTGCAGAAATTACCACAGTTACTTTGAGTTTGACATGTGCTTAATGACTAGGCGGATGGAAACACTAAACCTAATGCCGCTTGGCAGACAATTGGAACTGATAATCACCTCTATAAAGCAATTGATGGTAATCTGTTATGAACAGATTCAGCTAATTCCAAGCAGAAGTGGTTTATTATGCAGTCTTAAGATGTAGCCTGCAGCAGTAAAATAGTAACGGAGATGGTATTCACACACTGTTTTTCTTGAAAAATAAGTCCCAGAAGGGAAAACACTAATTGATACAATGTTGCTTCCATCACTATTATTTTTACAGGAACTGCATATTTTCAAGCAATGACACTCCACATCATATATAGCTGTGTTTCCCCCAATGATACTGTAGCGCCACTATCGATGTGGCACATCTGCCTAATGATATGTCAGCCAAGCACTCTTAACGCAAGTACGATGTTTTTAAACATAATACACTCAAGTATTAAAATCTGATTCCCCCCCTCACCTCCAGAGGGTGAGTAGTACACAGCAAGGCCAATTTACGACATGGCTGTAAGGATGCCATTGGTGGGTGGAGAGAGGTAGAAGGTGGACTATAATTGTGAGTTTGAAATTAAATGGATAAACATATTAACTTAAACAGAGTAACTTCAGATATGAAAGGACCCATGTGTGTCTGATTCTTCTGCTTTAGTTTCTTCCAAACAGGCCAACCAACCTTTTTTCTAGTTTCTTTCCAAATAGTGAGATTTGTTTGCTACAGACCTTGGATTCTCCCGCTGTACAAAAAAATGTGGATATAATGCTCCCCTTCTCCCCCACAAAAAGCCCCAACAACTAGGATAACTGGGTACACCACAGGGGAGGGCCCAGCTGTGACATAATAAAGGAGAGATGTCGTGATTGGCATTTTCTCCCTCTTCATTAAAATGGAGATATCCAATTTTATTGGGAAAACTAGAATTGCCAGCATTGTAACATATTTCAGCATGCTAGAATTGGATCGCATTCTGGATCAAAGGGGCAATAGCTGGGGAAATGCTCATTATTTGTGCAGAGGAGGTGGGGTGAGGCTGGGTGAATTTGCTCCACCCACTTGAAGTAGTTCAACCCACGTACACTCACTGAATTGCCCTTCCATGTACAAGACGCAGACAGGTGAGAAAGAGCCATAATTTGTGGTTAGTATAGGAGAGAAAACACTTGCTGTGTTCTGCTCTGAAAGGGCAACTGGGTTTCCCTTTCCTAGCAAAGGAATGTCTGTTCACTATTGGCTTTCCAGTAGTCCTGAGCACTGACAAACACCATTCAGGGTATGTCTACACTGCAACCCCACCTTCCTGCAGCAGCAAGTCTCAGAACCCAAGTCAACTAACGTGGTGCTAAAAATAGCAGTGTAGACATGCTTAGGCTGGAGCCCAGGCTCTGAAACCTGGTAAGGGTGAGTGTCTCAGAGCCCAGGCTCCAGCCAGAGAGGGAATGTCTACACTGCTATTTTTAGCCCCACAGCACCAGCCCAAGTCGCTCTGAGACTTCTTGCTGCGAGGGTTTTTTTGCAGTTTGGATGTACCCTCAGTCAAGTGCTGAGCATCTTTATATACTCAAGACAAATGGAGTCAGTTATGTAGATAAAGCCCTGACCAATGCCTTAATTGCATTTCCAGGCCTTTCCTTAAACTTCTGAAACATTTCAATAAATACTATGTCAGCTCCATGTGTTTGTATCACCCAGGACTTATTCTGGTTTTCTTTGCCATTTTATGTTGCCACGAGTGGCATATTAGGCACACGAAATGTCATGCAAAAAGCTAGTATTGATCTTATACTTCACAGTGGAAAAACACCAGCACCTAGCTCTTGTATAGTGCTTTTCACCCATCGATCTCAAAGTGCTTTACAAAGGACATCAGTATTATTATCCCATTTCACAGATGGGGAAACTGAGGCAAGAGTGAGGTTGAAGTGACTTGCCCAAGGTCACCCAGTGTGTGAGTGGCAGAGCCAGGAACTGAATGTAAGTCTCTTGAGTCCTAGCCTAGTGTTCTATCCACTACAGAACATCGCGTCCCCCTGTAGTAGGTAGTAGATCAGTATTAGCCACCTGGAGGTACAGGTAGTAAGTAAACCACCATTTCTAACTGCTATCCTTGATCTGCTGGGTCACGTTCCGGTAATTTAAATTACTTTGGTGGGAGCAGGAGCAGCCCTTTAGGTAGAGAGAAACAGCTAATGTCTCTGGGTAATATTTCCAAAGTGTCTACATGACTGAGGTCCCATTCAAGTCAATGGCACTTGGGCATCTAAGTCATTTAGGAGCTTTTGAGAATTTTACCCCTCTCTAAATTTGTAATGTCTAGATGGCACAATTGGATTGGGGGCAGGGAAACAGCCACATGGCAAATGTTAAAGTGTTCTTTGGGATGAAAGAATCACTACAAAGCAACACGGCTGTGGTTTTAAATGTCCGGCAGGACCAAGCACCTTATATTAAAACCAGCTAAAATTCCATCAAACCTTAAACGGACTGTAAATAGTCAAACTAGTGGGGCCTCACAAAGCATGCTGTGATGCAGAACGTGTTGTAAAAGTGTAAACAGATGCTCTAACTTTTAAGGAATATGCTTACTACATTATGCAACCCCTGGAGTTCCCTGCATTATAGCAGAGAAACAGCATTGTATTCTTCCCCCAAGACACTGCAATAGTGTGTTGTGTGTCTCCTTCAGAATCTGAATGCACAGGATCTGGCTGGAGGAGGTTACTGTACCTAGATCAAGTAACGAAGGGGTGAGAGGTCTAAGTACAAACATTAGGTGGGGAACAGACCCCTCTACAGCAGCATATGTACACAATTAAGGCCACCTTTCAAGCATCTCTCAGTTCTTTTCCGTGATGTGCAGGTGCCCTCAATTTAAGTCCTTCTGCAGTTACTGTAAAATTCTCTGTTGGAATGTGCACTACATAAGGTGGGCTTGGAAGCAGCTGTCTAGAAGATGATCCTTTATCTCACAGGCTAGGACACCATGGGGCTGATTTTCAAAGGCACTGAAGTCAGTGTGAGTTGTGGGAGCTCAAAACTGCGGAGAATGGGGTTTGAAGCTCTCAAATCATAGCTATGTTGGGCACACAGAACTGGAATGAAAATATACTTGGGTCTGATTTTATCCTCTCATTTTTCTGGATCGGGTCATTGACCTAGGGGTCACAAAAATGCAAGAACACTCCAGCTGCAAAATAAACATCATGCCAAAGAGAAAAGGTTACAGTGAAAGTGAAGTTAAACAATAAAGCACCATCTTAAATGTGTATACCTCCATGCAATCCAAGTTTTAATTACAGGAGAAGAGAAGGAATTTTCCTGTCCCCAAAGCACTCACTGTTCAGGTACATAGCTGAAATCAATACCTGAAAGAAAATGCACTGAGGATAAAAAAAAAAAAAGTCATTTTTTTGATGATTCTGGAAACCTGATAGTAAACATTCTGGTTGAAGTCCTTGCCTTGGTGTGGCTTGAAAAATACTGGGGCTGATTTAAAAAAAGAAAGGGATTTGGGGTTGCTTTTCTGTCTAGCCCTCTATACTACTTCTGTTCCAATTAAGCTCCATTAGTATTAATGTGCAGCAAAAAGTAAGTGTAACCCTTCTGCCCATCAGAGTTGGCAGCAACAAGGGCCGGGTTCAGTATCTAGGGGTTCTGTTTCAATAACACAATGCAAAACCGGCTCGAGCCCCCACCCAGTGACCTGGGACAATTACATACCACCCCCCTGGGCGCCTCTAAGAGGCAATACCTTCCCTCTCGCAAGCACAGAGTCTGAGTGTAGCAAAAGCCTTTTAATAAAGGAGGGAAACAATGCAGCATTATGTTGGGGAAACACCACAAAGAGGATTCATAACACAAACCATGAACAAAAGACCCACTCCGAAGTAAGTTTGGCAGTGTCCTTTTTCGCTTCAGGGTCTTAAGTCCAGCAACCCAACACCCCTCCCACAGTTTCTGCCTTGGTCAGTGCAGCCCCCCAGAGTTCAGAAGTTCATTTGCAGAGTTTATCTCCACTTGCCTGGGTGGAAGTGGGAGAGGTATGGAGGGGGATCTTACATGCTCCGCTGCTTAGGTTGATGGCCGATCGCCACGCCTCTCCATGGAGTCCTGCTGCAGTCTTCACCGCCAGCCATGCCTCTCAGCTATCCACTCTGTCCATCCCTAATGCGGGTTTGGTGAATTTTTTAATTGAGAGAGGAAAATTAAAACCAGACAAATTGAAACTTCAAAACACCACGTGGCCGTTTATTAACAGGGAGAAAATCACAACTTGGACTGGGGAGGAGCACTTTTACCAACTAACAATACTATTAGAGCAAGAACATTCACACAACTTGAAGCAATATATTTACATTCATCAACAAGAAACCAAATAATTCAAAATTAACCATTCTTTTAAAAAGGTAAACGAATACACCAAATAAAATAAACTGTGCGCACACTAACCAAATACTACTGTCAAATACACCAATTAACTTCAATAGCAGTTATTACAACAACTCAGTTCTTACATACCATATATACACAACTTTACATCAGATAATAATATATGCGATTCTGTACCAAATAAGAGAGGGGAAAAGAGAAGAGGCGAAGCAAAGCACGGAAAGAAGAATTAGAAAGCAAGTACCGTATTCCAGGCAGAGCTGACCAGCAGAACAGACACCAGAAGCATACCGAATCCATAAAAGATAACGTTGAAAAAACAATAAAATGACACTTCCCGAGCCGGCTATATCTGGAGGAGACTCCTGGCTGAAGGGCTGATCAGGTCCTTCAGTCAGTACGTGGATACTCCTGCAGATCCTGGCATGAGGCATGGTTTTATTCAAAGGCTCTTTTACATTTGTCAAAATCTGATTGGTCCCTAGCTCCTACGCCCTCCAGGTTCCGAGCTGTTGCCCCCTACGTAGATAGAATTCGCACATGGCACACTAGAAGCTGCTAGAAGCTGCACCCAGCACACTAGCATGGTTTTGCACACAACCCTAATCTGACCGTTTGAACTGAACTATGATTGGTCAGATTGGGCCCCTTTGCCCACGGCACGCTGGTGTTATGCACACAGCACTAACCTGACCCCTGGGTTACCAGGCAGAAAAGTGGGAGACTGCACACGACACTAGCCTGACCCCTAGGTGACCAGGAAAAAGAGCGGGAAAATGCACACGGCACTCTAATGTTGCACACTGCACCACGGTGTTGCACACAGTACCAGTGTGACTTTTAGATGACTGACAATTGGCCATACAGACTCCATGTTGGAATAAAGACCTTAGGGCTGCGACACACTCCACCAACCGTGCCTCTCCACCAGCTGTGTCTCTCCACTAGCCACTCAACAACGTCTTCAGCCTCCCCCGCAACTTACCACAGTTCTCAGCAACTTCAGCTCTCAGTGATTTTAGCTGGTAGTAGAGGAGTTTCAATGCTGGTACACCACTAGCCCAAAGTAGGTCTAATGCTTTGACCCAGGTATCAGCAATTTCAGCTCTGTAACAAGATTCCTAATGGAGAGAGAAGACATAAGAATGGTGTTTAGAGCCTTCAGACAGTACCTGCACTACCAGGTACACATACCTATCCCCAACCTCTCTCAATTCACGGGGTTTTGGAACCCATGTCCCTTGCCTAGCAAGTGCTACTTAGTTGAGGGCGAGTCCCTCTGTCATAAAACACCAAGTACAGTTCTACTGTCCTTGACTCACATAACTGGGATAACAACGCTTTATTACTCCTGCCCCAATAACAAAGAGACTGGGGATCCCACAGCAGCCAAAGTTACCATTTGGGCAAGCAGTCCATATGCTGGGCAGGGTGGGTGTGCCCATGCAAACGAGATCAGCCCCTGAAGTCCACAGCTCACCACCAGATGTCAGGGTAGAGTCCATTCTGACTCTGCTTACCTAAGAGTATGCACAAATGCCACTAGGAGGCCTGGAGGAAAGATGCAAATGAATAACTGATGAAGTCAAAAGGATCTGTTAGAAATTTCTATGTATTGTGCATCCATCTAATAATGGAATAATGACATTAAAAGGTAGATTTAAAGACTGTTGGGATTCTGTGGTTCCCAATAATAACCAAATGAGTCAGATGCCAGGCAGAATCAAGGGTCTTTGATACTTCATTCAATTCAATTAAAAAAAACTTTATTCAATGTGCACAAAAGGGGAGCCCTGGTACAAAAATCAGCCACAGTCCCTCCAACAAGGAGCCTCTCCCATTGCTATCTTATAGCACATGGCAGTTACATAACAAGTTACAAAACACAAACCTCTAGCCAATCATATTCAACCTTTCATCACATGCTTATACTTCTCCACTCCACACGTTGAGCTCACTCCCCTCCCTTGGCCTTTTCTAGAATGTTCCTAGGGTGGTAAGCCACAGCATGCTTCTTTATGCATGCATACCTTTTAAATCACATTTTGTTTAAAATGAACCCAAGCATACCCTTCAACACCAATAAGTGCAGCTATAAACTATGTTGATCTGTTTCGATACAGAAAGAGTTTTTAAGAGAAGTAGAAAAAAGTAATTAATAAAAATGGTTACGGCAGGAGAAATATCTACAAACTTTGGGTCTTATTTTGTAAGCAAACCTTCCCCTCTGACTCCTTCAAAAAATATTCTAAGCTGAAACCAAGCATGGACATTTTCATCCCAAAAGAATAATTCTGAAAAAATTACGAGAATGAGAAAACAGGAGACACTAGTGGAAATTCATACTTACCTTACCTGAACCTTTGCAATATTCCAAATTACAATAATGTAAACTGAAACTTGAAATAATTTGAGTGAACTGAAATAAGAAGCTAGACAGCAAAAAAGGAGGCTCATTTTCAAGAAAATATATTTGTTTACAGACTGGCCAAAATATTTTCCATTTGGGAAAACTAAAGTGCTCTAGCTTTTAGTAACATTTCCTCAAAAGATGGAGGGTGCATTGAGTTCATAACTGATGTGCTGGTGAAACCTCTTCTAGACACCCTTACATTTCCCTCACCAGCTCATGAGTATGTCTTACCTGTTGGCAATGCCCTGGATTACAAAGTGAGAGATTACCAGCAGGCGGAGTTTTCCAAAGAATTCCTCAGAGAACTGAGCCTTTGCATTTCATATTTTTAAAACAACAAAACACTCACTTAGATCAAAATGAAAGTTTGGTGAGTTGTGTATGCACATGCACACTTTTGCTTTTCTGGCACATAGATTTTACTTCAATAGACTTAAATCAAAAGCAGTTTTCTAAAGTAAAAAAAACCCTTTTCCCCTGCAAAACACCAGCACCCTTCACAACTATGTCCATTAGAAATCCAAGTGTTGGCAGGTGCAGACCAGCACACAGTCCAAATAAAGTTGGCTGGCATCCTACCCCTCTCTGCAAGAACCCAGCTGTTTGTCGTCAAAAACTGATGAACAGAGCTAGCTCAAGCAGCTTTTGAAACCTTTGCAAAAGCTGGAGACCTGGCTGCAAATTTCAGAATTCATTGCACAAACTCTGGCCTGCCTCAAACCACTTTGCTACATCATCTGTGGGGGAGTTAATCCCATAGAGGAGGTCAGACTTGTGTGGGATGGGAGAATGAGTAGGGAAGAACTGATAAAAAGTCCTCCCAGCTTTACCACTCACCCAATAGTCAGAATCAGTAAGCATTTGTCTGCTTCAACCTCCCCTCCCCACAAAAGCCAATTTCCCTTTGTTACTTTACTCCATTCTACTGTGTCTAAATTTTCCTGATCAATAGTAGAATGGTTACACTGAGACATTGGACAAAGTAGTCTGTAACTCCAATATCAGAATAGATTCAGCATGTGAATGTCCATATTGTCTCAGAATGTATTACTTACACATTCAGAGGACACAGACATTGACAAAAACACAGGGCCTGTATTTGAGCTTAATTTAGATATAATTTCATTTGTCAATATGTTGTAGAGTGCTGATAGTGTACGTATTGACAAGGTTTTTATGTGTTTCACCTATGAATAAGCATTATTTTATACATGTTTATGTTTTATAAGGAACATTTTGTTTGTTATTTATTACAAAAGTTTTGTTTAAATAGAGTAAAAGTTTACTATTAAGTTGGAAGAGTTGGGGACTTATTGAGACAACATGGGAGACAGGTTGATTATTACAGAATTCACACTATTGCACTACCACACAACTCCCAGTCTATACACAACTCCTGCCTTCTCCGTATCATGTGGCGCTAAAGTACATTATTATATTATTTGTTTTGCAGCCCCAACCACATACTCCTGTATCCAGCTGTTGTCTCTTGCCTTATACTTAGATTGCAAGCTCCCTGGGGCAGGGGCCATCTTTTGGTTCTAAATTTGTACAGTGCCTAGCACAATGGAGGCCTGGTCCACAGCTAGAGCTCTTAGGTGCTACCACAATAAGCATATACAATAAATAATAAGAAGATGATAACCAAAGAAGACAATAGACAGATGGGGGAACATAATTAAACTATCTGCTTCCACACAGCCAAAAAAAAAAAAAAAAGCATTTGCACTAAAACCTATCTCCTGCTAAGGTGAGGGCTATTCACCCAACCCTGAGTCCCTGCTGTCACAGATGTGGCAGCTTGTCTGAACCAGCAACATGATGACCTCATGGTAATCACTTTCTCTTGTTTCTTCTAGAGCAAAAATAATTTTCACTGGCAAAATTACTTTTTCCCTTTGTCAGGAATGGAAGTTATGCATGTTATACTCAGAGTACTGCATCACACTCAGTCTGAATCTTATCTGCAAGCACTCAACCCACACCTGTTGATACTCATGTCCCAGAAAGAATACTTGAACAGCGGAATCATGGGAGATGAGGATTTCACAGGCTCTTTTGGCTACCTGTAAGACAAGTCAGAATTACAAGCAGGTGTTTAGGCCACCAAGGAAAACAATCCTAATATAGAAACACGAATATAAGAAAAAAGTCAGCAAGCAGCAATGGATATACTGAAGTAGAAAGCAACCGCAAATGCAACAGAGCCCAAGATCTAGGCTGGATTTTGCCAAATTCTGAGGTTCATCTGCCTTAGGTCTAGATAGACCTTTAGACACCCTCCAGCTATATAAAGTACAAAAAATACCAAAATAACAACAACAACAACAACAACAACACAATAATAATTAATAAAATCCTAAACCCTACATTAAATACAATGCAAGATTGCTTATAAATACACATAGTGCTCTAAAATAGAAGCTCTCACTTCATGTGCTCCCATATAGCCCTTTCCACAAACAATATGGGCTTTCGGTAAAATTGCTTCTCGTGCAGAAGACCAGTCCAGTTTATGCAATTCTTAAATCCCCATTACGCCCTAATTTGAAGGCTAATGTGGGACTAAAATGATGCACAGGCTTTGTGCTGTCCCTCTGCACCAGGGTCAATTTCAGCCCTACTGCACATAGAAGGATGCATCAATTCTCCTGCCCAAAATTACAACCCCAGGTAATAATGGTTTGTAAATATCAGGTAATAACAAATGGCCGCGTTGGTTTTGTGATTCTGCAGCTATGTATGTTTTGTATAATGCAGTATATCACACCAGTGGAAAACAGGAGATGTACATGAATGTTAATTATACATATTATTTGTATATGGGAATTTCTCACTGAATTCAATGGGATGTGTGTTTGTGAAATTGAGCTGTACTTGGCTCTAGATTTCTAGTAACAATGAGTTTATAAATGGATATAGATGGACCCTGTACGTTACTCTTGATTATTTTATGGATACCTGACATTTTATGGATACCTGAGGCAGCTTCCAGGACATGATGGTGCTTCCAATCAATGACAGCTAGTTAAGTACAAAACTGTGAACCATAAGGTTTGAGGCTAGCACTTCCTGTGGTGCAGTGACATCCTAGAAAGTAGGACTGCGGTTTGGAGGAGATAAGCAATATAGTCAAATACACAAATTTCCTAAAGATGATTTTGGAGGGGTGCCTGGAGTTTCCTGATCCATTTAGATTTCACTAGTTTCAGAAGAATTCATGAGAGCCCCTAAATGCTATATCAGCAAGATATTTGTCTGTTTGATCTTAAAAACAACCACACACCAAATTTCTGAATGTCAATTTGTATCTCTCTGATTCCCCTAAGTTTTACTATGGCATCAATACTCTACTGCCAACCCCAAAGTGTTCAAAAAAGATAAGTCAGACCCCCCAAATCATGAGAAGGACTTAAAAATCATGAGATTTTAAAAAATAGGTCAGAAGAGGAGATTCTTTTTATTTGCCTTCCGGTTTCTGAGCATTTAGGGTTCATTGATTTAGACTTCTGCCTACAACCGTGAGGGCTAGCAACTTGCTCTTTTTAAAAAAGTAAGCTGAGATTCTCACATAAGTACTTGCCTCCAGGAGCTGGGGCTTTAAGATAAACATGAAATGCTGTCAATAACAATAACACTATGAGAGCTGGTAATGCTGCTAGCTTAAAAATGTGGGCATGAAAGGGAGGAATTACTTTTTGTTCTGTCCCTGTACATTGGATTCACAGCAAATCATCCTTGAATGTCACAGAGATTCTTTGGCTAGAACTACAGGATTCCAGCTACATGGTGAACAGAGCCAGTGGGATTACATTCTTTACCTTTTTATTATACACAGAATGCTAGAATCTATAATGTTTTAAAGTACTTATATACACCATAGTCTGATATGATTTATTTGATTATAGCAATAACATTTTAGTGCCATTTTATCTGAGAGTTCATGGAATGTTTTAAAACCCAAGCCTAATGGAAGCCAATCAATCACCACATTTTCAAAGCACAAATTATTTAAGTTTTTGTACTACATGGGGCTAATCACTGCATAGAGATATGTGTATCCTCTTGTTTTGACTGATGTCATTCATTTTTCTTTAGGCTGCCCTGATTGATAGTCTAAGTGCTGAAGTTAACCAGACAAATGGATGTGCACTTCTGGGGTATTTCCAGCCCAGCTGCCTTTTTAGCACTAAAAACTTCTTACGCCTGATAGCAGCATGCAGCTGCTCCTGATCATACAATTGAAATTACAGTTTGGAATGGAAAGTGACAGCCTACACTTTTTCTCTTACATTAAGGATTTTGTTCGTCGTGTCTCTCTAGGCAACTGGCAATTATAAATGAGCTGTATTAAACATACATCTATATTCGAATGTGGTGGTTTGGGTTCCAAGATCCCTATTAAAACACATATTATTAGCATTGCTGAAAAACCAAAGTGCTATCATGTCCATTTGTTTCCTGTCCTATACAAAATGGAAGCCAAAGATTGTGCGGATTAAGCTTGTTGCTTTTAATAACGGGAAAAATCCTCAATGTGCCAAATCTTGCTTGACTTAGTTAAGGGAGTTAACCAATTAAAGTAAATAGGCTGACTCTCATGTTTTAGACAAACAAGGCTTGACTCATGTGCAAAAGTTTTGGTAGAATGCAGGCTTCTCCTCACAGGTCCCCCAAAGCATTTGAAACCTATCTCAGGGCTTGGCTACACTGGAGAGTTGCAGCGCTGGTGGTGGGTTTACAGCGCTGCAAGTTACTCACCGTCCACACTTGCGAGGCACATACAGGGCTGCATCTCCCTGGCTGCAGCGCTGGCTGTACTCCTGCTCTGCCTGGGGTATAAGGATTGCAGCGCTGGTGATGCAGCGCTGCTCTGCAAGTGTGGCCACCAAAAGCGCTGTAATTGGCCTCCAAGATATTCGGAGGTATCCCAGAATGCCTGTTCAGCCACTCTGCTGTTTTGTTGTGAATTCCGGGCTCCCGGAGCTGCTTATCTAAAAAACAAACACAGCTCATTTGCTCGAGCAGAGGCAGGCAGGGGGATTACTTTGGAATGTTCACAGTTTGCTTGAGGAGAGAAGCAACATGGCAGGGGAGGAGGGGGGAGTCCATTTTGGAGCAGCTGCTTATTTGGTCTGAAGGTTATTTGCATTTAGTGAATAAGAGAGGGGTGGGGGAAGGGGTCGAAACTCTTAAAATGATTGAAGGTTGGTGCTGTGTCAGCTCCAAAAATCCACTCTCTGTGTCTCCCTCACGCTCCCTGTCACACTCCACCCCACCCCCCTCTTTTGAAAAGCACGCTGCAGCCACTTGAACTCTGGGATAGCTGCCCATAATGCACCACTCCCAACAACACTGCAAATGCTGCAAATGTGGCCAGGAGCGGTGCCAGGGTTTTTGGAGCCTTAGTAGCAGGGCCGGCTCGCTGGTCCCGCGGCTCCAGTGGGCCTGCCGCAGGTGTGCCTGCGGATGCTCCACCGGAGCCGCGGGACCAGCAGACCCTCCGCAGGCACGCCTGCGGGAGGTCCACCGGACCAGTCTGCCACCCTCCCAAATCCTGGTGCCCTAGGCGACCGCCTAGGTCGCCTAAATGGAAGCGCCGGCCCTGAATGTGGCCACACTGCAGCGCTGGTAGCTGTCAGTGTGGCCACACTGCAGCGCTTTCCCTCCACAGCTGTACGAAGACAGCTGTAACTCCCAGCGCTGTACAGCTGTAAGTGTAGCCATACCCTCAGACAGTTCCAGCCTAAAGCACTGTCTTGATCTCTCTGCTCAAATGCTTTACATTAGTTCATCATTGGCTGACAAACACAGTGAGGTTCTAAGTAAGTTTCATATGAAGAATTGAAGGGAAAATTTTCATATCCAAAAGGGCACATGTAAATACATTTGGGAGGAGTCAAAAATATTCTTTTTGCGATCGCTTTTTAGGAACAGTGTTTGTGTGATTCTTCGTTACTCAGGAAAGAACAGAATCCTGTAATAATAGCAGTTAGCTAAGAAACCTCTTTTACTGAGTAGGTAATGAAGCATATCGTTCTGTGTAATGATTTTTTAAAAGAGTTGCTTTTTCCTTTAATGGTGCTCATTTCTGCTATACAGTTGGGAAGCTGGAAATTAACACATGGTTTTTATATTGACATCTTTTTTGTAGGCATTGTTAGCAAAACTGGAGTCCAGGAAAAACCTGGATGCTTTAATTCACATTTAGATGAAGAATCAAGGGTGCACTACATTCAGTCAATCTCTCATTGCCTATAAGCAGTATGTTTATACTCTGAGGAGCCATCAATACTAAATAATACAGCTTTTGAAAATGGAATTCACCAAGTATCTTCAGCAAAGTCCCTTTCTAGCTGACATCTCATAGAACTATTTCAATTTGGCTTGAATGCTAATTGTGATATTATTGTAAGAGATCTGCCCTGTCAGCTGGGATCGAATGATTGCTGATATTTTATACACATACAATAATAGCACATGAGAAGACAAGCACACAGGATTGATCCCAGTAAAAATAACATATCCATCATCAACAATGATGCGGCGGAGTCGTATTTAACGGTCTACATTTTATTTTACCATGTCTGACCATTTAAAAAAATTAAACACAATAAACCAGGACTAATGCTGTCTAAAGCTCCGAATTTGTATCGCTGTTTTATCACAAGGCAATTGACCTAGGATTTCATTAAATTTCTTAGAGACCAGAAAGAAGTTTAAATCCTGCTCACCTTCCTGATATTACTGATTCCCTGGGCCTCCGGCGGAAAGTGGGGTTGGGGCGGGGGGGGGGAAGAGGGCTATTCATATGAGCAACAAGAGCAGGACACAGCCCAAAATGCATTTGTTGTTGAGTCATTCTAAAGGCCAATCCTGCTCCTCTTGGAGTCTGTAGGAGTTTTATCCAGAATTCCAGTGGGAGTAGGAGCAGGTTCTAATGTCATAACTTTGACTCATTTAAACATTGGTCCTATAACCTAAAAGTTATTTTGTCACATTGCAGTTTATTAATTCACATTTTGCTAAAGCTCAATTGTTTTTCTGCTTTCTGAAACAGAAATACAAAAATGACAATGAATTACTATTAGATTGGAAAGGCGATTTCCATCACAAACTGAGCTTGACTCTAACCCTTTGTATCAACATTCAGCTAAGCATGGATATCTAGCTACTGCAGATACCAATATGTGTCCCAACACTTCAGGTATTTCAATAGGGATACAGGCAAAATACTTTTAACCACGAATTCAAGGGGAAAAGCCCATTTTCCTTTTGGAAACAATGGAGAGAACAATGGAGTGGCATCTTTCACAATACTTTTTTTTAACATAGCCACCTTATCTGAGAATTAACTTTAGAAAGTGAAATTTGCTATCGAGCAAAATACAATATGTAGTGGGGAGAAGTTGGCCCTCACAAGTTTTTGAGCTGAGGGGAATGAAGATCTTGTCATTCTAACCGTTGTTTCATTCTTTCCTGTTTTTCTGGTTCACAAACAACAACGGTGAAGAGGGTCTCAGAATAGGCACCCTTCTGACAGCACACTCAGCGGCGAGCTATAGCTACTCCATTATCCATCTCAATGCAAAGGAAATTCAGAGAGTCATTTCAAACTGCTCAGTTTGTAGCATTTTCTCCCTCATTCCTGCCCATGTCACACCAGTGAAGTCAATAGGGTTGCATGGGATCAAATAAGGATAAAATTCAGGCCATATGAAATAATGGCAGAATAAAGAAAGTTTCTATTGCAGCTTCTGAAAATGAGCTAGCACTACGGGTATGAAAGCTATATACGTTAACGTTTGAGTACATTTGGCAGGTACATTTGCCAAGGGTCTAGACAGGTTCCACAGAGATTTTGATTAAGGAAGATCAAAATAATTAAATAAGCCTGAATAAGCTGGTAAACTGCAGTTCTGTTACAACCAATGAGCTGGTTAGGCTAGAATGCCAAACTAAAAATATTAGAGCAAATCAACAGACAACTGGCATGTCAAACAGCAGCTGTTTGATAGACTTTAGCTTAACCTTCCACCTCAGTATTTATACAATGGAAATTAAGGGCTTGATTCACTCCTACATTACTCTAGTTTTACACTGGTGCAAGGAGTGAAGTAGATGGCTAATAACAAGCCTAACTCCTTTATACTCTAACTGCACAAAAACCATGTAGCAAGGGCTGCTAATACTACACTGGGATGAGAGGTTGTGTGAAAAGCATATTCAAATGATGAGCTCTAAAGCACAGCACACAAGGCTGAAAATAACTTTCAGTCGAGCCCATAACTATTGAAGTACCTATTTTATAACCGATCTTAAAAAATTCCATGTAAATGATCGAGGTTTTTGCTATACTTTCTAACCCTAAGTAAAATCAAAAGCTCTGCAGGGCACAGAGAGCTCAGCTCTTACCATTTTTCAATGGAAATGCCTATTTAAAGCAGATCTCCCCATTTCGTTGGGCAGCAAAGAGTTTTGTGATAGCAGAATCAGATTGTGGGTTGGCCTGCACAGTGGACAGTAGAACTGTGGAGAGTGTGACAACTTCCCCTTCTGCATGGCCTCACATCTACGCTGCAGGTTGGGGAGAGGTGCCTTCCTTTGATTTCCACCCTCAGCTAGCCAGCAGAGATGAGCGGACACAAGGGGGTGCTAATGAGCTATACTGTTCAGAGCAATATGTGATAAACCCAGGGTAACACCTCAAACAAAGGAACAGGTGGTTGGCTAGCAGATTTACTATTTACAATGAGTGCCATCTGCTGAAGCTAAGGAACAGTATTTGCTACCACAAGATGAGAAGACTCACCATATTTGCGGTGGGCTCTTACCTCTTCTGGAGGCTTTGAAGCTCAGGAAGCCCCCGCGTGGATACAAGAGCAGCACAACCAGGAGTCTGCTGTGTTTGGTGGCCATCTCTAGACGCTCTGATCTCTCACAGCACTTCCTGTTTCTTTCCCACTAGGTGGAGCAGCAGAAGCAGTTCAGGATTTTTGCAGGCTTATTAGGAGATGTATTTATTTCTCAGGTGTTAATCACCATAAGACCCCAGGACCATGGGATGAGTTTAAAAGTACATTGAATCCTCCATAATCAAGATGCTTACTCACGTGGAAACAAGCCAAGTGCACTGTTGACAAAGGCAGCACACTCCACCTCTCATAGCAAGGAGGCTCTCTTATTTTTCAAGCCTGTATCTCTTTTCTCTCTCTCTTTATGGGGCCGACTCCTCTTTCTCTGTGCTCCCAGGCCCTCTTGCTTTCAGCTGCTGCCAATCTCTACCTTTTCATTACAATCCTGACATCACTGCTAGTCCGCATGCTTCCCTGAGACTGAGGCCCTTCCCGGTCTTCCACCAACGGCCATTCATTTGGGAGAAACTGAGTGTTATCACAAGAGAAAATGAGGTTTGACAGTTTTAGCCTAGTTTCTACCTCTCATAAATGGATAGTTAAGAGTTAATAGAACAGAAGTACTTCATGTCTCTTTTGCCTGTGAAGGGTTAACAAGATCAGTGAGCCTGGCTGTCACCTGACCAGAGGACCAATCTGGGACAGGATACTTTAAAATCTTGAGGGAGGGAAGTTTTTGTGTGTGTTGTTAGTTTTTGGTTGTTGTTCTCTCTGGGTTCTGAGAGTGACCAGACGTGCAACCAGGTTTCTCTCCAATCTCCCTGATACAGGTTCTTATAGATTCAAAATAGTAAGTACTAAGTGATAAGGCGAGTTAGGCTTATGTTTGTTTTTTTTATTTGCAAATGTGTATTTGGCTGGAAGAAGTTCAAATTTGTATTTCGCTAAAAGGATTTTAATTTGTACTTGTATACTTAGGCTGGGAGGGTATTCCCAGTGTATATAGCTGAAAGACCCTGTAACATATTCCATCATAAATTTACAAAGAGAATTTTTACTGTTTTTTCTTTCTTTAATTAAAAGCTTTTCTTGTTTAAGAACCTGATTGTTTTTTTTATTCTGGTGAGACCCCAGGGGACTGGGTCTGGATTCACCAGGGAACTGGTGGGGAAAAAGAAGGGAAGGGGGAGAGAAAGGTTAATTTTCTCTCTGGGTTAGGATTACTTTCTCTCTCAGGGAGAGTCTGGGAGGGGGAGAGAGAAGGAGGGGGGAAGGTGGATTTTCCTCTCTGTTTTAAGATTCAAGGAGTTTGAATCACAGTGATCTTCCAGGGTAACCCAGGGAGGGGAAGCCTGAGAGAGGCAATGGTGAGGGAAAGGGTTTACTTTCCTTGTGTTAAGATCCAGAGGGTCTGGGTCTTAGGGGTCCCCAGGCAAGGTTTTGGGGGGACCAGAGTGTACGAGGCACTGGAATTCCTGGTTGGTGGCAGCACTACAAGTACTAAGCTGGTAATTGAGCTTAGAGGAATTCATGCTGGTACCCCATCTTTTGGACGCTAAGGTTCAGAGTGGAGAATTATATCATGACACTACCATATAATTTTCAGCTTCACAGAGAGCTAGATTCTGCCAGCCTGGCTCAAGTATTCACTTTTCCTGTGGCTAGCCCAACCAAAGCAGACTGGTATACTCATGGTGTGAGGTACTAATGAACATAAGGGTGGCAGAATTGGCAGGACTGGTGTTAATTTCTCAGCTTTTCAGATGGATGACAAGAGCTTTGGAGGTCAGAACTGAGGCACATTGGTAGAGCTCTGTGGGGATGTTTCACAGTTCCAGCTCCCATTTTATGGCAGGCTCTAGCCAGCATAATTATAACCTTAACTCCCACAAGTGTTAAAATTGAAATTAAAATGACAGGATTACTCTAGTTTAAACTTTATGGGCCAGATTCTGAGAGCCTTATTAAGGCTGAGTAGTACCTTATTCCCTGGGAAATCCTACTGATTTCTCACGGCTGAGACTGTATAGAGAATTATTAATCAATCAAACATACTGCTGGTTGAAGAATCAAATATCTAAATCAGAACTTTATTCTAAGTTTCTGTATCAGTAAATATACCACCTGAATTATTACTTGGTTCAGTTTGACGATGTAATTAGAGGATGTAATATTTAGAAGTGTGAGAAAATATTTCAATTCCTATTCATTAGGTGAAATATAGTATTTAGACTGCAAGCACTTTAGGGCAATGACTGTTTCTTTGTATACTGCCCAACTTAATAGGACTCCACTCCTGATTGGGACTCTTGGCCACTAGCATAATAATAGTATGGGAAAAGCAAGTGCACTGATCTAAGCGTAATTTTCTAATACAGTAATTACACACATTTTAATTATATTTATATGCTGCTAATGCTTTACAGATAACAGGAACTACATGCTTGGTCAGAAGCCAGGCCCAAAAGGTGAAATGTAAAATTTAATGAAAAGCTCCATGACTCCTAGTGCCACAAACCTTAAGAATGGCAGCTCTAGATGAGAGATAACATCTCAGAGCTATATATAGACATGGCAAATAAGAACAAAAGGAGTTGTGATTGGCTGGTGTTAGCCAAACAGTAATATACTTAGGGATAGGTGACCTTGATTTGCATCACTTGATCTCCATAGAACATCTTGCCATTTGAAAACTTGCTTTGAACTTACGACATAGGTCTCATGTTCTGCTTGGCAACAGCTGTTAAAGAGGAACATGACAAATAATCTCATTAAAAGGTTAGGTGAAAAATGAAGCAGAGAAGGTGACAAAAAATGTTTAGTGACAGAAGGTGTCATAAAGTGCATTCGTTTGTGCTAGTTGAAGAGGTGAGGAGTAGACTTTTCTGTCCTTATTACATAGCACAGACCCTCCCCTTCAGCTGGAAAAACACATTTTGTTTTTTAAAAATTTGAAGCACTCTTGGGGCAAATAGGTTTAAATGACAGGGAATTAAAGTTCACAAGCTCAGATTCATTCTGTGAGCCCCCAAACTATTTTGAGAGCTTTGCTCATCTCTAGTAATATGCTAGATTTGCCACTTGGTGAAGAATGGCCCAGTGGTTAGGGTAGTAGCAGGTTCAAGTCAACCTTAGGGAGGAATGCTGGGTGGGGTCGTAGGTGCACTTTGTCCTTATGGAAGACGGTGTAGGGTGAGTCCACTATGAGAGCTCTCAGCTCGAAGATCTGTCTGGCCGATGTAATGGCCACCAAGAAGGCTGTCTTCCAAGACAGGTACGTGAGTGAGCAAATGGCGGGAGCGTGAGCCTGTTTAGGACCAAGTTAAGGTCCCAGGTAGGGGCAGGGCAGCGTGCGGGGGGGTAGAGACGCTCCAGGCCCTTAACAAATCTGGCGACTAGGGGGTGGGAGAATACGGAGAGGCCACCCTCTCCTGGTCGAAAGGCGGATATGGCCGCCAAGTGCACCTTTAAGGAGGATGATGCCAGGCCCTGCTGCTTAAGGTACCAGAGGTAGTCCAGGACCGTGGGAATCGGGGTCTGCGTGGGGTTCACCCCCTGAGCAGCACACCAGCAGGAGAAGCGCTTCCACTTGGCCCTGTACGTTGAGCGAGTGGAAGGCTTCCTGCTGTTAAGGAGGATATGCTGGACTAGTGCGGAGCAGCTGAGCTCTGCCGCGTTCAGCCATGCAGGAGCCACGCTGTGAGGTGTAGGGCTCGTAGGTCTGGGTGACAGAGCCTGCCGTGATCCTGCGTGATCAGGTCTGGGTGGAGAGGAAGGGGGATTGGAGGGTCCACAGACAGGTCCAGCAAGGTGGTGAACCAGTGCTGTCTGGGCCACGCAGGTGCGATCAGGATTAGATGCACTTTGTCCCTGCGTAGTTTCAACAGGACCTTGTGCACCAAAGGGAATGGAGGGAAGGCATACAGTAGGTTGTGGGACCATGGCAGGAGGAATGCATCCGAGATCGACCCGGGAGAGAGGCCCTGAAAGGAGCAAAACTCCTGGCCCTTTCTGTTGGACTTGGTCGCGAAGAGGTCTATGCGGGGAAATCCCCACCTCTGGAAGATGGAATGGATGACATCCGGCCTGATCAACCATTCGTGGCATAGGAAGGATCGGCTGAGTCTGTCCGCCAGTGTGTTCTTGACCCCTGGGAGGAAGGATGCCACCAGATCTATCGACTGGGCTATACAGAAGTCCCAGAGTCGAATGGCTTCCTGACATAGGGGAGACGAACGGGTTCCCCCCTGTTTGTTGATATAGTACATGGCCGTCGTGTTGTCCGTGAGTATGGAAACACAACGGCCGTGCAGACGTCGTTGAAACGCCTGGCAGGCGAGGCGGACTGCCCTCAACTCCCGGACATTTATGTGGAGTGACAGCTCTTGGGACAACCAGAGACCCTGGGTACGCAGGAGCCCTAGGTGGGCCCCCCACCCCAGGGATGATGCATCGGTTGTTAGAGTCATCGACGGTGGCTGTGGATGGAACGGCAAAACTCCCATTGATTTCAATGCGACCAGGATTTCACCCAATTGGTTTAAAAGATTGATAGTTAAACAAATGGGACCAAATCTTGTCATCTATAACATCTGAGCATTAACTTCGGTAGGGCAGCCTGGGTGACATGGAAGGAGAAATGTGGAAATGCAACATTGTGATTGATATGCTGTTTAACAGGGAACTAGTATAAATCTATCATCACCAAGGAAATATGCTTTGAATGTTTACTTTGAATGATATGTCTTACTGATGCCTTCTGCACCTGCTTGGCCTATAAAGAACCTTGCTAAGGAAGCCAATGAACATCAATGTAATGAACAATCAGAAAAGACCTGGATTACCATTTCTGTTTGCAGTGATAAAGGGCACAGCTGGGCAAAGTGGTAAATGGAAGATTTAATGGGTAGTGACCAAGTAGCTGGACAAATCATATTTAAAGCAACTATGGGCCAGATAGTCAGCTGGTTTAATGCAGCGCAATACCACTGATTTTGCTGGAGTTATGCCAACTTACACGGCTGAGGATTTGGTCCAAAACTGTTTGAAAGTTACAGAAGTATTAAAATAAAACTTAAAATAATACACTTGATCAAGTTTGCATTTTTTTATTATAAAGATAAGTTTGCAGTAATTAAATGTAGCCATTAATCCTAATAGACCATGATTGTCAGTAAGAAATAGTTTGTTATAACAACTCTATAGATGCCTGAAGCATTTTATTACTGGTCTGTACTGAAGGAAATGCTGGAAAGTTAAAAAATGTTTCCAGATTCCACATCACATTGATGAATGGCCACCCACTTGGAATATGGAGGCCGTTGCCACTGATTTCACTTCCCTTTATTGCAGCATGTGAAAAGTTTTGGTTTCATTTAGGTATCATGGAAATTAAACAATTGGCCATCTGTCAGTTACACCAACACACATCCAGAATAACTTGGCTGAGATCTGTGCAATTGCTCTGAATTTCCATCAGTGCAAGGGGGCAGAATTTGACCCTATGTCCACACAAACCATAACTGTAAAAGAAGAAATGTTTATAACTACTCTATAACTTGGGGAGTTCTTTCATCATCAATGATATGGGCTATGTGGAGTTAGCAAGAGTAAGGCACAGACCTGGGAAAGTACTGTGACTCCAGTCCCCCTGCTTTCCTCTTGCTCCGTTTGGAAGCAAGCTGTGCTAGCCCTTTACCAGGCACTGCTTTCCCCCCTCCCTTGGCATTGGCCCAGCTGTGCCTGCTGTCATATGGTAAGTGGAAAGGCAAGGCTCTGTTCACACCCCAGACCAGCCCTCTGACTCCCCATGCCCAGCTACCCAGGAGGATAAAAGGTGTTTCCATGTAAGTACATGACTATGAGCAGACTTCATGGAAATACAAGATATTCAAACTTTGTTCATTCAAAGTAATGAACATCTAAGTGTTCTGACACCTGGGTACAATAGCTAGTGAAAAATATCGCAGCCCTGCAACAGGGTTTCTATCCTTTGCAACGAAAGGAACTGACAAAACTGTAGCAACAGAACACATGATTAACATGAGGTTGCTGAATTCTTTGGTTGGATTCTACAAGCGGAAACAAGGAGTGGGACATAGCACCACTAGATGGCATTGCCTGGTGAAAAGGGAACGATTTGTTTGGTTTTGCTGCTGCTGTGCTGTGTTGCTTTGTAATCTGTTACCTACTCCGAACAATAGCATCAAAGACAATGGTGTTTTTTTCTATTATATCATGCAGACTTTTTCTGGGGAAAAAAGTTTAAAACAATGTCTCATAACAGAAGAAGGATTTACTTGTAATTTGGGAACTGGTAATGTCCTTTAATATAAATAGACAGAGAAGCACTAAAGCCTACAGTAATAATAAATAACACTTATATAAGGCTTTTCATTTTCAAAGAGCTGAAAAACATTAATTAATTCACTCCCATGACATCCCTATGCAACAATATTATTAGTAGCAATAGACATACAAATGGGGAAAAAGAGGCAGACTGCTAAGTGACAGGGTCCCAGATCTTCGAAAGTATTTAGACACCTCATTGATTTGAATGGAACTGAGATTCCTAAAAAGCTTTGGGATCTGGGCCCCAGGGAGACAAATTCAGAAACTCCCAATCTTGTGCTCACACCACTAGACCATAGAATATATGACCAACAATCACTAGTTATTGTACATATAAACTTGCAAGCAGACAAGTTTAAAGAAGAGATTAGTATATTGGCTACTATCTCTTGTACACATGGCCTTTTAGATTTTTCTGTCCTTGGAAACAAAATTAATGCTCTAAATTATATTATTTTGTTGGTATAAACCAACATTTCTAAAGCCATTAATGGGGGGTGGGGAAGGGATGTTGAAACCACAAACTGTACCATAGATGTGATTTTTCTAAATCATATTTATGTGAAAAATCTATTGATTAGCAATAATTTCTGCAAATAATGTCAGAAATCTCTTCTGAAGTGACTTCCTTTGATCTATATTGTTGTTTTTACTGTGCAATGTAAATATATTCCACCACAGGCTGTCTCTCTCTTCAGGCTGGTGACACCTACCTTTAAGCTACAATATAGTCATGACAGCTTTAGTGTCTTTCTAAAAACAACTTTGGGACTGTTCCATAAGTGATTATAATGTTGTTTTATTCAGGGCTGTCGAGAGCAGGTTCGGGCCCCAGTGAAAAAAAATTTTTGGGCCCCCCAGCAAGGGCGGACCAGCTAAACAGGGCCAACGAAGCTGGGGAAGCCGGGCCCCGGGCCCCCTTCCGGACTGCTGGGCCCCTGTAATTTGTACTGGCTCTCCCAGTCAGCCCGGGGTTATATTAGTCAAATACTCAACTTCATAGTGAACTAAGGATCAGATTCAAAGCTCATTGAAGTCAATGAAAAGACTCCCATTGACTTCGACAGGCTTTGGATCAGACCCTAGGTAATATTAACCCATGCCACCAGAAAAGTAGGAGTCTTTTTTAAAAAATACTATATATATATATCATGTGGCTAAGTTAATGTTAGGTTAACTTAACTTTTGTTCCCATATACCATGAGCACACCAAACTGGCCCTCCGTTCTACACTGGCTTCCCATAGAATCATAGGCGCCGACTCTGGGGGTGCTCCAGGGCTAGAGCACCCATGTGGAAAAATTGGTGGGTGCTGAAGCTCCCCATCCCGTCCCTCCGCCCCAGCTCAGCTCACCTCCGCCTACTCCCCAAAGCGCACCGCGTCCCTGCTTTTCCTCCCAGTGCTTGCTGCCACAAAACAACTGTGCAGTGCCCAGAACTGGACACAATACTCCAGCTGAGGCCTCACCACTGCTGAACAGAATGGGACAATTACCTCCCATGTCTTACATTCGATAATCCTCTTAATATACTCCAGAATGACATTAGCCTTTTTTTTTTGTAGCTGCATCACATTGTTGATTCATATTAATTTGTGATCCACTATAACCCTAGCTACTGGGGAATAAGTGGTAGTACTGGTGAAAAGATATAGACCATTTGGAGGGAGTCCTGAGAAGAGCAACAAAAATGATATAAGGTTTAGAAAACCTGACCTATGAGGAAAGGTTAAAAAACTGAGCATGGTTAGTCTTGAGAAAAGAAGACCGAGCGGGGACCTGACAGTCTTCAGATATATTAAGGGCTGTATAAAAAGGATGATCAGTTGTTCTCCATGTCCAATGAAGGCAGGATAAGAAGTAAGGGGCTTAACCTGTAGCAAGGGAGATTTAGGTTATATATTAGGAAAGACTTTAACTATAAGGGCAGTTAAATTCTGGAATAAAGTTTCCAAGGGAGATTGCGGAGTCCCCATTATTGGAGGTTTTTAAGAACAGGTTAGGCCAGTGGTTCTCAACCAGGGATGTGTGTACCCCTGGGGATACATAGAAGTCTTACAGGGGGTACATCAACTCATCTAGATATTTGCCTAGTTTTACAACAGGCTACATAAAAAGCTCTAGTGAAGTCACTACAAACTCAAAATTCATACCACTTGTTTATACTACTCTATATACTATACACTGAAATGTAAGTACAATATTTATATTCCAATTGATTTATTTTATAATTATATGGTAAAATGAAAAAGTCAGCAATTTTGTAGCACTAGTGTGCTGTGACACTTTTGTATTTTATGTCTGATTTTTAAGCAAGCAGTTTTTAAGTGAGGTGTAACTTGGGGCCACACAAGACAAAGACTCCTGAAAGTGATAGAGTAGTCCTGGAAAGGTTGAGAGCCACTGAGTTAGGTAACTACCTGCCAGGGATGGTCTAGGAGATATACTTGGTCCAGTCTCAGTGCAGGGGGCTGCACTAGCTACCTCTCAAGGTCCCTTCCAGTCCTACATCTCTATGATTTTGCAGTCGGTTGTGTGATTGTAGTTTCTAAGAGTTCTTCACTTGACAGCACATGGGGTATATTTTCAAAGTCTATATGGGGATTTAGATACATGATTCTCATTTAAATCAATGGCACTCACATTATGAAATCTCTACATACCACTTTGAAAACTTATTCCTAGGTGTCTAGTAAAGAAAACTAATAAGGGGCATAGTCTCCCGTTTCTTCTCTGCACAGTGCTCCCATTGACATTAACAGCAGCTCTCCCCATGAATCCAGGGAAGGATAATATAAAACCTCTTTAGTCCTCCATCAAAGCCGAGAACTTTAAGAACCTTCTAAGTAATTAGTTCCCCTATTTATTATTTTTATTGTTACTAGTGTGATGTACTAGGAATGTTCTTAATGTTTTCTCTGAATACTGTGTTGGTGCCTCAGTGTCCCCATGGCAGTTCTTAAGTATCTGGCAGAGCAAAGGGCCAGTGCCCCTAAATGCCTGGCACTCTGTCTCCTAGCAACTGATGGCCTGGGCCCCTCCCCTGCAAAGGTGCCAGCTGAAGGTGTTGGAGACAAAGGGATTAGGTGACCTCCTGGCCCGGGAAAGGAACGGAGCAGAGAGGAGGGGCTGGGGGGGTTGTTAGTTTGGAGCTGGCTGGGGTCGAGGAGTGAAGTGCAGATGTGGGGGGTCTGGTTCACTGCCCCCCAGAATGGACCCGGCCGAGGGGTCCCATTTTCTGTACCTACAAGCTCTGTTTTAGACCCTGTTCCTGTCATCGAATAAACCTCTGTTTTACTGGCTGGCTGAGAGTCACGTCTGACTGCAAAGTGGGGGTGCAGGACCCTTTGGCTTCCCCAGGACCCCGCCTAGGTGGGCTCGCTGTGGGAAGTGCACGGAGGGGCAGAGGATGCTGAATGCTCCAAGGAGAGACCCAGGAGGTGAAGCCGTGTGAGCTTCTTGCCCTGCAGACAGTCTGCTCTAAGGGAAAGGAGGCTCCCCAAAGTCCTGCCTGGCTTTGTGGGGAGCTGTTCCAGAGCATCGACCGGGGACTCCATGACAACTAGTACATCACCAGAAGTCCCTAGAAACATTCAATTCTAGAAGCTTTTCCAATGAATTCAAAGTAATAAGAAGTGGTTTAGCTTTTTAAGAGAACCATCAGTTCAAAGTGCTTTCAGCAGTACTATAAATAAACTTTTATAAAGGTTTATAGGAAGGGTTGTTGGTTTATTTGGGCGTAGTGTCACTAAGGTCATCTCGGTATTTTGAGATATTACGTGTTTTTGAAATATAGTGTGTAATTCTAATCATATCTTAAATACAGTGAAAGTTGTATGTAATCTAGTAAATGTTTAGTGCATCTTACGTAACCTGAATAAAACTATAGGTGGGCTGCATGTCTTGACAGATGTATCAGACTTGGCTCATGTGGTCTCCACGTGTCCTCTAAACCTCATAGATGGGGTGAAGGAATCACTTAGTGGTAAGGATGCCTAAGGGCTTGGCTACACAGGGAAGATGACCGGCACTGCTGTAGTGGTATGATTGCTCTACTGTGGCTATGCTGGCATAGCTCCCCTGTGAGAACATTCTATTCTGGAATAATTACAATTAAGATAGTATCTTAAACAGCAATTACAATTATTCCAGAATAAATTACTGTTATATCAGAATAAAGTCACTTACTTCAGAGTAGTGTGTCAGCATGGGAGCTTTGCACCAGCGTGGCCACAGTGGAATAATTATTTCACTATATATTTATGCTAGTCCGTTTCCATGTTTAGACAAGCCCTTAGTGTTTCTGTTTTTAATCTGTGTTGCTAATTGCTAGTTCCCAGTTAAAGTTCACCTTTTGGGCTGAAAGTTTCTATACCTGGTGCTACCCAAAGGTGAATTGTTCTTGAAACTTTTGAGGATGAGAGAGGCTCCACCATTATTGAGTATGAACAGAGTGAAGACAAATGGTGACCTTTCTTTAAAAAAAAAAAAAGACAAAATGGCTGGGGTTAAAAAGTTGAAACTTGGCAGGGAAGTGCTTTTGAGTATTGCAACAAAGTATTTGGATCAATTTGGGGGGCTTAAAAATCACACTTTGCGATGTGAGTGTGGGTACAATTTTTTTCGATAGCCTCCTGAAGTTTTCTGTAACTAGAGAACACAGTTTGTATTGTTCAGGTTTAATTTAGCTGCTTATTGTAGGAAGGAGAGTGCCTCAGATATTGGGTGGTTAAGATGCTGCCAGGGACACCCTGTTTTGGGTAGTGTATGCACTTAAAGGCATCTGATCCAACTCAAAAACAATGGGAGTTTGGATCCACTTGATAAGTATTGACTTGTATACTTGAACCTTGTGTGAACCTTGGTCAGTGGAAAACTATGCACAATGTGAGGTAGAGGGGTCTTATTTAGTGTATTCCTTATATGGGACAATGTCTTTAACTGGTGTCTAACCTTTTTATTTAAAAAAACCTCTAGTAAATGTCATAAAAATGAAAAAAAAAGAATAGAAAATAGAGCTTACATAGTTAAGCATTCAGATCAGGAAATAGCAGAGCTAAGGTTGCTTGTGTAACCTTAATCTCTTCCCCATTGTGCGTATGCAGTGTAAGAAGTCTAATTACTCATTCACATGCTATTTCTCAAACAACAGGGTTTTTGTTTGTTTGTTTGTTTGTTTTTGGTAAAAGAACTTCAGGTACATTTTGTAATTTGTAGTATCTTCTACGTATGATATATCAGACATAGTACTTAAGTGCAGCTGCATCTTCTACTGCATACCTTAAATTTTATTTAAAAATTCTATACTTGAGAAATGATCATGTGCATATATTCATTATAGCAGTTTATCTCTGCACCTTGAAGTCTTTAAACCACGATTTGAGGACTTCAGTAGCTCAGACATAGGAATGGGTGGGTGAGATTCTGTGGCCTGCATTGTGCAGGAGGTCAAACTAGACGATCACAATGGTCCCTTCTGACCTTAAAGTCTGTGAGTCTATGATTCTGTAATTCAGGACACTAAATCACTGGTCAAATAAAAACAATTGCTGAAAGCTTTAGTACAAGTGTTTTATGGTGAAGAGCAAGGAATATAATGCTCAACATTTTAGCTAAACAGCATGGTAGTGGCAGTGGGTTAATATTATAACAATGTCATTTTAAGGGCTAAGTTGGTGAGTGTCAAAGAAAACAGGAAGAGCCACCAAACCTAATCATTTCTATCATTATGGCCCAAAATGCAATACTCTTACTCACTTTAAAGAGGGACTTACCCAATGAATAATCCCACTAAAGTCAATAGGGCTACTTGTGGGGTAAAGTACTACTCAGTATGAGTAAGAGTATCCAAGTCTGGCCCCATTTGGAGAATTCATTTCATAGTTTGACAAAAAGGCCAACCAAAGTTCTCCATCATGATACACTCTGAGGCAGATCCGGGTGTGGGTGATTAGCCTGTTTTGCAAGTTGTAATCTATTCTCACAAATTGTAATTTTAAGATGAATAAATCAGGACTATCTTTACTTTCTGGTATATAGGCTTGCTGCTCCTATTTTGTATTTTTAATCACAATGTATATTTGTTTGTTCAATGCCATTCTTTTAAATAATTCTTTGGACATTGTATTTTTAAGGTCATTCATTTCCTGACCTCTCCCAGAGCCCTTCACTCTTCCCCATTCTCCACAGTCCCCAGCAGTTAAAAAAAACCCAAACCTGTATCTTGCCACTAGTAATGCACAACGTAGCCCTCCCTCCCTCAGCAGGTGTTTGAAGACCCCTGTGACTGTGGACTCTCTGCCTACATATAGGCAGTGATTCAAGGACAGTGATTCAAGGCAGTGATTCAAGTTCTACTCTTTCTACAGCCAATGTTCTGGGAATAGGAGCAAAGGAAACTTCTGTCCATCCACTTTCCTATGACCTCCTGCTTCTTATATTAAAGTAATTGTATCAGAGTGCAGGCTCTCTCTGTTGTCCTAAACCAAAGAGCCAGCTTCCTTGTGTAGCCAGTGTTCAGGGCCTGGGATCCCAGAGTGCATAAGATTCTGTGGAAACCACTGAAGGAATTCATTGGCCTTCTTCTGAAGCCACTGTTCTAATGGTGGCTTCCTGCTGCCTCATACCCTCTGTCTGTTTTCCAGAGACTATCCTCTTCTAGGTGCCAGTTTGGCAGTTATGGGCTCCCAGAATACTGCTCAGAGCCTTCTCAACAGCATCCCTGCTCAGTTCTAAGATGAAAAACCATCAAGGACTTAGTAAAGGAAACAGAAGAGTGTTCTGGCTCAGTTAAGTGATGTACTATTATTTTACATATTAAGCAAAGATTATTTCTTAAAGCATAATAGGAAACGTGATTATTTCTTGTTTAGCAATACTCTTCCTCTATCATCCTCCTAGCCACTGCTTTTCTTTTAGACTCCCCAAATGATCACAGTATTACCATACATGTACTTAAAGGGAAGAATATGTGGCTAATAGATTCATGTGAACACCTAATATTATGCTCTTTCCTGCTCGGGCTGTAATATTTTCGTGGCTTGAATGACATGACAAAGGTTAGTGAGACAATTATCTGTCAAGAGAATACCTGGTATATAGATTATTCTACTTTTATTTCTTCATGACAGTGTGCTATTAAAGGAGCTTTGCGTGTTGTTTGCACTACTCTTTTATCTGTACACCCATGAACTAATCTTGAGAAGATGTATAATCATTTATTGCATTGCATTTCTGAAATTATAGTGAAACCGAATTATGAAAAAGTGCCTAAGGACAGAGCTTACGAATTGTATTTTATGCACTGGATTATCCACGTGCTGAGCGATGAAAGAGTTGCCATGATCAGTACACCTTTACACCGAAGCAATTAGTAAGCAAGAAAGTATGCATTACTTGTCAGCCTTTAAGTTAAGCTGCCTGGGGCAGACTTTACTTATGCACCTTCCTTTATGGCAGATTTTCATTTTTAACACACATATTTGAAGCATTGACACATAGCACACTTGTATAATAATGGAAAGTATCTTTAGCTAGTGGATATTAGTTTGCTGGTTTCAAGTCCAGTTCCTAGTCCCAGATTCACGAAAGTACTTTGGGCACATGCTTAATTTTATGCATTAACTTGAAGTCAGTGTGACTTAAGCATGTACTTAAAGCTAAGCATGTGCTTAAGTGCTTTACTGAATCCAATCACACATGACAAAATGTGGGATCTGATTCAGTATGGGTAGAGACGGGGCCACCTAACCAAGCCTGGGAAGAGCATCTTCGTGCACCAACTCACCAATCAAGTGAGAGCAGCAAAGAGTCCTATGGCACCTTATAGACTAACAGACGTATTGGAGCATGAACTTTCATGGGTGAATGCATCCGATGAAGTGGGTATTCACCCATGAAAGCTCATGCTCCAATACGTCTATTAGTCTATAAGGTGCCACAGGACTCTTTGCTGCTTTTACAGATCCAGACTAACACAGCTACCCCTCTGAATCAAGTGAGGAGGACTTTAAACTAGGTTCAAAGTGAGGACAAGGAGGAGGGAGAAACAGACTATTTTTGTCAGTCTCTGGGTAAAGATAAAGGGGTAAAAAACAGGGGTGATATCACGGTAGGGGGTCTGCTATAAATAGGGTCCTACAAAATTTATAGTCCATTTTGGTCAATTTCACAGTCATAGGATTTTAAGAAGAGTCAGTTTCACAGTTTCAGATGTTTAACTCTGAAATTTCAGAGTGCAGTAACCATGGGGGTCCTGACTCAAAAGGGGGCAGGGAGATGTCACAAAGCTATTGTAAGAGGGTAATGGGATTGCCACCCTTACTTCTGTGTGGCTGCTGGTGGGGGGGCTGCCTTCAGAGCTGGGCAGTACCCAGCTTTAAAGCCAGTACTGACACCAACAGCAGCACAGAAGTGAAGGTTGCAGAGTATGGGTGGGGGGAAGTGATCACTTTTGGGGGTGTGGCCTTCTGGGGGACAACTGGCCATGGTCCTATGTCATGGGGGGGTAATATGGTCTTTCCTTCCAATCCCCCAGCCAATCCAAGACCCCTTTAACCCCCAAGCACTGGGTCTGGCATGTCCACTCGCTCCGGGTCTTCGGCGGCACTGAAGGACCCACCGCTGAAGTGCCACCAAAGACCTGGTAGGGAAACGGTTGTTAAGATTTTGGCAGCTCGTCACTGAGCATAGGGTGCTGGACTTGACTACCTCTCAAGGTCCCTTCCAGCCTGACATCTTCCCTACATTTAGTACTAATTGGGACCTTGCTAACAGGCTCAGAAAAAGAAAAAAAGCTAAGGACTGAGCAAGCATGAAGACTGAACTACCCTCTCACTCCTAGCGGTGATAGTACTTGGAGGTGGCTCAGGCACACAGGCCGAGTGATGTGGGGAAAGCTGCCATGCCACTGTTCATGCAGTGTTTGGTGGATAAAAGAAAGTTTGGGTACGTGGTTGGATATGCGGTTGGTACAATGTGACGTCTTTGAGGGTGATGGTGAATTGAGAGGTGAGGAAAAGAGGCAGACCCCAGAAGACCTCTCTTCTCCAAAAACCCGATAATCATTTTAGGGCTATAGTATCTGCATTAGGAAATTCTGACCTCCAATATGGAAACACTGAAATGGATGTTAAAGACTAAGGATGCAGTAGATATAGTGTCTTGTTAAAGGTCAAATCTCAGGGTTCATCACCTGCTTTTCTCCCATTTCCACAATCTCTAATTAGGTTGCATAACGGAAGAGGACAGAATCCCATCAGGATGATTCTGACAATGGAGGCTGGGAATTGGACTGTAGCATACATAGGCACTTCTGTACAAATGCTGTTTTTATGCCTGATTGAAGACTTGCCTTTAATAGCTTATATCAGATGCAAAGTCTGGTCAGCGGCAGATTTACCTGGCTGAGCAGACTGAGCGTGTATAACGGGAGACATTAGTCAAAACCAGAAACACAATACAGAATGAGGTGTTCTGGATTTATCAATAGGTATTTCAGTGCTGTGATATGACTTTATAAGAACAAAAAATGGCATATTTTACTTTCTAAATGCCATGATGGTAATTATCTTTGCTTTATGGAATGATTTAAATATCGCAAATGGTCTCCAGTAAGAATTAAACACCAGAACCTTCACTACAGTCTCAGCCTCAGAACGATATGCATCAATATTTCATTATGAATGTTTTCATATAAAAAGGCCTTTTTAGACTTCATAGGCCTTTTTAATCCCTGTTTATGGAAAAATATGCACACCCTTAGAGGATCTGGAGCATTGCCTAATAAATATTGGAAGCAATTAGGTTAGGTTGTTCGCAAGTGTATCCATTTTGAATCACAATTATTTACACTTTATACTCCAAGCATATGAATAAGCATGGATGAGAGATGACTCAGTTCTGCAAACAGAGGGAGATGACAGTTTCTTTGGACTTGTAAACTCAACCTTCTTTGGCCATGACATCAGGTGAACGAATAAGGAAAACCCCTAACACAAAGTACTTGCTTTTCAATCTATTGGTTGCAAAAATGTGTGCCTGGTAGAAGATTCCCTTGCAGCATCCACAGCTAGTCAGGAAATAGGAAAAAAGCATGGACATTTCAATTTTTCCATCCACATTTCATTAGTCAAAGTTTTTCAACCAGCGCTGCCATCCAAGGTTCAAACATCTTTAGGTAGAATATTGTCTAGAGATTTATCTATGGTTTGAGGAAATGTTTCTTACTGTGTCAAGGATGCTATTTTTTTTCTTTTTGCAATGAAGGACTCATTGGAATTTAGGATGTCTTCACTACTCAAAAAATTTAACTACACATTTATTATCCCAACTCTTGTTTTAATGGACATTTAGATATAAATGGTTCCACAACACAAAATTAGCAAATAATTACTAATCTTGGATGAATCCTGATACTGGTTATTATCTAAAGCCATACTACTTCAGCCTCCTTCCAACTGCCCCCAAGTCCCTTCTCTTCCCATTCTTTGCTACTCCATCCTCCTCATCTCCCCTGCCCCACTTTTAGCTAACCCTTTACCATCACAAATCAGTAGCTCGGGGGATAATTAACTTTTGTTTCACCTTCTTTCAGTACTTTCACATTAGATCTTGTTACCAAACTGGAAAACTTGAGTGTGCTTCTGTGTCTAAAGTATGAATGTATTGGCTGTTGTATACTGAAGACAGTATTTTCACAGTGAATTTGCAGGTTGTTGCGGCTGAGGAAATTTACCAGTTTGGGAATGGAAGATACACACTGGGCCCTGGTTCTGCATTTCCTTATAGCTCCTGAATGCTGGCTCTGCTGGTGTACAGGTCCATCAGATCTCCCAAATGGAACACTCCCATCCTCAGAAGGATACCGTGTAGGGCCAGCAGAACAGCCCTATGCTGTCCCCTCTCACAGACTCTAATTTATAGGGGTGTGATGAGGCATGTTGAGGCTGGCGGGAAGAAGCTGGAGCACTACTCTGAGCTACAGAAATGGCCCATAGAGAGCTAGTGCAACACAGCATAAATTAGAGCAGTCTCCAGTCAGGCCCTGAATCCAGGAGGGCCAAAGTGACACAAAGCTACCCTTGCTGTCACTCATTATGTCTGTTCTATTCCTGTGCCTAGTATGAGAGTAGAGCAGCTGAGAATCAGGGTCTGGATAGCGCGAAAACACAAATAGCAAAAGTCCCCTCATTCCTTCACTAGACAGGCTTCTAGGGCTCAGCACTAAGTACATTACATCACAAATGCCATGTCTCCTAACACTTGCTACATCCTTTCTGCAAGCCCTACTCTGTTCACCTCTTAATACTCAGCCAGTGCCTCAGTACGAGGCCACACTACTGCAGAGCGTTCAGGAACACTAAAAGCAGCTCTTTCAAAAGCCACATGTTAGTAAAGCACAGTTATGGTCAACCCTGGCCCAAAGCTGATCTAAAACATCAACCCACAAGCAACACAGACATTTTATTTAATAAAATATCATCTGGGACAAGAATGTCACCACTCATCTGTTTTGCCTTTGCCTCCACACTTGGTAACATCCTGGTCCTCCAAGGCTTATTCCTGAAATCCCCTCTCTCCACTGAGTGAGAGTAACAATTTCAACTGCTAATTGCATTATGTTGTGTTTCTGCTGAAGCTTACTGAGAATTTTTCTAGCTTTAACAAAGTGATAGAGACACCAAGGATTTATGTTCTTACAGCATATTTTCAATGCTGTATTTACCAAGCAAGACGTTAGTAATGATTAAGTTAAAGAAGTGTGGTAAGCATGGTATATATACATATTGCCGTGTAGCCACTATCTTCAACTTTCCTAGAGGCTATTTGCTATGAGAAAATCAAGCCTGCACCAGAGCTACAACTTCACTGCTATTCCAGTCTTTAGTCTCTCCTAAGCAAAGGCTGGCTTTTATGTCAAAATTATTTAGTGGTTTTGTGATATGGGCAAGCAGCCTCAAGGGATGAGGTTGAAACCAAACTCATCAATGCTAGATTTGAATCCAGGTCCCTAGAGGTGAAAGGTATGAATATCCACCATGTTCCATGATTCCAAAAGCAATCTGATAGATGCACGTCAAGGAAGGACTCACTAGCATGTAACCAAACCCAAATACACCACTAATTGAAGCTTGGCAGGGTATCATGAAAGTAAATTCCTCCATTAAATGCAATACGAGCAAGTAGCTCATATTCCTGTTCCAGCATATTTATAAAGAAAATATATGAGGGAGACCATAGGGAAATCTTATGAGAGACACAAAGTGGGGCAGGTAATATCTTTTATTGGACTAACTTCTGTTGGTGGAAGGTACAAGCTTTCAAGCATCACAGAAATCTTCTTCGGGTCTGGAGAAGGAAATCAGAATGGCTGAGCTAATTACAAATTGCGACAGATTGTTAAACATAAGGGGCTAACATGTTGTGGGAGACCACTGAAAATGAAGTGGGCAGTTGAGGGTTAGACTGTTAAGCATAAGGGCTGTCCATATGCTGGATGAGACCATTTAAAACCGTGTCTCTCTCATATCCTGGGACCAACATGGCTACAACAACAGTGAAATCTTATGAGCAGATGGAGCAGTTTAGCAGGATTCTAAAGAGGATTAGACACTTCTATGAGATGTAATGAGAACATCCACATTACACTGGCTAGGAGAAGAACTGGAAGGGATATAATACTTCATGCTCATGGCATAAGACAAGCACTAACTCATGAAAACTATCAGATTATGGGCAGAATACGCCAAATTGCCCTTTATTGGGATTCTAACAGCTTCATCTGAAGCATGTAGTACTTACTGGCCACTACCTGAGTAATTACTTGAATACATAGTCCATGGGCCCAATCCTGTATTACTTCTTTTGGGTACAATGTGACTTTGTAAATATTTTTAATTAACTCAAATCTTGATAGCATTTTACTGCAACTAACAATAATGTTAAAGGCACTCATGCAGCTAAACCACTATGTACAACATTGAAAATGTAGATTTTACCAGCATAATTTACACTGAAGTCAATGGGATTTAAGCATGTGCTTAAGTGCTTTAGGCCCCAGGTCAATAAATGAATGACCCTTGGATAGACATAATTATTTACACTTTTAACTGCAGTATAAACATAAAATAACACCTATCATTTATATATCACTCAGCATTTTAAAGTGCTGTTAAAACATTAATCAATCTTCACCATAGTCATGAGCTAGGTGAGCAGGGAACACACACTTAAATTGAAGTATCTATATTCTCACATAAAGTCTCTCTAACTTAATGCATTTGAATTGCTAGGAATCCTGGACGTTAACTGAGTCTCTGCATTTCCAAGTTAGAATTCACAACTGACTGATCCAACTTGCGAGCTGCACAGTATATATTTTAGCACAAATATGACTCTTAAAAAGAGTCGACTAATGTGGTTTAAAAACAATCCCTCCTCCATGTTATTTAAAAGATACATATCTAAGAAACATCATCATAGCCTGTTTTCCCAGGGAAAGGGCATTTTCTACTGCATTTCTGTATTTAGTAATGCTAGGCAGAAAGACCAACATTTGATTTTTTACTGCAATACATGCAAACTGCTGAAACTTTTCACACTCTTAGCTACTGTCTTACATGGGAGCAAGTAAGAACTCTCCCAGGCCTCACTATATTATGTTTTAGAAAAGGAGGAACTAAACTTGTACTTCAGTTGAGAACTATTTAGCACCATGAGCAATAAACAGCCAAAGTGCAATTACACTGTCTGCAAATGTCCTTTAGCCCTGAGCACATTCTGAATTACCATAAGTATCCTATCATTCTATATTAATGGCACGTGCATGCATGAATAGTTTTATGGATCCAAAAGAATTTTATTAGGGGTCACTATTAAAATCCCCTATGAAGTATTTTTCCTGTCATACTTGATGTTATTTTATTACAGTTCTGAAAATAAAACTAACTTATCAACAGTGCTGTCTTGGAGGGTAATAGGAACATGTGAGGAGTAAGATACTGTTAAACACGAGTGAGAGTATCACAATCCAACCCTTAATAAATAAGAGGCCAATTAAAGAAAACGTTTTCCTCGGTAGTCCAGAGGTCTCAGTCAGTTCAGTGACCTTTGTCAGGGACGGCTGTGCCAGAGTTTGGGATCACAGAACTGCCAAGTCCTACTGGCAACTTCTAACCTTTTTCTTTCTTACAAAGATAAACAATTAAAAAGAAGGAAATTCTATGCAAGAAACCTCTAGTGTGACTGCAACGATACATTTGAGAAATCAAACAGTTTAAAGTTTGGAAATGCAAAGTTAGATTGAAAGTTCAACCTTAACTCGTCTTCCTCATGAGCCTATATTACAACTAGGGCTGTCAAGCGATTAAAAAAATTAATAGTGATTAATCGCACTGTTAATAATAGAATATCATTTATTTAAATATTTTTGGATGTTTTCTACATTTTCAAATATATTGATTTCAATTACAACACAGAATACAAAATGTACAGTGCTCACGTTGCAAATATTTGTAATCCAAAAGAAATATACTCAAAAAAAAAAAAAGAAATCGTATTTTTCAATTCACTTAATACAAGTACTGTAATGCAGTCTCTCTCTCATGAAAGTTGAATTTACAAATGTAGAATTATGTACAGAAAATAACTGCATTCAAAAAAAATAAAACAATGTAAAACTTTAGAACCTACAAGTCCACTCAGTCCTACTTCAGCCAATCACTCAAACAAACAAGTTTGGTTACAATTTGCAGGAGATAATGCTGCCCATGTCTTGTTTACAATGTTACCTGAAAGTGAGACCAGGCGTTCTCATGGCACTGTTGTAGCCGGCATCACAAGATATTTATGTGCCAGATGCGCTAAAGATTCATATGTCACTTCATGCTTCAATCACCATTCCAGAAGACGTGTCCATGCTGAAGACGGATTCTGCTCGATAACAATCCAAAGCAGAGCAGGCTGATGCATGCTCATTTTCATCATCTAAGTCAGATGCTACCAGCAGAAGGTTGATTTTCTTTTTTGGTGGTTCGGGTTTTGTAGTTTCTGCATCAGAGTGTTGCTCTTCTAAAACATCTGAAAACATTCTCCACACCTCATCCCTCTCAGATTTTGGAAGGCACTTCAAATTCTTAAACCTTGAGTTGAGTGCTGTATCCATCCTTAGAAATCAGAAATCTCACACTGATACCTTCTTTGTGTTTTGTCAATTCTGCTGTGAAAGTGTTCTTAAAACAAACATGTGCTGGGTCATCAGCCGAGACGTCTATAACATAAAATATATGGCACAATGCAGGTAAATCAGAGCAGGAGACATACAATTCTTCCCCAAGGAGTTCAGTCACAAATTTAATTAATGCATTATTTTTTTTAAGGAGCATCATCAGCATGGAAGCATGGCCTCTGGCCGAAGCATGAAGGAGCATATGAATGTTTAGCATGTCTGGCACATAAATACCTAGCAACGCCGGCTACAAAAGTGCCATGCAAATGCCTGGTCTCACTTTCAGTTGACGTAAATAAGAAGCAGTCAGCAATATCTCCCGTAAATGTAAACAAACTTGTCTGTCTTAGCTATTGGCTGAACAAGAAGTAGGACTGAGTGGACTTGTAGGCTCTAAAGTTTTACATTGCTTTGTTTTTGAATGCAGTTATGTAACAACAACAAAAATCTACATTTGTAAGTTACACTTTCACGATAAAGAGATTGTACTACAGTGCTTGTATGAGGTGAACTGAAAAATACTATTTCTTTTATCATTTTTACAGTACAAATACTTGTAATAAAAATAATATATAGTGAGCACTATACACTTTGTATTCTGTGTTGTAATAGAAATCAATATATTTGAAAATGTAGAAAAAATCCAAAAATATTTAATAAATTTCAATTGGTATTCTATTGTTTAACAGGGCAATTAATTGTGATTAATCTTTTTAATCGCAGTTAATTTTTTTTAGCTAATCATGTGAGTTAACTGCAATTAATTGACAGCCCTAATTACAACATGATTTCACTTCATCCCAAAATAAATATAATAGAGCAGGGGTTGCCAGACTACAGGGGTGGACTGCATCTGGCCCTCCAGACATTTTAATTTGGTGCTCTAGTTCCTGCTGAGGAGCAGGGTCTGGGGTTTGCCCCGCTCTGCATGGATCCCAAAAGCAATGGCATGTCCTCTCCTCCCTCCAGCTCCTACACATAGGGGCAGCCAGGGGGCTCCGCAGGCTGCCCCCGCCCCAAGCAGGAACTGCGGCCAATGAGAGCTGCAGGGGCGGCGTCTGCGGACAGGGCAGCATGCAGGGCTGCCTGGCCGCACCTCTACATAGGAGCCGGAGGGGGGACATGCTGCTGCTTCTGGGAGCTGCTTGAGGTAAGTGCCACCTGAAGCCTGCACCCCTGCCCCCTTTCTGCTCCCCTGCCCCAGCACTGATTCCCCTCCCACCCTCTGAACCCTTCCATCTCTTCTGCACTACCAACCCCTCATCCCCTGCCCCACCCCAAAGCCCGCACCCCTAGCTGGAGCCCTCCCCCCATTTTAACCCCCTGTCTCAGCCCTGAGACCCCTCACGCAGCCTCAGCTCCTCATTTCTGGTCCCACTCCAGAGCCCACACCCACAGCCAGAGCCCTCACCCCCTCCCGCACCCCAACTCCCCATTTTGTGAGCATTCATGGCCCGTCGTACAATTTCCATACCCAGATGTGGACTTTGGGCCAAAAAGTTTGCCCATCCCTGCAGGGCCAGCTCTAGCCATTTCACCGCCCAGAGCACAGCGGCACGCCGAGGGGGGCGCTCTGCCACTCACCAGTCCCGCAGCTCCAGTGGACCTCCCGCAGGCGTGCCTGTGGAGGGTCCGCCGGTCCCGTGGCTCCGGTGGACCTCCCGCAGGTGTGCCTGCGGATGCTCCACCGGAGCCGCGCGACCAGCGGACCCTCCACAGGGATGCCTGCGGGAGGTCCACCGGAGCCGCCTGCCATCCTCCCGGCAACCAGCAGAGCGCCCCCCCGTGGTATGCCGCCCCAAGCATGCGCTTCGCGCGCTGGGGCCTGGAGCCGGCCCTGCAGCCCTGTAATAGTAAAATGCTAATCAATTCAAATTAGTTATAAAACCATATCTAAGTTGTTTGATTTGGTCTATGAATCCCTAAGTGGCTTAGGACCCATCTACATAAGAAGCTGCATCTTACCAAAGCTTTAAGGGAGGAAAGTATACCATAGGTGGGGGGTGGGGTGGAGATATTGTTGGATTTAGGTTTTTCTGCATTGCTGGTATAAGTCTGAAGTAGTTCCTGGTTATACTCTTAATTTGACTGTATTTTTAATTTTGGCAAAGATGTCTGCAGCCAACAAAAGAGGTTTTAAAAACCCATTATACAAAGAAATATGTACACTTATATAGCGATAGACACTGTATGCCAAGGGTGAAAACCCTGCCTTCACTGAAGTCCTGGCAAATCTCCCCCTGATTTCAACGGAGCCAGGATTTCGGCCCATGAATTTTTAACTTGGGGCTTGCAAACAAGTGTCAGGATTCCAACCACTCTGTCCTTCCCATTTTGTTAAATGGTCCCTATTGAAAAAACAGTCACACTATGGCCAAGGTTGAGAACCTATATGCTATAAACTATTTCTTTACTAGTGAATAATATCAGATTTCCTTGCTAAAATAGCTGGTAGGCTTTTCTTAAAGGTTTTCCTCCTGTTGTTTCACCTGGCTGGATTAATACATGTTCCACTCATTGGTATGAAGAAATTTCAAATAGAATATAAAATTAAATACAAGTTATTTGAAAGTATGTTACAGCAAAGGATGAAAACACATAATTCCATCAACAAAAAGAATTGTCTGTCAAAAATGTAACATACAGAGTACAAATGAAAGAGCCAATCTGTTTTTTTTTTCATGTTTGAAAAATTACAATAATCCTTTTAGCGATTTTTAAAAAATGTGTGGAGTACATTAGGCTGGATTAACTAATGGTGTTTATCATACTTTGTATTGTGGTTTCAGGAAATATTCTGGCAATGCTGGGTTTCTACAAATGGATTTAAAATTAATCAACATCTATGTATGAGAAAGTTTAAACCATTATTAATACTCTGTAAATACAGGTCATCTTAGAGCTGACCCCAAGTGTCTACCATCTGCTGAACTGTTGTAATCAAATTTTTAAAGAGCATGGTCATACTTAATGATTCTTCTAAGGAAAGAGCATCCTTAACTATATCAGCAACGTTTAAATTCCACTTGTGCAATGCAATAATTTCCCATTGCCCTTTGTTAAGGAAAAAACATATGATGGTGACTAAAAGCCAATGAAGCAATCCAAGACTTCTAAAAAATGTTGCATGGGCTATGATGGAGTTGGTCTTTTTTACTTACAACACTGACTAAAAGTATTAAAGTTAAGAGTAAACACTTATATTTTCTTTAGTAAAGTATGTTCGATGCTAGTATGGATGTATGTGACATTAAACTAACCGCTTCAGTAACTTAAGGACTATAATGCACATGAATTATACTGCAGTTTTAGTAAAGACAGTCAAATAAAAAATAAATGCACCATGCACTTAACTTGAGATACCCTGCACAATCCTTTCTAAACCTGACAACATTGATCCTGGTTAACAAACATGGTAAAAGGTACCAGCTTTCAAATAATTTATTGGCCCATACTGAATGAGTGAAGACTCAGGGACAATTTTTCCTGTATCCAGTTAATTTACATAGAAAAGGACAGGAAATGCTATCAGTTTCCATTTTACAGAATTTCTTTCTACTCCTTTCTTCAGGGATTACTACCAGACCATGTCTCTGTTAAAATGGCAGGTGTTTGGCACATGGAATTCACCAATCTGTAGGGGATGCACCAGAGGTGACAGCCATCTGCATGAAGTCCTTTAACAGTACCTCCACACTGCCTCCTCGGTCTTTCTCCCCGCCCCAACAACTGCCTCTCCTCACTACCTACCTCCTTCCTATTCCCATGGAGAAGCTGTGAAGGAACTTCTAGAGGGAATGGTAAGAGGGGGAAAAGAAATTGAGGATGAAATGCTATGCCCTTTCTGTGCCCCTCCCTCCATATATTCACAAGCGTTGTGTTCCCTCTACCTTTCAAAATTAAAAGGACCTACTGGCCTACAGTCATAATACCGACAAACAAAAAGGAAGTAACTTTTCCAGGTTTCTAAAACTAATTACTTAATTTTTTTCATTCCTCCTAAGCATTCTTCAGTTGAGCTCTTGTTAGGAAAATCAACAGTCCTTGTAGGCAGAGTTTTACAAATCATCAGTGACTAGAAGACACACAAAATATTCTGAAGCATCTCACATATTTTTCCCATGAAATGAGTGGCATGTATATACGTGGCACATAATTGCCTGAGGCAATAGAATGGTTTTATCTATGTGAGATGCATAACTAACTCCTAGTTTCATGCGCTGGGCCAAATCCAGCTGGTGTTCATTGGTGTAATTACATCGGATTCAGCAGATTTCAATGCTTTACACCAGCTAAGGATCCAGCCCTTTTGTGAGTATCACAGTCATCCCAAATCAATGCTATTAAAACTTTTGTTGCATACCACATCATCATAGGGCTGCCAGTTTGGTCATATTTAAAAACCAAACACTGTAGTAAGAGTGTCGGAACCTCCCTGTCTCACCTTTTCAACCCTGAGGTGCTGCTCCTGTCCCGCCTCTTCCCTCAAGGCTCTATCCCCTATCCACTCCTCTTTTCCCCCACCCCACCCAGTCGCTCGCTGCTTTTCCCCTCGTACCCCCCAGCCCAGGTCAGGAGGGACTCACTTGGGGAGCTGCAGCTGGGAGCTGCGGCCACCCAACGCAGGTAGAAGGTGGCCCCGGCTGAGTCAAGGCTGGTGCAGGTGATGACCTGGCACCTCCCTATCTCCCCCATTCACAGTAACTAGATTTTGGGTGTCCGGTCAAAAACCGGGCACCTGGCCACCGTACACTATCTCTCTCAATCTCCTTCTCTCTCACACAGACAGAGAGACAGACACGTACGCGCGCGTCCAGTCATTGTCTCGGGTTTTTCCCTCCCTTAATGATCTCCACACTCATCTGCTCTTTGCTCTTGGAGTGTGGAAATGATGTTACACTGCTTTAGACTTGGCACTAGCTCACACAGAGCCTTATTATACAGAATGATTTGAACTTTTCCAGTGTTCCAACTAAGCTCTTTTTTATGCTGCTTACAATCTTCAGAAGCTGACCTCTTCTGCAGAACTTGGCTGCATCAGATTGTTCTTTCTATATTTGATCAGGGAGAACAAAGTCAGCTGTGTATCTTTCTTCTTCTCGTCCTCCATTCACTTATTTCATTGTTATTAGGATACCAGATATTGTTTATATTATTATGGGATATATTCCAGCAGTAATTAGCTCGCTCTAGTAGATTTCTACAGATTTTCTAAAAATCTAGGATGTTCATCGATAGAGCAATTACGATTCCATCAAAAGTTTGCAACTTAAAACAAGCATTTCATTTTTCTAAACTGAAAATATTTTTTTTGGAAGTAGATTAGGTGTAGCTGTATTCAACGCTGAGGCCCATGCACAGTCCTTATGTTGTGTGTGGTACTCCCCTGATATCCATGAGATTTATGCTCATGGAATAAGAAGAGACAGATACTTCTAACTATCGTTAAATCAACCCAGCAATTACTCCTGATTTAATATTTGTTTCTATTTCCTCAAATGTTACTATAAACTACTTTTCTCCTCATATTTAAAAAAACCAAAGAGACTGAACAACTCAGACAACTGGTAATAAGATATGGAGCTTTTCAGCTCTAGGTCATAGGGTCAAATCTATCAACAGCTGGCACTGACTGAAAATGGTTATCATGTGATGGCTGTATAATGGCCTTATGTGAAATGAGTTTGTGCTGTCATAACTCTGCAAAGTTTGCTTAATTTGCTTCACACTTAGTTTGACAAAATAATTTGTGGAGTCTGGCTGGCTTGATTTTATGTGTTCAAATGGACCTAAAAATTCAAAGCAAAACTGCCAAATGTCCAAGTTTCACTTGGTGTTGGCTGAAACCATGAACTCTGTAGGACTTAGCTGGCAAATGTGTCACTGCAGGGATCCATGGACCATTCATTCCTGAAGACAGGGGACGCATTAGCTGTGCAGCAAGGAAATGCAGTCTGAAGACAACAATAGCTGAGAGCGGCTCCATTATAGCTCTGCAGCTTGAGGATTAGGCGGAGAGGGAATTCCCTACAACAGAGACCATATATCGTTCCCTATCTGATTCTCCTTGCAAGTGGCCATACAATCTTGTTAACCTAAAGTTCGCTTCCTCTGCAATCACAGTTTTATTTTTTTAAATAGGAACTCAGTGGAATTCAACCAGTAGGGAAGGAAGATTGAGGAGGACATAACTGTAGCAGAGTCTTTTGAAACACTACCAGCAGGCTGCCATTATGCTATTACTTGAACTGATTACTTCAGTAAATGACTGGAATAGTCTGTACCTCCCAGGTTACTTCCAGAGTGGTAATCAACCCCTTATTTTCAGTCATGAAGGAAATCCAAAAGAACTAGTCTTTAACAATGGACATCAACTCATAGCCATGGAATCTGCTGAATTTCCATTAGCTACAGAAATTCTTCCACCTATTATCAAGTCAGTGGAGGAAAATAATGTTTTAAAGAAGTTTTGAAATGCTTTATGAAAACTGCTGACCTAGAAGGAAAGCTGTGACAGTAATTTTCCATCCATTCCTTACAAAATTACCAAGGACCCCAAAATGCAGCAACCCAGATGTCTCCCACAGAACTGCTGCATGGGGAGAGTTTGCACATGAAGTTAAGGTGATTGTTTAAAAGACTTAGGCTGACGGAAAGGTACAATAATGTACAAAACAATTTGACAGAAGGAAAAAATTAAATGGTACACAGATATAATCTATCTAATGCTGATGATACAGCATTACATTGCTTTTCTTTTCTTAAAACTGCATTCATTTTTTAAAAAAAAACCCATTAAGTTTAGTGATCCACTTCATTTTGTGGAACAGAAAGGGCCCTTCTACATATAAGTTAGTAGATGAGAAAATACGGAACGCCTATCATTTATTCATTGGGAACAGAGGATCCCGATTCCTTATCTGGACTGGAGAATGATGTTTGTTTATCACCTACACATTTTTTCTAGTGAAATGAAAATATACCAAGTTGCTATGGCATTGAAGAGCATACCCATGATCTGAGATTACATTTTGTGACAAAAATTGTAAGTTCATATGACTTTTGGTTGATTTCCTCAGTATTCATGATGTGTTTGCTGCTGAATTATGATGCTTTAGCATGAAGAAATATTCATGTTTCAATACCTGGGATACAAGTTTATACCAGGGGGAGACTAACTCACTTTGGGGAGAAAGATGAGTCCCATTTTTAAATTATGATCCATGGGCTGGAATACACATTTAGGTTCTACATGCTGCCCCCAGTCCCCAGCAGAATTCCCTTAAGGGTATAAATGTAACTAAACTTTTGGCCGTTATCACTTTTGCAGTACAGTACTGTTGCATTAATCATCAATGGATGAGAAAATATACCCTCTTTTAGGACCAACCCTATTTCTGACTTCCGTTTCTCTGTCTTCTCTATGCTCCTATCTCTGTTGCTGTTACAATATTCTCATCACAGTGTGTGACATAAACTATTTTTTAAAAATAGCCTTCAAATTAGATAATGACTTTTTGCCAAAATACTTTTCTAATCTGATTTCTACAGGCTTCCCTGAGGCAGCAGCGGAGTGGGGAGCAGAATCCAAGCAGCAGCAGTAGCATGGAGGAAGCATCTAGAGCCAATGACAGTCAGCAGAGAGGGAGGCCGAATGGAGCTGCAAGGGGGGGCAGGGCTGGGAGAGGGAGAGCATGAGAGCTGGAGGGAGTTGGAGGGGGCACTGGGCCAGGCTGGGGAGGAGAGGAGGGAATGGGGGATGGGGATGGAAGACTGAGCAGGGGTGGAAAGGGGGTTTAGGTTTCTGGAGGTGCCCTCCCACTTTAAATGGCACTCCTCAGCCCTGTAGGATAGCTCCTAGCAGGCAAAAAATAGTTTGCAGTTAGGGTGGTCAGATGTCTGGTTTTTTATCAGAAAGTCTGGTCGAAAAGGAGACCTCATAGTGTCCGGTCAGACTTACTGACCCAAAGTCTGGTGGGGGAGGCACCAGGGTGGGGGAGGCACCAGGTGACATCACTTGTGCCAGTCCTTACTCAGCAGGGACTGCCTCCTGCCTGCATCAGGCAGTTGCAGTTCCCAGCCCTGGCTCCGCAAGTGAGTTCCTCCCGACATGGGCAGAGGGGTGGGAGGAGAAAGGGGAAAACCGGTGAGCAATGGGGAGAGCAGAGAAAAGGAGTGAATCAGGGAGGGCCTCAGGGGAAGAGGCAGGGCCTTGGGGGAAGGTTCTTGCACTCCTATTGGAGAGTCTGGTTTTTAAATATTACAAAGTTGGCAACTGTTCTTATATAGCTACTATTGTCTACTATACAGAAAATATGTAATGGTGGGTCCTCAGTAAAAAGTTTGGGAACCACTGATCCTGAGCATACTTTATGACTCTAACTAGAAAGAGCCGTTAGCAACATGGCTACAGGTTTGAAAAATTTTGCAATATATAGGATGTTAAAAACATAGTTGCCAATACCTACATCTTTATCCTTGTAGACAGTAGAAAATAACCAAAGTGCTTTCCTTTACTTGATACTTGTTGGCACATTTCAGACCTTGTCCCTACATAGGATTATGCAACAACTGCAGTGTGTAACGCTTGTAGTAATTTACTTACATACCCTTTCCAGTGTACTGAAGGACTAAGCATCATAGAAGCACTAGGTTATATACAATCTCTAAGGCCCAGATCCTCAAAAATATTTAGGCTCCTAACTTCCTCTGATTTTGAGGATCTGGGCCTAAATACATTTCCAGTCTTGTGTTGGCCTTCTGCACAGGAATACATTCATACCTGAAGACCTGTATAAGGGGATGTGTCACTTGCAAAACAAAGAGAGTTTGTGGATTGTTTTTTTCAAACAATTTATCTTTGAGGTGGGGGTGTGTAAGGAGGCGCCCTGGCTCCCTGCCGCTCCTGAGGGGGGACGAGCCAGAGCAGGCTCCTCAGTGGGCGGAGTCAGCACGGCCTGTCCCCGCCCCCTGGAAGTCAAGGGGCGGGACAGGAAGTATAAAAGCCCAGCCCCAGCGCTCAGTTGGAAGCAGGCTGCCGGAGAGGACAGACGCTGGTGCCCGGGCTCCCGCTGGGCCGGACCTGCCCCGCTCCCACTACCCCGAGGAGCGCTGGCCTGACCTGCCCCGCGCCCACTACCCGGAGGAGCGCTGCCTGGACCTGCCTCGCGCCCACTACCCAGGGGAACGCTGGCCAGACCTGCCCCGTGCCCACTACCCAGAGGAGCGCTGGCTGGACTTGCCTCAGACCCGGTACCCGGAGGAACATCGGCCTGACCTGCCGTGTCCCCGATACCCCGAGGAGTGGCCTGAGCTTCCCCACGACCGGTACCCGGAGGAACCTATGGTCTGGGACCCATCAGATGACGCCGGCAAGAACCAGGTACCCAGAGAGGGGGAGGTTGGAAGTAGCCCGGGGATAGCCGACCCTGGTTTGGCTCCGGAGGAGCCCGAACCCATGTCAGTGTGTTGCGGCCAGGATCCCCACTGACCGCAGCGGGTCTTGACCGCTGCTAGGGCACCGGGCTGGAACGCAGTGGAGTGGGAGGGCCTGCGTTCCCCCTGCCACCCATAACCGGGTGGCAGACTCCCCCTCTTCCCGCCTATTGCCACTGCTCTGCCCTGACCCAAAGGGCCAGGGCAAATTAGACTTGTGTTTAGTGCCCCGCCCGAACCAAGGGCTGGCCCCCGTTGACTTTGCCACTGCTCTGCCCTGACCCAAAGGGCCAGAGCTAATTAGACTTGTGTTTGGTGCCCCGCCCGAACCAAGGCTGGGCCCCGTTGACTTTGTTACTGCTCTGCCCTGACCCAGAGGGCCAGAGCGAACGAGACTTGTGTTTGGTGCCCCGCCAGAGCCAAGGGCCCAGGCTGATACTGTGTTTGCTCAGCCCCGCTGGAGGCCTGAGCCTGAACTATTGCTGCCCGCCCTGTCCAAGGGCCGGGGCTTATTGACTTTGAGAGCCCCGACCCCGGCTAGAGGGCCGGGGCTCTACCCTTTTTACAGACCTTATACCCTGCTCAACACCTGCCGAGGGGCTAAGCCGACCCGGACTGCAGTGCGTAAGGAGGCGCCCTGGCTCCCCGCTGCGCCTGAGGGGGACGAGCCCCGACACAACCGGCTTACAGGGTGTTTTTGTAAGTTTTGTTTGCAAATATTCTAGACCTCATTTGCATAAAAGGAAAAAGTTACTTTAACAAATACTTGAGCTGAAACCTTACTAAAATTGCCTCAAAAAAGAAAAGGTTTGTTAGTTGGTTTATTTTGGGGGAGGAGGGGAAGAGAAGGAAGAGCATCCTATGGGCACACTGATGATGACTGAAACATATATACTCTCTCCTTGCCTGCTCAGGCCTCTGCAGCTAGATATCTGGTGAAGTTAAGGTCACCATACATAATATTTTTCCTATCAGTGGGTGTAATTCTGAGATTTTGGCAGAAGGCAGGATCTGGCACTTAACAGAAAAAATATGATGGTACACTGCTAAGCATTATGTGATAAACTATCAGCAAACGCCTCCAGAGTGAACTGTTTTAGAATTTCTAATGTTACTGCCATATGAAAACTTCATTTATCTTTATGACCTATACATATGGCATCATTATTTAATAAATACAAAATATTGTGTATATATTGAAAGAAAGGCACACATTTGATTGCAGTTGTTTAAGAACCTTAGATCTAAAAATCGGTCTCAACCCTCCGTTCTTTTTCAGGACCAGAAAATAACTGGAATAAAACTCCTTTCCTTAGCAAAATAGCAACTGGTTCCACAGCATCCATTTGCAGAAGTGAGTTTCTTGCTGTAAGAGGTGTTCTTGAGAGGGGTCCCAGAAGAGGGACAGGGAAGGGAGGGAAGTAAAATGGATAACATTCCCTGATCTTATAACCTCCAGCACTCCTTTCTCCAATGTGGTTATCTCCGATGCAAAAAGTGGGGGAGAGAATTTCCAAAGGGTGGGAGGTGGGTTAAAAGGTATATAGCAATGATGGCCAAACTTACTGACCCACCAAACTGCACATGACAATCTTCAGAAGTTCAAGGGCTGGGGTGTGCCTGCCGGGGCTTGGGGTTTCAGTCCCACTCCTGCTGAAGCCCCAAGCCTTGGCAGTTGTGCCATGTGGGGTTGAAGCCCCAAGACCTCTACTCCCCGCTGGGCAGAAGGCCCTACCCCACCACCCTGGTGCAAGACAGAGGTCCTGAGCTTCCCCGCATCCCAGTCTGGTAGGTGGAGAAGGGGGAGGGGCAGTGTGGGGGGCTCTCTGAGCTGCACTTTAACTGTAAAAGAGCAACATGCAGCTTCCAAGCCACGGTTTGGCTACCCCAGTATATAGGTAGCTCAATGTTGAGGGAGAGTTCCAGGCCTTCAATCAGCTCATCAAACCTGATACTTAGATGACTATGATGTTTCAGTAGAGGGTGCACAGGGAGCAGGTGGTCTCTTCCTTTGGAACCTTGACTTTTTCCTGGATGATTCATAATGGTTTCTGGAATCCTGAGAATGACACAGGACAGGATCTTTGAGCAGTTTGGGATCTACTACATTTTCATTTGTTTGTAGGCATGTACATCCCAAGGGATCTCAAAGTGGTGCTGGAACCCTTAAGGGTACACAGTGAATCATCAATGGACTCAGCGAACAGTTTGAGGCTTTGAAGGGAAGGTCCCCAACCATTTTTTTTTTTGGACCTATCTTTGGAATCCAAAGAGCTGGAGCCAGGATGCCTTCTGCATGACTATTGCCACTGAGATAGATCGAGTGGCAGCATCAGCTGCATCCAATGAAGCCTATAGTGATATTCTAGCTAATGGATGACTTTCGTTAATAATAGCCTGAAACTGATCACATTGACTGGCCAGCAGATGTACAATACAGGTTGTGAATTTGGCATGATCTGAGCGCTTGTATTTAGCTAGGATAGCTTGATAGTTCATGACCCTAAATTGAAGAATCATGAATGAGTAGGTCCTTCTGCTGAATAGATCAAGGCGTTTTTGGTCCATATCATATGATGTGGCCTTCACATGATGTCTGCCACGTTCATTCACTGCCTCCACAACCAAGGAGTTTGGTTTTGGAAAGGTGAACAGAAACTCAGAATCTTTAGCCAGGATGTAATATTTTTTTTTTATCAGCCCATTTATATATTGATGGAATAATCGCAGAGGTCTGCCAGATGGATTTGGTAGGATCCAACAGGGCCTCATTAATAGGCAGGGTAACTTGGGTAGAGGGGGACCATTGGAGGATGTCCAGAAGCTTATGTTGTGACTCTCTGACCTTTTACAAGGGGTTCTAGAGGGAATCTGCAACCTGTTTCATTAACTCTTGAAAGAGTCTGAAGTCATCATTCACAGTCGGTGGGGGAGGCATTACCATCTCATCTGGGAAAGATGAAGAAATATTTGGGGAATAACCATTTTATCTGTCCTGGTTTCCTGCTCCTCAAATGATTATTGTGCATGAGGTGACAGGGTAGGAGGAGCAGTTGGTGTAGAGGAATGTCTCCCCCTGTATCCCCACAAGAGAGACTAGGATCATGGGAAAATTGCTGACAATATGCAGTCTGAGGATCCCAGTAGGGCCAGTGCAGTGGTCTGAAAGACATCGGGGTGGCATCCACTGGTGCTTGAACCAGCTTGGAGGAAACACAAGCCCGTCCTTGGTGCAGCTCCCAACTCTTGTCAAGCCATGCATCTGAGGAAGTGGGTATTCACCCACGAAAGCTCATGCTCCAAAACGTCTGTTAGTCTATAAGGTGCCACAGGATTCTTTGCTGCTTTTACAGATCCAGACTAACACGACTACCCTCTGATACTTAACTCTTGTCAAAATTGTCAGGATGGAAAATATGCCATCAACATTTTGTGATTCTGTGTGTGTTCCCTCACACTTCTCCTAAACACATTAGTTGGGAAAAATCAACCTCCCAGGCAAAGAAAGTAAATTGATTTCAAGTATTTGGGGTCTTCATAACTTTTTCTAGCTGGCTTTGAAAATTACAATTAAGAAAATGAAAGAAAGTTCTAAGCCTTTCTTCTTGTCAGTATAAAGGAACAATCTATCGAGTTGAGGATTTTGCATACCTTACAGATGGTAGCAAACACCCTGTGCACATACAAGTCAAATGTCTGTATGTTTACATGGCCCCTTAAGTGTCTAAATGGCCATTTGCATTCATAAATACATTTGCTGTGTGCATGGAATTGCTCATGTCCAACTTTGAAAAAATCGGACCCAATGTGACTATATGCAAAGTGAAGTCAAACAACCGAAATATTAAAAGTAACTATCCTCCCAGGAGTCCCTTGCTCACATGAATTTAGCCCTTGAAACAGAAGGTCAATTTCCCCAAAAAATCCTTTGGGACCCTCCAGGTAAATATGAATGGAACCTCTGGAAAACAATTTGTGGCCACTCCTACTAGAGTTTCTGTGGATGTCCCAGTAAAACTCAGTTGTCAAAGGAATCAAAGGTAGCAGACCGATCTAATAAACTTAGAATCAATACTTTATCTGACCCATTGCTAGGAGAAGATCATCAACCAGTGCATTCAGTACAGCATCAGATAAAGGCCAAAAGTTAATCGAGTTGTGTCTAGGATAGTGAGGTTCAAGCAACTGACAGAGTTTATCTACTATAACCTTCTCAATAATGTGCCCCCAAAATGACAGATTCAATTCAGATCACTAATCAGCAAGACTACCAGAGTCTAGTGATAGTGACTCAGACACCCTCACTCCCCATCAGGAAACATTAGCAGTTTCCATTAATAATGGACCTTCAACCAAGAAAGGTCTTTAACTCAATAACACATAATAAACTCCACAATATTGAGAGAATCCATTCCTAGCAGCCCAGGCAGAAAGAAACTGTTAAATACTATGACTTTCATAAGGATTGTTAAACTGTTTACATATTTATGTGGCTAAAAAAACCCCCTATTTAGGAGTTTACACCTGTGTTTGCCCATGAATGTGTATTTGTTGACAGAGCCATGACAAGCTGTTATTCATCCTTACATAGGTGTTAATGTCTGTGCAAAAGCAATTAACATAACATTTGTCAGATCTACAAAACAAGTTAAACCTCAAACCTACTTTGTTCGCAAAGCTTGTCTGCTAGGTATAAAGCAGTATTCAAAGCTGCTCCTGGTGCATTGTCCTTTGGTTCTGCTAGAGTTCACACTCCTGGGAAAAAATTAACATTCAAGCCATCTTTCATCACACTATTGTCACTCTTTCCTTTGCATTAGTTCACCTGCATGCCTTTACCATTGGAAGCATCCTTTTCATAAGACCTGTTTTGTTAGCTTTGCAGGTTAGTAGGCAACTGGTCTATAACATAGTGTACGACCAAGTACTCAGATGAAGATACCAGGGGACAAACTTTCAAACATGAGAGCCTAATTTCTATAATTTATTGGTTAACAGTTGTTGAAACAAATTGTTAAGTTAGCTATGCACAAAAATGGCTTAAGTTACAGAATATGATTTACAATAACATTTAAACTTTCAGATGGGGAAGTTCATTCTTTTATTCCTAATTTCCATAATTAAATATGTATATTAATAATAGATTAGAAAGACAGGATCACAGAGATTTGAATATCAAGTGAACAAAATCAGGGGTTATTTGGCTCTAAAAGTTTGATTTGTTCCATTACACAAGAGAACAGCATGAAATTCAGATCCTAAATGCAGGGATATTTTAATCAGGCCCACCATACATACATAGACACACAGATAATGGAGGTGCCTGGTAGCAACTACACAGTTAAGGCTGCATTATAAAAAGAGCGAGGAGACCTTGTGGCACCTTAGAGACTACAATTTAATTGGGCATAAGCTTTCGTGGGCTACTGTTACACACATCTTGTCAACTGTCTGAAATGGGCCACTCTCATTACCACTTCAAAAGTTATTTTTCCTCCCTTGGTATCCTGCTGTTAATTGAATTGTCTCGTTAGACCGACCTCACACTTGGTAAAGCAACTTGCATCTTTTCATGTATTTATACCTGCTCCTTTATTTTCCACTACATGCATCTGATGAAGTGGGTTCTAGTAAACAAAAGCTTATGACCAAACAAATTTGTTAGTCTCTCAGGTGCCACAAGGACTCCTCATTGTTTTTGCTGATACAGACTAACACGGCTACCACTCTGAAACCTGTCACCATTATAAAAAGAGCTTAATATGCAGCATAAATTCCTGTTTTCCTCTAAAAGTAGTTGTCAGATGGCTGCAAAGTTTCACTATGGATTATTGTTTTATGCCCTTTAAATTCTTTATGCAGTCTTTGTTCAGTTTCTCTTCATAAAATGTTTAATGGGAACCAACTAACTTTGTGTTGTGGCTAAAAATATTCATTGGCAGTCGTACTGTTCACTGTTGACTAATAGCTTTTAAAAATATATGATCTACCTACACAAAACACTGGTGCAAAGGAGAGTGTTTAAAACCCCCCACAACCAAAACCCAACAATCCTGGATTTACAGTGATTTTAGTCATTATTCCCATTATAACAAAGTTAATGTGCTGTGCATACAAACCTGATTGATGGAGATAAGGTGCAAACTAACCTGATTAATGAAGGCTGGGCACACACAAGACTGATAGATTAGGGTGTAGGGTATGCAAACTTGATTAATGGATTAGGGGGCACATGCAGACTTGATTAATAGGACAGGGCAGGCACAAAGAAAATACTGAGAGTGACTATGGAATAACACAGCACCTGCAAGCCTGATTAGTTGATATGTGCATGGGGGGGAAGGCAGAGACATGTACAAGGCTGAGTGGTTGATGGGGAAGCAGAGGGTACACATAAGCCTGACTGATAGGGAAAGGTGCATGGGACCTTGATTGTTGGGAGCTGGATACATAGATGGAGAGCATCTTCTGATAGTTTTATACCATCCAGTGCTTCCCCCTTGGCAAAGGCTAGTCCCACTTCCCTTACATCCAGCGTGGAGTTAACAAGCCACATCTGACACAATGACTCAGCAGGAATTTGTCAGCATTACCTTACAGGTCTCCAATAACAGATAATAAAATGAGTCAACAGAAGAATCAGCCATCTTGTTTCAGTCCCGCCTTTTTTTTTTTTTTTTGGCAATATCCCCTATCTCCTACTATGACAGATTTATGGAGCAGAGGCTGCAGCTAGCCTAGCCCCTTCCAATAGAATAGCAACAAAGATGCAAATCCCAGTTCAGACTATGAGCTGTTAAAGCTTAAGCTTCCTATATAAATAAAACAAATTCATTTATGTGGGTACAGAATGATTAACACCACAGACAAGTCTGAGTAGATGAAAACAGAATACTGACAACACGGGAAAAGAATATTCAAACACGCTTCACAGGTAAACAACAATTATTGAGAAATTTACCCACCTAGCGATAGCCTAGGATTTTAGAACCACTCTATACATACGCTGATACTTCAGTCTTTATCTCAGGTAATCGGCATGAGCCACTTAAAAACAGCCATATGACCAACACATTTTAAACACTAAAATACAGACACCAGTTTCTTAACATTGACTTTCAGCCAGGCTTCCAGGATCAAGGAAATGAAAGGTGTTAGATCCAGTCCTTTAGAAAGCCCTCTCTTAGATCTGCTTACAGGGGGATTGTATTTAATGGTCATGGAAGATTCAATGTCAATGATGCAGAAAATATTTGTTAATTTAGCATGTAAAATCTTCTCATAGTTATTGCTGAAAAGCTATGGGTGGGTATTTGTCAGAAATTAAACTAAACTACTTTATTACATGGTTTGATCAAGTACGTAAGAAGGAGTATAGAAAGAATAGGGTGCAGAACTTGCAAAAAAGTGCTGTCAAATGCATCAATTAACAAATAATATTCCTTTCTCGGAAATACTCTGATTATTGTAATATTCCTATATGAGAAATTGCTATTTTTAATAACTTCTAAATTCTACAACAGAGAACAGAGTTCATTTTTTGGCAACGACTGCATCATGCAAAGTAAAAAGACAAGAAAAAAAACTGGACCAAATTCTCCATTGGCCAGCACTATTTACAACCTGTGCAAAGTGAGTGTAAATTACCACCATTCTGAGTTACTAATGTTTTACACTCATTTTGCAATAGTATCAATGATAACACAAGGTGAAGGGCAACACAGATTCTGGCCCATTGAATCAAAATAGATTCTCTCTTATTTTATCTAATTGAATCTCTTATTTCCCAAATGTAAATGGGAAATAAGAGATTTTCATTAGATAAAATAAAATTTTGCATAAGCAAAATGAGATTGTTTGTTTATATTTTGAAATTCATTTATGACTTCTGAGTTGCATAATGTGTCTGTAAATGATATTATTTGACATGAAGACAAAATTGTTTGAAGATTTAAATTGAAAGGGGGCACTTTTGGGAGGAAAAGTGAGTGTTAAACTGAAATTTTATTAATTTTAAAACTATTATACTGGGACAGATGTCTACATAATAGACTTTTTTAAAAATCTAAAAAGCATTATTGCCAGTAGCATCTATGTACAATATTTGTAAAGTTTCTGATTGACAGAGGTAGTGTCTTTGACATTAACAGTAGTGGAAGCTGAGAGGGTTAATATTAGTCCTTCATTTCTGGAGGTGTGGGTTCCAATTTAGCCCAGATCAAAGTGAAAATGAGTTTGGTGGTCCCAAAGCAAAACACATTTTGTTCTCACGCTACAAAATCTCTACATATATTGCCATATGTCTGCTTGATTAAATGCTTCTGCTCAGAAGGCCAGAACTGAAAAGACGGTCACATTGTAGGTTAGTTTTGCGGTGCACCAAAAGGAATGTGTGGGAAAACATCACTGCCTGCCTGTGCTATGCATGGATCTTGCAGTGTTATTAGTTTCATGCAGTACTATACAAATTACTGAAAATCTCTGAATAGTAAACAAGCAAGCAAACAAATTATCCCCTTATTGGTGAGACCCTCAAATAAAAACCAGGGGGGATAGTTTCTTGTAAATCTGATTCCTTTTGATTCAATCTGGAATTGTTTTGGCAGCTGAAATGCTGAAACATTTAAAAGTTCTTTTTCAAAAAGGAGTAAAAAATAGCTGTAAAAACTAGGAGTGAAATCCTGGACAATTGAAACTGATGGGAGTTTTACCATTGACTTCAGTGGGGCCATGATTATATCCTAGTTGTTTCATTTGGTCACTTTTCACTTGTAGAACCTGTATTATAGACATTATAAGGAGAGAGGGAACATGTCTTTCTTTCTTAAAAGTGTGTTAGGAAATAGCTGTATTTTTTTAAACTAAGACACAACAGAATAAACATTTTAAAAGAGATGAATTAATTTCCTGAATATTTGTATGCAGTTAAAGATTTTTCTTCCATATCACAATACTTAAATTTGAAATATTGCCAAAAATGTCGAGCAATTTTTTCATCCAGCATTCAACAATTTATTGAGAAAAAGAAGAGAAATACTGGGGGGAAAAATATCAGCCAAAAAACCAAAATGAGAACAATACTGAATACTTCTGAAATAGTTCATTTTAGAAAATTTTACTCCTAGAAATACCACTTGAGAAGGCGGGAGTACGAGGATGCACTTGTCCTATTTTCAGAACTACCGCAAATAAATTCTCCCCAAGTCCTCTAGTTACAAGTAAGAGAGTAGAGTGTCCCACAAGGTACATTTGGAGAAAAAATATGAATAAATGGCCCTGGCCAAAAAGGAGACATTTCTAGTTGTTTTTTCCTATACTCTTTACTCTTCCTCTAAAATATCATTGACACTCGAAACAGCTCCAAAATAATGAACCAGTCAAAGGCACTTCCATCATAATCCCTGTTTATGCTCTGTATCACTTTTCAGCCATCATGTCAGTGACCATAGTTCTATGGAAACTACATATGCGAGAATACCACAAAATGCTTTCCATGCATATCTGCTTGAGTTTAAAAATGAGCTTGCTTTGGCTATGCTCACCTCCCTTTGGTGTTTGCTTCCTGTGAATGTTTGGCCAATTGCATTTGACTCACACAAATGCTTTCAGGGAAGTGATTTTTTCAGCTGGCATATGGGAACGTTTGCATCAGAAATGATCTATTTTATAGAGACTGAGACTTTGTTTGACATACAGTGCATTAATGGTAGCATACAATTATAGGTCTAAAGTAATGCTATTTCAACTGAAGATTCTATTAATGGAATATGGACAGACCACCTCTTTATTTTAGTTCACAGACAAACAGTTCATGAAAAATTACACCAGCAGATAGAGAGAGAAAATGAAAAAAGAGCCAATTCTGTTCTTTCTAAGGCCCCATCCTGCAAATACTTATAAGTGCTTAATTTTAAGGATGTGAGTATACCCGCTGAAATCAGCGGACCTTCACACAGGCTCAGCAGTCTTCCACATATTATCATTTACAGAATCAAATCCTTAGAAAATACTTTGCACAAAATTTATTCTTAGTAAAACCTGCAATTCCACATATGTAAGTCTTGCAATGAACAGGTGCACTAAAATATAATTAGCTGTCAACATGCAGACATCCCAAAATGTTCAGCTCCAGCATTAAAAATACACAGAGAAGAATAAACTTAATACAAAACCTCTCCCCGAATGGGTGGGATAAGGACTAAAGAAAGGTATTGGTGGGTCATGGATCCACAAGAAACCAAGTCCCCCTTCTTGTGGGTCTTGGCTATATCCATAAAAGGCTCTCCCTCAGTGCTCTCATCCCCACCTCCCCATTTTACTCCCCCAGTCTTCTCATACACAACAGCAGCACCATCAGTGTCTGGCCACATTCCACTAGCTAGCAAACTAATTGCAATGGTCTTTTATGCCACTGAAGTGAATCACACCCCATGCAGGATCAGAGTTGGGTTGTTTCTGTAAAATGCTGTGAGCAGGATTAACTATTCCTAGGCTTCTGTATGGATTTTAATCCCAAGAGTTTGGGGCACATCTGATTTACATTGCTCTCCTCCCCGCCCCCATTCATTCTATTTTTGGCAGGGTTAGTTGGCCATGTGGATCTGCTGCAGGAAGGTGGGGAACATTCTGTGCATCCCCTTCTCCTGCACCTGGTCCCACCCATTCCCCCCATGGGGAGATTTTTCTAGATTTAGAAGCAGTTTCCAGCCTTTACAAGCTTTTTCTGTATTTGACATCAGCACAGGTCTGTATTATTAATTCACCACAATACGGACAAGCTGCCCAGGCATTTAACTCTTATTTGACATTTGTAGCCTCTGATATGGAAAGGCAACCTGGTTTTGCCTTTTAGCTTGCAGTACGCTGTGAGAACACATCTATCCATAACTATGTACCAAGACCCACCACTGCATGTATGTGTTGCAAATGGCAAAATTTCCATTGACATCAATAGGGCCATGATTATATCTTCAGTGACTGCTGAAGGTGGGAAATGGATAGAGGAGCAGTTGGTGCTAGGGTGACCAGACAGGAAGTGTGAAAAATTCTGAAAGGGGGTGGGGGGTAATAGGAGCCTATATAAGACAAAGCCCCAAATATAGGGACTGTCTCTATAAAATCGGGACATCTGGTCATCCTAGTTGGTGCTCCAGGCTCCAGTAGGTGTAATCAGTGTCCCTATTCTGAGTATGATATCAGGTCTATACCTTACTCTATGTTAAATTATGAGCTGTTACTTTTCACCATGATGCATGACTGATGAGAGTCTTCTGTTCTTGTTCTTTAGGGAATGCTGTAATTGAGGGCAGGTCTACACTACGGGGTTAAGTCAACCTAAGTTACACAACTCCAGGTACGTGAATAACATAGCTGGAGTTGACGTAGCTTAGGTTGACTTATTGCTGTGTCTACACCACCCCTGGGTTGATGGGAGAAATTATCCCATCGACTTACCTTACGCTTCTCGTTATGATGGAGTACCAGAGTTGACGAGAGAGTGATCTGCGGTCGATTTAGCGGGTCTTCACTAGACCCACTAAATCGACCTCTGATGGATCGATTGCTGCACCATGGATCCCTGGTAAGTGTAGACATACCATTAAGAGTTGTCTATATGATCTGCAGATTGGGAAGGGAAGGACTCTCTCACTCTCTCACTTCCTGTGGGAGGGTGTTACAGAATTTTGAATCTGCTGCTCCTTTGAGTATCTGAGTTCTGATAATATAGTGGCTGGGCTGGATCATCAGCGGGCGCAATTTATACCTGCTGATGATACAACAGATAGCGTGTGTGTGTGTGTGTGTGTGTGTGCGTGCGCGTGTGTGTGTATGTGTGTGAAAGAGAGAGAAATTTATTAGTTCATTTTAGAACACATTAACATAGCATTTCTAACATTAAATTACATTAAATAAAATTGAAATACTGACTGTAAAATGCTGCATCACAAACATACGTGTATAAGAAAAACATTACCAAATCACTTTCTGCCCCAATACTGCAAAGATTTACATATATTTTACACACTTGACTAGCCCCATTGGCTTTCATATAACTAATCACATATATAAAGCACATGTGTAACTCTTTGCAGGATCGGGGCCTTATTGCTCAGACTGAGCACTCAAAGATAAAGCAAGAATAATAATAAATTCTTGGATTTCCAAAGCACTTTCTAATCTGAAGCCAAAGCCAATGCTGGAATTTCTGGGCAAGCTGAAATTGGATGTCTTAATGTATTTTAGCGCTCAACACAGGCTTAAATTGGAGTGTGTTGAAAAAAATAATAATGAACTGATTATGATCAGTGTGAAGAAAATATGGGGACGTGAATTAAGGCAATAAAAGGATATATAATACTGTATTTTAATCCAGCGTTATTAATTATAGTATTTGTTATTTAAAATCTGACAGTTGCTAAAGTTAAAATCTAAAAGTTACCTGATGCAGATGAGAAGGATTTGGATAAAATTAGCTTTTTAAAAGAAATACTGCCTATTAGCTGCAATTTATAGGACTTTGAAAATAAACTCATCTCAGATATTAAGAAGTAAAGAGCACATGAGGTGACCTTTGAAAGGTAATGACACAAAATTAAACTTGGAGTATATAAAGTACCTAAGAAAATCACTGTAATTTCTCATCGAGAGTCTTGGATGCCGTCTAGTTCCTACATGCTATAATTTTTGGGAAAATATTTTTTTGCAAATGATGGGAAGTCAGTAGTTACAGTTACTGCTTGCTATTGACATTGGGTGACTGTTCATATGCCCAGAATACCACCTACCTCAGCTAAATGGTATCTTTATTAAATTAACAAAATAAAGTTACAACATGGGTATAAGAAAAAATATTAACTTTGAATTTGGGATTATAATTGGAAAACTGACCTTTGGAAAATATGTAACCACTACAGCCCTGAACTCTACTGTGAAATGACAACTTTAGGATCTAGAAGAATGGCTATATTATGTAGTGTATAAAACAGGGCAAAAGTAAAAAAATTATGCTGTTTTTATGCCTCGCTTGAATTCAAAATTAAAAAGCCCTGAAGCTTTCTACAGCCTTCTTCATATACAGTAATTCATATTATCTGTCTTCCAGCTGTTAAACACTTTAAAGTACATTCAATAAACTAGAATTTTGGTTCATTATATTGGCAGTCTCCATATGCATTTATAACAGGTACTATAAATAATAAAGCTTTTCTTAAACATCTCTCACTGTCATGTTATTTATCAACTACACAGCTCAGTCTGTTATTGCATATTGGAAAATTAGAAAAACTAAACATGTACAGTTAAAACCCCAGCCTACCTTACAGTGGTAATTTTTTATAAGTTTCTAAAAAAATCATTTTGAAATTAAAGATTTAGTTTCCTGTAGCTACGTAGCCTACATTAGTCAAAATCACTGTTTTATTATTGAATCTCAATCTTGTCATTAAGGCAATGCATGTTTTATATTTGTTTTCTCTGTGTTACTTTCATGTACAGGTCAACATGTCTTATTGTATGTATTGCATGTATACTTCTCTTTAAGTATTATTATTAGCTGAATAGCTAGTTTTACTTGCTTTGAGTTTAATGGAGTTTTTCCAAAAATAAATTTGGTCCTCTGTATACACGGCATGATACATAATACAAAATAATGTTTTTACTCTGTGGACTGGTCATGACTATTCCCATTTTGAACTGTACTTCTTAGTAGTGATTGGTCAGATAAGTGAGTTGCATGGCATTATTTTTGTTCGCTAACCAGCACTTCCACATGAAAATTTGACTGCAAATTTTAATTAGATTTCCATGAATTCTGGCACAGGCAACTTTGAGGCTTGCTTTCAGCAAACATCAGAGATGTCGAGATTCTTGCTGGAATTTGGTAGTTCAGTTGTACACAAACACACATGGATTCATTATGCGTCATCTGAATATTTAAGGAGGCTAAAGTCCACTTGTTGGATGGGAGGCCAGCATTTGGGGACAGAACATAAGGGGATGAATACTGCAGAATGGGAGACCAGGCAGGTGAATGGAGAGGTGTAGCCAAGCTAATCACTAGTAGCTAATGCACATGTGTGGAGTGTGGGGAACTAGCTCATGGGATCAACCTGAGCACGAGACCTATGAGGGAACGGTACCAACTTGGGGTGATTTGGGTCATTGGTAGTCTTGTGTCTCACACAGACTGAGGCACTCTCATGGGCTCCATCATCCCCATACAAGGGGAGGGTATATTGGATCCCAGCAGGGACTGAATCCTTAGTTGAGGGCTTGGAGTTTTGGCCAAGTTTCATCTCCCCTCCCTCTTGTTTAAATCTGAGTGTCACTGTGCTGAAGCCAAAGCACTGCCTAATAGTTAAAGCTGTGTGTTGTGGGCACAGACACACACCCTGTATTGTTTTGCAACTATTTTAATACTTATGCCTGCCATGTTAAACCTATTTTTGTTGTCTGTGATCTGTGTCCTCCATATCCAGGAGGAGCTGTGAATGTGTTAAAACAAGGAGTGTCAAAAACCAAATCTTTATTAGATTCCTTAAAGTTTGGTTAATAATATTTTTAAAAGTCAGTTTTTCCTTTTCACAAAGGCTGGTCCCAGAAGTGAAAATGCTGACATATTATGAAGAAGGATTTTTCTGTCTGAACCGAATACTAAAAATCTCAGGAGAAGGGCTGATCTCAGGAGATTTGACTGCCATATTTGGGGTCAGGAAGGAATTTCCCCCCAGATCAGACTGGCAGAGACCCTGGGAGGTTTTCACCTTCCTCTGCAGCATGGGGCACAGAGATAACTTGCTGGTTTAAACTAGTGTAAATAGGGGATTCTCTATAACTTGAAGTCTTTAAATCATTCAGTAACTCAACCAGAGGTTATGGCTGTATTACAAGAATGGGTAGGTGAGGTTCTGTGGCCTGTGGTGTGCAGGAGATCGGATTACATGATCATGATGGTCCTTTCTGGTCTTGAAGTCTATGAGTCTAGGAGATTTTCAACACAGTTCTACAGGCAAAGAGTTTGGGTGATTTGTATTGCATCTAAACTTCTGGATGCTTCTTTGACCCAGAATAAGCTCAGAATCTTTGGATGCTCAATTATCTCTAACAAAAATAACTGCTTTTCTTGTGCATGTGGGCCCCAATATAGCAAGGTGCATAAGAGCATGCCTAATTGTAAACATGTGCATATTTTCAGTTAAGTTGATAAAGTTACCCTTGTGCTTAAATTTATGCACACACTGAAGTACTTTGTTGAACTGGAGAACAGCACGGAATAGATATTCCCTTCTTTACTCTGGTAGGTGGCAGTAAGGGAACGTGGAACCAGTGTCTACAAGCAGGCAAGGAGCATCTCTGTTTCTGCAAAAAACCCTCCATTGGCATACTTCGTGGTTGGGATGTATAGGCTGAGAAAGAGAAGACCTGGGAAGTAGCTATTATGCATCACACTGTCTTCAGACTAGCTGGGTTTCCAGTAGGGAATGCAGCAGCATTAATTGCCCTTTCTATCCTTATGCACACTTTGGGGCGGGGCGGGGAGCTGTGGCTGTATATCTGCCTCAAGAGCGGTGTTGCAAGTGGGTAGTATGTCACAGGGAGCTACACTGAGGGGCTGTCTCGAACATAACTGACTGGTAATTTGCGGGGATTCAGCCTGGCAGAGCCTAGGGCTCTCCAAGGTTTCCACTCCATTATATGAAGGCAGGAATCCCTCTTCCTTCAGAAGAAACTCCATGAGGTGAATCTAGCAGAGCATAGTATTTTATTTAAGCCACAGTTGGAAGGGACTACACGAGTGAAGTATATTTATTCTGACAGTTTTCTTGAGGGCTTCCACAATCTTTCATTCACCCACAAGAACAGCCAAGAACCCAGCCTGAGGGCACCATATGCTGCCTCTCCCAGTGCTGCACCTTAGAGGCAGGTTGATGGCTCCCCTAGGGGTCAATATTCACTTGCAGTGACACCAAGGACTCAGACTGCATGATGAGAAAGGACAAAACTCGTACTCTGATTGGCCAATTCAAATCTTCGCTAGAAGCATGGGTCATTTCTCATTGGTTTGGTTTGCTGAGAGGAGGGACCGAGCCACCTAGCCGGAGAAGTTGTATAAAATGCTCTATTTTGTTCATGTCACTTTCTGAAGTTGAAAATGTCCAGCTGAGAGATGCTGTAAATGGAACCATTGTCGGACAGCCATTGATAGTCCTGGCTAGTAACTACTACAGTCTTGCCACAACAAGCATCCTATTAAGGTGGTCTCTCCTAACCCAAAGACGGAGGAAACTGGGCTGTTGAGAACTTACAAAGGCTTGCAAGGAAAGCTTACAGATTATGGGCTTTTTTGTTTGTACCCTTTGCTCTGTGTACCTTGTACCTTTTGATGAATAAATAATGCTTCATTTTGACTAATCTGTTTTTGAGTCACTTTTATCAGCCACTGGTCGTAGGTTCCTGGAGGAAAAGGGCTTCTAGGTGACAAAGGCAGCTGGAAAACATGGGGGCTACAACCCAGAGATCCAGTCTAAGAGTGGTTCCACTGTGTGGTTCCACCCACTGAGGGGTGAAGATAGCAAAACCTGGTCCCAAAGGCAGGGCCGGCTCCAGGCCCCAGCGTGCCAAGCGCGTGCTTGGGGCGGCACGCCGCAGGGGGCGCTCTGCCGGTTGCCAGGAGGGCGGCAGGCGGCTCCGGTGGACCTCCCGCAGGCGTGCCTGCGGAGAGTCCGCTGGTCCCGCGGGACCGGCGAGCGGCAGAGCGCCCCTCATGGCATGCCGCCGTGCTTGGGGCGGTGAAATGGCTAGAGCTGGCCCTGCCCAAAGGGGTGCACAGAAGATGGGCTGAAAAGGGTCAAAAACACAGCTCCCCCTGTAACTAACTGTTACACATAGCAAAGATACCACACCACAGAGAGAGATGTTTTCAAGTAAACAGCTTACAAGTGTGGTCACAATACATGAACAATTTCTTAAATGAGAGACAGCAGCTTGAATTGGCTTGTACATTAAAGAGTTTTACCGCTTCGAACTTTTGGCTATAGTAGCATAACAGCTGACAGTACTGGCAAAATTCAAGAGAAATTATAACAGTGTTAAAATAATTTTCTGCATATTATATTGCTTCTTAATGTGTGATATTTTCATTGTGTGAGAAAAGCATAGCTAAGAGTATCTTCTGGGAAAGGTAATTTTGAGTTGACTTTTTTTGATAATTAAGTAACTTGTCTAAATTCTAACTTTAGAGTTTGATTGAACTGCCAAGGGCAGTCCCATAATTCAACTGGCATATAAAACTGATTGGAAATTGATAAGGATATGGATCTAAGAATCCATAATTCGATATGAGTACCAATCACCTGCCTTATGCTTATTTAACAAGACAATGATAGAACTTGAATTTAGTTTGATTTATTGTCTCTTGATCAAATTCAACATGGATGTTAGTTTTTCTTGTAACATTTGGCAAAGCACTATAATCTAATCAGCTTTGTTTTGCTTTCTGTGATTCCTTATTTGCATTACGTTCTATTCTGGTTACTAGAACTTACAAATTTACTCTAATTATCCAGTATTTACTTTCACTAAAGAACACAAATCTGAAGAACTGTGAGAAACCTGTTGGAGGTAACTGGCTAATTAAAATCCTCTCACCAATGTGTGTGTTTTTAATATACCTTTTTCACACGCGGCCTTTTTAAAATATGCTCTGGACTGGAAACATAGCCTCCCCACCTCCCATGAGACTTAAAGTAACAATTTTTAGAAATCATTTTAGTATATATAAATGTTTCTAATTTATATAGGCCAAAACAATGTCTAAAAATCAGCAACAGTACTGTAAACAATTGTGTAATAAAGGCTTTTTAGTTGATTAAATGCATATTATCTCTTTTCAAACAATATTAGCTCTTTTTGCTAATATAAAGGTAGTATTTAAATTATTATGTGCCTTGTATTTTGCTTTATGGGTCATTCAAAACCTTTTTATTGTCAGAAGGAGAGTAACAGAGATTCTGGTTAAATATGTACATATGCTCAGAAAATGGCAATAAGATAAGTTACTCAGGGATAATTGTTGCCTTTTTCCTCCCTTTCTTGCTGCTGTGTCAATATCTATGCACAGGGGGCTAAAGGTAACAACTAGTGACAATTGCATGCTTCTTGCTGCATGGCAACCACTTAAAGGGCCAGCATCCATATCACTTTGCAGCCTTGCTCTACCTTGTTTTGTCTACACTGCAAGTAAAGATGTGATTGATGTGTTCCCATGTTAACTTTGATGCAGCTAGAATGGGTAAGAATAGCGATGCAGATGTGGAGACACAGGCCACATCCAGACTACCCACCCTATTGGCGGGTTAAAATCGATTGCTCGGGGATCGATATATCGCGTCTAATCTAGACGCGATATATCGATCCCCGAGCGCGCTTATATCGATTCCGGAACTCCATCAACCCCAACGGAGTTCCGGAATCGACACGGAGAGCCGCGAACATCGATCCCGCGCGGTGAGGACAGGTGAGTAATCCGATCTTAGATATTCGACTTCAGCTACGTTATTCACGTAGCTGAAGTTGCGTATCTAAGTTCGATTTCCCCCCCCAGTGTGGACTAGCCCACAGGCTTCAGCACAGCTTAGCAACCAGAGTACCACAGACCCTGGGGGCACATGACTTGCTAGCCCTGTCTGAAGCCTGAGCCACCATATCTGTGCTGCTTCTATTACCCATGGTAGCTAGATTAAAGCTAACATGATTGTGCTACGTCTACCCCTGCTACCATCAAACCATCACTTGGGATAGGACAGGTATAATTCACAGGTAGACAGGTACACATAGCTCTGCTAGAGCTAGCGCCTAAAGACAGCAATGGGGCTGCACTAGCAGAGATAGCAGGTCGAGCGACCAGTTGGAGCACAACCCAACCTGAAAGCCCCTTCCCCCTTCCAAGGTGCATACTCAAGCAACTTGCCTGAGCCTCTGCGGCCGCTGCTTTTTAGGCACTATCTCGAACAGAGCTAGCATGCATAAGTCTACCCACACTGGAAATTGCACCACCTAGCTGCTGTGTAGACATACCATTGTAAAGTAGACATACCTCTAATAAAAGTAATCCAATAGGGAAGCAGAGTACCCAGTGTTCTTTAAATCATGAGGGGGGATGATCCAAACCCTAACATTTGTTATAAGCCTGCTGTCTAATTTTATGCTAAATCATTATTGTAGAGTTCAGAACTTGTCCTTGTTTCATCATCCTACTCCCTTAACAGTTATGCACATTAAATGTTAAACTATATCTTCCTTATACAATACAAAAGTCCCTTGCTCACCTGCAGAATAATCTCTCTTCACCTCCCATTTAATGGTGCAACTAATTTTCTCCCTCTCCTTTAATTAAAATCATGTCAGTAGCATATATTAAATCAAGTTGCATTACATGTTAACTTTCAAAAGTACCTTTAAGCAGCTCATATTTTGGTGAACCTAATTGCTTTAGTTTTATGTAATATTAGTTGCAGACATGCCAGTAATAACCTTTAGCCTTGGCAAATTCTCTCTCTCTATAAGACCTCAATCACATAACATAAACAGCTATAAAAGAGGGCTTTTTAAAGCTTTACTCATAATATGTAGCACATGCATGTGGCACCGTGCATCAGGTCATGCAGCACTGAATGAAATATGAGATTGATCCAAGATGTAAATTAGGCCAATGTATAGTAAATTAGGACTATTCATCTAAATTAGATGATAATTTGAAGGAAGGGAAAAAAGAAAGATGGTTCTTTATTAAACATTTAAAACAAGAAAGTGCTTTTTGTTATTATTTGTATACATCTGACATCTCTGAATGTAGCAGAATGGAGGATGATGCAACTAATCTTGACAAAGATGTAGCAGGAGGTGTTGGCAAAGGAGAATATCCATGACTGAAATAACTGACTTGTTCTACCTTGGGGAAAGCAGATATTCAGTCCTGAAACCCAACAATAGGGAGGAAATAGGGTTTAAGTTTGCTACTGTACTGACATAATATGAGAAATTGAAAGCAAGACTGGAAGAAAGGGAACAAAAGAAACTAATTTATAACATGGTTGTCTCCCCCACACTGCAACCAAGGATATTGTCAAATAGCTTATGTGTAATTTATGGGATGTATTTCCAAGATGTCTTCAATTTAGCCACTAAATTTGTGCATTCTCATTCAAGTTTCCCACAGGCAAGGTACATTCTTCAATATAGTGAATAAGGTGATTTAATACTGATGTGATCAGCATAGACTTCTGCATCTAATTTCGGAGCATTTCAAGACAATTTGTCAAAGGAATATGCCACCCGCAGAAGCTATTTCCTGATCAGTGAGAACAAAGAGATGCAGTGGTCTAACCTGGAGGTAAGCATATAGATTCCAGGGGCAAAAACCTCCAACGAGAGTAAGAGGCATAGTCTCCTAGTCAAACAAAGATGGTAAATTTTCCTCAACATGGATACAATCCATTTGTCCTGGAACAGAGAAGATTCTAGCCAGATCCTGCAGCTTTGTACTAGCTACCTCATGACTGGTGGTCAGTAAGTAAGGCAGGTCTTCTCAAAGTTACCCACTACCATATTATACTCCAAAATATGGCATAATACCAGGAGGTAGATTTATTTTTCTGATTGCAAACATTACATTTTTGCTATTTTGCAACTTTGAGAAATGTCACATACAATGGATTTACTGGAAAGGAGAGCACAGTAGTTTGAAATATGTTACATAACACCAGAAGAGAAGAATACCACTTTGAAAGAAGGAAGATATAGAGAGGATGTAAAATCACTTGGCCTTTAAAAAGGAGCAAGGGAGACAATTTGACTAATTTCCCATGTTGATAACTATTCTACAAGTCAAAAAATGTCAGCATGAAGCAAAGAATCCAGTGTGCAGACAGGGCCGGCGCTTCCATTAGGCGACCCTAGGCAGTCGCCTAGGGCGCCAGGATTCGGCAGCGGCATTTTGTGCACTCCCCCGGGGCGCACGGGAGCTTCTGGTTCCTCTCCCGTCGTGCCGCCGAAGAAGGACCTTCTGCCGACTTGCTCAATGACTGCTGCTGTCGCCTGCGGTATTTCGGTGGAGGGTCCTTCTTCGGTGGCACGATGGGAGTGGAATCAGAAGTTCCCGCGCTCCCCGTGGAAGCGCACAAAATGCCCTCTCCCAAATTCTGCCTAGGGTGCCAGAAACCTTGGCACCGCTCCTGTGTGTAGACAGAATAACTTTAGGTCAGAGATTCCATCTTAATACAAAAAAATTCACTACTCCAATTCCTCAAAGATTGGCTGGATAGAATGCACACAAGGTGAAAATCTACAATCATGAATGGCAATATGAAAAGGCCAGAAGTCTTAAGTAACAATCTCTTATATTTATTTCTCCAAAATATTTGCATTTCCTTAAGCCAAGTCCTTTCCAAAAGGTAATATAAATCTTCTTCAACGGAGCAATTGCCAAGAACAATTATTTGGGAGAATTTGAGACGTTCATGAAAATATTATGCATACAAATTTTATGTGAGAAATTTTAAGAAATTTGAAGTCATTAGGAAAGGCTGATCATAATTGAAAAGCAATTTGTGCCTACGTCCAGCTCACTTATAAATGTTTTCTGATCCTTGAAATAAAATGTTTACTTTGACAATAATGAAAAGTGATCAGTAGCAGATATCTTGTTTGTTCTCTAAATATTGAGCAACTGTTTATGTTTCTTTAAAAAAAAATTACACCAGAATCAAGTATAACCTTAAATAACCTAATTATTTTCATGGCAAAATAGCTAGCCTAACCCTTACTTTCCATGCTTGCTTTTGCTCGCTGGCACAACATATAACACCCATTTTAGGCCCCAGTCCTTGAAAGATTCACACATATGTTTAACTTTAAGTATATGAGTACTCCCATTGAATTCAGTGGGACTAGTTACATACTTCACATTAAGCAGATATGTAATTTTTTTGGAGGATTAGGGCCTTAAACATATAAAATAGATAATTTTCAAACTAATATCATATCTGGTTAAAAAGTTTGTGTTTGTCATCCACACCCACTAATTATGCATAATGGGCCAAATCCTGAAGTTCTTATTCAAGTAGAACTTCCAGTTACTTTCAAAAGGAGTTTTGCTTAAGTGCTGGAGCCTGCAAATTAATCCACTCGGGCACATAACTATGTGCAGAACTTAGCCCCATGTAACTCCCCACTCCAGCTTAGCCACCCCACACTCTCTCCCCCCACCCCCGAGTCCCCATATAATATTAGAATTGTAGGACTGGAAAGGGCCTTGAGAGGTCATCTAGTCCAGTCCCCTGCACTCAAGGCAGGACTAGGTATTATCTAGACCATCCCTGACAGGTGTTTGTCTAACCTGCTCTTAAAAATCTCCAGTGATGGAGATTCCACCACCTCCCCGGGAAATTTATTCCAGTGCTTAACTACCCTAACAGTTAAGAAATTTTTCCTAATGTCCAACTCAAACCTCCCTTGCTGCAATTTAAGGACATTTCTTCTTGTCCTATCCTCAAAGGTTAAGGAGAACAATTTCCCCCACTCCTTATAATGACCTGTCATATACTTAAGGACTGTTATGTCCCCTCTCACTCTGTTCTTCTCCAGACTAAACAAACTCAGGTTTTTCAGTCTTCCCTCACAGGTCATGTTTTCTACACCTTTAATCATTTTTGTTGCTCTTCTCTGGATTTTCTCCAATTTGTTCACACCTTTCCTGAAATGTGGCGCCCAAATCGGACACAATACTCCAGCTGATGCCTAATCAGTGTGGAGTACAGCAGAATGACTTGTTTCTTGCTTACAACACTGCTGCTAATGCATAATGATGTTTGCTTTTTCTTTGCAACAGTGTTACACTGTTGACTCATATTTAGCTTGTGATCCACTATGACCCTGAGATTCCTTTCTGCATTATTCCTTCCTAGACAGTCATTTCCCATGTATGCAACTGATTGTTCCTTCCTAAGTGGAGTACTTTGTATTGGTCTTGAACCCCCACTCATCTAGCCTTCTTTGCCCCCGTCTCCATGTGTCACTGCATCTCCACTCTGCCACCCCCTGCTCTCTGTCCCCATGTGTCCCTGCATCCCCACTCCAATTCTGCCTCTGATTCAATGGTGTCAACTCACTAGCTCCTATGCTCCCTGCCCAATATGTCACCCCCAATAGCCCTTCTGAATGCCAGTTTATGTGACCCTCCCAGTAGCCGCATGTGACCCACTCTGTCCATCTCCCCCATATCCCATGCCTCCTAACCTGGCCCCGCAGGCTAGGAGCTGTGAGGAAAACAGTCTCTCTGCCACCACATCCACAGCTGGCTGTTCCAGCTGCTAAGCCAGCTGCCCTCTGTTCTCGTGCCACAGCACCCCCTTGTGGGAGAAAGGTGTAATTGCAGCCCCTCTCCAGCAGAACCTATTTTCTGCAAGGAAAAAAATCTGTAGGGGAGATGAATTCTGCATGTGAGCAGTGGCACAGAATTCTCCCAGGAGTATATATTGCTTTATATTGTTGTTCAGTTTGAAATAAAAAAAGTGTTTTTGTGCCTTAGAACAAAATTAGCAAGAATGTACTTGGGTTAATCATTTGAGGGCAAGTTCATTATACTTGTCTATCTTACAGGCATTTTGTGGGAGTTAGTTAATACTGTCAAAATTTACAGTGTTAGGGTATTACTTTATAGATGTTTCATTTTGGAAGACAAAAATTATATTCAAAGTTGTTTCTGAAAAAAATCACCTGAGCAAGCAAATTCTGTGTATCTCAGTGATAGCTCATAGCTGATCTGAGGCAGGTCTACATTAATCCGGTTAAAATTAAAGGAGCTAGAGAAGGAAGATATCCATTCACATGCCTAACCCATGCCCCAGCTTATGCACAGTTTTTTCCTTTAGTGTATTTAGTCTAGTATTTATTTGTTCCTCAGTTTTTAACCCTTTTCTTTCATTTTATACAGCAAAATCAATGTTAATATTATTGGTCTAAATCCTTAAATAAGTTTGTATTGCTCAGTTGGGGAAGGTGTTTATCTCTCAGTAGGTGTAAAACTCAATTTATTTAGAGGGACTGAGCCCAGGGTTCACTAGGCTAGCTGAGTACAAAAGTGCATATGCACTTTGCCACATGCACTTTGGAAGATTTGGGCAAGTATTGGAAAAGAACATTAATACAAAAAAATAGGAGATTTTTCCTCCCAAATTACAGTTGCTTTTTAGAACTAATATAAAAAAGCACCTTTTCATTTAAAAAAAATTATCCACTCATCACACCATAGAAAAGCATTTTCTATCCTGGGCCCTGAAACCATAATTGATAGCACAGGCAGACTGTTGTCCCAGTATGGATGTCACTGGAGTTCCAAGTGCATGAAAAAGTCCACCTGTGCACACTATCACCTGCAGTATTAGCGGCATTCCCTAGCTGCAATGCACTAACTAGAGTAAGCCAGCAATTGCAGTAGCCTTTTCCAAAGGAGAATTCCTTAGACTAAACTGGGAGGAGACATACAGAATTAATAAGAACTATAATATTTCTCTAAAATATCTTCTCTTTGAGCCTTTACATCATAAAATGGCATTCACAACACTGACACCACCCCTTCTACTCTAAAACCACACAACCTCCCAAAAATCCCTACAACCCCTATCATGGTGTAATTCCCCACTCTGAACCTTAGCGTCCAAAAGATGGAGTACCAGCATGAATTCCTCTAAGCTCAATTACCAGCTTAGTATTTGTAGCGCTGCCACCAACCAGTAATTCCAGTGCCTGGTACACTCTGGTACACTCCCCCCAAAACCTTGCCCGGGGACCCCCAAGACCCAGACCCTCTGGATCTTAACACAAGGAAAGTAAACCCTTTCCCTCACCGTTGCCTCTCCCAGGCTTCCCCTCCCTGGGTTACCCTGGAAGATCACTGTGATTCAAACTCCTTGAATCTTAAAACAGAGAGGAAAATTCACCTTCCCTCTCCTTCTCTTTCCCCCTCCCAGACTCTCCCTGAGAAAGTAATCCTAACACAGAGAGTAAATTAACCTCTCTCTCCCCCTTCCCTCCTTTCTCCCCACCAATTCCCTGGTGAATCCAGACCCAGTCCCCTGGGGTCTCACCAGAATAAAAAAAAATCAGGTTCTTAAACAAGAAAAGCTTTTAATTAAAGAAAGAAAAACAATAACAATTATCTTTGTAAATTTAAGATGGAATATGTTACAGGGTCTTTCAGCTATATACACTGGGAATACCCTCCCAGCCTAAGTATACAAGTACAAATTAAAATCCTTTCAGCAAAATACAAATTTGAACTCCTTTCAGCCAAATACACATTTGCAAATAAAGAAAACAAACATAAGCCTAACTTGCCTTATCACTTAGTACTTACTATTTTGAATCTATAAGAACCTGTATCAGGGAGATTGGAGAGAAACCTGGTTGCATGTATGGTCACTCTCAGAACCCAGAGAGAACAACCACCAAAAACTAACAGCACACACAAAAATTCCCTCCCTCAAGATTTGAAAGTATCCTGTCCCCTGATGGGTCCTCTGGTCAGGTGACAGCCAGGCTCACTGATTTTGTTAACCTTTACAGGCAAAAGAGATATAAAGTATTTCTGTTCTATTAACTCCTACTATCTGTTTATGTAACCCCCTCTAAAGAAAAACCCTAACCCAAGCAGATTTATGACCAGTTCATGACACTCCATGGGACTTTGCTATTCAAGCAAAATCAATAGCACTCAGATACTGTCATATGGGTGGTAGTATAAAGTCTTAAAGTAGATAAAAGATTAAACAAACAAACCCCACATCAAACTCCAGGCCTATATTCCTACATAATAGTTCACAGAAAATATTATTGTTGATTAACATTGTAAACAAAACATTTAGTCTAGCATAATATACTTAAGTCTGAAGTCCTATGATCTACTCTAAATAGGAACTTTCATCAGTTTCACCCACTATTTCTATTCCTGATTATTTTGCTTTGCTTATGTACTTTTAGAAACCTGCCAACAGCATGTCATTTAAAGAGATGTATAAAACTATAAATTAATGTGCCTGAAATAAAGTGGTCTGTCTTCATTTAATATATTTTTTATATTTCATAATTATATTCATTTCCTCAAAGGAAGTTTCCATGGGTTAAAGACTAGTTTTTACACTGAATAATGGATTCAGCAGTGTTCAAAACTATAAAAGAGACAGCTTTATTCATGTTATTTACATTGCACAACAGCTTAACCTGTAATTACAGAGAAGTTTTCTTTAGCAGAGACCACAGCAACTGGAAACCACACTAAGTTTTGCCAAGAAAACTGCTGCCCGCTCCAGTTAATTACTAATCATGTTTTTTGGCAGATTTTATCTTTGCAACCAATTTTCACATTAGCAGCTTGCCCACTTTTTTCCTAATACTTACCTGTGTTCACTATCATCTGGACACAAGACAGAATGACTGGTGCACTAAAATAGATTAGAAGATTTATTCTGGGGACCTACAAGGAAGTTGGATGTTCTAGAACCTCTAATATTTGTACTCAGTGTTATTGATCCTTCTGCCCTGCCTGACAGTATCTCATGAAATCAGCTGGATATGACATCTTGGAGATTGAGCAGGTTATTTCCAGAAGTACTGGATTAGAGGTGGCACGTCTGGAGAATGATAGCAACACTTGGCCACCCTGGACAGAGGCATTTCAAAGATATCACAGCTCTCCAAGAATACTGGAGGTCAGATTGTAAACGCGGGTAAATTGGTGTAGTTCTGTCCACTGACTTCAGCTGAATAATTCTAGGTCATAGACAATCCTGCCTATCTGCACACAAGTATGAAACAAGGATCCTTTAATTATATGGCTAACCTGATATACAAATTAAGGGAGAGATTTTCAAAGGCACAAATGGAAGTTGTGCCCTTAACTCCCATCTGTGACTTTGAAAACTCCCTTGTAATATTAATTTTCATATAACCAGTGCTGAGAAGTGAGAACTCACTAAGATCAGTCCTTTATTAATAAGTCCAGCACAGATTTAAAGAACATGGAAATGCTTACTTTTTTTTTTATTAACAGCTATACCTTGCATTCATGTCAAATTGCAATATAATAAAGATTTTTAAAAATCTGATATACCCAGACAAGGCTACAAACAATTTCCCTCCCCATTTCTGCTCTCTACTACAATCTGTTTCTCATATTTTACAGGTTTCCCCTTCTTTTAACATGATGCCGTGCTGCAATATTTTGCCTGGCAGCCATAAACATATTAACATTTCTGTTCTCATCACACGGCTAGAAACAGACTCTGTACTAAGAAGGCACTGGACCTTGATTATTTAGAGTGCCTCCTTTTTGCAGATTTCCTTTCCTGATGATTTGCATAAGAAGAGAATTTATGGTAGTTCTAAACAAACTGTTGCAAACATCTAACTCAGGGCAAATTTAGGAATCTTAAAATATTACCTGGAATTCTTAGATTTTAGATTGCACTAACTCAAAGGTCCTATGACTGATACTAAATCAACATTGTAACTTTGGTAAATATAGAAAAATATTAAAATAAAAAAGAATCATTAAAAAAATTGCCCTGCACACCAAAGCATGATATTGTAACCAAGTATTGTAATCAGGAGCTAGACTGTTTAACCACTTCCATGTATCTGTCATTGCAGTCATTGTAATCTTCCCCTGATTGGCATGTGCTAATAAATTCCAGGCAGATTCATCATGCTTTTTATTCTGTGGAGAGAGTAATGTCTAGAACTCTCCTACTAAGGAAATAAAAAAATATTTTTCTCCTAAGAGGATATTAGAAAATTGACTTACTAACAGTCTTATTAGTCATTAGGAAATTACCTGCAGACCAAGATAATGTCACTGGCTGTTTGCTTTTACATAGTTTATATATTGCATTCATTGGTACATGGTGAGGAAAAATTTAGCCACTAATACATTCTTTTCTGGAAGAGTAATTCTACATGCTGTCTCCTTAAGTGCTAACCATATCTGAAATTAAACAGAAGTAAGCAGGCTGAAGACGCATGCATTAGCACTGGCTGGTAGCCTCCCCCTCCAAACTAAATGAGCCCTAAATAAGGTAAAGTAAGAAAGAATCCAGTCTTGCCTTGATTCACAGTATATGTAATTTTTTCATTAAAAAAAAAAAGTTTTTGCAAATTAAGATGATTTATTCGAAGTCTTACTCAATGCCATTTCAGCCTTATGTAACTAATAATTGTTGAGCGTTCTTGTTCTTATAAGCCTCACAAATTTTTACTGACAGTCCTTACTAGATTATCCATTATGCCAGTCTGTCTGATAGCCAGCTACTCCACTTTGGCACTTAACACTTGGAAAAAAAATTGTACTGACTATAAAGGAGGAAAGGTTACTTAGGATAGAATTTGACCCTGTGATTTCAAATTGCTCCTGAGCGTACCATATCTAAAATCTAGACTCAAATTTTCAAAGTGAAAGGCTCAATCCATCTCCTACTGAAATAAGTGAAAAATCCCTATTAACTTCAGTTGGAATTGAACCAGGCCTCCGATGCTCTATTTTCAAAACTGTGGATACGCTGTACTTATTTGGACTACCTAATTTAGAAACCCAAATTTGAAAGATCTGGCCTAATATTCTGAGGGATGCCAGCAGAACAATAACTGATCAGTACCGAGTGATGCTTCAATGGCATTTTTGGAAATTATGGAGCTGATATTGAAGTGCATGAAAAAAAGAGGAGAGATTTGCAGAAATCTGGAGCAAGTCTCAAGAAAGAAGAATAGAAATTGAAACCTTTGGAGAAAGAGAGTCAGACAACAACAATAAGGTAATGTGTAAGCAAGACTGGGAAACATACAAGAGCAGGTTATGAGCCGAAATTAAAAATGGCCTCAACCCCCAAAATTGGAATCCAGATCTAGTTTTAGATTCAAACAGTCCCCAGGTCTGGAGGTGTTTGGATCTGGGCACTGGCTCAGCCCTTCTCCAGCAGATGTTGTATTTTTGATTGTCTTTTCACTTCTCATAATACATCAGAAAAGGGTTGCAATGTTTCTAGAACTATTCAGAATACTCAGGTCCTAACTGAGTAAAGCCCTTAAGCATATGCTTAAATCTCATTGACTTCAAATGGGACTTGAGCACATCCTTAAGTGCTTTGCTGAACCAGCAAATGGATTAGGCTTGCATTCTGGAAACAAAGGCTAGAATCTAATGCTGACATCCAATTCAGATTTGGTTCATGGAAGCAATAAATCTATTGCCCTGAGAAAAATCAAGTACCTGCCTAAGTGTCTGCAAGATCAAGGCCTTAAATTGTAAACTCCTTGGTGCAGGCCTCAGGCCTTTAGCACATCTTAGGCACTACTAGAAAAGAAATGGCAGCAGTAGCAGCCGCCGCAGGAAAAAACTATTTTGGTGGAAGAAAAATGTTACGTCCCACAGAGAACCCAGGGAGCAGATTTGACTGAAAAAACTAAAATGGTCATATAAGTGGATACCATATGGAAAACAAATTATAACTTGAAAACATCTGGAATAGATGGAGATAAAGTTCAACAATGCATTTAGAAAGCAAATCAAGACACAGGAGAAATATGGAAACTAAGGACAGGAAACAACATTTTAGTGTACCACATCATTTACGAATGGCCTCCATCTAATTAATATAATAGATTAATTATTTTGTGTAGCTATAGTAGTACTACATTTGATATTGATAAACTCCTTTCACCATAAATATCTATAAACTGTTTTGGTTGTACAAAGTTTTGCTAATATTTTAATTTTCCTTATTGCCTAATTTTACATAAACATGACTAAAATGTTCTGTTACTAAAAAAAACCAAACACTCCAAACATAAGCTGCATTTACTCAAAAGGTATTCAATAAAAATTTGAAAAATAGTCCACATTTTAAGATCTATAAAATACATGATACCAGATGTTTTAAATATCAGATAAAATAGCCACTTTGAGGATGTTTTGAATGTATCTTGTATTTTATTTCATATTTTACACAATGCATAGTACAATATATGTTCTTCAGCATATGACACACATCTATTTTTCCCATTGGGTCATTATGATTTTCAATTGCATTTCCAGTGCTTTTTGCCCAGTACTGCTTTAAATCTCTGGGCTATTTTGAAGGCCTAGAAAAGCCATTACAGCACCTCAGCTTCCACCCTTTATGAAATTTGTCAATAACTCCATGTACTCTGGAGGGTTTTCCCCTCTCCAAATGCCTCACATCCTGTTTTGCTTCCTGAACTGTTAATTTCTTGTCCAGCTTTCTACCTAGCTTGGCCAGGTTTCTCCTCAAGTCTCTCCCCCCACCCCCCTTCCCCGGTGTTCCAGGGATCTGACAGTCATCACCTGGTATCTCCTAGCTCAGGATCACACTAAGCCTTTCAGATACATACATACATGAAAGACTCCACTTCCCATTTCCTCCCCTTTCTTTGGTATTTTCTGGTGTCAAAGCAATATTTGTTTCACTGAAAAACATGGAGCAGTCTCTTATTGTCAGTTCTCCTCTTTTCACTACTTGTATTTAAACACAATTTTTTATTTCTAATCAGCAGCCAAAGGAGAAAAAGATTGGTAACAACTTTGTAACTTAGACCCCAAGCTGCGAAGACTTGAGCACATTTAACTTCATATATGTGAGCATTCCTATTGACTTCATTGAGCATAAAGATAAGCATGTACTTAAGTTTTAGCAGGATTTGGGACCTTCATTGTAATGATGATGTTGAATTCTTTTTCTTTTTCTTTCTCCTAGTTGTTCACTATGTAAGTAATCTGATTTCCCTGTCTGATCTTCATTGCAGATCACTACTGCATATTCCAACACTACTTCTCCATGGCAAATTCACATAGATACCAACCCTAATACTAGGGTGTTAGTGGCATTTACTTTTAGATGTGCTATCTTTAGAATGAGTCATGAAGCAGAAATTACATTCTATCCATGAAAAATCTCACTTGCAGTGAATTTGACTGAGTAATCTTCTTCACTTCGCGCATTTGAAGTGATGAGTGAGGCAAATCCTATATACAGCTATATCTGCCTCAACAGTGTTGTGAAGTTTAAAGTAAAGTTCTACTCTGAAAAGTGGCTATGTAAAAATGGAACCTTCTGACTTAACAGATCTGCTACTGTTTACAACTTTTGATCAGTTCCACTCGTTGACAGAAATAGACTTGCACAGGTAAGAACGTAATCTGAAGCCAGTTGAATAGGTGTAAATGAGGCCCTGATTTAGCCTGCAGAATCTTTATGACAGGTGATGATGCACAGGAAGGAAAGAACTCAGTTTGACTTTCAGATTACTGGTTGAGTTTGCAGCGGAGGAAAGGTGTCACAGTATATCAAGGGTTTATTTATTAATTGTTTACAGAGGTTAATAATTATTAGCAGTTATGTTCAGACACAAATGATATAGCTTTCTATAACAAGCACAAGGAGTTGAAGATGGTTGCAAGCATCTTACTATCTGTTGGACTTCAATAGATGTTAATCAATTGTTATAATTAATTAACCCTTTATCAACTATTTATAAATGTCACCTTAACATACAGTGTGACAAAACAAAAAACGAAAAAAAAACCAAAAAACCCACACACCTTTTAAACTTGTAAATCAAGCAGATTTTTCACTGGGAACAAATGAGACACAAACATACCGCTGCATACGGCTATATTTTTCAGTCCCTTTTCAAATTAGAACTTCCTCACTTACATAGTAGTTAATGTTTGAGAAGCACTAAAGATCTCTGATAAACAGGCACTACAAGAGAGCAACTGTTCACTAATAAAGCAGCAAAGAGTCCTGTGGCACCTTATAGACTAACAGATGAAATAAGTGCTCAAAACTGTTCAACTTCTGTCTTGGGTGGTGCATATTACTATTAATGGGCCTGGCTTGCCCATTGGGTCCCATAAGTTCTGTTTAGGTCTGTGCTATGTGAAGAAACTTTCTATTCTACAACATCAAAGCACAGAGTGGAGACATTGAATCAGGAAATAGTGGTTTGGATCCATTAGACTCCAGAGTGTTCACAATAATTGGCATCCTTTCAGAACAGTGCAGTGTTTAATTTCTCATGGCTTGACATGGCTTGCAATTTTTCATCAATTTCTTTCCCCAGTCATTGCTGAGCTGGTTTCCCAATTGGAAAATTAACTGTTTGTTTTTCAGAGCTTGTCACTATTTTCACTAATTTAAAATCAAATCAGAGGCCAAGGCCACTTTCCAGCTGGTTGAGATAGCACAAAGCATTTGGAATGAAGCACAAATTGCCAAAGTTCTGTCCACTGACTTCAGCTAGAGAACAAGGTACTTCAGTGTTATGGTGCCTTCCGCTGAAGCAAATTCTTTCCAAGGAGGAAATAAGACCACTATCTTCCTACCTGTGCCTACCACTGAATCAAGCCCTTGTGGATTTACGTTGCTGTTGCTGTGGTTGAGAACATTAGCTTCTATAGAGGTTTTAGCTAATGCTTTTTTAGCATTTGATATTAAGGAATTGGCTCCAAACGGTCATCATTCTTTGCTTAAACTGCTGTTTACTTTTAAGATTTTTTCTTAGAGCATGATTGTGTCTGGCACAAAAAGTGTTCTGCTAATGTTCCTCAAACACGGGAATTATATGGGCTTTGGTGAGTGCTAACCACAAGAGCCTTAACTTTCATTAAAGCTGTGTTTACTCTAGCTGAGTAATTTTTGGGGAGTACAGAGATGCAAAACAGGGGATAGAAGAAATATTGGTGGAAACAGAATGTTTGCATCTAATTTTCTAATTGTTTACTGCAAAAACACATCAATGGGAGGGATTTCCTGAGGATTATATTCTATATCAAAGTCTATATTTGGAGGAGATGAATCATGGCTGAATTAGGATCTTCAAATATCCAAGCCACTAATTACACTTGGCCTCCCTGAGATTTAGGTGCAAGAGACCAGAGAGCAATCTCGCTATGGAAAATCTTTTACTTCTGTTCCTGCTTTATTTTGGTTTCAAATGACAGACACTACTAATTTGGTGAAAGAGTGACCCGTAGACCCTGTTTCTTCTCCCCAGGGGAGCTCCAATCAGTCAGATTTCTCATTGCCTCCTTTGCTACCAATGTATTTCAACTGGTTTCCCTAAATTTTTCTGCTAATTCCCATTTCCTTCATAATCACAGGCTTTTATGAGACTTGCTGGCCAAGCGATTTTCAGGGGAGCTATAATTGCTGTAGGTCTTAAACATTAACCCTGCCAGGTGTCACTGCATGGACTGTTTATGCATTTGATTAATGATACCAGAAGAAAAAAAATTGTTTTTTAACTGGCTGTCATGTTTTTTTCTTTTCCTTTTTTTTTTAACTCAAGTGCTTCTGAAATACTCAAATGGTGTCAAGCACTTGTGTTTGTGGGTCTTTTCTAGGATAAAACCACCTGAAATGAAGCATTTACAGTTAAAGACAAAAGCAAGAGAACATGAGCTAACTAAAAAACAATTCAGCTGTGCATCCTACCCCTGAAACAGCCGTCGTTTTGATACATTTGTGATCCTTTGGTACTGCTCAGCTTTGTCGTCTCATGTGAATCAGGACACAATGACAATTAATAACTTGCAAGCTGAGATGTCACTAGCTAGCTACTTTACGACAGGCATACACCAACAATTGAGTGGTAATTTTGGCATTATTGACTAACCAGAGCATTATTTTTATTTGGTTGAGATAATCTTGTGTCTCATTCTTATCACTGATAATTATTAAATTTTTAAAACTAAGATCAATATTTTTGCCCCTGCCAAAAATAAATGAAATTGTCTCCTGATCTGGCAAAATTGCAGTAAGCTGTATGCCAGGTACTTAAGAGAGAGACAGACCCATCAGTTCCTGAAGGAAGTAGGGACCCATGATTTATTATTTGTATTACAATAGTACTCAGAGGCCCCTTCCAAGACCACTGTCTCATTGCACTAGGTGCTGTACAAACATGGCATGAGACAGTCCCTATCTTGAGGAGCAAACAATAGAAATAGAAAAGATCTTCCAGTAGACCCAAGTGCCTTCCAGGTCACAAATTCACCATGGAGGATGGATGAGGAGGAAAAGCAGTGGAGTATCAAGTTCTAAATGCTGTACTTTCTAGTGAGGGCAGGCAGCTGACTGGCTTCCTTGTGAGTAAATGCTGCAGCCTCTGTACTTCAGGAACCAGACTGAGACCAGGGATATAAAATTTAAACCATAATTCTATTAGTTACATGACAAGATGGCTCTTACATACTCTGAGAGTGTCTGCCTCATGTGAGAGACCCCATGCAATAGGCAGCCCTCTAGTGATTACAGATGGCTAATCTTAAAAAGACAGCACCACAATATACTACATCTCCCTTTCTTCATTGTTAAAATCCCTCCCAATAAATATCTCTACTTCTCAGACAAACAGTGTCCCGGACACCAGGCTTGAGGCATGAGTAGAGTATTACAGCGCTGCTGACTACTCACTGTTAAATCTACATCTGCTTGGGTCAGAGATTATTAGCACTTGACCCTTGGAGCTCAGTATTTACCATTTGCTCAAGCCTGGTGTCAATAACATTGGTTTGTCCTCTACCCAACGTTGCTGTTTTGTGAAACATTGATTTTTTTGTTGTTGTTTTTTTGTCAACTGAATAGTTCTCTCATCCATTCCATTACATTGTGGGTATGCAGGACTGGAGTGAGTTTCACTCCAAGATCTCTGCTGGCAAATGGAACATGGTCACTCACTAATTCTTTAGGGATGCCATGTCTTGCAAATGCACTTTCAGTTTAGCAATAACAGAATGTGCTGACTTGTTTGGCAGACTCAGAACTTCTTGAAATTTGGAAAAGTAGTCCACTAGGAGTAGATACGAATGTCTAATGAAGTCAAAAAAGATCTGCAGCTACATGGTAGATCAGGAATCTCATGAGACCGTAATGAATCTTTTGGACCAACATTCCTGACAGAACAACTTATAGAAGGATGCAGAATTATATGTATTGAGTCATACCTGGCCAGAACTTTATTTACCTAGCTCTTACGACTTGTGCAAGTGGTTAAGCATTTCCTGCCCTGTATTGTTAGGAATAATTACCTTGTCACCAGCCATTAACAACCCTTATTGTAATGAAATAGTGTCTTCCACAGCGCAGTATGGCTGCTCTGGGATTCACTAGTCTTCTTCTGCGTGTCCAGCCCTCACGTACAATGGTGTGAAAAGTTTGCATTACAAGATCTGTGCGTGTCTTCCTTTAGTTTGTTTAACAAATCTGTGTGGAGTGTCAAGGTGGCCTCAGCTGCATAGATTACCTTTTCATCAGCCATTTCATCATCTGGTTCTGTAGTATGTCCTCTGCAGCTCTTAAGGTATCTGGAATTAACATTTTATCATCAGTGGTATGTGTGACTTTAAGATCACATTTCTGTAATTGAAGCAGCATGAATTGTAGCCTCGCAGAGGTTTGGAGAATATTGCCTCCAGCGGTTTATGATTAGACTGCACCTCAACCTGTATTCCATATATGTATTGATCAAATTTCTTTGTGGCAAATACAATAGGCATAATTTTGTTCTGCCTCTGTCAGATCTTGCGATCCATATATAACGAGGCCTATGTCTTGCAGCAGACAAAGCTCTTACACAATCTTTGGATGAACATGCTTGAATGGTGACTGGTTTGTTGGGATCATAGAATTTGAGTGCATTCCAGAGCACTGGATTTAGTTGTCCCAGTGATTGTCATGTTCCCAAGACCATTGCCAAATTATGTTTTCACAGCGCAATTGTCAAAGATGGTTCACCTGGGATATACTGTCCAACTAATCTAATCAACCCCACAGGATCCTCTGTAATGCCTTCTTATCCTGTTGTTTAATGTTAGCTATAGCTTCAATCCTACTGTTACCTGGCCTGATTCCTTGCGATGAGAGAATGTGTCCCACGTATCTGACTTCTTTTACTATAAACTGGATTTTATCTGGGTTGAACCGGATATTCTCTGCTTGAGCTAGTCACATAGCTAGACTAATGTAACGTAGGTCAACTTACTGTGGTAGTGTAGACATAGCCTCAATCTGTCTCACTGCAAAAGGTACATTTCTGCAGCAGTGACTGATGGGTCTATACATGTGTGATGCCTCCCATGGAATTCTCCTAGCCTCCTGAAACCTCAGAATATTACACCATCAAATCATTCAGCATTAGCTGGGTGCCTTGGTGTGCAGTATATCTATTCTGTGTATCAGGATCATGTGGGCATGCTTTTCTGTTTAGGAGTGGTGATGTAGAAGCCTCAATGATGAAGAACTGAAGACTGATCTTAGCCTTGGCTGTTGCTGCTGTTAGGGTGACTTCTCCTTCTGGAACTGCCACATGCCATGAGCACAATATCAGAGTGCTTTATCTGGGTGGGACTCAGTATCCTTTTAAAAAGGTGAATTGGTAAAACATCAGCTCCAGGATCAAGTTTAAACCTTGAAGATATATTCCTTATATGCAGTGTCAAATACTAAGGTTTTGCTGTTCCCATGTTTATTTCCCTGTGATACGGTACGTATAAGAAGACATTGCTCACATTCTGATTTGTGGGTAAGTTTGTCACTCTCTAGATTGAAGAATAGTGATTTCATTTTCCACATTTGTGACATGTTTCTCTAGAGGCTGAGCAGCCTCTGGGTGGGTGTGTCTTACCACAGTGTGTGCACCGTTTCTTTGTGTGAGCTCTTGGTATGTCTGCTTTGCTCTATCAGGCGGCTGTGCCCTGCCCATGATGCTCTAAGTACTCATTTGTGCAGGAGCCTCCTTGAGCTTGTCAGGATGTGGCCTGGACATGATCTCTATTTGGGTCTTTATGACTTGTGAGGCTCTGCAAATATCCATTGCTTTTTGCAAGCCCAAATTGGGCTCCCTCAACAACTTCATCTTTAGTCCTTTGTCAGTCACACTGAACACAATTTTTTTCTCTGGGCATGTCCTTTTCACTATTATCAAACTCATCATTTCTTGGGATTTGCCTCCATTTTGTGACACATTTGTCCATCTGCTCTTCCCCTTGGCCAGCGTGAGACCAGAGCTGGTATTGTTCAAGCACAACATGTTTCTTAGGGTTTTGATAGCTCCTAAGCATTGTTAAGACCTCATCCAAAGCGGGCGCTATTTCAGTTGGCTGCCATGTAAATGTGTTTTATTAAACTTCAGGGCCTTCTCTTCCACTATGTGCAGCAAATGGCTACTTTTATGTCGTCTTCTTTCTTTATCTGCTTCTGAGGCTTTTAGATAGGTGTGGAAGCATTGTTTCCATCTCCTCCAATTCCCAGCAAAATTACCAAGGAAAGAAAGGCAGAGGTGACTTACAACCCTTCACGTTCAGGGTGTTTGTATTCTTTGTTTGGTCTCACACTGTTTTCTAGTTTAGCTACCTTATTGGTTTCACTTTTGGGTGTTCAGTGTGTCCTGTGTCTTGGTACTTCCGTTCTTTCTCTTTGGTTCCTGCTGGTCTGTGGATTTCAGTTTCTTGTCTGCGTGTAGCAGTTTGTTTGCACTATTTGATAATCCACTGTGGGATGGACTAAAAAGAGCCACCTTCTTGCTTCAGGCAGAATGTGGTCACTTGTGCCATCATGTCGTGCTTTATAGTGTGGTTAGGCAGCTGAGAGTATTGTTTCTGTGACTATGCTGCATCCTCCCCAATTCAGGAACCAAGCATGAGACTAGAGATATAAAGAGTAAATCGCAACTTGCTTTATTAATTAGTTATATGACTAGATGGCTCCCTACAGACTCCGGGCATGTGGACCCTGAATGCATTTGCCTGATATGTGCGAGGGACTGCTCACAATGGGAGGCCCTCTGGTGATTATACGACTAAGTTTAAAATGACAATACCACAATATACTACATGAAATAAGACAGATAAGCAATTGCAACAGATGATAAGGACATAAGAAGGTGAGGGGAAGCAACAGAATAAAGAAAGGCTGTTTTGGAGGGAGCACAAATGTAACCCTTCTGCCCCTCTGAGTTGGCAGCAACAAGGGCTGGGTTCAGTATCCAGGGGTTCCGTTTCAGTAACACAATGCATAACCGGCTCGAGCCCCCACCCAGTGACCTGGGACACTCACATACCACACCCCCCTGGGCGCCTCTAGGAGGCAATACTTCCCCTCTCGCAAGCATGGAGTCTGAATGTAGCAAAATCTTTTTAATAAAGGAAGGAATTAATGCGGCATCCCATTGGAGAAACACCACAAACAGGGTTATAACACAAACCATAAACAAAAACCCACCTCCAAGTACTTTTGGCACTGTCCTTTTTCCCCTTAGGGTTTTAAGTCCAATCACCCCAGAGTCCAACAACCCAAAAGTCTTTGGTCAATGCCACCCCAGAGTTCGAGAGTTTATCTGTAGAGGTCCCTCCCCCCAGCCTGGATAGAAAGGGGCACCTTACGTGGTCCTGGGCCAACTGCCCTGCCTCTCCGTGGGTTCTGCTTCCGCCTTCTCCACGAACTGCTCCGCTTTACCAGCCGCTGCACGCTGCTCCTCCAGCTGTCCTCAGAAACTGCTCCGCTCCACCAGCTGCTCTGCTCCATGAGCTGCTCCGGTTCTCTCTGCAAACTGCTCGGCTCCGCTTGCTCTGTGGGCCGCTCCACCCGTCCCACAGCTACTCCGCTCTGTCAGCCACTCTGCTGCCACCAGCTGTCCCGTGATCCGCTCCAGCCGTCCCCACAAACTGCTCCACTCCGCCAGCAGCTCTGTTCCACAGTATAGCTTTGGGCTCCCCACTAGTTAGCACCATACTCAGTGCTCTCAGCTCAGTGATTTTAGCTTTTTAGTGATTTTCAGCTCTTAGTGATTCCAGCTCATAGTAGGGGAGCCCTAGTGCTAGTGCACCATTAGCCCAAAGTGATTTCAGCTCAGTAACCTGTATTTAAATTCTTGAGGGAATAAAAAAAAAAATCATCTCTGACATTCCACAGTGGAGAGAGGAGGGGGTGCAACTGGTGCTTCTGGCTCCACAAGGCGACTGCACCACCAGGCACAAATACCTGTCCCCAGCCTCTCTCAGTTCTCTGGGTTTTGGAACCCATGTCCCATGTCTAGCCAGTACCGCCCAACTGAGGGTGAGCAATTTGTCACCAAGCAGTCCCACAGCTTGGGAGTCTGGGATAGGGTAGGCGTGCCTATGCAAATACACTCTCTGAAATTCTTTCCACCAGATGTCAGGGTAGAGCTTATCCTGACTCTGCTTACACAAAGATCCATATTTCTCAGTTTGAAGCCATTGGGACTATTCACATGTTTGAAGTTAAGCACAAATGAGTCTTTAAATTTGGAGCTTGAGATATCAACGAAAGAGTCATGGGAGTAGGGCTCTATTTTCTCATTGAAGGGCTGGAAGTTTCATGGTCCAGATGAACTGTTAATGGAAAGGTTTTTTTCCTTTGATACATTTTTATACAATTCCTTTCCCTTTTTTGTAACACTATCTAGAAGCATAAAAATTATTTTAAAAAATCTGAATGCTGATTAAATAACTTTAAAAGCCTAGCAGAAACTACCACAAGCAAGCAAAATACAGAGTTAAAACAAACATACCATCCTTAATCTGCTGTTGTGGCTACTCATTGATCATGATATCTTATAGAATTTGAGGGTGGAATTCAAGCTACTACATCAAGCCAGCCTGCTGGAAAACCTAAGAAGTCAATGCTTAAATAAGAACAATATTTGAAGAATGTTAGAGGTTAGAACTCTGTTAAACATATTGTTCCAGTTTAGTTGTTTACCGGTGGCTGTACAAAGAAGTAACTATAGGAATGCTGTACCTTCACAGAAAAAGAGCCAAAGCAAATCACAGCTAAACCAGATCATCATAACCTGTTGTAACACAATGGTTCAGTGGATTAAGACTTAAATAAAATTGACAGGATATTTAACTAAAGGCCTGTTAAGTATATTTTTAGGATAATGAAATTCTAATTAATTTTGAACCCCACATGCAATACTGCCAACCACAAGCATTCAAAAATCACGAATAAGGCACCAAAAATCATGAGATTAGCCTACAAATCATGAGATTTAAAAAATATATCCTTCGTCTTCTTTTTATTTCTTTTCTGGGTTTCGAGCCTTTAGGATTCATCTTTTCAAACCTTTCTCCACCTTTTTTGACTTTTTGAATAACTGATTTCTCAAACTTCATTTTGAGAACCTTTTATACCTAACTCCCCCTTTCTTAAAGGGGGTGAGAAATAGAGCAGACATCCTTACTGGAAGGATCATTAAAGTCAGGAGTCCTTGAAGCATCTCTGAAGGATGCTCCTCCAGAACTGCTGGACTCAACAGAATTAAACTACTTTAAATATTTAAAGCACCTTTTCTGAGTTAAAGCAGTTTAAAAGATTAAAGTGGATTAACTCAGGCCTGGTCTACACTTAAAAAATTAGATCAACCCAGCTACATAGCTCAGGGCTGTGACAAATTTCACACCCTGAGAACCAGAGTTAGGTTGGCCTACAGCACCCCACAGTCAACCCAGCTACTGTCTCCTCAGAGAGATGGATTAATTATATCAATGGAAAAACCCCTTCAGTCAATGTAGGAATCATCTACACTACAGTAAATGCTGCAGCACCATCACTGTGCCGCTGGAGCAGCTGGAGTGTAGTTAATGACAAACTCTTCAGGTGTCTCATCTCGGTTAGCTACTTTGAGATTTTAAGCTGCTTTAACCACCAAATCTTAGTCCCATTGACTTCAGTGGGTGCTCAGTTCTAACATTTTAACACACTAAGCATTTAAACTGCCTTTAGCCTTTATGATGGCACATAATTGTGCATACAGAAATCCGACTTGAGTGCATTAGGTGCTTTGCAATATACTTTTGTGCAGAAACTTTAAAAAAATTGTGTCATTGGGCTACCAGCACTTCTGGTTCCCTCAAAGCATAGTCAATATTTTAAGTCACTTGCAGGGATGCGTCAAAACATTTTTCTTCTAATTTTTAATTTGCAATTTTTCAAAATCTTTCTTCTTTGGGTGGAAACCAAACCTGGTAAAATCTCACCCCTGAAGGAACTGATTTGAGAATCATTTTGAGCATGTGAAAATAGGGGTTAGAATGGAAGCAGGAACTCGATTTTTTAACTATTGCAATCACTATGGGTGATCATTATTGTAAGTGTTTGTTTGAGACACAGTTGTTATATATTGCCTAAATATTTACTTAAGCCAAATCTCTGATCAACTAAAATAAAACCTACACATGCCAAAGAGCTAGTACTCAACTGTGGCAAGGGAATGCAGAGCTGGCATTAGCATTAAAAAAGGGACAGAAGTAGGGCGAGAGACATAAAACCACAAAAAGTGATCTCATGTCTTTAAGCTGTCCAATGAATCATAATAATAAAGTTCTAGATGAGTGCTGAGGGGACATATGTCATTTCAATGAAAAAAGTAATAATTTTAGATGACATTTTGAAACATTCCATGGAAATGCATTTGAAATGTAATATGGGGACTCCAATAAAGAATATGCTTTTAATACATTGCAGATTACATGTGATCATCAGTTTAAGACGTCCCATCAACAAGCAAGATAATTCAAGTAGACATTTAGTCTGTCTATACAGTTTGCCTTGCCATCCTTTCAAATGCAAAACTCTAATGTTTCTTCATAGCTAAAGAAACATAGAGGGGGTATGGTTTTAATTTTTCAAACTCTTTTGCAAATAAGCTTAAACATTTTACAGTTAAAAGGACAGAATTTACATTTGCTGTGTCTGGTCAGTTTTAAAATTGTATCTGTTATGAATCATGTTCACTTTTAAAGTTCATTTAACTTGGCTTATGGTTTACTTTTAAAAAAAAAATGTTATGCATCATTTGAAGCTGCACTCCCAACCGCTATTAGTAATAATAAAGGCATGCAGGTTCCAGCTGATGGCCCTCATGTAAACTTAGATTTTCATAGGAAAAAGCAAACAAGAACTGTACCGCCTGTACTAAATCCCACAGGCTTGTGCCATTATGAATGCCAGAAGCTTTAATCAAGGTACGGCCATTTATAAAAACATCTTGCAGTCTCCATGAGATGGCTATGGGGAATTCATTAGAAAAAATATTAAGAAGAAATGTGGTTTTTCACTTTTAATGCTAACAGGTAAACATGGCTGCCACTTATCTCCCTACATGGTCAGTTGAAGTCATGAAATAACTGCAATGGACTAGAGAGCTCTGAGGACCTTGTGGGATCGAGCCCTTATTGAGTACGTTTTTCATTCTATACTTATGGATTAATCAGTTTGGTTACCAACACTGAGCAGACAAAACGAGCATTTATTTTAGATCAAAATATGATTGACCTTAACAGGAATGGAATACCCATGTGCCATCAAATGAGAAGTGTGACACTGTGGTTAGATCATTGGGATCTGAGACCTGGAGGAGGGGGATTTCCAAAAGGCACAGAGAGGAAGAGGTTAGGTGCACAGCTCCCATGGATTTACATCCTTGAGTGTCTTTGAAAATCTACCCTTGAGTTCTCTTTCAGGTTCTGCTCCCAGATCTTACTGTGACAGTTTGGATAAGTCATTTAAAAGTACAAGGTCTTGGACCTCTCTCTACCTCAATTTCCCTATCTGTAAAATGGAGATAATACTACCATATTGGGATGCTATTAAACTTAACTCATCCATATTTTTAAACAATCTTAGGTCTTCCAATGGCAAGTGCTGAAGTGCAAAGTATTCATGAATGCCACAATGGTATTTAACAGAATAAATGTTTACCTCAATGTTGCCTTTAAAACAGATCTACTTAACCACTCTGCATGTGTGGAAGGGGAGGACACACCTAAATTTAGTCCATTTTCCATATTTGTCAAGCCTAAAAGTTTACCAATATTGAATGAGGAATGTAAAGCTTGGCTGAAATTAACTAGAGGCTACTTAATAACTAGTACTAGGTTAGTAATTCATAATAACCAAATAATTTATTGCATGCACTTAGTGTCCCTTCTGAACATACGATGCATTTGTCAAATAACTTCTGGAGTTGTTTGTTGTAAGCATTCAACATTTAAATGCACTAGTCAGATAAGCATAATTCCTAGAATCAGGTTTCTGATACCAGCACTTATGGTTAGAAACTCAACATTTAATTTATGGGAATATGTTAAAATGCTTGCTTAAAATTTCCTATTTTGGTGGATTTTCCCACAAGTAAATTCATTGGCTAGAATAGTTTCAGAAAGCAAACAAAGTCAAAGGTCATTTCCTTACAAAGTCTACCGAGCATTAGCTGTAAATTGCTTACAGTGTTCACCCAGCTACACCAATTATTCAGAGACATTCTCAAATCCTTGCTTGGACTGGCCCTGCAGAGACACTGGGTTAGATTAGATAGTGCAAGAGGCCTTTCCCAGTCTGGTTTCTGTAATTCCAAGAGAAGAATAGCTCTGTTGGAGGAATTCTCAAGGTAAAAGAGATTAAGTCAGGAGTAATTGGGCAGCATTGTATCAGTACGCAGCAGCTTCGTCCTTTCCCAAATGTAAAATTTGTACCCAAGCATATGCTGCTCCTCAATGAACAGAGCGAAGTGCCACTCCAAGCAGTTTCAACGCTTCAAGAAGAAAGAGTATTTAGTTTGGAATGAAGGATGATGAGCTCCTTAAAAAAATAATTCATGGATATCATCAATATTCATGCCAACTGCTTTGCAGTCACTTAGTTGGAGAGGATGGCTTAGTGGTATAAGTACCAGCTTTGCACCATAAGTCTAATCATCCTGTCTCCTCACCACAGTAGATAAACCGAGTTCCATGCAGCTTAGTGCATGTAGCTCTTTCAAATAAGACCTTAAAAAGTGCAGTGCTGCTTGTTTAACAGAGACATTGATATACAAGTTGATATAAAAGTAGGACAGGGTTTCCTGTCAAAACCTCTATTTCCAACGCACTTGTGCAGCCTGCTTGTGTTATGTGCTGGATACATAGTTTGAGATGAAAGGTGCCATGTACACACATGCAACACTTTAACATTAAATAATGTACCTAATTATGCAAGTACTACCAGGGCCCCCCAGAGGGGGGGCAAGTAGGGCAATTTGTCCCGGACCAGGGGCCCCGCGAGCCCTGGCCCGACAGCGGTCTGGGTCTTCTGCTGGCAATTCGGCAGTGTGGGACCCTTCAGTTGCTCAGGGTCTTCAGCGGCATTTCAGCGGTGGGGGGCCCCTCAGTGCTGCCAAAGACGCGGAGTGACTGAAGGGCCCCCTGCCGGCAAAATGCCACTGAAGACCCGGACTGCCACTGGATGAGTACAAGCACTGCTGCTCCCCCGCTTTCTCCAGCCCCTCTGAATCCTCTGGGCGTTCCTGAGTACTACACACACACAAAGAGGGAATCTTAGTGCTCCAGTTCCCTCTTTTTTTTTTTTTAAACACACGTTTTAAAAATTGCAGTTCTCTCATCATTTCTGATTCCCCATTTGTCAATAAATAACCACAAGTAAAAATAAGGATTTGAGCCAAATCAAAATAAATATTGCAAACTTGGCTTTTTGAGAAACTGGTGATTTACATGAATAAAATATTTAATAATGCAATTCACATGTGATCCATGGCAGCCATGTTTTCAGACTGGAGAAGAAATATTGACATACAATATGCCAGACAAGCTTCTGTGCTCTGTGATCATCGGACAAGATCCAGGAAACTGAACAGTCTGATTGTCCAGTGGACAGACAAAGCTCAGCTATATTTGGATCATCTTCGCATGTGGGACTTCATAAACCAGCCAAACTTTTCCCACCTATTGTATAACAAGACTGATTCACTTCATAATCTTAGTAAGTTGTCTAATGGGATACCTAAATCATGCTTCTTGGATGTTTCACAAAGCACTCAACTTGGATGGATGGCAGGAGAGAGATCACTTGATCATTACCTGTTAGGTTCACTCCCTCTGGGGCACCTGGCATTGGCCACTGTCGGCAGACAGGATACTGGGCTGGATGGAACTTTGGTCTGACCCAGTATGGCCGTTCTTATGTTCTTGCACTTTACCAGTTAGTCATTATTGATCGTTTTCCACTCAGACTGCTGAGAGCATTCAATATGTATCAAGATATTTTATGCAATGCAACCATAATGTCACATATGCCTTCTTCGAGGTCTGAATCTTGCAGAAGGGCCATGGAAAGACTCAAAGGCAGCAGTTCAATTACTCCTAGACACTGAGAGGCCATTCAGTGGGACTTTGCTCCTCTTGTATTCTGTAAATCAGTGTTAGGTACCAGCTCTTGCTATGTCACTGTGGAAGGGGCCAGAGGACATTAGCCATTGGGTCCATAACTATATGGCCTGGGGAGATTGATGCTGAATTCCATCTCCTACCAGGCCCCTATGCAAATTCAGTGGACTCAGGATTTAGGCCATGATCACAATCTGGCCCTAAAATGAGTCACAGGACATACATGTCCACAGGGAAAGGTTTGTCTAGGATTAAAGAACAGAATTGAGTCAGAATATCTAGGATCTATCCCTCACTTTGTCACAGACTTGGCTGCATCACATTGGATAGATCATGTAACCCTGTATGCCTTAGCTGCCTTACCTGTAAAACAGGGATAATACTTCCCTATCACACACGTCTGTCAGGCCCTCACAGTGATGAACACCATAGGAATGCCTATAATAATAAATAGCTATGCAGCTGTCATGTGTGTTTAATTCCATTTGGGGTATATGCACCTCATTGAACCAGAATCTTAATAGGTGAAAACTTTCCCATGTCAATGTAAACCATTCTGATTAACGTATTTATGTGCAATGACAGTCTAAAATTCCTAATGTCATGGTATTGAAGCATTTGAAGGGATAAGGGCGAATGACAGATGACGAGGGCTTTTAATTAAGTAACGCACTTCTCACCTTTGCTCTACTTTCCAAAATAAAGATTTAAAGGACCCAGGACACCTAACAGCTGCCTACAACTTTCCATATTCTGAAAGGTCTCACTCAGTCCTGCCCTTGATTAAACCCATCAACTTCACTGGGAGTTTTGCCTGCATTAGGACCAGAAGATCAAACCCGTATTTGTAAGATAAAGTAAATTCCTTAATAGCTCTCAAATTTCATTACAACAAATGGTTGCATCATTCAAGATCAAAGACTACTAAGGGGGAAACATTAAGAAAAAAAATCTGTCATATTGTATTATGTGCACACTAAGCTTAGTGTCTATTGCATGGAATTTGGTACTTGATATAGCCTTCTAAAACAATGTTTTAGGGGTAAACATTGCACTGACTGCCCCATGCAGCCTAAATCAGTAAGGCTGCATCACTATAACTAGGGATAAAAAGTTTTAAAATAATCCCTGTGATTATAATATTGATCTCAAATAGTTAGCTCTCTCTCTCTCACCCCCATCTGTACATGAAGACAATAGTTACTGAAATTTGCATGACCAGTAAATTTCTTCTCAGGCAAACGTGCTTTTGATATCTTGAAGCCACTGCCACTTGTTATATTACTTGCCTATAATCACAGAGATTTACTGAACGCTGCAAGTACCAACTCCAGCACAAATGGGAAGCACTGAACTTCTGGCTAACCCCCCTTCCTCCTCTCCCATCAGATCAACAACATAAAAATATACAAGAGAACAACTTAACACTATGATAATGATACAGCATGATCTACTAGGGGAGGTGCTATCTACACTAATCGTTACAATACTGAAAACTTATGAAAAAAGTCCAATAAAAAGTTTACTTTAGCTATCCCTGGAGTTATTAGTACCCAAGTTTGTTTTTTTTTAAGACATCAAATAGAGCGAAAAGGTCAAGAATCAGCAGTGCTGCTGCAGGGAGGTGTGGTCACCATGCAGTTTCTGTTTACAGCCTGGGATCCGTTGAGAGAGGCTGCTGAGTCACTGCATCCGGGGCTCCTGGATCATCCCCGTTCTCTGGACAGCACCACAAATTCTGGGATTGCACTTTTCCTTCAGCCAAAGTGAGACTGACCTCTTGATATCTATGCAACCTATTCCTGGGGTCCTGCACAGGAGTATATACTGACATTGCAGCATCCCAAACTCTACACTCAGTCTGATTCAGATTACACATCATGCATTATCATTTACATTACCATATATTTTGGGATCTGGGTGACATGTAAAAACCTCTAAACAAAAATAAAACACAAAAAAAACCTAACAACAAAACACTTTGCTGCACTCATGGTTTATAGAATTATCAGAAACCCTCTGTAGAAATCAAATCTTATGGCATACAATGAAGAATACTCTATTTTCTCTCTTAACCTGGTTTCCAAACATGCTGGTGATACCAATATCCCTGAAAGGAGTGGCTGCTGACTGTTTCTGTGATACCATCAACCATGCAATAAGCACTTTAGAGACAACAACTAATGAAAATGATGACTGAAAAGCACTGTAGAAGAGTGAGGTATGATTATTATTAATGTGGATATTATCTTAACAATATTTCTCCTGGAGTATATACAACAACGTATGTCAATACTGCAATGAAGAGGGAACTCTTAAAGGACATCCAAAGGAAGAAAGTTCAGTTTGTTAAAAAGGAACTAGTTATAACTGGACTGTGAGTGACTTAAAGATGAACCCCAAAAAAGGACATCGTTAAAAGTTACAAAAATAAAGGAAATTTAGAAAATACATTTTTAGGTTTCCTTTCCCACATGCATAGTTCAAAATATATGTTTATTTCAAAAAGATATTCTCTGTGTTACATAACATTTCGCCTAAGATATTTAAAGCTTTTGGTGGAAGGTTCTCTAATGTCCCCCAAAAAGTTAAAGATTTTGCACTAGATCGTCAATGGATATAAACGAGCGTAGCTTCAGCCTAGGATCTGGCCCTTTACATAGAGATTTGGTATGACTGATAGCTGTTTCCTTATAAACTTTTTATTCATTTTAGAATATACTTTCAGAAACATGATTTCTGTTTAAATAAGAACATCTTATTTTGGAGGAAGGAAGATAAGGTTGAATAAGAACACGTAGTGTTTCACAGTACTTTTTTTACATCTTCAAATTCCTTCTTTCATGATGGCCAGTACTGACTTAAATCACAGGATAGTTACTTCTCTCCATTTTACCCACTGGAGTGTCAGTGTGCTGCAATCATTATGGAATGGAAAGCTATGAATTAGTTGAACAGGTTTATCATGACATGGGTGAAAAGATAAAACCAATATCTTGCTTTGCCCCCCTTGAGATTTAAAAAAACAGCTGTTGATGACATACCCGTTATCATAAAAGGAAGTAATGTATTGTTATGATACAGGCACAACAGTGCTAAACAGAAACATCATGTATCGTATTGGTTGAAATGTTTTACTTTAGGATTACTTGGCAAGGGGAACGTTATATTTTGTGACTGACAAATCATATCTTTGTTATCCGATTGCTGGCATACCAGATATCCAGCGACCATTATGAAACAAAAATAAAATCAAGAAAAAACTGAGTCCACAAGATTAAAGGTCAAGGCTTCAATTTTCAAAGGAGCTGACGTTGGCCGCTCAACTCCCATTGAAAGTCAGTGGTAGCTGGGCCTCTGACTCAGTTAGGCCCTTTTGAAAATCCCAGCCTAAAGAAATTGAACCAAATTCTATGTGAAATCACTTCAGATTTACACCAAAGAGCAAAATGTAGTCAGAGGGTGCAGGTATCAACTGGATATGGAGAGTACCCAATACTGAACTACGGGGCTAACACCATTATTTTTATAGCTGATATTCAAAAAAGGAGCCATCCCAGGAATACTGTAGAAAAGGGCCTGATTCTCCTTTAATTTCCAACAGCTTTATACCACTATATCTCCAAAGATGCCAGTGGATTTACTCCTGGATAACACCAGTGTGAGAGAGAAGAATCAGTATTTTGTAATACCAATGTCACTATAATGGTCACAAAAAAAAAGAAGAAATCCCATTGTCTTGCTCCTTTTGTAATAATCCTCACTTGGATTTGAATGAACTGTGGTGAAATCTGAATCCCTGAAAAACCAATTTCTTAGAACTATGCCATTGTGTTTAACATATGATAGAAGACAGGTGCCAGGAACACAAATATGTCCCCAAATATGTCTGCAAAGAGATGCAGATAGGTGGATCCTTGCATCCAAGTCTAGCCAGGAAGAGATGGGGTCATGGATAGCCATCGCAAGGACCATATCAGAAAGGAATCTGATCACTAAGTCCTATAGCGTGACCAGATAGCAAATGTGAAAAATCGGGACGAGGGTGGGGGATAATACAAGCCTATATAAGAAAAAGACCCAAAAATCGGGACTATCCCTATAAAAATCAGGACATCTGGTCACCCTAATCTCCTATCCAGCTGAGCGAATAAGTAGTACAACAGACCGCCACTACCTTAACATCCGGAAACAATGCCTGAACTAATAGGATCTCTAGATCACAAGGTATTTTGTTACAAGACAGCTAGGCATCCTAAATAATTGATGCAGACACTATCGCAATATATTCATCTATATGCTTCCCCCTACCAACAAGCATTGCATCCATCTGAGGGGCACGTGGCAACCAGTTCACTTCTATGTAGGCCTCTATCCTTGCAAGGCACTGGGAAAGAAAGGAATGTTTCAGTGAAAAGGAAAGGCTCCCATTGACTGCAGTGGGGTTTGGATCAGGCCCATAGAGCACTATTAACAGCTGATGTAATTGCATAGAAGAAGCAGTTTTATTTGAATTACAAATCCTTGAGCACCTTCTCCAGGTTTAACTATTAACACGTACAGATGACACTACAGCTCAAAATATTGCCTGGGCTGCTCTAGCAGTATTACATACATGTTACCAGGAAGGCTGACAAGAAGGGACCACGTAGAAAATCCCTGAGGGGGATAAGCAGCTGCCAAGCTGCACCCTCTGGCAGGACAGAGCAAACCCACTAAGGGGCCACTCCATCAAAATCTTAGAATGACTAAAAAATGTCTCATATTCAGGGTGCCTAAAGGTGTGATAGAACAAATTAAATCAGCGTGCACACCTTACTTCCTCTCCAGATCATCAGCATTCAATATTCAAAACAGACCATTAAAAATCCAGGTGTCTATGGATTTCAGATGTTGCAAGCATACCGCACGACCATGTTCTCAAGAACCTTTCCTAAACCAAAAAAAGAACAGGAGTACTTGTGGCACCTTAGAGATTAACAAATTTATTTCAGCATATTTCGTGGGCTACAGCTCACTTCTTCAGATGCATAGAATGGAACACACAGACAGAAGATATTTATACATACAGTGTTCACTTCAACCTCTCTAACCTCTCAGTAACAGATTTGAAGGTGGCAATTTTGCAACAAAAAACCTTCAAAAACAGAGTCCAAAGAGAGACTGCTGAGGTTTAAACAGAGACTAGGAATGGTTGGGCCATTACACTAATTGAATCTATTTGACACCATCAGCTCAGGATTGAACAAAGACTGTGAATGGCTTGCCAATTACAGAACCAGTTTCTCCTCTCTTGGTTTTCACACCTCAACTGCTAGAACAGGGCCTCATCCTCCCTGATTGAACTGACCTCGTTATCTCTAGCTTGCTTGCTAGCACACATATATATACCTGCCCCTGGATATTTCCATTACATGCATCTGAGGAAGTGGGTATTCACCCACGAAAGCTCATGCTCCAAAACGTCTGTTAGTCTATAAGGTGCCACAGGATTCTTTGCTGCTTTTACAGATCCAGACTAACACGGCTACCCTCTGATACTATTTCCCTATGTTAAGTTCTCCTTACACCTTCTATGGGTCATTTCAATTATCACTTCAAAGGTTTTTTTTTCTCCTGCTGATGATAGCTCATCTCAATTGATTGGACTCTTCCAGTTGGTATGCTTTCTTCCATCTTTTCATGTTCTCTGTATGTATAAATATCTTCTGTCTGTGTGTTCCATTCTATGCATCCGAAGAAGAGAGCTGTAGCCCTCGAAAGCTCATGCTGAAATAAAATTGTTAGTCTCTAAGGTGCCAAAAGTACTCCTGTTCTTTTTGCGGATACAGACTAACATGGCTGCTACTCTGAAACCTTTCCTAAACCAGGGAGTTTCACGTTGGCACAGTAATTAAATGGTGAATTAGTTCAATTAAATGGTGAACTGTTCTTGGATCTTTAACAAGGGCCTTACTTACCATTTGCTTAAGTACGACAGCAGCTGTCTTCTCCACACATTAACTATTTTTGTCAATATTGGGTCCTATGAGTCTCCACTGGCTTTAATCACCCATGTAGGACATGGCTCCATCTTTACAAGCACATGCACACAACCTCCAGGAAGCAAAACTGGGTGAAAACCTACTACTGTGCGTTTCACATCTCCAACTCAGATACTTTTCTCATAGGAGGGGTCACACTGTTTTCAAGTTCAATTAATGCCATTTATGGAATTGACAAAATATTACAGCGAGGAAAATTCTGCTCCGTTACTTAGTCAAGGCAGTCAGGATTAATCAAACTGCCTGAACTTGAGCAGTTCCGCCTGTCTGGATTTCATAAATGTAACAGCTGAGGAGAGGAAACTGCCTGAATCTTAGCTGCAGTCAGGACATAGTAGCATGACAATTCTCTACAGTAGTCAGTCAGTCAGTCAGTCAGCCAGCCACCACCTGCACTCCAGCTTCCCCCCCTGCCATATCACATGTTATAGGCTATCTGTAAGGGTGATATAAGGTAGTCAGCTTCCGATGGTACTGTATCAGCCATAGGCAACAGATGGTAACAAGAGAGAGCGGTGCAAGACAGAAGCGAAGCATTCTGCTCACCCCAGAGCATTCTGGTATCTCATTCGCTCCATTAGACCTGCCACCCCCTCAGATTCCATCACCCAACAGCATCAAGAAAAGTCCATGATCTCAGCCCTGCTCATATGATGACTGAATCATGGAAACAGTGCACTTATTTACACCCTTTTTCAAAAATCTCATCCAGAGGTGGCTGAAGGGATCCTTAAGCCAGATCACAGAACTATGCCCATTGACACCAGCTGAGAATTCAGCTCCCAGAGCATAGTTTGTCTATCAAAGCATTTCCACCCAAACCAGCATTTTTAAAATGTTCACGAAGCAGAGCCTCCTTATCCTGGGAAGGGACCGTAACAGGTATTGCAGCTGCATGCAGCGTCTCTGGGAAACCGCAGTGTATGAAGTTTATGGATCACTGAGAGCAGAGGAGTGTATACAACTCCAGGGCGAGAGAGTTGCCACAGCTCCTCTAGAAAGAGGGGGTGAGTAAGGTTAATCAGTCAAATTGTAAAGACCTCCAGAGAGGTACCACCCCAGGGAGGCTTGCACATACAGGTTCAAACTGGGTTTTCCAGATACCAACAGAAAGCAAGGGTTTTTGGTATAAAAAGGTGGCATTTAAACTGACTCACTGCCTTTTTACTGATCCAGCAAACTGACAGAACCTGCTGACCAAGAGAGGGATCAACACTTACAGAAGGATTAGAAAGACTTTGGTCTACTAGGGCCCGTAAGACTGATGGATGATCTCTGATGTGCTGTTAACATGCAAATAAGATCATCTATTGTTTTTATGTTTTCTCTGTAATGCCTTTACCTTAAGAATAAATGTGCTTGCTGGGGAGGTCACTGTGTAAGGCAGGGAGCTGTCCAGTATTAAAACCTAGTCAGAAGGGAGAGAGAAGTAGGCCTCTGCCCCAGAGAGGCTGAAAACCTGAAAACTTACATGGGTGCCCTCAAGGGACCACAGGGGTGAGTACAGGTGCTAGTAACCCTGAAACTGTCACAGGGAGAAAAGCAAATAGGAGTAGAGATCCCGCCATGCAAATTACATCTATGTAGGACCTCAGACAGATCAAGTTGTTATGACTGTAAAGTCCTTTGGGATGAAAGTACCTCTAAAATGTAAAATCATTATCAGAGTTCATTTGCCTTAGGAAAGGGGCCTCTCTTGATCAGATGCCCAGGTATATCTGACAAAGTCCCCAGTTTAGGAAGGTACTTAAATACTTCCCTAATTTTAAAATCAATGGGGTTATTCATATGCTTAAAGTTATGGATGCATTTAAGTATCTTGTTGAACTGGGGGTCTACGGCAACCTTCTCTTCTCTCCGTTTTAAAGCTGTTGGGCGGACGGGAGCATGGTCTATTTCCTCCCCTTATTTGGCATTTTGAATGACATACTCTAAGCCATGAAATATGCATGTAGATCACACAATGATAAGTGTCTTATAAAACATGCGCTGCAATAATAAACTAAATCACAAATAACATCATGTTCCTAATCAATTTTATTCAATAGTGGAGCCATTATGGAATTTGGATTCCTGCCACCAGCATAAAACAAAGGAATTTGCTGCTTCAGCTGTCGTTGAAATCTGCAGCTGATCAGACGGTCGATTATACATTAAAACCCCAGCAATTATATATGAGCCAAATGGTTTGTCTGTAATTTGAATCTTGGTGTTTGTGGCCATAAGCCTGGTAGAAGCTGTTCATTTATATAACAATAAAAAGAACATTTAAAGCTAAGGGCACTGTCAGAATTCATTTGGGATGAGCAGCAGGGGAAAAATAATCTGTTCTGGGATTTTTATATCACTGGTAAAAATAACACTGTCAAGGATGGAAGTGTGCATGTGTGTCAGGCGGATAAAGGGCTCCCTCACCACCTATTTATGTATGAGAAACTACTTTTCATTTGCGACAGTGGCAATTAAATCAAAGTATTTTTGCTCTGCCCCCATTCCAGAAGTGAATTTGGCAATGCAGTTTTGCATGCTAAGCACACATTGTAGCACATATTCTGGCAACATTTGAGATGATCAGGGCCTTTGGGTGCTGCAGTAATATAAATGTTTCATGTTTCCAATAAAATCATCTACTGCTATGCCAAGAGCCTTGTGAAAAAATGTGGTTCTCTTTGGGCAAGCATCCAAAAGCTGAGGGATCTGCTGGAAGTTTATCCAAACTTACAGGAACTTCTGTGGGCTGAAAAACTCACAAGACCATTCGCTGACATTTCCAGCAGTTCCTGGTTCAGGCTAGCCACAAAATACCATGAGAGATCATCCTTTCGTAGTGTATTGAGTGTTTCTTGCTCTTGACTGCAGCCAAAGTGTACAGAGGAATCTAAAAATGAACAAATTTTGGCCAAACTTTTAATGGTTTGAAAATTTTGATAAAAAATTCAGGTTAATTCTTATTTTTATTTGTATTATTCCACCCGTCTCTGCCTTTTCATCAAGTTGCTGTGCCACAGTATTGCAGAGCGACAGGACAGTATGATGTACGCCAAATCAAAAGTGGGATAGCACCCACCATATGGTTTTCACTGTTCTACACAAAGAAAGAAACATCCACCCTTCACAGCTTGCCATGTTTATATACAAAAGTCACCAAGAGCCATATTGTGGTCAGCCCCTGCAGGGGATCTTGGCTAAGGGGAAAGGTGCAAGCATGCTCCAGCATGCAGGCATTAACTAGTACATGCCTGGGTGGCATAAGCTCTGCTCCCTCTTAGTCCCTGCCCTCGAGAGCTAGATGTCTGAAAGGGGAGAGAAAGGATGAGGTCATGGCCACAGCCTCCTTTGCCCTGGCCCGGCACAAAAAGGCCCTGACCCAAAGCCTGCTGAAGTCAGTGGAAAACCTCCCATTAACCTCAATGGGCTTTGGACCAGGCTCCAATTGTGGTGCAGATGCCATGCTACTGTATGCTGCCTGGGAATCAGAGAGAATCCCTCCTGTGGACCCTTTCAGACCCCTTCTAATGCATCCAAGGCAATCAAAGGCACAATCTAGTTCCACATAGTTTGAAGCTTTTAACCCTATAGACCAGAATATTTTCATTGTAAAATATTTTCATGTGCTGTGTGCTATGCCTTGAACCCCTGAAAATATTTTCCTAGTGAAAAGTTAAGACTCTAGCTCTCATGGGAAAAACATGAATACACAGGCCCAGTGCTAGCACAGAAATGATCACATGGGACATTAAAGAGCCCTCGAGCATTTTGTTGTACTTAGTGACTGTGTGGGGGGAGGGGGTCCCAGGTTTCTGCCTTTCATTTAGCAACAGCTAAATGTTCCAAGGGGACCCATCCAGAGGAGCTGCTGCAGACTGCGAAACAGGACAGTGGGGGTGGGCAAGGCCTTTAGTTGCCTCTTGCTGGGATGCCCAGCAGTGAGCTGGCTGTAGTTCCACAGCAGGGCAGCTGGCTGCAGGCTGAGTCTTGCTCCCCCTCCCCACAATACATGGGGCAGTTGCTTCTTCCCTGCTGCTGGAGTCCCATGCTTCCCAATGCCTGCTTTGCAGACTGCCCTGGGGCAAACACCCCAGGACTGAGGTCACTCTCCCACTCCTATGGCAGGGGCTCTGCTCAGGGGAAACTGCTCCCCTCACACTGCAATGGGGCTTTCCCTGCTTTCATTAAACAACAGCTTCTAAGGTGAGTCAAGCGTGGATGCAACACTTCCTCCCCAACCCGCACCATGTGGGGCTAGCCCAAGCTGCCTGGTGTCACCAGACTGTGCTACCTGGTTTCTCCACTTGCCTCTGAACCCCAGAATGTTCTTCCATGTCCTCCAGGGGGGCACACCCCACAGTTTGAAAGAATCTGTTCTAGATCCAAAGGTGACATGTGGAGAGTCATGTGCCCTTCTCCACTATCAACAGTTACATGTTGACTGCCTACCAGACCTGTCTGCCTACCATGGAATATGCACTATTTTAGCAAGCCCTCCATTTGACAGTCCTCTACTTTGGCTAGATTTACTTTTCAAGGATTGCTGGTTAATCTAATAATTAATCATAGAACGTCAGGGTTGGAAGGGACCTCAGGAGATCATCTAGTCCAACTCCCTGCTCAGAGCAGGGCAAATCCCCAGACTTCTTTTTTTTTAAGCCCAGTTTCCTAAATGGCCTGCTCAAGGATTGAGCAGCTCACAACTCTGGGGTTAGCAGCCCAATGCTCAAAACACTGAGCTATCCCTTCCCCCCTTCTACTCATGCAGTCAGATTTTAAGGTCAGAAGGGACCATCATGATCATTTAGTCTGACCTCCTGCATATTTCAGGCCACAGAACCTCACCCACCCACTCCTGTAATAGATGCATAACCTCTGACTGAGTTACTGATGTCCTCAAATCACAATTTAAAGACTGCAAGTTACAGAGAATCCACCATTTACACTAGTTGAAACCTGCAAATGACTCGTGCCTCCGTGCTGCAGAGGAAGGTGAAAAGCCCCAGGGTCTCTGTCAATCTGACCCTGGGGGAAAATTCCTTCCTGACCCCAGATATGGCAATCATTTAGGCCTGATCTACACTACGCGTTTAAATCAATTTTAGCAGTGTTAAATTGATTTAACGCTGCACCCGTCCACACAACAAGGCCCTTTATATCGATATAAAAGGCTCTTTAAACCGGTTTCTGTACTCCTCCCCGACGAGAGGAGTAGCGCTGAAATCGGTATTACCATATCGGATTAGGGTTAGTGTGGCTGCAAATCGACGGTATTGGCCTCCAGGCGGTATCCCACAGTGCACCATTGTGACCGCTCTGGACAGCAATCTAGACTCGGATGCAGTGGCCAGGTAGACAGGAAAAGCCCCACGAACTTTTGAATTGCATTTCCTGTTAGTCCAGCGTGGAACTCTGATCAGCACGGGTGGCGATGCAGTCCCAAATCCAAAAAGAGCTCCAGCATGGACCGTACAGGAGATACTGGATCTGACCACTGTATGGGGAGACAAATCTGTTCTATCAGAGCTCCATTACAGAAGACAAAATGCCAAAGCATTTGAAAAAACTCTCCAGGCTATGATACAGAATCCACAGCACAGTGATGCGTGACAAGTGTAATGGAAAGCCAAAGAATCAAATGGATGCTTATGGAGGGAGAGAGGGGGTACTGAGGACTCCAGCTATCCCACAGTCCCCAGCAGTCTTCAAAAAGTATTTGCATTCTTGGCTGAGCTCCCAATGCCTGTAGGGTCAAACACAATATCCGGGGTGGTTCAGGGTATAGCTCGTTAATTTACCCCCCTCCGCCCCGTGAAAGAAAAGGGAAAAAAATCATTTCTTGACTTTTTTCAATGTCACCCTATGTCTACTGAATGCTGCTGGTAGACGCGATGCTGCAGCAGTGAACAGCAGTATCTTCTCCACTCCCCTCCCCGGTGGCAGATGGTACAATATGACTGCTATCGGTCGTCATCATCAGCCCGTGAGTGCTCCTGGCTGGCCTCAGGTGAGGTTGGCCGGGGGCGCCTGGGTAAAAATAGGAATGACTCCTGGTCATTCCCAGTCGATGGTACAGAACGTCTGGTAACCGTCTTCATCATAGCAACTGGGGGCTGAGCTCTTTCAGCCCCCTCCCTTTCATGTGTAAAGAAAAGATTCTGTACTGCCTGGACTATCATAGCAGCTGGAGGCTGCCTCGCCCTCATTTTATCTCACTAACAAGTCAATGTTTTCTATTCGTGCATTCTTTATTACTTCATCACACAAATGGGGGGACACTGCAATGGTAGCCCAGGAGGGTTGGGGGAGCAGGGAAACAACTGGTGGGGCTGTTGCAGGGGCACCCCCTAGAATGGCATGTAGCTCATCATTTCTGCGGGATCTGATATGGAGCGGCTGTGCTCTCTGGTTCTCTAGTGCACTTGCCCCATATTCTAGGCAGGACTGACTATTTTTAGATACCATAAAGGAGGGATTGACTCGGGGAGTCGTTCCCATTTTTGTCTTTGCGCCCCTGGCCGACCTCAGCCAGGGGCACCCATGACAGCAGCAGACGGTACAGAACGACTGATAACCGTCTCTGCTATCTTGCAAAGACAAATGAATACTGCTGTGTAGTGCTGCAGTACTGCCTCTGTTAGCAACATCCAGTAGTCATACGGTGACAGTAAAAAAAAGCTGAGCGGGCTCCATGGTTGCCGTGCTATGGCATCTGCCAGGGCAATCCAGGGAAAAGAAGCGCGAAATGATTGTCTGCCGTTGCTTTCATGGAGGAAGGAAAGAGTGACGACATTTACCCAGAATCACCCGTGACTCTGTTTTTGCACCATCATGCATTGGGGTCTCAACCCAGAATTCCAATGGGCGGAGGAGACTGCGGGAACTATGGGATAGCTACAGGATAGCTACCCACAGTGCAACACTCCAGAAATAAACGGTACCCTCGGTACATGGACGCACACCGCCGAATTAATGTGCTTAGTGTGGCCGCATGCACTTGACTTTATACAATCTGTTTTACAAAACGGGTTTATGTAAAATCAGAATAATCCCGTAATGTAGACATACCCCTAGACTCTGAGCATGGAAGAGGAGGACCCTCTATCTGGTTCTCACTGAAGTTTTTCCATTGACTTCAATGGGAGTTGGCACATGCCTCAGATAATATCTCAGTTTAAAGTTAGGGATATAACAAATCACTACTATGGATGCTACTATGGTTGTTACAGAATAATTTAATTAACCAAGCAAGAGGGACAGCCCAATAGGAAAGTTAAGAGCTTATATTTACATACAAAAATTTGAATAATTAGCAGTGATGAGAAGGAAATACAGAAAAAGAACATGACAGTTAAATGAGAGTTTGCTTGAGTATGGTAGGAGCTTTTCTAAATTTACTGAAGTGTCACAATTAACTTTGGTTGTGGAATTCATGTATGTTGTTAGTCATTTGCTAAGATGTGCTGTCAAGCTTTAGTCCTTCTCTCTGCCTCTCATCCTTTCAAGGACACACGAGAGCCCAGAGTTTATTGCATTTGCAAAACCTAAACAGTTATACGAAATCTAAGCAAAGAAAAAAAAAGTGATTTCATTTCAGCTCAGGGATCAGAAAGGAGGAAAGCTGGGGATCATTTGTGCTGTTTAGTTACTACACACAACTACTTCACACTAGTGCAAGTGAAGGATGTGATGCTGGAGATAAAACAGGGAAGATCCCCTATCCCCATTCTTCCTCCATGATGCGTAGAAGCACTAAATGCAAATTTTGTTTACCACGAGGACTATTTGGACAGCATGCTCACAGGCCACTTTCTCTGCCAACAAGCAGGGCTGCATTCTGTGTAGGGGTGCAGGCTTTGAAGAGGTGGTGCCAGGGGATGCTGCAAAATCCTGAATGCCAAGGAACAGTAATAGGGATTGGAGGGTTGGGATATAGCTGGTGCTTACGCCAGCCAAACTTTAGAAGGGAGCACAGGCCAGGGGGATATTACTGCAGCCCTGGTGGGTAGATCTGGTCTACTCCTGGGAAACCTCTGTACACAATACTTTCACTCACACTTTATGCAGAGGTGAAAGTATTTGGCCCTAAATATTGACTTGAGCTTACAATGCAATTTATGGCAAAGCTCCACAAACTACTCACACAAGAGAAAGCAGCCAGAAAATGTCAGGAAAAAGAAAGGTACAGTATGGTTTACAAACCACCACTGCAAGTGAAAGGTTTGTGATGGATCGCTTTCCAAAGGATAAAATAGCTGATAAGGTTCAGTTCAGGTCTCAGTCAGAGCCAAAAGCAAAGTGGCAAGTATCTTCTTCATGCCTTAGAAAAGCCAAACAAAAGGCAAACCAAACTACTAAAGCTGCAAAATATAGACAGACGTGCTTTCCACAGACCTCTGAGACAATGATACTTTAATTTCATTTCAGAATGGTAGCAGGCCGGCAAGAACCAGAACATGCATAAACCCCTACTATAAGGGAGTTCTGTTCATTCATTCCCTACGTACCATGTTGAAAACCACACTACTCTAGCTCACTTTTAAGAATCATTAATGCTTCTAGAGGACATAATCAGGGATTTCCATCAAGTTTAAGATATATTGTTTTCACTTATTTTTCACCTGGCAAACTCAAAACTGAACTCTGTTTTTCACCTTATCACACACAAACACTGGCTTGTGCTGCAAGTTTCTGTTGGATTGGATTGTGTTCAGGTGAAAGAGTATTAATGCAAAAGTGTTTGGTTATTAATTCTGGACAAAATGGTAGAGCATATTGCAAGAACAAAGGAGGACCTTTAATTTTTTTTTTGTAAGACAATGTTTAGAACTGCTGTACAGCAGTGCACCATCTATTCTTTCCAGTAAATGCCAGCTCTAAGGTAGTTTACCATTCACGGTATCTGCAAGACTGCTGCTTACCAGTATTACTTAAGGGTTAAGGTCCCAGAAATATCATGGGACAGAAGTGGAATGCAAGAGGTCTGCAATAAGGCTTTACCACGAGTTCACCAGCTTCCACAGCAATATGTTCTAAATCATTCTCCAACCCTGTTCTTTCTATTCCATCCATTACCAACAGAACGTGAACACTAATAACCTATTGTTGTCCAGACACCTATAAAGAATTTGCAGTCAGGAACAAAGACAGACCTGCAAAATGTATAAGGGATGAAAAGAGAGAGGTCTGAATTCTATTGTTTGTTTCAGAACAGTGCACTTGTGAAAGTTTTTTTAGTTGCTTCAGTGACTAACTAGCCAGTGCAGGTGTTCTGCTACCATCCTCACATGAGGAATCATGAAGCATTAGTTTAGACATCTGTTTTTGGTGATCTCCCTCAGCATCATGCAGATCATGGTACTTGACACATTTGGTATTATAAATAAAACTTTTTATATATATAATTTTTGGCCTGATTAAAAAAAGAAGTACAGCTATATGCCATCCACTCTGTGACAGTACCACAGCCCAGACTCCCTCACTGCGCCTGCAAGTGGTCTCACATGCTCAATGAACAGGAGGGGTGGCAGCATAGAACTGTGTGGTAGTACACTTACCCATATGCTGTACTGAATACAGTTTAGAATCTTGTGACAGATTCCTTGTGATGACGGATGTATTTCCTGTTGGGCTATAGAACTATATTATCCTGTGCTATATCATTAAAAATGCATTACTATTACAAGTATCAGAGGGGTAGCCATGTTAGTCTGGATCTGTAAAAAGCAACAAAGAGTTCTATGGCACCTTATAGACCAGGAGTAGGCAACCTATGGCACGAGTGCTGAAGGCGGCATGCGAGCTGATTATCAGTGGCACTCACACTGCCCAGGTCCTGGCCACTGGTCTAGGGGGCTCTGCATTTTAATGTAATTTTAAATGAAGCTTCTTCAATGTTTTAAAAACCTTATTTACTTTACACACAACAATAGTTTAGTTATATATTATAGACATAGAAAAAGACCTTCTAAAAACATTAACATGTATTACTGGCACACGAAATCTTAAATCGGAGTGAAAAAATGAAGACTCGGCACAGCACTTCCAAAAGGTTGCTGACTCCTGTTATTGACTAACAGACGTATTGAAGCATAAGCTTTCGATGCATGTTATGCATCTGACCAAGTGGGTATTCACCCACGAAAGCTTATGCTCCAATACATCTGTTAGTCTATAAGGTGCCACAGGACTTTTTATTACTATTACAGTTCTCTCTTATAGTGCTGATGACTTAGCTTTACTGCAACATCAAGTTTGTGCTAAATGAATCAGGTTCATGCTGGACCAAGCTATGAACTATATATATTTAACTGGAAGAAACTTTCAAAAAGCAAGAGTGCCAGATGTCTTGAAAAGCTGAAGACATCTCATTTTGGCAGCTCTTCCATCCTGGAGAACAATCACTTCTTCTACCGCCTCATCTCAGCACTCAGTTCAATTTTTAGAAGGTCACTATTAGTAATAACCCAAATTTCTACATATGAAAAGGTGGCAGGGCTGTTAGAACATCAGAAAAACTACAGATGAAAATAAAATACAGTAGCTTTGTTTTGAATTCAGCATTTGATTTATTCTCTCTTTTAATTGATACAATACTGTAAAGCCGAACTGTTAAATGTTTGAATTTGCCTTTGTTTGAATGTTTATTTGCATTAAGTTGATTGTTCCACCTCTTTCTTTGAAAGTTTGCTTTTTTTGAGGAAATGGAGTTGAATTCTGGAGTTTATGGAAGACTCAGGTCATGTTATCCTTCAAACAGGTTATGAGAAGAAAGGAACATTTTTAGTCTAGTAAAATTTCTTAATTCATGGCCAGGTTCCATGGATCAAATGCAGTACATAATCTAGAAGGAAAGGAAGGTTTAAAAAAAAGAAAAGTACAGACCAAAGTGTTTCTCTTGGAATAACCATTCTCTGCACAATGGAGGAACTTGAGATCATTCCAGTGTGAATGTTGGGCATTATATCCTTAATGTCACTGTTTCTGGCGCTCAGCAAATAGCATATGCAGTGGTCTAGCAGTTAGAACCCTTGACAGCACACATCTGAATAACATCAGAAATGTTCAAAGAATGCAAATATAGATCTTTAAGGGTAAAGTATTCCAGTCCTTAGTCCTGTCATTAATCATCCAATCATTGGTGAGTTTTAGGAAACTGAATGGCAAAATGACAGCTCATGGTTGTTTCAAATTCTTTCAGCTAGATTTCTCATCTTGGCTAGTAGCTAAAAATCTATTTTTTTTCCTTATGAGCCTATACATTTTCCCATTTTCAAAAAAACAACCACCCGCTTCTTAACATCAGGTCTCTAGAGGAGCCTCAAGCTCATCGGACCCTTTTGTCTCCATCAGGAATTTGTCAACAATGCCTGTCCTGCTCAGTTTTATTTTATGTATCACAGAATTCCTCACTACTAGCTTTTTTGGAACACTTAATGGATTAAAATCTAATTCTGTCAGCCAATGGCAAAACAAATGCAGAATGACAGCTTTGGAAACACTGTATTGTTCTAAATACTTACAGCAGGTTCACCTTGACTGAGTGTCATAACATAATAGGATGCTCTGTCATACAAGGATCACCTAATGCTGTTCTTATGGAGGATGAGCCCAGGAATGGAAGTAACATGACAAGCTGTGATATGCCCCAATCCTTTCAAATCTGCCAAGGTGGAATGCAGAAAAGAGAGCCAAGAAGGAAGAGATGAAAGTTTAAGGCAACAACAGAGTCCTTGAAGACAGCATATGTTTTTTTTAACTGTGGCTGATAGACATGGCATGACTAAATAGCTAAATATGAGGTTAATTAAAAACAAACAGTTCCTTTCTAAAAAATGTATTATTGACCAAAAATATTATTTTCTCAGGAGCTTGTTACATGAGCATTATTGACTTGATTGAGCATTATTAGCATGTCAATCACTTCCAGGCTATTTTTATAACCTTGTGCATGTTGTTTTATTGCAATATACACAGATAGAAATGTAGATACACATGGTACATAGTGCAGGAATTCATAATCTTTTCTGACAATATATTTTTTGTAGTGGCTGGGGCCAGAAAGGGGTTTCAGGAGCGCCTTTGTATGGAATGGAGATGGGAATTCAGCACTGGCTTCCCTCTTTCTCTTTTGTTCCTCCGACTCTCGATAATATCAGAGCTACCTATCTGTGAATTCAGAGAGACTCTCCAGTAAGTATTACAGTATTTGTTACTACATGTAGATGGACCAATGTGAAATATAAGTGGAATCATGCAAATCAAAGCAATGTGTGTCTTACCTTGGTATAGATATATTAAATGGAGTGAGAATGGCTACAGGTCAAGCTGGTCAGATTCGTGTCTATGAAGCTGACTGAGTGAACAAATCAGCGTTTCCAGAAATGGATGACCATGGATAACACATCAATTGTCTCATTGAATGGTACTTCACAAAGAGCTTGTTGAAAATTTTCAAAGCTTTGATCTTAAAAAAGGAGACAACGTTAGCAAAACAATATTACCTGTTTTTTGACCAGCTCTACTCAGAATATAAACAGAACAAGCAAACGTATTTCCAGGAATGTTATCTGTTTATTCAGTTACAATGTAAGTACTTCACCAGATATTATATCCCACTGAAATACATTTTATACTTTATTTATAGATGCATTTATGTGTGACCCCTCTGTATAGTCCTTTGTCCTTCTATGACAGCATATCCCAGTATACTCCTAGATCAAATCGGTTGCCATTGTATACCACAGAGAAGCCATATAATTAATATGCAACACACAAAATCTGTTTTAGTTTTTGAAGTCAATGGAGCTACACCATTTTGTGTAAACTGAGTTTCTGGTCCTTTGTTTTTCTGAAGTTCAGTAAACTGCTTTTTTTGTTTTATTTTATCTGAATTATGAACTTTTTTGTATTCAGATTACCAGTCACACAGTAAAAAACAAATGAGGTAGGTTAACTGGAAGTTTAATACTTCATTCCCTTTCCTGTTTTAGATTTAGATGCATCAGCGGCTGAGTTATAAAGCCCTATTTTCATAGATTTACAATGTATTTGGGTCATATATTTTTCTCCTGGCAACATTCCATCTTAAATCTCAGTTTAGGAGCAATAATTTTTTTTTATAAGTTTATAAATCAATTCGTCCCTTATGAAATGTGCCAGATTGACAGCCTGAAAGACTATCATTTACTGACATAACAGAAAATACAGGCATTTGCAGTGCAAGATTCCTCATGTTGCCATATAACTGTGCAGGAGAGATCATCTCTAGAGCAAGTAAATCACATTCCCTGCCCATTCAGTCTTTTGGTCAGTCTGCTATCAGTCACAAAGGGTGCGGACTATTTGCTAATTGGGGTAGCAGTTAATGTGATGGGGATACCTACAGCTAAGAACCGGACTAAGATCATAGCCTACACGCAATGAGTTTATCTGATTGGTAAAGATTTATTCTCATTACTAGAATGGATACCGGTAGCTATTTTTTAAAATCAAAACTGCCTGTTTTGGTGTTCACAAAAAGTGTGATATGCAGAGTGCTGTAATTTGACAAAATTTAGATTTTTAAAATAATGTTGGATCCTATTAGGATGCCTTTAAAAAATTGTGGCAAATTTCTGCATCACTTAAGCACATTTCAAGCTAGGTTGGCTAGTTGCAATTGTCCACCTAGTCACATAATATTAGCTTGGGTTTCCAAAATTAACTGAACTGTCTATGTGGCCAGATGGGTGAGCAGGATGCATTTTGCTTCATTTTATCAGAGGAAGTGGCTGCATTTTGTGTGTTTTCCCCAAGACCATCAGGAAAAAGATTGCAGCAGAAGCAGCTCTGCACCATTCCTGCTGCACAGGTGGAGAGGGAATTGCTTATCACTTCCCTCCTCAAAGATCATTAGAATTAGAGGGAGGCCTGGAATCCCTTTTAAATAGAAAAGAGCAAAAATAAATTCATATGGTATCTTAGATAGGTCATGGTGGATGCAACAAAATACATGTAATAAACATAAATGTGTATACAAACACTCAATTGTTATACATAAACCTGTGTGCATGAACACACATATACACACACTCACTCTGCACACCCACTCATCCGGAACCAGTCTCCCACTGGAGCCAATACTTCTCAGTGCAAGATTGAAGTCCTATAGGAAATAGACACAAACTACTCCAGACATTAAGGTAAATACAAACACCAGCTGAAAAGCATTTGTAAAGTTACACCCGACCCGTCTCTGATAGTGTCTACTGGTTTCGTTGAGAGAGTGGGGTGCATTGACATGAGTGTTTTTAATTTCAACATTTATTTTCCTTTTTGTATGCATTGAAATGGAATAAACCACAAGCAAGCAGACAGCTCATTTAAACTTAGCCTCACATGGGATGGGAAATGTCTAACCAAGAGAGTTTGTCAAGCTACCCCACCAGGGGAGGACAGAACCTGTATCCACTTTGACATTGGATAAAGCAGAACTGTACCATGAAACTCTATTATTTACTTACGCTGTGAAGCAAAACTTCAACATTCCTTTCATTTCACTCTTTTTCAGTGCTTGGTACAAACTAGGTTAGATCTGTATTTCAAAACAAAACTCAACTAGAAACGATCAGTGATTTCTGCAAGGAATAGTAAAATGTGCCACCATCTCTAGCACAAAAAGCCTTAGTAGGTAGCTTGAAACTTAGTTCAAACAGCCATTTCCATTGACCCTGTAACATGAATTTAGTTTACACAAGCTTGAGTAGTCAAAATAGGAGCTGTAATCCTATATATTTTTCTATTTGTACTTTTAGGAAACTTGAGGAACTTACTGTTCTTTGGATCCAGTTGACTGCTGGAGGCTACTTACATCATAAACCGGTAAGTCTCATGCTCTAAATGTGTCTGAACTACGGGGCTTGGTGACCATTAAAAAAAAATCTGAACTGTTTAAAACACTGTGTGAGGAAGGACGCCAAAGGCAGGCTATTTCAGTAAAAATTGTGTTTGAAGTTTAAAGTAAAAAATTGGTTTCTTGTGTTATTCCACAGTTTCCAAATTGTAACATCACCACATATGAGATCATTCCATTATGTCAGTCTGTCAGTGAGTACATGGGAAGACCATAAGACAAAAAAAGGATATGGAAAAAGAAGAGGAGTAATTTCTTGCATTGTAATGAAGAACAGACATGTGCTCTGATGAAATACAAGAGATCTAGCATGAAATTTACCCCTGTGCAGAGGGCTAGCACAAGACTTAGGGCTTGTCTACACTATAAAGCCTTGGCCAGTATAGCTATATAGCAGGGATAGACAACCTACGACACGTGTGCCAAAGGCAGCACACAAGCTGATTTTCAGTGGCACTCACACTGCCTGAGTCCTGGCCACCAGTCTAGGGGGCTCTGCATTTTAATTTAATTTTAAATGAAGCTTCTTAAACATTTTAAAAACTTTATTTACTTTACATACAACAATACTTTAGTTATATATTATAGACTTATAGAAAGAGACTTTCTAAAAACGTTAAAATGTATTACTGGCACGCGAAACCTTAAATTAGAGTGAATAAATGAAGACTCAGCATGCCACTTCTGAAAGGTTGCTGACCCCTGCTATATAAGATTCTTGCACCAGCATAGCTATATCACCTTGGCGAATGAGATTAGCTATGCACTCTTCTATTAGCATAGTTGTATCTACCCAGGAGGAGAGGAGGTGTCGGCATAGCTGTGTTGGCTCGAGGGGGTGACTTTTTCCCACACTCTTAGCTGACATAGCTAGATCGGCAAAACTTTGTAGTATAAACCGCCTCTTTTCCAACATGTAAGCCCACTTAAGCCTTCTGCCCATGTGTGAATTTCAACCCCAGTTATGTTAAAAATTGTGCTACTGAGGTTGGTATAGCTACAAAGCAGCACTGTACAAGTTCTGAGCACTGGGACATCAGAGTTCCTCCTGCTAAAAAGAACAGAACTACTCATCAAATTAAATGGATTAAAATCTGGTTAGATCACAAACACACGCAGATGGGATTCATAAGACTGCATGCAGCAGCCAAGCATATTTATGGCATCCCAGTGAAATGACAAAACATTTTGAATAACACAAGAGTGTGGCAACTTTAGAAAAGATAAATACTGTAATTTCAGAAAGTTGAAGGAAACTGAGTGTAGCATACCAGCCTTCAATAACATATCCAGAGCCAAAACACAAAACTTTTTCCCCCCTAATTATAAAAGAATGGCACAGATTTGAAATGCACAGTCCTATACTTAAGAGAAGAGCTTTTGGGGTATGCATGTGCATAAGGTGTTTTTTCTAACCAAGCCTTTTCTGCTTTCCCAGTGGGATGGTCTATGTCCCTCCTCATGCTGAAATGTCATTCTGCCTACATGCTCATGCTTAACTCTAAGCATGTGAGTGGTCCCTGGGACTTCAAGGGCATTACCAATGGGCATAAAGTTACTCACATGCTTTAATGTTTGTTGGTACTAAAGTCTAGCAAACCTATTCAGTGAGGCTACTTGTATATAAGGGTTTGCAGACAAGGTCCTGGAAGGTGCATACTGAACCACATATAGGTTCTGCAATGCAATGTCAGGAATGCCAGCAAACAATGAGGTATGACATTTAGTTGGGGCTGGGGCTGCTTTGAGGAGAGGGTTGAACTAGATGACTTCCTGAGGTTTCTTCCAACCTAATCTTCTATGATTCTATGAAGAGCATCCCTTCAGCATGTTAGCATCATGCCACGTTAATGCCGTTCACAAATGACCATCACTTTAACAACATCAGTTATGTGTATTGTGGCAGCACCTAGCCTAGAAGCACTAGACTCACTGTTATATATTTGAACAGTGCCTAATGCAACGAGACACTCCCTGACTTGAAGAGCTAATTAAATAGCCTCAAATGACAGCTCTGAGTGCATTAATAGTCCTACACTTTCTTCAGTACTGGGAAAAACTAATGGTCATGAATAATAAATACTATTGTAAACTGAGAGGTGGTCAAACTGATGGAACAGAGAGATTGTAGTATATACTTATCTATCGGTCTGTGCCAGGCATGCATGATTTCTTAAACCTTTTCCATTTAATTGTTTTTGTCATGGTATAATTCCCCACTCTGAACCTTAGCGTTCAAAAGATGGGGTAGCAGCATGAATTCCTCTAAGCTCAATTACCAGCTTAGAACCTGTAGCGTTGCCACCAACCAGGAATTCCAGTGCCTGGTACACACTGGTCCCCCCAAAACCTTGCCCGGGGACCCCCAAGACCCAGACCTTCTGAATCTTAACACAAGGAAAGTAAACCCTTTCCCTCACCATTGCCTCTCCCAGGCTTCCCCTCCCTGGATTACCCTGGAAGATCACTGTGATTCAAACTCCTTGAATCTTTAAACAGTGAGGAAAATTTACCTCCCCTCCTCCTTCTCTCTCTCCCTCCCAGACTCTCCCTGAGAGAGAAAGTATTCCTAACACAGAGAGAAAATTAACCTCTCTCTCCCCCTTCCCTCCTTTCTTCCCACCAATTCCCTGGTGAATCCAGACCCAGTTCCCTGGGGTCTCACCAGAATAAAAAAAAACCAATCAGGTTCTTAAACAAGAAAAGCTTTTAATTAAAGAGAGAACAAAGGTAAAAATTATCTTTGTAAATTTAAGATGGAATAGGTACAGGGTCTTTCAGCTATATACACTGGGAATACCCTCCCAGCCTAAGTATACAAGTACCAAATTAAAATCCTTTCAGCAAAATACAAACTTGAACTCCTCCCAGCCAAATACATATTTGCAAATAAAGAAAACAAGCATAAGCCTAACTCGCTTTATCTACCTAGTACTCACTATTTTGAATCTATAAGAACCTGTATCAGGGAGATTGGAGAGAAACCTGGTTGCACGTCTGGTCCCTCTGAGCCCCCAGAGTGAACAACCAAAAACTAACAGCACACACACAAACTTCCCTCCCTCAAGATTTGAAAGTATCCTGTCCCCTGATTGGTCCTCTGGTCAGGTGACAGCCTGGCTCACTGATCTCGTTAACCCTTACAGGCAAAAGAGAGATGAAGTACTTCTGTTCTGTTAACTCTTACTTATCTATTTATGATAAGTGCAAATGGACAAAATGGACATTCTTGCTGTCCATTCAAGAGGCAGCCAAGTATTGTTTGTGTGGGCGACAGACCAAGATTCATCGGATCCAGAGGGCAATAACATTGTCTTACCTGCACCTTACCTGTGTTAGAAAGCCTGATGCAGCGCAAATAGACTTAATCGATAAATTACCTGCGCCCACGGATGTCAGCACACTGCAGTCATTCTTGGGGGTGGTTGGATTCTTGAGAGAATTTATTCACCAGTACTCCGAGATCGCCAAGCCGCTATACAAGCTCCTTTGGAAAAACCAACTCTAGAGATGGGGGGGAACAAGAACAGCAGTCCATATTTAAATTGAAGCAAGCCCTGATGACAGCACCTGCTTTGGAATACCCCCAAGTGAATAAACCTTTCCACCTACAGCTTGTCATGACGGACATGGCCATTAGTGCTGTATTGCTTCAGCAGGCAGGTACTTCAATCAAACCAGTTGCTTACGGGTCAAAAGTACTAACCGAGGTGGAGAAGCAGTTCTCCAAATGTGAAAAGAATGTTTTTGCACTGGTGTGGGCCCTCCAACATTGGGAGTTTTTAACTGGGGTGGCACCTGTCATATTAAAGACCACAGATATTTCTGTGCAGTATGTCCTTTCAGGTCGGACCAATTCTGGAAGGGTGAGCAACCCACAGCTCACTGGTTGGACTTTGTTGTGGCTAAACAGAGAAGTGGAGGTAGAGAAGACAGATAACCACACCTGCTGCTGCATCTTTTGAACTTTGTGTCAGTGGTCAAGATCATAATCGCCCATTGCCAGACATTACTATCCCTGCAATTAAATCCCCTTTCTAGCTTGAAACCTGCTACGAGACTGCCAAGCAGTACCACCGTGACATCTAGGTGGTAGATGGGAGCAGCTTCCATCATGAAGGCAAGCCAGTCACCAGCTTTGCTGCTCTCCAGGTAAACACAGACAAGGTGATTCACGGTACAGTCAGATATCATTCAGCACAGGTCACAGAGGTGGTGGCTGTAATCGCAGCTCTTGAATCAGCTGAGCCAGCCACCACCATAACAATCTGCACTGACTCAGACTGCGTACTGCACACCCTAATAGACTGGATGATAGTGTGGAAAGAATGAGGGATGCTGTCAGCAGACAACAAGCCCGTTGCATACTCTGGCTACCTTCTGCATGCCTGGCACCTGGCAGAGCAATGCATTGGTGATACTTACCTTTTCAAGCTCTGCACTCATCAGCAGAACCAGGCAGAAGTCTCAGTGCTATAACAGGGCTGATAAGGTGGCAAAGCAGGCGGCGCTTCTGGGATCAGAAACCTTGTGGGACAAGGTGAACCACATCCTCAGTAAAGTCCATCCCAAAGAGGTCCATAACCATTTGGACATCAGACTACTATAACAAAAAGACACAGAGATTAGGGAGCTCCTACAGAAAGGTCAACATAGAGCTTACCATATCTCTCAACACAAGATGGACCTCTTCATGGCCACTAAACAGGACAGTGATCAGATGCCATTGCTGGTGATTCCGGCATCCCTAAGGCTGGAAATGGTAAAGCTTGCCCACCAGCAGGGACATTTTGGCCCTGAAAAGACTATGCAAAGATTGCTGATGGTTGTTGGTCTAGTGCACAGAAGGACATGGAGGAGCACATCAACAATTGCCTTAGATGTGCACAGAGCAACCCAGACCACCGGGTGTGAAAAGGTCCAGTGCTATATCAGCCAGTCAACAGACCATGGCACTGGGTGCAAATAGACTTTATTGGGCCACTAACCCAGACAGGTAGAGGTAACATCTACTGCCTGGTCCTGGTAGACCCATTTACCAAGTGGGTGGAGGCTTACCCCACCAAAAATTGCACTGCCAGCACCACCGCTCATGTCCTTCTGGAGCAAGCATTTAGCAGGTTTGGTCTGTCACATATAATAGACTCTGACCAAGGGAGCTCATGAAGCAGGAGTGTGCAGCTTTGGGAATTCACCAGTGGTTTCATGTCGCCGGGCACTCCCAGTCACTGGGACTCGTGGAACGCACTAACCTCATTTTAAAGACCTCATTAAGAAAAGTGATTGAGATCACAGGAAAGAACTGAGATGCAAAGCTTCCACTAATCCTGACAATTCTTCAATCAACTATGGACACTCATGGGAACACGCCCCATAAGGTCCTTACTGGTAGGCCAATGCGGATTCCTGAGTACCGGTGGGTGCAAGGAGGAGTGCCCACAGATGAGTATTGTCCCTGAGTTAACATAGACCACTATATCTGGAATCTCCTGGACACTATCAGCTCTGTTTAAAGAGCCATGGCAGGCGCTAACCTTAAGAGTACCTCTCATAAGGTCAACCAAAGACTAAATGCTAATTTGCGCTGTACAGAATGGGACATTGGGGACAAGGTGCTGTTTCTCTACTATTCTGAAAAACGCCATCCCCTCAGCCCACAGTGGGTAGAACCAATACCCATTGTGAACAAGACAAGCCCAACCACCTACCTGGTCAAGATCAAGTCTGGATGTAAGAAACTGCAAAAATGGTTTCATTCCACTCAGCTCAAGAGCTGGAGGTGCAGAATTGAAAACCAAGATTCACTGAAAGATAATTGTCAACCCCCATAAAGAGGACTTTGTTTCTGATTTCTGTTTTGTCTTCCTTTTGCAGGAGGGAAGATGTCCATGAAGTCCATTCACCTGTACATAGTTTTTATGGAACTGTGCTTCATTAGCCGCAGCACTGGCAATATCATTGTGAAGGAGAACGAGCACTGGTTTTGTTTAATTAATGAATCTGTTCTATATAAATGGCAACAGCCTGTGTTTGAATATAAGGAGTATAATTATACTGATGGAGTTTATGATTTAAAAAATAAGGACTCCTCTGGGTACGATGAACTTACTCCTCAGGCAGAAGTGAAGGGCCAGGTAAAAGCTGATGAATGGGAGTTACTTCTGGACTTGGTGCTTAAAGGGGTAGTATCAATCTACACCTATGTTCTCAAGGACTATTGCTACATCATCTGGAAGGAAGAAAAGAGGAGTGTGTTGTTAATTGCTTTTAAAGAAAAATGACCATAATAGAGTACATTACCCCATTATAGAACAAAAGGGGCAAATCCAATACATCTGCAAGCTACAGGGCCAATGCACCTGGATGTTTGATAACCAGTCTTTTGTTGGGTGTTCCCTGGATATCCAGGACTTGGACTCCTCAAAATGTATCTTTTTGCACATAAAGGCACCCTCTCTCATGGTTCCAGGCAAGATAAATGTCACTTTAGCCACTGGTACCCAGAACTTTAATGTATCCAAAAATCAGTGTCCGAGTTCATACTGTCAGCTGATACTGCCTCGCCAGTTTAAACTGCCAACCTTGCACAAAACATTGTTCTGCTCCTATTAAACAAAGTTCTGTAGATTAGACTCAGACATTAAGGTTTTTAACGTTATATGTTTTGGTTTTACTACAGTGCCTGTTTACAGTAACGATTCTGGGGTATGGTATGCAAAAGGACCCTTTGATATCACTAGCACTTGCAAGGTGATCAAAAAGGACATTTCCTGCAGCATCACATTAGATCCTCAATTCTCTCTGAAAAGGGTAATGATGAGTGTGCAACTGTCTGTGTCCCTATATACTGGCAGTGTATGAGTTTCATAACACCATTGCTTATGGGTTGAGAAGCCTGGGCCCTGTAAGCCAGGAGTGGATTCTTCCATGATCTTGGGCCAGTCTCCTCATCTTCTTTTGCCTTGGTTACCCAGCTGTAAATTAGGGATAACAATAACAGCACTTTCGTACTGCACGACTGTTGTGAAGATAAAATATTATGAAGAGCACAGATACTACAGTAATGGGGGTTATATAAGTACCCAGAATAGATAGATTAGAAGAAATAAGAAAGTAAAGATGACCAAAACCATACAACTTATTGAATTTAATCAACTGCCAAGCTCCAGGTAAGTTAGTCCATCCTCCGCTTTCAAGAACCTCTTGAAATGTAAACCCTTCCACAGCATTTACAACAACTTGAATAAAATTGGGCTCATTTACAACCCCACAAGGTGCTGGAGTCAGAACAGGTGCAACTCAGATCAGAATTTGGCCCACTAACTAACATCAGAACCATTCTATTCACATTGAAATCTGTAGCTGCCCTGGCAACATCTGACTTGTGGAACCAGCAAGGAACATTACTCACCTCAAGTTCTTACATTTTTGTTTATCAGACAAATTTAGCTTTGAATCTTTTAAGCTGATTGAGCCCTGCTAAAATCGTGTCAGCAGAATGGAATTTAGACATTTTAAATGCAATGGTGCATAAAACTTTTAGATTAATCAAACAGCAACACCAGATGAATTCAACCAATCTATTGAAAAATTAAAATGTTGACAAATTATTTTCTGAGGTCAATATTTTCACTGGATTTCTGCATCTACTGCCAAATACACAGAAGGCAGAATCCTACTTGAGGGAGGGGAATGCATTAGTACCTAAATTTGCAGAGACAGCCACCACAACTGTATGTGCAAATGAGGGAAAACAGCATAAAGACAGGTATCTAACTACCGCTAAGGAACTCAGCTGCCTCTGGGCTTGATTGTCTAGCAATCAAATGAGCTCAGCTGGGCCAGATAAACCCTCATTAAGTGACTGCTCCCTGACTGGTCAGAAAAGCCAACAGATTGCTAGTTAATCCCTGTAGCAACAGCAGCACAGCAGCTGCTCAACACATTCCATGCCCACAGCTGTGCCAGACCTCCATCCTGTCCTGCCCTTGCTGTGCTCCTTGCCTGCTCCATTACTGCTCTAGTCCTGATTCCTAACTCCTGGCTCCAACCATTGGCTTGTCTCCTGACCACTGCTCCAGCTCTGCCCTCTCGTTTTACTCTGAACACTAGGTCACACCATCTATCCCTCAGTGTGTGACACCACCCATGTATGCTCAGATTTTCTTGTGTGTACACACAACTCTTGTAATGGGATGAATACAAGGATCAAAACAATTTATTTTTTGCAAAGATCTTCACACTTTGCAATCATTTCAAGGATGCAATATGATATTTATAACAAAAGAAACTTGTCCGCTATGCCTCTTAAGCAGAAAATACTTAGCTTCTACTTCATTGCAACTGACAGAGGATTTATGATGTTTCTGTATCTCTTTATAAAATAACTGCTTTCCCAGGAGAGTAGTTCAACATGTTTGAGTTAGTGGAAAAGACTTTAAAAAAATAATAGGCAGACTATTAGGCCTGTCAATTACTCACAGTTAACTCATGTGATTAACTCAAAAAAATTAATCTTGATTAATTTCACTGTAAAACAAAATACCAATTGAAATGTATTGAATATTTTGGATGTTTTTCTACATCTTAAAATATACTGATTTCAATTACAACACGGAATACAAAGTGTACTGTGCTCTCTTTATATTTTTTATTACAAATATTTGCATTATAAAAATGATAAACAAAAGAAATAGTATTTTTCAGTTCACCTCATTCAAGTACTGTCGTGGAGCCTCTTTATCATGAAAATGCAATTTACAGATGTATATTTTTTTGGGTACATAACTGCACTCAAAAAGAAAAAAGTCCACTCAGTCCTACTTCTTGTTCAGCCAGTCGCTTAGACAAACAAGTTTGTTTACATTTATGAGAGCTAGTGCTGCCCCCTTATTTACAATGTCACCAGAAAGTGAGAACAGGTGTTCGCATGGCACTTTTGAAGCTAGCATTGCAAGGTATTTATATGCCAGACATGCTAAACATTCATATGCACCTTCATGCTTTGGCCACCATTCCAGAGGACATGCTTCCATGCTGATAATGCTTGTTAAAAAAAAGAATGCATTTATTTGATTTGTGACTAAACTCCTTGGGGGAGAATTGTATGTCTCCTGCTCTATGGTTTTGCCCGCATTCTGCCATATATTTCATGTTACAGCAGTCTCAGATGATGACCCAGCACATGTTCCTTTAAAGAACAGTTTCACTGCTGATTTCACAAAATGCAAAGAAGGTACCAATGTGAGATTTCTAAAGATAGCTACAGCACTCAACCCAAGATTTAAGAATCTGAAGTGCCTTCCAAAATCTGAGAGGGACAAAGTGTATGCCAGCAATGCCCCTCTGCTATGTACATCGGCCAAACTGGGCAGTCTCTATGGAAAAGGATAAATGGACACAAATCAGACATTAGGAATGGCAATATACAAAAACCTACAGGAGAGCACTTCAATCTCCCTGGCCACACTATTGCAGACCTTAAGGTGGCCATCCTGCAGCAAAAAAACTTCAGGGCCAGGCTTCAAAGAGAAACTGCTGAGCTTCAGTTCATCTGCAAATTTGACACCATCAGCTCAGGATTGAACAAAGACTGTGAATGGCTTGCCAACTACAGAACCAGTTTCTCCTCTCTTGGTTTTCACACCTCAACTGCTAGAACAGGGCCTCATCCTCCCTGATTGAACTGACCTCGTTATCTCTAGCTTGCTTGCTAGCATATATATACCTGCCCCTGGAAATTTCCACTACATGCATCTGAGGAAGTGGGTATTCTCCCACGAAAGCTCATGCTCCAAAACGTCTGTTAGTCTATAAGATGCCACAGGATTCTTTGCTGCTTTTATAGATCCATACTAACACGGCTACCCCTCTGATAAAGTGTAGAGCATGCTTTCAGAAGTTTAAAAGAGCAACACTCCTATGCAGAAACTACAGAACCCAAATCACCACCACCAAAAAGAAAATCAACCTTCTGCTGATGGCATCTGACTCAGATGATGAAAATGAACATGTGTTGGTCTGCACTAATCTGGATTGTTAATGAGCAGAACCTGTCATCAGCATGGACACATGTTCTCTGGAATGGCTGAAGCATGAAGGAACATATGAATCTTTAGTGCATCTGGCATGCAAATATCTTGCAACGCTGACTATAACAGTGCTATGCGAATGCCTGTTCGCACTTTCAGGTGACACTGTAAACAAGAAACGGGAAGCATTTGCTCCTGAAAATGTAAAACTTATTTGTCTGAATGATTGACTGAACAAGAAGTAGGACTTAGTGGACTTGTACATTCAAAAGTTTTACATTGCTTTATTTTTGAATAGGTTTTTTTGTACATAATTTTACATTTGTAAGTTCAATTTTCATTTTCATAAAGAGATTGCACTACAGTACTTGTATTAAGTGAATTGCAAAATACTATTTATTTCGGTTTTTACAGTGCAAATATTTGCAATCAAAAATAAAGTGAGCACTGTACACTTTGTATTCTGTATTGTAATTGAAATCAGTATATTTGAAAATGTAGAAAACATCCAAAAATATTTAAATAAATGGCATTCTATTATTGTTTAATGCACGATTATATCGCGCGACTAATTTCTTTTAATTGCTTGACAGCCCTAGATACTATATAAAAAGGAATCAAATGTTGCAATAATCCACCTAACCAAAGATTTAAGATTATTCAGAGGGGTTTGCTTTTTCATGGTAGTTAATCTTTTTATTATTGTACGAAATAAGGAATTTTAAATGGGGTACTGCTATAATTCCCTTATGGACAAAATCCTTGATTCAGATGGTGGAGGGGTGTGTGCTTTATTTCTAGCCATTTTTCTCATGTTGAGCTACAAGTTGCTGGTTTAAGGTGTATATATGCTTCTAGATAACTAAAATTAGCTTTGATATGTACTCTGGTAAACTGAAGAGGGTTTGTATTTTCTAGGGGGAATACAACTGGCACACCATGCAAATAGACCCTAGTTGCTCAAAGTCCACATGGAACCACTCAGCCCTCATGCTACGATCTCATTCCAGGGAGTATTGCTCCAGGTATGCTGCTCTCAAACTCACTGATGGGTCACTTCTGGAGACAACTTCTGGGCCCGCCTTATAATTCCAGCCTTTATGGCAAGGGAGATTCTGCAAGGAAAGACTGAGGAAATAGCCTTTCATAGGCAGTACTCGATATCTAGACACGTAGACTGAGTAGCAGGCCTATTGAACTGGCTTAAATTAAGATTCTCTCTTCTTCAATTCAGGTAACTGAACAGACAATGATGTAGATTATAGATGCTGACTGTGTCTTCAAAGAGAAAGGAAATCATTTCCCCTGCCCTCCCCACAAAGTGGAAGGGTGGAAAATTCAAAATACAGGAATTTGTTGTATGTGGAGAAGTTCTGAAGCTAAAGCACAAATGGTTAGTCCAAGTGGTAGTCCAGATTTCCTAAAGGAGACACAAAGCAGCCCCTTTAACAGTTTTCATCCAAGTTTCCTAGATCATTTCAGGTTATTGCTGCCATCACCACTGCATGATGCAACTATACCTGCCGTGCTTACAGACGAGATTCATATTTCTTTGACAAGAAAACAGACAAATGTTCACCCAAGTCTCACATGGGAGTCTCACATCATCATCTTCTATATATCTGTAAGTCATGCGTCATCAAAGGCACACTTTAGATAGCTCAAAACAGAACATAGCAACTTGTGAAACATAAGCTGTTGCACCCCTTCTGCGACTGACATGACAATTCTGAAAGGATCACAGATGTAAACAAAACACCCCCTAGTTTAAACACCAAGAGATTTCAAATCCCACAGGTTTTTATGTCTGTTTTTCGCACTAACCATTGGATTTTCTGTCTCTTTCATTTTATCACGCAGCTGTTTCAGAAACAACTTCCTCGTGTCCCCCCGGAAAGCAAAACTAATCCCTGAACTAGTTGATTAGTTAAACTTTTTCCATCCTTGTCTCCAGCAATATGAAGCTGTTAGATGGCCCAAGTTACAGGGATCACTTCACTATATTATAAACAAGTACTAAATGTAATATGTATCTCTCAGGCAAATGACTATGGGAGTAAGAAAATAAAATGTATTTTATATTTTGAATAATTTGCTGTAGTTGAACCATGGACAGGAAAATGACACATCACATTATGTCATATGAAATTTAAAACTGAATTCTTTAAGGGCATTTAAAAGCTGGCTTGAAAAACCTGTAATGTACATGGTTTTGAGAGTCCCCAGACTCCAGCGGAGCCACAGATTGCCTACAATGGAGAAATCTTTGTTTTGCAGCATAATGTTCAAAATGTGGTGCAACTTCTCCTCCCCATCCCAAAAATGGAGGGTATTTAAAGAGATACCACTCATTTGTCAGCTTCAGAAATAAAATATTACACCTGCCTGTTAACCCTCCAGCTAATGTTTTGGTTTTAAAATCACATTGTTATTATTTGCGAAAGAAAGATCCACTCAAAACAGGAAAAGTGACTAACTATATAAAGGGAAACCATGAAACTGACTATACACAAAGCACTATCAAACACAAAATTCAGACAAACAAAGAAAAAGAGAAAAATTCTCTCTTGAATCTTTCAGTTATAGTAACTGTAGGTCTCACTTGCAACAACACTAAATGCAAAATGGTCATACACAAGTATGATTTTTATATTGTGTCCCTGTGATAAGGTTGATTCTGGCAACTATTGGATGTGAATACAGTCATTACCTTCAATGACTCTACCTGTGTAAGATCTGCTTGCAAGACTAAAGGATAACTTACAAGCCAGAAAGGTAGAGGACTCTTTTTGCATGTTCTTTCAGCTTTGAAAAAAAGAAAGAAAAGTCCATGGGATATATAACATCTCCCTTAAGAAACATACAAAGCCATATATTCTGGGGGGAAATAATTTTCTACTTTTTAAAAAAAATTACACACTAGATTATTAGGAAGGAACCTTGACTTTTTAAATACATATAATTTTGGGTATGATTTTCAAAAATATCTACATCACATTTTCAAAAGCAACTTAAAATCACTTCAGTCTTTTGAAAATGTTACCTTCTACACTGAAATGTATTTTGCTAAGAATAATTGACTATATAGGAAAGTTTTCCTCTAAAGTGCAATTTTGAAATTGATACTCTGCAATGCAGTGTATCAATGCAGGGAAAGTGGGCTAATATCAGGGATGAATGAGTAAAAATTAGAGCAACTGAGTTCACCTATCTAAACTACCAGTAATCCCTTTCTCTTGGCCTGACAATATAGAAGTTTCTCCCTTTTCTTTACTTATCTATATTCATATTTGGCTTCTTTCACTAAAGCTAGTTTTGCTTAAACCCTGTAGTGCATAAAGACATTCTAATACATGAAGGAGTTATTGTTGTACAGAAATAACTAGATTATCTATGCTGACACACAAGGAAGGCTCTACATTAGGAGGAGGATATTTGATGGGAGTTAAATCAGCATAGAGGAGGCAAATTTTTGTGGCTTATTTTCTGTACAGAATTTAGTCTTGTCTGGTGCAGGGAAGCTGCTGTTTATTTTTGTTTTTGTAACTAGTGTCAGGTTGGGTTGTCTGGGTTTACAGTTTACAACCGCCCTGGATAAATGCCCCCTTTTTTTATGATTATGGAAAGCCAAATAATTATCGTATTCAATTTCAGACATCTTTATTCCAAGCAGTGTCCTGATACTGCCAGGAGGCAGCACAGCCTGCCCTGGGCGCATGAACAACAGGATTAAGAATCATGCTGGCATAAAGAAAGACACAAAATGGTGGTGGTGCTGCGGAAACAAGTTTGGATTTCAAATACACTGTAAACCCAGACAACCCATTTGTCCTAACCAAGGGGAGGAAATGCTGTGTGTCCTTCCAGCCTACGCCTTGTCCTCTGTTAACCCACACAAAGCTAGTCACAACCTATCCCTGAATTTTTGCCATGATAGTATTTATGTTATTCCTTATATTATGAATGGGAAGGTATCTCAAATACCATGGTACATACAGAGGGTAACAGGTGTCCATTCTTTAATGGCCCTTCCTTGATGATATCCCATCTGTATTTTTCCACACAGAATTTCTCACCCAACATTGTTTTTCTGTTTTATATAGTCTCATCTAACCAGAATTTGAATCAATGATATTTGCATTTGAGTCACGCCTTCAAAAATGGATAGCAATTACTCACAAGCTTGGACCAGATTCTCACCTGGTGCCAACTGTCACAATTCTATTGACTTCAATTGAGGTATAGCAGCTTGTGTAAATTGAGGATCTTGTTCACAGAGTTCACCCATTCCAGCTATGAGTCTGGCCTCTCTTTTTGGCTAGCGAGTACAACAGATTTTCCTCCCTCAGCAAGGTTCATGCTGGGAGGGGTGCACTCCTAGAGACCATGAACATTGGAATTACCAGAAGGGCTTTGGTGTTTCAGTTAAACTTTGATTCTTCACTGGATGATATGTAACCTATACCCCACTCAGTGTGGCACTTGGTCCTCCTCAAGTGATGGCTGGGCCACATATAGTGACCTGCTCTGCCAACAACCAAGCTGTAACCATGGCATAACAAAAACAATGTTCTATTGCAGGCAAAGGAATTTCACTACCTTTAAAGAACTATCATGAGGCATATTATACATAGGAAAACCAATACAAATGAAAGGGGGAAAGTGATATGGCAAAAGCATTTTGTAGTAATCATAGTTTGTCTGTATTGGAAAACAGAAAAATCAAAGATTTCCCACAAAGATGAGCCAGCCTGGGTCTTACGAAAAGCATGAGCATTCTACATGAATTATGAGCTCTTTTTAGCACCCCAGAGTCCTATCCAAAATAGTCACGTGGGCTCACACAGATTACCATAAAAATAATTTCCAACTGTTGAGCAGGATATATCCTACTGTAAGTTACAGACACGCTATTAGAACGTAAGAATGGCCATACTGGGCAGATAGGTGGTTCATGTCTTCCAACAGGTATACCTTGTCACAATGGAGTGATAGCACAAGGGGGAAATGTAATATTTTCTTCTTAAATAGACAAGAAAACTGTCCTAAAGGTTTAGCCAAAGTGCACCAAAAATATCCTATTATTTCTTCTATATGCATCCCCATCCCAAAGATAGGAAGCATAAAGACTATCCCTGCTCTCAGGCAGTGCCAATTAGGCACATTTGCAGAGCATGCTCTACCTTGAGAAGGGGAGCTTTAAAAGGTGAAGTTGGCCACAGAGCAGCAAGGGAAGTTTGCTCAAGAGGAGAGCCTGCTAGAGATTGTGAGGAGCCCAGCCCCAGGCAATCACTAGCTTTCCCTTCCCCTCCTTCCCCTTGTTTAAGCAGACAGACACTACAGCCCTGAGAAGGGATCCAGACATTTGCTCTTTGTCAGTGCCCTGTAGCTGGACCCAAGGAGGTAATTAGAAAGGATCCTGGGAGTGAGGCCAGTTCCTACAGGGCACAATTGAGGGTCCCTGGGAGTGGCAGTTTTGGAAGGAATCCCAGGGCAAGGGATATAAAAGATGACAGCTGAGCCCAGGATGAGAACCAGCTGACTACAAAGGGGAGGCAATGTAGTCTAGTAGAGTAGGCACTGGACTGGGATTCAGGAGACCTGGATTCTAACCCTCTCTCTGCCATTGTGGGACATTAGGCAAGTCATTTCACCTCTGTGTACTTCGGTTTCCCCACCCACGTATAGCCTGTCTTGTTTATTTAGATTGTAAGTTCTCTGGGGCAGAGACTGTCTCTCATGGTGTTTGAACAGTGCCTACACAACTGGGCCCTGATCTGAGTTGGCCTCTAGGCATTACAGTAATACAAATAATAAAAAATGTTACAGGAGGAGGAGTCAGTTTAGCTATCTTTTGTTTTGATAGCAGAGAAGGAGGGTAGAGGAATTTGAGAGACAGCATTAACACCAGAGAGAATGGAAAGGGAGATGATAGCCTCAAGAAAAGGACAGCTGGCAAGATAAGCAGGAGAGGAAATGAATGGATTGGCTCCTACTTCCAAAAGCTTCCTCTGTAAAAGAGGAAAAAAGATACACGAGAGAGAGGCAAGAGCAGAAACAAAGGCAGCCAGGAGTCCCAGAAACATTTCCCTGTCCCAGTCTGAATTCATCTTATTCTCCAGAGGACCATCTTTCATCTTTATGGAGATAGTGACAAAGTAAGTAAGTGTGTGTGTGTGTGTGTGTGTGTGTGTGTGTGTGTGTAATGGCTGCGCTCAGTAATGGCACATAGAGGTGCAGGGAAAAGCAGTTGTTATGCTGTGGAATCTGAAAGCAGAGACACTACTAGTATGTCTCTTCCATTCTAAAAAGGTTTATATATGAAGAGCACATAAAAAACTCATGACCTTCCCCAGAGCATTACACTTTGCTCCCTACAGTTATAGTTTGTATCCCATTTCTGATCAGATTTTTACTTTTAAACAGCAAATTTTATGGACTAGAACATGAGTTACGAAGAAGTATCACCCTCCTTGGCCTTAAAATCTCAGTTTTGTTCCTGGAGAGACTGTAATTAGCATGACATGGGGGCCTTTAGCGGATGTGAAACTGGATAGATCGAGCTCTCACATGAATAGGCTGAAACTAGGTCTGCCTTGCATGGTCTGTAGTAATGGAGAGGAAATTGAGCATTAAATACAAATCAACAATCATTCATTTCACTGCAGCAGCGGAGCGACAGAGCTAGTGAAGTCACTCTTTTCAGCACCTTGCATCCTGCTAGACTTTATTTAGGGCACTGAACTTCCTATCTTAGAAGAAGGCCACCTACAGGGTAGCTCAAACAAAGGATGTTTAAGGGAGAAAGCAATTTAAGGCCCAATTTTTATACACAAACATCAGAGAAGTGACTTTTCTCTGCTGATAATTTATGGCGGGCCTTTAGATACGTTCATTAAACAAGCACTCTGTCAGCTTCAGCATAGGTTACGGTACTGGAGTTTCACAAGCCGTGATAATAGTCAATGCTAGCTGGAAATCTATACAATAGGTCAGAAGATTTATGATTTTTCTAATCCAAAGACTGACCTGACTCTCCATTTAAAAGCTGAAAAGGAAGCTGAAAATCCCCTCTAATGTTTTTGGGAGGTGTCAGGAGATGTGGAAAGCACCTGCAATACATCACTCTGTTTAGATTGAAGCATGAATTGGTGGTGGTTTTGGCTGCGTCGGTCTCCTCAGCAGACAACCGTATTCAGATAGCTCACTGTTCATTACGTGTTAACAGAAAATGGAGCTCCATCCACTGAAATACCAGAATAGTTCTCTAGAGCAATAGCTCTAATAGGCTTCCATGAAAAGATCTGCTTTGAGCTTCGAAGAGGTCATGGTGATAGCTAAATGTTCTCAGCCTTTGCCCAAATGGCTTGCGAACAGGGGCTGCTAACAGGGAGTTTTGCAAGGGAGTTCTCCAGGTTAAGGAGGAGCAAATACAGCATCTGTGGGGTAAGTGACTGTCTGCAGTGTGTGTTTGTGTTTGGGGGTTTCTTGCTGTGTGCTGTGCTTGTGTTTGTCAGTCTGTTTGTTTGGTGGTTTAAAGGACCGTGTGCTGCAGCTGGCAGTTGAGGCTGTGAGCTTCAAAGGAAGGTTTGAAAGCTTGAAGCCTCTGGTAACTGGCTGAGCCTTAATCAGTAGGCGGGGCATTAACTCAGGCCAGAGCTTTATAAAGCCGCACACAAGCGACCAGGGAGCTTCCAAACAGGGGCTGCTAACAGGGAGTTTTGCAAGGGAGTTTGGAAGGGGAGTGGTAAGGGAGGGGAGGTCTCTTGTCAGTCCTACCTGTTCCCCTCTAGTCCCCTTAAAACTATAATCCAAACCATTTTCCAAAACCCCTTTCTTTAAACCACCCTTTCATTAACTAGGAGATAATGCAGGCAGAAGCCCAGCAGCAGAGCAGGGGCTATCCAGTTTATTGCACTGAGTGGAGCATGTATGATTACCTGCCCTGTGGGCGGGTGGTGTATGTGTGCAATCAGTGCAAGGAGCTCCTGGCCCTCAGACACCACGTACGGGCTTTGGAGGCAAGGGTGGCAGAGAGGTGTGTTGATGAGGCTTTCCGGGACACTGTAGAATTGTCCCACCTCTGCTCAGACAGCCTCTGTGCTGTTGAGGAGGAAGAAAGGCCCAGGGAAGTAGAGTAGTCAACGGGAGCAGAGGGAAACCTTCCCATAGTTGGGACCCTCCTTCCAGATGGTGCTGGGGTTGCCTCTCGCACTAAGGTTACCTCTCCGGGGGAGGGAACTCTAGTTGCTAGGAAAAGGCAGGTGTTAGTAATGGGAGATTCGATCATTAGAAACATAGATAGCTGGGTTTGTGATGACCGGGAGAACCGTATGGTGACTTGCCTGCCTGGTGCAGAGGTTGCAGATCTCTCAAGGTATCTAGACAGACTTATGTGTAGTGCTGGGGAGGAGTCGGTTGTCTTGGTACACGTAGGTACCAATGACATAGGGAAGGGTAGGAGAGATTATCCTGGAAGCTAAATTTAGGCTGCTAGGGAAGAGACTGAAATCCAGGACCTCTATGGTGGCATTCTCAGAAATGTTCCGAGTTCCACGCACAGGGCCAGATAGGCAGGCAGAGCTTCAGAGTCTCAATGCGTGGATGAGACGATGGTGTAGAGAGGAGGGGTTTACATTAATTAGGAACTGGGGAAACTTTTGGGATGGGGGGAGCCTATACAGGAGAGATGGGCTCCACCTAAACCAAAGTGGAACCAGACTGCTGGCACTAAACATTAAAAAGGTTGTAGAGCAGTTTTTAAACTAGGAGATGGGGGAAAGCCGACTGCTGCAGAGGAGCATGTGGATCGGACACAGACTTCTCTTAGGGGAGAGTCTGATGATAGGGAATCTCCAGGTTATAGTCAGGAACAGAGGATGGAAGAGGATAATGTAAGAGCTGGATCAGATGATAAAACAGTCACATAAAAAAGAATCTGGCACATCAGAAAAGGGCAGACAAATAAACAGGGACAAGTTTTAAAGTGCTTGTACACAAATGCTGGAAGTCTAAATAATAAGATGGGTGAACTAGAGTGCCTTGTGATAAAGGAGGATACTGATATAATAGGCATCACAGAAACCTGGTGGAATGAGAGCAATCAATGGGACACAATCATTCCGGGGTACAAAATACATCGGAAGGATAGAACAGGTCGTGCGGGGGGGGAGTGGCACTATATATGAAAGAAAATGTAAATTCAAATGAAGTAAAAATCTTAAGCGAATCCACATGTTCCATAGAATAGCTATGGATAGAAATTTCATGCTCTAATAAAAATATAACATTAGGGATCTATTATGGACCACCTGACCAGGTCAGTAATAGTGATGATGAAATGCTAAGGGAAATCAGAGAGGCTATCAAAATTAAGAACCCAATAACAGTGGGGGATTTCAATTATTCCCATATTGACTGGGAACATTTCACTTCAGGACGAAATGCAGAGATAAAATTTCTCGATACTTTAAATGACTGCTTCATGGAGCAGCTGGTACGGGAACCCACAAGGGGAGAGGCAAATCTAGATTTAATCCTGAGTGGAGCACAGGAGCTAGTCCAAGAGGTAACTATAGCAGGACCGCTTGGAAATAGTGACCATAATACAATAGCATTCAACATCGCTGTGGGGGGAAGAACACCTCAACAGCCCAACACTGTGGCATTTAATTTCAAAAGAGGGAACTATACAAAAATGAGGGGGTTAGTAAAACAAAAGTTAAAAGGTACAGTGACTAAAGTGAAATCCCTGAAAGTTGCATGGGTCCTTTTTAAAGATACCATAATAGAGGCCCAACTTCAATGTATACCCCAAATTAAGAAACACAGTAAAAGAACTGAAAAAGAGACACCGTGGCTTAACAACCATGTAAAAGAAGCAGTGAGAGATAAAAAGACTTCTCTTAAAAAGTGGATATCAAATCCTAGTGAGGCAAATACTAAGGAGCACAAACACTGCCAGCTTAAATGCAAGAGTGTAATAAGAAAAGCCAAAGAGGAGTTTAAGAACGGCTAGCCAAACACTCAAAAGATAATAACAAATTTTTTTTTAAGTACATCAGAAGCAGGAAGCCTGCTAAACAACCAGTGGGGCCCCTTGACGATCGAGAAACAAAAGGAGTGCTTAAGACAATAAAGTCATTGCGGAGAAACTAAATGGATTCTTTGCTTCAGTCTTCACGGCTGAGGATGTTAGGGAGATTCTCAAACCTGAGACAGCTTTTTTAGGTGACAAATCTGAGGAACTGTCACAGATTGAAGTGTCACTAGAGGAGGTTTTGGAATTAATTGATAAACTCAACATTAACAAGTCACCGGGACCAGATGGCATTCACCCAAGAGTTCTGAAAGAACTCAAATGTGAAGTTGCGGAACTATTAACTAAGGTTTGTAACCTGTCCTTTAAATCAGCTTCTGTACCCAATGACTGGAAGTTAGCTACTGTAATGCCAATATTTAAAAAGGGCTCTAGAGGTGATCCCGGCAATTACAGACCGGTAAGTCTAATGTCGGTACCGGGCAAATTAGTCGAAACAATAGTTGAGAATAAAATTGTCAGATACATAGAAAAACAAACTGTTGAGCAATAGTCAACATGGTTTCTGTAAAGGGAAATCATGTTTTACTAATCTATTAGAGTTCTTTGAAGGGCTCAACCAACATGTGGACAAGGGGGATCCAGTGGATATAGTGTACTTAGATTTCCAAAAAGCCTTTGACAAGGTCCCTCACCAAAGGCTCTTACATAAATTAAGCTGTCATGGGATAAAAGGGAAAGTCCTTTCATGGATTGAGAACTGGTTAAAAGACAGGAAACAACGGGTAGGAATCAATGATAAATTCTCAGAATGGAGAGGGGTAACTAGTGGTGTTCCCCAAGGGTCAGTGCTAGGACCAATTCTATTCAATTTATTCATAAATGATCTGGAAAAAGGGGTAAACAGTGAGGTGGCAAAGTTTGCAGATGATACTAAACTACTCAAGATAGTTAAGACCAAAGCAGATTGTGAAAAACTTCAAAAAGATCTCACAAAACTAAGTGATTGGGCAACAAAATGGCAAATGAAATTTAATGTGGATAAATGTAAAGTAATGTACATTAGAAAAAATAACCCCAACTATACATACAATATGATGGGGGCTAATTTAGCTATAATGAGTCAGGAAAAAGATCTTGGTGTCATCGTGAATAGTTCTCTGAAGATGTCCACGCAGTGCGTAGAGGCAGTCAAAAAAGCAAACAGGATGTTAGAAATTATTAAAAAGGGGATAGAGAATAAGACTGAGAATATATTATTGCCTTTATATAAATCCATGGTACGCCCACATCTTGAATATTGTGTACAGATGTGGTCTCCTCACCTCAAAAAAGATATTCTAGCACTAGAAAAGGTTCAGAAAAGGGCAACCAAAATGATTAGGCGTTTGGAGAGGGTCCCATATGAGGAAAGATTAAAGAGGCTAGGCCTCTTCAGCTTGGAAAAGAGGAGACTAAGGGGGGATATGATAGAGGTATATAAAATCATGAGTGATGTGGACAAAGTAGATAAGGAAAAGTTATTTACTTATTCTCATAATACAAGAACTAAGGGTCACCAAATGAAATTAATAGGTATCAGGTTTAAAACAAATAAAAGGAAGTTCTTCACACAGCGCACAGTCAACTTGTAGAACTCCTTACCTGAGGAGGTTGTGAAGGCTGGGACTATAACAATGTTTAAAAGGGAACTGGATAAATTCATGGTGGCTAAGTCCATAAATGGCTTTTAGCCAGGAAGGGTAAAGAATGGTATCCCTAGCCTCTGTTCATCAGGGATGGAGAGGGATGGCAGGAGAGAGATCACTTGATCATTGCCTATTAGCTTCACTCCCTCTGGGGCACCTGGTATTGGCCACTGTAGGTAGACAGATACTGGGCTAGATGGACCTTTGGTCTGACCCGGTACGGACGTTCTTATGTTCTTATGTTATGTTCAAATATGGCTATTTTACTGGCAACTACTAGCTATTTAAGAAAGGTAGTTTTATTAAAGGCAGAACAGAAATTGTATTCAATACATTTGATTATACTTTGGGGTTCTCTCTTAAAAAAGAGATTTCCAGAATTAGGCTGGTTTTCTTCAGCAGCTTTCCTTCTATTTGACAAAAGCATCTCTATACTACTGAGGTTAAATCATAGATAGTAGTATCGCTATTTAATGGAACATCAGTTGTGGTCTTACTTTGTCAGCTGCCCTCTGGGGTGTGCATATTCTCTTACAAGATATAATGCAATATGATAACTACTTTTCCCCTGTTATCTTATTCCCATTTGTTTGCACTGCCACTATTGCAGCCTGCTCCCTCTATGCAGCATTATAGACAAGAAGACTGACATTCACAAGCTTCACCTATCTCTGAAATACTCCAATACTGGTACTCTAAGTCACAAGTAAGTAGCACTGCAGAAAGCATATGAAAAGGCACTGGTGTGTCATTTAGAAAGGCTGAGAGTCAAGAAAGAGGGCTATCTAATTCACTTTCTAGTTAATTGGCGGGGGGAGGAAGAGAAGAGGAAATCACAACACTGTTTTGTCAACTTGATTACAAATCAATGGAGAGTTACTGAATCCACAGACCAGTGCCATAAACCCTAAACCATGCAGTCCATGGTCATCTAAATGATTAATGTCAGATATGCAGCGTGTACAAATGTTTCCAGGGAACTGGAGTAGATGAACTTAAGAGAGAAACTTCTTGTTTAAACAAAACTATTTTAGAAAACAAAATACTACAGTATGACGGTAAATATAAATAGCTCTAATCAAAGTGGAAATATTAATTTAATAACTGTATACTCAAAAGGTTTTTAACTTGAAAAAACTATGTAAATCTAAACACTATCATTAGGGATAATATCTTCCAACTTGAAACAACAATCCACATTTACTGTATAGTTTGTAGATTTGGTCTATGAATCATGGCAGATTAAATATATTCCAAATTTTTGTGCTTTATTCTGCACAGCCTTTGTTTTTTTACAGAAACTTTATTTTATGAAATGCCAGTTGTGACAGGTTAGATCACAGAACCCCCCTTGAGAGCTGCCACCTGCTGTGCCAAGACTACCTCTGCTCCTGCTTTCCCTACGAGCTCAGGACCCCAGCACCCTGTCTTGCTGAGCCAGACATGCCCATCTGCTCCAACACAGACCCAGGGTCTGAATTACTTGCCTCAAAGCTGCAGACTTAACTGAAAGCAGCTTACAGAAGTGTTCTTGTCTTTAATACTTAGATGCTCAACTCCCAATGGGGTCTAAACCCAAATAAATCCATTTTACCCTTTATAAAGCTTATACACAGTAAACTCAAATTGTTCGCCCTCTATAACACTGATAGAGAGGTATGCACATCTGTCCCCTCCCTCCCCCGGGTATTAATACATACTCTGGGTTAATTAATAAGTAAAAAGTGATTTTATGAAATACACAAAGTAGGATTTAAGTGGTTCTAAGTAGTAACAGACAGAACAAAGTGAGTTACCATGCAAAATAAAATAAAACACGCAAATCTAAGCCTAATACAGTAATACAATTGAGTACAGATAATATCTCACCCTGAAAGATGTTTCAATACATTTCTTTCACAGACCGGATGCCTTCCTACTCTGGGCACAATCTTTTCCCCTAGTACAGCCCTTGTTCCAGCTCAGGTGGTAGGTAGGGGATTCCTCATGATGGCTCTCCACTTTGTTCTGTTCCACCCATTTATATATCTTTTGCATAAGATGGTGACACTGTCTCAGAATTTCTGATGTGATTTATGAGTGTAGGCCCATCATTAGATGGTATACCCACCTCCCAGCAACTCAGTTTGAGAGAGGGCTCTTTAGCAGTCTAAACTTCATATTTAAATTGTATATTTATATAACCATCAAACCTGGGTAATGAGATCTGTAATTTCCATTATGACTTATTTTACTTCTCATCTTATATTTTATTTTACAAAATTACAGATTCATCTGAAAAAATATTCAAATGATCTAGACATTTAACATTAATAAGGTAAATGAAAACAAAACAGGTCAGTCATTCAATAATGGAAGTCGGAAACCCATCATTTTAAGCATTCCAGCCCAAATCCAACAAAGCACATGCTAAACTTTCCATTACCTTCAGTGGGATTTAACTACTTGCTTAAGTGTATTGATGAACTGGAATGTCAGAGGGAAACAAATATGAAAAAGCTTAAAATTAAATAAAACTAGTATATAAAAGCCAAGAAAAGAAAATCATATTCCCTGTATTTTTCATATCTTTAAATGAACTGTGTTCATTTAAATATGTAAGTAGTATAATTATACTGATAGAGTTTATGATTTAAAAAATAAGGACTCCTCTGGCTACGATGAACATACTAGTGACTCATTCGTCGTTTCTAAGGGTAATACTTTTTACTGTGCCATTTGTCCATCTTAGTAAATCTTTGAAAGTCATAGGATTAAAAAAAGAATTCTCTCTCTCTCTTCCATTGGTGAAGAACAATAGTAACTCCGCTGAAGTCAGCTGAGTTTCCTTGGCATACAACTGGCACTATAAGAGAACCAACCCAAAATATTAATAAGCCCCTTTTTATTAAATGCAAATATATTTTAATGTTTCCCCTCAGGTAACCATGATACTTAGAACTTTTTCAAGCAACCAAACATTTCATTTGACTGAGAACATTTCTCCTCCATGCAGAATCTATGCCAGAGAATTTGGAGTCATGCTGCTCAACAGAAGCAGAGATTGTAATGCAATGACATCAACAACCTCAACTTTCAGCTCAGAAACAGCAGCTTGCCCTAATACTGGGAACTATGTGATCCCAGCTCAGAGCAGATTTAATTATGATCTCCTTTGTAAGCCAGGAACCCTACCTGTTTTATGACTAGAAAGTGTAATCCAAAATCATTTGTTCATTTTTGGTTTGCCCAGTATTCATCTATATAGAATCATAGAAATATAGGGCTGGAAAGGACCTGGAGAAGTCCAGCCCTCTGTGCTGAGGCAAGACCAAGTAAATCTAAGCCTTCCCTGATATGTGTTTTTTGAACCTGTATTTAAAAGTCTCTACTTATGAGGATTCCACAATCACCCTTGGAAGCCTATTCTGGAGCTTAACTACCTGTGTAGTTAGAAAGATTTTCCTAATATCTAACCTAAATCGCCCTTGCTGCAGATTAAGCCCATTACTACTCACCCTGCCTTCAGTGGACATGGAGAACAATTGAATCATAGGATATCAGGGTTGGAAGGAACCTCAGGAGGTTATCTAGTCCAACTCCCTGCTCAAAGCAGGGCCAATCCCCAACTAAATCCCCAAATGATCCCCTCAAGGATTGAATGCAGAACCCTGGGTTTGACAAGCCAACGCTCAAACCACTGAGCTATCCCTCTCCACAATTGACCATAGTCCTCTTTATAACAATCCTTAACATATCTGAAGACTTATCAGGTCCCCCACCAGTCTTCTCTTCTGAAGACTCACCATGCCTCGAGCCTCTGTGCAGATACAAAATTTGTGTTCACGTCCAATCCTCGATCTGCAAACATGGTCTCTGGCTATAAAGTGGATATCAGCAGATTTGCAGGGCTCTAACCATGGCCCATTTTTTAATCTTTCCTCATCGGTCAGGTTTTCTAAACCTTTATCATTTCTGTTGTTCTCCTGTGGACTTCTCCAACTTGTCCACATCTTTCCTAAAGTGTGGCACCCAGAGCTGGACACAGTACTCCAGCTGAGGCCTAACCAGTGCCAAGTAGAGCAGGACAATTACCTTTCATATCTTACGTACTATACTCTTGTCAGTATACCCCAGAATGATATTCACCTTTTTCTCAGCTGCACCACATTGTTGACTCACATTCAGTTTGTGATCCACTATAAACCCCAAGATCTTTTTCAGCAGTATTACCACCTAGCCAGTTATTCCCCATTTTGTAAATGGACATTTAATTTTACCTTCCTATGTGAAAAACTTTGCCCTAGTCTTTAGGGAATTTCATCTTGTTGAATTCAGACCAATTCTCCCATTCATCAAGGTTGTTTAGAATTTTCCAAAGTGCTTGCAACGCCTCCCACCTTGGTGTCATCAGCAAATTTTAAAACCATGTTCTCCACTCCATTATCCAAGTCATTAATGAAAATATTGAGTAGTACCAGACCCAGGATTGATCCTTGCAGGACCCCACTAGTTATGCCTTCCCAGTATGACAGCCAACCATTGATAATAATTCTGACTATGGTCTGAGTTGTGCACCCACCTACAGTAATTTCATCTAGACCACCGTACCCTAGCTTGCTTATGAGACTAATCATGTGGGATTGTGCCTGAAGCCTAACTAAAATAAAGACATCACATCTGTTGCTTCCCCCACATCCAATAAGCCAGTTACCATGTCAAAGAAGGAAATTAGGTTGATTTGATATGATTTTTTTCTTGACAAATCCATGCTGGCTATTCCTTATAACCCTATTATCCTCTAGGTGCTTACAAATTGCTTGTTTAATAATTTGTTCCAGTATATATCCAAATTAGGATGACTGGTCTATAATTCCCCATGTCCTCTTTATTCCCCTTTTTAGCAGGTACTATGTCTGCCCCATCCAGTCTTCTGGGACCTCTCCCCCAGGAATCCTCAAAAATGATTGCCAATGGTTCCAAGATTGCTTCAGCTAGTTCCTGAACTACTCCCTAGGATAAATTTCATCAGATTCTGTTGACTTGAATACATGCAACTTATCTAAATATTTTTTAGCCTGTACTTTTCCTATTTTGCCTTGCATTGCTTCCCCCTTGTTAATATTAATTGTGTTGCGTATCTGGTCACCATTAACCTTATTAGCAAAGACTGAAGGAAAATAGGCATTAAACACTTGACCATCAATTAGTTCTCCTTCCTTGCTAAGTAAAGGACCTATGCATGGGTAGCAGGTGGAGCTCCCTTTTGGGGAAGCTATCCCCCAGCCCTGAGTCTTCCCCATTACTCTGCTGGAGGAGCCCTGGGCTGGCTGAAGCCCTGAGGCCTCCCCCTCCACCCAGAGGAGCCCCCAGGTCAGCCACAGCTGTGCCTCTCCTCCCCCCTCCCTCCAGATACAAGCCACCCTATAGAAAAGGGTCTCTTTGAAGATGCTTTTGATATGCCCCATGCAGGTTTTGGGGTGGCTGAGGAGGTGGTATTTGCTACTCAGCTTCCTGGATTCATCCATAACCTCTCTGGCCTCCAGAGAGATTACTGATGAATCCAGAATGCCGAACAGCATGTACCATTTCCTCAGCCACCTCAGAACCTGCATGGGCATAATAAAGCAAAAACTTTGCTGCCAAATCCCACAGCTGGGGGTCTGGCGGCCACAGCAGCGCCTCCCCTGGCCTATTATACCTGCTGCCCATGGACCTGTGCTTTCCTTTGTCTTTCTCTTGTCCCTAATGTAGTTAAAGAACCTCTTCTTATTGCCTTTATATCCCTTGCTAGGAGCCATTTTGGCTTCTTACTAACTATTCTTCCTATCTTTATTTGCATTGGGATAGTTTACAGTCGTGCTTTTAATATTGACTTCTTGAGAAAATGCCAGCTCTCCTGAACAACTTTTTCCTCTTCAAATTTTCTTCCATGGGATCTTACCTACCAGTTCTCAGAGTTTGTTAAAATTTGCTTTTTTTTTTTTAGTTCACTGTCCTTATTTTATTCATTTCACACTTTCCTTTCCTCAAAATCATGAAATCTATCATCTCATGATCACTTTCACCCATACTGCCTTTCCACCTTCAGATTCACTACCAATTCCTCTCTGTTGGTACTAATTAAATCTACAATGGGTGTCCTTCCGGTTACTTCCTCCACTTTCTGAACAAAAAGTTGCCCCCAATAGATTGCAAGAACTTATTGGAAATTTTGTATTTTGCCATATTACTTTTCCAACAGATGTCTGGGCAGTTAAAGTCCTCCCAGTACTATTAGATCTTGTGTTTCAGCTATTTTATTTGTCCTAGAAATGCCTCATCCACCTCCTCTTCCTGATTTGGTGGTTTATAGTAGACCCTTGACATGAAGTCACTCCTGAGTTTTATCTCCTTTTATCTTTACCCAAAGACACTCAACCCGGTCTGTCCCCTACCTCCTTCTGGGCCTCAGAACACATGTATATATTCTTGATGCATAATGCAAGATCTCCTCCCTTTTTACTTTGCCTATCCTTCCTGAACAAGTTATACCACTATATACCAATATTCCAATCACAAGACTTATCCCACCAAGTCTCTGTGATCCCAGTGAAGTAATAATTTAGCCTATGCACTAATACTTCCAGTTCTTCCTGTTTATTTCCCATTCTCCTTGCATTTGTGGGGGAGTCACCCACTGATTTTCCTCTTGTTGCTCCTATGACCCTATTGTAATTTTCCATAGTGCCCCACTCCCCCCAAAATCTAACCCTCTCTTAAAGTCACTTTTTAATATTTAATTGTGGGTTTTTGTTGCCTGCCCGCCTTGAACCTATTTTAAAGGCTCCTCACTAAGTTGGCTAGTTAATGTGTAAAAAAAAACTCTTCCCCTTCTTGGTCAGGTGAAGTCCATCTCTTCCAAGCAGACCTTCTTCATAGAACAGCACCCCACAGTCAAGGAATCCAAAGCCCTCCCATTGACACCATCTGCTCCTCCGTGCATTCATCTCCAATATGTTCCCACCCCCCCCCCCCACCTTTTGGGCCCTTACCCATAAACAGAGGATGGGTGAGAACTCAACCTGCATTCAGAGCCCTGTAATCACTGCTGATCTGCTCAGGGTCAGACTTGGCAGTATCATTAGTGCCTACATGGATTAGCAACATTGTCAAAGGGATGGAGGAGTCTCAGACCTGAGTTCTAGGCAGGCAGCACACCTCCCAGCACATTGTCATGTCAGGTTAGCAAATGGATGCTCCATTTCTCTCAGAAGGAAGTCCCCGTCCACCAGCACTGTACATCTCCTGTTCTCGGCTGCAGTGGCTGAAGGACATAAATCCACACTGTGTAGAGGTCAAGCATGGGAGTTTATTACACACAGCACTGGCAGAGTGTCACCTTGCTTATTAGGATCAGAGACACTGTCAATCAATTGATTACAATAGAATACATAGATTTTCCATGGGCGGGGAAAAGTGAGGGGGTAGGCAGTTCCACACCCTGGGATAGATTTTGCAGCAAGACAGGTTAGCACATTAGCCAATGGTTAACAGGCTACATAATGTCTCCGCCCATGGTCTCAAGTTAGCAAGTTAACATTTAATTAATACCTTGATAAAATGTTATTAGTATAAAATATATATGTTGAATTCTGATATGGGGTCCATAGGAATGGAGCAACTCCTTTGATTGTCCAAGAGGTACAGTCCTAGGGGTTAAAGCAAAGAAACAATGAAAGTATATGGCAATAAAGTTTGTCTTCTGTGTGTCTAAAGGCAAGGCATTGGTCCCTTGGAAAGGAGGTGGAAGGATGCCATATTTTATACTGACATGTGCCAACTTTTCATAAACTGAAGGTTGGATCTGTGGAAGAATGTCTCCCTACAGAAGAGACTAACACAATAGGAACATGGATTCTTTGTTCAGTCTGCAACTCTGAATAAGACACAATTATTTGGTCTTAGCTCCAACACCTGGCAATTCTACTGACCAAGCATATTTTAGCAAAACAAGATTATCTGTTTACTCCAGTTTTCTCTTAGCTGATCACTATTTGCTAGGCCTCTGGTCTCTTGACCATACTCTGGACTTTGGGTCTGGAAAAGAGCTGGCACAATCCATATACCAGGTTGTTATATAAAATGCACATGAATTTTAACCCTTCAGTCCCTCCTCTTGACAGTAGGGTTCCTTAACCTGCCAGATCAAATATATCAATTTTAATGTACCCAGCCTACTGCAGAGTTGCTGGTAAAGCACCAGTACCATCAGGAATGTTAGGGTAGACACTCCCCACATAACTTGACAAAACAACACCCAGATCCATCCCCAGGGTACCTTATCACCTGAGATGGCATCGCCCATAATCATCGCTTTAACCTCCACTGCCTGGTTCCTTGCCTTTGAGTGCTTCACATCAGCCTGGTTCATGGTTTTCCCTATCTGAGTCTACCTCAGATGGACTTCCCAAATATAGCTCTGGGCCTCGGACACCAACTCCTCGATCTTCACCTGCAAGGCCTGTAGACCCTCCTCTAGATACTTACTGCCATAGTGCCATTCCGGATCCCATGTTAGGTTACCCATCAATGATGGAGTACAGTGGAGCCGCCTCCCATGAACAGTCAGGGTTGACCTTCAGGGGACCGTCATGCACATGGATGGATGTCTCGAGGGGCAGGGCTTTCCATTTATCTCAATGGAGTGGTTCTGGGCAGTCACAGACCAGTAGGTACCGTTCATCTGGACCAGTTTCTCAGTAATGCCACTTCGAACCTAGACAGATTTGTTAGAACATTATATGGGCATGTATGCAGAATTTCCTTATCAGAGTGGGTGCAACATTCACTAGGATACAATGCCCTCCCAGTGACCTCAGCATGTGCAACGCCTTCTGTTTTAATAATGTGACCCTTCCTCCATACTGGCAAGGAGGTCACCATCCTGGCTCGCTGTAAATGAGGGATGCCTAAAGGTACCAGAAGGCTACTGTTACCTGTACAAACTGGTCTTTGGACTCTCATTGATTCTCTGTTTCCCCATGCCTACGGAGTGGTACATGGGAGACATGGAAGTGGTGGGACCTTAAGGGCTGGGTGAACCTGGCCATCAAGGAGATTGGTTACAATTCCTTGTGTAGTGATAGCCTACATTTGTCCTGCTCTCCAGCAACTCTCCTCCAGTGCCTTTATTTTAGTCCCATTTATTAGCAGGTTGGTGACTTCTTGACCCAGGTATTCTGTTATATCTAATGAGGTAGATACAGAGTTTGACAGATTCTTTAAGCTGTCTAGGATCAATCGACTAGCCTTAGTAGTATCCAGTCGTCCCTGGGCATTAGAGATTACAGCATCTGCCAGCCTTGATTCCAGTGAGTCCCTCCTTTCAGCTTGGCGTGCTATGGTATAGGGTGTTGCCAACAGAATTACCTGCACCAAACCATCGTGAAAGGGTATCTAGTAATCCCCTCTTCTGTCTAGTTAAGCACTCACCAATTTGATTTGTTAGGCTAGTAACGTTTCTAGTCATTTGAGCCTGACCTTTGCACATTGTCTGTTCACTTCTTCTAAAGGAATACGCACCTTGATCCTGTGGTGAGGACTGGTAGTGCTGGTCCTATAATTATCAATCCTGGTTCTGGAACAGGGATTTGTTCAGGGCATAGAATATTAGGGTTAGAAGGGACCTCAGGAGGTCATCTAGTCCAACCCCCTGCTCAAAGTAAGACCAATCCCCAGACAGATTTTTACCCCGGTTCCCTAAATGGCCCCCTCAAGGGCTGAACTCACAACTCTGGGTTTAGTACGCCAATGCTCAAACCACTGAGCTATCCCTCCCCACATGACGCAGACTCAGGTTCTTGCACACAGTCAGGTGGTTCCACTCTGTCTCTGATAACCCAGTTAATTGTTACCATAATCATACCAGTTCTTTACCTCTTTACAGGAGACCTCGGTGGGGACAGAACACTGTCTACTTCTAGGGGTGGCCAGTAGCCAGTCTGCTCCTCACCAAGAAGCCAATTCTCTGTAGTGGGCTAGCATCCTCCATCCCATTTGTCTCCGTGTGCATTGTCTTCCTACTGATGCAGTCCTCACACTCCCAGATGCTATGTAGATGAGCCATCTCCTCCTGAACAGCACTGGGACCGGCAATCAAAATACTGTGGTTTCCTCCACTTAGAATGGAGCTTTTCGTTGCTACTGCATCCTTTTCTGGCCAAAGAGCTAAAATACAAGGTGCACTCATCAGCAAGTGTTTCACCAAATACAAGATCTTCACTTAAGCAATTAGATAGCATGTGAAAAATGAATGCCTTGGAAATTCTCATATCATGATCATGACGAAAGCAATTGTTGAGGAAAAAGTGACACTTCTAGAGCTCTGCCCAATTGAATCTACCATAGTGCTTGGTGCTATACAAGACCACAGAAAACATAAGAACGGCCATACTGGGTCAGACCAGTGGTCCATCTAGCCAAGTATCCTGTTTTCTGACAGTGGCCAATGCTAGATGGTTCAGAGGGAATGAACAGAACAGGGCAGTTATCAATTGATCCATCCCCTGTGGTACACTCCCAGCTTCTGGCAGTTAGAGGCTTAGGACTCCCAGAAAATGGGGTTGCATCTATGATCATCTTGGCTAATAGCCATTGATGGACCTATCCCTCCATGAACTGGGTTATTTTTATAACCCATTTATAACTTTGGTCTTAAACATGCATGCACAATTTGATTTCCACACATGTAGTATTAAGGAAACATTTGGAAACTGCTCCATGACACATATTAGCCCCAACTCTGTCTAAATTGATTGAAATAGGTGATCTGCTATGGAGGAAAGATATTGCAGACACTGAACAAATATCATTAGTAGGGAGGTTTGTAAAAGTGAATCTTGGAAATGCCTGCATTGGAGAGGAATTCTTAGGTGTTGTCCCAGTATTTAAACCAAGTGCAGCAGCCACAGCCATAAAATCTTGCTCTCTCCAAAACAATCAAGGATACATAGCATAGATTACTCTGGGATGGCAGGGAAAGAAAGATATGTTCATGGTGCAGTTCAGCAGAAATACTGAAAGCAATATTTATGTACTTCATGCCATACAGTAAACCTGGTTGTCAACAAATTGTGGTTTTGAATTTCACTTACACTTGCTCAATCAGAAGAGTCAAAACAATTATCAAGCTTTTTCACAATAGTAACCTAAAGAAATGTCTCTTCATTAACATACTGATGTTATATGAAGTGCCCGGGACAGAAAGACAAGAGCTTTTTCACTGCAAAATTCACATCTATTCTTATGCAACTGGAAAACTTTACTCATGAAAGCAACAGGTAGACACAGCAGCTTGTACATTAACTCTTCTTCCCAGCAGGTACCTGGCCTTTCACTGTCAGCCTGATCATTATAAAGTTTCATACAATGCCTGACATCAGTGGCTCAAACTCTACAGGCCATACAGTTAGAGCTAGTAGGAATACAGAATCTTATGACAAAAACTAACAGGGACTGGTCAAGAAGCATAGAAAAGCTTCATCAAAACGATGGAAGATCCTCAAACTGGCAGCTGAAACGGGCTTGGAAGTTGAAGTTCCACCAGTAGCATCACACTAGACAAGTGGAGTTAGTCCCCAGAGTGAATCCAAACCTGAGTTTTACTGCTACTCCCTGTATGTACATTTCCACTTGGTGTCTCTGCTTGCAGCTTTGCATCACCTGTCCCCTAAAGAAAACAAAACCTGGAGCTGGCTTTCTAAAGCTCTATTGCTTTCAAATGACTCAGATGGAAATAAGTGACCTTCAAGAATTTCTGAATGATATGCAGGGCAAGTAGACTTCTGAAAAAAGCAAAAACAGCCTCACAAAGGCACAAGTATGAAGCACACAGGTAATACTGATGTTCTGAGCACACTAACATTTCCCTGGCTATTACGACTGATCTGACAGACCTTGGTTTTCTAGTCACAACTTGCATTGTTGAATGTTCCCTCAAAACTGTGCAGAGTTAACGTATGGCTATGATTAATGATGAGCAGTTGAATGGATTGTGTAAACCTTCACAAACAGAGGATTAAGCTGAAGGACAAACTTGTACATAGAGTGGCAAATTGACACAGGCTTAAAGCCAAAGTGATTTAGCCCTTCTTAAGGAATAAACTTGTACTACATTTTCATATGCCCTTGAGTTAATATTCTGTGTAACTATGGTTATCAGTCATTTCTTGATTAAAATCTTTGTGCCTGGCAACAAAAATGTGAGAAGCAATAGCATTAATGCATGACTCAAGAAAGATGGAGACATTCTATTTTGGGGAAAAAACAAAGAATAAGAAGGCTACCTCGGCAGATCACTGACCACAAAAAAATTAAAATAAAAAAAAAATCACTGAATTAAACTAAATTTTTCTTTAACCAGGAATCCTTGTAAAAGGAAAATTTGGAATAAATCTAAACTCAGAGTAAACTCTATCAAGTATACAATAAAGAACAAATGAGGAAAAAAGCATCACAGAACAGACAGATCCTGCTCCTGCACCGGTTAATATCAATGTCAAAAGTGTCCCTGAGAATAGGATTAGATCCAAATTTACAGTACATCACTAAATGCAGCATTGTTACAAAAAAAATGCCTACATTTTTATTTTTGTTTGGTCCTATCTAGATACAAAGTGGTAGAAATATTATTCCCCACTGGAATAATGCAGCTGGGGCTATTGGGAGAGAAAGGAACTTGAAATGAGTGATCCAAGAGTTGCAATCTACTGCTACAAAGCATAAAAAGAATGCAACCAATATAAGAAGTGTAGTTTCCACACTCAGGCCTGGAAATGGAACATGGGCAGTACTGTACTCATCTAGGTCTGAATCCAGATTGACAAAAAATCATGGAAATCTAAGGTATCTGGGAGTGGAAGTGAGATTTGTTTTGCCCCAACCTTCTTGACAAGAATACTTGAATATTAATATTTGACCAGACTGTCAATCAAGTGATGATTTATTGGGCAGAGGCCACACAAGTTGACAGCTGAAACCTTGCTCTCCTTCAAGGACCCATTGAAAATCATCGGTAAGAGCAGACCCAGTATTTTCCCACTACCTTTTGACATCAAGGAAGAACATGTACTCATATCAAACCACATATGATGAGACAAACATCTCTCGACATCTCTACAACAAGGTAAGACTGGGCATTTGTCCCTGCAGCATAAAGTTCAAACACCATAGTTCCATCTTCATCAAAAATATTTTATTCACAAAAATAACAAAATGATTCCTTACAAAGGAGGAAATTAAAGTAAGTCACCAAGAGGCAACACCACAGAGTACTCAGGATGTCCACCACCACCATCAGATCTATTGACTGAGACCGCACAGATGTGATAGTGCTACTAAAAATTCCCTATCATCAAAGCAATTACAATGATCCTAATCGCAAAATTATCTTTAGGAGCCAAGTATCCCTTTTGACTCCCCCAGTCCTTGGTCTGCTCTTTTTTATGGTGTAAATTAGAGCAATCTCAGGGGTGCTGTAATTTATGCCTGCTGCCAATGGCTCCTTGGGTCCAGTGTCACAACTGGAGATTGCAGGGCCACATGGCAGGCCCTGGTCATTCCCCTTTTTCTCAACAAAGCCCTTGCACAGGCTGCAGTGTGTTCATGTTGCAGGGGGAATGATAGAACAGTAGGGGTGCAGGTAGAGGTTAATAGAAGGAGCCACTACAGTAGCTGTATACTAATCATCCTTCTGCATAGGGAAAGCCTTGTATGGCCATATGAACCAGCCCAGGGCAGCGTTGTGTTGGTAGAATGGCACAAACACAGCTAAAGATCTAACCCAAGATACCTACAAGATATAATCACAGGCCATCTCTTTGTCAACAAACACTCTCGTTCCCAGTACTGCTTTATTGTTCTGTGTATGCTGCACAAACATGTAATAGAAAGTGCTAGATGGCTTCAAAAGAGAGCTTAAATTTGTACTGCTAAATGATTGCCAAAACAAGGGGAATAATTGCCAAACATCATTAGTAAAGACAGTCTCTGAATTTGGCAATCACATGGATTTCTCATTTTTGGAGAATGCGTCCCCACCCACCCAACAAAACACTGCAAAAAGCAGCCAAATCCCATCTTAGATCACATCCTTGTAGACCCACTGAAGTCAACAGAGTTGCAGGAATGTACCCTAAAACTGAATTTTGCCTATCATTAGGTTATCAGATACTATGATGAACATGCCACAACAGACCTGATAATTAGATATCCTGAAGATAAGAACTGAAAGAATGAAGTTGCACGCTAGCCAGTAAAATTTGCCTTCTATATTCTGTTGATGTCAGACTGCAAAGGTACTTAAAAAACTTTGTCACTCTCTCCTTTCTCCCCTACTCTGTGTCTACCTGAAAAGAAGTTTCTTGGTGTTCTGACTTTCATGCCTTTTAGCAGGTCAGAAAGGGGAAGCGGAATAGTTTCCCTTGTTATTGCAAAGTTATCAAGAATTCACAATTTCTTATAATTGTCTGTGAAAATTAATAGGTCAGAACCTCAACTGGTGTAAATGTATGTCAGCTTACGCCAGCCAATGGTCTGGCTCAATAATATGAAAATAGGCAGGGTATTAAATGGCAGTCAGCTAGCTTTTCAAGACCCATAGAAGTCAATAGAAATGGTGTTTGCTTATGCTTGGGTTTAATTTGATCCACTAAGTGTGTGATGGGTTGCCCCACCCTCTTCCAGGGTGCCATTTGACGTACTGGGGTACCTCTCAGCCCGCCTGTTCCACCAGCCTAGGATTCCTCACCCTGTCCTGCTAAGCCAGACCCCCAATCCTCCTCTTCACATCCCACAGTTCAGTCCTTGCCCCTTAGGTGTTTCCAAGTGTGTTGCTGCAGGGAGAGTGGGGTCCCCCCATGATGTCATTGTTTCCCTTTTATATCTGATTCCCACTTGCTGCAAAGCTCTTTTGCTGTGACCTGGGTCAAACAGTTCCCATTGTGTAGTACCATCTCTGAGAGGTCCCTATTGTACACAGTCCTGGGGTAATCCTTGTGCTTGTGTGCCCTTCCCAGTGAGCCATCTTTTTACTGCTGTACCTGAAAGGCTGTTTGTGGGTGCTTTCAACCTCACAATATGTTTCACTAACACATACACAGCCAAACTTCATAACTTCACATACAATCCAATGCGATATTAATGTCTAGCAGATCAAGATTTTTAGAATGATACCTCACAAGACATACTTTGTACAAAACATATTTACCACTGTCATATATTTAGGATATTGGGGTGTCTGGGTATTACAAAGTATTCCACTAGTACTAAATAAAATACTCTGAGTTGTCTTTAGAATATTGAAAACAAATATAATATTGCATCATGGCAAAGTCATAAGACCATAAGAACGGCCGTACTGGGTCAGACCAAAAGTCCATCTAGCCCAGTATCCTGTCTACTGACAGTGGCCAATGCCAAGTGCCCCAGAGGGAGTGAGCCTAACAGGTAATGATCAAGTGATCTCTCTTCTGCCATCCATCTCAACCCCGATACAGGCTAGGGACACCATTTCTTACCCATCCTGGCTAATAGCCACTAATGGACTTAACATCCATGAATTTATCCAGTTCCCTTTTAAATGCTGTTATAGTCCTAGCCTTCACAACATCCTCAGGCAAGGAGTTCCACAAGTTGACTGTGCACTGTGTGAAGAAGAACTTCCTTTTATTTGTTTTAAACCTGCTGCACATTAATTGTATTATGGGAATAAGTAGATAACTTTTCCTTATCTACTTTCTCCACATCACTCATGATTTTATATACTTCTATCATATCCCCCCTTAGTCTCCTCTTTTCAAGCTGAAAAGTCCTAGCATCTTTAATCTCTCCTCATATGGGATCCATTCCAAACCCCTAATCATTTTAGTTGCCCTTCTCTGAACCTTTTCTAGTGCCAGTATCTCTCTTTTGAGATGAGGAGACCACATCTTTATGCAGTATTCAAGATGTGGGCATATCATTTATTTATATAAGGGCAATAATATATTCTCAGTCTTGTTCTCTATCCCTTTTTAATGATTCCTAACATCCTTTTTCCTTTTTTGACTGCCTCTGCACATTGCGCGGACGTCATCAGAGAACTATCCTCGATAACTCTAAGATCTTTTTCCTGATTCATTGGAGCTAAATTAGCCCCCAATCATATTGTATGTATAGTTGGGTTTATTTTTTCTAATGTACATTACTTTACATTTATCCACATTAAATTTCATTTGCCATTTTGTTGCCTAGTCACTTAGTTTTGTGAGATCTTTTTGAAGTTCTTCACAGTCTGCTTTGGTCTTAACTATCTTGTGCAGTTTAGTATCATCAGCAAACTTCACCACCTCACTTTTTGCCCCTTTTTTCAGATCATTTATGAATAAGTTGAAGAGGATTGGTCCTAGCACTGACCTTTGGGGAACACCTCCACCCTAGTTACCCCTCTCCATTCTGAGAATTTACCATTTATTCCTACCCTTTGTTCTCTGTCTTTTAACGAGTTCTAAATCCATGAAAGGACCTTCCCTTTTATCCCATGACAGCTTAATTTACATAACAGCCTTTGGTGAGGGACCTTGTCAAAGGCTTTCTGGAAATGTAAGTATACTATGTCCACTGGATCCCCCTTGTCCACATGTTTGTTGATCCCTTCCAAGAACTCTAATAGATTAGTAAGACATGATTTTCCTTTACAGAAACCATGTTGACTTTTGACCAACAATTTATATTTTTCTATGTGTTCGACAATTTTATTGTTTATTATTGTTTCAACTAATTTGCCCAGTACAGACCTTAGACTTACCGGTCTGTAATTGCCGGGATCACCTCTGGAGCCCTTTTTAAATATTGGCATTACAGTAGCTATCTTCCAGTCATTGGGTATAGAAGCTGATTTAAAGGACAGGTTACAAACCATAGTTAATAGTTCTGCAACTTCACATCTGAATTCTTTCAGAACTCTTGTGTGAATGCCATCTGGTCCCGGTGACGTGTTAATGTTAAGTTTATCAATTAATTCCAAAACCTCCTCTAGTGACACTTCAATCTCTGAAAGTTCCTCAGATTTGTCACGTACAAAAGCTGACTCAGGTTTGGGAATCTCCCTAACATCCTCAGCCATGAAGATTGAAGCAAAGAATTCATTTAGTTTCTCCGCAATGACTTTATCGTCTTTAAGCACTCCTTTTTTATCTCGATCATCCAGGGGCCCCACTGGTTGTTTAGCAGGCTTCCTGCTTCTGATGTTCTTAAAAAAAATTTTGTTATTACCTTTTGAGTTTTTGGCTAGCCGTTCTTCAAACTCCTCTTTGGTGTTTCTTATTACATTTTTACACTCAATTTGGCAGTGGTTCTGCTCCTTTCTATTTACCTCACTAGGATTTGATTTCCACTTTTTAAAAGATGCCTTTTTATCTCTTACTGCTTCTTTCACATGGTTAAGCCAAGCCAAAGTGGCTCTTTTTTAGTTCTTTTACTGTGTTTCTTAATTTGGGGTATACGTTGAAGTTGGGCCTCCATTATGGTGTCCTTAAAAAGCATCCATGCAGCTTGCAGGGATTTCACTTTAGTCACTATATCTTTCAATTTCTGTTTAACTAACCCCCTCATTTTTGCATAGTTCCCCTTTTTTAAATTAAATGCCACAGAGTTGGGCTGTTGAAATGTTCTTCCCAGCACAGGGATGTTAAATGTTCTTATATTATGGTCACTATTTCCAAGCGGTCCTGTTATAGTTACCTCTTGGACCAGCTCTTGCGCTCCACTCAGGACTAAATCAAGAGTTGCCTCTCCCCTTGTGGGTTCCCGTACCGGCTGCTCCAAGAAGCAATCACTTAAAGTATTGAGAAATTTTGTCTCTGCATTTCACCCTGAGGTGACATGTTCCCAGTCAATATAGGGATAATTGAATTCCCCCACTATTATTGAGGTCTTAATTTTGATAGTCTCTCTAATTTCCCTTAGTTTCTCTAATTTCATCATCACTATCACTGTCCTGGTCAGGTGGTCAATAGATCCCTAATGTTATATTCTTATTAGAGTATGAAATTACTATCCTTAGAGTTTCTATGGAACATGTGGATTCGCTTAAGATTTTTACTTCATTTGATTCTACATTTTCTTTCATATATAGTGCCACTCCCCCCACCCCCACCCCTGCACGACCTGTTCTGCCCTTCCAATATATTTTGTACCCAGGAATGATTGTGTCCCACTGATTGTCCTCAGTCCACCAAATTTCTGTGATGCCTATTATATAAATATCCTCCTTTATCACGAGGCACTCTAGTTGGCCCATTTTATTATTTAGACTTCTAACATTTGTGTACAAGCACTTTAAAAACTTGTCACTATTTATTTGTCTGCCCTTTTCTGATGTGTCTAACTCTTTATGTGAATGTTTCTCCTCTGATCTGTCCCTTACATTATCCTCTTCCATCCTCTGCTCCTGACTATTTAAACCTAGAGAATCTCTATCAATAGACTCTCTTCAGAGAAGTCTCTGTCCGATCCACGTGCTCCTCTGCAGCAGTCAGCTTTCCCCCATCTCCTAGTTTAAAAACTGCTCTGCAACCTTTTTGATGTTAAGTGCCAGCAGTCTGGTTCCACTTTGTTTTAAGTGGAGCCCATTTCTCCTGTATAGGCTCTCCCTATCCCAAAAGTTTCCCCAGTTCCTAATGAATCTAAACCCTTCCTCTCTTCACCATCGTCTCATCCCATTGAGACTCTGAAGCTCTGCCTGCCTACCTGGCCCTGTGCATGGAACTAGGAGCATTTTTGAGAATGCCACCATAGAGGTCCTGAATTCCAGTCTCTTCCCTAGCAGCCGAAATTTGGCCTCCAGGACGTCTCTCCTACCCTTCCTTATGTCACTGGTACCTACATGTACCACGACCACCAGCTCCTCCCCAGTACTACACATAAGTCTATCCAGATGCCTTGAGAGATCCACAACCTTCGCAGCAGGCAGGCAAGTCACCACATTTTTCTCCTGGTCATCACAAACCCAGCTATGTTTCTAATGTTCGAATCTCCATTACTAAAACACTTGTCTTTTCCTAATGACTGGAGTTTCCTCCCCCGGAGGTGTAACCTCATTGTGAGAGGATGCCCTAACACCATCTGAAAGGAGAGTCCCAACTATGGGAAGGTTTCCCTCTGCTCCGATTGCCTGCTCTGCTTCCCTGGGCCTTTCATCCTCCTCAACAGCACAGGGGCTGTCTGAGTGGAGGTGGGACCAATTCTACAGTGTCCCGGAAAGCCTCATCAACACACCTCTCTGCCTCCCTTAGTTCCTCCAGTTCCACCACCCTGGCCTCCAAAGCCTGTATGCAGCCTCTAAGGGCCAGGAACTCCTTGCACTGAATGCACACATGCACCACCTGCCCTGAGGGCAGGTAATCAGACATGATGCACTTGGCGCAATAAACTGGACAGCCTCCATTCTGCTGCTGGGCTTCTGCCTGCATTGTCTCCTGCAGCTACCTAGTTAATGAAGGGTTTTGTTTAAAATCAAGAAGTTTTGAATGTAGTTTAGTTTACAGGTTTTAAAGAACAGCAACTTGCCCCCTTCCCACTCTCCTTCCAAACTCCCTTTCGAAACTCCCCATTAGCTGTTCATGGTCGCTTGCACACTGCTTTATAAAGCCCTGGCCTTCTTGATAGCCCCACTCACTGACTAAGGCTCAGCCAATTAACAGAGGCTTCTAGCTTTCAAACCTTACTTTGAAGCTCACAGCTTCCAACTGCCAGCCACGACACACAGTCCTTCAAGCAACCAAACAAATAGACAGACAAACACAAGCTCAGCACACAGCAAGTAACCCCCAAACACAAACACGCACTACAGACAGCCACTTACCCCAAGGGTGCTGTATTTGCTCCTCCTTCACCTGGAGAACTCCTTTGCGAAACTCCCTGTTAGCAGCCCCTGTTCGCAAAGCTCCCTGGTCGCTTGTGCACTGCATCAGACAGTAGTTAGTAAATACAGGGAGATCCATGATGTGTTGCTTGGAGGCATTTAACTATTGTGGACACACCATATAAAAGCAGACCACATGCTGTCTCTATAAGCTGTGATGTATATGTATGTTTACAACACACACAAACTTTATTTGTTAAAAAAATATATTTTTTTCTCCTTTTCAGGTTGTGATTTATCCCCAAAAATGCAGTGCTCATTTTGGAAACTTAGCGATAAAGATCATTATACTTGGTACTGACATCTTGTATAATTTGAAAAATGATGTGACTTTTGAGCAAACATGAACATGCCATAAAGAAGGTGTTCTCATATTAATTAAAAAAAAATCAAGTCTACAGGCTGGGTAATGAGCCAGAAAAGAGCTGGATTTTTAAACTATGCATTACAGGGCACAAATTATGTCCCTAGCTAATTGAAAGTATTTATTGCCTTTATTAAAAAAAAAAATAGAGAATCAAAGGCTATCTTCAGAAAGAGAAGAAAATGTAGGACAAGTATTTTTTAAAATGGATTTTGTAAATTGAAAGGTCAATTTTGGCATCAACTTTTTTTAAAAAGTCATATTTATACATATGTATTATTTGTGGGTTGGGGCCTATTGAAATTAATGGGAGGTTTACCATGGACTTTAGTGAGCTTTGGATCAGGCCACAAATCCTTGAACATAACCAGTGAGAGTTTTGCTAAGTAAGGACTAAGTAAAAATCTCAGATCCTGAAAACCCTTACACAGGTGCATAGTCATATTAAGTAATGGTTTGCAAGACTGAGCACTCAATAAGAACCTCAGGATTTGTCCCTGATGAGTGGAAATAACATCACTTTAGAACATGTATTGGAAATAACCATGAAATTGGATACCACAAGTTACTGTATTTGTAAGGTTTATAGTATATCTATTTGTTTAATTTTGGTGAGTTTTCAAATAACTCAGGACTAAAATAATGCTAATGCACGTTGGGCATAAATGGCATGAAGAAAATACTGAAGCTAATGCATCATATACCCTCCCATTGTTGCTGTGGAAACAATTCATAAAAGGTGTTTGAGGGCCTTTGCCACATTGGCATAAAGTTGAGGTACATTTCCTTTAGATATGGTCATTAGGGTTGCCAACTTTCTAATCGCACAAAACCGAGCACCCTTGCCCTGCCCCACCCCCTGCTCACTCCATCCCCAAACCTCACTCACTTTCACCAGGCTGGGGCAGCGGGTGAGGGCTCTGGGGTGTGGCCAGGGATGAGGGGTTCAGGTTGCAGGAGGGGAATCCGGATTGGGGCAGAGAGTTGCAGTGCAGGAAGGGGTGAGGGCTCCAGCAGGAGGGGTGGGCTCTGGGGTGGGGCCAGGGATGAGGGGTTGGGGTGCAGGCTCAAGCTCATGGCTGGAGCAGGGGGTTGAGATGTGGGACAGGATAAAGACTTGGGCTCAGGGCTGTGGCAGGGGGTTGGGGTGCAGGAGGGGAGTGCAGGGTATAGGCTTCAAGAGGGAGTTGGGTGCAGGAGGGGGTTATGATGGGGCAGATGGTTGGGGGTGCGAGCTCAGGCCAGGCGGTGCTTATCTCAGGTGGCTCCCGGAAGCCTCTGGCACATCCAACTCGTAAGTGGAGGGATCAGGGTCTCTGCACGCTACACACCCCCACAGCTCCCATTGGCACCACCCTCACAGCTCCCATTGGCCGTGGTTCCTGGCCAATGGAAGCTGCGGAGCAGACACTCAGGGCAGGGGCAGCGTGCAGAGAACCCGTGGCTGCCTCTGTGTCTAGGCGCCAGACATGGTGGCCATTTCCAGGAGCCACATGGATCCAAGGCAGGCAGGGAACCTGCCTTAGCCCTGCTGCACCACCAAATGGACTTTTAGCGGCCCGGTCAGCGGTGGTGACCAGAGCCACCCAGGGTCCCTTTTCGACCAGGTATCCCAGTTGAAAACCAGATGACTGGCAACCAGCATGTGTAAATAAATACTACTACTAAGAATAATCCTAATAAACTAAATTGAAAGGACATTGTTAAAATTTGTTTAAACACAAAATGAAGTTTCTGTAAAATAAAATAAAGAAGGCATAATAAAAATAAAATGTTATAGCTTTACAAGTTCAGTATAAAATAGCAGATTTTTTTAAGGTAAGCATTCATTACACAATAACAGAGTCTGAGTTCAAGTGCAGTAGACCCAGACAGTGAAAATGACAAGTTTAGTTTCATTTTCCAAATGAAAAGCAATGATCACCTGAACTCCAACGTCCCAATCCCACATAACTAAATAACTGAATTATAATCTTAACCTCTCCACATACCAAACACTAGATCAAGAGGGCCATATGCTCAGCTGGTGTATCCAGGCTTCGCACCATTGATGTCAACAGAGCTACACTAACTTACATCATCTGAGGATCTGGCCCCGTGATAACGTAAAGCTGAATATACTGAAAATGTTTCTGCTATTGAAAAACACAAATTGTTGCTACATTTCTACACAAAAACTGTACACAGAGCTAAAACAAAAATGACAAGCATTTGGAAATATATATGTACACACTATCATATGTATGCAATAGGACAAAAGCAAGAAACTAATATGTTAAAGTGAAGGTTTTTCACTGCAATATGATTTCCAATTTTCTGAATCATGCATTTGAAGGTGCAATGAAAGATGTGAGCATTAAAATTGTCCATTATGTGTATGTATAAAAGTTATTTCCTTACAACTTACAAAGAGAAAACTAGAAAGGTCAATGGGAATAGAGAGAGCAGCCAGGGAAAAAGTCTCTGAGGAGTCTAGTAGTGGACAAGGGGTTTTTCCAAGGTCTACCATAGAGTCAGATTGTGAATTCCCTTCCTGTACAGGATGGAAGGGTTTCTCCCATAGACCTTTGGAAATCCACAGGAGAACAATGCTCTCCTGAAGACTTCCCAATGTGCAGGAGGTCATCAAAGTCATTGGGTCAGGAGACCCATTTCTCATTATTTGCATTTTATAATGGTCAGGACATAAGCAAATGGTTGTGGAGCAATAGGCTTCATACATCAAAATTTGTATACAAATAAACCTTCACCAGTGGCCCATATAAAAAATTTTGGAATCGGACAAACCAAGCAGTCTTTACACAAAAGAATAAATGGATACAAATCTGACATCAGGAATCATAACATTCAAAAACCAGTGAGAGAACACTTCAACCTTTCTAACCACTCAGTGACAGACTGGAAGGTGGCAATTTTACAACAAAAAACTTCAAAAACAGACTCCAAAGACAGACCGCTGAAGCTAAATTAATATGCAAATTAGATACAATTAAGTATCATCACTCCTTCTATGGGTCATCTTGATTATCATTTCAAAAGTTTTTCTTCTCCTGCTGATGATAGCCCATCTCAATTGATTGGCCTCTTACAGTTGGTATGGCTACTTCCACCTTTTCATGTTCTCTGTATGTATAAATATCTTCTTGCTGTATGTTCCAGTCTATGCATCCAATGAAGTGGGCTGTAGCCCACGAAAGCTTATGCTCAAATAAATTTGTTAGTCTCTAAGGTGCCACAAGTACTCTTGTTCTTTTTGCGGATACAGACTAACACGGCTGCTACTCTGAAACCATTTACAAGCAAGGTAATTTTGAAATTTCTAATTTAATCAGTTTGTTTGTAGGAGCAGAAGTCCACAAAACTTTTCTGTGGCATGGCCCACATGTTAACACAGTTTACTTTTTAACCACATTGTCCTACCATTCACAATTGCACAAAACATCTCTTTTCCCCATTTGCAATTGCTTAACATTTCTGTAGCATCTACCACAAATGTTTATAGAAAAGTCATTTTATAAACATAACTGTATCTTTAGCTGTCTGACTCAGTAAATATTTTGTCTTTTTCCAAAAAAGTTAGACACTATCTCCCTCTCCCATCTGTTCAATTTTTCTCATCTGGAAATAGAGAGGCACCCAATATGGTGCAACCAGATCTCCACTAGGCCATGGATGACACTCTGGGTATCTCTGTGCTAGAAAGAGAGGAAAATGTTTGGGTGAATCTAACCTATTTCCAAAAGGGGTCATTTCTAAAATATTAGGAAGTCCAAAAAATCACTCAAATTTACTTCTTCATTCTAAGGTAGATTTGGTACTCAATGAGAAGGTGCTGTATATTTTGGAAGGATTCTTATATATGGAGAATATAGTGTAATAGATTTACAAACCTTGGGACAGCCTGAGCTCTGGAACCAGTATGGTGACTCCATAACATATGCTGCCATAGTGACTCAGTGTAAAGCTATCTATATATGATAAAGGGATCCTTGATTTGATTACATGGTATTTTACAAGCCTTAGCCTACACGTTACTAACTGGTACAATATACAACTTTGAAGCTATAGATAAATTAGCCAGAAAATACCTGTTATTGGACAGTGCATAAGAGTAAGCCCAAAGTTTGTGCAGATCTGTCAGCATGACAAACACTGTACCTTTATCAGATTCCCTGAAGTAGTTGCTCTGGCTGGAATGGAATACCACCACAGTCAAACTCAAATGGCATGTTTTGTACTGTTGTTTCTTTCTTCTACATGTTTCAGAGGAAATAGTTCTACAGCAGGCATGGCATGAAACACATGGCAGTGCATGCTGCAGCTAGGTCAGGCTGCAGGAAACAAAAATGCCTGCCTTTACCTGCAAATTACTTCTCTGCCTACTTCTCAAGCAGCATAATTTTTGCCTAGACCATGACATCTTACCTTCCCTCTCAGATATAATTTTTTTTTAAAAGATGGCTTTTGTAAGAACCACCAACCCACCCTATTCTTTAAGCAAGAGGCTCATTTAAAACATATGATCTGCAAAGTCCTGCTAATAGAATTCTACAATCTAGTAGTTTAAGCAGCAAGTTAGAAAAAGTCAGGGAAACATTTGCTTTGGCACCAGTGGGTTCTCAAATTTTTCCAGTTGGAACAATGATAAATGACTTAACCCTGATCATTTTTCTGAAACCTGATTTTTTTTGTTTGACATTTATTTACAGTTTCTATAAACACTAACACCTATAAAACATGGTTTACTGTTTGATTGCTTGGCGGACAAGCAAACCTTAAATACATAAATTATGAGCACCTAGTTAATGAGTGACATGACGGACATGAAGTTTTATTTACCATTGGCATGAGCCTTCATATAAAATTAGTGGCATAAGAAAGCCAGGTTTTGTGAATGCACATAGTCATACCTATTCATTGCCTTCTTTTTTCTTTTCTTTTTTTTTTTAAGACTTGACATAAGACTGTGGCCTATGTGTAATTTCATTGCCTGGAGCAAGGTTAGGGGAAAGCCGCTCCATCTGGCAATTTCCCTTTGACTGGCACATAGTTAAACAATGATGCAGTTTGACAAATTTCAAACTCAGCTTATGAAAAAATAACATAAACACAATAGTCACTCTGAGTAGATTGTCCACCTGTGCAAGCGGGCATGAAGTGTTAAGTAAAGGCTGCTGGTAATGAATAAAGATGCAGTGCATAGTTGGATTAAGTTGTTCTAAATGTAAATCACTGTCAGATAAAGCACTTGTGTTTACATGTAGCATTAATATTTTGATCAGTATGTTTAAGAGAATTAGCTTCTTAATGCAGATGTTCTCATTTGGACCTTCACACCCATAGCTTCAGCCAACTCCTTTACCATCAGTTATGTCAACATGTCATCAATCTTCAGCTGCTTTAAACTTCTATTTTAAACAAAGCTTTGTTGTAAAATGTGGAGGCGTGTTTCCTCTGAGTTTTATTTTTGGCAATTTTTTTGTTATTTTGTTGAAAATCTGACACATTAATGTCCAATTAACCATCTTTGAGTATCTTACTGACAAGGATCCCAGCAAAAGCCAAATGCCTTTTTATTGTGAAAACCCCCTACTCACATCCAACCAGCTGTATCTATTATGTGAACAAGCAGTCTTTACCATTGCAGTGCACATTGGGAGACAGTAACAATGAAGGCTTCATATTCAGTGGGTACATGACATAATCTCAACAGCTATCCACTGCCTAGTCAGGCTACATACTGTAAAGGTAAATACATGCACACACACACTTGGAAATAATGAAATACCAGCCTTAGTGAAACATGAGGATTCACAGGAGTACACAATGTTTGAAGAGGAAAAATGTTTTAACATACATAAGCTGCTTTAATGTTTAGGAAAAAAATATTGTAACAAAATGTCAGCCTTTTGCAGAGTACTGATTTCATGACAGATGTGTTTGCCAGAAGATTACATAGTGATGTGACAGAGCTGTGCAAACTTTACAGTTTATGTGTCACAGAATTTTACATGATAATTGTTTATTTTGCAGTTTTGCATCTCCTCAAATTTGACTTTATTGGCTTAAAAAAAGGAGGGATGGGGACACTTTTTTCATGGGTACAGGAGCATGATTTTGCACAGGAATATGACATACCTTAATGAAGTTTTCTGCAAGCTGGCCTCACTCAAGCTCCAAATTAAATCAGGAAGAAAAAAAACACCACCTTGGATTTTGGATTATTTTATATTCCATCAAAAATATTTTCCATAGCTCTGTGTAACAATAGAACAATGAAGTGTTCTGACAATATAGTTTGCTAACTGAACTTTAAAACACTAATTGATAGTTCACTGTCATGGGTTACCATTCACCAGAATGATTGGAACACAGGAATTCACGCATGCTCATACATACAGGTCCTGGTTGGGAAAGTTGTCGTAAGATACCATAAAGCCTCCATGTCACAGCTCTGGCCAATGGTCTGAAGGAACATTTCAACAAATGTGTCTTTCTGTTTCATTAATCAATTACACTGCTCTACAGCCAAAATGCTTCTGAAATAAATGTAGTCCAACTTTACTAATTCTGGGTCACTGAGAACGAAAATGATGCTTAAAATTGTTGATTGGCTCTAGTTTTCAAGATATGCTATTGGGTCAGTATATACGACCTTTGACTTGGGAATGGTGGAGGATAAGTGACTTGTAAAGGGAAGGGATCTCCATTTAAACCAGAAATGACTAAAATACATCTTTGACTGGATCTATGAATAAATCTATGACTGGGTTTGGACAGTACTTGCTTTTTAGGCAAAACAATGAATGATGCTATCTGAAGCTGGTATTGCATCATCCATGATATGAATTGCATCATGTCATTCCTAGAAGTCATGGATGATGCAATCATAACGAAGCTTACATCACTGCTGAACAAATTGCCCTATATCAGCTCTAGAAATTATACAGTGTCGTGCTCTCTTATTTGTCAGTGTTTGATTTTGCAAAGGGACACATTTCTATTTAGCCAAAGTGAGCAGAGATGCCTCGTACTTGTGTGAACAGTGCAGATAACTTCTGCTATGTTTGTGGTGACGTGACTTTTGCATCACAAAAGCGCAGTATGACCACTATGGTTAAGAAAGCCTATCACCTTTATTTTGGCTGCAAAAGTGGAGATCAGGACAAGAGATGGGCCCCACACATATGCTGCAACACTTGTGCAACAAATCTTCGCCAGTGGTTGAACAGGAAAAGGAAATCTATGCCTTTTGCAGTGCCAATGATTTGGAGAGAGCCAACAGATCATACCAGCAATTGTTACTTCTGCATGGTACCTCCAGTTGGGAAAGGTGTGTCAAAGAAGAAAAAGTGGACTGTGCATTATCCAAACATTCCATCAGCTATACGCCCAGTACCCCACGGAGAAGGACTGCCGGTTCCTGATGCACCAGAATCATTCTCACTTGAGTCAGACGAGGAAGAGGAAGAGGATGAAACTTCTGGTCCTGAACCATCAGTGTCACAGAACCCACATTTTCTCCCATCCTCCTCCTCTGAACCACACCTCATAACACAAGGTGAACTGAATGACCTTGTCAGGGATTTGGAACTACTCAAGAGTAAGGCAGAGCTGATGGGCTCCAGACTACAGCAGTGGAATCTCCTGGCAGGCTATCAGGACAAATGGAGCCCATCAATGCTTGCAGACTATTGCTGGACAGTGACAAGAGATGCTCCTGTCATAAACAGATAGCTAAGGGTTAATGTCTCTTTCACCTGGAAAGGAGTAACCTGAAACACCTGACCAGAGGACCAATCAGGAAACAATACTTTTTCAAATCTGGGTGGAAGGAAGTTTTGGGTGTGAGTTCTTTTGTCCTTTGTCTTGTGTCTGACCCTCTCGGCTATGAGAGTGATTTTTCTATCTCCAGCTTTCTAATCTTCTGTTTCCAAGTTGTAAGTACAAAGATAGAAAGACCATAGGTTTATATTGTTTTCTTTTGTATTTACATGTGTGTAGTTGCTGGAATATTTTGAATTGTATTCTTTTTTAATAAGGCTGTTTAGTCATTTTTCTTTTAAGCAATTAATACAGAGAGACCATTTTTATGTCCTTTTCTCTCTTTTTATATAAAGCTTTCTTTTTAAGACCTGTTGGAGTTTTTCTTTAGTGGGGACTCTAGGGAATTGAGTCTGCAGCTCACCAGGGAATTGGTGGGAGGAAGAAGTTAGGGGGAAAAATCTCTTTGTGTTAGATTTACTAACCTGACTTTGCATACCCTCTGGGTGAGGGAGGAAGAGGAGAGATTAGCTCTCTCTCGGTACTTGTGTTTTCCAGGACTGGAAATAGGGAGGGTGGAATCCCTCTGTTTAGATTCACGGAGCTTGCTTCTGTATATCTCTCCAGGAACACAGGGAGGGAACACCCGGAGGGGGGAAGGGAAATGGTTTATTCCCCTTTGTTGTGAGACTCAAGGAATCTGAGTCTGGGGGTCCCCCAGGGAAGGTTTTGGGGAGACCACAATGCGCCAGGCACTGTATAGATTCCTGGCTGGTGGCAGCTTTACCAGGTCCAAGCTGGTAACTAAGCTTGGAGGTTTTCATGCTAACACCCATATTTTGGACGCTAAGGTCCAGATCTGGGAAAAATGTTATGACAGCTCCATTTAATGAATACAAGAGACAAGCTAAGAAGCGCCGAGTAGACACTGAATAGGACTAACCTATGTACATAATAGTTTTTTGCCTTTTGTTTCATAATAAATTTGATTTATATAACCCTTTTGCTGATTTTTAAAGTGTTACATAAACAGGACAGGTGAAATATTATCATGTAAAGCAACCATAAACACATGAAAAGACCTAGGTTTACAATTGATGATTAAAACTCTACTATCTGCACAATATACATAGACATAAAATGTAAAAACTTAAATATCTTAGAAACAGTAGCCAATCAGTTGTTTTAATTGTCATATTTGAATTCAGCACATCAAAATACATAATAAATATCACATTTTATCTCTGAAGCAGACGACTTCTCAAAAATTGTAGACCAGTGTTATTGGTTTATTTGTAACTGTCTCATTGGCTTTCAACAAACACAAAGAAAGATCTGCCAATAAGACACATTTAGGTCCTATGCAAATACAGGGGGACAGTCCTAATATGGGCCTCACCATCTGTCAATAACCTATTCCCAGATTTGGACCTTAGCATCCAAAATATGGGGGCTGGCATGAAAACCTCCAAGCTTAGTTACCAGCTTGGACCTGGTACTGCTGCCACCACCCAAAAAATTAGAGTGTTTTGGGGCACTCTGGCCCCCAAAAAACCTTCCCTGGGGACCCCCAGACCCAAATCCCTTGAGTCTCACAACAAAGGGAAATAAACCTTTTCCCTTCCCCCCCCCCTCCAGGTGTTCCTGGAGAGATACATAGAAGCAAACTCCGTGAAGCTAAACAGAGGGATTCCACCCTCCTCGTTCCCAGCCTGGAGGACAGAATTACCGAGAGTCAATCTCTCTTCCCCCCTCACCCAGAGGGAATGCAAAGTCAGGCTAGTACATCTAACACACCCAGGTTTCTCCCTGACTTCTTCCTCCCACCAATTCCCTGGTGAGTACAGACTCAATTCCCTGGAGTTCCCCAGTAAAGAAAAACTCCAACAGGTCTTAAAAAGAAAGCTTTATATAAAAAGAAAGAAAAATACATAAAAATGGTCTCTCTGTATTAAGGTGACAAATACAGGGTCAATTGCTTAAAAGAATATTGAATAAACAGCCTTATTCAAAAAGAATACAATTCAAAGCACTCCAGCAACTATAGACATGTAAATACAAAACAAAAAACCAACTTTGTACTCACAACTTGGAAACAGAAGATTAGAAAGCAGGAAATAGAAAAATCCTTCTCATAGCTGAGAGAGATTCAGGCAGACAGAAGACAAAGAACTCAGATGCAAACTTCCCTCCACCCAGAGTTGAAAAAATCCTGTTTCCTGATTGGTCCTCTGGTCAGGTGCTTCAGGTTACTTTTTTTTCAGGTGAAAGAGACATTAACCCTTAGCTATCTGTTTATGACACGCCCCCCAAATTGCAGACAGTGGGGAAGCTCACTGGCGGCGATTTCCTTTTAGAACTTTAAAATAAACAGATTAATACAACACATGCACCTTTACATATACCACTAAGTATATAACTAACAGACTTGTACATTTTAAGAACACTTATTAACTACTAGATTCTGGGAAACTCTCATGGGAGAGTGCATCAGCTATTTTGTTAGAAGCTCCTGTGATGTGCTGAATTTCAAAATCAAAATTTTGGAGAGCCAAACTCCAACGAAGAAGTTTCTTGTGTTTCCCCTGGCAGTATGAAGCCACTTTAGTGCAGCATGGTCAGTTTGTAGCTGGAACCGCCGTCCCCAAACATATAGGCGTAGCTTTTCCAGGGCGTACACAATGGCGTAGCATTGCTTTTCACTTACTGACCAGTGACTTTCCCTCTCAGACAGTTTCTTGCTGAGAAACACGACAGGATGGAAGTTGTGATCTGTTGCTTCCTGCATGAGCACTGCTCCTATACCACGCTCAGATGCATTCGTGGTTACTAGGAATGGCTTGTCAAAGTCCGGGGCCCTGAGCACAGGGTCAGACATGAGCGTTGCCTTAAGCTGGGTAAAGGCCTTTTGACACTCATCAGTCCACTTAACTGCATTTGGCTGGGTCTTTTTGGTCAGGTCGGTCAGTGGGGCAGCGATTTGGCTGTAGTGTGGTACAAATCGCCTGTAGTATCTGGCCAAGCCTAAGAAGGATTGGACCTGTTTCTTTGACCTTGGGACAGGCCACTTTTGGATAGCATCCACCTTGGCCTGTAGGGGGTTTATGGTTCCTCGACCCACCTGGTGCCCCAGGTAGGTCACTCTGTTTTGGCCTATTTGACACTTTTTGGCCTTAACAGTTAGTCCGGCCTGCCTGATGCGCTCAAAGACCTTTTCCAGGTGTAGTAGGTGTTCGGGCCAGGAGTCTGAAAAAATGGCCACATCATCGAGGTAGGCAACTGCAAATTCTCCCAGTCCCGCTAGTAGACCATCTACCAGCCTCTGGAAGGTGGCGGGTGCATTTTGAAGGCCGAAAGGAAGGACATTGAATTCATACACCCCCGCATGGGTGACGAATGCTGACCTTTCCTTGGCAGGTTCATCTAGTGGTACTTGCCAGTACCCCTTGGTTAAGTCTATTGTAGAGATGAATTGAGCACGTCCCAACTTCTCCAATAGCTCATCGGTGCGTGGCACTGGATAGTTGTCTGGACGAGTTACCGCATGCCTGTTGCGCCTTTAAGACCATAACCTGGTCTCCTACCTTGAAGGAACGTTCTCTGGCATGTCTGTCATACCAGGCCTTTTGCTCTTCCTGAGCATCCTTTAGGTTCTCTTTAGCAAGGGCTAAGGAGTGTCAGAGGGTGCTTTGTAGGTTGCTTACAAAGTCCAGAATGTTAGTTTCTGGAGAAGGCGTAAACCCCTCCCATTGCTGCTTCACCAACTGTAATGGCCCCTTAACCTCATGACCATACACAAGTTCAAACGGTGAAAACCCTAAACTGGGATGTTGTACAGCCCTGTAGGCAAACAGCAACTGCTGCAACACTAGGTCCCAATTATTGGAGTATTTGTTGACGAATTTACGTATCATGGCCCCCAAAGTTCCATTAAACCTTTCCACCAGGCCATTGGTATGCTGGTGGTACGCGGTGGCAACCAAGTGATTCACCCCATGAGTTTCCCACAGTTTTTCCATGGTCCCTGCCAGGAAATTAGATCCTGCATCTGTAAGGATGTCGGAAGGCCAACCTACCCTGGCAAAGATGTCCGTTAGGGCCAGGCAAACAGTGTTAGCCCTGGTGTTGCCTAGAGCTACTGCTTCCGGCCATCGGGTAGCAAAGTCCACTAAAGTCAGTACGTACTGCTTTCCTCTGTGTGTCTTTTTTGGGAAAGGACCCAGAATATCCACAGCTACTCGCTGAAATGGGACCTCAATTATGGGGAGTGGCTGGAGAGGGGCCTTGACCTGGTCTTGGGGTTTTCCCACTCCTTGGCATACCTCACAAGACCGGACATACTTGGCAATGTCCTTGCCCATCCCCTCCCAGTGGAAGGACTTCCCCAACCGGTCCTTGGTTCGGTTCACCCCAGCATGACCACTGGGATGATCATGGGCTAAGCTTAAGAGCTTCCCCCGGTACTTAGTTGGAACCACCAACTGTTTTTGTGGCTGCCATTTTTCCCGGTGTCCACCAGAAAGCATCTTCTTGTATAAAAGTTCTTGGTCTATAACAAACCGGGATCGATTAGAAGAGCTGAGAGGCGGTGGGGTGCTCCGTGGCGCCGCCCAAGCTTTCTGAAGGCTGTCATCTGCTTCCTGCTCAGTCTGGAACTGTTCCCTTGAGGCTGGGGTTACCAGTTCTTCCTCAGACTGTGGACTTGGGCTTGGTCCCTCTGGAAGCGATGTAGGTGATGGGGTTGTTTCCATTGCTGGTGAACCGCTCTCCACTGGTGCACCTGAGGGTATTTCAGGCTCTGGCTGAGCCTTTTGGGTATGGCTGTCTGTTGCTTTTGCCAGTTCTGGCTCGCTGGCGCCCACTGGCGCTGAGTTTGAAGATGTGGTTGCAATTGCTGGTGCTGGTTGCTGTTCCAGTTCCGGGTCTGGGACTGGAGGTGCTGTGGCTGCTTCAGTGGTTGGCATGGAATCCTGGTCCACTACCTCTGTCTGGGTCTCTGGTAACACAGACGGGGCGTCTGTGGATGGCTCAGGAACAGGAATGGGTCTGGAAGCTTGCCTGGTTTGGCTACGTGTAACCATTCCCACTCTCTTGGCCCGCATCACCTGGTTGACCAAGTCTTCCCCCAGTAGCATGGGGATAGGATAATTGTCATAGACTGCAAAAGTCCACATTCCTGACCAGCCTTTGTACTGGACAGGCAGTTCAGCTGTAGGCAAGTCTACAGCTTGTGACATGAAGGGGTAAATTGTCACTTGGGCCTTTGGGTTGATGAATTTGGTGTCTACGAAGGATTGGTGGATAGCTGACACTTGTGCCCCCGTGTCTCTCCACGCAGTAACCTTCTTTCCGCCCACTCTCAAATTTTCCCTTTGCTCCAAGGGTATTTGAGAGGCATCTGGGCCTGGGGATCTTTTGTGTGATGGTGGTGTAATGAACTGCACTCGGATGGTGTTCTTGGGACAGTTGGCCTTGACATGTCCCAGTTCATTACACTTAAAGCATCTTCCATCTGATGGGTCACTGGGCCGAGGTGAGTTACTGGAGACTGGTGAGGTGGAAGAATACTGTGTCTGTGGCTTTACTTGGGTTGTAGGTGGGGTTTTTGGCTGCCCTCGGTTGTAGGGTTTATGGTCGGTGTGCCCCCTGGGGTATTCGTTCCCCTTGACAGTAGCTTTCTTGCTTTCTGCCACTTCCATCCATCTGGCTCCAATCTCCCCTGCCTCGGTGAGATTTTTGGGTTTTCCATCTTGTATGTACAGTGTGATGTCCTCAGGAACACCATCCAAGAACTGCTCCATTTGTATGAGGAGGTGCAGTTCGTCCAAGGATTTAACATTGTGTCCTGATATCCAGGCCTCATAATTTTTCCCAACGTAGTAGGCGTGTTTTGGAAATGACACATCTGGTTTCCACTTTTGGGTTCTGAAACGCCGACGGGCATGATCCAGGGTGATCCCCATTCTGTATCTGGCCTTGGTTTGAAAAAGTTTATAGTCGTTCATGTTCTCCTTAGGCATTTCAGCTGCCACCTCTGCTAAAGGTCCACAGAGCTGTGGCCTCAATTCTACCATGTACTGGTCTTCAGGGATGCTGTACCCAAGACAGGCTCTTTCAAAATTTTCCAAGAAGGCCTCGGTGTTATCACCTGCCTTGTAGGTGGGGAATTTCCTGTGCTGTGGAACAATCATTGGCGCAGGGTTGTTAGGGTTGGCTGTGTTTTGCTTAGCCTTTTCTAATTCCATGGCCTGTCGGTGGGCTTCCCTCTGGAGTTCCAGCTGTTTTTGGTGGTCTGCATCTTTGGCTGCTTGCTCTCTTTTGTAGGCTGCCTCTCTTTCTCTTTCTCTCAGCTCCATCTCTTGTAGTCTTTTTTCCCAGTTCTCGCCTGTGTTCAGCTTCTTTGATTTGTTCTTCGGCCTCCATTTTTGTCTTGGTAGGCATGGTTCCTGTTTTCTTGTGTTGGGGTGCCCTCCGGTGTTTATCTTCTGAACTGCAGGCTCTGTTGCCTCCTGGGGTCTGCCTAGCAACAGTGCCTTTTCCCTTTCTTCCTAGCTAATTTTTTCAATGTAAAGTAAACCACTTTATTTGCATGTATATAGTGCTGGTATTTGCCTCCTAATGGGAGTGCTATTGTGTGACAAAAGACCCTTAACAGTCTCTTAATGGTTGCTTGCTTAATATGCAAGCCACAACTGCCAGAGAGAGCAGAAAAAAAAATTCTCTCTGGTTCCTTTTAAAACCAAACTGTTCCCCTCTGCTTAAAGCCCTAAGCAGAGAAAAGAAAAATATAATATTCCTACTGGCTTCTATCTCACCACTGCCACTCATGTCAATAACCTATTCCCAGATTTGGACCTTAGCATCCAAAATATGGGGGCTGGCATGAAAACCTCCAAGCTTAGTTACCAGCTTGGACCTGGTACTGCTGCCACCACCCAAAAAATTAGAGTGTTTTGGGGCACTCTGGTCCCCCCAAAAACCTTCCCTGGGGACCCCCAGACCCAAATCCCTTGAGTCTCACAACAAAGGGAAATAAACCTTTTCCCTTCCCCCCCCTCCAGGTGTTCCTGGAGAGATACACAGAAGCAAACTCCGTGAAGCTAAACAGAGGGATTCCACCCTCCCCGTTCCCAGCCTGGAGAACAGAATTACCGAGAGTCAATCTCTCTTCCCCCCTCACCCAGAGGGAATGCAAAGTCAGGCTAGTACATCTAACACACCCAGGTTTCTCCCTGACTTCTTCCTCCCACCAATTCCCTGGTGAGTACAGACTCAATTCCCTGGAGTTCCCCAGTAAAGAAAAACTCCAACAGGTCTTAAAAAGAAAGCTTTATATAAAAAGAAAGAAAGATACATAAAAATGGTCTCTCTGTATTAAGTTGACAAATACAGGGTCAATTGCTTAAAAGAATATTGAATAAACAGCCTTATTCAAAAAGAATACAATTCAAAGCACTCCAGCAACTATAGACATGTAAATACAAAACAAAAAACCAACTTTGTACTCACAACTTGGAAACAGAAGATTAGAAAGCAGGAAATAGAAAAATCCTTCTCATAGCTGAGAGAGATTCAGGCAGACAGAAGACAAAGAACTCAGATGCAAACTTCCCTCCACCCAGAGTTGAAAAAATCCTGTTTCCTGATTGGTCCTCTGGTCAGGTGCTTCAGGTTACTTTTTTTTCAGGTGAAAGAGACATTAACCCTTAGCTATCTGTTTATGACACCATCACAACCTAGACCTGGTGTTGGCTGACCAAAGTGATCAGCTGCATAGGAGTGAGTGTTTTGTACACCGACAGGGAAAAGCAGACAGTCAAAGTCTGTGGGTTCAGTAGCCTTTTTAAAGTGGTGCAGGCTCTTGTCCATTCACAGAATAAAGCAGAGGTGGTCAGTACATCTGGATAGGTATATCCATCTGGTACTGGTGTTATGTTTTTCCTTTTAAGATAGAAGAGCTAACTTGGTGCCAAAAAAAGGAACATGAGGATCACAGCGGGAAACAGAAAGAACAGAACCTGGAGGAGGATAACTCCGGCAAGTGATCCAGGGGAGGAGGAGAAATGGGGACGATTGTTTGAGGACAAAAAAATTGCTCACTAAAAGTACAGAATACAGAAAACCTGCCACAGGTTGTCTTACCACCATGGACTGAACAGGCTGCCTTTCCTTGGGGGGGTGCAGCAGCAAGAAAAGAAATTATTAGAGTTCCATCCGTCACACGGATGGAAGCACAGAGGGACAGAGTCTGAGAATACTAGCCTAAGGCAAGGAGCTGATCATTCTGGTTCCAATCCAGCAAAACACTTAACTAAGTACCTGAGAGGGCCCACAAAAGTCCATATACCAGCAATATGCAAGAAGGCACTTGACAGGCAGACAGATAGGAAAGAAGATAACCTAGCGCGAAATGAAAATCAATGTCAGAACATTTCCTCCCTCTTTGTATTTTGTGTATTTGATTACAGAACAATTTTATCCAATTTCATCTTTGTAGCCACAGGTGAGCCACAAATGGGTGGATGAATGGGATGGACTCTTTTTCCAATTTATCATTCAGCCTTAAGTTATTTTTAAGTATTAAAGGAAATCACAGTATTCCCTTGAATATCTGTGTCCAGCTGTGAAAAAGGACAGCCTATTTTCCTCATTTAATATGCCACGCCATGTTCTTCCTGAGCACAGTAACAGTCATCTATGGGATAAGCTGTGACACCCTGTATATGAGATGATGTGGAGGATGCTTCCAATTCTGCAGCTGACATAGAATTTAATATGTTGGTCCTGGTTTAGATTAGTGTATTATTCAATAGCATCACCACATTGTGTTAGTGCAGCGATGCTTGTGCAACATATACTTTGTACCTGGGAAAAGAAGTTAGAAGGGGTCGATGCTGATATTGGAGTATTACGATTTAATGTATGGGTTCTAACTTGGGTTGTAAGAATTTAGTCATTATGTTCTATAATCCTGTTTGCAGAACACAGCTGTCCAACTTCTATCTTCTGTATTGGTAGAGTGCAAGACACAGAAGGAAACCTGGGGGCAGAAACAATTCTCACCACAGAAGAAAACTTATAGGGAGGAAAAAGGTAAGTAACATTTTGGGATAGTGGAACTCTCTCTCTTACCTTTTGCTTCTAAGACCGCTAAAAAAGGTCACATGGTCTGCCAGCAAACCAGCTGGAAGAATATAACAGACACTCCAGCACTGAGGAGACTTTTAATTTTATAAAAAGAATGCGCTGTAAAGTTGGACTCACCAAAATGTTTTAAGAAAAAGACCTCATCTGCTCCAGAATGCAGCAGTATTCATTCTCTCACTATTTCTGGGGACCTGTTTCTTATGCACACAGATCCCTTTACACTGCTGAAATTAATTTACATGCACTTTAAGACCCATTTAGACTGTGGAGAGTGGCATAAAGGGGCCCTAATGTAATAAGAATTAGGCCCTGGAAATGTTAACAAGGTTCCCTAATCCTTAAAATCATTTTCCCCAGCTACAAACTAAAACTGAAACATGCTCCAGTCTGCTCCTTCCAGACACACTTAGCATCCTTCCTCAGGCACTTCTGGAGAATAATCCCCTCTCCCCTCCTTCCAACCAGCTTTAGTGCCGCTCTGTTGTCTGAGAGGAGACTGGCTGGAGGAGTGGAGATGCTGCACAGCCCACAGCTAGAAGATTCTATGAATAGGAGTTGAACCAGACCTTACCTAATATGCCCTTTCCCAGAGGGTCCACTGAGGGGAAGTGTCAATCCAGCATGCCCCGCTGAAGAACCTGCTGGAAGGGGGAGGAAATGAAAACTCCCTCTTGTGGGTTGGAAAATGGAGGAACCAGGGCAGCTGGCCTTGTGAGTGATAAGGAGAGGCAGCCTACTACTTAGGCTTAGTCTAGCAGGGAGAAAGCACTATAAGAGTTGCCTTCCCATATAGTCTATATCCTGATGTTTTGTTTAACATCCAACCCAAAATGAACACAGGGGTTTTTTTGGATTGGAGTGAACCCCAGATCAAGTCGCACCAGCTCTCAGTCATAACCACACATTTTTGCACAAACTTCTAAATCTTACCCTCATTTTCTTTTTTCAACCAATGCTACTGCTTGTATTTGGCGTTTCCAAGGCTTTAATTTGCTGATCTTTGGTCTTTTTCATTGTGTAGGTGTAGATATTGTGCTATTTTGCAGTATTACGTGAATTCTTTATGGGTCTTTTAGTCATTCTGTTTCACTGCCCATAGTTTTAATTTAGCTTTTCATCGCACTGCAAGCAATCTCTTGGCTGCTTTCTTTACAAATCTATGTTTTAAGTATTTGATTTATGTTCAGGACATTTTACCCCCCTCCTTCCTCGCTCCTTCCTGAATTGGTGGTGATCCTGAAGAGAGGATAATTTCTCTCCCATTTTCGGTGAATTTTTCAAATTCTAACAGTAACAATTAATGAAAATCATGAAGCTTTAACACTACTTCTAAAAAGTGGGAGCTATACATTTAAAAAAAAACAAAACAAAAACCAAACAACATTCTCCTAAATCTCATATTCCAAAGGGTCCTAAATGCAACATTGAGTTTTATCTCCAGTATATGAGAGAACATGGAGGCAAAGTGTTTTATTGAAAATAATTCTTATGCTGCATGATGTTCTAAATGTTGGGTCCTGAGTTCTCTCATTCCAGGAATCAAATCATTTAACACTTCTTGTTGGTTATGCTAATCCTTTAATATTACTACATATTCCAGCAGAGAAAGACAGCTAAGCCAGATGTTTAAAAAGTCAGTATTTTAATTTCTGAATGTTGGTGTAATATTTTATCACCTATTCTTTATGTACTGTGTCTTGATTCATACATAAAATTCTATGTCAGAATTACTTATGAGGATAGCTATTTTATGTGATTTAAGACTGCAATAAAACTGCACACAAGTCTGAGCAGATATGAAAATTATATATCACTGAGATTTTATGTCAGCCCTTCCAACTAAGGTAATGGGATAGCTTCCTTAGAAATATCTGTAAAAGCTGGTGGATAGAATCTGATTTATTTTTCAAAAAACAGTATTATGTGGGTGAACAAATTTTTCCAAAGACCATTAATGTTGAAGCTAGGCTGTCTGAATGTTAATCTGTTTTATATTGGTATAATTCCACAGACCATAGCAGAGTTACTCCTGATCTGCACCCAGATAACAGAGAAGTAAGCCCAGGGAATCTATTACACAAACAATTAAAAAAATTAAAGCACTCAGCTGTTGGCATTGACGTAGGTGTATTAAACTAGGACATATGGTTCACAGCAGTATCACCAGCTCCTTCAAGCTCCCAACTCATGGAATAGGAATGTTGGTTGTAAAGAGCTCCGCACAAAACACAGAATCAAGACGAACATGCTCTAGAACACAGTTGTCCTCTTATGCAGCTATGACTTTATTTTCCTTGCACTCAGACTTTAAAAATAAATTTCCATTACAGCAGGTCCATGGAACTGTGTTAAATAGTCAGTCTGCCCCACATAAGAGTCACATCTATTTATACAAAAAGGGTAAGCTAAGTGAGCAGTGAGTCTACCCATATACCCAAAGAAGAAATAGGATCCCTCAATTTTCTTTTTCTAAAAGTTTAGTAACAAATAGTTTCAAGATCAGTTATATGAATACCTCCTTACCCCCAAACATGTGCCATTTAATCAAGAGAACAGAGCCCTTTAACTGCTCAAATAGTAAGAAAAAACAGTTTATAGAAATAAAAACTGTAAAAAATTGACTAACATCTAGACAAGTTGTGTCATCATTCAGCAGTACATTTCAACTCCCTATTCTGCTGTAGACATGCTGTCTCTTCATCATCACGGAAAATCCCAAAGAGACATAGCCTCCTTTCAGATCAAGCACCACCCAGATTGATCTCATGCTAGGTGGTCTGGCTGGATATTCAGTTTATGTCCATCAATGACAATCTTATCACACCACTGAAGCTTTTGTAGCCCACATGATCTCTGGCCATGTAGCGACATTCCTTGGTACACACATTTTAGAATTTGTTGGTCTTCCATTCTAATAATATTTCCATATGAAGAAAGCTACTGAAACCAAACCAGTGGCGATGTAGGTGGTTGCTGGATTTGGCTTCAGATGTTATTTCTGACCTTGTCTTACCACTGATAATGTGCAGCAGCTGATGAAGACGAGAATCAAAAATATCAGTCTGGTATGTGTCAGCCTTCCTCAGTGCCCACGTTTTAACAGATATGGTGTAACTATGGGTCTACAAATTAGCACCTTCATACAAGTTTGATATCACAAAATCCCCACAGAGACCTCTGAAGGGCTCAAAATATGACAGCAGCTGCTCCTATATTAGTGTCCACATCTTTCAAGCATCCTCCGCACCTTCTATTATACTGTCCAAATATTTGACACTTACCACCTCATTGATGGCCCATCCCGACAGGTTAATACTAAGCTGACTGTAATGTGGAGCTCGAGGCTGCTTGAGGGCAATGGTCAGGGCCATAGTTTTATGTGAATAAAAGTAACCTAAGACATCCTCTGTGAACTTGGGCAATTCACTTAGCCTCTCTGGCATATGGGGATAGCAACCCTTCTCTACCTCCCAGAGGTGTTGGGAGAATGAATACTGTACAATAAATGATTGTGAAGCACTTTGAGATCTACTGGTTCTTTGACAGAGTTACTGGCCTACTGGTCAGGGGGAAAGCTGTAGATGTGATCTATCCCAACATGACAGTCTCAAAAGCAAACTAAGGAAAGTCAGTCTGGATGAAATTGCTAATAGGTGGGTGCAAAACTGGCTGACAGACTGTACTCAAAGAGTAGTTATCAATGGTTCTCTGTCAAACCAGGGGGGTGGGGGTTGTATCTAGTGGGATCCTGCAGGGGTCTGTTTTGGATCTAATACTATTCAATTTTTTCATTAATGACTTGGATAATAGAGTGGAATGTCCAGTTATAAAATCTGAAGATGGCACCAAGCTGGGAGGGGTAGCACTAAGGAAGACAGGATTAAAATTCAAAACACTGATAAATTGGAGAATTGATCTGAAATCAACAAGATGAAATTCAATAAGACAAATGTGAAGTATTACATTTAGGAAGGAAAAAAATCAAATGCACAACCAGACAATGGGGAATAACTGACTAGCTGATAGCACAGCTGAAAAGGATCTGGAGGCTTATAGTGGATCACATTGGCTATGACTCCACTATGTGATGCAGCTGAGAAAAAAGGTATATTAACAGAAGTATCAGATGTAAGATACCTGAGGTAATTCACACAGCACTGGTGAAGCCTCAGCTGGAGTACTGTGTCCAATTCTGAGTACCACACTTTAAGATATATATGTAAAAATTGGAGACAGTCCAAAGGAGACCAACAAAAATGATCAAAGGTTTAGAAAACATGACCTATGCAGAAAGGTTAAAAAACTGGGCATGTTTAATCTTGAGAAAAGAAAACTGGGGGGGGAACCTCATAATAGTCTTTAAGTATATTAAAGAGCTGCTCTCAAGAGGACAGTGATCAATTGTTCTCCATGTCCACTTGAGGAAGGACAAGAAATAATGGGCTTAATCTGCAGCAAGGGAGATTTAGATTAGAGAATAGGAAAAACTTTTTAATTATAAGCACTGGAATAGGCTTCCAAGGGAGGTTGTGGAATCCCCATCATTGGAGGTTTCTTAAGAACAGGTGAGACAAACACCTGTCAGGGTTGGTCTAGACATACTTGGTCCTGCCTCAGTGTGGGTGGCTGGACTAGGTGGCCTCTTGAGGTCCCTTCCAGCCCTACATTTCTATAATAGTATTATATAAGACCACTATTATTGTAATTATATACCTATATGGGCAGAATGCACATCTACCCTGTGTAAGAGACAGCATGTAATTGTACCACACCAGGCACAGAACTGAGAATAAACAGTGGCTTTAAGCATCATGATTTCTCTTCTACTCCTTCTTTATTCTGGGAGATAATTATCTGTAGTATTACATGCATGTTTTACTGTGCCATAACTATCCTCATGATTTATTATGCCTATTTAACATACTAAGATGCACACAATTTGTTCACAAAAAAAGTAATTTACACAGACAAAAAACATAGTTGTGATTCTCCAGAGAAAGAAACAGATGAGACAATCCCTCAAAATGAAGATTTTTTATTTTAAGAGATTACTCAACAAAAATAAAAGCAAGAGAAGCTGTTCAGACCTCTTGTATACCATTGAGCTCTCAACCTCTTGTTTAATTGCACAGTAAAAGGTGCTGAATTAATTGCTTTTCTTCTAGCTCATTTCTGCTCAAGAGTCATGTCAAGCCACAGGTGAAGAATAATGGACGCAACAGTGAAAAGAATGAGAGATAGTATCTAGCCCCCAAAACAAAATAGAGAAACCTAGTTTGTAAGGAAATACATTATCCTGGTTAAGCTTAGAGCCAGCCTCTTTGCTCTTCTACAATGAAGAATACGTCAAAAGTCAATTTATCATGCTACCATGTCAAGTTAGTATGACTGTGGGGTTTGTAGAGTCTGCTTTTGTGTTAGTAAAGCTTTTAATACATATACAGTTTCAGTGATGTGCTGAATTCCCTTTGCCTGACTATCCAAACTGTAGAAACAAAAAATTAATACATATTCAAAAGACTGAAGTGATCACACAGATATTCTGATTCCACTGAATAGGTGGCAGAACTGTTCTATTCCCACTAAATGCACAGTATTGCCCTTATTACTATTACTGATTCGCCTAGCAACAGCAGCCCAAAGGCCCCTTCCAGGACTGGAGCCCAACTGTGGTAAGTGCTTTACAAAAAACATAGAAAGAGGACCAAATGTTATTCATCTTACTCCTTTGGGTAGGCCCTTTGATTTTACAGGATTATTTGGGTGAGTGAGGGTAGACAGTTCTAATAAGTGAGAATATGTATGGATTGGGAACTTGAATGTCTCATAATAAAGAAAGACCTTCATTTCAGACCACTGGTTTCAGTAATTTCTCTTATTCTCCTTCAATAATCTCCTGGGGAAATGTCTGAATACTTCTAAAAATCCTGCCATCCTGTACTGTTATGAGTCAAGCTTGATTTCACCTCAGAGTTTGGTTGAACAGAGATCTGCCTTGCTTTTGGCAACAATGTATTTGCAAATGCCTTCCAACTATGACCCCCTATTGCTTACCTCTCGGTTACCACCGCACTTGCATGCATTTCCACAGATAACTAGGTAGCTACATTTACTTATTGATAAGGATTAAAGAATGGATAAACACACCACACTACATTTATGCAAATCAGACTTTGTCATGCTAATTTCAGAGATTTACTGCCATGACTGTGTCAATATCATAACTTACAACACTGGCTATAATACTCAGCAATACGAGTGTTTCCCAGCCAGAAACTTAAACAGATTAACAAAACAAAACCAAAAAAAAAGGCTAGAATAAATGGGCCCAAAGAATCAAAGATGTCAACATGGCCCCATATTTGTCTAACTTTAAACAATGTTAAACAAAGTTTGGTATGAAGAGAGACCTCAGCCTGCTTAATACTATAGTAAACACACCATTAAAAACCATTTAAGCCTTTTATTGAAAGATACAGAAAAATAATAAAAGCTTTTGAAAAGTAAAGTAATAAGTAAGGCTTTCATTTTGACAGCATCCCTTGTTCCATTTTCCTTTAGCTATAGAGCATATTAAAAAGGGGAAAAAACCCTGTCTGATAGCCTCTTAGATGGTACCAAAGATGGTAATAACCATCCTTTTTGGAGAAAAGTTAGTTGACAGTGGCAGGAGCTGTTGTTGTTGCCGTTAAAGTCTGATCCTATTTCCTAGAACAGGGGTTCTCAACCTTTTTCCCTTTGAGGCCCCCCCTAACATGCTATAAAAACCTCCACGGCCCACCTGTACCACAATAACTGGTTTTCTGCATATAAAGGCCAGGGCTGGCATGGGCTAGTAAGCAGGGCAATTGCCTGGGGCCCCATGCTACAGCCCCCCCACGAAGCTGCATTGCTCAGGCTTCAGCTTCAGCCCTGGGTGATGGGGCTCAGGGCCATGGGATTCAGCCTCATGCGGTGGGGCTTCGGCTTTCTGCTCTTGGCCCCAGTGAGTAAGGCTGATCATTCTTGGAAGACCCCCTGAAACCTGCTCGCGGCCCCCCAGGTGGCTCCAGTCCTCTGGTTGAGAACCACTGTCCTTAATGATTATGATGAAAAACTAGATTTCTTTTCTATTAGGTTTTCAGTGATTGGGTTGCTGTGCTTTCTGGTGAGTTCAGTAGTATAGGAGAGCCTGGTTTTTGGTGGCCAGACTATTAGAATAGAAAGACTATTTTCCTTTTAATGCAAACACTCAGATGAGTCAGTTGAAAGTCATAATTCGATGCACTGTGTATTCTTTGCCCCAAGTAAAATCCTATTATTCTTTCTGTTAGAATCTGACATTTTACTTGCTTACAATTCCTGTGGTGACTTACCAACATCCAATCAACCCATACAGAAAGGCATGCTGTGACGGGGTATACAGACCTCACACTGATGAGGAAGATGACAGAGAGGCCCAGTGTAGGGGGTTAGCCCCGCACCTCCCAATCATGTATGATAGAGAGCAGCCTTTACAAAGGAGGGAAGTGCAGTCAGCTCCAGGGAGAGACCACCTTAGTAGGAAACTGTAGAAGCAATTTCTGAAGCTGCAGGGGGAACTCCCATCCAAGAGGTCCCTACCCTGACCCACCAAACTCCCAGGGTAAGCCTGTTGGCACCCTGATTCAGTAGCCCAGCCAGAGGAATGCCTCGAAAACCATTACACAGCCGCTATACCATTGGGAGTACTGTTGGCCTTCTCCCTTTTGATGGGCCCCATGAAGAAGTTATTCTCAGATGTGCTGGGGCATTTAACTTTCCTTTTAGATCCTCCCTCCAAAAGGACTTAAAAAGGGCCCACCAAGGGCAAGGCCCCCTTACAAGTAAGGAACTGGGGCCTGTGCATGAGTCACCGGTATAAATAACTGGGCATAGCCAGGGTCACCCACCATCTGGGAGAGAAACCCAAGGGAACTCTTTTGCATATACATTATCTATTTTCTGCATGAGCTGAAAAGAAAAACTGGTTGCTGTCCTCTAAGAGTTAACAATATGGCCTGACGTTTCAAATATGGATTCAGTACTATGCAAGCTATTTGCCAACTGTACAATTTTTAAAACATCCAGTGATTATACAGGAATACCACAGCAGGTTATGCAAAGTGCTTTTAAAGTCTCCTGATGAATGGGTTCCTCTTAAATGCTCTGAGTTACACAATCATGGATAGTAAAAACTGTTGCTGAGTAGAAATTTAAACCCATCATAAGGCTCAACTGACCATGAAGTCAATGGGATCTGTGGCTGAGTAAGTAATGCAGCATTTGACCGTGACTGTAGGTAGTTGCAGAAATGAAGATGCAAACCTAGATGAGCCAATATTTTACAGAGCATGTGGCTTTCTCAAAACAACAACTAAAACCCCAGAGGTTAGGTGGGGTTTTCTGACAGAATATATTTTGTTTTTTTTAATGTAAGCACCTGCCAGTTATTTGGCAATATGGGCAGAAAAGGCTAAACTTTTGCCATGCACAAGAGAATTCTGTTCCTTTAGAAAACAATGGAATTAGCTGATCTGGAAAAGCTCATGAATCTAATATTCCTAGCCCAATGCTGGAGAAGGACATGTTATTTAGAATTCCCCATCAACCCAACAAGACTGATGTGTTCAGAATTTGGGTCCTCACTTGGATGTGTGCAGTCCAAGGTGGAGCTTCTTAAAGGTTTTCTCTTGCTACTATCATATTCCCTGTGTAGGATATCCTGGCACTTTCCACTCTCCTGCTAATCCACCTCTCATTGTGAAATAGGTAAATGGCATCATCCGGGAAAAGAAGAAGAATGAACACAGGTTTTAAAACACTTGAACACTTCCAACTAAGAGTTTTTTTCAGTGTTCTTTGAAATGATTATCTTAAATATGGTGAAGGGCCAAGTTGTTTTTTGCTAGCCCTGGGTAAGTTACATATTAAAACAAATCATTTAGAGTACTTGCCATAACACGGGAGTCACCTGAAAACACAATATACTAAAACAAGAAATAAAGGTTGTTCCGTATCCCAAATTAGGCTGTGCTACCAGACTTTCTCCATTACATTTTCCTTCTCCCACTCTGACCTTTTTTCTAAAAAACAAAACAAAACCCAATAACCCCTGTATGATAAAGGAATCTTTCCCCATCATGAAAAAATCAGGCTTTGTCTACACTACATAGTTTTTCCAGCATAGTTATATCAGCTAGAAGTGTGTTGGCCAACCGCTATGCCAGCAACATCCATGGTGTAGATGCAACTATCCCAACAGATGAGTGCTTCTGTCGGCATAGCTAATGTCACTGGCGAGGTGGTAGAAGATCTACTTGTGTTTGCATATGCTGCATCTCTACTAGGGGGATTTGCCAGCATAACTAGACTGCCAAGGGCTCTGCAGTGCAGACATGCCGTAAAAATCAATATACCATCCTCTACTGATGTCAGCTCTTCCCATAACTGTAGAATTCCTCTGAATAAACATACTAGGCCAAATCCTGAACTCTTCACTCACTTTCTGCATTCTGTACTGAGGCATAACTCTTATTGGCTGAGGGCTCTGCTTTACACTGGTCTAACAAAGATCAGAATCTGATCTTTCGGCTTCAGTGAAAGATTTGACCACGCAAGGAGCACAGGATATGAAAGGACTCATTTCATTGGGTATTTAACTTTCTAGGACTTGTGTCCCTCATTTAAAATATCAGTGACCTTATAGTCTCATCCATTATACATATGACTCCTGACAAGCCCCTCTCTCATTAGGGTGTGCACGTAGCCGCAGGATTATTTACTTAGATTGAATGTGAGCCCTCGTCCAGACTAACCCGCGGCATCGGCGGGTTAAAATCGATTGCTCGGGGATCGATATATCGCGTCTAGTCTGGACGCGGTGTATCGATCCCCGAGCGCGCTTACATCGATTCCGGAACTCCATCAATCCGAACGGAGTTCCGGAATCGACACGGAGAGCCGCGGACATCGATGCGGCGCCGTCCAGACTGGTGAGTACCTCGATTTTAGAAATTCGACTTCAGCTACGTTATTCTCGTAGCTGAAGTTGCGTATCTAAAATCGATTTTAATTCCTAGTCTGGACGTGGCCTTAAACTCTTTGGAGCCGGGACATTCTCTTTGTTCTGTGTTTGTACAGTGCCTAGCACAACAGGGTCCCGATGCTATAGTAATACAAATAAGTATTTCTTTTTCATGGACACTCATTCCTTTCAATTTAGGGAATAAAGGACGCAACTATAGAGTCCAGTTCATGGCAGAGTAAAGCCATATAACAAGTAAACAATAATTTCAACAATGTTTGGTAGGTATTTATATTTATGTATTTTGAAATGACACTACAAACAGCTGATGGAGAGAAACAGGGTTTCCTCCTGGCCTACCTCACCCTGTGGAGCTACAGCTTTGCTGGGGTTAAATACCAGTGCTGCAGCAGACTTGCATGCTTGAGACTCAGGGGTGGCTCCAGGCACCAGCATGCCAAGCGCGTGCTTGGGGCAGCAAGCCATGGGAGGCGCTCTGCCAGTCGCCGCAAGGGTGGCAGGCAGGTTGCCTTCGGCGGCACGCCTGCTGAGGATCTGCTGGTCCCACAGCTTCAGCGGACCTCCCGCAGATGTGCTGCTGAATCCGCGGGACCGGGGACCTCCCGCAGGCAAGCCGCCAAAGGCAGCCTGTCTGCCATGCTTGGGGTGGCAAAATACCTAGAGCTGCCCCTGCTGAGACTCCCCTCATCCTGCTGAACAGAAGGATTTCCATTCACCCGTCTGACCACGAAAGAAAATTTCTAGAGAAATCATGAGCCTCCCTCTGAACCTAGATGAGAATCAACTCAAATTTGAGCGCGACAGTGTTAATATCCCAACAAAGACTGACAGAGGCAAACACTCAGCCAGGTTAGTTAAGACTTCATTTGGACCAATAACTACTTAAAGTTAATTGAAAACTTCTGCTCAGCTGACACTCCGAGAACAGAGTGATGAGCACAGTATCAATGCCTACCTACACTGGATAGTTTCAGTGCTAAGAAACCGCTCTACTGTAGGACATTATTATTATTAGAAAAAAGTAAAAAAGTTATTAACATGGGCACGCTACATTTCTGTATTAGAAAGAGATTTACTTCTTTTGCTGCTCTGCAAGATTTGTTTGTGCTTTGGTTCCGATTGGTTGAGTGCTGTCATTATGCGTATTTTATGTGTAGTTTTTTATTCTAGTGAATGGAGAGGAACTTGTTTGGATCAGCCAGTATAGTAAATAGAAACTGTCAGAGACAGCTTACTCCAGTGGTTAGAACACTGGACTACAATTAAGGAGAGGTGGGTTCTACTTCTGCCACTGACTTGCTATGTGATTTCAGGCAAGTCTGTTCACTTCTGTTTGCCTTCTTACCCTTTGTTTGACTTTGCTATTTAGATTATAAATAGGGCAGGGCATGGATTGTCTCTTACTATGGATTTGTACAGCACCTAGAGCAATGGGGGCCTAATCTCAGTTTGGGTCTCTAATCACTGCTGCAATACAAATATGGACAGAAAAGCACTTCTCTGAGCAGGATGGATTTTGTGAAGTTAGTGGAAGGGTGGGTCAGAAATACATAGCTACCTGCTGGAGCCTTGGTTATTGCTATGCAACCACAACACACCCTAGTACTGAAAATGGCCAGATTCCTCCCAGATATAACACTGCTGATTTTAATGGCATTATATGAGAGGTGGACGTGGCTGTCTGGTTGGGCAGACACTGCTGTCTGTGCTAGTAAAAAAAAAAAATAAAGATGAGATTCTCAGCTCTATTTGAACCAATGATTAAGGCCTTCAGGGTCCAACAATACAGCGGTTGTATGAGGCTAATATAGACTGGCTTTTTTCCAGTTCTGTACAATCATGATAATTGGAGGAGGTCGAGATTGTATATTTTTGTAAGTGATTAGATTGTTGCCAGCATCCAGACACAGTCGAGAAGCAGCACTGATGATTAGTAATTATGGAAATGTTTACTGGATCTGAATGAAGTGACCCAAATTGTTCCTTGATATCTTCTTACCTCAAAAGTACTACAAAATGTATCCCCAAAGCAGTTAATGCCATGCTTTGTCTGCTTTACGTAACAGCTTCTATTTCAGTTTGGTTCCTAAACCATCTCAAGAGTTATCTGAAGTCTTCTAGGATTTGCGGGAATGTAAAATTTTCTTATAATCATGATTTTATAAACACAAATTTTTCTTTTCCCTTAAGTATTTTGCCATGAACTTATGACTCTTGAGAAACACAAGGCTGAGAGTACAGAATGGCAGCATAAATGAATTGGGGGTGGGCACAGTAATACATTCCATTCTCCTGCTCACTCAACATCACCTGGTATGTATGCTGGGATTGTGACCAGAAGATGGGGTCCCAATATGTTTAACACTGTTGAAGCAGCCTGCCAGGTGTCTCAGGGATACAAAATGGCTCTTGAAATGCAGATTCTCAGTGGGCATCAATACTGAGTGAGGTCCATCGAGACTAGATTTCACATCACGATAGGCAGGACTGCATTTAAATAGTTCTTGCTAGCAAGGTGCTTAACTAGCAAAGGTTCCTTGATGATCATAGCCAGGACCTGCCCATGTTTTATACTTTAACGAAAAATTGTTGTAATATTTGCTCATGATACATACTTGAATGCTATACAATAGCAGAGTTTGATAAATGGTCTAAAACACAGACACAAGTTGGGTGAAATAGTCTTTTACTGGACCAGCTTCTGTTGGTGACAGACAAGCTTTTGAGCTTACACAGAGCTCTTCCTCAAGTCTGGGAAAGGTACTCAGTCTCACAGCTACACACAAGGTGGAACAGATGGTTCCGCATAGAGTTAAAATGTTGTCAGAGACCAGTAAGGTTAGGCCCAGTCTAGTTTGGGAAACCATGTTAGTACTTTCTGAGCAAGAACCATCACATATTGCAGTGATGGGCATGGGTCTAAAACGCTAGACTGAATACCAGTTAGAGTCTGGCTCAGATTTCAAAAATTGCAACCTGGATCCAATCCTCTCCAGAGTTTGGGGGTGTTCAGTTCCTGAGGTTTGGTTCTGGCCCATGTCCAGTTGAAATACAGATCTGGCAAAGACTATTTACGGATGAGTGGAAGTAGTTAACTAGTTTAAATTAGTTGAGTCAAATTATGTTTTTATTTAATAAATAAATAAAAACCACACACCACACACCAGATACTTGGACTCAAAATGCACCATTAAAAAAGTCAGATCAAAATAAAGTGATCTGTCAACAAAGTGCTCATAACAGCTTCAGAAATCAATGCTTTACAAAATGAAATAGAGAGGGTAGGTAGAATTCTAAAATAAATTTAGAAGGAATATGCATTGCCCCTCTTCTTAAAGATAATTTTTGCCATAAAGGTAAACATACTTCATTCACTTATCCAAAAAATGTAACAAATAATTACAATAGAACCAATGTGTCTAATCTTAGCTAGAAAAAAAATTGGCAAGTATATAGCATGGTATATAGTACTTTGGGGTACTGCCAAATTGTCAGAACCACTGAAACCCAGTTGACAAAAAGTGAATCATTTTCATTGTTTCCTGGCATGTGACAAGCTTACGTTGTAAAATCATATTATTAGAGGTAGTCCTTTTTAAATACTGCTTTCTAAGATATTTTAGAGAATTCAAGCATAATACTTTAGGGCTCACTAAAGCAGATTCCAAATGCATAGGAGTTGTTCCCGCCCCCCCTGTAATTGCTATTTAAAGATCACTTGAATGACCTTGTAGTACATCTTAGCCATCTTTTTATTTACTCGTCTGGTAAAACCCAATCCTTCATCAGGCCAAATAGTCAAAGAGATGGAAAATTTAAACCTTTCCAGCTCTTGAAGGAAAAGTTTCTCCCAACAGCTGTCTTGCTTTATGAAAGCATGAAGTCAGTACATCCAATCTCATGCTATCAATCACACAGGCTGACATTTCCTGCAAACTGTGTCCACAAGACAAACGGGGAAAGAGAACCTAAAAGGAACAACAAATTGCCAAAAAGCAGATGGAATTATGTGCTCTTGTTTATATTTGGCTCTTCAAATGAGCCTGGACTAAATGCCTTCTCCTTCAGAATTATAGCACTAAGCAGTCATTTGCACCACTGCTGAAAACACCTGACACTCGTATTAAGAAATATTGAGTTTAATTGCAGTCCATTAAAGTGTGGAAATGTCTTCAGTGTAGGATTAATGATTTAAGTGAACTGTCGGCTTTTAGAGTATTTTTAGGCCCTCGGACAGATGCAAACATCCTCTCCCTCGCCCCTCCCTTCCCTGAACTTTTGCAAGAAAAGGTCTGCCACATGTTTCTCATCTCCTGGCTTTAGGTAAGTAGCATTTAAAATGACTTCGTACATCAAGCTGCTATGATTTGTGACTTTCAGAAGAGTGTTTGTGTACACAAAAGAATGTTAAATTGTTGCTTTGACTTTAGTCTAAATAATTTTCATTTCCCCTTATGATGACCATTTTTCTGGGCTGTACCAAGAAAGGATTTTTTTTTAAATTGGCAGTTTTTAAATACATGCTCAAGTTCAAAGTTAAGACACTAGATGGAATTCATTGACTGCTGGTACTTGGTTTATAGCTTAACTTACTTCACAAACTGCTTCTAAAGTAGTCACAAAACAAAAGAATGGATTTTGGCTAGGAGTGCTTATATATGTATTAGAAACGGATTAGTTCAGCTGCTGATGAAAATAATTCTTCAATTATTTTATCTAAAAAACAAAATGTATGAAGTCCATTAAATGATTATTATTAATCCACAGCTAAATAGAACTCAGCAAAGAATATTGCACACTGGGAAAAATTACCAGAATAGTTGTCTTCTAACTCAAAGCCCCAGTGCTCAGCACCTTGCAAGATTCTGGCTTCAGTGGGAAAAATGAATTCATTTTTAATTGGGAATTGTTTATAACATTCATCTCAGGCAAAGAACAATTGCCTCTGTGAAGCTAGCTCCATACAGGAAGCTTTTAGGGTCTGATCAATGCCCAGGGAAGTCAATGGAAAGGCTACTATTGATTTCAATGGGTGTTGGATAAAGCCCTTGAAGATGGTCAGTCTCCTTGTTTGGTACGTCAAACAGTGCAATCCTGCCACTTAGAGTTGTGTGAATAAATTGATTAATTTTTTGTTCTTTGGAAATTAAAAAAATTGTTTGGGGTCAATCCAAAAATATAACACATGGCAAGATTTGAAAAGGAGATATTTCAAGTTCAACCTAAAACAAAACATTTTGTTTATATTTTGGGCTTTCTCTTTTTATTTTTTTAATCAAAGTTAAGTTGAAAGAATTTTTCATTTGAAAATTCAAATGGCCTAAACATTGTTTTGAAAATGTTAAAATGAAACATGATCACTTTTCAGAACTCCTCCCTCTGCCCCCCAGCTGAAGCAATTCACTCAAATGAACACAAAACTTGTGAGATATTTTGGTCAAATCAAACCTACTTTAAAAAAAAACAAACAAACACGGGGAGGGGGATTTTGTTCAAAAATTTCACCTCTCTCAACTTCCACCTGCTAGGCTAGAAACCTGTGGTCATCCCTATCCTTGCATACTGCTACTACTTCTCTTGTAGGTCAGGAGGATCCAGGAAATCCAATGTCAGCAAGGCTCAAGGAAAACATCATAATTTCGATAGTTTCATCAGAGGAAAGCAGTGTTGAGAACTCATTGGAGTCACCCTGAGGCCTGTAGAGACATTAGGGTGCTCCCTAAACAGCCTCAAAGTTTGGTCTGAATAAAAACAAACCACCAGAACAACCCCCTAAGAGCTATCACACTGGATCTTCTGCCACTTGCTGAAGTAGTAAGTGGGGTTTCATGTCTAGTGATCAGACAGAGAAAAGGATTATCATGACAAAACCCTCACTGATTTCAGGGGTGAAGCGACAGGCCCAGACTGAGCTATTCAGTTTACACATGTGTAAAACCTTGTCGGTGGGTGGAATCGAACCAGGGACCTCCAGGGCTTAGTGCATGAGCCTCTACCACATGAGCTAAAAGCCAACTAGCTGTTTGCAAAGGCTGTAGAGCAGATTCATTTTAGCTCTCTCTTTAAGTGGTGTCAGTGCCACTAGATGGGACAGAACACCACACCCAGGCAGTGTGTGGGTTACACATGCAATTCTTATCTGCACATGTACATTCTAGGAGTTATATATGAAAGTGATTGTGGCACAAATATAAGGACCCCTCTGAAAGTTGGTCTCATGTGAGAACTGGAAAGTTTAATCAGAGATTAAACAAAACTACTTGTCAACAACAGTGCAGACGAAATGGAAAGGAAGAAACAAGGGTATAATAATGACTTTGTGAGAAATACCTTTTTCAATTTTTTCTCTCATTAAATGAGTTGCTTTATGAATAACCTGAGACAGTGAATTCATGGGGTAAGTCCCTTCTGGAATACTGTCCCCCATTCTCCTTTATGTGGTTATGTCTTCTGATTTTCCCTCACATCCATTTATAGACATTCCTCATAATGAGCTGTCTAATGAAGTAAATCATATAGAGAACTCTTTAACGTCAAGGCCAAATTTACTATGGTTTAGAAATTAAATGATGTCAATGAATTTGGTGCTTGTTAAGGGTCACGGGCAGTTGAGGTTAAAATTGTGGTTTAAGGAGGTACAAATTATACCTAACAGCTCCAGTCTTTCTGTAGCATCCCTCTTGCAATATTCCATATTTTCTATAGACTACATTTTAAAGAGAGTTTAAAAATCCTTAATTTTAGCTGCCTATGCAAGTCACTTCACTATATGATAATTTAGCACTCACAGTGAGTAAATAACTTATTCAATGAATTTTGCTTTTTTACTTTTCCTATGCGTGGACTGTCTGAACAGATTGCAAAAATTCTCCACGGTATTCATTATCTGAAACTCCAACTGGATAGTCAGTGACTATTCTCAGTCAGCAGATCAGAACGTTAGGTCATTTACTGCATTAATTTCAAGTCATATATTCAGTTTTTAAGGTGGGCAATTCACAGTTCAGTTATTCTTGGTTATGTAACTAGCCCATCTAGGTTCGGATATTGGTTGCATCATTGTAATATCTGTGCACAGCCTATGCAGTATGAATTGCAGATTTTATAAATAAAAATGTAAAGCTCTGAAATTTGCTTTCAGCAAACATTCCAGGATTTTAACTAAAAGCAAAAAACAAAAGAAAAAACACACCTTTTCTGACTGTTTGCAGAGTATTCAAGGAAAGTGCACGCAAAAAAAATCAGTTACAACCAAATCAAAGTTTGCTTTGGAAAATATTTGGAAAATATTCTCCCACCAACCATCCCACGCTATTTGTTCAGCACTTTTTGAACGATCAGACTTTGGTAATACATTGCAATTTGGTGGATGTACCACCATTTTACTTCAATACACCAAATATTCTGAAATAAACCAACAGCTTTGAAATCATAAGCAGGGATGTCTAAAGCTCATTCAGTCATACAGAAAAGGGAAGGAAGATAAGGGCAGTGTGTTTTGTTTTCCCTTCTCCTACTGCTGCCCCCCTTCACTGATGTTCACAATCAAGTGATCCACTTGCAAGCAGCAAACCCGCTGTTCACAGGGTGATTGGACACGGTCATGACTGGATGTTTTCAGGTTCCTAAAGGCAAAAAGACAAGCTCAGACTGGTAGTGCATTGCTCATTTCCAACATTGATATTGGTGTAGAATATTCTTACGGCTCCCCCCATTTATACCTCTGATCAAGGTTCCCCCTTTGATTACAGTCATTAAAAACCCAGTTTTACACAGCAGTAAATTCAATCAGAAGAGGGGTGGAGATGCAAGCACCTTCTTGAAAGGAGCTATATGATTTTTCATTAAGGTCATAATAAAGACGGACAGAAATCAGGCCCAAAGCACTATAAAAAAAATACAACAGGAACAGGAATGCAACCCACATTCTGTCGCACCCGCAAGAACATCCACAGGGCCCTCCAAATTTACACAGTAAGGGAAGCAGAATTTAGGCAATTGCAGAGACTATTCATCCTGCACCAGCATTTAAAGAAAGGGCAGACAGCCTGCAAATCACCATTGCAATGGATTAAAGACCTGATCTAGGGAAGCTTATTCTGCAGCCGAGAAAGAAGCACCATACTACTTTATAGGTCGCAGTGCCCAGTCAATGGGAGCTTCATGGGCAGAAAGAGAAGTGTCTTTATGACACATTTGCAAGGCAGCAACCTGAGTTCCAGCCCTCATCTCTGCCAAACTATACAGATAAATTGCTCAGACTTTGGCAGAAGGAGGTTGCAAAATGCAAACAGTTGGTAATCCCACCTCTAAAAAAATATTTTAACTGTTTTGGGAGACTCTAACCATTTGGGCTGGTATAAATTAAATATGGAGGGAGATATTTTCTGTAGTTCTGGAGCTAGATAAATGCAGGCTGGAAATAAGAAAGTTTTAACATGAAGGTAATTAACTATTGGAACAATTGTTCAAAGGTTGTGGTGGATTATCCATCACTGGCCATGTTTAAATTGAGATTGGATTTTTTTTTAAATGATATGCTCCACTTCAAAAGGAATTATTGCATCAAAAGAAGTGGGCTGTAGCCCACGAAAGCTCATGCTCAAATAAATTTGTTAGTCTCTAAGGTGCCACATGTACTCCTGTTCTTTTTGCGGATACAGACTAACACGGGTGCTGCTCTGAAACCTGTACCATTCCAGACCTCCTATTAAAGTTTGAAAGCAGAGTCACTCACATGGTCACATAATCGCCATATTAAAGCAGTTTGTCTCTAGTTATTGGACAACCAGGTCCATTTTGTCTTTCCCCTTGGTTCCATTTTTGGAGTATTCAGCTGATTTATGGGACGGGGAAGGGGCATGATGTCGTCAAAAGACTTCATGATTTGTTTCCATCTACTGGTTAAGAAGTACCATAACCCAAGAGTCTGGACTGATATAGACGGTCTCTGAAAAAAAGTGAACAGGCAGTGAATCCTTTCCACTAATGCATTTCGCCATTATAGTCATTAAGCATGACAGAGTGCTAGCACTGGCCACAGAACGGAGTAATGTGATCCCTGCTGCATGGAGCTTGCCACAGAAGCAAAAAATACAGATATAGGATGTAATCCAACTGCCATTAGAGGCAATGGCAAAACTCCCTCTGAGGTCAGTGGTTCATAGACTGTTCTGCATTAGTCAAGAGATGTTATCTATGGCATAAGGTTTATCTTTAGAAAAAGAATATTTTTTAAATGTTAATCATGGCAAGATAGTTTAGAACCATGAAGAATTGCTCATTAACACGCAGCTCAGAGACATTGGAGATACTCACTGCACTTCATCCCCATGCTCACAGCAGGCCTGCAAAGTTATACCAAATCGCTTTTTGGCTGATGTCCCATACTAACAATACTAGCCATGTGTGGATCTTTCTACAACACCTTGGGGGGTCCCCTACTCTTGCACTAGATTTTGGAACTAATAGGAGAGCAAGGGTGCAGCCTAGGAAGTTAGAAAAAGACCTTTGTGCAGTGTGGAGAGAAGCTACACATGTTCTTTAAAAAGAGAACAAAAAAAAAAAGGCCATGTCCAGGAGCCTATTTCAAGTGAAGGCAGCCAAGATCAAGCCAGAAATACAGAGGAGTTCATGTTTGGGTCCTTGCTGTTGAGGGCTGATGTAAAAAATGGCACAAAGGAACCCATTTGCCGTACACAACAATAACCTTTATTGGTCCTACAAAACTCATTAACAGCGTTTCATATTCTTGAGTGTCACGCACAACACGTTCTCTATTAACCACTTGTTTCGAGAGCGTGCACTTGCTCTATATTAGCCTCCTGCAGAGTGCAAGCAACCAGAGCATAGGGAGCCAGAGTAGAAAGGAGTGAGAGATAAGGGAGCAAGGGAAGTGAAGGGAGAGAATATATAAGGTGGGAAAGCAAAAGTAGGAGAGGAGACATAATATTGTGGGAAGGAAGAGAGAGAGGGAGTGGCAGGAGAAAGGGGAGGGAAAGTGGTAGTGGGCCAGACTAGTAAGATGAAAGAAAGTAATCAAAAGGGAGAAGGACAGAGAGAAATAAGAATAAATGCTGGGGTGTGAAGAGGTAAGAAAACACTAAGGAAATTAGGAAGAAAGTAAGACAAAAGCAGAGAAGAAGAAACCTTTCAATTAGGTTTCTTATTTACACACTCATTTGTTTTTCTCGATTTCTTACTATTTCCCTGGGGTGTTTTAGGAAAGCCACTTCAGGTCTGTGAGAGAGCATTTTCAGGCTACTTTTAGTCTGGGTGAAAGCAAGCAATTTTCAGGTTCAGCCATGGCCAGACCTTCCAGCTGATCAAGAGCGGAGAGGAGGAAGGAACCACCACCATTCCCCATCTCCAGTTCAAGACTCATGCTGATTAATGCACACCTCAGGGACAGACCCATAGTGAATCAATACTACATTATTCAGTCTTTTAACTCAAAGTCACATTAGCTGAATCTAACAAAAGATACATCTTTTTTGCTCATTAAATAAAGCGTGAGTCAAAGAGGTTTAATAAAAAAAGAAGGCATTGTTGGTAGGTGATTTGGGGCTCATCAATGAAATACTGTAATTAAACACCTTCTACATGTTTGTAGAGAGCACGTGGCAAAACAGATTTCCTGACCAAAAATTATTTGTGTAAAAAAGTGTATTAAAAACTTTGTGAGTCTCCAAAGCCAAATCCCCTACACAGACTGCACGCAATGTCCATGCTGTGCTCAGAAGCCAAAAAGGGAGAAAAAAGGAGTTCACGGCTCTTACTGCAAGTTAGAGGTATTTATCAAAAGGCTGCTCTCGCTCAAACGAATAAACTATTCCTACTGAAAATATAAAATTCACAAAACTTTCCCTGTCAGGAATGTCACTGCTGGTGACTAATCCAGATGTGCTGCAGGGCACCTTTAACTTCTGCACTCATTACTGCTGTAAGCTATTTGTTAGTCTATAAAATACAGTATTCAAGTGCTTTACATAGACCATTGCAATGTCTACACATATAATCTCAAGATTCTTATCTTCTGCGTTTACAGTGTTGCACAAAGTAAGAAATATTTTTCAAGAGGCAGTGTTTGACAGGACTATTTTAACTCATTAATGATAGGAATTTATCACCCACCCTCCTTTTCAAATTTTATTTTTCATTGAGTTATATGACCAAACAATTGCTGGTGGAAGGTAACAGGAGGCTAGTGGTGACATGTTGGCACCTGAAAGTCATTCAGTAAAAGAATGAAGTGATGTTTTCTTCAGCTTGTACTTCAGTTTTGTGCATATGTCCAGAAATTCCTAAACCCATCCAAAGCCATGACATTATCATGGAAACATTATCATGGAAATACAATTTACTCTAAACTCAATCCAGAGCCCTCTGACCCCCAACCAGCAAAGCACTTAAGCACGTGCTTAACTTTAAATATGGATGTTGCCCCCATGAAGTTGCCAAAGATGTACCCATATGGACAAAGCCAATTTGTTAGCAAATATTCTTGGAAAATGTTCTGCAGCATTCAACAGTGTTAACCCAGAACAGCTTTCCAAACTGCTGTAGTTTACCAGCTACAGTAATTCCAATACTCCCTGTAGAAGCAACATGCTACCGTTGCCCCTTTTTTCTGGACACTTACTCCTTAGCCTTTGAAAACACATGCAGTCAGAAGCAGATGACTGCATAAGTCAAACACTACACAACAGTGGCTCTGGACTGAGGGCCCACATACAAGAATTTCTCTTACAATGATGCAAACTCCAACTGCAACAGCACTACTGGAAAGCCGTATGTGATCCGCACCTACCCAGACCACACTAATGGAGCAGCAAAATATTTACAGGGCATTTCAAACAGGATAGTTATTATGTCCAAACACAGAAAATTGTCCTCACATTCCCTGATAAACAGTTCTGTGTGCATGACAGCTATTTTTAGTTAGATAAAAGCAGAGTGAACTAGCAAAAATCTATTTTACCTCTCTGACTTATGATATAAAATTTTTCACACATAAAATTTGCTCCAGAGCTAAGACCCAGATTATGGCTATAATATACAAACACCACAAATGGTAAAGACTCCTTTGCTATTCTTGAGTTAATAGATGCTGCTGTGGCTATTAGTCACCATTAGAAGATGTTTCATTTTCTTTTGCCTGAACACAATTATCCAATTAATCCAAGTAATTAGTTACATAGGAAGTGCTTGTGGGTGACTTAAGTGAATGCTCAATTTTTCAGAAAAAACTCCCAGTGTAATTGCTGTAAAATTTGAACAGCAAAAATAGCCACTCTGTAAATATACAGATTTTACAGTTTAAATAAAAGTTATTTTTTCCTCATAAAATAAAGCATTACCTGATGCCTGAAAGTTTCAGACAGCATGATAATTATGTTTCAGTTACTCAGAATAAGCCTAACTACTGGGTGCTGGGTGATGGTGAAACAGTGTAGTAACTTGTAAATTCAACTGTGCTGTAATTGCTGTACAGAGTTACACATTAAGAGAGTGGTAAGATCAGTCCCATAAAAGTAGAGGGATGCATTCTATAGGCGGCTACCCTAGAAGCTGCAGTTGATGCAGAATGTTGTGTCTAGACTCTAGACTACTTCATTAGGTTAGCCATAGGTAGCACATTACTCGAGTTCTCTACAGGCCGCATATATTCACCTCTTTATGCAGCTCAGTGAGCCCAATTCTGATCTTTCTCTCTTTGGATTAACACCAGTGTGACTATACCAGTTTCAATGGTACTGCAGATAATTTACACCAGTGTAAACTAAGATCAGAATCAGGCCCAAGTTGTTGGTATTAATCTTCAAAATCCAATAGTCCGAGTCCTAACTACTGCAGATTATTCTCTCCTCTCCTCCCCTGCCCCCAGATTACAACAGCATATGGGATCAGATGATGCACTCTTGCTAAGAGCACCTTAACTTGAAAGTCTGGAGGCTGGTAGCAGGATATGTTCAGGAATGGGTACATTACCCTAGAATGTGCATCCCATATTGGTCCAACAAAGCCTCAGATCCTGTTGACATAAAGGAAACATTCACTGGTAACTACTTTGATGTATATTCTTGCCTTGTAACTTTTTGGAAGCAGTTCACTGCAAATATTTTATATTTGAGCAGTTGCCTCTCACCCATGTCACATGGCCTGAATGGATGAGTGTGATTCTTAGAATCACCAAATACAAATTTGAATTAAAAATTCACATTCCATGAATATACTGCAGTATGTGCTATTTCAGCTGAGTAAGCCCTTAGATTTACGGGTTGCCAGTCAGCTGATCTGCAAGAATATTAGCAGAAAATAAACCCCAAAAGAATGCAAATACAACTGGAGTGAACATAGTCTAAGCAGCCTTTTCTGTGGAAATATTTTTGGAGTATTCATCCAGCTCAGCTCATGACTTCTCATTCCCTCATCCCTTCTCTCTGTTGCCTTTTCTGCCTTCAGGTGCACTGGGCCAGCCCCTATTGTACAGAAACCTCCCCTCAACCCCATTCTGCCTAATTACTGCCCCCAACTTCCTTCTGCCCTTTGTTCCACTGTGATGTCCATTACCTCCATCTTTAATTCACCACCTGTCTCTCTCCTGATCCCATGCAATCCAGATTCCACCCCTCTTCTCTGCAGTGAAGGATACTATAGATCCATGTTCCTGGCCAAGTCCCAGGCCCTCTTTTCCATGTTTATGTCCTCGGTCTTCCAGCTCCCTATGACAGTCAGCATCTCCCTGTTCATCAGCTCTTCCTTTCAGGACTTCACATTCCCTTGGTTGTCTTCCCATCTCACTGATCACTCCTTCAGTGGGGTTACCTTAATGGCTTTCCCTCCTCACCTCTCATGTCAAGTTATCCCCATCCCACAGCTACACCCTGGGCTTTCTCTCATTAGATCTCATCTGCTGGCATGTTTCTCTAAGCATCTCTAAATTGATTCCCCTCCTCAATCCCAGTTACTTCTCCATCTCTGTTCAGTCTTGCATTTGCTCCCTTTTCTCTCTCATCTCATCCTGGCTCTTCTACTGCCAATTCTAAACTGCTAATCTTTTCTCTACATTCCTTCCCCTCCTATCCCAGAGTCAGTATCTCCACTCTCCTCCCTGCCAGTCAAACTCACAACATATGTCATTCTCAACTCCTCTTCTCTTCATCCCTCTCATCCAGGCTTTTGGCTCTTTCTGTTCAGCACCTCCCAAATCCATTTTTTCCTCCCGACACCCATTGACAGAATCTTTGTCCACATATTAGTCACCCCTGCCATTAGCTACTGCAGTCCCCTCCTATCCTGCCTTACAGATTCATCTCTCTCCCTTCCAGTCTACCCAACACATTCCTGCTTTTATCTTCTTCCGCTTCTGCCACCATGACCCTCTCACTTTCCTCTCCACATCCTATTTAGACTCTTTGGTCTAACCTGCATGATTCCTCCTGATGTACATATCACTCATTTCCAACCACTTCCCACACACTTCATTCTGCTAAATGCCCTCACCTTCATGATCCCTTTGTTTTGTTCCCTCTTTCAAGGCTCTATGCCTTGTGCATACCATCCTTTGAGTTTGTAACAGTTTGCCTCTGTTATGCTTAACTTCACTCCACTCTAACTCCCTCCTCAAGAATCACTTCTTCCAGCTAACATTCCACCAATCACCACTCAAGTCACTACTCTATTGCCTGACCACAACAGCACCACAAAGCTGTGCATTTAGACTTTCCCACGAGTTCTTCACTTAAGTTTTCGCTCCACATTCTCCTGTAATTGTTTCTGTCTCAGCCATGCTATATGTTGTGCATTAAAATGATAAACTCCAGGGCAGACACCTTGTTTTATTTTATTTCTGAAGAGACATGTACTTAGATGGCATTCTGTAAAATTGTGAATATTGCTTATGCTCATTTTGTATTTATGTATGTACATACTGCAGACCCCATAATAGAATGTGATGGGGTATATTTAAAAATTAAAGTATTCAAGGTTTGTATGTAGGAAATAGCCACTCACTAGGCAGAAGATCAACTAGAGAAGATTATTGCTATTGTGAAACATCCACAGCTCAAAGGATTCGAGATTCCTGGTTTGCTCTATTAACAAAGCCATTTTGGCAGAATCCAAGTGTTGTTTAGATTGTCCACCCTAATCAGAGAATGTGAGTGCATCAATCCTTCTGATAAAGCAGGGTTCTGGGGAGCTGATCCAATGCTCACTGAAGTCAATGGAAGTCTCCAAAATGACTTCAGTGGACTTTGGGATCAGACACCAGGTGGGACGGAGTCATTTTAGCAAGCAAGATTACTTTGAAAGTAGAGTCTATTCTCTCCTAGGACATTGGTATATTCACACTCTGCGTCTGTAGCTGGGATATGTGCCAATAGTGTCAACAACACAGCCTGATTCTTTTCATATTTACTCAAGTTCCAGTCTTCCTTCGGTGTATGTTGGTGAGTGAGAAAGCATGCCACTCTCCAGCACATTGCCAGGCATGTGGCAAAAGGCTGGTTCCTCTGTCAACAAGAGAGGGGGGGTGTTAAAATATATTTTTAACATACAATTAAATGGAGTAAATAAAACTTGAGGTGAGGCTACACCACCTCATGATGGTACCTTCTAGCCTTAAAATCTATGACATTTTAAGGTGACTTTTGTGCACAGTATGAAAATCTCAATGAGCGCCTCAAGCAAAGTATTTGTTTAAATAGGAAAAACAAAGGAAAGTCATGAAATCTCTTAGCACATCTGTGGTTTATTTACTATACACCTTTTGCTTTTAAAAGATAAAGAGACAGAGCTTAAGTTGGTATAAACCTGCATCATTCCACTGAAATTTATGGAGCTATACTAAGTTATACCGTCTGAAGATCTAGGCCAACATGATTTCGCACAGTATCTTCTTCCACTCAAAAGAAGAGAGTTTTGAATACGATGACTAGAAGGAAATTGTGTAGAAGCATGCTTTCCCCTAATTTCTCCTGGATTACTTTCCTTACACAAATATTTCTAAATAACATTATAATTGTGAGGTTCCAACTAATTATTCTCCAAATAAAGTTTCAAATGTCAAGGAGGGGGAGCAGTGTGATTCCAACTAATCATTTACACAGAAAAAAGATTCCAGTCCTGTTCCATAAGTTAGGAACCAGTGGAATTTGCATCTTCATGAGGTTTTCCACTAACAGCTATCTACCCTTAGTTATGCAGCAAGAACTCCTTATCTTAATCTGACTGCTACCAAGGTAATTTCTAACTCCCCCTTGTGGATTATTGCATAATGATACTATACTTAGTAGTGCCTTTTATCCCAAAGCACTTCAAAATGCCTTAGAATTACTTACAAAATATAGGAGAATCGCTTCACCAGTTTCTGAGTGTAAAACAGAAAGAAACTGTTTGACAGAACACAGCTACACTACACAGTATCTTAAAATAGGAAGTGGAGAATACCTTATCCAGACAAAATTACAGCAGACATTTAGATGTAGTAAACAGAATATAATTTAATAATTCAGAATGGAACTGGAATTTGGCCAATGCTCTGAGGTCAATATCCCTCTTTGGCAAAAGGTTCCTTTGGATCTTTAATGACTAGAAGTGCCATGGAGCTAAGTTCCTACCTCATCTAAAAGACAGCACACCAGTACCACTTCATAGCACGCAGGGAATTGGTTCAACATTGGTTCCCCAATGCTGCAAGATGCCCTGTTCAGGCACAAAAATCTCCCCACATCCTGCAGATTCTGCACCTTAGATAACAGGCAAGGATAGTGCACCCCCTTGCATGGGCTTTCAAAAGCCCCCTGCATTGATTCTGCTGGATCTGGGACCCTTTGCTCCCACACATTATAGGGGCAGGATTAGGGCCTAAATGCTGAATTATTTTAGTAGTAGTCATATTGACTTGGGAGAGCACTTAAAATGTGATCATACTAGTTCAGAATTTGTATTTCCAGGATGTTTTGAGATTAGTCAGAAAAATTCTTAGAAACAAGCCTAGAACAACGGCTGTATATTCAACCAGGATGGAAAAAGTTATTCTATTGATGCCAGCTATGCTAGCCCACTAGCCTAAATGATTAATGTTGATAATTCCTCTCCAGCAGACTCATTAAACCTCGACTTATTTTTCTTACAGGCCTTTGACATTTCCTACTTTCTTAATATCAGAGGTAATGACAGTGGTGTGATTATATACTTATTCCTTTCCACCTTCAAGCCGTTTTCTTTGGCAAGAGTTACTTTTTAAGCAGAAAACCTGCACACGAGTACTCCTTCTTTCCTGAAAACTGTAATACCTCCATTAGCAACATAAATGGCAGTGCTTTAGAGGAATGCACAACAACCCCCATCCCCCCAAAATGTTTAAATAGTCAAGGTATTCAATGCAGTACCATAAGACAGACATTTTCTATAGAAGCACAATGTAGAATGGTGGTTTTTTGCCTTTTAAAAAAAATCATGTTGTCAAAAAATGTCTAAGTTAAACAAAAGAGAAATTACAGAATGAATCTGGAGCTTAGCCTTGAAGAATTAGGTTTCACTCTAATTGAGATCATACGCTGCATGTGCAGTTTTGGCACATAAGTCATATTAATCAGAAACTCTTTAATCGTGGATAATTTCTCCTGTGTGCATGCCAGATTGGGCATTGTGCTGCTGGCCCAGCTTCTTAGTCTGTTTAAAAGTGCACCTTTGACTTCATAAACACCCGCTTAAAAAATTGGGGTCAACTTCCTTCTATGCAGGCATGTGAGGCTGGCGCTACACCAGTTCCCTTAATGATTAAATTGCATCTCTCATGGAAATAATAAAATCTGCAGATTCCAAGGGAGTGACTATTCCTTGTGATCACAATTTGCATTGGAAGTAGCCCTCACTTGAGCCTCTATCAAGAACACAAGGAATGAAACTAGGAAAGACGATCCAATAGCCACAACATGAAATTTAAGATGACTGCAAAAGCATCACTTAATATAAAATTATTATACTACTAGAGGGACCCAAGGCTGCAGAGAGAGTAAATGGAATACAAAGACTGCTCTGCTTTCTCTAGGATTTGATAGGATGGTCCCCAAACATCATGTAGGAGGGGCTATTTGATCTTAGCCTCTGTTACATGGAGAAAGTTGGATTTAACAAGATATACGTAGGAAGAGACAACAGGCAAAATCCTGAACTCACTTAAAATAAGTGGCAAAATTCCCACTGACTTCAACAGCACTAGGATTTCCCCCACATACTTGACCAGCGATGTTTTTAGGAAGTCAAAATTAACGATATTCCTTCTATTGTGAAATAAAATACTATTATTCTTGGTTGCTGTTGGATTTTTTATATTTAATGCTTTTCTTTGCAACAGATCACAATGGGTACTATAAAACCAAGACTGGATTTATCATAATGTATAAGAAATCCTCTGTAATAAAATGGATCTTTCCATAGATTTCTGCACACACAGATACAAAGGGAGCTTTCATCTTTAGTGTTTAATTCAATATTTAAATGGTTCAATAGTATGAGACCCATACAAGATAAAGTTTTACTCCAGAAATACCCTTATAAGCTTCATAGCAAAGAGAAAACTACTGCAGCATAGTGTGCTCGTAAGTAAAATATTAAGAAAGGGAACCCTCTCTTCTCAAGAATACCACATCCATGAAACAGACTCTTTGCACTAATGTTTACAATTTATTATAGTGGTGCCTGCTAAACTTTCCATTATAAAAACTTTCCAGTTTCAAACAGGCCTCCTTGTTTCTAAAACTCTGCACCAACTCGCTCCCACCTGACTTATGCGCTGTATCTCTCTCCATCCCCTTCATCACTCCTGCTGAATTGTCTCCTTTTTCATCCCTTAGCACATTCTTATCCAAGCACCTTTTCCTCTGCAGCTGACATCAGAAGGCTGTTCCAAATGGTCTCTCTCAACCCAGTCAACTCTCCAGCTATCTTTAAATGCCCCATTTGAAAATGTACGTACAAATGTACATACAAATGATGGACTTCCCCACTGCTACTAAAGGGGGGTGCAGGTGGCTGTGTTTGAGCACAGGGCAAAGGGGCATGGGGAAGAACAGAAACTGAAACTATCTAGCTGTCTTTTGGTGAGGTGGAGTTGCCAGTAACCAGCCCAAGGGTGCAGGCACGGCTGTGTGTTGTATTTTTTTAGTGGTGTACCAAAATGTGACTCAAATTATCCCCAACAAAAATCTCAGACATGTAGTCCATTTCTCACCTCAGCGCAAACAGTCATTAAAACTCAAGACCTCTCATCCCTCGATGCCTCACATACCACACACCAGCGCCTTTGATGACGTCTGGACTCTGTCAGTCCTCTCCTGCCCTTGTACCAGGACAGCCACCCCCACCCTTCCAAGTGGAGTGAAGCCCCACTCTTATCAGCAGGAAGCCCCAGAGCCTCACTGCTGAGAGCATCCCTCACTTCGACAGCACTCCCATGGTTCCGCGGGGTCCAGCTCTCTGGGCCTGGAGGTGTCAGCAGGTAAGCTCCTCTGTCACGCCTCTGCTTTCAGCCCTCTCCATCTGTTGGCTCCTGCTTAGAGCCACCAGGCTCCTACCTGCTGCTGCTTCTTCTCCAGCCTTAAGCCCTCTCCAGCCCTGGTGTGCACCAGCCAGCAAACCCCCTTGCTGCTCTTCTGTCTTTAATCTTTTCCCAGGAATCACCTTTTGCTTCCTTCCAGGACTCCTCCAATCTCCTGGTCTATGGCAGGTCTCACCTGCTCTTCATGACTGAGGGAGTCTGCTTTGACCCCAGTGAGACTCCCTCTCTCTGGGACTCTCACTGAACCTGGATAGCCTCCAGGTGCTGCTCTGTCTCTTAATTGACCCAACAGGAGCACCTGCTCAGGCACAGATGAGCTGGACCTACTTCATTTACAGGGCCAGCCCGCTGTCCCTATGCTTTCCTCTCCCCACCACCCCTCTCTTGGGGCACAAAAGGGTGATGCTGTAACAGAAAAAGAGACACAGTTGTGCCTTTGTCATCTAGCAGCTATACTGGGCATTCTGACTTTTTATATTCACTCCATCAGCCACTCAATAACTGAAGGTAGTTTAGGAGCACTGGAAAGTTGTGTGCATGTTTCTCTTTTTCCTGTCACTGTATCGAGTTACAAAGTTTGCAGGGCTTCTTTTCAAAGTGTTTTGTGTCTACCTCCATATTCTGTAATAGCCGCAGTTGTTTGATATCAAACAGGGAGGGGAAGTTTTAAGATATGTTTACTATACTTTATTAAACTGGTTATTTGAGAGAAGCCATGTCCTCCTTAATCAAAAAGGAACAAAGTGCCATTTGTGATTTCTTTATTAGTACTTCAGGCAGGTGACAAGCACAGCGAAAATCTAAACAATCACACAGTGACTGCAACCATCCCCATCATCAATCCCACCCCGAAACATTGACACATTCCAGGAAATCTGTTAAGATGGGTTTTGTACAGGTGCAAATGTCACGAAGTATAGTATACTGGAAATGCCAGCAACTGCAAATTGGATTAAACAAAAGTGCATAAGCAGCACTTTTGGCCCCTTCCAATTTTGGCCTGTACCTTCCATTAAAGTAAAATCAGATTTACAAAACGACCGTAAGAATGCCCCAAGAAGTAACAAAACTTAGATGTCATCGTCTTTCTCCCTGCACTGTTAAGCATTCCTTATTTCCCATTTCCCGCTTGGACCCAGGACCAGTATGAAAGCATGCAAGGTCGAGTTCATTCCATGCAGAAATAGCTTTAGCCTCACAGATTATGTGCATTTAAACAGCAGGCACCGATTCTTTGCAGTGTTGGGCACACTAGTCTCAAGATGGATTTGTCGGCAACACCACTGAGACTTTCCACTACCATCCTGCAGTTGCTGAGCTTGAAATTAAACTCTAGGGCCCCTGACATCAGGGTACAATTTCCTGGGCAATGACAGGAGCGGGTTTGAGGGGTCCCCTAAAACAGCTGGCACAGATACACCATTCATAACAATATCATTTGTTGGGTATAAGGTCCCTGCTTCCCCCTTCAAACACAAGCCTGATCTCCTTCAAACACAAGCCTGATCTCCTCAGCAAGCTGGTATCATGAACCTTTCCCGTATTTCCAATACTAGCTTTTAAGAACCTGCCTCTGATCAACCAAGTCTTGAAGAATGAGTGAATAGTATCCTGGGTAGTTTACATACTCACTTGTCCCTTCTGGCAGGCAAATGATGGACACAGAAGTCCCATCAGTGGCCCAGTGCATTTTGGGAATCCCAGCCTCAGCCAGCTATAATTTCAGGCACGTTTCTGATGCCCACCAAATATGAGTAAACACACCCAGTCGGAACAGAATTACATCAATACTGAGCAATTATGAAAATTCCACACTTCATCTCTGCACAAAATTTCATGTCTGTAAACTCTTAATTACTTTATAGGAGCTCAGTTAAAGGTACATTTTTACTATTAAGGCCATTCTCAATGCCTATATGTATAATACTGAAAGACATTGCCTGGAATTACACATTTCCTTTTAAACACATGCATTGTGATATATTTATGTACTAAGCATATATTTGCATAGTCCACATAAGCAGACCGATCATCCCACATTTTCTAGAAATCAGACATTTATCAGTTTTCTTTGGAAAGACTCAAGCCTCATCATCTAAATAAAGGGTATTGGCTGCTAAAAGTTTGGAACACCATCTTTGCGGAAAGTTGATCAAATAAGGCTGGGGGGGGAAAAATCAAAGCTTTACTTTTATCATAGGTATTCAATTAAAATTAAAACATCCCCTAAAGACTAATCTTTCAGGAATGTTATTTTGTTCCAAGTCAGAAATTAACACCATAGGAGACTTTAGGTGAAAGTGAGATTAGCAGCCATTGATAAAGCACTGAAGGAATATTCCCATTTTTAATGATCATTCCCAACTTCCACTAAATCTACTATTCATCACTGGTTATTACAGTTTTTTTTGCCTGAAGCAGAGTTCTCAATACAGCCAGAGATTAAGGGGGAGCTAAGATTTAGTCTTTTCCTCCTTGTAATAATGATCAGCAGCAGCAGGGACATCTGTATATCTGAGTCAACCACCACCCACTAGCCAGAGGTAGAGGGTATAACCAACTACCAGAGGGGCTCTTGTCCTCTCTGGTTGGAATGCCAGGCTATTATAAGCCAATATAGTTGAGTTTTCATGTACTCATTTTCCATTCCTAAACTTCTCTCCCAGGATGCAGAATCAACTACAAATAATGGGCAATTCTCTCTTGCCACGCAATAAGTCCAAGTATCCTTTTCCACTGCAGGGTAGGAATAGAATAAATTTTTACTCCTGGGAGAATTCTATGCCACATAATTCATGCGCTGAATTTATGTCTCTTGCAGATTTATTTGCTTCCCCACAGATAAATGACTTTGATGGGGAAGCAAAGAGAAGCCACAAGAGCAGTCATGTGACCCTCCCCAGCAGTATGTTTCAGGTGCCCAGGGCAGCCGGCAGAGAGGTAAATCACTGGGGGTGGGTAGGGTTGGACTGGGGAAGATCTGGCTGGTGGCTCCTACCCTGCACCAGACTCATCTACTAGTCCTGGCTGGGCTGGGGAGGATGGGACTTCCCCTTCCCCTGCACAGCATTTGGGGCTGCATCAGACCCACCCCCATCTGCAGGAAGCTCTGCAAATTCCATCCCCCTTCCTTCCCTACTGCTGCTTCATGCATCCATTGCTCCTCAATTGCAGGGGGAGGGATCCCGGTACAAGGAGCTTCTCCTCCATCCACCCAACCCCCATGCATCCAGATGCTCTCATACTCAGACCCTCCCACCAAGCCCCAATTCTTCTACACCTGGATCATCCTGATGAGCCACCTACACCTGGATCACCACCCCACCAAGCCCCAACCAGCAGCAGCTGGATCCCCACCCCACTGAGGCCCATTCCCCCAGCATCTGGACCCTCTATTAAGCCCTCACACCCAGACACCCCTGCCAAGCTCTATCCCCCCCCCACCAACACCCAACCCTTCTGAGCCTCAACTACCTTCACCTGGATTCCTCTACAGAGTTCCATTGCCATTGCACTCAGAACCCACCCCCAACAAGCCCCTGTGCACCCAGATCCCCCACTGAGCCACCTGCACCAAGATTGCCCCACATAGAACCCTCTCAATCCACACCTGGATCCCCACCACAGTAAGCCTCTCCACACTTGGATCTTGACTTGCGGAGCTTGCCTGTCCATACAGAGTGTCAGGGCTCTGGGGCAGGCCTGGTCACTGTGCTGTGCCAGGTTTGGGTGCAACCTCACCGCTGAGTCCATGTCCTGGGGGATGAGGGGAGAGCTGCACAGTAATCTCCCACTTCTGTGCAGCCAGTGGCCTGTGCTTCTCAATGCCATGCTGGAGCCTCCACATTTATTTGACAAAATGTGCAGAAATATTAAAATATTATGTGCATAATTTTTATTTTTGGGGCCCAGAATGTCCTCAGGAGTAAATAAAACTCTGGTGTGGTGCCCTCTGAATGGCAAAGAATACAGGAATAAGCCACAAGAGGGCATATGGCAATGCACAAGGCTGAAATACAGAGTGCCTTCAACCATTGCATACCAAAGACCCTGCTCCAATTCCTGTTGTAGTCAATGGAGAGATTTTGGATTAAAGCTTATAAAGCGAAACAGTGAGAGTGTGGTGTTCAAGCATGGCTTCATTTTACATTTAAACACTATCAACTTCCTTCCTCCCAAAAGCAGAGACTTAAGCATTCTTACATTAGGGCAATATTTTTGACAGAATTTTCTCTGGAGTCAGGGAGGCCCCCCATGCTGCTGGTGGATGCTGAACATAATTTTAGATCATGCATTTGGGAGGGTGAGAGTTAAAATGCGACTGTGTATGCCTTGCATTGGGGATGCAGTATTGCAAGGAAGACAGCACTGCCACTTCCCATTGAGAAGTGGGACACTGCTAAATTTGAGTTGGCATCCCTGCTCTAGTTCCCATGTGTGTGTGGGGGGGGTTCTTGGGGAGGTTTGTTTGGTGGCGATCCCTTTACTTCCTCCAGACCAGGTGCGGAGCCACACTAAGGCTGGGGATGGGGCCAAGACAGAAGCCAGGGCTCCAAGCGGGAGCGAGGCAGAGGTGGGTGGCACCCCCTCTCCATCCCTTGTAGGGGCTGGCCTAAGCCTGCTGCACCCCCACAATGTTCCTCCATGCCCCACAGTTTGGGGACCTCTGCTGTTTGTGATTACTACTCTATTAAAAACTGTCATTCTTCAGATAGTCTAACATGATGGACCAAATAGTACATCTTGTGCATCTAGCATCCTTGAGGGCATTCATTTTGGGTAAAGTTCAGAGGGTCAGTAGAAGGCCTATTTTGAGGACTGAAAAAGTGCGTAGGTCTAGTATGGGGTGAATTTTACTCTTGAAGAAAAAAAATCCCTTTCCTAATATAGACGGTCAACCCCTTGTACCACCATCTCTTTGGTCTCATATCCTTCCCAACAAAAAACCCATCTTTTCCCCCTTCTTCTGAAAATATTTTTACTCCCAGTTCAATGAAATCTGAAGTGGGAATGTCCCTAAGTTCTGTCAGGTTCCTGCACTTAATAAAAAAAGGTCATTTAGGAGACAAAAGCCAGATTTGGGTTTAAAGAGTGGGGGAGTTGGTCGTTTTGTTTTAAACAGGCTACTTTGTAAGCTGTTGCTACCTTGGGTGAGCTCTAAGACACCCTGTGGTTTTTAGGACCATGCACTGCCATGCATAGTGAGCCACAGAACAAAGAACCAAGTCCAAGAGACTTTAAAAGATTTGAAAATTCCCTGCAAGTGAAACAAAATGCCTACGAGATACTATGTGCTACCAGCACCAAAGATCTGTGTATTCCTGCAAAAACGCTGAAAAAGGGACATAGATAGTACACAGTGGGAGGAGTCATTCAAGGTACTTGTGCCAGATGACAAAACAGAGGAAGGAGAAAGAACCACAACATGCTATTACTACTCAGACATCATTTGCAATGCAATCCAAAATTCCTATAGAAACCAGGGTAAAGCCATCAACCCAATGCCTACTTAGAAAGGGAGCGTGGCACTAACAGAGATGAGTTGGAGGGAAAAGGCGCATTGCAGAGTGCAGGGTAACACCCATTGCTCAGTGTGCATTTTCCCTACCTCTGTGAATGATTCAGAGTGAATATGAATCTGTAGTGGGTCAAGCTATAGAGCCTCACGTTTTATGTCTGAAGGTCTCTGATTCATTCCCTGGTGTTATCCAAAGTGACTACCACCACACAGGCACCAACGGTATCATTGCTATGTGGCAGCTATAACTTCTCATTTTGTAGCAAAACCTTTCATTTCTTGCCAGTTCTTATGCCCACGACAGGAAAGGGCTGTGCATAGAGCCTGGACAGGGCATGCCACAATATGAACCTGATGCTACTCCTCTACTTGCACTCTCTTGTATCCAGGAGGGCATTGTACAGCTCTTAGAATGGACACAGCAAGCTATTTTTCAACAGGAATAATTTCATTGCAAAAACAGTTCTGCATTAAATAATTTCAAGAGTCAGTCACAGTACCTGCCACATTATTCAAGATAAATAAATAAACCCCAACCACTTAAAAGGAAGTAGTTAAAACCTCCACAAATCTTACCTTCCCTACACAGTAAAACCTTTATTTTTTATAAGAATGCAAATGAATTATTCATTACAACACCTAAACCTTAACACTGACCCATGGATTGTTAAGTTTTTTCTATGTATTATTTTTATCATCTTAACTGCCTGTGTCCCTGGTAACGATATTTAGCAAAATAGTCAAACCTCAAAGGGCATAAATCAAAGCACCAATTACTGAACAGCAAACTTCAGAGTCATATTTCAGAGCTCATATTTCAAGTGCACGAAGAAGCTCAGTCACTGACAACTGTGCTCATTAGTAAGTTTCTTAACATGTAATAAAGCAAAAAGATAGGAGTGAATTCGAGGCCTCATTGAAGTCAATGGGAGTTTTGCCATTGACTTCAATGGAGCCAGGATCTCACTCAGAGAATTGGGGAAGCCTTTGTTAATAGATTTAAGCCAGTAAAAATGTGTCTGTTCTGGAAGAAAGTTAGTGCCTAAGTTTTTTGTTAGATAATGGCACAGTTCACCAGGAAGAATGACATGTTTAATTTGATGGCAGGATTAAAGGATATTCAACCCATCTAGCCATTAAACTGTTTACACTGAATGTAAAAATTGTGCTTGCCATAAAGTTACATCAGCTAAAGAGTCTTGAATTCTGGTCTATGTTCAGATACAGCCACAATTTAGCAAACAGCAGACATGGAGTATCAAAGTAAGCCTGTACTGACAAACCTTTAAGAACCCAAAGCAGACCAAATTATAACTCTGTCTTCCAATAAAGCATTTCAAAATTTAGGGAACAGTCTCTTTTAAAAGGCTCTGCACAGTTTTTAGAATGCTACCATTTGGGTGCAATATATTTCCAGCATCTAAAATTCAATAACTTTACCAAAAGATCTCTTTACAAGTGCTGTGTGTCACGATAGGCCCAATCCAACACCCACCGAAGCCAGTGGGAGTCTGGACCAAGCTTTATGAAAGTAAAATGGATTATTTAAAGGGGATTATAATATATTCATCTTGACAGTACTTTATATCTTAGGGTAAGAGGTAGGACAAAAGGGATCTTTTAATACAAGTTGTGTTAATGTTTTTTTAAATAGCTAGAAAATTATGAATACTCGCCTTGATTTCCTCTTATCTCCTCCAGTAGGTTTTTCCACCGGAGCAGATGACCTAAGCCAAAGCTATTTGTTTACCATACTTTCTATTTTTAGGTTACATGTGATCCCAATCACTATGTGCCAGCCTGTGGCCCCCATTTCCAAAGCAGTTCAGGGGCATAAGGGAAAGTATGACACATCTACATAACCCTGCATGGTCTCCCTTCAGCTGAACAGCTGATGCAGAAGGGGAGTATGTAGGGCTGGACTGTCTACCTGGTATCCTTCCCCCACCCCATGGCTCATTAGGTAACTTTATTCCTGATTATGAAGCAATAACTGTATCCTGGACTAACACTGAGCTATTTATATAAGACCAGGATGCGGTCATTATGGAGTTAACAGGGAGGAGCATCAATTTATACAAACACTGTATTTTCCATCATGTGCAGCTGAAAATTACAGCAGATACTGTGCATAAATTGCAGAATTGTGCACTGCATCACCTTTTTCTTGTTCAAACCACTGAAAAGCAATTTCTAATGCATAAAATTCATCAGAATATGAAGGGATTTAGATTGATTTGTTGTTTGACATCACTTTCATTATGCGATTTATTTCTCTTGGTGGGAAAGTGGTTTATACATAGTCATTCATAAGACTGGTGTTTGCAAAATTGAGGTTCTATTGTACATATATTTACAGCATCCTAACTGGTTGAGACAGCTCCACTTCCATATTATTCAATTGCCATTTTTAAAGCATATTATTATTATTATATTGTTTTATTATTTCACACTGCAGTAAATGGGTTCCATTTGTTAGTTTTTAAAAAGTTACAAAAATATGCACAATACAGATGTTCATATTGAAGTTTAACAGTAGCACCCTACAAACATTACTCCCATATTTGTATGTAGTCTATGCTCTCTCTCACACCCACAAAAATTATTTAAAACCAGTTAAGGTTGGTTAAGGGAGTTTACCACTCCTGTAAAGCTTCAAAGTACAGTAAATAAACTGTTTTGAATCTGTTTGTACATCTAGCACAATGGAGTTCTGGTTCATGAATGGGGTTCTTACGTTCTACAATAATCTATACAAGAAGTTTCCAGGACTGACATGTCCACATCTCACTCTGAAGTCTAGAACATCCCAGAATATATCTACACTATGAAATTAGGTTGAATGTATAGAGGTCGTTTTTTTAGAAATCGTTTTAATACAGTCAATTGTGTGTGTCCCCACACAAAATGCTCTAAGTGCATTAACTTGGCTGACTGCATCCACAGCACCGAGGCTAGCACTGACTTCCGGAGCGTTGCATTGTGGGTAGCCATCTCACAGTGTCCGCTACCCATTGGAATTCTGGGTTGAGATCCCAATGCCTGATGGGGCAAAAACAGTGTCACAGGTGGCTCTGGGTACATGCCGTCAACCCCCCTCTCCCTCCCTCCCTCTATGAAAGCAATGGCAGACAACCCTTTCGCACCTTTTTTCCTGGGTTACCTGTGCAGACACCATACCACTGCAAGCATGGAGCCCGCTCAGCTCACCATCATGGTATGTCTCCTGGGTGCTGGCAGACGTGGTACTGCATTGCTACACAGCAGCAGCTCATTGCTTTTTGGCAGCAGATGCTGCATTATGATTGGTAGCCATCATTGTCATACTCCTGGGTGCTCTTTTAGCCGACCGCAGTGAGGTCAGTCAGGGGTGCCTGGGCAGACATGGGAATGACTCAGCCAGGTCATTCCCCAGTTATACTGCACTGTCTTCTGGTGAGCAGCCAGGAGATGACAATGGCTAGCAGTCATACTGCGCTGTCTGCTGCCAGCCTAAGATGTATAAGATAGACGAAGTGGATCAAAACAAGAAATAGACCGGATTTGTTTTGTATTCATTTGCTTTCCCCACCCCCGGCTCCGTGAAATCAAACAGCCTGCTAAACCCAGCATTTTGAGTTCAATCCTTGAAGGATCCATTCTGTGTGACAGTTGTTTGTGTTTCTCCTTGATGCAAAGCCACCCCCTTTGTTGATTTTAATTCCCTTTTAGCCACATCGTCAGTCACCCCTCCCTCTGTCAGAGCAACGGCAGACAATCGTTTTGCACCTTTTTTCAGTGCAGACGCCATAGCACTAGGAACATGGAGCCCACTCAGATCACCATGGCAACTATGAGCACTGTAAACACCACGTGCATTATCCTGCGGTATATGCAGAACAAGAACCTGCAAAAGCGAAACCAGTCGAGGTGGCGACGGCAGCGCGGTGATGAGAGTGATAAGGACAGACTTCTCACAAAGTATGGGCCCCGGCAATGTGCACATCATGGTGTTAATGGAGCAGGCTCAGGCCATGGAACGCTGATTCTAGGCCCGGGAAACAAGCATAGACTGGTGAGACCGCATAGTGTTGCGGTTCTGGGATGATTCCCAGTGGCTGTGAAACTTTTGCATGAGCACTTTCATGGAACTTTGTGTCTTGCTTTCCCCTGCCCTGAAGCAACAGAATACCAAGATGAGAGCAGCCCTCACAGTTGAGAAGCGAGCGGTGATAGTCCTGTGGAAGCTTGCAACGCCAGACAGCAATTGGTCAGTTGGGCATCAATTTGGAGTGGTCAAATCTACTGGGGGGCTGCTGTGATCTAAGTAGCCAACACAATCAAAAAGCTGCTGATATAAAGGGTAGTGACTCTGAAATGTGCAGGCCATAGTGGATGGCTTTGCTGCAATGGGATTCCCTAACTGTGGTGGGGCAATAGATGGAACCCATAACCCTATCTTGGCACCAGTACACTAAGCCAGCAAGTACATAAACAGAAAGGGGTACTTTTCAATGGTGCAGCAAGCACTGGTGGCTCACAAGGGATGTTTCACCAACATCAACGTAGGATGGCCAGGAAAAGTACATGACACTCGCATCTTCAGGAATTCTGGTCTGTTTCAAAAGCTGCAGGAAGGGACTTTTTTCTCAGACTGGAAAATAACCGTTGGGGATGCCTATAGTTATCCTTGGGGACCCAGCCTACCCCTTGATGCCATGGCTTATGAAGCCACAGACAGGCAGGCTGGACAGTAATCAGGAGCTGTTCAACTATAGGCTGAGTAAGTGCAGAATGGTGGTAGAATGTGCATTTGGATGTTTAAAAGCACGCTGGTGCAGTTTACTGACTCAGACCTCAGTGAAACCAATATTTCCATTATTACTGCTTGCTGTGTGGTCCACAATATCTGTGAGTAAGGAGGAGACGTTTATGGTGGGGTGGGAGATTGAGGCAAATCGCCTGGCCACTGATTATGTGCAGCCAGACACCAGGGCAGTTAGAAGAGTACAGGAGGGTGCTTTGAAAACCAGTTTCATGACTGGCCAGGCTACGGTGTGAAAGTTTTGTTTGTTTTTCCTTGATGAGCCCCCCTGCTTGGTTCACTCTACTTCCCTGTAATCTAACCACCTTCCCCTCCTGCCTTTGATCACCACTTGCAAAGGCAATAAAGTCATTGTTGCTTCACATTCATGCACTCTATTAATTCATCACACAAAGAGAGGGATAACTGCCAAGGTAGCCCAGGAGGTGTGGGGGAGGAGGGAAGGACAAGGCCACACCGCACTTTAAAACAAACTTAAAAACTTTAAAATTTATTGAATGCCAGCTTTCTGTTGCTTGTGCAGTCCTCTGGGGTGGAGTGGCTGGGTGGCCAGAGGCCTCCCCACCGCATTCTTGGGCATCTGGATGAGGAGGCAATGGAACTTGGGGAGGAAGGCTGTTGGTTACAAAAGGGCTGTAGCAGCGGTCTGTGCTCCTGCTGCCTTTCCTGCAGCTCAACCATACGCTGGACCATATGAGTTTGATGGTCCAGCAGCCGGAGCATTGACTCCTGCCTTCTGTCAGCAAGCTGACACCACCTATCATCTTCAGCCCGCCACCTCTCCTCACGTTCATATTGTGCTTTTCTGCACTCTGACATTGTCTGCCTCCAAGCATTCTGCTGTGCTCTGTCAGTGTGGGAGAACAGCATGAGCTCAGAGAACATTTCATCCCTAGTGTGTTTTTTTCCACCTTCTAATCTTCGCTAGCCTCTGGGAAGGAGAAACATATGCAGCTGGTGGAGGGGGGAAAAGAAAAAGGATAGTGGTAGTTAAAGACACATTTTATAGAACAATGGGTACACTCTTCCATGGTAAACCTTGCTGTTAACATTACATAGCACATGTGCTTTCATTACAAGGTTGCACTTTGATGGCTTCACCCCTCCTCCCCACTGTGTGGCTAATAGTGGGGAACATTTCTGTTCAGCCACAGGCAAACAGCCCAGCAGGAACGGCCACCGCTGAATGTCCGCTTAATAAAACCACCCTATTTCAACAAGGTGACCATGAATGATATCACTCTCCTGAGGATAACACAAAGAGATAAAGAACGGATGTTGTTTGAATGCCAGCAAACACTGGGACCATACGCTGCAATGCTTTGTTCTGCAATGATTCCAGACTACGTGCTACTGGTCTGGCATGGTAAAGTGTCCTACCATGGAGGACAGAATAAGGCTGCCCTCCCCAGAAACCTTTTGCAAAGGCTTTGGGAGTACATCCAGGAGAACTTTATGGAGATGTCCCTGGAGGATTTCCCCTCCATCCCCAGACATGTTAACAGACTTTTCCAGTATCTGTACTGGCCGCGAATGCCAGGGCAAATTAATCATTCAACACGCTTGCTTTTAAACCATGTCTAATATTTACAAAAAGGTGCACTCACCAGAGGTCCCTTCTCCATCTACAGGGTCCAGGAACCCACCTTGGGTGGGTTCGGGGGTTACTGGCTCCAGGTCTAGGGTGAGAAACTGATCCTGACTGTTGGGAAAACTGGTTTCTCAGCTTCCTTGCTGTGAGCTATCATCTTCCTCGTCCCTCAAACCTGCTTCATGTTGCATCCTACTCCATTGATGGAGTCAAAGCACAGGGTTGGGGTACTGGTGGCTGCACCCCCTAGAATGGCATGCAGCTCATCATAGAAGCAGCATGTTTGGGGTTGTGACCCTGAGTGGTCGTTTGCCTCTCTTGTTTTTTAGTAGGCTTGCCTGAGCATCTTAATTTTCATGTGGCACTGCTGTGAGTTCCTGTTATAACCTCTGTCCTTCATGCCCTTGGAGACTTTTGCAAATATTTTGGCATTTCATTTACTGGAACAGAGTTCAGCTAGCACAGATTTGTCTCCCCATACAGCGATCAGATCCCATACTTCCCGTTTGGTCCATACTGGAGCTCTTTTGCAATTCTGAGACTCCATGGTCACCTCTGCTGATGAGCTCTGCATGGTTATCTGTGTTGATCAGCTCGCAATGCAGGCCAAACAAGAAATGAAATTCAAAAGTTCACAGGACTTTTCCTGTCTACCTGGCCAGTACATCTAAGTTGAGAGCGCTGTCCAGAACGGTCACAATGGAGCACTCTGGGATAGCTCTCGGAGGCCATACCATTGAATTGCGTCCACACTACCCCAAATTCAACTTGGCAAGGACAATTTCAGTGCTAATCCCCTCATCAGAGGTGGAGTAAAGAAATCAATTTTAAGAGTCCTTTAAGTCAAAAAAAAAAAAAAAAAAGGGCTTCGTCGTGTGAACAGGTGCAGGGTTTAATCAAGGTAATGCTGCTAAATTCGACCTAAAATCATTAGTGTAGACCAGGCCCCAGTCAGTGTGAAGTAATGGGGAACAGCTACAAACATGGCCGAGTGTGCTTTTTGTTCAGAATATCACCAGGTTGAATCATCATGATATTTTCCAGTCTGTAACCATTCTATTTTTAAATTCTCAGACATTTTGACTTTACAAATTACACCCGTGCAGTGTACAGCTACAGTAAAGCATGTTCTCATGAGGACAAGCGTGATAGACCATTGTGATAATTGGCAGTAACCACCACCTTTACTCTTCAGCTAATTTGCAGGAAACAATTTCATTAGCTGTATGGAAGGAGGCTGCACACAGTCTGTGCATTACTTGGCCCAACACCCACACCCCCAAATTAACACAACTTGCCAAGCACACACCCCTTATTTACCACTAGCACAAATCAATGCAACTATGACAGAAGAAAACCCCAAACATCACTGTGAAGCCTAGAATGTCTGTTGACTCAGAGTGAAGTGATAGAAACAGCTACAAGCATGGTTGAGAGCTCTTTGTATTTAGAATGTCAGCATGTTCAAATCATCCCAGAGATTTGTGGTCTGTTACTGTCCAGTTTTAATATATATAATTTTTTTTTACATTCTCACCATTTTTTACTCCCCCTAACCCCCATATAAGCATGCATGGCTTAGCAAGTTAGCCCAGGCTGTTGCACAGGTGTTTCAGCTACTAGTACAAAAATAATAAATAAATGATACTATTAAGGGAATAGGCTTTGGATATCATCTATACACATCTCTACTGCTACCAAGCCACAGCACCCAATCAAAGGTACACAAGCCCAACTGTACCTACTCTATCAAATGCAAACTTTTAAAATAGAATCAAAAGTAACTTTGTTCTGTTCTGGGGATTTGTTCTGCTCTGAACAGGGGGTTGGACTAGATGATCTCCTGAGGTCCCTTCTATGAGCAGCTTTAACTATAACCGTGGATAATAATAATAATGAAATAAAGGGATTCAAACATATGAAGATACTAATTATTAGTATCTAGCTTATAGCACTTCTCATCCACAGATCTCAGAGCTCATTACGGAGCCAGAGGCCATTATCCCCATTTTACGGATAACCTATTTCTGCCTCAGTTTCCTTAAGTGACTTTCCCCAAGAGACCACCCAACAGGCTGGCCAATGGTATAACAAGGGAACAGAAATAAGGCCTGAGTTCCAATTCAGTGCTCTATTCACTGGACTCAGTCTCCCTCTTAGTGGATGTGTGATCAGGTACTCAAGTCCTTCCATTAACTTCTGTTGAACTAGCACTGGGCATTAAATGCATACAGTTGTGCATTTAGAGAGAACATGAATTTCTTTACTGAAGTGCAGTATTCTTCAGGAGTAAACTTTCACAGGCCCCTGTTTCTGGTATCTGAAGTGCTAATACTTTCCAGGACAGTTTAACTGATGCATAGTTGTACTCAACCTCTTTTGTATAGTTTACATTAAAACTGAACATTTAGTACAGTTATTGGCACAAAGATCATACGAATTTTGACAATCTACACTTTCATTTTAGGAAGTTCAATGTAAAATCATGAATGTCCTGGTTTTATTGGGAAAATATTTACCATTCTCTTGAGACACTGGCTTATTGCCTTATGCTGACATCATATTTCATTGGAAACCGGTTTCTTAAATTAACAGGGAAAAGTAACAATGTCAGGTCAAGTAGAAAATTTTCTACCACTCTCCATTTCAAAATATGCATTTCTTCAGTTTGGACTGATTTAAAAGAACACACACACCATATGGACACGTTCTGGCCTCAGCAACACATGCTCGCTGCCCACAAAGGTGCCAGTATGATAGTTGTACTTGTCCGCTGGGATTGGGACTGTGGCCATCAAATGTAGCAGTGCTTTACATACAAATAATAGGCCCCTATCACAAGTGCTAAAAGCATATAATAACTAAGACATAAATAATAAACAAAATAGCAATTTATCCAGCTGCTTAACAAAAACCAAACTTAACCGTGGACACTAAAAATAACCCAGCCTACACATCCCCAAACTATTCAGGACTTCAAAGGTGAAAAATATCTCCCTCTAGGGGATCACAAATAGATAAAGCAGATCATGAAGCACTGGTGTAGTGTTCTTGTAGGAAGACACCCTACTTAACAATCAGGCTGCAATTTATAGAATAGCTACAGTTCATCAATTTCAGTCTAATCCAGATAGGTAGTGACCAAAACCTACATCTGTACAGACCTGCAGCATTAACTCCTGTCCCCAATTAAGTCAATGGGAATTTTGCCATTATCTTCAATGAGGCCAGGGAAGAACCCCTGGTGTTTTGGTAGCCCCTTAGTGGGCAGTAGTAGCTGACAGAAAATTATGCAGTGGATTATTATTTCCAAGATCTTTACTAGGAATTGGGGCATGTGTATTGCTGAGTGGAAAGGAAATCATAGTAGATTGTTAGACATAAGCTCAGGCAGGCTCTTTTTTTCTTTACAACCAGTGTGATGCACAACAAGGAACTACATGTATTCCCTACTTCTTTCCAAAATGTCTGAGAGTAGATGAACACATTTTGAGCCCCATTTCAAAAGCCCTAAGCATTCTCCCACTCTGCTGCAGGTAGGGTTGCCAACTTTGGTTGGACATGTTCCTGGAGGTTTCATTAGATGACAATTTTGATTAAAGATTAATCTTTAATTCCTGGAGACTCCAGGATAATTGTGGAGGGCTGGCATCCCTAGCTGCAGGGTGGGGGCAGGTACCACATGCACAGGAGAAAAAGTTCATTGATCAGTTACAGAGCAGGTGTAACCCACTGTTCAGTGTGTTGCATCTTGCACTATGAGGGGTAAGGCAAGGCCATTTGGTGGAGGATTGCCATAATTGTAAAAGTTGGGTTTAATTTCCAAGTCAGGACAAATACCAAAAATTTCAAAGTTCTCTGCAAAATGAGAAAGCCCAGTCCCACCTCCGGGGCAGTCCAACCAGCTAGCTGTCTTGGAGCCATGGACTCCAGAAACCTCAGTTCCTCAGCAGCTTGTCAGGTGCTGCTCACAAAACAGCCTACAGTGTCCAGAATTGCTGACATCTTTGGGGTTCACAAGGACAAAGGAACCACACCTGGTGCTGCTGGCAAGGGCTGCTAAAGTTTCTTTCCACCTGGAAAATACTGGGTTAAAGAAGCTTTAAAGGGACCTGTGGTGGGTTAATTATGATTACCAGCATTGTATTCAGTACAGTAATTGGAAAATCTGCTCCAGCTTCTGCACTGTTTTTGAAACCCTTAGTAAGTAGTGCAGCATGATTTTGTTAGGAAATTTCTATTCCTGGAAGCTCCTTATGCAATGCAAGACTTTGAGTTGGAAGCCCTACTACTGATGAAACGTCTTGTATATTTTAAACTATATTTTGTTTCTTGTGGATTAAAAATCTAACCCATATTTTGTTGGCTCATACTTTTCAAATAACCTTTTTTGCTGTTTCACATGGAAATCTGCATCACTGAAGATAAGTCTTCATGCAGCACTCTGATTTTTCAGTGCTTATACCTTCAGTGCTGACTGGATCAGTGGGTATGAGGTGTTTGATTGTTAATGGAAGAAGGGTAAATGGAAAGGTTGCTTATATTTGTTATTGCACCATTTTTCTTTCTGGAACAGCTCATTTGGGAAGTTACTTTGATATCATCAGCAAAACTATGTGTAGTTTGTTGAAGCTTATTAGCATCTTCGCACTGGGGAGATGATCTTCCTTTTATATATGTACAGCATCAAGAACACACACAGCTTGACAAAATAAATAGAATAGTACTAATAAAGCAGAAAGCATGTTCCACTGTTTTTGAGGTCGTTTTATTTTAAAATATCTACTGGCACTTTGTGAAACTGAAACATTACTTTGAGAAATTTTGCTGAAGCCTGTAATTTTCTGTAGTCCTTTCCTCAAGATTCTTTTTCAAACCACCAGGGATGTTTGTGTTAAAGCTGGATCTTTAAGGTTTTATTTACTCTACCTCATGGAATGCTAACCTTGTTTGTGACAGTAAGTGTAGCCATTCTGGAAAAGATGTCATCTAGCAACCTAAGGATTTAACTTCAGGCAGGAAGGCACTAAGTGAGCTCTTAAAACAAACTAGTTCTTTTCAGACAAATGTCCAGAATACTAAATTGAAGGGGGAAGAGAGATACAGGTTATATTTTAAGACCACGTTCTTCAAAGTTTTCTATGAAATAGCTGCTCTTTAAGGCTCTGACCCTACATACACTTAACTCTACCACCATGAGTGGTTGCATTTTGTCATATATATTTCAGGATTGGGGCTTTAAACAGCAGAATTGGCCTAATCCTACAAGACGCTGTTAAGCATGCACAATTCCCATTTCCTTTAGTGATAATTGGGGTTCCTCATCAACTACCTAGATCAAGTCCATGAATAGTACTTAAACAACACATTAACCTGCAACTATTTGTGATATTAAAATGACTATGAAGCATTTAATATGTTGAAGACGACAGCAGAAGTCATCTGCCCCTTGATCCGCTTACAGTTTACATCAGAGGCCTTGGTGTAATTTAACCTACTACCATTAATAGTTCTGAGGAAGAGAGCTCATGATGAAAAATAATTACACACCATTCTCTTTTCCCATTACATCAAATGACCGCAACTAATCAGTATCCCAAGGTCTAATGCAGATGGCAGCCCTAATTTCCAGTGGAAATGTTCATAACAACAGAACCCAACATAATTCATCTCATCACTGTGGCTCTCTGGCATGTTATCAAGCAACAGAGACTCCGACTGATGCATATTATTTGCTCATTAGGCAGTTGTAGCTTTTATGTAAGAGCTCACATCCCCTCAACAAAAACTGAAACTTGCAAGACTGACAGAAATAATGCCCTTTTTTCTGGGCATTTCTTTAAAGGGAGACATTAACAATGAGAAATTCTTGTAGAGAAAACTAAAATTTTGAGGAGAGCAGTACTGGGTTTTTTTTGCTAGATATATAATACTTCCCTTGGAGAACATGCAGCCTTTTTGACATACAATATTGATTTTGGAAGCCATACAGCAATTTAAATCTTTGGAGTATACACAGTAAATTAAAAAATGCCTTCCCCTTCAATTTCTTCCAGGGATTGTATATTTTTGATGGCAAAATTATGAATTAACAATAAACATCTGTTTATTTGATATTGACATGATTATGATACCAGTTACAGAATAATAATTTTTATTGTAAGGACTTTGACAAGCTGCATTTTTCCCCCCCACTAGGAAGTTTGAGACACTAGCTGAGAGCAGCATGATCAGCCAAGGGAGGACAACAATGAGCAATTAGCATTAGGCCTTAATTGTTGCTGCTGCTCCAGAGACTCCAAACAAAGATTACTTAGGTTTCAAAATGAGCTGCCAGAAAAAAGCTGGAAGTTATTGGACCCATTTTAATTTTTAAGTGTTTCTCTATGTTGTTTTCTGATTTTCTTTAAGCTCTATTAGGTTTTAATCATCACAAAATGACATCCAGTCATTTCTGTTTACTGAGATGGGTGCAGAGGTTCTGGAAGCTTTTCGTTCCCCTTTAGCATCCACTGAGTTAGGGGGTTGAAGAAACTCTGAGATGAGAAGTGAACTGCAGTCAGGATGGGCAAGCTTTTTCCACTTTGGGAACCAAACCATGGGACACAAGAAGTATCCAATATTTTTTCTCCAACCCCCCAAACCACAAGCTGGGCATAGACTTCCACAAAATTAGGGCCCAAACTTGACAAAAGGTTTGTGGACCTCAGTGAGCCCAATCCAAGTTCCAGGTGCATGTTACACAGAGGTCCTTACATGCTTTTTCTATTGAGAAAGACTGTCAGAATCTCACCATAGTTCAACTATCTCCATCCAGAACAGTGCAATCTCAAATTTCTCAGTAACTGGCAGACTTCCAATGACTTGGCATTCTGGATCGGTTAGGAAAGGCATCCAAAAAGTTTAAATGCTTATTTGAAATCTATCCAGGCTACTTCAATCTGATTAACTGGGCCAGACATCTTGCATGAGCAGGCTTTCCTATGAGATATGCAACGTTTCTGCTTCTGGTCCCTGATGGAAATACCATGAGAACAGCCCTTCTCACTGCATTCTAGTCACACACAAACACCAGAAGTGAACAAATATTTCATTTGAACTGTTCAGGAAAGGGTCACAGAATGGCTCTAAAAATTGATGAAGGTGCAGAAGGCTGAGGGAGCTGCTTTATATGAACTGATTCACTAGTCCCTGTTCATAATACCTTGGGTAAACCCACATACTAACTGGAGTAAAAGATTTAGAGGTGGACCTGAAACATGACCCCAGATCTAGATTTGAACACAAGGTCTGAGCCGTAAACTACCACTATAACCTGACTGAACTTGAGCATAGTAAACTTTGGGAACAATTTAGCTGAATTACAAACCCCAAAACCCAGAAGAGTTCAGATCAGAGAGCCTGGGTTTATTGTTTAGGCCTTTAAAAAGCTTTGACTTTCAGTTGTGTCATAAACAGATAGTAGGAGTTAATAGAACAAAAGTACTTTATATCTCTTTTGACTGTAAAGGGTTAACAAGTTCAGTGAGTCTGGCTGTCACCTGACCAGAGGACAAGATACTTTCAAATCTTGAGGGAGGGAAGTTTGTGTGTGTGCTGTTAGAATTTGGTTGTTGTTCTCTCTAGGTTCTGAGAGCGACCAGACATGCAACCAGGTTTCTCTCCAATCTCCCTGATACAGGTTCTTATAGATTCAAAATAGTAAGTACTAGGTGATAAGGCGAGTTGGCTTATGTTTGTTTTCTTTATTTGCGAATGTGTATTTGGCTGGAAGGAGTTCAAATTTGTATTTTGCTGAAAGGATTTTAATTTGTACTTGTATACTTAGGTTGGGAGGGTATTCCCAGTGTCTATAGCTGAAAGACCCTGTAACATATTCCATCTTAAATTTACAAAGATAATTAAAGAAGGGAAAAAACAACAGTAAAAATTAAAAGCTTTTCTTGTGTAAGAACCTGATTGTTTTTTATTCTGGTGAGACCCCAGGGGACTGGGTCTGGATTCACCAGGGAAGGGGGAGAGAAAGGTTAAATTTTCTCTCTGTGTTAGGATTACTTTCTCTCTCAGGGAGAGTTGGGGGGGGGTGGAGAGAAGGAGGGGGAAGGTGAATTTTCCTCTCTGTTTTAAGATTCAAGGAGTTTGAAATCACAGTGATCTTCCAGGGTAACCCAGGGAGGGGAAGCCTGGGAGATGCAACGGTGAGGGAAAGGGTTTACTTTCCGTGTGTAAAGATCCAGAGGCACTGCGTCTTGGGGGTCCCCAGGCAAGGTTTTGGGGGGACCAGAGTGTACCAGGCACTGGAATTCCTGGCTGGTGGCAGCGCTACAAGTACTAAGCTGGTAATTGAGCTTAGAGGAATTCATGCTGGTACCCCATCTCTTGGACGCTAAGGTTCAGGGTGGGGATTTATACCATGACAAGTTGCCTGTGTTTATTTCTGGTAGGCTGAATTCAGCCTCATTCACAGTGGCATTGGTTGTTGCACATAGAGAAGGTGGGAAATTTTCAGAAAAAAGTGACTTTAAGAATCAGAAAATACTGCTTTGTAAAGACTGAATTGAGGGGGTGGGAGGGAAAGGGTCCATTTTGACAAACCTTTCATAATAAAGGGACCCAGCCTAGAACAGCCAGCAGCCTGGTGCTCAGGGCACTCTCCTAGTATGTGGGAGACCCATGTTCAAGGCCCTGCTTCAAAGCAGGGCCTTGAACATGGTTTCTCACATTCCAGGGGAGTGCCCTGAGCACCAGGCTGCTAGGGGTTGAGTGGGTCCCAGTCTTTCCTGTTGAGCTGTTCCACTTCATATAAATACTCATTGGGACTGAGACTGAGTCACACACTGTGTAGCCCAGGTGTTATGGCACTCAACCTGGATCTCCACCTCTCAGGTGAGTGCCAGAACAACCATGTTACAGAGTGAGAGTTCCCCTCCCCCATTCCCAGTTAGACATTTATACAAAATGGAACAGCTCCATCAGGAGAAATGAGCTGTTCCCCTGGCCTAGCCAACAGTTAGGGCACCACCCTCAGATGCAGAGGAACTGCATTCAGGTCCCTGCTCAAAACATGGGCAAAGCAAGGACTTGAACCCAGGCCTTTCACATCCCAGCAGAGTGCCATAACCATGGGGCAGTTGGCTACTGTGTGGTATCTCCCTCTGGTTTGCCACCAGAACACTAAAGAGATCTTGGGTTCAATGTACCATGGGGGATACGTGTCAAAGCCTCCAAAAATTTTCATGGGACAAGAAAGCCGCTTCCTGTCCAGCCCTATTTACACATTGCTCTTGCAATAGGGCAATGCTGCAGTGCAAGGCACCAGTTTAAAACATAAAAGAGAATCCAAATGACAAAGTAACATTGACTCTTTTGAACAAAGTGAAGAGACTCATTTTAGGTGCTTTACGAATTTCAAGTAGATAATGTTTCCCTCTAGGAGGGATATAAAATACAAACAATAAAGCACAGCGATTAATGCCGCAAAGTTGTAGCCTCAGTTACATCACAATACATACATTTCAATTACAAGCATTTTACAAAAATGTGTTCCTACACAGAGTTTTAAACTATGATATTTTCCAACCTATAGCAAATTAATACGTAATATGGATCTTGATATTTTTGGCAGCTTTATTACAGCAATTGTTAATAATCACTCAGAATACAAAATTTTCTTTCCAACATATCCTCCTAGTTTCTTTCCAGCTGCTATGAGATCTTCCACTACCATATGACTCCTTACTTCCACCATGGCTAATCATTACTATACACACAAGGCTAGGTTTGTTTGCTAAGCCAGCTTATTTCATTTGACCTACCCAATGCCAAGCTAAACACCATTTTTACTCACACAAAGTTAAACTTGTGGTACCAATGTAAGAGGAAGAAAAATAGTTTCATTCACTTGGTTTTGCATTTTACACGATATTTATATTTACACAGTTTTTATGTTGTGGTGATTTTACTTTAAAAAAGACAGTTTCAAGGATGAGACTCATCCAACTCAGAGCAAAATGAAAACATCAAGCCATTGAAGCAAATTTGTACCTAGGTTTGGGGAAAGAGGATTTTTTTAAAAATCATACTGTTACTGAGAAATGGGCTGGGGAAGTTGAGTTCCATGGGCATTCCTCTGAATTCAGAGCAGTTTTGGAGGCCCACTGGTGGAATTTATTTCACCTTTCCTGATTGATTTCTAAACAGTAGGTGACCAGCTACTTCATCTGTTAGTCAGCACTGATAGCGCCACCTCTAAAAACATCCATCAGGATGACTGCACCAGACCTCACCAATTGGCGAGAGGGTAAAGTGCAAATCACACTGGAACTCATGTGACCTTAATCATTCCAGACATGAGAACAGTGTCCAAAAGTACTGTACATATTTCTTTCCAAAAATTGATCTAAAAAAATCTCTTCAAAATATCTTTGAAATAGAATAGCATAAAAATCTACAAACATTACCTTTTAATATTGATACTTTAAAATGATTTAAGTAAAAATACTGAAAAAATTTGTAAAGCATGAGTGAAGTAAATTCCACTTCCAGTTAAAGCAAGCACTTACATGGCAGTGATTGTCATATTTACAAATACTGAAGTAGAGCAAAATAGATTTCCCCTGGTACAGCTTCAGATAAAATGCAATCCATTTCATCTGACATTCAGAAATTCGTGTTTCCATTGACCCATTTGTGTAGCTGAAGAGATATTTAATGAGTATGTCACAGATAATATTTAAAGAAAGGATTTAATGTTTATATAAAATTGCTGAATTTTACCATGTAATAACCAAACAGAATCGTCAAAAGTTAAAGTATATTAAAAATAGCAATGGGGAAACTATGAAAATGGGAAAGAATGATTATTTTTAGAACACTAGAAATCTTTGGCAAACAGCATTTATTGTTACCCACAGGGGCGGATCTAGGCATTTTGCCTCACCAAGCACGGCAGGCAGGCTGCCTTCGGCAGCTTGCCTGCGGAGGGTCTGCGGGTCCCACGGCTTGGTGGTGTGCCTGCGGGAGGTCCGCCGAAGCCACGGGACCAGCGGACCCTCCGCAGGCACGCTGCCGAAGGCAGCCTGCCTGCCACCCTTGCAGCACCAGCTCAGCGCCCCCCGCGGTTTGCTGCCCCAAGCACGTGCTTGGCATGCTGGGGCCTGGAGCCGCCCCTGGTTACCCAGTACATATGAATATCTAGACACTGGTAAAGTAGTTTTTTGTAAGTGAATGAGATGATCTAGGATATAGAATGGAACACCATTATGGCCCTGAGTCAGCAAAGCATTAAAGCGAGTGCTTATACATTTTGCTGAATCAGGACCTTAGCTAAGAGCAAGTTCTGTCCCATTGGGCCAACATGCAAGGCCTAACACATTGCTTCTGCTGCACAAGGGGGGCAGGCAATCTCCACATCCCTGTGCATACTGCAGACACAGGCCTCCTTAGATGCTCTGAGAACTCCCTATGGGAGGATGAAATATGGACAGGCCAGGGTGGGACCAGGCATAATATAGAGCTGATCGGCAAGCCTGAATCCCACATGAGTGAGAGAAAGGGCATATTACTCCTCCTCCCTACAGCCAGCAATAGCAGCCATTACTTCTTTATACAGGCTCCCTGGCTCCAACATACAGCATGGTGGGAGAGGGGATCCTACTTCACTTGGGCAAACCCAGAATACTAGGTTTGGTTTGTGAGACTGAGATTTGACCCTCTTTTATACTAATCTCCTCTTTGCTCCTGCATCTGACTGTTCACTGCTCAGAATCCCAGAATGCCCAGAGACAGGCAGACAATTCTAGAACTGTAAAACCAAGTATGTGGGACAAACCTGGGGCACAACAATCTTATGCTGCTCTCTGGGTGCAAAGCTACCCTAAAGCCTGTTTCAGGGTGTTGTGGGGTGAGCACCTGCTCAGGCCCTGGAGGGATTAGAAAAGCCCTGCAGAGGGCTGGAGCTGGGCAAAGTAAAACCCTGGCTGACTGGGGGAAGTGGCTGCAGCTGGCCATGCCCCAAACTAAGCAATTGGGCCTTATAAGAAGGCCAGGGAAGCAGTCTCTCTCTGACTTGAGAGGGAGACACATTTGGATGCTGGGGAACTCACCCAGGGGACCTAGAGGGAGGCAGGGCTGGGGAAAGGCCTTAGGAGCTGGGAAGCCCTAGGCCAGTAACTCCCCAGGCTGCAGGGCCTAGTTCTAGGCCTCCTAAGTATTGTGCTTGCAAAGGGGAAGCTGGAGGGTGGGAAAAGGCAGCTAGTCCAAACCCCTTGTTGCCTATGATGATTGGCTGATACACTACAGTCTGCCCCAGGGTGTGGGGGCTAAACAGAGACTGGCAGTAGCCATGACTGAGGTGACATGGGGATAGAGAGTGGGGGTTCCTCTGGGGTGGGGAAACCCAGTAAGATTCTGGGGTACTGCAGGAGGCAGAACCCTGAGATAAGGGCACTGGGGGGTCCTGGGAAGGACACAGGGGCCAACCGCAAGCAGATCATTGGCCTGCAGAGGGCACTCCTGGGTCAAAGAGCTAATTCTGGAGGATGACCAGCAAGAGGTGCCGCAGGGGCGAGTCCCTGCCATCTACACAGGGTCACAGGGGAAATCCCTCCTGACACAGGGGGATAATAAAATGGCTGAGAACCACAGTGGTGACTCCTACAACCATCTCTTGCTTGCCACCAGCTCAATACCATGGAAATGGAGAAAGCCTGGACCTCAATCCTGCATTGCTATATAACCCCGTCTTATCTCCTGAAGAACAGAGGTCCAATTTTCAAGAGTGCTGGGCACTCACTTCTCTAGCTGAAGTCAGTGGTACTCAGCATTCAGAAATAAAACAAATCAGGCTCCTTTATTTATAAAAAGTTTTATTTGCCAAATATTGAGCAGCTACTTCCTAGTCATATTCCACTCAAAAGTCGATTTGAATAGCATTTTTAATCACCTATTAGTCTTTAACCCCAAGCAGTTTGCTATATTTTTCTCCACTATGATCACAAAGATTTTATGTTGAAAGATAAATGAATATGGCACATTTCTCCACTGCACCCGTGCCTTTATGTTACAATCTTAGTCCTTTTAATGTAGTCAGAGAAGGGATCATCTTATGAAGCAGCAATTTAAACAAACAGATAACCTTTTGAGCAGAAACACACAAGCAGCTAAGGACTACAGCCCAGAGAAACCAGTCTAAACGCCCAGTTGCACTTCTGCCATGTTAGAAGGTTAAATTCATAGCCCCTTGGCTGTCATACAAAACTGTTTTAATATAGCAGCTGAAGCGAAGAAACCACTATTTGGGGGGAACATTGTGTGATATTGATACTAATTAATAATTAGTATCAATAATATATTAAGGTAGTCAGAAAGGAGACCTTTTTAAAAAAAAAGCCATAGAAGCTGAAATGAGTCAAGTTTGTGGCTTGGCCTCTCGCTCCTCAGCATACACTACAATAGGTGGTGACAATAAAATGGATGATGACAGAGTGGCAAGAGTAACCTTGTTTTGTGTTTTTAATAAAGGGTTGCTAAATACAATATTTAAAGTGTAAGGTTTGAAAGAATTTAACCAGAAAATGCTGCATTAACTAGCCAGTCAGACATACAAGGCCTCATATAAACCTTGCAATGAAATATTAGCATTAGGCTTCCCACCCCCACAACAGACTCACAACCTGACTCATTCCTTCTCCAGTGCTATTTTGGTATCCAGGATGCACGTGCAGGAATATTATATAAATTTATTTATTTTGGGTGCAGAGTAAAACAGCATTTGTGCAGTGAAAATGCAGTGTGCCAAGTTCCACCCTGTGCTACATCAGAGCTTCTCGCCCTACATCCCCCATGCAGCAGCAAAATAGAACTCTGACTTAGTGGAGTGCTATGTAATAATTTATGGGTAACACTTTCCAAAGCACTCAACACTGGCATAACTCTGCTCCTATTGAAGTCAACAGGAGCTTTAACTCCTGTTAGGCCAATGTTAAGGGCTTTTGAAAACCTGAGCCTACCGCTTCTGAAATACCTTGATTTGAGGATCTCAAACAGCTTCAGTATTAATGGAATGAGCCTCAACATTCCTGTAAGTAAGGTGTTCTTAACTTGGTTAATACAGATAGGACAAAATGAGGAGTCTTGGGCACTTAAATATAGAAGAATTCTGTAATTCTCTCTTTCAACTTTGCAATATTTCTTCAAACTTCACTTTCAGATAAAACTGCCTTTCTCTGAAGGCAGCAGCAGATTGGGATCCTACAGATAAATACAGCCCTGGAGTAGCACTGGGCATATTTTAAAAGCTAACTGCAGTGATTAATTTCCTACTGCCTTAGATGATTATGGAAAGTATTCCATATTTTGATTAAATAATTTTTTTAGTTGTAATTTCCTTCAATACTAGAAAGTGTTTTAAAACTTCTACTGATAGAAACTGGTAACTGAAAAATCCATAGGACTGCCACCTACTGTACTGTTATTGCAAGTCTCATGGTATTTGGTGTTTTTCTTAAAGCCCCAGCTCCTGGAGTCCTGAGGGTCTATTAAATAAATATTTATTTTTGGAAAGTAAGTGTCTAGCCATAATTTTTGCAGAGGGAAGTGTGACTATATGATCCTGTCACACTCACCAGCCTGGAGCACCTCCCCATAGCAAGACACAGCATTGCAGCCCTGTGCCTCAGCCTCCTTTGCACTGCGGTGGTCTATGCAGTGACTTGGCCATCGAGCAAAGTCACAATCAGAGTTCCACCCCTTCCAGGGGTAACCGTGTTCTACCTCAACTCAAAAGGAACCAAAACTCCTCCAACCTTCCTGGGCTTAGTTCCCTGCTGACTCTTCACCCCTTTCAGGCTCTGCAGAGTTCTTCCGCACCATTATATACTGCTGCCTCCCAAGGTTCTCCCCCTAGGGGCCCAGTGCCTTCCAAGCCACAGACCCTCAGGGCCTCTCTGAGGCCTACTTTAGGGGTCTCCCCTCTCCTCAGCTTACTTCTCCCTTCAGGACAAGCTCCTTCCTTCAGGCCCCTCTGTAAGTTCCTTTCCTCCAAAGAGGAAACTCCCAGCTACCTCTATCCGATATCTCTTCTCCCTATTGCCCTGCAGTCCTTCCTTTACCAGAACTATCCAGTCTGGTTTTAATCCTTAATTGCCTCTCTCTTCTCCACATGTCACAGAACAAACATATTGGGCTATTGCCACATATGACAGAGTGGGCTTATTGTCAGGCTCCTCTTAGCCCTTTCTATACCAGTATGGTGTATACACCCCATCAGAGACTCTTCTTGGCTCAAAAAGCCAAAGATTTTTTTTTAAATAAAGGGGTGTGATTTTTAAGCCAATCTCATGATTATTGGGTATCTGACTCAATTTTTCATCACTTGATATCCGACTGGCAATTCTGCCTTCAAGGGGAAACACAACCTGGTATTGTATCAGAACATGAAGATCAGAGCATCAGCCAGAAACAGACACATTTCTGATTAGTGTGGGGCACTGTAGTTGACAAAAATGTAAGCAATACATGGATACATTTTGGGGTGGAAAAAAACGATAGAAATAGAACACCCCTCCCTTAACCCATCCTCCACTACTCCCCCACCCCCACAAAAAAAATTGAAAACTTCTATAAAATTCATCAGTGGAAATCTCCTGCTTTTCCCTATCTATAACTGCAGCTCATCATCCTAGGTTGATAAACATCAGGCAGGCAACATGAATACTTGGGTTGAGGAAGTTATACTTGTTAATACTATATATAACATATCAATATATATTTATGATTTAGGTCTCAACCCCGCAGTTGGTTGTACATGGGTGTACTCTACATGTAAATGGAACTTCTGCATGTGCATACCAATTTGCTGAAAATTGCAGGATCAGGTCCTTAATCATAATTTGCATTAGTTAAGTGACTGGGAATGTTATATTTCATTAGAATTTTCCTTTACAGTAGTCATACGGGCCATATTCTGTGTTTCAGATATGCACCCCTCTTTCATTTACTTCAGTAGGCACTGGATGCATAATATATAGCAGAGTTTGGGCCATAATGAGGAGGTAAAACAAGCCACATTAAAACAGGATAGACTAAGAAGGGCTGCACTTTTCATGCCAGCATACAAGCCTTTGGCCTGGTGCAGGTCTCAGCAACACATCTCCTCTCCTCATAGGAGCAGATAATACTATGAAACGTCAGCATTCCAAATCTCTCTACAGATGCCTTAATTCTACATTTAGAGCAAATGCTAAATGAACTTTCAAGAGACAGTTTCACTGAAAGACAACCACCCCCCACGTTTGTATTCTGCATACAGAAGGGAGTCCACTTGCAACTCAGGCTGCCCACAGTCCAAATACTGTGTGTTGTTTTCCCCAACTAACAGAAGCCCAGCTCCAAGAGATCCATGTTGTAACCAGGACCCTGATACAGTTGTACATGCTGTGCAGATGGGTCCTCATGGATTCATCTTACCAAGTTTTTTATGGGCAGCTTCTTTATCTCCCAGTCTCAAATGCAGGCTTCCAGTCCCACAAGAACTAGAAAAGTCATTACAAGTATGTCCAGATTTGGGTTTTAGGTTCCAAGTTTAACATAAGGATGCAGAGTTGACTGTTACAGAAGTAAACGCCATTCCCCATGTCCTTGACGTGGTTTGCATGTGAATTGGGCAGGCTGGATAATGTAGGACCAAAGTGAGCTTTATCTTTCTTTTGGGGGTTAGCGGGATGGGAAAGAATAAGCTAATGCTGTAGGTGAACCACAGAAACTTGACCACACTTAATCGCAAGCCTACAATGAAACCAGAAAGGACAGAAAAGGGAGCTAGAGTTGGCTCTTACCCTTCTCATCTCCAGCCTGATTAGATTAAAGCAATTTGTGTACTTCTGGAAGCATTTTTTCCATTCTGTCAGTCTTAAGTAATAGCTACTGCAGATAAGGCAATACACCAAGCAGTAAATACATTAATCCCTCTCCCCTTCAATTACCACTAGAAATTAATGGAGGAAAATTTAGAGCCCTGCAAATGTTACTTGATTTTGTATAATGTAGAAACCACCCACCCCCTATTTTTGATCTATCATCTCCCTGTGCCCTTACAGAACTGCAGTTATTTACATCAGCTGTGTTTGTGTGTTAAATTAGTCATAGAAGAGCAAATTTGATAATCAGTTACAGACTAAGGGTACAGTTTTCAAAAGTATCTAACTGATTTAGGAGATTTAAGTCCCATTTTCAAAAGTGAGTTAGGCTAATTCTCACTGAAACTTAACCAAGTCACTTAAGTACTTTTGAAGATTTTATCCTAAGCCCTGATCCTACCAGGATTTGTATCTGTGCACTTTACTTTAAGCATGAGAGTGAAGTCATTAGACTATTTCCACACTTAATGATAAGCACATAAGCCTTTGATAGATCACACCTAGGCCCTGATCCTCAAACTGTTCTATGCAGAGACCCCCCTTATGATCACAAGTGTTCCAGTTGATTCAATGGATCTCAGCATGACCACTGGGGTCTGCTCATACAGATCTGATTGCAGGACCAGGAACTAACACTGCCATGCTTCCTGCAGAAAAAGTACATAGAACCTGCTATACCAACAAAAGTACCACCTGCAGTATACATGCCAAGCACATGGAGTTCTACATGTGTTATTACTGCTACTGTGGGTCAGTTTAAAATATCTTGACATGTGTTTAAACACAATGAATGAGTGTTTAAGTCTCAGTGGGATCTTGGTCTGTGACTCAGGTGGCCAAGGCACTACAATACTACAAATAAGTTCACAATACAGTGTATGAATCATACCAAGTAAAATGACCAAAAAAAAGAGAATAGCTGCTGTACCCTACTTACAATAATCACTCTTTAAAAAGCCTAGAACTTACAACTTTGAAGGTCCCTGATTTCTCATGCTGTCAAACTGGAACAGCATTCCCAGAGTCTCGTTCTGCTATCAAGACAGAGTTCCTAAACAGAATGTTAGGGGATTTTCTTGTATTAAATTTGCTTAATGAAATTTCTATTACAACATGCCAAGTATAACCTTTGATAAATATACAACCATAAAGCAGGAGGGTTCAGTATGGAGCACCAATGAGTAAAGTGTTAAATGTTCAATGGTTTCCCATTATGGCGACAATTCTGTAGTACCGCACACGAGGAGCTGAGTGTCCTGGGAACAGAAAACTTCAAAAGCTAGATGCAATAGTAATGAGTTCCTTAACTGAGGTGTAGAGATAATAGAAACCAAGGCTATACAAAGACTGGGATTAATTGCACTTACGTAAACAAACTCACTTAGTGACGGAACCTGCCGCATAAACACCAAGGCCCCATTGACAGTGTGCAGGCAGACTTCTACACCTGGGGAGAGGCCCACTGAAGTAAGTAGGGCTCCACCCACAATCCCTCCTTAAATTTCTCCTTTGCTGCGATGCCTCAAAAAAAAAAAAAAAAAAAAAAAAAACTTGACAATAGTTATGCTGCTGGTGTGCCAAGACCAGTGGCATTAAAGTAGTGAGTGAACTCCCTATTCCCCAAAAGAGAAGTGGGTAAACTAAGTTTATCTATGTTTACCCTTGACTACCCTACTGGCCAAGACCACTGACTGTAATGCTGACCAGTACAGTCTCAACTGTTTTCTTGAACTCCCCCATCTCCATCCATCTGTTGTCTCTTGTCTTGTACTTAGATTTTAAGTTTTGGGGGGTAAGGACCATCTTTTTGCTCTGTTTGTACAGCACCTAGCACAATGGAGTCATTCCATAAAACTAGGGCTTCTTGCCCCTACTGTCATACAAGCAGCAAAGAATCCTGTGGCACCTTATAGACTAACAGATGTTTTGGACCATGAGCTTTCGTGGGTGAATACCCACTTTGTCAGATGCATGTCAGACATGTATTCACCCACGAAAGCTCATGGTCCAAAACATCTGTTAGTCTATAAGGTGCCACAGGATTCTTTGCTGCTTGTATAGATTCAGACTAACACAGCTACCCCTCTGATACTGTCATACAAAACTAAACTATCAGTCACAGGATTGGGGCCAAAAGAGAACATTCAGCTCAGTGCTAGCAGAAGTCCTATGCACCGTTTACACCCCTCACAAACTTTGAGGGTTTAAATGGAATTTGGGTAATTCATAGGCCTATTGATGACCCTCTGCATAGGGTGAATGTAATGGGGTCCAATCAGTGCTAGGGTACCTCCTCCTTGCTGCTCTGGGGATTAGCTCCTTCCAGGTCTTATGCCACTTCTGCTTGTTCACACACCCTGCCATCTCTTTCTGTGCGCAACTTAGGGTGCTCCCACTTCATGACTTGGCCCACTGCCCAGGTCAGTATAGTCCTTCCTTTCTAGTGTATCGACATCCTGTTGGAGGATTGTACCAGGCAGCCTTCTTCTCCCCTGCCTAGTCTATGCCATATCTCCAGTGGCTGGTAGGGGAACCTGGAGCTGATTGATGTCTACTCCAGGTTCCAGTCCAGGGATCCTGTGCTTAGCAACAGTGGTCTGCTTGCTTCCAGACCATGTTGCTCTTTCCCTGGACTTCTTCCTATGTCTTCTGGCTCCCACCTCTGGGTTTACAAGCCTAAGCTACTTCCTTCCAGGGAAGTAACCACTTCCTATCCCTAAAAAACCATCTCCCTTCTCCCAGGGAGTGACTCAGGCTACTTCCCCTGCAGCCCCTTTCTGCTGCCGAATTCCTGGCTTTGTACTAGCCCTCCCTGTTCCTTCCCAGTCAGGCTCCTGCATCAATCACCCTTTCCATCCCTGGCTTTCCCTCAGTTGCAGCCTATCAGGTAGGTTAGCCTAATTTAACATGTTCTTCCTTGTGTGGTGTGAACATCCCTGCCAGCAAGTTTTTCCCCTTTATAGAATAAAATTGTCCAGAAACTGTCTAGTGTGTAATTAACATTTATATAACTAACATGAAAAGATTCAGGGTATATTGGTGATTCAGATATTTGGCAAATGATGTGAGAATCCAACTTAATAACGTGATTTGTCATTTTTCTCTAAGTAGTTTGTAGCTAGGGGGAAAGGCCATAGGGATCTGTCTGTCTGATTCTGGGAAGAAGTCTGGGTTTCCAGTGGACAGTAATGCAACAGTAGAGCTGTGTGTGTGTGTGTGTAAGTCTCATTCTGTATGTGGTGGTGGGTTTTTAACTTCCATAGCCTAAATGAAATTGGAAGGAATCATTCTTTTCTTAATTCCAGACTAGTACTAATTTTTCCACAAAATAAATTTAACCTTCCTTTGCCTTAAAAGGTATGCGATTAATTATTTAAAAAATATTTAAAATGCATAGCAGTGTGAACCATAAAAGATTGCTTATTTAGATCCAAGATGTTCTAAAGATTATATTGCTTTCATACTGTCCTACCATTCTTTACACAAATAAGAAAAAGCTAGAGTTGACCCAGTCCTCAAGTCCTAATCAGGCCAAATTGCCATTGACCTCTTATGACCACCAAAGGCCCTGCATTTGCAACATGCTTAATCCTATCCCTGTTCAGCAAAGCCCTTAAGCACATGGTAAGGCCATGCTGAAGTACTGGGACTTCAGCACATGCCCACATACTTTACTGAATAGGGGCTGAAGCTGGAGTTTTAGCAAGGTAAAGGCTGAGATTTAAAATGGGCAAATAACCTGAATTTTAGGCTAATGCCTAAAAATAGTTACCTCTTTTCTGAACAATCTCACCATTGGCTTCTTCCTGGCTGTTCAGTTAAGCAGAAGTCCTTTAAAAGGAGGAATTAAATTCTAGTTATTAATTACCAACAACCCCTAGCAACATGGGCTATTTCAATGGATTTTTGGACTGAGTCAACTTTTGCCTCAATCAGTTTTGTCTACCCAATTATGAACACAATACAATACATTTCCCAGGCACATCATCTGTGAAAGATACATTTCATTTAGAATGCATGTTCATCTTCTCCTATACAATACAGCATTCTTCTGATGTTTCTAATCATGCTTCAAACTATGAGAGAAACTGCTCACACCATGAAATAAGTGACCTGCTAGAGTAGAAGGATTTTTTCCCCTCCTTTTATGTACATTTAACCAAAATAAAAAAGAATCAAATCACAAGAGTCTGTGGTACACATTAAATGCCTCATGTATTAGATTGAGTTATATCCCACATGAGGAAAAATTATCCAACTTGCTCATAGCTCTCGAAATTGCAAGTCTTTCCTCAGATGGTAGACAAATATGTTATCCATTATTCTTACATACAGTATGTTGCCATAGCATCCAACTAACCACGGGCCCCGATTCCTATTGCATTGAACATTTGAAATGTCACATGGATGACTTCTTCATAGCAATCATGTTCAGTCTTCAGTACAGTCACTAATATGTTTCTCCGATCCAATATTGCCAACTTGTTTTCTCTGGTGCTCCAACTATGTTTGTTTATTAATAATGGGGAAGGTGAAGCTTTACCTATAGAGGGAATTGAGTCACCAGAGTTAGGTCACATATTGTTTCTTTAGGATGAGGAGATGAGACAAACAAGAGCCAAGATAAAAATAGTTAAACCATCTCCTGGGCATTAGCTCATTTTAGAGGATTACCCACTCCCCAAGTCAAGTAAAGCAATTAACAAGTGGGTTGCCAACAGATCACCAATGGCACACATGCAGCTAGCTATACATTTCTCCACACAGGTGTTTCATTTTATATTTGTCAGCTAGCCAGCATGAAATCCTATTTTTTTGGGAAATGGGATCCTCATTCATTGTTGGAGTGAGAGGACTTTCATAAGTCCCTTCACTTCCTCCCTGTTCAGCTTCATTTCCTCCCTCCTCACTAGGAAAGGCAAGATTAACAGTAAACTTTGAAATGTAAGAGCAGTAAAATGGATAATCTAGGAAATTCAGTATCTTTTGGAAGAAGGTATTTGGTGTAGAGATTATACACCTCACCAATCTGACAGAGCACAGCTGAGAATAGTGAAAATGTGCTCTGAATACAAGTTACAGTACAGGTCATCTTGAAGGGAAGTAAGTTAGTCCAGCCAGGAGAATTCCTGATACATGGAAATAGCTTCCCTAACACCTCTAATCGGTACATCCTGGGAAAGTCTTACACTAGCACAGATGCAGATTTAGTTGAGGTTTCCTCAGTTAGATTCCCTTTAGATTGGTCTCCATGATGGCCATCGTGTCAAAGTCCTCTATTTCATCAGGGATAGCATGTGCAATGACAGTACAAGCCTCCCCCTGCTGCCCAGCCAGCGAGCTTTAAAAAGAGGTCCTAGACCATGGATTGTTCTCCAGAGGAGATATTTCAGTCTCCATTCTCATTCAGTCTTCTCCCTGATGAGACTGCCAACACCATTTCCAGCTAGGGCCCATTGCATTGGTGATAGTCTTGTAATTTGGACACTTGTCCACTGGGAATTCATTGGGACCAAAACTCATTTCACATCAGTCACTCAGCAGCCACCAGATGGTAACAATTTTCAGTCATTAATCTGAGATGGATCTGACAATCTGTAAGTATGAAATCTTTCACCTGTTACCAAGTTCCTAAGCCCTCTACTCCCCCGATCCCATAGGGATATATTTTACATACATGGTTACCTAGATAATGCTTTCTTTTTGCTGGTTTAATGACAAAAATCTAAGCTACTTTTTGAGGTGATTAAATTGTCCTGGATAATTTGCTACTTTTTATAGACTTATCCCAGCTTCAAGACAAGAATATTTTCCCCTGTGACAAAGTTCCTCCTCTACCTTGGTGGGTCCTGTGTTTATTAGCAGATTTGCTCACCTCAGTGATCTTCCCCTCTTGTGGAACCCACAGTCTGGGTCAGCTCCTCCTGTGTCTGATCAGGAGTTGAGAGGTTTGGGGGGGGGGGGGAAACCCAGGCCCGCCCTCTACTCCAGCCCAGGGCCCTGTGGATCGCAGCTGTCTATAGTGCCTCTTGTAACAGCTGCATGACAGCTACAACTCCCTGGGCTACTTCCCCATAGCCTCCTCCAAACACCTTCTTTATCCTCACCACAGGACCTTCCTCCTGGTGTCTGATAATGCTTGTCCTCCTCAATCCTCCAGCAGTACACTCTCAGCTCCTTGCCCTCTTGCTTCCAGCTCCTCTCACACGATCCTTCTCCTCTGGCTCCTCCCTGCTTGATTGGAGTGAGCTCCTTTTTAAACCCAGGTGTCCTGATTAGCCTGCCTTGATTGGCTGCAGGTGTTCTAATTAAAGTAGCTATCTTAATTGGCCCCAGGTGCCTTGATTAACCTGGAGCAACTGCCATTTTGTTACCAGGGTCCTAGGGATTTGTTTAGCCTGGGGCTAACATACCTGTTTTTCAGTACTTTACTGTAGCCATTTGGCCTTGCCCCATCACACCCCCCTCCTCCATTTTTCCCCTGCAAAGATGCCATCATTAGTATAAATAAGGGAACAGTATTGGACTTGGCATTTTTGCATGTTCCAAATAATGACATGAAAAAATCTGCTTAAATAGTACAGTAAACTGTTCTGTTTTGCTGTGTGATCTGATTCGCTGACAACTAGAATGTTATGAAATTAAAACCTCTCAAAGAGAGAATTTCAGAGGTAGTAATCATAACTTTATGGGACACTTTATAGAAAATTCCTGTTAATGGAAATGAGAGTTATACAGGTAATAAGAAGGTGTAAGGGGAAGAATTAGTTACTTGCACTAAGCAAATACTGATTTTTTTCTATAGCCCCCAAGTTTGCTTTTCATAGGCTTTTCATAAAATGAAGCTTTTCCTACTGAAACATGCAAAAATTATGTTTTAATGTAAAAAACTGATCTTTCCAGAATAAAAATGTCTCTTTACAAAATACAAAGTTGGAAACAGATATTTTCAACTCCAAAACAGCACTAGTTTAGATTCAGTAAGCCTATTTTCAAAAAGAAAAACATGAAATTAAAAAAAAAATTCAAAGTGGAAACGTGATAGCCTCCTATTTCAAAGTTCCCTCATTTGGCTGTTGTTATTTTTCACACCCTTTATACTTACATAGTTGCAGAATCTTGTAGGGACACTAGTGGTTCAGTCTTTAAAGGAGCTTCACTTGCTAATTTATGTTTTTAATTTACAAGATCCATAAAAAAATAGGTTTCAGAGTAGCAGCCATGTTAGTCTGTATCCACAAAAAGAACAGGAGTACTTGTGGCACATTAGAGACTAACACATTTATTTCAGCATGAGCTTTTGTGAGCTATAGCTCACTTCTGTAAGCCTTTTCCTCCTACCTATACCCCCACACCCATTTTATTGTCACCCCTTGCTGTGCAGTGTTTGAATAGATTATTCAGACCTGGAGGAAAGACCAGTTTTATTTGCTCTATAGAGTACCATGTGCTGATGGGTCCCACAGGAAACTCCAAAATAGGGAAAAAAACAAACAAACAACTCTTAAGGTGCTGAATAAAAAATATCAAATCACAACAATAAACTGGGTGTGTCTGGAATGGTTTGATGACAACTCTATCATTTAAAAATCTTTTAGAAAACAGTGTTAGAAACATCACAAGCAGGGTTTGTTTTTAATCTGGGGGAGGAGAAGAAGAGTGGCCAGAGAAAAGGAAAAGCATTCCTTTGTAAACACACAACAAATTCTCAGAGTGAGGTGGATAAGGGTAGGAATATCAGAAAAAAAAAAATCCCCTCCTGAGCCCTCAGAAAGGCCACCCAATTATTCCCAATTACAAGGCTAATAGCAAGTGAAGCAATCAGCAGTGAAGACTAGAAATGGAAAATTCATAGTGATTATTGACAAAAGATACTCCTTCAAACATGTTTAAGACACTGCACGCTTATAAATATACATGTCCATGAGTAAAATCCTTGGAATACTATTTGGAACATTTTAAATAGGAATCTTTATTAATGGAAATGTGGTTATTTAGCCTATTTGGGTTGACTATATAGGTATTGTATATGTGTTAGTCAAATATAAAGTGCATGGCTAAATGTACAGATACTGACAAATGTGTGGTGTAAAAAACATGCCTGTTACCAGTTATTTAACCAGAAGGAACTGCAGAATATCAACTGGTGCTATGAAGATCGAAAGTGCTATGCAGTAGTAACAATTATAATGCAAGAGGCATAATCTCGGAGTTTTTAAACAAGCAGTGAGGGTGACTGGATGGCTCAGAAATTGGAAAGGAGATACAGAACCTTTTATCATCAGGTCACAGATTCAAACCCAGGCCAGATGTTGGTAGCCAATGAGAGTAGTAGCCAGCGAGAGTTCTTACCCTCTGACAGCTGTTCAATGACTTCTGCTAAACCAATCTTGTTTTATTTCTAATGGACAGATGCCCACATTCTAAAACTCTCACTACAACCAACATCTTCACTGGCAGCCTCAAAGACACTAAGGAGAAATGAACATTGGGAGCGACGTACCTCCAGGTCAGAGTTGAAGTACGTTGGCAGGAAAGTATGGAGAAAGCTTGCGCTACCCACTGCTCATGATGTTTTTGTTCTGTAGCCAAGCAGACAACCCCTGTCCGTCTCCATATCTATCAATTCAACTCCTTTCATAAGCACTGGATTCAATTTTAAACAATTAAGTTGAATTAAGTTACAAGAACTGGGGTTCAGCCCAGTGCTGACCAGCTGTATCACAAGGCTTGCAAGCTTGAGGAGCTTTTCATTGCCAGAATTTGCGACTAAACTAAGTAAGCTGACTTATAATAGCAGGAAGAAATCAGATTTTCCAAATGCTTATACTGTGTTGCCATGAACTAGCCAGCACTCATTTGAACTGAGATTGGAACTGGTTTCCACATGGCTGTGTTTATATTGACTGCATTTATGATGCCTCAGAAGTTGCCAATAAAGTATTTATTTAGCAGTTAAAACATTCTGCAAATGATTTTGCTGTCCCAAAAGATAAATATTTCTCAGCATACTGACATGATATATTGCTGTTTTTGTTCAGGCAATTGCATGTTTATAAAATTCTCTCAAATTACAGTTTGCTGTCCCTTTGTATTTGAAGAGGCAATATTAATTTCATGATATTTGTTACAATTGTAAATTGCACTGAGATTAGAGACATTAAATTGAGTACTGAACATACTACCCTAAAATGACATTTTAAGAGTTCCCAAGTCAACTTAAGAGCCTAAAATACAAACTTTGATCCTTCAGGTGGCTCTTCGCAATGCAAGCAGATTAACAAGGATCAGCACAAATTGAGACTTATCTGATTCTAAAACTATCCCAGGTAGTTTAAAAGTTTTTTTTTTTAAAAATGCCAAATGATTTACATAGTGATTAATAACTCTGGAGGTGCCTAAACTGCAAAATTTGGATCTAAATGTGACATTTGAAGGTATTCAGGTTGGAAATTTGACTTGTCCCATTATAGAAACAGTGGCAGATCAGAACTGCAATCCCCAACCCTGCCTTTTTCCCCCACCATCCCTATCCCAAACAAACAGAAAGAAAACAAAAACACAAAAAAGTAGACTTCAGGTCCAGAGGTTGGTTTGAGCGCCTCTGCATTAGGGATTATCTTTCCAGATGAGACAAAACCAAAGTTTAGTGCACTCGTGGTTGTTTCCATAGGACTTATTGTGAGCCAAATTCTGATCTCTGGGCACAACCAGTGTTGTGTGCAAGGCAACACAGGGTGTTATTTTGGGTGGGGGCAGAGGGCAGACAGAATACGTCTTATACACATACATCCCAATCAGGGAACAGAGCCTTTCCACAGCCATCACTGCAACCTTACGTGGCTTCAGGGCTGAAGCCTAGTCTATGGGCCACAAGATGGCCCCAGTACAGCTTTTTCTTCAGCGATTTAATGCAGCTGAAGTCCTCCATGTCCTGACCCTCAGGTCTCCTTCCATGGGCCTCCTGCAGAGACTGATGCCTTGCTGAGCTCCATGATATGTGGGTGTTTAAAGTCTGTGCATAGAATCTCCACACTCAGCCTTACCACATATAGCAGAACCATCCTGATCTTCTATAGCTTTTCCATGCAGAGCATTTGGTCCTGTCAGAGGAGTCGCTACCAAGCCAAGTCTCCTGACCAAATTCCAGCTTGGGTAGATGCAGTCTGCCAGACTAAAATTCCCCCTTCAGTCTTCATTGACTATATCAAACTCTTCACAACCTGCCCTAAGCCATTGTGCAGGTTTGCTGTGTGTTATTAAAAGGCTGCTGCATTCATCCCCAGAGGTAGTCACATTGCCAGAGTGAGTGAAATAGCTTTAGATGCAATAAAGGAAATATATTAGCTTTCAGCAGCTATGTGAATCTCTGGTAAACTTCTGTTACTGCTTTTCAGTTTTCTGCCACTTACATATACTTTAGGCATTAAAAACAAACAGGCAGATAGACTAGTAGCATACTGGATGCCTTGCCTCTCATTCATTTGAAGGAAGCTAACTCTGACTTTTCCAAGTAGCTTTTGAGGCAGTGTGGTTTAACCACTATAGAAAATGTGCGTGAGGGAATTCTCTGTAACTTGAAGTCTTTAAATCATTATTTGAGAACTTCAGTAACTCATCCAGAGGTTGGGGTCTATTACAGAAGTGGATGAATGAGGCTCTGTGGCCTGCAGTATGCAGGAAGTCAGACTTGATGATCATGATGGTTCCTTCTGGCCTTAAAATTTGAGACTCATTCCCTCAGTGGTTCCAGAGCTGCACTCCAAAGAAGTTTTTGTATCTGGGAAATGAAGTTTGACTGCTAGAGTACAACACTGCACAAGTATTTCAAGAACAATAGATGTAATTTGAGTAGATCCTGCATGGCACACACAATATTCATGAACACATTTTTATATGTGTTAAGAATGCATATTTCCATCACAACAACAACTTGTACTCTAACCTACCCAGATTGCTGGGAGGTTACATAGTACACTACTTTTATCTTGATTTTTGTGTTTAAATATTTCCTTCTAAGGAATAGTGTTGTTATCTCCCCTTTAAAATCAAGATATTTATCAATACACCATATTTTGGTGGGAGTCTTGCATGATCAATGAGTGCCATGAAACTACATATTACTAATTTTATATTTCTTTTTCAGAAGGTCACTGTGCTTATGCTTTGTGATTACTGATGACAGAATAGTATCTCTTTTGGGTCAGAGTTAAGATTGTTGTGATGTGTTGAAATACACATGGCTGGGCAGCTTACATACCAAGTCTCTGTGCGCGGCTCTCAATGCTGCCATGTGAATCGTATCTGGAGCAAAAAATCAACACTTGTTCATTGGTTGCTAACTTTAGCACATATATCCCCACCCAAATCTAGATGTGCACATGCACACGTATACACCTTGTAAGCACATGGCTCATGAGTACAACTGAGCCACAACCAACCTGAACTTAATTCATGAGGCACACCAGAAACTTTCCAAATTTTGCAAGCCTTTTGGGGGTCAGTCTAAAACTCTTAAAAAAGTGTCCTCATCCAATCCTGAGGCACACTGGGAAGAATACTTGGGATAATGCTAATGTACCATACACACACCTGATTACCCATCCCACAAAAGAACTTTCAGGCTACCCCAGAAACAATGGTCCACATAAAACCGTTTCAGACCATCACATAGCAGATGTAGACATCTTTTACAGCTTTGGAAAATGAGACAACACACACTGAGATTAGTTGCAAACTATGGACCACACACTAAGTCAGTGATCACTTTGATTGTTTGGTGGGGAATTTCAGACTTACACCAAGCCACTACCCCTCTGCAATACAGAGAGTTTCAACCTCAGTGTGCATCTGACACCTGCATGTTCTCTGTGCGTTTAACTTTACTGCATGTGTGTGCCCTGCACCCAGGGCCTACACCTCTAGGCCACAATACCACTCAGACAAGTTATTGAATCTCTTTGGGCCTCAGCTACACCATTTTAAAAAAAGCATGGCTAATAATAGTGCTTTGCATTTACATAACAACACTTTGTCATTTATAGCTCTCAAAGCACTTTACAAAGGTAAGCATTATTAAAACAAGTTCGCGGTTTGTGTAAGTGCAGGGATTTGAACCAACTTGCATGCAAGGCACTAATATATAGCCAATAAAATCTGGGCCCACAGCTCCATGAATCAGGTTTCCAGGCCAGCTCTGCTACACATTTTCTAGGTCACCTTTGACAAATCACTTAACGCTGATCCTCAGTTAGCCTTTCTGGAAAGCCAACCAATGCTCCTTCTCCCTCAGCAATGGAGACCTTTTTGTGGTGAATGCAGGGGAAGGCATTTTGCCAGATCCTAGAGATACCTTTCATTTTTGAGAAGTGCCTCAGTTCACTTCTAAGGTCAACAACAAAACTACTTCTTTGTCTCTTCCTCCCCCAATCATTCCACAGACAATCATGTCTAATAAATTTGTATGGTTTGAAAACTAGACATTTTACTATTTCAGCCCTTGAAAACAGATTCTTGCCTATGTATATCTAGCAATATTTCAAATTTTGTGGTGTCTGTGATATGGGTACATCTGGAGGGACAAAAGCCATTAGATATTACTAAAGATTCCAGTTTTAATTTAAAAAAATTACTGAATTTACTCATTTTATACTTCTCCATAGTAAAGCACCCCCCCCACCCACACACACACACTCCAAGTCAACACAAGATCTCTGGCCCTAAAGTGTCAAATAGATAGGACTGTTCCACTTACTCTAAGGGAAGAGTTCTTTTTAGCACTTAACTCTGAGGGACATGTTATTCTCTATTGATTGGATGCAGATGAGAAAGATTAAACATGGTCACACGAGCATACATGGCTAGATTTTAAAAAGAGCTCCAACCCAGCATAGGGATGCTGGAACAGTTTATGCTGAAAGCCATTGAACCAAACTGTAAACCCTCTATATAATGGAAACCACTTCAACGCTGGGGGTGCAGCATCACCCCTAGTACTCTTAGGCCTGGTCTACGCTACGCATTTAAACCGATTTTAGTAGTGTTAAACCGATTTAACGCTGCACCCGTCCACACAACGAGGCCCTGTATATCTATATAAAGGGCTCTTAAAACCGGTTTCTGTACTCCTCCCCGACGAGAGGAGTAGCGCTGAAATCGGTATTGCCATGTTAGATTAGGGTTAGTGTGGCCGCAAATCGACGGTATTGGCCTCCGGGCGGTATCCCACAGTGCACCACTGTGACCACTCTGGAATGCGATCTGAACTTGGATGCACTGGCCGGGTAGACAGGAAAAGCCCCACGAACTTTTGAATTGCATTTCCTGTTTGCCCATCTTGGAGCTCTGATCAGCACGGGTGGCGATGCAGTCCCAAATCCAAAAAGAGCTCCAGCATGGACCGTATGGGAGATACTGGATCTGATCGCTGTATGGGGAGACAAATCTGTTCTATCAGAGTTCCTTTACAGAAGACAAAATGCCAAAGCATTTGAAAAAAATCTCCAGGCTACGATACAGAGTCCACAGCACAGTGCTGTGTGACAAGCATAACGGAAAGCCAAAGAATCCAATGGATGCTCATGGAGGAAGGGAGGGGGTACTGAAGACTCCAGCTATCCCACAGTCCCCAAAGAGTATTTCCATTCTTGGCTGAGCTCCCAATGCCTGTAGGGTCAAACACATTGTCCGGAGTGGTTCAGGGTATATCTCGTCAATTTACTCCCCCTCCCCCCATGAAAGAAAAGGGAAAAAAATCTTTTCTTGATTTTTTTCAATGTCACCCTATGTCTATTGCATGCTGCTGGTAGAAGGGGTGCTGCAGCGCTGAACACCGGCATCCCCTTCCCGATGGCAGACAGGACAATATGACTGATATCCGTCTTTATCATATCCCGTGAGTGCTCCTGGCTGGCCTCAGGTGAGGTCGGCCGGGGGTGCCTGAGTAAAAATAAGAATGACTCCCGGTTATTCCCGGCAGATGGTACAGAACGGCTGGTAACCGTCCTCATCATAGCAACTGGGGGCTGAGCTCCATCAGCCCCCCCCCCCATGTCTAAAGAAAAGATTCTGTACTGCCTGGACTATCATAGCAGCTGGAGGCTGCCTCCTCCTCATTTTATCTCAAGAAACACTGACTTTTTAGTATTCCTGCATTCTTTATTACTTCATCACACAAATGGGGGGACACTGCAATGGTAGCCCAAGAGGGTTGGGGGAGGAGGGAAGGAACAGGTGGGGGTGTTGCAGGGACACCCCCTAGAATGGCATGCAGCTCATCATTTCTGCAGGATCTGACACGGAGCGGTGGTGCTCTCTGGTACACTGGTTCTCTAGTGCACTTGTCCCATATTCTAGGCAGGACTGACTCTTTTTAGATGCAACATAAAGGAGGGAATGACCTGGGGAGTCATTCCCATTTTTGTCTTTGCGCCCCCCGCCAACCTCAGCAAAGGTCAGCCAGGAGAACCCATGACAGCAGCAGATGGTACAGAACGATTGATAGCCATCTCTGCTATCTTGCAAAGGCAAATGAATGCTGCTGTGTAGCACTGCAGTACCGTCTCTGTCAGCGGCATCCAGTACACATACCGTGACAGAGACAAAAGGCAAAATGGGCTCCATGGTTGCCATGCTATGGTGTCTGCCAGGGCAATCCTGGGAAAAAGGACACGAAATGATTGTCTGCCGTTGCTTTCACGGAGGAAGGAATGAATGACAACATTTACCCAGAATCACCCGCGACACTGTTTTTGTACCATCATGCATTGGGATCTCAACCCAGAATTCCAATGGGTGGAGGAGACTGCGGGAACTATGGGATAGCTACCCACAGTGCAATGCTCTAAAAATCGACGCTAGCCTCGGTACATGGACACACACCACCGAATTATTGTGATTTTTGTGGCCACGTGCACTCGACTTTATACAATCTGTTTTACAAAACCGGTTTATGTAAAATCGAAATAATCCTGTAGTGTAGATGTACCCTTAGTTCCAGCAGCTCTCATTGAGGCACTCAAAAATATGTCTACTTCATTCAGAAGGACTCAGGACTTAGCAGTTCCCGCTGAAAATAATAGATGTTGCTCACTGAGCTCTTTTGAAAATCTGGTTCATGGTCTTAATCCTGTTCCCAGCAGTCACTGGCAACAAGAAGCCCTCCCATTGACATCAACAGGAGAGAAGTAGGATTGGTCTCACAACAAAAATTGTTACTAGCTTTGCTTACTTACAATAATTTTCCTTCAAATGTAGCCAGAACTTAAGATCTTAGTACATGGAAAAGTCTGAAGGGGTTGTAATATACCATTCTGACCTAAAAGAGAAACAAACAACAAGCAAGACAGAGCCAAAATTTCAAACTGGGGTCACTAAAAGTGACCCGTAGCTCAAGAACATTTGATGAATTTTCTTAAAACTTCACAGCAACAGTCTCCCTTGCCTCCAGACTAATCCCGACAATTTTCAGGTCAAACTGAATTTCAGAGGCAGTAAGAGAGAGGACCTAAGAAACAATTTTAGAGAGAAGTCCAAGGTTCTGGCTGTAAATGAAGAGACTTTCTCTAGACACACATTAGAGATACGTAAACTGGAGGTGTTCTATGCTGGCAGTTTATTATTTTTAGTATATGTGAACTGCCCTTTAACTAGTGTAATCCTTCTGTCAGGTGGCATTAGCACCAACAAGGGCTGGGTTCAGTTTCTAGGGGTTCCTCTTAACAGAACTAGCTTGAGCCCTACAGGTGTCCCTTTAATACACCACTCACCTGTCTCTCTGCTGCCCCTCCTCCTCCACTCACAGTTGGGTGCCTGAAGTCAGCAAAGTCCCAGAATTCATGGATGCATTCATCCCTCACCTCTATATTCTAGAACATAGTTTATATTGTCCCATTTATAAACCCCTTTAGCCTCCCACAGCACTTTAGGGTGTGACAGGGCCCCCTGCTCACCAGGGCTGTAGTCATCAGTGTCCAGTCAGCAGCACAAGTCCAGGTGTGGGAGATTCAACCCTCTGGTTGGGTCCCACTAGGTACCCCTTTTAACCAACAATCACTAGCACTGGCTCCTGTATTTACATACAGGCTTCAAACCTGCCCAGTCACAGTCTTAAAGAAAAGCACAGATGTCCCCACTTAAGAGTTCTAATGTGACTCTTACTGTTTGCTGTCCGTCCGTACTTTTCTCCCTTCACACAGCTCACCCATCCAGGTGGAGGAACACTGCATTTCCCCCGCGTCCCCTCCTAAACAAAGAAACTTGGGGTCCTTCTCATCCTGGGGTTAAGCAACAGTTCTACATATTTAGTAGCTCCTCCTCCTGGGCTTGTCTCTTTCAGTCAAACAGGGGTTTTCCCCGTTTACAGAAGAGCAGGATCCAGGGTAATACCCCTGAATCTCAGCAGTGCTTCTCTGCTTTCTTCAGAACCAGGGAACTCTGACACTTCCCCAAGGAATTTCCAGCACCTTGTTCCTGCTTCTTTATTCATCTGGGGAAACTGGCAGCCCCCCACCACTGCCTAAGCTTCCTTGTCCTATTGGCATCCAGCGGGGGTGGGCGGTCAAAGCCCGCCTACTTCTAAAGGACCTCCCCCCAACCTAAGGAGAGGACCCACAGGTCTGGGATACCAAGTAATTACGGGGGACAACTAATGAAAAAACAGGATCGGGAGTGAGGTCAGAGGGCTAAACGAAGGGAACCTGATGGGGACACTGAGCAGAGAACCCCGGACAACGCCCAGTGCTCCTCGAAGGCGTCAAGGGAACCAGTGGACGCCACCCAGAGGAACTCTGCCCGGATGCGTGGACAGACAGAGGAACGGAAATAGGCCCTACAGTCGCAGGAAATCCCGTCGGACAACCTCCTCTCCCTGGTGTTGTAGATGGCCAGTTTGGCCAGGGCCAAGAGGAGGTTGAGAAGGAGATCCCGCGACTTTGTGGGGCCACGGATGGGGAGCGTGTAGATAAAAAGGTGAGGGGAAAAGTGCAACCAAAAATGCAAGAAAATATTCAGGAGGAGCCGGAACAGGGGCTGCATCCAGGTGCACTCCAAATAAACGTGCGCCAAGGTCTCCTTCTCACCACAGAAAGGGCAGGTGCTAGGGACAGACGTGAACCGCGCCAAGTACACATCCGTGCTCACGGCTCCCGCCGCCAACTGATATCCCCGGTGGGCCTCGGGACTAGGGCAGAGTACAAGCTGGCCCACCAGGGGTCCTCACCCTCGAGAGGTGGCAGAAGGTCTCGCCATTTGGTATCGGGGCGGGACGCGAGGGTGAGGTAGTGAAGGGTATGGAGCACGAGCGTGTAGAGATGTTTCTGTGGTGCGGTCTGGAACAGAACCGGCTGCAGATCATGCAGCCGGCTGGCAGTGAAAGGGCGAGGGGGCCGATTGGGTCCACGGGGCAGGGGCCCGATAAAAATGTCCACGGGGCCTGGGGCAGAGGGTGGGCGGGGCGTGCCCTCTCGCAGGACCCGGTCTAAGCTTCCTTGTTCCAGGCAGCTCCCCTGCGCTAACTGAAGAAAGCCTGCAGACCATCCCATCTCTCCTTACAGCTTCCTTCTACTAGTATGAGCTCCTTTCTTTGTGAGAAGCTGCTAGTCCCTCACCAGCTGGGACTGACAGCTAATTGAGTTGGCCCCAGGTGAGCTAAACAGTCCCTACCAGGAGGCTGCTAATTAATCTGAACAGCCAGGGCCTGCTACCTCTTACTGGCCTATCACAGTCCACCAAAGAGGACAAAAAGGAAGACAAATGAACAGTCAAACATGCTGAAGGCCCTTCTTCCTTCTAGGAGGCTTTAGCAAGCTGCAGTCTAGCTCAATGCCCTTGGGCAAATCACTGGAATGAATACAAGCTAGTCATTCAGGGCCCTGCCTGCCTTCCCTTCAGGGGACTCAGACTAGTTGTGGTGATGTGAGCAGTCCCTGTTCTCAGCTACACTCCTCCATGGGAGCTGAGGCTTGTAGAGCTGTTCTCCTCCCATAGCTACTACTAAGGGAGCTGGGCTGGGCACCCCTCTTTTAAAGCCCTTCCTCCTTTGCCGAGCTGCCCTATGTCACTGGCCTGAGCTGCCAGAACATTCCTCCGTATCCCCCCAGGGGGGCAGTTCCACAGTTTGAAAACCTCTGTGGGGCAGTCACATGCCCCCTAGAACCTTTAAATTGTGTCTCTGCCCTCCCCTTCAGCTTCCTCCTTCCTTCCCCAGGCAGGACACAACCTGGAGAGCACAGGAAGAGGCAGAGGCGGATCTAGGTATTTTGCTGCCCCAACCATGGCAGGCACCATGCCTGCAGGAGGTCCGCTGAAGCCATGGGATCAGCAGACCCTCCGCAGGCACGCTGCCGAAGGCAACCTGCTTGCTGCCCTCGTGGCGACTGGCGGTGTGCCCCCCATGGCTTGCCGCCCCAGGCACGCGCTTGGCATGCTGGTGCCTGGAGCCACCCATGGGAAGAGGTACCATGCAGCCCCACAGTGTTGTTATCAGGAACGGATAAGCTGCAGCACAGGGCAGCACCCCTCCTCCCCACTGCTGCCCTGCCCACTGCCTCCTCTCCCAGCTGGCAGCATCAGGCCTCTGTCAGGGGCTCTTCTGTTGAGTGGAGATATGGGTGCCCCAGCCCAATACCTCCTATGCAGGCAGTGGGTCCCCGAGAACAGACAGGTTTGTGGAGCTGCAGCCAAGGCAGGAAGCACTGGGACATGCTGAACACTAGCCATGGGCAGGTTCACAGTGCTGAAGGCGACCAGGACCTTTCTCCCAAAAGTTCTCAATAAGCATCAGGCTGTTGCCAATATCTGAATCCTGTTAACATTAAAGTCAACGTGGTGGGATTGGCTCCTGGCAAAGTGTTGCCATCATTCAGACATTATTAATATCAGGATTGCTATTAATCACAATCTCTGCTGTATAGTGAATACCATCACTGACCCGCTATTTGCTGTGATTTCCAAACTATTATTATATCTGATCCTGCACTCGCTTCCCAGGCTTAGCTTCCCAATGACATCAGTGGGAGCGTGCCCTAAGTCAGGAGTGCAGGATTAGACCCATAGTTCTTTAGCTGGCAATGAAGTGTCCTGCCTCAAACACATTCCGCAGGAACAGTAGTTCCATTTTAAAAACACTAACATCTGGAATTTAAGCTTTTTAGGTTTAGTTTTCATCTGAATTGAACATAATACGACAGAATGTATGTTGGAGAGAGATTGTGGGACAGTCAAGGGCACATTTACTGTAAATACACTAATAAAAATATCAGGGAAAGCACACCTGGAAAATGTGAGATATGTAAACAAAAGGTCAAAGAAGAGAACCTTTGTGGAATTCATATGTCTGAGCTCAGGAAAAACAGGATTTTTTTCCCTCATTTTCAAATGGCAAAAACCACATATGTGCCAAAGTGTTTGGTCCAATTTTGGGCATCTCTAATCATGGGCTCTCTGGTAATAAAGGTGGTATTTTCTTATCCAACCCATACACACCTAATAAAAATTCAGATAGGGATAAATACTCTACTAGTCTCTTTCTCACCAAATACGGGACTTTTTAGGGAGGAACAGAAAGCTTTTACAGAAATTGCATTGATTTACGCAATTTTTAGAAGACTGTATTTTGCTTCCAAAATGGCTTTGAAGATCCAGACACAAAAATAAATCTTGCTACAGAAAAAAAAAAACAGGATTAAAATATGTCTGACATAAATTGTATGATCTCTTCAGTAAGGCGCAGTCAGATACAATTATTATGCCAATAGAAGCAGATATTTTATCACTTTCTGCAAGTATAATCAGATAGCAAACATAACTGATGTTTCTAAGCAGCATTTCCATGTGTGATATTTTGTCTGCTTCCACATTAAACAATAATAAGTTAAGTGATTTTATAGACTGGAGGAGAAGTGAGAGCCTCAAACCACACCAAAACACACCAAACAAAAATCTCTTCCTATGCTCGCTGACAACTCCCCTTCCACTCTTAAAAATAAAAATTTCTTCTGAAATAAGTGGATTTAGTTTCAGAAAAACAAAATGAAAAGCCCTGTTTGACAAACACATTAGCGAACAAATGCACCACACAATGTAATGCAATTGTCTCTACTAAAATAATAGGGTTCAAGGGGTATACAGGAAAGAGTAGCAATTTCAAGACTAGGGACAAAATCTCCAGCTATGCAAAATCATTCCCAAACAGGGAAACAAAAAAATCTTTTCTGAGACTTTGGCAAGACAGAAACATCATCCCTTCTGGGGAGAACGGCTTGTGAGTCTGTGGCAGAGAATATAAGAATGACCAAACTGGGTCAGACTATCTAGCCCAGTATCCTGTCTTCCGACAGCAATTAATGCCAGATGCTTCAAAAGGAATGAACAGAACAGGGCAATTATCAAGTGATCCATCCCATTATTTAGTCCCAGCATCTGGCAGTCAGAGGGTTAGGGATATCCAAAGCACAGGGTTGCATCTCTAACCATCTTGGCTAATAGCTATTCATGGACCTATCCATGAATTTATCAAATTCTTTTTTTAATCAAGTTATGGCTTTCACTTTCACAGCATCCCCCGGCAATGAGTTCCATAGGTTGACTGCATGTTCTGTGAAGTACTTTCTTTTGTTTGTTTTAAGCCTGCTGCCTATCAATTTCATTGCATGACCCCTGGTTCTTGTGTTGTGAAGGAGTAAGTAGCACTTCCTTATTCACTTTCTCCACATCGTTCATGACTTTTAGACTTCTGTCATATCCTCACCCGCCCCCAGTCATCTCTTTTCAAGCTAAATAGGCCCAGTCTTTTAAAAACTCTTTTATCATATTTCTCATTTAAATTGTTTTTGTTGCCCTTTGTTGTATCTCTTCCATTTCTAATATATCTTTTTTGAGATGGGGTGACAAGAACTGCACACAGTATTCAAGGAGTGGCATACCCATGGATTTATATAGTGGCATTATGATATCTGTTTTATTATCTAATCCCTTTCCTGATCACTTCTAACATTATTAGCTTTTTTGACTCCTGCTCCACAATGAGCACATGTTCTCAAAGAACTATCCACAGTGACTCCAAGATTTCTTTCTTGAGCCACAGTGGCTAATTTAGAGCCTATAATTTTGTAATGTATAGTTGGGGTTATGTTTTCCCAATATACATTACTTTGCATTTATCAACATTGAATGTCACCTCACATTTTCTTGCCCCGTCAGCCAGTTTTGTGAGATCCCTTTCTGGCTCTTCACATTCAGCTTTGGGCTTAACTCTCTTCAGTAATTTTGTATCATCTGCAAACTTTACCACCTCACTGTTATCCCCTTTTTCCAGATCATTTATGAAAGTTACAGCACGGATCCCTGGTAGATACTGCTATTTACCAATCTCCATTCTGAGAGCTGACCATTTATTCCTACCCTTGGTTTCCTATCTTTTAACTAGATACTGATCCATGAGACGACCTTCTCTCTTATCCCATGACAGCTCAAGCAAACTAAGAGCCTCTGGTGAGGGATCTTGTCAAAGACATAGTGTACTTGGACTTCCAGAATATCACCTGGATCACACTTGTCCATGTGTTTGTTGGCCTCCCTCAAAGAATTCTAATAGATTGGTGAGACATGATTTCCTTTTACAAAAGCAGTGTTGATTTTTCCCCAACAAATCATGTTGATCTAGGTGTCTGATCATTCTGTTCTTTACTATAGTTTCAACCAATTTTTACTGGTACTGAAGTTAGTCTTAATGACCTGTAACTGCCAGAATTGCCCCTGGAGCCTTTTTTTAAAATTGGCATCACAGTAGCTATCCTCCAGTCACCCGGTACAGATGCTGATTTAAGTGATAGGTTATATACCCCAGTTAGTAGTTCTGCAAATTTCATATTAAAGTTCCTTCAGAACTTTAGGATGAAAAAACAATAAAAGGTCACCAGGACCAGATGTTAATCAATTTGTTCCAAAACCTCCTCTGTTGACACCTCACTCTGGGACAGTTCCTCAGATTTGTCACCTAAAAAGGCTGACTCAGGTGTGGGAATCTCCCTCACATCTTCTGCAGTGAAGTCCAATGCAAAGAGTACATTAGCTTCTCCACAATGGTTTTGTCTTCCTTGAGTGCTCCTTTAGCATTTTGATCATCTAATGGCCCCACTGACTGTTTGGCATGCTTCCTGATTCTGATGTACTTACGTTTTTACTATTAGTGTGTGTGTCTCTTGCTAATTGCTCTTCCAATTCTTTTGTGGCCTGCCTAATTATACCTTTACACTTGACTTGCCAGAGTTTATGGTCCCATTTTCCACAATTAGGATTTGACTTCCAGTTTTTAAAGGTTGCCTTTTTGTCCCTAACCACTTCATTTTTTAATTAGGGGTATACATTTAATTTGACCTCTATTACGGTTTCTTTAAAAAGTTTGTAGGCATGTCACTCTTTTGACTGTTCTTTTTAATTTCCATTTAACTAGCTTCCTCATTTTTGTGTAGTTCCCCTTACTGAAGTTTAATGCTACTATGGTGGGTTTCTTTGGCATTTTCCCTCCCCCAGGAGCCAAGAGCAGAAGAAAATTCCACAAAAGTTCATTAGAACTCAAAAGTAAATTCAACCATATTTGCAGCTGCTGTGCATTTTCTTTCTGCAAATATTTGAGCACTTGAGCTTTACTAGTGCCAATACTAGTGAAAGAATTAATTCTATGCTTAAGTAATCAATTACTTTAGAATAGCATGTTCTGTTCTAAGATTAATTCATAATTCAACTGTGTTTAGTAACATGTATCCAAATGGAAAACACCCCATGTGACTTATGTAACTAACCAATAACACAGAGTTAAAATATTCAATATTTGTCCATTGTTAGTGGAGTAAATATATTTGAGAATTCTGAACTGTTTGTGAGTATTTCACAGACAGAAAAGGATATTTGAAAGCCCATTTGAAAACTAGCTTTAACAGTATTGCCAACTCTGGTGATTTCTATTATGAGTCTTATGATATTTGTATTTTTCTTAAAGCCCTAGCTCCTGGAGTCATGTGACTATGAGTATTTCAGTTCTTTTTTTAAGAAGGAGGAAGTTTCTAGCTTCCATTGTTGTGGAGAAAGGCTTGAAAACATGAATCCTAAAGCTAAAATACAAATACAAGTAAAATGACCCCAAAATGTATTATTTTTAAAATTCTGAAATGTTTAGAAAAAAAAACCAACACAATTCCATGATTCTGGGGGCCTGACATGATTTTTTTAATGGTTGAGGCTGAAAGTACTGCTTAGACTCAGTTCGCAATTTCAGTGTTATCTTCACAAGTATGAGGACTAAAAGTTTTTTTTTTTTAAATGAAAGCTTAGATTCTGGCACATGGCCATGTGGCAAAAGATAAGTTCCATAGCATCACGGAATACACAGGGCCCTTGTCATAAACAGATAGCTAAGGGTTAATGTCTCTTTCACCTATAAAGGGTTAACAAACAGTGACCTGCAAACACCTGACCAGAGGACCAATCAGGAGACAAGATACTTTCAAATCTCGTGGAGGGAAGCATTTGTTTGTGGGTTTGGGGTTTGGCTTTGTTCTCTCTCTGGGTCCTGGACGGGACTAGAGGTGCAACCAGGTTTCTGCCAATCTCCCTGCTACAGTCTCTTATCTATTCAGAATTGTGAGTAAGAAAAAAGGCGGTAATAGTCTTTTAATTTGTTTTCTTATTTGCATGTGTGTACTTGCTGGAAGTAGCTTAAATTGTGTTTCTGCTGGAGAAAGTTTCTTTCTATTGTTTATAAGTTGAAAGACCCTATAACTGTTTACCATCTAAAGTGCAGAGATAAACCTTTTACTTTTTTCTCTCTTTTTTATTAAAAGTTTTGCTTTTTAAGACCTGTTTGATTTTTTTTCTCCTAGTTAAGCTTCAAGGGAATTGTGTCTGTACTCACCAGGAAATTGGTGGGGAGAAGGGAAGGATAAATTTTCTCTTTGTGTTATATTCACGCAGCTTGTATTGCCTCTGGGTGAGGGGGAAGGTAACACTCCTCTCGGTGTGGTGATTCAAGAAGTTGAATCAGGCGATCTCCTAGTGTTCCCAGGGCAGGAAGGAGCTGGGAGGAAGAAGGGAGGGGGAAGGGAATGGTTTATTTTCCTTTGTTGTGAGACTCAAGGAATCTGGGTCTTGGGGTCCCCGGGAAGGTTTTGGAGGGATGAGAGGGTATCAGGCCCTAAAAATTCTTGATTGGTGGCAGTGCTACAGAATCTAAGCTGGTAATTAAGCTTAGAGGACTTTATGCTAGTACCCATATCCTGGAAGCTAAGGTCCAGATTTGGGAATTATAGTTGACAGCCCTGCTTAGGGTGCACCAATCAGGGTCCCTTCTAAACAGTAGCTGAGACAGTCATCAGCCTTATCTAGTTAAAGTGAGCTCGCAATCACTAGATTTTGAATATTCTCCACATTTTGGCACAAAACCCAGCATCACAGCATTGACTAAATGTTGTATTAGAACATCTGTCTAAGAACTAACATTCCCCCAGACACACTTTCAGGGAGAAGGAGGTGGGGGGATATGTCCAAGTAATTCATTTTTAAATGTTAGCTGAATAAGAGCAGCCCTAACATGAGAATTTCAGACACAGTTAAGCGAGGGATATAAATAAGATGGTTTTGATGTCTAAAATAAATGTGAGGATTACTTTAAATTGTCACCTGCTTGGTTTAATCTCCAGTTAGTTAGGTGTCTCCAGGAGTAATTTTAGAAGTGTCTGATGGGGTAGAATTGGTAGGAGGGTTATTTGTGGGATAGTAGAGAAGAGGCCAAGGAGGAATCCTAGGCACAAGTCAGACTATACATTCAAATGCACCAGCCAACTTCTAACTTACACATCCTACTTTTGCCAAAAGTGTTGCACTTGGGGAGTGGAGCAGCTTCCTTGCTAGCCCAAGTCAAACCTATTTTTCAACTAGATCTGACTCTGCACAGTTCCCCTTACTCAACATTTCCACAACTCAAGGTGGGTAATTTTGGGGGGCTGCAGGTTTTATAGGGCATAATTCATGGAAATAGGTGGTCTGGGGAAGCTTTTGTTTAAATTGTGAGACAGCTGTGCATCTGCAGAAAGACAACACTATAGATTTTTGGGAAGTATTTTAAGTTTTCACTTAGTGAATAAACATTACTCACTTGTCTGTTCCCTTCACAGCCCTGTTTACTTTTGCTTCTCTTTATCCTTCAAGAATGCATGTGAGGTCTGGGATATTGCACTGAGATGAGAAAGTAGTGCAACGTCACAATGGAAACAATCTTGAATTTTTTTTATTTTTTGTCACAGAATCCATAATTCTTCAGTGTGTGTGTGTGATGGTTGAAGAACCCTTGTATATGAATAAAAAGTGCATAATGCATTAAGCAGATTTCGATTGGAACCCACCATGAAACTTCTTTATATCAAATTGACTTTTGCAGGCATTTTTCCTGGAATAGTAGCCTCCATATAAATCTAATCCATTAACTTATTTACCTGTTCAAATAGTCATATACTGCATAAATTAGATATTTAATTTAAACTGCTGATGCCAATCACTTCATATTTTAAGCAAACAGCAGATGTACGGTTCTGTAAATCAAAAGAGTTAAAAAAATCCCAGCTAATACTTTTTTTTACTAAACTCCATGTCAGTTTGAAGTCATGACACTTTTTATTTACTCAATTGATTTTCGGATGCTTTTTCAGTCCTAAAAAGGATCTGCACTTTCAACCTAAAAATCAATTTTTAAGAGATGTTGCTAGCATTTTCTCTGGGGGGTTTTAATTGCGTACAGTATAAACAACTGATTCTAGAATCTTGCAGTCCGTGAGCCCACTTTGTATATAATCATGTTTTAATGGGCTATGTTTGTAAACTGGGTGAAACCAGATAAGATCCTGACTATGACTTTTTCCAATCAACAGGGAACTGTCTGGTTAGAGGCTAAGCTTCATATGCTTTTAAAATATACTACAAAAAACCCCCACTGCTTATTGGTCTATCAGACATATGGTTCCTGGTGGTTCCTGCAGACTTTGAAGTCAATTAGTTTTCTCTGAATAGAGAGTTTTGCACGAATTAAGGGATCAAAAGCAATGACTTACATCAATCATTTGGTAAAAGTAGGATGGGTAAGTTAAAAGCTAGTTGTTTCATTTGAAATCACACTACACTTCATTTATATTTTCCTTTCCCGAAATGTGATGGTATTAAGATTCAGTGGGTAGATTCAACCCATTATAAGCCTGCTCCAGAGCTGCCACATGGCATTTGAACCTAAATCTTGATCCTAGGTTTTGATTTGAATCCAACTCTAATAAAGTATAATCATCAATCGTGTTCATCAGAGAATTTGGTTGAAATCTATCTGATATGCAATTATACTAGTACCACCTATTTATCTCTGTCCAAAAGGGTGGTAACAAAATTCTAGCGATAACTATATTTACAGAATATAAAACAAACTTGCCCACAATGCCTAAACAGCACCACAAAGCTGAATAGGGTGTACATACTTTGTATGAAGTGATATTTTTAATTTTAAAAAAATACTCCTTCAAGATTTGCTATGGACAGGCTTAGTTAGATTTTAAAATGATTCCCTCCATAGGTCTGAGAAGCACTGTACCCCTCACCCCAACTTCTACTGATTGCTTAGTCAGGGCTACAAAGCATTTAAGCACACGAGCAGTCTCCGAGAAGTGAATGGGACTATTCAAGAACTTGAGAGTTCATCAACTAGGGCCTTTATTGACTCCTGAGGGTGCTCAGTATTTATGGATCAGGTGTCCACTGAATAACCCCGGCATTGGCAACATAAAGCCTAAAACTTAGCTTTCCTACACTAGCTCTAAACCAAAAAACTCACTAAATGAGACTACACTGCAAGCCCCCTGCACCAGCTGGTTCAGAGGGGAACTCCAAAGCACTGCCTTGGCTTCAGGCGTTCCACACATACATTTCCTAACTCAGTCCTGGCATATATTACATCACCACACGTTCATGCTGGTTTTGCATCAGATTGGTTTAGGAAGGAGGCCATTAAGTGAATTAGCCCTAACTACTTCTCAGTACAACATTGGCAAGAGCAATAGGATTATTCTTCTCCCCATTTTAAAAAGAAGGGCAAAGAGAAGAAAAATAAAAAGTTACTTGGCCAAGTCATATAATAACTGAGTATCAGGGCTGAGAACAGAACCCTGAAATCAACTCCTATTCTGTCTGCACTAACCATTCTCCAACACTACCTAACGTTCATTATCTATAACCGATATGAGAACAGCAACAGGAGTGCTCTTCAAGACACACAGCTGAATAACAGCTTACATATTTGCTCTTGGGACCTACTGCAAGTGGATTACTGATCATTAAATTAAGGATGCCATCCATTCTGATGTATTTAGAAAAATAGGTGCACGCAGTCAGGGCCAGTGCAAGGAAGTTTTGTGCCCTAGGTGAAACTTCCACCTTGCACCCCCACCCCCAGCCCTGCGGCAGCTCCCCACCCCCCCTCTGCCCTGAGGTGCCCCCCCCGTGACAGCTTCCCCCCCTCCAGGGAGCCGTGCGGCACCTCCCCACCCCAGCTCACCTCTGCTCCGCCTCCTCCATAAGCACGCTGCCCCCGCTCTAATTCTCTTCCGAGGCTTGCGACGACAAACAGCTGATTGGCGCTGCAAGCCTGGGAGGTGGGAGAAGTGGAGCAGCAACTGCGTGCTCGGGGAGGAATGCTGTAAAATAAATAAAATAAATAAATAAATGGGGCACTGCTTTTTGGTGCCCCCAAATCTTGGTGCCCTAGGCAACTGCCTAGTTTGCCTTAATGGTAGCACTGGCCCTGCATGCTGTAGAAACAGGCTCATTAAAATTAGTATGTCTTTATTACCCGTAAGGTTTTCCCAAATGTGTTTAATCTATAAAGTATATTGGCCAGATTCTCAGTAGCTAAGTATCTAGCTCAATGTTTCTAAGAATACAGTGAATACATTACTTTAAAATTAAAAGAAGTTTTAAAAAAAAAAACCCACTACCTTATCATAGTATCAGTTATCTCCAAAAGGCACCACTGGGCTTCAAAAGACTGTTCAAGTGCCTTCAACATATTTCATGCTTTCTGTCAATCAAGTCTATGTTATGTTTTAAATCATATGAAATAATAACAGAGATATACCCATCTCCTAGAACTGGAAAGACCCTGAAGGATCATTGAGTCCAGTCCTCTGCCTTCACTAGCAGGACCAAGTACTAATTTTACCCCACGTGGCCCCCTCAAGGATTGAACTCATAACTCTGGGTTTAGGAGGCCAATGCTCAAACCACCAAGCTATCCCTCCCCCCACCTGTAAATTGCAGCCTCATGACAATAAGAAAACAATGGGGTCTAAATCAAAGTTAAACCATATCCATGACCTTATTAGCATAGCAATGGATTTTTTTTAAGCCACTAGCCATCTCTGTGTTGCACATTTGGGAAGTTTTGGGTATCAAGAGAGACTTTCCCCCCCCCTACGGGGGGTGGGCCAGGAAAACGGTCTGTTATTTCTTTGCTTTACATTTTACTTACCCAGAGTTGAAAAAACAAAAGTGAGTTCATAGCTGATCTTGCCCTCCCCAGCCTCTTCATTCTCAAGGCAGCCAACCATTACATAATGAGAGAGAGACACAGTTAGTGGCTAGCTCACAATCTTTCACACAGCAGAATTTTTTGTGCTTTGATAAAGTTATTACATTTATAAAATATATATAAACTTCATACCCGACAGAGAGTTCATAATGACTTGACACTACCCCAGATTTTGACTGGGAACCAAACACAAACAGTAAAGGCTTTTAAGAGAGCTGAACAGCTATTCTAGGCTCAGAAAAACTAGAGAACATGTGATACAGAATTGAGCAAATAGCTTGCCTGGGAACAAAAACCACACTCATAGGGCCCCATCCTAACTCAACTGGGACTGCTCGGGTGTTTAAAGTTAAGCAGGTGCATGAATGTTTGCAGGAACAGGGCAATAAGAGCCCATCCTCAGCTGCTACTGCTGCTAACTTTGAATTAGGCTGAAGCTTTTCTAATTTACAAAGCAAATACAACTCAGAGAGCAGCAGACTCTAATGCCTTAAAGCAGGCATCATTACATCAAAAGGAAACTCCCATAATTCTTGCTCCGAAAGGAGTACAGTTCCCAGCATGCCACAGATAGAGCTTGCTGTTAACCCCTTTATCTTATTTACAGCAATAATATTTGGGACAATTAACAAGTGTTTGCAGTAATTGTATAAACTCATTCAGTGTGAAGCATGTTGGCAAGAGCAACCAAAATAAATACATAAAAAATAATCCAGTTCTTGGCCTCAGTCTTACAGCTGAATCAGTTTAAGAAAGCAGAAGGAGAGTGAGGGGAGGTAGTAGCAGCTGTCATTCTTAAACACACATTTCTATTTCAGCACAAGGTCTGGCAGTGTTTTTGCCAGGAAACTCATAGAAAAGACCAACTCCATATTTATGAAGAAACATCATTGACAAAACAACACTCCTTTTAAAAAAATATGGGTAATTGGCTTCTGTAGGTGTGAGTTAAGGAAAGAGGATCATGTGGCTAAGGCATGGCAGAAGGATATAGGAGAGCTGTTTTCAACTTCTGGCTCTGCTACGAACTTCATGTGGCTATGGGCAAGTCACTTAACCTCTCCAGCCTGAATCCTCTCCAGCCTGAATCCTCAAAGGCAGTTTAGGCACCTAATTCCCACTGAAATCAATAATCATTAGACTTCTGGGGTTCTGGGCCTGTCTTGGTTCTGTCTGAAAAAGGACGATGATAGTTCCCCATCTCACTGGGATGATGTGAGAATAAATTCATTAATATATGTGAAGTATTGAGTTACTATGGTGATGGGGGCCATATAAATACTTAAAAACGCGTCTGGGGGAAAAATGTACTATGTTATTTTCAGCACGTCATATTAACCTGTAGTGTATCTCTAAGGCACTAATCAGATCTTGGTAATATTCCTGGGCAGGAGAATAAGCAGCACACAATGTGATCTTTCATATATTTTCCCCATCACTGTTGGCATAGCTTAGACTTGCCTCCAGGTAAAAAAATATTATTTTAAATTTCACTGTAAATAAATATGGGTTTAACCTAGGAGGAAAAGATTCTCACTGATTCAAACTTCCTTTTCTGAAATTAAAAAAACATTTGGGGAAAAAAGATTGTGATGCTCATATACCTGGAATTCCACTGTATTCATCCATCCCTACAATACATGTCTTTAGCAAACTTAGCATAATGAAAATGAGATCATGTGTGTATCAGGGCCCACGCAACCCATTAGGCAACCTAGGCGGTTGCCTAGGGCACTAACATTTGGGGGGTGGCGACTGTGGTGGCCGAACATCCAGCCGCCGCAGTCGTTGGCGGTATTTTGGGGGGTGGGACCTTCCGCCGCCTCCATCGGGGGCACCATTTTGGGAGCGAAATCTTCCGCTGCCTAGGGTGCCAAAAAGGCTCCTGCTGTATCACTCATGCAAGAGATCTATACAATTAAAATACACATTTTCATAATATTGGTTTTTAAATGCTATCCTTTACTGAGAGGAAATATTCCTCTAAGCAAACATAATTGATATTATATACTTCTATCCAACCATCTGTTTCTTTGGTGTACAATGAAAGCCCTATGATATTTCCTAATTATCTGATTCTCTTTGTTTTGAAAGAGATAATTCAGCAACTCTGAAGATGAACAGAGGAGCAATAGACTGACTTGCACACATACAGCCTAAGTGTTTTCACTAAGGAAAACAATAGCATTATGTATGAATAATACTGCCCTGGAGGCGCCTTCCTCCATCCTTCAAGTCCTTCTGCTTGAGACAGCATTCTGCAGCATTGTTGAATGAAGTGCTGCAATTTATGGCAATTGTGTCGGCAAACCAGACTCATTACATTGCACATACGTTAACGGTTCTCCTGCTGCAGTCAGTTTTCATACGCCCAAGGCTGCTGACTCCCCATCTTCTGCTGCTGGTATCTCTGCAAGCTTCTTGCTTGATGAGGCAAGAGACACTCTCTGGATCTTTTCATGCTAAGATGAGAATCAGTCTCAATCTCTCCTGCCTCTTCTCACCACCAAAGAGAGAGAACAGCAAGGGCAGAAGACCAATGAATACTCTTCGCTCCTCCATTGCATCAAAGTGCTGCAAGAGGCACTGAAAAAAAATAAAGCAGTAGAGAATGGGAACCTGTAATACTGTAGACTATAACCCTGAGATACTCTATGAGCAACCCCGAGAGATTGCAACAAATGGGAAAGCAATGCAATCCTTACAACAAGGACAATACAAGTCCATTAAAGGCAGAAGAGGCGGAGAAAGAAAACTTGCAAGCTGGTGTCTATATCAGTCCAAGAATCATTCTTTGGTGTGCAGTATGCACACCTGGTAATGCTGCCAAGGCCAGGCAGAGAAATCATGATCTGCAAAGGACCATTTAGAGCTACACATCTTAAAGGAAATAACTAAGTTACACAAAAATTCAAACTTCCTGTACAGGTGGCACGCAAGGCAGCGAGGGCAAAGCCAAAGCCTGACCCTCATTGGCCCAGGCAGAGGGGCCAAAGTCAAAGGGCTTCAGACCTGGGCAGAGGGCCTGTAACCTAAGCCTCACTGCCCAGGGTTAAAGCCCTTGGGCTTCGGCCCCTGATGATGGGGCTCAGGCTTTGGCCCTGGGCCCCAACAAGTCTAATGCCAGCCCTGGAAACCCCATTAAAATGAGGTAAAAACCCACTTTAGGGTCCCCACCCAGTTTGAGAACCATTAGGCTAATTCATCATCCTTGTTCTATCTTCTTTATCATAACTGGACATACGCCAAAATCTTGTGCAATTGACACAGCTAACAAAGGATCAAATTCTCCATTTTTCCTATAATGCAGAGTAATGCAAATTGATCAGCTCCAGGGAATTCCTTTGCATTTGTACAGTTGTACCACTGCAGAATCTGGCTCATGACTCCTGAAGATGCTAACCATTTTCCAGGAGAACAAAAAATAAGTCAGGAAGCTTGAATAAGAAAGTCACTTCAGTTCCCCCCATGCACACACACTTTTTGTGATGCTTTTATTTGTATAAAAAAAAAATAATATCATCTAATATCCAGAAGGGCACTTTCTCTTCTCATTTCAACCCTGGGCTCAGAGAGGCCCACAGAGCACAAATAGTGACAGAGCAGAGCCCACAGGCTTCAAAAGAACTACAATTATTTTGATTTTTAATATTGGGCTTGTCAGTGTAGCACAAAAAAGATATAATATGATCCAGTGGTTGGAAGCTGAAGCTAGACAGATTTGTGCTGGAAAGAAGGTGTACCTTTTGAATAGTGAGGATAATTAACTATTGGAACAATTACCAAGGGTTGTGGTGGATTCTCCATCACTGACAATTTTTAAATCAGGAACAGATATTTTTCTAAAAGATCTGCTCGAGGAATTATTTTGGGGACATTCTATGATCTGTGTAATACAGGAGGACAGACTAGATGATCACAGCAGTCCCTTCTGGCCTTGGAATTTATTAATCTGATAGTACAGACGTGCACAAACTACGGCCCACCGGCCCACATCCGGCCTGCAGGACCATCCTGCCCAGCCCCTGAGCTCCCAGCCAGGGAACCTAGTCCATGACCCCTCCTCTGCTGTCATCCCTCCCCCGCAGCCACGCCGGTCACACTCTGGCCCACTGCTCCCACTGGGCAGCGTAGCTGGTTCTGGCCAGGTGTCACAGCTGCGAGCTCCTGCTGCTGGTAAGGGGGCAGGGAGTAGAGGGCTTGGATAAGGGAGCAGGGGTCCTGGGGGGCAGTCAGGGAGGAGGGGGTGGTTGAATGGGGTGGAGGTTCTAGGGGGGCAGTCAGGAGTGGGGATGTGGATAGGGGTCGGGAGTGGAAGTCCCGGGGGGCCTGTCAGGGGTGGGGATGTGGATAGGGGTCGGGAGGGCAGTCAGGGGAGAGGGAGCGGGAGGCATTGGATAAGGGGGTGAGATCCCAGGAGGGAGTGGTCAGGGGACAAGGAGCAGAGGGAGGTTGGATAGGGAGTGGGAGTCCCGGGGGGCTGTCAGGGGAAGGGGTGTGGATAGGTGTCAGGGCAGTAAGGAAACAGGGAGAAGGGGGGTTGGATAGGGGTGGAGGTCCCACGAGGGCACAGTCAGGGAAGCAGGGGGGGTTGGATGGGTTGGGGGTTCTCAGGGGGCAGTTGGGGCAGGAAGTGGGAGGAGGCAGGTAGGGGGTGGGGGCCAGGCTGTTTGGGGAGGCACAGCCTTCCCTACTCGGCCCTCCATACAGTTGCACAATCTCAATGTGGCCCTTAGGCCAAAAACTTTGCCCACTCCTGTGATAGTAGGAAGAAAACTCACCTATTTTAATACTAAGCAGTAGAGCTCAAATATCATATTAAAAACGTGAACTTCAAGGGCCAGTTTCTGGCTTGCCCTTCCATGTACGTGAGAAAGGAAGTGCCCAAAAGCGGGCCTGAAGGCTGCAAGGGTTGCATCTCTAGGCTGGCTCCCCACAACACCCAAAAGGTGAAGTTGTAAGAAGTATGTTGCAAATCTTTCACCCCATGAGCTACAGAGAAGCAGTTTTGGGTAGGTTGTAGTGGTGTTGGATGTTTTCAAATTGACACTGCCTCATCTGCATCATTCCTTCTTCTATGTATATTGCTCCTTGGTAGGAACGGTTTGCACAAGTAGCTGTGTGGAGGTGCACAGAGACCCACAGCCATAATAATATTTCAAGTGCAGCATTTATTTTCACCCATGGAGGATAAAGCTCAGAATTTGATCTCCAATGTTTTCTCCTTCTATCAGAGAAGAAATGAAAAAGATTAGGACTATACTGTTTAGGAAGAAAGGCCCAGATCCTCAATGGGACTTGGGCACTTAACTCCTATTAAAAATCAGTGAGACAGACAGACCGACCTAAATACCTTTGGGGATCTGGGCCAAGGTGGCAAATAAGAGGGGGCACGATAGGGGACTAGAAGAACAGTGTAAAGAAGGTCACTTGAGAGCTCTTATTTAACCTCTTTCGTAATGCTAGACCCAAGAGCAATGCGTCATTGGTGTCAAGGCTTGTCAGGGCTGAGCAAGACACCTCTAAGTTTAGTAGTTCATAGCCTGGACACCTCTTGGCTTGCCGCATCAGTTACACGTCACTCAGCTGCCAGAGGAACTTCCTGAGCCCCAGCACCTAATTGCTTGAGCCCCGGCACCTCTTTCATTACAAACTTAAGTACTGCCCACAGGACACTCATTGAAGTGGAAAGACAACAAATGTAAAGCTAATAAAGGATTTTTAAAAAGCATGCAATTAATCCTGATGAATTCTTTCAGACTAAGAGCCTGGCAGCATTCACAAAAAGGAATCAACATTTACCTGCCTGAGCCAAAGCCCAGTGAAGTCCATGGAAAGACTCCCTTTGGCCTTAATGGGGTTTGCATCTGGCTCTATATGAACAAGAACATCCAGAATTACATCAGACAAGATTCAAATGTTGATGGGATATAAACTCTCCTGCATCTAGGCACAAGGCAGTCACATTTGGGCCTGGTCTACACCGGGGGGGTGGGCAAATTGATCTACGATAGGCAACTTCAGCTACAAGAATAGCGTAGCTGAAGTTGACATATCTTAGATCAACTTAGATTGATTTACTTCACATCCTCGCAGCGCGGGATCGACGGCTGCCACTCTCCTGTCGACTCCACTTCCGCCTCTCACCCTGGTGGAGTTCCAGAGTTGACGGGGAGCGTGTTTGGGGAATCGATGTATCGAATCTAGATGAGATGCGATACATCGATCCCCAATAGATCGATCACTACCCACTGATCCAGCAGGTAGTGTAGACATTCCCAGTTCTGGGCACTAAGGGTATATACTTCCCCTATAGGAAAATTCCTGCCTAAGTAGAATTTCTTGCATCCTTCTTTAAAGATTTAGGGTGAAATCCTAGTTCCAGTTAAACCAGTGGAAATCTTGCCACTGGCTTCAATGGACCCAGGATTGCACCGTTCTACTTGCCACTGTTGATGACAATATATTGGACTAGAAGGGCCACTGCTCTGACTCAGCATGGTAATTCCCATGTTCTTTCAATACACTAGTGAGAAACCCAGACAAATGCAACACAAGATTCCATTTTGTTTATTTCATGACGATGATTAATTTGTATTACCATGGTGCCTAGGAGAACTAGTCATGGATCAGTACCCTGTTGCGCTAGGGTCCAAGCTCTGAAGATACTTTCATGCTATCATCTAATTCCTGCATAACCATGGATAGAAATGACCAAACTCTGCCTTGACATACACCTTTGCATGGGATGTAAGATCGGAGAATTTTGCCACAAAACTTACAAAAAATAATAAGTATATTGGGCTATAATCTAACTGTAATCTGGAAAACTGACTTTGGTAAAGGTCACTGTGGGCAAAATTTGTCCCCATATGGGCCTCTCCTTGGCCTTTTGTGGAAAGTCAAGCATAGGCACTAACTTTGTGGGTACTCTGGGGCTGGAGCACCCATGGGGAAAAGAAAATGATGGGTGCTAAGCACCCACTAGCAACCCCAATATCCGCTCCCCCAACCCTAGTACTTCCTGCCTGCCAGCAGGCCCCACAGATCAGTGTTTTCCCTTCCTCCCCGCACCTCCTGCCTGCTGTAATCCACTGTATTGTGGCATGCAGGAGGTTGGGAGTGAGGGAGAGGACTGAGGACATGGCGTGCTCAGGGGAGGGGGCAGAACTGGGCAGGCAGAGGCAGGATGCCCGTGGGGCCATGGGGAAGGGTGGAGTAGGGGCAGGGCCTGGGACAAAGTCAGGTATCAAGTACCTCCCGGCACTTTAGAAAGTCGGCACCTATGAAGTCAAGTGCCATTGAGAAGCAAAGTCAGAAAAGTAGCAGAAATACTTCTCTGATGGGTTGTATTCACTGAGGAACAACCTATCCTAAATTCTCAATTACTGAGGGACAAATCTACAGTCATTGCTATATTTGCTTTCCACAAGCTACTCTTAATACAACCTTTTATGGAGTGATGAACCTGAATATTTGGATGCTAATATCTAAACTATATAATTAAGTTATCAACCTAAATTTGGGGCATTGCAGATTATGTACCATGACTTTTAAAGCAAATTTAGCTAATTTAAGCATTATACCAGATGTATAAATATTCTTTCCTTAACCTGTGTATTAGATAAACAGATTTAAAATGTTTTTATTAAAGCTAATGTTAATTACCTGACATCACCAAGTCCATTTTTGTGAAAGATGGGCTATTAATGTTGAGCGTCCTAATTACATTTAGACCTAATTAACATTCTAATATGGTGTAGGGGGGTGGTCACCCTGCTCCGGCCCTGAAGGGGTTAAAGTAGACCTGGAGAGGGCTATGGTGGAGAAGCTAGCCTGATGGGGAAAGCAGCCACAGCTGTGACCAGATCAATCAAGGCCCCGTTGGCCATTATAAGGGGGCTGGGGCCCGGAGCTAAGGAGGACACACACTCTCTCTAGCTCCCTTAGAGAGAAGGACCTGGCTGCTTGGGAAGCTGAGGCGGGTACCTAGGGTGAAACAGTGCTGGGGAAGGGCAGAGGGAACTGGGGAGCTCCAGCCTAGCAAAACCGCAGGCTGAGTTAAGGGCCTACAGAGGTACTGGGGCTGCAGAGGGGCAGCCCAGGTATAAGCAGAGGCATCTTGTCCAGCCGCCTTGCTGATGGTGCGTGGTTTATAGACTGCAGTCTGCCCCAGGGAGTGGGAGCTGGATGATAACTGGCAGTAGCCACTGAGGCAAGGTGGGGATAGGAGGTTGGGGTTTCTCCAGGGAGGAGAGACCCAGAGTGGGGGGTGCTGCAGTGGGCAAAGCCTCTGGGCAAAGGGAACCGGGGTCTGGGAGGGATACAGGGGCCAGCGATAGGTGAGACGTCAGCTGGCTGAGGGTGCTCAGGAGCTGGAAGAGAGCTAGTTTCCAGGACAACCAGCGGGAGACACTGTCTTGGTGATTTGTTGCCCTGCCACATATGGGAAGAACATTTGAAGGCTAGATAAGCACCAGAAGTAAATACACAGCTCTCTTGGTTACACACAAGATATTGGACTTTAACCAGATACCTAAAGCAGTGCAACCCCCAGATGTGGAAGCAGTTATACTAATATAAACATGCTTGTTGCCATATTTTATTTACTTCCAGGAAGGGGAATAAATTACCCCAGGATAAGGCATCCTTATACCAATACAACTACATCCCCATTATGAGTTGTACCAGTAACTATAAATTACCTGACATAGCCCATCCTTCACAAAAATGGACTTGGTGATCTATTAACACTGAGCATCCTAATTACATTTTAGCCATGTGTTTAAAAAAATATATATATATATATATATATATCATACCCTAACCAAAAGTTATGAGTACAAAAGCTGTGTTTAGAGCAGGCCTGTTGTAGTTCTAAGCTTCTTATCTGGTTGGTACCGAAAGTATATGTGAAATTCATGCAGGATAGTAGGGAAGTGGCCCAAGGGTACTTACAGGCCTTTCCAAAATACACTTGAAAGTAACCTTTTACCAATAATTCCATGGCTTGTTTTTACTATCAGGCAGAAAGATACCTGCCCAATGCAGCAGCTTAAACATAAGCCAAAACCAGCTCTCAGCTATTGTGCTAGTGTAACTAAGAGCAGAATATGGCTAGTCCTGTATAAAAGTAATCATGGAAATAAAATTTGTTTCCTTTCAATGTGTAAACCATCAAAAGAAAAAACTTGCCCCAGAAACTTAAGCACTTTACCAAAAAGTTAACTTGCCAAATGTAGCGTTAGCCTCTTTACAGACCTCTCATGTGAGTAAAGGGAGTTTGGGATTTGTTAGCATGAGTAAAAAGATTGAGAATTAGTCAGTCCACAGCACATATTTACTCTGTGCTGTAAACAACTCCTTCCAAAATTAAAATTATTCTAGGCAAGTAGTTCAATTACCCTAAACATTAAGGCCATAAATCTTTGCTTTAAAGATCTCTGTATGTGCTTGAGACACTCTTTTCATTCAGAACTTGTTTACATAGCCAAATATAATTCAGGCTGTCTGTTTACAAACAACATGAGCACATCTGTCACGCCTCTTAACCTGGTGACTAGAGTGAGCTTGGGGAGAGTGTAGTGTCCAGGATTGGTTCTTTGGGCATTGATCTGTCTTCGTGTGACCTGAGCAGGCAATGTCCTGGTTCGGCTTATAATTTGGAGCTCCATCACTTCCTACCATAGAGAAGCCCAGAGGGAAGGAAGAGGGGCTAGAAAGCTCAGTGAAGTTCACCTCACCAGATTTCTTGGTTCTACTTCCCTCAGGTGGGAGAGGTTTTGAGGCTGGCAGAGCTGCCAGCTGCTTCCCTAGCCCAGAAAAAGGAGTCAGCCATGTGGAAGTGTCCCCAACTCTACTGGCCCTATCCTAGCCCAGCTGAATGGTCCAGGAGTCTTACTGCCATTGGCAGACCTCTCCCATGGATGTGCAGCTGGACCTTCAGGGGAAAATCCCCAGCAGTTAGAATGCTAACACAACATTAACTCCATGGAGGCATTGGCACAAGTATCTTCTGCAATGAGTCAGCCAAGGAGCATGCTGTGGAGAGAGGCTGATCCTCAGTTTCACCTCAGCCCACAAATCCCATGGTTTCTGAACACTGTGGTGCACCATAGGAGGGATGTACAAGGGGGAAACGGGAAGCAAGGCGGGGTGGTACAAAATCCCAGAATGGTAGGCATCTCCACATACAATCCATCCTGCAGAGTGAATGGCCTGGCCTTTGGTTATGGGGCTGTTGTTGTAAGCATAAGGTTGCCACACATTGGTTTGAGATAAGTGCATTCATTCACAACATAAACTTTAGCCCCAGGAACAATACTGGGAGATTGTGTTGTCAGGAGTGTGGTTTGTTTGAATAAAATAACCAGGATAAGCAGAAATAAAAATCCAAGGAGCTTTTTCTTTTGCTCTTTAAACCAAAAACACATGAACCTATGAGCACATGAATTATCATTTATATTGCAGTAGACTTCCCAGTAACATACCCTCTTACAGACCCTGGGGTAGATTCCATGCCTTGCTAAAGGGGCACTTTCCAAGAGCAGCAATGAAAATATAGAATATAATATAGCATACACCTGATTTTCTCCCTCACAGCCCTGAATAAAGAGAAAAGGTAAACCAAACATCCTCAAATAATGGCTTTATGGCATGTGAATGATAATCACTTGTTCACCACTTACACCAAAGATATAAAAATTTGTGCAGTCTTGTTGTAGCCATATTGGTCCCAGAATATTAGAGAGTTAAGGTGAATGAGATATCATCTTTTTTGGACCGACTTCTGGTGGAGAGAGACAAGCTTCAGGTCCCAGAAGAAAAGCTCTGTGTAGCTTAACTGTCTCACCAACAGAAGTTGGTCTAATAAAAGATATTACCTCACCCACCCTGTCTCTCAAATACATAAATGAAAATATACATTGTTCTGTAAATCCTAGAGTTAGAACTAACAATTAGCTATTTCCAAATCTCTATTTAACATGGACATTGATTAATAATACTATCTATTTATGCTTGAATGCACCAGTTCTTCCTTCTACATGTTCCCAGAATTATAATGAGCTGCTGGTTGCAAATATACTGAAGATGAATTGTGTCATTGTTTTTTAACCTAGCTTCCCCTTGCAATTATAAACTAGTAACAGAGGGGAGTTAAAAATCGAAAGAGATACAGTGTTCTGTATTACACAAACAGGCATGGTCTCAGCCACTCAGAGTGGAGGAAAGGTGTACAGTTGCTAACGCCACTAATTTTCAGTGATTGAAATATGCAAATCCCTGTATTCTGGCTGGCCCCTGCTCTCAGAACTCTCCCATCCAGATCATGTGGTGTTCAACACTGTTTCGGCTTTTCCTATAAATTTATATACAAACTATTTTAATCTAATTATTGCTCAAAATATGTAACTAGATTATATTTTATTAGTATAATAAACAACAACAGATTTACTTCCTGTTTACTCAGCAATCACCATCCTGGGCTTGCAAACACCTTCTCACTCATCCTTGGAGTTTATTTAACCCGAGATACAGATATAGCTTTATAAACAGGAAGCAACCGCAAGCTATCGTCTAAATACACTCTCTCTCTAAAAAGAGCAGGGAATTCTCCTACGCCTTCAGATTAGGTCTTCGACTGGCCGTATTTGCAAAATAAATCCAGGCACAATAACAAAGCGCTCCCCTCCCAGGAACAGTTTAACATTTTGCAAAATGAATAACCCATGCGGAAATAAGACAGATCGAGGTAAATGTGTCAAAAAAAAAAAGTTGCTTTAATGAAACCTCACGTTAGTTCTGAGGAAAGAATACACAGGAAGCCAAAAGTAAAAGTTGTAAAAATGCCTGACAAATCAAGCTTGGTTACATCATTGGTCTCGAGTACAGCTAGTCAACATTTTATGCAGGAAAAGGAGGGATGGGGGGAGCATAAGAGAGAAAGAAAACGACCTTTATGAAAATAGTCTATATTGTCCAATTTTTTCATGAGCAAATCATGCTTTTTTACTATTTTTAAGCCTTATTAAAGTGTTTCATACACTGAAAACTGGGTTTTCAGCAAATTACCGTTTTATAACGATTTTGATAACGTTTTCATTTTAAAAAAAATCATGAAAATAGAAAGACAAAAAAGAGTCCGTTTCAGACACTAAGGAAGTAAACAACTTTTTCTTTTTTTGAAAGTGAAAATACGGTTTTATTTTTCTACCAGCTCTAGTCTGGAGACCTGACCTTATTGCAGGACCAGTCGAGGGACACGACTAGGAATTCTTGTCCCTGTAACCAAGTGATTTGCTTTTTGTATTACCAATAATCTAGGAGCCAGATCCGTCTGTCCTGACAAAGGAAAAAAACCCACTGACCTTGCAGGGAGTTCTGCCTAAAGATTCAGACGTTAAGTGGGATATATACACATCCTCCTTGCTAGGGACAGTGAGTTATCTGGTATTATAATTATTCAGGACAGATCCACAACTAACTGGCAGAGACTTCAAACACAGACAGCAATTTCTTCTGGCGAAACTAAAACCCTGTTCCTGCAATCCTGAGAGTTTTCCCACTTTTTTTTTGGGGGGGGGGGTAGGCTAAACCCTTCATGTTAATGTCTGTAGTCTGCTCTAATGGTACAATGGCTGGAATAGGAAGAATTGGACCAAAGACTTGAAATCTGAATCTAATCGTATTCAGCGGAGCATATATCAGGACACTGTTCATTGTCCTATTGACCTGTCTCACGTAACTGATATTACCTCACCCACCTTGTCTCTTACTGACTGAAATGGAAAAACACTTTGTAATATTTACAGAGCACTTTGCAGACGTAAATTACTATATAGATATTATAAATGTGCATCAGTATAACAGTATTATTGTAACATTATTACTCCAGTGGGAAGAGTTTAATTTCGCGTACTACTAAACAAGAAATTAAACCAGAAACCGAAATATAACGAATGCATAAATAAGACCAGGTAACACATTGTTTTTAATGGGGGGGGGGAGAACGGAGATTAAAATAACAATTCAAGTCACAAACAGACGGTAGTAATGTTTTGCAAATAATCAACAAATACATTTTTCTAACCTAGCGAGTCAAAGATGCATAGTTGTTTGAACACCCCATATGTGCGCCTGGAAAGCCGCCTGCTCCGGAACTTTCCCCAGCCCTGCCTCTCTGAGCTCTGTGCTCAGATCCCATCCCTATCTAGCTGCTGTTCCCTGCAGGCAGCCCTGAAAGGCGCTACTTACTCCAGAGCTGTCAGTCACGCTGCTGCAGAAGCTGGAGTCTCCACGAGTCTAACAAGTGCATCTCTACCTCCTTCGCCTCTTCTCGTTCCCCTGAGGCAGCATGCAGCCTAAGGACCCGGGTGGGTCCTACTTCTTCTGAATGCTGTAGGGCTGGAAGTTAGGAGTGAGGGCCTGAGCTACTCAGAACGGGCAGCTCTGCTTTTTTTTTCTCCCCTTTCCGGGGGATTGCTTTTTACTCTGTTATTTAATTGGGTTACTAACTACTCACTTAATTGGGAGAGGCTGGCCAATAAACTTAAAATCAATCAATCAATCTTTGCTGCAAGAGGTCAGACACGGCAGCCATCCATAGCCCTGATCCCCGCCATCTGTGATGCCACCCAGCGAGTGACACGTGGCCAAGGTATTCACAAGCGCAGACAGCATCGCTCCCTGCAGCGCACTGGGGATTGCGGCCGCCTGCCATAAACGGAAGAATTGTAGCGGTGATTGGCACGCTGCAAAGCTGTACACTTCGCCTCTGGGGAACTCCTTCCTCTTATCAGACCGATTGTTTTAATCCCCCGCGATTTAAATGATCCATGTTCTCAAGTCACCCATTTAAGACAAGTATCCTGCAAACTGAGCCAGGCCTGCCACACTTGTAATGCCAGACAGTCCAAAATAAATCAGCTAATTCAATCCACTAATAATCATGCAAACAATCCATTGAACGGAGTTGGGTCCCGCGCAGTTAGTGGGGGCGCTCTCGGCCTCAAGAGCAGCAGGCTCGGGCTCCTGACCTGTTTTGCTCTGTCCCGAGATTTAAAATAAAATCTAGAGTGAAATGAATATGATCCCCCCTTCCCTTTGTGCCCACTCTGGAAGGCAGCGAAAGGCTGGGTCCAGCAGGGGATGTTCTCTGCTTGTCTCACCACGCTCCAGCTGCGAATCAGACTGGCTGGCTGATTATTTTTCCCGTCAACAATTGGAGACCTTCCTTTGAACAGATTAGATGTCATCGGATATTGACAACATATTTCACCCCTCCAGGGATGGATGCTTCAAAGTACAATGCGCAGAACATTTCTCACGAAATAGTTCATACTTGTATACAACACACCTTCGGAGAAGAAAATGACTGCCTGGCGCGCTAGGATGCCCTCATTTCCGTCAGGCGTGGGTGGAGAGGAAGGAATAAAGATGCTTTAAGAGTCTCCAGAACAAATGTTCTCTTTGCTCTCTCTGCTAGACCAGCAGTTTGTTTCCTGCGGTGTTTTTGTTTTTTAAAGGACAATTGCATGTTTCCGCAGCTACGCTGCGATTTGATAACTTAATAGGGAAAAAAAAGTATATTCTGTATTCAAACAGGCAGGAAGGATCTCACGCTATTCTGCTATTCATCTCAGCAGTTAACAAAAGAGTCCCCGTAACATAGCCCGTGCATGGAATCGTTGACTATATATATTATATGCAATAGGTGAAATATTAAGATTCTCGCAGCCCGTGACATTTACGAGTTGAGAGTGGAACCTATCTGGGGGGGGGGGGGAGCTATAATTCACTGTAGTGAGTTCAGCAGAGCCAACAGCTCTCTTCGAGCGCTATCATCGAGACACCTAATCAGTTTTCAAGCTTGCTTCGTGCTTTCAATATTCCACCCCGGTGGAATTAATAGCTGGCGGAGATATGGAAAGGAAGCGATGGGCAGCCAGGGTCCCCAGGCGGCGGAAACCGGTGTCGCCCCGTTGATTTCAGAGGAGTTAAACTGGCGCACACCAGCTGAGAATTTAGGCAGAGTAGTCTGTAACTGACGGCTGTAAGAGTCGGAGGAGCAGAGGGTAGGTTGTGGGCACAGACCACCTGTATAGAGGCGTCATAAAAAATCCCTAGCGCGCAATCCTTCCCCTTCCAGCCCCCGCCGACACCTCTACTTCCCATGGCTCATTTAATGGGGAGGGAGGGAGTCAGACAAGCCAAAATCCTTTACCAGCCCAAGACGCTATTCTCTTACAACGAGCGAACCTAGGATCCGTGGTGTTTCCATTCGCCCATTTACCTGAGACACCCTATTTCCTAAACATCATAATCAGCCCCAGACGCTTCTCTTTTAATGTGCGATTACGAGTCAGCCTGGGGGGAGGGTTCTATCAGGGGTTTCCTGAATATTTTCCTCTCTCCTTATTTTGAATAACCGTTTCTGTTGCCCGAAAAGGGCTCACCCGACAGAGCAGCATCCTAACTGGTGAGCGCGTAGATAGCACCACGTGATGAGGTTGAACTTGGAGATATTCCAGGTAGCATTTCCGAAATTGTTAGACACAGATTCACACAGACAACAGAGATGGCCCGTCTGCTTTCTACAGACTCTGGGTGTGGGCCCGAACCTATCAGGCCTTACATTTAAGATAAAACAAATACCATCGTGTGTAAAGTAGCTTAGTGTTACCAGCAACTGATTTTTTTTTTTAATTTTTTTTTTTTTTTTACAAAAAACTTCCACTTGCCGCACAATGTTAAAATCATGCTGGTAAATTCGATGGAGAATTCGTGGAATCGAACATGCGTTTAGGAATCACTGAATTAATCCTCCAGATTTTTAAAAATGGGTGATTTGATACATTACAGGAGACAATTGATCTACGTCTCTCTGTTTTTGTGACGTATAGCTTTCGAACATTCTAATGTGCTGTCTAGCTGTGTGTAACTTCTCGGCAGCTTCGAGGGGCTCGTTTATATCGTTTGGTTCACGCTGTTTCACTGCGGATTTCTCTTGCTCGGCACTTCTCATAGTAAATGTCTAGAGCACTAGAAAAAAACTGTTATCAAGAGAACTTTCTTTGACGTCAATGTTAATGTGAATATTTACATACTGAATTAATATTGTATTTTCAGTATATTTTACATGGTTTCGATTTTTTTGTGTTAATGTTTACCGGATACAAGAAAAAATACCATCCAGTTAAAAACTTTTAAACCTCTTCATTTCTCCTTAGAGGAAGTATGATGTGTGGCTACATGTCTAGTTAAAACGTAGTTATTTAAATACATAAATATAGGGGCAAATGGTGACACTGTTCCAGGGTGTTGAACAGAGTAATTAAAGATCGAATTCGGTCTATAGTTTCAGCATTTTCTTAGGGACCAGATCTTTTATACTCCATTGAAGTTGAAGGGGGATCGGACATTATATGAGAGAACACACAAAATATGGCATACAGGAAATTAGTGTTGGTTTTATGTAGGCAGGCCAGATAACGATTTGCTTATTATTCAATCAAAAAAATTATAATACGCATTTTGTGCCATTTAGGGAGAATCATCGGCTTCGAAATCTTGTATATTTTAAATGTTTTGGTGGGCTTCTAAAAAGTAACATGATAGCTAGGCTATCCACTTTCACATATTGCCACACCCACATCAAGAAACGCTGTTTCGCCTCTAATTTAAGGCATAACATCATTTAACATATTTACTGTGCAGACATATCACTTTTTACTTGCTAACAGAAGTTATACGAAAAGCAATCAGTGAAATATATATATAAATGCAATGCGTGAAATATACTAAATACGGACTCACGCCTGCCCAAGATGAGGGAAGTTGGGCCAAGTAAAGATTTAAGGATTGTGCCCCCTAAATCCGTGCTACTCTGAGGGTGAGAATTTGCTAGTGAAATGAATACCGTACTGTATCACGAATGGAAGAAATAAAGCCACAGGAATACAGTGTGTCTCTGGAACAGAGTTGTGTATCCTCTGTTTCATTACGATCTGTCAATTAACTTGTATTTGAATAGCTAACAGGAAAACGGCTTCTGCTAATACACAAACACATTACCTTACTGAAGGCAACAGGTCATAAAATACTTTATTGAAATAAAGTAAATATCTTGCATTAACTGATCATAAAATGCAGTTTTCGGATTACTTGGGGCACCACAGGATTGTAGACAGCAAGTAGGCTTAAGATAACAGTAACAATCTCCTCCTGACAAAATACAACAATCTTCCATCTCAGAGCTCCCAAACCGATACAGAGAAAGAGAAACGGCTGTGTTTTTCCTTATGTACATGGGGGGAAGAAAAAGAGGGGGAAAGGAATCAATCAAATATTAAATACAACGGAAATCAAATCGTAATAATAATCCACTAACCATTTTGTCACCCATCTTCTTCCACCTGGCATCTTCTTGTGGAACAGATCGCTGCATGGGCCTTGTCTATTTATCCTGCTCCTCATTCCACATTGTGGAAACTAGGTTTTAAAATAGAAGGGAGTGCATGAGGCCTAACAAATGCATGGCACACAAGTCTAAGGATCACTCCACTGTTGCAGATGGTGTGTTTCTCATCGTTAATCCAGTCTTTAAAATGTTCAGGTTTCATTAGAGAAGGCACTTGATCGATGCTGTTTTGTAAGTCTTTGTGCTGTTTGGCACGCTCACGAGGCATCCTTGATTTTTTTCTTTTGATTTTTTTATTCCTCCTGGTTGACTTCACAGGGCGAGCTTAGGTTTTCCGCTTGTTTCTCTGCTTCCTTGGCTCGCTCCTGCTCTGTAAGTTGCTCGCTAGTTGGGATGGAGTTTTTCTTTGGACGACCTTTAGGTTTGGTGGGAGATTCAAGGCCTCCACCTTGTAATACCTGGAAAACCGAAGGATATGCCAGAATAAAACCACGTTTAAAGGTGCCTGATACAAGGGCTTTATCCTGTTGTGAAAGCTATAGGCTGGCCTATATTACTAAAAAAATATAACGAGAATCAAAAATATATTCTATGTCCCCAATATTTCAACACCAGGTCTGGGAGGCAGCCAGCTAAAACAGTTTACAGCTGGCTTGAATCGTGACCTGGTTTGCATTTACTGCTTTAACGGCTCTTCTCTACCTCTATAGATCACTTCCCTCAGCCCTTGGTCCTGAATATCCTGAGGGAGGGCGCGGGGCATATCCTCAAATCCCCGGAATAGACTTGGCTATTGGTTTCTTTCCCCGTCTTCCTGTGCTCCGCTATGTTGTGACTTTGTGCAGTTGCATTTTTACAAGCCCTTCCGCTGTTCATGATAGATGCCCCTTTCTGTCATAGCCAGCGGGGCTGGGTTTGCAGGCCTCTGTCACCAACACCGTAGAAAAGGGAGGGAAGATATATCCGAACAACGAGCAAATCTGGGTACACACAGAGAGATGTTACATTCGACGAGCGAACAATCTAAACCCCTTTTCCTATTCCAGCAAGCGGCTAATGTTCCCTGATGCAATCAGATATCGGCCAGCAACCAACTCCTACAGGGGAAAAAGACCCGAGGCTTTACAGACAGACAAGTAGCCCACTTACTATTTTCTTCCATTTCATTCGCCTATTTTGGTACCACGTTTTCACCTGAAGTTGACTGAGACCCAGGGACTCTGCCAGGTCTATTCTGCAAGGCGAGAGAGGACACACGTACTGCCGTCAGAAAACCACTCACTTGCCAGTCAAAACCCCACTGCTCAGATGAATCCCATACACCGTTTGGCTTCGCTCCGCTCCCCTCCCCCATTGGTCTGTATTGTTTCTTAAGGAAGGATTCGGACTATCGGGCGTTCCTGGCGCTCTTTCCCCACCAAACACCCCCACCTAGCTTCTGTTCCGCAGATATCTGAACTGGGGGAGGGAGCAGTAACCCAAACTAACCTGGGCTGTGGGTGAGTAAATATTGAACTAATTTCCTTGGAGCTCTTTGATTCGCTGTGGGGATCACAAATGCCCCCGGGGAAGATTAGCTTCGCTTAATGGGCTGGTAACCAAGCCCGGCTAGCCCCCTGCACTGCCTGCCCTGAGGCTGCAGAGCAGAACTGGCTCCTGGGCCCGCCCTCACCTGTCAGGCGTAGAGAGGTATTTCTGTTTCTCGAAGCGCTTCTCCAGCCCCATCAGCTGCAGCTCGGTGAACACCGTGCGGCTCCGGCGTCCTTTCTTGGCTTTGCTGCCCTGCTCCGGGGGTCCCGGCTCCAGCTTCCCCCGAAGGTGCAGCTCCAGCGGGAGGTGAGGGGATCCCGAGCCGCCCTGCAGCCCCGAACCTGCAGCCAGCAGGGCCGAACCCAGGCCGGAGCAGCTCAAGGGGGCCAGGGGAAATTTGAACACCGCCGCCTGCTCAGCCTTCAGCACCGCTGCGGAGAGAAAGACACTGTGAGAGAGGACAGGAGCCCCTGGCACGTATCTAGCGCCCGCTTAGCTTCCCCAGATACCAGCATGGCTGTTGACTTGTTTCAGATATGCCGTGCCCATGTCCCAAGCCACCCCAGCCAGGCCCTACTACAGCTGAGAGGCTCCGGGTACTGCCTAGGAAAAAAAGGAATAATAGGGTCAGACGGAAAAATGAAGGAAGTGTGGAGTCCCGCGGGGAAACGGGATGGAGTTTAGTGGGGGAAAATGGGTGACTTGCTGAGCTCTGTGGGTGGATCCAAAGAAACTAATACGACAAGCATTTAACCTTACCATTCAGCAAGATTTGAAGGGATGGAAGGCTCCTTTTCAAACGAGTCTAACCTTCATTCAGTGTGGGGAGAAAAATCAAGTTGGGAATATTTTATATTTCAACTGGAAAGCAATCAAACTGTAAGTTTTTCTTAACTTTCGCGTTGTATTTCTGTAGTCTTGCGGTTCACAGGTCAATACTCTTAAACTTAAGTCTATTTTTTTTTAAAGGTAGCCAATATTCTTCAGCCTAGTTCTATGTATTTCTGAATGTTTGATTTTTTCTCGTTCAGTAAATATCTTGCAGTAATATAAAAATCCCGATCCAAATAGGATCGAATTGTTATGTAAGCATATTTTTAAATTTATAAGAGCAGTTGATAATTAATGGTTTGGGCTTTACAAGTGGGTATAATTTAAAATAATTTAGTATGTAATAGTACCTAAAGGTACTATGAAGGTCTTAGTTCTTGGCCATAGAATAAATAATTGATATAATAGAATAATATAGCGTACATGGACAGGAGGTTATAGCGCTACTATATATATAATTTTAGTCCAAAGTTCCCGTATAGTTATATAGTATTTTCGTTCTTTGCGTTTTCATTCATTCTAATAAAATATTAATTTTGATAACAGTCTAGAATACTGCCACATTTTGCATGGCTTACTGTAAAACAATATGCTACAGAAAGGGTTTATTCTAATTTAAATTAACAAGCAAACTCGTCGTTAAATGTATTACTGAATCACAATCAAAACATTCAGGTCTAACCTTTCTCGATCCAAAATATTGTAGAAACGCCTAACAAATTATTTTTGAACTGGCGATACTTCTCTGAACCACGTATTTAGTTTCAACTCTCTTATTTGATGTATAAAATCAAATTGACAAATGACCTCCTGGAAGTTTAGTTTGCTAATAGCAGGCTAAGAAACTATATAAACTTACAATTCAAGCATCCCTTCCCGGAGCCCCCCACATGCCCCTCACAAGTAGGAAGTCCTTTCCCTATTAATCTTGCGGAGGAAACAGCAAAAGACCTGGCTCAACGCATAAGCAGAATTAGCTTGGAAATAATGAATAATTCATTCGGTATATTACAAAGTGTTTATGGGGGAGGAAATGAAAGGACAATATGCTGCATTCTCTAGAGCAATTTATATTAAAACACAAACCAATTATCTTTAACTGCCTCGGACAGCAAGGAAACTACAGGGACAATCAGGATTTTGTAAGAAAAATGTTTCTAAAACGCTTTTCGAACTCTCCCGGGACTGAATATAAATTGTGTTGCAGAAGCAAGAACTTTTATTACCCCAGTTTAGGAATCCGCTCGTTCTCCTCCTGAAGTCAACGGGAGTTTTGCCATAATATTTTATAAACATCATTATACTTGGTTTAACATTTTAAAGGCGCATTTGAGTTCGGCAGGTCTGTGAAAATCATTCCCCCTACAGAGCAATTGTTGCTCTGATTCTTTATGCAAACAGACGGTGTTACGGGAAACAACAAACTGTGTTTTTTTTTTGTATTTTATTCTTTTTTCTATGATAAAGAAAGGTTTGGTTCAAGGTAGCTTTGGAAGGGACAGTTTTCAAAAGGCCAGTTTTCAAATTCAGAAGCCATAGATGGTTTGCTTATTGTACCGGTAATATATTATATATTACTATGTATTACCAATATATCAGTAATGTATCACATACGTCTAGATATATGTTACACTCTATATATTACACTGTATATACACACACGAGTAATGTTCTATGTAGTACATTACTAATACATACGCAAGTTCTATATTTGTCTCTCTGCCGTACAATACAATCATAATAACTTCCATGATCTTCGAGAGGAGTTTTCTCTAAATAGGATGGGACTCATAAGGCCCAAGCTTTCATAAGGCCCAAGCGTGTAGGCCTATGTTGAATTTAAGAAGCCAAAGAGCCTGTCTGAAATACTTACAAATCGCTTACTCACATTACTAACCCAATCGTTTATTTTAATCTGTAGTGAATTATATGAGCTTCATTCTGAAAATAATCTCGAAAAGTAATGTGAAAAAAACGTTGGGCAATTCTTTGGTGGAAAAAAGATTAGAAATGCCACATACTATTTTGAAAGGTTTTCTGTTTTGTTTTCCTGCTGTAATTACAGTGTGTAGTTTACCAGGCTAAGATTCCGTTCTGCGCAGAAGGAAACAAAAAAGTTTTTCCCAACTGAAAATAATCAGATGGAATGAGAAGGAAACAGGCTGTTCCCTGTGATGAGCCCCATAAAATCAGTTATAATAGAAAAATGCAGCTCAAACACTTGGGGAAAAGGGAATAAGAACCAGTTATGTATAGACTATTTAGATGTGTGAGAAACCTGCTTCTGTTGGAATCCTGTTTGGAAAAAAAATCTTGTTATTTTAAATCATCCTTCCTGGGTGTGTGAGGTATTTGTTTGGCTGTGGCCTAAACTTCTGGCATGAAACTACATAAAGTGGGATCGTCCTAGTGGCATATAAACACAGATCCGTTTGTGAAAGGCTCTATCTACCGAACTTGGCCACTGAACGGATCCCCGAATAAAGAGAGCTGCTTCGTGTTTCCACCATGACCCCCAGCTCCCCTGTGCAGTGGCGCTTTGCCATCAGGCACGCTGACAAACAGCGGAAGAAAGGTCTAAACTTGTTACCGTCTGGTGACGACCCCCGCCATCCCCGGGACCTGCACTGCCCCAAGGGCCCAGCTGGTTCCCCGGGGACGGAGCTAATGAACAGGACTGTCACTCTGGGCATAGCGAGCCCCTGTCCTCCCTCTGCGCCTAGACTGGGAGCCGCTGCAGGGCTGATGAGGACTGAGGCTGCTCCTCGGCCTGGGGGGGGGGGGCTAGCGAGGCCGCGGGACATACCTAGGTGGTTGTGGTAGGGTCGGGCTGAGAGCAGTGCCTGCACCCCGAACTTGAGGAGCTCTCCCGCCGGCGCCGAGACCTTGGAGTCGGGGTGATCCGTCAGGATTTCCTCTATCATAAAACTCCGGTAGCGATGCGAGCGGTGGTCAGGGAAGACTTCCGCGGGGAAATAATGCGCGGCTCCCAGATCCAGGGGATGCTGCATCCTTCCCGCTGCGGGCCAGGCCCCAGGCCAGACCCCAGGGACGCCCCCAGCCCCTTTCCTCCGGGAGGCGCTGGCTCTCTCCGCCGCGGGCTGCACAGATCCTGCCGAACTCGCCCTAGAGCCGCCCTCCGCCTGGTGCCTCTGGAAGGGCGCCCAGGGACCTGGGGCAGGCTTTGTCCATTCTCCCTCCTGGGGCTTGACTGCCCAAGCGCGCAGTTTCCCCGCAGCCCTGGTAGCCTTTCCCCTTCGGAGGTGCTCGGGGGCCAGCGCTCGGCTTGTGCTTGCCCCGACCGCCCCCCCTCTTCCTTCTCCGCTGCACCGAGTGGCTGAAGATCTCCTTAAGGAGTGAGCCCAGGCTGGAAAAGTTACAACCTCATGCTGCAGGAGGCACGTCATAGGAGAGCTCTTTCTCCGCCCCAGGACTGAAGACAGCAGCCTATTATATTCCTGACCTGAGTCTGGGACTGTCGGAGCTGGATTGGGGGTGGGGGGAGGGGAAAGAGAGGGGCGCTTAGCACCTGGAAACGAAAGGTTAAGGAAGAGCGTCTATCCTGTGCCATATAAAGCAAATTAACCAGCGATGCCCGATTTGAAGCTAAAGGTACTTCCCAGCAATTACCAGCGCCAGCCCACTCCCAACAAAAAGAGGAATGTGCCAGCAGTTTAGAAATGCTGGAGCTGTACTTACCCTCTAGGATGTGCAACGTCCTATTGGTTTTAAATGTAGTCACAGGACATTTTCCAAACGCAAAGCCAGCTCTCCTTCGTAGGTAATCTACCCGTCTAGTTGTGTACTGCCCTGCAGGTGAGACGCTTCAAAGAGCCTGTCAAATATTGTGCATTCCATGAAAAACCTCAAGGTTCACGGATGTACAATTTAACACGCGATCGCCTTGCGCAGTATTTGCCCTTCCCTGGTTCCATTCTCGGAATGTCCCAGCCCCTGTTCTCCTTTAACTCCCGCAAATATCCCGTTTGGCCCTAACCAAAGCAAGGGGATAGGGGATAAGCTTTTGCTGCAAGCAGCAAGTCATTTACTTTCTCCTCTCTGATGCCAAGTCTGGAGAAGGAAAACACTGAAATAAGGCCAAGTGATTCCTCCTGTCCTACCGGAACCTGTCTCACAACAGCATCCTTCCAGTACCTGGAGGCTAGGAACATTATCGCACATTGTCTGAAGCCAGGGAGGAGCCCCGGCCTCCTAGTCCTGCAATAAAAAAAGTCAAAAACGAAACCCAAAGGGGAACCGCAAGGTTTTCCAAGGCAGGAGAGACGAATGAAGAATAATAGCGCAGAGTGCGCAACCCAGGTGAGTTAAATCATTTGTTACCCGGATTAGCAAAATTATAATCCCTCAACCCTCTCTCTACCACGTCTGCCAAGGATTGTTTGCCATTGACACAGCAAATCTGTGGCAAGGCACGAGTCGCCAACCGAAGGGGAAATTATCCTCTGACTAACGCAGTGTCTGAGATCTCGGGAACCGCGTGCCACAAACCCAACTCCCCGGGACACTAATGAGGGTCTTTCCCACTCGATGGAGTCTGCTGTGTCTATCGGGGAAGACAAGAAATTTCAGAACTGCGGATCCCCTAAGGAAACCAGGGGGTTAAATTCACTTCCTCCAAGGTGACCTGGCTTTGCTCAGGGTCATCATCAGGAACTGGGGAGGTGAAAGGTTCCCTTTGCCTTCGAACCCCATTTGCCTTCATGGGTGTAAAGAGGTTCCTCCTTCCTACCCTAGCCCTGTTTTAAATCTGGGCCTGGCTGTGAAGTTTGGTCTCATAGACGTACTGGGAGAAAACAGCATATATATCAGCCCCTCCATTTGCCTTACATAACTCTTAGCAGCACCTATTGCGGAGAAACATGGAGAAGCCCCAGGGACTGCTCAGCTGGGCCCTCCTGTCCTAGGTAGCACTCTCTGGTGGCGCTGGCGAAGGGTCAAACCCTGCAGTCCTTATTCGGGCAAGATTCCCGCTTAGATACACGGGGGCTGTGCCTGTCCAGGACTAGGTAAGGGACTGCAGGATCAGGCCCTGGCAAGAGTAATAAAGATCGATTTTGGAATGGATGGCGAAGTTCAGGGCACGTACCGAGAGGGCTGCCCCTGACCGGGGCTTGGGTGAAGGCTTCACCAAGCTGGATGGCTTTCTCCTGATGGGGCGCGCTGGTGGCGCGGCTAACGCACAGGGGGCACTCAGGCTGGGAAGTCTACTCGTGTTCCCCGTGAGTCTGCAGGTGTGGGTTGGGTTGACGGTATTATTGCTGCCCTCAAGCTATGCAGCCAAGCTGCTTTCAAATGGCGAGTAGTTCATATTTTCATGTCTGAGGACTGCTCGATCCGTCTGCAATGGAAATCAGCGGGAAACTCCCATTGCTCGTGATCACCCCCTGAAAGAGGTCGTGGTTGGGCCTGATCCTTCCCTCATTCCCCAGGAATACAACGGAGGGCTGCGGGATCGGGCTCCAAAAGGTGAAATGGAAAGACCAAATTTACAGTGGTTCCCAGACTGGCACTGGGAGTGTGTGCCCACGTCCTGCTTCCTTTCGGAAACAAGGCTCCTGGGATGAGCTGTTATCAGACCCTGCGTAGGTAGATGGATAGGTAGCAGGCAGAGAGAGAAACACTCACTTGAAAGGAAAGATTTATATCTGGTAATTTACGGAGTTTCAGATTTCCTTTTTCTAAAACCATTTCTGTTGAACCATAACAGAAACTCGCTGGATTCGCCGCGGATCAGAGACGAACCGTGTCTATGCCAAGACTCGATAAACAATTTAAAGGAACTGATGGGGGAGGAGGGGAGGAATCACTGATTTTATTCGTTTATTTGTATAGCCCTTTTACAGATATTTTGCATAGAACAATGGGATTCGTTTATTTTCCAGAGACCCTATTTCATGCAGGGCAGCCTATAATTAATGAAAGATTTATACATATGATTTATGTATTTCAGGCAAGATCTATGCACCTGGGAATCAATACAGCCAAAACAGTCTATAGAAAATTTAAGCAACAACAGATTCGTGGTGCTCTAATTTTAACATGGTTTTGGAAGTCTTTTAATTTCCATTTCTCCATGAGATAAAAGGAGGCTCTTAATGTTGGTAAGATACATTATGAGCGGGCTATTTTATAAATGGAAAACCGTTATCTAGTTAAACTCCATGGGAAGAAACAAAGCGTCTTTGATCACACGCTGTGTGTTACCAATGCAAAGCTTGTAGCTAAACGCCATGCCAATTGCGGGGAATCTGTAATTCGTTTCTTTTAATTTGGGGTTTTTATTCCAAAGTTAATGGCCAATATTTTACTGGGCTTTTGTTATCTGAGGAAACTATTACATGTGTGTTTTCATGGAGTCCTTTGCTCCAGGAAAAGCAATCTAACCTTCTTTGCTGCTCCTCGCGTGACACAAAGAGAATTGGGAGGAAAGTCGATCTCATCTCTTAGATGTGAAACTCGTAGACTAGTCTCCTTATTTATAGCGTTAGCTGAAACAATGTTGTTTTAGCACGTTTTCTCAGCCATTTCCCTGGGAATGCGTCTGTGGGAGCTGGAATGCGTTCTCGGAGCGGGTTCTGTAGCTGGAAATATTCCGGACAAACTCCCGAAGCCCTTGACCAGGCATAATTGCTACTGGACCCAATGACAGCTTTGAGTGAGGACTGCAGGATTTCTCTCTCTCGAGAGAGAGAGAGAGCTTGATCGTATTTTAATAAAGACCTGTACGCTGTACTCACTATCAATTGTAAGGCTAACTTCAACAGCCAAAGGCAACAGCAGTCTCGCCTCTTCATGGGTCCCACTCTGTAGTCCTCAGCAGGATAAAAACCCAATTGAAGTCCATGGGAAGTTTGCCTAGTCCAAGCCCACGCTACAAACCATTGACCAGAGTGCGTTCCCGCATGTCTGGAGCGGACAGACCGCTCGGAGACATGCGCAAGCACTGAGGGAAAGTGATTGTGAGCGAACTTTTATCACCAGAAAAGAGGGTTCTGTAGGGGCTTATACTTTTCATTGCACGGCTCTCCTATCACCATCCACACTGAATTGACCTAAGAGCTGCCGGTCCTTGCTCTCACGTAAGTTTAGGGTTTTTTTTGCCAACGACAGCAAGATCTGACCACGGATGTGGAGGCTACAGTGTAAATAGATAATTGGTTTTCTTTCTCTCTCTCTCTTTCTTAATTATCAAAGAAAATATTCTTTACTATGAAATTGGTTATGGCACTTTGAAAATGAGGATTGTTTCCGTTTCCAGCGTTCCTGACAAGAGAGCTACATGAAGCTTGAAAAACGTCTCCGAGTGTAAAAGCATCTGCCCCTTTCCCCGCCGTCCCTTCTTAACAGCACTGTTCAAAAAGACCCTGATATTTTTAGGGCTGTGAAAAACAGGCGCAAAAGCTGGTTCACTCTGTTGAAGCCCCTTTGGTTTGCAGCGAGGATCTGGCTTGTTCCTCTCAATCAAAACAGCCGTAGAAGCCATTAATTTGCCTCCTAGGAAAGCTGGTAACATGTTTCAAATTAATAATTGTCCACGTCAATTTATTCTGAGTGTTGTTCTTGGCATTATTACAGGGAGGCTTATTTCCTGGACATAATTAGAGCGGTTCGAACTGATAAGGATCCCCTCTCCCTCCTCCAGTAACACTGTCTAAGAATGGCTGGCTTTTAAATGGAACAAAATTCACACTGAGATAAAGAGGGAACAAAAGAAAGCGAATTGCCCCCAAACCGGACAAAATAGGATGCAAATTAACCAGCCAGCTGACCCGGGTCGTTCTTTATTTCCGTGAGGGCAGGTTTCACCGAGGAGGGGAAAGGGGCTGATAAAAGCCAAAGGAAGGCGTCCATCGGAGAAGAGAATCGTTCCCAGGGATGGACGTAGGAGCTAGTTTTAAACAATTAAAAGACGTTTAAACAAGTGAATACAATTAGAAATGGTTTGTTTCCCTTTACATAGAAAGGAAACCCGCAAGGATGGACATCTGCCTACGGGACAGGTAAGCTCACCCATTTCCCCCTCGCCTGGCTGAAGTGACTCTGGTTTGCTCGCAGGGTGAGTTTCTTTCCGACAGCCCCCGACAAAGAAAAAGAGAAGCAGATTGAATAATGAGGTCGATTTCAATGTGAAAATTCAAAGCCGTTGCAAGGGAACGATTTAGCAGCATACCATCCACCTTCTAAGCAGGCACTTTCATACAGGCTTCAAGCTATTTATCCCTCTCCCTTCCGACACCAGGGAAAATAATCAATTCCGGGGGGTACCAAAGTTTGGGATATTTCATGGCAGCAAGAAAGAGTAGCAGCCCCCCCCCCCACACCTCTTTAGGTGTATTATTGCACTGGAAGACGGCTTGCTAGTTTTTCTTCCTTCATCTAAGATTTGGTCAATTTATTTTTAAATTTAAGTATCACACATCTGATCTGGAGATCCCAAACAGCGAGGGGCAGCAGGGGATTTTCAGAGGGAAAAGAACCGATCTGGAGCCGCCTGATGCTCTTGGGGTCAGTTTTATCCCCGATTTTGAAGAGGTAGCAGAAGGAGGGTCCAGGGAGAAACCTGTTGGCCGAGGGTCACCGCAACAGTAGCCTGGAGAAACAAAGGCAGCGGGCCCCCAGTCTTGCGCTCCCCCAGGCTGCGCCCCTTCGGAACCCCCTCTTCTGGCCTGTGAGGGGAGCGCAGGATCGGGCCTGGGGGTAATGCTTCCTGGTCCAAGGGCGAAGAACGGACCCCCAAGCTCCCTGGGGAATCGATGTCTGAGAAAAACGTTCCCCACCCGCCACCTGCCCCTTGTCGAGTTAATGCCTGGCGCTGTCCGAGGGATTTGCAGGAGATGCTGATGCCAGTTCGGGCCATTCCTGCTGGTTTTACAGATCCTCGAACGAGCTCAGGATCTCCCTTCCCTCCTGCCGGATGGGGCTGGGGGGGGGACCCAGAGATGACATCTGCCCTTTGACTCTCTCCAAACTGCCTTCCAATGACAGTTCCTAATGAAATGGCCCCCTTTGAACAAAAGGTAGCAATTTTCAGCCTTCCTAAAAATACTTTGCAGATGCAAACCAGAGCTCCAGCCCGGACAGCACACGCTCCCCAGACTATTCCCGGGGAAGTCGTTTAGTGGCAAAACTACTTTTAAGTCTTTATTTTAATTACATGATGAGCCTGCATAACCATCCGAAAAGCTAATTATGGGAAACTCGCTGAACTCGTGTCTATTCCAGTTTAGCTCGGCCGGGTATTGAAGGAGTTTGATTGCTATTAAAAGGAGGAGGAATCTGGTACAAATGCACAGTCCCCGCAGAAAGGGAAATTCTTCTAATGCTTCTGATGAGACACAAATGTAGTTCATGGGTTGCTTTTTATAATTTCGATCTCTTCTGAAAAGCAGGACCTTGAGCCCGACAAAAGAATTCTATTCCTTTTTTGACAGTTATATGTTTGTGTGTATATATATAACAATATATCTATCCGTGTTTGTGTGTGTGTATCTCTCTCTCCATATATATGTCTCTGTGCATATGTAGATATAACTATATGTATGCATATCTATTATGCACACACACAGTATATGTTTATCTATCATACACAAATTTTATATATAGAATGTAAATTGGAATACCAAACTTTTGAAGGGCTCAGTGTTTAACTTCAATAGAGCTTCATCAATTTACACCCGCTGAGGATCTGGTTGTGTACACATAACTGCCTTTCCCCCTGAGACACAATCCTCTTGTTATCAAAGAGGGTCCTGAGAGAAGCAGCAAGAAGGAATGTTTTGTATTTAGTTGTTCTCCCTGGTTATATTTTTCCATTTAAATATTGATTCTTGTCATTTGGAGTTTGATTTAATTGCCAGATGGTTACTGAAGCAACCCCTAAGTCGGCTGTATTTCAGAATAAAATGATTTCACCATTAAATACTTTTTTCTATGTAATGTAAGGGACCCACCATGCACTCATGGGGAAAAAGGGAAACAGCCCTGACAGCAATAAAGACCATATGCAATGCAAGTTGTTCAGTTTAGTCTGCACTATGCAGGAGACTGTGAAGTGTTTAAATGTGTTAGCTGAATTTTGTAAGCTGAAAAAAGTGAAGACTTACAAGCAAAAAAAAGAAGGAAAAACAAATTTGATTTTTGGACAAACTCTGTCCAATAAACCATTTAGCTGATGGAAACTAAAACAAATCTTTCCATTTCATGACCTAACTGAACTTCCTAACCAGACGTGTAGCACACAGTTTGTGAGTCCACACACACACACAGGTACAGTAATGGATCAATGAAATTGCACCAGTATAAATGAGGGCAGAACTGAGCCCTGGGTCTTTAAAATGCTAAGGAATACGTGCAAGATTTTCAAGTTATTCCAACACTGCAAAAAAACCGTGTCACAAGATTCAGCTCTCTGTTTATGTTCCCTTGCATGCTGTAGCACTGAGGTAAATATGTAAGGGCTTGATTTGATCGTGGGCTGCGCTGCGATACATCTTGTAATGTTAACTAGGAACCTAGCAAAAGCATTTAATATCTAGATAACTACTCTAGTTGCTGACTTTACAGATACAGCGGCCTGGTCTACACCTAAAACTTAGGTTGACCTACCTAGGTCACTCAGGGCTATGAAAAATTTTATGCCCTGTGTAACACAGTTAGATTGACCTAGCCCCCCACAGTAGACACAGCTAGGATGACAGAAAAATTCTTCCATCAACCAAGCCACTGCCTCTTAGAGAGGTGGAATAAATCCTTTCATCAATGTAGGAAGCATCTACACTACAGTGCCAGAGCTGTGTTGCTGTAGTGTAGACATACATTCCGAGATGCACATCAGGATACCTAAGACTTCAAATGATATTTGATGCAAATTTCAAATATATTAGTGGAGGATTAGAGGGAGAGACATTAGAAAACCCTTTTAGGTATATTTTAGTCCCATCTTCCTGCTTTCCCAGCATGCCATGCCACCCCCTCATTCTACACAAACTAGGTGTTTCTTGAATTCATTTATATTCTTTACTTCCATTGACTCCCTAGGTAACCTGTTCCATATGTTTACTACCATTTGCGTGAAGCAGTTCTGCCTAGATTCTTTATTTTCTGAATTTTAAAATTATGTCTCTTGATTTTTGAAACTCAAACCAGTCCGGAAAACATGTCTATCAACTTCACTAAGCCCTTACATAATTCTTATATCTTCTGTTAGGTTACTTTAACTTACTCAAATATTGCTCTGTTAATGCCTTTCTCTGTAAGTGTGGCAATGGAGCACTGTGAATTATGCACCCAGTCCTACTCACATTACTTACAACAGCCATTGAGGTCAACGGGACCAGATACATGATTCTGGTCTAGTGGATAGAGCACTGGGCAGGAACTCAGAAAGCCTGCATTCTATTCATGGCTCTGTTGTGTGACCTTGGACAAGTCACTCCACCTCTTAGTGCCCTTGTATGCCCTCCAATCACTTGTCTGTCTTATCTATTTAGGTTGTAAACCTCCTTGGGCAGAAACAGTTTTTATTTTGTGTGTGTAAACAGTGCTTAGTGCAATGGGGCCCTAATCTTGGGGCCTTTATATCCTAATGTAATAATAAAATACTGAGGGATCTCTGTGCCTGTTTCCCCTCATACTCTTTGTCTGTCTTCTCTGTTGAGACTGTAATCCCTAAGGGTATGTCTTCACTACCAGCCAGATTGGTGGCAGCTATCGATCCAGCAGGGATTCACTTATTGTGTCTAGTCCAGACATGATAAATCGATCCTCGAGTGCTCTCCCATTGACTCCCTTGTACTCCAGTGCCACAAGAGGCGCAGGCAGAGTGGATGCGGGAACGGCAGCAGTCGACTCACCGTAGCAAAGACACCACGGTAAGTAGATCTAAGTATGTCAACTTCAGCTACGTTATTCACGTAGCTGAAGCTGTGTAACTTAGATCAATCCCCTCCCCCCCAGTGTAGACCAGGCCTCAGGCTGGCTCTTAACTGTGGCTCAGTCTATATTACAAGCACTGCAGCAGCACAGGTACAGCTATGCTGCTGTAGCACTGTAGTGTAGACACTTGCTACAGTGACTGAAGGGGTTTTTCAGTCCACCCCTTCAAGAGGCTGCAGCTAGGTCGACAGAAGAATTGTTCCATTGACTTAACTGTGTCTAGCTTAGGTCATCTTAACTATGTCTCTCAGGGGAATGAATTTTTCACATCCCTGAGTGCCATAGGTAGGTCAACTTAAGTTTTAGGTATAGGCCAGGCCTCTGTGTTTGTACACTGCCTAGCACAATGGGGCTGTCATGGTATAATTCCCCACTCTGAACCTTAGCATCCAAAAGATGGGGTACCTGCATGAATTCCTCTAAGCTTAATTACCAGCTTAGAACCTGTAGCGCTGCCACCAACCAGGAATTCCAGTGCCTGGTATACTCTGGTCCCCCCAAGACTTTGCCTGGGGAACCCCAAGACCCAGACCCTCTGGATCTTAACACAAGGAAAGTAAACCCTTTCCCCCACGGTTGCCTCTCTCAGGCTTCCCCTCCCTGGGTTACCCTGGAAGATCACTGTGATTCAAACTCCTTGAATCTTAAAACAGAGAGGAAAATGCACCTTCCCCCCTCCTTCTTTCTCCCCCTCCCAGACTCTCCCTGAGAGAGACAGTAATCCTAACACAGAGAGAAATTAACCTTTCTCCCCACCAATTCCCTGGCGAATCCAGACCCCATCCCCTGGGGTCTCACCAGAATAAAAAACAATCAGGTTCTTACACAAGAAAAGCTTTTAATTAAAGAAAAAACAGTACAAATTATCTTTGTAAATTTAAGATGGAATAGGTTACAGGGTCTTTCAGCTATAGACACTGGGAATACCCTCCCAGCTTTAGTATACAAGTACAAATTAAAATCCTTTCAGCAAAATACAAATTTGAACTCCTTCCAGCCAAATACACATTTGCAAATAAAGAAAACAAACATAAGCCTAACTCACCTTATCACCTAGTACTTACTATTTTGAATCTATAAGAACCTGTATCAGGGAGATTGGAGAGAAACCTGGTTGCACGTCTGGTCACTCTCAGATCCCAAAGAGAACAACCACCAAAAACTAACAGCACACACAAAGCCTTCCCTCCCTCAAGATTTGAAAGTATCCTGTCCTCTGATTGGTCTTCTGGTCAGGTGACAGCCAGGCTCACTGAACTTGTTAACCCTTTACAGTCAAAAGAGACATGAAGTACTCCTGTTCTATTAACCCTTAACTATCTGTTTATGACAGGGGCCCTGATCTCGGCTGGGGCTTCTAGCTGCTACTGTAATAGAGGAATACTATGGTAATGTCTGAGTAAGGTGAGAAGGATTTGGCCCCATATCCTTAGCAGAGTAAAATCAGCATGATGCTGTTTAAAAAAATCCCGGCATACTTAAGTTAGTTAGTTCATTCACCACAACAAATCACCTGCTATTTTCTTTTTTCCTGCTTCCCCTTTTTATTTAAAATCAAAAAGTATGAATACAGCAAATATTTATGGTCAGTCTTTTGGCCTTTAGGACAGGAGAAAGTGTTCAGTGTAGTGTAGAGGTGTTATACGTTTCTCAGAATATGGAATGACATAAAAGTGTAAATCAGTAATTATATCTTAAACATTTGTTTCCATAACACTTTCTGAGTAAAGGCTGCAGAAATGGTGCCTTGAGGCCCTGATTCTAGAATGAGATCCACCCAGACAAAGCTCTCCACCCAAATGAAGCCCCATTGAAGTCAATCAGTGAGTGCAGGGGTCTGCCTGCACAAATCTAATTTCTGAATTGGGGCCTAAGTAAGTTAGTAAGTTACATTTTAATTAAAAAATAATCATAGAATATACTACTATCATAAGAGTTTGATGATGCAAAGTAGGACTGAAGGAATCAGTTTCAGCATCAGAAAGCTTTGGAAATCAGTTTCAAAACTTTTGCAAGGCAGATTCTGTAGTTAAAAAGAATAAAACAACCAACTGTTAAATTAACAAAATTTTAAAATTGGGACTCTTGCTTTACAAGAGTTTTGAAGTTCTCTGAATTCCAGTGCATTCAAATTGGATCTGAATTCTCAGTCCTATTTTGTATTGTACCTGGATCTATAGCTGGGAAACATAACACCAGTGTTATTAAAGCAGCAGTTTCTTGTAAGAGTAAACAGCTTCATTCAAGAAAGGAGATACAGAAACAATATGTGTGTACACACCTAATATATGAAATATTTATTTCAGATCAGGCAAGAGATTATATGGTTTTCCCCTGGGAACTGCAATGCAAAAGCTCTCATCCCAACCCCAAAATCATAGTCTAAACTCTATTTCCTCTGAAAGGCTCTTAAAATAAACCTGCAAAGAAAAAAAATTAGGCTTGTCCATCTTTATGATAGATTAAGGTGGTGTGAACAAGTAAAAGGGTTTATATGGCTTGCTTTCACATTAGAAATTCGGGTCCTGTAGAGTGTAGAAGAGTATGCTGCTGGACAACTTATGAAACGGTGACAGCAAAACAAGTGGAAGTTTTGCTTTCAAGAGGGGAGAGTCTGGATTTTTGTTTGGTTCTGAGGAAAGCTCTTTAGCTTCAATGACTAATTAAGCTTTTGTTGAACATTCAACAACCTTGCCCCTTCAATTAAGTTGTTAAATGCTCACGGTAAACTCCCTCACAACTCCTACAACAAACATAAATAAAGACTGGGGAAAACTACATTTCTGATATTCCTATGATTAAAAATAAGCAGAAAAAAACTTTAAAACATCCCAAACTTTCCAGGCCTTACTTATACATCAAAAGTCAACAAAACAGGACATACAACCATTTTAAAGAAATCTTTTGCAAAGCACTTTTAAGAACTGGGAGCCCCTGCAGCTGCAGGGTTTTTAGGCACATGGCCTAGTTCTGATTAATTACTGTAATTTGTTTTTTAAATCCCAATTTTTATTCTAGCAGAAGAATAATTTTAGCAGAACAGCCTCTCCTAGGTTTCTGAAATCTAATCCTTGTCAATACTGGAGAGTGTTTTGCACTAGTGTATGAAGCCTTAAAAGTATGTGTCTGAAGTTGTGGCTTATAGGAAGTCTGTACTCCTAGGAGCTGCAGTGCAGCAGGTACATTCAGCAAATCCAGCTTCAGCTAGCTGATGTCCAGCTGCTTGTAATTGGGGGCAACCTTCATGCCATTCAAAGAACATCATTCCCACACTCCTTACCCCTCTAACTGATGCAGGATAGCTGAAGAGGGAAATTAGTCACAATAATCTCCAACTCACTCATGGCACTTGATACTCAGGAAATCCACAAAGTGGTATGAATGGAGTGGAAAACGTGACATCACACATTAATTGTAAAAGAGCATTAGGGCTGAGGGAATAGCTCAAGCCTGAGTAATATGTTACTGTTTAACGGCTGAGTAAAATTTCATCAGCATTTAAACATGTATTCCTCCAAAAATGATTTTCTGCAAACACCTGGCCTTACCAGACAGTTTGAATATTTAGCTATCTTTGAAAAATCAGGCTCACAACATGTAATTAGGTTTCCATATGAGCTGCCCTCTGCTCCCTTTATTTCCTTACCAATTAAAGAGCATCACCAGTTCATGCCCCTCTCCTTTCTATGCACTTCACTGATTGACACAACCGAAGCACCTCAGTTTTGCCCAGGACTTTTAATAAACGTTAACATTATAAAGAGAGTAGCCCCGAAACCACAGATGTGTGAATGTTTTTAATCAAACTAATCTTATACTCTATAGAATATAACACAAGTTTTAAAAATGTGAATTGTATATTGATTATGTTAATTTGTCTAATATTGGCTATAGTACACTCATTATGGCATTGTAATTAAATGTTTGTTAAAGGGAAAGTAACATAAAGGTGCTTATTATTATTACATGTGTATCAACAGATATCTTTCTATGATTATCGATCTATCCCTCATCACTGTAGTGTCTGACCACTCTCTAAGAAATGACAATGATCTTGCTTTCTCTCTGTGCCATACCCTTTATTTTGCAGAAGTCCAATAACAAAAGAGCGTTAACAAACCCTGCATGCACAGTGATTAAAATATGAACTGCCGTACAGGTGCTGCCAAACGGGTGTGGCAATGTTTTTAGTTCATGGTCCAAAAACAACAATGCATGTGCACAACAGAAAACAGTACTTGGCTGTCCATATCAGAATCTGTGAGCTAAGCTCTGAGTTCTAGTGCAAAACCCATATACACATATTGCACTGGGGACATATGGGAGGGGGTTAAGAAATTGCTCCTGCCATCATACAGTTTGTTAGGCACAGCTGCTGTGGCTTCTGGAAAGAGGTATTTCAGCCAGTGGATCAGTGCAGTCATGTATTCCCTGATCATATATGCGGCCATCCTTCTCTTTTCTGCTCCACCACAGGGGTTCTCGCAATAATTTTTTTGGTGGCCTCAGAGTGCAGCCGCCAACTTTTGCTGGCGGCCACACTGACAATTTTTCCTAAAATACTTAATTAACTTTGGAAAAACAAATTAATCTGCACAGATATGTCCAAATCATCGTAATCTATCTATGTAGGGTTTGTTTGTTTGTTTGCAGACTCAGTAATAAAGTGTACAGTTGTCTCTATTCTTTATTGGACCTAAACAGAATAGAAACACAAATAAGGTGCTTTGAATGTTCTTGTCCTTTTTCTTGTTCCATTTGCTTTTTTTTTTTTTGGTTGCTTTTTTTCTAAGACTTGCTAGCTACCAAGTGTGCTGTGAAAAGTGATATTAACAAACATGCAAATATCACTTTTCACAACAGACTTACTGAGTCCCTGCAAGCCTGGGAACAAATTAAGCCCTCAGAGGAGAGGTAGATACAGAGACAGCAGGGGCCAGGGGTGATGGGGCACTGAGGGAGGCAGCAGGGGGGCAGAGGTGATGTGGGGAGTGAGCTTGGGGCCAGAGCCTGTCACTACACAGCCAGGAAATGAAGCCCCATGCCCAGGGGACAGAGCCTGAAGCCTTTCACCTACCACAGGGGCCTGCCACCTGAGGACTGAAGCCCGATCCCACTGCCCCTGGGAAGGTGAGGACTCACTGGCTGCCTGTTCTTCCAGCTTGTGTCTCTCCAGAGGGAGGCAGGGCCCAACCACTCCTGGTGGCCCCTGGGGAGAGGCTGCTGCTTTGCACCCCCAACCCCATCACTTCCCAGGAGGCTGTGCCCACAAGAAAAGCCCCTGGTGGCCGCATGCCGACACAGTGGCTGCGTGTGAGAAACGCTGCCATAGAAAAAGCTGTTGTAGAGTGTAACACTGTAGTGCATAGGGGGGTGCAAACCTGTGGCTCCTGTGTAACAGAACTGCAGCAGTTCTGTGGTATTTAGGACTTTCCACGTCAATGGAAAGGAGGGGCAGGTTTGGCTTTTTAGGAGATTCATCAAGCTCACCTCTCACAAACAAGGAAATACATACTTGGAGACTTAGGTGAGAAGTTAATTCACAAACCGATTTATGGTCTACAGGATCAGGGCCTCCTTAAGCAAAGCTCTCAATGAAGTCCCATAAGTAATGAATGGCTGCAGGTGTAAACCTTATATTTGAATCCGTAGCCCGTGTAAAATCCTACGCCCAGATTTTAAGAAATGTGTGTGCACACTTTTACTCGTGCCAAAGTTGCATGCTATAATGCCTGATGAGAGTGCACCAGAGTTCTGAGTGTGCAAATCTCCAGGTTGTAGGTAGGCTTTGGAGGTTTTGCACACACCCAGCTGGTGTCATGTAAAAACCTAAGTACTTTTTGACAGCTGGGCTCTGTTGTTTAACTAGTGACAACTACACCAAACTAAAACAATCTGCACACATCTGCATAGTACGTATCTAGCTACCAAATCCATTTCAGGCAAGACAATGAATCAGCACTTCTCTCTCCTGAACTGTATGAAATTCCAGCAACCCATTATAAAATCTGCATACTCAAAGATATCCTGAAATCAGTGGAAGCGAGGAGTTTAAATACCTTTGTGGATCTGAGCCTATATCACAAAATTACAATGTTGGCCCTGATCCTGCCACATTCTTAACTTTACATGTGCTAAATAGTCCTACTGACTGGAAAGAGACTGCTCTCAAAGCATTAAGTTAAGCATATGCCTAAGTCTTTGCAGAATTGGGGCCCTCAACTCCTAAACTGAAGAACCTTTATTTCAATGGGAGTGAGGTTCCTAAACACTTTTGAGCATCTGGACCTTAGTCTCCCTAACTCTTCACTTCTTATAGTGTTTTTACTTGTTGTATTTCACCCAGCTGAGCTAAATTACTGAGGCCTGCTCTAAAATCAGTGACAAAACGCCAACTGATTTCAAAAGAAGCAGGATCAGGCCCCAAGCCTATTCAGTTTTATTGTTAATTGCTAGTAGGTTTCAGTTTCTGGTTCTTGTGCACTAGCCCAGATCTGTAGTGTCTGGGTTTGTAGCAGAGCAGGGAGATGTTGAAATCACTTAGAACAAAAAAAGTTTAACCGAAATGTTTTATTAAAAAAAATCATGAAATCATTTCTAGCTATATTAAGTTATGTTAACTCCGCCACCCCACACACATGCACACGAAGTCCCACCACCACCACTTTAATTTCTTTATTTTACAAAATCTAAATGCCAGGCCTAAATTTAATAAATTGGGTTCCTTTAAATGCCAAGCAATATATGAAACCATTAAACTGCAAGGCTGGGTTTTTTTTGGGGGAAACTTACAAGCTTTTGATGTAAAAATGTATTTCTTTTAAAAATATAGGGAAAATGCATGAAAGGTGTCCCTACAATAAATATTACAGGCAGGACGACTTCTGCCTCCCACCAAAGTAAATGGGATTTATGCATGAGAAAAGTCTGCAGGATGGGCCCACAGAATGTTAACAAAATAGATCCACCATAAATGCTTAGAAAAAGAGAATGGATGTCAGAAATCTCTTACATGATCTTTATTTTTAGAAGTTCCTCTTTCTACTGCTGACTGTTCCAAATACCCAAACTGACAGGGCAATAGATCTAGTGTGGCTGAAGATTTCCATAATGGAAATATTAGTCTCCTATATACTGTCTCAAAAATCAATTGAATGTTACCCATTGTGAAGAGAATTAATAAAAGACGTTAACTCAAATAAAGATATATAGGTCCCTAGATACAGAAATGAAGTTAGTGTGATTTACTGCCCCCTTCTAGAATAACACTTGGGAACAAAACCATGCCACATGGATTAGGATTTCTGTATGCCATTTACATTCCTAACAGTCTTTATCCATTTTAATCTATACACTTTGGCTGGAGTTCAATGGTTTCTAAAGAGGTAACTTTTGTTGTAGGAGTCTCACTCATAAATCAGCTGGTGTGTTTGATATATTTGTGCATATGCAATATCATGTGACCTGTAACCATATGTATAATGGTACCTGTGCATAGCTGCAGTACAGAGCATGGGGCTGTGCCCAGGGAAGTGCTAGGGGTAGCAGGCTGTAGTTTCCCTTCTCCTCCCACTCTGCAGTATCATCTGCAGTTGCTGCACCCTTCCCTGCAATGAGGTTCAGCTGATGAATCCATATAGTTGCAGATCAATTACACACCACTGCCCCACTCCCAACATACTCCCAAAGCCCTCCTCCCTCCGTATATTAGGGTGGAAGGAGCCCCTGTGGAATACAAGTAGGTAACACACACAGAGTGCAGGCTGCATCCTGCCCCACCCCTGTACCAGTCCCTCTTGATTCAGGGCCTTCTGTTGTCTTCACCTGAGCCAGAGAATTGGGCTGTAAATGAATTGCACATCACTGTTTATATACCCCCCCTTTGGTAATTTTAGTATATAAAGGCTTGATCTTGCACTCACTGAATTCAATGGCAGTTTTGCTATTGGCTTCAATGGGAACAGGATCTGGCCCTAAGTGAAGAGCTGGCCTATTGATTTGTCTGGGTGACACGCAGTAACAAACAGAGGTGCACTAGCTGTAGGAACAGAGTTTATGTTGCATTAGACTCATGAGTCATGGAGTGTTCTTGCCATTTTTCCATTGCAGGGGCTGCCCACCCCCAAAGAAATGGACAGACATTGGACAACAGAACTAACTGGGGGCCAAAACCATCTGTGTGGCAGTCAGGTGCTTCTGCACTACTCTCTGGCCCTACACAGCACTCCTCTGCCTGTGTGGGAGCAAGGGTCTGGTGAAGCCATGCTCTCAGGGCTTTGTCCACTGTGTGCCACTCTCAGAACCAATTCACATGATGGGGGGTGCACCTAAAATCAGGACTGACTCCATCATCATTAACTTAGGTGAGGAATCTCTGTGGGGCTGGGTAGGTGGGAGTAAGATGGTTCTGCCCACTCCAAGTCATGGATCCTGATTCCCACAGATGGGGCAAGTGCTCAGCAGGTGCAAGTTGCATCTCTATTGACTTCAATGGTAGAAGGAGGGTAGACAGGTGAGAACAATGGTCCATCTCCTTTCTTCATCCCACTCCAGCTCAGATCTGACACATTTTCCTCCCTGCCAATCAAGGATCAATATAAATCTTAATCTAATTTCAAGTGACATAAAGGTCCAAATTAGGAAAGATATATTTTAAAGTAATTCACTATAGGATGGACATTGGTATGAATCCAACCCTGCACACCCAGAGTTCTCACTGAAGGTTTGAGAGGTCTGGGAACGGACTGGTTCATGATCAGAAAAGCCACCTGCATGAAAAAAACAACAAATTACCCTACAAATTATAGCCCTTGATATATGTCCAGGCTCCATACATAGAGATTATTTTTAATTTGAAAATTAGAATGAAGTCGTTTGCAAACTCTATGCAAGAACAGAATTTAACCTTTTTGCTGAGTTATTAAAGAGAGTGCTAGTGTTTTCTAAAATCAGTACATTTAAACTTAGACAAAATCTTTACAATGCTGAAGATCATTTAAGCAGCTATAATTTCTTACGTTTTGTAATATTGAACCTGATCCTGTCGGATTTCCTCAGGCACCATTCCATGCCCCTACCCCACCCCAAATGCAGCTCAGGCCTTTTTATTAGATTGCACATATGAGCTGGAACTTGCAAAAGCACCTCAGGGTGCTGGATGCTTTTAACTCCCTTAGATGTTTGGAAAATCTCCCCCACAGGATGAACCTTGCTATCACTGAAATCAATGGGCATTTTGCTCTGAACTCAACAGAAGCTGGGTCAGACTTCCAGGTACATCACACAAGGTGGCAACATGGACTAATTTTAGATAAAGCACTTTCTACTTGCCATTTCCAAGAGGGACTGATACAGTTTTCAGCCTACCTCTGAAGCTTAGCATACTTAAGGAATTTAAACCATTTTGCTTTTCATACATAATCTATGTTGCTTCTATTTTATAACTAGATTTCAGACCTTTTAGATATAGCTTTTCAAATTCCAATATATCTAATTATTAAACCATGTCAGTGATAACTACAGATGATTTATTTTGTATTATGTTCTATTTCTGTTTTCTTTAGGCTCCCTTCACAACCTTTTTCTTTATACTCTGTATTTGATTAAAACAATTAAACACAAACCGACACATGAACCAGCCTAATACCATTTTAGTCAAGGTTATTTAAATGTCAAGTCTTTGCATGACAAGCTTCAGGACGAAAGGAATGTTTTTGGCCAACCGATAAAGTACTAAAAGAACAGGAAGCTATAACAGAAATGCTGACAAAACGTGAATGACAGGGGCATAAAGACTAACACTATAATACTGTCATACAAAGTGGGGGAAAACAAAAATGTATTACATAGGTGTTGTTTGTAATACAGAATCCGAAATGCAAAAGCAACCTTTACTCAGTTACAGGACTCAGAAAATTATCTTCTAGTTCTCAGCTACAGGGGCTCTGCCTCCCTCTGCTGGGTTTGTGGTGTTATAGGCTCCCTGAGCTAGTAGCTATGCGAGCCTGATCCTATATGTAACCTGAATTTGCTGATAAGAGCACCAAATCAGACTGCATGTATGTATATTATTACACTCTGGTCCCTGTATTCTCCGACATCCTCATTTGTATAGACTATGGACAACTTCGGAGCTCCAATTATTTTATTGTTATTTGTATTACAGCAGCACCAAGAGGTTCTAACCCACATCAGAGCCTCATTGTATTAGGTGCTGTACGAAATGCATATTAAGGCACAGTCTCTGCCTCACATACATTTCAATTTAATAGACAAAGCTGATGAAGAAGGGGAGGGGAGGCAGAGGCACAGAGTGAGGAAGTAACTTGCCCCAAGTCTCCAGCAGGTCAGTGGCAGAGCAGAGCAGATAACCTAGGTCTCCCGAGTCTTGTGACAGTGCTCTGCTTCATCCATTGTTTCTACAGCTTTTGGTACCCTTCAAGTGGAATAGATGTGTAGACTAAAAACTCCAAGCATTCAGATTCTTTTAATTTTTACACTAAGCAAAAAGATTTGTTTTGAGTTAAAATGTGAGTATTACCAAATGGCCAGATCTCGATCACTTTACTCACATGGGTCATGCCCAAAACTTCTGAGTAAGGTGAGCAGGATTGCCCCTCCACCTCTTCCCCTCATGTATAACATATGGGCTGTCGTGAGGGATGTTTGGATAAAATAAGAATCTTGCGCTACATTCAAGTTGGTGCTTACTAACTTTTGGACACAATTTACATGTACGGGCTTGCAGAATACAACCCTGGTGAGTCAAAAAAGTTCAGATCACTTCTTCTCCAGGCCTACTATTTTTTTTTATCTTCCTGGATGCATTCGCTCTGCTGGAAGAGCTGAAATAGTGGGGAAAATTGCTATTCTTGAGGCATTTCCTGCCCTTATGGGGATCACTGGAAATCTAATGGCAAAGCCTACCCTGGTGGAAGCTTGAGTGCAAGGCTGCAGATGCAGGAGGCTTGGATGTGATTTAGGGAAGAAACCACACTCCAGAGTGTGGATCTCTGAATCAAACCAACACATTTCTGGAATATGGCACCATCACTGGCTGTCAGAGCATGTGCCAGATGCTCTCACCCTGGCATTCAGATTTCGTTTTTTAAATATCAGATGCTATGTCAGGACATGTTTCAGGTTTTTTGAATTAACTCTGTGGCGGAAAAGATATCAACCTTTGATAACGTCTCACATTCTGTTGCAGTTCTAGTGTTTCAAATCCTTACTTTCCCATGGCCTAAAACCCACCCTGAACACCCGAGTTCTTTGCTTTTTCAGCAGATCATTCTCTGTTCTTATTTATTTTTCAATTGACTTCAATGGGAGCATGATCTGGCCCCAGAAGGACTCTGTTATCTTACCAGAGACCACATCCCAGGCAGAACAAAACTGCATGCTGCTTATTCTGTCCCACTTTTAATAGGTTCATCTTTTCTTGTTCTTGCAGGACACTCAACTCAGCATCCTCCCTAGTCGGCTTTTATTCCTTTTTTGTTCACAGATACAAAGTACTTGTTTATCACTAAAATTCCTATTTAGTTGTTTGTGATCTATCAGGCAAAGTAAGTTCCATATGCATACAATAACTTTTTCCAGGTGCAATCAGAAAAATCAAAGCAATTGCTAGGAGGAGATTTGATGACAAGTGGGTTAGTGTGCTAGCCTTTCACTTTTGGTGTTGCAATTTTCCTTGAGTCACACAGGAATTTAATGGAATCATGCTGTTTTGCTGGCAGCTTTTTCCTGGCAGCTTTTTCCTTTGTCAAATAGTCACCATATTGCTGAATTGGGAGCTGTTAGCTCAGACCCCAAAGCCTGCAGAAAGGCCACGGCCTGGATCCACAGAAGGATTTAGATGCCTACAGCAAGAGTTAGGCACCTAAGTCCAACACTGAGATCCTCAAAACTTCCATTCATTTGTTGCCTAGTCCTGTACACACCTAACTCCCCAAGTAGGGACGGTTTAGGACACATCCTGCTCTTTGGCGCTGGCAACTGGCTAGTTTAGGCAGCTTCAGGCCTAGCAGCGTGGCTTTTCTGGATCCCCTCTCAGGTGCCTGTCTCACCCAGTGCCTCCTGTAAGGAGCCTGGACACCTAGCCCAGCATTTGTGGATTACACTGGGTGGGCAAAGTGTGTAAAAGTTCGGCTGTACACTGCTTAAATTCCCCCTAGGCCCTACTGATTTCACTGGGACTTTGGATGGGCAGAAGAGTCTGTGAAGTGTGTTGCTAGGGCCTCTGTAATAATCTGTGAGTGCTGGATTGGAATAGCAGTGTGGCTGTTGGTTTTAGGAACATTGGCAGCACACTGAACAGAAGCCAATACAGTCACTCCCTTTATGATCTGCCTACTCTTTCCAGTGCCAAATCGTGCAGTGCGTCGCATGGCTAAGCACCAATTAAAACAATGACAAAACACATCTGTAGTCAAGATCTGAATACACATTTCTGTCCAGCTCTTGCTGACCCTCCTCATGCAAGTCATCCCAATGGAGCCAACTGGACGTCTCAACAGGGTAAGGTGATCAGGATTTGGCCTGGATTTGAGTTTATTTGAATTTGCTGTGTCACAGATAATAATGTTTACACCTGGGACATCCCATACGCAGCTCCAGTGAAATATGTTCCAGTGGAAAGTCTGTTTGATTAATTTCTGTGAATGCCAGTTTAGAACAGCAACATAGAAGTGTACTACTGTAGAGGTTGAGAAGTGATAAGGTTCAGGAAAATGCACTGTTTTGGAGGAAAGTTTTGTACATAGAGATGATACTGGAAATAAATTGCATAGCTAGAGATGAAAACATTAACACTTTGGAGACTGTAGCTATCACTTTGGAAATTGTATACTATGCGCCTGATTCCCCTCTCACAGCAGTTTTACACGTGTGTAACTTCCTTGACTTCCGTGGAGGTATTTCTGATTTAGACCAGTGTGAGAGGAGAACCAGGCCAGATCTGTGCAAAATTAAAGTTTGTAAGTGTCTTGATCACAGTGTGCAAATACCTACATGGGGAACAAACGTTTAATAAGAAGCTCTTCAGTTTAGCAGAGAAAGGTATAACATGATCCAATGACTGGAAGTTGAAGCTAGACAAATTCAGACTGGAGATAAGGCATAAAAAATGTATCAAGGAGATACTGGATTCTCCATCACTGGCAATTTTAAAACAAAGTTTAGATACTTTTCTAAGAGATGCTCTAGGAATTATTTTTAGGAAGTTCTATGGAAGAGGTCAGATTAGATGATCAAAAAGGTCCCTTTCTGGCTTTAGAACCTATGAAAATCATGCCTTCTATGTCGTTGTAGTAGCAAAAGAGAAAACGGAAAGCTTTGTAACAGGGTTTCCACAAACCCAGCCTCAGTTTCCCCACACAGGTAAACCAGCATATCATTGCACCAGCCGATGCATCATTGAAGCTCACACCAGTGTCAATATTTCATTTCCTCTTCCAAGAGATTCATTTTATAATACAAACACAACACAGTACAACATCAATCCAAACAGTAAACCAGGCCCCCTCCTAAGGCCTCCGCCTCAGAGAGTTTCTGCTGTTGCCTGCACGGCAGATATCTCCAGCTAGGTGCTTCGCTTAAGTGGCATGGCAAGCTCCCTTCCCCTGACCCAAGGTCTCCTGCCACCACTGCTCCCTCACCAATCCTACCCTATGCTGCTTGTTCACCATTTATCTCATGACTTGGGAGGTAGTTAGTTGCAAATGGAGCTACACCCAACATCTTTAATGGGACCATCTCATCTCGTGACAAGCATTGTCTCCTAACACAGAATCAGGGCATCATTCCAACTGAATCCTAAACGTTCATCAAAATCCCGAGTCCCTTTAATGGCTTCTCATACATCACACAGCAAACATGTAACAACATACCTTCAACGATGAGAAACAGTAGAGCCACAGCTAATCTGCAACAGTGAAATTAGCTCCTTAACATTCAACTCCACAATAGACATCTCTATGAGGCTGTATATGGCACTCTGAATGGTTTTTCCTTCCAAATTGTACTAATGTTCTGCAATTAAAAAACAAAACAGCCAAACAACTAAATGAATATTTGTCTGAGTCAACTGAGCTCTAATTCCTATAGAAACAAACTTCTCTACTGGAGTGCCAGCTTCTTGAGATCGTCTGAACCAGGGCTTTGGAGCTGTGCTCCAGCTCTGCTCCAGCTCCAGGCAAAAACCTGCAGTTCCGCTGCTCCGCGCTCCAGCTCCAGGCTCTGCTCAAAGCTCTGGTCTGAACAGCAGACTACAACTGAAAAGCCTCCAGTCTTCTTCCCATATGGAATTGATGTTGATGTTCAACTGACTACTCAGAGCAGTAACTCAACAGCTGCCACTCAGGATTGACCTGTTGTCTCTGGAGGAGCTAGTTCTTCAATGATTGGGCACCAGGGTTTAAATGATAACAGTTCTCTGTCAATTTATGGAAGGGGCTTCAAAGTTGACATTTTTGTAAATACAGAGCCCATCATTCAGTTTGTTGCTTGGGAAAATCCCTTCTAAGTTCTCAGAAATTACAAGATATGAAAACACTTCAGTTAATACCATAAGCATTGCTCCAGTGCTATAAAAGCCACTTTATTAAAACATTTAAAATGAGAAAGAAAATTACATTAAAAATTAATAGGGATGATGGTCTTATTGACGCACAGAAGTTATAGCGCTTTAATTAAACCAACATAGTTAGAGTAGTACAATCCTCCCACTAGCATGGAACACAGTTATAACAATAAAAATGTGCTTTTACCAATATAGTTTGTTCCTCTATGGGAAGGGGATTCAATCTTATAAGCATATTTATACTAGTAGAACAGCCTCCACATTAGGGATTGTACCAATGTAACTATATCAATTTAAAAAATCACATCCAATAGTAGTTATAGCAGTACAGGAACTGTGTACAGAAGCCTAATTTGGGGTAAAGACTGCATGTTGGGACTTTGTATTTTATTCAGTAATTGGCATTCATGTTTTAATGGATATGATTTAGTGCAAGTATAACAACATGTGATCCATGTTATATAAATCATGAATTGTTAAACTTGTTTCCTGTGTTTGGGGGGAGGGATAAATTATGACTGAATACAACCTTAACTTCACAAATGAAGTTTTTTTTTCCTTTGGATTATATAAAACTAGAGTGAAACAAAAATAAAGCAAAGTATTTGTCTATATTTTATGATTTACCTGCCCTAGGCAATCTCACAGTTCAAATTTCTTAATGAATTTAAGTTCTACAGATGCCTGTGGGAATCAGTGCATTTCTGAGAGCAGGTGTGATTTTTCTTTTTTTTTTTCCCAAAGGTTCTAACTGTTTAATTATGTCTTCAAACTTGCAACTCTGATCAAAAGTGCCATTTGCACTGATCTGTCCCAGAGATCACTCGTGATTGTGTAGCACTGACCCCAGATTTGGTAAAGCTACCATGGTCACAAGAAAAAAGGTTATAGCCAAAACCACTTTCATATGCTCCTCCAAACTATGTATGAGAAGGCCATTTATAGTGACAGCATGAGTTAAAACTACCAAAGGCAGCTTTAGCTTACACAGGTGGCAAATAGAATATATGGAAACGAAGACATTTAAGAGTTCACAACTTCTTACAATAAATAATGTTCCAGTAGGGGGCATTATAGTACATTAGGAATATAGAGAACACCCCTCTCAAGAAGCGCTTGATGAGAGAACAGTGTATGTGCAGGAAGGAATGAAGCCTGTATGCTGCTCTTTGTTTCATTATATGTACACACAGAACACAGCTTGCCACCAGATTTCTGGAGTAACAGCAACAGTTGAGGGCAATCTTCAACCTTAACTACCTTAGGTTACTGCCACTACAGTTCAAGAATACAGCCTGCATGATCCATCCATAGGTGGCTGTTCTGCTGTGAATAGATAAAGGATCCAGGTCTTTTTGTTCCAAGTTCATTCAATGCCTGGCACAATGGGGTCCTGGTCCATGACTACAGCTCCTAGGTGCTATGATAATGAATAAATAACAATAATGATACAGCACTTGCTCACAGACTGTGCTACACACCATCTCACTGGTGAGCTTTACAGTTCCATTCCACTTCAGCCAGAAAGTCACTGACAGGTTAGTAATCCTACCATTTGAATTCAAGCTAGAGATTTTCTAGCTGCTTTGTAACAGACTGAAAACATGCATAGTAACACACTGTATACATGTGTTTATGTAAAGGGGAACTAAAATAATTTGCAAATAAATAAAAAAAAAATCTCAATTTTAAGATCTTAAATCACTCTATGCCAGATTGTGAGCCTCTTACCTGCATTGGTGAGTAGTTACTCTTCCAAGTAGTTCAACTCACTTCAGTGGAGGAGTAACTTGAGACACCTTAATAGGACTTAATTTTCAGAGGGCAGGTGCTCAGCACTCTCTGAAAATCAAGCCTCTTTAAGATGTCTCAAATTGAGCCCTCAAAAACTGAGAACCCATACACACCTATGGGAGTAAAGGGTACATAGTACAGCCCTAATGATCAAATCCCACCTCCTCCTCCCTGGTGTGGTGAGACCCCTGACTGTGGAAGCAGTTCAGCTGTGCTGGTCAAAGTGGAGGGAAGGGAACATTAGGGGTGGGGGTTTACACCCCCTGAGTAGCACAGAATTCAGCTATTTTATGCAGGTGGATCTACATAATTCCAACCACCCTCCACAGAGAAGACACTTCATTGTCCTGGTAGCTATTGCAGCTTTAGGGACTTAAGGATGCATAGTGACCATAAAATGGATCCACAGTCTGGGCTGAAGAGGATTCCATTCAATCACATGGAGCTAAATGCTGGAAGGGACTTAAAGAGTTAATATTGCAAGTCTTACTATATCCAGAAATAGCAGTGCCTATCTGCGTCACTTTCAGGTTATTAATAAAGAAGCATTTACCTCTGTTGCAGCTACACATGCTTATCTGTGCTCCTGCCTGCACCACAGGATCATGCCAGCCAGTGCATAGCCAGGTATTCAGGTGATGTGCAGGGAAGAAGGATTTGGACTGTACAAGATATTGCACATGGGGAAAATTAACGAAAAACAATCACACTACTGGCACTTCTGCAGAGCTTTCCATTGGAGGCCCTCAAAGTGGAGGATCTCAAACTTTGGTGGCACATAGGCCTTGCACTGGCCTCTACACAGGGGTGAATTTCACCCACTAATTAATCATGTCTCTTATCATCCCAGAGAGTTGATTTGGTTCAGGCCACAGGGAACAATGTAAACCTAAATATTTGACATGGATTTCCCTCTTTACTTAACTGCAGCGACCTGAATGCAGAGTTCTATTTTTCTCCTGCAAGAGCTGATGATTAAAATAAACCAATAAATAAATCCATGACGAGAACTGTAAGGAAGACAGCTCCTTGCTCTGCATCAGTCACTTGTGATGCTATAAACTTCTGTAAGAGAAATCCAGGGCTTGGCATGTAAAATATCTTTCAGTTTACTTTTCCAAATAATTGGTTTAAATTTTAAGGCTATGCATGTATCATGATAGTGATTTGAGAACCTATTATTTATATTTCAGTACTACCTAGAAGCCCTAGTCATGTACCAGGACCCCATTGTACTAGGCGCTGTATAAACTTAAAACACATTTTTGCAATTTTCTTTTAAGAAAGCATTTTAGATCCCGTTTAACAGAGGTATATGCAGATGAGTCACATAGAAACAATGACTTTAGTAAGTTACACTTTTTCAATTAGAACATGTCAAAGGATAACATACTTTACTGTTTACAGTGTTTCCTTGTGAGATGAAACAAAGGTTAATTACAACAACTGAAACTTCAAGAAGATGGATTGGTCTGATAGCCTTTCCATATGGGTCTCCTTTTCATGGCAGCATGTGTACCACATCTTAAAGAGGGAGACAGAATGTGTAAGGAAGGCGTATTTGAACAATCAGACTGAAACTTTTTTATTAGAGTATATTTATTTTTTATTATGTGCTTTGACAGAAGTCTCATGAAGTGCTATGCTCCTGCTGTAGGGTCAAAGTCTTGTGACCTGCAGGGATTTTAGGGAAAAGGAACATAATTTTAGAGGGCATGTTTATTATTTCTGTAAATGTTCTGTTTTCTAAGCTAAGCGAACAGTTTTTCAGTATGTACTTTGATGTCAGCTTAACTCCACTGGCTCGCTTTCCTGAGTAGATCTTTCCTCAGATGTTTTTGATCACAGTCTGGCAAACAAATCAACAATATTAATAAATACTAGTGCTGAGTAAATGATCTGCAACAAATAATTTATCAGATTTTTTTAAAGTTTCTCTTGCTGCTTGCAGAATACTTGTGAGCAATTCGCGATTTTCCTTGCCTTTATTTGTTATTCAAAAGCATTCAGTTTTTGTCAAAACTGCAGATCATCACAAAAAGTCTGTAAATGTTAGTTAGTTGCAATTGTATGGCTAAGTCACACAGTCTTGGTTCTGCACCCTGACTGGATGAGTGCTTGAGCTCTTCCAGCATGAATATGTATGCTTGCAAATTTAAAATTAAACTCCTGCAAATACTTGCACACGCAGCTTCAAAATTTGTTTATACTGGCACAAATGTTCATGGAAAGAAGATGTGAAAGAGGGAAGAGGACAGGCAAGGTAAACTCATTTTAAAACATAAATATCCCACTTTTTCATTATTTGCTGAGCTCCATTAAAGGCACTTAAGTTCAGTTGCTTTTTTCTAATGATCAAAATATATTTTTGAATGTACTTTTCTGTATCACCTGCATTCTTTCAAATTCTATTACATGGACCCTTTGCAAAGCCTGACCCAGTTCTGTGTTTAACTGTGGCTCTTGAACACTGTTCCAGCAGCACAAAGACACTGTTAGGCCTAAAAAAATGACCTGAGGGAAACATCACTGTGTGATGTTCCATTACCTATGATTTTATTAAAATATGGTATTGAGTGTAAATATAATGTAACTGGAATATGCTTCATGCAAAAAGTCTCTTGTATGGTATCATTAAAGAGCTTATAGTCTACTGAATGTGGTCATCCTATTTGTATGAATGTATCATTCTTGTATCTGAAACTAGAAATATGAAATATAACACTGAGGTCCTATTGTAATTATGCAAAGTGTGGGCCATTAATGGTGGTTTGGAATCTTGATGGCTTCTCATTAACCAGGACAACTGATTATAGGTGGCTCTGTTTACTTGCAAACCTTCCTGTGAGTCAAGCTGGGAAGAATGAAGGCTTGGGGTCTCACAGGATATGTCACATGGTACTGGAATCCATCTTAAACCTGGTGCTTTTCCATTTAGAAGGAGGAGGGGGGACCCAAAGAGACAAAAGATTCCCACCTTGTGCCAAAGCTATATAAGGAGGTGGAACAGAACAAAGGCAGCTGCAATCATGAGAAATCCCCTAGCTACTACCTGAGTTGGAACAAGGACTGTACCAGGGGAAAGGATTGGGCCCTGACTAGAAAGGAGTCTAGTCCATGAAAGAAGCTTATTGGAACATCTATGAGGGTGAGATTTAAAGTATTAGGCTTAGACTTGCGTGTTTTTGTTTTATTTTGCTTGGTACCTAATTTTGTTCTGTCTGTTATTACTTGGAACCACTTAAATTCTACTTTTTATACTTAATACAATCACTTTTGTTTATTAATTAACCCAGAGTATGCAATTAATTCCTGGGGGAGAAAACAGCTGTGCATATTTCTCTATCAGTGTTATAGAGAGCAGACAATTTATGAGTTTACCCTGTATAAGCTTTATACAGAGTAAAATGTATTTATTTAGGCTTTGAATCCCATTGGGAACTGGTTGTCTGGGTACTAGAGACAGGAGCACTTTCTATGCTATTTTCAGTTAAGTCTTCAGCTTTTGCGGGATGTAGTTCAGACTTTGGTCTGTGTTTGCAGCAGGCTAGGGTGTCCGGCACAACAAGACAGGGTACTGAAGTCCCAAGCTGGTAGGGAAAATGGGCTCAGAAGTAGTCTCAGCACATTGGCAGTCCCAAGGGGGTCTCTGTGACCCAACCCATCACACATTGAGTTAAAAGGGCTTTCTATGATGCCCTCCATTAGGGTAATGCTAGGGATATGTTGAGGGAAGGGCAGAGATATAGCGTGCTCTGTCTACTTTCTGCTGTGGAACAATCCCTATGGAGCTATTGCAGCTGAGCTTAAGTTAGAGCAAAGTTGGGGATGCACTAACATACATTGGGTGCTCAGTAGGCCCTGGGCACAGCTAAGAATACTGTAGGCACAAAGGTGGCTTAGTGCTACTTTTGACCCTTCCCCTGTTCCTGCACTGAATGTAGCTCAGGAGGGATGGAGAACATGCCCCATTGCTTTCTTCAAGAAACACTTAGTTCTCTTCTAGTGAGACAGGTTGAGCCAAAGGGCTTGTAATGGCTTTGCCACAGCCCTGGCTGAGCTCCCGCTTATGGATTCTCACCAGGCAGCTGTGTCTGGACCCAAAACTGAATTTGTGTACTTCTAAGCAACCCTGCAATTTGGGCAGGCAACAGTCATAGTCTTTCAGGCGTATTTCCTGAGTGCAGACTGTAGTATTACTTCTAGGGACTCAGTGGTCCAGCTCCCCTGGGCCCCAGAACTAGTGATGCTGATTCTTCCCCGCCCCCCAAGACACCTCAGTTACTCAAGTACAGCCTCCCCAGAGCACTACCCCTTGGGTACTCTGTTTTATAATTTAACCAATGAGACACATGTGACAGTTGAAGTACATAAGACACCAACTTTGCAGAGGAATTTCTAAACGAATCACTTCTTACTCTCAGACAAAGCACAGGAGCCAGATCTAGGCAAAATACAAAACACACTTCCCTTCCCTAGAGACCTCACCGCTCTGGAGCCTCCTTTGGGTTTTGGTTGGTGTCTTCAGGAGTTCCAGGTCCCTTCTCCAACTGAGTCTTGTCTTCCTGGTCGTAGAGCCACTTCTGCTTCCTGCAGCAAGTTCCCTCCCTCTAGCTTGTTCAGGTCTTTTAAAAGCCAGTTCCAACACCTTGTTTTTTCAATCCTTCTTTTCTGCTGTGGATTTTTCCACTACTCCAACCCCTTTGGCAGACAACCAAATAGAACTGATTTTCCCCTAGGCTGGAGCATTGTTCTAACGTGCTCCCAGTTAGGTGACTGACTCTCCATTGTTCCTAGTCTTGGAGGTGACATCAGCCCCAGTAACAAATGGCTGATACATTGAGACATTCAATGAAACAGCAATTTCATAACATCAGCCAGAATTCATAAGTTTCACACAGACAAATTTCCCAAACTGTCATGGGGATATAGTCCCTTTTACCTCTAGGCCAGAGATATAAATCCAGCATAGGTCTGTAATGACTGAAAATCATCACTATCTGAAAGCATGTCTATGTGAATTGAGTTGTTGGCATCAATCCAGTTCTCTGTGAGCAAATTTTCACATCACAAAAATCACCCTGGTAATTTGCACTAATTACATTCTTATTAGCAATCTCAAGGAAGGCTAAGGATTACATGGGCAGGCGAATCATAGAATCATAGAATATCAGGGCTGGAAGGGACCTCAGGAGGTCATCTAGTCCAACCCCCTGCTCAAAGCAGGACCAATTCCCAACTAAATCATCCCAGCCAGGGCTTTGTCAAGTCTGACCTTAAAAACCTCTAAGGAAGGAGATTCCACCACCTCCCTAGGTAACCCATTCCAGTGCTTCACCACTCTCTGAGTGAAAAAGTTTTTCCTAATATCCAACCTAAACCTTCCTCACTGCAACTTGAGACCATTACTCCTTGTTCTGTCATCAAGTATCACTGAGAACAGTCTAGATCCATCCTCTTTGGAACCCCCTTTCAGGTAGTTGAAAGCAGCTATCAAATCCCCCCTCATTCTTCTCTTCTGCATACTAAACAATCCCAGTTCCCTCAGCCTCTCCTCATAAGTCATGTGCTCCAGCCCCCTAATCATTTTTGTTGCCCTCCACTGGACTCTTTCCCATTTTTCCACATCCTTCTTGTAGTGTGGGGCCCGAAACTGGACACAGTACTCCAGATGAGGCCTACAATATGAACTACAATATTTTCTCACATTAGGATATATTTCTGGCCAGGGCTTAGGGTAGACTGGCTAGAGGCTGTGGTTTAGATTACTCCTTGGAAGCTTAAAATTGAAATATCATGAAAATTTGTTTTCCTCCATTGTGAGTCACACTGGTTTGCTACTGTAGGGCTGTTCTCGAGCACATGTGCTGCAGGCTTCTTTCTTTAAAAAAAGCACGGAAGCATTTGTTTTAAACAGTTAAACCTATTTACATACAGTGTGGGCTTTGCAAACAGATATTTGAACCAATTGTGGTAGGTCACATTTAGGGTGTACAAACTTGGGTAGTATCACTTTAGAGTAACATGCTTTTCCAAATGAAGAATGAGTATTGTGGAAAAGCAGCGGACAAGGGCCCAGATCCTCAAAGGTATTTAGGCTCCTGACTTCCACTGAAATCAATGGGATTCAGGTGCCTAAGTACCAGTAAGGCTGAGCCAAGTTCTCAAGACCAATGTGTTCGATTCCCTGCTCTTCTGTTGACTTGCTATGACATTATGCATGAAACTTGAATTCTCTCGCCAGGATTTTCAAAGGTGATTTTAATGATCTCTGCTTTCTGAAAACTGGGGTCCTTTAAGATGCAGACACTCAAAAAAAGAAAGGCACTCCAAATCTCTAAACACTTCATTTCTCCATTTGTAAAGTAGGGATGATACCTTCCTGATGGGTTGAGACATAATTAAAGTTTTAAAAGTGCTTTTGGTCCTTTCATGAAAGATGTTCCTAGAAGTGTTTTTCTTAAAGTTAGAGCACAGGGAACATCCGTATTTCTGTGATGGCCATCTAGTTTTGCACAACTCTTCACCTGATCAGGAGGAAACATTGCATCATGCTTATTATTGTTTATTGATTGCAAAGGCCAAACCACTGTTTTGGGGGTCCTGAAATGAAAAGTGGCTGATAACTCTACAACATGCAACATAAAATGTGTGTAGGAGGGAAATTCAATAACAGTACTGAAAACATATCAAATCAAATCAATAACTTAAAGCAGTAAGTTTGGCTGAAAAAAATCAATAGGAGAGAAAGGATGATAGCATGATAAGAGAGAGGGTTAAGTAATTTAATAGTGTAACCCTTCTGCGAGGCCAAATTGATAGCAGCAAGAGCTGGGTTCAATACATAGGGGTCCCTTCCCTACAACGTAATACAAAACCAGCTCGAGCCCCGACCCAGTGACCTGGAAAAATCTTACACACACCCCAGGCACCTCGAAGAGGCAATACTTCTCCTCTCGCAAGCACAGAGTCTCAGTGTAGCAGAAAATGTTTAATAACATGAGATAAACAACAAGCATTAAATTGGGAAAACACCTCAGCTAGAGTTCATAGACCAAACCATGAAGAAAGACCCACCCAGGAAATTGGGCCGTGTCCTTTTCCCTGGGCTCTTAAGTCCAGCAACCCCCAAATCACCCCAAGACTCTAAAGTCCAATACCCCAAATGTCCCTAGAGTTCAGCAAACCAAAGATCACCCACAGTCCCAAAAGTCCCACAACCCAAAAGTCTCTGTCCCAGGTCAGTGCAGCCCCAGAGTTCAAGAGTCTATCTGCAGGGTTTTTTCCCCACCCAGCCTGGGTAGAAAGATGCAGCTTACATGGTCTGGGGCCGACTGCCCTGCCTCTCTGTGTGGTTCTGCTTCCGCCTTCACCACAAACTGCTCCACTCTACCAGCCACTCCACTCTGCTCTTCCAGCCGTCCCCGCAAACTGCTTGGCTCCACTTGCTCCCTGGGCAGCTGCTCCAACTGTCCCACAAACTGCTCCGCTCTGCCAGCTGCTCTGTTCCACCAGCCGTCCCATGATCCACTCCAGCTGTCCCCGCAAACTGCTTGGCTCTGCTTGCTCCGTGGGCTGCTCCAACTGTCCCACAAACTGCTCCACTCTGCCAGCTGCTCTGCCTCACCAGCCGTCCCATGATCCGCTCCAGCCATCCCCACAAACTGCTTGGCTCCACTCGGTCTGTGGGTACTCCAACTGTCCCCACAAACTGCTCTGCTCTGGAATATAGCTCAGCTTAATGATTTCAGCTCATAGTAGGGGAGCCCCAGTGCTGGTGCACCATTAGCCCAAAGTGAGTTCAGCTCAGTAACCTGTAACTAGATTCTTGAGGGAATCAAAAATCAGATCTGACATTCAACAGTGGAGAGAGGAGGAGGTGCAATTGGTGCTTCTGGACCACACCGCCAGGTACAGATACCTCCCCCTAGTCTCTCTCAATTCACTGGGTTTTTGAACCCAGGTCCTTTGTCTAGCGAGTGCTACTTAGTTGATGGTGAGACTCTCATAAAACAGTTTCATAGTTCCTCATTTACATAATCAGGGTGACAACACTTTATTCCTCCTGCCCCAATAACAAAGAAATTGGGGATCCCATAGCTGTAAAAGTAACCATTTTAGGCTGCCCGTGGGCTATGCTAGGTGGGATGGCTGTGCCTATGCAAACATGATCAGCCTCTGAAATTCTTTAAGCAGATGTCAGGGTAGAGCTCATCCTGACTCTGCTTACATCAGCATACAGTAGGTGCCATTTGTCTCGTTTGGAGGGAGATAAAAGGTGAGATGGGAACCCGGATTGAGGGAAATGTTCTAGGGCTAGAAACTCAGCTTGTATAAACAGTAACACCCAGGGCCACGCAGAGGGGGGGCAAGTGGGGCAATTTACCCCAGGCCCCAGGCCCCATAGGGGCCCCGCGAGCCCTGGCCCAGTGGCTGTCCGGGTCTTCGGCGGCATTTCGGCAGCGGGGGCCCTTCAGTTCTGCCGAAGATGCAGAGCGACTGAAGGGCTTCCTGCCACCGAAATGCCACCAAAGACCTGGACTGCCCCCAGATGAGTACAAGCATCGCAGCTCCACTTCTTTGCCCCAGGCCCCCTGAATCCTCTAGGAGGTCCTGGTAACATCGTTGACCTAAATTCAAACAAAATTAGCTTAGGATCTGGCCTCTAAACTCTAATAATTGCAATAGGGCATTCTATTGAATATAAGGTGCCACAAGTACTCCTGTTCTACTGAATATATTCATCATCTTCGTAGCAGCCTCTCCCAATTATTTTTGTCTTGCTGTTGGCACAGTTTTGCTACATGTGCCCACTATCCCCCTTCTTTTGTTCCCCTCCTGTAATGCTGAGGTTTGTTACAAACAGGACAGATGTTGTAGAATGTGTGATGGGCCTGGATAAACAATGTAAACGAAAGGCCTCTATTGAGAAGCAAGAACATCTCTGCAAGGATTGTATTCATTCTGGGAAAGAACACAGATACAGCTCTCCCCAGTGGAAAAACAGAATTTAAGAAAAAGAACATAGAATAAAGAACTGCAAACCCAGTGCTTGGGTGGGGGCGGGGAGCAGCGGGAAACATTTGGTGACTGAGCAATCCTTCATGCTTTATACTGTAGTGTTTAGTTATTATAGGCAATGTCATGGAAGTGATATGCAGGGTTTTCAATCATTTATTACATCAGTTGTATCATTTTTCATTATTTTCTAAATATTTTAGATTGTCAAAAACTTCCATTCTCTTCAATCCGAAAAAGGTAAAATAAAAAATTCATAAATCCATACGGTTCAGTGAGTCAGTTTCTTACTTTGCATGTCTATAATACCTTCCTTCAGAAGATCTCAAAGACACTTACAAAGAGTTAGGTATTATTTTGTAAATGGGGAATCTGTGGCAGAGGACCTTATTCTAATTTAAGATCCCATTACATGCCAGAGTGGTGTTAAGGAGCCTAGGTGTAAATGAGAATCAGGCACAGAGAATTTCAGTGAGTGCCAGAGGCCTAGGACAAAACCCCAAATCTCAAGGCCCAGCATGATGCCCTAACTACTACACCGCAATTATAAGTAATTTATTAAACAGATTATAATCTAACATGAGCAGCATGCATTGCTGTGTATCAGAACACTCATATACTTAGAAGCAGATTTTTTTTTAAATGTGGTTTTAGCTGCCCTCTGATGCCAACTGCAGATCTGAGAGTGGAATCAGAGTCATGTTCCAAAATGCTCCCAACATTTTTTTTTAAATCTTGGGTCAAAATGTCGGAGCCATTCGCCGACAAGCACTGTGCTGTTCTTTGCTAAAACTACAACAGAACACTTTATTAAATTGCTAGTGCATCCAAATCTCAAAACAAAAATCTGTTTTGCAGAAATGTTTGGCTTCCAGAATATCCTACACAAGGCACTTTGGACCAAATTCAACCCTTGTGTAAGTGATGGAGGTTTGCAGGACAATGCATTGGGTATTGCAGAAGTGTGTGACTGAGGTTCCAGAGCTCACCAAGGAATTTGAACAGTTGGGGCTCCAAACTATGCAGGAGCTATAGAAGGGACCCATGTGTCTATTCTGCATCCCCCAGCAAGACCAGAATACAATTTACATCATCTAGAATAAAAGTGTTTTAAAAATATATTTGAAAGAAAATGTGCATCATATTCATTTACCACAAGGTGGCATATGTTGATCTAAGACAATTTCCAATCAAGTATATGTCAAAATCCAAATTACGGAGGGCCAAATTCAGACTTGATGTAAGCAGGTGTAATTTCAATGGAGTTGCATCCACCAATATCAGATTTGAGTTTGGCCCCACAATATTAAAGGTTCTGTGATTCTGTCTCTCAGAACTTCACCTATTCTGAATTCAAACTCACTGCTGGATCCCTCCTATTCCTACCCTCTATATTCCAATGAAACCGCTCTCACCAAAATATCAGATGACGTTTTCCTGCCTATATTTCAAGGCCAACACTCCAGTCTCATCTTCCTTGAGTTTTTTCTGACTTCAATACTATGGATAATTCTCTTCTCCTTGATATCCTGTCTTCCTTTGCCTGCTGTGACCTCTTCTTCTCCTGTTCTCCTCTTACATTTCTAAGACTCTGTCAGCATTTCTTTTGGTGACTCTTCCTCTGTGCCATTCCTCCTTCTGTTACAGTCAGGACTCTGTTCTCAGCTCTATTCAGGGGCATTTCCACAAACACTTTCTCCTCTCCTTCTATGTAGAACACCTCTTTACCCCATTTGCCAAGCCACTTCACTTGTTTCTGCCAATGGGGGAGTCCTGATCTGGAAGACTCTCTTCTGGAATGCGAGCAGCATCTCCTATGCAGTCCTTGGCCTCTTTAAGATCAATTAGTGCAAACTGTAATGGTGCTTTTCATTATTTTTGCACATGTCCCCTGGGAACTGAAGAAGGAACATAAACTCATTTCAGTCCTAGATAGATCTGGAGGTTAGCAGGGTTAACCCTACCTCCTGATTAAGGCTGTCAAGCGATTAAAAAAATTAATCACAATTAATCACACTGTTAATAATAGAATGGATGTTTTCTATATTTTCAAATATATTAATTTCAATTACAACACAGAATACAAAGTATATAGTGCTCAGTTTATATTTTTGATTAGAAGTATTTGCACTGTAAAAAAAACCAAAAGAAATAGTATTTTTCAATTCACCGAATACAAGTATTGTAGTGTAATTTCTTTATCGTGAAAGTGCAACTTACAAATGTAGATTTTTTTTGGTTATATAACTGCATTCAAAAACAAAACAATGTAAAACCTCAGCGCCTACAAGTCCATTCAGTCCTACTTCTTATTCAGCCAATCACTCAGACAAACAAGTTTGTTTACATTTGCAGGAGATAATGCTTCAGCCACCATTCCAGGGGACATGCATCCATGCTGATGACAGGTTATGCTATATAACAATCCAAAGCAATGCGGACCGACACATGTTCATTTTCATTATCTGAGTCAGATGCCACCAGCAGAAGGTTGATTTTCTTTTTTGGTGGTTTGGGTTCTGTAGTTTCCACATCAGAGTGTTGCTCTTTTAAGACTTCTGAAAGCATGCTCCACACCTTGTCCCTCTCAGATTTTGGAAGGCACTTCAGATTCTAAAACCTTGGGTGGAGTGCTATAGCTATCTTTAGAAATCTCACATTGGTACCTTCTTTGCATTTTGTGAAATCTGCAGTGAAAGTGTTCTTAAAATGAACAACATATGCTGGCTCATCATCCAGGACTGCTAAAACATGAAATATCTATGGCAGAATGCAAGTAAAATCACAGAGCAGGAGATATACAATTCTCCCCCAAGGAGTTCATTCACAAATTTTATTAACTCATTTTTTTAATGAGTGTCATTAGCATGGAAGTGTCTCCTCTGGAATGGTGACTGAAGCATGAAGGGACATATGAATGTTTAGCCTATGCCGGTGCTTTGGCCGGCCACCCACCTCCTGGAAGAAGGCCATGACGGTCCTGATCTACAAGAAGGGTGAGCGAGACGACCCCAGCAACTGGAGACCCATCTCCCTCTGCTCTACAATGTACAAGCTATACGCCAGCTGCCTGGCAGCCAGAATCACGGAGTGGGCGACGACCGGGGGAGCCATCAGCCCAGCCCAAAAGGGCTTCATGCCATCAGAGGGGTGCTATGAACACAACTTCCTGCTCCAGACCGTCCTCCAGACGACCAGAAGGGCCCACAACCAGTGCGCAATAGCGTGGCTGGATCTGGCCAACGCCTTCGGGTCCATCCCCCACCATCACATCTTCAGCACCCTACGGGAGTTCGGGATGCCGGAGACCTTCCTCCGCCTGATCCGGGAACTCTACAAGGGCTGCAGCACCACCATCCGCTCAGTAGAAGGCGAAACCGCCGAGATCCCGATCCGCAGCGGCGTGAAGCAGGGCTGCCCCCTCAGCCCGATCATCTTCAGCCTCGCCATGGAGCCGCTCCTGCGGGCAATCTCCGACGGCGCCGACGGCTTCGACCTACACGGCGAGAGAGTGAACGTGTTGGCCTACGCAGATGACCTAGTCCTGATTGCGGACGACCCCGAGAGGCTCCAGGGCATGCTCAACACCATCGGGAGAGTTGCAGAATGGACGGGACTCCGCTTTAACGCCAAAAAGTGCGCGTCCCTCCATGTCAACTGCAGCAAGAAGAACTCGGTGCAGGCTACGGACTTCCTCATCCAGGGTGAATCCGTCGTCCCCCTGGCCGAGGGGCAGGCGTACCAACACCTCGGCACGCCGACGGGCTTCCGTGTCCGGCAGACCCCCGAGGACACCATCCAGGAAATCCTGCAGGACGCCGCCAGGATCGACGTTTCCCTGCTGGCTCCGTGGCAGAAAATCGATGCCCTCAACACGTTCCTGATCCCCCGCATCGCCTTTGTCCTGAGAGGATCTGCCGTGGCAAAGGTGCCCCTCAACAAGGCGGACAATGTCATCCGGCAACTGGTGAAGAAGTGGCTGTCCCTGCCCCAGAGAGCAAGCAACGAGCTGGTCTATATCGCTCACCGGCACGGTGGCGCCAACGTCCCCCGCATGGGAGACCTCTGCGATATCGCGGTCGTCACACACGCCTTTCGCCTCCTGACGTGCCCGGACGCCGTGGTAAAGAAAGTCGCGACGACCGCCCTGTGCTCCGCCACCGCAAAGTGAATCGACAGAGCTGCCTCTGGCCAAGATATGGCCACCTTCCTGAGCGGCTCCATGGACGGTGACTTCGCCCGAGACAGAGGACCCGCAATGCCACGCGCCGACTGGGGAAACGACTAGGCTGCCGCTGGGTATGGAGCGAGGACCGACGGGAGCTGGGAGTCCTGATACCGCGGACCGAGACGGAGGACACCGTCATCAGCCCTGGAGCCAGAGGCACGCTGGAGAGGTCACTGAAGGCCGCCGTACGCGCGCTCTACTTGGGCACGCTGAAGAAAAAACCAGACCAGGGCAAGGTTTACGAGGTCACCAGCAAGTGGGACTCCAGCAACCACTTCCTCCACTCAGGCAGCTTCATCCGCTTCGCTGACTGGCGCTTCATACACCGCGCCCGACTAAACTGCGTCCCGCTTAACGGAGCTGTCCGCCACGGGACCCGAGACAAGCGCTGCAGGAAGTGCGGGTACGCCATGGAGACCCTGCCCCACGTCCTGTGCAGCTGCAAGCCCCACGCCAGAGCCTGGCAGCTGCGTCACAACGCCATCCAGGACCGTCTGGTAAAGGCCATCGCTCCGCACCTGGGAGAAAAAGTCATCAACCGCACCGTCCCTGGCACCGACAGCCCACTGCGCCCAGACATCGTCGTCACGGACGAGGCTCGAAAAAAGATCATCCTCGTTGATGTGACGGTTCCTTTCGAAAACAGGACCCTGGCCTTCCGCGAGGCCCGAGCCCGAAAACTCGAAAAATACACCCCCTTGGCGGACACTCTGCGGTCAAAGGGCTACGAGGTCTATACCGACGCCCTGATTGTTGGGGCCCTGGGCGCCTGGGACCCTTGTAATGAACGTGTGCTTCGGGCCTGTGGGGTAGGCCGTCGCTACGCACAGCTCATGAGACGCCTGATGGTCTCGGACACTATCAGATGGTCCAGAGACATCTACACGGAGCACGTCACCGGTCACCGCCAATACCAGGAGTAAGCGGGCGTGACTCCGTGCTCCCGAAGGGGGGAGGAGATTTTCACACTCCCCCGTTGGACTCTATCCCCTGAGCCCTGAACCCACCAAACCAAACTCCACTATGTGAGGGTCACCCTATCCTCATCACCCAGCTCGCTCCGTTATTCCCACGACTGTCTGTAACCTATTTGTATGAGCGATGTACCCTCACTGCCTCCCGACTGTATCTTGATCTCACCCACCGTTCACCCCGCATTGGGGATATGACAGACTGTATATGGTATATGCTGCCCAATACCAAAATACTGACCCCTCCCCCATAGTCTGTATGATATCCCCGATAAAACAATAACTGCTGCTTTAAACTCTCTGTATCATTTTCAAATATTCACTAATAAACATTATATCTGGCATGTAAATACCTTGCAATGCCAGCTACAAAAGTTCCATGCAAATGCCTGTTCTCACTTTCTGGTGACATTGTAAATAAGAAGAGGGCAGCATTATTTCCTGTAAATGTAAACACATTTGTTTGTCTTAGCAATTGGTTGAACAAGAAGTAGGACTGAGTGGACTTGTAGGCTCTGAAGTTTTACATTGTTTTGTTTTATTTTTGAGTGCAATTATGTAACAAAAAAAGTCTACATTTGTAAATTGCACTTTCACGATACAGAGATTATACTACAATACTTGTATGAGGTGAATTGAAAAATACTATTTATTTTATCATTTTACAGTGCAAATATTTGTAATCAATAATAATATACACTTATTTCAATTACAACACAGAATATAATATATATGAAAATGTAGAAAATCATCCAAATATTTAATAAATTTCAATTGGTATTCTATTGTTTAACAGCGTGATTAAAACTGTGATTAATCACGATTAATTTTTTAAATCGCGATGAATTTTTTTGAGTTAATCAGGTGAGTTAACTGCGATTAATCAACAGCCCTACTCATGATACGTCATTTCCAACTATCATAAAAGAAAGCACCTTATGTTCTCAATATCCCATCTGTCGCTCCATAAACAAGTCAAAACTGCCCCTCCCAATAAGGATCTGGAACCCGCTGTAATTTCATGTATCAGGGGACTTTTGATTTAAGATCACTTGTGAATACAATATAGAGAATATTTTTGCTGACATTTGTTCTAAATTCCAGTGTTTAAGCCGAGTGCACCTTCAGGCCAGACCACATCAACTTGCAAGTCATCAGAAAGTAGATGCAACAGTTCAATAGAAAGCTAAGAGGGGGCAGTTCAAGCAGATACTAGATGTTTCAAGATTCCAAGGACAGTAGTGATTTAAAAAATAAATTACAATAATTTAAATAGCAGGCTGAGGGTGAAAGGAAGATGGAAATCCTAGAGATTCTTTCCTGTTACTTTATCCTCATGGACATGTAAAAATGAGGGAGGCCATGCAGATGTCTCTTTATATCTTGTCCATTTTATGACAAAGAGATACTATCAGTTGACTAGAATATTGGCACAGAATAATGATCTCTTCCCTAAGGATAGAGGCAAAATCCGGATGTTTATTTTCAAAACGTGAGATGTGATTCTGTGACAATATCCTATTACAAAACACTTTATGAATCAGAGAAAGCCTCTAGAAAATGTTCATTTTATTTGTATTAAACCAGTAACTGATGGTGATATCAGTTTTTCTGATAAGACTTCCAGCTGCCAGCTGTTGAGCACTCTCAATTCCCACTGAACAGCATGCATTGATTTGCTCTGAGAACATCTCAGCTGTTGGTTTCAAATAGGGAATAAATGATTCATAAAAGTGCAATTTGTAAGAGCATGTGAATAAGCACATTTAGGACTAGCTGATGTTTTTAGGTATTGTCCCTCAGAGTTTTCAGCACCTCCAAAGATTAGAGCTTTCATTTAAAAAAAAGTATTGGCTACAAGAGGGTCAGACATTCAGAAAACTGATTACATGACCCAAATTCTGCTTGGCAGCCTACAGGAAGTTTAATTTCTTCAAGTCATTATGCCATAAGAAAAAAAATATAAAGTAAGAAATGAATTATGAAATCTACACGTCACAGCATTCTTGCTGAGAGCTCAATTCTGCAAGGTGCTGAGTATTCTGGCCTTCATCCAGCAAAACATTTAAGCATGTGACCACTACACAGAAGTTAATAGCACTACTCACAAGCTTAAAGCTAAGCCTGTACTTTAAACTGTTTGCTGGAACTAGAGCAGGGTTCTCAGTGTTTTGTAGGATTGAGCCCTAAACACCAGTTTTCCTGCACTATGATGTAGTTAATTTTAGAGTGAAAATCCTCAATTTCAGTGAAATTTCTTGACATGTAGATTTTACAGAATAACAGCATTCAGAAGAGCAGAAGTGGAAGTCCTTCAGAATGCTAAATATGCACATTGTTCATCATTAATCAGCTGTGGGAGTAAATTATTGAACTGAGCGAAGCTCTGTCTTTTGAAGTGTTTAAGAGGTCCATCTGAAGGGTAATAACATATTAAAAATTATTTACCTATAGTGATGTTAAAAACCCTAACTAAAATTGCCTTGGTAAATTTTCTTCACTGCTGCTCTCACTTCATGTTTTTAAGCGCAGGATAGATATGAAAAATGAACCCAAAATCAGGGCCCCTGAGTAGAGCTCAACTGGCAAAGCTGTAAACTCAGGAGTACCATGAGATTATCCATCCTCCTCCCCAGCCTGCCACTTAAACCCCATTAGTATTTTATTATCGCATAACATTTTTAAATCCAGACTGACCAATCATTGGTCTATAATTGAACCGTAACTCATGAAGTTCGATGATGCCACTTGTCACTTGTGCATACACCAGTAGTTTTCAATTTGAACTATCTTAAACAGAACATTTGACAAGCCCCTCCTCTTTCTTAGTTTACTCCTGGGGGAATTCTGCACCAAAAAATTAAAAATTCTGTGCACAATATTTTAAAATTCTGCATATTTTATTTTTCAAAATAATATAATCACACCAGTTTCAATTATTTTTGGTCATTTATTTCAAAATACCTGTTAGCAAGTATGTCTGCAACAATACAGACAACAAAAAAGATTCAGAACATGTTTTTTGACAAAGATTCCTTATTAGGCATATTAATACAAAACTCTGAGTAATAATTCATTTAAACTAAAATACAGAACCATATTTCCTGCACCCCTCAGAAGCAGTGCAAAAGTTTAGGGGAGTCAGGGGTAATGGATGAGCTAAGGGAGAGGGACGTAAATTGCTGGGAAGGAGCCTGGGTGTGAACTCACAGGGTTGTTGGGCGAAAGTGTGGAACAGGTTTTTTAGGGGGCAGGGAGGGATTGTTAGGGTGTTTCCCCCATGCAGACCCTCAGCCTCTCCCTTTGTCAGGCACATCTGCCCCATCTCCATATGTTCCTGTACCCCCAGGTGTCTTTGCACCCACTAGCCATGTGTCCCTCCACCCTTACTCAGACACCCACTCCCCCATCCCTATATGGCCCTACTCCCCTCTCCCTCCCCATGTGTCTCTGCGGCCCCACCCAGCCATGCCCCCAGGGGCGGCTCCAGGCATCAGCTCAGCAAGCGCGTGCCTGGGGTGGCAAGCTTCAGGGGGCGCTCTGCTGGTTGCTGTGAGGGCAGCAGGCAGGTTGCCTTCGGCGGCATGCCTGCGGAGGGTCTGCTTGTCCTGCGGCTTTGGCAGACCTCCCCCAGGCATGCCACCGAATCCACGGGACTGGGGACATCCTGCTGGTAAAAGTCGGGGAAGGCAGCCTGCCTGCCCTGCTTGGGGCTGCAAAATACCTAGAGCCACCCCTGCATTCGCCACTGCGCCCTCTGGTGGGAAAAAGGTGGAACTGCATAAGTTATTTTCTGCTGGAAGCAGCTTGTGCCACAGCGCCCTCTGGTGGGAAGAAGGCAGAATTGCAGCAACATTTCCACACGCTTTTGTCTGCCCACAAAATTAAAAATATGCACAGCTCATTAATTGTGTGCACACGCAGTAGCGCAGAATTCCCTCAGAAGTATTAGTTCCAGTTTGGAGACTAGATAAGCCCTCTTCAGATGGGAGATAAATCAATGTGGAAAAAAAATCTATACTGCTATGATTGGGAGACACAACAGAATTCATGAGGCTCTTTGTTTTCCCTTATACAGTAACTCCTCACTTAAAGTCATCCCAGTTAACCTTGTTAAGTTGCTGATCAATTAGGGAACATGCTCATTTAAAGTTGTACAATGCTCCCTTATAATGTTGTGGCAGCTGCCTACTTTGTCCACTGATTGCAGGAAGAGCAGCCCCCATTGCAGCTAGCTGATGGGGGCTTGGAACCAGGGTGGACCTGACCAGCAGCCCAAGCTATTAGCTCCCTGCAACCTTAAGTTCCCTATGCAGCAGCCACCCAGCAGGCTATCAATTGTCAGCAGTTCAGCTGTCTCCCCCACTATGTGAAGCTCCTGCCCTCTGCCTTGGAGCTGCTCCCAGGAGCCTCCTGCTTGCTGTACAGGGGGGAAGACAGGGGCTAATGTCAGGGTGTCCCCCTCCCCTCTTTTCCATATAGAGCAGGGTGGGGGGTCGCAACAGGTCTCAAGATGGAGGGAGCTTGCTGGCCACAGCTGCTGTCTCAACCTCCTGATCTACTTAAAAAGGCAATATACTTACAGTGGTGTCAGTGTACTTAAAGAGGCAATGCGCATCTCTCTCTCTCCCGCTCACAGGGTGTGTGTCTATGTCTGCCATGCTGTTTCCCCTCCCTCCATTCGTGCTGTCTTGTACAGTCTGAGGCTACATTAACAACAATGTGCTAACCCTTAAGGGCTCAGCTAAATGCTAGTTCATCATTTAACAGTAAGAAATTCCCTGGGAAATATCCCACCCTCTTCCATCCTCTGACTTCACCATCTCAACTAAGCTTCACAATCATCATTGCTGTGTACAGCATTAAACTGTTTGTTTAAAACTTATACTGTGTGTGTGTGTGTGTGTACATATACACACACACCAGACAAAATATATATATATATAATAAAAGTTTTTTGTCTGGTGAAAATTTTTTCCCTGGAATGTAACCCCCCTATTTACATTAATTCTTATGGGGAAATTGGATTCACTTAACATCATTTTGCTTAAAGTCACATTTTTCAGGAACATAACTACAATGTTAAGCAAAGAGTTACTGTAGGTTTCTCCTGGTTGACAGCAGGCATTGATAGGGTAACCATGCATCCCTGGAAATAAATCTGAAGTGTCCCTGTTTTCAGGCCTTGTCCTGGTGTCCTTTTTATTAAAATAAAGTTTTGTCACAATTTGTGTAACCCTGCACTCTGCTCACTTGAAGCAGCCACTAGCCCAGTGGTGGCCAACCTGTGGCCCACATGCAGTCCATCAGGGTAAGCTGATTGCAGGCCATGAGACATTTTGTGGACATTGACTGTCTGCAGGCACAGCCCCCCACAGCTCCGAATGGCTGCAGTTTGCCGTTCCTAGCCAATGGGAGCTGTGGGAAGTGGCGGCCAGCACATCCCTGCAGCCTGCCGCTTCCTGTAGCTCCCATTGGCCCAGAATGGCAAACTAGTCACTGGGAGCTGAAGGGCACCATGCCCGAGGTCAATGTCCGCAAAATGTCTCACGGCCTGCAATCAGCTTACCCTGATGGGCCACATGCGGGCTGCAAGTTGCCCATCACTGCACTAGCCAGTGGGGACCTATACATACCTGGGATCACCCCTTCATCCTCAATTGCTATGTTGCTACACTGCCCTCTTCTGCACTGCAAAAACTCCCAGGAAGCTCCCACTCTGAACAAATCCTCAAACCAATCCTCCCATGAACTTAAGGTGGTAGACAAGATAAGGAATGGGGAACAGCTTGGCTGAGAAGAACACTCTTTGCTCTCTTCCCCAGCTGCCATAACTCTCCTATGCAAAAACCTCAAGGGCCGCCACTAAAAAACACACCCTCCCATTGGTGTCCAACTTGAAAACCTGCCTGCTCTGTGCATTAATCATATTAATAAATTGAGGAAAACTCACAGAGATTTTCTCACTCTGTATGTTTCAGCCATCAAGTTTTGTGCTTGCTTGTGAATATTTAATAATGCACCTGAGACCCTCAGATCCTTATCCTGTCCTTACTGGAGCCAATCAGAAAATTCTCATTAAGTATAATGGGAAGACAATTGGACTGCAAGACTCAAATGTGACTGGCTACTGGCTCAAGATGCTACAGACTGAAATAGTTCCACAGAGCTGAAGTTATTCATTTGATTGTATTTTTATCTCTATAGTTAATTGAGATTCTCCATGCTGTGACACATAATATGTATAAGAGAGGAAAGACAGTCTATAGTTAAGGCACTAACCAAGTTCAATTCCCTACTTCACCACAGACTTCCTGTATGACTTTGAACAAGTCCCTTCGCCTCTCTATGCCCCAGTTGTCCATATGTTAAAAATGGGGACAATATTACTTCCCTATCTCACAGGGGTGTTGTAAGGATAAATGTTATGAAACACTTTTGAGATCTACTCTTAAAAACGTATTCTATGAAAGCTAGGTGGACTCGATGACCTCTTGAGGTCCCTTCCAGTCCTAGAGTCTATGAATGAATAACCACCTTCAAAATCATTCTGATTGAAAGTATAAAGGCTGTAGGGCAAAAATTAAAGCAAAAGAAACAAACATAAACTGTTTAGTAAATCAATACATTTTCAGAGTAATTATTAGAACTACCTGTCGTTGGGGCAGTATTTTATGCAAAGATGGTATGTTTGTGGATGGTGTGTGAATACATCAAAAAATTCTGGCTACCGCATCTTCTTTTGTTATAGACAGTGTGGGAGAAAGCGGGTGGACTGCAAACATAAATCTTATGCAAACTGGCCCCAGCAGTGAAGTGCAGGATGTAGGAATAACCCTTATGTGAATAATGTTGCTTTTCGATTAAATGGGAAGTTCAGAACAGTGAGCAACTGAGTGTGTCAGGGAAAACTCTGGTTCTCTTGCCTTTGGATGTAGAAAAACCCATGGTGCCAGTCCTGCCCCCATCCTTGACCCCTGTATCCACACCTTCACCCTAATCCCATCTGCCCCCCATCCTGCACCACCGCTTCCCCCCTTCACCCCAGTCCCGCCTGCCCCCATCCACCACCACCACTTCCAGCCCTTATACCCCAGTCCTGCCTGCCCATCCTCCACCATCACTTCCTCCCCATCACCCCAGTCCCGCCTGCCCCCCATCCTCCACCAGCATTTCCCCCCTTCACCCCAGTCCTGACAGCCCCCCATCCTCCACCACTGCTTCCCCCCTTCACCCCAGACCCGCCAGCCCCACATCCTCCACCACCGCTTCTCCCCTTCACCCCAGTCCCGCCAGCCCCACATCCTCCACCACTGCTTCTCCCCTTCACCCCAGTCCCACCTGTCCCCCATCCTCCACCAGCGCTTCCTTCCCGTCACCTCAGTCCTGCCTGCCCCCCATCCTCCACCACAGCTTCCGCCCCTTCATCCCAATCCCGCCTGCCCCCCATCCTCCACCACAGCTTCCATCCCTTCACCCCAGTGCTGTCTACTCGCCAAGCTCCACCCCTTCACCCCAGTCCTGCCTGCCCCCCATCCTCCACCACAGCTTCCGCCCCTTCATCCCAATCCCGCCTGCCCCCCATCCTCCACCACAGCTTCCATCCCTTCACCCCAGTGCTGTCTACTCGCCAAGCTCCACCCCTTCACCCCAGTCCTGCCTGTCCCCCATCCACCACTTCCAGCCTTTATACCCCAGTCCTGCCTGCCCATCCACCACCACCACTTCCAGCCCTTATACCCCAGTCCTGCCTGCCCATCCTCCACCATCACTTCCTCCCCGTCACCCCAGTCCCGCCTGCCCCCCATCCTCCACCACCGCTTCTCCCCTTCACCCCAGTCCCGCCAGCCCCACATCCTCCACCACCGCTTCTCCCCTTCACCCCAGTCCCGCCAGCCCCACATCCTCCACCAGCGCTTCCTTCCCGTCACCTCAGTCCCGCCTGCCCCCCATCCTCCACCACCGCCCCGTCACCCCCAGCCCTGCCCCGCGGTATCTCACTAGTCCCAGGCGTAGGTGTCCCTGTTTGGCGCATGCGCATTTCCCGCCTCCGGCCGGCTAGCGGCCCACCCCCCACGGCCCGAAGGCGGGGCCGCGCCCCCTGCCCAGCCCCAAGCCGGGCTGCCCGGGCCCGCCTCGCAGCGGAGCAGCAGCAAGGTGGGTCTGTCGCCTTCGCCGCCCCCTCCCCGTCGGCCGCCATCGGGATCCAGCCCCCCGCAGCCGCTCCAGCCCCTCTCCTCTCTAACGCCGCCCCCCCGCGGCTCCCCTCATCCCAGGCCTAGCGCCAGCTCCCCGGCAGCGGGGGCAGCATCTTGTGGCTGCTCCCCGCCAGCGCCCAGCCGGCAGAACCAGCCCCCCACCCTCTGCAGCAGGCTGGGCAGAGGCAGGGTGTCCTTATGCCCAGGGAAGCCCCAGCCTGTGTGGGCAGGGAGGTGTGTACACAGGGGTGCTGTGGGGGCGCAGGGCATCCAAAGGGTTTGGTGATAAAAAGCCAGGGCCAAGCCATCTGCCTTCCCCTGGTGCTAGGAGCCCAGCCTGGCAGGCAGGGTACTTACCTCAAGCCTGACTTGTCAAATCATTCCCTGTACATCCGCCTCCCGGGGCGGGGGGTTGTTCCTCTTCAGAAAGGCAGTGGGAAGGATTCACCCAGCTAGTCCATCAGCCCCCCAGCCTGCCCTGACAGAGTTTGTGGGGGTTGGAATCGAACAAGCGCACAGGTGCATGCATGTACATACTTGCCTGCCTAGGCATGGTGTATGAGCGCACGGACTTGTGTGCACACTCATGCAGACGCACTCACATAGATGGAGTCTGATAAATTAGCCAGTCATTGACCAGTTGCTTTATGGGGCCAAGCTGTGGAAAGTCTGGTAGTAGAAGGCAATATAATAGATTTTTTCCCCCATTTCTAGATTTAAGGATTCACAGAAGTGACAGATAAAAAAGATCTGTTAGAGCCCATCTAATTAAACTTTGACTGCTTTGGATAGTCTAGTTTTAAACATCCTAAATGTGTGCCTGTGTGTGTATAAGTGTAATTTGAGGTTTTGTTCTGTGCCCAGGAAGGCAGAGATCAGCAAGAAGAATGTGCTTGATAGTCCACTTCCTAGGGAAGCTGCTGGGCTTTGCTCTTCATAGCTGAGGTAAGATGGGTTCAAGAGCATTTTGATTGGTGAAGGGTATTCAGCACCAGCAAAAAGCATTAAAGAGCAGTTACACCCAGGAAAGTGACTTTAGATGTGCCATTGTGCAGCTCTGTGCTTATCTCAGTGACATCAAGAGCAAATGTACTCAATGGCTATGTTAAAAGATTTATTTTGAATTCTGGCACTGTTAATTCCACCTGGGCTTCTGAAAACAAACTCTACTTTGTGGCTGGCAACTCATTACCAGGAATAACCATTTTTCAGCTGACTTTTCTGAAAGTGGCTGACAATTTTGTTGATGAGGCAAGAGTCGTAGTAGGATCCTGCTTATTCTCCCGAGGCCCATAGAGTACTGGCTGGCTCTGTGGGGTTTAATAGGAACACAAACATTTGTTTGTCATTCAAGTTAGCACACACAATGCTGTAGTGAATTAGACACACACTGAGCAGATCTCTTGGATAAGGCAGCACCACTTTTATATGATTACTTTTCAGTCTATATCTGTACTTTAAATTGAAACAGGCTATCCTCTTCAAACTCTGGGTATGACTACATTTACATTTGTACAGCGCTGGGAGTTACAGCTGTCTTCGTACAGCTGTGTAGGGAAAGCGCTGCAGTGTGGCCACATTTGCAGCGCTGTTGGGAGTGGTGCATTGTAGCTATCCCAGCGTTCAAGTGGCTGCAACATGCTTTTCAAAACAGGTGGGGTGGAGTGTGATAGGGAGTGTGCGGGAGACAGACAGAGTGGATTTTTGGAGCTGACACTGTTCTCAGCTCCCTGCCTTGCAAGTTCTAAGGACTGGAAGATACACAGTACCTACCTTCAATCATTTTAAAAGTTTTGACCCCTTCCCCCACCCCTCTCTTATTCACTAAATGCAAATTATGCACTCCTAAATAGCCTTCAGACCACATAAGCAGCTGCTCAACATGGACTCTCCCCTCCCCCTCTGCCATGTGACTTCTCTCTTCAAGCAAACAGCTGTGAACCTTCCAAAGCAATTCCCCAGCCTGCCTCCACTGGCTCGCTGGAGCAAACAGCAGCTGTGTTTGTTTTTTAGATAAGCAGCTGGGGGGGAGGGGAGATCGGAGTTCCGCCATTCTTCTGGTTTGTTGTGAGCAGACATTCTGGGATACCTCCTAATACCCTGGAGGCCAATAACAGCGCTTGTGGTGGCCACACTTGACGAGCAGTGCTGCAGTCATTACACCCCAAGCAGACCAGGGAGTTGCAGCGCTGGATGTGCCTTGCAGGTGTGGACAGTTACTAAGTTGCAGCACTGTAAACCCACCACCAGCGCTGAAACTCTCCAGTGTAGCCAAGCCCTCTGACATTTTCATTCCTTCTCTTGGCAGTTAGTTCCTAGAGTTAACCAATACTTATTTTACCCAACTCTTTTTAGAGAAACAACCTTTAGTCCCTTCCCCAGTTGAATTTGAGATGAAGAATATGCCAACATGTTTTTCTTTTCATTTTAACTCACTCCTGATAGTAATTTTGTATACCTAGTTGTTAGACTCTGTTTCTGTTTTTGCCAGTAGGCTGATCTTAACACTTCATTTATTGGATGAACAAATAAATAACAGAGTGATTAGCTTGCATGTTTATGATGTAGAGTTAATTGTTTTTCTTTTGAACAGCTCCCTTGATTATTATTTCTTAGAAGGAACCATCTGTTTTCAGGAGGCCTGCACCTCAGTCAGTGAAATTGGGCACCAAGTCTGTGGAGTAATTAATCCCAAAGTAATACATGTGAAGTAAGCCAAGTGTCTGCAGTTGCTCTTTATTTTGAAGCAATTTTCTCCATCTAGTTTTTGCATCAAGAGTTTCTGTAAAACCTATATGGTGGCTCCATGTGTTAGACAGCATGGGAAAAGTAAATGAGAGAGATAATACTTGAATCTTCAGGCACTGTCAATTTAAGATATAATTAACTAGTTGGTCCTTTCCTATAATTGGATTTCTTGGTTGGCAGCATAAAACCACTTGGATAATATTTTCTAACATCTGTTTTAGTGCAATGTCTAACAATTGTGAAACAGGTTTATTATACTGTATTGGTGATTTTATATAATCGCAAAATATGGTAAAGGCTACAAATAATGAAGGCTTGATCATGACTGGAAGCTGTACAGTTTGACAGTAGAATAAATTCCATGGGTGTTGGGAAGGTGGAGTTTAGTGGGATATGTAGAAATTAAAGACTTTTGCATGGTGTGAATGGTGTGCAGGATCACTTTTCGGATGGGAATATATCCTGGGGGTTTATGGATGAGGAACGTTTAGTATAATGCCATGAACAGTGGAAAAAGTAAAATACTTTTCTTTTAAAAAGACACTTTCAATTCAAATGTCACTCCTGTCTGAAAATGTTTTACCGACAATTGATACAAGTAACACCTCATGCTATTGCAACTAAAAGATGAAGGATTTTTTCAGTGTGTGCATTCAACTGCACAGTTATGCTTCTAGTTAATTTTCTGTCTTTTTTTCCTCCAGAAAAAGAAGTGAGAAGTACTGTAAAGATTTGAAACTGTAATTGTATAACCACAAAAACTTGGCAGGGGAATTTAGGGGCATGTGTAATACCTGAAACTGTTCAACTTTTTTGATAGTGAATAAATTTTTAAGTTTTTAATATTAGCCGTTTGATTCTTTACAGATCTAAAAATATTTCTGTATAACACATTCTAAGCCATAGTAATACAGTGAGGCAAGAAAATGTAGTTGAACTTGTTTACTTTGTGCCAGCTAAAAACTGGACGCTAAGCCATCAGGTTATTGGTTCACAGGCTTGTTTGTCCTCTAAGCTATATATAGTATGCTGAACTGCTAACATCTGTTTAAAGAGAGATGACTCAGTTGGTGATAGACATCAGTAAGTAGGTCCGGAAAGTGGGATGAGAAATGCGTAGTGCTCAGTTGATTTAACTGCCTAGGATTGTAATCACACTTCTTTAAGCCATTCACGTAACATTAAAAAAAATTGTGATGTTTATGGCATTTTGTAAATCAGAATATTAAAATTCATGCAATTGCAGAATAGGTTTGCTAATAAAATTGAGATTTGTAAACTCATGAGAGTTTAAACTCGTAAGATAAATATTATTCCCAGGATGTCACTTCTCAAGCTGGATTGAGACTAAGTGTACATTGGAGGCCACATATGATACACATTTTATATATATTTTTAAAATGGAAGGAAGGGGATTTTACTAGGCAATTAACATATAAAATCAACGGAAAGTTAATTGGGCAACTAAACCCTGTGCAAATTAACTTTGGTGGACAGGACTGCAGAGATATAACTTAAACATCTCATGCCATAACCATGTTATTGCCAACTGAATGAGAATGTAACCTGAAACACATACTTTGGAGCTTTCTTGGTTTATAGCATAATACATGGGTTCTCCATTCAGTAAAAGTAATAACGTTTCTTTGTTTCAAGTAGAGTGGCCACAGAATTACAAAGATACCAGGCTGTTTCTCTCTTACTTTACCAAAAATTTAGTGATTTCAAGTCCTTCGCTTCTAAAAGTATGGCCAATCACCACCTTTTGTTTGAGATCAATTACTTTGTCATTGGCAAAAATCCTGATTGTGGAGCCAAATTGTAGATATCTATTGTATATTCTGCACTCATTTCCTATAGGAGATCTGAAGAAGAACCGGTGGTAGAAATATGCAATGTGTACCACCAAAAAGGATTTTCCCCTATTTTATACATTTATATAAGTCTGTGAGTCCAGACACCCACCACGTACTAGTCACTTTCCAAACAGAGGAAGACAGTCCTTGCACTTATGCAATGTAAAGTGTGTGTCTATTTATGTATGTATGTATTATGTTTAGGTTTTCTTTCATAGTAGGTGACACAGCAGACTATAGAAACTCCTACACAAGGAATTGTGACTCACTAAGAAAAAACAAATTAGATTATGCGTGATCTAAGGAAGAAGCACATCAATTAAAAGTGGAAGATAAGATGCACTGCATTTGTATCTTTTTAATTGTTTAATATCTCTAAGTATGCTAATGAACGTTTGGAAGATTTCTTTCCTGGTTTTTATACCTCTGGCAGTACTCAGTCTTAAAGGGGGGCGGGTGGGTGGGGGGAAACCTGTTTCAAGGACAGAAATTCCCCTAATATTTTTCCTGTGCCTCATTAGTGTAGTATGTCTTGAAGGGGGACCAAATCACTTTGTGTCCTCTTAATACTTTGATACTTGCAGATCATTAAACTCTTTCTGGCCAGGTACAAAAGGTTGAAGTGGCATAATGAGGCTCTAAAAGCCTGGTATCTGGTTGGAGGATGGGGGGAGGATTCCCCTGGTGCAGGTATTGCGGAAGATAGCTGTAAGGCTGTCTTCTGAGGCTTCTCTTGCAAATCATGGCATGAGGGTGAGAGGCGGGGTCAAGAGCAGTGTGTCAGAGCCCACAGCACAAAATGTTTTGACTAACAGAACAGCTCAAGAAGACAGCTTTAATTTAGGTCCCTAGGGATATATCCAAAACGGTTTAGCAGATACAATCTTAAATCTAAAATTCTAGATACAGAAATAAGAAACCCATTCAATTCTCCATGACTTACAGATGTTTGAGTCTCACCCTCTTCCAGCTGTTACTCATCAGCAAATCTCCAGCCCAGGTCTTTGTGATGGTACTTTCAGTCCAGCAGAGGCTCTATAGTGGGCGTTCCTAATCTTTTACTTATCATGAATCCTTTTTTGGCTATCCATAAATTTGAGAATTTGTTAATATTAACCTGAGTCCCTAGTCACAGTCCTCATCCACCACTATGCTGTTGAGATAGCTCAGGCTGAAAGTATGTTCTAGGGATTAGCCTCACATAAATCAGATAGATACTGAGAGGCAGCCCGCACAACGCATGCTTATTATCGAAAAATTAAAAATTAAAGGCTTTTGCAGGCTGACCAGCTTTTCTGCCTAATAAGTTAACTTGCTATGAGTCTGAGAACTGACACATTCAGGACAAGATTATGGATTGTAACAGAAGAACAGAACCCATTTATTACAGTGTTGAAATAAGTATAATTGAAAAGAGAATAAAAGCAATGCATTTTTCACAACTGAGACATTTTCACTGATTTGATTTCTTCCATATTTTAATAATATATCTTCTAAACAACATCAAATGAAAAATTTGGAACTTTTTATTGGAAAAATCTCCGAATTTTATTTCAAGAATACTTGAACGATTATAATATTTGTACTATCACACTGAATGTGTTGTTGCTGCTGCTAAGACAGTAGCTATTGTACTCTAATTTCTATTTGCTCTCTGAGTTGATTATGTAAGTGTCAGATGGCAGAGTTGTGATCTAAGTGAAGGACAGTTAAATGCTAAATGTTTTAGAAATTTCAAGTTGCCAAACAGAGACCTAGGAAGTCAGTGTTGTAATTAATCTTAAAGTATTCCTGTCACTTAAATATTATTACCCCCTTTTAGGGATGGGGGAAATTGAGGCAGAGAGGTCAACTGATTTGCCCAAGGCCACGGAGTCAGTTAATGTCAGTGCAAGGATTAAAATGTGGAAGTTCCTGGCTTTCAAAGGCTATGTCTACACTACACATCATTAGCAGCTACATGCTGCAGTGAAAAGCAAGCTGCATCCGCACTGCATTGTGTAGCTACATGTAAGTGAAAGGCTCTGGCAGAGGGGATGCAGTGGGGAAAGGCTGAGCATGCTTCCCCACTGCCACAGCCGTTCCCTGCTGCTGGAGTCGTTACTCACCTGAGCTGTGCTTCAGATTCGACACTGCTGTTTACACCTGTCCTGGGGGGCTACAGAGATATGTATACTATACTCTGCTGAAAAAAAGCATAATGTAGACATACCCAAAATGGGACTCCTCTTGCACTGTACTCAGTTCTAGGGCAAGGTGACTGTGGTGCACGGCTGAGGGAAGAGTGTAGAACTGCAATGGGAGCAGGTGGAGGAGGGAGGTATCTCTTTCTCCCGTCCCCATCCCAGGACCTGGTAAAGAGACTGAATTTTTGATTAAATGGGGAGGTTTTAGTTGCGACTTTCCTTGTGGTTCAGTCCTCATAGCTAAGAACAGATTTCCTAGAAGGTGTTTCTCTTACAAGAGTGGTTTAGTCACCCTTACCAATCACAAGTTTAAACCATTGTATACTGATTATGTAGTCACTCAGTACAACTCTCCATCTTTAGAAATATCCTTTGAATTTAAATCCTCTTGCTATTGTGCTACACCATCTCATATTTACAACTTCCTCTTTGGTGACAGCTTTAATTAATAGTGAAGGAAAGAAGAAACAAGAGGAGGGAATATGGGAAGATAGGACTGTCTGTAGAGGGACAGGGAGACTCTTTAAAAAAAGATTGCACTTGATAGAAAACTTGAAACTGTATTTGTATTGTTTCAGATTATACGTTTATCCGTTATCGCTAAGAATACATGCAATTTCTGAGCGGAGTAATACATTTCAGATGGAGTGGTTGGCATGGCCTTTGATCTTAGGTCACACTAGGCACCTAATGCATGTTTTTTAGCTTTTTAGCTTACAACTGCATTTTATTGGGTGTTGTGTGTGTTTGTTAGAGTACAGGACTGAGTCCAAGCTGGGTTCTCTTTCCTGAGTCCTGACTCTGCCCATGACTTGCTGTGCCAACATAAACTGGATCCAAAATTAGAAGCTGTAAACAAGCTTTTATAAATCCTAAAACAAATAAAAATGTTTCCCCAATATTTGAAATTATAATAAAAACACTTGTTTATAAACAAACACTGCTAAACATCTCAACATTAGGAAGCTGAAAGCAAAATTGGCTTCATTGCTTTTCATTGCCCAAACAGAGAGAAGCAAAATGTTAATGAAGAGCATAGATTAAATTTCCAAAGCTGACTCGGAGATTTAGACACACAAGTCCCATTAAAATTAATATTAGCTTTGAAAATCTCAAATCTAAAGTGATAAGTAGATTGGATCTTTAGTGTTAGTAATAGATAACGAGTGTTTATAATGCCTGATAATTTTAAGTTCCCAGTGTCCCTTAATCCTCTCTCTTTGACTTTCTCCCTCTTATAAAGCATTTTGACATTCTTAAATAAAGGTACAATGTGAGAACATAATATTAAATGCAGTGCAGTTCTAGTTCAGTGGTTCATATCTTATGCTTTAACACAAGATAACTTGAAAGATCCTGTAAGTACCACAGTATGGCACCAAAAATAGATTTATTTTCAATGAGTTATATTATTAGATCAGAGTGACACCTACGAACTGTGGGGGATACATATCTTATACATGCCAGGGATATACTGGAGACAACAGGACATTTAAAATAAATCAGACATTTACATTTGTTCAGTTCTCCTTATCTTAGTATATATTTGCATTTTCAGGACAGTTTGAAGCTTTGATTCTGCCTGTTTAATTATATTATGGAAGTGTGTTAACTGTGGTGTTAACTGTAGTCAGAATTTTTAAACTTGCAGTTTTCCATTGGTCTAAGGAGATAAATTAGTTGTCTGGGGGTCATGGACAGGTGAATGTTAAGCCTTCTGTAATGCAGCCCTAAGACAGCATAGACGGTTCTAGTCACACTAGTTGCCAGACATCTAGTGACCAGGTCCTGTTCTACTTACAAAAAGCCTGTTAATGTGGCTGCATGGTTGGGATAGTTCGGTAGAATTTTCCAAAGTGCTTAGGATTCTTTTTTGTTCGTTTTTGTTTAAATAGTAACTGCTGAGTTCTAAAGGCTTCAGGAGTATTAATTCATTTGCCTGTGGCTGTGCATTAATTCTTTGAAAACAGCAAATGACAGCAAACCCAAAAAATAACTCCTCAGCTGGCTCAAAACCTTGTAGCCCTAATGAAAATAGAAATGAAGTAATAATTGGTTTGAACAAATAGGCGCGACATTGAACCATGGAGCTAGCTAAACTCTGGCAGGTTACTAGGGCAGATGGTTCTAGTAACCTACCTTTGGTACTGAGGAATACAAATCTAGGAAATGCTAGAGCAATCTAGTAGGTCATAACTTTTGCAAGTGGACAGAGCAAAAAGGCAAGCTCTCAACTGGGCTCCAGACCGCCAACTCTTGAACTGTACTTGGAAATCAACAGGCAGCCAGCACTAAGTTATGTTATCATTAGGAAAAGTAATTACTGAAGTGCTCATTAGCTGTCATTCAAATATTAAAATTTCAAAGTTTCCAAAATGCATCAGTTCTCACTAAGAAGCTCATCTAAATGTTTAGAAATTACCTTTCTTTGCCTTAAATTCAATTTTAAAAAAATCTCAGACTACTTATTCTGTTTCTTCTGTATTCAACTAAAAAAATCAGCTTAACTTCCATCGTTTCCCCCCCACAAAACACTCCATAAAGATATGTAATTTATTTACCAAGGTTGTGGGTGCTGAGATTTGAAATATCTGACATACATACTATGCTAGCAGGTGTCAAACAGTCATGTGTGGAGCCACTTCTGTAACAATTTTGAACCATGTGTACTTAAAACAAGAGGTGGTAGCGTTATTTGTGTGTCTTCAGTTTTTACTGTTTTCAAGCCTAATCCTGCTTAGCACCTTCAATTCCCAATGAAGTCAAAGGGGTGACTGAGGATGCTCAGAACCTGGCAAATTTGGATCCATGAAGTAGTGACAGTCTTGTTAGTTACAGCTAGGGTCCTGATCTTGCAAACACTTAAGTACATGAATAATTTTACTTACCTAAATAGCTTCATTGACTTCTAAGGGACCACTCAAGTAGATGAAGTTTCTTACATGGTTAAGTGTTTGCAGGATAGGACCCATAGAGACTGATTTTTCAGATGTGCTGAGCTCCCACAGTTCCACCTGAAGTCAATGGGAACTGGAGGTGCTCAGTATTTCTAGAAAATGAATCCCGAAGTGACATACTAAAAAAGCAAGGGGACGTTATTAATACTTTCTAAAGCGATTATTTTTGAAATGTGAAAATCTGATCTGATCAGATTTCTAAACAACAAAAGAACTTTTCTTATATATTAACTGTCTACAACTTTTAATTTTTAGAAACTGTTTTGTAGCTAGAATTAAGCACACATTTGAAAGAGCCACAAACACAATTTTGCCACTCAAATAGTTAATACTATTTTTATTATTTATATATATGGCATCTCAATTAACTTACCAAGTTTCTGACCTTTAAAGTTCGAAATAATGAGCCTCTTCAAATAGTTTTTTAAAGGAATTAGAGTTTACTCTTTAACTGTATTATAGAACGTAGAAAATATGAAAATGAGCACTTTTAACTTCCCTAGTTAAAGGCCTTATGATTTTGCCTCAGCAATTTATTCTATCATCTGATTTGTCACTACTGTCTATAGCACCTTCAGTCCTAAAAATATATTTTAATATGCATGTTAATTACAGGGAACATTACAAGGGAGCAGAATGAAATTATATGTCCTCCAGAATCTGTCAGTTACAAATAAATTACAAGTATGATTAGGACAATTATTAGGGTATCCCTCATAGTCTATTAATATACTTTAGTCTTCTTTTGTCTGCAGAAATTTTAGGTACAATATTGAAAGTGATAGCAACAATTTGCCATATGGTTAAAAACATCGACATTTATTTTTGAGTTCTGGGTCATTTCACTTAATATTTTTCAGCTACAAAAGGGAAAGGAATTGCAATGACATAGCCAAGAGGTTTAAAAAATACAATTAAAATAACTTTTTCTCTCCTGGTAAATATCTATTGCTTACTTGAGCAATGAATATTTGCCATTGATATTTCTAAAATAAAAAAATTGACTGGACATACAAAATTATAGTTTCTTCATGAGACACAAAATCCCTGAGGGGTGGAAACAGTAGATTTAATGGATTTCTTTTCTCCCTCTGTAATTAACAAATGAAACATCTGTGAGTCAAAGTTGTTTGGTCTGATAACATAATGGAGTGCACCAAACTTACTTTTCACAGAGGGTGGTTTTAATTGTCATGTAACCTTTTCCTTACTTCACCTTCTCCAAGGACTATACTATCAAACCAATCATTTTTGTAAACAGTAATATTTTAACCATGTCATTTTTAAAGAAAATAATATTTAACTGGAAAATCTAAAGAAGAAAAAGCAAACTTGTGAATAACAATGGGCCATATTTTTAAAGCGACCTCAATGAGGCCTCTAAATTGTGGATGCAACTTTCCATGACCAAATTTTTATTTCCATGGCTGGGCTTTTTGCACAATTGTGCTTGGATTTGTACAAATAGGATATTGTAATTAGCCATGAAAAAACACAACTTGAATGCAAATTCAGTTTGTGTACACATCAGTTTTTGTGTTTGCAAAAATAACATCTGTGAAAAATAGCATCTGCAATTTAAAGTTTGGCCCTGTCGCTCTCCTTATATAAAGCTTTGCATATAGGAGCAGCTGAATTTTTTTCATCTCTGAATTTTACTAATTCCACGGATGTTAGCCATCATAAACAGTTAAATCTGATCAGAAGAATGTTTCTAAAAACATACCTAACAATTTAGCTCTGTTACCAACTCAGTGTCTCCTCTGGCCAAATGAAGATGGGTCCTTAGCTGACACAATATTTTTCAAGCTTAATTGGGTTGTAGGCTTAACCCTTAGAACAGTTGTATCCGGATCACTTTGCTTTCGTAAATAAAACAGATCTCCCTATCTCCAAGAAGCTTGTGTGAAAATAGGCTGCTGTGTTTTTAAGTAAAGAGGAGGGGGCAGAAAGGGGTGTCATGTTATGGTGAACTTTCAACAACTGTTACTTGCACTGCCAGCTTTTTAATAAGAGCTGCAAGTATCAGTGGAAACCTTTTGTATTGTCAACTAATGTTCAATGGTTGAAATAAACTTTGTAAAATAGAGCAAAATATTTCCCATACTGTATATTCGCTGGTTGTTTGCTGATTCACTCATCCTCCCCCCCCGAATCCATATAGTTAGGCTCTTCCTGCTTTGATTAGGTGTGCTGTCTTCAAAAGCACTTTTTTCATGTTGTTGTAAACCTATAATATTTAATCCCATTAATTTACACTAGCTATACCTACATTAGTTATATGCTAGGCTCCTATGTTAAAATAAGAAAGAAAATATTAAAAGACCAGATGAGATACCAGAGATTTGAGCATGACATTATTAATTGTGTTTCAAAATTGATTTATTACAGAGTCCTCGTTTAATGTAACTTCATCTGAAATTATCTCTACATTGCCAGTTCTGTGTGCTTTCAGTGGTTAACAAGCACATCTTATAAATACCTACCAGAAACGACAAACAGGTTTTGCTGGACAGTAATGGGAGTGAGATGAACGAAAAGAAGAGGAAAAGGATTCTCTTATTAAAATATCAGGTTTAATGTAGCCTGTTTGCCTCAATCCCTTTAAAATCTAAACTAGACACAGAAAGCAGTTTATGGAATGATTATCAGCATAATCCCTTAGGTATTGCACATATAGTCTTAGGGGAAAAAAATTGATTCTTATTGGCTCCTCCCACATTACCCTTACAAATCCAATTAATTCTAGTAAAAACTGCAACAACATTTAGGAATCATTTCTATAAACGAGTATTTTCATACAACACACTATTTGTGCTTTGTCAAATCTGCAGTAATGAAGGGATCAACGGTCACCCAATCTTTTTTCTGGGTAACAGGTAAGGCATTAACTGAAAATATTGAAATTGCTTGTTAAAACTAATTTAAAATGAGAAGCTAACTCTCTCCGGTTCTGAGTGTTTGAAATTTGCAAAGGACAGAACTTTATATTCATTTGACATTGCTAAAGTCCAATTTTAAAGCATGTGCACTTGTGAGCATAGTCATATTAAAATTCAATTGTGTATAGCATTCCAAGCTATAATGACAATCCAATTCACTCTTCTGTATGTAGTTCACCATGTAAATCAGAAAAAGAATAGTCTTACTAAACATGAGATGCAAGATTAATAATATCTGAGTCACCAGTTTTGTTTGTAGAACAGTTAATGTATTCACTTTTACCCTCTTCCTTTATAATTCCCAGTAGTAATTATTGGCTGCCAGCCTGTTCAAGGTAGTTTAAAATAAGGTCTGTAAACTATCGTGCTAGCGTTTACTGAAGAACTCTGATAGTGAATTAAATAATACTAATTAAATCAATTGTTAGACCTGTCCATCAGTTAGCATGAAATTTCTTGCTATTTAATTTATGCCCACCTTCAATTAATACCCAGGGCTGCGACACCTACGCAGTGTTCTGCTGACTTGTATGTAGGCTCGGCAGAATTTGACTTTATTTTATTGGATATTATTGATATTTATTTTTAAAGATTTTTTATATATTTTATTGATTTAAATTTTCATGCTTGTGGAAAACTATGAGGAGGGCATCAGAAAATTATTTAATGACAAATATTGAGATTCAAAAAGTTAAAGCTTTATGAATAATGAAGACACATGGTCAATATCACATGTCAAAATATGCAGAGTAAATATCTGTAATTAAATCAACACATTATACGTGTTTTTACTATTCATTTACTAGTCTATTTGTAATAAGCCTAATTCAAAAGACTGAATCACTGGATTCTAACTCTTAAGTTCTCAAACAGTATTGTTTTTTACTTTGCCTGTTTGCAAATTTCAGTTGTCATCAGTAGAAATATTTTTTGACAGTGTTTGTGCAGTGAAGTTGGCATTTATCAACATTTACCCATAAAAATCTAAACCTTCCAAACCTAATTATATGCTTTTGTTCCTTGTGTATGTCTATGATATACCATAAGCAGCCACAGTCCTGTGTAAACACTGTGCTTAGTGATTAAGTCACATTCAGTTCTTATTGAAACAGATGGTGAATATTGTTTTTCCATTTTAAAAAAAAAAGTCCACGGAGGGAGATACAGAAGTAACCTACTGGTCCTAGTCCTGTTCCCATTTAAATCATTGGGTGTTTTGCCACAGATGTAGGATCACCCCACTGTGTAACTGTCATATGGCTAGTCTATATGAAAATATGTGTGATGTTGTTACCTTGACCTCATTTCTCCCCCTCACCACCCATCTGTTTTTCATCCACCTCTTGTGTCTTGTTGCTAAGCTAGTTTGAAAACTCCGTAGGGAATAATATTTTCCCTTTAAAGTTGTCATCACTAGTAGTAATGCAATATGGAAATAAAAACATTACTTCTCTGAGCATCTTTACAAATTTGTACTAATTTGTATTATTTCTGACCATGATGTTATGCTGAGTTAGCAATTCTAGAGTTAGCAATTCTATTATAAAATTTGCCGCCCTTTTTTTTTTTTTTTTTAGTGACCTGTACTTCTGGCTGAGAAGTCTTCTGATTGGCTACTTGTTAGCATATTTAAAAATGTTTTAATGTCAAAAACTCTTGATTGCATATTTTAAAATACCTGATTAAAAAAACTGAATTTTGACAAGTTTAATTGTTTCTCATATGTTGGAGAAATAGGGTAAAAGGATTTTTTTTATGATCACATTACTGTGACTTTCTTTAACCTACATTGGTAAAAAGTATCATCTAAGGTTACTATAACTCAGGCTTTCTCAACCTTTTTCTTTCTGAGGCCCCCTCAACATGTTATAAAAACTCCATGGCCCACCTGTGCCACAACAGCTGTTTTTTTCTGCATATAAAAGGCAGGACCAGCATTAGGGGTAGCAAGGAGAGCAATTGCCCAGAGCCCTATGCCACAAGGGGCCCCACAAAGCTAAGCTTCTCAGGCTTCAGCTTCAGCCCTGGGTGGCAGGAGCTTCAGCTTTCTGTCCTGGGCCCCAGTGAGTCTAATTTTGGCCCTTCTTGGCAGACGCCCTGAAACCTGCTTGGGCCTCAGACCCCTGGTTGAGAACTGCTGCTATAACTGAAAGAGATTAGAGAAAACAACATTTAGAGATTTGAGAAGAAAACTTTGTGCAGTTTACAGAACTTTGTGTTGTTGCTTTCATTCCTTCCTGTGTTTTGGCAGGTAAGGACCTGATCCTGAAAACACTTATCCAACTGACTAACTAGTCGGGGGAGTAGTCCCATTGACTTCAGTAGGGCCAGAGTAATTACTCATGTAAGATATTGTTGGCAGGAACGGGCTAGATTTTTGAAAGTATTCAGTGCCTAAAGACATAAAAACATGCCTAATGGGATTTTCAAAAGGGACTAGGCACCTATAAAAAGCAACGAAGAGTCCTGTGGCACCTTATAGACTAACGGACGTATTGGAGCATAAGATTTTGTGGGTGAATACCCACTTCGTCCAATATGTCTGTAAGTCTATAAGGTGCCACAGGACTCTTTGTTGCTTTTTACAGATCCAGACTAACATGGATACCCCTCTGATACTAGGCACCTATCTGCATCTTTAGGCACCTACTTTTAAAATCTGGCCCTTAGATGGTTTTTTCCTATTGTTTATGTATGAAAGATGACAGGGAAAAACACAACCATCTTAAAAAAACAAAAGCAGGAAGATATGGACGTATCCACAAAAACCAACAGAGAGACTGTGGGAGATGTGTAGTGTCTGATACTACTGTTCACTCATTAAGCTGATTAGACTTCAAGTTCATTATGTCCCTTTTATATTGAGGTTGAAAATACTGACTTTCTAATACATAGAGATTTTAAAATTGCTACTAACTTATGGCCCTGATATTGTAAGTACATGAGTAGTCTCACTGAACTCCATGGATTTACTCACATGTACAGAGTTACTCACAGGCATAAGAGTTTGCAAGACAGAGGCTTTATGTATTTATTTAGTTCAACAAAAATATGGTAGTGAGCCTTACCTTGGGGTTACTGTTCATGGTGGCAGCTGAGTTGGAAGAACTGGAGCCCTTCTATTCTAGAAAAGAGAAACTTGTCTACAAGTTTTGGAAATCGGTTCTGTAAGAAAAGGCAACAATTATTTGTATTTTTATGTTAAACAACCATATTAATTACTTGAGACATAGTCTTGTTCTCTCATTTCTTTTAGTCAGTGCAATTCTTTTCTGGCAGCCAGAATGTCAAACTTTATCCATTTTTCTCTCCTTCATTCTCGGGCAAATACTCTGCACAACACCCAGCTTAAACAACATCTGGGCGCCAGGCAGACCTCCCAGGTAGCAGAGATGAGGGGGAAAGGAATCTTCTTCCACTCAAGGGCAGAGTGACAGCAAAGCCAGTCATGAGACCGAGAGGAGTAACTTCCATTGCCTGTGTGGTCCTTCCTTCCACCCAACAGACATAGAGGTGGAACCACCAACCTATTTCTTTAGCCACATGTATTGTTCCTGCAGACTGATAATTGTAAATAGGAAGTCCTCTTGTGCCCCTGTGCAGTATCTCTCAATCTTGGGTCCCCTTCTCTTGCAGGGGAAGTGGTGTGATTACTTTGTGCCACCGGAGGAGAAGAGAATTGTCTCTCTGCACTAGTGGAGTACTAGATAGGTTTTGTCCTATGATGTGTAAGCCAGACTTCTTGTGCTACATGGTTTGCTGTTGCAAATTTCAGAGACTTAGAAGTACTGAAGAGCATGGAATGGGAGAATGACAGGCAGCATCTTATTGGATCATTATCCTAAATGGATCAGTGCTTTAGAAGTATCTAGATTCATATGTTTGGAACATGCAACATTTTGTGGCTGTTACTGAGAAATAGCACTGAGAAGCTTTAAGAGATGCTTCGTCAATGCCTAATGAAAGCCGTGGTGCTATAAAATGGAGAAAAAAAAAATGCTGCTCACAAAAAAGTGTCTAAAAGAATACCTGAAGTTCTACTCAAGTTGTTTTTAGTTTCTTCAACAATTCATTTGTTGTTAATCCAGTTCTATAACAAAAATAACTGAAGGATAAAGAACTACGTTTTGTAGGTTTTTTTTAAAAAGACTGTAGGCAGGAACACATTGAATAACTGATTTCAGAGTAATGGTATAAATGAAAGAGGGAGTTTCACAAGTTAATAATATATGGTGCAGTGACATGAAGCTAAAAAATTATTCCTTTTGGCTAAGTAGTAAGAAAAGTCTTAACAGCAAGAGACACTGGGCAGTGAAAAAGACTTACCAGGAAGGTGGCTGAATGTCATCAGGGCACATATGTAAGAACTGGTTCAATAAGGCATTAGTGAGTGGTAGAATTAGGTCTGCAAAATGCATGATGTAAATTTAAATGAATCTGATAGTTATTTCACTCTCAACTATTCTAGTTCAATTCCAGATGGCTGCTACTCATCTGTTATCAAATACATATTGCAAAATATCATATAACCCATACTCTGCCAGTTTATTAATCAAAGATAAATCAGCACAATACAGAAAGGAATGTACATTACCCAGTCAGGGGAACAGCTTTGTAGTAATCACAGCTTACTTCTCCAGTCTGTGTCTGTTCCAAAGTCTGAACAAAATTCTACTTATACATATACACACATAGCCTTGTTTATAACAAAATAAAACATTCCACAAATTTCACTGTATTACCAGACCTTACACATCTTCTATTTAGCCTCGTCCATGTTTTGTGAGACATAGAGACATCTATACCAACCAAATCTTGTACAGATAATCATCCATACCTGGTAGATGGTGCATATTTTGCAAGCCTCCGAGCGTACATTTTATTTTGTGACAGATTCTACATGTACAAAAACAGAGATTTTAACAGTTTAACTACTAGTAGTTTTCCACAGTAAACTTAATGAGTACAAACACAAAGCATTCCAGTAATGATACATTTTACTTGTTTAGTGTTAGCTACTTAGTTTAGTTGCATTACACACCTTATCCAATTACCCTTGCAGTTTACATATTTTAATTAATACATTTGTTTGTGAGAGTTGATTTCACAGTCTAAAGTAAAATTCTATTCCTTATGTAGTGAAACTACCACCTGGTCTCAGCTCTATAGGATACATCTACACTGTATCTGGGAGCAAGCCTCCAGTCCTGATGCCCAGACTTGGTGTTAGTGGCGGCTCATGCTAGTGTACTAAAAATAGCTGGGTAGATGATACAGCTCAGGTTCCCAAGCTTGGGTGGGTGAGCAGGCGGGCCTGACAACCCAGGCTCCAGCTTCAGTTGCAACTTCTACGCAGCAATTTTAGCATGCTAGTGTGAACCCCACAAACACAAGTCTGGTCTGGACCTGGGCTGGGAAGTTCACTCCTTGATGCAGTGTAGGCATTATCCCTAATTTCTCAAGGAGTACTTCACCTTTGGTCTAGCCCTATAGAGCATAATGGGATTTTGGTTCAGTTCAGTCAACAAAAGTTTAGATCAGCATAGTGACCAAAGCCAGCCAGCCAAAAACTTATGGTTCCTTTTTATTTGAGGATCAGTTTTGTTCAGGAAGGGGAGAAAATATCTGCAAAATCTATACTGACTGGCAACATGGTATGAGCAATAAAATAATTGTCTTTGGTGCAATATTTCCCTCAGTCTTGGTATCGGACAGTGTACCACAATTCAGGAGCCATTGTGTCCTTGGGCCAATACTATATTGCTGTTTCCTTCAGTTAGTCAATAGGTATATGCCTATTACTGTACTATAGTTCCATTAGCTATGTTATTTATGCAGACTTAATGGCACTGTTAATCTGTGGTCGATATGTGGTTAAATATATGAAGATGGTAGATCGCCTAAGATGCGTTCTCTGTCTGTCTGTCTATAAATAAAACCATGTATCTGAGATTAAAGGCCTCCTGCTTTGCTGTCATGGCAATAGAGGTGTATGTCACATGGATAATGTAGATAATCTGATTACTGTCATAGCATGATTGCCTCAAGACCTGACTTTATTAGTTCTGCAAGAGAATTAGGAACATGGCCTAAAATAATATGCTGGCTGTTTGTTTGTTGTTTTTTTTTCTCTAGCATGTTCCAGGATTGAGTGTAAAATATAATGAACAAACTGGTGAATAAGGGCTTTAAGAATAAAACTATATTTTAAATGAAAGAAACAGAAAATGCTAATCTCTTTCCAGAAACGCCTTCAATTTTGATCCTAACTGCTTAAAGAAAACTGCAGCAGCTAAACAGAGAATCACAGGTCCCTAATTCTCTTTCCACTCTCGTGCCATTTATAAGAATCAAGTGAACAGTTGTTACTCAAGCACTAGTTTTACTTTAGCACTGTGCTTGTTTGTGTAGCAATGCAAAACAAAATCCGTAGCCTGAATCAGTTTACTGTATATACTTACAATACTGCAATGTTAAATAGTACTTCCTGTTCCAAATCACAACACATTTCCTCACTGTGAGCCACATTTTGCCCTTGTTCCAAAAAGAGCTATTTTCCCATTTAAAGTAAGCACAATCCCACTTAGCTTGTTTTAAAAAAAATAAATGCAGACTGAGTATTGCTCACATTACTGAATTCAGAATAACTGTCATGTAGTAAATTCAGCATACTCATGTTTGAAATGAAATACTACAGCACTCCTAAAATAAAGAAAATATTGAAGTCCATGGCACTGCTCAAATGGGAAAGAGCAGTAGGATTGGTCTGGTTTCTGGAAAGGAATTTCAGGGATGTCCAGTTCCTAGTTAAAAAAATTTCGGGGCAAATCAACCAACTCTTATTGCTTTATTATTTAGAAAGAGTTCATTAGCCTTCTGCAATTCTGTAGCTACATAATTTTCTGCAATACTGATCTTTTCTTAAAATAAAAGAGATCCCATCAAACGTAACTGAAGTTAATTCTTAAAAAAATATGAAATAGTTTTGGGAAACACACCTTCTCCTGAGTACTTCTGCCAATTTTTGCAGTTTTACCACCACGTTTGTTTTTTATGACTTGATTTTACCGTATTATATAAATGATCCACACAAAATTGATTGTATGGTAAATGTGCAAAGTACTGTTATATGCACTCCCCTCAAACAAACACAAAACAGATTTTCCTTTAACCTCAGTTGCTGTACTCGCATATGTTAGTAGTAACAAAAGCAAGTACAAATTTTCAGACAGAAAACTTTCCCAAGTACGATTAACTTGACAGTGTCCCTGTAGCGTGCATCTGGAAAATATACTGTTTGTTTTCCATTCTCCTTTTGTATATGGATGAATTTAGAAACTATTTTTGTATGCACATTTGTGCCTTTTATCCAACATCTAGAGAGTTATTTTAATTGTTAAATGTATTGTTCAATCAGCTGCAGCAGAAATAATGTGTGTGAATCAGTAGCTTGAGTTAAGCAGCCTTCTAGCTTGTGGTTAAATAGCTCTAATAGTAAGATCTCCTATTGTGATAAGCCGTTTCAGTGCCTGCATCACAGGTAGATGTTCCCATTATGGACTATGAACAAAAGAGTTCTAAAGAATCAAATGTGTTGAAGAACTAAGATTTAGTAAGTCTTAAATGAATCCAATCCCAATGGAAATAATATTAAAAAAATGTAATGTATTTAGTAAAGGCACAAGAATAAAGTGATCAGATTGTCATTAGAATTTGACACACACATTTATTTTGTCTCTGACAATTAAATATCCAAACACTAGGTTAAAAGAAAATTTTGTAGGTTGTGAAGTCAAGCATTTGAAGTTTAGAAATGCCAGATTTATGGTTGCCCCTGCAGCCTTGTTCTTCCCTTCTGTGCACTGAGTAAGGCAAAGGTCCTGTGGAAAAAACAGTATATGATCATGTAGTTAAAACTGGATTGTAATGGGCTCACCACAGCTGTATGCAGTGGGTCCTTGTCTTGCTGGTAGGAAGTAAAGGGGTTGTTGCCCATTTTGGGGCTTCCTCTGCAACTAGTACTGGAGAAGGAGGAAAAGGGAAGATGTATCTGATGGAGAAGGAAGTGGCTGGACCAGACGTGTGGAGTAACTGCACTTCCAGGTGACTGGAAGAGTAGGGTGGGTATTTATTACCCTGGAGAGTCTAGAGAATCCTCCTTTCACTGGGATTGGTCTGGCAGTAATCCATCATGCCACCCATGGAATCTGAAAAAGGACTGGGTTTCTTCTTGATCCATCGTGGCCATTATGCTAGTTGCCCTTTTCTTGGGGGGGGAAGGAATTTTTCCCTCGCTGCCAGATTGGCCGAGATAGGATATTTTTTTCCACTTTCCCACAGCAGGACCCGGTAGGGTAGGACATGGGGTTAGGTTACAATATCGTAACTTACTATGTAATATTTGGGACCAAATATCCAGTGCAGGTACTTGTTGTGGAAAGGCTATGGTCATTGGATGAAATGGATTGGAAGGGGATTTAGAGGAATGCAGCCTGTAGGGGAGCTGAGGAAAAGGATTTGGAGCTCTGACACTGGTCCAATGAGAAGTCAACTCCCCTCCTTTCTAGCCCCCTTAATCCTCATGTGATGGGAGGGCAGTGGGGGCCCAGCAATGGGATGCCTGGGATCAGGTTGGGAAGGGACAGGGCTGACAGCAGCCCTCAAAATTAGGTGTAAATTATTAAGGAAATGATGACCAGCTGCACTGTACAACTTCTTGCTGGATATGCCGGACATTTTAAGTGAATAAAGTTGCAGCCTAATTAAACCATGTCCGTTTCCTCCTGTCTTCCTCTGGCATAGCCGGAGAATTGCATACTCAGAAAGGAGATCAGCCATTTTCCAAATTTTCAAGTGCTTGACTTAACAACTAATCACGTTCTTCTAACAGTTTTTTGGATGTAATTTCCAAGGGTGGTGGTTTTGTTAGAGGAAAAAGGTAAAAATAAAATTCTAATATGTACAATTCAACCAACATGCGCCATCATTTGGTGTGAACCCTGACTATCAGCACTGCAGTGCAGACTTTGGCCACTTGAGTTACAGGGACTGATTGTAGTAGGTGGCAGCAGGAGGAGGGGAGAGGTGGTTGGTCGGCTGCATATGCTGGGTCCAGGGGTGATGGGGGAGGAGTCTGACCCAGTCCAACAATCATTCCTTCCTCCCACCACAGTGGTACCTCCAGAGTGGAGAATGGGATGGCCATAGGAGATAACAAGAGGAGTCCAATCTGGCTGTCTCTTTTTTCCCTATGGGGAGATTGGGGGACTCTTGCCCCTAGGTCATTCCCTGGGGATGGGAAATGGGATGTCTTGGTCTTGTGCTGGATCAGTGGAGCCCAGCCTGGCTTGACTCAGCTCTTTTCCCCCTTCCCTCCGTCCTGTCACTACAGCTGCGCTGGCAGCTCCCAGGCATTCTGAGTGCAGCGTGGGATGGTGGTGATGCTGCTGCTTTAAACAATGGATAGCATGGACCTAAATCTTTAGAATGTTTGTGTGTTCAGTTATAGTTTTGGCAGGCTGCCAGAGTTTTCCTGAGGAATGTAAGTGAGAAGGGAGAGGGTGATTTTTTTTTTAAATAGTTTACAACTCAACTGAACCTGAATGGAACTTCATGAGACAAATAAAAGGCATTCCTTTAGCCTGTGGGCTTTCCCCTTGCTGAATTCCAGAGACCCATTGCAAAAAGTGAAAATGTTAGCACTTCTGAAAAAGCACAAGTAACTCTTAAAATGAAAAATGCTGGCTTACCTAAATATAGCTGTCAGCTACCCATATGATGAAGAATTTGCTGCTAAACAACAAAGTCAAGAGTCAGCATAGAAAACATTTCATATACAGGTAACCCTAACTTTTTTTCTTCCTTATAATGCAATGCACTTCTTGGCATTCTTGAAGATTCTAAAGGCTCTTTGTTTCTTAAGGTGCTTTCACTTACATGAAGGTATACCGTGCCTGATTCTTATTGTCCTGGAACAGAAAAAAGAGAAGATGTGGCTTAAGTAGACTGCGACTGTATAACCCATCTGGGAAGTAACTGGCAGTAATCCATTGCAATATTCCTTCCTTAATCACTTCCACCTGGTAGAGGGTTGCCATCAGCCTCCACAGCTGGTCATTGCTGGCACCCCACTGCCCTCCCTTTGTATGAGAGTAAAGGGGCTGGGAAAGAGGTTGTCTCCTGGCTGGAGTAGACATTAGGAGCCTCATCTTTGTTCCCTAGCTTTCTTAGGGGATGCTTCCCCATTAGGTCCACTTCCAATTCTGGTTTATCAGGGAACCAGACCCCCTGTGGAATGAGTACCTGCATTGGACTCCTGCAACACATAGGCACCAGCAATTAGCATGGACTGCCTCCTCCCCACCAACCTGATTCCCAGATGAATGGTAATTCCTTTCTCATGTTGGCCAGAAATATATCTGTCCTCATCTGGCAGGTCTACCCCATTGTCACTGAATAACAGACGTAACCAATATATTTTCGTGCGTAATTACCAATCCTCCCCATTTCCCTCTTAAAGGATTTACTACCCTTCTTTTTCCATGTGTCCCAGACAAAGCACAGCCACCTTGAGGATTGCAGGGGTTGCATTTGCACTGAAGCCATTTTACACTGCTGTGTCATTAAAGGGATCTTAAAATGGTGTGTAAATGTAACTTATGCCCACTCTAAAGACCCTTAACAATGCCAGAGCAGTGTAAAGTGGCTTTAGTATAAATGAGAACCAGGACCATTGTCTTCATTGGAGATACTTCTGATTTACTCCATCATGAATCAGACAGTGCTCCATTTTGATAAATACGCAGTGAGGATGTTTTAAGTCCTTTGAATTTTTAAAAAACAATTATACAAAAATATGTATAAATAAACAGTGGGCAAGGAAAAACAAGCATTAACACCCTTACAAACACACAGCCTTCTCACCCCCACAACACCTTCTTAGTAAATTTCCTGTACATTGAGGCAGCTTGCTTAGTGCTGTTGAATCCCAAAAACATTGTTGCAGAATTTGGTACTCAGGCTTGTCTGCATGGAAAGTTTTACCTATTCTACTGATATCCTCCTCTGTGGATGCTCTTATTCTTGTTTAAACCACTTCCTGCACACACAAGCTAATGAGAAAAAGATACTCCAACACGGGGATAAGAGTGTCCCCTATGGGAGGTGTTACACTGGTATAATATCCGTTTAAATTCACAGCTTAGGTTATACCAAAAGGCCCTTCTCCACATTGACGAGATCTCAGATACCAGACTTCTAAGTGGAGCAATGTCCCTCAAAATATGGTATCCGTAATTGCCAACATGAGGTTTTGAGGCTCATCACCTGATTCATATGCTTAATTATGGTGATTACACATGCTATTGAAGATAACTGCACACATTAATGGATGTCTCTTGAAAAATACAAAGTAATCTAAAATTGTAAATATGAAGTTTCTGATCCAGAAACAGTGCTGCTACAATGATTTCATTAACTTCTCCTGGAAAAAAAAAAAGCACTTCTTGCAAGATTTCTGTTCTACAATCTTGTGTTTACTCTAGAGATGGCAATGCATTGAATATTCTAGGACCTTTGTTGAATGTGTGAAAGTAGAGAAAGAACTGACAGGGATTTGTAGGTGATCTTAATGCATGACAGTCTCTGTTAGCAAGAGTCAGGCTAGCTGTAACCCTAATAATGCCGAGATTTGTAGAAGCGAGGATTGTGTGAGGCGAGTAGAAAAGAACTGTGCGAGAAGTTGTTTCGACCTTGTGTAGATAATGTGTAGATAATACGAATGTAGACTGGAGTCTCTTAAGTGAGAAAAACAAGATATCAGGATGACCTGTGTGTAAACAAAATGCAGCTGTTGCTTATTATTGTCTGTAACAAAAGTAAAATGCTGCTGTAATTGTTTACCTGTTGAGAGACCTGTCTAGGAAGGGGAAAACCCTATGTCCTAGTGCACTCTTTCCCTGCTGTAGCTGCTAAACAGAATAAAGTATCTGACTCTGCTGCACCCAACCAAAAAGTGAGAACTAAGTTTTTCTCCGACAAATGACTCATTCGTATAAAGGGTCCAGCCCTGAAGTCCGTATTCAGCAGAACTCCAAAACTAAAACTGCAGGATGTATGAGCTTGAATTTTCTGGGACAACGTGTCACTTCCTGCATTTAAATCCACTGTGTAACAATGAATATTACGGCCAACATCTAACTGCCCAAGGCCTCTGTTCTCACTCTGTACTGCATGTAACTTGCTCAGCTATATTTTATAATGTGTAGCTATCCTCCAGTGATTTTTTTTAAGTCTCCCCTGATATATATACAATCAACATGTTGCTGTTCAACAGGTACTGCCATGGCTGCAGGGGTCTTGCTGCGAAATGAATTGCCTTATTGTTCGTTGGTAAAGAGCAGTGCATATCTTTCAACTATGAGTTCAGGTAATCGTTTTCTTTAATATGCCCTTTAAAAGGAAGTTTAGATGAGTTTTTTTTAAAAGGAATCATCTCTAAAAGATAAAAGCCATATACTTCTGTTATGGCTCGGTTGTGGGGGATAGTGTGTGTGTGGTGTGTGTGTGTGCAGTACAAATAATTCAGTGTGTTACTCAAAAATCACTATGACGTAACCATCTTGACATGTTCCCTTCCATTCGCTTTCTGTTTCTATTAGGTTATAACTTCTTATGTACAAGGACTGTGTCAATCTTTTGTGTTCAGGACATTGTGGGGTGCCACAAAAACAAATAATAAATAGTAACAGTTTTTACAGGCAATAATTATGATTCACCACTTTGGCTGAATACCTCCAAATGGCACTGAAGTCAATGAGAGAATAATGGCATTTTGTCTTCCTCAGTCTCGCCAACTGCTGCTGTACTATAACTTCCTTGAATTTGACATATATAGAAGAAAAATGTTACTGACTTATGAAGATCCATACAGAATTACATCTAAGGAGAAAAATAACTGATGAGCTGAAAGTTTGGTATAGTCATGGATGTAGCCAGCATTTGAACCATCTCTAAAAAAATCCCCTTAATCACAAATGATACTTAAACCAATTATTACCCAAACAAAAATAACTCCTAAAATTCCAACGTTAAGACAGTTGTAAGGCCTTGGAAACAGATTCAGAAGTTAAACTAAAAAAGCCTATAATCACCCCATAACAGACACCCCAAAAACTTGCCTTAGCAGGCCTTCGGGTCTAGAAATCCACTTAATTCAAAGTGCTAGTGTTTCTTTTTTTGAAATTGATAGTGACATGTCAGGTTTTTAAAAAGGGTTTGTAGATAGCAGTAGCCCAGTGGGACGAGGCGAGTGCTATTTTCTATCCTCAGTTAGCATGTGATTGGTTGAGAAAGACATGGGCAACAGCCCCGGAGCAGGCTTTAATACTTCCTCTCCCTCCTGACATCAGCATTAGGCTTGGAACAGGGTAGCAAAGGCTCTTGGGCAACAGTAGCACCCTCCTGCCCTATCACTGGCAAGTGGTAGGGCTGGGAGCAGCACCAAACCTCTCTGTGTGCCCTTACTAGGCAAGTGGCACATCTGTTCAAAGTCTAGTAACATCCTTCCTGTCTGCACCTAGAAGAAAGAGATTATTGCCTGAGGTTTTTAAACTGGGAAAAAACACTTTTTACCTGCCCAGTTTTGTCATGCAAGTTCCACTTCAAGAGGTATCGACTTCCATTGGTGTACGTATGCAAGTCCCAATGACATCAGATGGTAACTGCATATCCAGATTGAGAGTAGAACATGGCCCTAAGAGAGGGCAACAGGAGTAACATGCTTATTGGGTCAGGTTATACTGATTTTTCTTCTGTCTTTTATTTTCTCTACCCTGCACGTCAAGATCTATAAATTGCACTCTAACAGAGAACTGACAAGATGACTATTATTTTAAATGTTTTTTACAGTCCTTATGCCATGCAAGTGACGGTTTGGCCCTGTGATTTTGAGAGTGCTGAAATCTTTCTGGCCAGGACCATCTCCCTCTTTAGCATGGAAGCAAAGAGGGACGCAGCTCATAGCCTGATACCTACCGCTTGAAACTTGAAGCAATCAAATTATATGGCTGCTTTCCCGGTAGTCTGCTTTACCTCAACCCAATAGATCCAAGAACTTTGGTTAATAAAAGCTCTGCTCTGAAAAAATAAACCTTTTGTTTTCAGTAACAAATTGTGTTTTGTTAGTGGCTATGAATGGTCCGTGAGTGAGCAGTCTGCAATTCATCACTGAACAATTTCATTAGCAACACAGTAATCCCCATCATTACAGAACTAACAATGCATTTTGGGGCAGCTAAGTGGAGGGCAAAAGATGGCAGTGGACTGTCAAACTAATCAGTGGGGGAGTACAGCATATTTACTTACAGATTTATAGAAAAGCAGTGCCCCAAACTACATTTTGATTGTATTTTGGTATATAATATACTATGTAGTAAGTTCTGAATGTACAATAACTGCAATTTACTAAAATACTCATTTTGTTTCGGAAAATTGTCTCAGGTCCAGTTGCAGAATTATCTACTTGAAATGCAACTATTCTCATCAGCAGTGGAACAGTTTGTCCCAAGCAGAATCAATTTATATAGAATTTAGCTGCCACAAGGGTAGCTGGCATCAGTGACTTCACTGTTTGTTACTATGGAGACTGCTCAGCCTATCCTGAATAGCTGTTAGATCATACAGAAAGATACACATCTCTGTGTAACTTCAGCATTGAGCAAGTTGGATTTCAGATACAGTTTGTTTTCTACGGCATTCGTAAAGTGTTGCAAGGGGGTGATCGATCATGGAGGGTTCACCCAGGAGGCGCTCAGCTGTGAATATTTTTAGCAACTTTTTTTCAGGGTCGGAGGCATTCTTCCTCTGATCCCTTTCTCCGCATACTCCAAAGGCGCCGGAGCTCAGTTGTAGAGGTCCTCTCGTCATCCACGCACCGTGTTATGGTGGCCATATCATCTGTAAGCCCTGCAGAGCTGAATGCAACTTTTCCTGAGAAAAAAGTGAAGTATTTTTAGATTATTGCCAAAATCATACTTTGGTTTTACAGCTATGTATTATATAACGTGTACTAAAGGTGTATAATCTTATTCAGATGTTTAGATGTATATAATACGTATGAAATATTTCAAGATCATTTTATAGTGGTTATTGTTTTATTATATATAATTGTATTTACTGATATCTTACTCAGGGCTAATCTGTGATTTATTTTTAACTTGTAGAGCATTTCAATTTAACACCTTGGTTTCAGAAATAATTAAAGCAAAAGATAGCTTAATATGTGTTTGTGTGCAGGCATGCTGTACATTTCTAGATAAAAGGTGACCGTGATATTTGCTTCATCGTGGAGGATATCACATATCTATAATTTCATGGAAGAAGGAAACTAAGCTGGTATCAGGAATAACCGCATTAATATAACCTTCAGCGCTAGTATAAGCAAAGAATGGTATTTTTATGTGAATCCTTGCTGCTTAAATCTCTTGAAAATCTTTAATATACTATATTTTTGTAATTTAATCATTTAAAAGTTACTGTATTATATTTTAGGGTAGTGATGATAGTTTGCTAACCTTATGTATTCTGTTTTTCTTTCTGTTGTAGGAAATTTAAGGCGTCCAACTGCAAAATATACTAAGGTAGGGGAACGCCTTCGCCATGTCATTCCTGGTCATATGCAGTGTTCGATGGCATGTGGTGGACGTGCTTGCAAGTATGAAAACCCAGCTCGATGGACGTGACCAAGAACAAGCTATTAAAGGACTTTACTCTTCTGGTAATATGCAGTACTCAATTTCACTAAGCTTAATTATATTACCTCCGTTAGAGAATTTAGGGTAATAAATTTATATTGCATTTTTCTACCAAATATAAACTGCCAAGTTAAGTATAGTATGTACTGGAATAAAAGGTTAGTTACAAATTAATACTTAGCAGTAAGTCATAAAGGCCTTCATACAAAGCCCATCAAAGTCAATGAAAGACACACATTGTCTTCGATTGGGTTCTGGCTCAGATCCAAAATAATAAATACCTGTTTACAGATTACATGAATGTTCTCAACTACAGACATTTTCCCTTGAAATTTAAATACAATTGTTAAAATATGCTCATTGGTTTAGATTAAATGAATGAAAACATGTTATTGAAGATAAAATATTATATCAATAATAATATTGAAATAATTTTTCCATCTGTATGGTCACTGGAATGTATTTTTAAATTAATATTGACATTTTATAAAAATGAGTTAAGAAGAAACATGTAAAATGTCTCTGAATAGGAATACAGAAATTGTGATCTGGGTAGCCATTATCTGCTTAAGTTTTGTATCATGCTCATCACCATGGTATTGAGCACCTCTCATAATGGTATTTTGTTATATAACTTAATTGTTTCAGTGGGATTATAAAGCATGTAATCTGATGAAAGAATTTCAAAAAGGGTATAAATGCACATTGCTAATTATAGATACCTTTTTATCATTTTCAGGAAGCTATATATTTTGATAGATTACCCATGAAATTATCATCACATGAAACATCCATCCAAATTATTAATTTATTTTTTCAGGATAACAGATAATATATTGGCCATGGCTCGACCCTCAACAGAAATTATTGAGAAGTATAACATTATTGAGCAGTTTCAAAGGTAATGAATTTTATTGATAATGAATTGCTCTAGATTTTACTGATATAATCCCCGATCCATTTTTTTTCCTCCTACTTAGATTTGGATTGTTGATAAGGTCCTTTCATTTTAGCAATATGTAGGTAAGCATCCATCTGCATTTAGGAGAAGTGTATGTTTTAGAAAATAATGGCTCAATGAAATTATGGCTGTATATAATGTAACTATTCTGGTCCTTGCTTAAGGTGTGACATAAAAACAGTAATTAACCTTCAGCGTCCTGGGGAGCATGCTAGCTGTGGGAATCCGCTGGAACAAGAAAGTGGCTTTACCTACCTTCCTGAAGCTTTCATGGAGGATGGAAGTAAGTTCCCTCCTGCTGCTTTTCCTCATTAATTACATGTACAGTACAGTACATGCAGATTTTCTGACACACAGCTTTTGGATTAAGAGCAGTTATATAAGGATACTATACACAAAATATAAAAAATTAAGTTTAGCAAAGTCCAACCTTGGATAGTACATTGCTCCCTCTCTCCTGCTACTGTTGGCTGAGATATGTGGTTGGTGTGTTAAATTTCAGTAGAATGAGCAGCTAGAGTAGATAGAAAACTATGCCTGGTAAAAAGATATAGAGCATATGAACTGTGTTTCAGACATGTTTGTGAGTAATGTTGCACTTTTCAAAATGTCTGTTTCTTTGATTTGAAGAGTTTGTATCAATACCATTATTTTCATACTGCACTGAGTGTATCTGCTTAAGGAAGTTAAGAGACATTGAGTTAAGATGTGCTTTTATGCCAAACCGAATGTTACACTTTTCCTATATATAGCTCAGTAATTTTAGTATGAATCACTCGTTTTGTTATACCTTTTCCATTCCAGCTGAGCTTTAGTCTGAAACATCTTAACTACCTCAGCATGTCCATGAAATTCTCGCAGCAAGCTCTCTCTGAAATGTGAAAATAATCTGTTTCAAACAAATATATATAGTCAGTCCTATTAAGATTATTTTTATTTTTTCAGTACTTTCATTTATGACTAGTCATTTCTCTTCTGCATATGGAACAAAAGATTTAACATTGTGTACTAAAGAAAATAATTCTCTCTCTTTTTAGTTTATTTTTATAATTTTGGATGGAAGGATTATGGCGTGGCATCTCTCACAACTATACTGGATATGGTAAAAGTGATGGCTTTTGCCTTGCAGGAAGGAAGGGTAGCTGTTCATTGTCATGCAGGACTTGGCCGAACAGGTATGTGTTCAACTTCAAAAATTAATGTGAACTTATTTTCTATAGGTACAAAATAATGGCAGATATAAATAATTATAGGTTTGTTTAAATTGTATATTTATCACTCTGAGGAGGTATACCGTAAAGTGATTAAACTTGGAAACAAAATTTATTTGTAAAAAATAAGTGTCATTCTGGCAGAGGCAGCAAGAGAACAAAGTTAACAGATATGAGCTGTGAACCAAAGGGTTAGAGAAACTTTGAATCCACGTAACAATCTCCCAGCAATATTGAAACTGTACAGCCTCCTCACCTAGGCAGCTGCTACTCCACATAGTCTCCAATTAAGAAAATAATTCATCTCGTGCTTTTCTGGTCTTGAATACAGTTATCTGTGGTTACCCTCCCAACTCAGACCTTTGGTCTTTGGAGCTTGAGGGTTTCTTTTGGATTTGAAGCTGTTAAAGATCGCACTTTCTTCTGACCCTCCCCAAATAGGTCTCGTTTGCCTGGTCCCATCTCTGCAATAGCCACCATTGCTCTCTGTGTTGTGAGGAGTTTGAAAATGATGCAACTGTGCTGCAAACACAGTTGAGAGAGAAACTGGCATTTTTTAAAATGTGGAGGGAAGCTGGGAAAAACCTTTAAGCACTCAGAGATGGCATTTAACAAAGTTAATACAAGCTAAGGGGAGATTTAATTTCTTATTTAAAAGGAGGGAAAAAGCCCCTAAACCTTAGTCTTCCACTGAGTAGCCACCTCAATTTCAAATTTCTCTTACATCCACAGAATGACAGCAATGGCTGACCTATATCAAGTAAGGGAAAATGGCTAGGAAGGAGATCAGTGAAACAGCTGCAGGCCTCAAATCCTTGCAGGCCAGAAGAAAAGTTCCCATTTTGGAGATCTGAGATACAAACAGCTGTATATGTAAGAAAATAATAAATAGGTAGGCTTAAAAGGAAACAAAAATCCACCTGAGGCTGCAGGAACCTCTCAGGGAACAGGAAGAGCAAAAGCAGGTATGGCTCACCAATCTCCTTTGTAATAATGATGTTCTACATTTTGAATATATTTTAGATTAATGAATTAGCACCAGTGTGCAGCTATTAGAGAAAATGGGCTTTTCTCAGGTATGCTTAAGCACAAGGTATCCCCCGATTTATGCATATAGAACTTCCCCTATAAGAACTACCCTTGAAATCAATGGGAGTCTCTACTTCATTGGGAGGTAAATGAGGCCCCATGTTGTCTGACAGGCACATACTCTGTCAAGGCTATTCTTATGTTAATTTCTTAATTCATTTGAGAAGATTTCCACATATACTTTTGGGTGCATGTACAACATTGACGTAACTTATAAAAGAGAACATAAAAAGTCAGAAATCATGACATCCCAAATCCACATGTTAGTGGCTCCCTCCTACCACCTAGTGCTACCTACTGATCCTTCTGTCCCACAAAGCTTGTCCCACAAAAGCTTGGAACAGAAGACTAGTTTAGAGTATGATTTGAAGGCTAACATTCTGGTTCTGGTGGACCAAGAGTGGATGTGAGTTCCAGAGAACACTTCACTGAAAATGCACTGCCTCTAGCCCCTTTGCAATTAGACCATGTAACATGCCTCTTCTTATTACTGCTTCCATGATATCACATGGAAGAAAGACAGTTTTACGTTCTGAGTTCCCAATGATTTACATGAGTTATCCTTTTACTGGTGGATAAACTAACAGTGGGAAGTTTAATTATTTCCCACTGTACGTACCAGGTACAGGATCAACTTGGGCAGCTAGCAGCACCAGGGGAAACATAAGAGACTGGAAAGTGGTTGAGATCAGGGAGAAAGAAGCAGCAAAGAAAAAGAAGATGGCACAAGAATGGTCAGTGTTGGCCATCTAGGGTATTACCAGTAAACCTAGTACTAAAGCGTTCATCTGTCTTATTGAGACAAGTGTTTATCTAGTTCTTATTGCACTCTGATGTTTGTATTATGATGCAAAATTGCATATACACTTAGTTAGGACAATAGCACACTATGAATTGAACATAAAATACATCCTTATGTGTGTGTGTTAATTTTTATTTTATAAAGTATTAACATGTTAAACCATTTGTCTTTAATTTTCTAGGTGTTTTGATAGCTTGTTACTTAGTTTTTGCAACAAGAATGACTGCAGATCAAGCAATTCTTTTTGTTAGGGCAAAAAGGCCTAATTCTATTCAAACCAGAGGACAGTTAGTGTGTGTAAGAGAATTCACTCAATTTTTGATCCCTCTAAGAAATGTGTTTGCTTGCTGCGAGCCCAAAGCACCATGCAGTACTCTGTCCCAGTATCTGATCCGTCAGAGGCATCTGGCTCCATGGTTATGAGAGTAGACATTCTCAAGTATGTGCCAAAACTTATTCATCTAGTTTGCAAGCTTGCTGTTGGACTTGGCTGAAAACAGGCAATTGGATAGAGGAAGAATTGTTAGATATACCAGATCTCTCTTCTGAATTGAAGAGGCTGTTTCTCAGTTGGACTCTACACAGCTAGATAAAGAGTTAACAAGACAGAACAGTGACACATCAGAGCCATTCTCCCACTCAGTAGTGGGAAATGTCACTTTTGAGACCCAGGATTCTGTTTTCTCCCATGAACGCAAATATGATCCTCTTTGGAAGAGGCGGAATGTTGAATGCCTTCAGCCTTTGACTCATTCAAAAAGACGTCTAAGCTATAGTGACTCAGATTTAAGGAGAACTGCATTCTCCTGGAACAAGGAGAAACTCCATGGACAGTGCCTGCCACAAGTACATTCTTGACAACTTAAGCAGCAGAACACTAGGGAACATTTTTCTCTCTTCAGGCATTCAATCTCCTCAGCTGGATTTAAACAAAGAGGCCTTAGTTCGTAGTACGTTTATTTTCTGGAGTCAAGGTAAATTCAGTTTAGATGGACAAAACAATTTCTATACAAAAAATCGCCAAAAGAAGTGCAGCGTAGTAAAACCTTTTCCTCAGGTTTTGAACGTGTACAACAATGACAGGGAAGCAAGAACATCAAAATGTAGTTCTGCAAAGGACATTGGTCACAGAAAGAAGCGAGAGGACTAATGTATATGGCAGAAGAGTTTGTGCATCTGAGGACTCTGATAATTCTACTTTAGAAGAAGAATCATCTATTGGATATGAAAGTCAAGACAGTAAAGATCTATTGGAAGCAGTTCCATGCATTGTTTTGCAATCAGAATTAAGTCTGGACGCACGCAGAATTTTGGCAGCTAAAGCCCTTGCAAATCTTAATGAATTTATGAGCGAGGAGGAAGTGCAACAGAAGGTTAGAAATGTGGCAGGTACTACTTTTTCTAAACATATTCAATATTGTGTATTTATTACATGTATATTTAAAGTATAAACAGCAGCAAAAATTCCACTGCTAGCTTGTGAGAGAAGTCTCTGACACCTATATAAATTATACACATTAGACAGGCTCTGATATTGAAATTGCCAATCACCTAAATAAAAGGCTCTTGCTTCAATGGAAATATGTGGTCAGAGGTCTGAAGTTTGACAAAACAACTAAAAAAAAAACTAAGCAAAATTTCAATTTACTGTTAGCATCTAACAGAAGGTAGAAAAATTATTTCTGTTTGTGTTTATTCAGTCAATTAAATCAGTTGATAGCTATAGTCATAACATTGTTAGTACATAAAAGTTCCTCAAGATTTTAGGTTAGAGCCAGGTCAGAGCTTTCTCACAGCTAGTCACAGGATTTTGTGTGTAAATAAATAAGAGAATTTAGTAGAAATTTAACTGCTTAAAATCATCAGAACCATATCCTCCGGAACCCATTTGATTTGAAACAGGAATCAGAAGTTGTTTCATATATTCCACGTATAACTGGAGGGCACTGGACTGTACAATGTCGTGTTGCCGTTCTGGTCTAAAGAGCCACTTGCATTGCAGCTGATTAATGTTGACAGTTTTGTAAAACTGTACCAGCCCTGATAGGGTTAACAAAGGTCTGAGAGGCCAAATGGATTACCTGGCATCACCTGCAAGAGGGAGGACCAAGATTAAGAATGAAACCCAGCTGGGGAACGGCTGGGATAGCACTGTAAAGCCAGGAGGGATAGCAGAAGGGTACTGCAGTCACTCCCTGGGATGAAGGAAGTTGTCAGAGACCAGGAGGAGAGTAAGCCCTGAGATTCTGCCCTGGAGTAAGAAGTCTAGCAAGAGGCTAGAAGGGGGTGGAGTAGCACCAGGAGCAGAGTCAGCTCCCGTGGTAAAACCAGAAACAGGCAAGGGAAGGCAAAAGGCTGGGTAAGGGGGAGCCAGCAACTGGGACAGGGACTGATTAGACCTGGATTGCTGGTTTTAAGGTCTCTCTGGGCTGGAATCTGGTGTAATTCATGGGCCTGGGCTCCCCTGCCAGCTGCTGGTTTAGTGGCTCTTGAGCCCCACGCTGGGGTTGGACACCATCTTAAGAAGGCATGTGGAAGTGGTCCTGTTGGACTTTGTAATCCTGGAAAGGGGTGGACTAAACAGTGACCTCGCTGGAGGACCAACTGACCAGAGTGAACAGAAGGGGTGACCTAATGCTGTGAGATCTACTTTCCCAGTTCTAGACAGGAGAAGGTACGCTAGCAACGAGTGGGAACCCCATTACAGGAGGAAATCTATTCCTGGGGCTGATAACTGTCTCCTCTGTGCACAAGTCTAACAAGTGCTGCTAAAAGCAAAGAAAATCTTAGCAGAAGTAAATAGATGGTGCATTTTTATTTTTGTTAGAAAGAACTGAATTCTCGAGATGGAGCTTGGGATAGAATTTGTGCCGAGAGAGATCCTTTTGTCCTTTGCAGCTTGATGTGGTCCTGGATAGAGCAACTAAAAGAACCTGTTATAACCAAAGAGGATATTGACATGTTGTCAAAAAAATGCACAGAATCACCAGAAACTCTTAACTTACTAGCAAAGGTAAACACTATATATGTCAATTCATTATTTTACTGAAAAGTACAGTTTATTAACTCAAGCTTTGCATCAGTGGCCCTTAAACAAGGAATTTACATTTTTAAAGGTAACTTGCAGCAAAACAAATTTCAAGCTCCATAAAAATCAAATGAAAATGTATCTTGATAATTCACAGTAAGTTTTAATCAATGCTTAGATGCTCTGGTGATGGGTGCTTTAGAAAAATCCAAGATAGATAAAATCTTAGAGCTGTAGTCAATAGAAACTTGATTTCCATGTGTGCTGGCTGGAGGTACCACAGTCTGCTGCAACTTGAAATTCAGAGAGACAGAAGGCAAGAAACTCTTTCCCTTTAGCTTTCCCTAACACCAGGTCTGGCAACAGTGCTTAATATTGACCATATTATAGTCCTATGCACCTTCAAAGTACTGTGCAAACATCTAATCCTGTAGCACTGAGAGGGTTGGTGCAGAGAGTGTGAGGAACTGACAGATCCAAGTAGTAAATGCTTCAGTTGTCTGGCGAAGTTTCATTACATACATCAAAGCTCTGGACTTCCATATTCTCAAATCATGATGGGGAATAAGTCATTCTGCTCTGAAACATTTGCATTATGTTTTCTACAAAGGGGTAAATAAATCCTTCTGGCTATTCAACCTTTTCAGAACATTTCCTTATAAAGAGAGTTTGTGTTCTAGAATTCTCAGTCACATGACAAATCTTCCAGTTCTTTGGGTGCTCTTTTTGTTTCTGGATTATTTGTGTAGAAAGTAGGACACATTCTAATACCCCCCTCTGCTCACAGTTACACATTTCCTCGAGCAGCAGGTGGTAATTGCCTTCTCTGCAGTCTACTTCCATGACGTTCAGTTTCTCTCAGTTCAGGGTTTTGAAATGTCATGCTTCTTCCTGAACTCAGTTCATCAGGGTTTTATTATTTTGGCTGAATAAAAGATAAAGTAACCACTTGATACTTGAAGGTAAATTAACCATCAAAATTAATTAATTGATCTTACCCATTTGTTGTTTATCTTCCTACATTTGTTGTTGTAATGTATGTTTGCCCTTAAAAGTTGCCTGCCCAAGTGGAGATTATCTCCCCCCAAGATCTGGTGGTGAGCCTAATGTGGAAGAGGAAATCAGCTTCCTTCAGAACACCATTTCCCTCATCCACCCAGACACTTTTTTTGGTACCACTTAGAGACCCTTCTGTGGGGTTGTGATCCACGCTGGGAAGGGAGTTGGGCAGGCCAGGGGTGGGAGTGAGATGTTAATTGAGGAGAAAGGCTTACGAGTATATACTTCCCTGAGCCCTATAGTCTTTCCTAGGAAAAGATAATACAATCTGGAGCTGTATAATTTTTTTGTGCCCTTTCACAATATGGATTCCCCAAGTTAGGGGATGGAGTCTAAGTGGACAGCCATGGGTAGGAGAGTGCATTGGACCATGTATCTATTGGAACGGTACTGTCGAAGAGTGGGGCTTGGGAAACCTGGGGTGGGGGGAAGGGGAAGCCTGTGCATGTATAGACCTGACTCCTAGAAGTTTCAGAGGATCCCTGGGGTTTGTGTCATGGGGCTACTCACATTCTTGCAGGAGAATTGTTGTAATAGTTGCGCCTACAGTTTTACCCAAGTGGTGGGCTCAGTTGTAAGAAGTGAGGTGAAAGTTCATAAAATGTCACAATAACATGTAACAATAAACATTGATGGAGAAAGGTGCAAAAGGGAGACAGACGAATTAGTCCAAACAAAAAGGCCTACCGAAACAACTCAAGAATTGTGTTAAGATCATGTCTCATAAACAAGAGATGCATGGGACCAGATATCAGTGAACCAAAATTGTTGGAAATTAGGCCTAATTGGTGGGCAAAAAAATAGGAGGATGGATTAGTCTACTTATCGCTCCCTTTTGGAGTCCTCAAAAGATTTTATAGGAAAGTTGGGATGGACATAAACGCTGGATGACTGAGAGAAAGTAAGAAGAAGAGTGAGTTTCATCATGATGATGGCTGCCATTCCCACCCTGTCCTGAAATATCAGGATCCAGCATGACACCGTTGTGCCTCCTTCATCCTAATCCTGAGAGAGGTTCTGATCAAACTGGCCCAGAGAAAGGGAGCCAGATGACATTGCCACCTCCAGTAACTCTGGCTAAAGCCCGAATGGTTTCCTGGGATGCGGAGACTGTCAACCTCCCTCACTCCTGTTGTGTGTCCTTTCCTTCTCCTCCTTATTTCATCTTTTTCCTATCTCTCTCCTTTTTCCTTCTGTTTAATAAGAGCTGGATTAGCTGGTCAAGACTGTATTTCACAACACTCCTGTAAGCCTTTGGCCAGAAAGAGGCAGCTAAAAGCAATTTCCTGAACATCCCATGCTAGTAAAAGTTTATCAGGTCTCAGAGTGGCTGTGTAAGGCCATGTGCTGTGGCCTTTGTTTTTTCCAGCAGTGAGATTCAAGCAAAATTGACACCAGAGACAGAAGTTGAATTTTCTATCTTTGCTATTCCTCTCTCTTCCTCTTGTGGTGTGTTTGTCTTGTTTTGTTTTTTAGAAAATGGGATCAGACTTCCAGCCACTCTGAAGTAACTTTTTTTTTCTGCAAAAGGACAGTTACGATTTCTATCATCCTGAAGACTTTCAAACATGGGTTTTTCTTTCTAAAAATTCTCTACAGTTAAAGGGAACAAGAGAGGTCATTAATGAAAGCTTTAATACTTTACATTTCAAATGTTAACAGTCCTCCCCCCCCCTTTTTTTTGCGTGTGTGTGTGTGTGTGTATCTTAATGGTGTATTTGCCATGGTACTAAGCAGGCTTAGGTCTCTGTATACCAAACCCTGAACCTTGCCTGAAACTGTTTAATATTGGACTGTTGCAGGGTATGTTGACATTCTTTGTCCCATCTATTTCATCAAATTAACACAACAGAACCTCGTTTCCCATTACTGAACAATTATGTAAGAACTCTGCAGGAGAATCCTTGTGGAATTTATTCCCCTGGATTTTATTGCAAGTGCGGTTAATGTTGGTCTACAGTTCTTGGCGTACTTTTAACAATTATTTAAATGTTTTTCCTTGAAAATGTTTCCTTTTTAATAACTTTATATTTCTTTTTACCCATTAGGAACAATATCAGACTATTCTTTGTATTTCCATTGTGTAGTGAATTTGCAGACAATACCAGCTGATGTGGAGAAGCCTTACTTAACCCGGGCCATTAAAGCTTTCACTAAGGCAAGTAGGAACTCACCCACAAAATTGTGATTGTGTTGTGATTATGGAGGATGAAGTAATAGTCTTAGTCAAAAATTTTAGTAATTCATAATAGTTATTATACTGACACTTATCTGCTTCAAGGTGTACAAGTTTTGTCGTAGCAAATCCTTCCCAAAGCACAGAAAAACATTCCACACAGGTCAACTGTGGGTGTTGAGTATTGAATGGAGTGAAAAATAGTGCCTTCAATCACTATTTTGTTATTCTCTGGCTTCGTTTTTATGTCTTGCTAGGCCACTTCCACTGGGTAGAAGTTGAAGTTAGACTATTTCAAACTGGAAATAAAGCGCACACTTTAACTGTGAAGATAATTAGCCTTCTTTTGTTTGAGTCTCCTTCAGTACTAGGGTGGAGGTTTACATAGCTAAGACTATCTCGGGACTTTAAAATCTGCCCTGCTTTTAAGGCAGCTATAGCTGTGAAGGATGGACATGTTAAATATATTTTTTGTTTAGGAGAGTCACATATTACAGACAAATGTTCAAATTTACAAATCCTTTCTGAGCACATGCGAGAGCGTATGCCATGTTTGTTTAAAAATGTTGATACAAAAGTCAAATCAATGAGAGCTTTTTGTACTCTCAAGGTTCTTCTTGAAAGCAATCTGCTGCTTTAAATCAGTGTATGTTAGTGTTTCTGTTATCAGAAAACACTATTTTGGGACCTAACAGGACTTTTGGTTCTAAGAGATCTTGTGCTTCTCAGAAATATGCTAAGCCATCTCTTCGGTTCTTTCTGTGTCATTCAGCAACTGCTGTTGCCCTTGGTAGGAGAAAGCATAGATCTTCCAACGGTGTTCAACTCCTCAGTATTGGCCAAGAAGAGATCTGAGATTCATCACGCTGATGTTTTCAAACTGCCTCCTTCCAAAACTAATTGGTGCCATGAATCTTCAAGGGCTGCGGAATATTACTCTGCTTCTTCGGTATCATGTTGTCTCTCTCTGGCAACCAATACCTCTTTCTTAGTACTAACGTGATTGGTACCATCTGCCACAGATTTTTTTAGTATTGCATATTAAGAAGATCCCATGTACTGAGACTTCCATACTGATACTGTTGAGATTGGTTCTTCCCACCTTGGTACCCATTCCTCTCTTAATGCAGGTGGCTTTCACGAATTCTCCAACCACAGCGATCACTGCAGAACCACAATCTCCTCACTTAGATATTTCTCCAGTATCAACAGAATCTACGTCCCTTATACTACTGGAACCAAAGATACTGATTATGAAAACCTCCCTGTGACCATCACCTGTGGTACCAATATCTACTTCTCAGAGATTGGGGTCTGGATCTCTGCAGCCTGTTAAAACTCCTCAGAGATCCATACCACTTCTGGAGGAGTTCTACTTCTCTGCCTCTTTGTCTCATTACAGTAGAAGCCCTTCTTCTAGATTCTCATCTCTTTTTCCTAGGCTGGCTCCTGAATGAGACTCAAGAAGGAGTCCTTCTCATCATGGATCCCATACTTCTGGTATTTCATCCCATATTGTGGCATTGTATGCCTTTCTCATATGAGATGCAGTCTTGGCCATAGTAGTCAGGGTGGAAGCATCACCATTTTCCTGCTCTTTATTCATCCAGATCTGGGTCTAGAATTAGATCACCATCTCCTGACGAACCATCTAAGATAGCCCAAATATGTAACCAGGAGCTTGTCTAGCAATTTGAACAAAAACCTCATAGTGAGGAGTAAGATCTTATGGAGGAACATGAGTATCAGCTGATTCCTTTGGCTTTTCATCTTCCTCATCAGATGAAGCTGTACCACGATCTGCTCTTTCCACAGTCAATTTCAAGGTCTTTCACAACCTTCTTAAAAGATAGCAGAGATCTTAGATACTCCTTGAAGTTGTTCAGGAAACGTCTCACAAGTTATCCAGCAATTTGCATCTGGTTTCCCAGGGTTGATTGGTATGGGAAAATGATGAGGCTATCCTTGAGTCAGTTAAAGATATGTGGCAGGCTCCTGCATCTAAAAGAGCAAATCTTAAATATCAAGTTGCCCCCAGGGGTTTGAATATTTCTCAACCCCTGGCCCCGGGTCTTTAGTAGTAGTAGTAGTAGTGCTCATGAAAACTTCAAGCAGCCTGGTCTTCCTAAAACTGCATCTAGGGTTGAGAGCATAATCTCTCACAGTTGAACAAAAAACTTCTTCAGGACATCAGGGACAAATCAAAAGCAGTAGCTTTGGAAGGACGGCAGCTGACAAGTGTCTTTGGAGGCTTCAGACACTGCAGCTAGGACAATGGCTACTGCAGTAACTATATGCAGAACATTCTGGCTGCAATAGTAAGAAATTCTAAAAGAGTTTCACATCATAGGAACATAAGAACAGCCATACTAGATCAGACCAATGGTCCGTCTAGCCCAGCACTAGATGCTTCAGAGGGAATGAACAGAACAGGGCAGTTTCGAGTGATTGGTCCCATGTTGTCCAATACCAGCTTCTGGCAGTTGGAAGTTTAAGGACACTCGGAGCATTGGGTTGTGGGTGATTGAGGACTTTCCTTTTGAGGGCCACAATCTTTTCATCCTGAAGACCTGATTAGGTGCTTCATGCATTGAAGAACTCGAGAGCAACCTTTTGATTTTTGGCCTCTGTGTTGCATACCAGAGGAAAAAGCAAACAAACCTCTGACCTTCTCAAAACAGAGATTTCCATTGTCTTATTCATATCAGCAAAGAATTTCTGAATTGTACAAGGAAAAAAAACTCTTATAAGAAAAGAAAAGCCCTCCATCTCCTATTAATGTGCATTCATCATAGGACCAAAGGCTACAGGTTTGATGCCTGGGTCAAGAGTTGTGGGCTAGTTTGTTGAGGATCTATGCCCTTTCTCCCCTCTTTTTCTTTGGCAATTGCCTTGTTTGCAGATGCATGGGCTTCAATTAATACCAACCAGTGGGTCTAAGAAGTTATCTAGCAAGAGTATTCAATTCAGCCCCAGTCTGTGCCAACTCTACACTCTCTTCCCTGTCTCTTTTCAGGGACATTTAACACAATAGTCTGGTGCAGGAGGAGATGGATACTCTTCAAGGTGTGATTTGAGATGGTGCCTTTAGGGTTGTGTGGCAAGGGCTTCTATTCTCACTACTTCCTCATTCCAACAAAGAAAGGAGAGTGGTATTCTATATTAGATCTCAGAGGGCCCAACAAACTCATCAGGAGCTTCAAATCTCAGATGACCACCTTTTTCTTCAGTAATTCCTTCTCTGGATCCCATGAACTGGTTTGCAACTCCTGACCTGCAGGATTCTTACTCCCATGTGGCAATCCATCCAGCTCTCAGGAAGCTTCTTCATTTCATGGTCAGTGGATATTATTGCTGGATCAGAGTCCTCCCTTTTAGTCTCTCAGCAGCTCTGAGTGTGTTTGCCAAATGCTTTTCAGTGGGAGCAGCTGGCCAGAGGAAACAAGACATTCACATGTATCCCTATCTCATTGACTTTTTATGGCTTTTGGTAGCAAATCTAAAGGTCATGCTGTTTCCTCTGAGGCTCTTGAAGTGGATTTCAGACTATATGAAGATAGCCTATGTGTTGAATAAACTATCCCTTCCTTCTAGAGTTACAAGGCATACTTTTATGAGAGCTCAGTCTACATTTGTAACTTGTTTCAGGGGAATCCCTGTTTCTGAGATTTGTAGGGCAGCTGCTTGGACTTCTGTTCATACATTTACCAATCAGTGCTTCATTGTGGTAGCCTCTAAATCAGATACTCAATTTGGCAAGGCTATCCTACAGATATTTTAAATAGGACTCCTATCCCTCACCTCCTTGAGAGGTAGCTGTTAGCCACTCACCTATAGTGGGAACTATGTGGACAAATGCTTGAAGAAAGAGGTTACTTAACTGACAGTAACTGGAGTTTAAAGTGCTTTTTTCCCCCCATAGTTCCCACAACCCACTCACTTTCCCCCCAGATAGTGTCTAGTAGTGAAGGAACTGAGTGGTGGTTAGGGCTGCTTTGCTCTTTATACTCTCAGAGGGGCACAACTGAAACTTCTGGCTAAAAGATTCTTGGCTTGTATGCATGGGGCATGCAAATCTACAATGAGATCTGTACAGACAAAAGCATAGTAAATTTCAGTTACTGTAATGTTAAGTAACCTCTCGTGTTTTGGCAGGCCTCAAGCAAAAACCAGGTAGAATATTCATTTTCTGCTCATACTTTTTCCTTGGTCATATGTCAGTCTCCCTTAGGGGAAGTTAAGCTTCACTAATAAGGCTGGCATCACTGTTTGATTCGGTTTGGATCCCCCCCCCTCCCCGATAAGTCTTCCCGCTTTAGTAATTAAGATTAACATTGTCCTCAACTTTATCTAAACTAACTAAGATGCTTTTTTCCGGCCATGACCTAGTGGTTATGGAAGAGTTGTGTATGTTGTTCCTGTCATCAATTAGGGCAGTGCCTGCAAATTATCTAAGTATCTCTGAAGGAATATTTGGTAATATTGTAGTTTTACAAATGAAAGTCATTTGCACTAACTATAGAAACTATAGCCCCAGTATTTCAGAGCCTCAAGGTGTATAATATATAGAATAGAAACCTGTTCTGGTCAGATCAAAATATGGTTTAGGTGAAATAAGATTAGAAAAGGAGTAACAATGTACATTTGTTAAGCCCACACACCATGAACAGTAAAGCTAGCAGTGTGCACAGAACTCTGCATTTAGTGGGTCAGATCCTCAGCTGGGGTAACTTGATGTATCTCCATTGTCAAATACTGGTTATTTTTTGTAGGGCCCATCTTTCCTATGCTAGTTATCATGGAGGGCAGAGGAAACATGTGCAACATGTGAAATCTATAACTATTACTGTTTTGTCCCCTTGGCCAGGAACTAAGGCTTCCACACCATTACCTGTAGGTCATCCAAGAACTGTGCACATAGATTTATCTTTTCTCCGATCTGCGTCCCAGATTCACCATTTTCAACTAGACCAGGGGTAGGCAACCTATGGCACATGCGAGCTGGTTTTCAGTGTCAGTCATGCTGCCCGGGTCCTGGCCACTGGGCTGGGTGGCTCTGCATTTTAATTTAATTTTAAATGAAGCTTCTTAAACATTTTAAAAACTTTACATACAACAATAATTTAGGTACATATTACAGATTTATAGAAAGAGACCTTCTAAAAATGTTAAAATGTATTACTGGCACGCGAAACCTTAAATCAGAGTGAATAAATGAAGACTCGGCACACCCCTTCTGAAAGGTTGCTGATCCCTGAACTAGACCCTGGATAGTATGCTTTCATAACCCATGCTCTCAAGGACTCCATGTGCTGCAACAGCCATCTGAACTCCCCTCACATGAAGGAGAAAGTCATGCCAATTAATAGAACCTCAAATTGTGTTCGTTTGTGCAATGTTCTCTTGCAGGTTTGGGTGGAGTGAAAGAATCCAGAGCCTAACAATTTCTCCCAATCTTCCATGTCCATGGAACTAGAATTCTGCTGGGTAGGGACACAAAGGGGAACATGTAGCAGAAGTGAAGTCCCCTCCCCTGTTCCATGGATGCATGGTCTTCATCCACATACACAGGTGGTGGGGAGCATGGGATATATACATATAAACAAGTGATTATAAAAGCAGACGTAAAGCTTTGTCAAGGTTAAATTTAGTCATATGGTGGGTTCTGGTGATGGTGAACTCAGAGCATCTTTCCTCTGATAATGTATTTGAAATAATTTGAAAAGAAGGATCATATCTAACGCACAACCATGCTTCAACTAGTAGCCATTCAGACTGTAGACATCAGCGTGACATCTCTCCTCCTACCTCTTTTATTTCTAACCGCCATTTTGTTTTAACCTTTCAGTAGGTAGAACTGAAGTACTCTGCAATAGTTTTGTTCAGACCTGTGGGGATTTATGAAAAATACCTATTTCCTGGTTTAAAATAAGTATATGAAAATGCATCTGGTACTTTGTATTTTAAAATATGTATTATTTAGTGTTTTCTGTCTGTATTGTGCTACGTCATACAGTACTGTAAAACATTAAAATTAATTTCTCCCTTTTCCCAGATGAGTTTGGATTCTGAAAATGGACCACAGGTTTACAACACTCTGAGAAAAGTATTTAAACAAATACTGGAAGCAAAAAGAAAGGAGGCCAAAAAAGAAACAGATAACCTCTCTTGATGTTTACACAGTTATGCTGGGGACTTCAGTGGTCCTGTCAAATTATCTTTCATTTACCAGCTACAGTATTTTGTGCTAATTGGCATGTATTGACCAAATTTTAGTTTTAGTTAAAGAACTTTTTTTTTAAAAAGGGAGCTGTAGTGAGCCTTATTCCATTTACAGATTTAAAAAGTTGATATTTTAATGAGCTGCTACTGTGTGATTGTACTGTAGCATTTGGTTTGAAGCAATATGCTTTTATATTGTGAACTCTGTTTTAAAACTGTATTTATTGATTTAGAAGTCTCATCAATAAGCTATATTTTTTTATGTTAAACAGTTGCCACAAAGTCAGTGCCATGTTATACAGTTATTTAATGTATTAATATTTATGTATTAATGTTTACATTAATATTTCATTTTACTTTACAGTGCATAAATACTGACAGCATTCTTATTTATTGGGTTATTTGGAAATCTTAAAATAAGAGTAGTTGTAGTAGTAAACAAATTTGTAGGAAAAAAATTCTTTATAAATAGGCTGTAGTAAATCACCACATGTCTTAATGTTGTTTTCTTGTGTCAAAAAAAAAAACAACCAACCCTAACAAGCATTTAACTTTTCAGTGTATGTTGCTTATTTACCAACTTTTATATATTTTTAGGTATTTTAATATAAAAGATTTCTGAAATTATTTTATTTTTAATGGAAAGTTGAATGTATGTGAAGGTGCTTGAAAGGAAAGAGTAATCTTTTCCAGCTGGCTAGAGAAACCTGCAGATGTTTGAAAAGTTATTTAAATTTGAAACTTTATTCAAAGGCCTCATTTTTTATTCACGCTGAGTCATAACTTACATGAGTAACCTATAAAAATTAAACCAGTGAAAACCTTAAATGTAAAAAGTGTCTTGCAGATGCTAAAGTATTATGTTGCTTTTTTGTCTATTTATTTCATTAAAGACATCTATGTATACTCCAAAGAACAATTTCTGTTTATGGATTAGGATTCAGGCTGGTTCCCCAATTTGCAGGGTTACAGCTCATATGGTAAGATAAGCTTAAAAAAATCCTTTCCTGTTCTAAAATATTTAGCTATACAACACCATCAGTGATTGCATATATTCAGTTAAAAATAGGAGTGTTTGCTATGTTCATAATTTGTAAATGCTAACTGCATGATAACTCCATAAACCAAATTCAAAGCCAAGCAAATCAGTTCCTGACTTTATAGAATGATCTTAAAATGTGTACATGTGAAAGTAAAATAGTGTATATGAATCACACCCAAAAAAGTTGTAAACTAAAACTCTAGAAAATCACCAGTTAAGGCAACACTAACATCCAGATTATGCTCAGTTCACATGCCTTTATCATCCATATATAATACCCAAGTGCATTCACAGGTTTCACAGCTCCACAAGAAATTCATTTCAACTTCCAGCATTCAAAAACCTATAAAGTAAAGATCCAATTCCTCAGTATCACATGCCTAGCCTTCATTCCAGACTCAGAATGGTTTAGGTTGTAGTAACAAATTAGTTATTTAAACTTAAATGTCTATTAAGTTTAAGTTTAAATAAGTCTATTCAACTTATGTTCATTAGTGTCAGAGGAATAGCTGTGTTAGTCTGTTCATTAGCTATATTAACCTTTCTAAGATTAAGGTTAAGGTTAGGCACGTGTTTGAGGAACCAGATGTGTGCACTGTGATTGACTGTATGGTGGATGCAGGCTTGCTGGCCACACCCAGAGGATGGTTGGAGGAGTGTGGCTAATTACCACTGTGCCCCCTACTGAAGGCCCCAGGAGTGAATTGTGGGGGCTGTGGATGGAGGAAGTGCAAGTATGGTTATTGTCTGCCCATGGCAGAAATGGAAGAGATGAGATGGAGGACACATTTTGGGGAAGTAGGGCTCTCTTTGGGGACATGGGGAGGGAATCATACAGGAGCAGGAATCGGGTGGAACAAGAGGGAGGACAGGTGCTGGGAAGCAGGGCTCAGTCAGTTGGCACAGGAGGCAGGGCGGCTCCAGGCACCAGCCCAGCAAGCAGCTGCTTGGGGCAGCCAACAGTGAGGGGCGGCACGTCCAGGTCTTCGATGGCATTTCAGTGGTGAGTCCCTCACTCCCTCTTGGATCAAAGAACCTGCCACCGAATTGCCGCCGAAGACTGAAGCGGCGGCGGTAGAACTGCAGATAGCAAGTGTGGCTTTTTTTTTCTTTTTGCTGCTTGGGGCAGCAAAAACCCTGGAGCCAGCCCTGACAGGAGGAGAAGGGGAAGGGGCTTTAGTAATGTGGCATAACGGGGTCGCTGATGAGGGAGCGTTAGGGCCCCGTACCATGAGCACAGTAAGAGTGACACTGTCAGGAAGGATATGCAGCGAGCATGGCTCTGGTAGGTGAGCCTTTGGGTTGAGGGGAGCATAGTTCTGAAGAGAGAGGGCATACTGTGCACCAGCACAAACCCATGCAAATCTCAGACTGAGCAAAGACCTGTATGAGTACAAGCGGGTTACATTTCTAAATGTTTACCTGTTTGAAAATGTGTGCTTGCCCTGAATGTTATGTGGACTCTGCTGTTGGGGAGAAGGGAGGCAGGCAGAATGTAGGGGTGGGAACATGATACAGTAGGAATAATGGGGGAAGGGCAGCTGCAGATGGACAGTGGCAGAGATTAAGGTGGGAAGTGGGAGCTGTAGAAGAATTGACATTATTTGATGGTGCATTGGAGATTATGAAGTAGCAGAATTGGCGTGTGGGGGGAAGGCTTGGGACAGTGGTGGGATTTGAGACGACCAAGGGGTCATGAGCTAATAGAAGTACAGCTAGTTCACTGACCAAAGCTCTGCTTCTGAGCTACGCAGCCAGCCAGCCCTAGAACAGAGCTGCTAAGAGGCTTGTCAGCTAATTAGCCCAGGGAGCAGCTCAGCCTGTGTTGCATCTCCTGTTCTAGTATTGGGCCATCCTCAATCCTATCCCTTTCCCTGTGACTTCAAGGAGGTAGCAGAATCATGCAGCATTTTCTAAAAGGTTAATTTACTGACCATTTTACAGCCCATTTTGTGGAACCCAATTTCAATACCTGCCTTGAGGTGAAGCTTTGTGGTGATAGGAGATTTTGTTGGTCAGATGAAGGGAGACAAACATGAGATTATTAGACAAATATATTAAAATGATCCAATTTTTAGGTCCTTAATTTTCAGAACTGATCATAGTTGCCCAATAAGACAACAGTGAAAACATAGAAAGTATAACCCTTCTGCTAGCAATGAGGCAGCAATGAGGGCCAGGTTCAAATAGCTAGGAGTCCTTCGTAAAATGAACAAACACCACCGGCTTGAGCCCGTACCCACAATTTTTAGAATCACTAACTACCGTCCCTCTATGCTCTTAACAGGCAGTACTTTCCCATTTACAAGCACTGAGTCTAAGATGAAACAAGGAAAATGTTATTAGTGGGAAAGGGGACACAGCATCAACTTGGGAAAACACAGCAACACTACATGTAACTAAATGACAAATCAAGCACTTCCCAATGGTAACTCTGTCTATTGGACACTCACACTGGGTGAGGAAAGATGACCAACTAACATTTAATCTATCTGTTAAATGTTACCTCCCCTTCCCCCATATGTTAAATGCCACTCATGGTTTGGTGTCAGTGGATATCATAGTTGCAGAGTCCTGAGGTGCATCTGAGCGGACTTGTCTCCAGTCTCTTGGGAAGTGTTGCCTGGTCCTGAGGCTCATCCACATAGACTGATTTCAGTTTTAGTTAGTGGTGGGTTGAAGGGACCTCACTGGAGTTCAAAAAGCCTTCTCTAACTTGTACTCTGTCAAGTAGCCACCTTTGCATTATCTCCAGTTACAAAGCTCTCTGTAATGGCTCTTGTAGTGAAATCCTCAGTCTACATCATGTTTTACCTAAAAAATTCCTCTCTAAAAACAGAATTCTCTAGAAAGGAAAAGCAGAAGCACATAGGACCTCTGAACAGAAGCCTTGCTCATGGCTAAACTTTTTGTTCCCCCAACTTACAACAATAGTAATTTTTTAAAAAAAGATTTCTATTTTCCCTTTGAAATCAGTTCCATTACCCTAACAATTCTGACTTTGTTTACAGCGATGGTCAGTCTCAAAATGTTACTAGAGGTATGCTGGGTAGAAACCATATGCAAATGAAGATCTTGCTCAGTAGCTATCCTTCCTCCTGTTCATTAGCAGATGAGCACAGAGACTGACTTACTCCCGCGTCAGGCCACAAGGCTACAAAGCACGTCTGTGCGGTGGGGGGGGCTTATTTACAAGGTGGCTTGAAATATGAGGTATAATCAGATGCTAAATGGCTGCAACACTCCATAATGCAGTGGAAGTGACTGCTAAGTGGGACAGGTTTAGGGCTTGCAAAATTGTGACTTTAAAACTAGCTACTAGGAAATCTCCTTAGCCCAGTCAGCCAATGAGATCTTCTTAGTTTTCACCTGTGTGACAAAGGAGATGCCTGGCTCTTTAAACCTTATAGCAGCATGAGCCCCTTTGGGGTCGCCCTCCCCAGGGGACACATGCAGGAAAGCAGGCACGTGCTACCCTGCTTCGCTTTGAGGTGCCCACAGCTCAGAGTGCCCCAGAATGCACGGCAGGGCCTGGAGCCAGCAAGGGAAGTTGCCTAAGCCCTACCCAGTGTGGATCTTCCCAGCAGCCTGAGAAGCATTGTGGTGAAGGACCACCCACCCCTTTCCCCGAGTCCTGGGTTGAGGCTGGGGAAATTTGAAGACCTTGAGAGGGGGGTTGGGCTGGGCAGCTCCCTCCCCTCTCCTGGCTCTGTGTTTTGTGTGTGAGAGAGTGTGAGTGAGAGAGAGAAAGAAGAGAGAGAAAGAGTGACAAGCCCCTAATGGCTCCCTCAGTCCTGGTGAGGGGCTGAAGGGGAGGGGCCCAAAGTATCACACAGTCAGTATGCGGCCATGAAGATAAGACTACAAATAGGTACAAGGGAGGTCAAAGTGAATTGGTTTTGGTTGCTGGGAGTTTTTGTGCGCGTGTTGGCTTTGGGCACTGAGGTGCAGAGGGTCATCTGTGTGTGAGAGAGAGAGAGTTGGGTCTCCGGGAGTGAGTCTGGGCATGCATGGTGCAGTTGAATATGTTTTAGGGTCCTGGAATGAGCTTGAGGCGGGGAGAGTTGACTAGTTTATGGTGTCTCGGGTGGATTGTGGGAGGAAGAAATAGAATTGCTTCCAGTCACCTGGGTTCCCGGGAGCTGATTGGATTTTTGATTGCTGATGTGTATTGGGGGCAAGAGGTGTTGCGGGAGGTGAATGGGTTTGGGTTGCTGGGATGCATTGACAAGAGATGGTGAATTGATTTAGTTACTGAGGTGCATGCTGGGGTGCTGAATTGCTCTTGGTCACAAGGGTTGCAGAGGGGAGGGCAATTGAATTGCTTTTGGTTGCCGGGAAGCACTGACATGATTTGGTCACTGAGGTGCACTGTGGCAGGAACTGAGCTGATTTTGGTTGGAGGGAGGTTGTGGGGGGCACAGCTGAGGTGATTTTGGTCACTTGAGTGCAGCGCTGTGGGAGCACTGAGGTGATTTTGGTCAGTGGGCAGGAGGTTGAATTGGTTTGGGTGCCTGGTAGGGCAGCTTCCAGGAGGTTTTTCACAGTCTCCCTTTTCTCATGCTAGTGTGCTGGGAGGTAGTTAACACACATTCCCTCCATCTCAATGTGCCTACTGGGAAGTTCTTCATGCTCCCCACCTCCCAGCACTCAGGGAGGGATATGGGAATGTGATGATGTTCTCTAGCCAAGATGTGTGTGCTTGGTGTGAATGAGGATTTGGGAGATCCAGCCAAACCAAGTAGTCTCTGACAAGACAGCTGGGATTCTGTACAGGAATTGAGGTGCCCAAGAAAGCTAGAACTGACGCATGCTGATGTCATGGGCATAAAGCAGCCAATCCATCTTTAAACTTTTTGTGTGTTTCAGGTTAGGGTGACCAGATGTCCCAATTTTATAGGGACAGTCCTGATTTTGGATTTTTTTTCTTATATAGGCACCTATTACCCCCCACCCCGTCCCGATTTTTCACACTTGCTGTCTGGTCACCCTATTTGGGGCCTGTATTGATGATTATATTGTTGGTTGGAGGAGGGGAGAAAAATAGTTACTGTTGCCCTCCTGGGAGATGCTTTTCTTGTGTGGTGTAGAACCACTGGTTCTTAATAACTATCACATACTAAGGCAATTTAGGATGTTGAGGAGAAAGTGACAGAAAAATATTTAGATTTCAATTTCTCAATTTATTTTATATATGGATTTTCAATATGGGGGAATGGTGATGTTGGAGCTGATTTCCTTTAGGAAGGCAGCTTGTAAAAACCTACATTGGAACTTGGCTAAGACACCTGAGATAACACCTTTGCACTTGAGGAAAAGTACAAAATGGATCATTCAGGAGCACAAGTGATGAGCATTTACTTGTGAAGAAGGCAGCAAAACGAACCTTATTTGAAGAACACATTTCCCTTGCTACTTCCTTTATTCAGCTCCACATGTCTCTTGTGAGCAGAGTGCTGCTCTAGGGAATATTGTTGAATTTTTACGCTTGTCTTTTCCAAGATGTCCATCCCCCTACCTACAAAATAGCATGTGAATGCAAAGCTGAGCCTGCACTATGCCTCAGATATGAAGTCTGCTTGTTCACACCCTGGACCTGTCAAAATGCTATGTGTGTGTCTACATGCCTCTTGGGCGGGAGAAGAATGATTTTGCTTAGGTCTCATGTATAATTCTGAGGTGTGTTTGAGATTTAGTTAGCCGATGTTTATGAAGCCCTTCGAAGGTGAACATTGTTGTGATATGTGCTTTTTCCTTGTGCTTTGTTGTTACCAGCAGCTCAGCAGAGCACAAAAAAAGGGAATGAAGTACAGATGGATCTGCTGATGCCCCAACTTCCCCAGTTTACTGCAACGTTCACAGTTGTAATGCAATGGGAACCATGGGGAGTGAATGAGCTCAGGCATCCTTACAAATTCAGCACACGTATGGAGGGAGGGTGTACGATGAAAAGGACAAACTCTCCAGTAGCCGAGCAACACACAGAAAAGCCAGAGACGGAGGAAAACAAGTTCTATTATATTCCAGTACAGTACAAGACGCAAGACACTAATTGCACCAGGAAGCTCACAGTATATCAGCTATAAATAAAACTTTTCCATTGCAGATCCTGTCACCAATTATATGGGGTCTCACAGGAGAGATTCCTTTTTGATGGACATGCAGCCCAATTGTACAAGATCTCACAGGAAATGTTTTCAGTAGATGAAGCTATGACTGGTTGTACGGGGGCTTACAGGAGCTTAATTGGGACTGAGGAAAAAGTACAGAGAGAATGTGGAGGAGGACATGGGAGACGTCATTTAGGTGAGGGAAGCTGCAGGGTTAATCCTTACAGTAGAAGATAGGAGCAGATGAGGAAAGTGGGAGAGAGAATTTTCTAAAATTGATCTTACTGCTACCTGGGATCTGAGATGCAGCTGTTCTAGCATAAACCCAGATCAAAACAGCTGGTGATGAGGAAATCAGTCTTCAGCGGTTCTGCACCTTAAAAAAAGAAATAGAAAGGAACGTGTAATATTATAATCCTCCCATAGGAATGATGACTCTTGTAGCCAGGCACTGTTATTTAATATTTCCTTGAAATTTTAAAATGCATGGGGCAGTGTGAAGAAAACACATCAGACATGGGGTGGTCACTGACCTTTTCTAGACTTTAGCCTATAACTATCTATAGCTGAAGCCTGTCTGACAGCTGTCATCATCTTTATCAGATAGGACACCATCTGCAGCATGAGATATAACACTAGATAATACCACCCTGGCATTGTGTGTTAAGCTGTGAGTGGGGAGGAGGGTGAGGAGGGTAACTTACTTTCATTACAGAATGTATAATGATCTCACAGCAATCTGTAATGGTTGTTGCATAAGGAGGAGGTACACATCTGCAGTGTGAGTATGGCATAAGAAGGTGGAGCTCAATAAAATGTGAATGCCAATGTGAAGCTCCCCTCCAACCTCCCTGGCCTTTTGCTACAGACTCACATACTTTAATAGAGACAATCCTATAATATTGTCCAGCAGAGATATTAGCTGAAAGATTCAGACAGTTGTTGCTTTAATACTGTTTTTGTTGGCACTGCCCCATGCAGTTGCTAAGTCCTCCTCTCCATAGCATTGTGACCCATGATACCACTCCTTTAGGGGCCAAAAGAAGCCCCTGAGTTCTCTGTTTTGCACAAACGCCTGCAGGGGATGATAAACCTGGCTCAGTCTGTTTATAGGTGTAAATAGCTCCAGGTTCTGCCTTTGTGCCAAGGAGGGAATTTGTACCTTCTTCATTAACGCTTCAGTACGAGTCGTGTGTTTAATGATAGCAAGCATGGATGGGCAGCACACAGGGCATTCATGCAGCTGAAGTATAGAAGATGCCTCCCCGTGTTATCTAACCCTTTGACTCCTGAGGGTCTTTGTTGTACTGAAGTTACATTTGGAACAGCACTGAAGCTTTTCCTGCAGCTCCTGCACTGCACTGACAGACACTGTGAAAGCTTCTACAGTTGTGGCCATACCTCTGGGTTGGAAAATCCCACTCCACATCTGCTGGGACAGAATAAACCTCCAATCAATGTCTTGCTGGGGATGCTAAACCTAACTGCCCAGTGTCCATAGGGGAGAATGAAACACGCTTCAATGATTTATTGGGTGTGGAGGTAGAAACATCCCTTCACGGAGGAGAGTAAAACTCCAGCAACTTACTTTGCCTTGTTAATCTTTCCTTATCATGTTAATAGAGGTGACAGTACATGTGTTCCCCTCTTGCTGTTGTGATAGACCCTTGTTGCAGAATACTGTAAAGCTGCAGCACTTGCAAAATTTCCACATACAATATAAGGCATTGGACTAACCACTCTGCATTTTAATCCTCTGCCCCATTGAAGCCAGCCTCTGTACTCACAGAACTCTGCAGAGATTGGTCTTCAACTGCAATATTAAGTAGTACTCCTGGAGTCTTGGCTTCTTCACTTTCCTTTCTTTTCCAGCTATTAGTTACTGGATCAGTATAACTAATTATCAGCTCTGAATTGTGATTCCCAACTTTCGTCCTCACTGCGTGTAGAGAAATAAGATACAGTTTTATGTTAGTGTTTGTGCTGTTACTGACTGCCACCGATAAGTGCTCTGGATTCAATCACTGGGTATCTCCCAACCATCCAGGGAACCAGAAGAAACACACACACACACTGTTTAGAATTTTATGTATGGTAGAATCCCTTTGATCTGATTTCAAATTATTTGTTTATTATTTGAGTTCCCTTGAAGAGGACACTGAACAAAACTGCTTAGGAAATCACCGATGGAGAATAAACACAGACCACCAGTTTCTTACCATCCGAAAATGACACCTCAGCTCTCTCCTCTGCCAGACTCAGCAAAGGCAACGATACACCTGATGTCCTTTATGTACAATTGCATTCTCAAGACTGGAAGTGACAAAAGGGATGTGTACTCAGCTGGGGCTCATAATCCACTATACCACTTTTCTGTGAAGGCCAGCTTTGCCTTACAGGGGAAAGAGTTTTCCCCTCTCTTCCCCCTGCACACCCAGGGGAGACAATGGAGTCAGGAAATCGTTTGGAGTGGGGATTCCATTCAGTGATTGACTTGCAGTTTGAGTCTTCTCACCCCCGGCATGATGTGCTTATGAAAGAGCAAACTGATGGTACCCTGAGGACTGTGGTTCTCTTATCGACTTAGTAGCTGGCGTGTATAGAGTAACTGTGGAGATTTTCCAGCTGTCAGCAGGAAATGCCCCATACCTGGATCCCATTTCCTAAGAGATATAACTTCCTTATTTGTTTGGAATTGCACTCGGAACAAAATTGTTTAGGAAATCACCAACTGAGAACAAACACAGTTCCCAAATCCCTGTCTTCCACAGTCTCTTACAAAACTAACTAGGAGTGGAGCAGGGGAGAGGCACTGGGCAAAAGCTCAAACATTTCTCACCTTGCCAGAATGTGCCCAGAGGATAATGACCTTTGGGAGAGCATCATTCTCTCCTTTTAGCTAACCAAGACAATGCCAGAAGCCTGAACAAATAGACACATGGTCCTTTGAGAGAGGATCAGTTTCTCACCACACTGATGGTATTCTGACGGAGAAAAATCATCACAAGCCCCAGCTCCTTTGTACTGGCGCCGTTGGCCATAAAGGGGAAGTTAAAGATCCACGGCGCTTTCTAAAGCCAGTAGAAAATAATCCTGGTGTCCTGGCGCAGCATTTCCTACTTACATAAAAGCTTCCACTGGGCTTTGTGTGAGCCATTACTGGGGGGAATAGTGGTCTGCAATGTGCGCATGCACTCACTGCACTAGTAACATACTAATTTTTAAGTTATTTGAGAAAATAATACAACGAAGGGTCTATATAGAGCTACTGCTGCATATTGTATTTAAACACCTGATTCTTCTTCAGTCAGCAGCCTGTTTTCTTACTGATGTGGTGGGCATTGGGCTGCATGCCTGCATGTTATCCCCAGTCTCAAGGATAATCTGATGACACATGAACATGGCCTGTAATGCAGTCAGGAGATGGCTGCTTTATTCCATTAAGCTGTACCATCAATGTTCTGCCTTTTGAAACTGGAAGGAATGTCCCCAACACCCTCCTGCTGAAATGCAACAGATCAGATGGAGGAATTCCATGAGCTGGACTCTCCAAACAACAAAACTGAATGCAAATAATAATTCTTGGACTGGGCTTTACCCATTGAAAACTGAATAAATTAAGTCAGTAGATCTCAACCAGGGGACTGGGGCCTCCTGAGGGGGCCGCAAGCAGGTTTCAGGGGGTCTGCCAAAATAAACCAGAGAGCAGGGCCTGCATTAGACTCACTGGGGCCCAGGGCAAAAATTCGAATCATGAGTCCCACTCCAGGCTGAAGCTGAAGCCTGAGTCCCTCCGCCCCAGGATGAAACCAAAGCCTGAGCAACCTAGCTTTGTGGGGCCCACATTAATTGCTGTGCTTGCTATCCCCCTAACACCTGCTCGGGTTTTTAATCTACTGAAAGACAATTGTTGTGGCAGGAGTGGTCCGTGGAGTTTTTATTGCATGTTGGGGGGTGGGGCTCACAAGGACAAAGGTTGAGAATCCCTCAGTTATGTGGTAGAGCCTTAAACTTCTGTCTTTAAGGTCTTAAACTCATAGACTTTAAGGTCAGAAGGGACCACCATGATCATCTAGTCTGACCTCCTGCATATTGCAGGCCACAGAACCTCACCTACCCACTCTTGTAATTGACTCCTAATTTCTTTTCTTATAACAAAGGAAACAAACTCCCCTTGGAGACAGAATCCTTCTGTGTATGCACCCAAAACCCAACCTCTTAAATTCTCACATGCCAGAAATAGGGAGATGCCCTTACCTACTATGTGAAGATAGAGGACAGAAGCTATATCTGCCAATGTTGTGGCCCTGAATCCTGAAAGTGGCAGATCCTAGGACAGGAATGGTAAAGTCGATTGTCCTCATCCCAAAAGAAGAGAAATGGAAAACATTATAATCTCTATTAGTATGCCCCTAATATCCACCAGCTAAACCTGTATTAATCTGCCTTCCTTCCTGCAAACCTCCACATTGTTTTAAAGGAGCAAATGAAAAGCCTCTTGGTCCAGGAGGGAGCAAAAGAAACAAGAAAAATATGTTGATTAGGAAAAAGGCAGAGAGAGATTTAAGTAAACGGCCAGTCCCAGAATGGGAAGAACAGAATCAATTTCCAGGCCTTTTCAAATAATGTCATTTTCAAGATGTTCAGAGAGTATGGAGATTGACATCTAACAAATACTGGACATAGATGGCAACAGACTCCGGCAGTAATCTCCATCTAAAATAAGAGCCAACGCGGTATTGGAGCCCATACATGAAAAAGCAGGGAACTGAGGCAATCCTGCACATGTCAAGGGAAAAGGAGAATGTGATAAAATCTCAAAAGATAGGAGTAGGGAAAGACTATCCACATTAGAGGAGGGTGACGTGATGAGAAGTCATGGCTGGGGTGGCATGTTGGCCAGACAATTTTGGCTGAGGCAGAACTTGCTGCTTTTCATAGATCCTGAAGTCTTGGAATCATCCTGCATTCCCATGACCATGGCAGCCCAGGTCCATCCTGGCACACACAGCTCCTCTCCCCTACACACACCCTTTATCTACACAGAGGCAATAATTGATGTGATACCCATTCTCACCCTGCAGAAGAAAAGAATGAGGGGGGATTTGATAGCTGCTTTCAGCTACCAAAGAGGATGGATTTAGACTGTTCTCAGTGGTACCAGATGCCAGAACAAGGAATAATGGTCTCAAGTTGCAGTGGGGGTGGTTTAGGTTGGATATTAGGAAAAACTTTTTCACTAGAAGGAAGGTGAAGCACTGGAATGGGTTACCTAGGGTGGTGGTGGAATCTCCTTCCTTAGAGGTTTTTAAGGTCAGGCTTGACAAAACCCTGGCAGGGATGATTTAGTTGGGGATTGGTCCTGCTTTGAGCAGGGGGATGGACTAGATGCCTCCTGAGGTCCCTTCCAACCCTGATATTCTATGATTCTATGAAAGTCGCTCCACTCTGATTCAAGAAAGCCCCCTGCTGGATTATGACATTGGTCTGGTGCATAACCAATAATCTGTGACCAATAAACTGTCCATGGACACAATCCTTGTCCTAAAAGAAGAGATGTGGAATTGACATATTGCTGCTGCTGAAAATCCTTCATGTCTGTCAAGATCATCACTACCAACCCAAACCCCATAAATATCGGATCTGTAGGAATCCTTGCACTTTCCCTCCAACTTTTAATAAAATCCAGTGATACCATTTTGGAGGAGAAATTTTAAAGTCTCTTTGGCCAGAGTGCAGCAGCAGAGGCAGGAAAGCTCCCCACCCCAACCCCCACAAAAAAACTGTGGACAAGAGAGAGGAAGCGCCCTATCCTTCTGTACTTTGGGTATATAGATTGTGTAAGCTGTCTGGGGCACATATAACTTTAACTACTTGACCCACATACTTGTCTGCTAACTGTCTAGTGCAATGTTGGTACCATATAAATAATACTAATTAGGAAAGAACCCCTGTTCAATGAGAATGATGAATAATCGATAGTACCTGTTGGTGAGACACAATTTGGTGTCTCCTTACAATGTGTGCAATCGGTGTTTACACGTTCAGCAAAGTGGTAACCTATTCCATGTCTGTATATATACATTCATACATACATAAAACTTTCATCCTCACTAGTTTCCTGCTACTAGAATGCCTGAGTCTAGAGATGTAAAACAAATATTTTTCTATTACAGTGTTTGTGCTGTTACCTGGTTGCTATGTTGAGGGCTCTGAAGTCTATCTCTGGGTGTCTGCTCACTATCCAGGGAACTAGAAGAAAGGCAGATACACTGTTTATATCACAAAATCCTTCCAATCTGAATGCAGGATTAGTCCCCAGGAGAGATGGGGGAGGGGGGTTACACTCCTAGCTGACATAGCTATGCCAGCAAAACTTTGTAGTGTAGACTAATTCTCAGGCACAAGATTTTCCTACCCTTCCACCTCAAACTAGATTTTCTCAGTTCAGTCATATCCTCGCTCTAACTTGCAGTCTTGCCATCAGAAAATGCCAGTTCACCTCTCTCCTCTGCCAGACTCAGCATGGACAAGATACATCTGGGAACATGGGAAATCAGACGCTGAACAAAATTGCTTAGGAAATCGCTGATGGGAAATAAATAGACACCTCCCAATATCTCACTTTTCCACCATCTCTTACAGAAATAACTAGGAATGGACTAAGGCAGAGGCACTGGGGAAAAGCCTAAATACCTCTCACCTTTTCAGACTGTGTCCTAGAGGATAACAGCCACAAGGATAATAATATTCATTTCTTTAACTACAGACAACAATGGCAGAAGCCAGAACAAATAGACACATGGCCCTTTGAGAGACAAGTAGCTTCTTCAAGTGATTGCTCATGTGTATTTCACAATAGGTGTGCGTGCACACCATGTGCACCGGTGCCAGAAGTTTTTACCTTAGTAGTACTGGTAGAGGGGAGCGCCCCAACGACTCCTGGAGTGGGGCCTCCATGTCGCAGTATAAGGTGCTCTGCACGCTCTCCCCACCCCCAGTTCCTTCTTGCTGCCAGTGAAGGTGCTTCAGAACTGCTCTGCTCCAGCTTTGCTGTAGCTTATCCCTGAAACTGCTTGTCCTTTCAGTGTATGGTACCTGTGTAGTTAGTTATTAGTTTAGTAGAGTGCCCAGGCCAGGACATGCCCCATGCACTGGGTTTTAAGTTGTGCGACACTTGTAGGCGATTTATGCCACTGAGTGATTCGCACGCGGACTGTCTATGTTGTTTGGAGGAAGCCCATCTAAGCGATCGCTGCAAGATTTGCAAGTCATTTAAGCCTTGGACCAAGTGCGAAAGGGACATTAGGCTATCCTGAGGGAGTCGGTGCTGACCCCGCCTCAGGCACGCCGCTCCGAGTCAGCACCGGGCACCGCAGTGTCAGTGCGCGGCGACCCTTCAGTGCCATTGACTAGTCAGCACTGCTCCCCATCCACGGGGCATGCTAAGAAGGCTAGGAAGAGGCCTTCTTCACCATGGCACCAGAGTAAACCCGGGACACAGGCTAGACCCATGTTAGGCAGTCCTCAATCTCCACTGGCCTCTAGGCCTCCGACTCAAGTCGAGCGGAGCAGCCTGGCCCATTTGGAGCAGGCCTCCGCGGATGTCTGGATGTGCTCCACACCGGAGGCCTTACAGGTGGCCTGGGATGTTATGTCCATGCTGGTACCATGAGCACTGTCGATGTCGGCTCTGCGCTTGAGAGGCAAGCTACCACTGGGATCTCTGCAGTCACCCCAGGCTTGGTACCGGTCTCAGTCGAGGGAATGTTCCCGATGCCATTTGCTGCCTGGTGACCTTTCAGGGCAAAGTCCACATGGATTGCCCTTGATGCCCACCAGGCTGTCTGGTTGGGTTCTGTCTGACTGAGACTCTCAGCACTGCTCCGCCTTGGGGGGCAAACACCATCAAGACCAAGGCAGACGTTGCCAAAGGTCCTCATCTCGGAGGGGCTATCACATCCAGTCACAGCACAAATGTCAATGTCGTCCCCATTCAGCGTCCTGCTCCAGGACCCTGCCACAGCTCCACTTCTGCAGCCCCAGGTGTTGATTGCTGGTCTCACCGCCTATTGCGGAGTAGCTGTTACTGACGGTATTAGACCTCCACGTTGGGATCGCGGTCCTGTGGTTGGCATCACTCCCGGTGCCACCGCTCCTCCCGGTCATATGTCAACCCGGCCTCCCTTCATAGTCATCCATCGATGGGTCAGGCCAGCCAGGCCGAACAGCTGGCTCCACTGGTGCCACAGCAGGTGCAGTGGCAGTGGGCCCCGTGACTGGCCCAATGGTACCAGTAGGCACTGTAGCCCCTGACACAGCCCCCAGTGGGGACTCACTCGGTGGCTGGAGCCTGAGAAGGACCATCAGCCTCCCCCTTCAGACCTCCGAGGAAGGAGTTGGTGGGACATACATCCTCAGCACCATGCCCGGAGACCGACCAGGTGGTGAACCCTCCAGTGCCCATGGACACCCAAAGTACCGCTCCAGCCTCCTCACCCTCCCTAGATGAGGCGATTACGGCCCCTCCTCTCTCCCTCCTGCAGGAGGACTGTAGGGCCCACCAAGATCTCTTAAAAAGGGTGGCATCTAGCCTCCACCTTCAAGCAGAGGAGATGGAGCCCTCAGACTCTCTGTTTAATGTGCTGTCCTCCTCGGCACTGGGCAGGGTAGCCTCTCCATGAAGGGGTAGTGAAAATTTCAAATGCCCTGTGGCAAATCCCAGCCTCATTGGTTCCCATCTCTAAGAAAGCAGAATGCACATATTTTGTACCTGCCAAGGGGCATGAATACTTATACACCCACCCTGCTCCTAACTCCCTGGTGGTCGAGTTGGTCAACCAAAGAGAACGGCAGGGCCAGCCAGCCCCTACCCCAAAAATAAAGATTCAAGGAGGCTGGACTCTTTTGGAAGAAAAATTTATTTGTCCTCAAGCTTCCAATTATGGGTGGTGAACCACCAGGCTCTCCTGAGCCAGTATGAGTTCAATTTGGGGAGCTCCCTGCCCAAGTTTGACGACTCCCTCCAGAAGCGCAATAGGAAGGAGTTCAAAGCACTGGTGGAGGAGGACACAGCAACTGCCATGGTAACCCTGCAGGCAGCTTCAGACGCAGCAGACATGGCTGTATGGTTCATGGCCTTCACGGTGTCCATGAGACGGGCGTCATGGCCCCTGCTCTCTGGGCTGTCCAGGGAGGCGCAGACCTCCCTGCAGGACCTCCCATTTGATGCCAAAGCTCTGTTTGTGGAACAAAAGGATACAAAGCTGCATGGCCTGTAAGACTTCCATATGACTCTGCAGACTCTGGCTCTCTGGCTCTGGCTAAACCTAAGTTGAAGCCACAGCAGACTCCTGCTCAGGCCACCCACCCAAAATTGAGACTGCTTATAAGAAGTCGCGGAACTATAAGAGACGCCCACAGAGGCAGTCTCGGCCTGCCTCCCAATCTGGGTCCTCCAAGGGCAAGCAAGCAGGGGAAAGGAAGTTTTTATGGGACACCTGGGGGCGCCCTGCCAGTTCTCATCAGGGATCCACCCTCAATAAAGCTTCCCTTCTCCAACTGGTTGTGGCTGACCTCAAACTGATGGGTCCTCAATATCATCTCCCAGGGCTACACCCTCCAGTTTACTTCCTCCCCACCCAACTACCTCCCATCCCCGTCCCTCCTGGGGGACCCCATGCACAAAGCTCTGCTTGAGCAAGAGGCAGAGCAGCTCCTGGGCCTAGGAGTGGTGGAAGTGGTACCTAGGGAGTTCAAGGGCAAGGGTACTACTCCCGCTGTTTCCTTATCCCAAAGGCCAAAGCGGGGCTCGAGCCTATCTGAACCAATACATGGTGAAGCTCAAGTTCCGCATGGTCTCCGTGGCCTCCATCATCCCCTCCCTGGATCCGGGGACTGGTATGCTGCCCTTGATCCACAGGACATGTACTTCCACATTCATATATTTGAGGGGCACAGACGCTTCTGCTGTTTCACAGTGGGGCAGGAACACTACCACTTTATGGTCCTCCTGTTTGGCCTGTCCACTGCCCCCAGAGTATTCACAAAATGTATGTCTGTGATGGTGGCCTACCTCAGGTGCTGAGGGGTCCAGATCTTCCCCAATCTGGATGACTGGTTGGTCAAGGGCAGTTCCTTGTCGCAGGTGTGGGATCACATGACGCTGCTTCTGTCCATGTGCACAACTTTGCGCTTGTTGGTAAATGACACCAAATCCACATTAGTCCCAGTTCAACGTATAGAGTTTATTGGGGCAGTCCTGGATGCCCTGTTGGCCAGAGCCTCCCTCCCACCAGACAGGTTCGAGACCGTGAAGAGGCTCATCGACATGGTCACAAGGTTTGTGGTGACAACAGCCAGAACATACCTCCAGCTCTTGGGTCACATGTCAGCATGCACGTATGTGGTCCGTCACATCAGACTCAGGATGAGGCCCCTCCATATCTGGTTGGCCTCGAGTTCTCCCAGGTCAGGGACAGGATGGACAAAGTCCTCAAGGTACCTGAGCCAGTGATCACCCCCCTATGGTGGTGGTCCTCCCTGAGAAGCATGCTCCAAGGGGTCTCGTTCGGGGCAGGGCCCCATCGCTGGAGCTGGTCTCTGACGCGTCGGACCTGGGATTGGGGGGGACCCATGTGGGGAATGTTCAGACCCAAGGTCTGTGGTCAGCTCAGGATCTGACCTTCTACATAAATGTCAAGGAGCTCAGGGCAGTACGGCTGGTGTGCATGACCTTCCACTCACACCTGGAGGACTGGGTGGTCAGGGTCCTCAGAGACAACACGGCCTCAATGTTCTACATCAACAGGCAACATCTTCCCTCTGCCACGAAGTTCTCAGGCTGTGGGATTTTTGTATAGCCCACAACATCCACCTACAGGCCTTCCATCTGCCGGGTGCCCAGAATGCGCAGTCGGATCGCATTCGGACTTCTCCTCTCAGCACGAGTGGTCTCTCCACCCAGAGGTGATGCACAGACTTTTCCAAGTGCAGGGAACTCCCGGGATAGACCTGTTCATGATTCGGCAGTACCGTCGCTGCCCCCGATTCTGCTCTGGGGGAGGAGAGGGCTGGGACAGGGCACTATTTCCGATGCCTTCATCCTGTCCTGGTCAGGCCAGTTTCTCTACGCCTTTCCCCCATTCCTGCTGATCGGCAAGGTCCTGGAAAAAATAAAGAGGGACAATTCCTGGATCCTTCTGATTGCCCCAGCGTGGCCCAGGCAGCATTGGTACGGGACCCTCATGGGCCTGGCAGTTGCCCCTCCGTGGCTGTTGCTGTCCCACCCAGACCTGCTCTCACAGGACCAGAGTTGCCTCCTCCACCCCAACCTAGCGACACTCCACCTCTCAGCGTGGCTGCTCAATGGTTAGGTAGGGAGGAAAGGACATGCTCGGAAGAGGTTCAGCATGTCCTCCTAGAAAGCAGGCGCCCCCTCCACGCGCCGAGCCCACTTGGCAAAGTGGTCTTGGCTCTCCAGATGGGCGGATGTGTGGGGCGTTTCTCCAGTGGCCGCCCTGACCCAGTTTATTCTGGACTACCTCCACCACCTTAGAGCCCAGGACCTACCACCCTCATCAGTCAAGGTGCACCTGGTGGCCATACCGGCCTTCCATCCGCTGGTGCAGGGCCACACGGTATTCTCCCATGCTATGACTGGCCGATTCCTTAAGGGATTAGATTGCCTCTTCCCGTATGTTGGGGCCCCTGTCCCGCAGTGGATCCTAAACCTGGTGTTGGCCCTTCTCACGGGGCCCCTGTTTGAGCTGCAAGCCATGTGCTCCTGGTCACACCTCTCGTGGAAGGTGAGGTTGCAATCACATCGGCAGAATGGGTCTCGGAACTCAGGGCCCTGACCTCCAAGCCTCTGTACATGGTGTTTCATAAAGATAAGAGCCAGCTCCGCCCACAGCTTTCGTTCATCCCAAAGGTGGTCTCTACCTATCACATGGGTCAGGACATTTTTCTGCCAGTCCTCTGCACCAAGCCACATGCCTCCGATGAGCAGCTGGATGTGAGACGGGCTCTAGCTTTCTACCTGGAGCAGACTAAGCTATTTAGAAAGTCCTCGCAACTGTTCATCACCTTGGCCGAGTGCATGAAAGGTCGGCCGATCTCCACTCAGCAGCTCTCCAACTGGATCGTGCATCTGTACGTGTTATGACCTGGCAGGAATCCCTCTACCATCAATTGTGAAGGCACCTTCGACTTGGGTGTAGGCTTTGTCAGTTGCCTTTTTGGCCTATGTCCCCATTCAGGACATTTATAGGGCTGCCACGTGGTCTTCAGTTCACACGTTCACCTCGCACTATGTGATCCTCTTCCAGAATAGGGAGGATGCAGGGTTCGACAGGACTGTGCTCCGTCCTGAGAGTTTATAAACTCCTACCCAGGGCCGGCTCCAGGCACCAGCATTCCAAGATGGTGCTTGGGGTGGCAATCTTCAAGGGGCGGCAATCCCTGTTGTTTTGCCCCCACCAGCGTGCCGAATTGCCGCCGCGGACGGTGGGGGCAGTCTGTGTGCCCTAAGGGCAGCATGTGCGTTTCCACGGTGGCAGCAATTAGGCAGCAGCTTTGATGTTTAGCTGTCCACGGCGGCTTCAGCTAAAAGTAGAAGCTGCCGCCGAATTGCCGCCGACGTGGAAACGCGCCTGCTGCCCTAAGGGCACATGGACTGCTCCCGCCATCCGCGGTGGCAATTCGGTGTGCTGCTTGGGGCGGCAAAAATTGTAGAGCCGGTCCTGCTCCTACCCACTGCCAACAGATACAGTTTGGAATCACCTGTTGTGGAATACACATGAGCAATCACTCGAAGAAGTAAAGACAGTTACCTTTTCTGTAACTGGTGTTCTTCGAGATGTGTTGCTCATGTCTATTACACATGCCGCCCTCCTTCCCCTCTGTCGGAGTTGTCTGGCAAGAAGAAACTGAGGGTGGGGAGTGCACAGCACCCCTTATACCACGCCATGGAGGCGCCACTCCAGGGGTCGCTGAGGCGCTCCCCTACGGATACTGCTAGAGGAAAAACTTCCGGCACCAGTGCACATGGTCAGGGCTGGTGCAAGGAAGTTTCGCGCCCTAGGTGAAACTTCCACCTTGCACCCCCCACTCAGCTAACCCCGCCCCCCCCCACAGCAGCTAACTCATCCCCCAACCCGGGGAGCCCCACCGCAGCAGCTACCCCCCACCGTGACAGCTAACCCCTCTCCCCCCTGTCCCCCCACGGCAACTAACCCCGCCCAGGGAGACTCCCCCTGTCTCCCACAGCAGCTAACCCTGCCTGGGGAGACTTCTCCCCTCTCCCCCCCGCCACGGCAGCTAACCCTGCCTGGGGAGACCGCCCCACTCTCTGCTCCCCGCCACGGCAACTAACCCTGCCTGGGCCGACCTCCCCCCGCGGAAGCTAACCCTGCCTGGGTAGCCCGCCCCAGCTCACCTCAGCTCCACCTCCACTGAGCATGCCGGTGCTGCTCTAATTCTCCTCCCCGCCCAGGCTTGCGGCGCTGATTGGAGGAGACTTAGAGCTGGGCTGTGTGCTCAGCGGAGGAGGCAGAGTGGCGGTAAGCTGGGGCGGGGAGCTGTTCCCCTGTGTGCCCCCTCCCCCGTTACTATAGGCAGCCCTCCCCCCGCATCCCCCCACCCAGCTCTCCTCCACTCCACCTCCTTGCCTGAGGGGACTTTTAGGTGCCCCCAACCACGAGGCGCCCTAGGCGGCCGCCTAGTTTGCCTAAATGGGTGCACCGGCCCAGCACATGGTGAGCACGCATACCTATTGTGGAATAGACAGGAGCAACACATCTCGAAGAACGCCAGTTACGGAAAAGGCAACTGTCTTTTCCCACCACATTGATGATATTATGATTGAGAAAAATCATCTTGAAACCCACCTCTTTCGCACTAGCTCTCTGGATTGTGCAGTGGAAGTTAATGATCCACTGCACTTTTTAAAACCCAGCAGAAGATAATATAGTGTCCTGGCCCAACATTTCCTTCTCACCACAAAAACAGCTTCTAAAGGAAGGAAGCACTAAAGAGAACTGCAATACTCACTTTAAGCCTCTTTCTGGATTAAAAGATTGTACTCAGGCATCACAGGGCCAGTCAAGAAGCCGAGAGCTGATAAACTGCCAGAAGCTGGAAACCTCAACCTAAAAGAAGAGAAAAAGAAATAAAATATTCAGTAGAAGCTCATTCCATACACTATATATGCCTGGAACCCGTCATATAAGCTAGATCTTAATGAATCCTCCCTCTTAATAAATTACAGGAGAAAAATGAACACTCTCTGCCTACAGTGGGGCAGAAGCAAGCAAGCAAAGGAGTAATGGGTAGGCAGCAGTAGATGCCAATGTATTTTGCAGTGCTGGCATTCTTGCAGGGCAATGAGTGAAGACCAATGACATGCTTGTCCTTCCTTCTACAGAAACCCACAAGGGATAATCAAAGGAACCTGTGGCATAAAACTCTAATCCCAACCTCAAAGAATGAACAGTCACAGACCAGATGTGTTTGGAAAGGAGGAGGAATTGGGCACACAATTCCAACTCTCTGACTTAACAATACATTTCATCTAGAGTTGACTAGTAAATAATAAAAGAAAGGCAGCAGTCTCCATACCACAGCTAAGGAGTAAGGGAACATGTATAAACATTGCAGAGATATTAATAGTGTGGCAATAGCAGGCAGGCAAAGTATTTAGTCCCATTACATGAGAATGGTCGAGTCTAGGCATAGGTCAGACAATGCCTTGAGTGATCCAGAGTTTAGTGCCTCCTCCCAATTCCTGTAGGGTCTAGTTGTTCTGAATTTCATTTTGAGGAAGAAAGCTACTCATTGCATGCTAGTGTAAGGGGACTATTGTCCCTTACTAAAACTCAGTGGGGGTGTTTTGGTTGGCTGGCTTCCAGTACCAAAAGAAAGAGGAAGGGTCAATAGGAAATTAGGACCCTGAGATGACCAGTCCCCAGGAACAAAGGGGAGAGGCCAATGCTCCAGGTCAGTCTGATTGACAGGGCGGGCAGGCTAATGAGGGAGTCAAGAGGGGGGGGGTTCCGTCCTCTGTGTGAGCTGGAATGGCTGGGTCAGACAGAGTGAGGCCAAGTTAAGGAGAGAGCAGGGGCCCAAGCTGAGCTGCGGAGCACCCAGAGACATGCCAGCCAGAGGGGCCAGAGAAGCAGGTCGCTGGGAGCGAGCTACAGAAGCAGTCCAGAGAGCAGACCTGTGCTGGGAGGAGAACTGCGGCAACCAGAGCCAGAGGGGCCAGAGAAGCAGCCCAGAGAGAGAGGCAGAGTGCGAGCTGGAGCTGGAGGAGAACTGCGGCAACCAGAGCCAGAGGGGGAGAAGCAGCAGAGAGCTGGAGGGAGCAAGGCGAGAGATGGGGGAGAGCTGGAGCTGGAGCTGGAGCTGGAGCTGGGGCTAGAACTGTCAGGAGCCGGGTGCGGTAAGCAGCTGGGGAGAATGAAGGGGACCCTGGGCAGCAGGCCCAGCACAGGGAGGCGCCTCCAGGCCAGAGGCCCTGCAGACCAGACTTGGAAGGGATCGTAACCCCAGTGGGGTGGGGGCGATGCTGCGAAGAAGGGCTCTGCCACCTAAAGCCTGAGGGCACGTGGCCACCGCCAGAGCAAGTGTCCGACACGCAGCATCCCTGCAGCACAGCCAGGGCCTGAAAAGGAGGTCTGGGACTTGTGAAGAACAACTGAACTTCCCTTACATTCCAGAGACACTGGTTGTGGTGTCCCTGTGCCAGAGCAGGGTTATGTGTTTTCCTTTCCCATTTTTTCCTTATTTTCTAAAATTGATTGCTGTTTAATAAATTGTATTTGCTTTGAACTGTATGTAATGATCAGTGGGTCAGGGAAGTGCCCAGTGCAGAGAGAGCACCCCAGAGTGGGGACATCCTAGCCCCTGCCCTAAGTGATCATGACAAGGTTGGGGGTCGAGCCTCCCCCCACCCCAAGGAATCCTAGACCCAGCCCCTGTTGGAGTTACAAGGACTCTGCCACACAGAAGAGTGGAAAGGGAGCCCTCGAGGTCAGGCAGGCCTCTGGGTAAAGGAAGTGGGAGTGAGGACTCAGATCCGTTCACTAGCCCATTTCACCGGAGTGGTTTATAAGCCAGGAAAGTTCCCCACAATAGTGGGACCATTCCCCCGCTTACATTTGCATGCAAAGCCCCATACAAGCACACACATAACACTCCCATCTCTGAAATTCACTCAGGACAGAATGGATGAGACTCCCAGTACTCATTGAGTGGAAAAGGAGGGACAACTCTTATTCAGGGAAGCCCCAGCCCAGACCTCCGAGGCAGGTGTGGGGCATAACGGGTCTTCAGCTGCCTCCATGTGTTAGTAAAGAGCTAAGTCTTAGAGAAAAGGAGTTGAAATGTTGGCAGCTGCAAAGCAATCCCCTTTTTCAGCTCTGCCAATCTGTAACTGATCCTTATCTGTATTGATCCTCCTCCCTTCCCTACTAAAATAGGCATTGTTTTAAGGGAGGCAAAGAGGGCCCCACTGCTGAGGCAGAAGCAGTGAGCAAAGGACTGCAGTAAGAGGAGCAACAGGCTTTATATCTTTCACCAGTACATTGTAGAATCTCCAAGGTAGAGACCTGGGTCTTCATCCTTCTGTGTAAGGCACTGTTGGAACTATACATAGGAAAGGAAGAGGGCTATTTACAGTAGATATGACTGTTAAGAGGAGGAGAAAGAATCAGGGATATTTGTTGGTCAGACAGTGCTCCAGGTGAGAGAGAATTTGGTGCCTCCTGACAATGCTTGAAATAAGAGGATCAGCCTATATTTTCTGAAAGGTGGCAGCACTATTCCTTGTATGCACTTGAGCCTTTAGAGACGCCTCTACCCACCATCTGTAATGTAGCTTGACCTAAGAAGAACTTTAATACTCACTGAATGGAGGAAAGGGGTGGGATTACATGGCCAGACTGAGTCTTAAAGGGCCAGTGACTGGCTGTGAGATTCCAAGTTCTCTGATCGTGTAGACGGTGTCCTAAAATAAGAAATATAGATACAAAATATTATTCACAGCTGAACATTTTTCATTTTCACCTCTATCCAATATGCTATTATGGTCTCTAATAACACACACCTAAACCCATCTGTCAGTAACATCTGTATGCTTCCTTCTCTGAGACTTCTAAAAACGTTCATGGTTTTAAAAGGGGTAAGTTCAAAGAATCTCTGCCGTTTAAGCAAGTAAAGAATGGTGGCTAGGGGAACAACAAAAGCCAATGTATCCAAAAAAATGTGCTCTCAGTGTGGCGACAGAGTTCACATGAAACATCGAAACAAGTAGCTGAAAATAAATGTAATAGGTGCTAGGTCATGGGATTCAGGATGATACATAACAGATCCAAGTTTCAACTCTAGAAATAGCTGTGAACTCCATCTACCATAGATATGACTGAGGCTTAGATCCCCCGTACAAAAACTATAACTAAAAATAGACAAGACATTCCCCATAACTGCCATCATCCAAAGGCAGGGATGGGGAGAATTGACAAATATTTCATAGATATTACAGGGCGAAGCTAGATGGGACGGAACAGACTGTTTGCACTGCAAGACAATGTTAACATGAGCAGGAATTATTGGGGCCTATTGTTGGTCAGACAGGGCCCTGAGTGAGACAGAATTTGGTTCTTCTCACAATGACTGCAGAGAATTAATTGTCTCGCATTTATATTTTAAAATTGGGAAATGAATTCCATGTCTGCATCAGAGCCCTGTATATATACACACAACACATACATCTTCCCCAACATACTCAGGCAAAACTGAAGAAATGCTAATACTCACTTAATGATAGATCATCCATTCTGTCCTAGGAAAGCCTCATGCAACTATAGGAGGTGAGCATCAGACAATATAGGGGAAATCAATGGGCAGTCACCCATTAAACTGGACCATGATGGAGCACTCATCCTAAAGCGAGATGAATGAAAAGAAATATTAGCATCAGCTGAGCATCTTCTCCTGTACCTTCCTGCGCATAAGCCATAATTAAGGATATGATTATGTCAAAGAGGTCATGGATTCCGTGACTTTCAGAGACTTGCGTGACATTTTCCACTTCAGTGCCAGAGCAGTGGGACTGGAGCGGTCAGCCAGCGGGGGGGCCCACAGCTCTGAGTCGCCAGCTGTCAACTGCCATGGGTGGCAGCAGGTGCTGGACTCCCACATCCTGCAGTGGGGCTTGGGTTTCTCATCCCCCCACCCCTTATTTTTAGTAAAAATCACAGACAGCTGACAGGCTTCTGTGAATTTTTGTTTATGCCCATGACTTGTCTGTGACTTTTGCTAAAAAATAGCCATGACAAAGCTTAACCTTAGCCATAATCTATATTAATAATGTCCATGACCCCATATCCCAGTAAGATTATTAATTCCTCTCCCTTCTATCTTCCAGTAAAATCTGCATTGTTTTATTAGCAGGAATTTCACACCTGATTTGGGAAACTGGGCTCCAGCATGTTCCTATGTTCTCACACCACCTAACTGGGTGAGAGAGAGGAACAAGTGAGCTCCATGGCAACCTAATCACTATCTGACCTTTCAGCCACCTTACCAAGTGCTTTGTTCCATCAGATATTGTTCTTTGGCCTTGGTCATTACAGGAGAAAAGAAATTCCATCTGATCAGCGATGGAGCATTACATAGGCAATGAATTTTAGGCAACGTCTCCTTACAAGGGAGAACATTATATAGGGATCTCTTAGAGGAGTTGTCAGGCCCTTTTTCTCACAGTGGACAGTGAAATGCCTTTATCAATCCTTTCTCATCATATTAGAAGTGTTCCTCACCCCCAGCCTGCCCTACGGTTTCAGTGAAATACAGAGATAGATGCTGTATTCATACTAGAGATGTGATTGCTGCATATTATATTCACAAACTCCCTCTTTTTCTCTAGAGAGGGCCTCAAAACCTAGAAAAATGGGTCCAAGACTGTTCAGAGTCTCTTAAACCTGCACTTTACTGGAGTATAGTGAGGACACAGACCTCTGGCTGGGAAGAGGTGTTGTTGGGGTTTTTTTCCCCTACAGGACTGCATCTACATTCTCAGAAAGGTGGGAACCCTATTCTATAGCTGCATGCTCCAAGTACTGTACCCTCAGGAAAGTGTGCTGGTCCCAGAATTACCTGCTGAATGAGGACTGACCTGCCTTTGTAACCGATGAAGATGCTTCCTTTGGAAGGAAGAAGTAGATGAGGGACCAAAAAGAAGCAGCAATTTGCTGCAGATACATGGACTAGCCCTAAATGGAGTCTCCATCCTAAATGAAATAGAAACAAAATATTAGTTACAGCTGCACAATTTTCCTTTGCTGTTATGATGTGTATGAACACCTCCTTCCCCATTAACTCCACCTATCAGAAACATCAGCATTAATCCTTCTTCCCTCTTCATATAAACATTGTATTTTATCAGCAGAAAACTGAAAGCCAATTTGCCCAGAATGGGGACATTGAAAGGAGTCGTGTACATCCATGTATGCTGGAAATGTACAGTATGTTTGTTATTTCCATATCACTGTGTAAAATCACAGACAACAGCTCTGAGAGTGCCTGAAAATAATATTGTACCAGTAAGTAAGCAAGAAGGCTGTGAGCCATGCGGATGCAAATGATGACTCTAGCAGTTAGCTGCAAACTCCATGTAAAATAGGGGTCTTAATGAGTCTCTGAGGCACCTAGAAAAAATAGTAGACAAAGAAGGGATTTCTCAGAGGAGCCTAGGCATTCAATTACAAAACAGTCAAGGGGTAATGAGGAGATATGATACACTATAAATTTAACCAGAACTACTTACAGGGCTCTCTCTGAAAGTTTTAAGTGGCCTACGTGGACAACTGAGGTTCTTCAGGTTAACTGTGGTGTCCTGAACATTCACCATTCTCCCCCAACATCACACACACAGTACAATATCTGCAGTGCAGAACTCTTTTCTTACCAACAAGCCATCATTTATTCCATATAGTCCAGGATCCTTGTACCTTAAATGGATAAAAAAAGAGACATTCACATTTGGGCTATCTTCTATGCAGTGTAAAAGAGAGATGACTTAACAATGAGAGTAAACTGCCTAAAGAAGTAATTGAGGTTTCCAGCACTGGAGACATTTAGCAATTGATTAGATCAGTGTAGTCTCCATCTTTCATGCTGCAGATTATTTTTAAGAGAGATCCTTTTCCATGCACGTACCTCCTCAATACAGCTATTATTGGTTCTCAACAGTTTCACTCTGCAAACACCAGACAAGGTCTCTGTAGATCCCTGATGGGCCATATAGGCAGAGAAGCACTAGGGTAGACAGATTTATAGTGGGATTAATACAGTGAAGAATCCTAAATGACGCAAGGGGTTGGAGTGGATGATCTACTAAATTCAGCTAAATCCTAACCATCCAGGAGCCCAGTGCTGAAAGTTTAGGTTTCTCATCATGACCATCATATTGTCTCATTATCACCATCCTTTGCAGAAGCAAGATATATAGATACTATGGTGATTGGTTCTATATAAATAACCTAGTATCACTAGCTAGAGAGAGGATTATAATTGACATTGGAATAGAAGACTATTTTCCTGGTTGGTTGTGAGCTCATTAATGACAAAGGAAAGGAATTTATCAGACAATGCTGTGATCTCTGCGGCTGGCTATGGCAGTAAAACTGCTTCCCTATCTCATGTAAAAGTCATAATTAAGAGAATTCCAGTGGAAGCAACCAGTAAGCTAAGGTGGCAATGTGGTATTTCTTTTAGGACAAATTCAAAACAAGACTTGTACCCACAAAGAACTGGAGTGAAACCTGTGTTGACCCACAACTCAATTCATAATAATGCACACAGTTCTATTATACTGGAAAAGCGAGAAAGAATCACCCACTTCTAGCCAAACCTTGAATGCCAAATCTTGAAATCCAATATAGTAGGAATTTCCAGAATAGCTGCCATACAGCACAGCATCAACCAGCTCTTCCCAATGTCCAGCTGAGTACTGACTTGAGTTGAATGCATAGACAGCTGTGCTTGGGTCAGATGATGTCATAAAGAGGGGAGGTACAAATGCCATGACAACCAGATGTTAGCTCCATAAAAGTGCAGTGCACTGACTGTTAATTATGTGCACATTTCTGCCTCTCTTGCTCAAGTGTTTGAGACTAGCCCACAAGGTCTATCAAAGCCCAATATAAACATCAATATGTTGATACATTTTAAAAAGATTGATAATATCCTTATACATATTGAATTTTAAAGCATCATATGTATTTATAATAGTAATAGTGTCTGCACTAAGATAGCACCTGGCTTCCAAAGATCAATAGTGAAAAACAACAAGTAAGCCACAAAACAAACCACCGGGAGCAGGTATTCTTCATTTTAAAGATGGATAAACTCAGGGGAAGTGAGAATTAATATTCACATATATCCTGTTAATGATGAAACATTGATTGCATCACTTATTTATATGAGTAACATGGTTTGCATTTATTATCTCATTGAAAGTCCAACATAGCCCATAGGGCAGAGATGGGCCAACTTTTTTGCCCGAGGGCCACATCTGGTATAGAAATTGTATGGCAAGCCATGAATACTCACAAAATTGGGACTGGGTTGCAGGGAGGGGGGTGACAGCTCTGGCTGGGGGTGCAGGCTCTGCGATGGGGCCAGAAATGAGGAGTTCAGGGTGCAGGAGGGTGCTCCAGGCTGGGACTGAAGGGTTCAGGGGTCGGGGAGGGAATCAGGGCTGGGGCCGGGGGTTTGAGGCATGGGGGAATGGCTCAAGAGTTCAGGCTCTGGGCAGTGCTTACCTCAAGCAGTTCTGGAAGCAGCGGCATGTTTCCCCCTCCAGCTCCTACACAGAGGTGTGGCCAGGCGGCTCTGCTGTGCGCTGCTCCATCTGCAGGTGCCACCCCTGCAGCTCCCATTAGCCACAGTTCCCAGCCAATGGGAGCTGCAGGGGCAGTGCTTGGCTGCCCTTATGCTTAGGAGCCAGAGGGAGGACATGCTGCTGTTTCCAGGAGCTGTGTGGAGCAGCTCCGAAACCTGCTCCCTGGCTGAAGAGCTGGAGGGGGGCAAGCCCCAGAGCCCACTCTCCAAAGGGAGCTCAAAGGTTGAATTAAAGCTGCTGGTGGGCCAGATGCGGCCCGCAGGCCGTAGTTTGCCCACTCCTGCTGTAGGGTCTCTCCATTGATTGCAGTAGGATTTGTATTAGGCCACGACATAACAACTTGTGTCTAAGTGTGATGTTGCACCCAATAATGTTTTATAGAAATATGCTTATGAGTGTAAATATGACATAACTGGAATGTGTTTTATGCTAGATATGCCAAGTAACATATCTCTGCAAAGATTATGATCTACTGGATATATTCATCCTATTTGTATGCATATATCATTTTTGTATTCAAAGTTATGAATATTGGCTATGATTTTAAGTAGCCTCAGTGAAGCAGTTGGTCAGCTTCTTGAGAAAAGACTATTCTGAGTAAGTGCCCAATCAAGAAACACTTAAGCTAACAATGAACTTTGAGAGATGCCAATCCACACCTGAGCTTTCCTGGGAATGTGGTGTTGGCCTGTAAGGAACAGAGTCATGCATGGACATGTGACTTGTCCATGTGACTCCAAACCTCCATCTTGAGGCTGGATTCTACATAGGAGAGGGGAAAGGGTTTCCACCCACAAGGGAAAGACTATATAAGCCCCCATGGAAACCCCCCCATTTTGTCTTCAGCTGGTGTGAAAGATAGCCTCTCCACCACAAGGAGATGCCTGAAAGAAACTGGAAAAAAGGACAATAATTACAGGGGTGTGAGTGATTGCTGGACGCAGACTAGGCGGAAGTCTAGTCTGTAAAAGATGCTTATTGCAAGATCTCTGAGGGTGAGATTTACTTGCATTTAGTTTCTACTGTATCAGGGTTAGACTTGCATGTTAAATTTTATTTTCCTTGGTAATTTACTTTGTTCTGCCTGTTATTACTTGGAAACACTTAAATCCTACTTTTTGTATTTAATAAAATCACTTTTTACTTATTAATTAACCCAGAGTATGTATTAATACCTGGGATGGGGGTGGAGGTGGGGAACAGCTGTACATCTTTCTCTATCAGTGTTATAAAGGGTGAACAATTTATGAGTTTACCCTGTTTAAACTTTATACAGGGTAAAATGGATTTATTTGGGGTTTGGACCCATTGGGAGCTGGGCATCTGAGTGCTGGAGACAGGAGCACTTTTTAAGCTGTTTTCAGTTAAGCCTGCAGCTTGTGTGGGACGTGGTTCAGAGTTGGATCTGTGTTGGCAGCAGGCAAGTGTGTCTGGCTCAAACTAGGCAAGGTACTGAGGGATAACTCAGTGGTTTGAGCATTGGCCTGTTAAACCCAAGATTATAAACTCAATCCTTGAGGAAGCCACTTAGGGATCTGGGGCAAAATCAGTACTTGGTCCCTGCTAGTGAAGGCAGGGGGTTGGACTTGATGACCTTTCAAGGTCCCTTCCAGCTCTATGAGATAGGTATATCTCTATATGTTATGTTGTACTGAAGTCCCAAGCTGCCAGGGAAAATAACCTCCAAGGTAATCTCAGCACATAGGGTGGCAGTCCCAAGAGGGTTTCTGTGACCACCCCCCACCCCATCGCACCAAGTATCTCAAGGTTCGAAACAATAATTCAGTTATCCAAACCCTGGTCAGGTAGATTAGCATAACCTGCATTTTAAAGGTGAATAAGCTGAGGCACAATTAATGTAAGAGGCTTGCCCAAGAACCACAGCAAATTAATAGTTGAAGTGAGAATGGAACCCAGGAGTCCTGTCTCTCTAATTTAACCCCCAAAATCTGAGTTAGCCAAAATTCCCCCTGGGATTCCAGCTGCAGCACAGCCCCATCACATGGGCCCTGCCTTAAAGCCAAAGAGAAGGGCTTTAATTCAAGACAGGGGATTTTGTATTTAACAAAGTTTGGGAATAAGTGACTAGAAAATTCCAGCTATACTACAATCAGACTTAACATCCCAGTGCACATTCTCCTTTCCTAACCTGCCACCTTTTATTTATTCCTCTTATTTCCCAGGGCAATAGTCTTGTTTCAGAAAGGAAGGGAAAAAACACTTGAAACACACATTAACTAGACTGAGACCCCCATTATGGTCAATTCATATTGAACTTACACAATTCTATGAGGTTGGTTACATGAGAAAATGCACTTCTCCTTGAGGCCTGAAAGCCAGATCTCAAGTCCAAGAGAGCAGGAATTTCCAGAATAGCTGCAATACAGCATAGTACCAGGCAGCTCTCTCTGAGGCCAGGTTGAGCACTGTCTTGAGCTCAGTGACCCAATAGCTGGGCTTGGCCTAGGAAATGTCACAATAAAAGGTGTGGCACATTTGCCATGTTAACTCCCTTAAAGGGCAATGCACTGGCTGTTATGTATGCGTACGTCCCTGCCTGGCCTGGTCTGCCCAAGTGTTTGTGATTATTTTGCCCTCTCTAGGGACTAGCTCAGAAGAGAATAAAAGCCCAAACATCAGAGAGAGCTGAAGGTAATTCTCCTTTAGCTCAAGTGGCAGAGGCCTTTTTTTTTTTAAATACACAGAATTCTCAGTTCTGCTTCTCAGACCACACTGACTCCTGGTTTCTGTTGTGTCCATCTGCATTCAGCCATGGAGGTGGTTTATTGTGTAAGGAATAATATGTACTACTAAGGGAACGGTTATAGGAGGAGATTGAGAGTCAGTAGAATTAGGTTCTTTTTGTGGTTCTGCCACTGATTGATTATGATGTTGATAAATTATTTAAAATCTCTGCCTCAGTGATAGACGGGACTAATATTTTAAGCTACCTACTCTGTTGTTTGTAGGTGAAGCACTTTGACACCCTCTGAAGAAAGGCATTATAGGTCAGATTTTTAGCATTCAGGTATATAAAGATGCACTTAGGCACCTAGTGGGATTTTCAAAAGTACCTAGGTGCCTATCTGCATCTTTAGGAACCTCTATACCATTAAAAATCTGGCCCTATACATCTTTCTTACCCAATTACATATTGTACAGACATATGAAGACTTTGCTATAGCAAAACCTGTGAAAAGCGCTAAACGTCAGACATTAAAGCAACACTTGTAGTTAACACTTTCTGATACCTTCATCCAGGGATCTCAGAGTGCCAAACATTAAACAAGCCACACAACACCTTTCTGAAGGAGTAACTACTATTGTCCCCAATTTAACGGCAGTGGAGTAATTGAAAGGGACCTACAGGAAGACCGTTACAGGTGGGAATTGAACCCAAGTCCTGACTTTCACACCCCTGTTCCATTTTCTAGAAAACATTGATAAGCTATTAAGGCATTTTGTATTATGGCAGGTTAACTGACTTTATGTTTAGAAACAAAACTGCTCCATGGATGCAGTCTCAGCACATACACAGATACCGAAAACTGTAATAAAGAGGATGGTACAACTACCTTAAGTTCCTTTGGTCATTTTTCAATTCACTCTAATTTCCTAACTACAGTACTGTATGTGAAAGATTTCTGTAGCAAAAGTTTTGTCCATTAGAGGCCAACATGATTATGCCCATAAAGGCTTCAATTAAAGTCCAAGATCTGCCAGTATACGACCACACAACAGGGACTATTGCAATATGCATGTTCCTTAAAAAGAGGTTGCTAGCTTTCAGTATTATAAATTATTCAATTTTCTTAAAATGCATTTTAAATAAGTTCACTATTACAAAGTAAGCTAGGTGAAATGAAAGTTAGAGACTCACCAAGCAGCTTCTGTCATAAACAGATAGCTAAGGGTTAATGTCTCTTTCACCTGGAATGGGTTAACAAACAACACCTGACCAGAGGACCAATCAGGAAACAAGATACTTTCAAATCTGGGTGGAGGGAAGTTTGGGTGTGGGTCCTTTGTTCTTGGTCTGTTCTCTCTCTGGGCTCTGAAATTGACCCCATGAATCTCCAGGCTCTCTAATCTTCTGTTTCCAATTTGTAAGTACAAAGGTAGAAAGACAATATAGGCTTTTACATTGTTTTTCTGTATTTGCAAATGTGTAGTTTGCTGGAAATATTTTAAATTGTATTTTTTCTGGATAAGGCTGTTTATCCATTTTCTATAAGCAGAATGACCCTGTAATATTTCATCTTAAATTTACAGAGATTATTTTTACTCTTTTTGCCTTTTATTAAAACTTTCTTCTTTTAAAGACCTAGTTGATTTTTTACTCCTTGTTAATGCTAAGGTACTGAGTCTGTATTCCCCAAGGACTTGGTGGGAGGGAAAGGTAAATTTCCTCTTTGTGTTAGATTCACAGAGCTTGAATCTGTATTGCCTCTGGGTGAGGGGGAGAAGGGGGAGAGAAACCTGATCTCTCTGTGTTGTGTTTCAAGGAGTTAAATCTCCTGGTGTACCCAGGCAGGAAAGATCTGGGAGGAGGTAAAGATGTGGGGGGGGGGGGAATGGTTTATTTCCCCTTGTTGTGAGACTCAAGGAATTTGGGTCTTGGGATCCCCAGGGAAGGTTTGGGGAGACCAGAGTTTATTCGGTACTCAGAATCCTCATTGGTAGCAGCCTATCAGATCTAAGCTGGTAATTAAGCTTAGAGGATTTCATGCTGGTACCCATAGTTTGGACGCTAAGGTTCAAATTTGGGAATTATACTATGACAACTTCTAATGTTAGCTAAAGGAAAATTTAACAGAGATGGATCAAAGAAAGGAAAGGGGAGAGAAAACTGAATTAAAAATCAGAAGGAACTTGTTTTAATAGAAACATCTGGATGCAAATCTGTTAAATTTGGAGTATTGTGTGCTCTCCTCCCCTACCCTGTTTCACCACCTGTAGACTTAAATCATGACAGACTTGAGCATTCCAAGAGAAATGAGAACATGAGGGGTGCTTCAGTGACAATATGTGTGCTTGGGGTAATCAAAGATCTAAGAGTCTCAGCTAAACATCACTGTCCCAAAGGAGACATCTGGGACTGGTTGTCTGCCCCCTCAACTGTTCCACAAGCCTGGAGGAGCATGATCCTGCAATGGTTGCACAGATTGTTGATGCTTGTCACCATGGAGCTGCTGTCACAGAGGTTTCAGAGTTGTTCTAGAACCTGGATGGTGACCAGCTACTCAAAGAAAGAGGTAGCTGAAGCTGGTATCTCAGAAGGCTTTCCTCATGAGGTGCAGCAGCACCATGGAGGCTTTGGGAGAGGCGCTTTCCTGCCCAGTGTGCTTGGAGCTGTTCACTCCACCAGTGCTGGTCCTAACTTGTGCTCATAACTTCTGCAAGCAATGCCTGGAAAAGATCCTCATCCGCCAAAACTGCAGTCATGTTAATGGACAGTTCTGCTGTCCTATGTGCAGGAAAGTAAGTAGAGACGCACATTTAATCTTCTCTGTAGTCAGAGCTCTTCTCTTTATTTGCAAGACAAGGGTCTGCCCAAACTTTTCCCAACTAAAGGGGCACATTGCCAGCTTGCAAGGAGCCTGAGGCCATACCTAATTTAATTTAATAAAATAGAACAGATGGTTGTGACTCCCCTGACATCTATTAAAAATGGTGCAGCCCATGGAGACTATAGGTCCAAGCATGTAATACGCTGGAACACTTGCTATAAAATATCAGTCTTAAACTAAACATCTCCATGGATTTTAATCAAACAGCATGTTTCCTTGATTGTTTTTTCAAAATCTACAGGACTTGTGCTTATATCACATGTAAATTAATTCCTTCTCTTGCATTAATTTAGAATGTAACTAGCATAATACTCCTGTGGTTTTATAGACTTTAGCAAGTTAATTGAAGTCCTTCTTTTAGAGTCAGGATCTGCTACCATTATTCACATGGAGCAATACTTTACTTCTCAAGTGGTGCTACTCGACGTGAGAAATGGTGACAAAATCTGGTCCTAGGTTTTTACATAGTTTTTACTGGAGCAAAACTCCCATTGATTTCAATGTGTATGAATGGAGGAGTCTGTCCTGCAGCTCTTATTCATATGATTGAATCTAATTGATTTAAATGAGTAAGAGCTCCTGGACTGGAACCTCAGGATTTAGCTCTGAATGAGGGTTTTTTTCTTCAACTATTAACAGAAGCCATGTGAGGGTCTCTGCTTAAATACAAGGGGCTAAATTCTGTATGTGAGATCACATTCAGTTCCTTTTGGTTCCAAATGTGGGTTTTGCACACACTTATTCAAAGGCAGAATTTGGACCACTGATACTGATGAGCCTTAGATTTGTAAGTTATACATTAGGAGGAAATTGCTGTCTAGATCACTTAGCTGCAGTACTGTATTTCAGTACAAGATCAAATTAATATAAACCACAAGTGAAGAATGTCGATGCACTGTTTCTACATTACACAGCTATGAAACCATCAAAGAAACAAAGTATCTCCTGCGTCTCTCAAATAGTATGTAACAGTTTTTCTCACTTTTAGGTCATATATTTGAGGGGCAGAGGAATAATTGGATTACCGAGAAATATTCTGGTTGAAAGTATATTGGAAAAATTTAAGGATGAACTTGAAAACATTCGTGCCCAGGAGCAAAACCAGCTGTCCCAAATATGTGAAGAACATGGGGAAAATATGAATTTGGTATACATTTATGTATTTCTTATTTTTTCCTTTATTTAGTTATTTGCACACCAAATCTGTCCTGTAAGTGTTCAGTATTGACTTACTCAAAATGAATTCTATTGGTTGGGTATTGTAGTGGAATGGTCATATTCTAGACAAGCTGGTCCTTTATATCATGTTCAGCGACAGATACACCACATCATTTGAATTTTAGACTATAAAAACATAAGTAAAGGGCAAATCCTACCATTTGAATTGCTTCTTTCCCAAATGGATTACTTCCATCTAGATGAGGAGTCTAGTTGGTGGTTTGCAGTTGGAAGAACTACCAGCCTCCTAATTAAATTCATAAAATCAGATTCACCCTGCAAAAAAAAAAACATAATTATAGAAAAGGTCATTATTAATTAGTGCTTTACATTTTCAAAGCACTGCACAAAGATTAAGTGATTCACTAATTAGGGCCAGAGTTTTGCTACCTGTAGTCACATTGAGTAGTGCTTTATTCCACATGATTGCTACTCACAGAGGCCACAACTCAGAACATTACATACAGGGGCGGCTCTAGGTATTTTGCCACCCCAAGCACGGAAGACAGGCTGCCTTCGGCGGCTTGCCAGCGGGAGGTCCCTGGTCCCATGGATTCAACGGCACGCCTGCAGGAGGTCTGCCGAAGCCGCGGGACCAGTGGACTCTCCACAGGCATGCCACCGAAGGCAACCTGCCTGCCGCCCTTGCAGCGACCAGCAGAGCGCCCCCTGTGGCTTGCCACCCCAGGCACGTGCGTGGCATGCTGGTGCCTGGAGCCGCCCCTGGTTACATAAATGTGCCTAGCTAGAAGCACATGAGTAGTCACACTGAAGTCAATGTCTCAAGGTTTCCTAGCTCTCATTCTGGTGGTCAGGCCACTAGACCTCTCACCCCTTCTCAATGGCCCAACAACAAATAACAACTGTCACTCCTGCAACAACATTAGAGAAAAAGGCATCAAGACATTACTAAATCATTTAGTTCAAGAGACACTAAAACCTCACTCACTCCAACATCTGGGAGACCCACTAAAAATTACTGTAGTTTGAGAATGAGTAACTGAATGAACCTGAAAAACAAAGAGAAACTCTTCAGCAGAGGTACATTGTCCATTTAATTTTAAAGAGCCACACCACCACTTTGAAACCTTGCACCGGCTTCCTATTTCACAGCATCTAGTTCAAGTTTCTTATCCTCATACTCTAAGCCCTTTATAAATCTGCCTCTCCCTGCTTATCTGCTGGTTTTTCGCCTTCCTCTGCAGCATGGGGCATGGGTCACTTGCTGGAGGATTCCTTGCACCTTGAGGTCTTTAAACCATGATTTGAGGACTTCAATAACTCAGACATAGGTTAGGGGTTTGTTACAGGAGTGGGTGGGTGAGATTCTGTGGCCTGCATTGTGCAGGAGGTCAGACTAGATGATCATAATGGTCCCTTCTGACCTTAAGTCTATGAGTCTATGAGTCTAAGTTACTGCACCAGTGAAGCCACTCTCATCCACCCGCTCAGCCACTTCTCACACAGCCAGTTCTGTGCCTTCCTCCAGGCATGGAATACTCTTCATGAACAAATCTGTAAATCACTGTTTTCTTCCAACTGTAAGACCTATTTCTACCATGATGCATATAAGAAATCAACCAATTAATAAAGACTCAATGGAAAAATGAGAACAGTTCAACTTTATCTCCTACTGTAATTTTGTTTCCTGACAATTATAAACCTAATGTGTACAAAATGGTATGCATCTCCCCCCTCCAAACTTTATACATTACTTGTCTTCTTAGACAATAAGGTCTTCAGGGCAGTGATTGTGATTTCATATATGCTTGTGCAACACTTACTACAATCCCTAATTATGGGTGGATACTCCTGTGATATAAATGTTAAATAATAATATATATATACACATAGTACTTGCTAAATGCCTGTTGAATGTAAAGTGCAAGGCAGCTTGAGTAACAATTAACCTCCCTTCAGCATCTGTTCTTAAGAACTCTTAAGAAGTGAGGAGAGAGTATTTCCTTTGGGGTAGAAAATCTAATGTGTGTTGCATGGAAGAGTTTGGATTACTAAGGTTCCAGTGGAGAATGCCATTGGAACTGAAGGTTGCTGTAGCATGAATTTCGCCCTTTTGAAGACAACAGTCTCAACTTCACTCTTAACATGTTTTCAACAATTGCACCAGTATTTACTTAGCAGACTAAGCCTAATGTTCTGGGTCAGTGTGCCACGTAGCTGACAACGTGTAAGCATACATGGCTATACTAGAAAATGACTGTGTTCTTTTCTCAGATGTGTCTGACTGATGATGAACCAATTTGTGCAATATGCAAGATCTTTGGAAACCACGAGCATCACAGTGTTGCAAAAATGTCTGAAGCTTACACAGCAAGAAAAATGACTTTTATTAAAGATATAGACTCGTTGCTTCAGAAATCTGAAGGCACAGTACAAGCTAGGAAGGTATAGTACAAGTGACTCGCTTTCTTTCATGGCTGGTCTACACTATGGGGGAAAATCGATCTTAGATACGCAACTTCAGCTACGTGAATAATGTAGCTGAAGTCGAAGTATCTAAGATCGAATTACTCACCGTCCTCATGGTGCGGGATCGATGTCCGCGGCTCCCCCTGTCAATTCTGCAACTCCGTTCGGGTTGGTGGAGTTACGGAATCGATATAAGCGTGTTCGGTGATCGATATATCGCGTCTAGATGAGATGCAATATATCGATCCCCGAGCAATCGATTGCTACCCGCCAATACGGCGGGTAGTGAAGACGTACCTCAGTTTTATTAACAGAATGACATGCATGACCTGATGTTTGATACAAGTTTAGGCAGATAGCCCTTAGGAAAGGATTAAGTTATATAAAATGATGTGGTTTAGTGGTGTGACTGTGAGACTAAGTTGTATTTCTGACTCTTGACTTCTTCTGTGATGTTGCCAAATCACATAATCTCTTTGCCTTTAGTTCCCCCATAGGTAAAATGGGGTTAATAAAGCTTACCTCACAGGAGTGTGAGGAGGATTAATTAGTCAATGCTTATCAAACACTTTGATGATGAAAAGTTTTAAGTATTATCATAGAACTCAGACACATGAACAGTCACACAGCTTGGCTGATGCTACTTGCAAAGGGAGAACATGCAACCCTGTCCTCCAGAATAATCTCAGTGGGGTAGCAGAGGCCATGGTCTTTTCCTGGTGGGGCAGATTTGGGAGAGGCAATGCGGTCCACCTGAAGGCCCTTGGGAGGCGAAAATAGGAGCCATCCTCCCACCCAAAATCACCCAAGATTCAATAGATCACATGTCTGGAAAGAGTGAGTGGCTCTGGAGAGTTGGCAGGGCACACTCTGAGGGAGGGGTTGGAAATTCTCTGAATGGACCCTGCAGGGTTCAGTTTGTGTGGCCCACAGTTAACCCTGCAGTTTGTACACCATTACTATTGAGCCCAGTATCCTAACTTCAGCAATGATGAATATCTGACATTTCAGAGAAAGGCAAAAGAGCCATAAGGCACCAGTCCAACTGTATAATGCTGTACGGGGCAGGAAATACTACCTGATACCTGTGGCACCTTGAAGCAAGGGATTTATTTACAGGTCCAAGAGGATATGCAGTCCTGGCTGGTGCACACAGAAGAGTGTGCTTTCATTTTCTGAGCCTAGTTATTTGCAGGATGCATAGAATCACTGGCTCCAGGATCTGGTAGTCTGGAACTCTTCTTGTTTGCCTGGCCAGCCTCTCCTTTGGCTGAACAAAGGTAACACTGCATTCAACTGAAACCAAGCCAGCCTTTTACATTTATACTTCCTTGCTTGACTGGACACAAGCTTTTGGGTTCCTGGCCCTGGGAGCGCTAAACAATTAGTCTGTCTGTCCCCAAGTAGCTTCAACCTACCCAGCTTCTTCCCAGGGACACTTCCTGTATTCCTTTGCCCTCCTGGTCTTTTATAAATCACAAACTCCAAAGGCTTTATTCCCTGGAGTCCCTCACAGTTGGCTCCCTCTTACTGAACTGCAGGCTGCTCTTATTTTCCTAAAAATTCCCTTAGTCACCTGACCATTTGTCATGTGACTTCACTCATAAGCTAAATCTGGCACTGGTGTAGCTGATCCCCAACCTTCTTGAAGGGCCAGTGAAAGAATGACTAAAATATCTTTAGCTTTTTCATTGTCAACATGAGAAGGGTAGGCATGTAGATTGTATGTGACATGGCAAAGTTTGATGACAATTTTCCAGGAGTTAATAGCATGGGAGGCTTCCCTGATGACTTTACATTGTCCCTTGTTATTTGGGGTCATGTGAGCTTGCTAACCCTATTCCTTCCCAGGCTCTCAATCTTCTGTGGATGCCTGACCTCCACTTGGCTGGGTTATAGAGAGTCACACAAGAACATTTGGATGACCTTGAAAACTTGAGTAATAGAAATGGGATGAAATTAAATAGTACAAAGTGCAAGGTCATCCACTTAGGGACTAACAAGAAGAGTTTTTTGCTAGAAGATGGAGACTTACCAATTGGAAGTGACAGAGGAAAAGAAAGACTGGGTGTATTGATTGACCACAGGATGACTATGAGCCACCAATGCAATGCAGCAGTGAAAAAGTTTTATGCAATCCTAGGATGCATTAGGCAAGAGATTTCCAGTAGAGCGAGGGAAGCATTATTACCTTTGTACAAGGCACTGGTGAGCCCTCATCTGGAATACCGTGTGCAATTCTGGTCTCTCATGTTTAAGAAAGAGGAATTCAAACTGTAATATGTGTAAAAGAGGGCTACTAGGATGATCAGAGCAATGGAGAACTGCCTTAAGAGGGGAAATGTATGGTGCTTGACTTGTTTAGCCTAACAAAACGAAGGCTGAGGGGAGATATGATATGATTACTCTCTATAAATACATCACAGGGATGAGCACAAGGGATGAAGATGAAGCACAGGGATTTAAGTTAATGGCCAATGCTGGCACAAGAATGGATATAAACTGGGTATCAACAAGTTTAGGCTTGAAATTCGACAAAGATTTCTAACTCTCAGAGAAGTAAAGTTCTGGAACAGGCTCCCAAAAGGAGTACTACAGGCAAAAAACCTAGCTTATTTCAAGACTGAGCTTGATAAGGCTTATGGGGGGGAGGTTTATGAGGTCACCTACGATGGCATACGAACCATTGGTGACTGCTTTTAGCAAATATCTCCGATGGCCACAGATGGGACTCTAGATGGGGAGGGCTCTGAGTTACTGTAAATAATTCTTTTCCTGGTGTCTGGCTGGCGGGTCTTACCCCCATGTTCAGAGTCTATGGTTTGCCATATATGGTGTCAGGAAGAATTTTCCCCCAGGTCAGATTGTCAGAGACTCTGGGATTTTTTCTTTTGCCTTCCTCTGCAGCATGGGGCACATATCACTTGCTGGTTTGAACTAGATGCTCTGAAACTTGCAGTCTTTAAATCAAGATTTGAGACTTCAGTAACTCAGCCAGGCTATGGACCTGCTGCAGGAGTGGATGGGTGAGGTACTGTGGCCTGCAATGTACAGGAGGTTAGAGTAGGTGATCATGATGGTCCCCTTCTGGCCTTAAACAGTATGAGTTGTACACAATACAATCAGGAAACTATTAGCCCGCAAACTCTTCCTGCCCTACTAAAGGCCTAAGGGCCTGCCCGACCTTAGCAGAACTCCGAACGCAAAGTGCTATAAAATGTAATTGCAGTTATTTACAACTGCAATAGCTTTTGAGCATAAATGGGAGGCAAAGTTGAAGCCACTTTAAAATATAAGGCCTAAAACATATATCTAGATCCAAAATTATTTTTGAAAGTTAAAATAACTTCTCACACTTTTAACTATTTTGAAAACTACCTGTGGACATTACTAAGAAGCCCTGCATAAACTTTTTTTTAAACAGGAAACAGAGAAGCTGATCACTGAACTCCTATCCAGCACTACAGACACCAAGGTGATGATTGACACAGTTGGGATCAGTTTACTTAAAGGGATAAGGTGCAGAATTGCAGAACTGAAGACAAAATTACACAAGGACTATTCAACAAAATTAGAAAAACTGCACCTAGTAGAGAGTGAAACTGAAGCCCCCAGGCAGCTTTATCAGCAAATGAAAACTCTTTTGGAACAACATTCAAATTCAGTACAATTTCTTCAAGAGGATAAAAAACTCAGGAGCAAGATGGAAACACTTATAGAAGGAAGGTCATTGTATCAGGATCCAACAAAGTATAAAATTTCTGTGCGACAATATTTTGAAGAATTGATCAGAGGAATCAACATCAAGGATTATATCTCTACTACATCAGATGACATGCTTGCAAGTACTAGTGACCTGAATGAAGCACGCAGGCCAGAATGCCCTGCTTTTGCTTTTTCAGGTGAAAGTCCTGATCGGTCCTTCTGCAAAAGAGTATTAGGCTTATTTGAGAAATCAGGTAGCAGGGAGCAAGATCTTTTCACAAAAGCATCTTGCCCTGACTGTAGCAGTACACGAGGTACTAGCACTGATTCTTCATTCTTGAAAGATTAGTCAAAAATGTAAAATATTTAAAAAATTGATCTCCTGCAATTTACTTGGTGGAATTTGCCGATCATATATGCTCTGTTTCCTACAAACCAAAAAATAAAATAGTTGTAAATGTAAACAGGTTGAATTGACACATACCCTCTTGCGTGCCTTACTGCTTCATCATTATTTCACAGAACAACGTTGTTTGGAAGGCAGTGGTAAGAAAGCAACCCAAAAGAAGGTGGAATAAGTTACAAGAGTAATTTAGAAAAATTAAGCAGAAGAAACAGATTCTGTGCAGCAAACTGTAGTGTGTATAACACTTCGCACTGTGGCCTGATTTTTGTAAGTGCTGAGCAATCACAACTCAAGCTGCAAACAATGGGAACTGCAGATGATCAGAAAAAAACAGAAGTTTAATGCTTGTGTTTGAGTCCTAGGAAACTTATTCTGACTAGCCATATTTGGCCAAGCACAATGAATTCCTCATAAATTTACCTAATCATGCAAATGAATGTGTTCCATGAAGGAAGTGTCCACATTATTTAAAATGTATGCCTCAGGAAAGAAAGAAAGAGACTAGCCCACTGTATATATGGCAGTCTGCAGTGTGTATTTCTCTCTGATCATCCTTTTCCACTGCTGGAGCATACAAGAGCTACACATATATCATTCTGAACATGTGTGCTTTTACATTTACACTCAAACAGTGGGAGGGAGAATCTCTGCTACTTGACCCACAAATAAATGAAGCAGACACAGTGAACTCATGGGAGTTTGGTTTAGCTTGTGTATTTGTAGCATTATGGAGTCTTGTTAGCCATATCCCTCCCCCCCTTTTTTCCTTACATTAATTAATAAATCAGACTATATGCATTTCTCATAGACAAGGTAATGCCTGCTTGCTGTCTACGTGGGTCTTCTGTGAGCAAAACATTATTGAACTTATCAGCTTGGGTTTCCATTGGCTCATGAATTTTGTCCCCAGACACTTGTTGCACTAAACATGCTTTTGAAATATGGCTACAAGTCTCAGAACTTCATATGAGTAATTTGTAAAAATCCTTCTCCTCCCCACACTTTGGTTTCAAGAGTTGTAGACAACCATCCCATGAATACCAGTTGATATTCACGAAAGAATTATAACAAGTAAAGAATAAGCTCAAACAACACTATTTGGTGTGGGCAGAGGCCTGGAGGAGTCAGAGAGTTGATAGTAGTATATAAAGGCTTCCCCTGTAACATGCCATTTCAAATCAGGCCCAGAACTGGCAATGACCAAGGCCTCGCTCCTGCATGCTGTTCTGTATGGTCAGACCTCTGTGTCCACAAGCAATCCATGGATCTTCCTGTGGGCTTAGGTGTGCCACCTATGTAGAGCAGCTTGCAAGATCTGGGTCCAAAAGTTGTTACCCTTTTATAATTCTATGTGAAATGAGTGAATGGGCATACGTAGGGAGTGGCAGAAAAGGGTGGAATGGATTCTAAGGAGAGGGATTTATGAACATGGACCTATTTTGTATACAATTATCTCAAAGTTATTGCACTTGGTTTCCTTACTGCTGCCACAGATTATTTCAAGTTCATACACACTACCACCTTTTCTTCTTCAATCACTATCTTGAGTGTCACCAATGACAACAGAGCCATTTTCCAAGTCACCAATTTACATCTTCTCCAAATTCATTAGTTTGAGCTGCTTTGCCTCCCATGTCTACCCTGTCTAGGTCTCCTTCGTACCACTCTTCCTCCTCTTTGGTATTTTGACCAAAGCTCTGAGTTTTGTATCATCTACAAGTTGTACACCTTCCTCCTGCAGGTCATTATCATGTAGCGTGAACAAGATTAGGACTAACACCAATTCTGGTGGTCTTTTCATCAGTCACTTTTTTCTTACACAGGAGCTGTTAAAGGACTGAGCACTCTTTATTCCTAATATCAGAGAGGTAGCCGTGTTAGTCTGGCTCTGTAAAAGCAGCAAAGAGTCCTGTGGCATCTTATAGACTAACGGACATATTGGAGCATGAGCTTCCAGGGGTGAATACCCACTTCGTTGGATGCATGTAGTGGAAATTTCCAGAGGCAGGTATAAATATGCAAGCAAGGATCAGGCTAGAGATAAGGAGGTTAGTTCAATCAGGGAGGATGAGGTCCTCTTCTAGAAGATGAGGTGTGAACACCAAGGGAGGAGAAACTGTTGGCTAGCCAAACTGTTGTAGCTGGCTAGCCATTCACAGTCTTTGTTTAATCCTGAGCTGATGGTGTCAATTTGCAGATGAACTGAAGCTCAGCAGTTTCTCTTTGAAGTCTGGTCCTGAAGTTTTTTTGCTGCAGGATGGCTACCTTTAAATCTGCTATTGTGTGTTCAGGGAGATTGAAGTATTCTCCTACAGGTTTTTGTATATTGCCATTCCTAATTCCTGATTTGTGTCCATTTATCCTTTTACGTAGGAACTGTCCAGTTTGGCCGATGTACATAGCAGAGGGGCATTGCTGGCATATGATGGCAAATATTACATTGATGGACGTGCAGGTGAATGAACCGTTGATGGTGTGGCTGACCTGGTTATGGCCTGTGATGGAGTCGCTGGTGTAGATATGTGGGTAGAGTTGGCATCAAGGTTTGTTGCACAGATTGGTTCCTGAGCTAGAGTTACTATGGTGCGGTGTGTAGTTACTGGTGAGAATATGCTTCAGGTTGGCGGGTTGTCTGTGGGCGAGGACTGGCCTGCCACCCAAGGCCTGTGAAAGTGAGGGATCATTGTCCAGGATGGGTTGTAGATCCCTGATGATGCGTTGGAGAGGTTTTAGCTGGGGACTGTATGTGATGGCCAGTGGAGTTCTGTTGGTTTCTTTCTTGGGCTTGTCTTGCAGTAGGAGGCTTCTGGATACACATCTGGCTCCGTTGATCTGTTTCCTTATTTCCTCGTGTGGGTATCATAGTTTTGAGAATGCTTGGTGAAGATTTTGTAAGTGTTGGTCTCTGTCTGCAGGGCTGGAGCAGATGCGGTTGTACCTCAGTGCTTGGCTGTAGACAATGGATTGTGTGGTGTGTCTGGGATGGAAGCTGGAGGCATGAAGGTAGGCATAGTGGTCAGTGGGTTTCGGTATAGGGGTGGTGTTAATGTGACCATCACTTATTTGCACTATGGTGTCTAGGAAGTGGACCTCCCGTGTAGATTGGTCCAGGCTGAGGCTGATAGTGGGGTGGAAGCTGTTGAAATCGTGGTGGAATTTTTCCAGAGTCTCCTTCCCACAGGTCCAGATGATGAAGATGTCATCAATGTAGCATAGGTAGAGAAGCGGCATGAGCGAGCAAGAGCTGAGGGAGTTGTTCCAGGTCAGCCATAAAAATGTTGGCATATTGTGGGGCCATGCGGGTGCCCACAGCGGTGCCATTGTTCTGAAGGTATATATTGTCATCAAATTTGAAGTAATTGTGTGTGAGGATAAAGTCACAGAGCTCAGCAACCAGCTGTGCTATGGCATCATCATGGATACTGTTCCTGACAGCTTGTTGTCCATCTGTGTGTGGAATGTTTGTGTAGAGAACCTCTACATCCATGGTGGCTAGGATGGTGTTTTCTGGAAGATCACCAATGCATTGTAGTTTTCTCAGGAAATCAGTGGTGTCACGGAGATAGCTGGGAGTGCTGGTGGCATAGGTTCTGAATAGAGAGTCCACATATCCAGACTGTCCTTCAATGAGAGTGCCAGTGCCTGAGATGATGGGGCATCCAGGATTTCCGGGGTTGTGGATCTTGGGTAGTAGATAGAATAACCCCGGTCGGGGCTCTAAGGGCATGCTGATTTGTTCTGGTGTTAGTGTAGGGAGGGCCTCATCCTCCCTGATTGAACTGATCTTGTTATCTCTCTAGCATGATTCTTGCTTGCATATTTATACTTGCCTCTGGAAATTTCCACTACATGCATCCAACGAAGTGAGTATTCATCCACGAAAGCTCATGCTCCAATATGTCTGTTAGTCTATAAGGTGCCACAGGACTCTTTGCTGCTTTTATTCCTAATGGAAATTGTGTTCAATAGGTGATCGGAATTTCAGAACACTGAGAGCGCTGTCTGTGTCCACTTACTACTGCTCTCTCACAATGGTTATTAGGCCAATTTTTAATAATAATTTAATCATAATTTCTAATCTTGCATACTCTTTAATACTGCAGTGTAAGTAGATTGTCAGCCAGATCCTCAGATGGTATAAATTGATGGTATAAATTGATGAATCCACAGCAGTTAATGGCAATGTGCCAATTTACACCAGAGGAGCATCAGACTCTATGTTTTCTTCATCATCCCTATGAATCCACTGATTTTCTCAGTACCCAGCTTAATTTTAGTGTAGTCGACCCTTTCCAACCTCCCTATTTAACAAAAGGAAAAAGTTTTAGGCACCCACACCATAAAGAAAGGGAATTGTTGGTAACCTCCCCTTGGATTGTGATCCCCAAGTTCAGAAACCATGATAGGGAGTCTTTCCTAGTATTTTACACTTAAACTGTAATTTCTTGGTCTCTCCATCACTAGCATCTTAAAAATATTGGTGCTATACATTAAATTTCTCTTCAAAATTAAATTCAGGCTGATCAACAGGATTGATGAACAGCTGTCCCTTATTTAAAAACAGACAAACAAACAAGAACTTCAACCAACCAGAAATTGATAAAAAATGATTCACTCTCTAAGGGAAAAACAAACACTTCAGCAGCAGGACAGTTTAAGACTGAATGAAGTGCAGACCAGTTCTGTTCCCTAAGACAATAGAAATGAAACTTTCTAATTATGACATAGTGAGCAATTGTCGGTGATGAAGCCATGGCCATCAGTCAAAGTGACAGCCTCAGTAGAATACAGTCATTGAATAAATATTTCCTGCTTTAGAAAGAAATGCTTCAGCTATGGAACTCTTCATTTTTGAGAAATACTGTAGGTCCCCTCCATCGTTCATCTAGCAGAAGGAGACCTGTTTCCTTTGGAGCATTCTGTTCCATTGACATCAGCCTGGCACATTAAACATCCCACAGGGCCCATCAGAAATATCTAATATATGGCATTGGACTGCGTGACACATTAGCTGTCAAAAATTTGGTTAGGAATCCCTTGAGGGAGATACATCACTTTTAACTGAATTCTTGCTCACTGTGACTCATGCAAAATAATATAAAATGTAACAACTATTTTTCTTCAGTGAGTCAGTTCTTGTTTCCAAGTCAGTAATAAGTTATTGTAGGCTGGGGAAAGGCACATGGGTCAAGAAGCAAGGATACTAGTTCTGATGGGCTGTATTTCACCACTGAATGCTACTGTTGGCAAATCTCTCTACTGTGTACTCACACTCCATCTTTTGATCAAAGGCAGAACTGCAGGATATGTCAGTCATAGAGCAGAGCCTTAATCCAACCCAAACCAAAGTTTCTGGCACTGCAGCAGAACCACTGCTCTGTATGCAGGGCAAAATGTATCAATTTACAACAAGTGTAAAGACAAAAGGTATCTTGGCAACAGGCAATCTGTTTGGAACACAGCTTTGCCTGCCATGAGAGAGAGACTAAATTTTCGCTTGGCTTGGCTTTTGGCACTCAGCCGAGGCATCAGATCTTAATTTGTTCTACTTTCAAGATGGCAGCCTCACCCAGGGAGATGTCAAGTCAAAGAAACACAATGAACACATCCCTAATTTAAGGCTAAACCAAATGGCTCACTCAGGCAGCAGGACAGACACCAGAATGAAAGCTATCTTATCCCTAAGCAGCAGGGACTGGTGAAAATGATATCAGAGGGCATGATGGACAGTCATCTGCAAGTGCTCACCAAGACAGCCCTGACAGACACTCAGCTTCATGGATGAATCATTTTTCAACCACTTCCTTCATCTGGAGGGTCGGGGGGACAACCTTAAAAATTCCTCTTCCATGCTCCTGGTGTACCTAAACCTCTGACTGCCAGAACCTGGGACTGGATGACTGGGGATGGATCACTCAAACTGTCCTGTATCAGAGGGGTAGCCTTGTTAGTCTGGATCTGTAAAAAGCGACTAAAAGTCCTGTGGCACCTTATAGACTAACAGACGTATTGGAGCATAAGCGTTCGTGGGTGAATACATGCGTCTGACGAAGTGGGTATTCATCCACGAAAGCTTATGCTCCAATATGTCTGTTAATCTATAAGGTGCCACAGGACTCTTTGTCGCTCAAATTGTCCTGTTCTGTTCATTCCTGCTGAAGAATCAGGCACTGACCAACTGACCACTGTCAGAGGACAAAATTCTGAGCTAGATGGACCATTGGTCTGACCCCGTATGGCTATTCTTATGTTCTTATTATTTCTCATACTGAACACAGGGCTGCCTGGGGCAGGGGCAGTTTGCCCCAGGCCTCCTGTTTGTGAGGGCACCCAAAATGATGAAGGGGTGGCTGGACCAAATTTGAGTGGGTGGCATTGCAACCTGGCACACAGGGTCACAGCACCACTCAGGCTTGGTGCCCACCATCCACACTGCAGGGAGCAACTCACTCTTCTCGGCTGGGTCCAGATCCCATTGTCACTGCCTCTGGCATTATTGTACTGGGCCCAAGGCAACCCATCAGGCTGAGAGCTTGGGGGTAGGAGTGGAGTTGGGGATACCAGTTCCAATGACATTGGGGCTGAAGCTCAGTGAGAGGCAGGACTGGGAGCAGCCTTCCAGCTGCATGCAGAGCAATGCCTCCCATCCCCATGGAGAGGACAGCAACCCCACAGGCCTGTGTCCTCTCCCACAGACCACTTATCGTACAAATAATTTCCTAGGCAAATTATTACTTTGCTCATTAAAACCCAGGCAAAGACCTGCTTTTCCCTTTCTCTGGCTGACAAATATATTGTCAGCTTCTCTACTTGTACCCAAACAAAGAGACAGACACAAAAAAATCCCAGTGGTACCTCAGTTCTAGTGCCTCTCTTCTCTCATGCACAGAGCCCAATAAAAGAGAATGATAAAACTGACAACTCAAGATCTGCTATCACTGCTCTTTCTCCTCCACACTTTCTGACTCATTTTCCTCAGAAAAGAAGGTGAATCAGAAAGCTCAGACAATGAGACCCAGGCCACCTTTTCCGAGGGAAATTTTATTAAATGAGTTAGAAAGGTCAAAGGACAAGATCAAATGATAAAAAGTACTCTAAAAACAGAAAGAAAGGGAAACATTTGCCCTCTACCAGTTAAATTGAATATAAGCATTCCTCTCCTCTTTCACTCAGCAAACAGTCAAAACAGGGTGAGATTCCTTAGCTAAATAAAAGGGATACAACATACAGAGTGTGGAATATTATAATATTCCTAGGAACAAGTCTGATTAAATTGATCTCCCAAAAATTGATCATTGATTTCTTTCCTAATGTTCTAAAAGCAGGAAAAACACTTACAAAGATTCACAAGACGCCAGCTGCATCTGCATGTTTTTCCAGGGACTGCCTTTGTTGGGCCTAATGATCTTACAGAAAATTGAGGGGCACAGAACATAGACACCATGACACTGCTTAATATATGTGTTATACATAATTATAGCATTTACCTTCATGGCTGGTCCAGAAGAGACCCTTGTTTTCAGATACACTTAAATAAATAAATAATAATATGGGTGGGAAGACCAGAAAAGTTCCCAGTCTGAGAAGATCTGCTTTCACAGAGCTCTATCCTTAACATACTCCCAACACTTTCTGGTGACTACCTCAGACATCATAGATTCCAAGGCCAGAAGGGACCCATGTGATAATCTAGACTGACTTCCTATATTATACAGGTCATAGAACTCACCCAAAATAATTTCTAGAGCAGATCTTTAGAAAAACATCCCATCTTGATTTAAAAATTGTTAGTGATGGAGAATCCACCACAGCTCTTGGTAATTGTTCCGAGGCTTAATTACTCTCACAGTTAAAAAATTACACCTTATTTCTAGTCTGAATGTGTCTAGCTTCAACTTCCAGCCATTGGATCATGCTATACCTTTCTCTGTTAGATTAAAGGAGCGGTACTTAAATATTTGCTCCTCATGTAAGTACTTATAGACCTGTGATGTCAGCTCCTCTTCCTATGTGAACTTCTTTTATGGTAGTGCTGCCCATCAGCCCATACAGGTTACTCTTTGCACAAACCAATTTAAAATACAATCATTCCAGTTTCTCAAACTGGTTTTTGGATTAAAGGCTTGGATTATTGGGAGGCAGCTCTGTCGGCTGGACCAAGACTCCCAGGGACAAATCCTGCCATTCTGGTTATGAATACATGTTCTGAACATACAGAGGTGCAGGAATTCAGGATCACAGAATTTACAGAACAGTAGATCCCAGGACATTCATGCTAGACAATGAAAATACCGTCCTATTATTCTTAGAATTGTGATTGCTAACGCCCGGCTTAGTGCTTCTCCAAGTGAATACAAGGTGTTCTCGGACACTGACAGCTTTCCTGACACTCCCAGTTACTGGGCTCTTATCGTGATGAGGGACAGCAAACCGACTGTCTTGGGAAAACTGGGATGGATACATAGAACCTACGGCTGCATTGCTTGAAGTGGTTTCCATTATAGACAGGGTTTAATTGGTTCAAGGGCGATCACCAGCACCCCCACTATACACACTGCGCCCCCATCCCTGAAAAGGGCAGCTGCCCACTCTGGATTTGCTCCGCCTCCAGCAGGTGGTGTGTGTGTGAGCCCCTCCCCCGCCGCTCCCCGGAAGGAAGAGTCTGAGCTCCAGTCCCTTTCGCTCCGGGGTTGGGTCAGAGGGGAGGCCACGTGTCGCGGTTCGGTATCTCAGCTCCTCCCCCAAGTTATGGCGATGGGTGCGGGGGCTGGCACCACCCTAGCTTCTCCTCCAGTTAGGTGGTGGGCAAGTGTGCGGGGGGCTCTCCTCCAATGAGAGTGGAGAATCTCCGGTCAGGGACGGCTCGCTCTACCTCCCCCGGAAACGTGACGGGGCGGAGCCTGCCTACCCCTTCCCCAGTAAGCGGGGCGACGCGAGATTGCCCCCTTCCCGTGATGCATCGCGGCTGCCCTGTGGCCGCCGCCGCGATGAGCGACTCCATCCGGGTCCTGGGCGCCGCTCCGGGTCAGCGTGCAGCAGGTAATGGGGCTGCGGCGCCGCCATTGCCAAGGCTTCCGGGTAGGGCGGGCCTAGGGAGACTGCGGGCTTCCCGGCGGCCAGAGGCCCGGCCGCAGGGAGCGGGGCGCCGCGCGGCAGCAGGCCTGAGGGGGACACCGTGCGGGTCCCTGCTGGCTACACGCCGGGCTCGCCCTAGCAGCTGCCTGCCCGGCAGGAAGCAGCAGCGACCGCGTGCGTGGGCCGCGCTGAACCATCGCTTCTTCCCGGGGGCGGCGGGGCCGCGCTCTGCCATGGTGCCGCCGGCGCGGGTGGGGGCTCTCAACCATCTTCCTCCGTTCACGTGTTTATGCATTTAAGGTTTTTTAACCCCCCCTTCTCAGACTAACTGAAGCCTCGGAAGTGCCGCCCCCGGGCGCTGGTGATTGGCTATGTGGTGTCCGTTCCCATGACCGATAGGCTGTGAGGGCTGCTAGCTGCTTGAACGTCACTTCCGCTATCAAGTTTGTGGGCAGGGGAGACCTTGGCGTGGAGGGGGTGATCTCTTCCCCCGAAACCCTCCGGACAACAACAGACGCCGATTCCGCGGCGGCCGGGCGGGAGCGATCGGTCGCTTGAGCCGCCCACCCCCGCTTTGCCCTTGGCCCTGCTCGGGGGGACTCAGCTCTGCCTCCTTCCTGGCGCGGGAAGGCAGGTGAGCCCCGGCTCCCGCCTATCTGCGGGGACCGCCGGGAAACCCAGCATCCCCAGTGCCCTTGGCCGAAGTCGCCAGCGTCAGGCGGCCGTGGTGGGCAGGCGGATGCTGTTGCTGCGAAGGGCAGTTAGCAGCTGACAAGGCCCGATGGGGTGGAGTGGCTGGGGAAGTGCTGGTGAAAACCTTCGGTGAGGTGCGTTACACTGCAGCGCCCATTGAGCAGGTAACGAACTGTTCATGCGCTTTATCTCTTGGTCAGGCTTCAGCAGATTTGACCAAAAAGTTTGAGGCTTTGACACTGCTCCTGCGACGTGCAGGTATTGACAGCTGTGCCTCGGATTTAAAACAGACCTGGGGGAGTAAGTAAAGGCTCCTTGAAATAAAAAAGGTGTTTATTCTTGCACCGTGAATTCCATGCTTAAGCACCTTGGGTTGGCTTTATTGTGCTGCATATTTAAGCACTAGCATTTTGAAGTATGTCTCGATGCAGCTATTATGTATAGTTACTTGTATCTCATACTGATTTGAATGATAAATTCTAGATTGGGAAGTTCTCTGTTGCATTATGTACTGCTGCAATGTAGTTACCAGTGTTTATCATACAGTCTACTATTTATACTGGCTGCTGTAACTTTCATAAAAGAAACATTTGGATTATGCTCAGCTGTAGAGAGAAGAGCTGCCAATGTAATTCTGATTTATTCAAGAACAAGTGTTAACTGATAACAGTGACAGGTGTGATGCTGCAATTTTAAGACTGATGAAATGAACTAATGCTCCTTTTTCCTTTCCTGCAGCTGGGGGAAGGCAGCGTTTCAAATTTATCAGACACCTATTGCCAAGAGGCTACAAATGATTGAGCCCAGGAGCAGGGTACTGAGGAAGCACACTGGTGGGAATTTAAGGACCAGTTAGTGGGAGCTTGGTTCTTCATAAATAGTATGTAGCTGTTGCAGGAGTTGCAGTGGTGCAGGATAACTTTCTTCCTAGCTAATAATTGTCAGTTACATTTTTAGTCTGTTAAAGGCTGGAGCGCAAAACAACATTGTACCAAGTAGGTCTTGCCAATACCTTGTATTAGCTTAGCATAAAATCCTTAAATTTGGTGTAAGCTATTAACATACTACTAATGATTTTCTTGCACTGCTTAATCTTCAAACCTCTTTAAGGTTTTTTAATCTATTGTAAATGTAAACTAATTCCCTCTGACTCAAGGTCATCATAGCCCCTTGCCCCCATTTATAACTAATTTCTCTATAAAAATTATATTCTTGGGAAAGCAGATCTATTAAAAAGATTTGCTCCTACCTCAGAAGTGTCATGAGAAATAAATAAAATGCTAAAAATATGCTAGCTTGATCTTTTTTTAAAAGAATCCAACAGGGTATAAATGTATATTTAGTGCCTACAGAATGAAATTGATCATGAAAAATTGGATCAAATTCTGCTGGGGGGTTGAGATAGCATTTGTTGAGCAGAATTATGATCTTTTTGTACTTCAAAAAGCATTTAATTTTATTTTTATTGAACTTTTAATTCTTTACAGTAGAGGTGACTGTATCTTAAAATCCCAAGATCTAGGAAAAAATCCAGTAATTGGGACTTCACTTTATTGGATCTCTAATGGTTCCTATAGTCAAATTTGGCTTGATCTGTTTGTCATAATATTTTATATATTAATGGTTACATTTAATTTTGGTATAGGCTTGTTTAGGTATAGTCTCCAGAGAATGACATTCACAAATTATCATCTCAAGTTCTCAATTATTCAAATCTGTTTACAATAAGGATTACTGGAAGGGCGGTTACTGAACAACCATTTAAAGTTGTCATAGTGAAGGTCTTGTAATTTATTACTGAAAATTTATCAAGATTGCTAAAGATTATACTTCAACTGTTTTCTCATTCTATTCTAGCCCTTATCTTGAAACACTGGTTAGAATTAAAGGGAACTTCTAAATTCTTTAGGACTTCATTTTATAGTATTTTGATTTATAATGGGCTAATCAGCACATTTTTTGTATTGGGTGTTAGCTTGCTATCTATATGAAGAGCATACAAACTAAGAGGTTGCATAGGTTACTTTAAAAGACTAAAATGTAATTATCTTGCATAGGAAGATTGGAGAGGGTTGGTACAATAATTGAGTACTTACACGACTTTTCAGAGCAGTAGAAATCATTCTTGTATTAGTTTCCATTTGACAAATGCTTTTTAATTTCCCCTTAAATTTTATCTAGTAGTTGGAAGATCCCTTTGGATTTGAAATACCTTAGAAAATTTAAAAGAGACATTCCAGGAGCTGTAAAGATCAATAGAAAAGTTAAATTGTGTTATGGATTGCTGCACCTTTATCTGAAAACTGAAATCAGTGAGAGTTAAGCACCTGAGTCCCTTTGCAAATCCCACTTAAATGTCTGCAAAAAGAACAGGAGTACTTGAGGCACCATAGAGACCAACAAATTTATTTGAGCATAAGCTTTCTTGGGCTAAAGCTCACTTCATCAGCTGCATAGAATGGAACATATAGTAAGAAGATGTATACAGAGAACATGAAAAAGTGGAAGTAGCCATACCAACTGAAAGCGGCTAATTAGGGCTTGTCTACATCAGAAAGTTGCAGCGCTGGTGAGGGAGTTACAGCGCTGCAACTTTGAAGGTGTACACATCTGCAGGGCACCACCAGCGCTGCAACTCCCTGTTTGCAGCGCTGGCCGTACTCCCGTTTTGTCTCGGGTGTAGAGGATCCAGCGCTGGTGATCCAGCGCTGGTAATCCAATGTAGACAGTTACCAGCGCTTTTCTTGACCTCCGTGGAAGGAGGAAGCCTCTGGTAATCAAGCTGGTTTCCTTTCCCGGTTTGCTCTCTCGGTCCCGGAGCCACCCAGCAAACCGCAGGGAAGGAGACCTGCTTGCTCGGGGTTCCGGGACCGAGAGAGCAAACCGGGAAAGGAGACCAGCTTCGCCGCGGTTTGCTCTCGCATTCCCGGAGCCACCCAGCAAACCGCAGGGAAGGAGACCTGCTTGCTCGGGGTTCCGGGACCGAGAGAGCAAACCGGGAACGCCGCGGTTTGCTCTCTCGGTCCCGGAACCCCGAGCAAGCAGGTCTCCTTCCCTGCGGTTTGCTGGGTGGCTCCGGGACCGAGAGAGCAAACCGCGGCGTTCCCGGTTTGCTCTCTCGGTCCCGGAACCCCGAGCAAGCAGGTCTCCTTCCCTGCGGTTTGCTGGCTGGCTCCGGGACCGAGAGAGCAAACCGCGGCGAAGCTGGTTTCCTTTCCCGGTTTGCTCTCTCGTCCCGGAACCCCCCTTGAAGCCGCCCAACAGCGCTGCAGTGTGGCCACATCTAACACCACTTGCAGCGCTGGTTGCTGTAAGTGTGGCCACTCTGCAGCGCTGGCCCTATACAGCTGTACTAATACAGCTGTAACAACCAGCGCTGCAAAATTTTAGATGTAGACATGGCCTTAATTAAGATGAGCTGTTGGGGTGGGGGGGACTTCTGTAGTGATAATCAAGATGGCCCATTTTAGACAATTGACAAGAAGATGTGAGGATACTTAACACAGGGAAATAGATTCAATATGTGTAATGACCCAGCCACTCCCAGTCTCTATTCAAACTCAAGTTAATGGTATCTAGTTTGCATAAGCAGCAAAGAATCCTGTGGCACCTTATAGGTCTGTTAGGGCTTGTCTACATCACAAAGTTGCAGCGCTGGTGAGGGGGTTACAGCGCTGCAACTTAGGAGGTGTACACATCTGCAGGGCATCACCAGCGCTGCAACTCCCTGTTTGCAGCGCTGGCCATACTCCCGTTTTGTCTCGGGTGTAGAGGATCCAGCGCTGGTGATCCAGCGCTGGTAATCAAGTGTAGACACTTACCAGCGCTTTCCTTGACCTCCGTGGAATAAGCAGGTATCTCAGCATACCTGAGGAAGCCTCTGGTAATCAAGCTGGTCTCCTTCCCCGGTTTGCTCTCGCGTTCCCCGAACCCCGAGCAAGCAGGTCTCCTTCCCTGCGGTTTGCAGGGTGGTTCGGGGAACGCGAGAGCAAACCGCGGCGAAGCTGGTCTCCTTCCCCGGTTTGCTCTCGCGTTCCCCGAACCCCCCTGCAAACCGCAGGGAAGGAGACATGCTTGCACAGTGGTTCGGGGAACGCGAGAGCAAACCGGGGAAGGAGACCAGCTTCGCCGCGGTTTGCTCTCGCGTTCCCCGAACCACCCTGCAAACCGCAGGGAAGGAGACCTGCTTGTTCGGGGAACGCGAGAGCAAACCGCGGCGAAGCTGGTCTCCTTCCCCGGTTTGCTCTCGCGTTCCCCGAACCCCGTGCAAGCAGGTCTCCTTCCCTGCGGTTTGCAGGGTGGTTCGGGGAACGCGAGAGCAAACCGCGGCGAAGCTGGTCTCCTTCCCTGGTTTGCTCTCGCGTTCCCCGAACCCCCCTTGAAGCCGCCCAACAGCGCTGCAGTATGGCCACATCTAACACCACTTGCAGCGCTGGTTGCTGTAAGTGTGGCCACTCTGCAGCGCTGGCCCTATACAGCTGTACTAATACAGCTGTAACAACCAGCGCTGCAAAATTTTAGATGTAGACATACCCTTAGTCTATAAGGTGCCAGAGGATTCTTTGCTGCTTGTACAGATCCAGACTAACACGGCTACCCCTCTGATAGTTTGCATATTAATTCAAGCTCAGCAGTTTCTCATTGGAGTCTGTTTGTTTTTGAAGCTTTTCTATTGCAAAATTGCCACCTTTAAGTCTGTTACTGAGTGACCAGGGAGGTTGAAGTGTTCTCCTACTGGTTTTTGAATATTATGATCCCTGATGTCAGATTTGTGTCCATTTATTCTTTTGTGTAGAGACTGTCCAGTTTGGCCAATGTACATGGCAGAGGGGCATTGCTGGCACATAATGGCATATATCACATTGGTAGATGTGCAGGTGAACAAGCCCCTGATGGCGTGGCTAATGTGATTAGGTCCTATGATGGTGTCATTTGAATAAATATGTGGACAGAGTTGGCACTGGGCTTTGTTGCAAGGATAGGCTCCTTGGTTAGTGTTTTTGTTCTGTGGTGTGTGGTTGCTGGTGAGTGTTTTCTTCAGGTTGGGGGGGCTGTCTGTAAGTGAGGACTAGTCTGTCTCGCAAGATCTGTGAGAGTGAGGGATCATCTTTCATGATAGGTTGTAGATCTTTGATGATGCGCTGGAGAGGTTTTAGTTGGGTGCTGAAAGTGATGGCTAGTGGCGTTCTGTTGTTTTCTTTGTTGGGCCGGGCCTGTCCTGTAGTAGGTGACTTCTGGGTACTCTTGTGGCTCTGTCAATCTGTTTTTTTCACTTCAGTGGGTGGGTATTGTAGTTTTAAGAATGCTTGATAGAGATCTTGTAGGTGTTTGTCTCTGTCTGAGGGATTCAGGCAAATGTGGTTGTATCATAGAGCTTGACTGTATATAATGGATCATGTGGTGTGTCGTGGGTGGAAGCTGGAGGCATGTAGGTAAGTACAGCAGTCAGTAGGTTTCCGGTATAGGGTGGTAATTATGTGACCATCACTTATTAGCCCAGTAGTGTCCAGGAAATGGACCGCTTGTGTGGATTGGTGTAGGCTGTGGTTGATGTTGGGATGGAAATTGATGAAATCATGGTAGAATTCCTCAAGGGCTTTTTTTTTCCATGGGTCCAGATGATGATGTCATCAATGTAGTGCAAGTAGAGATGGGGTGTTCTAAGTCAGCCATAAAACTTTTGGCATACTGTGGGGCCATATCGGGTACCCATAGCAGAGCCGCTGACTTGAAGGTATATATTGTCCCCAAATGTAAAATAGTTGTGGGTCTGTTTGTCTGTTAAACCTTTTAAAACTGATTAGAGGACTGAATAATTATTGCCACTGACCTAGGAATACATGTGAGACAATTGCTCTGTTAATGGGAACAAATCAACTATTTTTCTCAGGTGTTAATCCTCACAGAAGAACACAAGGGAAGGAAGTAGGAAAAAATAAGGATGCATGTGGACATCTTGTTACAATGTCTTTTAAAAGAATAACACCATAATTTTGATTCAGGCATAAGTCCAACTCATGCTTATCCCTTTATTAAATTTCTCTCTTAAGCCACCCTCTGGAAAGCATATTAGGTGGGGGATTAAATATCAGAAATAAACAATTGATATTTGATATGATGAAGTAAACATTCCCTGTCAAGGGAGTACATAATATCATAAAATGGAAACACTTGCATAATGAAACAGACATTTCAGGGGGAATAAATAACTGGCACTCTAATTGTTCTGTGAAAGACAGTGGTTCAGAATGCTGTAGTTCTTTGGCTAGCTAAAAAGGGAAATGGCAAACTTCTTTCCAGTGGAACACAATTATTATAGCAGTTGATTCTAAAAGCAATGTCCGTGGTTTATGTAAAAATTGGGCAATAATTTGGAATGGTTGTAGTTAGAAAAAACAGTGCATTGTTCTATACTTTGACATAACTGAAATAAAACGTTTGTTTGCAAATTAACATGTTTGTTCCAGCATCAGCACTGCATGTTCAGCCTGGTATCTAATTGGTTCTTTTTGCTATATACATAACCTACCTTCAATCGTTTATGGCAGAGGTGGCCAACCTGTGACTCCGGATCAGAATTGTCTGTCATTTTGTAGTGTACTCAAATTATCACTGTCACAGCTAACCAGTTTTTATAGTTTGCTGGTAAGCTCCTACAAGGAGTGCTCCATCATCTTTAGTAACTGCTACTCCTGAGTTGAAAATTGGATATGGAAACAGAAGTGTCACCATTCCAAGGACCTAGATAAGAAGAAATGGAACCTCACTGGAACTTTTCTTAAATTTCTATACCTTGTCATCTCCAGAGTTGTAATAGATGAAAATATACTAGCAACCATTTCCTGGGTCCAGTTTCCTCTCTTTCACAATTGGGAGACTATATTGATGGGCATGAGCTATTAGTGTCTTAGGTTGTAATGTAGGAAGACACAGATTAAACAAAAGATAAATAACAAGCAAATAATTTAGCTTTTTAAAACTTAAGCCTACACATTTTAGCAAGTCTCATCATGAAACGGAACAATTCCCCACATAAGGTTACAGTCAGTATATTAGAATTTTAAATGTATTCTGAAAGCTCAGTGAAAAATTAGTTGTAGAATCATACACATTAAGGTCAGAAGGGACCCTTATGATCGTCTAGTCTGACCTCCCACACAATGCAGGCCACAGAATCTCACCCACCCACTCCTGTATCAAACCCCTAACCTATGTCTGAGCTACTGAAGTCCTCAAATTGTGGATTAAAGACTTCAAGATGCAGAGAATTCTCTGGCAAGTGACCTGTGCCCCACGCTGCAGAGGAAGCTGAAACCCCCCCCAGGGCCTCTGCCAATCTGCCCTAGAGGAAAATTCCTTCCCAACCCCAAATATGGCAATCAGCTAAACCCTGAGCATGTGGGCAAGACTCACCAGCCAGACACCCAGGAAAGAATTCTCTGTAGTAACTCAGATGCCACCCTATCTAGTGTTCCATCACAGGCCATTGGGCATATTTACTGCTAATAGTCGAAGATCAATTAATTGCCAAAATTAGGCTATCCCATCATACCATCCCCTCCATAAACTTATCAAGCTTAGTCTTGAAGCTAGATATGTCTTTTGTCCTGCACTGCTCCCCTTGGAAGGCTGTTCCAGAACTTCACTCCTCTGATGGTTACAAACCTTCGTCTAATTTCAAGTCTAAACTTCCTGATGGCCAGTTTATATCCATTTGTTCTTGTATCCACATTGGTACTGAGCTTAAATAAATCCTCTCCCTCCCTGGTATTTATCCCTCTGATATATTTATAGAGAGCAATCATATCTCCCCTCAGCCTTCTTTTGGTTAGACTAAACAAACCAAGCTCTTTGAGTCTCCTTTCATTTTCCATTCCTCGGACGTACCTGTTCCAGTTTGAATACATCCTTCTTAAACATGGGAGACCAGAACTGCACACAATATTCCAATGAGGTCTCACCAATGCCTTGTAAAATAGTACTAATGCCTCTTTATCTCTATTAGAAATACCTTGCCTGATGCATTCCAGGACTGCATTAGCTTTTTTCATGGCCATATCACATTGGTGGCTCATAGTCATCCTGTGATCAACCAATACTCCAAGGTCCTTCTCCTCTGTTACTTCCAACTGGTGTGTCCCCAGCTCATAACAAAAATTCTTGTTATTAATGCATGACCTAAATGCATGACCTTGCACTTTTCACTATTAAATTTCATCCTATTACTATTACTCCAGTTTACAAGATCATCCAGATCTTCCTGTATGACATCCCGGTCCTTCTCTGTATTGGCAATACCTCCCAGTTTTGTGTCATCCGCAAGCTTTATTAGCACATTCCCACTTTTTGTGCCAAGGTCAGTAATAAAAAGGTTAAATAAGATTGGTCCCAAAACCGATCCCTGAGGAACTTCACTACTAACCTCTCTCCAGGCTGACAGTTCACCTTTCAGTATGGCCTGTTGTCTCCCCTTTAACCAGTTCCTTATCCATCTTTCAAGTTTTTAAAAAAAAAAAGTCCCAATAATAGCAGAAGCAATCTGAAGGTAGTCAGGTGGGACCTGATGTGCGAATGAGTCCCAGTGGCTCTGTGAAGAATGGCTGGATTTGTGGGTAGCTTAACTCAGGTTCTACTGTAGCTATGAACACCTCCTGAATGGAGGTTGTTCATAACTCTGAAATGTTCGTAATGGAACAAAATGTTAGGGTTGTTCCTTCAAAAGTTTGCAACTGAACATTGACTATACAGCTTTGAAATTGTACTATGCAGAAGAAAAATGCTGTTTTCTCTTTATTTTTGTTAGTAGTTTACGTTTAACACAGTACTGCACTGTATTTGCTTTCCCCCCCTCTGCTGCTGCCTGATTGGAACCAGAACACTGCAAATGAGGGGTGTGGGTGACTGGTTAGTTTAACTCTGGTGTTTAACTCTGAGGTTTTAATGTATTGTAGAGCTGCTGCTCTAGAGGAGATCTGGGACTGAAATTAAAGCCCAGATTGGAAGCTTAGAACTCTGTTCTAGAGGGAATCCTGCTGGTCTGGTGGAGACTAGGATGCCCTGAATTCACTTCTGCTGACTATTGCAGCTGGAATGGGGAGGTCTGGGATTTTGGTGTATTGTCCTGGATCATCACCTGGTGAAGTTATATGCAGGGTAATAGCAGCACCTGATGACCACAGGCAACTCTCATTGGAGCAGAGTAATGAGCAGAAAAGTTGCCCATTGCATCCTGTTGGTCCTACATAAAAATATAAATTAATCCATTTTATCTTGCTTATTCAGTACAATACTATGCTTGTTCACTTCTATAGTTGTGAAGATTAAGACCTGTGGAACTTGCATTTCACTTATTTTAGTGAATTTAAAATATACTATAATTGTGACAATCACAAGTTGACTATAGAATGCAAAACTTACAGGTGTGACTGCTTATACTGTAGGTATTTACTACTTGTGCATCTCAAGTTCAGGTAAATAACTGTACAAATACAAATTGAAAGTCCAAACACTTTGTTGTTCTTTTAGAACTTGAATTTTGTTCTTAGTCTGCCTGCATTTCATAAACATACATAAAGACATTTGCTATAATACCTTGTGAGATATTTTAAAATGTAGTTGTCATTTTCTGGAAGTTATATTTGCTAAACTTCCAAAATACAAAAATTCTCTCTTTAATTCTTTCATATGGTTTGGGGAAGAGGAAGTCATCAATTCTATATTGCACTGCTCTTTAAAAATGCCACAATAGTTCCAGTCAGGAACAATAAATTCTAAGTCTCTCCCTAGGAAAAAGACATTGGAATTTACAGGAACTTTTCTGGAATAAAAACAATGAGAATTAATCCACAACTTCACCCATCAGAGGATTAAAAGGCGCTGGACTTCTAGAAAGCGGAGAAAACTTTTAAATAATTTCAATACCGGTGTTTAAATTGTAGTCCAAAAGAGTATTATTCATTAAGAATAAAATTCATTAAGATTTAAAGACCCATTGAAACCCATTTACAATCATTTTTAAAAAATGGACTTGACTTCAGTATCTTGAGTGATGCATATTTATTTTCACAACTGGATAATATAACAAACAGGATGTTTTTGCCATTCAAATGGAAGTTAGCAGTGATATGTTGGATTGAATGTATAGCTCAAAAGAGCGAAGGAAATGAGTGGTGGTTGCTCTACCATCGTCTGGCCAGTTATTTTAGCAGGTAATCAATAGCTATTATCTTGAAGTATAATCTGATGGATAGACTGTAAGACTTGGAGTCACACTGAGTCTACTTCCCACTCTGGCTTGCTGTATGATGACCAATGGCATCTTCCTTATTGGTAAAATGAGGAATGAACGTACTCATGCTGGTATTTGAGATTTCTTTAAAGTGCTTTAAGACCCTAGGACAGAATGCACTATTAAAGTAGTATATTAGAAAGAGTTAAATTTCATTACATCCTTGTTCAGGTATAGTTTGTCTGATCTTAAACTTAATACAGTAACTCCTCACTTAACGTTGTAGTTAAGTTCCTGAAAAATGCAACTTTAAGCAAATCCAATTTCCCCATAAGAATGAATGTAAATGAGGGGGTTAGGTTCCAGGGACATTTATTTCACCAGACAAGAGTGTCCACACACACACACACACACACACACGTTTTAAACAAACACTTTAATACTAGTACATAGTGATAATTGTGAAGCTTGGCTGAGGGGGAGGAATCAGAGGGTGGGATATTTCCCTTACTGTTAAATGATGAACTAGCAATTAGCTGAGCCCTCGAGTTAACTCTCTCTCACTCTACAAGGCAGCAGGAATGGAGGGAGATATGTGCATTTCCCCTTTAAGGACACTGCCTTGTTAATTAGATCAGCTTGCTCAGACCCCAGCTGCTGCAAGCTCCCTCTGTCCTGAGCCTTGGTGTGTCCCCCCCTGCTCTATGGAAGATGGGGTAAGTGGGGTGCAGGAGCAGGGGGGAGGGAGACACCCTGACATTAGCCCCCCTCTTCCCTCCCTCCCCCCCCCACAGCAAGCAGGAGCCTTGGGGAGCTGCTCCAAGACAGGGCAGGAGCAGCACATGGCACTGCGGGAAGGGGCTGCCGCGGGGAGCTGATAGTGGGCTGCTGGTCCACCCTGGTTCCAAGCCTTCACCAGCTAGCTGCAATGGGCTGTTCTTCCTGCAAGCAGTAGACAAAGCAGGCGGCTGCCAAACGATGCTAGAAGGGAGTATTGCGCAACTTTAAACGAGCACGTTCCCTAATTTTGATCAGCAATGAAACAACATTAACTGGGCTGACTTTAAGTGAGGAGTTACTGTACCAAAAGTGCCTGTATGGGGAAAATGTTGTTTTTTCTTATACTGAGTTGAAAGCAACTACAGACACTTGTATATTGAGGAACAGCAAGCTAGTCTAGTGATGGAAAAGATGATGGAGAGGGGAAATGATTTGCAGCCTCCCAATTTCTTGTTACAAGTTAATATGGGAATTTTGTAGCTACAGAAATAAAACTAAGGCAGAGCCTTGCATGCTTTTTGTGGTTGCCAGTATGTTGTCTTAACTACTGTAATTCAAAATTATCAAAATGCCACACTGGTTTCAACAACATTTACAATGTAAATTTCCAATAAGTGTCTACTTCGTGTATAAGAGTTTAAGCAATGGGCTTCCAGTAATGCAGTTTTACTCTTTATAGTTCATGTTTTTGGTGGCTATGTTGCCATGTAAACACTTGTTGCGAACAATTTTAGAAGCATTTAAAACTCTCTATACAGCTTTGGATTTTAAGGGTGTGGTGTAGAAATTTAGACGTGCTTTTGCAGATTTGTTATGCATCTTGGATTTCATTAAACCCACTGGAGTTGCTGTCTCAGTGAGTGATAGAGCAGGGATTGGCAACCTTTGGCATGTGGCGGCTGGACTGGTTTGTTTACCTGCTGCGTCCGCAGGTTTGGCTGATCGTGGCTCTGGCTGGTTGCAGTTCGCTGTCCCAGGCCAATGGGGGCTGCAGGAATGTGCTGGCCATTGCTTCCCGCAGCCCCTGTTGGCCTGGAGTGGTGAACCGCGGCCAGTGGGAGCTGCGATCGGCCAAACCTGTGGACGCGGCAGGTAAACAAACTGGCCCGGCTTTCCAGGAGGCTGACCTTGGTGGGCCATATGCCAAAGGTTGCTGATCCCTGTGATAGAGGGACAGCTTCAGGCTACACCTGTTTGGCTCCGCTTGATGTGGTTCACCTCACTGCACTGAGAAGGCATCAGCAGACTTTGTGTCTTGGATACGAGTTACCTTTGTGCAGCTCTCTGTTTTGCTGGTAAACTCGTATGGAAAGACAAAATCTCATGATTTTGTTAGTCTTTCTGCCCATATTTTATTTCACATCTGACTGCAGGATCTTTGCCAACCCTGAGCTAATCTAAATAAGGTTGTGCCAGAGCTGCATAAAAGCTTCTGATCTTCTCCCAGTGCTACTGTTCAAATTTATTTCCATTTTGGGAATTAGGACCAACAGGGTATGCTCATCTGTGCAATGAAATACTGAAATTATGATGGGAATAAGGTTCATGAAAGCAGGTCTGGGGGTTTTGTTAATCTATGGTCGAATCTTAAAAGCAATCCACTAAAATTCAGTGTCAGTATTTGTACAGCATTGAAGAATTTTGGAAACATTGTTTGCTTTTATGTTTGCTGTTCATGGAGGAATGATGTCATCCATTTGTATATAAATGCACTGGATCATGGGCTGTATTTTTTTGGCAAGGACACTAACATGTGGAGAGCTCTTCTATTAAGGCTTTGTTTGAAGACTTGTCTGAGAACCTTAAATTAGAATTGTGAAGAAAATCTAGTAAATGCATAGTATTTGAACTGTTTGGAAAGTTGCACTGCTAAATACTTGTTCAGGCTGTTGTATGTTTTTCCAACTATAAATTAGCTTTCCTCCCAATTCCTTGTTTTCAAGGTACCTTTGCGAAGCAGTGGATTCTAAACCAGACACATCTGCCTGGCACACACTTTGACTGGGTTTTTTTCCACCCCTCAAACTTGTTCACGATCATGGTCAACTGAAGTGCTAGTGTGGAAACTGGCTTTAAGTTTACCATGAATGAATTAGTACATCGTCTGCCTTTTTTAAAAGTTAAATACATTTAAGTTGCTTTTGGAGAAACAAGTTGAACTAATATTGTAGTGCCTAGAGGGGTCCAGTCAGAATCAAAGCTATATTGTGCTGCATGCTGTACATTAAGATAGTTTCTGGCCCCCAAGAACTTAATTTAACAGTTTGCTCACTGAGATACTGCAAAGTTGTACTTTTGTGCTGTTGGATTTAAAGTTAGCATTTAACTGCCATACGCTAAATCAGTTTAAAACATTGGTAATTCATGGTATTACATTTTGTATTTGGTCTAGATTATAGGCATTAGGCCCTTACACTGGTACAACTAGGAAGAATGGCTGAAGAAAGCCCAGGGTTTTTAGGTTCCACTGTTACTAATAATTCTTGAGAAATAAGTGATGTGTAGGTCTGTATGTAACATTTCTGATAGACTGTCTTTCTTCTACTTTCAGATTTGAGATTACATCTCTGGAAGAAGATTGTAATTTAACTCACATTTTTAAAAGAGATTTGAGTTTTAGATACCTTTCTTGCCCTGCATCTTGCTGTCTGTCCAGAGGTGACATCTTGAGAGCCCCTAACGGTTGGTATAATTTTCAAGTCTGAGGTCAAAATCTTTCTAAGTGACTTGTTGCATGAGGCAAGGGGAAGCTTTCTCTGTGATAAACTGTTCTGTGTAATATAGATGCTGTCTTGCAGCTAACTTGTCTCTGGTAAAACAACATTTCCTCTACATCTGAACTAAGAAGATGCCTGCACTGTGGGATGAGGTAGTAGGTTGTATAGTTTTAGGGTCATACCCACAACTGGGAGATAACTATACAATCTACTGTCTTTCCTAAAGCAGCAGAAAATCAGCAATGTCAGATCTTTCACTTTAAAAACTTATTGTCCAGTTATTCAGAACTTCTCTAGTTCAAAGGGCTTGTGGGCAGAGAAAATACATTTCTGTAGCATAGCAGAGTTGATACATAATGTCTGGATTTGTTTATCCCTGGAAGGTCAGTTTCTTTACCATTCTGATTTTCACGTTAGATTTTTTTAAAATTCTCTTTAGGGGAGCAGCACAGGTATGGAAGAATAGATTTCATCCTAACTGTATATTGTATGGGGTAATTAAAAACTAAAGCTGTTGAATTTCTAATTAAGCAAAATGCTAGTGGTGGTAATTGGTGCCATAAGATAACTCATTTGAAGTTGGATAGCTGTGCAGCTAAGCTATATTTCCTGAAACTAGGACTGTTAAGTACAAATTTCTCTAGCGGAGTGAGGTAGTAGATTGTATAGTTGTAGGGTAGTTATTTTACCCTGTTCAGGAGATAACTATACAATCTATTGCCTTCCCCGAGGAGTAAAAAAAAATCTGCAGTCCCTTTGCATGCTAGTTGAGCATCCTGAATTTGCAGTTGGAGAGTGGACTTTCACTCAAGCCTGTAAAATATCAGGTGATTGAGTGGCTGGATTTACAGCACTAAATGCTAATATATGGCACACACTAACATTGCATTTGGCTTCTGTGCTGAATTTTTTTCAAAGGTGAGTTGTGTTGCTGATTTTATATATAAATGGTCTTTCAAATGTGTTCTGTTGCATTACTAATCTTAATTTAAATTGGTCAGATAACTACACAAGTTTTGAAATTCATGGCTGCTCTGACAGCATGTAGCCAGTAAACGGATTGGGGAGAAAATGACTTCAGTAGTACTACCTTGTGTAAACACTTCTGTCTCCCTCCACTTGTCCTCCCCCTAATGCTAGGATGTGAGATTGTTAGTGGTTCTCCACTTTTTCTTTGCACCTTACTAAACAGGAGGGTAATCCCAAACAGAGTGTAGGATGTATGATCCCCTGATGCCTGTTTTAACCTTCCCCGGGGGTTATGAGCCCTAGAAGGTTTTCTTTGCCCAGTAAATCTCAGCTGGGTACATCTTATTTATTTTTTTAAATGGCATAGGCTCAAACTTGTTTTCTCACTGCCTACAATGGTTAAACCCTGACTAGTTTAATGTGTTGAAGAAGGAGCTACCTGATAAGTGATAATTTTACCACTTGTTCAGTAAGAACAGCCCCTAGTGGGCTTAATTAAGGTGAAACTGAAGCAGTATATCAGTCATGAAGCTTTTTAGTCTAGACACAACTTTTTGTAACTGATCTACCATTCCTCACTTAAACAATATTACCAAATAAAGCTGAAGTTACCTGGAAATATAAATGGATGTAAAATGTCACAGTATATGCATATCTGAAAAAGTCAAAAGAAACTGCAATAAAAGTTAACAGCTGATTTCGCAGTGCAGCTGCTAAATAGAAGAACTGCAGAAGAAACAGTGGGCTTCTAGGAAGAGGTAGTAGGTTGCATAGTTTTAGGGCAGGGATTTTGCTCACAAGGAGTTAACTATACAACCTGCTGCCTTTCTTAGGGCTTTATTATTGCAACAGGACCATTTTGGCTCAGTCTAAACTTCTGCAGCTTTGATATGCGAAGAAAAAACTGGTATAAGCCAAACCAGTATTTAATGATACTAAGCATGGCAGCAACAGACTCCTTCTGACAACTCATGTACAGTACTAACCTCAAGGTTGCAGCAGTATAGTGCTGCTTTTGAGGACAAACAGAACACACTATTTGCTCCTTCAGTAAAAGTGAGGGGTGTAATAGTCTCACCTTCCTTTCAAGATTAGGCTAAGATTTTCCAGCACTGAATAAGAGAGAAAGTATGGGCTTGTCTACATCACAAAGTTGCAGCGCTGGTGAGGGGTTACAGCGCTGCAACTTAGGAGGTGTACACATCTGCAGGGCATCACCAGCGCTGCAACTCCCTGTTTGCAGCGCTGGCCGTACTCCCGTTTTGTCTCGGGTGTAGAGGATCCAGCGCTGGTGATAAAGTGTAGACACTTACCAGCGCTTTTCTTGACCTCCGTGGAATAAGCAGGTATCCCAGCATACCTGAGGAAGCCTCTGGTAATCAAGCAGGTCTCCTTCCCTGGTTTGCTCTCGCGTTCCCCGAACCCCCGTGCAAGCAGGTCTCCTTCCCTGCGGTTTGCAGGGGGGTTCGGGGAACGCGAGAGCAAACCGCGGCGAAGCTGGTCTCCTTCCCCGGTTTGCTCTCGCGTTCCCTGAACCCCCCTTGAAGCCGCCCAACAGCGCTGCAGTGTGGCCACATCTAACACCACTTGCAGCGCTGGTTGCTGTAAGTGTGGCCACTCTGCAGCGCTGGCCCTATACAGCTGTATTAGTACAGCTGTAACAACCAGCGCTGCAAAATTGTAGATGTAGACATACCCTATATTGTTAGTTCAGGTGATTTTTAATGATCTTATTAGAAGTGAGAGATGTACCTCTTCTCTCAAAGTACTCAGAGCTTAGGTTCCTAATGACAACTCAAATTTCCTATTTTTCTAGAGGAGTAAACCTCTAAAATGGTTGAGTTTTAAAGCTTGATTTTATTGATCATGGATATGTGGGATATTTTTAAGGGAAGACTTGCAACCAGCTTAAACAAATAATGTTGAATGAATCACAAGCAGTGGAAGGAAATAGTGGTCCTTTCCTGTAGATGTGTGAAAGTACAAATACTTCCATGATTACACCATTGCAATCTAAATTTATAGCTGAGTTACATTTTGCAAGACTTCACACGGGTCTAAATCTTGCAGGTGTGGAAACAATGTCCCTTGCTATGTTACTTAGGGGTAGTCAGTACTTAATTCTGTACTTTGCAGCATATCATACATCTTCTGGATAAAACACCATGTCAGGAGATGTTGCACTGAACCACACTATGTTGACAGAACCAGGTTCAAGAATTGTTTCCTCATTTTTTTTTGAGTATTTTCCATGTACTTGTTGCAGATCCAATAAATTTTAAACTGTTGTATGACTCTTTATTTAGGATAAGAGCACCTCAGTTTTCATAATGGAAAGCGAGGCTTACTTATTGAGGTACTGCATTCTAAAGGCTACAATATAAATAGTGATGGCATTACTGAAATTAAAGTGTTTTTTAAAGGAATATTTTAATTCCATAATTAGACTAGATAAAATACAGCGTAGGTATGACCTCTAGTAAACATTGTGGTTGATATACTGAAGTTTATATGCCAGAGAGGTGGTAGCATTTTTTTATGGCCACTACAGACTTTTACTTCACCACCACAACTGAGGGGACCTAGCTTCATGGTGCTCCTCAGCATCTCTTCTATTAAAATGGGGGTGCTCCAAGGGAACAGCTTTGTTCATCCTTAAAGGCTTTATGGTGAACTAGCAGTATGTTATGTTTTCCCTACATAGTGCCCTGTACTTAAAAGAAGAAAGCTTTGCTAAGCAAACACCCAAAACTGTTTACAGGTTAAAGGAATATGCTCTTAAAATACTTGTTCCATCACTTTCAGCCACCACACCTACAATGCTGATGTTGTCACACGCCACATCCATAAAGCCCCTGTTGTGAAAAAATTGTGAACAAAATGTTAAACTGAAAACCTGTTAACTGGCAGCTAGTTGTAGTCATGTCTCCTTTTAGTTAGGATCTTTTACAATTTAAAAGTTTAAACACATATATTAGATCCATATTGTAATCTAGCAGCCAGATGCACCTAAGCAGAACCCCCCTCCCGTGGCCTAATCTGTCAAAAAGTCCAGACAGGCACCCTAAACTTTGAGTCTGGGGGGAGGAGAGCCTGAACATTGCCTTTGCTGCATGTTGCATAAGGTCCTTCTGGAGTTTAAACTACACTACGCTGCAGCTTCTCACACATAGTTAAACACAGCATCAAGACTAAAGGTATGACTTTTTTTTGAAGGATGGCTTACAGCAGAAATTGACTTTATACAAAAATACTATTAAAATACAAGAACCACATGCTCAGTTCGCTAGAAATATTTTACATATAAAAGGAAGGCTGACATGCCCTTCAGCCATTTATCTTCTACAGTTGTTTGAACAGTAGGGTAATCTGTTCCCAAAAAAACAGGAGTACTTGTGGCACCTTAGAAACTAACAAATTTATTTCAGCATAAGCTTTCCTGGGTTACAGCTCAGTTCTTTGGATGCACAGAAAAAGTATCCAAAAAAGTTCACTTACATTTGACCCTCCCATTGGAGACAGGGCAGATTGGCAATAGAAAGCAGTAGTGACAGTGTCACTTAAACTTTCAATGTACTGAGTTATCCTCATCTTTTTGTAAATGGAAGCAAGTTAATCATCATAAAGGTTTGATTTATCACAGCTTGCTAGCTTTATCTAGTTACCACCTGAGCTGTCTTACCTTGACCATCTGTGGGTTCCCCCTAGTAAGTAATAGCGACTTGTCAGTGAAGAGATTTTGTTGACTTTTTTCCATGTGTACACACGGAGTGAGAGATCCAAAGATGATGTGATAACACGAAAAGCATCCTTCCAATTTAAAATAAAATACTGTAGTTAGAGTAAGTAAACAATGCAAAAAAAACAACAACACTAAACAGTTGAGAGACATACCACCCAGATTGAAGTGATTGTATTGTTGTGATGCTGGAAAGCTTCCAACTGAGTCCCAAAAATTGAATATAGTTCCAGATTTGATCCACAGCCTAGAAGAATTGTTTCTGTTCCATGTCCTTTCATGAGAATTGGTGTGGTCCAAGTTCTTCCTGGTAGTGTGAAACTTGCAACCTGTTGAGCTTTTATAAAGAAAATACTTCAAAGATTATATTTCAACTCTAAAATCACTTCTACCAAAATCTGCAATAAAGAGTATAAAGAAACTTCTTCTCTGGTACTTTTTTTTTGGGGGCGGGGGGCAGGCGGAAGCGGGGAAGAGATATCAAAGATGGTGAGATAGACCTACAACATCCCATGATGAGTCTCTCTCTCCCCCTTTGTGATAGTGCTACATTGTTAGTCAGGAAAAGCAGTTGACAGGAGCCCTGTTTTTACAGAAGGGGCTGCAGGCTGTGTTCTGCATGAGGGTCCCTTTACTTTTGAAATCACTTTCTGCCCACCAGGGACCATGTGTATATTTTAATGTAGCCTCTTATCCTTTTGCATTCTGCATAATGACTACAAGGGGGGGGGGAACTCTCCCTATCCCTTAAGTAACTTCTTGAGAACAAAGGGAGGGGGGCTGCTACTATACCCTAATGGTCAACGGGTTCTGTTGGTGCAGGGGTAGTGATTGTCCAGAGGTACTCAACTCTGGAAACAAATACATGTCCGTGTGCCCTAGCTGAGCTTGAATGCTGGGACAGTAGATGGGGAAATTGTTGGCTTCAGTAAGGACACAAGCTATGTTGTACAGCTTTACAGATCAATTTCAAACACCTCAAACTGCAACCAGAAGCCAATAGGAAGCTAGCATAGTTCCTGAAGAACAGCTGCAACACATGCAACTGCTTTTTCCAGTCTCCTATAAACAAGTAACTGGATTTTACCTACATTTTAAAAAAAAATCACCTTTGGGTGAGACCAACTATAGAAAATTTAATCCCTAAAATAAAATATTTTGTATCCTGAACTATAATAGTAGACACCTGTGATTACTACCAAAAACCCACAAATAGAATAAAATTATTTCTCTGCTATGAAGTGTTAATAGGCAAAAAACATACCTAGAACTTCCATTTTATATTTAGACTTTTTGACCGCTAGATCAAACACTGTGATGTTCCTTTGAACTGACATGTGATCTTGGTGCATTACTGCTATTCTTGCTGGTGCTTTTGGTAACCAGCAGCCTACATCACAATTGTTGACAGGCAGCGAACCAGATGCAGGTGATTCATCTGCTGGGTTAATCAAGCAATCTGTATAAAATATCTGGTGTAGGGAAAAATAAAGACAAATATACTATTCAGATTCCAGTGCCACCTATGGAAAACCTTAGACTTCATAATTCTTGCTAAGGATTTTTTCCATTAAGAAAAGCTTTTTGCTGAATCAGATTTATTGAAGTTTATCTTTCAATGAAAGTTGACACTGTCTTAATGAAAAGTGAGAGTTTGAAAGTATGGCATAGGACCTGGCATAGCTGAGCCATAGAGCTTGTCTCCACTTGGAGGGGGGGGGGGTCGATTTAGTGGGTCTAGTGAAGAGCTGCTAAATTGACCCCTGCTTGCTCTCCTCTCGAGTCTGGTACCCCACTGGAACAAGAAGTGTAAGGTAAGTCGATGAGTCTCTCCCATCGACCCAGCCCAGTATAGGCACCGCATTAAGTTGACCTAAGACTGAGTCACATAGTCAGAGTTGCATAACTTAGGTCCATTTAGCCCGGCAGTGTAGACCTGCCCATTCCTTACACAGCTCTGCCAGTGTATCTGAATGTTTAATGACAGCATTCTCTGCTATTCCAGTCCACTTTCCTTTTGTCCAGCAGGCAGCTGTGCTAAAATGTGCATGTAGAAAGTGTGTATGGGGTGTTGACTAGAAGGACACTAGCAGAGTACTGCTGAAAGTGGCACTTTTTGCACAAAGAAGGATCACAAATGACTTGTGGCTTGGTTTATTATTTTGTGAGGTGTTTCTAGTAAACTTTTCAGTGTCCATTCTAAAACAATCTAACCTGTCAAGGATGGTGGAAAATTTGTTGCTCAAGTTATCTAATTTATGGTAGAATATCGCTTAAGCAAATATGAATCTAGGATGAGTTCAAAGCTGATTGGGAAACATTTTCTGTCAAAATGTATTTCTGGGGAAAAAAAATGTATCTCGACTTAGGACAGAAATGCCAAAACCTCAAGTTTTCACAGAACTGAAATCCCACATTATTTTGTTTCAGAAACACTGAAACATCGTGTTTCCAAAATGAAATGTGATCCCTGGCTGCCCGTCTGGTAGGCTGCAGTGGAGATGAGGACACTGGAAACCCTGACAGCTGCTAATAAAAGTAATGATTGTCTCACTGCTGCCCATCACTGAATAGCAGTTGTGAAATTGACCAGACTGGTCAAGTTAAGCACCTTGTCAGTTTCACTGCTGCTAGTTAGTGATGGGCAGCAGTGAAACTGAAAAAGAATGGTCAGTAAATCTGCATCTGCCAGATGCACCCTGGGTCCTCTGTAGCCTACCTGGCAAACTGACTGGGAGCACTGACTCTCAAGCTCCTGTCGCAGCCAGGACTCTCAGAAGTTGGGCAACGGAGGGAAGTAACTGGCCTGGAAGATATGGGGTCCTGAATCCAGGGAAGTTGACATAGGCAAGCTGGCAGAAAACCAGGCAGGAGTCCAATGTAAGTTTGTCAAAGTCTACCCCTTTCCAAAAAAAACCATTTAGGTTTTGACCAATCAAGAAATTTGGATGAAAAAGTGTCTTCCTGGAATTTAGTTGAACCTAGCCATTAGCAAGGAAATTCAGTTGTAAGGTTTCTCATTCTGTAAAGGTGAGGAGCTTGATGATAACCACTAGGTGCATCAGATGCCCAGCACTGAGAACAAGTTATTTGTTTACTCTTCCAGCAAAGTTTCTATGGTATTTAAATTTTTCTAATTTTCACATTAGTTATTAGCAGATATGGAAAATTGCTACATTGATGGCTCTACTTCAGTGGTCCCCAACGCGGCGCCCGTGGGTGCATCTTAATGCACCTGCGTCCTGGGCCCCAGGAGAGCACCTGCTGAAATGTCACCGAATTTCAGCGGTATTTCGGCGGGGACCCCTCTCGATGACGCCTGTCACCAACAAATGACATCGAGAGGTGTCACTCCCGAATTTCAGGGGAGACGCCTCTCGATGACATTGTTTGTCGATGGCAAGTGGCATCATCAAGAGGCTTCGCCGCCGAAATGCCGCTGAATTTCGGCAGCATTTTTGCAGGTGCTCCACCGCTGCAGTGGTCCTTCATCTGGCGCCCACCAGACGAAAAGGTTAGGGACCACTGCTCTACTTGCACCACAAAAAATATAAAATGCAACATTTTAGATATTCAAATTCAGGCTGTTGCATTACAAGCAGAGTGTTTCATAACAGCAAGCTGTATTATAAATTATGTGTAATGTTATTAAGATTTATGGGATAAAATAAATTGGGCACTTCGTTGAGGAAGGGCAAATTCTTTGTTAATTAGGAAAATGTTGTAACAAAGGAAGAATAAATGTTTACCTACTTTGAGGTAGAGATTGTTCTACATAAATGCAGCTGAGTCCATTAGTCACTCAGTAAGATGTGCCAATAGATCAAGAGGAAGGCGAGAGACTATATTAAAACGTAGAGACCCTATATTTAAATGCAGCTTCCAGTTTTATATGAGGGTTTAACAGCATACTGTACCTTTGAAGATGTATCTGCATTCTCAGTAGAACCAGCAACTAGCCATTGCTCGTCTGGTGAACAAAGTAATAAATCAATGCTAGAGTTTTGAAATGCTGTAATACATGAAACCTGATTTAGATTAGGAACTTCTAGCGTATAGATAACACCTCCTGCAGTGGCTGCCTACAATAAAGAAAAGATGAGTAAGAAAGAAACATGGTTACAACATCCCAGCTTCTGTTAAAATTATATGAATCCGAAGGTTTAGTGCTCATGGCATCAAGCATTTTTGTCTCATTTGAATTTAAACTTTGAGTGATACTATCAGCACCTGCCTGAAGGCTAAAGTGTATCTCACATCAAGGTTCGCATAGCACAGAGTCTCCTACATGGTCCATTCAAAAGAAAAGGAAACTTCCTACTGTTGACTGAGCTTTAAAAAAAAAAAAAAAAACAAAAAAACTGAGTCCATTTTTAGGGGTCATCACAGCTGCTCTCCTGACACTCTTACAGCAGTTGGCATACAGGATAAACACAACCCTGTGGAGGTAAACCACCTCATTATATGTAGTTTGGTGAATCAGACACCTTCCATGTATTGTGTATCAGGAGCAGCAGAAGCAAAAGGCAGTGGAGAGATATTTCCTAATGATTCAGCGTCTTTGATTCCAGTCTCCCATCAAGTGCTGCTGCAGTAGCACAATGCCACTATGCTGTAGCTTTGAACTACTATAATACACATTCAGTCTTATTAACCCTACTGCCCGCAGTTATGACGAATACAAGACTGTGCAGTACTCAGTGCTGCTAGCGAGGGGATAACTCCACAGAGGGCTGAAACAGTCACTTCCCAAACAAACCCCACAAAGACAACTACAGTTAAAGCCTTTTTCTATTTCTAGCCAAAATAAGCACAAATTCTATTGTCCTGCTCTGACATACTTCCACAACACATGCCTGTACTTGCTCCATTGTAATAGCAAGGCAGAAGATGTACATTACAACCATTTGTATAAACACTTAGCATGTGGCATTTTCCTATGTTCTAGATACTTTGTTACAAAAACATGTAGACAAACTCAAAGGAGTCCAAGGAGAAACCAAAAATGATTAAAGGGCCTGGAGGGAAGATCAGAAGAACTAAATAGAATGTGATAAGGAGCAACTCAAAGGGGATCTCTTAGTCTCCAAAAGGGTATAAACACAAGGGAGCATGACTGTGCTATAATCAACAGAAAAAGAATGAAGTTAGTAAAATAATCAATTTTAAGCTAAAAATCAGAACTCCAGGCTGTGAGAACTAAAGCCCTTGGAAGAGACACATCCACACAGTGTAGTGGTTAAAGTTCCATTCCTGAAGACTTTTGAAATGAGATTGGATGAAGCACTAGAACATAGATTATCCAGTGCAGAATAATCCATTCTTCACAGACTGTTCAAGGATGAAATCCTGGCCTCAGTGAAGTTACTTGAAGTTCTGCCATTGATTCCAATGGGTCCGAGATTTCACCTGATGTCTCTCTAAATAAATTTTATGCACCTTTAATTCCTATCTCCCAGTGCTTAAAATGCACCATATCAGAAGCATATTCCTCATTATTGTAAGTGAGCATATATCTAGGTGTAAGTGATCTTGTTAGATGAGTGGTCATTAATTTACAGTTGCCTTTGTTTACTTACAGTGAGGAAGGGCTTGTTGTTCACTGAGTAGGTAACCAAAGTGGACGAGGATGATGATGTGGAGAATGCAGCAAGCTCTTCCCCACTTTCTCCATGCCAGACTTTGATGGTTCCACGGGCGTCTGTGCTGATTGCTAGTTTGTACTCTGGGACAGTAATAACCTTTATAAACGGCACTTCCTGGGATGGACTTGACCATATCTGTGTACCCTGAACAAAAATATGCAGTTAGGGGCCAGCTTATGTGCATTTTAAATAGATTTAAATTGCTATCAATAATGCATCCCCTTTTTCCCCATTGCTTGTTTTTGTATGTATATACCATTGAAGATAATACCTATTTGAATAACATTTTGCTTGGTATTTTCCAGTGTTTGGGTTGAAATAGTTTTCCTTTAACAAGATAGCCATTATTTTCCTCCTTGTTGGAAGTCTCCTCCCACACTGGATTCTAGTAGTGACTCAGCTTACTCGATTGTATTTCAAAAATCCTAAATTGCAGCCAAGCAGCTCTTTCCAAAGATGACATTTTAAATAATTGGATGTTTCCTTTGCACCACAAATCTCACTTCTCCCCACACCCAGTGACACTGCAGACCACAGGACTGGAAAATTCAACTCCTTCACCACCGTTTGATAGCAAGAACCTGCAATAGTTTTTAAATCTTCCTTCTCCCCTATTCTCTTTTATTGTCCCTACCATCTTTAGGGTACCATCACAAACTGGGCTGCAATGAGAATTAAAAGCACATTTTAGAACCACATGTACATGCAGGCAGACTACACAGAAACATCTGCTGCCTTGCTATGCAAATTCATCTCAGTTTGGACCTACAACACAATACCCTTTACTACTCAAGTGCTGGGTCTCTCCTGAGCAGGAACTGCCAATAGCATTTCAGTCTGCCAAAATGGATGGTGGTTTCTGAAGTGGTCTAATGATCACAAGAATTAAATTGAGACCAAGCACATTTCCACAAGTCATCTATTGCAAGATTTGATTCTCGTGGCCCAGTTCATCCTTGGCATGATTCTGTTCAGGTCAGCTGACGCAAGCAGAGTTGCACCTGCTTGCTCTCAAGTCCTGGGCTGAACTCAACAGTGACAAACAGTGTTGTAAATCAATCAAAAAATGGGTGTGCATGTCAGATGATTGATGTTAAGGATCCCTGTCCATTGATTTACAATTTAATAGGCATGCAAAATGTAGGTGTGTAATACTGCATGCCAAAGGTTTGTAGGGGGGGAATGCTACCAATACTGGCAACAGCTAACTTAAAAGTTTGCCATATTACTGCACTAATTTCCCCAACCATGTTTACAATGCTCCGGCTCTCATAATTGTGGTTTGAGCATTGGCCTGCTAAACCCAGGGTTGTGAGTTCAATTTTTGAGGGGTGATTTGGGAATTTAGTTGGCGACTGGTCCTGCTGTGAGCAGGGGGTTGGACTAGATGACCTCCTGAGGTCCCTTCCAACCCTGACATTCTATGATTCTATGACTTTGGGAAAGTAAGGTATTTAGTTAAAGTCAGTTGAAGAGAAGAGCTCAAGGACTTAAATACAAAAGAGGCTTGGAACGTCTTCAAATCAACTATACAAAAACAATCTGAAGTTTGCGGAACTTGAAGGGAAAGGCTCCAGATGAATAGCCACCTCAAAAAAGGTTAATAGGAGGAAACAGAGAGCTTATAGGAAATGGAAGAAGGGGCTGGTCAGCAAACAAAGCTATATTGTAGGAGATAGAAAAATGGAGGAATAAAGTGAGAATTGCTAAAAGTCAAGCTGAACTAGCTCTTGCCAAGGAAATGAAATTAAATAATAGGAGGGGTATTTTTTTATATAAATAAAAAGGATGGATGAGGTTGGGCCATTATGGAGTGTGGATGGGAAAAAGATTCAAGATCTAGGTATGGCCCAAAAAACAAACTAGTGGGTGTTCTCTTCTATACTTTAAAAAATGCCACAATTTCCCCCTGCATAACTTTAGAGAGATGACACTAGGAACAAAAACTGAGTTATCTGTAGTCCCCCGTCCTTATTTACATACTAGCCATCTTATGGCATCTGTACTTTTGGAACAGTTCACTCAGTTTGAATTAAAAAGCATGGGCAATGTTTGGCCTGTATTTTAACTACTGCCTTCTGATGATTTAGAGCTATTCTAGAACAACAAATCATGTAAGAGGAGTAGGACACATCATTGTTTTTTAAATGATGGTATAAATATTCTTGATGGTGACACTGGACTTGTAAAGAGCATGCATCCCACCTCTTGGACCTGCCATGCTCGGATAGTGCCATCAGTAGATGCAGTGCAAACCACAGATCTCAGCTTTCCACCACCAAACACGTGCTCGTTGTCTGAGAGATAAGCCATACCAACTATTTTACCTACAATAATAAAATACAACAAAAATATCACTATGACCATCAACTGATTTCATGCTCACCAGGAACAGTAAGGCCCCTATCAGCAAAGCATTAAATAGAAGACTAATGGCATTAAGCAGAATGGGGATACAAATCTGGGGAGGTCTGGATTGCTTCCTGGCACATTATCATTCTGCACGTTTAAACACAGCCTAGTCGTTTATTCCTGATAGAGTAATGGTAGATACAGTGTTCCATTTTTCATGAGTGTGATGACTCACTTATTAGTGTAGCCCAAGCTATTATCCAAAACATGCATCTGAAGAAGTGGGTATTCACCCACGAAAGCTTATGCTTCAAAACGTCTGTTAGTCTATAAGGTGCCACAGGATTCTTTGCTGCTTTATCCAAAACATGTTCAGCCAAAAAAAACAAAAACAAAAAACTTTTCATGCAAAAACAGAAAAAAGTGTCTGCAGGAGGGAAAATAAATCACAAATTATCCCCTATACTGACAAGGTGATTAAACAACCTTTATTTCAGAAAATAACTCTTCCGCATAATACCTGGGTAGCAATAAAAATTGCCTTAGTTAAAGCTGTTAACTGTTGACAGTCTTACTGTTTGAATGAAAATATGATATATTCCAAAACTTGCATTCTAGTTGGTTTTACTATATGATGCATGAACATAGCCTTCATGGCTTGAGTTAGTGCAATTTACCCTTTAATTTCTTGCTATCTGAAGAGAATATAGTAAATTAGAGTCTACTTTTATTTATGTGTGGAATTCAGAGTCCAGTCTTAAATTTTTCTGTGTGGGTGCTATTTAATTTGGACTTTACTGAAGATGACATGCAACTCAGAAAATATAGGGCCAGATTATTACAGGTATATATGTATCTAAAGTTAAAGATAGGCACCTAAGTCCCTTTAAATATCTGGCCATAGTTATCAGTGAGAGAGAGAATTTATTTAACCAGCCTGGAATAACAGATGAGATTCTTATTTAGTTTTATGTCACCATCTTTGAAGAAGACATTTTCTGCAAAATGTTATGGGATGAAGCTGGTAATTTAAAAACGTTCAGGGCCCTGTTCTGAGAATGTACACACTCCATCATACCATAAGGCCAATTTTCCAAGGTTCTTCAACTGAATCTGAAGATTTTCCTCATGGTTTTGTACCAGTAAAGCTTTCCAGCTTTTGGATTTGTGGAATTTGCATGTAAAAAAAATGCATGTTCAAATTAGGAACAACAATTTTGCAGGCTGCTGAAGTGTTTATTGCTAACGTATAAAGCATTTGTCTGCCTAGATCCCATGAGGGATTGGATCCATTTGTACAAAACACCTTACAACAGAAGTAACCATTCTTTTTATCGTTTTCTCACATACCTTTATGTCCTCTCATGGGGCAACATTTATAATCAGCTGATGGCCGACCTGATGCCATTTCATGCTCAAGTTTGGAGCGGTGGAGATAGTACTGTTTCCATGTCTGCATACCTGGAGTCAGGTTGGAAATATTGCAAAAGGTCCATCGATCTAGGCACAGCCTTCTATGAAGCATAAAGGTGACACTATTCAGTTAAAAGTAGAGGATGGTCATTCTGCAACACTTTTCTTAAATATTCACATTTGGTGGATGTCATGTACATCCAAAGATTTGTCATGGATAAAAGCATGATTTTGTTATTTTTAATTGAGGAATTTAAGATGCGTCAGTAGAGAAAGAAAGGGAATTCCTCCCCAGTCACAAAATAAGACACTGCAGTCACCATCATGAAATACGAAGAGATGGAAATAAGGAACCGCCATCATGGAATGAGAGTACAAACATCAATTTGTCTGCCTCCACTATTCTGCTCACTGCAACATGCTGAAAATGTTTTGGTTTTTTTTTCTGAAGCCTGATTGCATATAATGCATTAAAGAAAGCATTCTAGAACTGTTTGAGTGAAAGTGTAACTTCCTGAAGTACAGACAATCCGTGAGAGACTTACAGCAATCCCCAGAGTGAGTGTGATTCAGCAGCACTTGAGTCAATGTGTGTTTTTCTACTGACTTTATTAGGCAGAAGATCAGGCCCAGAAAGCACAATTTCTACTCCCCATAAAGGCACTTATGGAAAGATGTGACTCAGAATCAGTTTTTCCTCTAAGATATCACCCACCTCTACAAGGGAGTGCCTGGCCTTTGAAGAATCTGACTGTACAAAAACAAGGTTTGTAAGTTCAAAATATGGCCCACCTAAAATTAAAATGTCCCTGTGATAGTAAACACACACCCAGCAGTGCTCCCAACCAGTAGTGGTAAACTCTCCTGGAACCTGAACTGATCTGTTCTTTCCTAGTCCTGGAATTTATTCATTTTCTTTTAATTTATTTAAAAATAAATGTGCTAATAAATGGTGCCAGCCTGCAGACCAAAGGCCTGTACTTGTCTGCTGAATAGATATAGCCCACTTGGTGGCAGCAGAAGCTTCCCCACTAGGGTGACCAGATGTCCTGACATTGTAGGAGACGGTTCTGATATTTGGGGCTTTTTCTTATATAGGTGCTGATTACTCCACATCCCTGTCTCGATTTGTCACACCTGCTATCTGGTCACCCTTTTCCCCACCATGCCCATGTACTTCACATAGAAAGAAAACCTCTATAAGAGTTAGAAGATAGCAGTGAGGCCATAGGCTACACTGAGGCTGTGCTAACAAGGATGCCAGTTCAGTTATAAGTTAACTGTGTTGCTCCTGGGGTAACAGATGGATCTGCCTTATTCATTACTGTATTTTTAAAAGATTATCCAGGGTGCCCAGAGCACTGGAGGGGTGCCCTTAATGCAGAGCAGTAACAATCTAAGTTACTTAAATAAGGTGGTATTTGTATGATGCGGCTATTGTTTCATATCAGCCAAAGGGAATGGATTCCAAACACTAAGGTGAGGTGAAGAACAGTGTGTGCACACACATATACATGCCTTACAATCAACCCTGTGAGCCCTTTGTCCACCATCTTGTATGCTCTTTGACTTTATGTAGTTAAAATTCCTGGTTCACAAGTATTTCCAGGTTCTCATTCTGTGGATGCCCCAAGAGAGACAGGGTTGTCTCAGTCTCCATCAGAGTCAGTGGGGGTGAGGGCACCCAGGTTGATGTTCAGCACCTTGCAGGACTGGTACTTGGTAGCCGTGAAGCCCCTGAAAGAGCCCACCCACAGGAACACCAATGACTACCCTCTGAAGAAAGGAGGTGCCAAAATGGGAACCAAGGGCTACTAAAAAAGGTAAAGAAAAGTACCATGGAAGTGTCTATAAAAGAATGCCAGTGAGGGACACTGAGCAGGGAAACCCAGAGAGTGCCCACTCTACCCCAAAAAGATCACCTTGCAGCTTGTCAACAATACCTAGCCTGGACTCCCTGAAACACTGAAAGAAGCACTCACCGCCATAGGGAAGTTGTGCCTGCGGCTTCGTTCCATGCCTATTACCAAGGGGAGGGAGAAAGATGAGACATTTTAGAATGAAGAAAGCTGGGTTTCAAACTTATCAGAGTTACTGTGAGCAACAGAAAAGAGAAGATAACACCAGTCAATGAAGAGGGAAGGGGACCAGAAAATCTTTCTAGGTCTGTGCTGCACCCCAATTTCTTTGAATCATCACTCTTTTTAAGTTTACATTTTGTATGAATGTTTAGCACAACACACTAAGGGGGAATTTTGAAAAATCAATTGGTTATAGTTTTACATTGATTTTTATAGGAATTATGTGGTTAAAATCATGAACAAAGTTTTGTAAATTTGGACATACATACAAGGACTGGCCTAGCAAGCTTTTTAGTTAAGTAGTTCAGGCTCAATCACAAAATTTGAAAATAATCATTGTGACAGGAAAGATCAATAAACATCTACGCTTAGAACGCCCAACTAACTTGCTACTAGCGGAAATAACATCAGATGGAGAGTAAAACCTCATTTTTACAAGTTCCATTAAGCTGAATGTATGTGATCAGATATATATAATTTATAGATCTTAAAGGATTGTTAACAATTCAATCAGTTTATACCACCCACTGCACATTCAGTGTAGGATATTAAAGTCATACAAAACAGTAATATAGAGTATTACTACTGATTCAGAAATGTGCTAGATAACTGTTCAAGATTGTATTTTGTTGACATTTCCGTCAGTGTTTGTGTACACACGCTTTATCTGTATGTGTGTTTACTTCTCCATACTAAAAGCTAACTATTTAAAGACAGCCACCCTGCACCATCTATTTACTTAAGGTGCTGAGTCCAGTAGCACAATAAAAGCAATCTAAAACAGAAAAGCAGGTTAATATTGTAATGTTAAAATGGGTTATTGCCACCTGCAGATGAAAAGAACAGAATGAGGAGCTATAACACAAGGGCAAAAATAGAGGAACAAAGATTATAAACTATGGGGCCAGTCGTGGCCATAATAAACACATGCCTCTGGGGAAAAACCAAACCAACTCACCTACCCTTATGTATTGTGTAATGAGTATTCCACACTGGGGCCAACCAAAGCAAAGTTTTGATCTCAAGTCAAACCTAAAACATGGCAACTGGATTCTCAAGAGATGTGTGTCAGGTTCCTCTCGGAGGCCTCAAATATATAAGTTTGATATATGAGGTATCCATCTATCTTTAACATCTTAGGCTGGTAGCAGACAGTGCAGTATGACCTGGTTGAGTCACCCCCATGTCTGCCCAGGTGCCCCTGACCAATCTCACTGCGGTCGGCTAAAAGAGCACTCAGGAATACGACAACGATGGCTACCAATCGTAATGCACCGTCTGCTGCCAAAAGGCAATGAGCTGCTGCTATGTAGCAATGCAGTCCCACATCTGCCAGCACCCAGGAGAAATACGGTGATGGTGAGCTGAGCAGGCTCCATGCTTGCCATGGTATGACGTCTGCACAGGTAACCCAGGAAAAAAGGCACGAAACGATTGTCTGTCATTGCTTGGAGGGAGGGAGATGGGAGCCTGATGACATGTACCCAGAACTACCCATGACACTGTTTTTGTCCCATCAGGTATTGGGATCACAACCCAGAATCTCAAGGGGCGGCGGAGACTGTGGCAACTGTGGGATAGTTACTCACAGCTACCCACAGTGCCACGCTCCGGAAGTCGACGGTAGCCTCGGTACTGTGGACGCAATCCGCCAACCTAATGCACTTAGAACATTTTGTGTGGGGACACACACAACTGCATAAAAATGATTTCTAAAAAAACGACTTCTATAAATTCGACCTAATTTCATAGTGTAGACATATCCTAAGAACAAGTTCCTATTTCCCACTTCAAGGTCTGCTCATCCCCACACAGTAGGAGCAGGTATGGGGCTAGAACAGACACTATGTGCTTCCACATTGCAGAAACAGGATGGTGTTTGCTAGGAGAGGTTAGATCCTGCAGCAGACTCTGTCACTGCCCTCCATTTTTTATCCTCCCCTGCCTCATTCTCTATCCTCACCCTCCCACCCCTCTGGCCACAGTTGCCTCCCCCATGATGGCTTGGATGCAAGCACAGGGAATATGGGGAGTTTGGATGCAATAGCGTGCTATACACAATTCTTCTGCCATGGCAGAGACTAGAGAAGAGAATACCTGCAGGTTGGTGGGTGTGTGAGCTCTTAGAGGGGCTGAGGCTGCAGCACCGAACATGGATCAGAGTAGGGGTGATAATGGAGATGAAAGAAAGGCTCAAGGGAGAGGCTCATTACTAGTGGTCTTAAAGGGTGTAAGGGAACGCTTATTGCAGGCCTGATGGTTGTCTCCAGACCTGTGTGCGCTCCTCCAGCCCGCAGGTGCTAGAATGGGGGTGCAGGGGGTGCTGCTGCACCCCCTGGCTTGAAGTGGTTTCCATTAGATACAGGGTTACAGCACCCCTGCTCCAGCCTGCTGTCAATTTCACAGCTCAGACAGCTCGTGCCAGGACCGCTCTGCGGGAGTTTCTAAACGTCAAGGCAAAACACACAGGCTCAGGGCCAGGCGGGGAGTTAATTTGTGAAGCAGGCTCTCCCTACAGCACAGCGGGGTGTGCTCAGGGGCAGTGGCAGGGAATTCCCTTGGGTGGGGCACGAACCTGTGTTATTTCAGTGGGGAAAGGCACCCCCGGCAGGGAGTGGCGAGAAGCGCTAAAGCAGCTCTAGGAAATAGGGTTGCAAAAGCCCGTTCATTCCTCCAGCGCCAGGGCACGCCCAGCCTGGTGCAGTGTGTCTGGGGAAAGGGAGAAGCCCCCACCCCAGGGGCCCGGGCTGTGCAGCGGTCCCCAAGGCGGCCCGCAGAGCTGGGCAGACGCCATCCGTGTCCTACCAACGGGGTGCGACCGACGCGAGCCCTCATCCCCCTGCGCTACACACGCGGCTGCGGGCGCTGGAGCGGAGCCGAGGCGAGGCGCCCCCCGTGCCCCAGGGGTGGCCAGCCCCGGCTGGGTACCTGGTTCACCCGCGCGGCGCGGAGCAGATCCGGTGCCTCCAGGTAAGAGAAGACGTGGACGAGGCAGTCTAGCGTGAGCAGCTCGCAGCTCATCTCCAGCCCTCACCTCGCCGGGAAGAGCCCGGCCGCTTCCACGCCTGCGCCTCGCGTCTTTCTGCTTCCGGACCCGGTTTCCTGCTTCAGCTACAGCGGCTGCTCAGAGGCGGAGCTAGCGCGGGTGGCAGTCAGTTGGCCGTGCTGATCACACCGCCGCAGCCCCTTCCCCTAGGCTCGGCGCGCCTGGCCCCTGCCGGCCAGGGTACTTCATTGGCACGGCCAGCTCCTTGCACAAGGGCTGCTAACGTGTAATAGAGCGCTCCGGTGGCGGGGACAATCTGCTCAGGACAGGACTAAATACTTTGTTTGAAGCTTGTCTTCTGTGCCCATTTGTAATCCTCTTTCTAAGCCCCCAGCCCCCCTCCCTGTGTCAAGGCCCCATCCTCTTACCCTTAGGTGTAAGAGCAGATTGGATCACCCAGTGTTGAGATGCAGCTACTTCTACAGTGGCACATGGCAGCTTGACTACCATACAATAACCTCACATTTCTACTTAGGGTAAGCAGTGAAAGTGAAGGCTTAGGGTGACCAGATGTCCTGATTTTATAGTGAAGTCCCGATATTTGGGGCTTTTTCTTATATAGGCTCCTATTACACATACATACCCCCGTCCTGATTTTTCACACTTGCTGTCTGGTCACCCTATGAACGCTTGATATGGCTGAAATGGCAGGGGGACTATTTATAGCCAGAATGCAGTTATGTAAGTTGAAATAGGACAAAGAGATTAAAGACATCCTTGCCCTCTTACTGAAAGTGCCATGGAACAATTAATGACCATCCTTGGTCATGACCTTGGTGCTGTCTCATCTAAAAGCACCAGAGAAGGATTGTTTCTTCTAGAGACGGGACCATGACATATGATAGGAGCCTAGCAAGAAGAGTTAGGATAGCTAGAGGAAGGGTCTTTATGGTGAGGGAAGGTTAAAAGTCTGGGGGCAAAGTTTCTATGGGTTTAGGCTGCAGTTTTGCCTTAATGCTTTTCTACAAGTTTTACTGTGATCTACAGCTAGACTGTGTGAAAGAAGAAAGCGAGCATGGTGGAAACCTAGAGAAAAAGTTAGGTAAGTAAGTGTAAGAGCCCATTGCTTGATACACACACACACACACACACACACAAGGTAGCGATGGGAGTATTGGTTTGATGGGGGAGGGAAATACTTTTTGCTGTAGGATCATGTCTTTAAAACTGGTGAAATCAGTTTTAATGTGATTTTAGCTGAAATTAATTCATACCTGGACAAAGTAGGGAGTAAAGGGCAGTCTGTTTTTGACAGAATAAGGAGTATATTAAATGAGGACTCTTAGATGTGACTAGAAGAATCCTCTATATGAAATAACAAGGCTATTTACTGAAACTTCCCATAGAAGAGAAAGAAAAAGAGACCTTATCATTTATGCATTCATTAGCTACAGGATTTTGGGGGACTTGGGTTTTTCTTTGTTTTTTAAGAAGAAAGCAGCTTAAAGGAGGTCTCAGGTTCAAGAAAGGGTAAAGAATTAAGATAAAGCAGATCAGAAAGCAGCAGAAACAGGACTCTGGCAGAGGGAGAAAAGAAGAAGAGAAACTGTGAAAGTGAAGATGGGAGGTGAAGGGAAAGCTGCAGCCCAATGGCCCAGCAAAATTAGATTGTACTTAACTAAACAGGTAAATGCAAAGTGAAAAAACCTAGTCTAGGAAACACAAATTCCTCCTAAAGTCTAGTTAGCAAGAGCTGAGAGCTGGTAAATCAGTCCATTAGAGAGGTAGAATTACCCTTTTGGTGGAGAAGAAGGCATCTCTGCACCCCAAGAGGATTATTTGGACACCTGACTGTTGTCCATGGATTCCTGCTGGTTCCAGTGACCAAATCCAAATGTGGAATTGTCTGAAAATACATGAGGACCAGAACAAACCATGAAGAGAGACTGAACATACACCGAGAAGGAAAAAAGAAGCAGGTAGCCCTGTGTCTCCACCCACCTGCCATACATCTTGTGCTAGTTATGCACACCTGCAAAGAGTAAGTTTAACCAGCACAAAAGAGATTCACATATAAGGACTTAGCTGGAATAAAACTTCTAAATTTAATGTCCAGTTGAGACATCTTTGCTAAAACACAGGCTCTAAACTTGTTCTTTTAACCTCTGCAGTTTGCAGGAGAGAAAATAAACCACACAAGTTCTCTCTTTTCAGCAGAAGGGTTGATTGCTGCAATAAATATTTAAATAAATTAGATTTTCATGATACCTGACTAATACAAAACCTTTGCTGGTTAGTTTTGTTAACTCTGTGCTTCCTGTTCTTTGAACAAAAATATATTGTTTTCCATACATAATATAGTCTGGTGGATTTTGTGATGTCATGTATGAAAAGGGTAACAAGCTCATTGAATTCTTCTAATTTACTATATGGGTGGAGTTCAGAGTTCTCTGTCTTGGGTTATCAGATAGACTTTCAAAAGGCTGGGTTTCTTAAAGTCTACAGCTTGTCTATATGGCAAGTTACTGTGCTACAAGCCAGGGTGTGAATCTCCAGCGCAGCAACCTTACTGCGTTGTAGCAGGGTCCATACGGGATGTGACTGCAAGGCAAGGGGGTGTACTGTAGAGTCACACCCTAGCTTGGAACACAGTAACGTGACATCTAGGCAAGCCCCAAGGCTTTGTCAGTTTCCTAAGTGAGCAGAATTGCTTCCTTGACTGAGTCACCAAGTTTCTGCTGACACTTTATCCTATGAAGAAATATCCATTGTACACTCTACAAAACTATATTGCAGTATGTTGTATTTGCCAACATGCAGAACTTGCCATCCAAAGATAATGCACATTACACTGCAGAAGAGAGATGGCACAAAGTGAATCAGAGACCGCAACAAACCCCAGAGCTCCTGACTTGCAATCCTCTGTTCTACCTGCTGGAAGCACTGCCTCACCAATGGGCACTTTCAAACTGGTTTTACACCCCATTCAGATTGTATTTTTTCATATACTGTAAAACTTGACTCAATTTGTGCCAGAAACTTCCAGGTTTTGGGTTTTGTTTTCCATCTGTGAATTATGTTTCCTTAAAGAACCACATCCCTGTTAAAGTACCTTAGAAATGCACCATAAGCACTAAGCCAATGTTAGACAGTAATTAATGAGGCAAATTACATGTCAGGATGTGCTGGTGATAACTGTTTTCCACTGAGGACAGAAGCAGTGAAATTTTCCAGCACAACAACAGAAGCACTATTTCCCCTACCTCCCAGCAAGACAAAAAATGAACTCCACCTCACACAAATCATAGAATCACAGAAATTAGGGTTGGAATAGACCTCAGAAGGTCATCTAGTCCAACCGCCTGCTCAAAGCAAGATACTCTACTGCAAACCTGCAAATATTCACCGATCTGAGAATATCCCACTAGCAACACTTGGAATGACCTATGTGCTGCAGTTAGGTAGGCCAAGTCTGACCTTTAACCCACTCACTCTTTTTTTGTTTGCATGCCCAAGAGGAAATCACATGCATGGCACAAGCCTGACCCAGAAATATTGCAGGGAGGAGGATATTTTGTGCGAATAAGGAAGGGCAGGGACTGCAAGATGAATCACCGAAACAATAATTATCCTGAGGAAAAACCTTGGAGGGTGGATTAACTGTGATAGCTGCCCTTTCAAGGTAACAACGTGAACTGTCAACTCTCCTGAACTGTTAGAAACACTTCAGCACAAAAAGAGAAAAAGAAAAAAAAAATTGGAAGAGCATAAAAAGTGATCTGGCCAGAGAGGCACCATTCAATTCCAAACTGATAGGATTGAAGCTTGTAATTGTTACACACTATGCAACAGTAACTGCTTCCAAAACTATTTTTAGCGCACCACACATATAGTGAAAATAAATAAAAAGACAGAGTTGCCATAAAGCCAGGAAATAAACTTTTGAAACTATTTAGCTTTTGGCTAAGCAAGGCAATTGAGCTACAGCATTCCTGAGTGTGCATGATAGTCTCTGATAAGGTGAACTCCAGACCATCATTTTCTCTTTCAACTCCAAGCTGTAAAGTAACAATCAGCACTTTTAAAGTCCACCACACTTGAATCTTAAGGCCCTGTGGGCCAGCAGTGGTTTTATAACTTGTTTACTATCTGACCTGGTTAGAACAAATGTGGCTGAGTCATGTTCACACATCAGCATTTTTTGCTCCACAACACAATCGTGTGTGTGTGTCTGCATCTACCACTGTGGCTAAGCATGTTTGTATCAGTGCAGGCTGGGGAAATCTGGGCAGTGGCCCCATAGTGCTTCAGCAGGAGCTAGAGTGTCCAGGGGTCATGCACACAGAATAGGACCAGCTGCAAGTCAGGCAATGCACCCAGGGCTCTCCTCCTGCCCAGAGCTAGAAGGAAGGAGCAGCAGCCAGAATGGTTACTCAGCTATGTTTGTTTACGGGCTACTCTCTAAAATACAAAAAATCAAAACAAAACAAAAACCCAAACAAACAAAAACAAGAGGGCCAGTCCAGGCCACCAACAAGGCTGATTGGTAAGCATTGTTACCAATTAAGCATTAGCCACATTGTGTGGGCAGACAAGTCATGGGCCTGACTCTGCTCCCACTGAAAATGATAGCAAAACTTCCATTGACGGATCAAGCTCCCTGTTTACACCCTCCAGGTCACTGTGGTCTTAGCTACAACAGGGGAATTTTAGCAAAATATTCCCAGCTTTGCTGCTATTGGTGGGAGCCCTAATGTTCACAGGTGCCAGCTTCCTCCAGGCCCTGGGGGTGTTCAACCCCTGCTCCACCTCTGCCTCCTCTCTTCCCGCCCAGTTCCGTCCCCTCCTCCAAGTGCACCCCATCCCTATTCCTCTCTCTGCCCCTCTCAGCATCTCCTGCAAGCTGCGAAACACCAGATCATCATGGCTAGGGTGATCAGACAGCATGTGTGAAAAATTGGGATGGGATGGGGGGTAATAGGTACATATAGAGACAACTCTATAAAATTGGGATGTCTGGTCACCCTAATCACTGTGGGCGGGGGGCATTGGGAGGGAGGGGGAGGATCAATGGGGCCACTGGCAGATGGGAGGTCCTGGAGGGGCGCGGAGGAGCCAGCCCTGGAGCACCCATTGAGTCTGCACCTATGCTTATATAGACAAGACCCCAGTGGCTTCCTGTGTTTTCACCACTGGGTGAATTAAATCTGCTTATGATATTTTAAACACTGGTTGCTGCCAGAGCCTTCGCTACACTAAGGATCCCATCAATATGGCTAACCTGATGACAGCACTTTTGCTAAAATTGCCTTGTGTAGACTTGGCCTGAAAGAGTTACTTCTTGGTTAAAAAAAAATGTAGTGTAAAATATCTTGTGTCACTCATTCTCTGTATTGCATCTGATCAGAAAAAATCACTGTCAAATTTGCACTAGCACCATTTGTCAAATAAGCCAGAACGAGAAAGATACAAAGCAGTGGCGAACAATTTCTTACTTTGATGTGTAGCATCTTCTCCTCTCTCCGTGCAGACACAAAGGTAAAAAAATCACACATTTTGCACCTGAGAAATGCAGTATCAGACTCATAGTGATATGTTTTAAATAAACGCTTTTCCTGCAGTATTTAGAAACAAGCTCAGCATCTGCCAGAAACACACAAGTTTAAGATAGTTATGAAAAGTATAAGCAGGTATAGACTTCCCAGAATAAATATGAATTTGGGAGAGGGGATTGGAAAGTCTGGACTGGTTGCTTCTCAGGCACTTCTTTCTCACTCTGATTGTGAGGGCTTAAATTTCATAGCCACAGACTGTTCTGAACACAAACCGCCACCAATATAACACTCTAAAATCTACTGCTGTGTAGTTAACTACGTACATTATTTACACTGAAATACTCAATCAGAGCAGTTGTCCATCCACTCCAGTATCCAGTCTCAGAATTATCAATACCAGATGCTTCAGAGAAAGGTGTAAGCCCCCATAATGGGCAATTGCACAGTAGGTGATCATAGAGAATATTTCTTCCTAACCCCAAGTGGTTAGTGGCTTATGCCCCGAAGCATAAATGTTTATATCCTTTATATATTTTAGCCTAACTGTGTATGCTCTCATTATGTATTCAAGAGTCTAGTCCTTTTCTGAATCCAACTAAATTCAATCAGGCCTAGTGGCAATGAGTTTTACAGGCTAATTACGTGTTGTGTTAAAAAAAACCCAACCCACACACGCATTTCTTTGTACCAATTTTATATGCATGCTTTTCAATTTCATTGAGTTTGAGAGTAAATAAGGACCTTCCATTTGACCGTCTCTAGACCAGTCAGTATTTTATATACGTCTGTCATGTCTCTCTTCTAAATTAAGCAGTCCTGATCATTTCGGTCTCTCCTCACACAAAGTCTCTCCATGTCAAGAATAATTTTCATTGCCTGTCTTTGGACTCTGACTTCCCCCAAATTATTTTACAAGGTAGTGACCAGAACTTAATATGGTATTCCATGTGATGAGGGTGTACAACTGACATTACAATATTCAGAATTATTCTATAGTTCATTCAATTCAATCCCCAGCAACAGTCCAAAAGAGAGAGAGAGAGAGAGAGAGTGTGTGTGTAAATAAACAAACATAAATTTTATTTGCTTTTTTGGTTGCATATTGAGGAGATATTTTCCGAGCTGCCTACAATGACATCTTGATCTTTTCCCCTAAGTGGTTATCATTTTATTTATGACCTTTAATATTTTTCAACTACAACCCCAAAAAGTTTTAAAAGAGTGTAAAACACCTCTGCTTCCCAGCTTTGATTCCGTTGTGACTAGTACTGTCAATAGAAGAAAATGTAATGTATCTTGGAACAGATCAGTTTCCTTTACTATGAGCTTTTTGTTTTTAGGGCTTTCCTATACGTACTATATAAGCTCTAGTTAAAAAGTGATGAACTAGAAGGTAGTATTCGTTTTTCCTCATGTCTAAAATTGTGAGAGTAAGTAATCAGCAGTAAGACTGAGAAAACCCACAGCCTGTTTATCAATGCCAGGAAAACAATAGTGCACTTTGCCTCTGAAAAGTCACTACACTGAAACAGGAAGCGTGCTGCCAGTTTAATATTAGCCTGATGACTGATGGGAGGAGTGGTACGATTACAAATGTTGTTGGGAAACGTTTTTTTAACTTTTCTCCCCCTCACATCCTCACTGTGTTTAAAGAAATATTCACATTTCTAAGGCTACAAATAGTGGCATGGAGTCTAATTCTACAGTGAATATATTTAGGATGCTAGTCAGCCAAAGACTGTGCCTAATACGTATGCATGAGCTGCCTCCATGGGCCTTGGTCTGTGCAGTACAATGGTATTAGACAATAAAGTGCTTTATTAGAGCACCAATGTAACATATGCGTCTGTGCTTCTTCGGTGAAGCAGTTTCTAGTACCATCTGCGGTGGGGTTAGATTACTATTTCTTAAATGGACAGAAGAACGCGGCTGGAGGGTAGCAAAAAATGGCGAGACACACAGGCTAATGTAATGGTTTTAAAATAAAAGTTGTTTTAATTCAGTGCTGCTTGCTTAACAGACCTGGAGATTCAGGTCCCATGTTAATCTACAGGCAAGGTACAGCCTGGACAGGGGTAATGCAAGCTTCCCCACACTGTCCCTTGCCAACCTGCCTCACTTCTGATCAGCAGGGCTGTAGGAGAGGTTTAGCCCCTGTGCCCTTTCAGTCCTTGTCCACTCTGCTCGGATTGCTGGGCAGCATTCACCTGGTTGCTGGATATTTGTTTGTAATATTTTATTAGGTCCTATTTTTCCAACAGTCTTTCCTGGAAATTTGGAGACTTAAAATAGGATACTTTGGTGTCCTTCTGTGCTCAGTAGCAACCCCTCATTCCTCCTTTCCAGCAGGGGGCTCTGCTGCAGGCTTAGAAAGCCATTCGCCCCAGGCCCCAGAGAAAGCAGCAGCAGTAGCACTTTCAGGTGGAGGATGCTAGCTTCAGTGCCACCTCACCACCACCTCCAGAACCTGGTGGGTGGCACCAGCACAGGTGGTAAGATGTGTGTGTGGGGAGGGGACAGGTGTCCCTGCTTGTCTTCCACTTTACATATACACAATAAGAACTCAACAACCAATTTTGAATTGGAGACAGTTGTCACTAAGTGCATTTACACCTTCCTTCCTTTGGGCAAATTGATTTCTGGGATCAAGTGATGGTGTAGATTAAAATCCGTGCTTTGGGTTTTAGTTCATTAAAGGATACCTTTTAATCCATCTCAGGACACGAGGCGTGGAGGCAAAAGGTCACTGTGTGTCATTCCAGGGAGACTAACTCTTCCTACAGCACAGATCCAGCATGGGCCTCCATGGCCCGGAGGATGGCAATAGCACCAACCAAGGAAAAGTGTGTGTGTGCCTGAGGGCGAGTGACAAATGTCTCTGTTTGTCATTCTGACATTCGGTTGGGGAGATTTAGAACGTTTTTTTCTAATATGTAACCTAACTCTATGAGTAATTAAGTATTGGAACAGGTTGCCTACAGAGGTTGTGGAATCTGCATCATTGGAGGCTTTTAAGAACAAGTTAGACAAACATCTGGCAGGAATGGTCTAGGTATGCTTGGTCCAGCCCGATGGCCTAGATGACCTCTGGAGAGCTCTTCTAGCCCTATTTTTCTATGATTTTGTGGGCAGCAGAAGGCTGGTCAGAAAATGGAGAAATAAATTGATAAAATTATTTTAAAGTGATTCTTGTTTTTAAAAAAAAATTGCTTTCTTTCTTTGCCTGATTTGGATTTTTTTTAAAGCAATGGCTGGGGAAGGAATTTTCAACAACAAGTGGGCAAAGAAAAAAGACGGGGAAAAAAAGAGGAAAAACAAAAAAAGAAGAAAAATATCAAAAGAACATATTGAAAAAAATAATCAAATATGGATACATTTGTCAGAGATGGATAATATCTGGAACAGACCTTGTTGAATTAGGGTTAATTCCATTAAATTTAGGTTAGTACCTTTTGGGTACATTGTGTTAAAAATGCAATAATATATATGTTGTTGTGGCATTGCATGGACCTTTTCTAGTAGGGAGCGGGGATGCTAATGTACTTCCTCCATCATCAGCCTTTGAAGCCCCCCTCTCCACTTCCTCCAGGGAGATTTGCACATACTTGCACATTGTTTTTCATATGTCTTCTCTGTAATGCTTTTAAACTTCAGAATAAAGGCTTACTTAGAAAGAGCTGAGTGGTAACTTATATCTGTAGCAATCACGTATCAGTCTCTGAAGGAAAGCAAGCAGATCTATATAGGCAGACTGTCTTTGCTGGGAAATACCCAGGGAAGGCAGGGAGCTGGGCAGCCTGGACATATTCTAGTCAAAGGGGTGAGATGTGGATCTCCACCCAAGAAAGGCAACAGCTGGGGAACTGGAAGCTTGAGAACAGCTGTTCTTGCTGGAAATACAGGTGCAGTTGCCCTGAACTGTGACATATGACAGCAGTGTTTGTGCGATCTGTAACAACGTAAATCGCTTGAGTACTGTAGAAGTACACAGAGAAAAAAGTTTCAATAGTCTTTTTGGAAAAGGAATAACAAAAAGAGAAATGGGGACATGAATGATGAGCAGCTGAAGAAAATTCAACTGATTGATTTATCTGGACAAAGGGAGGTCAGCTCTGAGGACAGAACCAAACCACAGTTAGCTGAGTTATTGTGTTCTAGTGACCAGCTGAGAAATGGTGGTCTGGGTTTGCAAAGAATTCCCAGTCTGCTTACAGAGGAGCCAGCTGATGGGGAGAATCTTGGCGCCAATGTCTGAAGGGAAGCAGGAAAGAAGTGGACAGATGTAGCAGCTTTGTTCCAGCAAGACCAAGTACACCACTGCAACCACCAGGAGTGCCAGCGCCAGCACGAGAGAGAAGTGAAGGAAACGAGCACCAGCACAAGGAATGCCAGCACACAAGGAACGCCGCTGCCAGCATGAGAGAGAAAAGAAGGAGAAGCAGCATCAGCATGAGGAGAGAGAAAAGGACAGGGACCATCAATATCAGATTGAGATGGAGAAATTGCACAAGCAGAACCATAGTCCAGGAGGTGGAACCAGTCCCCAGGTTCCTGTCCTGGTAGGTGGTGTAGACTCCAAATTTCTCCTTTGCTTTAGGGAGGGAATGACATGGATGTGTTCCTGCATGCTTTTGAAATGGGGTGTGACTTGAACATGGTGGGGAAAAGGGGCATGGTAAGGTATCTGGCTCCACTACAGTCTGGGACAAAGGCCTGGGATGTTTTCATCCTAACGGGAAGGGAGGATTATAATGATTATGATCATTGTAAACATGTTTAAACTGATCCTTGAAGTGAACAGGAGACTTTTTTTGGGAGTTCAGAAAAAAGGGGATATGACCTAGGTTGAGGTTTCAACTCAAATTAGGAGTTATGTAAGGAAATGGAGAACTGGTTGGGGGGTTACTACGATCAGAGAGGTCTATGGGTTAATGAGGATAGAAGAATTCTATAAACTCTTCTGCTCGGACCTGAAAGCATGGTTAATAAACAAAAATCCTGGAGATGTTTGTTATGATAGCTGGAGACCTGGAAGACCAGCACGTGGATAGTTGTTCTGGGTTTGGTAGAAAACCTAATAGGGAAGGAATGGGATCAGAGAACAAGGATCAGACCCAAGCCGAGAGTCACACCCGGTGGCTGGGAAACCACCTCCATGAAGCCCTGGGAAAGTGGGGAGAAGAGGTGTGCCAGATGTGGCCCCCAGGGTCACTTTGCTGAGTCCCCATGAAGTGATGGAAAGGCCAGCTGCACCTCCCCTCCAGAGTTAACTGTGTGACTGAACCTCCAGAGGGAGGGAGTCACAAAGTCATTTGGCCAATGCCATATAATGTTCACCCCCACCACTCCATGTCCCTGCACTGCGTACGTGTCATACTGCACCCTCCAGGTGCAGATCCAGCCGATGGCCAGTGGGAGCAGAAGGAGGTGGTTAATGGGGAAACAATCACAGGATGGAGAGATACTGGGCCTGCTAAGACAACAGTTAAGCCTCATGTAGTGAAACCCCGTTAAATGGTCCCAGGGCATGAAATGCGGGTTCAGGTTCCTGGTGTAAAAGCCCTCATTCAACCTACAGCACAGCTCTCAATACAGACCCAGGAAGGCCTGAGGTGCTGGGGGTAGGTGTGTTGTCAGAGATTCTGTATTCGCTGCTTCTGTGAAATGATGTTCCACATCATTGAAAAGAGAAAGGGTAAATGAGGCTCCCTCAGTTAGCCTCAGACAGGCAGGAAGGAGTGAGAGCAAAAATGCAAATAGACTAGCTGACAGGGGAAGGGGAGGTGGGTGTTCCCTCAGGGTGACATTCCCTCAGGAAGTGTCCAAGAGGATTCAGTTTACATCCCCAGCTAAAGCAGACAGCTGCCTGAGGAGAGAAGAGACAAGATCACTGCCTGCCCCAGAGAAGGGACCAGACCTACTAACTTCAAAGGGAAACGTGCTGGGCCCTAAAGCCCAGATCAGACAATTAAGCTCTCTGCCAACCCTTCCAGGGAGCCACGGCACAGTAGAGCATGATGCTGGCAGTGTCTTCAGCCAAAATAGGGACACTGAGGCAGCTGTGGTGCACTGCCAAATCTATAACACCCACCTCAAGGAAATGCCCCAGTAGAGAGTCAGATGTCTGCTTGGGAGATGACAAAGGTAACTATAGCCAGGAAGGAAGGGGGTGCAAATCTCCTGCAGTCTGCTTGCCTGTTGGGTTGCAAAAACAAAGGATCCTGAGCTAGGTGAGAGAGAGAGTTCTGCTCATCTTTACTCGGAGTGTGGGGAACAGAAGGCCACCCCAATGGGGAATCAATATACTCCCCTCTCTGTCCAGAGAAATTGAGGTGAAGTCAGCAGCTGGAGTCCCCAGGCCCTGACTTTAGGGGAGGTGGGGCAGAATCTGGCTAAGGGGGGGTGAAGACTATCCGTGGCTCAACTCTTTTGCTGTTAAAAGCAGTGCATGGTTGAGAGCCACTTTACAGGGAGGAAGCCCTGCAGATTTCTCCCTTTGGTCCACTCCAAAGAATAGCTGCTTGTAATATTCTCAGGGGCTGGGGAACCTCAGTCTAGACCTGAGGCAACGGACTCCTTGGTGAACCATGGAATACCACACACACTCCCTAAAACACATGGGAGGTGGAAGTGGAAGAATCAAGTCTTAAGTTTAAACCCAGATGTTCTGGGATAACGGGTAAGAATGGGCATGCGAAAGCTCAGTCCCATAGATTCCAAAGAGAGAATTTATGAAGGATCATTATCAAATAACTCCATACAGATTTCTAAAGGAAATATGCTGGCTTGGTATCTGAACAGGAGATATATGAAATTGTGAAACGTAATGGCAAAATGGCCATGCAGGGAATAAACCTGTCCAGGGAATAAGACAATGTGTTCCACATGGGTGCCAGTCAGCAACCTAGTTGCACCCACTTCTGTGGGGGGAAATGTGACAGACTGACACTATGTCATAGTATCCTAAACAAACCTTATGGAATTAACAAACTTTAATGAGTTTGGGTGAATGCTTTGGGGTACCTTGTATTAAAAATGCAATTGTGTCTGTGTTGTTGTGGCATTGCATGTACCTTCTCTACTAGGGTCTGGGGGGAGGGGAGGATGCTAATATACTTCCTCCATCATCTTCCTTTGAAGCCACTCCTCTGGTGACATTTGCATATGCTAGTTCAAACTAGATCCTCCAAAGTCCAGACAAAGAAAAGACTTCTGGATAAAAGCCTGGGCTTTAATGTGATTCAGGGCCTTCTTCCTGATCCTGCAAATGGACAGAACCCCGATCCACAGAAGGCCCCAATCCTTACAGGAGGATTGGAAGGAGTTGGCCTGCTGAGGCCTCATAAGACTATGTGCTTGTTCTGAGTTGAAGCTCTGATGAACTTGTGACCTCAAAGAAACTATTAGGGTGGGGGGTGATGCCCGATAAGATTATTAGGATGCATGTAGGTTCTTTCATTGTTTTTAATATGTCTTCTGTAATGCTTTTAAACCTTCAGAATAAAGTAGGCTTACTTAGAAAGAGCTGAGTGATAATGTATAGCTGTAGCAACCACTTTGTTATCAGTCCCTGACAAGAAAGCAAGCAGTTCTATTTAGGCAGACTGGCTTTGCTGGGAATGACACACTGAAGCTGTGCAGCCTGTCAGAAGATGTGAGATGTGAGTCTCCAACCAAGAAAGGCAACAGCTGGGGAGCTGGAAGGCTGAGAGTAGGTGTCCTTGCTGGATCACTGAGGGGAAATGCAGCCCTGAACTGTGACATTTTCTAGAAAAAGGTTAATAAAAAAAAAGTTTTCTAAATAAGAAATGTTTCAACCAGGTCTAGATAGCAGCAGTGCAAGCTTTGCAATAGAACTGCCCTGACAAAGTGTCACAGAGACACAGTAGTTCAATCTGTGCATCCATTCAGTCTTTGTCCTCTCTGCTGTAGGGTAAAATTAAATGGTAATGCAAATTTAATGGTAACACCTTTCAGTTGATTCTGAATGCCTTGGGCCACATTAGGATCATTGCACAAAAACCTACATTTAGATAAGGTGTTTGCATGTGCATCCATTAGAGAGAGCATGATCAAATATCTCAGAACGTTTTCCATGAATACTTCACTCTAGTGAAAGGAAGAGTTTACTGGGCCTGGGCCTGTTGCATTTGCTTTGTGTGAACAGTCTGGCGAATCAGTCTGATGGCAAGAACATTCACACAAACTGCATGTTAGAGAACTTTCATAGAAAGCGACTTTTGAACTCACGTCTCGATGCTTTCGTCTCGCTGTCACAGATTCAGCTCAAAGCAGGATGAGCAGTGATCAAATCTTTTGTTTACCCTCCATGGCTGTTTGGTGGCCTCAGACCAATTATAAGTGCATACAAAACCCTCCACAGAAATTGGCACTGTTGTTGGCTCTCTGAGCAAACAGGCCCAAGAACTGAGTGATTGATGATACAAGATGCTGAACATCCTGAGCTCCCTTCTACATCCCATTGACTAGGCTCTGGAGACAAAAAAAATGTGGTCTTCTCAGGTAGGGCTGTACCTGTGCTGTGGATAAAGAACTTCACTCTAGTATTCTTAATGTATCACCTTTCACAAATTCACACGGTGTTGGATTCTCAGCTAGTGCAAATCAGCAGAGCTCTGTTGAAGCCAATGGGGTTATACAATTTTACACCAACTAAGGATCTGTCCCAACACTCCTAAAAATCTAAATATAACTGAACCCTTTGTGCCCTAATACTAGTTTGCCTCTGTCTAGGGTGACCAGACGTCCCAATTTTATAGGACTAGTCCTGATATTCAGGGCAACCTCCCATCCCCATCCCAATTTTTCACACTTGCTGTCTGATCACCCTCTCTCTATCTGACATGGTAACCTTTATATTTTCTCAGTCATACAAAGGTCATGTTAGAACTTGATGAATTAACTTCTATGCCATTATACCTCTGCAGTTTACAGTTATGTTCTGATACCTTTCATTTATTTACTCCACAGTTGCAGTTTGGAAATTTATATCTAGAGGGCAGTACAAATCATCATGAAGAGGTTAACTGACCCCATGGTAAACAGCTGTGCATTAAGTAACACTTCCCATAAACACAAGCTAGTGTTTTAGTTTCGTCAGGTGTTTTCCAGGAAAACACGTTTTGATAGCTTAGCCCTGTTTATATAGTTTTAAAGAAAATACTGAATGCAAGTTCTTTTGCTTTACTTCATGAGATAAAACACACCTCCACTTATGTAAATAGAGAGAATTTCCTGCCCTCATGAGGTGGTAGGAAGTTATCTGTAGGACTGTGGAATCCTGGTTTCTGCAATGCTGGGGTTCACAGTTAGCAATTAAAGTTATTTGCTACTAGCAAAGATTACTCGAACAACAATCTTGGTTGGAAGACAAATCAAATCCAGTACAGTACTTTCCCCTCCTTGTGCTTCACTGCTGATTTAAGAACAGTTAGGTTATAAGATGGGCCAGGGCTGAAGTTGGGGGGAAAAGTTGTGGAACTTTACAGACATCACTGGCCATGCCTACAATCCCTGCATGCCCTGTACACCTTGCTCACAATCCCACTATTGTGATCTTGCTAGGTCCTTGTATCTATTTAGTCATGTTATGAAACTAGTGTTGTAAAACTATACCTGAAGTGTCACACTCGGGGGAGAGGAAAGAAAGATTCCTTTCAGAAAACAAACATGTATTTTTTCAATTTCAGTAACTGTCATTTATTAATTAAGTTTCTCATTGATATTAGTAAGTTATATTGTAGATATTATACCATAAAGTAGTATTCAATGTCTTTTTCAATGTAAATCCCATTCCTTTGTGTCTTCCTTTCCATGCATTCTCCACTGTTTCTACCCTTCCCCTTCCTGCATACCGCCTGCAATGAACAGTTTGCTTCCCCATGATCTCCACATGTAGCATTCCCTTTCTTCACACCATGTATTACTCCAGCCCCATGCACAATTTTTGAGACTCCTCTCTGCTCACAGAGAGCAAATAGACAATTTCCCTTTCCCCTGTGTTTCTTTTCCCCCAACCATCTGTCTATACACACTGTCTACTTTGCACTTTACCATGCACAGATTGACATTGTCTATGGTAGCAAGGTGAGCTTTGTTTGACTGCTGGTGTCAAGCACAGCTCTCCTCCTCCTTTCCTCAAATGGGTTTCCGAATGTTGTGGGAACAGTCAACTGAGTTCAACATATGTTGTAACAAAGTCTGATTAACCTCTTGTATCTAGCATGGTTTACTACTATGGGTGTTGAACAGGGCTGACCATGTCCACACTAGCAGGACTACTGTTTTCAACACCAGTTGAATGGGGTTAGAAGAGCCATGTTTGACACCCATTTTCATGGTGTAGTCACAGCCGTGGCATGGCTGTGTTTCTTCACTGTGAGGATGTTCTCCTCATTGTTCACTTTTTCCTCTTTTCACATTATTTGCTCCTCCATCCCCTATATGTTCCCTAGGCACAACAAACTCTCCTCTACACAAGCCAGCATCTCTAGCTTTCTGGTTCTTGCATCACTCAAGGCCACACCAAATATTTTCTGGATCAGGTCCACCGTGATCAAGATCTTCATCTAGCCATCTTCATCTCCATCTATCATCTTTTCACCTCCACATCCATTTATAAATGTGCAAAGGAAATGTCAGTGTTAAAGACAAAAATAGCAAATGCTTAAGTGCATATTGTGATGAGCTGGGGTTTTTTATTTTTATGAATATGGTACAAGCCTCTGTGTGGCTGTTTATGATGGGTTGCTTGCTATGGGGTAATAGCAAAAGGGACTGCTAAAGAAACCAAGCAGGAAAGATAAGACATTGTCCCAGATAAGGAGTATTCATAGACACACTCAAACACAATAGCTAGGTTTTATGGAAAAAGAAAGCTCAAAGGGAACAATAAACCACTACAGGAGCAGGGGCTAGAAAAGAAGAGGTGGGAGGAAGTGGTCAGCATATCAGACTGGAGATGCAGGCGGGCAGGCCCACTCTCTCTAAGCAAGGCTTAAGCATGTAGGCCAGGAGCAGCTAAAAGGTTTAGTAAGATGCATGCTGTCAGGTCTCCCTGTGCTATTTGTAACCTATGTCTCTGGAAGCTGCATTCCTACTGTAAATATTAATCAATACTGTCTGAAAAGGCTGTGGGGTCCCTGTGTATTAACCAATAGTCAGAGTCTAGGCTCCAGACCCCTGCTGGATGAGCTGAAGTAGTCATGGTTGGTAACCAGGGTTGTAAACCAGGTCTTGGTCTAAGTGTGGACGAATTGCAGAACTCTACCTCTGGAGAGGTAAAGGCCCAAGGCTTGGTACCTGTGGGGGTGTACTCAGACTGTGAGAGGGGTCAGCAATGCAGCTAGCCCCATACACAAAAAAGGCAAGAGTAACAATTTCAAAAGTGCCTCTGTCACTCAGGGACAGCTCTAAGCACCAGAAAACCAAGCACGTACCTAGGGCAACACAATTTCAGGGGCGGCATTCTGGGCACCCTTTTTTTATTTGCTTCGGCAGTTGCGCTCCCAGAGGTGTTTTTTTTCTTCCTTGGGGTGGCAAAAAACCTAGAGCCAGCCCTGCTGCCACTTAGGTTCCTAAGTTACTTACACAGAAACTTAAACTCTCCTGAAAACATGACTCTTGTTTTTTTTCTGTGTGGTTAGGTGTCTTGGTTATAGGCTGCACTGCAGTCTCTTTTTGGAGTCTCACCATTATTCAAGGTGCATTAGAATGGCAGGTCCATACAGTACCCAGAGGATAATCATGTGGGTCTCTCTTTTTACATTTCCTCACTTGAGGAGAATCCACACCATCCAAAACCCAAAGCACACAAAGTACTTAGAAGAGACTCTCCATTAACCAATAGTAATAGAACTGTGCAGAGGCCAGCAGTCTTGTTTTGCAGGGGTTCATGTAGACCTTTTCTTTTTTTTGCACTCTTTGATTTCCACTTGGAGTCAAGTGTTTGAGTCAAGTGTTTGAGTGAACCCAAAATTCAAAGAGAAACTTGACCAATCCCCCCTGGTTTCATGTGGGAACCTCTGAGTTGTACTTGGTTCACGCTCAAAACCAAAAGTCAGCACACGCATGGCAAGCTAAAGTTGCATCAGAGCGGTAGCTGGGTGCTCATGTTTAATATGAACAACTCTCTCCAAGATATGGAGTTTAACCAAGATGGTACGAACTTGGCAGAAGTCTCTGGTTGCTTTCCTTCCAAGCAGCTTAACAGTCAGCAAACTCCAAAACCACAGAAACTAAACAAGACAAATCTTAGCTTTACCCAGAGCTTTCATCCTGACTTCTGTTCAGCTCAGCTCCCTGTGTCTCTCTTCCCCTGGGGAGTAACTTAACTCCTATAAGGCACTGAAATGATCAGTTACCAAGATCAATTGTACCTAATCAGCTTTCAGCTGGATGTGCTTCCCTGTGCTAATGCTACACTCTGTCTGAGAATTAACCCCTTGAAACCACTGGGTCACTGTCTAGCTTGGCAGGCCTTTCTCTCAGGAACACCATTAAGGCGACAGTTGGAAGGACTGCAGATTCCCCACCCAGGGGGCACAAAAATCCCACAGGTCCTCTCTTAGCATGCTCAAGATTGTGTCTTGGGCTCACTTCTAGTGTTGCCAATTTTGGTTGGAGATATTCCTGGAGCTTTGATCACATGACATAATCTTTAATTCCTGGAGACTCCTGGACAATCCTGGAGGGTTGGCAACCTTACCTGAGATTCTCAACGGAGTTTTCCAATGGTTTGTAAATTCTGCATTTCAAAATCTAAAACTGATCTAAGTCTCCAGTATTGGTCCTGACATTCTGAATGCCAGAGTCCGGACACTGAGGGACACAGGCAATGGGTTATATGGGCCCCTGACCTCCCAACATTCTGGAAAGCAGGCCCAGCCTCGCCAATGTTTGAGCTGGGTTGCAACCAGAATTTTGCTAAGGCTGAGGGGCAGGTTATCTGCCCAGCCACCCCCTAAATTTGAGTGGCATTGCAGTCTGGTACATGGGGATGCCAAATGGTAGGACACTGGGCTAAATTTGAGTGGCATTGCAATCTGGTACATGGGGATGCCAGATGGTAGAGTAGCTGGGCTAAATTTGAGTGGCATTGTGAGCAGGTGCCTGGGTGGCACTACCGCCTCTCCATCATCCATGGCTACTTGGAGGTTTTACTCCCCAGGCCCTCAAGTATAAGAGTTTGGTCATTTACATCCCTACCGGGGGCTTTGCCCCCTGACTCTGAGCAAAAATTTTACAAACCCAGCACCTATTCCCAGGGCCGGCTCCAGCATTTTTGCCACCCCAAGTGGCGAAGAAAAAGATAAAAAACCATTGAAGTGTCACCGAAGAGGAGAGGGAGTGAAGGACCCGCCTCTGAATTGCCGCCGAAGAACTGGACGTGCCGCCCCAATGACGGACGGAGTGCTACACCTTTCTATTGGCTACCCCAGCACCTGCTTCCTTCGCTGGTGCCTGGAGCCGGCCCTGCCTATGCCAAGCGACTCTGTTTTATTCTCCTGAATCTTGACCTGCAGCAGCTGCTTACATAATTTACCCCTCCCAGGATGCACTTCTGAAGCCTGCTATTTATTATTTGTTTTACTATTCACTTGGCAATCTCTAAATGAAGTTGCAAAACTGAGATATTAAAAGGGGCATCATGGTGGTCAGCCTTGTGATGTATTACAATAGCAGACAACAGTGTACCCTGGAAATTTGTAAATGTTATTTATTTATTGAATTTATTGTTTTAAAAATAACCATTTAGGACATAAGTGTATTAACCTCTCAAATTCTGCCCCTGAAAAGATTCTCCAGGCTGACTATTATAGAGATGTTTTGACAACAGAACAGTGCAGCTATCATTAACCTGATAAAAGGGAGTCAGAGTTTGGAATATTGATGGTATGTGTTTCTAGGATCTAGTTACAAAATGGGCTTTTAATCACATTCCTTCCCATGAATTTGTGTTGTAAGAGGCCATCTTTTAAAAGCTTTTTTTTGGGGGGGGGGGGGGGAACGGGAGGCGGCAGGTAACTTTGGATCTTATGCTTATGAAAAATCAGACATCAATAACCTTGACCAGAGCCAAGCACTGTGAAAACTTCCTTACTTAGCTTAGCCAAGGCAGCAGTGAATCTATGATATGCAGAGTGTCACTGTTGCTGGCCTGTTTTCTGGGTTTATGAAGGAATCCAAAAGGACTATATTGAGGTAACCAGACTCATCTTGCTCTTCTGATCTAATCCATATTTGAGCCTACAGTTTCAGAGCTGATCTGCTAGTGTATTAACTCACTGCACTGCCTAAACCCTAAAAGCAACTCAAGACAGAAAATTAATAGAAAACACAATTGTGGAAACAAATGATGAACGATTCAAAGACCTAACTTGGGCCTTGTCTTTGTTCAGGAGAAAGTTGTCAATGCTAAATAAAGAGATGGAAATGCATTCTTTGATTAGCATATGATGACAGTGAATGTATCAGATCTGGAAAAAACTGCTCCCACTTCCCTAGAACGTACAGTTTCTCAGAATTGTGAAAATCTTGCGAGAAAGATGAAGGCTGTTGGCAGGTTCTCTCAGAGGTCCAGAGAGGCCCAGGCCACTTCCAGTTTTTGAGGCCCCTAACCATAATAAAAATAAAAAAATGATGACACATAAAAACAAAATAAGTGAGACAAAAAGAGTGAGACATAATTTGAATATTTTTTTATTTAACAAATGCTTTTCTAGCCTTTTTCTGTGCAAATGCACTAATTATTGAGGGAAAATTTAGCTTTTGTGCAATGTCAGAGTTGATATTAAGCATGGCCAACCCATTCAAATGCTTTTGTCCCATAGTTCAACAATGATCGTTCTTTATTTGTTTCAACATGTTGAAGGTGCATTTACCTGAAGCCACTGATTCAGGCAAATTGACAAAAATACACAATGCAATTGTGATATTAGGAAACACCCCAGAGAGTCCAAGTTTGAGTATTTCTTGAAGCAATTCCTTTGGCTTGCAATCCAATTTAAAGTTTGTGGAATATATTCATTTGAGGAAGATGACCACATCACTGAGATCTTTTGAGATTTCTTTGTTGTACTGTTGCTGAAATTGTTCAGCTGCAGAAAGTAGATCTTCATTACTCAGTCTGTTGAACTGCCAAAAAAAAACACACAAAAGGGTACAAATTAGTTGCAGTGTCAATGATGAAAAGGAAGACACTCAGCATCGGATTCAGTAGGTAAATTGCGACTGGTGATGAAATGCCAATATTCTGTGCTACTAATTTGGACTCAGTCAGGATCGCATTCCATTGTTCACGAATCTGTTGAATGTCATTGATAAAACTTTCAATGTTATCCCTCTCAACATCAAGTGCAGCATTGCATGCTTCAATTACCAGATTAGTTTGGTGGTTCATTGTAAGTAGCTTCATCCTCAAAGATGACATCAGAATGCATTCAAATTTAGACATGTGCTTCTGAATAGATTGAAGTTTAGTTCAAGCCTGTGCAGTGTGATTGAGAGATGCAAGTTCATTTAAAGCCCTTCTCACTGAATTCAAATGCTGCACAACTGGTTGAACACCATCAATCTGTGCAGACCCATCTAGTTTTGGTCCCATGCAGTGAAATGGGAAGATATTGCTTCAGAATTTTCCACTTTTGTGGACTGCTACTGAAGAGATTGTACATTTGCTGAACAGTTCCAAAGTAAGTAATTGCTTCCTCGCATGATTCAGCACAATCAATACCTACAAGGTTCAGTGGGTGGTTTCCACAGCTGGAGAAAATACTGTTTGAATTATGCTCAAGCAGAACTGCTTGTACACCTTTGTACTTCCCAGCAGAGCCATAACAAGGAATTTTTGTGCCCAAGGCAAGGGCTGGCTCCAGGCTCTTCAGTGGCAATTCGGTAGTGGGTCCCTGAGTCCCTGTCAGAGGGAAGGACCTGCCACTGAATTGCCGCCGAAGAATGAATGAAGCAGTGACAGCAATTCGGTGGCAGGTCGTTCCCTCTGACAGGGACTCAGGGACCCACTGCCGAATTGCCGCCGAAGAAGCTGCGGTGGTAGAACTGCCACCGAAGCATCGCCGATCGCGGTAGAGCTGCGCCCCTCTGTTTGCACGCCCAAGACAAGTGCTTCACTCGCCTCGCCCTTGTTACGGCACTGCTTCCCAGCCATATTAGATCCCATTGTTATAGGCTTGGCCAATGCAGACTTGCAAATCTAACTTAAAACCTTCTAGAATTGCTAGTACTTGAGCAGCAATTTCTTTCCCAGTTTTTCTTGTGAAATTATCAAACAAAATAAACCTTTCTTCAATTGAAAATATTTAGCTGTCTACAATCATAACATATCAAATAACCATCGTAGTCTGTTCTTTGTGAGAACAATCTGGAGTGGCATCAACAATGATTGAAAAATACCTGGCATTTCAAATCTCATTGAGAATTTTTGTTTGTTTGAATGACCCACACGGCTCAATAAACTCGTTTTGTATGCATGTGGAGAGATAATGGACTTGCATGTGCTTTTGACTCTCTTTCAGTTCTCGAACACGTTTAACTTGCTCTGATAAAGTGGATCATATTTGTTGAGGAGCTCAACTATACCTAGAAATTTTCTATTTGCATGATTACCAATACATTGATTGGAACCAGAGAAAGCCAATCCTGGCTGAGAAAGAAAAAGGATGACATTCAGGATGCGCTCAAGAAGTTTTTTCCAGTTATTAGTTTCTGTAGTGAGTTCAATCAAGAGTAAATTCTCAACTGAACTTTCAGCTGATGCTGCCCTACTGGCTGATTTCCATGCAACATAGTTTTCTTTGTGTGATGTTGAACTCTCATGTGATGGTATTCGGTCTTTCAACTTCCTCCAACCTCTGTTGATGCTCCATCCTGATTGATCAGAGAGAACTGATGCATTTGCAGCACTTTTGTTCAAAATGAAGCAGGGTGCACAGTACAGAGATTGTTTTTCCATACTCCAGCATAACCAGTCTCTTGTGCAGATCTCGCCATTTGGAAGAGTTTTTGTCAGCAGATGAGTAGGGAAAGCATGGTTATCAGCATCTGTCATAACTATAAAGGGAAGGGAACAGACCTCCTGTGTACTATAAAATCCCTCCTGGCCAGAGACACCAAAATCCTTTTACCTGTAAAGGGTTAAGAAACTCAGGTAACCTGGCTGACACCTGACTCAAAGGACCAATAAGGGGACAAGATACTTTCAAATCTTGGTGGGGGGAAGGCTTTTATTTGTGTGCTCTTTGTTTTGGGGTTGTTTGCTCTTGGGACTAAGAGGGACCAGACATCAGTCCACACACTCCAAATCTGGGTTTGTAAATGTTCCTTTTGGCTAAGAGGATTTACCTCTGTTTGCTGTAACTTTGAACATATGGCTAGAGGGGGTTCCTCTGGGCTCTATGAATCTGATTACCCTGTAAAGTTATTTTCCATACTGATTTTACAGAGATGATCTTTACCTTTCTTTCTTTAATTAAAAGCCTTCTTTTTAAGAACCTGATTGATTTTTCCTTGTGTTAGATTCCAAGGAGATTGGATCTGGACTCACCAGGAATTGGTGGGGGAAAGGACGGAGGATGGTTAAATTCTCCTTGTGTTAAGATCCAAGGGGTTGGATTGGTGTTCACCAGGAAATTGGTGAAGAAGTCTCTCAAGACTACCCAGGGAAGAGAGTTAGTACTTGGGAATGGTGGCAGCAAAACCAGATCTAAGCTGGTAATTCAGTTTAGGGGTTCACATGCAGGTCCTCATATCTGTACTCTAAAGTCCAGAGTGGGGAAGGAAGCTTGACAGCATCTTGTGGAATGTTATCTGGAATTTCAAAACAACTAATTTGAAGGAAAGATTGCATTTTGGCAGCATTGCTCTTGTCAATAATTCCAATGTCAGTCACAGTCAAACTTGTAGTACTCATGAATTGCTCTTGCTGCGTAAGATCTACATCTTCCTGTTGCTGTTGAATTTCTTGATTGTACAGAGGATCTTCTGCTGCATCTGTTACTGTTGGCAAATATCCTTCTTGACTACTATCCTCATGTTCAGGTATTGGCATTGAAATATCACCTGTTGCAGTTCCCGTGTTTTCATTATCGATAGCATTGTTTGTTGGGTAAGGTGTGTTTTCCAGTGGCTTGAGAAATTAAGTTATTGGCTTTGAGCTCTTAGCTGCTGCTTCACTCAGTTGTTTTTGCCATCTCTTGCTTGCACCACTTTCAAATCTCCTCTTCATAGTGATCTATCTGGTCAATATGTAGCCTATCCACTCTTGAAATATTCTGCTGTAAATAAATAGCTTATCTACACTTGAAATCTTCTACTGTAACATGTACATGAATGCTGAATGGTACACAAATGTTGAAAAGCCGTAAAAAGGAAGGAATACTAATTAAGAACACTGACTGTTTCATTTTGACATGTTATTGTCCTTATCACTGAATCAAAACTCAAGCCTGCAAGGTATAATATAACAGGCTGAGCTGAAGACAAAGGCATGACATATATATAGTAAACACAGCCATGAATACAGAGAGAGGGATAATGTCCAAAAATTTCAAAAGTGTGTCCTCACGAAACTCACTGTACAGGATTGTCCTCACAAATTTTCATCTTGATTCTGGGCCTATAGACTACGAAAGCCTATGATGGTGGCCAGGCTACCAAGCTAGGGCTCAATCAACCAACCAGTCACCTGTTTTAGCTACCATATGAAGATAATAATGAGGAATTCTCACACATAAATAATTCCTTAGTCAACTAGACATAAAACTATAAAGACACTAAAATGTAACAATTCTCTACCTTTCAACACGCACTTGATCCAGCACCAGTCACTGGTAGTGATTTGTTTATATAATCAGCTAATCTGAGAGGACACATTCATCACAGTCTAATCTTGTGCCATCAGAACCGATATATTTTTATTAATATTCATGAACATTTTTAACTCGTCAATATGACAAAATTTATATCAGTTAAAAAAAAAACAAAATTATGTGTTTTACCAAATCACATCTCTTATTTGCTTAAATTTGCAGCTCTAAGCTGAGAGAGCGTGTCACATTTTGGTCCGAAAGGGATGCGCATAAAAACAAGTTGCGAAACTTATCAAATGCCAAAAAAATAACAAGTATCTAAATTTGAGGCCCCCTTTGAGCTTGAGGCCCAGGCCATATGACCCTCCTGCCCCCTCGATTGGCCCGGGCGGTTGGTCTGAAGAGAGGGCTGAGAGTCAGGAACTCACAAGTTCCAATCCTAATTCTACACGTCAGCTCACCCTATGGCCTTGGACAGAACACTTTGCCTCTCTGAGCATCACGTCTCTTCTTCTGCCATATGAGAATAATGGAGAGACAAGGTGGGTGAGTGAATATCTTTTATTGGACCCACTTCTGTTGGTGAGAGAGACAAACTTTTGAATAATGGCAAAATGGAGTTTACCTACCTCACCATGCAGCCCAATACCCAGCAAAGTATTATTTTACAGAATAGGTGCACGTGTCAGTACTATTAATTATTAATTATTTGTATTATCATAGCACCTAGAAGGCCTCATCATGGACCCCATTGGGCTAGGCATAGTGAAGCCTTTTTTCTAAATTATCAAATCAGCAGAACACAGTCCTGCTGGTTTGGCTCCTCTGACATTTCCACTTGTTTCTAGAAGACCAAATGACAAAATTTACAGCCTTAGTGTTGGTTAAAAAAAAGCTACTGATTGAAATAGTAGCAGGGTGTAAGGTAACAATCTGAGGCAGGCTGGTTCAGTGGCTCTAGATTCTATCAGGGTTGCACCATGCTTAGATTACTAGTCTTTGTTCAGGATTTTAATCTTTAGAATGCTCCCCCAGTGAACCATGGGTTCTGAGGTTCCTTGTTGGTTACTTTTAAGGCTCACTTATATATTTGGCCTTGCTGGTTTCTAGGCTCCCTCCTTTGTTTTCACATCGCTTTGGTATACTTGCCAGTCCCTTTTTTGCCTTGTTTTTGTTTTAATTTTTCTGACGTCCACAAGTTTAGCCCTTGTACCACAGTTTTCTGTTGTGATCAATGTTGTATTTGAGAGGGCTGCAAATGTTTTTATTTTAATGAGTTGTACTGGTTTTAGTGTGTAGCGTTTAAATGCTATCTAACAGGCACATGATAAAGGAAAATGGTGCATATAGACACATTATAGGCTAAGCAAAATAAGTGAGAAGTCTAGATTAGGCTCCAGAGACTGTTAGGAAAGTCTATAGCGCAATTTCGGACTAATACGCTATCAGACACCTCACCAAGCCAGATACCCTGTCCTCACACATTACACTCTGCAAAGGATCACTATATACACACCTCAGCACAAAGTAAATATCATGTAAACCAACAGAATAAGAGAAAGTCAACAGCACAGTAAGGGTATGGCTACACTTGCAGCTGTACAGCGCTGCCGCGGGAGCGCTCCCGCGGCAGCGCTTTGAAGTGTGAGCTGTCTCCCAGTGCTGCAGGTACTCCACCTCCCCAGGGATTAATTTACAGCGCTGCGCTCTCAGCACTGGGGCACTGTTTACACTGGCGCTTTACAGCGCTGTAACTTGCTGCGCTCAGGGGGGTGTTTTTTAACACCCCTGAGTGAGAAAGTTGCAGTGCTGTAAAGTGCCAGAGTAGCCAAGGCCTAAGCAATTTGACTCCACTTTCTGAGGAGGGCTTTGTGCTTCATGCTTTTGCTGTGGTGTTGAACCATATGGAGACAACAGTGTGCTTAGTCTTAACCTGGACTGTAACCTTGTCAGATATCAAACAGCTGACCTAGAGTTTCTCATGCTACTCAGATCAGCTGGGAAAATCAATTGTTTCTGGGTTCAGGATCAGAGACAACAAAGAAAGAAACAGGGATTAAATTCCAAAGAGCTCCTGAATTATATCTTATTTTGCATATCAAATTAGAAGAGAGCAGGGAACATGAATTGACTCTGGAGTGGGCATTTTAAATTACTCTTATTTCTTCCGTGTTTAGAGATGAGTTTGGTCTCAACACCCAATGTGCATTTCTGAATTTATAATAACTAAGGCATCAAGATCTCAGCACTCTTGACTGGGTGTAAACTTCCACACAGCCTGTTCCCTTTTTATGTGGAGTTCAAGCAAAAGTGTGGGTAAGAGAACTATTGTTTTATAGCATCATTAGAAACATCAGCATTATTATTAATGCAGCACTTAATTTGAAATGTCATTTAAAACTTGCTTTGGGTGGCAGCAGCAACCTATAGAAAAGCTATGATACTGTCATATACAGTATATACATGCAACAAAAACTATCAGGCAGGACTCACCAGATGGCACTATTACACAGTCTCAAGAATTCTCTCAGCATGTGAACTGTGTTAAATTTTTGATGAAATGCTGCATTGTTGTTTATTTTATTATGTATATTCTTTCAGGAGGGCTGTGGCAAGCAGCAACAGAGTTTGTTCTCTGAGTTAATATCTTAAACTATTCAATTTCTTGGGGCAGAAATTCGCTCAGAGAACTGGTGTTTGGGATGAGATTCTGGAAAGAGGAGAATGGCTGCCTGCCGTTTGTGATCACATCTCTTCAATGACTGTTGAATATAGTGTAAATAAAACAAGTTACACTAAAAAAAACCCCAGGCTCTGTATCACTGATTTCTTTTCCAATGGGAAACAAAACTGAAAGGCTCCAAAGTCTACCACCACTTGGCTGAGGAGCAACAATATACAGAAAACTCTGCAAGGTCTGGAATTCCAAAAAGTACAGAAACAGGAGTACATTGTGCACCTGATTAAAGTGAATAAAAAAACATTTAATCACATGACAGCAAGACAGAAGAAGAAGAGCTCTCTGTAAGTTCAAAAGCTTGTCTCTCTCTTCAACAGAGGCTAGTCCAATAAAAGATATTACCTCACCTGCATTCTCTCTCCAATATCCTGGGACCGATATTTCTACAACACTGCATGATAGCAAAGTAGTAAGAGACAAAAACCAAAAGTTAAATAACAGTATTGTGAAAAAAATTCTTGGGAATCACTGACATGGAAGTGGAGGGATTATTATTATATTGGAGGCTTGGAGCAGCAGTTTAAGTCTGTCACAGTCTGGCCTCCTTGAGGGAGGTTTATAGGGCACTTAGTCGCCAGGTTTATGGCCTTCCACTCTCATAAGGCCAAGATCCCTGGGTAGAAACTCCTCAAATCCCATTGATCTCTCTGTATTATTATGGCAGTAGTGACTAGAAGCCCCACAGTCATTGATCAGAATCCCATTGTGCTAGGTGCTGTAAAAAACCATAAAAATATGGTCCCTGCCCTAATTTGGTACAGGCAAAGCATATGCTATGGTGATAGGTACTTTGGAAATGCAGATAGGTTGGAAACACAACTTATCTTTCTAACATCTGCAGAACTTCTGCACAGTGTAAAATTGGGGGTTTGGAAAACACAGATAATGCATATGCTTCCCTACCAAACCAATGTAACTTAGGTGAAACACATTCACATGAAAATGCTCCTCTGTGCATCACTGTCCTACACAGTCCAAATAAGCTATTTATGTACTCTCCAGGGCCCATTTGACCACAAATGTGATCAGTTCTGACGGTGTCTATGTTCAGGACACCATGATCTCCAAAGTGCTCAGCATGCCTACTACAGAATGCTATTGTCCCTCTCTTCCACAACTGATCCATATGGCAGTAGATGGTGTTACATGTATTTCTCAGCGTGATATCCAGAGGTGGGGCTCACTGTGAGAAACAACACAAGGTGCTAAGCCATGCTGATCTGAGGGAATGATGCAGTATAAATAGGAACAACACTTTTCTTCATGCCTTTTCATGGATTTCACCCTTTTCCATGGTTTTTCCTACATGAGGAATCATTATAATTAATAGTTTATCATTAGTATCTAAAATTAACATTTATTTGCTGCCTTGTGTCTAAGAAATATGCCCTTTGAGGTGCTTGGAAAATACCTTATGCAATATAGAACATGTGTAATATTGCTCTGGACATAGTGTTGGGTAACTTTATGACCTAGTGTAGGTTGTAGTCATACCTTAAAACATTTTCCATCTGAGACTGTAAATGCCTTAGGCAGGGAACATAGCCAAAACGTTTAAATGCAAGTGCCCAAAATTAACCTCCCAAATCCACAATTAGGTATCTAAATAAAAGTGGCCTGATTTTCAGAAGTGCCAAGCTCCCACTAACTTCAATGGGAAGCTGCTGGATGTTGACCATAAAGTACTAAATTGTGACTCCTGTTTTTGAAAAATTTAGCTATCTTGTGCAGTGCAAACTAGACTGCCAACACTTCAATAAGTGATTTAAAACACAACCACTAAGTTTCTATATTATCTTAATTCTGGGTTCTGCACATTTTTTAAAAAGCAGAACATTTTCGTTTAGACTAAAGTAAAATCCCCGGGTGGGATTTATTCATAATTTTCTTTCATATACTGATGTTAATATTTAGTGTTAGATGCAGGACCCATTTTCTTCCACTAGATGGTGCGTTTACAAAGAAAACTTACCTTGTCTCCTCTCTAGGTATTATTAGAACAAATCTGTGGTTCAGCTGTGCTTCAAAAATTCTCTCTCTCTCTCCGTCTCTCTCCTGTGTGTGTAAAGTTGCACGTGTGGTTCTCCCCCACCCCATTTTATTTTGTTTTGATCACAAGGTGCAGAGCTGGTCATCCACCTCATGCAATCTGAACCAGACTAAATATATGCCTAAGGGAACAGTTGCCAAAGAAACTTGATATAAAAATGAAACTTTGGTTAAATTAAAACACACAGAAAGGAGAACCACCCTCACAGTACACACGTACACACAAAAATGATTGTGAACACAGTTCAGAATAATGGTGATTTGTTTTTGTGTTAACGCCAAAGGGTTAAAATCTCACACCTGTCTGGGGAATCTTCGTGGGGTAGAGCCATCCAGTTCAATAAGCAAACACTTTAGGATTTAAGTGTGGATTTTTGCAGTAATAAACAGCTCATATTGCCTTGAGTACCAGTGCCCAGCCACTAACTGGGTTTTACAAGATCAGTGAATTAACAAAAAGTTTGTAAATTGCTTTTCCAGTCCTAGTTTTTCAAATTTACTAAGTTCTTACTAAGTTATTTCAAATCAATTTTCTAGTACAAATCATGAAGTCCTGTCATTGTTTTTTGTTTTCAGAAAAATACTATGAGCAGAACAATTCCAGCACCACACCCCTGTTATCATTTAGGTAACCCTCCCTGTCTGATATATTTTAAGTGGATAAAAAAATAGTCACCATATCCGCGTTAATTCCCGCAATCCCATGACCGCACAAAACCCTCTCCAACAAGTGAGCATTGTTAAAGGCTCCTGCTCACTGTGTTTTAAGCAGCAGAATCAGCCCCCCACCCAAACCTGACAAACAACTATAAGGAGGTAATCAAGAACCACAGCTATGGGAATAGGCACATATACTGCAAAACCGATGAGTTTCGCTAGCAACCAGGCAACAAACAAGGTTAAGAACTTGAAAGGAAAGCAGACTAGGTATAAGTGGTAAATGTCTCAGCCGGTTTGTATAGAATTGCTTTCCCTTAAAAGCATTGTACTGATGATGTCCAGTAGCTCCTTGCTATACACGTTCTCCTGATGAGGGACAGCGAGTAGGCTAATGCCCAATGATACCTGATCCGAAACCATCCTTTCGGCTTTGACACAAAGAGCCCCTAGCAGGACACTTGACTGCCACCGAGCGAGCAGCTAAATGCCCCCATCTTTGTCATTAAACACATCAATCAAAAAATAAGTGGAAAGGGCAAACGACGAAGTATTTAGGCAACAATGAGCTTTTTCTCTCTGGGCTGTTGTCTGGTAGTCTAGCCTTCCTTTAATAATACAAGTAGATACTATCTAAATTGTCCTGGGCTGAGGACTTCGCTCAGGCTGTGGGCTGAACACAGAAAGAGTTCTCTTTCCAAAGCAGCCTCCGCCATGCCCCTGACTGACAGGGATGCTGCTGCTGCTGGGAGAGGCTTTATCTCAGTGATCATTTGTCAATCCTGACTCGGAAATCGAGGGGATGGGGGTGCAGGGAAGTGAGCTGGAAAAATTAAGAAGTGGGTAGGCAGAAAGAGGGGAGGAGCATTTGGGCTGGTGACAACCACATTCAACCCGCCGGTATGTTCACCCTACAGAGCAAAACTGGAAAACTATCCCCACATACAACTTCAGATCCCCCTTCCCTCCCTGACAGGGCACGAACTACCCATTAACGAGGGAAGAGTGAGGGGGGAGGGGGAAGAAAGCTTGGAAAACCCTAAACACTGAACTGGTGAAGAGAAAAGAGAAGGAAAAACGGATCATCCTAGAGAGAGATGAAAGCAACGCAGATCGGTGTAGCCTAGCATACTAAAGCGTCAAGAGGTTTGCACACCTTTGGGGGTTTCTGCATATCTTCACAAGCATATTTACTGCGGTGTCTCATAAGGAAATTAACCTGTTACACTCGTTCTAGCTGGGACTGTCATTCAGTAGAGTCTATGCTCCTTTCCCTGATCCTTGACTTAAGGAAGGACTGCAGAAGCCCACCTTCCGCTTAGGAGAATCGGTGGCGCTTCTTTACAAGCAGGTGGTCTGTTTGCGCTTTCTTATTCCCTTCTCTCCCCTCACCCCCACCTCCCGACTGGACAACTCCCTCCTTTGGAGAACACGCCCAAGTAGCTGAAGAAGAAAGAGAGAGAGAGAAAAAAAAGAAGAGATAGATAGTAACATTGAACCTGAGGGGAGATCCAGAGCTGCTGCGTGCAGAGAGCAATCACTGCAGCCTATACATTCCCAGCACTAAAGTATTACGTGTGACAGGCATACAAATCCGGAATAAAAAGAAAAAGAGAGAGAGAGAGACAGACAGACACAGGGTGGGTGAGTGAGAGCTAGAGAGAGAGACCCAGCTGAGGGATATGGTGTTTGTCTCTTGGGATTTACAAACACACACTGTCTGTTCAGATCACAAGAGGGTTTGTCCGTTTTGTCTGCACTACCTTGACCCGGAGCTACACTGTCTGAGGCAACGAGAAATTAACCAGCACGAATAGCATTAGAGGCATCATTTTGCATGGTGATCTGAAAATCAGCAAACAAGGAATATGAACAGGAAAACAAGGCGTTGGATTTTCCATATCTTTCTGAGCCTAGGGATTGTATATATCAAAATTGGGTAAGTAATTTAAAAAAAAACCGCAAACGATTTCTCTCTGCCTATCCTGTCCAGACCTGTTAATATTTAACTGGGAAAGTTTGGAAGAATGTTGTTATTTTTTTTAACAAGACAGAGCAGAAATGCTATTGCCTTTAACTGAATTCTTGGTGTGTAGTGTAGAGCGGGGGAATGGGAAAGTCATTGGTGATGTGCCGGAAGCATGACTGGAATGGCAATGTGCTAGGGTTATTTTTATGCTCTTTCTGTACCTACCGTATCTCCTGAAATCAAACCAAACTCTGCTTTCACATGCATGGCGAGTATCGCTTCAATGGGATTTGAAAGGACATTTGTCAGACGTTCAGGAGAGCGAGCACCAGCGAGAGAGGGCGCCGGCTCCCTACCCCTTCCTACCCTGGGACCTCCGGGGAAACCATCTCCTCTCTTCCCAGGTGCAAACTACTTAGACTGTTGCTGTGGGGGATAAGGACTGGCTCCTGAGAGCGCAACAGCGATCTCGCAGGGCAGCCATGGGTCACCCTGTCATTTGCTGCCGGACTGGTCAAAGTGGGCGCTTTTGTTTATTAAAAGCAATGGAAAAGCCAGAGCTCCGGCTATCCAGAGCCAAACCCTCTCCTCTCACCTGGAGATCAGCAGCATCTTTAGCATTACTCCTCACCCAAATCGGAGGCGTTATTCTGCCAGGGCAGGGAGTGGGCTGCAGCCCAGGATCAGAGGGGAGGGTCCGCTTTATTTTTCCCAGCTGCACTAATTGAATAGCTTAATCAAACAACGACAATGATAATAACAATGAAAACCACAGCCCTTGGAGTGTGCGTGTGCTTGTTCTGGGCGCCGGAGTTGCATGCGCTCTAATTTATGAATCAGGAAGTTGGGTCACGTTTTGGCAAAAGCCCACGCGCTGTTTATCGCTCTTTTAATTATAGACAGAAAGAAAAGTGATGGGGGGGCGGAAGGGCGAGGCTCCGATGTCCGTGAAATTGACCCAATCTTTCCTTTAAACGTCATTATTCTATTATTATCCCCAGGTTCCGCAAGGGATGGGCTGGGGAGGGTAACAAGCCCAGCAAAAAGTTGGGTTGGTCTTGGCCAGGGGCTGGTGGAGTAAAATGATGTTTTTGTTTTGCGGGAGTATGTGCCACAACCTACCCGTGGCATTAGCCAACAGCCGGGGGAAGGTTTTAAACGCACGGCGCCACGTAAATACCTGCGCAGGGTTACAGAGGATGGGGCTCTCGCTCTCCTATGCTGGGCTTAAGCCCCTTTATCTCCTTTACACCAATCTATAGCCTGACACAAAGCAGCCTGAAAACCGCTTGCTCCGGGAAAAGGTTACTAAGGTAGCGTCACAACGCGAATGTGAAGATCCTAGGTTGAAAGCGCTTTCAAGGCAGAGAACATGCTTTGGAGTGAGAAGATGCCTCCCTCTGAAAGCGCCTAAGAACGCTGCCGCCTCAGGAATCGATTCGCTCTGAAAGCTGCTGTGCTAATTTTATTTGTTCTGAGTCTTTCCCCTTTTTCTCTCATTCCAGGGGTTTTTCCTCTGTGGTGGCACTGGGGGCCAGCATCATCTGTAACAAGATCCCGGGTTTAGCTCCTAGACAGAGGGCAATCTGTCAGAGCAGACCCGATGCTATCATAGTGATCGGAGAAGGGTCTCAAATGGGAATCAACGAATGTCAATTTCAATTCCGAAATGGACGCTGGAATTGCTCTGCCTTGGGGGAAAGGACGGTCTTTGGAAAAGAGCTGAAAGTGGGTATGTTATCTCTTTACTGGTTATTGCAAGGTTTGGACCTGAAGTCCACCAAAAGGTTAGCAAAAAGGGTTGGTACACATCAAAATGTCACAGAATCATACATGCTAGGGCTGGGAAAGACCTGCCAGGACATCCACTCTGTGCCAGCCAGTGCATTCTCTTTAGTGTATTTTCATCTGCCCCTTTCTCTAGGATTACCAGAATAGATATCTGTGCATTTTCTCTATTGGATATCTAGTGAAACCCTCTCAAATACTCTAAGAAAGCAAATAAAAAGCCATCTTCCTCTAAATATTCCACCGTCCTACACTTGTAAAGCCTATGCCCTGTGCCTTTTTTCATGCATGTACAACACACAACGGGACTTGGAGATTTGGATCTGGTTAGGGGTTTTGTTGGGAGACGGTATTGAAGGGAGGCTAAGTTCTGGACTCTACACACAGAAAGCTCATGAGCCATTCTCTGTAGCTATCAGCCCTCAAAGAGTGAACTATTACAGGGTCAGTGCCTTATGTGAGGTTCCCACTATTTAGACCAGGAAGCTCTTGAAAACTAACTGTTTATTTGGTGAGAGACTGGCCTCTTTGAAAACAGAATCAGAAAACACACACCTGCCAGTTTAGAATTCAACCCAGCCCAAACCTTAGGTGCAGTTAATATCTGGGCATTCAAGTCTGAACCACATCTGCAGTCAAAGGGGTTCTAATCTGAATTTCCAATTTCGAGTCATCTCTCTTGATCATACATACTGGGTTTTTTTGTACTAACATTTTAAAATTGCACTCAAATTGCAGCAATAAAAATACAAATTTAGATGTGAGGAAATTGCAAATGAAGGGGGAAATACTGTCCTCAGAACTATATATTGCAGCACTTATGGCACCTGAGGACTTCTTTGTGTTTGTTGATCCTGCCATACTTGGGAACAATGAGAGGAGTTAAGGATAAAATTTCAGCCTAAAGGGCCATAGTCACTTTTCAATTCACAATTAAAAATGGTCACTGATACCGATATGAGTTCCATGTCTGACAGTGGAGTCCACAGTTCTGGGGTTCTATGCCTTGGACTGTGACAGTGCCCAGGGACCCAACAAGTTTAGATTCAACGATCTATTGGAAGAGGGAACACTGTCGTAATAGAGAGCGAAGGTATTCTATGGTGCTTGGGAAGCAAGATGTAGCATTGGCAAGGCAAGGAGCCAAGAGTGCCAGGGGCACTTTTACACCAGGCGTACTGGGCTCTTTGATATTTTGTGCAGGGTCTTTGGTTTGTTGAGAAGCCCTTTGGTTGGATTGGATTCACGCCCCACTTTATCTTAATCCACCCAGGGCAGGTGCACCAGGGCAGAATATGACCTAACTATAATACCAGTACGGCATTCCTTGCGCACCCAAGATGCCCATCAAAGTCATTGGGATTGGTACACCAAGAATGCAGCATTGGCACCTATATATCTGAAGTTCCTCACTTAGGCAGGTTTAAGTAAATGTTTTAGTATTACTTGAACGTATGTGTGTGTGATTTCCAATGTCCATGTTTTCATGCAAGAACAAAACCAGGGAAAAGTCTTAGGCATAAAAAGATTTTTTACTGAAGGCCAGTGGGTTCTCAACACCTCTGAAAATCAGGCCCTATGTCTCAGATTGGTCACCCAAAGACTGAGGCATACAACATTAGTGCATACTTCTCAAAAGGTGTCTGTTACACTGGAAGACTATAACTGCTTCTATAGAGTTGGCTCATTCCAGCCACTGATTTATGCAGGCATGTGTCTGACTGACCTCAATGATAGTTCTGCATGGAAGGCGGGTAGGATTAGCCCACCCTAATCTAACAATTACATATATATTTGTACAAAAGAAAATTGTATGTGCCCAAGAGCAACAAACATGCAGAGTTATTGTGGTACGTTGTGTAAACACTGTCAGTGTTTTTCAAAATTGATTTAGCTGGTAGGCTATATTTAGGTACTTTTAAAGAAAGTCGATATTAAAGGAAGTGGATTTGATCCATCTTTGAAGTGTTACCTTATCTAATTACCCATTATAATGCTTATATAGATAAGTGTATTCAAACATATCAGGCCAAACTCATCCCTGGCGTAGCTTCATTGACTTCAGAACTTATACCAGGATTGAATGTGGACCATAATGAACAAAACTCACTTAAAATGCATAAGCAACAATGTTCAGATTTAAACAATGTTTACACTTGCATTTCAAACTATACTATATGCATCTTGCTTGCAAGGTGCATAAGAAAGACAATCAATCCCATGCAAAAAAGCTTTTTTGGAGCTCAGGAGTACATCCCTGGGATCCTTTAATGGCAAGTCTGATTCCAGTGTAAACTATTATGGCTGAGTTAACTCGCTGAAAAATAGTGGGTCTATTGAATGCCACTAAATATTAATAACATTAGTGTAACTATTTGTGTTCCACAGATTGTCTTCTTGATCTTCTCTGTTTCCTGTCTGTATCAGCATGTGTGGAAACCCTTGCACATTTGATTCAGACAATATCATTTTATAAGAAGATGGAAAAAAAAACATTCAGTTTCTAGGCTTCCCTAAGCTGCTCAGATTTCCATTCCCCTTTATCAACTGTTCTTTCCATCTCCCTAAGCCCTGTAAAGAACCAGTATGAACTACAATTCACAATCATCTAAGCTAATATTTCACTGTGTTAAGAAGGGCAAATCCTATACCTAGTAAAGACAAAGGCCAGACTTAATGCCCACAACTAAGATAAGATAAAAGAGAAACTCTCACATTTGTTATCATAAATACTGGGAATGGGGACAGGAATGATACATGCAATATGAAATGTTAAACCTAAAATAACTCCCATATGGTAACCAATGCACTAATAACAACGCAATTTAATATTAATTTCAAAATATTTTTCACTTGTATATTTTTCTATATGAGTAGTAGCTGTAGCTCTCTACTTTCTCATTCCTTTCACATGATTACTCTGGATTGCCATTAGAATGCTGTAAGTGTAAAAGGTACCAAAATATTAGTTAATGTGTGTACACTGATGATGTTTCTCAGTATGGCTGAATCTTTAAAATTGTTATCTTGGAAGTTGGCAGGATACCACTGGTGCCACAGCTGCAATTTGCAATAAAATCATTTGACCGCATGACATCATTCTGCTTTCTCTATTAGATGACTGCCATGTGACTTTAAAGTGGCACTGTGGTGCCTGTGCTAAGATTAGGATGCAAATTCAAAATGACTGTAATGGAACTTGTTGAAATACCACTGCATCGTTAAATTATTACAACATGGGCATATATGTATACTAATACTACATTAAGTACCCCAAAAGAAATTCTATCAGTTTGTGAGGATTCAGCCATACAACTCCTATGCTAATTGGAGGTGTGTGTGTAAATCTAAGATAATAGGTTACCTTGACAACGGCATATTCATGTTGACTGTTCTTACCTATCTTAAAAAAGGGAAACAAAGAAGACCTAGGGAACGATAGACCTTGTCACCCTAACTTCAATATCTGGAAAGATACTGGAACAAATTATCGAACAATCAATTACTGTGCATCTAGAGGATAACAGGGTGATAGCCAACATGGATTTGTCAAGAACAAATAATAACAAACCAACCTAAGTTCCTTCTTTGACAGGATTACCGGCCTAACTAATGGGGGGGAAGCAGTGATATATCTTGATTTTAGTAAGGCCTTTGACATAGTATCACACAACATTTTCATAAGAAAATTAGGGAAATGTGGTCTAGATGAAAATACTATAAGGTGGGTGAACAACTGGTTGAAAGACCATACTCAAAGAGTAGTCATCAATGGTTACTATTCAGTATTTTCATAAATGACTTGAATAATGGGGTGGAGAGTATGCTTATAACATTTGTGGATGACACCGTGCAGGGAGGAATTGCAAGCACTTTGGAGGAAAGGATTAGAATTCAAAATAACCTTGACAAATTGGTCTGAAATCAACAAGATGAACTTCAGTAAAGACAAGTGCAAAGTACTGTCCTTAGGAAGGAAAAATTAAATGCACCAATACAATATGTGTATGACTGGCTAGTCAGTGGTGCTGCTGAGAAGGATCTGGGGATTATAGTGAATCATAAATTGAATGAGAGTCAACAATGTGATGCAGTGGTGAAAAAGGCTAATATCATGCTGGGGTGTATTAAGAGGAGTAAGACATGGGAGGTAATTATTCCACTCTACTCAGCACTGATAAGATTCGAATGGATTATTATGTTCAGTTTTGGGTACCATGCTTTACAAAAGATGTGGACAAACTGGAAACAGTCCAGAGGAGAGCAACAAAAGTAATAAGAGGTTTAGAAAACCTTACCTATAAGGAAAGCTTAAAAAAACCTGGATCTGTTTAATCTTGAGAAAAGAAGAGGAAGAGGGGACCTCGTGAGGTCTTCAAATATATTAAGGGCTATTATAGAGGATGTAATCAACTGCCCTTCATGTGCATAAGTGGGACAGTCTTAAACTGCAGCAAGGGAGATACCGTTAAGTATTGTAATGGGCTATTAAGGGAAGTTGTGGCATCCCCATTACTGGAGGTTTTAAGAACAGAATAAACAAACACCTGTCAGGCATGGTCTAGGTATATTTGATCCTGCTTCAGTGCATGGGGATGGAGTAGATGACCTTTTGGGGTCCCCTCTAGCCCTGCCTTTCTATGACTTCAGATACAGTTTTGTTATCAATCTGAATCTTGGGATATCATTGTTTTATTACGTGGTAGTCTGAATTCTGGTATTGTGCAAGTGTAATCAAACCAATACAAGTTTAATTTTCCTTCTTTTGTTGATTCTGGACTATGACTCAGGAGAGCTGGGTTCTAATCCTAACTCTGCCACTGATCTGCTGGGTAACACTAGGCAAGTCATGTCCCCTTCTCTCAGACTCACTTTACCCATCTGTAAAATAGGGATAAAGATTTTGACCTCCTTTGTTAAAATCATTGAGATCTATGAATGAAAAGCACCACATAACAGCTAGATATTATTTGTAAACTTTTTTGGGGGCAGTCACATATAACTTTGCTAATCTGTCTTTCAAAGACAGTTTTGGATGAAGGATTATAGCTAGTGACCACTTAAATTTATTCACTATCAACATAGCATATTCCTGTTCAGGTACTAGGTTCCCAAATATATTCACAGTGAGTTTCCATCCAATTTACTGCATAAATGTCTTTTCTAGTGTTTATAGTATAGTTTGTCCTTCAAGAGCAAGACTTTACTGACATTTGAATATGGATATCTGGTCATAATAATTGGTAATAATAATGTCAATAACAGTGCAGATGATGTGGTGATGCAATTATGAGTGTTTTTTAAATTAACAAATGCATAATGGTGTCCACACTTCAGCATTTTGGGACTTTCCATTACCAAAGCCATAAAGTCTTTGGAGTAAGATAGTCCAAGGGTTCTGCTCACATCTATTCAAATGAAGTGTCAGAAAGGATCCAAAGGCCTGACGACGCAGATGAGTCTTTTACAACAACATGAAGCTCAAATTTGGGCTCTCATGAAACACAGAGCAAATTCAACCATGAGGGGTTTCCACTAAATACTCAGCAGACCAACCCAGAGGGTGTAATACCATGCACAAAGAAAGGGTGAACCTGCTAATTGCCACAGCTATGACAGGACATAAACAGAGTGTTAATCTCTCAAATAACTGAGTCCTGACTCCTAGTTCCTGTGGAGATTAACTGCACCCAGAATAAGACAGTATCAAGACGATGTGGTGATGCAAGAAAACAAGGAAAAAGATGTTTCTCTTTCTGATGATCTTAATGATACTATGATACAGTTGTGCCTTTGCAATATGACAAGACAAAGTTGAAAGCAAATTCAATGGAAGTCTATGGAAACCTGGCAAAACTAGAACCAACTTCAGTGCAGGTCTTTGAAGATCCTATGACAGACATTAAACAGGAAGAACTTCAACGCATGTCTATTAAGACCCTATGACTCTGACATAACAACATAACACAGCAAAACTAAAAGCAATTTCAAGGCAAGTCTGTGGAGACTCCCCTCACTGAGAGATTGCCTGTGAAAAACATTGAATGCAACCTTTGGAGAGAGGACATGATGATCCTATTACACAAAAAACACACGAGACACTATTGCCATGCATGTGCCTGAGACTCAGATCGTCAACTTTAAACAAAAGGATTTCACTGCAGATTTGAACATTAAAAAACCTAAAAATAATGAAGGCATTGTACATTATACAACAAAAGCAAGAATATCCTGAGTGACACATCTGCCACAACATTATTAAAGTAACTCAGTGTCCATAACTTCCATCGTGATGGACAATCCTCTTGGCCTTGCCCATGCTAGCAAAAATGGAACCTGGGATTGACTACTAATGCAGCACCACCAAAGGCAGCAATAGTTCAGCGTTAATAGGCAGGGATGATTAGAAGAGACTGATAAATAGCTGAGTCCTGCTTACGCTACAGCTGACAACATTGCTATCATTTCATCAGAATTATTTTTCTATCACATCTTTGAACCAACATTTTTTTAGTATTCAATTCCAGGGTAATTTCATGGGACAGGCTTTAAAATTTTTGATTTTTTGAATTACAGAAAGCAAATATCAGGCCTAGGAGATCACTCTAAAATGATTTGCAGAAGGAACGTAGGTTAAAATTAAACTAGCTTCTATAGTCAGAATGAAGATATTTGCCCTGGAAACAAATAGGCAAGGCTGCCATCTTAGCAAAAGGTTTCTGTTTGGTATTGTGCCATTAATACAATACAGACCTTATTTTTTCCACATGCAGCCAGTGATTGATTAGAGATTGACCAAATACTATATATTTTGAACCACTGGATCTCGTGAGCCCCCAAGATAAACTGAAAGGGCCAAATACAGGTCCCAGTGAAATTAATGGGAATTTTACCATTTTCCTCTGTAGGATGAGGACTTGCATTTATGTGCTGGATTTTCATCTCCTGCCACTGTATTTTAGAATATGCATAGTATTTGCATATGCAGTAATGCAGGCTTAGTTATTCACAGGCAAAAAACTGCTCCTTCAAAAACAGAGGTGAGGCTGAAAATCTGGCACAATATATCTAAAACCTAGCATGTTGCTTTATGCCAAAGAGTCAATTTTTCTAGGCTGTGACTGTCACAGTAAGATAAAAACATTGCCCCAAGGTCACATTAGTTGGAATTCACATCACAAGGCTCTCATACCTGCCTTCAAATGTGTCTTGTGAGTACATGTTTTAGAGAAACAAAAAGATTACATTACATTAGAACCTAGAGTAACTAAATGCCTATTGCAGGGTCACTATATAGGTTTTTCTGAAAGAAAATATAACTACATAAAACACATTTTGACATAGTGTCATATAAGAAGTGAAGATTATAAAAGGGATGACCCATATCTTCTGAAATGCAGAATGATGGGTCTGATTTTACAATATTTGTGCCTTGAGTAACTACTTTATATGCTTAAAATAGAATTCGCTTATGAAATTGAATATATCTGTTTGTATCCCATTTCAGAATTTCACTTTATTAATCTGTGCTAATGAAACATAATAAAATCTAGATTGATAAATGGGCATGACTAAAGCCTCTGAAGATGGGAAATATTTCCTGCTTACTTTTTAAAATACAATTCACCCTATTTCTTTAAATCAGTTAGCTAAGAATTTTTAACTTAGCATCCTCAACTTCATTTAAAGTTAGTAGAAGAGTTGGGAGCTCTCAGCACCCAGGTTTGGGCCCTTAAATGGAAAAATGGTCATACTTTAATTTTTAAAGCTGCCTTTTAAAATTAATTACATATGCTGTTTTAAGAATCAAGCCCATACACGCTCGCTCGCTCTCTCTCTCTCTCTCTCAAAAAGGCAGACCGAGATAAGTAGTCAGAGGATGAGTTCTGCTCCCCATTTTACTAGCTATGAATTATGATCTCTATAGAGATGTGAAGTAATGTTAGTCATGGCACATAATTGGCAAGGTACGCTGTATTTTCCATCTTTCTATTTTCACAATCAACATATATTTCAGTTCATGTCACTGCAGATAACTCCCTCCCTGACCCCTTGGCTTTAAATAGCAGAAAATACAACGTATGTTTTCCAGTGAGATAAATACAAATTTGTCTTTTTTATTTCCCAGATTAGTCAATTTATGGTTGGGCTGATATGGGGGGACCAAACTTTTTAAAAACATACTTAGAATCTTAGAACTGAACTGCTCAACACCATCAGCTCTCAGTGACTTCTTTGGGAGTGGAGGGCACTCAGCACCTTGCAGGATTAGATCCCGATTTCCTATGAATGCCAAATGCACCCTGATTATTACTGCACTGATAGACAGAAATTTTTATAAAAGGGTTTAATTTACATTAATTAAAAATGAAGAATTCTGTTTTAAAGAAGAACAGAAATGTTTGGGGAGGGGGGAAAAGAGTGGCAATTCCAAATCAGTAACAGAATATGGGTCCATGTTTGCCCAAGTACACAAACAGATCCCTCACTGACTTGCTAGATCCCAGTCCTGTCAACACTTTATTCATGGGGTAAAGTATGGATGTGCAGGTTTGTAGAATTAGGGCTGTAGTGTACAGTATGCATTTCCCATAGTTACATTAAATGTTAGAAGAGCCACATTGTGGCCAATGTAACAAGTGTTAAGGTGATGCTGCACTCTGTTCTTGACTTCAGTAGCTGTTCTGTGCAAGAAACAACTGTCATACATACACGTTTAAGTACAAATAAATACATTTAAAAGCTAAAAGGGTCAAAACATTATTCCCTTATTCAAGTATTTGCTAAATCTGAGTTCAAAGTTTCCCTCTGCAGCAGCTGATGATGTAACTGATGCTAAACTCACAGAAGATAGAGATAGAAGAGACCTAGTAGATCACCAAGCCCATCCCCTGTAAGGCCAGGCTGTTGTTCTTTTCATGGGATGTAACTCTGCTTTAGATGTTGCAAGAAAAACACAAGAACCTGAAAGCTTGAATTTGTGTCTTGGCAGCTAAAAGGCTTTACACCACACCTTACATTTCTTTTACCTACCGTTTATGGCATATTACATATCCTTTATTTCTATGTATTTAATAATCACCAGAACAAGTGATCTCTTCACTAAAAAGCACTTAATATTTGACCATGTACTGGTATCTTGGTAGCGCTTGGCTATCTATGGATTTGTACTGCCCAAACAAAATAGTTCTTTGTGTTTTACTGCTTACTAAATACTTGATCTGATATTCAGCAATAAAGGGAGTTTCCATTAATAAAATGTGAGCAGTATGGAACTGGTGGCATTTATGGTTTAGTCGATTCACGATAAACCCAGTGCTTCTATTTATGACATGTAATGAGCTTGCCCAGCATCTCCTGTGGTTGGTGTTACTGTGCAGTCTTTGGTGACAGGATTGAAGACAGCTTTGTTTATCACATGCTACAATGAGAAGGATCTATTCCATTGTCCAAAGACAGAACTCCACTGAATCAAAAGACAGTTAAAACACTACCAGTTTTGTGATAGTGAAGTCTCACTGGTTTTTAGAGGCATGAATACCAAACTATATTCTATCAAAGTAAATAGTATTATGACATGCTGGTACATGGGAGAGCAAGAATTTCTTCCAGTAGCCACAGTGCATAGGTTAAGTCCAGAAGAAAGCAGAAAAAGCAGAAGATATTCATGTCCAACACTGAAGAACCTGTGTTCCTAGAGCATTGAAGCACTTGTTCAAGTATAGTTCAGCTTAATGTAAAGATTGTACCTGTAATGTAGCCAAAGTCAGAAAGAACTTGATCATCTCCCATGTAATTATAGGAGCAGCCTTTACTTGCACAAATAGGTATTTTTCTACAGGTTTCTAAAATCTGGTGTTCTAAAGTTAGTATCCATTGTAGGCCTTGCTCACCAGAGACAAAAAGGAGGGAATAAGTTACTAGCTGGTTAGGGGGCTTAAGGACAATTTCCTCACTGTGACTTTGTCTCTATGCTTGAATTTCTCCCCCATCCCTGTCTTTAGCTTTGCAGCAAGTTCTGCAAAGCAGAAAGAGTGGAGAGTAGGGCAGTGTTCCAGTCCATCAATTGACTTCTTAGCCTAAGTGGATTTTGCTAAGTTGTTTATCAGTATTTATGCAATACAAGCCAAAATATGGCTTCCCCTTCATGGGCACTTCATGGGAACAAGAGGCAGATATAATGCAGCTGCTTGGGAGAGCATGGGGAAGATTGGGGGCTAGCCTCGCATTACTAGTGGGGTGCTGCATATCCTATCGGAGGCACTTCAAAGTGAGTTGCACTCTAGCTAGAGTACCAGTCAGTACAAGCTACAACTTTTGTACAAGTGTAGCAAACTCTCCACCCTTCCCCAGCAATCTTAGGAGGTTTATGTAGGCACCGCACGTCATTCCACCCCCCACCTCAGATGCCCCAGACATTCTGCATCCCAGCACTTTATTGGCTGGAAGAACCATAATTTGGATGTATGATATTTCCTACACTGACCCAACACTCTGGACTGTGGTTTGCATGGATCCTAGTCACCCTCTCTTAGTTTGTTTATTGTGTACATTTATATTCAATTGCAGCTCCAAGAGGAGTTGTCATTAAAGATTATTAAGATTTGCCATGGATGTCACCATCGTGCAAAGATTTTTTTTTTATTTCTGGGTCCCTTTCTGATGTTTTTAGCTGTTGGGTTGGAGGATTGTTCATGTTGACGTATTTTCAGTCTGGCAGCTCATTCTATGACTATATTTTCTCTACACTCTCTCCCAATAGTCTCTTCAGAGTTCTCTCTTAAGACATGCTCTTTTGCTTTTACACCCCATGTCTGACCCTCTTAGGCATTTACAGAATGCCAAGCACTGCCGTTTGAGGTTCTCCAACCTTTCAGGTTCTACAGAAGAAAGAGGATCACTGACTCAAGCTTTCTTAATCACCCTCCTTCCCTGGGGAACAGTGTTGTGAGTGTTCTGGATATCCCCCAAAGAGGGCTCCACAGTCCATAGTGTGGAAACCATTGCTCTGCGTCCTATTCATATTTCTCTTCCCTCTTTACAGCATCCCTCTGTTATCCCCTCACAATAAAAACTTGGCAGGAATAATTACTCGCTTCTTTGCCCTCTATTTTCTTTGACTCTAACAATCTTTTAAAGCCACTTTACCTCTTCTCCCTCTACAAGAGTTTCTAGTCCTGTCTATAAAGCATTTTTAATGCTATAATCATCAGTAGTTCTGGATTTAAAAATACTACTACTACTAAAATTACTGCACTGGACTGAGGTTAAAGCCTGAGCCCTTACAGTGGTACTTCTAGCAATAAGATCCCGAATTTTATATTGCTAAATTTTTGCAGGAAAGTTAAGATAAGGGGGCTAATTTTGCTGTGAGATGCATATACATATATTCCTGAGTGATGAAGGAAGTAGAGCAAAGTGAAATTATTCCACCTTAGTACTGGCTCTCTCAAAACTCACAGCAAAGAATCCTGTGGCACCTTATAGACTAACAGACGTTTTGGAGCATGAGCTTTCGTGGGCGAATACCCACTTTGTCAGATGCATGTAGTGGAAATTCCCAGGGGCAGGTATATATATGCAAGCAAGCTAGAGATAACGAGGTTAGTTCAATCAGGGAGGATGAGGCCCTAGTTCAACTGCTAGAACAGGGCCTCATCCTCCCTGATTGAACTAACCTCGTTATCTCTAGCTTGCTTGCATATATATACCTGCCCCTGGAAATTTCCACTACATGCATCTGACGCAGTGGGTATTCGCCCACGAAAGCTCATGCTCCAAAACGTCTGTTAGTCTATAAGGTGCCACAGGATTCTTTGCTGCTTTTACAGATCCAGACTAACACGGCTACCCCTCTAATACTCAAAACTCACAGTGGGTTGTTCCCCACATTGTCCTTACGTGGTGCTGTAGTGACATTTCAAGGTGAAGACTAACTGCAAGTGGGTGTAGTTAATGTATTTTAAGACATTTGTGCCCAGCCTCATCCCTTCCTCTCCAAAATAGATTAGTCCTGCTGTGACATATACTTGCACATAAGGATGAGTGTGAGGCAGAAGCTGGGCAGAAATTGAACACACTGTAACAGTGCTTTTGATGTGTTAATGTGCACCTGTTTTCTGGCCAAATGCAGAGTGTGCCAACACCTGGCTCCAAAACACTTTAAAAAACAATCTTTATTAGGTAAAAGAAAAAAAGACAACTGTCTCACCCCCTCTTAGTTAATCTCTCTCTCTCTTTTTTTCTTTTAAAAAGCATAATATATGCAGTGTTCTGAGCAAAACACACATTACAGAGCAGGTTAAATCTTGCACTTTATAACTTACTTGCTTGAATACAAAGGTAAAAGTCCAGTTGCACCTTTTGAGTATTTAAAACACAATCATGGAACTGGCACAAAAGCAATAAAATTAGATAAACACAAAATGACATATACTAATGCTGGAACATCTCACCACACCATTTATCTTCCTAAGGACAGAACAAGTGTAACTGCTTCAGAATATGAGTCATCTATGCAAAACACAGCAGCCTGAAATAGATGAAACTAGTGTGTGATACATTATGAATACTGTATGAGGTCTCTGAGTCTTCCCATGTGGTGAATTCCTTTGGATACCTGCCTTCTTTACAGTACAATCTCCTATCCTTCAGCACTGAAGAGCTGACAACTGTTTTTCAACAAAAAAGGAGATTTTTTAAAAATTTGACATTACTTCTGACTTACAGTGATTTAAGTAGGATTAGAGTCAGGCCCATGTCTTTTTTTTTATGTGAAGAAAAGCAATTCCTGAAAACAACCTTTGGTAGATGGGAAATGGTGCAAAAATAAAAACTGATGTAAATGTAGACTTAAAGCATCCCCTCCCTTTCATAGAATAATCTAATGAGAAATAATTTTGCTTAGTATCTCTGCAATGCTCACCCCACAAAGTTGCCAAGTCATCCCTTAAAGGATTTTAGGGCCCATTTTCTATAGCGATGCCCCATAAACTGTAGGAAATCCTAGAGATTTCAGTGCATCCAACTTTGACAGCCTCCTTGATGGCAGCATAACCTCCTCAGTAAACTAGCTAGGATGTCCCAGTTTACCATAATTGTCTGAAGAGCAGGGCTGTCCTTACCCATACACAAAATACGCCGCTGTGTGGGGCTCCAGAAAATCCAAATTGCCCCAAATTTCCTGGTGCCCTACGCAGTTGCATGCTGCTCCAGTGGCCAGCCCAATCCCCCAGCTGTCTGAACTGGCCAGGAAAGCTGCCCCTATTCCAGCCCCACACCCACTCCACCCCTTCCCCATAGCCTCCACCCCTGCTTTGCCCCCACTCTGCCTCTTTTCACTCCTGCTCCGCCCCATCCCCACCCCACTCCACCTCTTCCCCATAGCCCCGCCCCTTCTCTGCCCCAGCCCCGCCCCCACTCCACCCCTTCCCCTGAGCTATGTCCTGGGGGACTGCAGCAGGGGTCAGATGTGCCCTGCATTCACTGGGCAGCAGGAAGTGGAGCAACTCAGCCCCAGCTCGCTCTGCTCTGCTGGTGAATGTTGGGGTGGTGGTTCCCCCATGCCCCCCAAGTCTGGGAGCCAGGGGAGCAGAGCAGAGCGGGATAGGTTTGGGTCACTCCACTTCCTGCCATCCTGTGAGTGCAGGGTCGAGCCTGCCCTACAGTCACCAGGAGGGAGGAAGTGGAGCGACCCAGCCCCAACTTGCTTCACTTTGCCAGCTCATGCTGAGGTGCAGTTTCCCCTCTACCCCCAAGCCTGCTCCTGCCCCCCACAGACCTTGGGCGCAGTCATCCCCCCCCGTGGGGGGGCTGCATAGGGCCCCACAATGTCTGGGGATGGCCCTGCTGAAGAGCATGGCTTTTATAAAGACAAATCATACTTCACTGATCTATTAGAATTCTTTGAGGGGGTCAAAGAAACGAGGACAAGGATGCTCCAATGGATATAGTATACTTGGACTTTAAGAAAACCTTTGACAAAGTCCCTCACCAAAGGCTCTTAAGCAAATGAAATGTAAATGTTCAGGTTCGGGCTGGATCCCTGACTCTGAGATCCCGTGTGGGGAGAGGGTCTCCAAACTTTGGCTCCATTCTTAGCCAGAATGTCTACACTATTTTTAGCCCTGCAGCCTGTGCCCTGGCATCAGTTTACCTGCGCTCTGACACTCGGTGCTGCTGGTTTTTTATTGCAAGGTAGATGTACCCTCAGTGTTTTGGGGTTGTAGACTAGGATCTTGAACTGTAGGCTACTGGAGACTTCTCCTTCTCCTTTAAATTTTCATGACAAACCACTAGTCTTAACAATAATAGATCAACATAGTCTGCAAGGGCATATATATCCAATCACTTCAACATTGATATAAATTGTTTCTTTTACGAAGGACAAATGAAGAAATCTTTTAAGAAAGCCTTTGATTGCTAGTTCATTTGTAAACATAGCACACAGCACCATCAGTGGAAAGACTGTTCATGTTGATAATTGGCAAAGAAGGTTCCTTATTAATAGATTTTGTTGATTTTTTTCTCTCCATTATGCTTCCTTGTCATGAGGTAAGAAAGTAGATATTTTTCATTAAAGAATGAACCACTTAGAGACAAACATAAAAATATAGATCACATGTGAAAAGAGATGCAGCTGAGAATGAAGTGCCTATAATATTTCCTTCCTTAATTGATGTTTCTCATGGAGTCTGATGAATAACAGAAATTTGCTTGTTCCATGAATCATAAGCTCTCACCAGTGGTTGTTTGAGATATGACAGGGCTCAGTTGGCAGATGTTTAACAAGGGGATTACATCTTCCCATCCATCCTTTCTTTATAAAAGGCCTGATTCTAATTCTATTGAAGCAAATAAGAATTTTGTTACCAACTACAATGGGTGTGGGAGAAGGGGCAGGTTTCATAGAGGCAAATCTTGCAGTCCTTACTCAGTCATTTGGGACTTTTGTCTGAGTGAAGCCTTCAGGATAAGGAACATAAATTATTTCTCATATCATACTTATGTCGCAACATTAAGTTTCATGTATTTTCTATGCAACACCAACTTTGTCCAAACCTCCCCCCCAAAACAAAACAATTTGTTCAAAAATGTGCAAAATGATATTTTTAGTGACAATGGCCATTTATGCATATCTATCAAAAGCAACCAACTCTTTCAAACCCTACACATTTTAGAGAGGTCCTTTGCCATTCAGAGTATTTTGAACATAGCTAGTTCTGAGAATATTACAAGATACTTGAGATTCATTCCCTGGATATCATAACAGATCTGGAATACATAGATGTTTTTAAAAGCTAATTTACTGAAAGCAGATCACAAATTTTAGGTAGAGAAAATACAATAAATTCACATGAAAAATCCACCAACAGCCATATACACACCAATTAGTCCTTACACTTGACTTAGTTGGCATTTCAATGTGATCACCAGCCTTTTTACCATCTCATAATCAAAAGACTGACTAACTGAAAATGTCAGTATTTTATTTTTGATATGAAATGACTTTCCTGTCTCAAGAATTTTTGAAATTTAAATTATTGTTCCAATCCTGAATCAGACCAAAAGGTTGAAATCTTGAAAACATCCACAAACTGACAATCTGAAAAAGTTATCAGATTGGATCAGTTTACATTTTTTGTTTTGATAATTTTGAAATGTTTCGTTTTGGTTTTTGACCTTTTAACTCTTTTTTGCATAATTCAATAAACTAAAATTCTAAATGAAAAGTAATTTCAAACCAAAATTTGAAACTTTTCCTTTAAAATGGGAAATTTTTAATAATTTTGAAATTTTTTTTTTTCAAATTAGGAATTTCATCAATTTCCCACAAACAGTTCTGGCGAACTGACATTTTTCACCAAAAAACAGTTAGTTGGAAAATTCCCAACTAGCTCTAATGATAACCCAGAAAAATATTTATATGGTTATCTGGATAATACCTAAACTTAAACATACTGCAGCCTGGAGCTCTATTTTTTCAGAGAGTGCCTGAACATCAACAAAACTCAAAACATTGAATGGTGGAGTACTGCTTATGTCTGCGTGTTTACAACACTTCGAATTATAACCATATGGCATTTGCACTGCACTGACTTGCACATATTTTTCTAAATAATCCTATCGCAAATGTTGTCCCATATATTTACAGGACTGTTTTAATTTCAGGTAGCAGAGAAGCAGCATTCACATATGCCATCATTGCCGCTGGAGTAGCCCATGCGATCACTGCTGCCTGTACCCAGGGAAACCTAAGTGACTGTGGTTGTGATAAAGAAAACAGGGACAGTACCATAAAGATGAAGGATGGAAATGGGGAGGCTGTTCTGCTGACATCAGATACGGAATAGGATTCGCCAAAGTGTTTGTGGATGCAAGGGAGATTAAACAGAACGCAAGGACTCTCATGAACTTGCACAACAACGAGGCGGGGCGTAAGGTAGGTATCTCTCTGCTCTCCACCATCATATGACAATTCCTTGTCTAGAATCAGAGGCCTGATTACAACACATACAGCACAATGTTCAGAACTAAATGTGCTTTAAGGCTAATGCCATTTTACAGTAGCCAATAGGCACTTTTGTAAGCTACTCAAACTTGTGGACGATCCATCTGTCAAATATTTGTCTAAATGTTACTCTTTCCAGTCATAAAGCAGAAAATGCAAACAAACAGTTTAGCTGGGAAGTCAAATGGTGCTTAAGGTAGAAAGCTTGCCTGCTACTGTGTGGCTGAATCTGCTTCTCTTCAGGTTCAGACATGAACTTCTGATCATTCTTTTGAAAAGGGATCACTTTCAACCCAACTGTCTAAATCTTGCTCTTTGTGTGGGGACTATAGCTAAAGGGGGAAAAAAAACAACTTGAGTGAAGTGGAACTAAGAGACCACAAACTGACTCATTTTAATACAACATAATATATACACACATAAGGCAGGGTTATCATTTTAAATGGAGAGCTCCCCCACCATTCCTTAGAACTAGGCAGCTTAAAGCACATTCATGCAGAAACAGTGTTTGAACTCTTGTCTTCCTGGCAGCTTTAAACATGTACATTTTATGTGGAATCTACACAACAATTCTGGGAATCTTGACATCTCTTGGTTTTGCTTCCTTTGCAATATACAGTACTGCAGTGTATTCAGATTTTCTATTGTTGTGCGGCAAAGACGGAGGCCCTGGCACTCCTGTCCAGCAGAGTTGTGCTCAGCACAGGACTGGTGAAGAGGGTAACCAGTGTGCTCCTTAGATTCTCATGAGCTGGTTTGGTCCCCAGGGTGTATGAGAGCAGCCTCAGAGCACTCTAACTTGTGCTAGCTAGAAATTGCCCAATGTGGGTCTTTACACTAGCTAGTGGCACAAAGGGGCCAGGATCTCTGGCCCATAGGACATTAAATTACAATGCGCGAGTGTGGCCCTGCTCTGAAAAGCAACTATGTAAATACACCTTCTTATTGAACAGATCTGCTCCCTGTGGTTGAGACTCCTCTCTGATGACTTTAGTGGTCAGTGATTTTTTTACTGCTTTTTTACTACCGTTAAGTATTACAGAGCAAGAGAGCTAAGGACAGTGAGTTGGATTCTGTTCCTTCAGGTGCATCATCAACAGAATGGTTCCCCAAATAATGGACTCAGTGACACCTGTGCAGCCCCATGGCCTTTGCTTGGTTTGCACAGTGTAACTGAATGGAACTCAGCAAACAGTTCTGTTATTGATACACAGTTACTTTCCAGAGTAGAAGGGCTCTTCAACATAGTAATTCACTGTCCTACAGCCCCATCCTGGCCCCTGCTCCAGCCCCTTGAGTTAAAATAATTCCCCATGCTTTCTTAGCTCTTTATTTCACTTTCTCCACTGTTGGCACTTCAATGGAATTTTTCAGCCAGCCCGTAAGCGGTGGCTTTGTCTTTCTCTTTGTCTTGGTGTGATTTAGCATGGATTTGAGTAGCTTGAAGGAGGAAAGTGGATTGAAGACACTAATATTTCTGTTGCAGTAACATAATTACGGCTCTGAGAGATCACAAGACCACAGCATTTGGGCCTTGAGAAGGAACGACTGTTTCTGTCACAAGCAACAGCATAGCCTTCCTCAGACTTATTCCCGTTGAAAGCTAGAGAGGTTATGTTAACATTTCTTTTTTCAGTGTTCCAGATGCCTGGGTCTGGCACTCCAGTGCAGAGATGATCTCTCAGAACACTAAGTTGTTACCACAACAGAAATATTAATGTTTTCTGAACTTAGAGAGTAACTGTTCAAAGAGCTTGATTTTAACAATCCCTGCACTAGACTCTGAGACTCAGCATCTTGGCTGCTAGGCTCTTTACAGCAGATGAAGTTAGCATAGCCAGTTTATATTCCAACAGCTTTTTAACATGTAGGTTACGTTTACTCTGTGTACATCAGTGTAACTCCACTGAAGTCAATGATAACAGAGGAATTGGACCATATATGCGGATTTCCACCTTTTTTGTTGTATCTTGCAAGAGCTGGTTCTTGGAGAGGCTCATTTACACGTAATGGTTGCAGCTCAGGGCTCGCAGAAAAAAAAAGCTTAAAATGGCTTTCTGAAATCTGGCTGACTGTTAGCTTGTTGGCACTGGGGATTTTTTAGGAAGCATCACTAATGCACAGCTGAAGGATGGGGCAAAAGCATCCCAAACATTGCATATTATAGTTACAGGGCCCAGGTTTTCAGAATTATATAGACAAAATGTATTAAGTATCAGAGGGGTAGCCGTGTTAGTCTGGATCTGTAAAAATTGATAAAGAGTCCTGTGGCACCTTTAGACTAACAGAAGTATTGGAGCATAAGCTTTCGTGGATGAATACATGCATCTGATGAAGTGGGTATTCACCCACGAAAGCTTATGCTCCAATACTTCTGTTAGTCTATAAGGTGCCACAGGACTCTTTGTTGCTTTTTTAAAATGTATTAGACATCTGGGTCCTGCAATGTGATTTTGGGTCCCACTATAGCTGTATGTATGTTGCTGTGGCAGGGTACAGGGGTTGTAGAAGTCCTGGAGCCAGCCAAGGCAGAAGCACAGTGTAACATGGCAGTCATGCCCTTGCCTCTCTAGGCTGTGAGCTTTGTGTTGTGCCTCTGAGATGTGCAACACACAATGTTCTTCCTGCCTTTGCCACCAATGTGCACACAATCACAATGACTGTATGTCTAATTTGTGTGCACAAGTTTGTGTGTCCTAAAAAAATGGACCCTGGGAAGTTTCACTGTGTTTGTGTTACTATCTGGAAGAGCTATGGTGTGTGCTATGTTTGGCAAACTGCCATGTCTCCAGCAGGCTCAGAATCTAATCTGATATGGAGATATTTGTATACCTGTTACTGAAACCCTCAGAGTGCCGAACTACTGATCTTATTTGAAATCTTTAATGATCTAGTGGGGTGGAGACCAACACAAGCTTGGGAGGGTGTTATTGTATGTCCACAAACCAGTAGAGAATGAAGAGCTAATGACTGTGTTTAGTACAGAAATCAGGCTTTGCTCCCATATACCTGTGAGGGATCACAATGTTTTCATCACCTGTTTCATTCTACAGCAAGCACTACTTGAAGGCTTGCATCAAAGTGGGAGAGATTGCTGATTTTTAAATGCTGAACTTGGACGCAGAGAAAAGATTGGCATGTTGTGTGTCAACAGGCAGCACTCAAGGAATATCTGAGATCCGTATATTTTTGGGGCTCTTTTTCCAAGAGATTCCAAATACTAGGAATAACCTGGTCTACTCTAGGAGACTTACCTACTGCTGACAATAGTTGTCAGCAATTGGTTCTCTGGAACAGCCTATTGATAACAGGTTAATTGCTAGTGCAGACAGGATAAGAGAGTTATCAGCTGGTTTTCAGCAAGCATGATTGAGACTGATTAGTAAGAAGAGTCACGAGAGAAGAACTTTAGTAAGTATAAGTAGGTACTTCACATGTAGTTGTTGATTTTTTACCATGCCATTTTTTGTTTTTTTCTGATTTTAATTTCTCAGCCTCCTTCTCCTGAGAGTGTCCTCACTAGTGTAATAGCTAATGAACTCTGATGCACATAAAGCAGTAACATTCAGACCCAGGATAATATAATGAGTGCCCCATGTAGAATCAATCTGTATAATGTGTTCCTGGTCTCTAATCCCATCTATGCTAGGAAATAGACCCAGTACTGACCATGGCTGTCAGCAACTGGTCTCGTGTATCTACAGTATGTACAAAGGTTTATCTGCCTGAGTGAAGGGATAAACAGTTTTCATTTTGTCTTTCTGGTTTCCTTCTGAACCTGTGCAAGCAAGAAGTTCTCCTAATTTCTTCAACAATTGCTCCTGTAGTGCAGTGCTGGAATTCCCAGAAACTCTCTTTAGGGCACATCTACATTGCAGCTGGAGATATAATTCCCAGCGTGGGTGGACATACACATGCTAGCTTTGCTAGAGCTAGCACTAAACATTGCAGCGTAGCTGCATTGGTACAGGTTAGCCACCTGAGTAAAATCCCCTTCCAGCCCTCCTAATTAAGTAATTGCAAGCTAGCCCATAGCACCACCCAGGATACACTGCTATTTTTAGGGCCACTAGCTCAATCCAAATTAGTGCATGAATAGTACCCAAACTGGGAACATTACAAATTACAATCCTGGGAAGGATTTTGCATGCACCCTGATAAAAGTCCCCCAATCAATGTTAGAAGCTCATAGGTCAATTTGTTCTGGCCTGTCTTGTCTCTGCTAATGATGGTTCCTATAGCTCTGTTCCCATACGGAGACACATCATATCAGGTGAATTAGTATGTCCCGAAATGCTGATTTACCACAGTGAGAAGCAAGAAGCATAGGGAGAATTGTAGGAGAAATCATAACAGCTGCATCAGACAATGGAAATAAAGCTCCTATTAATCTGTAGGCATGATCCTACTACTGATCTGCACTTAGAATTTCCACTAACTGCATAGGAATCCCATACATGGAACAACTGTGGGATTGAATCCTCAGTTAGCAAATTAGACTTCCCACATACAGAGGTACTTAAATGATTGCAGGTAACTCCCACTGCTGAGAGGTAGTTATGGCCCAGGGGGAAAAATACATTTATACCAGTATAACTGCTAAAATAGCAAAGTAGTTATGAAAGGGCCTAGAAATTTTGGTGATTTGACTGAAAGATTTTCATTCTGAGTCAGAGGCAAGGACATTATCAAATTGCTCTCTCTGACATTGCAGTTCTGTGAATGACATCTTGCATCAGAGTTACATCATATTAAATATAATGCCACATTATGAGTCATTGTTATAAATCATGACACAGGCTACATTAGAAGGCTTTTGTAATCCAAGGGCACATCAAAGTGGATTTTTATTTGATGTTTCTCTTTGCAGACACACATAGGTGTGCTAACTTAGTAATTCTATCATGCATTGCAGGGCCGGCTCAGGCTTTTTTGCCATCCCAAGCAGTAAAGGGGGAAAAAAAAAAGTCATGAGCAGCGGCACTTCGGCGGCAGCTCAACCTCGCTGCTTCATTCCTCAGTGGCAATTGGGCGGCGGGTCCTTTGCTCTGAGAGGGACTGAGGGACCCGCCACTGAATTGCTGCCAAAGACCCGGACGTGCTGCCCCTGCCCCATCCCATTGGCCACCCCAAGCCCCTGCTTCATTTGCTGGTGCCTGGGACCGGCCCTGATGCATTGGTAATGCGCCAATTCTTTTTGGGCTCTTGAGTTTAAATATGCATTGTAGAAGAGGTTCAAAGTGAACATAACAGAGGGTACTGTAACTATCAAGCGAAGGATATGAGAAATTATAAGGAGTGCATTCCCAAATTGATCAAGTAACTGAGAATAAATCTACTGTACTATGACTGTCTTATTTTTGGGGAAGAGGGAAGTTGAGATGAAACAGTGGTGCTTAGAAATGAAGGACTAACGGTGTTACCACAAACTTTTGTGTGATGCCTAACCATGACATTCTAGTCCCCTTTCCTGTCCTTGTCCTTTTATTGCCCTAGCAAAGAGTTAAGTTCAGAAATAGGTTTTGATTCCTCAGACATGCTGCCTTGTAACTTTCCCCACCCTCTCTGGTGCTCGTATCAGGATGGCATCACCAGACCCCCTATAGTGAGGTCAAGGAAGTTAACTGCCAATCTCCAGTTAACAGCAGTTTCTCATTCAATCTGAACATATTTTAATTCAGTCCATGCATGTGACGTAACATGGTAACACTGAACATGAAATAATAATGTAAGCTCTTGGGTGTGGGGGACTATTTTTTAATAAAGCACCCAGCCAGGGCCGTTGCAACCATTTAGGCGACCTAGGCTGTCGCCTAGGGCACTAGGATTTAGGGGGTGGCTATTTTCTTCGGCAGTGACCAGATCTCTCGGCCACTCTGGTCGCTGCCGGCATTTAGGTGAGGGAGCGTGGGGCAGGGGGAGTGTGGGGAGGCAGCAAGTAATGGGGGCGGGGCACACAGGGGAACTCCCCGACCCAGCTAAACCCCTGCCTCACTCCTCCCTGAGCATGCTGTGGCTTCTTCACTTCTTCACCTCCCAAGTTTCTGGAACCTAAGCTGCTTGGTGCTGCAAGACTAGGAGGTGGGAGAAGTGAAGCAGTGACGGTGTGCTTGGGTGGAGGCGGAGCAGGGGTGAGCTGGGAGGGGGGTGCCTCAGGGTGGAGGGTAGGTGCTGCCACGGGGGGGCACCTCAGGGCAGAGGGGGGGAGCTGCTGCGGGGAGAGGGGAGCGCCTCAGGGCGGGGCCTCGGGGACGGGGAAGGGCGCAAGTGGAAGTTTCACCTAAGGTGCGAGACATCTTTGCACCGGCCCTGCACCCAGCACACTATTGACACTTAAAACAACAATAAGAAATAGCTTGAAAAAATAATGCTATGAAATTAAAGGCCATGTAGATATTTTAAAATTTCAAATCGATGCATGAGCTTTAAAGGAACTAACAACACTGCCTGGAGCCAGACAAAACGCAGTCAGGCATTGTAAAAGCTACCAAGAGTTCTACCACTATACCCAACCCCCTGCCTGCGCATGCTTGAGGCTTGATTCACCCCTGCTGGTGTGGAATAGGGATGGAATGCAGCTGGCAACATCTTGATCAAATGGAGCAGCTGCACCTGAGGGAGGATATCTCCATTGCTCCCCTTCCAAGAGGGTCCAGCTAGAGGAGGGCAGTTTGAAAATACAATCTGGGTGCCATAGAAGCCCCACCTATGGAGACTAGGGTGACCAGACAGCAAGTGTGAAAAATTGGGACAGGGGGTGGGAGGTAAGGACTATATAAGAAAAGACCCCAAAACTGGGACTGTCCCTATAAAATCAGGACATCTGGTCACCCTAGTGGAGACTGTCAAGGATTTATGCTGGCTGGCTCCAGGCCTTCCGGAAGAATGCATTTGTGGATTGTCTTGCACAGCGACAACCTCTTGTCTCATCAGACTTTCTGTGTTGAGGGACCTACTTCTTGGGCTCTGCCAGCTTGTGTAACGCTGGCAGACGCCAGTCATCAGAGGGACTGAATCTAGGACCTCTGAAGCTCAGCGTATGAGCCTCTGATGCACAAGCTAAAAGCCACGTGGCTCTTAGCCGTGGCTGTAGCAGACTCGTCAATCTCTAGATTGTCTGGGGGCCCCTAGAGTGGAACAGAGCAGCACCATACCAAGTAGGCCTGGGTGACACTTGCCTGAGTAGACCCCAGGGGCAATCAAGCCTGTGGCAATCTCTTGAACAGACTGCCAATCACCTTTATTTGTGTTGCAGCTTTATGTATTTACAGTGTCTGTTAAAGAGAGTGCAGTAATTGTATTATCCTTTAGCAGGGTGAAAAGCCCTCCCTGAGCTAGCCACTTTGGGGCAGAGATGGAGCTAAGGCCCTGCCTGCCCTCCCCACCTCATCAGAGATGGCTGTGTCACAAGAGTGCTGGCAGGGAGCAGTCACAGTACCATGACAGCACGAGAAGTGAGCAAAGGGCAAGGCCGCCCTGGGGTGGGGGTCAAGTGGGGCAATTTGCCCCAGGCCCCACAGGGCCCCCCATGAGATTATAGTATTCTATAGTATTGCAACTTTTTTTATGGAAGGGGCCCCCTGAAATTGCTTTGCCCCAGGCCCCCTGAATCCTCTGGGTGGCCTTGGCAAGGGGAGAATGGCCCTTGTATTGGGAAAAGAGCCTGCCGCATTCTGGCTCTTAGAGAGCTTTGAACAGAGACCAACTGACTAATGTACAATAAGTAAATGTATGTACTTTTGTATTCAAATATCCCAACAGTCAGACTAGCAGGAGTGTCTTAAATGGGTTATACATCAGGATAAATGCTCTACTGTGTCTGGAGCTGCAGAAAATTACCTTAGACTCCAGAGAGTCTAGGACAGTGGTCCCCAATGTTTTCCAGGTGGCAGGCACTGGACAACAAGCCACTGAGGACCATGGCCAGCGGACAGGCATCCGCTGAAATGCTGCTGAGAAATGGCAACATCAAGAGGCATTGCCGCCGAAATGCCGCCAAAGTAGTGTCATCAAGAGGCATTGCCACCGAAAATCAGTGGCATTTTGGTAGCGGCGCCTCTTGGCGATGCTGCTTTTTGGTGGCATTTTGGTGGCCACGTCTCTTGATGATGTCGCTTTTCAGCGGCATTTCGGCAGATGCTAGTCTGCCAGCCAGTACGCAGGCACACATAGATGCCCCGGTGTGCACCATTGTGCCCGCAGGCACTGCGCTGGGGATCACTGGTCTAGGAGACCAACTTATAGTGGAATAATTAAAAACTGGGTAAGGCTGCTCTGTCATTGTAATATCACTTGATTACTGATACCAAAAGTATTGGCAGCCCAGCCATATGTTTCTTGAAGCTCAGAACTTTCTAATGCCCTTTAAAAAGTTACACTAGTTATTTTCTAACTTTACTTAAAAAACCTACTGATCTTTGCTTTTAGAAATGTCCAGTGTTTAACTTTTTGCATGCCCTTTAAATGTCAAGCTAACAATCCACTTTCAGCATTACAGTTAGGCAGTAAATATTAATGGAATAATCACAATTGTTAATTATTCCTGAGTGAAAATAGTTTAAAGTTGTAAATAGTCTCTCAGGAGTTTATTCTCCACCTTCTGTTCAGTTGCTCATATCACTGGGTGTTAGGAACATTTGGAGAGGCAAATATATCCAGAAGAACTGGCTGTGGCACCACACCATTTTAAAAGGGGATGTATCGTAAAAACACCAATGTGCCTGGCTTCTGAGTGTGGAAAGCCACTTAGTCACAGAAATCCCAAAAGTGCCGGTATGTCGTACTGAACTGGTCCAAACTTTTTTTTTTCCAGTTTGCTTCTACAATGAATGGTAAATTATTACTTATTACTTAAATCTGTCATGTAAAACTGTCCCACTAAAGACAATGGCCAAATTCCCATGGATTACAAAGAAGTAGATTGGCCTTAAGCCTCAGAGTCTGACATTGTATTGTACTATAAAACAAAGGATCAGAGTTTGGGTCCTAGCCCCCTGAGGAACAGAGGCTGGGAGCCTTGTGGAGACAGACAGACTACTTCACTGGTTTAACTTCATTGCCTTCATTCCTTTATGAAGAGGGAATGCTTTTCACCTTGGCAATTTTTTCCCTTCCAGGTGGTAGCTGGAGAGATGTTGACAGGCTCCACTAGCAGCTGTATTTAGTCCTTCTGGCCAGAGGAGGTTATTGCAATACTGGAGTCCAAAAATGTGGGGCAGGGTGAGTGAGGATATAGAGGGGGCAGGGATGCAGACAGCTGAAGAAATAAAGGGAATTTCAAAGGAAACTCACCAAAACACAAATGAAATACTTACAGGATAAACTGTTGAAAGTAGCGTGCTGTATTTCACTCAAACCTGTGATCTCAATATATGGAAGCTCTACTGCTAAAACTGCATGTACCATTTTGAAAATACTCTTCTAGGCACCCAAATATCCGTACACATTGGCTTGCTCACTGATTTAACAGTGTGACAAGACAGCTTGGTTCAAGCCAGGGGAAGAACAAACAAAAATCATTGGGGACTTACAGGGCTCATCCAAATGTCCTAGACAAATGCCTTGTTGCAGCCAGAGACCCATAAACAAAGGCAACAAGGCTGCTCCCAGCAAGCTGCTTCCAACTTCCCAATTGGTGTGGTTCCTACGTCCAGCCAAATGTGGAGGAAGAGCACAAGCCAGCCCAATTTAGAGTCCTTTCCTGACAGAGCAGTTTGTTTTTGTGAGGCCTGGACATATCCCACCCCTGCAATCCCTGCACTGTTGTAGACATTCTGCTCAGGGAGAGTGTGTACTTGCTCCTTGACAACCACTGCATGGGGCCTGTACAAACCATCACTACAATGATGCCCTGATTTCATAGTTCCAGGCAATCTACGGGACACAGCAAGTCATTTCTGGCAAGCCCATGCACCACTCCTTTGACATGCAGTTTGTAAGGTAGAATTTTCAAGAAGGCCAAGCATTGAATGCATTGCTCCCAGTGAGGTCAATGGTGAAACTTCCATTCATTTAAAGTAAGATAAATGCGGATCACTTTGGAATCTCCACCCTCCATTTTCCTCTCTTAACGCCCCTCCGCCCCCCGGGTGAATGTTTGCACTACACCTGACAGGCCTATGCACGGTAATTTCCTAGGTGTGAAAAAAATACAGGTCCTGGGCTCTCTCATAGTATTTTGTTTGCATTTGAAGGGATCAAAGATCTATTTTATGGCTTTCCTACTGCTTTTAGATAATAGTCTTAAAACAAGACTAAACTTGACAGACAAGCTCTGCATCTTCTCAACAGCCCAGAGTAAAGATAAAGGGAACATTAATGTTATTCTAAATTATGAGAAGGAATCAGACTGCACAAGAGCTGTAATCCACAAGAATGAATTTTCATTCCACTTGTCCTCCACTTTCAACTCATCAGAAGTTGTGATACATGGTCCTACTTGTATTTTGGCTTTCAACTCCCTCTTATATCTTATGTGGTTGAAAATTGAATTCCTGATTTACACTGAAGATTAGGGAATGATAAATGCTATCACTTACCTGCAGTCGCAATTTTAGAGGATTCTGGCATTATGAGCAAAACAGGCATTTCATGAGGGTGATTACTAGTGCTGACAAAGATAGGTAAGAAAGGGCCAAGTCTTGTTAATAAATAATAAAAACCTTCTCAAGTTCCACATTTAGTATCATGAATTTTTCATAACAGAAACAATTAGAGGGTCACTATAATGATTAATTTGCTTAAATAATACAAAGTCACTGGCTGTGTTGCCAACTTTTCAAGGAAGATGGGAGATGTTTCCAAAGTTAATTCACATTTGCTCTTTGGAAAGTTGGCAGCATAAGTCATTTAGTGACCACTGAGATACAGGACTGTCACAGGGTCTACTCACCGCAGCGGCACCTCCTGCGGGCCATCCTGTGGATTAGCTCTGACAGTTGGTGCACCCTCTTCAGGGGGTACCTCTCCTGTTATCCGCTCACCTTGCAGACCTGCCTCACTCTAGGAACTGCAGCATCCTCTTCATGATTCTCCCTTCTGGGGTTACCTACAGTTCTTCTGTAGCAGTGGTTCCCAAACTTTAACACCCTGTGAACTCCTTTCACTAAAATGTCAAGTCTCACGAATCCCCTCCTAAAAATGAATATTTCCAGGGATTTTCTCATTCGCCTGAGTATAAATTATAAAAGCAGTGATCTTGAAAATATAAAATTTGTTTTTATGACATGCTTATTACACACTATGTATTAAATGTCCTTGGCCTCTGTTTGCCAGAAGCTGGGGAATAAACGAAAGTGGATGGATCACTTCATGGCTACCTGTTCTGTTCATTCCCTCTGGGGCACCTGGCACTGGCCACTGTTGGAAGACAGGATACTGATATAGATGGCCCCTTGGTCTGACCCAGTAGGGCCATTCTTATATTTTTACTTATCATTACAGTATTTTTATTACATTATGAAAATGGCAACACTCTTCCGAGATCTCACTTTCATAGCTTGTATCACTTTGAATAAGCCTGTTATAAGACAAAGCTCCTATGTTTCATCGAGGAGTATCAGATGTGAAACAACATGAAGGTATTTAAGAAGCCAGCTCAAAGAGTTCCTCCTACACAAGCATTCAGGTGTTGAGCAGTCCAGACAAATGACACATGTTACAACAAAGCTTAAACTTGTTCGTCATAATAATTAAGAAAAACAATACTAGCTGCCTATTTAATTTTAAAAACAGCAAAAAATATCCACTTCCCTTTCTTATAAGGAGTCTTGAAGTTTAAATCTCCTCATTGTGATAGATACTTGATTTGATCCTCTTAACTCTTGGAAGTCCAGGGGCTCCAGGCTGCTGGCCCTGTGCTGCCCAGGGTCCCTAGGGACAGCTCTGTCTGCCATTAGGGAATTTTTTCTCGAGAACTCCCTGTAACATTTTGTGAACCCCCAGGGGTTCTCAAACCCCAGTTTGGGAACCACTGTTCTATAGAAATAGTCTCAGGCAGTCTTCTCCTGTGCTGCCCTGATGATGCCACTTGCCCAGTGGCCAGTAGGAGAACCTGGGCCTGCCCTGTACTCTGCGTTCCAATCCAAGGACCCTCAGCTCAGCAGTTCTGGGCTCTATCCTCTCAGCCCTCACTGCGTCTTCTGGACTGCTTCCTACTCTGTCTTGTTCCTCCTTCTCTGAGAGTACCAGCTCTAAACCAACTTCTTCCTCCCTCTTCCAAGGGAGTGACTGCCCTTTTCCCCAGCCACCCTGTCAGTTTTTAGCTCCTGGGGTTTATAGGCCCCATTTATTTCTGTACAGCTGAGCCAGCTCACCATCAATTCCCTGCTCCCTGGCTCTCTCTCCAGGTGCAGCCTGTGGAGTTAATTGGTCTATGTGGCCACTTAAACCTCTTCTAATCCTGTGTGGGGTGGACACTCCATCATAAGTACTGAAGAAGAAATGAAGGATTATTTTAGACATTATATAGTACACTGTTCTATAGGTCTGATCCAGTTCCCACTGAAGTCTATGGAAAGATGCCCTATGACTTCAGTGTGCTTTTGAATAGACCCTCTAAGAGTTGTCAGTGTCTCACTAATATTCCAAAACCAAAGCATTTTGTTTTACACTTGTTTAGAGACAACAGTGTACTTACTTATCACATCGCTTACAAAACCTAAATACTAAAAGCAAAGAAATGGAATGTTTACAGCATCATAAATCTTACCTTATTCACATACTAAAAACCACAAACATATTATTGTGATCAAGATAAAGAAATGCATATTACATTACATCACATCACAACAACCTTAGCTCTGTCCTATGGATGGCAGAGGCTTCTTCTGTATAATTTCTGTTATCTTGATCCTGGTTATGTTGAAATATGTTTTTCTTTGTACTTGTGTTTGGAATTTCCCTGTGTAGGTAGGTGTGTGAGTCAGTGACTTTGTTTGTGTTTTTGAAATTGTTCATTTGCTTACATAAAGGAAAAAGAGCATCATAGGCCAACATTTTCAAAATTGGCACCTAAAGTTAGGCCTCTGAAAGAGCTGGTAAGATTTTCAGAGTTAGGTGCTTAACGTGACTCGACTTCCATTAAATTTCATTGGGAGTTATAGGTATCTAGCACCCCTTAAATTCAAGTCTCTTATTTAGGTATCTAAATATGGATTTGTGCATCTATCCTAGGCATGGTAATATGGATTTTTGGCCATTAAAAATTAAATCAATGGAATAGAAGAGTCTCCAGATTTTAAAGGATTTATTGGTGCTTGTCAAGTTATTAATGTTTTTGCAAGTTATTGACAAGCTAATAACTGTTTGGCTAGGTCCTTCTGGAATGTCATTTTCCACATACCTAAAGAGATGGGTGTTTACACCACACATAACCTACAACACAAATTAGACAAAGGATCCTGTGCAGTCTTGCCTCATGCAGTGCATTCCTGAGAAGATATATTCAGTCACTGTGCATCTACATGAGTTAGATATGTTTAATGCTCCTCCCATCATGGGATGTCAGCAGGAATGGAACCTGGGGCCTTCAGCACAAGTCTCTACAACTTGAGCCAAAGAACTGTTGATGTACTTGACTCTTACCCTATATGTGGGCCAGATACTGTGTTCTGTGTGTGCGACACAATACCCAAAGCTAAGGTATTACATATGCATGCCTATTACTCCAAACATTGGTAAACAGTGCAAGAAAGTTCTAACAAGTTCAGTAACTCAGAAGACAAATACTCATGCTCTCAAAGAGCCTTGCAAAGGTGGGTAAGCATTATAAACCCACTTTTACAGCTGGCCTAAATAAAGATGTTTGAAGCAATGCATGTGAGAGGCACTTGACTTCAATGGAGTTGCACCAGTTTAAACCAGCAGACAGTTTAGCCCAATGAATGTAAGTTTCTCTAAGTAGCCTGTAGTGACAAGGTGGGTGAAGCAATATCTTTTATTGGTTGGTGAGCGTGATGAGCTTTCAAGCTTACACAGATGATCTGAAGAAAGGGTAGGTGAGCCTATCTCTCTAATATCCTGGGATCAGCACAATGGAGACCACAACCCTGCTCTCTGCAAAGCCATGAGCTCTGAGAATGCTTACTGCAACCCATACGTAGAAAGGACTTGGAACTAGCCTTGGCCATTCAGATGGGCTAGAGAGGTTTGATTTAATGAAAAGGAGTGCCCAGAAATCTGGAAGCAAGCAGTTTAAAACACATTCAGTAAAAAACAGCATATCATCTTGGGAAAACAATGGCAAAAGTTTCTTAGATGTCTATCGTGAAAACATGAGAGAGTGACATGCTCTTTAAAGGGCTAACCTGAAGAGTATGTGCTGTGTAAGAGCTTGTGAAGCAGCACAGTCTTTGCACAGCCAGGAAAAGATAAGACCCATATTGCCAGACATAGAGCTGAAGGTGAAATGCCCGTTATATTTTCGAGCATTCTACTAATCAGCACAGAGTAACAGGTACAAGTACTGTTAAATGACTGTGTAGCTAACATTTCCTGGCACTCTACTAATGAGTACAGAGTAATAGGTACATGTACTTTTACATGACTATATAGCTAAACTGGGAATTAATGCCAGAACTATCATTTGTGTTTTCAATAATGATGTATTGAAAACTTGTGCACAAAAGATTTGAGGTTTTAGGAAAATGATCTGAGTAGAAGCATATTCTGGACTTCATTTTAACAACATATTCAGATTTATCATCATTGGGTCATAAATGGTTAAAAGCACTTAACACCTAAACTGATCCAAGGTATATAAAATACCTAATATTCTAGAAAGGGTAGATGAAAATTATATTGAAGTGCTTTCTCCTGTAATGGCTTTAGTAAAATGCTAAGTCACATGTGGCTGCACAGGAGATGCCAGATTTATCAAGACCAGAGCAGTGCCATATGCCAAAAGCAGGGACTGTTGCAAATCTTTAGGAGAACTGGTTAGCCGGTGTCCTGACATTTTTGGAACCTGCAAAGCGCACAAGGGACCAAACTCCTTTAGATTTGGTCCATTGTGGGCATACAGAAAGAAGATGGCAGTGCCCACATTTTCAGAAACTATGATAGATGCGGATCCATTTCCAGTGCTAAAACAGAGCATCTTTTCCACTGCTAGAAGGTGGCAATATTAATGAAATTAGATTTCCCTTAAGCATACTAGTAGGTGAAGCACAATCAAGAGCCTTTAAATATCTGATCATCAATATTCTTATGCAGCTATTTCCATATGGCTTTTCCCTGGAGTGGCTAGCACATTGGCTATATTATGGCATATAAATGATCCAGCATGAAAGTGTTTAAGTTAAGTGATCAACCATATGGATGGCATACTAATGAAGGTGACAATATGGAAATTTATTTGAGAAGTTTGGAATGCATATTAAAAGAACCCAAAAGGTTTGGATTATAGGGTTGTTTTTTTGTTTGTTTTTTTTAAAGGAGAAACATGCCTTTTTTCTAGTCAGGAGACTTAAGATAAATGATGCAAGTAGAAGGATTAAAACCTCCTCCAGAAAAAAAAAGTGGAACAGTTTCCAAAATACCCGGTAACTATGTCTATGCATGCCACAGTAGTCAGATCCCTAGTTAATTGGGTGACACTTTATATTAAGGTTCCTTTTGTAGATGGTTTATACAGGGCTAATAAATGATTATAGATGTGTAAGCATATTACAGGCATGAGTGATATGTATTATAGATAGGTATAAGCACACCACTACAAGATGTAATAAGTAGTTATAAGCCATGATTGCAAGCAATCTATTGTCCTGGTAAACTCTAATTGATTAACCCTTTATTAAAAGATTATTTATAACCCCTTATAAGTGATTTCTAAATGGAACCTTAATATAAAGAGGGGCCATTCATTTTATTGGGAATTTTGCTATCTAACACGTCTACAGTAATAAATAGAGACTGTTAATAAAGAATAGTAACTGGGTTTGGACTGAAGGTAAGGACATTTGAGCACACCAAGAATTATTAATGTACCAAGATGTCAGTACATTTGAATCCCAGATTAGAACTTTTAGCCTGTGGTATCCCACTGCAGGTATAGATGCCATCATACACATAAAATGCTTGTTGGGACCAAGACAAATTAATTAAAGATTCTGTAAGCAAAACCAAGACATTAAACAAACCTTTGTTTAGAAAAAGAATCTCTGGGTATTATTCTTGGAATCAGGAAATTCCAGGTACTTCTGCATGGGAGGAAATTTTCATTGACAGCAGGCCAGAAGCTCCTTGTTAAAATTCTTGACCTGAAGAGGAGTATGCTAATCTTGTAACCTAGCAGCTGCTGAGATAGGCTCTGATGGTAGGATCTTATCTCTGATAGTATAATCTATCTGAAAACATGGAAGTGCTGATGTATTCCAGTTGCAATTAGAGGTGGCAAATCCTTTAAAGCCAAGTCCAATTTTTAGATTTTTTAAATTTTTTTGGAAGAAGTTCCTATTTCTGCAAGAAAGAATGCAGCAGCAACAAACCAGTACTTAAATTAAATTAATTAAAACTGCATATTTCAAGGGTGATGTGAATGTTTTGTATGGTGGAGCACACAGTGTGGAAAGATGAACTCCACAATAGTGACTCTGTATGTTAGGTTTCTGTGCGATGACAATGAGATCCGCAAGTCACATTGTTGGAAGAATTGCATGAAGGCCACACTAGAATAGTAAAAAAGCTAAAGCTGTCATTGGAATTATTTTTTAAAAGCCAAATTTGTATCAAGATATCGAGTTGTGAGTATACAATATGACGTGTCACAACGTGGCCCATAACGTGACTGTTCCTAGGTCCTATCTTTGGAAATATGCTTTGAACCATGACATAGAATTCATGTCAACTTCTAAAGATCAGTAAACTAGCAAGGCTTAAGCCTGACTGAGTATTCTTTCCTAAAGATACTCTTGGAGACTGGGGAGGCAGGGAAAGATGGAGGAGACAGGAAATGGATAAAGGTGTCATTTAAAAGTAATTGGTTCAGGGACTACCTTCTGACTGTAAAGTAATGTTAAGAGTTAAATATATCAGTAATTTACTGTGAAGTATAAAATGTTATTAGCCTCTGAAGCTTAAAAACACTATCTCTATGAATGAAATGTGAAGAAATACTCTGCCTTTTCCGGATTCAGAGGTTTTTATTTCCCTTTATGGGCAAAGCAGAGGCTTGGCAGTCTGTCGGTTTTACCTTTATCAAGACACTGTTAGAGACAGTGCTTCCTGAGAGATCTGGATAGAATGTGAAATCACCTGAAAAGTTTGAATTATAATAAGAAAAAATACACCAACTGCATTTTTTGGATGTATATGCTTTTCACTGTTTTTATATCCAGTAACCGGAGGGTTAATTTTCTCAATGCATGCATGTACTTACATGAGCCTGTATGAGTTATATTGGTTAGACAGGTTTCAGTGGTAGCTGTGTTAGTCAGTATCAGCAAAAAAAAATGAGGAGTCCTTGTGGTACTTTAGAGACTAACACATTTATTTGGGCATAAGCTTTCATGGGCTAGAACCCACTTCATCAGATGTATGAAGTGAAAAATACAGGAGCAGGTATAAATCATAGAATATCAGGTTGGAAGGGACCTCAGGAGATCATCTAGGTCCAACCCCCTGCTCAAAGCAGGGCAAATTTCCGATAAGTTTAATTTATTATTTTTAACCCCAGTTCCCTAAATAGCCCCCTCAAGGACTGAACTCATAACCCTAGGTTTAGTAGGCTACTGCTCAAACCATTGAGCTATTCCTCCCATCTAAATTAACAGGAATTCGAAAATTGGGGAGTGTCTCCACTGATGCAAATTTCCAGGACAGCAGGCGATATTTTTCCTACATACATGAAAGGATTGGGGCTGCTTTACCAAGTCAGTCTACGAGATAATCAATTAACAGCAGGATACCAAGTGAGGAAAGTAACTTTTGAAGTGGTAAGAGAGTGGCCCATACAGATAGTTGAAAAGAAGGTGTAAGTAACAGTAGGGAGAAATTAGAATGGGGGAAATTAAGTTTAGTGTTTTGTAATGACCCAACCACTCCCAGTCTTTATTCAGTCCTAATCGATGGTATCCAGTTTGCAAATTATTGCAGTTCTGCAGCTTCATGTTGGAGTCTGTTTTGAAGTTTTTTTGGTGAAGAGTTGCCACTTGAGGTCTGTTATTGAGTGACCAAGGAAGTTGAAGTGTTCTCCTACTGGTTTTGAATGTTATGATTCCTGCTGTCAGATTTGTGTCCATTTATTCTTTTGCATAGAGACTGTCCGGTTGGGCCAATGTACAGGGCGAGGGCATTGCTGGCACATGCTGCATATCATATTGGTAGCTGGTGCAGTGAACAAGCCCCGGATAGTGTGGCTGATGTGATTAGGTCCTATGGTGGTGTCCCTTGAATAGATAGTGTGACAGATTTGGGCACCACGTGTTTGTAGTAGTGTTTGTTTCCTGGGTTGATGTTGTGGTTGCTGGTGAGTATTTGCTTCAGGTTGGGGGGCCTGTCTGTAAGCGAGGACTGGCCCATCTCTCAAGTTCGGTGAGAGTGAGGGATTGTCCTTCAGGATAGGTTGTAGATCCTGGATACCATCAGATTAGGCCTGAATAAAGACTGGGAGTGGTTGGGTCATTACAAAACCTAAATTTAATTTCCCCAATTCTAATGTATTCCTACTGTTACTCACACCTTCTTGTCAACTGTCCAAAATAGCACAAAAGAGATGTTTTCTGATGAGTTGTCTGGAAACTGGTGAGACTGTTGTTTTGGTTTCTATCACTCTTTGGAAGCCTTTTTCTTGATAACTTAAGCATTGTTGAAGAGATCTAGCTGGGTCACTCATGATTCTTCGATATAGAACACCAGTGTCTCTTAACTCAAAGTACTTGACTCCCAGTGGAGAAAGTTGCAAGGAAGATGGAGTTCAGTGGAAATGAGTCAACAATCTAACACATCACTTTGTAGACATTCACTGCGACAAGAATGGATTCAAGTTGTATCATTTCTTGCTTCCATTACAGTCTTTGCCACAATAATGAGGAATGAATCATTCCCTGCAACAAAGATTGCAGTGACAAATGTCAGTGACAAGTGTCAATGACACAGGAGTATTCCATTCCTAGGACAGTAAGGTTGTAATTAAACCTGAATGAGACAGAACTTTCATACATTCTATTCTCAAACTCATCACTGTAAATTAGTTATATTACAGCACATTTATCCAGAAGTACCCTCAAAGCACTTCATAAATAACATACAGAAACATGTACTATACACTCAGCAACTCTTGAGTGAAAAAGCACAACTATCCTGCCTTATAATGGCAACTCACATACTACTAATAGAAGAGCAAGTCTGAAAGCAAAATGTAGGCTAAAGATTCTCTTTTGGGGCCCACTGGATTTTTGCCTGTACATGGACTGCAGAACTGAGCTCCTAAGGTCAAAGTGTGCACTGAAAAAGTGTCTTTTGCTTTTCTAACATCTTGCAGAGTACAACAGCAGTCAGCTATTTTATAGATGATCTATCTGTGAACATGTAGCAAGGAAGATAGATCAAATGGTAATAAATTGTTATTGTGTATGTCAGGTCTAATTCCAGAAAATCACTTACTGTTGTCTTTCCTTGCAAGTTAATGAAAGTTGCCTCTAGGTTAGGGGAGTTCACCTAATCTGCTATTTTCTTTTCTACAGCCTTTACATCCATCATCTTTTCCTTCATTTTGGCATGAAGATGCCATCCGTTATCTCTTTGGAGATGAAGGTAATGCACAGTAGGGGACAATTCTATATCAACAGGGAGAATGGACTAGATAATATAATATTCACCCCACACCCCAAACACCTCTAATTTCATGACAGAGATCTTTCTCCAATCAGTTTCAACATTAACTTCATGAAGAAGCCAGTACTTTAGGCAACAGGGCTGTTTAACTCATATTGCGATCTATTGTCCTCCACAAGCATTTAGAACTTTGCTTGGACGAGAGTAAGCGACAATCCGAAATAAAACTTTTCCTAGTGTCATTGTCCCATTTCACCCAGGACATCATGCTTCTGGTTGTTTTATAATACATGTAACTATGTGTTGAATCGTTCTATGGTTTGGTTACCTTCCAGTGATTGCTGTTGACAACACTTTTAGTCCATGGCAGAACAGGTAGTTTCCTCCTAATGCAGCATAGAAATCAGATGAAATAAATAATCGATAGTTGCTTTACCCTATTAAAATTAAATAAAAAGCTGGAAAATTTAGATTTTTTTTTTCAAAAGCTGTTTTTCCAAGTACCTTTTAGTTATCTATTTTATATTTCCTATGTGATTACACTTATTTTGCACTTCACTGATCTAACCTAATCTAGATAATGGGTCTTCCTATGGTTATTTTTTTAAAAACAATGGTTGCAATTTAGCATCAACAATGATAGTTATGTTTTCAAACACAATTCCATTTTCTCTGTAAAAATATTTGGATTAGCATTTGCAGTCTATAGATTCTGACATTTAAATGAAACTGGTGCCAGCCTTCAGGGTAGCTGGTCTTGATATTCACCAAGAACAACAGTAACCACTGGTTTGATATAAACAAAATTCAAATTTTCTTTTCTAAAACTACTTGTAAGCGCAGAGATGTTTTATTTGCAACTTTACTTTAAAAGCTTGATTGCCAATAAAGTAATGGGGGATAAGTAATTTGCAATGCATTTCCTGATACAGGAACTCATGTAGTCATACTGGTAGAAAGGCGTGAATGCATAATCATGAATACTTTTGTATGAGTCCAGTGCCAACTGATAGAAGAAAGGGTGATTTAAAATGTTTGGCTTCACATTGCAAGCTTAGTCACTGAGTATGTTTGAAATCAACCTTGAGCCAGGTGACTAAAATCATTTATTCAAAGGTCCTAAACAAGCTGAATTTGTTAGTTTCAATCTATATTTTGGTGGACAATGGGCGGCATCTGAGGTCTCTTCATATGATATCTAAAAGGAAGCTATCCAGGAGACCACCGTGTTATCAAACATGATAGAACTGGGAGAAAGAAGGCAAGTGGAAGTAAGAATCTTAATATACAGTTCTACTCTCAAAAGGGACTCAATATGGAGCATTCTATGTTTATTGTGCCTTGGATTCTATATCAGATTTGCTCAGTTATCAACTACAGGGGTTGCTGAGATAGAAGTAACTGGGGGCATAATATGGCAGGGCGCATCTGGTGAAGGCACCTGAGAATTAGGAATATAGTTTGACCTGGGGTCCAAAATTAGGTTCGCAGGGTTGTCAGGGGAAAAAAATCAAGGATCGAGCAAGGTTGATACAGAATCTTTGAGACATATACACGGAATCCTATTTTTATAATCACTTTTCAGAACTGAGCAGGGCTAGAAGAAATCATACCTTGGGGGGATGGGTTACCCCCCAACTGGCTAATGCAGGTTTTTTTCCTGGTGCTAACTGTGGTCACTGACAGGACATTGGACTAGATAGATCCCTGATCTGATCATGTATGACAGTTCCTATGATTTGAAGGAGAGGGTCATGTCTTGTGGATTAAGTCAGGGAGGGCATTCCATGCACGTATTTAAGAAGAATGGGAGAATCTGTATTACTCACTGTCCATATTCTTCAAAAGTGATATTCTTCTGCAGAGTTCTATTCTCTTTTCAAAATTATTCTTTACAACAATAACTCAAATTAATGGGTCCTGTAAAGTGAATTTTCTTCCTCTGTTTGTTTCTTTGATATCAACAGAGGTGGAAAAAAAACATTTAGAGCAGTGGTTCTCAACGAGGGGCCCAGGGCCCCCTAAGGGTCCTTGAGCAGGGGCCAGAATTAGACTCGCTGGGGCCAGGGCAGAAAGCCGAAGCCCAGGTCCCTGAGCCCTGCTATCTGGGGCTGAAGCTGAAGCCTCAGCAATGTAGCTTCATGGAGGTCCCTGTGGCATGGGGCCCCAGGCAATTGCCCTGCTTGCTACCCCCTAATGCCACCCTGGCTTTTATATGCAGAAAACCAGTTACTGTGGCACAGGTGGGCTGAGGAGTTTTTATAGCATGTTGGGGAAGGGGAGGGAGCTCAGAAAGAAAAAGGTTAAGAACCTCTGATTTAGAGCATAGTAGTCTAATGTGGTATTTATCATCATTACAGGGAAATCAGACATAAGATAGTTTTTTTTAGACTGTTTCCCTACATTCCTCTCAACTTTGCTCTTCAGAATTCTTCTGTGTCCCACTGGGTATTTTTTACTTTCTTTTTTTCTATACAGTGCTGATCAATAAAATATACAAAGGCTCTTCTTCCCTAATGACATCGACCTCAGGGAAAAACAGACTAACATTTGAATCCTACTCAATTTTCCGGGGCTGACAGCAACATGGGGTAGCATGACTGTGCAATGATTTTAATTTCTTTACTTGTTTATCTCATTTAAATACAAAGCATGTTTGGAAAACAGTTATTATAGAATGGTGACTTTTCCATAATGCAAAAGCAAAGGGGTAGTTGGTATCCAAGGGTAGCAAATGTAAGATTAGGGTTTTGTTTTTTTTAAACCCTAGTCAACTATGTATAAGAGAACTCTGGAACTCAGCATGAAGGCCAAGAATCAAAGCCATCATATGACTGCATAAGCCATGAAAAAGTTAAAAGGGATACCAGTCTTCACGTTTAGGCTCATATGGAGGTCATCAGCTAGAATCAGGAAGAACTCTATTTGCCCTTCAGAAACAGACCATTTATTATCAAGGTAGGATTATTTATTGGGTGCAATTCTTGTGTTATGTCCCGAAGTAGTAAATACTGCACCTTAGAAAGCACCTCTTGCATGGTCACTACCAGGCATATGTTTCTTCTATCAATAGTATTCTGGGCGTCCTGAAGTACAAGTGAACAACAATCCTGCCTGTTTAACTGTCTTCTGGTCCTAGAGTAAGACTGGCTCTCAGAGGTGGTGGTGGGGGTAATGATGCCACATGGCAGTTTGCCAGCCATTTTCTATTTGAACTGACTATTCACCTGCAATCAATGGGGTTGACTGTTCAGAATTCTTGTTGTATATTTATTCCGTACAGGGCGGCTGCCATATTAGTTCTTTTCCAACTACTTCAGGGGTAATGGCTTTTAGCTCAAGAAGATGGTTAGATGCTGATGTCCTTTCCCCCCTAGTTTACCATGGAATTTCAATTTAAAATGTGTTACTACATTACTACGCACTGTTTTGCAACAGCTCCCTTTTAGAAAAGAGAGATTTAGTAGTAGTCCACTGATCAGAGATAATCTTTCCTGGTTAATTGGACTAGATCTTTGCTAATCATGGAGCAAGGATAATCGTGTAGTTTCAGTGCTCTTCCAAGTTGTTTCATGCATTTTCCACACTTATTTTTGATAGTAGCATTCATGCCTGACCACTATAGACATCTCAGGCTCTCTTCATACACTTCTCAATGGATAGAGGGGTCTTGTATACAAAGCTTAGCATTTCTGACATCATGCTGTGTAGTACTATAAACAGGATGTCCGTCATACAGAATATGCAACAGTTTAATCTTTATGGTTCAGATCCACAAAAGCACTTGGACACCAAAGTCCCAGTGGTAGGTGCCACTGAGATCCACAAAATTGCCTCTTGGCTGCCTGCTAATCCTGTAGACCCCTCCCCCCCTAATTCACTCAGTGCCTAAATTTTCAGAGTCAAAGTTCACTAGGTGACTAAGTTTCTGTCTCCAGGCATGTTCACTGCTGCCTCACCCTAGGCTTCCAGATGCCCATCTCATGTGCAATCCACAAACTGGGAAAAGATAGGTGCAGGAGTGCCTATCTCACCTGTGGTACCTAATCCAGTATGCATGCTCAGAGGCCACCCAGTGGATCAGGTCCCATACAAATTCTGGCTGGAGGAGCAGGTAGTGGTGCCCACCTTATAACTTTTAGCCCAATGGTTAGAGCACTCATTTGGGATGTGGGAGATCAGGTTCAATTCCTCCCTCAGGCAGATGGGGAGAAAAGGTTTGAACGGAGATCTCCTACACCTCTCGGGGGAGTGCTTTAACCACTGAGCTATGGGATATTCAGATCCCTCAGTCCTTCCTGTTGAAACTGTTCCACTTTGGTTAAATAAAGAGTCATTGGTGCAGGGAGACTGGAGCTTGGTCTTCCACCTCTCCCAGTTGTCATTCTTCCTCTTTCTCTCTCTGGTCCAATTTGAACAAATGCCTCTATCTTTCTTGGTTACGGTCAAACTCCTCTGAATCTAATTGTCGAACGTATACTCTCTCATGGTATTGTCATTGTTTTTACCCTAAATCAACAGATCCTCAGGTATTATTTCCAGATCCTCGAAGGTCTTGAGCATGATACTTTGATACACTTCCTGTTCAAGGCAATCCCAAAGGGAAGTTGCTCAAACATATCTACCAAAGGAAGAGTTGAAGGTACACAGTTTTATACTTTCAGTATGAAATTGGACCTGCCAAAACTCTTGACATACATCCCAAACTTAAACAACTCTTGCATTTTGAAGCAGAGACATGGTCTTATTTACCGTCTGGCTAAGCTCAGGTTTAACTCTCTCTCTCATTACTAATAGGCGTATAATATATTTATATCAATGTAATTATTTTATCTGTAATCAACCCACACTGTATTGTTTTGCCTCCTGTTCAGGTAAGTTATACCCCCTGTTTGATCACAGGCATGTGCACTCTGCTCTTCAGCTCAAATACACTTGTCTTTTCCTTCCATTATTCTAAACTCTGAGTGAAACCTGTCCTTATGTAGGCATTCTAGTGTAGCTTTGCTACCAGACTCATTTTATACCAGCTATGCAAACCAAGCTTAGTTTTAACATTGGGTGGTCACTAATCTTTTTGTGTATATGCATTCTGGGGTTATAGTGCACCCTGCTCCAATATCTAATCCAATGCCACAAACCCAACCTGTTGTAGAAACTTGATTTGTAAATGTATTTAGAGACTCAAATAACTTTTTCTGCCTTACCATTTTATCCTCAAAGTGTATGTTTGTGAATCTATCTTACTGTTAAAGCATCACACTTTTGCAAATTGAATACGAGGCAACCGTGTGATGTAGTTGCAAAAAAAGATATTTGGGGCATATTAACAGGAGTATCATATACAAAACACAAGAGGTAATTTTTCACTCTCCATAGCCCTGGTGAGGCCTCAGGTTGAGTATTGTGTCCAGTTTTGGGCACCACACTTTAACAAAGATGTGAACACATTAGAAAGTCCAAGTGAGAGCAACAAAAATGATAAGAGGTTTGGAAAATCTGACCTATGAGGAAAGGTTGAAAGATTTTAGCATTTTTAGTCTAAAGAGATTAGAAGAATGAGGAGGAACCTAGTAACTGTCTTCAAATATATAAAAGACTGTTATGAAGAGGATCGTGATCAATTGTTCACCAAGCATAGGACAGATAGTAATCAGCTTAATCTGCAACAAGGGAGATTTAAGTTAGATATGAGGAAAACCTTTCCAACTGGAAGAATAGTTAGGCAATGGAACAAGTTACCTAGGGAAGTTGTGGAATGCCCAACAAAGTTTTTAAAGAACATCTTAGACAAAACACCTGTCAGGGATGGTCTAGGTACACTTGGTCCTGCATCATCATGAGGGGATGGACTAGATTGTCTCTCAAGGTCCCATCCAGCCCCTACATTTCTATGGTCCTATTGAAATTATTGCTCTTATTGCATGGATGACAACACACTCCTTATGCTTGACCCCTTTGCATCATCTTGTGATTGCCTCCACATTTATAGCAAACAAATCTGGTCTCTGCTAGTTGTTTGCCTTTATCTTTAGGTGGTGGTAGTCCTTTCTAATTAGATGCATTTCAGTACTTTCACTGCTTGCTAACTTTTATTTGTGAAGTACAGTTTTCACTAGCTCTGCAGATCTCCACTGCTCTTTTCAAAGTCAGGTCTATTTCTTGTAATAACCTTGCTTTGCTCAGGTTACCAGTTTTAGCACAAATAATTTGGTCTTTAATTAGTTCATCTGGTAACTGATCAAATTCATATGACCTAACTTTATCATCAGTCTATAACACAGGGTATATCTATGCGTGGAAATGGGAAGTGATTCCCAATTTGAAGACATATATCCCCTCTTATTGAGCTAGCATGGTAAAAGCTGCGGTGGCATGAGCTGCAGGAGGAGCTAGCCACCCTGAGTAGGTACTCACCTGCGATGCTAGGCACATACATGGGGGAAGGGAGGCCTAGCCCCTTCCATGACTCAAGCCACCATGACTATACTCTATTTTTAGCACGTTCTTGAACAGAGCTACTGCAGGTATGTCTCCTCAAACTGAGAATTACAACACCAGCTGAAGTGTAGACATATCCATAAAGATCAATGGTCTCATCTGGCATATGGTTTCTTGTAAAGAAAATGTGTCTTTCCCATGTGGCATTCTTGTAAATACTTGTCTTGAAGTTTTTGAAGGATTTTGTCTAGCGGTTGGCTTTACCCTTCATGGTCCCACTAGAAAATTATGTAGCTCTCCAATATCTCTGGGTCTGGCACATGTAAATAGGGTGTGAGGTAGGATTGCCCTGTTTTCAACTGGAACACCCGGTCAAAAAGGGACCCTGCTTGCTCCAGTCAGCACTGCTGACCAGGCCGTTAAAAGTCCGGTTGGTGGCACAGTGGGGCTAATGCAGGCTCCCAGCCTTCCTTGGCTCTGTGCAGCTCCCAGAGGCAGTGGCATGTCTTCCTCCAGCTCCTATGCATAGGGGTAGCCAGGGGGCTCCACATGCTGCCCCGCCCAAAGTGCTGACTCTGCAGTTTCCATTGGCCGGGAACTGTGGGGATGGTTTCTGGGGATGGGGCAGCACACAGAGCCACCTGTCCATGCCGCGGCATAGGAGCTGGAGAGGGGACATACTGATACTTCTGGGAGCAGCTTCCGGTAAGTGCCACCTGGAGCCTGCACCCCTGACCTCCTCCTGCACCCCAACCTCCTGCCCCAGCCCTGATCCCCTCCTGCCCTCCACCACCCCTCAGTCTCAGCCTGGAACACCATCCTACACCCCAAACTCCTCATCCCCAGCCCCACCCAAGAGTTTGCACCCCCAGCTATAGCCCCCGCACCCCAATCCCCTGCCCCAGCCCAGAGCCCCCTCCCACACCCTGAACCCCTCATTTCTGGCCCCACGCCAGAACCCACACCTCCAGCCCAGAGCCCGTACACAGTCCCACACCTCAACCTCTGCCTCAGCCCAGAGCCCCCTCCTGCACTGTAAACTCCTCATCCCTGGTCCTATTCCAGATCCCACACCCCCAGATGGAGTCTTCACCCCCTCTCACATCCCAACCCACTGCCTCAGCCTGGAAGCCCCCTACCGTACCTTGAACTTCTTATTTCTTGCCCCACCCAGGAGCCCGCATCCCCACCTGCAGGCCTCACCGCCCCCGCTCCCCAACCCCCTGAGCCAGCCCTCTGAAAATGAGTGAGTGAGTGAGGGTGGGGAGGGTGAGCGATAGAGGGGAGTGGGGATGGAGTAAGTGGTCTTGGGGCTGCAGAGAAGGGGCGGGGCAGGACCTCAGAGGAGGGGCAGGGCAGGGCAAGGGTGTTTGGTTTTGGGCACATAGAAAGTTGGCAACCAGAGGGCGAGGAAAGGATTTCATCCTCTCCAACTTCTCTAATACTACTTGCCTACAGTATGGCAGCTAAGGGTTGCAACCACCTCCGTCACTTTTCTGCCATGCTCTCTTCCAGATAGAGTGTGGCTTCATTTTTCCAATGATGGATTTTTTTTTCTGACTGCCATATAATAAAGGTACACATAGGAATACTTGTAGAAGACTGGTATATTTCCTAGTCCATCACATGACATCAGCCAAAGTTACAAAAGATTATACACCTGTTATGGCAAGGATCAGAGTATGCTTTGACTGCAGTGGCTACATACATTCCTTCAACACTGAGGATCCATATTGCACATATAGAATGGGGCCAGATTCATCCCTGCTGGTAGAGAGGTCCCCTCCAGCTCAGGGGTTATATTTAGGAGTCCCCAGAGCAGGGTACTCTGCAGAAACCCTGTTGGTGAAGGCTGCTCAGGAGGTATAATGACTTTATGAATCCCGTGGCCTGCCTTACTCACTTTTTGGGTGACTTTTTGCCAGCAAGGTCCTGTGTCCTTGTTTGTGCTGACAGAGTAAAGCATTATCAATGCACTGGTGTCACACCAAACTCAGGACCTTGCATTGTCCATTGCATTGAAAGATAGGCTATCTTGACACAGTAAAACCATCCCAGAAGAGTATATCAATGGATTAGCAAATGAAACTGTGAAAAAAACTATTTAAAAAAATGAAAGTATGAAATTCTGACTAACTTTTGTAACAGAAATACTACAAGATCTGATTTGACAACATATTATGGAAAAGTTAGACATGAAATTAGTTCTCAACCTGTATATTTCCCTCATACTTTTTTCTTTTTTGTCCATTGTTTAAACTCCTCATGGAAGTGCCCAAAGATGGGATAGCTGCTGGTAATATCACCACAGAGTACTAGTGCAGGTTTTCCTTTCCACACCCTTTTACTGTAAACTATTTCCCAGAGGCTAATGGGGGGTGAAAGAAAGATCAACAAATACTGACAGTTTACTGTAGGAACTTGAAAAAAAAGTGGGCAAAACTAAAGACACTCCCTTTGTCAGCAATTAGCACAGTCCTGAGCATTCACTGGTACACAACAGATGTGCCTTCTGTGGCTGATAATGTTGGGTATGGTAAGTTGGTGAAGAAACAAAGGACATAGGTTTGCAGTTATGCACTCCCCAGACCCCAGTATTTTAAAGCAAATCAAACTATGGTATATTAGTTCCTAGTCTAATGTGAAAAATATGAGCCACTAACTAAATCTTCAAACAAACAGAACCTGATTTTCCTGAAATATGGCAACTTGGCATTTTTATGTTTAATTTTTTTGTAATAGAGAATGATGCTTTTAAGGGTAAGCTGCTTCCTTTGAGCAGCAAACATGCAGTGTGATGCCCAGGCCCAAAGAGAATAATAGCTCCACACCCCCTCACCAACTGCTTTAGGTAGCCACATATCACCCAGGTCCTTCCTTGCATTTATGAAGCCAACTGAATTACTGGTGGAGTAGTGAGGTAACCCAGAAGCATTAAGGTGCCAATGTATGTACCTTTTAATGCAGAACAAATAACCCAAGCTTCTGACATCACAATAGTACAGTGTAACAAACCACCATATTGCAGTTTTGCATTGCTTCAGGTATAGGATAGACTGTATGCAGAGTTATGGTTTTGATTTGTCTCTTGCCGAACTTACTTAGTAGTGGATTGGAAGCAGCAGCAGGAAGAAAGGGATAGAGGAGAATAAAAGGGCTTGTGGATTGAAGGTAGGAAGAGTGGATGAGGAGGAAAGGCAGAGGTGGGATGGGAAGTGAACTTGCATTTGCAAGTTACAATGGACCACTTATGAAGATATATTGAGGTGAATTTGGCACAGTGACTCTAAACTTGCCCCACCTAGATGATGCATAAAATCACAAAAAGAGTTAGCTGTTCAGTCTAAACTTACATTAAAAACAACTAAAAGGGCACCATCAGTCATGGCACAACACAAAAAATGTTGTTTTGTTCTTCTAAAAAGAACCCATAATGTTTGGGTTCATTTACTATTATTCAAAAGTATCATGTTCAAATGAAGTCAGGTCTTTTTATCCCAACTGCTTTCACCCAGTCCTAACTGAGCCCAGAAAACTTCCTAAGCTATTTCCAGCTGGCATCAAGATACATCACACAGAAAAGCAAGCTCAACACATGGCATGGATCCTTTCAATCTTTGATCCATTGCATCAGCTTACTCAGCTCTTTCCAACCAAACTGTTTATTCCCTCAGTGATCACTGTCTGTAAACAGGATGTTAATGAAATATACTGAAAGGGAACTGAGGTTATCTAAAATGTAACCTACATCGGGGGAGGACCTCATGAGTAGATTGACAATAAAACATCCATTTCAAGACAATTTGTACTATTCTGATGGAGGTTTCATGTGAGAATTAGTACAAGGTTGTTAGACTTTATTATTTTTCTTGCCACTCTGAACATTTGCACTAGGTTGCAAAACCAGCCTTTTGAACAAGATAAGTTATTAATATGAGAAATGTATCACAGGTCACCTCAAAAGACAGATACATTACAATTAAGGCTGAAAGAATCTGTATTATTTTCAGGTTCCTGAGCGATCGCTCCTTTTTTTTTGTCTCCCCATCTATCTCCTTGATGTACTACCATTATGAATGACTGAGCAATAACTGAATGCAGTAACTGAGTGAGGAAGTATCTCAAAATAACCAACATAATCCATAATATAAGCCTAAATTTAAGCAGAGTTGCAAAGTTGTTCAGATGCAGATCTGAATCTAAACTTTTCCAGATCTGGATTTTGGTCCATCCATTAGATAGATCACTGCTAATCATTAAATTTGGATCTGGATGCAAACTCTCCCATAATTCCACAAAATGTGCTCTATTGTACCCTAAAATTATTGCTATCATCTGTTCAGAATTATACTCTCTAGATACGTTACCAGTCCTGGCATCAGTCCACAGTTCAACACATGGAACAAAAGTGAGATCAGGCCATATCTAATGTTTTTTGAACTCCAACTTTTCATTGCTGGGAAAATTCAAACAAAAACAGAAAAGCCTAGTAACATTATTTTTTGTAGCAGACACACAAAAATTGTTCCAACTTTCCTCAGAAGGCTAAGCAATAGCAGTCACTATACGGCCTATAAGGCTACAGTATATAAAAGCAATGAGTGTAACACCTATACTTGCAATGCTTAAAGTAGCTTGATTTTTTCCATCTTCAGTAACCCCAACTTGCACAAGAATTGGTCTGGTCAGCACCAGATATTAACTAAAATTCTGTGGTTGGGATTAAGTAGCACACAATTTAAGAAGCCCACCATTTGTGTTGTGATTTAAGACTGTCCTAAGTACATAGCATTCTATTTCTCTGAACATGTAGAGTTGGGTTTTGTCCCCATTAATGCAGTCTGCATCTTCTTATGACAACCTGGCCACTTTGCCCCTAAGAGAATAGACAGTATTTTCACTGTCATCCTTTCATGAGGGCTTCACAGGGGTGGGGAGCTTTAAACTGATTTTGGGAATCCACAGGAGATGCATTGGCCAAAGGCAGCTGAAGGGATGCTCCAAGTTTCCAGGTCACCCTGGCCATGTCTATTCCTGGCAGGCTGCCCACTTTTGGGGTTGTGCTGGCCAGCTGCAAGTCCTTGAGAAAGAAGGTTTTAGGCCTCTTGCACCCTTTACAGTCGCTCCACAAATGGAGACTCTGCCTTAAGGCATAGGCGAATCTTGCCTGTAGCATTATTTTGCTGTCTCACAATTCATAATCTGGCATACCAGCACAAAATGAAGTTTATGAAATCCACGTATTTTTTACATTAACCCAATGCAGGTGGTACGCAAACTCAACTACAGGGCTCTTACAGCTAGCACTAAATGAATCAGTTTGTCTTCTGCCAGCATTTGGAAACCACCAGCAGCAGGAGAACAGTACAGGAGTAAGCCAACAAGAGATCTGGGGGGTTGAAAGAAAGCAACAGTGGGATAAGGAATCTATGGGGCTTCCTGCCCCTGAAAGAAAAAGGAAGATGACAAGATGTAGAAAAGAGACATTTACAGAAAAAAGAAAAAAAAAAAAGAAGAGGTGGGAGGGGAGCAGGGGGAAGAGACACAAACCAGGTAGAACAAGCACTGCTTTAGTGGTAGTGCCTTAGAGAAGCATTAAGCTACCAAAAGAGATAATAGAAAAAATTCAAAGATAATTGATGACGACAAATTAAAATATTAAAGAATTCTATGTTCTCATTCTTATCCCTGCTTCACATTGGAAGAGAAATCTACAGTTGTACTACAATGAAGGCTGAGAATTTTACAGACTAAGGGGTCCTGTTTTCTTCTCCACATGGAGAATAGACTTGAGTACATGGCACATACTACTACTACTACACAGGAAAGTAATGTATAGATTTTCTTAGATGTAACATTAATTTGCAGCATTTACCATGAGGAAAAATGGGTGAAAGTTTTCCTGCAACGTTTTTCACTGGCTTTATTCATGCCATTTTCAGGTCTAAGTACTGGAATAGAATTTATTTTCCCTGTTTGGCTTGCATAATTCATTTATAGCAAAAATCATTGCATTTTCAGAATGTGGTACATATGAGATTTCATGTGAAACTACCATACTTGAGGTGTGTTATTTGTGCTTCTCTGCAACTCTCCATCTTCTTGGCATATGCCAAAATTGCAAAATAGACACATCATGATGGGCACAGGTATAAACACATAGTAAGCAATGTGAAGATCACAGTTGGTTGGTAAAGACACCATTTTTGCTTTTGTTTGAAATTGGATAAAGTTCTTCTCTCTGATCAACATGGAGTAGGGATGGAATCAGTTGTGCATGTTCTGGAGACAGAACTCAATTGACATCAATAGGAGTTTGATGCCTGTGACAATTACATAGCCAGCAAGTGAGATCTGCAGCCTGGGCAGGCATGAATTTTGACCTGGGGTTAGTAGCCATTATTATATAGAGCACATTTGAGAACAATAGTTTCATTACATCAGACGAATGTCTCTTTGATGGAGTCTTAATGTTTTAACACATTCTGTGTTCTTTCAAATCTAGATTCTTGAAGAAAACATGAAATTAGAGTGCAAGTGCCATGGAGTTTCAGGATCTTGTACTACTAAGACATGCTGGACAACCCTTCCTAAATTCCGGGAGCTGGGCTACATCCTTAAGGACAAATACAATGAAGCAGTTCAGGTTGAACCGGTGAGGGCAAGTCGCAACAAGCGTCCAACCTTCCTTAAAATAAAGAAGCCACTGTCCTACCGCAAACCCATGGATACAGATTTAGTGTACATAGAAAAATCTCCAAATTACTGTGAAGAAGACCCTGTCACTGGCAGTGTGGGAACACAGGGCAGAATGTGCAACAAAACAGCCCAGCAAACCAATGGCTGTGATCTGATGTGTTGTGGTCGAGGTTACAATACACACCAGTACTCACGAGTGTGGCAGTGCAACTGTAAATTTCATTGGTGTTGCTACGTAAAGTGTAATACGTGCAGTGAAAGAACAGAAGTGTACACCTGTAAATGAAAGTGTGGCTGGGGAAGGTGACTCTAGATCCCTAGGAATGAATACATTTGCACATGAGCTCAACACAACTACTCAAGACTGTAGCAAAGACCTGCTTTCTTCCAAAAGAAAAGCTAATGAACGGATCTGTCTTTTCCTCTCATGTTTCAGTACTTATGTGGATACACATTAAAGACTTGTATAAATTATCCAAAAAACCCCAAAACAAAACAAAAAAACAAGCCACTTGACACACAAAACAGAGAAAAAAAATAATCTAAATGAATCTGCACCTCCAACGCTTAATGCAATGACTGCCTTACGAAAAGAACACCCAGTCAAGTGGAAACAATTGGAGAGCTTGGCAACTGACTCTTTTGGTTTGGAAAAAAATGGTTAAATACACAAGCTACTGTGCATAAGGGGTGGGTTGGGTGGGAGAAACAAATCAAAACTTTAAAATGGTCTTTGCACAGGATGGGGTGACAATGCTCCAGTGTGAATTTCTACTGAAGTGTGGATTGTGCAGATTTAGGTTTCTACACTTGTGAAAAGCTTCTGCTGGTCTTGCCTGTCTTTCCATTTCACACAATTTGCTACAGCAAGTAGAACTGTTGACGTTTTCCATAGACACTGGTTTATCAGCCTTTCTTGTTTTTGTGCTGCAGATTTTAGCACAGGGATTTGGGACATCTGGGCATAATAATAGCAATATTTAACACTTTATTCAGATAAAACTAATATTAATTTATTTAAATAAAAAAGAACTCTACACATTTTTGGAACTATTCTGCAATTAAAGTAGATAGCTTGCTTTCTTTGTGGAATAATTATTTTGTAGATACGGCAAGAAAAAACTGAAGCTGTATATATTATTCTTTACTCGGATATTTCTACTAGTTGGATTTGCAGGATATTTTCTGCTGTACTAGATGTTTAAGTACAAAAGCAGGCATCTTTTATAATTTTTTTCTGTTTGCTGCTAGTTGTCTGGAAAAATCAAACTGGTAGTGAGTATAATCTCTTTACAATACACTTTTTTTTTCCAATTAAAGAGGAGCGTTATGAAAATCCAGTTTGGAATACATCAAAAATAAATATGAAACTCCAGACAAACTTCCACCTTTTGGAAAATGAACCATAGGATAAGAGTATATTTTGTAAGAGACTATTTTTATATGAATATTTTATTTATACTATGTCTGCTTGTATAATTCTATAACCTGTACTTTTCCCTCAAAACAGGCATACAATTTGTAATTCTTAGGCTATTTAACAGATAAAGGCTGATTAGTTTGTGGACACAACAGCAGCAAGCAGGATACATTTAGCTGCAATTGGTAGATGTGTCAAAATGCAGAATGAACTTTCTTTCCGGATGTGTGTACAAACTGGCTCTCTTCCTGCAGTTTAATTTGCAGAATATGCAAAACGAGAACAGGGTATGTAGCATCAATTTTGTCACATGGCTTGAATTCATGATTGGTATTAACTGGATGCTCATTTATCCCATTCAGAAAAAAAAATCTGAATTAGCTTCCCACATGCATCAGTCATTAAACTGTGGTGTTATGACTAGCAAATGTGCTGTGTGTGCTGTCAGTTAAACCTCTATATTGTGTTACTGTCAAATTTGATTTTATCAGTGGAAGACTATAGACTATGACTGTAAAAACTAGCATGACCCACATCACCTGATTCTCATAGATAAGATACAAAGCTTACAGTTTTTGCCCAACTGGTTTTGGCATTTGCCTTATTCTTTCCCCCCAAAAAGTTCTGAGTTAAAAAACTCAAACCAAATGTTAGGCAAACATTAAACAATCCTATTTCTCCACAGTGAAGATGTCCTTCTTGTACTTTCTTTTGATATCTTCTTTCTCATCTGGGAAATCAGAAGTGATGTGGGTGAGTAAATAAATATTCCCACTCCCGGCTGGAATCTTTTTGCTTGCTTCTCCTGCCTGAATCATTTAGAGCCTCACACATAGTTCTAATGTCAATGGTAGTTTTGCGTGAGCAAGGAATACAGGATTGGGCTCTTATTGGTATCACATGTTCCACTGTTTGGGACATATGACAAACACTTCTATAGTTGAGAAATGTGAGATCACTCAGTCAAAAAGGTTGAGAAAACTGACAACAAAGGAAACAAACAAGTTATCTCTCCAGTGATTCCCATTGATATTAATAAGTATTAGAACAAATAGACAATAAGCAAATTAGTAATAGGCCTGATCCATTGATTTTTGTAGGTGTTCTGCCTGTACTAGGACTGCAAGATTGGGACCACATGAGAAAGGAAATGATGGAAGTTGTACAAGAGAATTTTACAGGATTTGGGTAAAATAATGTATTTTCAGAATTGCCCTTAATGCAGCATATTGTTTACATACACACACACACACAAAATACCTGCTCCTTGCCGTGTACAATTAAGATTAAGGATATAGCGTTTCTTTGCAGATTTGCCATTTACCATGTTACAGCAACTCAGACACCAATGTATGAGATATCAAAGTAGAAGTCGGATAAGATTAACATAGTTTACTTTCAACTTTGTGACTTGTCAACGTGAAACAATTTAAAAGCAGTATTTTTTTTATAATAGAGCTTATATTTTTTTCAGGATTCTAAATATTGTGTATTAAAGATTGAAAATGAAACCTAAATTTCAAGAATATATATACAATATGAAGATTAATTACAAGTATGCAACATGGTTTAATAATGCAGATCTCTGATAAAGTTAATCATGATGCAATTTTTTTTTACAGTGCATTGGCTTTCACTAAGTAGATACACAACACAGTCAACAGTTTGTTGTTCTTCACTGACTATAGTAATCTAACAAAGTGTTATTTTTGCAGCATGTTTTTACCATAGGAAAAGCATTCTGTAAAACTGCAGCTTTCTGTATATTTCAATACATTGGTGATGCACAGTGTACAACTAGCACATTAACTCTTAAAAAACAGATTTCTTTAAAGAATTTTAATCACAATAATAAAGAACTGGATGGATATACAAAGAAAATCTATTTATTTTATTGCAGAACTAGAAAAGATTGAGTAGCTTACCAATTCTTAAATGTTTTGCAGTGGAAATATTCTCATTTGGGAAATCAGTTTAACATGTACATAAAAACCAACACTGGACCTGACATTGTCTCTATATTTGCAGTGTTTCTGGTGGTCAAAATATGAGGAAAGGTGTCTTTTATCTTTTTTGAAGTTGAATTTCAAGTTAGGAATACTGCATTTGACAAGTAGCCCTAAAAGTTCAGAAATGAGGAAAATGTAGAGTTGCAGTCTACTAGAAAGTGTCTGAAAGTTTGGCTACATCTTACCAGATAAGCGAAAGTTGGCCCATCTGAGTCAGCCATGAGTCTGGAGTTAATTAGCCATTCTCTAAATTTGACTGAATGGCATGAAGAATAAATAGGAGAAGGAAAGATTTACGATTTTGTAGATATTTTTTCCCCAAACAGTTTGTTCTTTGTCCTCAGGGAATAGAAGAGCTCTGTTTGTACTTGGTAAAGAACCACACAATGGGAATGAAATGCATACAACTGCAGAGGAATACAGCCTTCAATAGAAAATTCATCTTTTCATTTCTACTAAATGAGTGGAGTGCTGGATTGATGTTCACCTAAATAATCTGGTTAATGTTCAGAAAGCAAACATGTTCAATATTGTAAAAACAGGAAGAAAGTTAAGAAAAACATTTGAATGAGTATAATTATGAGTTTGAAAATTTTAAAAACCTTATTTGACTTATACTCTTTTTTTCCACATTGGAATTTCATTTTGTAAAGCTGAAAATAAATTCCAAGTGGGATTCTAAAGAAAATTAAAAAGGATTTTCATTGATCTATTTCACTTCATGGCCCTAATTTTTTTTAAGTTGACAACTATCTTGATCACAGTTAGCTTGCATACTTGGAAAAGTGCTTGCATAAAACAAGAATCCATCAATGACCTAAAGTTTTCTTTGCCATGTTTGCACAAAACTAATGGAGACATATCTTTCAACAGTGATAATTAAACTGAAAACCTCCCTAAAATGTAAACTTAATTGGCTCATTTTGTAAATGGCAAGGTTATTCTGAGGTTGCACAGTTACTTGAGAAAGGGAAAGATATATATGAACCATCTTATGAGTACAGGATTTAATAGTATATTTCACAGACTATAACACTGTTTAAGCAAAACTCAATTTTAAAAGCCCATTTGTATAGTTAAATTTAGAAACGGGGCAGGCTTTAGTTGCATTATGAATGAAATTTCAGTATAAATACTTCAGATAACATTTGTGCATTTAAATAATAGACATTTGGAAAGACCACAATGGACACCCAAGTTGGTATGCTGACACAGCAGCACACATGCACCTATATTCCATATGGTTAGCTGCACACAAGACCCCAAAATCTATTGTTGCTAGGACTATTCTGCAGAATGTATGCATATGAACCTGCCAGAATTGGGGTAGCAAGTTCTGCCATATGCTTCTGCTGCCAATAAGAAAGTTTTCCAGCATATGCACCTACATACAGTGCAAACAACAACGTAGCTTGCAGTATTTAACATAGTGGGTTTTATCATGCATGATGACTTCTCGGCGGTAGCCTACAGAATTCTCCTACATTCTAAAACTGAACTGAGTAATGTTGTGTGCAACTTTCAGAATATGATGCCTCCCAACTGGTTAACAAGGGACGTTTTCCTCCAGGAAAACATTAATTCAGAGTGTGTGGGAGTTCTCCTTAAAGGCATATTTTCTAACACTGAACAAAAATTCAGAGAATTCTAACTCTGAGAACAAATGTTAATGATATATTGTAAGTTAATCAATGAAGAGGTACAACTGGATTTAAGATACTCCTTGTGTTTGAAGTAAAGGTGCCAGAACCACTCAGCTTTGCAATTCTCTCACTCTTATCATTCCAGATACATTTTTAAACCATTTAGACTACTTCCGATCATGTTTTTGGAGTTATGTGAAAGCATTAGTTGTTTCTTGTGTATTCCTGGATTTGATCTAGGGCAAAACATTGAATAGAGGGGGGCTGTGTGAGAGAGCGATCTCCCTAACTATTGACACATGTTAAAAGTTTCAAAAGAAACATACTGGATGTGGGCTCTGCAAAGTGCTCTTGCGTATCTTATAAGAGAGATCACACTTCTCATTCTGTGAAGTATGGCACTCGACATTGCCTGTTTTCTCCAATGGCTGTCTATATATCTCCTCTGATGGCTGTTTTTTGGGCAGTGAAGCCACCGTATTACCACCTTCTTCAGCAAAACAACTCCACTGGAAGAAGCTGTTATTTTTTTCTGGGGGAAAGGATTCCTGATATGTCTGCATGCACGAGACAAAAAGTAAGTGGGATGGTAAGAAAGAATACAATCAAAATTTTCACTTCTCCTATGAGCACCTTCATATTTAGATGCTCTTGAATTTTCTCCAAATGGATAAGCCCAACCCTAGTTTTTATGCCTGCTCTACTCAGTCATCCATTTTCCCCTCAATCGGCTATGTTTACCTTACATACCACTTCATAGTCCCAGGTTAACTGACAATTCACAAGCCATGTGCCACATAAACCTAACACTACTAGTTACAGGTCATAATCTTATTTTTAAAAAAGAGAGATGCACAAGTGTACCTTGGGATCAATGCATTGTGCACAAAATCCTATTATGAAAATCCTTCACTGTCACATGTTCACCTCTACTTGGAGCCAATGTGCAAGTTTGCAGAATGGATGCACTACCTGCTCCATAGTTTAGCTAGTATTTTATTTCCTTCTTGCACTGGGAGGGAAATTAATTTGGGGGGGGATGAGCTTACATTTAGCGATCTAGTCTACCTCCCTAAATTACTGATGGTTTGCCAATTATCATAGCAGCTAGATGTAGGAATACAGTAAAACAGAAAGGGATATGGCATAAAACAAAAATGTCTGTCCAATCTTGATGTGCACCTATCATTCTATAGTATGGTATGAGAAGTCTGGACACAGTCTTTACCTACAGCATGATATCCAGCTAGTAGACCAATTCAGGTCTAGGATGAAAAGTCAGACTGTTTGAAGGTTATTTCAGCATTATCAGCATAATGGAAAAGCTCAGTTTCTTTAATTGTAATATACAGGAAGAATTTAAACATTCACTAGTAATCAAATTTCCACTTCCATCTGGTCTATTGGATTCTGTTGTAGTGAAAAATGTGAAGGAATAGTGCTAAATTCTGACCTCAGCCATGCACGCTCACTGATTTCAATGAGATCGCATAGGTATGACAAAGAGCAAAATGCAATGGTTGGTGCCTAAGAAGATCTGTTGAAAGTATTTACTCATATTGTTTGCACCCCTTTCTTCATGCATATGTTTCCTTATTCTCATGCAGCTAGTTTTGAACTCACCACAACCACACACAGTCTAAATTGTTGCAATGCAAACTGATTATAAGATGGACTTATAAGATTCTGCAAATGGCCATCCTTCCTTGTATAGTCAAAATCTGTTGGGGAGTTTTGTGGAGCCCTCCAATGCTGTAACTTTAAAATCTCAAGTACTTTGGTGTAGTCTCGGCATCATTTCAAGGGTTTTTTTAAAGCAACGGTATCAAGACTTTGCAGAAAAGCAGCCAGAGCTGCTAGGGGTTGGAGTGTTTGGGAAGTGGCTTTAGGCAGGGGAAGGCAGGTCAAGAAACAAGCAACATCCTAAGAAGTAGTGAAAAGAATGTTATAGCCCATCACAGAGAAAGAAAGAAATGACCTAATAAAATGAAGCCCAGAGATGTGTTGGAATGGAGGAAAGAAATAAAGGAAGGTCACTGAAAACCATTAAGGAAGACAGAGAAAGAAGATTATTGGATTCATTGGGGGAAAGGAGGGAGGGATATTGGTAGCTTGACTAAATTGACTTGCTTTGTAGCCTAAGTTAGTGCTGTCCAGCTGATGGCCCATGGGTCATAATTAGCCCACAAGATAATTTCATCTGGCCCATGTCCTCTTCTCAAACTTAAAAATAATATTTATTGGTGTGGTGCACTGGAGTCTAGCGCCCATTGGATACATGACCAAGGAGGAAAATCTTGAACAAGCAGGAAAACATTTCTAGCTGTTAACAGCCCTTTATCAATTGCATTGAGACAGCAATAAATCACTTTTGTGAGTAGGTTCCTCAGTTTCAGTTTATATCCAATAACTTCACATATACACATCAGATTATAGATGTGCATGCACATATGGACAATTTGTTCTGCAAATATATTGTTCATTTACAATCTTTCATTGGTATAAAGATAGACAGATCTGGTTTAAGCAACAGGGAAAGTTAAATGCTGGCTTAAGCTATCGGAGAGCACATTTGTCCAGAGGTTTTGGATTTAACCAGATATATAGTGAGATCCATCTCAAGAAGAGAAGGAAGTACAATTGTGATGGTAATGACTGAACCAAAATATTTTAGTTAAATTATATCTTGTACAAATAAAATAAAATGTGTAGGGTTTCCCCCGTTAGGATAATTATTCTTTGCACTTTTGTAGCACTTACCAGTCAAGCAGTGAAAGTGTTCTGCAACCAGTATAGTATTAACCCTCATGCTACTCTGGTTTGATTATTCAGCATTATTATCCCCATATAATGAAGGGAAACTGAGGCATGGAGAAGTTAAGAGACCTGTCCACAGGCACATAGGAAGTCTGTGGAAAAGTCAGGAATAGAAACCAAGTCTCCTGACTTCCAGGATGTTATTTTAAGAACTAGATTAATGTCTGGTCTCTAAAAATAACAACAAACAAAATACATGTTGAGATTTAATGACAAAATTTATTTTTTAAAGAAGTCTTTTGAAAATCAGCTCTCTTTCCTCTTACTGTATGTGTCAATACCTGAGGAGAGAGATTGCCTCTTTCTTCTGCTACAGTGACTTCACCAATTCCTGAATAATAATGAATAATTAATAAATAGAACCTTCACATTGCTTAATTATTAGTGATATTGAGGTGGAACTTAGAGAAAACCTGGCCTCGGGGTTTGTCTAACAATTTCACATTTAAATACATTTTTAATGCTAGCTTTAAAAAGGAAAGTGATAGAGAATAGGCCTAGAAGTCAGAAGACCTGGGTTCTAATCCCAGTATTGGCAGTAAATGAGCTTGGGCAAATCAAAAGCAAACATATAATAGATCAAGTTTTCCATATGTAAAACGGAAATTCCACCTCTCAAGGGGTCCTGTGATACTTAATCAAGAAAGGGCTATGAAACAGTTTGGAAGTGGTAAATTCTATCACTTCTATATTTAAAGTCTGCACAGTATGGTCTGCCACCTGAAGAGGGAGATGTGAGGTGACTCAGTGCAGATGAGAAGCTGTGCTCATACTAAGTATGCATGGTGAGACTTGGAGAATAAGTACAAAAAATGGATTGGAGCCTTTTTGAAAAGTTAGAAAGGCAATTTATCTGCTTCTGTCTCTCTCTTTGTACTAAGTTTGGGTACCAGTCAGATTATTTCAACGCTTGCCCATCTCTAATTGCATTTCTAATGAACTGAATTCAAATTAAACACTAAAGAGAAAAAACTTCTCAGAACATATATTGTGTTTATTTAGGCCAGACCAGTTTGTATGAAAGTACAAAATCAATCAAGGCCTAAAAGGAAGCTGGCAAACAGTCAGTGCTTTAGCAGATCTTCACTTCCTCCATGAGAAAGCCAGTGGCAGAGGGCTGAGAAATTCTTAGCACTTATAACATCAGTTTATTTAATAACAAGATGAGTAAAGGTGATACGCCGACTTGAATTGATGACTACGGCACCAAAGTTGTCATTTTGATGACTTGTTTGGGCAGAAAGAGTGGTAGTAGCTGGGTGATAGATTGTTCATTCTTTATCCTGCTACAATGACATCTGCTTTATTCACAGATCAGCCACCAGTTGCTACAACAACGCCAGTGTGCTTTAGAAAATGTTGTTGAGCTGCTGAGAGAATCTTGGCTACCCATTAGCAAAATGTTAACTATGCAAAACCAAATAGCGTTCAGTTTTGTTGTTGGAAAAAAGTCAACGCTCTGCAATAAGTAAGAATGTCAAAAAGAATTTACATTCAAAAAGTAGAGAGGGGCTTTAACCCATGATATCACCATGATTTCACCCCTCCATTAAGTCCAAAGAATAGAGAAAATAAATAATGAGATTTAAACAGAAAGAACAAATGCACTTTCCACTGAACAGCTTGGTGTCTGCAGCATTCAGACATGTACATTGCCCTCCACTTTCCCGTGTACCGTTTTGGATTTTAACAGCAATCCTTTGCTTATAAGGGTTTTATTTATTTATTTAACACTTAACATTTTCAGAAGATGCCAAATGCTGCTAAACACCGTGGGAAATCTGATTTGGATGCCAGATAAAGTCCCTTGCTTCCAGCTCCCATGGGAGGTAAGGGAACTTTGTCTTCCTATATACCAGTCCCTACAAAGGACCAAATTATAGAAAAGTATTCACAGGCATCTGGAAGATGGTGTCTTTTTCTTCCAGCCAGAGAATGCTGCTGTGGTGCTTGAGAGGGATAGGGGTACTCCTACTGGAGGGTGAATGCTGTGCCCAGTGAGAGAGGAGTGATGCTTGAGGGGTAGGAGAATGATCCAATGGGCAACTAGCTATGAATAGTTTAGTGAAAACTCACTCACTGTTTGGACAATGGGCAAATGTACTGATACATCTAGTGTGGGCAGCAACTACAGTCGTAGGAGATGGGGCCTGAACAACAAAATTTGGATCTGATTTCCCCTAAACCAGAAAAAACATTGTTCACCATTTTATCTTCATGGAATAAGGTTTAGTCCGCACCCCATTGCCACTAAGAACTAATATACAGCACCCACCACTCATAGAACAGGCATTGAGGGCACAGAGCACTCTTCTTGTTTAAAAGCAAGTAACTTTGCTATATTTATTACCCAGATGCATTCTTGGTATTTTCCAAAGAATAAAATTTTATTCCTAATTATTTTTATCCTGCACACCTTCCAAATGACTCATGAACCACTCTCCTCCCCTTGTTTTATTCCGTCAGCAAGATCTGCATGATTCTTCAAATTTAACCTTATTGGATTTTAAAAGTATTAAGGTAATATTAATGTAAGTCTGCTGTGTTCATTTACAGGCCAAATGTGGTCTGAAGGAACTGCCAGAAAGGATTTACATTCGTGTTACAGAAGTAAAAAGTTTAACAGCTTTATTGACATAATTATCCAATAATTTCTAAGCAACTAATTTCAACACTTAACTCTAAAAGTCATAAATATAATAGTACTTTTAAAAAAGTATGTCATTGAAGTTTTGAACTAGTAGATCTAAAGCTCATTCAGAGATCTGAGATCAGGGCAGATGGGAGATGATACTCATCACCACTGGGAGAAAGAGAAAAGGGGAGGTGTTATCTGGCCAAAAAACTGCCAGAAGCCATTGAAGCTCAGGAAGTCACAGAAATCCTACATACCAGATAGCGAGACAGTGTTAATACCTTGTTTGAGGAAGAAGAAAATAATAATAGAGAAAACAGCTACAAAAATAGTTACATATTAAGCAATTTACTTACGCCAAGGTCAGCTGACTAGATAAATCAGTACAGTTGTAGTATTTAACAGAACAAGCGTTCTACAATGAAGAACATACCTGGTTTTTTATGTTGTTTTTTAACCCTGTCCCTGGCATCTTTTGAAGTTTTCTCTGTATATGCTCTTCTTCCCCAGTTTGGGATTTCCATCTCTTAGAAGTGTTTCAATCCAGAGCTTCCAACCATCACTGCTGAAATAAAAAATAGACAACGTATGTTAATATTATCCTTTTCACCACCACATTGTTTATATTTGTAAAAAGATACCCCTCTACCCTGATATAACGCTGTCCTCGGGAGCAAAAAATCTTACCACATTATAGGTGAAACCACGTTATATCAAACTTGCTGTGATCCACCAGAATGCACAGCCCCGCGCCCTCGGAGCACTGCTTTACTGCGTTATATCTGAATTCGTGTTATATCGAGTTGTGTTATATTGGGGTAGAGGTGTATTTAAGAAAAGTGCCAGTGGGTCAATGGAAATGATGGCAGTTCCTCAACATCATCTGAATAGGGGGGATCTGGAAGCTTGATGGGATAAAATGGATCACATCCTGGATTGGTAGGGGATCTACACTCCCCATACATTGTTTGGATGGGAAGTCATGTTGTAGCTCACAAAGCTTTAGGCTGCTCAATCTCATCTTAAAGGGAAGGGGCTTCTTGACTTGTCTTGATGCTCTCCAGTATTAATGTTAGCCCTGTAACTGTACAGGCACCTGAAAAATGGGAACATGACTTTGGATATTAGCACAGCATACATTCTATTCTTTGACCCTTACTGGGAGGAAGATACACTTGGAAATATTTTCTCTTCTTGGCGCTTAAAATATTGCTGAGGTTTCAGAAGTAGTGGTGGAAGTTTTTGTTCCTGCCAGATATGGTTGCAAGAAAACTCCTTATGCCCATATTTGGAATTCCTATTCAAAATAGTTCCCATTTAGATTCCACTTGTAATCTATTTTTGAAGTCTGAAGGGCAGAACACCATACCCACCTGTCAAATCACAATTACAAGAGAATATGTAAATGTAAGACCAGGGAAATGGGCAGCTTACTATGTTGTTGCCTATCACTTACAGATTCCTGGGTTCGAATTATTACTTTGTAGCTCTCAACATAGATCCCATTTGGGCAATTAATAAAACCACCATGAGCTTTCCTACAACTGAGAGTCTGAGCTCAGCCAAAGCTGGTAATGATATAGAGTTATTGCAGGTCAGGATTCAGGAATATTGGCAGATATATTAGGGTAACTATGCAGTGGGCTAAATTCTGGTCTCTTTACACTTGTGTGAATCTGGAATAAGTATTTACTTTAATTAAGTTACATGGGTGTAAATCCAGAGTAAGTGAGAACACAATTTGGCCCAATGTCCTATCAGTGCTTTACTTTTCTGAGACGCAATTCACTCACAATTAAAAAAGGCACGTAGAACAAAAGACTAGGGCAGGATTTCTCAAACAGGGGTTGCCGCTTGTGTAGGAAAAGCCTCCGGCAGGCTGAGCTGGTGTGTTTACCTGCCCCGTCCGCAGGTCCGGCCGATCACAGCTCCGATTGGCCGCCGATCGCTGCTCTGGGCCAATGGGAGCTGCTGGAAGTGGCGGCCAGTATGTCCCTTGGCCCGTGCCACTTCCAGCAGCTCCCATTGGCCCAGAGCAGCGATCTGCGGCCAGTGGGAGCCATGATCGGCCAGACCTGTGGATGGGGCAGGTAAACACACTGGCCTGGCCCATCAGGGGTTTTCCCTACACAAGCGGCAACCCCTGTTTGAGAAACCCTGGACTAGGGGGATGGATCACTTGATGATTATCTGTTCTGTTCTTTCCCTCTGGGACACTTGGCATTGGCCACTGTTGGAAGACAGGATAGTGGGCTAGATGGTCCTTTGGTCTGACCCTGTGTGGCCGTTCTTATGACTAAGTCAAAAAGGCTCTGTTTATCACAAGTATAGTAAGCAGGAGAAGGCGGGTGCTCCTTGTCATCGTGGGTACAAACTGATATCTCTCTGTCTTGCAAGTATACAGCATGTTATCTGATAAGAGTTGAAATAATATCTGAAAGAAGCAACTAACATCTGATAGTGACCCAGAGTCAATATGGTGGAGCTGGCACAGGCCCAGAGCCTTTTTGCACTATGGATTAGTGTCAGTGGGTAGCATGCTCTATCAGTATCTGCCTGCTCTCCACCAACATAGGTTCCTTGTGTTATCTCTGATTTGCATGAACAGAGCGTAAGGATTTCAGCCAGCAGAGTAGTTCGTTTCATGGCTGCTGAGTTTAAAAAAGGAAAACTTAACCCTGCTATCTTACAGTTTGCCATTTTAAACCTAATTATATACTTGGAACATTATTTCCTGAAAATATGTGTATGCCCTTACCAAAGAGGTATGGATAACATCTTAATCTGCAAGGAACAGGATTAGTTTTGACAGAGTTGTGTTTACAAACATAAATTGCATCACCTTTTTTTAAAAACAGCACCTGTGTACACCTGGAATGAGACAGTAGTTAATAATTTATGTTGGACAGTGATGACGGCTGTTTTTACTGGAACTATGCCATAACTTAGTGTCTACTACTATGCCCTGTTGGGTCAAGACAATACATCAGTCAAGTAAACCACTTAAGTAAATTATTGAGCACTTAAATTTACTTTTTCCACCTCATATGTAATTACTTCCTTGAGCCAGCGTTCCCCTTGCATCACCTGTCTGGGATGCTCTTCGTTTTTCTGAAAGGCTGAATATTAACTGGGTTTAAATTAAAGCGGCAATGTAGTTGTTCCCCAAAATTCTGATTCTAGTGAACAAGCCCCACCAAGCCTAGAAGTTGTGGTTTGCCCATTAGGTTCATGATATAAAATGAGTCTAATGAATCTGCTAAAAACCACAATGCTCAGCCACTGGGAAAGTTAAATCTCTCCAAGGATTGGAGACAGCGGAGCTTGATACAGCTCATGGTATGTGAAGAATGAGATCTCAACATCATGACCTTTGTCTACACACCAGTTTTGAAGCAGTGGAGGAGTTTGATGTTTCCATATGAGAGAAGTGATGCAGAAAGTTGGGATCTAGAAGTGAGAGATCTTCATGGAGTCTGGTGAGAAGCAGAATCCCACAGAGTTGTACTTAAGATTGGATACTCTAAACTTGTATTAGCAATTCAGACAACAAGTATGATCATCACCTTTGATACAAAAACAGAAGGAGAGGTTCAGACTCGGACACAGTTCACTTGAACAGAAATAATGCCAGAGCTAAGAATAGTTTAAATGGCATTTAAATAGTTAATAGAGTCATGGAAACAGATCTAGGCAGACTGATGAACCCAAACTTTAAATTATTGGTCCAATGTGTAGTGGATGTTAAACTAATAGGAAGTTGGCTTGCATCAGCGGGGGAAAGTGACAAGCTAGAGAGAAAAATTTTGAGTGCTACTCAGGGTCCTTTGTTACTTAAATTTGGGACACTAAGGAAAGGGGTGTTGGAGTGATTTTTCTCTCAGATGGATGGCACACCTCTCCAGATACTGCTCATTTATACTTGTCAGAGACATCTTAATTTCAGGGGGCTTATAAAATTCATTTGGAAGAGTAATTTTCTTCCCCCTTTAAGAAGGGATCAGTTTGGACCAAATGCCAGGCATTTCCAAAAAGTGTCATAGAGGAGGATGCCTCTACCTCCCTCTACAAGTTCTTCACACAAATAAAATTACACAGGTTGCACGCTGGGCTATATAATATGTTCATAATAGAGCCCATTGTGTCTTTTACACTGCTCTGGGGTGTGTCCAGAAGATCTACCTAGCCTGAATGCAACAACAAAGACCTTGACACATCCATTTGTTCCTCTATCAGTTTGGGGTCCACTCCTGCAAAGGAGGTTATCATTGCCTGAAGGATATATGAGAGGGAAAGGTATGCAGTGCCTTAGGCCTGGTCTACACTACACGTTTAAACTGAATTTACAACATTAAACCGATTTAACCCTGCACCCGTCCACACAACGATGCCCTTTATATCGCTATAAAAGGCTCTTTAAACTGGTTTCTGTACTGCACCCTGACGAGAGGAGTAGCGCTGAAATCGGTATTGCCATGTCAGATTAGGATTAGTGTGGCCACAAATTGACAGTATTGGCCTCCAGGCAGTATCCCACAGTGCACCATTGTGACCGTTCTGGAAAGCAATCTGAACTCGGATGCACTGGCCAGGTAGACAGGAAAAGCCTGCGAACTTTTGAATTTCATTTCCTGTTTGCCCAGCTTGGAGCACTGATCAGCACGGGTGGCGATGCAGTCCCAAATCCAAAAAAAGCTCCAGCATGGACCGTATGGGAGATACTGGATCTGATTGCTGTATGGGGAGACAAATCTGTTCTATCAGAGCTCCATTACAGAAGACGAAATGACAAAGCATTTGAAAAAAATCTCCAGGCTATGATAGACAGAGGCCACAGCACAGTGCTGTGTGACAAGTGTAACGGAAAGCCAAAGAATCAAATGGATGCTCATGGAGGAAGGGAGGGGGTACTGAGGACTCCAGCTATCCCACAGTCCCCACAGTCTCCGAAAAGTATTTGAATTCTTGGCTGAGCTCCCAATGCCTGAAGGGTCAAAAACATTTTCCCGGGTATTTCAGGGTATATGTTGTCAATTTACACCCCTCCCCCCCAAAAAATAGAAAAGGGAAAAAAATGTTTCTCGCCTTTTTTCAATGTCACCCTATGTCTACTGCATGCTGCTGGTAGACGGGGTGCTGCAGCGCTGAACACCAGCATCCCCTTCCCGATGGATAGCAGTCATATTGTACCTTCTGCCATTGTCATAATCAGCCCATGAGTGCTCCTGGCTGGCCTCGGTGAGGTCGGCCGGGGGCGCCTGGGTAAAAATGGGAATGACTCTCGGTTATTCCCAGCAGATGGCACGGAATGGCTAGTAACCATCCTCATCATAGCAACTGGAGGCTGAGCTCTATCAGCCCCCCCTTTTCATATCTAAAGAAAAGATTCTGTATTGCCTGGACTATTATAGCTGCTGGAGGCTGCCTCCCCCTCATTTTATCTCACTAAAAAGTCAATGTTTCTTATTCCTGCATTCTTTATGACTTCATCACACAAATGGGGGGATACTGCCACGGTAGCCCAGGAGGGTTGGGGGAGGAGGGAAGCAACAGGTGAGGTTGTTGCAGGGGTACCTCCTAGAATGGCATGCAGCTCATCATTTCTGTGGGATCTCTGGGACTCTGACACGGAGCGGCTGTGGTCTCTGGTTCTCTAGTACACTTGCCCCATATTCTAGGCAGGACTGACTCTACTTTTTGACAAAACATAAAAAAGGGAATGACACAGGGAGTCATTCTCATTTTTGTCCACGCACCCCCAGCCGACCTCAGCGAGGCTAGTCAGGAGCACCCATGACAGCAGCAGACGGTACAGAACAACTGATAACCGTCATCTCATCGCCAATTTACAATGGCATGGCAGACGGTGCAGTAGGGATAGTAACCGTCTGCTACCTTGCAAAGGCAAATGACTGCTGCTGTGTAGCACTGCAGTACCACGTCTGTCAGCAGCATCCAGTACAGATACGGTGACAGTGACAAAAGGCAAAACGGGCTCCATGGTTGCCATGCTATGGCATCTGCCAGGGCAATCCAGGGAAAAAGGGTGCGAAATGATTGTCTACCATTGCTTTCACAGAGGAAGGATTGAGTGACGACATTTACCCAGAATCACCTGCAACACTGTTTTTGCATTGAGATCTCAACCCAGAATTCCAATGGGGGAGGGGACTGTGGGAACTACGGGATAGCTACCCACAGTGCAACGCTCCAGATATCGAAGCTAGCCTCGGTACATGGATGCTTAGTGAGGCCGCATGCACTCGACTTTATACAATCTGTTTTACAAAACTGTTTTATGTAAAATCGGAACAATCCCGTAGTGTAGACATACCCTTAGAAGGATGATTGGTGTCTCCAGTGCCTGGGAAACGATCAATGTTTTGGGTGTGCAGACTTAACTGTGCAGCTTAATGAATTCTTTGGGGCAGCACAGCTGAACCAGCAGGTTGCTGAACTTTTTAAAGCTCATCAGTACCCTGAAGAATTTCCTTAGGATCACCAAAGCCCCAAAGAAACCTCACTAGGGTCATTATTACCCCACATGTCATTCTGATGTTTCTATTTCAGCAGCTAATAATGTTTACAATCAGACTGTAAAGTGCAGAAATGTAGTCCTGTGCACCACATCTTGACCAGATGAATCCACTAAGCATAATTCTGAGTTACCATTTGTTTCCCCAAATAAGGCAAAAATCACCATCCAGAACCATAAAATGGATTTTATCAACCGTTTTCCCCGTGTTCCAGCTAATTAAAAGTTCTGGAGAGAATATGCAAAACCCACACAGTAAATGTAAAATGAAACATCATGGGAATGGAATTTACATTAAAGTTCTCACTGTATTCACATAAAATGACTCTAGGGTGAAAATCTCCCCCAGGTCACAGATGACACTTTAAGTTATATTTGATAATAGAATTTGATTAGTGATATTGATAACTCCAATAAATTGCTGTGAGCAAGCATGATTTCATGCCTCATATTATTTATAATTTAGAGGAAATACACAATGAAGAAATGCATTATGAAGATAAACTCTTTTTCAGTTAGATAGTATATGGTCAATAGGCCATTCTGTGGTTGATTCAGCAGACTTACAAAAGATGAAACAGTATCTCCAATGTCACCAATTTTAGATTTCTGTATTCACAAACCATGCAGTGTGGCACATATGTTTTAAACTGTTTTCAAAATACCATATCCTTGGCACACCAGAGACATTAGCTGTACCCAATATAGAAGATAACAGAAGAGCAGACCCTGCTCTAATTGAGATCAATGGCACAAGTCACATTTGTCTTTTATGAGAGCAGGCCCATTACATTCTAAATATAGTTGGCTTAGGGTAAAAGTCATCCCTGTGAGGAATGCCAACACAAGACCAATGCGACGCTCTACTCACACCGAAGCCATATTTTGATGATGATAGCGGTAACTAAGTACAGAGAGCATGAGTGAGATGTTTGAGAGTATAGCTCTTGTGGTAGCCCTCTGCATAGGGATGAATTTCAAGCTTAAAATACACTAGATAACATTAATGGAAATGCAAAATACACAAATGTGTGCTGTAAACTACAGTGCTCTTGAAAACTGACTAAAAGAAACGTTCATGGAGAGTCTGAAAGTAATTGTAAATTTGATACCATGGCCAAAGTGACCATTTGGGATTACTATCAAAACATACATTTACCCCTTTCCCCACAACTAAAAATAATTTTGAACCTGTATGTTAAATACACAAAGTTAAATAGCTCATCAGTCATTGAGTAGTCTGACTTAGTTCCATGATCTTAAGTTAAAAAATTATCTTAATTTCTAATATTTCATGTTATCCTACATTTATATGAAAATAACAGAACTTATGAGGTGTTTTTTAGGTCAGACTCACATGTTCATGAAACTACTGAATCTCACTTACAGCAATCCTTTTTATTCCAATATGAGATTATGGAAATCCAGTTTTTATTTGATTTACTTTAACAGGTCCTGCTTGTATCAATTGCACTGTCATCAAAGAACTGCTGTGCATGTCAATAGGCAATAGAATGTTGTTATTAAGGTAGCTCATATCTGGTTCCTGATAAGTATACAGTGGCAGACATAAATATGGCACTGAGACCTGATCCCTCTTTTAATTTTTTTTTTCCTTTCCAAGTCAGATCTGAATACCAAACACATAGAGGGCTTTTTTTCCCCCCTAAGAGTTGGTTGATCTTGGGGAAAATAGCCAGGAAAACAGAAATAGTTTAAGTTCTTCAAATGAAAAAACAAGTGACTGAGGGCCAGACTCCACCTCCATAGGAGTACAGTGTGTGTATGTACATAAAGATTAAAGGACACATCAGGACTAAGCAGAATCCTGGTCCATTGAGCTCTGGTGACAGCTACTTCCCTACTCCAAAAAGGGGCAGACAGAAGTTGGGGCAATGATTCCGTCTCACAGGCACCAGCCAGATGGCGCAGGGGGTAAACTGATCCACATAATAAGTGTAAGTAGCCAGTCTCTGCCTCCCAATGCTCCATATGTGGTTTGGCACCACCTTCAGTGGATTATGCCAATAAAGTTCCACGACTGAACTACCTGAGGAAGGGCTAGGTCTTCCCTTCTATCCTGACATTGTGCTCAGCACTGCACAATATTTAACAGGATTATAAACAATTAATTAATTAATTAGGGCAATTTTAATTCTATCCAAAGGTGGGAAAACCCTATAGATTTAATAGCATGCTTTGGGATTCATTAACTGTACTTTAGTATATGAAACATTCAGTTACTTGTGGATGGTGGGTGACTGGTTGAACATTTTGGGGCTCAGCCTCCGCTTTTTTCTCCTCCCTGTTTCATTCAGTTTCACACACAAAAAGCTCATGCAAACTCTTTCCTTCTCACTCCCCCTCAGTTCCTCGACTTGAGGGGAAAAAAGCCCTCACAGCTGCTGCTCTCTGTGTGCTGGTTCTCTTTCTGTCCTTTCAGTTTCCCTCACAAGGAGGAAGGACCGTTGGGTCCCTTCACTCTTTCCCTCCCCCTAAAAACAAAATGAGAATCTAAATGCAATGACACCATCATGAATTCATTCAGCATGTTACCATTCATTTCAGCAGCTCTGTCAATGTCTGCACTCTGCACGGGTGCAGTTTCCCACTAACTGGTTGAGCATCACTATTTTTGGCGGTTGTTTTTAAGGCTGAGGTGAATGTTTCTAGTAACATTGAGGCTTGTGACAAGGAGCCAGGCTGCTGTAAGGACAGTAAGATCATAAGCTTGAAGGGGCTTTGCAGCTCTGTTGAGCCGTTTTCAGAGATTCTAGTTATTGCTCTTCTCTGTATGCCAAGCCAGGGTTTTTGATTGTTGGCATTGGAAGCTCACAATGCAAGTCATAGATTCCATGACATTATTCAGTTACAGATAACACAAACTACATTTGTATTTAAGTGGCGTATTGGTTACCTTCTGTGGCTTGCAATAGTTTCCTTTTATCCCCTTTCTATCTTTGATAAAGGGTTATGTTACAAAGGCACTTCCGAGTTTCTTCTATTGAAATCTGGCCAGTAATCTCTCTCTTTCATGAACTGAGTTTTCAGCACTGAGTTTCATGTATTTGTTCTGCTTTAACAAGTCTACTCATTGCAAATACTTTGAGATCATCTTCGGAAGATTGAGAAATGGACATTTCCATAGGGTGTGCACGTTTTGGCATAATGTTTTCAGATTAGTTGCACTACACAGTGATCCTAACAGTAATTTTTTCTGTCCCTCATGAATCTTCTGAAGTGATCTGTGCACAGAATGGAAAACAAATACAGGCCTGTGGCAGGGCATTATCTGTAGCTGAAATGGCTGCAACACTGAGGACTACAAACTTCAATGAAGTTAACTAACCAGTTGCGGTAGGGGAATTATTGACACATGGGTGGTAATTGCTGGGCTAATTAGGCAATTGGTTCAGTAACTGGGAGGATATGTAACGGGGTTGGGGGAGGGGAGAGAAGAGGAAGAAAAGTGTGAGCTAGGTGGAGGAGAGAAGCTGTGTGAAAGGCTCTTTCTGTCATATACCTGTGCTACATTCAATCCTGTTTGGATATGGAGGATTAAAGGTAGACATGGTGGAAAAGAAACAGACTGTGTGACTGTGAAACCATGAAAACAGGCCACGTAGTGATGCTCATGGGGTAGCTGAAGAGGGCCTAGTGACAAAGTCCTATGTGGTGAACCAGTACTCATGCATTGACTCAGTGGCACTAGCTGGGTGAGTAAAGGCTATTACTTAAGGGTTAGTAGGATTGGGTCCAAGATTCTGATCTTTAAGAATGAAAGAGTTTCAGAATCTTGCAACCAAGCAACCTCCTGCAGCTAGATTGCCCTCTTATTGTCAGTATGAAGAGGGAAAATTAGACAAAAACCTAAGTATACAAAGGTCCCCAATCATACTCTAAAGATCGTCAAACCAGTCTACACACATTCAGGTTTCAAAGTTCAGCACCTCACACTGAGAAACCTATGATGTAACCCCTGGAAACTTCAGTCCTAGGAACAATCAAAAAAGCATCCCCACTGATCTTGACTGCCATGTTGGAGTATACAGTGAGAGATTCTCTAAAGGTAACACAGTTAAAAACTGAAACTAGCAGTTGGAAGCCAGGAAATAATTTTTAGAAAAGTTACATATTCACTGTTTCTGAATTGGCTTCAAGGGTAGCACTAGAGTACATTCCAATAATTTATCCTGGAAGTAACAAAGATATGAAAAGACTCACATCGTGTGCGTTAGAAAGAAAATGTCATACCATTTGGACTAGTTGTAGATGAAAAAAAGGCATTAAAGGGTATCATTGCTACCTGAGAACCTAGGAATAGTGTTGGATGCATCAAGAACCTGAGGTTTCAAAACATTTCAGCAAAACTTGGACAGGCATTACATGGTGCTTCCTCTTAAAACAACAAATGCTTCCCCCTACCAGCAAGTATCACCTTCACCCCTACTGGGTTAAGTCAAAACCATTGTGACCTTATCCCAATTCCTTTCCTGGTCAGACACTAAGGAAGTAATGAGACTGAAGAACCTAGCTTTGATGAACAAAAGCCAAGTATCATCAGTGGATTTAATTGCTCTGCAACCTGGAACATCTCAATCTTAACTGGACATTGGACAGGATGGATGATGAGACAGAATTCTGCAATGCTCCACATATAAAAGCTTTGGAGTGGAGGGATGAGCAATTGTTCAGCATTAGCCTCCTGAAAGCCTACTCCACCTGCCTCTGCAACATCCCATAGACAAGTCAGCAATACCTTGTGATCAATAAATGCCGTCCAATAAAGCATCTAACAAAACAAAGATCTGATAAAAGTTAGTGTAGGAATATTATCCTTATCCACTGCTAGAAGGAACTCAATCACTGTGGGTAAGATAGCCTTTGTTTCATATCCAGACCTGAAACCAAATATACAGTGATCCAAGAAATGTGTTGCTCCAACATCACCTTCTCAATCATGTTCCCTAAGAAAGGGAGGATTGAAAATGGCAAAAATGGACAAACTGCTGATGTGATAAGCAAATATCTGATCACAACTTGCTTACATTTGCTTGGGATTTTGCCTACCACACTGAGAGGAGTTAAGCTGAACTGCATTAGCATAAATAGAGTCAAACAGATTTTTCTACTAACCAAACTGGAGGGCATTCAGCCCAGAAAGAAGGTATCCAATAGCCTCTTACAAATATTTTTTACTATCTCTAAAATCCTCTTGAGACCTCATTGTACCTTGACAATATCCCACAATGGGACATCATAAATACGTGTCCTGTAAGTATAGTGAAACGAATGCTACAATGGGGCTTGTGGCATCACATAATAATGCATTTTGGGACATGTTGAGTGAAAGGGATCTCATTAAAGGTAAACTAGAAAGTAATTTCTGCATTGAATGGCTTTACAGTCTAGTGAGTGGGGGTATTCAGCACATATTTCCTTAACTAAACTCTTCTGGTATATATTTGTTTCTAGAGATCAGTGGGAACAAAACTGCTTTTTTAATATCAACTGCTATCGTAAGTTCTGAATGGACATAGCTATTTGAGAAACCTGTTGTGTTAAGATTTGTCATAACCTCATGACATTAAGGTCATGGGTCAAATCCAAGAGGCTGAATCTGGGGGAAGTTACCTTTCCTCTGACATATTATATAGCATGAGCTTCAATTTCTAATATTCGGGTTCACATCCAACTGCATCAATACATTCAGAATCACCAGATTGCTGCTGTCATCTAGCACTCTGATATGTACTTATGAATGGTGAATGAAAGAGTATAATCTAAATCGGAAAAATTCCAGAAATAGAAGCTGGTAAGTCAAGTACAATAACATGTCCATTTAGTACAGTTAAGTTACACACTACCTTTTTTGGTCAACTGTTTATCAAAAGCGTTAAATTCAGTATACATCTCTTTGAACTAGATATTTCCATAAGTAGATACTATTACATAATACATAACACTAGATGATTGTGGCAAATTCCACTTTGACACGAAGGCCAAATGAAGCTCATTTCTTGCAGCCTGGCATATTACTGTATTTTTTCTGAAACTGACATGTTATCACAGGATTTTTTTAAAAAATATTCCTTACAGTCTTTCCCTATGGGGGGCCTCATTCTGCTTCTATTGAAGTTAATGGCCAATAGTTTCTCAAATAAGTTCTGTTCAGTACAAATCTCTCTGAAGTGAATGAAGCTCCACATCAGTGTGACAGTTCACCTGCACACTGCCTGTTGCAGGACCAAGACCTTACATTTTAATCTCTCCTTTGCAGAGACTGTATCTCTGTGTGTATAGTTCCCAGCACAATAGAGACCCCATCCTGATGGCTTCTATAAAATAAATGTTTGACAACTCAAGAACACCTGAAAGGGAAAATAGATAAAATTCAGCAAGTATGGATATTTTTAACCTAAAAGGCAAATCCTTCAAAATGTTAGGTGTATATTACAATAGAGTTATAATGATAACTGTTTTGCAAGTTTTACAACAGCAAGTGACACCACTGTTTGCTACAGCTAGCTATGTGTTTTTCACTAGAAATAGTCTCCCTTCTGCAAAATTCTTCTCTATACGAAAAATTAACTTGGAAATGTGAAATATCTGATGAGCTCTTGCAATGTATTGGTCTGAAATAAGAGTAGCAGGGTTAAAGAGACTGATAAACCTCAAGATCAGGACTATCATGCCTTAAAGATTTAATTACTAAAACATGAAAAGAGCAGTATTGTCCTCTTGCTGGAAGAGAGAAGCACCACAGATTGATTCATACATACAAACCCCATGGGTGCTGATGGTGATCAGTGAAAAGAATTACAAATTTACCAAGAAAATATAATTGAGGTCAATTTTGGAAAGGTTCCTTTTTAAAGTAATGGATGTGAATGTTAAATGCCGTCAGAAGTGATCTGAGCTGGAAGATAAATACATTGCAATTAAATGAGCTGTTCTTAACCTTTTAAGGCTGTGCCACTGTGTCCTTTCTAAGTGAAGGCATGAAGAGCACTTCATTCCCTGTTCAACTATTTTCGGATGTGAGTTGTGTATGGTTCCAACCTTTAAAAAGACTTCAAACCCTTTATGGTCCTCTTTCCCCATTACTTGAGAACAAATGAAAGCAGATTAATTACAAGACATGCAAGTATTGCAAAACATTAAAACATTGCTTTTTTCTTATTTACAGCGAAGCGGAAGTTTGCCCCAACCAAGTATGGTCTGCAGAGGTGGAACTCTATCCCATTGATGGAAATGGTAAATGTCTGCAAGCTTTGAAGTTTAAGGTGACTGAAGTAACTAGTTATTTCAAAACAAAACATTTGCCACAGAAACCGTAATTCCTAATTAGTGTGGTTAATTATCTGTTTCATTTGTTTTCAGTATGTGCCACAAAATTATACAGAGTATTCCTTTTCACTAGGCATCAATGCTCTTTTGTATTTGAGACACATGTGCAGTTAAACATTACACTTCAAATAACGGAATCATCATCCTTGTATCTTGCGGGACAAATTTTCAAAAGCTACCCCCTACTTTGTACCCATAATTTGTACATGCATTGAAAAACCCATATTTGCTCACACAAATAGCAAAAATTCAAACCTGCAGACACAAATTTAGAGGATCAGTTGAAATTATGATCTTATATATCAACTTCAATATAGAAATACAGCTGATATGCAAAATTCAGATTCAGACTCAAACTTCCTCAAAACCTCAGACAGATGATGTTCATGTCTGCAATTCTGGATACAACAGTCTACATCAGTGACAACTAATGTCGACATGGAGCCAGAAGGGACCAAATGCCTTTGATAGAAAGAGGGAAAAGTTCAATGTTAAAAGGAAATCTATTCTTGAAACTGAAGAGAAACAAAAACTAACCTAAAATAATATAAGAAATGCCAGTTATATTAAAAAAAATTGACTAATGCATTGATTATTTATATAACAACAAAAGTGTGCTAGGCAAGTTAGAGAATGCTGAAAAGATTGTCCCAAAAAGCTTAAAATCTCAGTGCCAAGTCCTACAAGCTGATCTATACACATAGATCTTTATAGCCACCCAGAGCCTCACTGAAATCTATAGGACTATGAACAGAAGAATAATAGCGCTACGCACAAGAGGTCAGATAAGATGATCACGATGATCCCTTCTGGCCTTAAAGTCTATGGAGTAAGAGGTTCATCCATATAGATCAGTTTGCAGGACTGGCACCAAAGTTTAAGTATATAATGGCAGCAAATGAGTTAAACTCCCTCAGAGCCCTGTCAGGGCCAGCTCTAGGATTTTTGCCACCCCAAGCAAAAAAAATTTTGGTCCCCCCCCTTTTTTTGTGCCCCCCAACCTCAGGCCCCACCCCAACTCCATCCCTTCTGAACCCCTTCCCCAAATCCCCAGCCCCGCCTCCTCCCCTGGGCGTGCCGCATTTTCCTCCCCCATTGCTTCCTGGGGGCCTCCCACAACCTCCTGCCCTAGCTCACCTCCGCTCCACCTGCTCCCCCAGGCATGCTGCCACTCCACTTCTCCTCCCTCCCTCTCAGGCGAGGGAGGGTGGAAAAGCAGAGCGGCGGTGCATTCAGGGGAGCAGGTGGAGCAGAGGTGAGCTAGGGTGGTAGGGCACAGGAAGTAATGGAGGGTAGAGGAACCGATTCCTGCTCCAGCTCACCTCCGCTTCACCACCACCACCTCCCCCGAGGGCCCCGCCGCTTGGTTTCTCCTCCCTCCCAGACTTGCTGTGCAAAACAGCTGTTTCGCGCAGAGGAAGCCTGGGAGGGAGGGGGGAGAAGCAGAGCGGCGGCAGTGCGCTCAGGGGAGCAGGCAGAGGCGGAGCAGAGGCGAGCTGGGGCAGGGAGCTGGGGCGGCGGGGGCACTTTTTCCCCATGCTCCAGAGTCAGCACCTATGATGGCCGATGCCAGAATGCTGCCCTTAGAAATGTGCTGCCCCAAGCACCTGCTTGCTTTGCTGGTGCCTGGAGCTGGCCCTGAGCCCTGTATAGTGATACCCAAGGTAACTAAGGCATGTGACTTTTGAGCGGAAGGGCTGATACAGAAAAACTTATCCTAGGGTAAAATTTTCCAAAGCACCTACATGGCTTGAGATCCTATGTCCCATTTTCAAAAGTGACTTAGGAGCTAAGTCTCACTGAAAAGCCATAAGACGTAGGCTCCTAACTCACTTTTGAAAATGGGACATAGGCTTCCAAGCCACTTAGGTGGTTTTGAAAATTTTATCCCTAGTCTAGTTTTCAAAAACTCAAATGTTGCTACAACTGTTTGCTTTATAATGTGTGTGGCATACAGAGAATACGTTATAGCTTGATGTGCCATAATGCATTTGTCAGAATGAGTTTAGCATGGCTGGCATGAGTGACTCATGAGTGACACAATAATGACACTGTTATGTAGTCCACATTTATGTATATGGTCAACAGTGCACTTAAAGAGTTTCTTTTTTCTATTTTGCAAAATGTTACTGGTTTGAAGGAGATGAAATCCTAAGGCCTGACTTATACTAAAACATTAGGTTGACCCAAAAACATCACTTAGAGGTGTGAAAAATCCATACTCCTGAGCAATATAATTAAACTGACCTAACCCTCAGTGTAGACAGTACTAGGTCTAGTAGGTGATTTGTTCCAGGTCTGCTTTAAAAGGTTCAGTTATTTAGTTAACAGATCTTTCTAGAGTGATACCCATACATTTATTGACATGTTTATGATTTTTTAGGTTTATGACTTATTAAGCTGAATTCCCAGTAGATTCAGAACCCAAAGATTAGAGGAGGCTGTTGAAAGTATTTCCAAGTATCTGGCATAGAACTTGCTAAAGCTTGCTTGTTAGATCCATACAGGACAAAAAAAGAATGGAGCATGGTAACCACCGGTTGCATACAATTTCAGTGTTCTGTGCTTAGTAAAACATAGTCCAGAATGATGCTAATTTTCATTACAATCCGTATAATCATTCTTATAAATCTTATAAGCAAATAAGCCCTGCAACTTTGTATGTCAGAATAAATCCGAGTATTCAAATAGTTCTAAGTCTTTTAAAAGAGATTTACCAGTGTGTGTGTGATGCATTCTCTTCCCATTACTAAAGTAAAAGGCACTAGCAGATGATAGGGATCTCATGCTATTAAATTCTGCACAATATATATCCAAATCAACATTTAAACAAATCTAAACTGTAATGGGCACACACTGCAGAATGTGCACTCCCTCAGACAAGTGATTCTGTTGTGTGAGATTCTTCTCCTTTGTGTGTTTCCTGGAAATATTTTATTATGCACTTAATGTAGTTTAGAAAAGTAATAATCTTTTAAACACACTGGGCCAAACTATACTGCCAGTTAACAGGATTGCACAGGTGCAGTTGAAACCCAATGTAAGGTGAACATATCTCCAGTCCTGTGCTTCTCCATGTGGAGAGCTAGTGGTGCAAAATGTGTGCGGTGTTTTCAGAATGCAGCAGCCATTCAGCACTGGGGGTGATGTGGGAGGGGGAAAACTGTCCCCACTCCATTTTTCCAACTGTGATTTAAGGGAAGATTTGAAGTCAGCAGGGATGAGAAACACAGTAGGATAAATGACGCATGGCCTAAAAATTGGATAAAAGTTTGAAAATTATTAATTCTCCCTTCCTGACCTCCAAATCCCTTGAGTGTTGGGGTTGGCTTGCACCCACAATATGGGAAGGATTCTTTGTGGGGGCAGCTGTGGAACTTACTAGCCCCAATGAGTCTGACACAGAGGATAGGTGCTAGAAGCACCAGTAATCCTTCCTATGGAACCACTCCAGTGTCTTAAAACTTATCATCCCTGTGGGGCTTCCCAACCACTTATCTCCTTCTTCCCCTCTCTCACCTCCTTACACACCTACTAGTGAAGAGTAAATCATTCCACTTCTACATTCTTGGAATATCTAGATCTGCCACCTTTATATTAAACTGTTCACCCCTTAACACACACACAAGCAACTCACCAAGTAAGATGGACTTGAATCCCAGACCAGCTTTAATAGTTATAGAAACCAGTCAACTGGTGCTGTGCTACATTTGCATTGTGCGTGAAGTTACACTGAATTAAAAAAACCCATACAAAATAGAATGCATGGAAAAACAAGTTACAAAAGGAAAGTTCAATGCATATATTATACCAGAAGGTTGTCCTTCCAGCAAGCATTTAGCCAAAATGTTATTATATGATAATTACAATACCTTCATCTAGTTTGAGTCAAAGCTTGTAAGGGGCTTATAGTTTCATGATTTAAAGTACACTGTCTTTTTCTTTAAACTATAAAGCAGTCCAAATGGAATTTGCCAAAAGGGCCTTCTAGTTCTGAAGTGAAAAAAAAACTTTGCTAGCAAGCAAGCACAAGTGAAGAACTGTACATCCGTGCAGGAAGGAGTGGAAATGTTAACATGCACACCAAGATCAGCTGAATCTATTATATTATTTATTCAGGTTACTAAATATGCATTTTATAAAAAAGTTATTTAACTCCCACAAAAATATCTTTCCATGAAAAATATACATTTATTATAAAAACAAATCTCTGTGGGATATTAAAAAACTACCAGGGTCCCATATAAGAACATCCAGTGGCCAATGTACTTTTTGATAAATATTCATGGACCAGGTATCTCAGAAGGGACAGCACAGCACTTTAAATACACAAGCACGCTGATGGCTCTGACTTTGCTCATGCTTTAGAAACATGTTTCACTCTAAATGTATGTCTACAGTATGAAATTAATTCGAAGTTATTTTATTTGAATTTCCAGAATCGAGTTCATACATTCTATGTTATATGTCCCCACTAAAGCGCGTGAATTCGGTGGAGTGCATCCACAGTACTGAGGCTAGCATCGAATGGCAGAGCGTTGCACTGTGGTAGCTATGCCACAGTTCCCGCAGTCTCCGCCTCTCATTGGAATTTTGGGTTAAGCTGCCAGTGAATGATGGGGCAAAAATATTCTCACAAGTTTTTCTGGGTGTGTGCCATCACTCGCTCCTCCCTCCATAAAAGCTACAGCAGACACCATGCTGCCAGCAGACGGTGCAGCACGGTGCACTGCCTGTCTCTTGGTATGTTGAATCCACTTCAAAAGTCCTCTCCTCTTTCTATTTACTCTTTCATCTAACCATTTCCCACCATTTCTCAGCCATCGTGAACAGAGCCGCATAGCTTCCACTGCTTTTTCCATGTTGTCTGTCCTGGGCTCCCATGGAAGCTACAGAAGACAACAATTCCCCATCATTTCTCGGCCATCATGAACAGAGCTGCACAGCTTCCGCAGCACACTTTGCTCACACTTCCACTGCAAACTCTGCTCTGGCCGCTTTTTCTATGTTGTTAGTCCTGGGCTCCCATGGAAGCTACAGAAGGCAACAATTCCCTGCTATTTCTCGCTCACTGTGAACAGAGCCGCACAGACAATCTGGAGAAGATGGCGGAAGCTGTCCTGGGCTCCTGTGGAAGCTACAGAAGACAACCATTTACCGCCTTTTGTTGGCCATCTTGAACCGACCCGTTCATTTCCTGCCCTTTTTCAAGGATTACCCATGCAGGCGCCATGGCATGGCAAACATGGAGCCCGCTCAGATCTCTGCTTCAGTTTTGACCATTGTAAATACCTCGCGCATAATCCAGCAGTATGTTCAGTACCTGCAAAACTGGGTGAGGAAGTGATGACAGTGCGATTACTATACTGATGAGGACATGGACACAGACGTTCCTAGATGCACGGCATGTGGCAATTGGGAGATCATGGTGGCATTGGGCCAGGTTCATGCAATGGAACACCAATTCTGGGCCCAGGAAACAAGCACAGACTGGTGGGAATGCATAGTGTTGCAGGTCTGTGTTGATTCCCAGTGGCTGCGAACTTTCGTATGCGTAGGGCCACTTTCATGGAGCAGCCCTCACAGTTGAGAAGTGGGTGGCCATAGCACTGTGGAAGCTTGCAATGCCCGACAGCTACCAGTCAGTCAGGAATTAATTTGGAGTGGACAAATCTACTGTAGGGGCTGCTGTGCTGCAAGTAGCCAATGCAATGATTGAGCAGCTGCTATCAAGGGTAGTGACTTTGGGAAATGTGCAGACCACTTTGGATGGCTTTAATGCGCTGGGGTTCCTTAACTGTGGCGGAGCGATAGATGGAAGGCATATCCCCATCTTGGCCCTGGCACACCATGACAGCCAGTACCTAAACCACAAGGGCTACTTTTCCATGGTGCTGCAAGCACTGGTGGATCACAAGGGATGTTTCATCAACATCAACATGGGATGGCCGGGAAAGGTGCATGACGCTCACATCTTCAGGAACTCTGGTCTGTTTGAACAGCTGCAGGAAGGGACTTACTTCCCAGACCAGAAGATTACTGTTGGGGGTGCTGAAGTGCCTATAGTTATCCTTGGGGACCCAGCCTACCCCTTAATGCCATAGCTCATGAAGCTGTACATAGGCACCCTGGACAGTAGTAAGGAGCAGTTCAACTACAGGCTGAGCAAATGCTGAATGGTGGTAGAATGTGCTTTTGGATGTTTGAAAGGGCACTGGCACAGTTTACTGACTCGGTTAGATCTCAGCACAATCAATATTCCAATTATAATTGCTGCTTGTTGTGTGCTCTACAATATCTGTGAGAGTAAGGGGGAGACTTTTATGGCAGGGTGGGAGGTTGAGGCAACTTGCCTGGCTGCCAGTGTCACACAGCCAGACAACAGGGCAATTACAAGAGCACAGCAGGGCGTGCTGAGCATCAAAGAAGCTTTGAAAGCCAGTTTCATGACTGACCAGAGTACGGTGTGACAGTTGTGTTTGTTTTTCTTGAAGTTACCCACACCCTATACATATATGAAAGGAAATAAAGGCAAAATTGTTTAAAAACTGTTCTTTATTATTTGATGCACCACGCATTGAGAGAAATTAGAAGGTAGACTGATAGGAGGGGAGGGTTAGGGGGCTACAGGAGGAGGGAAGGAAAAGTCCAGAAACCAAATCAAAAGTTTGCATATGCCAGCTTTCTGGTGCTTGGGCGATCCTCTAGGGTTGAGTGTGTGGGTCCCCGTAGCCTCCCCCATCGTGTTCTTGGGCATCTGGGTGAGGAGGCTGTGAAACTTGGGGAGGAGGGAGTTTGATTATACAGGGGCTGCAGCGGAATTCTGTGGTCTTGCTGCTTTTCCCTCATTAGATCCACCATACAGCATGTCAGTTTGCTCCCCCAAGAGCTAGAGTATAGCGTCCTGCCTGCTCTCATCATGCGCGTCCCTCCTCTCTTCATGTTCCTGTAATGCTTTACAAGACTCCGCAATTGTTTGCCTCCATGCATTCAGCTGGGCCCTATCAGTGTGGGAGGACCGCATGAGCTCAGTGAACATGTCTTTCCGAGTTAGTTTTTTCTGCCTTCTAATCTGGACCAGCCTCTGGGACAGAGTAGATAGGGGCCGCGTTGAAACATTTGCACCTGCGGGAGGAGAAAAAGGGAGGGTAGTATTTTAAAAAATACACTGCAGAGAACAAAGGGGGCACTTTGGTATGAGTAAGCCATCACACACAGCCGGGCAACAAAATTCATCTTGCAGGCAGCCCTAGGGACACATGGGGTTCTGCTTCTTCTATATTTATTTCAATGCTTTCAAACAGCTGGGCCCCCTTTCCCACAGCAAGCAATGCCTGGTGGGTTTGCCATATAAAAGGAGGGCCTGCAGGCTCTCTGGGATGATCACTGCACACAACAACCACCACATGGCTCCAATCAGGCTCAGAGGAGGGATGAGCCATTTACTCTAAACGTGAACAAACCTGCTCAGCTGGGTTCCCCCCCCACACCCCTCACCGCGTGGCTCCGATCAGGCTGTCACTCACCAGAAGTATCTTCTCCAGGGTCATGGAACAGGAGCCCGCCTTGGGAGTGAGGGGAGGCTATTGGATCCAGCGTTAAGATTAGTTCCTGGCTAGGGGGGGAAAAGGATTCCACACTTGCTGCCTGTGCACTGTCCTCCTCCTTCTCCTTCTCTTCGTCCTCCAATCTCTCTTCCTCCTCACTCTGTGCAACTCCCCCCTTGCGGACAGTGGTGGGGTAGTGGTGGCATCACCCCCCATAATTGCATGGAGCTCACAGTAAAAGCGGAATGTATGGGGCTGTGACCCACAGTGCTCGTTTGACTCCCTTGCTTTTTGGTATGCTCGTCTGAGCTCCTTGATTTTTGTACGACACTGCTCTGTGTCCCTGGAGTAGCCTCTTTCCGTCATGGCCCTGGAGACTTTAGCATACATATTTGCGTTCCTTTTTTTGGAATGCAGTTCTGCCATAACAGACTCATCTCCCCAACATGCGATGAGATCCAGTACCTCCCATTCAGACCATGCTGGAGCTCGTCTGCGAATCCAGGACTGCATGATCTCTTGTGATGGTGGACTCTGCATGGTCGCCTGTGATGGTGGACTGTGCTGATGGTGGACTGTGCTGATGGTCACCTCTGCTGCTGGTGACCAAACAGGAAATGAAATTCAAAAGTTCCCAGGGCTTTTTCTGCCCACCTGGTTAGTGCATTGGAGTTGAGAGTGTTGTCCAGAGCGGTCACAAGGGAGCATCCTGGGATAGCTCCCGGAGGCCAATAACATTGAATTGCATCCACAATACCTTTAACCTGGGATTTAACCTGGGATTCGATTTAAGCGCTTTTCCACTTGCCAAGGAGAAGTACAGAAATCGAATTAAAGAGCCCTTTAAATAGAAAAAAAAAATTTGGTCATGTGGACAGAATCTTTTTTTTTTCGAAATAACTCAGCTAATTCCAAAATAGGCTAGTGTAGACCAGGCCTAAGTATGCTCACTGGCTTAACCCTTGCATTAGCTTAGTTGCTGCCAAACTAACATGGCTTGATCTCATTTGCAAAGCCACTCTAGTACTTGTTATTTGAGCCTTCAGTGCTCAGTTCTTCCATTTCCTATATTACCAATATGGCACAGTCAGAGTTTCTAAGGGAGAGGTATCTATTCTGAGGAGGTTTGGACAAACTGATTTAGATGAAGGACTGGATTATCTGAACCCTCAGCTATGCCCCAATTGACCTTTATCTGAAATTCAAAATTGACTGGTTAACTTTTCATCTGTACTGCTTGAATCTACTTGAGAATGGCAATGGAAGTTATCAGAAGCTGTTGTGAAACTCCAAGCCCAAAGTTACAGAACAAAGAATTTCAGATAACACTGCAAAATTGCCTTTCATGGTTCAGGCTGAAACACTACAGAGATGGCAGACACAAAGATGGCAAACACAGTATGTTATGAAACAAACTGCTCCCCTTGAACTTTATGGGATATCCATATTCATTTTGTTCTCTTTATTAAATTCCTTAAACGCCGCCTGATTTTCCTATTGCATATTCCTAAAAAAAAAGTCAAAATCCATTATTCTTTAAGTTAATTACCTATTTCTTCCAACTGTAAGATAGTTGTCTTTAATAGTCGCTTGCTATCCCCTATTTAATCACCACCTCAAAAGTATTGCAAATGCAACAATTTTACCTCCTCTGGTTAGTAATACCTATGGATTGTATTAAGCTTCTCTCCATTTATCATAGCCAGCTTATTACTTGAATCTGGAACAAACTCATCTTTTGGTTTCTATAAGGAAAAAACCCAGCTGTTTAGTTTATACAAATGGATAGTTTTTGTTAATCTTCCTGACATTAGTATGTAGTCATTTTATAATCCTGCATATCAGAGATGAACAGTTTCTTTTTCCCTTTAATTTTAAGGTCTGCAAACTATTACGCTAATTCTTCTTTAATGAACTTCATCTTTCTTTTTCATTCCAGCTACTTTTGTAGTCACCTGTCAGCATATGTGAATTTCTTCCAAGGAGAATGACGATGATCTTACATTTCAAACATACACATATAAATGAAGGCAGCCTTAAAAATTTTAAGATTTACAGAGCTTCCACTACAACCACTACTCCTGAGGAAAAGGGCTGCGAGGAGGAGTCAATCATTGTGGATATAAGCAATAGTAAAAGGTTAAGGAAGGTCTTGTGCCTAAACCACAGATTTAGGAGTCAGAAGATCCAAGTTAATTTCCGCTCCATTATGCAGCTCCCATATAACCTTAGGCTCATCACTTAAGCCAAAGTTTTCACTGATTTTACTGTGAGCTTCAGTTTTTTGATACTGCATTTACAAATCTGTCTGTGGAAGACGTTTTCACAGCGCTAACCAGCAGTGACACCAGGGCTGGCGCTTCCATTTAGGCGACCTATGCGGTCGCCTAGGGCACCAGTATTTGAGAGGGCGGCATTTTGTGGCCCTCGGCTGCATTCCGGCGGCGGGGGGTCCTTCCGTGCTCCATGACTTCAGCGGCATTTCTGTCCTGCATTCATAAACCCTAGTTTTTAAAATGCTTATAACGAAGGTATTTGTTAATTTTAAATCTTTTTTGAACAATGAAATGGCCTAATTCTCACTGGGTACTAGCCACTCTGAACATTTAATGTGGTTTTTAAGTTGCATCTGAGATAAAAAGAGAGTCTTAAAATTTACTTAAAATGGAGAAAAGAGGTTCCCCCAACCCCAGCTTTAAATAACTCAGAAACGACTGAATGTATTTAGCGCAAACTTACAAGGAATTGAAAATGGGAAGCTGGGGAGAGGGGACTGGCAAAACAACTTGGTTCCCACCATTTCTCAAGACTGCATAATGAATGAAATGTTTAACAGAGGAGAAAACATAGGGCTCACAACATGTATTAGTTAGAGGGATTTTAAAGCCATCTGTCCACCAGCTTTAGCTAATAGCTGAATGAAAATTCTTTTTGAAAGCAAAAAAGGACAAACATTCTAATCTTCTAGCTCTTCATCCTCCACTGCAGACAAACTAAAACCACTGTGGTGTTCAGGAACAGAGGCTGTGAACTTTTTCTGAAGGAGAACTTTTTGCAAGAGATTTAAGTTGCAGTGTTGACAATGCTTATGTCACCATTTTGCATGGAGCCTTTAAGAGAATTGCATAAAAACTTTATAAAAAATAATTAAACCTCAAGGTAGCTATTATAAACATTTTACAGACACAAAAACAGAGCACAGAAAGGTTCAGTAACTTGCCCAAGATCAGACCACATGCTAAGAAGTCAGAATCAGGAATAGAATTTAGGAGGCCTGACTCTTGGTTCCTTGCTTTAACCACTCAGACTATCTGTGGCTGATTCTGTTCCCACTGAAATTAATGTAAATTCTCTTACTTTTTCACACATTTATTTCATCAAGGAAAGAAGGCTTAAAAAAATTAATTCATGGTAACTATGCTTTGGAGAACTCTGATCAAAATACAAAATGCATCAGTTGATCAGAGCAAAACTTTAAGGTGTGGGAATCCAACAAAATAGGAATGCAAGCACCTGACCAATCTCAACTTTACCATTGTGCTGATGAGGCAAGCAACAATATACTTTAGGCATAATGTTTGTGGAAGCTTGAATATTCATTGGTAAACTTCATCATGATTTAGCTCCTTTGTTCTCCCAAAATTGTGCACTGTTGAGTCAATACAAATGTGTTAGAAAATGAAAAAATGTTTAACCACTAACCATTTATTGCCAGGCGTGGGAAGATGACGTGTTAAGTTATGCAACAGGATTTGAAGAGCAATGTAAACAGAAAGAAAAACATCCAGGCAAATGCCTTGGGTGCATCCTGGCCTAATGGCTCTTTGCACCTGGCAAATCAGCAAATTAAAGCAAACAAATGAGAGAAATAAGTTCATATTTCTGAAGAAAAGAAAATAAGGTAATTTCCCCCATTCCCATTCAAAGTTCACATTATTATACTTTCCCAGGGCTATTCCATGTAAGTTGTTACCATTCTTCACAGCCATTGTTTAGACAGCTTGAGCAGTGGCAACGGAAGTAAAGAAGATATTTATGTAGTCAGGACTGCAGCATAGAAGTGCATCCTTGGTCCCAATTTTTAAAGCAAGAAGATGTTGCTATAAAAGATTGCATTATGAAGTGAATTTAATCTCTTAAATATATATATATATATTTATAATATCCAGTTTTAAGTTAATCAAATTTTCTGTCCCAACATAGCAAGTAGTACTTTAGTTATATACTTTTGTGCTGTTAACTCATTTGGTTTAGATGCATAGTTTGTTACAGTGAGTTCCAATAGCATACACATTATAGTGCATAACTGAAGTGTAACAAAAGGCTAATGTGTGATACATACCTTATAATGGTTCAATTCTAAAGTAGAATGCAAAGAAGGGGGTTTTCAGGGGTCAAAAAGCGTTTGTGCTGCTCTTCCGATGACACAATGCTCTACCATGCAAGAATGTGGGATCTAGTGCATTGCTCTCGGGGCACGTGGGTTTCATAGATGTCATGCTAAGTTCCTGAGGGGGAACTAAGGGGGCCTCTCCAAACTATTATGGAAGCCAGTAGAGAAACTGTCATGGACTTCCGTGGGAGCAAGCTTAGGGGCAAGCATTACACCCTGCATCTTTCCTTCCAGCCATTTCAAGAGCTATATTGAAGAGCTCTGGAAGAAGCTGCATCTGGCTGAAATAGGTTCTATGATGGCGGAGGGAGTGACAGCAAGAATTGGAAAAGCATCAATCCATCTTTAGGGTTCTTGGAGGAGAGAGGGAGGAAGAATATAATTTAAGTGTTTTTTGGGAAAACTATTGTAATCGTTTCAAGAACAACAAAGTATTGTTCATTTAAACACTGTTATATTCAGAATAAAGGTTCTAATGTAGATGTATTTTATAGTAACACAAGCTACAGTGCCCATCATTGCAATACAAGGACAAAAACTATGGTCAGACTCTGGTTTACATGCTTCACAGAATCATAGAATATCAGGGTTGGAAGGGACCTCAGAAGGTCATCTAGTCCAACCCCCTGCTCAAAGCAGGACCAATCCCCAACTAAATCATCCCAGCCAGGGCTTTGTCAAGCCTGACCTTAAAAACATCTAAGGAAGGAGATTCCACTATCTCCCCAGGTAACCCATTCCAATGCTTCACCACTGTGCTAGTGAAAAAGTTTTCCCTAATATCCAATCTAATCCTCCCCCACTGCAACTTGAGATCGTTACTCTTTGTTCTGTCATCTGGTACCACTGAGAACTGCCTAGATCCATTCTCTTTGGAATCCCCTTTCCGGTAGCTGAAAACAGCTATCAAATTTCCCCTCATTGTTCTCTTCTGCAGACTAAACAATCCCAGTTCCCTCAGCCTCTCCTCATAAGTCATATGCTCCAGCCCCCTAATCATTTTTGTTACCTTTCGTTGGACTAGGTCCAATTTTTTCACATCCTTCTTGTGAGGTGGGGCCCAAAACTGGACACAGTACTCCAGCTGAGGCCTCATCAATGCCAAATAGAGGGGAATGATCACGTCCCTCGATCTGCTGGCAATGCCTCTACTTAAACAGCCCAAAATGCTGTTAGCCTTCTTGGCAACAAGGGCACACTGTTGACTCATATCCAGCTTCTCGTCCACTCTAACCCCTAGGTCCTTTTCTACAGAACTGCTGCCTAACCACTCCGTCCCTAGTCTGTAGCAGTCCATGGGATTCTTCCATCCTAAGTACAGGACTCTGCACCTGTCCTTGTTGAAACTCATCAGATTTCTTTTGGCCCAATCCTCTAACTTGTCTAGGTTCCTTTGTATCTTATCCCTACCCTCCAGCGTATCTACCACCTCTCTCAGTTTAGCATCATCTGCAAACTTGCTGAGGGTGCAGTCCATGCCATCCTCCAGATCATTAATGAAGATATTGAACAAATCCAGCCCCAGGCACTCCTTGGGGCACTCCACTTGATACTGGCTGCTAACTATCCACTGATCACTATCCATTGAGCCCAAAGATCTAGCCAGATTTCTATCCACCCTATTGTACATTCATCCAGCCCATACTTCTTTAATTTGCCGGCAAGAATACTGTGGGAGAACATATCAAAAGCTTTGCTAAAACCAAGGAATAACAAACACATCCACTGCTTTCCCCTCGTCCACAGAGACAGTTATCTCATCATAGAAGGCAAATAGGTTAGTCAGGCATGACTTGCCCTTGGTGAATCCATGCTGACTATTCCTGATCACTTTCCTCTCCTCTAAATGCATCAGAATTGATTCCTTGAGGCCCTGCTCCATGATTTTTCCAGGGACTGAGGTGAGGCTGACAAGCCTGTAGTTCCCCAGATCCTCCTCCTTCTCTTTTTTAAAGATGGGCACTACATTAGCCTTTTTTCAGTCATCTGGGACCTCCTCCAATTGCCACGAGTTTTCAAAGATAATGGCCAATGACTCTGCAATCACATCCGCTAACTCCTTTAGCACCCTCAGCTGCAGCGCATCCAGCCCCATGGACTTGTGCTCATCCAGCTTTTCTAAATAGTCCTGAACCACTTTTTTCTCCACAGAGGGCTGGTCAACTCCTTCCCATGCTGTGCTGCCCAGTGTAGTAGTCTGGGAGCTGACCTTGTTTGTGAAGACAAAGGCAAAAAAAGTATTGAGTACATTAGCTTTTTCCACATCGTCTGTCACTAGGTTCCTTTCCTCATTTAGTAAGGAGCCCACACTTCCCTTGATTTTCTTCTTGTTGCTAATATACCTGAAGAAACCCTTTCTTGTTACTCTCAACATCTCTTGCTAGCTACAATTCCAAGTGTGATTTGGCCTTCCTGATTTTACTCCTGCATGCCTGAGCAATATTTTTATACTCTTCCCTGGTCATTTGTCCCATCTTCCACTTCTTGTAAGCTTCTTTTTTGTGTTTAAGATTAGCAAGGATTTCACTGTTAAGCCAAGCTGGCCGCCTGCTATATTTACTATTCTTTCTACACATCGGGATGGTTTGTTCCTGCAACCTCAATAAGGATTCTTTAAAACACAGCCAGTTCTCCTGGACTCATTTTCCCCTCATGCTATTCTCCCAGGGGAGCCTGCCCATCAGTTCACTGAGGGAATCAAAGTCTGCTTTTCTGAAGTCCAGGGTCTGTATTTTGCTGCTCTCCTGTCATCCTTGTGTCAGGATCCTGAACTCAACCATCTCATGGTCACTGCCTCCTAGGTTTCCATCCACTTTTGCTTCCCCTACTAATTCTTCCCTGTCTGTGAGCAGCAGGTCAAGAAGAGCTCTGCCCCCAGTTGGTTCCTCCAGCACTTGCACCAGGAAATTGTTCCGTACACTTTCCAAAAACGTCCTAGATTGTCTGTGCACTGCTGTATTGCTCTCCCAGTATATATTGAGGTGATTGAAGTCCCCCATGAGAACCAGGGCCTGTGATCTAGTAACTTCTGTTAGTTGCCAGAAGAAAGCCTCATCCAACTCATCCCCCTGCTCTAGTGGTCTATTGCAGACTCCCACCACGACATCACCATTGTTGCTCACACTTCTAAATTTAATCCAGAGGCTCTTAGGTTTTTCTGCAGATTTTCCATCCTGAGCATGGAAGGGAACAAATTAACTCCAATATTGAGCCACAGTATCCTGCCTCCAGGCAGAAGGGTGGAGTGGGTAGGCAGCAGAAGTTGGGGTCTGGGGCCCCCAGCACAGATTGAGCTCATAAAACTGGACAGTTGGCAGCATACGCTGAACACTGTTACCGATTTCCTGGGACTGCTACTCAAAAAACAGGGGACAATCTTGGGAAAACCTGAACTAGCGACTAAGTTGCCAATGTCTTCAACTGTGAATTTTGCCCAAGAAAGGACAGTGGGTTTGGGCTCAAATAAGGTATCTTCAAGAAAGTATCTTTCAGTCAAATACTGCAGTACTAATGGGACTTAAAACTGCCATAAGCCAGAAGTTGAGGATTTCCTTAGTGCAGAAGGATCCCCAGGTAGCATAGGGCTAGAACAGTGGTTCTCAAACTTCTGTACTGGTGACCCCTTTCACATAGCAAGCCTCCCCTTATAAATTAAAAACACAATAAATTAAAAAAAGCGATCCCCCCTTATAAATGAAAAACACTTTTAAATATATTTAACACCATTATAAATGCTGGAGGCAAAGCGGGGTTTGGGGTGGAGGCTGACAGCTTGCAACCTCCCATGAGAACCACTGGGCTAGAATATCCCACTCTTGCTGTCCCTTCTCCACAGAACAGGGGGAATTCCAAGATGGGCCAGGGGGCATCAGGAGCAGGTGGGCTGATGTGTAATGAGCTGTCAGTAAAACAGTCTGGGAAGGGCCATTATCTCTCTGTACTTCTGCACTTATAGGTAGCTGGAAACAGTAGGTACTGGCTGCAATGAAAAGGGAATAAGGAAAGCCCAGGGAATTATAGACCAGCCATCTTAACTTCAGTACTCAGAAAGATAAAGGAGCAAATAAATAATAAATTTGTAAGTACCTAAATGATAATAAGGTGATAAGTAACAGTCAACATGGATTTGTCAAAAACAAATAATGTCAAACTTAAAGGTAGGTCCCCAACCGGTTGGAAAAGCATATTTAGAGAGTAGTAATCAATGGTTCACAGTCAAGCTGGAAGGGCATATTGAGTGGGACCCTGTACTGGGTCTGGTTCTATTCAATATCATTGTAAATGATTTGAATAATGGCATAAAGAGAACACTTATAAAGTTTGTGCATGACACGAAGCTGGGTAGAATTGCAAGCACTGTGGAGGAAAGGATTAGAATTCAAATGATCTTGACAAACTGGAGAAATGGTCTGAAATAAATAGGATGAAATTCAGGGAGGACAAATGCAAAATACTACATTTTGGAAGGAATAATCAATTGCACAAATATAAAATGGGGAGTGACTGCTGAGGAAGGAGTACTGCAGAAAAGGATCTGGGGGTCATAGTGCATCACAAAATAAATATGATTCAACAATGTAACCTTGGTGCAAAAAAGTGAACATCATTCTGGGATGTATTAGCAGGAGTGTTGTAAGAAAGACACAAGAAGTAATTCTTCTACTCTACTCAGTACTGGTAAGGCCTCAACTGGAGTATTATGCCCACAGTTTGGGGCACCATACTTTGGGAAAGATGTGGACTAACTGAAGAAAGTCCAGAGGAGATCAACAAAAATGATTCAAGGTCTAGAAAATGTGACCTATGAGGAAAGATTGAAAAAGTTTGGTTTGTTTAGTCTGGAGAAGAGAAGACTAAAGGGTGACGGGGACATGATAACAGTCTTAAGTACATAAGAGGTTATTATAAAGAGAAGGATGATAAATTGTTCTCCTTAACCACTGAGGACAGGAGAAGAAGTAGTGGGCTTAAATTGCAGCAAGGAAGATTTAAGTTATGCATTAGTAAAAACTTCCTAACTCAGTGTAGTTAAGCACTGGAACAAATTACTTAGGGGGGTGGTGGAATCTGTCATTAGAGGTTTTTAAGAACAGGCTAGACCAAAACCTATCAGCAATAGTCTAGATAACACCTAATCCTGCCTCAGTGAAAGGGACTGGACTAGATGATTTATTGAGGACCCTTCCAGTCCTGATTCTATGATATCAGATTGATAGATCAAAAGGATGATCCAGTATGATAAATTCTGTGATTCTAGTACATGTAAGATTGGCTAAGTCAGAGGTCAAATTTGAAAAGCATAACTGGAGAAACATCACATTTCTTTTATAGTTTTCTTCTATAATGCTGTCATTTCTATTTTGGTTTAAAAGATTTCCTGACAGCATAGACCTCTGAGCAAGAGTGTCTATTTAGACATTATTTCTGAAATAGACAAGTCTTTGCACACATGATAAATACGCAAAAATAATATGCAATCTATAAATAAAGTCTTTAACATCAGACAGGTATTTCCTAGTGTGATGATGTAATCCTCCATATATATATGATTATATATGTAGTCAATGTGGCAAATATAAAGGCATCGTTAAATATGTCTGATTTAGCATTAGGATGAGAAATAGCTGTTCATGACAAATGGCAATTAGCAGGTTTTAAAAGACGGTCCTGATCCCACAAAAAAAAGTACTACTTGTTCATCAAGCTAAGCACGTGCTAAAGTGTTTGCAGCACCAGGGCACAGCTGAGCAAAAGCTGAATTTTTATTTGCTTTATCATGTGACTATGACAGCTGTGTAAAACAGCATGTCAAGTTTTGGACCTGCACAAATAAACAACATCTACTGGTCTGAAACTAATAAAAATACTTACAAGACTGTATTTAAATTGGGACTGGGGAACAATCTGAAATAACTGTGCATCATTTTATCTGCCAGTGGGCTAAGTAGAGTGCGGGGACTGAATGTGGCTTTTGTTTAAAAGAATTTGAAGTGATAAGAACCAAACCTTACAGAGAGATGTGGCCAAGCTACATTACTAGCTGGACACAACTAAAAACTAACTAAAATGGCAAATTACTTACTTGGCAAATATAGAAACATAGCCCAAGCTCGTGCCAACTCCCAGTCCCAAGCCTACTAAGGCAATTGAACAAAGGCCTTTCACAGGCAATGTAATTTAGGCTACCTGACTTAGTAAGAATGGTCAGGTGTATAAAGGGGCCTCATGGAACACTAGACACAGAGAAATTCACATGGAGTAAGTGAAGCGCTTTGCTGGCATGTGGACGTAGGTTCCAGAGGCTATTCTCAATACAGAAGACAATCACTGGCAGGTAATAAAGGAGGCATTTATGTGATATGTCAGCAGTTAGTGCAAAGCTTAAAAGAAATGAGATCATGTGTCAAGACAGCATTCTCTGCTTTTCCCTAAGGGGAAGGAGCATTACTGTTATTACTATAAGCCATTGTTACCGCTACTTCTTTGAAATAAAGTGTGACACAGTATCGTCAGCTGATACTTGTGCGATCGCAGCTATCATAAATTGTGGTTTTTCAGAATATTAATCTCTGGTTACACCATGCAAACATGTAGTGTAGATATAAAGGCAGTCCCCTAGATAAAACTGCTGCAATTTACTGCTTTACTTTGAGATTTCAGAAGGGTTTTCTTTTTTTACATGTAAATCAGAGAAGAAGATAGTGACAGTTTAATACAGTACCAGTTTCACTTGGCAGGGGACAGCATACATTTAGTGCTTGTATCCCATAAGGCCAAATGCTAGAGTCCTTACGTGGCTATACTCCCACTGATAGCAACAAGAGTTTTCCTAGAATAAGGACAGATTAAAAATGGAGTAAGAACTCAGGATCTGGCTCATATACTACAATGCTGTTTAAACAGTTTACAATGCATTTCAGATAAGACATTAAAACCCAAAGTTCTGTCAGTCCAGAAGGAACATTTAAGATACAATGACATTTTGCTAATTATCCTTGGCCAAAATACTACTACTTTGGACTTACACAACATTTCTCATCCACACATCTCAAAGCATTTTACAAAACCACATTCTATAGGTGGGGAAACTGAGGCAAGAAAAGGTTGAAATGACTTGTCCAAGAAGTCATACAGTGAGTCAATGGCAGAATAAGGAATAAAGCCCAAGTTTCTCAAATCCTCTGCCCTATTTATGAGAAATGCTGAGATGAAGTTGCCGATGAGAACCGATTCCCATTCATTTATAAGTTTCATATTGAAAAATTAACTCTGAAAACTATCTTTAAATTTGGTCTGTAAAACCAATCACAGACAAACACTTTTCATCAACATATTCTCATTGCACCAATACAAAACAAAAGAACACATCTATCATAGGACATGGCCTTCAAATGGAAAACTACTTTGCACGTTTAGATCAATCCAAATCCTTTTAATACTCAATTGACTTGAACTGCTTGCATGAAATTCAATACATGCACTCAAACACAAAGATATTTGATCTCTATTACACCAGATGACTGAAATAAACATTTTCATATCTATGAAAAACACACAAAATCACAGTCACACAAGTACAACTGGGTTTTTGAAACCACTAAAATGCTTCTCATATTTACATGAACAGTGAGACAGTGAAAGTCTCTTACCAGATTAATTGATTTTATTTCAAAAGGACTACTTTTGGAGAACTAGCGAAGACAAATGAAGGCTGACATGTTGCATGTATATTGCAATTATTTGTTAAAAGTTTCACAAACAACATTATAGAACTGCAGAGACCAACACATTCCTCAAACTGAACTGTTCTAGGTCTGTTAAGGTGTTTGATAACAGTCACATGAAACTAACTGCAGAATTGAAAAAAATGCATATACCATATGATATGAGTACGTCAGTTGGCTAGTGTAGGGAAAAGTTTTCCCTGACTGATTTTCACCAGGACACTAATCAGTAATGCATTAGTAAATAGCAAGCAGATAGAACCAGTTTCAAAACTGTGGAAAAACTTCATTTATAATCACCACAGTGCTGCATGACCATGCCATTCAGGGTCGAAGACAAACCACAGAGCAGATGCAAGCAGGGTGTAAAAGTCCACAGAATTTATTGAGGCAGTTCTCCCTCATACCTATGGCAAGGGTTCCTCGCAACAGCATTGTTAGACCCTCAGGCCTCTCCCAGCCAGCACAGACTACCCAATAATCTCTTTATAGTAGGCAAAGAAAGAATCTCATGAAGAAAAACGTAATAGCCCTGCACCAGGCCTACTACCTTCCTCTCAGGGGGCCCTGGCAATCAGCAGTCTCTGCAGAGGTTCTGAGCCAGTCCTTTCCTCAGGAAGTGAGGAACAGGAGGTCTGTTCTCCTCCCTAGTCAGTCAGTTACTTCTCTTTTTAACTGCCTCTTTATCACCTGACAGCGAGTGTGAGAGTAGCAGGCTCACAGCAGCTTGTTAACCCTTTTGGGGTTGATATACTCCATCCTATGCTGAACTGCATTTCCTGTAACTAAGGGTACATATACATAGCAGCTGGTAGATGCAATTCCCAGCTTGGGTAGACATATGTGCACTAACAGCGTGGCCATGATAGAAGCCTGGACTAGCCACCTGAGTACATACTAATGGTGCCAGATGAGCAATTAAGCTAAGTCACCATGGGTCCACTGCTATTTTTAGTGGATTAGCTTGAGCAGAGCTAGTGTGTATACATCTGCCCTAGTTGCTATGTGGACATACTCTACACAGTATCTTTTTAGGACACACAACTTCACAACTCTGGGCTAACCTCCAGTAGAGAGCTCATGCACAGTTTCTCAAATACTTAGCTCCTTGGAACATCAGCTGCTTCCAGCACCTTAGCTAAAATTAATTCTATTTGGTTATAGTGTAAGAGCCCTCAAACATTTCCACCTTGGGTTCTATTTACCATTAGGAATATCCAGGACAATCCCAATTATGTTAGCTGAATACTTACTATCAGTCAGAATATGGAATATGCACAACCACAGTCATCTCATCTGCACTTAAAAATGCCCTTCTGTTTCTTCCTGCAAGTTTGCAATGGTGTGAGAGATAAATGATTGAACAGCGTGGGAGAATGCCCAGAGTTTCTGTATTAGTTTGTCTCTTCTCCAATGCATTTTTGTATAGGACAAGAACAATTTGTTCATAGTGAAGTTACACACAGCACGCAATTGTTCTTTATACAATAAAGTGGTGCCATACTGAAATGGGACTTAAGTAGTCCAATGGCTAAGATTGATATTTATATTTTCCATTTGTTAGTGAGTTACAAAATATTCAAGGTTTATTATCTTCCCCCCGAGGTCAAGGGTGGATTGTTTTAAAATGGATGAGAACAAAGCATGATCACATTGTGTGAAATCTAAGGAAGCAAGAGATTGAGGAGAAAGATGAGCGAGTGGTATGAGTAGGAGCAAAGGAGGTCAAGGAGTGGGAAAGGATGGGATCACTTGATAAGGGGGAGGACAGGTGAGGGGTCTCAGAGTCAGGGACAGGAGAGGAGTAAAACAGAGAGGTAAGTAGGAAAGGGGAGGTAATGCTGGATCTTGATGAACTTGTCTTTGAAAAATTCAGCAAGATCCTGTGAAGAGGAGGAGGGGGAGGATTTGAAGTGAGAGTCCAAAGTGGCAGATAGGCATCTGGGACAGCAGCTGTAGGAGTCAATAAGAATAGAGAAGTACAGCTATTTGTCAAGGAAGAGGAAGAGAAAACAAATGTATAGTGCAGCAAGTCCACACGACTTTTTCTAGAGGCACTCATTCAACAGCATTGAAGCAGAAGTGGAGAGAATGTAGATATTGGGGATAAAGCTAGATTTAGTGGGACAGACTGCAGTGGGAGAGAAGGACAAAGGAGCAGAGAGTGGTGGAAAGTACACAGTGGAGACAGTCAACAGAAGAAAAGGAAGAGAGAAGGGAGGGATGAGAAATTGTGAACATTGATGGATTGGAGGTCATAGAAAGACTAGGTGGTGGGATATTGGGAAGACGGCAATGTTGAAGGAGATAAGTTGGTGGTCAACGATCTAGAATTCAGTGATGTAGACACCAGAGACAGAGCAGTGCTTAGTTAAGACAAGGTTTGGTGAGTGGCTGTTTGGGAGAGCATGGTCCAGCATTGCAGGTCAAGTGAAGTGGCAAATGAGAGGCAGTGAAGGTTTAATAGTAAATTATTAAATATGTATGATGCTGTTGTGACTGAAGTCCACAATCAGGTTCAGCCCCACTGGTCTAGCAAAGGATATCATGGAAGTTGAAATCACTAAGATTGAAGTTCCTAGAACACCTAGCCAACCCTTCCCATTCCCAGTGTCCATATTCTAAAATATTTGACAGTTTCTATTTCAGTGTTGTCAGCTTTCTCATACAGCTATAGATTTCAGTTATGACTATAACCAGAAGAGTGGTGCTCTTTCACGTTGTATATCAGAATAATGTTAGGAGGTTTATCAACATAAAGCCTTTATTACATCCATTGGCATATGTATTAAAATCCTCCTATATAGGCACTGACTGATATTGCAGTAAATATACAAAGGCCAAACATCACATGCATGACTAAACTAACCTCTGCTTCATCTCCTGATTTCCAGCCTTACTTTTTTTTTTTAAAGACTAATCAAATATATTTCCAAGGGAGACATTTTGATTCCATTTAATTTTTCATATGCATCCTCATTGCATCCCTCAAGGAAAAATAAATTCTTTAAAAAAAATTGTATTTCAGGATCCTATTTATAGTCAACTTGACATTTTCAGCAATAGAAAGTAGTAACTCATAACATGTTCCAGGATCTGCAATCAACTAGCATACACAGAATTTTTACAACGGTTACACTTAATTAACATTTTTTTATAATTACCTTCCTTACATTTCTCTGCTTTCCCTCTCCTCCTCTCTTGCAGCCTTTTCTTCTGCTACAGGGTTTCATTCAATAACTCTCACACCCTAACTGACCCTTAGATGCCTAAAGAATAGACAGTAGCCTGATGTATGGTTCAACTTTGACATTTTACATAGTAATTTTTCAATTCCTTACTCAACAGATCTTCTCCTGATGTTCAACCAGTGTTGTATCTGCTTGTTTTACTGGGGAAAAAAGTTTTGTTTTGTTTTGTTTTTTAAATACAGCATTTTGCTCCATACAGTCACCAGAGCTAAGAGAGTAAGATCTAGATTTCATTCTGGTTTACTCAGGATCAACTAAATGGTTAATTAAATTCCAGTGGCAGACCCAAATTCTGCCCTCAGTTAAACCTGTTTAGGACCACAGAAGAAAATGGAGTTGGGTAACTGAGGGCTGAATCCTTACTGAAGAATCTATTTAGACTGTGGTGCATAAGGCAGGAGCAATCAGAAACGGCTCACCTCTCTGATCTCAGGTTGAGTTTTCAGGGCTAACGAATCCCAAACCAACTAAGTCATCCCATGAGATTGTGGAATATTCCCAGAGCACAAGTCCAGTGATGCTGTATCTACACTGCAAAGCAATAAGACTTGAACCCTGGATCCTGGCTTGTCTCAGGCTCAGTCCTTCCAGCCCCCTGGGGTTCTGGGACCCTGGGTCCAAGCCTAGGTTAGCATGATTTGTGTGTAGATGGAAGGAGGGAGGGTTATGCTTGAGCCTGAGTTCAAACCCTAGTCTTACATTACAGTGTAGATGTACCCTTAGTGACTTCAGGCCAGTAGCAGGCTAGTTGTTTGAAGCACTGCTACAGGGAAGGATTGCAGAGAAGGAAGAGTGCATGAGGGAAAGAGATAGTGGGAAGAAAGGAGAGCTATAGAGAAGAAATTTCTTAAGATTTCAGAACTTGTTTTGGTTCCTATATGAATATTCAAGAGAGAACTGTCTGGACAAGGTATAGAGATCTAGTGAGTGCAGAGGCTTTATAATCCCAGCATGTGTGGTGATTGGGAGATAATTACACACAATGAAAACCTCTTCAGCCAGTCAGAGCCCAGTTTAAATCTGAAGCGTCTCTCTCTCTTTGACCCCCTTAACTCGGTTACTGCTCACACACTGAACATGGAACATTTGTAACTGAATTTCCAGTACTGGCCAGTATGCACAAGCAATTCCCAGAAAGCCAACAAAGCATCAGCCAGTCCACAATTCTAACGCCACAACATCCATGCAGCAATGATTTATGGTACCATCGATCACTCTGCAGAAATATCTCAAGACCCACTACTGCTATATCCCCCCAATTCACTCTCTAATATTAACATTTGTATGTGTTTTAACCACATAGTGGCCATTATTTGTCCACAACCCCAGTAAACCCCAAGTACTGCCCAAGCAAACTTTCCCCTGGTATGAATGCTTTCTCCTTTTCCATCAGAAGTTAAAAGAAATTCCCCCTCCACATTCCTAGCTCACATTTCTGGGGGTCTATTCTGCAGCCCATGGTTCACAAGACCATGGGAAGATTTCAACCTTTAATTTGAGGACTAAATATATCAGTGTCCCACATGTGAGAGAAAGCTTCCTAAATGTCACCGATAGGTGAGTGAGTTTCAATCCCTACTATATGGCATCACTTTCATTAGTTTACGTAGTTCCTTATAGACAGATTAGTATTAAAGTACCAGTATCTTTGAAAAATAGTGTATTTATGTATATATTATTAAAGCAAAGCCATATACAATATTTAGGTCTTAAATCTAAATAGCAGCTTGTTTTCTTTCCTTTAAAAAAAGTTAAAATTTCTAAAGTCACAAGAAGAAAATAAACTGTCCATTTTCAGAGAAACAGTGACCTGTTACTGAAATAAAGACATTTTTCGAAATGCAATCTTTATGTGTATATAATCCTCTGCAGCTCCTCAGTTTGTTTGATCTACTGTTATAGTAAATAAAATATTAAATTAATAAATTATATTAATTATTATAAATCACAAATACACACTATTATGATCAGTCTTATCTCTATGGATCTGTAGCCAGAAACCTCTGTTTTTACACAAACAAAATGTCCCCTTGAAATCGGTGAGAGTTTTGACAGAGTCGGCCTATGGGATCTGGTATTGTCTAATAGCCCAATCCGCTGAAGTGTTGAGCATCTCCTGCAGAAGGCTGGTGAATACTTACACACTTAGACTCACAGGAGATGCCCAGCAACTTGTAAGACTCTGACCCAGACCCTCAAAGATATTTAGGCTCCTCATTTCCATAGGTCTGTGTCTTTCCCCAGATCTGCTTATAGGACTGCTTCCTTTCCCAGATCTGAAGCGGTCTGTCTAGCTCAAAACTTGTACCTTCCACCAATAGAAATTGGTCCAATAAAAGATATTACCTCACCCTTCTTGCCTCTATCACAACAATAAGTCAACTGATATAAAACATACTGTTAAAAAGACTTAATCTTCTGCAATATTAAAAATAGAAATCTTTTTAAAAGGGTAAGACTTATAATATAGACTCCCTTGCAAAAGACTCCTTCCAGTCTCCTACTGCAAGGTAATTGACCCTTGATTTTCATTATGCTTTTGGCTTGGGACACATAACTCATTTTGTGGTCAATTATCTCACTGTAGTGTCCATAACAGTGGTTTCTGTAAAGCAATATTGTGGCTATAACCAAATTTGTTAAGGTCTCACTGAGCATGGGAATATAAGCCTATGCTTAGGTAACTGCCAATCTACCCAATATAATTAGTCAGAACTTGGGGAGAGATGCATTTTTCTCCTGGAAAATGATCAAAATGTAAATGGATGGTGCTAATATTAGAACAACCCTAAGTTCCTGTATTTCAAGGATACAGTTCCGCAGACTGGTCATTTTAGGGGCCTTTACCTAATCCATCAGACCTACCTGTCCCCAGGTATTGATCTCTCCTTACCGTTTGTCCATTTGCCATATAGTGAATCATTTTAATTTGCAAATGATGAGCTGAGAGTTTTGAGAAGGAAGTTTTCTGAAAATGTCTATATGGCAGAATGTACCTTTGTATTCACTCCCCACATACCAGTGTAATAATCTTTGAACAAAATATGCTTTGTAAGGCATCATTTGAAAACTAATTTGCTATCAATAATGTCATGGTGAAATGTATGCAACATGATATGTAAAGATATGAACATAAGCCAAAATCATGACTGAAGTGTGTTTACCAGACAAGCCTGGGGAGTGGGTAAATCTGCTTCTCAAAGACAAAGGACATGCTGATGCCTCTAAGTCAGGTATCATCAAAGTTGATGGGCCATCGTGTGTCATGTGGCCATTCTTTGGCATGGAAGGGGGGCAGGAACAAACAGTTCTACAACTTCTTTCATCACTAGACTCCTTGACTCCAATCTCACAGCAGGAATTAACTTTATCTAGGGGTAACCCTCAGGAAAATACATTTCAAAGGGCTGTTGAATTATGAAAGTGAGGGGGAAAATATCTCAAGTTTTCTCATAGAATGGAAGGGACCTCAGGAGGTCATCTAGCCCAACCCCCTGCACAAAGCAGGACCAATCCCCAGATTTTTACCCCAGTTTCCCAAATGGCCCCTTCAAGGACTGAACTCACAACCCTGGGTTTAGCAGGCCAATGCTCAAACCACTGAGCTATCCCTCCATTCTCCATAGCCATTTTTTTCCTTTACATCTAAGATGACACAGGCAACAGCAGTTAGACTCTGGGAGCAGATCCTGACCTGAGAGATTGGTCATGGAAACATGTGGTAAGGGCCTTCACCTTGAATCAAGTCTAGTTTGGTAAATTTAGTACTAGGAAGTGTTTTATCTTTATTTCTCTTGTAACCATTTCTGACTTTAATGCCTTATACTCACTTAAAATCCTATCTCCTTGTAAAAGCAGCAAAGAATCCTGTGGCACCTTATAGACTAACAGACGTTTTGGAGCATGAGCTTTCGTGAGTGCATACCCACTTCGTCAGATGCATGTTGGCAAGGAGTACAACTTCACCACGCCCTCCTTGCCTTTGATGCATTGCACTATGGAATGTCATAGTGGGATTTTAGGAAATACCAATTCAAAGCAGTGATGTACGTTACACAGGGAGAATGTTAGGCAGGTATAGGGGAGACAAGATATCTTCAAGTGGGCAAACTGCATGTCACAGGTTCAGTGAAAGCTCATATTTGTGGTAGCCTCATCTCCTAACTGAAGTCAGTTATTGTGCAAGGAAGACTCAACCTTACATTCTTTCCCCTCTCTTTTAGAGTGCTTATGTTTTTGAAGCAACTACAAGTATGATTGGGTTAATCTTTGTTAATTTTTATTCTGCGCATCTGTGTTGAAAACAATCTTTTTTAAAAAAAATAGGTGTGGGGTTAGTGAGGTTGTATTATTTGACAATTGGCTTCTGTTAGATTTATTTAGATTTAGTGATTAGACAAGTTGTGAGAGAAAGTGAGAATTTCCCTCCATTGTGATTTGTGTACCCATTTTATTTATTTCCCATATTTCCACTTTTCTAGTATTATCTATGATTGTTAAAGGTGGAAGATGTCTCCTTGTTGGCAAGCTATGGAAAGGGTGAGGTGGGTGGGTAAAGAAACTGAGTTAGTGGGTTTGATAATACTGTCAGTACAATTCTCTATAGATAAAGGTGAACCTTGAGACTAGAAGCAGGCAATAAGTTTTAGGTTTCTTTGGCAAATTCCTTTGGCTGCCCTGAAAAAAAAAATTCACATGGCCAAGATGAAACAGATATGATGGATGCCATCACAACAAGGTTTTAGCTGGGTTAAGAGATTGTTGTGACTAAGGTAGAATCATTTCTGAATTCTATCACGTGGTGTCACCAATATCTGACAAATATCATTGTGACCTGGTTAGATGATGCGTAGTTTTGGTATAGTTGGTTCCAGATGGCAATCCATCAGCCTCATGTATAACAAATGAGGGAAAGATAATTGGTTTTATTTTCATCCTGTGTGAACTGGATAGCCATGGAGATAAGTTATTCAAGCACATGGCTCATGAGTTTGACTCTGGGACAGAATCAGATTTATGGTTCTGAGGATTCACAGACCACCAGCGTTAGCAGGGTGAAAACTCTCAGTTGATTTCACTCAGTAGACATTAAATCTGTAAATGATGGCTGGCACTAATGTTCAAGGGCATTTTACTGTGTGTTCCAACATGAGCTCAGCTTGGCTGGCACTTGGCCTCCTGAAACTGATGGACCATCTGGGTTTTAGGCAGAGGATCAAAGAGAGCTCCTGCAGATTCCCATCATGGTCTGTGGCTCTGGGTTTAGCTATTTCAGATATTTGGGTCACTCCTACTGGGTGCTCAGATGATCACTTCCTTTGGGTGTTCTCACAGAGCTAGGATATTAGATCACAGGCTTGGAGACTTTCAAAAATCAAATTTTGTATTCTCCACATTCTCTGAAATATATCTAACTGTCTTTTTGCATCCAACATGTCAGTCAGTTCACCAACAGTTATCACCCGTTAAAGGTGGGCTCTTCACCATGCCCTCCTTGCCTTTGATGAACAGAGGCCATTATGATTTAACAGGGAATTTGTCCAGATGTACTGAAGAGGTATGACTAAGGCAAAAAGTTGCTGTTCTCAGCCAACAAGGTGACCAGATGTCCTGATTTTATAGAGACAGTCCCGATATTCAGGGATTTTTCTTATATAGGGACCTACTACCCCCCATCTCCATCCCAATTTTTCACACTTGCTATCTGGTCACCTATCAGCCAAGGGTACTGCAAGGAACTGTCCACCTGAACTCTTTCTGCTAATGAACAGCCTGACACTCTGAACGACCTTGTTCCAGCAGTACTTCCTTCAGTTGATTATTGTGATGAACTTGTGACATTCTTTGCAAATAAAAAGATAAACTCTGGGCTGCTTTTCTCCAGCCTTCATGATAAGAGCTGCAGGTTTTCACTGGAATGTCATCCAGTGGCTGCATTTGATTGAATTCCAGGTGAAGCTGCTAAATGTCCTCCGAGGTCCTCAAAGTCCACTGCTCTATGGCTCTGTCCCTACTACATCCTGGCTGCTTAAGATAAGTAGGGTAGCTGTGCTGTTATTACAACAGTCATTACCACAGACTTCAGTTAGCAATGGCAAGATGCCAATCATCCGTCAAAGTACACCCTTCCTCAAGAAAAGAAAGGTTACTTACCTTACAGTAATTTGAGTTCTCTGAGATGTGTATGTCATTGTGCCTCAGTGGGTCAAAAAAGAGAATACCAAATTTAGGACAAACTACTGAGAAATAGGGCAGACACCCCCCAAAACTGTAGGTTATTCTCCCATAAGATATACTAGACCAGCAACAAAAGTAAACTTCTGTTTCACCACACTGGCTAACAAGAAGTCAGAAAAGCAGGCTTCTTAAGTATTCCAGTCCTCGTATCACCCCCCAAAACACTAGACTTAATGATGAGTGGTTATTTAAAACCAATTTCATCAACCAAAGGGTTTCTGATCCCAAAGGACCAGCCACATACCAAGGTCAATATATAACTCAGATCTTACCCAATACTCATGCTGTTACCAATACATACAATAATTGCAAAGTTCTTGGATCAGGCTTAAAGCAATGACAAATAAACTGCTGGCTTGTTAGTCTCCTGGTTGCTTCCAAATGATTTGCAAGGTCCTCAGTTCCTTGGTTAGAATGCTCCCATTAGTATAAATTCATAATCCAGAGATTAGAGCAGGAAAGAAGCAAAATGGAGATGTTTCCGGGGCCTTTCATAGTTTCTGCCATGTGAAGGAAAGCCCATTGTTTCAAACAAAGCCCTCAGCACAGCTTGTGGAAAAATACAGGTAACAAAATGGAGTTTAGGGTCACATGATTCAGTCACATGCCCTTGCATGCTTCGCTGAGTCATAGCAGAGGCCATTACACATACTCTAGTTAGAACATTCACATGAAAGTCCATTAGGAGTGGATGGGCGTCTTCCAGGCCTACTGTGTTCATTGATGAGCCATGAACTTGAATACTCCATTCACAATGTGCTGGCCAGACTGGATGCGAATTACCCTGTGGGTAATGATACTTGCATACAAATAGGATATTCATATTCAGCAAACTGTAACTTTTCCATTGACACTTTACTTGACACACTTTGTACAAGATTTGTTGTGATAATATAACTGTAGTAGCAACAATGACCTACATGGTCATATGTTAATCATATAACATCACAGTGTGGTCCTATAGGAATTCATTGTGGGTGCAAATGTGCTCCATTGCAGCCAGGACTGGAAACTCTTCAATAGTAGTGTCTTTAGTCTGGGCTTGCACTTGCTCGTCCTCATGCTTTCAACTGAGGGCACAAAAGGGTGTGTATGTGACCACCTCTCCAGTTCCAACTCTACAGAGCACCACATGATGATCTGAGCAGAATATAAGGAGGACGGGTTGTTAACACCCACAGGAACCAGACATCTCGAAGAACACTAGTTTCTACAAAGTAAGTAACCTTCCTTTCTTCTTCGAGTGCTGGTCCCTGTAGTATTCACTGTGGGTGACTCCCAAGCAGTGCTCATTGGAGGAGGAAGGTGGATGAAGTATGTTGTTTCACCACTGGGCTCTCATTGAATAGGCCTCAACAGTTTGAGAAGGAGGGATTTTCAGAATAAGATCATAGCAAGGATGATGCAGGAAGAAATCCATGTAGTCTTTGGGAGAGATTGCAATCTATCTCCTTCATCTTTTGCCAATAGTGACAAACAACCTTGGATAATTCCAAAAGGGTGACATTCTGTGCAGGTAGCAGGCTAGAGCCATACATACCCCAGGGAATGGAGCCTTGTCTCCTCCAAGCTGTGGTGGGGCTTAGGGTAAAAACACCAGAAGGTGAACAGTCTGGTTAAGGTGAAACTCAGAAGGCACTTTAGTTATGCAGTTATAATAAAACCTCATCCTCATGAAAAACTGTACCCAGCAGATGAGCCACAAGGACCCTTAGCTCTCTAATCCTTCTAGCAGAGGTAATTGTTGTTAAGAAGGTGACTTTCAAAGAATGGTGAAGGAAGGAACAGGAGCCAAGTGTTCAAACAGTGGTCCTATTAGAGTGGAGAGGATGAGGTTCAGATCTCAAGCAGGGACTAGTTTTGAAACTGAAGGTACTATCCTTATAATGCCTTCAGGGAACTTTGTAGTTGTAGGAAGAGGCAAGACTGAGTATCACCCGTGGGTGAGCACTTTTCACAAAGCAATTACTCTATATCTGATCTGACAGTCCTTATCCTCAGAGGAAACCTGCACAACATTTTAAGAGATGAGCCTGAGAGCTTAAATTTATTACTCTGCTGGACACCAAAACTCATGGACTGAACAGACACTTTTTTTGTCCTATGACTGCAGAAGTGCAAATGGGCCACTCTACCTTGAATGGACCCTTACAAGAGGTGCTACCTACTAATGCTAAACAATCTGTTCCACCTTGTATTTTCCTTGACCTGAAGAAGAGCTCGGTGTGACTTGAAAGCTTGTCTCTCTCACCAACAGAAGTTGGTCCAATAAAATATATTACCTTGCCCACCTCATATCTCTAATATCCTGGGACCGACAAGGCTACAACTATTGTCCGATGGTGGGGCTAGGAGTCACACAGGATCTAGTTCCAGCTGATTGAGAGTGTGGAGGGATGGGAAGCAAAAGGGATGAAGCTGGTCCTCCAGTTCCCAGATGGGTTCCAGAACCAGTGAATAATGAATAATGGCTTGATTGGGTTGGGACCTACTGCAGCAGGATTAATTCTGAGAGAATCAGAGACTCCAGGTCCTCATATATAGCTAAGTCCTCCAGAGGAACACAGCAAGGCCCCTCTGAGATGAACTGCCCAATGTCTTGGGCTTTGTCTGGACCCTCAGTGCAATCTCTGAGGTGGCAAATCTGAGCACAGGCCATACCATCAAAGAGAACACTTTGACCTTATGCAGTACTGGCGCTAACCATCCTTCAGCGTGTGGTTTCAGGACACTAGAAGCTCCTGGTACCATTGATGCCACCTTTCCTCTATGAGCTCTTTGTGGTCCCATTCCAGGGTGTGGAGTCTTGGCTGGTGCCAGAGATGGGGAGAGGATCCTTTTTCAAGGATCTGAGTGCAGACTTGTCCCTCTTCTTGTGTTTGCCCTTTTCCAGGAGTCTCTGTGCTTGGTTGAGGACTCTGAATCGCTGGTGTCAAATGCCAGTGTATTGCTGCCCAGTGGCTCCACATGGGTGGAAAGGGAGCAGGAGGGCTCAGGATCCAAACAGAATCTCATGGAGAAACCCACAAGGTATTTTTGGAGCTTAAATTCATGAGACTTCTAGGTACATAGATGGAAAGCACTGCAGATGCTGCACCTCAAGGAGATGTGGGTCTCTCCAAGGCACTAGAAACAGGTGTCATTCACTGGGAAGAGCCAGGGGCAGGCCAGGCCAGGCTTAAAGCCTGGTACATGTGGGGGATAATAAGTACCCCAAACAAAAGGAAGGGGAGGGGGACCGCCATTCTCCAACTAAATAATTAGCAATAAAACTAAATTATTCACAGTATTTACAGATTCTATTCAGGAGTAATGAAGAAGAGAACAATGGACACAGAAGGTTCCAACCCAGACCACTAGAGGAAGAAAAGGAACTGGAGAGGTGATCAGTGCATGCCATCTTTTATGTCCTCTGCTGAAAGCACAAGGAGGCAGAAGGCATGAGCACAGACCAACGGACACTGTTAAAGAGTTTCTAGCCCTATGTGCATGAAGTGCATGGGCAGCCACAGTGAATACCCCTAGGAACCAGCACTTGAAGAACAACCATCTCTTCACACTGGAATGCCTGTCAGTTACTGCTTAGTCTGAAGCTTTCCATTCAGGGAAAAGTGACAGACCAGCTAGGGAATGTTGATTTCAAAGCATACTTGGGCATCAGACATACCAGGCAGGTTTCAGTCTTCCTTTGACATGGACATTGTGCTTCTCAAAGTCATGCATGATCTCCATGGGTTTAGTGTGGGGGGTCAATGGGCCATGTTAGTGTTGGTGGAGTCAGGCCTGCCGATGGGGCGGGGAGGGAGGGCAAATGGGGGAATTGCCCAGCGGCCTGGGCAATTTAAAAGGGGGCCCCAGGCCCTTTTAAATAGCCCGGGCAGGCCGCAGGGCCCCAAGGCACGCGTGGGATGGTACTGGCAGTGGTGAAGGCAGCTGGGCAGACATGTGGAAGCCCTGGCCATGCTGGAAGAGCACGCACAGCAGTGCAGCTGGTGGCAGCTCACTGGGCACCAGCCAGCACAGGTGCAGCACCACCCAAATGTCAGGTAGACTGTGTCTGCGCAGGTGTAGCTTGTATGTGTGTGCACCAGCTGCCGCACATGGTCCAGCTCTGCGCTCATGTGGTGACGCCACCCCGGGCCTGGGGACCCATTGACTGTTCTGGCCTGGGGCCCAGAATTGCCTGGGTGGAGTTTTCAGGAACTTTTAATATAATTCACCATGGTTTGGTGACTTGGTCACTGAGAGGCAATGCTGTTCTCCAGTGGTTCTATCCATATCCAGAATATGAGACAATCAGTGGTGTTAGGTAATTGTGTGTCATTACCAAAAATGATTTGAAATTTGATGTCCCTTGTGGTTCTATTCTTTATCTCATGTTGTTCTATATATACATTAAGCCTTCCAGTAAGGTAATTTGGAAATACAAGGCAAATCATCATCAGTATGCCAGTCATATATAACCACATATCTTGCTCCATGGACCTTCAAGTTCAGTCTCTGCACTGAAAAAATGCTTAAGCAATATTGTCAGCTGAATGCTTAGTGGCTACATGGTCCTCAATCCTGAGAAGACAGGAGTTAATCTATGAGACACTTCCTCCTCCTCCTCAACGTCCCTGTTTCCTACGTATATTCATTCACAAGTGGTGAGTCGGGGTAAGAGAACGTGGATGTTACATCTGATCCTGTCCTTTCTGTGGCAAGCAATACCCTCTATTGTGGCATTAAAGTGTCTTTCAGTTGCACAGTTTGCATTTGCTGCACTGAAAGAGACATCTTAATGGCCTTGCAGCCATGAAGCTTAAATACAATTCCTTCTTGGCTTAGCAGTGTTATCACCTGCAGCTGGTTCCGAATACAGTACTAAATCTGTTGGCTCGTTTGAAATATTCTAATCATTTTAGGCCTACTCTACATTCTTTACATTGGCTGCCTATTTTTTAAATCTCTTTGTGGAGCTGGCCTAGACTACATTTGAGACCTACTCCTTCAGTCTTTCCCTGACATGTATCTTTGATCACATATTGCCCACTGTTTAAAGATCCCATCATTACATCTGACATCAGCAGGTGATCACACTTCTGCTCCAGTGCGATGTTGTCTAATTAAAATATAATTATGCAAACTATTGTTACTACCACGGCTATATAATTGCAGCAAATCATATACAAATTATAACACATAGCCAGAAAGGGTTAGGCAGTTTGCAGGCCGAGGGTACGTCTACACTACGGGATTATTCTGATTTTACATAAACTGGTTTTGTAAAACAGATTGTATAAAGTTGAGTGCATATGGCCACACTAGGCACATTAATTCGGCGGTGTGCGTCCATGGTCCGAGGCTAGCATCCATTTCTGGAGCGTTGCACTGTGGGTAGCTATCCCGTAGCTATCCCATAGTTCCCGCAGTCTCCCCCGCCCCTTGGAATTCTGGGTTGAGATCCCAGTGCCTGATGGGGCAAAAATCATTGTCACGGGTGGTTCTGGGTACAGCCTCACCCCTCCCTCCCTGAAAGCAGCAGACAACTGTTTCGCACCTTTTTTCCTGGGTGAACTGTGCAGACGCCATAGCACGGCAAGCATGGACCCTGCTCAGATCAATACCGCAATCGTGAACGTTGTAAACACCTCGCGCATTCTCGTGCAGTCTATGCTGAATCGGGACCTGCAAAGCCAGGTGAGGAAGAGGAGGCAGCTACAGCAGCGCGGCGACAAGAGTGATAAGGACATGGATACAGAATTCTCTCAAACCGCGGGCCCCTGCACTTTGGAAATCCTGCTGCTAATGGGGCAGGTTCTAGCTATTGAACGCTGATTTTGGGCTCGGGAAACAAGCACAGACTGGTCAGACCGCATAGTTTTGCAGGTGTGGGATGATTCGCAGTGGCTGCAAAACTTTCTCATGCGTAAGGGCACTTTCATGGAACTTTGTGACTTGCTTTCCCCTGCCCTGAAACGCCAGAATACCAAGATGAGAGCAGCCCTCACAGTTCACAAGTGATTGGCAATAGCTCTCTGGAAGCTTGCAACGCCAGACAGCTACTGGTCAGTCGGGAATCAATTTGGAGTGGGAAAATCTACTGTGGGGGCTGCTGTGATGCAAGTAGCCAAAGCAATCATTAAGCTGCTGCTACGAAAGATTGTGACTCTGGGAAACGTGCAGACCACTGTGGATGGCTTTGCTGCAATGGGATTCCCTAACTGTGGGGGGGTGATAGATTGAACCCATATCCCTATCTTGGCACTGGAGCACCAGGGCACCCAGTACCTAAACCGCAAGGGGTACTTTTCAATGGTGCTGCAAGCACTGGTGGATCACAAGGGACGTTTCACCAACATCCACGTGGGATGGCCAGGAAGGGTTCATGATGCTCGCGTCTTCAGGAACACTACTCTGTTTAAACGGCTGCAGCAAGGGAATTACTTCCCAGACCAGAAAATAACAGTTGGGGATGTTGAAATGCCTGTAGTTATCCTGGGGGACCCAGCCTACCCCTTGATGCCATGGCTCATGAAGCCATACACACGCAGCCTGGACAGTAGTCAGGAGCTGTTCAACTACAGGCTGAGCAAGTGCAGAATGGTGGTAGAATGTGCATTTGGCCGTTTAAAGGCACGCTGGCACTCATTACTGACTCTCTCAGACCTCAGCCAAACCAATGTCCCCTTTGTTATTGCTGCTTGCTGTGTGCTCCACAATCTCTGTGAGAGTAAGGGGGAGACCTTTATGGCGGGGTGGGAGGCTGAGGCAAATCACCTGGCCGCTGATTACACGCAGCCAGACACCAGGGCGATCAAAAGAGCACACCAGGAAGTGGTGCGCATCAGAGAAGCTTTGAAAATGAGTTTCATCACTGAAGTCGTGTGTATGTATACTGATCTTTTAACCGTATGTGACACTCTGTACCTTGAAAGAACACCCTACATCTCCCCCCCCCCCCCGCCATGTTCCTCTTTATAAAATGATTTTATGGTATCCAATGCAAAGTTTGTCATGTTAGGTGTCTTCGGAAGGCTCATGGTGCACTGAGCATGGTAGTTATAATGTTGTTATAATAATTGTTACAGTAATGTTACAGGTTATAATTTCATGTATATAGTTATGAGGCTGAAAAGGTATCCTCATGGCTTAAAGCAAGCCCAGGCAAAAACTCTCCAAGAACAGAGAGGCAGTTCACACCTCATCAGGGCAGGTATGAGACAAACCCAGCCCAGCGTCACAGGAACAAAGGACGCTGGCCTAGGCAGCAACAAAAGAATCTGTTAAACTCTAGAGGGAGTCACCCCCCTTCCTTTGATCAGTTTGGAACTGCGATGAGGTAATGCTCACCTGACTCTGAAGGGGAAGGGGAAAGCCAAAAGGAAAGAAAGGACATGATAAAAGGGAGAGACACTGCAAGACAGAGGTTCTTAGGGTTGTGTCTGGGATTGGAGATATTGGCTAGTGTCATTTGGTTGCACAATCTAAGGAGCAGTTTACATGCCAGAAGCTGTGCGTGAACAGCCCAAGAGTGGGGGTTCTCACAACAGAGCAGGATAAGGCTGGCTTCCAGAGTCAAGGATTGGAGAGACCTAGCAGATCACCAGTCTATACAACACCAGCGGGAACATCACACCATACTCTCTCTCTTTTCTTTTTAAATGAATTTTAGTTTAATTAATAAAAATTGGCTATATGCGTCTATTTGGGTAAGATCTGGAACAGGGATCGGCAACCTTTGGCATGCAGCCCATCAGGGAAATCCGCTGGTGGGCCGGGACAGTTTGTTTACCTGCAGCGTCCACAGGTTCGACCGATCGCAGCTCCCACTGGCCATGGTTCACCATTCCAGGCCAATGGGGGCTGCGGGAAGTGGCGGCCAGAACATCCATCATCCCGCGCCACTTCCAGCAGCCTCCATTGGCCTGAAACAGTGAACCGCAGCCAGTGGGAGCTGTGACCAGCCAAACCTGCAGATGCTGCAGGTAAACAAACCTTCCCAGCCCGCCAGCAGATTTCCCTGACTGGCCACATGCCAAAGGTTGCCAATCCCTGATCTGAAATATTCATTAACCTGGGAGGTAATGTGCCCAATCCTTTAGGATTGGTAGAACTTTTTCTTTTATGTGATGAAATAAGATTTACAGAAATCTCCATCATATGTGACTTGGGTACCTGGAGGTTGTGCAGAAAACTTGGAGACCAGAGGTTGGGTTACTTCAAGGGAACTGTGTTGTTTGGACTTCTGAGTAACCAGTAAGGTAATACAGAAGCTGTTTAGTGCTGGCTTGGTAAATCTAAGTATTAAATTATCCACCTGTTTAGAGGTTTGTCTGCCCCATGCTTTGCAGTTCACTCTAATTGAGTGACCTCAGCTGGCTCCCCACTAGAACTCTGGTCACATCTGGTGAGATCTTTGCTGCAGAATTTGCTCCCTCCTACATATCTCATTTTTGTTCCTCCTCTCTCCTAAAACCACCATGAGGGGCCCCTTCCAGTACACTCAAAGATGGTGGTAGAACCACCACTCGATTCTATGACACTCTTCCCCTTTTCCTTTTCACTTAGAAGCCCTCATTTGTTGATGTGTGTTTGCATTTTAAGAGGGAGATATTTTACTATGTCTCTATTATACTACATTTGTTTATACTCTATTGTACAATGCCCATGTGTGGGTGGAGGGGAGGAGGGGTAGCTACTCCCTTATGTAATCCTACTGCTGCTCTTCCTAATCGGTTCAGAGAAGCAGGGTTCTGATATACATATTAAAAATGTTACCATCCATTGCTCCCAACTCTTGCATGCATTTGATAGGTGGAGCTGTTCAACACCAAAGGACATTTAAAGTCCTTCTAGGTCAAAGCAGGTATTTCAGTGCCTACACAGTACTTTATACTTGTATATTAGACAGTGAACTCTTCACATTATGTGCTGCTTTGCCGATTCAGCTCACAGCTATGAGACAGCAAAGTCAGCCAGTCAAACAGTGCTGAGATGCCATGATCCCAACTAAACTGCTGTCTCCTAGGAGATTTAATTCCTTATTCTCCCAGTACCTGGATTTTATAGCGCAGCCTCAGGAAGGAGGATCCATTCAACAGTGCATTGCAAATAGTTTGAATATTAAATTATTTTCCAATGGCTTCATCCAATTTTGCGATGATGTCAAGTTTCAACATTTAAAATACTTATTGGGTTTCATTTGGAAATTACAGTTCAATATATATAGAATTAGGACAAGTACATTGTGTACATATAAAATTTACATTTTACTATATATATTTTTGCTACAGAGCTACTTTTATACAGTCATTTCAATGCTGTAATTTTTTTTCTGATCTGCTTTATATACAATTTTGCAGGAAGTTAGTGATGTGAGAACACTCAAAACAGCTCAGAAACATGTTTTGAAAGTTCATTTTATGCTCAATAAATTCTACAAATTTTGAAAGCAAACATGATATGCGTTTGATCATTTCAAAGTACTGAGGGACGTGTACTTTGCCTTTTGAATTTTAACGTACATCCCAGACTTAGTGAAGTCCTGTGTTAGCTGCCTTGTTCTGCAGTCTGTCTTTGAATCCTCTTAGGAAAGTCAGGAATACCCACAAACAATAGAATTAAAAATCTCTCTTTAGGACTGGCAAACCATTCAAAGTTCTGTCTAGCTGCTTAGCATAGACTGAGCTAGGCCTCAATAAGAGAATAGGCCCCTAAAGAAGCAATAATTTTCAGATTGTTGTGTACAATGCAGTGATAAAGCTCCCTGTCACATTTTTCTTCCCAGTTACTGAAGCTCCCATTCAGATGAATTGTCACAGCTTCTTCAATCCAAACAAGCACCCTTCCGGCCTTGTTTGCATTAAAATGTGATAAAACTAAAGGTGACTTTAGCACAGCTGTGCAGAAAACTGGATTAGGTCAAAGTGACAGAGTTTGTTAGGGCTTGCCACAAAGGTAGTTCAAGATTTGTCTAGAGTGCTAATGTGGGAGAAGCAAAGGTTTCTTAAACCCAGACATTTGTAATAAGGCTTCAAACAAAAAAAATACTATTTCTTTTTCAGTCAAGCATAATTCCCAGTGGCAGTAGGCCCACTTGTTGACCTGTTGTCACAGAAAAAATTGGAATGGCACAGCAAAACAAAGTGCCTTTTACTTTTTGTCATTCTTGCTGGCCATTACACAGAAATCAACACTGCTGACAATTTGCAAAGCACCCAAAAGGCCAAGGCCAAGTATGTTTCAGTTACAGCCTCTCCAGAATTTTGTGATGAGTTCCTGAAATATAAAATGTTATGTAAACCTATGTTGGAAAGTAGTAAGAAAGCAGCATTCTACTTATTCACTATGAATTATTGATAATCGGTCTGTCAGCAAAGGAGGTATTTCCCCTTCAGAGTCTTTTGATCTCAGATTTCTATCTCACTCAAAAAAGAAAAAAAATTGCACCCTCCGCATGCCACCTGCTGGCAATTTTTTGTATATGGCTAAGAAGAGGGCAGTGTATAGTTATCTTTCTCTGGTGAGACATCTTTACTATGTCAAAAGTCAGAACAGATTCTGTTGTCCTGGAGCATTCAGTTACTGAAGCAGAACTAGGAAAAGCATCATAAGAAGCTGTTGCCATGCACTGACTTTAATTAGTTCACTTAAGATACCTAATCATCACAGAGACGACGATATGAAAGGGGCTCCATTATTCTTTCAAAGGCTCAAATGTAGACTTTGAAAACATGCAGAGGATAAGAGATGCTACCATGTTATCAGAAGGAATTTCCATGTCTAGTCCTATTGGCCCTATTTTGTATCAGCTTTTTTTTTTTTAAAAAAAGAAGCCTGAAGCATCTATCTATACTACCTGAGATAGCTAAAAAATAGACTGAATCTATCTGCACACTTACTGAGTAGCTGTATATCAAAAGGGCATGCCTGCTCTGTAGTACCACCAACTGGCCAGGTATTGCAGAGCCGCCCCTGCAAAACTCAGCCTCAGTTTTCCCTTCTACTGGAAGTCCCTTAAAAAAATCCACACAGTCCAGATATTCAAAACATTTCCATTCTGGAGTTCAACTTAATTAAGTCCCGTACCATTTTTAAAAATAGAACTCAAACCGACAAAGTCTTCACCGCAGTTTTGGTTGGTTCAGCCCTCCTTCTGAAGGGTCTGTTCTCTCTTTAAAGTTTCTTTGTTTTACCTGAGTCCCAAGCTGGGTACAGCCCCTCCTCCCAAGGGTTTGAATTCCTGCAGAATTCAAAACCTAGGCATGGCCTCTCTCTGCTGAGAATCTGTCTGCTGCTCTTCCAGGAGCTTGCCTGGAGTTTGGCTTTGTCCACTGGCCTTCCCTGCTGACTCAGGAGTCTGCTAATAACCACGTGCAGCTGTCTCCCCTTTTTTAAGGCCTAGCTGCCTTCCCTTAAGACTACTTTGGCAGCAGGCAGTCTAGGTGCACTGGACCCTGTTCCATCCTAAAAGGGGGCATCACCCAGTGACATGATAATACAACATTAACTCAACATAGATTTTAAAGATAAGTGTCACTGTTTCAATAGACTGCTCTGTGCTGTGCTGGTGACACTCTCAGTGGAAGCTGCCATTTTACCAACACTTCTCAGCAGGCAGTCCAATCTCATAACACAGCCTCGGTGCCACTGAATTTACATGGATCTAAGGACAGATTCTGGATTGGAAAATTCAGTGGAGCATCTGAATGGAGAACAACAGGAGGGCATTCAAAATTGTCAAGGAAGTTCCAAAATTTTAATACAACTTCATTTAAGAGTGTAAGTGCAATATAAGGTTCATCCTCCTGCAAAGCAGGTATACCTTCTAACCCACCTGGACATGACACTTCAGTAAAGGTGTTGAAAGCTATGTCTCCCTTCAGAAAAGGTGTGGTTTTACATGGAGATAGATAGGTCACTCGATGTAAAATCCTAGTGGAGATAAAGCACAGGCAGATTTACCTCAATTTAGCTAGTCAAGGTCTGACCCCAACTTTACCCACCCTGGGGTTTACTTCAATTAGCTACATCAAGGTAAAAATTACCTGTGTTTTATCTTTTTTGCAGAAAAGATGTAGTTGTAGTAACATTCCAGTAAAGGAGTTGCAGTAGCAGAAAACTGATTGTCAGAAATGGAGCCAAGTTATAACTTCCATACATTGTTGTATAGTATCACTAGCTGAAATCATGTGCCAAAAGTGCCACATGGTATTTATTTACATCTGGTTAATATGTACTCCAAAGCCCTTTCCACATGCTGATGTCACTTATCCAAATTACTTTATGATTTTGATGACATCTTAGTTGTGTAAGGTTTTGAGATTTTTAACAGGACATTTATATGGTGTTACCAAGGCTGCACAGTATTTAATGGGATTAATTATTTTTATTTCAAATGTCCACAGTGCTATTTTTTCCCCCTAGAGTAAGAAAGTTAAGGTTGGACACCATTCTATAGTGCACAATGATGGAAGTTTAGTAAGAATTTAGACTTTTTCTACTGCATGTACACAGAGTTATGGATCAGTTTTTGTGCTGTTAAGGAGTCAAGCACTTGCAATGACAACAAGTTTAGGGCTTTTAATACACTTAGTAGAGCATCCGCTTGGCATCCATTATGTTTGTGCATGGTTTCATCATAGCAGTGTCTCTTAGAAAGATGTACAGGAGACCTGTATCCCATATTTATCTCATACATGGTCCCAAAATGGCCTATAAAAAGCTAGGTCTGTTTGGGGTGTGGTATTTCTGGAATGAGACCAGGAATTCCAGGAATGTTTTGTGGTAGAACCTCTTATGCGTTGAAGAATCAGAAGATCCAAAATTGGATTTCTTACATAAAATGCTGCACTTTTATTACATGCTGAATACAAGTCCCAAAGTTTTACAAGGTCTAATCAGATCAGAAGCCAGCACACATCTGAGTAGTTCTCCCTATAGAGAATCTTGGCAGATGCTCTCAGATTCTGTCTAGCAGGTATATAGCTCCACAAATTGGACAGAATTCAGAAAAGGACAATGAGAATGATTAGGGGCAGGGAACAACTCTCATGCAGAGGAGATTGAAAAGATTGTAATTTACTTTACAGGGGACATATAAAAGGAGATATGATAAAAGCATATAAAATAACAAACAGCACAGACATGACAGAAATTCCCAGTCTATTTTCCCAGTCTTATAATGCAAAACCAAGGGGATGACAGCCAAGAAACTGAAAGATAGAAGATTCAAAACCAATAATAAAAGAAAACAAAAAACAAAAAAAACTTTCACACAACATATAATTAGACTGTGGAACTTATTGCCACATGATGTTATTGAGACCAATCACTTAATATGAGTCAAAGAGTGATTGGGCACTTCACATGGATAATAAGAACATTATAATTTTTATACTTGTTATAACGACGCTGAAGTTTTGCAAGTGATATTAGCCCTTAGGCTTCATAGTTTAAATCAGGGATCGGCAACCTGTGGCACACAGCCCATCAGGGAAATCCGTTGGTTGGCCGGGACAGTTTATTTACCTGCAGTGTCTGCAGGTTCAGCTGATTGCAGCTCCCACTGGCCATGGTTCGCTGTTCCAGGCCAATGGGGGCTGCAGGAAGTGGCAGGTAGCACATCCCTCGTCCCTCACAACTTCCCACAGCCCCCATTGGCGTGGAACAGCAAACCGCAGCCAGTGGGAGCTGCGATTGGCCGAACTTGCGGACGCTGCAGGTGTTATATCCTTGGGTAAACAAACCATCTCAGCCCGCCAGCGGATTTCCCTGATGGCTACATGCCAAAGGCTGCAAATCTCTGGTATAGAAGATCCTTGCTTCACTGATTCCTCTCTTCTTCCATGGCTTTATTGATACCCAGGATACCATTGGGTGGGTCCCTTTCTACTTGTTCAATAGCTGCCAAAGGGATTTGCAGGGAGTTAAGTGCTGTTTTGAACTGTATGAATTCTGTAGTGGACTTCAGGAAAAGCAAACTAAAACTCAGAACTGGCAGGTAAGGTCCCTTGGGGAACAACCCTAAAGTGAAAAAGTAGTTCAGGAGAGGTGGCAGTTTACTAGAGAGACAATATTAAAGGGCACAACAGCAAACTATCCTGAAGCAAAAGAAAGATTAGAAGAATAGTAAGAGGTCAATATGGATCCATAAGGAGCTCTTTAGTGACCTGAAAATCAAAAAGGAATCTTACAAAATATGGAAACTTAGACAAACTGCTAAGGATGAATACAAAAGAATGCCACAAGCATGTAGGGATAAGATCAGAAAGGCTAAGGCACAGAATGAGTTACACCTAGCATGGGATATAAGGGGAAATACGAAGAAGTTCCACAAATGTATTAGGAGCAAGAGAAAGACAAAGGAAATTGTATGTCCTCTACTTAGCGAATATGGAGAGCTAATAACGATGAGATCAAGAAGGTGGCTTCAGTCTTCACTAAAATGGTAAATTGTGACCAGATATATAATACAATTAATATTAATAAGGGGGAAGGAACATAAGCCAAAATAGGGAAAGGACAAATTAAAAAATATTTAGACAAGTTAGATATATTCAGGTTGGCAGGGACCAATTAAATTCACCTTATGGTACTTAAGGCACTAGCTGAAGCAATCTCAAATCCATTAGCATTTTCTGACAGCTCATAAAGGATGAGTGAGGTCCCAGAGGACTTGAAAAGAGCAAACATAGTATTTAAAGATAAAAAGGGGAACAAAGAGGACACGTGGAAATATATATCAGTCATCCTAACTTAAATACCTGAAAAGATACTGGAACAAATTATTAAACAATTAATTAGTATGCATCTGGAGGACATTAGGGTGATAAGCAATTGCCAGCATGGTTTGATCAAGAACAAACAACCACCACCAACCTAATTTCCTTCTCTGATAGGGTTACGGTAGATAGGGGAAAGCTGTAGATGTGATCTATATTTATTTTAGCAAGGATTTTCACTCAATCCCATATGGCATTTTAATACACTAGGGAAATGTGGTCTAGATTAAATTACTATAAGGTATGTGCAAAACTAGTTGAAAGACTATATTCAAAGAGTAGTTGTCAATGGTTCTCCGTCAAACCGCGGATGGGGGATGTATATAGTGGTGTCCCGCAGGAGTCTCTCCTGGGTCTGATATTATTCAATATTGTCAATAAGGCCTTGGATAAGGGAATGGAAAATAAGCTTATGAAAATTGCAGATGATACTAAAATTGGAGAGGTTGCTAGCTTTTTTGAGAACATGATTAGAATTCAAAATGACCTTGACAAATTGGAGAATCCATCTGAAACACACAAGATGAAATTTAAAAAAAAAACAAGTGCAAAATACTACGCTTAGGAAGAAAAAAAATCAAATTCACAACTACAAATAACTGGGAAGGCAGTAATATGGCTGAAAAGTATCTGAGGGTTGTAGTTGATCATAAATTAAATATGAGTCCACAATGTGGTGCAGTGGTGGAAAAGGCTAATATTCTGGGGTGTTATGACAGTAGCTGGCCATTGTGGGTGGTCAGGCTCTCAGCCTACATGTGAAAGCTGTATTAACAGGACTGTCATATGTAAGACACGGGATGTTATTGTCCCACTCGACTAGGCAATGATAAGTGTCCAGTTCTGGGTGCCACACTTTCAGAAAGACGTGGACAATTTGGATAGAGTCCAGAGGAGAGAAACAAAAATGACAGAATTTTTAGAAAACCTGACCTACATGGAAAGGTTAAAAAAATTGGGCATGTTTAGTCTTGAGAAAAGATGACCGAGGAGGGAAGTCTTCAGATATGTTAAGGACTGTTATAAAGAGGATGGTGAATAATTGTTCACCATGTCCACAGAAGATAGGACAGGAAGTAATGGGCTTAATCTGCATCAAGGGAGATTTAGAGGTTAGATATTAGGAAAAACTTTATAACCATAAGGATAGTTATGTGCTGAAATAGACTTCCAAGACAGGTTGTGAAATCTCCATCACTGAAGGTTTCAAAGACTAAGTTAGACAAACACTTATCAGAAACAGTCTAGGTATACTTGGTTCTGTGAGCTAGGTGAGCAATTGAGGTCCCTTCCATCCCTACATTTCTATGATAAGTTTCACTTCAAAGTGTATAAAAGAGATCTGCACATCGAGTGCCCTGTGCACAGGCACATGAAAAGGAAATATTGCAGGCCTGTATATGCAAACAGGGCAATTGTTATGCACTCAAAACAGATAACCCACCATTTTGGATATAACCTATGTTTACTGAGAAAGGGAATATTGGCTTCCTATGACACTGGTCTTTCTGAAAACCGTGATGGGATGTTTAAATTCCACCTCCATAGACATAGAAAATGGGACAACAGTTCAGCATAGAGCAACATTTCTGAAAGTGCAGCACTGATCCCACTAGTCTATGTATCTCTGTGAAATGGGCATTTAATGTCAGTGTCATAAAAATGTTTCCTTAACAGAAAACATCTGTTTTCATCTTCAGCTTAAGCCAACATCTTTCCTGAAAAATTTATGTAACCCTTTTGCCAGGCCGAATTGATAGCAGCAAGGGCTGGATTCAATACATAGGGGTCCCTTCCCTACAATGTAATGCAAAATCAGCTCGAGCGCCCACCCAGTGACCTGGGAAAATCTTACACACACCCCTGGGCGCCTCGAAGAGGCAATACTTCCCCTCTCGCAAGCACAGAGTCTCAGTGTAGCAAAAAAATGTTTAATTACATGAGATAAACAACAAGCATTAAATTGGGAACACACCTCAACTAGAGTTCATAGACCAAACCATGAGCAAAGACCCACCTCAGGAAATTCGGCCGTGTCCTTTTCCCTGGGCTCTTGAGTCCAGAAACCCCAAAATCACACCAAGACTCCAAAGTCCAATACCCCAAATGTCCCTAGAGTCCAGCAACCCAAAGATCACCCGCAGTCCCAAAAGTCCCGCAATCCAAAAGTCTCTGTCCTGGGTCAGTGCAGCCCCAGAATTCGAGAGTCTATCTGCAGAGGTTCCCTCCGCCCCAGCCTGGGTAGAAAGGAGCACCTTACATGGTCCAGGGCCAATTGCCCTGTCTCTCCGTGGGGTTCTGCTTCCGCCTTCTCCATGAACTGCTCCGCTCTACCAGCCATTCCACTCTGCTCCTCCAGCCGTCCTCACAAACTGCTCCACTCCGCCAGCTGCTCTGTTTTACCAGCCATCCCCGCAAACTGCTCGGCTCCGTGGGCCGCTCCAACCGTCTCACAGCTGCTCTGCTCTGCCAGCTGTCCCATGATCCGCTCCAGCCATCCGCACAAACTGCTCAGCTCCGCTCACTCCATAGCCCCACAAACTGCTCCACTGTGCCAGCTGCTCTGCTCCAGGCTCCCCCACTAGTTTAGCTTCAGGCTCCCCCACTAGTTAGCACAGTACTCAGTGCTCTCAGCTCAGCAATTCCAGCTCTTTAGTGATTTCAGCTCACAGTAGGGGAGCCCCAGTGCTGGTGCACTATTAGCCCAAAGTGAGCTCAGCTCAGTAACCTGTATCTAGATTCTTAAGAGAATCAAAAATCAGCTCTGATATTCCACAATGGAGAGAGGAGTAGGTGGAACTGATGCTTCTGGCTCACACAAGGAGCCCACACCACCAGGTACAGATACCTGCCCCCCAGCCTCTCTCAATTCACTGGGTTTTGGAACCCATATCCCTTGTCTAGCGAATGCTATTTAGTTGATGGTGAAACCCTTTATCATAAAACAGTTTTGTAGTTCCTCATTTACTTAATCAGGGTGACAACACTTTATTCTTCCTACCCCAATAACAAAGAAATTGGGGATCCCACAGCTGTGAAAGTAACCATTTTAGGCTGACGTGGGCTATGCTAGGCAGAGTGGGTGTGCCTATGCAAACACGATCAGCCTCTGAAATTCTTTTCCACACTCGCCATAATTCACTATCAGATGTCAGGATAGAGCTCATCCTGACTCTGCTTACATTTAGAAAAAATATCTAAGAAGTTATGGATAAGTGTGTTTCCAACATTTATTGATCCTATTATTATACCTTTATTATCTGTACTATGGTAGCACCTAGGAGCTCTAGTCATGGAACAGGTCCCCATTATGCTAGGTGCTGTGAACAGCACAGAAAGAAAAACAGTCCTTGTCCAGTGGTGGAGTAGCCACTGGGCCAATGGGGCTTGTGCCCAGGGGCCCTGGCTAACTGGGGGCCCCTAGAAAAATGGACATCGCCATGCCCTAACATGGTCCGCCTAGCACTCCTTCCAGGGAGCAGGATTGGGGCACGGGGGCTTGCTCCACTCCTCCTACCTGCATTCCAACCCTGTTCCCTGGCAGGAGCGCCGGGCGGGCAGAGTGGGGGAAGCCCCCGCATTCTGACCCTATTTCCCCATTCGGAGTACTGGGGGGAGGGAGAGGACTGTAGGTGGAAGGGGTAGGCAGAGGCCCCCACTTGATGTGGCTCAGGGCCCCACAAATCCCTAATCTGCCTAAGCATCTCTGCCTTGTCCAGAGAGCTTACAAACAAATCAATTAAACTGTTATTTATACAGGCAATTGGCATTCATGGAGCTTTAAGGACATGTAGGATGATGTAGAGTGTACAGATTAAGAGCTAGATTCTGTGCCCACACAAAAGTAGTCCCACAGACAACAATGGGACCTATTTTGCCTAATTAGCATCACTATTCTGCAAACCAACTCAATGGAAGTTGTGTCATTGAAGTCACCTGGAGCAGGAACAGGCTGCTAGAATAGTCTATTGATGTTTTTTTGTGTGTAGTGAGATTGCACATGTATTAAGTATTGCAGTGACACCCAAAATATTTTTTTCCTCTGGTTTTGCTAACTGATTATGTCCTTCATTATGTATATCTGTATCCCCACTTCAGGGATTTTTACCTTGTTATAAACCACATACTCTGGAGAAAAAGAATGAATAAATTGTCTTTGACTCTTGCCTGTTGAGGCATGCCCTGAGGTTAGAAGTACATATGAGCTCTAATCATGCTGAGATGATTCTAATTTTTCCAACCTGAAGGCAAATGCCTTCCTTCTTCATCACCATAGATAACTCATTGAAATGCAATGAAGGTCCAACCTCCAGGCTGGATTCAAAATTAATGCATGAAAGCAGGGATCGGCAACCTTTGGCATGAGGCCTGTCAGAGAAATCCACTGGTGGGCTGGGATGGTTTGTTTACCTGCAACCATCCGCAAGTTCGGCTGATTGCAGCTTCCACTGGCTGCGGTTCACCATTCCAGGCCAATGGGAGCTGTAGGAAGCGGCAGCAAGCACATCCCTTGGCCCGTGAAAGCGGCAATCGACCGAACCTGTGGATGCTGCAGGTAAACAAACCATCCCAGCCTGCCAGTGGATTTCCCTGAGGGGCCGTGTGCCAAAGGTTCCTGATTCCTGCCCTAAAGAGTCAAATCAGTACAATAAGTTATGGTGTGAATAATATTGAGCTCGCAGTCAGGATTTTCTGTAATTTTTTCCTCAGCAAAAATACTTGCAACATGTTTACACAAACTTGAGAAATGGAGCCAGTTCAACTCAGCTCTCTGTTTCAAGGAGAGCATTTTTACACAGAAGTGAAGTGGTGCAACACTGCCAAACTATGGGACATTTCATATAAAACTGATCTAAACTTTTCCTTACCTTGTAGATTATTACATGACATTATTAAGACTGAAAGCATTTTTAAAATCCAGTGCACAATTTATTATTTCCGCTGTTTAACTTCTTGCAATGCTTAGCACAACCAATAAAAAGACCCAGTTTTACTGCAGTTTCTCTTCAGATCACTTTCTGGTTTTCATGTGTACTGGCACAATATTGTCGTTTGGCTGGCAAATACTGCAGGGGAATGCTTATGTTTTTATGTGTGTCTTAAAAATGTTATACTTTCAATTCATGCAGCCCTTTTTCACAAAAAAAATCTAAATTTAGGACCCCATACCAGAGGACTAAGGGTAAAATCCTGTGAACATTGAAGTCAATTGGAGTTTTGCCATTGATTTCAGTGGAACCAGGATTATACCCAGTGTCTCTAAACTATGGAAAATATTTTAGTGAATACCTGAGCTGGTAGCCAGCACTATTTCACATTTTAATACACATCATATATTACAAAGTAAGTAGGAAAAGTGACCTTTTTGATATCCTTTCCTTCCATATCAGGAAGCAGATCACTAGCAATGATACATATCACTTGTCACGCAAGCATCATGCTGACTTTGTAAAAGGCTGCAAGTTTGCAAAGACAACTGTCCGTCCAACATGTTAAATGGATGGAGAACTGCGAAATGAAGTTCTTTATGTCCCTTCCATGTAACAATTAATCTCTGTAGAGCTCTTCACTGCTATGCTGCTGCCATACATACTTGCTAAATCAATATAAACACAGTCCAATACTGCCCAAGTACACCACTTTTGAAGTACTAGTATCTCAAGAGGAGCTCTGCTGCCTTCTCAGGAGCACCACCAGCTTTTTCCCTGCCCTAAGCGGCGGAAGTCCCGCCCCTGAAATGCCACCCCCAACAAAGGCGGCGGAAGGTCCTGCCCCCGAAATGCCGCCACCGCCTGGGGCGGCCAAAGATCCAGCCACCACGGTCGCCATCCCCCAAATGTTAGTGCCCTAGGTGACCGCCTATGTAGCCTAACGGGTTGCGCCAGTCCTTTTCCTTCTATCACAGCACAGAAGGTAGAGCAAGAACTAACTGATAGGTTAAAACATATAAACTTGATTATAGAACTGAATGAATGAAGTGTCATGCCCGTGAGTGTATATACACACACACACACACACACACACATATAGTTATAATGATTACTTGAACCACTGCAGGCTAGCATTCTTCACAGATGTATTTTTTGTTAAACTAGAAAGGAGTTTTCAAAAGTGACATAGGCACTCAAAGCTATGTCTCATAGACTTCTAATGGGACTATGTGCCTTAAATTATAAATTCATCTTGATTCAAGAATGCTTCCCTATTCAGAAAAGTGAAGCCAGTATTTGAGCTCATTTCCTAAATCAGGGCCTTTAATATTTATGCATGAAAAATGCTTTTGGAGTTAAGTATTATTATACTAATATATCCAACTTTGGGAGTTGGGAGAGGTTTACACAAACGATAGCTTGAAACTCCGTCTTAACTTAAAAAACAAAAAAGCACTCAAGATGTTGCAGATCATCCAATTACTGATCCATGCTGCCTTGAAGATCTCCATACGGAAGGTTTTGAAACACTGAGACATAACTCACCATTTCAAGGAAATGACAAACAGTGGCATAGAAACAAACTGTATTTTCAGAAATGAACACAATCTGTCATCAACTGCTACTCTGAACCAAATATTTCCTAAGAAATATATCTCTTATTAATTTCAGCTGACATATTATACTAGTTAAAAATCACCATATTATTTTATTTTACCAACTCAGTTTCTGCCTGGATTTTGCATTACTATATTATGAATTTACCTCCTTATTTGACTGGCAAAAAATAAAAAAATATACCAGTCCAAAACAGAGGAAGTTAGTTTGTATTCAGCTAAAATATTTGGCAATAACTTTAGTTATGTTTGATTAGAACTTTCTTCAAGAGCTGTAAAAAAATAGCATTAATCTAAAAGCAGGGTATCCACAAGTTTATAATGTTTGTTTTTGTTTTGCATTATTCATCTAGTTCTATCATTAGCAACAAAATATAATTGGCAGATTTTCAAAGCTTGAAATTAACCATGAGTAACCTGTGAAGTAGTTAAGTATTAGATCCATTTTATAGATGGGGAAATAGAGGTCAAAGTCAACATTTTCAAAAAAGTGGCTTCAAATTTTGGACACCCAATTTGACACCCCTAGGGAGTTCGTATTTTCAGACATTCTGAGCACCCAGAATTCTAGTTGAAGTTGCTGGAGGCCTGTAAGTGTTTGGTAACTCTGAAAAGTTGGCCCCAAAAGTCTCTCAATTAAAGTGCACAATTAAAGTCCACTTTTAAAGTTTAAGGTCAAAATGACTAACTCAAGGTAATAGCATAGCATGGATTGGAACTCGGAAGTTCTAGCCCCATTCTCAACTCAATAGACAAGTCTGTGTAGTGTGGCAGCTGCCCCACTCCTGAGGAACAGGGGTTAAAAGCAGTCCTGGAGATGGCTGCAGCTGTGAAGAAAGCCTCGGCTGATTGGGGAACCAGCCACAGATGCGGCCACACCCCAATCAGGGCCCAGCTGACCCTTATAAGAGGGTAGTGAGCCAGGAACACAGTCTCTCTCTAGCTGTGGAGAGAGACAGGCCCGGCTGCCTGGGAGCTGAGCAGGGTACCTAGACTGGAGCAGGGCTGTGGGAAGGCCAGAGGAGCTGGGGAGCCTGGAGACCCCCTCAAGCTGCAGGCCTTGCTAAAGACCAGGAAGGGTTACAGGGATTGCAGAGGTGCAGCCCAGGGCAAGCAAAGGCAGTAAGTCCAACCCCACCTTGCCGATGAGTGGTTTATAGATTGCAGCCCACCCCAGGGAGCGGGGGCTAGATGGACTGGCAGTAGCTACTGAGGCAAGGTGGGAATAGGGGGTTGGGGGTTCCCTGGGGACGGAAGACCCAAATCTGTGGGGGTATTGCTAGGAGGCAGCACCCAATGTAAAGGGGCACCATGTCTGGGAGGGACACAGAGGCAAGTAGGACATCAGCCAGCAGAGGGCACTCTGGAGTTGGAAAAGCTAATTCCCTGGATGACCAGCAGGAGGCACCATGCTGGTGAGTCATCACCCCGCTACAGCCTACCTCTAATTTTCTTCTCAAAGCTTTTAAGATGGTCAATATGACACCCTTAAGCTTCAATAAAGGCTAACTTTTCCTAAATATTGATATCATAAGTTTAATAAATAACCCTCATAGCTTATAGGGTTTCTCTTTTACGATATAACCCAAACGCTAATCAACTGGGTTTGGGAAGAAAATTTCCAAGGACAGATTCATCAGTGATTGTCCATTACAGGATTTATTGCCCCTTCCTCTGAATCATCTGGCGTTGGCCACTGCCAGAGACGGAATACTGTAATAGCAGGAGCACAAGTCTGATCTATCTGGTAATTCCTATGTTCTTACTGTATGTCACTTAATCAAAATTTAAATTAAAAATTTGATTGGACCTTTCTATAAAGACTGTAAATATACAGATTTTTTTCGTGGGTTTGGTTTTTCTAATCTTCATTTCATTTTTTGACATGTTGCTGGTCTTGATTAGGTCTGATGAGAAGAGATGTTCTGAACTCTTCAGCAGAAGTCTGACACAAGGACACCAGAAGGTCCCACAGATAGAAATTACATATTTTGTAGTGTCCTAATGTACTAATTATCCACAAGAATTTCCTCTAGCAACCAGAAGGGTTGAAATATTTGTTCAGACTACCAAGCATATACAGAAATGCTATGTTATATTATTGCACTAACAAAGCTACATTAAATGAATGTTGTTAAAGTTTTAAAGTCAAGCACTCTAAAGTTAAATGACAGAATTAATGTCTTTGCAACCTTAAGGCCTGGTCTACACTATGAGTTTAGATCGAATTTAGCAGCATTAATTCGAATTAACCCTGCACCCGTCCACACAACGAAGCCATTTACTTCAACATAAAGGGCTCTTAAAATCAGTTTCTGAACTCCTTCCCGACGAGGTGAGTAGTGCTGAAATCGACATTGCCGGTTCGAATTAGGGTCAGTATGGATGCGATTTGACGGCATTGGCCTCCGGGAGCTATCCCACAGTGCACCATTGTGACCACTCTGGACAGCAATCTGAACTCAGATGCACTGGCCAGGTAGACAGGAAAAGCCCCACGAACTTTTGAATTTCATTTCCTGTTTGCTCAGCGTGGAGACCTGATCAGCACTGGTAACCATGCAGTCCGAGAATCAAAAAAGAGCTCCAGCATGGACCATACGGGAGGTACTGGATCTGATCGCTGTATGGGGAGAGGATTCCGTGCTAGCAGAACTACGTTCCAAAAGACAAAATGCCAAAACATTTGAAAAATCTTCAAAGGCATGATGGGGAGAGGCCACAATAGGGACTCACTACAGTGCTATGTGAAAGTTAAGGAGCTCAGACAAGCATACCAGAAAGCCAAAGAAGCAAACAGATGCTCCGGGGCAGAGCCACAGACATGCCGCTTCTACGTTGAGCTGCATGCAATTCTAGGGGGGTCTGCCACCACTACCCCACTCCGACCATGGATTCCAAGGAGGGGGTACTCTCAGCCATGCCAGAGGATTTTGCGGACGGGGAAGATGAGGATGAGGACGAGCTTGCGGAGAGAACACAGCACACCATTCTCCGCAACAGCCAGGATCTTTTCTTCAGCCTGATTTAAATAGCCTCCCAAGCCGGTATCCTGGACCATGAAGCCGGAGAAGAGGCCTCTGGTGAGTGTACCTTTGTAAATATAAAACATGGTTTAAAAGCAACCTTTTTTTAATGATTAATTTGCCCTGAGGACTTGGGATGCATTCACAGTCAGTACAGCTACTGGAAAAATCTATGGATGGAGTGGAAATCCTCCAGGGACATCTCCATGAAGCTCTCCTGGAGGTACTCCAAAAGTCTTTGCAGAAGGTTTCTGGGAAGGGCAGCCTTATTCTGTCCTCCATGGTAGGACACCTTACCACTCCATGCTAGTAGCAAGTAATCTGGTATCATTGCATGACAAAGCCTGCCATCATATGGTCCCGGTGTTTGCTGGCATTCAAGCAACATCAGTTCTTTATCTCGCTGTGTTATCCTCAGGAGAGTGGTATTATTCATGGTAACCTGGTTGAAATACGGGAATTTAATTAAGGGGACATTCAAAGGTGGCTGTTCCTACTGGGCTGTTTGCCTGTGGCTGAAAAGAAATCTTCCCCGCAGTTAGTCAAGCGGTTGGAGGGATAGTGGGGGCACTGGTGTTGAGCTGTTCTCTGATACCAGCCATGCGGGGGGGGGGGACGGGGGACGGAAGGATAAAGCGATCATCCCAGAGAATTGGATGGTAGGGTAGTTTGGTTTCTGCTGCTGCACGTTAACATGAAAACCGCAGCACTCAATGGGCTTTGCTTGGTATGGGAAAGGAGGGTGCTGCTTTTATGAAGGTTGCAGAAGCCGAAAGACAATGGCTTACCATGGCCACATGCAAGCTGAATTCTGTTGCCCGGACCTGCGTCTGTGGTCTCTAACACCAAAGCCATAGGCACTCAATATTAAGATGCAAAATGGAACCTTGTACTGAAATCACATGTGCTATGTAATGTGAATAGTGTTGGTCACTGTGAAAGAGTATACCCACTGTTCTGTAAAATGTATCTTTTTAAATACTTCTCTCCCTTTTTTCCCTCCTACAGCTTCAAATTTTTCAAGCCTCCCTCCTCTGTCCTGAAGGTTATCTCAGATAAGGCAGTGAAAAAACCGCAAGTGAGGTGAAATGTTCTGTGAGATTATGCAGTTGACCCACAATAAAAGAGCTCATCAGAACGAGTGGAAGGATACAGTATCACAGTACAGGAAAGCGGCCAATGAACGTGAGGACAGGAGGGATGAATGTGAGGACAGGAGGGATGCTCGAGATGAGAGGTGATGGCAGGAAGATCAGAGGAGGCAGGATGCAACGCTGGGGCTACTGCGGGATCAAACGGACATGCTCCGGCATGTGGTGGAGCTTCAGGAATGGCAGCAGGATCACAGAGTGCCACTGCATCCCCTGTTTAACCGCCCTTCCCAAGTTCCATAGCCTCCTCACCCAGATGCCCAAGAACGCGGGATGGAGGCTCCGTGCACCCTGCCGCTCCACCCCAGTCGACAGCCCAAGCAACAGAAAGCTGTCATTCAACAAGTTTTGAAGTGGCCTTTTCCTTCCCTGCACCCCTCCTCCCACATCCCACCTGGGCTATCTTGACAGTTCTCTCCCTGTTTTTATAATCAATTAATAAAAGAATGCATGTTTTTTAAAACAATAGTTACTTTATTTCCTTTGCAAGCAAGCTGTGATCTAAGTGGGGAGGGTGGGTGGCTTACAGGGAATGAGTCGATCAAGGGGGCAGGTTTTCATCAAGGAGAAACAAACAGAACTCTCACACCGTAGCCTGGCCAGTCATGAAACTGGGTTTCAAAGCTTCTCTCATGTGCAGCACTTCCTGGTGTGCTCTTCTAATCACCCTGGTGTCTGACTGTGCGTAATCACCGACCAGGCGATTTGCCTCAACCTCCCACCCCGCCATAAATGTCTCCCTCTTACTCTCACAGAGATTGTGGAGCACACAGCAAGCAGCAATAACAATGGGAATATTGGTTTGCCAGTGGTCTGAGCAAGACAGTAAAGTGCTCCAGCGACCCTTTAAACGTCCAAATGCACATTCTACCAACATTCTGCACTTGCTCAGCCTGTGGTTGAACAGCTCGTGACTACTGTCCAGGCTGCCTGTGTATGGCTTCATAAGCCATGGCATTAAGGGGTAGGCTGGGTCCCCAAGGATAACTATAGGCATTTCAACATCCCCAACAGTTATTTTCTGGTCTGGGAAGTAAGTCCCTTCCTGCAGCTGTTTAAACAGAGTAGTGTTCCTGAAGACGCGAGCGTCATGAACCCTTCCCAGCCATTCCACGTTGATGTTGGTGAAACGTCCCTTGTGATCCACCAGTGCTTGCAGTACCATTGAAAAGTACCCCTCGCAGTTTATGTACTGGATGCCCTGGTGCTCCAGTGCCAAGATAGGGATATAGGTTCCATCTATTGCCCCACCACAGTCAGGGAATCTCATTGCAGCAAAGCCATCTGCTATGACCTGCACATTTCTCAGAGTCACTACCTTTGGTAGAAGCAGCTCAGTGATTGCTTTGGCTACTTGCATCACCCCAGCCCCACAGTAGATTTGCCCATTCCAAATTGATTCCCGACTGACCGGTAGCTGTCTGGCGTTGCAAGCGTCCACAGGGCTATCGCCACTCACTTGTGAACTGTGAGGGCTGCTCTTGTCTTGGTATTCTGACGCTTCAGGGCAGGGGAAAGCAAGTCACAAAATTCCATGAAAGTACCTTTATGCATACGAAAGTTTTTCAGCCACTGGGAATCATCCCATACCTGCAACACTATGCAGTCCCACCAGTCTGTGCTTGTTTCCTGGGCCCAGAATCAGCATTCCGCAACATGTACCTGCCCCATTAACACCATGATCTCCAAAGCACCGGGACCCGTGGTTTGAAAGAATTCTGTCTCTGTGTCCTCATCACTTTCATCACCATGCTGCCATTGCCTCCTCCTCACCTGGTTTTGCAGGTTCTGGTTCAGCATAAACTGCACGATAACGTGCGAGGTCTTTACAATGTTCTTGACTGCTGCGTTGAGCTGAGCAGGCTCCATGCTTGCTATGGTATGGCGTCTGCACTGAAAAAGGGCATGAAACGATTGTCTGCCATTGCTCTGATGGAGGGAGGGGCAACTAATGACATGGCTTACAGGGAATTAAATTCCACAAAGGCAGAGGCTTTGCATCAAGGAGAAACACAAACAACTGTCACACAGAACGGCCCCCTCAAGGATTGAACTCAAAAGCCTGGGTTTAGCAGGCTGTTGATTTCACGGAGGGAGGGGGAAGCAAATGAATACAAAACAAATCTGGTCTATTTCTTCTTTTGAGCCACTCCATCTATCTTTTACATCTTAGGCTAGCCATCATCATCTCCTGGCTACTCACCAGAAGATGCTGCATGATGACTGCTAGCCCTCAACATCACCTAGGCACTTGGCAGAAAATGGGAAATGACTTGGCTGAGTCACTCCCATGTCTGTATCATGATGATGGCTTTCAGTCCTAATGCACCATCTGCTGCCAAAATGCAATGAGCTGCTGCTGTGTAGCAATGCAGTCCCACATCTGCCAGCACGCAGGAGGCTTAGGGTGACAGTCAGCTGGGCGGGCTCCATACTTGCCATGGTATGGTGTCTGCACAGGTAACCCAGGAGAAAAGGTGCGAAACGGTTGTCTGCCATTGCTTTCATCGAGGGAGGGCGGGAGACAGGGGCCTGACGACATGTACCCAGAACCACCCGCGACAATGTTTTTTTCCCCATCATGCATTGGGATCTCAACCCAGAATTCCAATGGGCGACAGAGACTGTGGGAACTAAGGGATAGCTCTGGGATAGCTACCCATAGTGCAACACTCTGGAAGTCTACACTAGCCTCGGTACTATGGACGCACACCGCCGAATTAATGTGCTTAGTGTGGTCACATGCACTTGACTTTATAAAATCTGTTGCCAAAAATCAAATTCTGTAAAATTGGAGTAATCCCGGAGTGCAGACATCCCCAAGTCTGCCCGCTTGTATGTCTGTATTATGATACGAGCCTTATTTACTACACACTATTCAAACACGGCTCTAAAGGCAGAATTATTAATTTCCTCATGGGCTTTTCTCATCGCCTTAGTTTTGAGTGCTTCACGAGTATTAATTTATCTTGACAACATCCCTTGGAGGTGAAGGGGCAGTATTATCCCATGTTACAGTTGGGGAACAGACACATAAAAAGATTAAGTCTAAAGCATCCACTGATTCTCAGTGCCCAAGTTGAGAGGTGTAGGGCCTGGTTTTTCAGAGTACTTAGAATTATATATAGTTTTGGAAGAATTTGATTTTTATCCTCCCGCCCCCCCAGTTTTTATCCATTTACATTTTCACAATTGCAGGAATTGGGGCAGGCGGGTCAGATACAATCATTTAATGGTGGTAGATGGTGAGATTCAAGAAGTTAAAGCTTATAGTCCTTAACACAAGTTGTCAACATCACACGTCAAGGATATTTAGTTTGTATGTTTTAAGTCAGACTAATAAGTTCTCAATCATCATCTTACTTTCCCTTTCTTTACATTTCAATCATCACCGGAAATATTTTTTGTCATTTTGGGTGCTGTGATGTAGCGTCTGTCCCACACCAGCAGAAAAGGGGTTTGAAGCAGCCATAGCCAAGCACAGAAGGGCTTGTAGGAGCAGCCAGTCTGGGCTGGGCTGGTCCATGTAAGAAGGGTTGTAGAACAAAGCAGTTAGTCACTCCCCGGAGCTTGAGAAGGGAGGAGGACTGGCTGCCTTGGAGGCGGAGGGCAGCAAGCACCCTGGGCAGAGTAGTGCTGCAGGCAGAGACCCAGGGAGCTAAAGATAGCTCCTGGCAGGCTGCAGGGATCTGTAGACTGAGGCCCTGACACAAGGGCAAGGAGGGTGCTGGAGCCACTGAAGGAAGTGGCTAGACTGTGGACTGCAGTTTGCCACTGAAGGAAGTGGCCAGACAAAAGACTGCAGGTTCCCCCAGCATGGGGAGAACAGACTCTGACACAGCTGGAGGGCTGTGTCCTGAAGAGGACACTGTGTTCTTTGGGACAACACACTTCCTGGAGCAGACATGATGGTGGCGAGATATCACCAGACAAGGGCACACTGGTGAACTAAGCTAATTCCCAGGACAGCCAGCAGGAGGTGCCACAGTGATGAGTCAAACCCCATCACAAGTGCGTATTGTGAAATCGATATTTACCAATAAAAATCCAATCTTTCCAAAGCACTTAGTGTGTTCAAAGCACAGCTCTAATTGACTTCACGTGCAGCTGTAAGTGCTTAACACATCTGCAAATCAGATCTCAGGCTCTCAAGTCAGGCACCCATAAAACGAGGAACATAGGATTAGTGACCACCTGTGAAAAGTTTAATTTCAGTGACTTGCCTGCCATCACACAAGAACAGTGTGGGAGAGGCAAGGATTGAATCAAGTTATCTGGGGTGGCATTCAACTACCTTACCCTTACGATCATCATCTCTTCATGCAGTTCCTTCCCTTATTCATCATACACCTTCCAACTTTTGCACCAAGTGAGGAGTGTTCTTACAGATAGACTTATTTTCTATACAGTTCTGATTCATCCCAGAGAATGGTCCATCCTGTGTAGTGACTGAGTCAGAGGGGCCTGTGCTAAAAAGAGAGTCTGTTCAGCTAAAGCATGCTCAGTGCAGATGGAATCTTCAGAGAATTTAGCAGCTGACCTCTAACAAGAGCCTACTGAACATGTGCAAACTGATTTTCCCCTCAAAGACTTCAGTTGGCCAAATGTGGCTGGTTTTCAAAGGAATAGTAAAGGGCAAATCCTTGACACCAAGATGATTCCCTTCTCTGCCACCACCAGCAAATTTCAAATCTCTGCACCAAAGCATGGGAGCACTGAAACTTCAAAATGAAGTGGTTGGGTGTTTTGTTTAAAAAATAAAAAAGAGAGAATCCCAAAACAAAACACAGGCAAGAAAACCATTTTCCCCCTACCTAATCTCTTTTTCAGAATAGGCAGACCCACTTTTGCTGAATCTTTCCAGAAAAATTCAGTCTAAAACAGGTACTCAACATAAGAAATTTCACCCTGGAAAAGTTTTATAAACAACTGAATGGGATGTGTTGGGCAGCCTTAACAACAGGCAGCACTAGCAGGTCTGCCTATAATATTTTGCATTTATATAGTACCTTCCATTCAAGGAACTCAAAGAGCATTACAATGACCCTCTGGCATAGGTGTTACCCTAATTAATAGCTGAACTGTAATATGGGGATAATAATCCCGAGGCCCGAATTCTGCTTGGTTTTCACATGGTGGGGAGGGCACAAGGGCCCAGATCCACAAAGGTATTTAGGCTCCGAACTTTTATTGATTTCAATGGAAGTTAGCAGAGGTATTTAGGCTCCTGACACCCCTCTCAAAATGAGGAATTTTGGAATTCCTTCTGGTCTAGCATCTGTTTGTACAGTGCCTAACACAGTGCAATCCTGCTTGATGACTAGGCTGCCTAGATTCTCTGGTAATAGCAATAATAGATAATATCAATATACTGCTTCATTTAGTGTTGGTTTTCTTTTCTTTAATGCTACTTTTGCAGGCCCTTAGATTTAACTACAGGGTTTTGAAAACACTACTGGAAGAATATACAGAGCAGAGGATTAACAGTTTATTACATGGTTTTCAGATTTCTAAACAGTGGAAATTAAGTATGAAAAAATTAAGCTTATTTGATATATTTTCCCCTACTATGTATTTTAGCCAAATGCAGTCCATCATCAGATGCCTCAAAAACACAGTGGTAAGCTTTCAAAGCAATGGGTGGGGGAATTAGCCACAAAATTCCCATTAACATCAATGACTCACTCAGCTAAATCATTGTGCAGGGCTTTGAAAGTTTACCCCAGGGGGTTAGTCTCCTCTTGATGCACAGGGGATTTATACACCTACCTCCTATTAATGTTAATGGAAGTGAAGTTTGTCTCTCTACTGTTCACTGATCAGAGAATAGTTTTTGTAACTTTTGACTGGTAATTTTATAAGTCCCTAAATGAAATGGCTCTTTTGCTTTAGGGAAGTGAGGATCAACAGGCTCATAAGGTTTTGTGCCTCTTAGCATTCCCTCTGTTTCATGTTAAAGTATCCAGAATATGTAGTTTCAAAGTTATAGTTGCTAAAAGTTAAATTAGTGGGTATATGCATATACACAGAAATCAATGCTATTTTACAATGATTGATCAAAGTTTCATGTTGATTTAAAAATTAAAGAAACAACATAGACTTTTAGTTGAGTTTATCCTTCCTAGTGCTCTTGCCCTTCCTTTTTCCCCAAGTATCATCTTTTGGTTTTACATTCTAATTTTAGATGGAACAAAATAAAAAGATTAAGATAAAAACAGTTCTCAAAAGATAAATCATTTTGTAATTATGTGCAGGTGCTAAATTATTTTTGGCATTATGTTTTGTAGAGCGCAGCATTACAACATGATGGTATTCAGCAAAGTCTCTAGATTTGACTGTCCCACTAATCGTCAAAAGATACTGGATATGAATCCCAAAGGCATAGCTAAGTGTTGATTAGACTTTTAATCTTTGTTGTTTGTTGATGGTTCACTAAGGTATGAATTTCTTTCACATTCCATTGAGTTTACATTTTATTGTGTTTGATTTGCAACACAGTCAGTTTAAGCTTTCTATAAACCATTGCACAATCCTTTTTGCCCAGCTACAGGTGTCTTAAAGAGTAACAACTAATAACCATTACTCAGTGTTCATAGCATGAGGGGTCATATTAGTCACAGAATAGTGGCCATTCTGGAATAGACCTTCAAGAAACAGCTTGGTCTGTGAAAGTGCCTTTTAAAAACTCTTGTGCTGTAAGTTTTAAATTGTCAAACTGTGGGAAAACTGAGTAGACTGTATGTTGTTAGCATTTTGGATAATGCTGAAAGTTGTACAGTAATGCTGTGGAAAGCTCATAGTAATTATACTCTGCTCCAGTAGAATCTTAATCCTGAAGCTTTAGGATTTGTAATTCCCCCCTTTATGGCTGCTAAACCAATTTTCTATCCCTTAGAGTCAAAGCAGCACAGCCCTTGGGCTGTTATAGATCTTGCATAAGCCACATAGTAAGCAAGATACACAGTATAAAAAGTTAACTTTAAAAGCATGAACTGGGTTAGACTAGTGACTGTCTAAATATAACATCTCAGTGTCTATATTTATCCTCCATCTATATCAAACATGCTCAGTTTACAAAAGTCAAAATAGGTTTTTTTAAACACCTAGCTGAGTACAATCTTGGCAATCAGAACACACCTTGCATTTCATTCTGCTTTATAGGTCATGACTAAGAATGAAGTCAGAATGTACCTGGCAACTGGAGGCATGGAGAAGAATTGAACCTAACTCTCTTCCACAGCTTTAGTGGTAGACCTGAGAGGTTAAAATAAAGTATTTTATTGGTAAACTAAGCAGATATGCACACACAGAGAGCATTAATAAAATGCCATTTTAACAGTCACTTTTCTGACCAGAGCCCTATTAAAAATAAATAAATATTTTGGTTTCATGCCATGGAAGAATTCTAACTTTGTTTGTACTGTTAATAATATCAAACAATTGCCCAGATGCTTATAAACATAGCTGTGAGCTGAGGTCACCAAAAGAAGTTAGTGTTTAGAATAAGGCCACATTATTATCCTATTCTGTGTCTGTTTTGGACTATTGTAATTGTAAACACATAGTGTCTATGATTTTGCCACAGGAAGTAACAGGAGAGGAGACTCTGCTAGTGTAATTTAGGCTTCTGTGAACCAGCCTAATAGAAGGCAACAAGATAATCTTGACTTGGAAAAAAAAACAAAAACCCAAAACAATTAGTTCCACAAATGTGTATGATTCTAAATTCTCCACATTTTGGCATAGCTAACTACTGGTTACTTTTATGTCATATAGAAACAACTTCAGCATCATACAAAGAAGAAATAAAGAGTGAAGGAAAATGCCTAAGTCTTAAAAAACATGAAAATATGACTATGTACGTTAACTTTATTTTTTACATTCCTTACATTTTTGTTATTGATGAATGACTACAAGTGTTGTTGCCTTCAGGTTATATCCTAAGCACTGTTTCATGCTACCCTAAATATAATTTAAGGTGGACACCAAGAACCGACTTCAGTGAAATGTTGAAGTTTAACTGCATAGTTTGTACTTGCACACTATTTCAATTAAATTCAGGCACATAAGATAAAGCAGAAACCAATGCATGAAAAAATTATAGCCACAAGCAAATCCAGCATTTTTGTGTTCAAATAAATGTGCTTTATCTGCATGTGTAGACTTCTATATACATGGCTGAGGCAAACCTCAGTTAATCATGATGAGCACTACAAGCACAAACTTAAAAACAAAGTCAGTGGTTCTGGAATAACTAATATTAAAAAGTGGTCCTGATCCTTTACTACAGTGGTTCTCTACCTTTCCAGACTACTGTACCCCTTTCAGGAGTCTGATTTGTCCTGTGTTCCCCAAGCTTCACCTCACTTAAACTATTTGATTAAAAAAATCAGACACAAGCATACAAAAGAGTCACGGCAACTATTATTGAAAAATTGCTTACTGTTTCATTTTTACCATATAATTATAAAATAAATCAATTGGAATACAAGTATTGTGCTTACATTTCAGTGCATAGTATAAAGAGCTGAATAAATAAGTCATTGTCTGTATGAAATTTTAATTTGTACTGACTTCATTGGTGCTTTTTTATGTAGCCTGTTGTAAAACTAGGCAAGCTGATGTACCCCCTGGAAGATCTCTGCATACCCCTGGATGAGAGCCACTGAACTGTTTTGCGAAAATGTATCAGGTTCAATGAACTTTCGACGTACCACAGAGTTTCCTGCCTGCATGCTCAGTAGGATGCTGGGGAGCCCAGGACTTCCAGGCTCTGAACTATGGAACTGGAAGTCTGGAAAGCTTAGAATCATAGATCATTAGGGTTGGAAGGGACCTCAAGAGATCATCTAGTCCAACTCCCTGCTCAAAGCAGGACCAATCCCCAAATGGTCCCCTCAAGGATTGAACTCACAACCCTGGGTTTAGCAGGCCAATGCTCAAATCCCCAGCTTGAGATGGGACTCAGGAATTCTAGGCTCCCTGCTCTGCAGCAGGGGAATTTTCTGACTCCTTGGGACTCATCAGGCTGGTGTCAAGGTCTACCAGCCACTCCACTTGGTTTTGGTTTAAAAAACAAAACAAAAAACCCAAACACCTGATTTTTCCAAAATGAAAAATTTCAAAAATTTCCTTTCTGTGGGAAATTTCAGGTTTTTATTCTGAATTGGAATGAAAACTTTTGAAGTGTTCAAATTTTCTCTGGACCAGAAATTCGGAGTTTTGACCATATCTAGTTCAAAATGGATTCTCTCTGGAGCGTAAGTCATTTCGAGTGGATGTTGTCATACGTTGGTGTGACAATTATCGCTCATGGTCATGTCAGGACTGGGGTTGCTAAACTTATGGCCATGTCTTAAAGGGGATTCTTAGTTAATCCACATCTGGTCCTGCTATACCTGTGGTAGAGTATTATGAATAGATCTCAGTGAGTAACTCATAATGTATTTGATGCATTGTGCCTCTTTCTATTCATTAATTGTACATGACCAGATCATGCTTTTCTTTAAATATTCATCATCAAATATTCACAGAAATTGTATGATCTATCAAGAAGTTTGCTGTATTTGGTATCTTCAATTTAAACTGCATTGATTTGACACAGTGCAGGTTACATGGTGTGCTTCTGCTTCTTGATTGGCTACAACTATCTTTAGAATCATGTTTTGATGCAAATATTTGTGAATAAAATAAATAAATAAATACTAAAACCACCACCCTCTAGCTATTATATAACACTTTTCATCTAAAGAAATCAAAGTGCTCTACAAAGGAGTTAATGTAATTAGAACTTTGAAATTCTCTTGTATATTCTCTATTTCAAACATTCCTGCCATTAAACTAGTGCTGGTCATGAATTTTCCATAAAATGTAGTTTCTGAAAAACAGAATCATTTGTGGGAAAGTTTAATTTTTACTATTTTTTTTTTGTATTTTCCTTTGGGAAAACAAAAACATTTTGTTTTGTGTCAGTTCAACCTGAAATCAAGATTTTTTTTAAGCTGACCCAAAATGTTTAATTTCAAGTCATCTCAATATTAAAACAGCATTATGCTACTGTGGTGCAGTGCCTCAAGAGACTTGGTAGCTTGGGTTCCAATTCTCTCCTATGGGCTAGGCTCCCTGGCTGCAACATCTCGTATGATGCTGATCTCTGACCAAGCACTGTGGTGCATCATGGGAGTCACAGGGCTATAGGGGCATCATGAGAGATCTAGTCCAGCCAGGAAACCTGCTCCATAGAGAAGAATGGGGGCATCAAAAAACCCAAACTACAGCTCCCATAAGGCAATGTGCCACTATAGGGAAATACAATTTAATATTGAACAGCTTTGAAATAGAGTGTTTTGGGTCAGTTCAAACAAACAAACAGAAAATTTCAGTCCAGGAATTTCGAAAATGTTTTTCTGTGATCAAAAATGCCAAAACACAAAATATTTTGCCATTTTGTGACCAAAATTTTTGGGAACCTTTCATTCTGCAAACAAATTTCAAAATTTCAACCGTTCGTCTTTATTCAGGGAAAAAACATATGTTGAAATATTGGAATTTGCCACAGGACAGAAATTCTGACTTTTGCCCATCTCTACAAACAGATTCATTGGACTGTTTTCAGAAAAAGCACACAAATAAAAAAAAGTCAAAGTGAAATTAAAATAAATTAGAAAGAATATATGCATTTTCCTCCTTTTTTCTTTTCTCCTCACCCCACTATGCACCCAGGTCTAATAATAAAGCATTTCCTTAACAAAATTAATGAATCAAGAAAAATGTCCTAAGAGAGCTCAAAATAACTAAATCTCACCAGCTCTCAACACCTGCCCTCTTGCTGTGATGCTCTCAGTGTTGCTCTGAATTAGTTGTCCAGGAGCACTATTCAAAAGAGGTTAAATGCTTCTTCATTATTTGAGCCCAGGAGCTTCTAGCCAACAAGAACACTATAAAACATGTGACCAAACTCAGCTGGGCTGTCAGTATGTGCAACTCACATTTAAGTCAATGGGAGTTTCATGCCACAAACAAATTAATCTTTTAAAATTAAAGTACAAAACATACAAATAATTTTCAGAACTAATTAACTAAAAAGAAATCCAAATAGAATTGTTTAAAATTTCTATTTTATATGTACTTTCACCATCCTCATCACTGTAATATCTGAGCACCTTTCAATAGTTCATTAACCAATGTGAGTATGTATCTGGCACGTTTGTTCTCTCATCCTCTCCCCAGGAGGAGGAGAATGTGCAGAGTAGTGTTGTTATAGCGCCTTTTCTTGGTTGGTTGTTTTTTTTAAATAGACTTGTTGCTATGTATTTATGTCAGAGAAGGCAAGGTCAAATAAATGTGTCTTGCACTTGAAGTGGAAAGTGATGAGGTCTGTGAAAATGGCGACGTTATTCCAGTCCTGAACTAGCCCTCAAGAAAGTTGTGTCTCCCACACTGATGAGCTTTACCCTTTTTGAGAGTTCTGTTGTGCCAGAGGCAGAGCCGGATCGACCCATCGCTGCGTCCTAGGCAAACATACTTCTGGGCTTGGAAGGCCACAGATCATTTAGTCAGTATCAATAATTAATCAGAAGGATGACAGAGTATAGCCTGTTCTCCCACTCCACGCACAGGCAGGGTGGGGAGTTTGGCCAGTATCGATACTGGATCCCAGAGGGAAGGTAGATACTCATGCCCCTAAATGGACTCACCTCCCCATCAGCTTGGCAATCTGCTTCCAGAACTGCTTTCTGCTCTTGACAGCCCTTACTAGTGCCAGGCCCTAGTCAGTTCTGGAGGGAGGAGAATGAGCATGAGTGGCAGGTCCCAGAGCTGCAGGCCAAAGCTTCTTCATCTTGTTATGCTTATAAGAAGCAAACGGGATCTTTATCAAGGGAAAAAGCAATACTCTGTGTTTATTGAAGATACAGCAATTAGCATATGTAGTCAATCACACCACACACACACACACACACACGCTAGTCAATGTTATAGTTACCAGTCCAGAGTCTGGATCAATCTAGAGGCCAGCTATGTTGATCATGGATAGGGAGGAACTGGGTTCTGTCGATTGCAACACAATGCTCTGGGGAAGTCTTGGCAGGATGAACCCAAAGTTTCATGGCAAGGTATCTTGTTTATATAGCGATTTTCCTTAATTGGAACCAATGAGTTTTGCTTCATCATGCTGTAATCAGTTGTTGTTTGACGAGTGCTTGTTTTCTTAAATTGTCCTTCTCTTTCTTTATCACAGCTATCTTGTCCCCATTGATAAGTGCCTGTCTCATCTTTAGAGTTGTCAATCTGCCCTTCTCTGACATTTCAATATAGGGTGACCAGACAGCAAATATGAAAAATCAGGATGGGGGTGGGGGGTAATAGGAGCCTATATAAGAAAAAGACCCCAAAATTGGGACTGTTCCTATAAAATCGGGACATCTGGTCAACTTATTCAAATAGGGGCATGCTGCAGCCTCCTGGCACCCTTGCATCTGTCTCCGGTTCCTCCCTCGTACATCTGTCACAGCGATGGCCTTCACATTTATCTCTTTACACATACATACCTCTTTCACACACAAAACAGAATTTACACAGAACATTTTAAACAGGAACATCAAGTTGCAAAGCACAAGAAAACAATCGTAGCATTCTTTTACTTATTTTAAAATGCTAAACCTACAACAAAGTATTGACCTTAAAATGTTTGTTACTGCCTTGAAATCAGCCCAAACACAGATTCCAGCTGATGCATCTTTACCAAATGGCCCATTAGGCCATTCCTTTCTGCTAATCAAAAAGGGTGGCTGGCAGGATATGATCAAATCATAACCAATACATTGAATACATGCTACATTATTATCTCATTCTTTATCCTTCATTCTAAAGCATACAAAATACAAACATAAAATCCTACTATTACAATCTTCCCCCTCCAGTGGACTGCTGCAGCCCATGGCTTCAGCATCTTTGATCAAGGCGGGCAAAATGTGAGCTGGGATCCTACAGGGACATGAGGCAAAGGAAGAGGGAAATCATGGCCCATACAAGGGCTCAAGAGGCCAGAGAGAATCTGCAGGAAGGGAAAGACCATGTGCTGGGTCCTAGGCACATGCCTAGTTTGCCTATGGTGTTAATCCAGCCCTTGCCAGAGGAGCAAAGCTGTTGACCATAGTCTTCACTCCAGAGCTTTAGGCAATATTTTAGATGTTCTAAAACCATGGAGTCCTTTGAAGATAAGGGCTGTGATCTTGAACTTGATTTGACATTTTATGGGAAGCCAGTGTAGAGAGCAGAGGACAGGCTTGATTTACTCAAACTGTAGCCCATGTTGCTGTGGAGGGATGCTGTAGCATTCTGTACTAATTGGAGTTTCCTGACTGCTGAAGGCTTCCCACCAGGTATATCATGTTGCTGTAGTTCAGCCAAGAGATGACAGAGGCATGCATAACTGAGGCCAGGTCATCATCTGCCACGATGGGGGAGTCTTCTAGTCAACAGAAATGGTAGAACGAGTTTCTAGCAGATGCTGTTGTGTGAAAACTTGAATATCGGCAAGGAATCCAGGCACACTCCTAGACTATGGACTGATTTGACCAACTGTGAGCATGTATCTTTAACTAAAGGGGATTGCATTGCAGCTGCAAACTCTTCAAAATACGGTCCTCTGCCCACCAGCATCACTTCTGTCTTGCTCAGGTTTGGCTTCAGCCAAATGTTTTTTATCCATGAGCTGATCTCCCTCAAGCATGGGTGGTAGTGGTGTGTTTACACGTGATGAAAGATAGAGCTGTGTATCATCTGCATATTGCTGGCACTTGGATCCATGTCTGAACAGTTCACCTAGTAGTTGCATGTAGATGCTGAAAAGGACTGGAGAGAGAATTGATCATTGTGCGACTCTACAAGTGAGGGGTTTACTGATGGAGGTGCAGTTTCCCATCATGATCATTGGGTGTGTCCCTCCAGGAAGGACTGAGATGATTTTAGTGCATTATTCTGGAACAATGTCACCTCTCTCAGACAAGACAGCAGTATGTCATAGTCAACCGTGTCAAATGCTGCAGAGGTCCCAAAGCGTGAGAATGGAAGTCCACCCTCTATCCATTCATAGGAGGTGACCATGCATCAGTGCAATTCAAGCAGTTCCAGTTCCATGTCCTGACCTGAATCCAGATTGTCCTGTGTCTTCAGTGTTACCTTCATATTAGTTCCATGCTCTTGTGTGAAGGTGAATTAAACAGTGTGGGCTTTTTCTTGTACTTTACGTATGAAATCATTAAAGCTTGAATGTAAGTCCAGTGCAGCATACAAAAGCATTTTCCCAATAACTCCAGGTCATATTTTGCCTTAGATTAAGTATTTTCTTAATTTATGTTAAAATTAAAGCATTGTGATTGTGTCAGAAAATAAATTTCACCACAATGTGCTTTAGTTGTACTCAAATTCTGACAGATAAGTATGGTTGGTTTAAGAGCTCCCTAGATAGCAGTAACGATATAAACTAGGGGTGGGCAAACTTTTTGGCCTGAGGGCTGCATCGGGTTTCCAAAATTGTATAGAGGGCTGGTTAGTGGAGGCTGTGCCTCTCCAAACAGCCAGGAGTGACCTGGCCCCACCCCCTATCTGCCCCCTCCTGCTTCTCGCTCTCTGATGGCCCTCCCAGGACTGCTGCCAAATCCATCCCTCCTTCCCTGTCCCGTGACAGCCCCTGGAACTCCTGCCCCTGACTTCCCCCTGCCACCCCATCCAACCCCTCCTCTCATTCCTGACTACCCCCCCCTCAGACTCCTGACCCATCCAACCACCCCTTCTCCCTTTCCCCGACAGTCCCCGGAACCCCTGCCCCTGACTGCCCCCCCCCGCTACCCCATCCAACCCCCCCTCTCCTTCCTGACTACCCTCTGGGGACCCCTGCCCCCACTCAACCCCCCTGTTCCCTGCCCTCTGACCGCCACGACCCCTATCCACACCTCTGCCCCCTGACTACCACCCCAAACTGCCCTGCCCTCTATCCAACCCCCCTGCTCCCTGCCCCCTTACTGCACTGCCTGGAGCACCGGTGGCTGGCAGCGCTCCAACCGCACCACCCAGAGCACCAGGACAAGCGGTTGCGCCACCCGGCTGGAGCCAGCCATGCCACCACGCAACACAGAGCACTGGGCCAGGCCGCGGCTCTGCAGCTGCACTGCCCCAGGAGCTCGTGACCCTGCCACCCAGAGCATTGTGCTGGCGGTGGAGCAAGTTTAGGCTGCGGGGGAGGGGGAACAGCCGGGGAAGGGCCAGGAGCTAGACTCCTAGGCCAGGAGCTCAGAGGCCACGCAGGAGGGTCCTGTGGGCTGTAGTTTGCCCACTCTGATATAAACCATGGCTGACTAAGTTCCCATAAATGTATCTTCTCTATTAATAGCCAGGTATTAATTTCTGAAAATACAATTTATGAACCAATGCCAAACAAACAATGCAAAACAGAAGGACAAAAGACAGTGATCAAAAATAGTAAACAGACTCAGACCACATGGTCTGAGCTTTGGTGAGTCATTTCTAATTGATTTTTAAAAAGGCTGTTAGATCTTTCCATTCGCCGGCATGCTGTGGATATTGTTAAGTTTTACTTCTGGAATTATAGTTTGTGTAACAAGCCAAAATAGCTGTTAGAAATTGAGTGAGTTTAAGATCTCCCTCCCCCAAATAAAATAAAAGCACCATTAAAATTAACCTGTTTGAATAGAAACCTACAAAGTTGGAGGACATAATGGAACAACTTTTGAGAGGGTCGGGTGTGTGCAATCTAAAAAGGAAGGGGAAGAGAAGATTCAGTCTCTAACTGCCTTTTGTAAAGATATGAAAAATGTAGAGGAAAACTTCAGTGCCAAACTGGATACATTTCAAGATATAGCACTATCAATAAGCCAACTCCCCATTCAGAGGTACAGGGGAAAATTACTCACGCTGTCAGCTATGGAGCAAGCACGCAGTTTTGTCTCTGCAAGCTGCAACACCTATAGCATTGCCGATGGGGGAAGAGCAAGCACCAAAAATACTCAAATACTAATAATAAAGGGATTAACTTCTTCTAGAAAGATTCTTGGATTAGTCATAAACATTTCATTATCAGAAGTTGGGAACTCAAGAGATTATTATTCCTCTTACAAAAAGTTTATTTGCGCCACCCTCAAAAGAGTTTAGGGAAACAGCCTCAGGAACAAAGATGGTGGTTGTGTCACCAACAGGCTGGAGCCAGTGATGATCTTGCAGGTGACTATGGACCCATACAGAAGAGAAGATTAGTGGGATAAAAAGGTACTTGTGTGTTGTGTTTCCTGTGCAAAAGTAATCAACATGGAATACTGCAGGCACCTGTCTGACAAATTATACATAAATGTTTGAACAAGCTTTGGGGGGATGCTAGTATGCTTATAAGTGGTTAGGGACACCAGGCGACTGGAGAGATTTGCAAGCCATTTAGATTTTGTTTTCTGCAAGTGCATATTTAAACACATTTTCAAATGAAAGCACAATAGGTGCTTCTACAAAGATTGTACCAGTGAAAACCTCTGATTTTGCATGCACAAATGCCAGGATGCCCACACAGCTTAAGTAACAGAACCCATAAGTAGTCACTTATGCAATTTCCAGTTTGAACTCCCAAAATCTTATTTGTTGATGCAAATGTAGGTTAATAAGTGCAACGTTTGCATGGATTTGTGCATAAAATCCTATTGTGCCCTTTAAAAATATGCCCCTTAAATTTTGTTCAGGGCACAATGTTATTTTCTTAACTGTGGAAGATTCTTTTTGGTAATTTACAAATCCTCAATATAATCTGCTTTATCAACAAATTTTTTTAATTTGGTGTTTATATATAGATTGAGATCCCAAACTTTCAGTTTTCACTAACATTTTCAATAAATTTTAGACCGTAAGTAAATTTAAATTTTTTAAAATAATTCTACACTTAAACTATTCCATTTTAGTGGTGTGTTAACAAATTAGACGTAGTAGTGTAATGGATTGCTTGTTCTATAAAGTGAAAAATGCTCTAGACATCGATAGATACAATAGAATTTATTGATTGAACTGACCTCGTTATCTCTAGCTTGCTTGCTAGCACGCATATATATACCTGCCCCTGGATATTTCCATTACATGCATCTGAGGAAGTGGGTATTCACCCACGAAAGCTCATGCTCCAAAACGTCTGTTAGTCTATAAGGTGCCACAGGATTCTTTGCTGCTTTAATAGAATTTATGTAATTTTACCTAATTCGCTTTCAACTCTTCCAGGTTAGTGCTAAATTAGGTAATTGAAAATTCCTGTTTCTTACCTATTACTATTCTTCCCATTTAGCCAATAGTTCTCTTTTCTGGGATCTCTGATTCCTCCTTCCCTCCCACCCTTTTCTATATGTGGAAATGCATTCCAAGTTATTTCACACAGATTCAGGCTCATTCATTCTTTCTATTTACATACTTTGGTTACATTTTACTGCAAGATAAAAAATGTCATAAGCACTATTAGTATTGTGCTGGCAACTGTGCATGTTGCCATCACAGTGCCCCATATACATGTGCAGAGGTTTTCAGCAAGGGCAATCTTGCAGCAGATATAATGGCTGTCCTTTGCTCCTAGTAACTATATATTCTTGCATGAAACTCCTTGACTTTCCAGCTAAAAGTCTGGCAGGCTCCCAGTCAGTTCAGTGGTGCTGGAGCTTTGAGTAGTACTTGACTCTTGCTGTAACCTCCAAACTTGCCTGTTCTTTATTTTTTCTTACAGATTTTCCATTTTTGTTTTCTAAGAAGGACGTGAGGGTTTCAGTCCCCTGTGACAGTTAGGGAGAGCCTTGGTGGAATATATGGTGCTAGTGATAAGAATATGAGTAGATCCTCACCCCATGCACACAAAGATGATGATGGGAATACTAGCCTGCACTATTAGCAAGAGTAGATTTAGTCTCACTAGTCAGCTCAGAGTGTAATCAAAGCTGCTGGTACAGTACCGCTGCTGCAATTTTAGATACAGACGAATATACTATTACAGAGGTGCTCCATACCTGTATATATGTACATATCTAGTTAGACAAAACTTTCAGGTACACAAGAATATGTAGGATCAACAGGACTTGTGCATTGCAAGTGGCTTCCTTTAGCAGCTATTTATATATAGAACGATCATGAATTATGGAAAGGTCTATATCGATTTTTTTTGTTATGTATTGTTAAGAAACTGGATGTATGTGTATTTTTATTGATAGTGAAAACCTATGTAGGATTGATTCAGTTGCAGGTTTTTATTATCAAATGTAAGTTCTAAAAAGTTTAGCCAAGTGAATTTTCATTTTCCAACTAGTATATTTGGAAGGGGATTGGTAATGGGAACCATTGTCTTAAATTCTTCCAGGCCATTAATAATGGTATATATATGCCGTTGTTCACTACCAACTTTGGGTGAATTTAAGTCAAAGGTTGGTGGGTCTTAAGCCTGTTCCTAGTGGACAAGTGTCTACATCCAAAACTTTAACTTCACAATTGACCTTCTTGTTGATTGCATTAGCAGAGGCGCAAAGGACTGATGGCTCATGGAAACTGAAAGCTAACCAAGCCATCCAAGCTAGAGGTACCTCTTCCTGGTTCTAGCTGAAGCATTTGGATGGGCAGCTACTCTCCACAGAAGCAAAACAAACAGGATGCCCGGAATCCAGCAATAAGCAGCAATAGCCTCTTGAAGAGAATGTAATAGTCATTACCTAGGCTTTGTAATTTAATTTCTATCTTCCTTCCACAACAGAAAACAGGAGATGAAAAAATATACATCCTCCCTCCATCTAGCAGAGGCTTTCCGCAGACTGCCCTCTCAACATCCCTTGCTGCCAGGTGCTAACACAGCAGAGCAGTTTCCCTTCCTGGGAATGGAAGTTTGAAGCCCTGGCCTAGGAATTAACTCTTCATTCTCTGCATTTTTACACCAGGGATTCCATTCTGACACTGTGTTAGAGCCATCACAATAGATCTGGTACACAAACATAGGTCAACAGCAAGGTCCATCCCTTGCTGCCAGGTGCTAACACAGCAGAGCAGTCCATCCCTTGCTGCCAGGTGCTAACACAGCAGAGCAGTTTCCCTTCCTGGGAATGGAAGTTTGAAGCCCTGGCCTAGGAATTAACTCTTCATTCTCTGCATTTTTACACCAGGGATTCCATTCTGACACTGTGTTAGAGCCATCACAATAGATCTGGTACACAAACATAGGTCAACAGCAAGGAGAAGTCTGTACTGGTACTATACATGTTCTGTGGATGAATAAGAACATGGGAATTCAGTTGCCAGGGGTGTAATCTTTTATAGAACCATAGAAATGGAGGGCTGGAAGGGACCTCAAGAAGTCATCAAGTCCAGCCCCCTAAGCTGAGGCAAGATCAAGTAAACTTAGCCCAGCCCTGACAGGTATTTCTCCAACCTGTTCGTAAAAACCTCCAATGGTGGGGATTTCACAACCTCCCTAGGGAGCCTATTCCAGAGCCTAACTACCCTTATAGTTAGAACATTTTTATAGTCAGCCCTCAGTTCCCTTACAGATGAACAGCTAGTGCACTAGCTGTGCATGTGGTTTATTTTGTACAAAGACCTCAATTTCAGATAAGGCAATCCTTCGTCTCCACAGTTATGTACGTCACCTAGCATATTGTTATCACTCAATAGTTCTCTAAAAAGGAATTGTGTGCTCCTTATCCGCCTTCAGCAATTTATCCAGGACATATGTAATCTTTCTTTGCTGGATCTTTTAGTTTCAATAGCCTTTTACTTAAAATACGTGCATATTTTTTGCAGAATAAATATTTCTTTTGCAGTAGGTGTAAAATATTTATTTAACCAAATAATTTGCTAAGACTACATAAGCCTGGGGATGGGTGGGCAGGGAATCTGCTGTATTCCTTTACAGTACCTAAGCCAAAGACTGAAAATGGGTATGCTTTCCCTCAAATTACACAGCAATTTTCTTAGTGTGATTTTGGTTTCTAACAGAGATATTTTCCTATTGGAAAAAAAAAAAGGAAAGAGAAAATAAAAAAGTGGTATAAAATTATCACAAATAAATTGTTGTTGTGAACACACATGAAGTTCAAAAATATTACTGGATAGGAAATTGATTTCTCTGTTTCAAGCAGCATATTGAACATTATCTGTAAAAGTGACCATTAAGGGTACTGTTAATGATAGTTAAGGATACTGTGAGCCAGAAAGAGATATATTTAAAGATTGATGATGAGGAGGGGAAGGAGAGACATACACAAACCTACAATTATTGATAGGATGGATTTTTTTTCCTTATTTCACAGAGAGCTAGTGATACTGAACCTATTATTACATGGTCCTAATTACACATCCAGACAATAGATCACTTATTTTAGGAGAAATACCTACTGACTGGGAAACATCACTAATTGTTCCTTTTTTTTGGCATACTATCTGACTGCAATAATTATAGAGCTGCTTCCCCATTATCTTCTGCTCTGAAGATCTTGGAGAAATATTTCTTTCCAGTTTCCAAAAACGTTTAGCATCTTGAGTCTGAGCCCTTAACTTTAATGTCTCATCCCCGCAAATAGGCATAGTGCAGTATATTCATGCAATGATAAGATTGATCGAGGCTACTGTATTAGATGTATATTATTTATATTGTAGTAGCACTATGGGCGGCCCATCATGCTAACTCAGAGGTGGCCAAACTGTGGCCCGCAGGACTCTCCTGCCCAGCCCCTGAGCTCCTAGCCTGGGAGGCTAGCCCCCAGCCCTTCCCTTGCTGTTCCCTCTCCCCCGCAGCCTCAGCTCGCTCTGTCAATGGCGCAGTGCTCTGGGCGGCAGGGCCGCAAGCTCCTGGGGCAGTGCAGCTGCAGAGCCGCGGCCTAACCCGGTGCTCTGTGCTGTGCGGTGGCGTGGCTGGCTCCAGCTGGGTGGCGTGGCTGCTTGTCCTGGTGCTCTGGGTGGCGCAGCTGTAGCACTGCCAGCCACTGGTGCTCCAGGCAGTGCGGTAAGGGGGCAGGGAGTGGGGGGTTGGATAGAGGGAAGGGGAGTTTGGGATGGTAGTCAGGGGGCAGAGGTGTAGAAAGGGGGTGAGGTGGTCAGAGGGCAGGGAACAGGGGGGTTGATTTGGGGCAGGGATTCCCAGAGGGCAGTCAGGAAGGAGGGGGGGTTGGATAGGGCAGCAAGGGGCAATTGGGGTAGGGGTTCCAGGGGCAGTCAGGGGACAGAGAGAAAGGGTGGTTGGATGGGGCAGAGGTCCCTGGGGGGCAGTCAGGAATGAGAGGAGGGGTTGGATGGAGTGGCAGGGAACAGTCAGGGGTAGGGGTCCTGGGGGCGGTCAGCAGGGCCGCCTAGAGGATTCATGCCACCAAAGACCCAGAGTGACTGAAGGGCCCTCCGTTGGCGAAATGCTGGCGAAGACCCAGACTGCCAATGGGCAGGGCATTTTGGCAGCTGGGGGCCCTTCAGTCGCTCCATGTCTTCGGCAGCACTGAAGGGTCCCCCGCCACTGAAATGCCTCTGAAGACCCGGACCACCACCAGGCCAGGGTTCGCAGGGCCCCTGCGGGGCCCGGGGTGGCCCTGGCGGTCAGGGGACAGAGAGAAGGGGTGATTGGATGGGGTGGGAGTCCTGGGGTGGGCAGTCAGGAATGAGAGTAAGGGTTGGATGGGGTGTCAGGGGGCAGTCAGGAGTGCGGGTTCTGGGGGCTGTCAGAGGACAGGGAACAGTGAGAGCTGGATGGGGCAGGAGTCCTGGGGGTCCATTGGGGGCAAGAAGCAGGAGGGGTTGGAGAGGGGGCAGGACGGGGCCAGGCCACACCTGGCAGTTTTGGGAGGCACAGCCTCTGCTAACCAGCCCTGCATACAATTTTGGAAACCTGATGCAGCTCTCAGGCCAAAAAGTTTGCCTGCCCCTGTGCTAGCTATTGTACACATAACAAAGAGATGATCCCTGTCCCGGAGCATTTAAAATTCTAAGTTCTGAAGTTCTTGCATTGATTGCACAAAAGCTTTTGACAGCCAGAAGTACCATACCTACCAAAAAGAAAACGTAAACCTATCGGAGTGGCTTATTGCTTATTATAACTAGCTAGCTAATTTGTTTTGATTATTGAAATCAGGTTCTACTCATATGGGATATCTATGGAATGTCAGAGAGATGCTCCACAAAAACCTGCTAACATAGCTATACCTACTGTAGTAGAGTTTTTAAACAGTGTCAGAGTCATGCTCTGTGCGCGCGCGCGCGCGCACACACACACACACACACTGCCCAAAAAACATTCATGGATGTTTAGTCCACACGGGACCATTATATTCCTTTAGCTAGACCTCCTGCTTAACACAGGTCATAGATTTTTCACATGCACATTCCTGCACAGAGCCCAGTAACTTGTGGCTGAATTAGAATCTTTTTATAAAGACATCCACTTCTGATTTAAGGACCCCAAGTGATGGAGAATCTACCACACCTCTTAAGTTGCTCCTTAACTTCCATTATGTTCACTGTTAAAAATGAATGTCTTAATTCTAGTTTGAATTAATCTAGATTCAACATCCAGCCATTGAATCTTGATTTATAAGCTTTCTTCTACTCCACTGCTCTCATCCTGACCTGCAGGACCCTTTCTATTCTACTCCTAGACCTCCACAGAACTTAATATTTCAGTCCCAGTCTTCAGTACCATCTGCTGTTCTAGCCCTGCATTGGCTTTCCCTTCACTGCCAAAGAGCTGAAGCAACGCCGAACATTATAAACCAAGATGTCACGGAAAGACACCTGATCCAATTACACAGGAACTCCTGGGATTTACTTTTGGACTGAGTTAAGGTGAAAGCCTTCAGCTCTTGTATGAGATAGCTGGGTTAAGGGATGGATAGCAATATCCTAGGTAGGACTAGCAGATCTCCATTCACTCTATAATTTATATGACTCAAAATACATCCAATTAAAGCTAATTTTTAGAGACAATAGAGGTAATTTGATCTGAGTGGAATAAAAGAGCTATGAGAAACTAAATACAGTTCAAAAGGCCTTCTCCCAAGACTAAAGGTGATTTTAAAAATCTGCGGACCGACACAGACAAGCTGATGCCCTATTGCAGAGATGCATATTGACTACACACACTGGTTTTGACACATACCTATGAAAGTAGGTGTGACAGCTCCAAGTGTTTGATTTATTAAATAGGCATTAAAGGCTTGATCAAAAACCCACTGAAGACAATGAGAGGTCTTCCCATCGGCTTTGGAGCAAGCCCTAAAACCTGAGACAATCGTGTTTAGAAAATAGTTTCAGTAAATATGAAAAACACACTGTAAATTCTCCAGATGTCTATGTAACCTATTGGTATGCATATTTCTTTATGAAGATGTGTATCTTTGAAGTAATTAATATGATGGAAAGGTTGCCCTGGTTACTGCACAGATTATTGAATAACAGAGCAAATTGGTATGTAAACAGTAACACTTATCTAACTTATTGGCACAAAAGTAACTACTGACAAGTGCATTCCATACACTCCAAAGGCTCTATCCAGCTCAAATCCATTTCCTCTTCCAGAGCCTTCTAATTCAGAGCATGCTCCCTACTTCAGTGGAACACTTCTGGCCACTCCAAAAGTGGCTGTGTAATACAAGTTTCAGCACTACACAGCTACCTTAGCTTTCTTTTTTCTGGAGTGGGGTCAAATACCATCTCTCTAGCTTATGGGAGTGATATTCCAGCACAGCACCCTTCAGTATTCTAATGGCAGTGGCATGCTATACCCAGTCATACTGAAGGTCAACAAGGGAAGAACATATTTCAGAAGGTTGTATAGCCCAAATTTATGTCCCCATAGCTTCTCTCTTTGGTAGAACATGCCTGCTCTCAAACAACAATGGAAGGCAGATGCCCCCTACAATTATCCCAGCAAATGAGGCTTGGAGGATCACATAATACACCAAGGTCCAGCTCTTGAGCTAGGGAAAATTGACACAGCTCCATTAACTTCAGTGAGGCCACACCCATTTACATCAGCTGAGGATGCTTTAGAAATGCTTTTAGAATACTAATTTGTATAAAGACAACTGCCAGGCTTGGGATCCATCTTTTTCCACAACTCTCTGCTGTAGAAACATTGCACTGACTTTTAGCCCTCTGCAGAATGGGTCACTCATTCTCCAGATATATTGGCCCACTGAGCAGCCATTTTAATACAATGTTCTAGGGATGTGCACATTTGATGGGTAATCATAATTCCATTGGGATAGTGACCTAAAAATTTAAATGTAAAAGTTGTGCACATTATATTGAATTGACAAGCGAATAGAAAGATATTACAGAATTTACTATCTATATTTTTGACAAGTTATTTTGAAGCACTTGGAGGAGAGGAAGGTCATCAGGAACAGTCAACATGGATTCACCAAGGGTAAGTCATGCCTGACCAACCTGATTGCCTTCTATGATGAGATAACTGGCTCTGTGGATATGGGGAAAGCAGTGGACGTGATATACCTTGACTTTAGCAAAGCTTTTGATACGGTCTCCCACAGTATTCTTGCCAGCAAGTTAAAAAAGTATGGATTTGATGAATGGACTATAAGCTGGTTAGATCATCGGGCTCAATGGGTAGTGATCAATGGCTCGATGTCTAGTTGGCTGCTGGTATCAAGCGGAGTCTGTCCTGGGGCTGGTTTTGTTCAACATCTTCATTAATGATCTGGATGATGGAAAGGATTGCACCCTCAGCAAGTTTGTGGATGACACTAAGCTCGTGGGAAAGGTAGATATGCTGGAGGGGAGGGACAGGGTACAGAGTGACCTAGACAAATTGGTGGATTGGGCCAAAAGAAATCTGATGAGTTTCAACAAAGACAAGTGCAGAGTCCTGCACTTAGGATGGAAGAATCCCATGCACTGCTACAGGCTGGAGACAGTGGTGATCTGGAGCCGGTTAGCATCGTTTCTCAAGAACTGGCTGCTAAATTTAGAAGCTGATGTAGAACCAGTTCCTAAAGGGGTAGGTGGGTGGGCAAACTCCGTTCTGCAGGCCACATCTGGCCCAAGGGACCATCCTATCTGGTCCACCTGAGCTTCCAGCTGGGGAGGCTGAGGCTCCTCGGGACTCTCCCCCGCTCCCCTCCTCCCCCCTCGCAGAGCCTCCAGAGCCCTGGGGAAGCATCAGGGCTCCGGTGCTATTTAAAGGGCTGAGGCAGTAGAAGCAGTGGGAGGTCTGGACTTTTTAAATAGCCCCCAGAGCCCCACTGCTGCTACCCCAGGGCTCCAGCAGTGGGGCTCTGGTGGCAATTTAAAGGGCCTGGGGCTCCAGCCCCGGCTGGGAGCCTCAGGCCCTTTAAATTGCCCCTTGGGGAAACTGGGCCACCCCGGTACGGCGCACCGGCTCTTGCCGGTATGCCGTACTGGGGTGTACCAGCTTACTTTCGCCTCGGGGTAAGCGGGTGAGGCTGCAAGCTCCAGCAGCTGCATGACATCCTTACATAGCAGCATGGTAAGGGGGCCAGCTGGGGCTGGGAGGAGGGGTTGGATAAGGGGTAGGGAGCAGTTGGAGGGGACAGAGGTTATGGGGGTGCAGTCAGGGGATGGGGAACAGGGGGGTTGGGTAGGCGTGGGAGTCCTGGGGGTCTGTCAGGATTATGGTGGATGGGGTTGGGGGCAGTCAGGGGACAGAGATTGGGTCAATTGGGTAGGGGGTGGGGTCCTGGGTGGCAGTTAGGGTGGGGGGGTCTTGGGAGGGGGTGGTCAAGGGACAAGAAGTGGGGGGTTGATGGGTTGCGGGTTCTGAGGGGGACAGTTGGGGGAGGACATGGGTTGAGGTCGGATGGGTGGGTGGCGGAGGGGGGAGAAGACAGGTATGTGGGGCTTGTACTCACCACGCGGTTCCCTACCGGGTCTTTGGTGGCACTTCGTCGGCAGGTCCTTCACTCGCTCCAGGTGAAGGACCTGCTGCTGAAAACCCGGAGGGAGTGAAGACCCCCCTGCTGCCAAACCACTGAGGACCCAGTAGGGAACCAGTTCTTAGGATTTTGGGAGCTCATCACTGGCTGGAGACCAACTGGCTAAGCGGCAATTCTGCAGAAAAGGACCTGCAGATTACAGTGGATGAGAAGCTGGATATGAGTCAACAGTGTGCCCTTGTTACCAAGAAAGCTAAAGGCATATTGGGCTACTTTAGTAGGAGCATTGCCAGCAGATTGAGGGAAGTGATTATTCCCTCTATTCGGTACTGGTGTGGCCACATTTGGAGTATTGCATCTAGTTTTACACCCACGCCCCAGAAAGGATGTGGACAAATTGGAGAGAGTCCATTGGAGGGCAATGAAAATTATTAGGGGGCTGGGGCACATGACTTATGAGGAGAGGCTGATGGAACTGGGCTTATTTAGTCTGGAGAAAAGAAGAGTGAGGGGAGATTTGTTAGCAGCCTTCAAGTACCTGAAGGGGGGTTCCAAAGAGGATGGATCTAGGCTGTTCTCAGTGGTGGCAGATGACAGAACAAGGAGCAAGGGTCTCAAGTTGAAGTGTGGGAGGTCTAGATTGGATATTAGGAAAAACTATTTCACTAGGAGGGTGGTGAAGTACTGGAATGGGTTACCTAGGGAGGTGGTGGAATCTGCATCCTTAGAGGTTTTTAAGGCCCAGCTTGACAAAGCCCTGTCTGGGATGATTTAGTTGGGGTTGTTTCTGCTTTGAGCAGGGGGTTGGACTAGATGACCTGATGAGGTCTCTTCCAACCCTAATCTTCTATGATGTAAACCTAAAGTCTGCTAGGAATATCCCAAATTGTTTATTTACTTATTTTAAACATGTACCCCTCAGTAAAGTTATTGAATACCATATCTTAACCACTAGAATGGAGCTGTGTTTTTTAATGCAAAAGCTTCAAACATTCATTTCTTTACCAAAAAAAAAAAAAAGTATATTGTGTGCCCATCTAAAGTCCAGCCCTCCAGAGCCTTACTCATGAGTCACCATTATCACAGAATTTGCTCTGAGGAGATAGTCCAGGATATACACTTAAACACACTTAAAACTGCCTTCACTAAACAAGGCCACTCCATATGAGAAGTAGATCACACTATAGACTGGGCCACAAAAATACCCCACAAAGAACCTACTTCAATACAGAAGAAAAATCTACTGACCCAATACTCCTAATTATCACCTACCATCTTACGCTGGGTATCAAAGACTTACAACCCATACTCGATGAGGACCACACCCTGAAATAAATCTTTCCTGAATCTCCTCTTCTGGCTTTCAGACAACCTCCTACTCATCAAGCTCATCAACAGAAGCAAGCTCCCCACAAACAAGGGCCCACCAACTCAAAGCAGTACCAGCCCCAACCACTCATACAAAACCTAAAGATATATTTTTACAGCTATGTGGATCAATATTTCACACAACACTTTTCAAGATCCATGGGTCCCACACATGGCCTATCACATGTGGTGTACCTCATCCAGTGCACAACATGCCCCAACAACACTCAGATGAATTCTCACAGCAAAATGATAAAAAGACAAAAAACACCATATCACTTGTGAGCAAACACTTGTCACAATGGTTGCTGTATGTCTGACCTCTCAGTCCCCATGCTCAAAGGAAATCTGCACAACTCCTTCAAATGACAAACCTGGGAGCTTTAAATACATCAGTCTGCTGGACATTAAAAGCCATGGACTTAAAGAGAACTGAACTACGGATCCTTACAATTATTTATAATACTATTGCATGCTAACCTTTAATTTACCAATTTCATTTTAAGTGGGTCTTCTGTGGCTTGTGTGAAACCCTTATGCTTAAAAGGATCTGTCTGACTTTTATTTAGCTCAGACACAGGCTACCTTTTCCAGACCAGAGGAAGAGCTGTGTGAAGCTTGAAGGCTTGCTGCTTCCACCAACAGAAGTTGATCCAGTAAAAGATATTACCTCACCTATCTTATTTCTGTTACACCCTGGGACCAACATGGTTACAATAACACTACAAAGCAACCATTACTCACACATAGTCCACTGAAAGTAAATAGGATCATCTGTTTATGAACAGCTCCTTCCTTTACAGAGTACTGTCTATAACTTTCTGGGACTTAACCATAAGTAAAGATGAACTATTAAATACATTTATGGCTCCATATAAAAATACTAACATTTTACAAAACTTGTACAAATAAAATGGTCTGGAGAATGTGTACTCTAACGTTATACTAAAACTAAATGAAATTTATCTTTTACAACCCACATTTCCATAGCTTTTGCCTGCAGTCAGGGTGTGAGTGTACACAGGGCTGGTGCTACCATTAAGGCAAACTAGGCAGTTGCCTAATGCACCAAGATTTGAGGGCGCCAAAAAGCGGTGCCCCCCATTTTTTTTACAGCATTCCTGGGCTGGGCTGCTGGCAGCGCGCTGACACGTGCGGCTCAGACTCCCTTTCCCAGCGCAGCGGCCACTCCATGCAAATACTGTCATTGCCAGCAGGGGCGGCGGTGGCTGGGCAGAGCTTCGCTTAGCACTCATGTGGCACAAGCCCAGAGATGGGCGCGACAGCAGGGTTTCACTCAGCCTCCACCATAGGTGAAAGCAAGGCAGTAAGGTCCGGTACGGCATACCGGCAAGAGCCAGTACACTGTGCCGGACCGTACCAGCTTCCGCGGCTGGGATTAAAAGGGCTCTGGGCTCCCCGCAGTGGTGAGGAAGTCCGAGCCCTTTAAATCCCGCCTGCAGCTCAGGCGGCTGGGCTGGAGCTGGGATTTAAAGGGCTCAAAGCTTTCTGCTGCTGCGGGGAGCCAGAACCCTTGAAATCCCGCCTGCAGCTTTGGTGGCCAGGCTAGGGTTGGGATTTAAAGGGCTCGGAGCAGCCGTTGGAGCTCCAGGCCCTTTAAATCCTGGCCCCAGCCCCTGAGCCCTTTAAATCCCAGTTGGAGCTGCGGTGGGGATTTAAAGGGCCCGGAGCTCTGTGGTGGCCGCTGCTCCAGGCCTTTTAATTTGCCCATGAGCCCTGGGGCCTCCCAGCCACCTCTGCAGCTGGGAGCCCCATGGTGATTTAAATGTATACATGTATAATGTATGTGATTTATTTGGGGGACGGGGGATGGGGGTGCAAGGTGGAAGTTTCGCCTAGGGTGCAAAATATCCTTGCACCGGCCCTGAGTGTACATAAATGACTTGCTGACTGTCTACACGCTCATTTCTGTACTATTACTCTTATTGAACCTGCAAGTTGTGCATGCATGTAGTTTAGAAATAAAGGCCCAAATTTTTATAAGGAACTGCATAGCAATAACTGGGTTTTAACACAAAGTTGGCAAACTGTATTTTTGCTTGTTTCAAACTGAGGTATAATTATCCAAATACCAGCATCTTTTTAACTTGCTAGAAAATCTGAATAACTGTATAATATTAATATAGCATGGCATAATTTGCAAGACCAAGCCACAAAAGATTTTAAGGTGAAGCCCAAGTTCAGACTAACTAAGATGTGTATTTCAACTGAATAAATTTAGACTGATAGGGTAATGAAAGGGGCATTGACAACCACTTGTGAGCTCCTTTAACATATCTATTTTCAGGAAATGTAACATCTGGCACATACTACATCCATTATCCTATCTGTCCAGCTTAAGTGCACACAAATAATATATGTTCATGACTGATTTCCCTGCTGATGTCTTTATTATTACTTTGAACAGATGAAATCTGTGTATTTAGTCCAGTCTTTTACTGTTAAATTTTGTTTTGCACATTCCTATGTCAAATTGCTTAATTGTGTGATATTTGGCTAATATCTAAACATTTTTAATTGTCATACTAGATTCTCAATAAGACAATGAAGTGATAACCAATGTAAAATGAAAACTGAATAGAAATCAGAATTTCTTTAATCCCAAACTGTATTTTGATTACTTATAAACTTTAGCAGGAGAATCATTAACAACTTATCTTGGAAACAAAGGTAGACAATATGAACTGCTTCCTGAAAATTATACATTTTAAAGCCGGAAGAGACCATTATGATCATCTGGTCTAACCTCCTGCATAACACAGAGCATGATATTTAACCTAATAATCACTGCATCAAGCCCTTAACTTCTTATTGAACTAGAGCTTATCTTTTAGAAAGACATTCAATCTTGATTTAAAGACTTAGGGTGCTAGAGAACCCTCTGTAAATTGTTCCAGTGGTTAATTAAGCTCTGCATATAAAAATATTTGCACCTTTTTTGTAGCCTTTGGCTGCTAAATTAAAGAGCCCTGTTTCTTTTATGCTTTCGGGCAGAAGCATGAATTCAAAGTTAAAGTGCTATATGCACAACCCATTGGAAGAGTTGGTGCTCCCATATTCAGTAAATGCACAAAATGATCCTCCTTGGATATCTTCAACAACTCTTACATATAGATCACATTCTCAAGTATAACGCCTTATGATATCATATCAAAACCCTGATAAGACAATTTATTCTACCTTAGGTCACTCTTCCTTACCATTTCCTAAGATAGTGTTCATCCAAACTGGCATTTAGAATAGACGGAACAGCACTGAAGAACTGCTCATGAGAGAAGTTAAATCAAGACCAGAGTCAGTTAAATGAAATTCAAAAACAAAAGTTCAGAAAATGTTTCACAAATGGTTGCTACATTTATATAAACAGTCTCTCTACTATCACCATCTAATCTATTGTTTAGAAACTAATTTTATAACACATTTTTTATTCAAGGTATTTCAGAACTATTTTATAAACTATGACATCTCAATGAGAAGAGACAATATGCTAATGTCAGCTATCATTAGCACCACATTTCTTTGTGAGGAAATATGCTCCTATGTTGAGGAACTCAAAAGATCTGGGTTCAAGTCCCAGTTCTCCTAGATTTCCCATATGACTTTGTGCAAGTCACTTATTCTGTTTGTACCTCATTTTCCCATTTGTAAAAATGAAGATAAAATGTCATTTCTTCCCTACTTTGTCCATCTTGTCTACTTTGACTGAAGGTCCTCAAGGCAGGGTCTCTCTCTGACTCTGTATATGTAAAGTACTTAGCACAATGGGACCCTGATCTCAGCTGGGTCTTTTAAATATTACTCTGATGTAAATAAAATAAAAACCTGTTTTCAGTAGCTCCTAGCATTCTTAAATGTTTACCTTTTGGGATGAAGTCTTCCGGGCTGGTTTTCTGCCTAAAAAATAAGTTTGAGAAAAAAATTCCACTTTTTATTTTTTTTTAAATACAAGTGAATAAAATAGATTTCCTATTACAATTTTTTTAAAAATATAACCTTTGTTTTTGGGACCAGCTCTAGCCCCCAAAAGCAAAGTTTTTATGTTTATCAGGAAAATAGCCCTTATAGAAAAGTGCCATTGAGTGTTCACCTGAAGTTTGGGTTTGCTTTGAAAATTATGAAAGTTTGCAATTCACATGTACTTAGAATAGAATTTTAAAGCACTTTATACCAATGTTCTAAGAAGAATAGGTTGCACTACACATATGAACCCTGGGCTAACTTTAGCATGCATAGTACTGAATTAAATACTCCACAGGCAAAGGTGTGAAATGAAGGCAGGAAGGCTCTGCAGCAGCCCTTGCCTCATTTGATATGCATCTTGTACAGAAGTGACTTTATACACAAAGTAGGACACAGCAGTAGAAGAAGCAACACATTGTAGAGGGGTAGCTCTGCTGTAGCTAGGATTGAAAGCTGATTATTGTTTAAAAGATGATTATTGGAAAATCCACATCCTGACCTGGATTTTCTCAAAATTTCCTGTGTGTCACAGGGGCATGAGTTAGGGTTAGTTGTCCAGATTTGGGATTATTTGAGCCAGATGACATACAGCTTCCCTAAAAAACTGTGTTTACAAAATTATATGGTTCTTATAACTTGTTTGCACATACCTGGGGATCATCCTATGGCTTTGATCTCTCCAAAATGATTTCACCCATCAGGATTTATCTTTTTGTAGCAAGTGTAGACCCTATGGCAGGCATATAGCTGCAATTGTGCCATGATAGCATATTTGTAAAGTAGACACAGTCTTACTTTTCTCTATTTGTTATTTTTCTATCCTACTACCTCTCCAATATTTAATCCTGATATTTACCCAGAAAACAGACTTTCACCCTTTTTTAATTTTTGTAGTGAACATGATAAATTCCCAGCAAATGTTGAAATAAGAACTGGAAACAAAGGGCCTTAAGGACAAGATAAGTGGAGCCATCTAAGCGCTCCTTCTCTCCTGCCCCCTCCTCTACCCCTCAACAATTTCTCCTTGTGACCATTGCACCAGGCCAAGGGAGGGAGTTGTAGCTCTCTTTCCTTCCATTGCTCCCTAGTCAGGAAAAGGAACCTAGAACTATTTCCTCTCCATCCCCATGCTACCTCCATTAGTGGGGAATGGGGCTGCAGGCTGACCTTTCTCCTTACTGCTGCTTCTAGGGGAAAAGGAGAAGTGAGGGCAGAACAGATAGGAAGGGGTCAGAACTGCATAGCTGGGCTTCAATTCTGACCCTGCAATCTTCCCCACATCCAGCCCTCCCCCCAAAAAACATGCTCCCATAGATTCACTATCAGTTCTTGCATCCTCTCTGCCCAGCTCCTCAACCTGATGCACACCCAGAGCCAGGGAGAGAAGAAAAGGCTGTGCTGGACAGTCAGAGAGACTGGAGACAATGCAGGGGGAGGGCTGTCCTATAAAACATGAGGTCACTGAGAACTATTTTTTAAAAGGAGGATGTTAACTTCCCAAAATTCCATTAATGCATGTAAAGTTGCCCAGTGGTGTCTTGTACCCTTCCAGAATGTCAAACTCAGCCTCACTCAGTCCTCTGAAAACTAGGAAGCAATACAGACTTAAGTGTTGGAAAACCAGGAAATACAGAGTTAAGGTCCTTCAAACCCCTGCAGTACAACCTGAACTCTGGCTAAATGTTACTACCCTTTCACCCTTGCCCTGAGGATTCATTCTGTGACACTTCCTCCACTTACCCATCACTAATTCCAGAGACCAGTGTCACGTATACCCCCTGACTACTGACAGTCCCCATGACAAGATACCTGTAAGTAGTGTCAGTAACAATGCACAGAACTCAGCACTGCAATGAGGTATAGTTGATCCCTTAAGGTAAACCTGCACCATCTCTAATATCACAGCGGCATCTCTTCCCACCTGCTCCAACTAATTCCTTCACCATTCAATGCCTCCACCACACCTAACACAGTGAACGCTGCTAGAGTGCATGCAAACAAATGCTGGAATTCAAGTCTGTGGAACAATACACAACACTACCAACTGTTCCTTCTCTTATGTGTATTTCATGTCTACATATGGTATCACTCTTACTGAGCCCAGTGGTTATTAAGTTCCAGGGGTCAGAGGAAAAGGTCATAAGGGGCATGTATCTTAACTCTATTTACTGGTGTTACAACATTTAAATTTGTTGCCTTCGCTCTTTATTTCCTTCACTTGTCATTTCCTGGTTTGCAGAGGATTCAGTGTAGTTGAACACTACATTCTGGAATGGTACAAGGTATCACCTGGCAATCTTACCTTTACATTACCAAAGTATTTGGGCTGTTAATATGTATTTAAGGCTTTTTTAAAAAAATGTTATGTTGTATTATTTGAAATAGTATGTTATGTAATTAAAGGCCTTGAGTAAAATTTTCAAGAGTGCCTAAATCACTTTTGAAAATGGTACTTAGGTTCTCAAGTTACATAGAAAAAAAATATTCTTTATCCTGAAGGATCCCTGAAGTACTTTTCAAACTCAGTTGAAATTAAGCACTGCTGAAAGACAGCCATTTCTGGGTTGAGAGTGACAAATCAACTTTTGCATATTATATTGCACAAACTTGTGGGGAAGAAGAGTTTTGGCCAACAGCACTATGGAAAACCCCTCTTCTGAAAAATAAGAATCAAAGGATCTAATATTGTTGCACAGCTAACAAGGGAACCAAATTTTAAGAACCACAAACAGTAAATTGCATGGAACCAGATTTATCTCCCTTAAGGGCTGAGTCTGCCCTCACAAGATGTGAGCTTGTGATTCCAAGGAATCCAAACATTCTAAATATCATGTTTCAACCACTAAGCCACCAAAAGAGTCACTAATACATATCTACTCATGGAAAACCTAAGTGACTCATTGGATTTTTATGCTGACATGACCTCCCTCATTTCCCTTTTAGATGCACAGGAGCATACAACAGATTTGTGAAATCACAAAAGTTCATCTTGCGAACAAAACAAAACAAAAAAGAAAAAAAGACATGTTGTGTAGTATATCAAGAAACTCTGCTTTATTGCTGTCCCCACCCACTCCTAATCATTCCTTCCATTTGAAGTTGCTATGGCAATGATAATTATTTTTGATCAGCACGATACAGTAATTACTGCAATAAAATCATGTAAATCTTGTCACTACAGGGTGAGAGATAAGAATAGTCTCTTCAGTTACGCACTCTCTCCTTTAAGGTGGATTCCATTTCTTTTGGAATCAAATAGCACTAGGTAAGATGTTAAACTCAACTTCTATTTTTGTCTGACTTCACTTTTTATTTAAAGGAGTGGTCGTTGCCGGAAGGTGTTTGGCTTCTTTGAATCATGCAATCACAGACATTTTCCACAACCAATGTGAGAGCTGAATACTTCCTTTTATTCCTGAGGATTTACTGCAAAATGAAATATTTTAGTATTTTGAAATCTGTGAAATATTGCAACCCTATGCTAAAATTTTATAACCAGATAAAATTCCCTTAGTAGCACTATATGATGCTTAGTTTATGGATCTGACATTATAAAGGCTAAAGAGAAACCCTTTACTTCTAAGTCATTTATTCCTGATGATTTTATGTTGGCTGTGTCTATAGTTTGGATTCTACCTATACCAGGGGTAGGCAACCTATGGCATGCGTGCCAAAGGCAGCACACAAGCTGATTTTCAATGGCACTCACACTGCCCGGGTCCTGGCCACCGGTACTGGGGGCTCTGCATTTTAATTTAATTTTAAATGAAGCTTCTTAAACATTTTAAAAACCTTATTTACTTTACATACAACAATAGTTTAGTTATATATTATAGAGTTATAAAAAGAGACCTTCTAAAAACGTTAAAATGTATGACTGGCACACGAAACCTTAAATCAGAGTGAATAAATGAAGACTCAGCACACCACTTCTGAAAGGTTGCCGAACCCTGGCCTATACAATAGAATCTATGATGCAAGAGAAGTCTTTAAAAAGATGTTTCTTAAATGGAATGGCTGGTGATGACTGAGTTTCAGCCATGCAGTAGGCTTACCATAATACTTGTTTATCCTTGATTCGTCATTTTTATTGGTAGATCTTCATTTTCAAGGTGGATGTAACAATGAGGTAATAGTTGGAGGGAGTATCATGATATCCAATATTCTGGAGTCATCAATCATTAATATTAACTACTTGTCTGACTTTATAAATTGAAACCCCTTTCTAGAGATCAATCATTTTCTCTTGTGTGTGTATTTGGCACATACCTTTTTAATTTTTTTTTATATAAAAGGAGTACTTTGCTGTAGGATTCCAGTTCCATGTAGAGTTGGAATCATTGATAGGCTAAGTGATTCTTGAATAGAGTTTGTAAGTGATATAAGAACAATTAACTACCCAAATGGTGGTGGACACACTGCCCGAGTTACTGGGGTCTCTGATAGCACAATAGCCTTCTTTCCATTGCCAGCATCAGAAAAACTGGCAGAATCTGTCTAATCTGCAATTCACAGTGTCAAATTTCTTCATCCTCCTATTCTTGTATCTAGATGTTAGACGTGCAGAGGCGAATCAGTGTTATGTTGGAAATTTTCAGGAGGTGGGACTTGTGGAGAATATCACAGGCTAAACTGATCTGCATTTCCAACTTTCAATATTGGGCTAAAGAATAGTGTCAAAATGGATCCTGATCCTACAGATCTTTAAATGGAGGTTTAAAAAGGTATCCACCCACTTTTCAGAACACATTCCACATATCCATTCATTTAATTTTTATATAGGATATAGCACTATACTTGTGAGCATTTAAATTACAGGACTCTATCCTGCTCCTGATGAAGTCCTGAGTTCTTAAGACTGAAAAATCTTCAAAAAAGATTTATTTGTCTGTCAGCATTTAATCCTAATTTTATTAAAATTACTATTTGCTTTGAATCAAAAGCATGATCAGCACTTTATAATGTACACAAATAAAGCCAGTCCTTACCCAAAACAGATTATAGGTACACCTCTACCTCAATATAACGCTGTCCTCGGGAGCCAAAAAATCTTACCGTGTTATAGGTGAAACTGCATTATATTGAACTTGATTTGATCCACAGGAGTGTGCAGCCCCGCCTTCCTGGAGCACTGCTTTACCGTGTTATATCCGAATTTGTGTTATATCGGGTCGCGTTATATCGAGGTAAAGGTGTATTAGGAAATCCAAAAATCAAACTGTTTCTCCTCTCACCTGTGATAATTAATATAAACTCTCTTCTTGTGAGCATCCAAGTATTTTGACTAGGTTGCATTTTAATGGCTAACATCTCTAAGGGTATGTCTACGGGATTATTCCAATTTTACAGAAACCGGTTTTTTAAAACAGATTGTATAAAGTCGAGTACACGTGGCCACACTAAGCACATTAATTCGGTGGTGTGCATCCATATACCGAGGCTAGTGTCAATTTCCGGAGCGTTACACTGTGGGTAGCTATCCCATAGTTCCCACAGTCTCTCCCACCCCTTGGAATTCTGGGATGAGATCCCAGTGCCTGATGGGGCAAAAAACATTGTCGTGGGTGGTTCTGGGTAAAGCTTCACCCCTCCCTCTGTGAAAGCAGCAGACAACCGTTTCGCGCCTTTTTTCCTGGGTGAACTGTGCAAACCCCATAGCACAGCAAGCATGGACCCTGCTCAGCTCAAGACAGCAATCATGGAAGTTTTAAACACCTCGCGCATTATTGTGCAGTCTATGCTGAACCAGGACCTGCAAAACCAGGCGAGGAGGCGGCAGCTATGGCAGCGAGGCAACAAGAGTGAGGAGGACATGGACACAGAATTCTCTCAAACTGCGGGCCCCTGCGCTTTGGAGATTCTGATGGTAATGGGGCAGGTTGTAGCCATTGAATGCTGATTTTGGGCCTGGGAAACAAGCACAGACTGGGGGGAATGCATAGCTTTGCAGGTCTGAGACGATTCCCAGTGGCTGCAAAACTTTCACATGCATAAGGGCACTTTCATGGAACTTTGTGACTTGCTTTCCCCTGCCCTGAAATGCCAGAATACCAAGATGAGAACAGCCCTCACAGTTGAGAAGAGAGTGGCAATAGCCCTCTGGAAGCTTGCAATGCCAGACAGCTACCAGTCAGTCGGGAATCAATTTGGAATGGGAAAATCTACTGTGGGGGCTGCTATCATGCAAGTAGCCAAAGCAATCATTAAGCTTCTGCTACAAAAGGTAGTGACTCTGGGAAATGTGCAGGTCATAGTGGATGGCTTTGCTGCAATGAGATTCTCTGAATGTGGTGGGGCGATAGATGGAACCCATATCCCTATCTTGGCACTGGAGCACCAGGGCACCCAGTACATAAACCGCCAGGGGTACTTTTCAATGGTGCTGCAAGCACTGGTGGATCACAAGGGACGTTTCACCAACATCCACGTGGGATGGCTGGGAAGGGTTCATGATGCTCGTGTCTTCAGGAACACTACTCTGTTTCAACGGCTCCAGCAAGGGAGTTACTTCCCAGACCAGAAAATAACAGTTGGGGGTGTTGAAATGCCTGTAGTTATCCTGGGGGACCCAGCCTACCCCCTGATGCCATGGCTCATGAAGCCATACACAGGCAGCATGGACAGTAGTCAGGAGTTGTTCAACTACAAGCTGAGCAAGTGCAGAATGGTGGTAGAATGTGCATTTAGCCGTTTAAAGGCGCGCTGGTGCACATTACTGACTCGCTCAGACCTCAGCCAAACCAATGTCCCCTTTGTTATTGCTGCTTGCTGTGTGCTCCACAATCTCTGTGAGAGTAAGGGGGAGACCTTTATGGCGGGGTGGGAGGCTGAGGCAAATCACCTGGCTGCTGATTACACGCAGCCAGACACCAGGGCGATTAGAAGAGCACACCAGGAAGCTGTGCGCATCAGAGAAGCTTTGAAAATGAGTTTCATCACGGGCCAGGGTATGGTCTGACTGCTGTGTTTGTTTCCCCTTTATGAACCCCCCCGCCTTGATTGACTCATTCCCTGTAAGCAACCCACCTTCCCACTTCGATTACAGCTTGCTTAAGGAAATAAAGTCACTATCATTTAAAAATCATGTATTCTTTATTAATTCATTATAAAAAGAGGGAAAGAACTGACAAGGTAGCCCGGGTGTGGTTTGGGAGGATGACAGGAGAGAAGGAAAAGGCCACTAAAAAAATTTCAAAGTAATGACAGCCTTTTGGTTGGGCTGTCCACGGGGATGGAGTGGGCAGGTGCACGGAGCCTTCCCCCATGCGTTCTTACACGTCTGGGTGAGGAGGATATGGAACATGGTGAGGGGTGAGGATGGTTACACAGGGGCTGCAGCGGCACTCTGTGGCCCTGCTGCTGTTCCTGAAGCTCCACCAGACGCCAGAGCATGTCAATTTGATCATGCAGCAGCCCCAGCATTGCGTCATGTCTCCTCTGATCTTCCAGCCGCCAACTCTCATCTCGAGCGTCCTTCCTGTCCTCATGTTCCCTGGCATCTTTCCTGTAATTTGATACCACGTCCTTCCACTCATTCAGAAGAGCTCTTTCATTGCGGGTCACTTCCATGATTTCCGAGAACATTTCGTCTCATGTCTTTTTTTTCCCCCATTGCCTTATCTGAGATAGCCTTCGGGATGGAGTAGGGAGGCTTGAAAAATTTGCAGCTGCATGAGAGGGGGAAAAAAGAGAGAGAAGTATTTTAAAAGGTACATTTTACAGAACAATGCTTATACTCTTTCATGGTGAACAGCACTATTCACTTTACATAGCACATGTGATTTTACTACAGGGTCGCATCTTGCCTCTTAATATTGAGTGCCTGTGGCTCTGGTGTTAGAGATCTCACAGATGCAGGTCTGGGCAGCAGAATTCGGCTTGCATGCGGCCATGGTAAGCCATTGTCTTTCGTCTTCTGCAGCCTTCATCTATCCAGTGCCCTCCTTTCCCAAATAGCAAGCAAAGTCCGTTGAGTGCTGCTTCTTTCCTGTTAACGTGCAGCAGCAGAAACTACCCCCTATCCAATTCTCTGGGATGATCGCTATACCCCTCCCCCCACCGCGTGGCTGGTATCATAGAAGATCTCTGCTAGCCAAATGCGAAAAAGCTCAGCGTCAATCACCGCCCCGGCCCCCTGGCTTGGCTACTTGCAGGGAAGGATTTCTTTTAAGCCACAGGCAAACAGCCCAGTAGGAATGGCCATCTCTGTCCCCTTAATTAAATTCCTGAATTTCAGCTAGGTTACCATGAATGATATCACTCTCCTGAGGATAACACAGTGAGATAAAGAACGGATGTTGCTTGAATGCCAGCAAACACCGGGTCCATACGCAGCTAGGCTTTTTCATGCAATGATAACAGATTACTTGCTACATGCATGGCGTGGTCAAGTATCCTACCATGGAGGACGGAATAAGGCTGCTCTGCCCAGAAACCTTCCGCAAAGGCTTCTGGAGTACCTCTAGGAGAGCTTCATGGAGATGTCCTTGGAGGATTTCCGCTCCATCCCCAGACATGTTAACAGACTTTTCCAATAACTGTACTGGCTGTGAATGCATCCCAAGTCCTCTGGGCAAATTAATCTTTAAAAAACACTTGCTTTTAAACCATGTTTTATATTTACAAAGGTACACTCACCAGAGGGTCCTTCCATGGCTTCATTGTGTGAGATAGTGGCTTGGGAGGGCTGGGAGGGTAATTCCGTAAGGCTGAGAAAAAGCTCCTGGCTGTTGGGAAGAATGGAGTGCTGTGTGCTCTCTGCAAGCTCACCCTCCTCTTCCTTCTCCTCATCTTCCCTGTCCACAGAAACCTCAGCCATGGCTGCGATTACCACCCCCACCTTGGAATCCACGGACAGGAGTGGGGTACTAGTGGCGGACCCCCCCAGAATTGCACGCAGCTCAGCATAGAAGCGGCATGTTTTTGGCCCTGCCCTGGACCTTCCGTTTGCTTCTTTGTTTTTCTGGTAGGCTTGTCTGAGCTCCTTAACTTTCACACGGCACTGTATTGAGTCCCTGGTGTGGCCTCTCTGCATCATGGCCTTGGAAATTTTTTCAAATGTTTTTTCATTTCGTCTTTTTGAACGGAGTTCTGTTAGCATGGAATCCTCTCCCCACATAGCAATCAGATCCAGTACCTCCCATGCGGTCCATGCTGGAGCTCTTTTCGATTCTCAGGAGACTGCATTGTTACCCGTGCTGATGAGCTCTGTGTGGTCACCTGTGCTGGTGAGCTCTCCATGCTGGCCAAACAGGAAATTCAAAAGTTTGCAGGGCTTTTTCTGTCTACCTGGCCAGTGCATCCGAGTTCAGAAGGCTTTTCAGAGCGGTCACAACGGTGCACTGTGGGATACCGCCCGGAGGCCAATACCGTTGATTTGCAGCCACACTAACCCTAATCCGACATGGCAATACCGATTTCAGAGCTACTTCTCTCGTCAGGGAGGAGTACAGAAACCGATTTAAAGAGCCCTTTATATTGATATAAAGGGCCTTGTTGTATGCACAGGTGCAGGGTTATATCGATTTAACACTGCTAAATTCGGTTTAAATGTGTAGTGTAGACCAGGCCAAACAGTGTCTCTAAAAATGCACTGAGGTCTAGTGCTTTTCATAGGAGACCTGGAGTCAAGATCTCTAGGTTTTAATTCCATCCTTCCCACTAACTCTGCTTGGTGATCTTGAGCAAGACACTTGGACCTAAGTTATCAAGCACGTCCATCAATTCAGTTGTATTCATTTTCGGGTACCCTAGTTGAGACAGGAAAGGCCTGATTTTTAGAGGCCAAGTACCCTATAACACCACCAAATGAAGTCAATGAGGTGTAGGATCTTGCTCACAGAGCCGTTGTGAGGCTTAATGAATGAGTGTTTGTAAGATGCTTTTTGATCCTTAGATAAAAAAGTGCTTTAAGCAGTCTGAAGTCCTTTACTGTACAGATAAACCACCCATATCTGATTAACAAATCAGGACTGAAAATACATGTACTTAACTTCTTTGGGGAGGGGCAAGGGGGAGAGACACACAACCAATAGATGAGCACTCACAATTATGAAAACATTTGCATACTTTTATTACTAAGTCAGGTAAAGGTATATTGCAGTTTGTTACATGAACATGTGTTCAGAGTCCTTGTGTCTTGACAAAGATTTCTCAACAGGGAATATACTGTTCAGAATAAACGCTGAATATCTCTTCAAGCCAAAACATTAACTATCACCAGCATATGTTTTATTGTATGACAAGACACAAAAACATAGTCTCTCATTAATAAGGAAATTGGACATTTCAAGTGTGTGTTTCAAGAAAAATAAAATCCTTTTTGTGTCTGAATGTGTGTGGGGATACAACAGTACTTGCTTGCCAATTAGCCAGCAGATGCTGTGAAAACCTGTTGGCCAATGTGCTAGGAAATTAATGTTCCTAGCACATCTTTTGTTTTATTTGTCTCTGAATTCTCCTTCCCAGGCAGCATATGGCAGGTAATCAGAGTTTTCCTCTCTATGTGAAGTATGTAGTTATCTCTGCCCAAACAAGACAATGTTTCATTTGTTCCTCTTACGAAAGGAACTGCTGGAAGATGCACCAGCCTACTGTAAGGAGATCAAAGAGCTGCTAAGACATGTTGGTCAAGTATTTTCCTTTCATCTGAATATATTATGTGTGACCATATGCCATTCTCAAAGGGTGGGGAAGGTTTCTAATCATTCCAGGAGGAGTACTCAGAGATGACAGGGAAGAGAAAGGAACATCTATAAACAAACCTCTACACGGGGAGGAGCAGGTAAAATACCTGGACTGAATTAGTTCACTGAGGTTTACAGGGATTCATTACGTGGGAAAGATAATAGGGTTAATAGTGATTATGAAGATACAAGAGATGGGCCATAAACAAAAACCTAGATCCAAATCCTTTGGAACTTCAGAAAGTTTTGGATATAGTTTTGTGCTTTCCTGCTTGGTCCATTAATAAAAATATATTGTGCAGAGAATTAAATGAGAATTAGAATGTCATTTAATATTGATGAAAAAGATGTGTCAAAAAGCATTTGTGACTCAAGAATTGGTCATAGTCCCAGCATACTCCACAGTCCTTTTCCAAGTGTTATTGCTCTTTGTAAGTGAGAAAGAACATTACACTACAATAAAAAGCAAATCATACAATCTACAATATACCAGCAACTTCTGCAAAAAACAATGAACCACAGAATATGTAAAAGAAAAGCTGTGAGAGAAAGAATGTACCATGTTTGATGAATAACATTGCAGATAACTTGTGAAATAGCAAAGTTTCTGAATTGCAAATAGGTAAGTAACTACAACATAAAAAATTACAGGCTGAAGTTTTCTTCTAGAATAGAGTTTTGGGTTTTTTTCAAAATAAAAACTAGATAAACTTCACAACACTAAATGAGAAAGATTCTTTTTTTAAAATCAGTCAAATACAATATAATAAACTCTCTGTAGAGACATGCTGAGAATGTGTGTGCGCTTCTACTATCATCTCTTGTGAATTTCTAGCCAGTGAAGTGAGAATGAAATTGCTTGAAGCAAAACCTATTAATGTAATTGGTTTGTCACCTTAAAATTTCATCCAGATTTCACTTGAATATCAAAAATTTACTTTCATGTAATAAAACAGGCAATACTATTTATGCAATTCAATTACTTTAAAGTTTGCTGTTCTTTTGCCTTATGAGGGAAACTGTCAGTATTTTATTTATTTATTTTACCCAAAATTTAAGAATGAAATTCTCCCAGGATTCCATCCTATGGTTGGCATTAAGAGTCCAATCTGGCCAAATCCACTGAAGTCAACAGATGTTGAAAGTGCTCAATAATTTGCAAGTTCGTGCTATGAGCGTATTACAATTGAATGTGCAGTAGTGTACTTTTAACACAGTACCTCCCAGTGGTCTGTCATCAACACTGGGACCTAAAAGGTTCCACCAAGTTCTGCTGTGGCAGAACTTTATTCAGTGCATCTTGGAGCAAATGTTAGTCTGTTGTGAGGCACATCAGGCCCCAGCATTAAATTAAATGACTGCAAAATACATCACCTGAACTGTGCTGTTTGTTTCCAGAAAGCTGAACTAACCCCTGCAGATCCATCTGCTCAAGTTTGACAAACTTTATTTTGAGTAGACATAGGTGCTGGAACTAGCGGTGTGGGGAGTGCTGCAGCACTCCCTGACTTGAAGTTGTTTCCATTATATAAAGGGTTTCCAGTTTGATTCAGTGGCTCCCAGCACCTCCACTATAAAAATTATTCCAGCACCCCAGTGAGGGGAATCCCCTCATCCTAACAGAAAACCCCTTCCTATCTTCCCTTTACTTAGAACTGGAACTGCTACATGCTTGACCTCTCCAGAAAGGCAAAGGGTGGAATTCTTGTTGCCAACCCCTTTGAGGCCAAGCCCCATCTAATGCTAATATAATCAGTGGCCTAAAGCTATAATCTGGCCCACAGTGTTGATATTAGCAGAGATCTTTGGTGAATAATTAGAGAAGCATGTTAGTCTCAAGAATCAAATGCACCTGCTGCATGGAGATGTAGCTACATAACATTTCTGTCTGGCCCATTTTAATAGTAACAATATTATCATTTTTGTTACAGTAGAAATAAGCAATATTAAGTACAAGTATTTTCTGTATAAATATTTATGCAAGAGGAAACTGTTCTTCTGTGCAACCCACAAGTGACAGACAAACATTCAACACTGAACTCAGTAAAATAGCCTTCGGACGAAAAGGCTGAGGAGTATTTAGACAGATGGCTAGTTTGCTACATTGTTTTTCCAATGCTGGGTACTGTACTGAAACAAATCTTTAATACTTCCTATGAATTACCCCAAAGAGAATTTATTGTAGTCCATTAATTCAGTGCAATGTCAGTAAAGAGCATAGGAAGATACACCCTTTCAGAGAACACTGATAGCTAAGCCCTGTGTGGTATGGGAATGTGCTTGGGAACTCGCTGAGAAATGCAGCTAGGAAAGCCCATAACATCAGGGAGTCCTAACCAACAGACAAGAAAAATTAAAAGAAACATAACAGATTACTTAAGTGAAAAAGCTTCAGTGGATTTTTAAAAGAGCTTTTGTTTAAAAAATAAGTTCTTTCAGCTATTGTAACCAGCGGAGGCAAGTTCTTCCGTTGGTATTTCTTAACTGGGGACATTCTTCCCTTCAACTATATAACAATTTATACCTAAGGGAAAGGAGAAAGCTAGGGTTAGGTGACCTGGTTTGGATAAAGGACCGAGCTGAAACTCTGCCCAAAATTTGAACCTAGCTTTTTCTTTTTCAATTGATGTTTGAGAAAGTTTAATTTCCTTATTACTTTCTTATTTTTCATAACCCCAATGTCCTTTTCTGATTCCAGCTGGAATCAGGAGACATGCTCAAATACTGTACCCAAAAGATGCTGTTCTTGCACTACTTATGCAATGGTCAGAAACAGTTACAGAGGTCTCCTCGGAGCTTGTTCCCTCCAGCCCAGTTTTGCAGACTTGAGAGATTTGAGTATTAATCTTTTTTTTCCTTATACAATACTGGTAACATGGATTCCTTCAAATCATGGGCCTTCAATCGTGCCATGATGCCAGGACATCACCTGGTTTTATTCCTCCAATCAGAGGGTGACTGTTCTAACTTGAAGGCTAAGAAATCTTTGTGAAATGATTGCATGGCTAGAGTGAAAATGAAGGCCTGGAAAACATGTCAGAGAAGGGAAGTCTAAGCGCCAGCAGAACATAGTGACTGCTCTCACTTTTTACAGCAATATGCCATCATATTAGACCAGTAGAAAGGATCAGGGATCCTCCACTATAGTAGTGCTGCTGTCAGACATAAGAAACTTCTCTCCAGGAATCTGTGCCTGGCATAGATCTACCCTTAAAATCTTTCAGGAGCCTACTTCTGAGCACCTGAAGAGTTTGATGGTCTTCACAGCTATTAGAACATATGTTGTTGGAAAAGTTATCATACTGATTTTCTCCCGAACAATCTATAAATGCTGTAGTTATTTTTAGAATGAAAGCAACATTTGTCAGGGTCTTTTTTGTGCAACTAAGGAAAAAAAATTAAACCAATTCTTTTCAAAATCTGTATGCCAAATTGTCCTCTGTTAACCTGCTGCCACCAACAGAACAGGGAGGAAACTTTAGTCAAGTATGTCCATCTACCCCTACTCCATTTCTGCTCCTAACTATTAAAACTGATCTCCTGGACTCTTATAAAGACTGTTCTTTTTTTGTTCTCTCTAATTTCTGATGCTGAAGATGAGTACAGCCCATTACACCCAAGTCCACAGAGCAAAGCAGTGCACTCACTTATCTTCACTAGCACTCAGTCTGATATAGGAGCAAACAGATTGGGGAGGGAGTGAGGAGTGGTGACTACACTATGGTCCAGTAAAAGTAGTCCAAAGAAGATACAAATTTCCAGGGAGAAGAGCAGTAAATTCATGGGGAGTCTATTGGCCCTGCACATTGGATTTTCAAGAGCGTAATCTTCATTTCTCATCTTTGTTCAGAGTCAATATGGTAGAGTGATGTTTTACGCTTTTTTGAAAGTATTTGCTGCATGGCATTCTTTTTGTTGACTGCCAGAGAGAGTAACCAGTTGAGCCTGGGGCAGAACCTACTTTGGGTACTAAGACGTACACTATCAAGAATTGTTATCCTCACTAGGTTATTAAAGCACAGAAGATCAAAGTGTGCATGAACCTCAAACAAATTGTCATGCTACCAGTCAGTTCTGGGCATACTTTCAGCATTGCAACCCTTCTGTGATCAATCTACTGCCCCTATTTTGTCAACCATTGCTCTGCGAATGCCCATTTCAAATTAGAAAGGCACTTAGGACAGGAGAGGATCTTCAGCTAGTCATAGCTTCACTGAATTCAATGGAGCTATGACAAGTTGCATCAGATGGAGATCTGTATTCATTATTTTGGCATTCTTAGAAGCTTCTATACGCCAAACAAATGTGTGCACCACACCATAGAGTAAATACAAAATAATACTTGAACACACCACACACTTAATTGTGGCACTGAAGTGTTTTTAATAAATCCTTCATAAAATACTCAGTCTAACTTCTAGCTGCTGATTGCCACTCGAGTCACACACAGACTGCAATTTTTTAGACTAGGCCCTTCTAAAGCAGCACTGAATTTATTTTGAAAACGGAAAGGAGGCCTATACCACACAATGTGTAAAAATATACCTAAAGAAATCTATACATATAAAAATGCCACTTAAGCATCCAATGTCCATTTTCAGTAAGTCTACTTCAAAAGCCCCCCGTCAAATGGATGTGTCACTATAAAAGTCTTAAGTAGTAGTAGTTAGTCTTTCCCAGGCAATTATTCCTTAAATAATTTAGTTGACTTAGGGGAATGGAGATATCAAAATACAGGATTATCTATACAAGCCAACTCTGGGCTCAAATTTTACCTGCCTTTACTTATTTCTGTTCCAAAGTATTAGAAAAGGATAAAATAAGATTAAAATTTTTTTTAATAAGCTTTCAACTGAAAAACAATTGAGGCAAGCCCTTCAGCGCCTTTCTGTTCAAATGAGATTCTGAGAAGCAATTCTAGTAACATGCAAGTCATCTGAATATGAAAAAAAGACTTCACATTAGAGGTGTTAATAAGAACAGAATACACTCTGTAGGCTTAAACAGCCATGGCAATTTATATTTCAATAAGAAAAAAAATCACTACTAAATCTTAAGAACAATATCTTTACTCCTACACTATATCCATTTACTGTACTTATTCGCATACATTTTAGCATCAGTAATGCAGGCCATGCCTGAGGAAGACAATTTAAATTGCCCTTCAAAAAGGCAGAAAAAGTAACATATCATTAGCATGACACCTCTACTCCTCTTAAATGCACTGAAGGATTGGTTAGGCTACATAAAGTTAGAGGTAGGTGTGAATGAAAAACACATTCTTTATTTGGCGATAAAGAAAATGTGGAAACAAAAATGCCTACATGACAGGCTGGCTTCTGCTTTTTCTCACTCATGAGCTCTACAGTCTGTTTGCAGAATGAATGTGTACTGGACTTTTTGGAGGGAAGTGTGCTCTAACAGCTTTAAATTACAGCAAAAATTATAAAAGGAGGAATCCTGCATCTTTTTGCAGTAAAGCGCAGTATTCTGGGACTTAAGCTTATTTGTTGTCTCTACATTAAGTAACATAACTATAACCACTCACAGAGATTGGGCTCTTTCATTTTTAGTAAAGCTGGTCAAAATTTTTCTGAGTTTTGATGTAACATTTTAAAATTTCAACAAAAAGGGGACAATTTAAAATTACAGTTGAAAAATAGGGAAAAATTATTTGCAACAATCTCAAACTGTCAGTCCTGGACACATAAAGAAGTAGAGAGAACCAAATTAGAGTAGGTTGAAATTTTGGAAAATTTCAACAAAACACTTCTCATAAAAAAAAAAATGTACACCTTTTTCCAAACGAGTTCTAAAGCAAACATTTCAGTTAAAGGTTAGCTGTAGGAGTCAACAAAGCTCTGGGCAAAATGCATTCACATTCCTGCCTCTCCTCCCTCTCCCACTAGTTCACCCATTTTTAATTTGTTTGTTCTACCAGCTCCTGGGTAGGCAACTTTGCTTGTCAATTAATAAATGCAGTTTTATAGTATACTAGCCACATGTGTCCAAATATTCTACTTATATGTACACTTCCTTTTCATACAATCAAATGAAATGGCATTGGGCATGAAAGCATGCAAATATTTGAAGTTCTTACGTTAGGATATCAGAAACTTCATAAAATTTAGAGCATAAATCATAACTAACGTTTCAGTGTTCCACACCATCATTAACTTGACATTTCTTACAGTATAATCCAATTAATCTAATATCTTAACAATTTTATATAGTTAATATCATAACTAGGGTCACATTTTTGTCAAGGCTGTCAATAGTACATCTCATTTTTGGTCTTTTTTAAATATATCAATTTTTGATGTTTGTGAATTCTTGTAGGGTGGATATGATGTAACACCTTAAGTAATTTCACTGAGAATCTTGAGAGCTGCATCTTGGCTACATGGAAAACTAATAAAGAACAAAGAGGTCCAAAACACTGCAGGAACACAAAGGACCACACAAGTAAATCTGGTTGTCTCCCTCCTACAAGGAAAAATAAGTAAGATTTGGGAGAGTTGACCAAGTTTACAAAGTTCAGCTTTGGTGCTCTGCACCCACTACACTAGCTTTTAAAAATATGCCTTTTATTAGCTGTGCACATTCGCTGTTTTATTTACACTAAAAAGGGGGTTTTAATTTTTATATCCTTTGCTCTTTGCTGTGACTATCCTGAGACTTTTTCTGAAAACTGCTATGGTAAAAACAGCAGCTAGATGGCAGTTGGGAGGAATTATGCATCAAATATTTATAAATGTCAACATGCACACTTTCTTTTCCCTCTCTAGAAACCCACGAGTTGCAGGGAAGTTATTAAAATGGAGGAAGATTAAAGGATGACAACTGCAGATGAAAAAGCTTCCCCCCCCAGTGCAGCATTTACTGAAGTCCTATCTTATACAGATAATAATAATGCAAATTTCGAGCATGTCCTTTTAGCACTAGGAGTAAAACTGGCCTGCAATGAGCAAGACAGAACATATTGCAGAGTAGCAGAGGAGGGCCATCAGAAATAGCCCAGAGTATCCCACACTGTATCACAGGCAAGATGGTTGCCTTTTACAGATTATCTGGGCTGATTAATGAGCATGTGTGTTAAGAAGGAAGGGGGAGGAGGAAGTGATGTAAACCAAGACATTCTCAAACTTTACAGCCCCCATAAAAATAAAAAAACCCAAACATCTAAATTTAAAGCTTGTGCCTTCTCCCCCATCCTTCAGTTATTAAACAAGCAAATCACTCCACAGACTTCAACTCAAGTCTTGCTTAACCACTACATGATTGGACTCTGGGATTAATCCAAAAGAGCAGTCATAATATCCCTACTTAGAAACACAGCACTTTATTCATTCTTTAATATGCAACAAATATTTCCTTAACATCCTGTCTTTAGTATATACAAACTGTTAGATTCTATTTGGATAACTCCTTCCTAGGATAGTCTCACTTTAAAATATTGTATATATGATAATCATGCATGATTTACATAGATATTTGGATAAGAAATTTGATACCTAGAAGAAACAACCATATCTAAAAATTGGATATGTCCATGAATCAATCTATCTTGATTTTTTGACTTGTAAGAGTAGCCATGATCTGGTGCGCTACAGGAAGACAACTCCTCCCTCATAATGATACATAACTAAGCTGGTAAAAAAAAAGGGGGGGTGGAATTGTCATAAAAAGTAAATCCCCCTTTTCACTATAATTTTGAAAATTTCCCACCATCTCTACAGCTGGTTGAAAAACAGGGTTACTTGTTCTTGATATTTACAACAAAACGTATGCTATTTGGTCAAAAATTGATATTTGGAAAGTTTTGAACAGCTTTAATATATATAGCCAACTTACTCCACAGAGATAACCATTGTATGTCCTGTGGTATGACTGATTATCCTAATCACAAAATTTAGCATGCACTTCTAAAGATAGACTTTTTTGGGCCACCATTTCAGTTACCAGTAAAAATGTAGCCATTTAATAATGAAGTTTAGCAAGATCTTTGTGAAGTCTGTTAAAGAAACTGTAGAATCCAGGAGGTGTGTGGCTACCCTCCCAACACTCAGGGGTAGCCCTTCATGCTGCAAGCATCAAAAGGTAGCAGTGGTCTTGAGAACAATACATCCCAGTGCAGCACACACTGTTAAAGTGTCTTCATTATAGTATTTCCCATGTGACATCTTTACACTGAAATGCATAACACGCTCTTCAGCTCACCACTCCTCCTTCAACTTTGTTTATAACTGTTCAAGGCATCTTACTGCTACCACAGTAATCAACACTGAACACTGAGAATTGAAAGTCCATCTCAGAGATAGAAAACACCAGTTGCTCTCGACTCTTAGGCCAGGTCTACTCTTAAAAAGTTATTCTGTTATGTAATGCCAACCCACACTAGGGTTTTGGCAGCAGGGATCAAACTAGTAATCTCTTGAGCTGAACGCATGAACCTTTACTGCCTGAGGTAAAAAGACACTCTTAGCCAAGGCTGTAGCAGGCTCAATCTCTAGCTGCCTAGATGCCACTAGATGGAGACAGAGGGGCGTTCTGAGCAAGCTGGGGTTACAGTTATAACTATGTTGGTCCGGGGCTGTTTTTTTACTGAAGTAGTTACACGAGTAAAAGTCCTAGTGTCAGTTTGACTCACCTTGCACTGGTTTAGTTATTCCCCTTCCTGCACGGGAATAGTTATACCAGTATAAATAACCTTTATACCAAGATAACTGTGTCCCCACCAGGGGAGGCATTGTACCACTTGTGACTGTACCAGCATAGTTGAAGTTGTGCAACTTTCTAGTGTAGAAAAGCCCTTATGCTGCTTCATTTTGTTTGATGTTTTGACAACAGCGTTATTGGTTCCTTAAAAATGCCCAAGACAGACAGATCTCTGAACAGGGCTATAGTTTTATGGAATACTCACTAATTAGAAATTGTTAGTGTTATATTTCATAGCATAGAAACAGATGTTGATTAAAAATACATATAATACTGTTGTTGCTGGAAGTTTCAGTGTAACATTATTTTATTTCTTAGAATTCAGAAGCATGCACAAGAACCCATATGCAGGCTGCTCCCTACAATCAAAGGGGATAAAGAGAAGAAATTCTTGAATTGACTATAACCTAATGCTAGGAGTCTGAGTAACAAATAAGAGGAATTGGAATCGCTCATTTAGGAGCATAAATTCGACCTAGTTGATATTACTGAAACTTGGTGGAATAATTCACTCTCTCAGAATGACAAAATCAATAGTTATAACCTATCTAGGAAGGATTTAGTGGGTAAAAGGGGAAAGGGGAGGGACATTATGGAAAACATGGCATTACCTATTTTCAAGTCACTGATTGCTTAGAAGAAAGTGATCTTGAGTGCTTATGAATCAATATCCTAACAGATAAAACACAAGATGGGGTACTAGTTGGTGACTGCCACAGACCACCAATGAACACTAGTGAACAAGATGATCACTTCCTTATGCACCTATCTACAATGCGTGGGAGAAAAAGATGTTGTGATTCTGGGGGACTATAATCTGAGTGACATATGCTGGCAGTCTCATGCTGCCAGTACTAAGATACCCTTGGAATTTCTAAATTTTATAAATGACAATTTCCTAACTCAAAAAGTATTGCAGCCAACATGGAGGAATTCTATATTAGACCTTGTCTTTACAGATAAACAGGAACTGATCATGACTTGATCATATTTACAATGTGCACACAGAATAAAGTCCAGATCAGTAATTTTATATATGTATTATACACACACACACACTTACTTAATAGGGCCAATTTCACAAATTGGAAAGCAATTATGAGTTAAATCAATGGGGAAGAAGAATTTTACCAGAAAAGAGTGTGAATAATTGGGAATCATTTAAGAACCTTACTAAATGCCCCCAAAGCCACAAATGAGGAAAGAGGCTGTGCTGTTTTTTAAAAAAAATGCAACCTAGATTAGAGGGGTAGCAAATGCAGCTGTACACATACACACTCATGTACACACACACACACACACACACAAATGGAAGAAAGAGGATGTGAATAGTAATGAATATGAATCAATAGTCAGGAATTCTAGAAAATTGGTATGGGAAGCAAGCAGACATGGAGAAATCTATAGCCAGCAGAATTAAGGACAAGAATGAACTTTAAAATATATTAGAAACAAAAAGAATCCTGAAAATGTTATTGATCCATTGCTAAATGGAAATTGTAGAATTATGAATAATAATGCAGAAAAGACAGGGGTTCAATAAATATTTCTGTTCTGTATTTGGGGGAAAAGTAGATGATGCCATCTCATCGTATGGTGATAACACACTTTTGATTCCACTTTTATTTCTGGAAGATGTTAAACAGAAGATATTAAAGCTAGACATTTAAGTCAGCAGGTCTGGATAACTTGCATCCAAGAATTTTGGAAGAGCTGGCTGAGGAGCTTGCTGGATCATTAATGTTGACTTTCAGTAAGTCTTGGCGCATTGAGGAAGTTCCCGAAGACTGTAAGACAGCTAGCTAATGGGGTGCCAATTTTTTTGAAAAAGGAGTAAAACAGGATGACCCAGGTACTGTAATTATAAACCTGTCAGCCTGACATGGATCCTGGGAAAGATAATGGAGCAGCTGACAAGGGATTCAATTAATAATGTACTAAAGGAAGGTGATGCAATTAATGCAAATCAATGTGGGTTTATGGAAAATATAACCTGTCAAACTAACTTGATTTTTTTTAATGAAATTACAAGCTTGGTTGATAAAGGTAATAGTGTTGACATAATAGACTTTGTAAGACATTTGACTTTATGGACATGGCATTTTGATTAAAAACTAGAATATAAAATTAACATGGCACACATTAAATGGATTAAAAACTGGTTAATTGATAGGTCTCAAAAATATAACTGAATGGGGAATTGTCACTAAGCGGATGTTTCTAGTGGAGTATTGCAAGGATTGGTTTTTGGCTCTATTTATCATCTTTATCTATGACCTGGAAAAAAAAATCTCTGATAAAGTTTGCAGACAACAAAAATAATTCACTAGTTCAGAGCAATTGAGATCACTTGGTAGAGTGGGCACAAGCAAACTATTTCTGTTTTAATAAGGCTAAATGTAAATGCATATATCTGGGAATAAAGAATATACGCCATAGTTACAGGATGGGGGCCTCTATCCTGAGAAGCATGGACTTTGAAAAAGATTTGGGGTTGGGAGTGGATAATCAGTTGAACATGAGCTTCCAGTGTGACACTGTGGCCAGAACAGCTAATACAATCCTTGGATGCATAAAATGAGAATCTTGAGTACAAGCAGAAAAGTTAATTATTTTACCTCTGTATTTGGCAGTGGTGCAGCTGCTGCTGGAATAGTGTGTCCAGTTATGGTGCCCACAGTTCAAGAAGGATGTTGATAAATTGGAGAAGGGTCAGAGAAGAGGCATGAGAATGAATAAAGGAGTAGACAACATCTTACAGTGAGACTCAAGGACCTTAAATTGATTTAGCTTAGCAAAGAGAAGGTGAAGGGGTAACTTGATTACAGCTATGAGTACCTACATGGGGGAATAAATATTTGGTAATGGGCTCTTCAATCTAGCAGAGAAAGGTAGAACATGATCCAATGACTGAAAGGTGAAGCAAGATAAATGCAGACTGGAGATAAGGCATACATTTGTAATGGTGAGAATAATCATTGGAACAGTTTACTAAAGGTTGTGGTGGATTCTTTATCACTGACAAATTTTAAAATTAAAATTGAATGTTTTTCTAAAAGAAATGCTCAAGGAATTTTTGGAAGAAATTCTGTGGCTTGTGTTATACAGCATGTCAGATTAGATTATCACAGTGATCTCTTTTGGGAAAGAAGGACCAGGAAAACCCTTGAGAATTTAAAGTGAACAGAATTTCAACCCAGTTTTCAATACATCAGTTAGGTTCTTTGTATTAGAAGATTCCAGTTAAATATACTAGGTGGAGTATAAATGTTTCCCCAACCAATAGAGGACTAACATACTAACTAGGTTACAGGCCTTAATAAAAAGTTGCTTGTGATATAAGTTAAAGAAAATCATATCTAAGACTCACCTTCCTAAATGATCAAGAATAACCCTCAGAACGAGTATAGAAGTATCGAAACAAAAGAAAATCTTAAAGAAGACATTCTGTCTTCTTTATAATTAAGAGATATACTCACTCTATTTCTCTACGCTTACTTGCCCTGCAGTATAACAGCCTGCAGGGAAACAAATGTCAGTAAAGGAATGTTACTTGTTCAGATGGTTGTAGCTTATTAAGAAATTTTCCTTTCCTGTATCTCTCAATTTTAATATTCTTTAAAACTGGATGTTCAGACAGACTGCATCATATGTGTTACCTCACAGTCAGAGAAATGGATACTGGAAATTAAAACAGATTCATAAAAATAGAGTTTTATACATTTAGCTGGAACTATCATGTCAAAGTTTAAAATCTAGAAATTTTAGGAACATCAGAATTAGTTTAACATCTATTTGTTGGAGAGAGAATTCTACAAAATACCACCTTTTTATATTTCAGAGTCAGAACCCAAGTGCAGTTCTGAAAAATTAAATTTAAGGTAACAAAGCAAAACCATACAAGTCACTGTAGTTTTCAACCTTTTAGTTTCAAACACAGATGTTCTAAAAGTAATAAAATCCTGAGGAGCTCAGCATAGCCACTTTAAATAGGTTCTTTTTATGATAAATATTTATGAATTTTCCAAAGTAGCATAAGATGATTTACATTGAAGAAAGGAATAGATTCCCCAACTCTACTCAAATATTTTTGTTTGTGTAACATATGAAATAAAACAAGTTACAGCAAAGCATGAAATTTGATGAGGATTCTACCTTAAGGAAAAAGAAAATCACCTTTTGTAACAACAAATAGTTGGAACCAGTGCATTACTTTAGTGACATTGTTCCCTTCAAGACAAGTCTAAACTGTTCAACATTATGAAAACTCTGCCTATTGCTTTGTAACAGAAAATTTATTACCTCCAAATCATTTACAACAGACAGCATGCATTCCAAAACTGATTTGTTACTTTAGGCCACAACAACTCACTTTCAAAGTTTAAAGAATCTATTATACTGTACATGAGGAAGAGCATAAACATGACAACTTATTGGAGGTAGGTTTAAATAGAATTCCATTAAAAAAATCAGTTTAGGCTTGGGCAGTCTACAAACCTTGTTATGTAATTAACCATAAATGTTATAGGCAAAACAATCACTAATTTTTTATACTGCATAGTCATTATGTCAAAGTTTAAATAAATAAGTTTTATTGTAACTCATTAGAAAATGAGCTGATTAGAGCAACAAAATATTTATGTGGATTCTCCCAAGAGCTTTCAGTGTGTTTCCCATTTGGAAGAAGATTTTTATTATATTTGTCAACAAAACAAATTTATATATCTACAAAAGTTACTATAGTGAGTTCAGCATTTTGCAGAACCTGTTTCTTAATTAGTATTTATCTTATTGTAAAAGCACCTAGAACATTTTAGGAGATAGGAGCTATATAAAATAAATGATCATTGTTATGTCTCTTCCAGATCAGGAAGCCACTGAGGGTACTTGTTGACATCTACACAAATACACAGTTGTTCTAAAGCAGTACTTTTTGTGAGCAAAGGGCATGCCAGACCTCACAGCAGTAGTCACTAACAGACATGAAAATTACTAAATTCAAACTAAAGCCATACAAGTCAGAAAGTTATGCCAAAAGCCCTGTGAAAAGAGTTTTCAAAACCCACTTTTTAAAATGTCTTTTTAAAATGTATAGTTCCACAGTTCTTTTCAGGGCAATAGAAAGTTCCCAGAGACAAGGATTTGGTAGAGCTTGTACTATTCTTGTCCTTGCAAGCCCCTCTTTCCATCGTCTCAGACTTCAGAAGGTGGAATGGACTAAATGCAGCTCAGAAATATAACTGAGGTATCACAAAGGTTACCCATTATTGGGGGATAATACACATTGGGACATCAGACTGAATATCATCCTTTGAAGTTCAAAGAACAAATACAGAAAGCCAAAATATAAATGTTACCTATGTGCTTTGATTTATAGCATCTTTAATCATGACAAACAAGTCTCAGGATATTTTTGGTTCTTTGAGATTTCTTATTACAAGGACATGACATAATATTAAAATGAAAGTTGAAAAAGTTCCTTGCTTTCTCTTCACTTTATTCTGAATATATTTCAGAAAACTCTGTTGTATAAGATATGTGTCAATAGCCATATCCTCCTTTATATTTATTAGCTCCCATTAAAGGAAAATTATAGTGTTCCTTTGATTTCTGAAGTGCCACAGCAGGTCGACATTTTAAAATAATATATTTCATTGAACTGTGTCAGACCAGTATAGTCTATTTATTGCACATAATTGCACATTTACAGTGTTCCTATAAATTTAAAATGTCGGCCTTTATAGCATAGTCCTTAATTTCCTCTTTACTTTCATTCATTTTTAGATTTGCACAAAATACATGTTTACATTGGATTTTAACTTGCAAGCACTGCACATAGAAAGTGACCACTGAACATAGTCACAGTTCTGAGTACACTAACTGAACAATCTGGCTATTAATATTTATTCAGGGTACCTTTTTCATGTATACAAGCACCTGAATATTGAAAAATATCAGTGTTATTCAACATATAAATTAATATAATAAAATGTAAGGCCTGCATCCTCTATAGCTGTTCTCCAAGGAGAGCTCCCAATGACCTTAATGAGACTTAGCTGAGCAGTAGGACTGAAGGATTGGGCCCCAGAAGGAGTTTACAAATCATGAGACCTGCTGAGTGGTTCTATGATGGGTGGCCATAGCAAGTTGCCATGAAGACTATGTGCCATATTCCACTCCAAACCAATCCTAGTCCTATTGAGCTGTGGCACTGAATTTGGCATGAGGATGGTGACTGGCACTCACTTTGGTGGTTGTTTATGTGCATGCATGTTTACTCAAAGTGTCTTGTTTGAGAGTGAAGATTGTCCGAATGAAAGTCTGATGTGTTTCCTTAGGGGAAAGACCCATTTTTATAATTGGGGTCTGGCTGGTTTTCTTTCTAAACATTCATTCTGTCAATATTTTAGACTGTAAGTTGGCCCAGAACTTGAGAAGGGAATGAACCAAAGCCCTGGACTCTAGATATAATTTTGAACTTTTTGGGTCAAGCACTAAACAGGTCAAAAAACACTCCAAAAAAGCTAAGCATGTAAATCAGACTTCCAGTGTGTTGCTGTGCACAAAGTTCCATGAGTTCAGACAAGGAAACATAGTACAATGATTTCAAATAGAATCAAAGCTTCTAGTTCTTACTTTCTATTTGTAATGTCAAGAGCACTATGTGCTTCCTTAAACTTGGTGAACAATACTGAGCGGCAGTTTGTAAACTTAGGTTCAAAAGGGTATGTTTCTAGTTTCAGAAACAGGCAAGTGGTAAAGCTTTTCTGCTTATATAAAAGTAGTAGCTTGCTGACAGGTAGTGCGATCAGCACCACACAGAGCAGCAGCATAAAAATCAGTCATCAACCTTTGTTACTCTAAAGCCTTCCTTAGCTAGGTGTTGAAAATGTGGGTTAAAGGGCCTGCTCTTAAAGTCCTAACGTCTTTTCCTGCTTTTTCTTTGTTTCTGGTCACTTAGCGCCATAGCAGAATGATGAAAACGGGGACTTCTCTTTTTAATTACTAATCAATTGCTTCAAGCTAACGGAACAAAAGAAGTGTTTGCAATTTATCACCATGAGTATGGCTATTCACACACCTCATGCAGTTATCTGTTTCTGGCTTGTTTTAGAGGTTCATGAAAATAGATCCTTGTTTATGTATGGATAATGCATCACATTAACTGCATGCACATGTTGGGGCTGTGGTGATGGCAGGGACTGGCTTATAGGAAATTGGGACTTTAATTACATCACATAGCCATTAGAAAAGTGGTCTCTATAGCTCACAGATATTGTTGGAAAAGCATTAGAAGCCTGTAAGATTGACAACATACTATAACTGACTTATGCAGAAAAAGACTTCTACTCATGCAATTTATTATATTGTTATATTTAAACTAAGAGAGACCTGAAATAGTATCCTGAAAATGTCTCTAAGTAACATTGTGATTGTCCATATTTCTTGTATTTCAGTGAATCAATATCAAATCTGGACAGCATACAAATAAAACATGTTTCCTGACCTCCAGTCCAGCCCTGGAAATTGAGCCTGGAATCTAAAGGTCAAGTTGGGTTCCTTCCCCTTTGAGCATCACCCACAATAATAAGACATTCTAAATGCCAAGTTCTGCCCTCGGTTATGCTTGTTCAACCCTATTTCCTTCAATGGTTTGCACAGGTTCCTAAACTCTCTCTCTGGTAGTGACACTTTTTCTGATCAGAGAGTTTTCTCTGTTTTTCCAATCACCATTGATTTTCTCCCAGCCTTTTCAGATGCCTCACTTTCTCCAGTGGGAGGCATTGGCATTTAAAGGCAACAAACAGGAATAGACAAACTACAGAGTTCAGATCTAGGCTTCCCCAAAGTTTTATGTTTAGGTGGAGGGCTTAGATATAGTTTATTACAGAAACAGAGGCGTACATTTTGTGGGTTTTTTGGTTCTACACTCTAAAGGTTTGGGCACCTCTCTCATTTTGAAAGGCCACACCACTAGACCAGATTCTCAGGTGGTGTAAATCAGCAACACTGCTGTGACTTTAATGGAGATACACAGATTTACACTAGCTAGAGTCATGACCCATAGTTTCTGCTTCTATTAATGTTTGTTTCCCTTAGTTCTCTTTGCCACTTTTGACTGATAGGGTAGTTTGGTACATTACTTTTCAGTGCTATGGTTATTGCATTGAATACAAATAGATTTGATTTGCTAATCCCCTGTATTGATTTCTAGACATGTTTTCGAAATGTTAGATGATTTAAATCCTTCATTTGAAACAAAGGAACTTGGCACGGAGCTGCTTTACAGTACAACCAGGCCCTTGCAGACAAAGAAAGGACTAGAAGAAAATTCCAGGGGCGACGTCAGAAATCCATGAACTGAAAATGATGTCTCAATAGCAGTATTTGCCAGTCATTGATAAAATCAGAATGGGCAGCCAAAACACTTGTTACCTGAGCCTGATCTTACATTTGTTTTACATCAGTGAGAATTCATTGATTTCAGTGGAATCACCCCAGAGGAAGCGGGATTAGAATACAGCCTATTCTAAGGAATATTTATTCCTGCAACATCTTCTTTTATAAACACTCCATAAATTAATCTTCATTTTTAGATCTTATGTTTTTCTCAACAGTACCTGGGAGATTTGGAATTGGATGAAGCTATACTTTAAAAAAATGGCATGCAAAAGGGCTTGAACTCAATTCTACTCCTTTAGAGCCAATGAGATGTTTACTATTTGGCTCAATGGAAGCAGGACTGGACCCTAAATCCATGCCAGTGCTAGACCACATGATTTAGCACAGGGTGGTATAAATGAAAAATTGGACATTTGTGTGCCTGAAAGTTGAATATACATTCCAATAATTCAAGATATTCTAAATAGATAATGCTAAGTGAATATTTCCAGGAAGTCGCACTTCAAACTACTTAGTCTATTATAAAGGAGTTTCCCGTACCTCCTCCCTTACAAATAGGGCAAGACTTAGCAAACACAGATTCTAATCTTTGCTGCATGGGTGTGAATCTAGAATAATTCCAGCTGCCCTCAATTAAATTATTTCAGATTTGCATCATAGAGCAGATTTTGGAAGTCTTCACATATTCCGTTTCCCTCTTACCCAAAAAGGGAAAACAAAATACTAAAATATTTGAATGAGCTGCAAAACCAGATGTGCCATTCACACTTGGATCAAACCAATTAGATAAAGAGACAAAAAGACAATTCTTCTCTCTCTCCTGCCTGAGATTCTAATGGTTGGTTTATAAATTTGGGATGGAAGTTAAGCGAGCTACCAAAACCTCTCTCAAAATTGATCATATAAGTGCCAAGTCCTTCTCCCCTCCCCCCGCCACCTACTTGATTCTCTTATTCAATCACATCTTAACATGGGATTGACATTTTCCCTTGAGTATGCAATTTTTATATGTGCCATTTTGATGATCTACCATGTTCATTTTACTTACAAAATAATTGCTATAATAGCGTACTCAACCCTGTCTCAGAAATAAAGCCTTAGAACAGTATTTCTTCTGCTTTTATGTTCCTGTATTCCCACCACCTGCTAAATAGTGTCTTGCATGTGATCCCAGATTGAGTGCGAACAGCAACAGAACAAAAAAATTCCACCCTTTCAGCGTCCTCATGATATTCTAATTTTCTCGGCAAATTTGGTCCTGTATACAGCAGATATCTTAGACATTTACATGGACCCCATTACCATAGCACTTGAGTACCTTACAGTCTTGTGAAGATTAATCCTCACAACACCCTGTGACATAGGTGGTGGAACTAGGGGTGCTGCCACACTCATTGGTTTGGAATAATAATAACCCAAATACATGGTTTCCACCTTCAGCACCCCTACTATAAAAATTGTTTCAGCTCCAGTGCCTTGTGAGATAGAGAAACATTTTACAGATGGGAACCTGAGCCACAAAGAGACTAAGGCATGTCTGCTGTGCTACACAGCTTGGACCACACAGGTGCAAATAGCAATGCACACCGAAGTTTCACTGTAACTCCCCTATTTGGGCATTGAGGATGTGAAAGAAAAAGGTTCCTAGTTTGCATAAGCGTAATCCAGTGCACCTTTTAGTTTGTGCCCACAGTGTCAATATGGGGGAGTTTCAGTGCAGCACTTTGGTGCACACTGCTATTATACTCCTATAGTCTCAGTTGTGGAGCAGTATAAACAAACCTTAAGTAACTTTATTCCCTACTGCCCAAACAACACCCCTCCCCTGCCCCCCTCCCAAATACAGGAAGATTGTGGTGGAGCAGGGAATTGAACCTGTCTCAAGTCCCAAGCTGGTGCCCTAATATGACCATTCTAGATATTAATGAAAAAATTCTTTCCCTAAAGTTAACTAGAATTAGTCCCTCATCACTGTGATTCTTAAGTTTTCTCCCAACTTGCTTCATCTTTAATACATTTTATGAATTTCATGAGCACAAATTCCTATACTGATGAAGTATAGGCACACATTGCTGCGCTTGTCAAAAACAAACCAAAAAACATTTATAGAATAAAAAAAAGTGCTATTTCCTGACACAGCTTTAGCAGTGCTTCCAATGCTGTCAGATAAGGCAAGCTGTTCTAGAAATCACCTTCAACAAAACAGACAACTTGTATTTGCAGATTTAGAAAAATTAATATTCCTGAAGCAAGACTAATTTGCTGAAAGCCTGTCTGTTCATGTCAGGTGATGGGAGCACAATGAAATGTCATCACTCTACATATGCCAGTTTAGAGCATCAGCAACAAGTACAGCAGGGGAAACAAAATGCAAATATTCTCACCCCTCTGATTTTTATTCCTATTATTCTAGAACAGGATTGCAGGGAAGGCCAGGCTGGATCTGCAATTTTGGCTGTTCTGACAAAAAACTGTCAAATTTATTTAAGAATGGATTATGTGTTTAAAAACCTTTCCTTGGACAGGGACAATCCCAAACGTAGGCATGCACTGCCTGCTTGTTTCATCTTGTTTATTTGATTTAGGAAGGTCCTGATTTGTAATGAAAGCAGCACACCATTTTTAGCGTTGAAAAACATTTGTATTGCGATATCTGCTATGATCTAACACTGCATATTGGATCACTTCTCATTTTCTGCAGTGATAGTGCGTCTGGGAAACCTTGGGCTAGAGTCTAATCTGCATAAACAACCAGGAGTCCTTGTGGCACCTTAGAGACTAACAAATTTATTTGGACATAAGCTTTTGTGGGCTAAAACCCACTTCATCAGATGCATGGAGTGGAAAATACAGTAGGCAGGTATAAAAATACAGCACATGAAAAGATGGGAGTTTCTTACCAAGTGTGTGTGGGGGGTCAATGCTAACAAGGCCTATTCAATTAGGGTGGATGTGGCCCATTCCCAGCAGTTGACAAGAAAGGGTGCCACAAGGACTCCTCATTGTTTTTACGATACAGACTAACACAGCTACCCCTCTGAAACCAGTCTAATCTGACACACCAGTATGTCTCGAGAGTGTCGTTATCACAGTCTACAGAGATACTCTGGGTTTACATCTGTGTAACTGAGAAAAAACAGCTCATAGTATTTTAAGTTTCTTACAAAAAGTAGAGGTGATATGGAATATGGTCCTTATTTAGATGTGTGCTCATAACTCCCACTGGAGTCAGTGGGGATTGTACATGGATACCTAGGATGCTTTATTGATCTTGGTTTTAAAACAGCAGAGCATTAAACAATTACAAGTACTGATCTCATCAAGTTACTACATACTATACTGAAGTACAACAGTAACTTTAGAGAGACAACTAGGTAAGCTTTTGATGTTTCTGAATAAAAATGAAGTGTTTACTATGCAGTAATTTAAAAGCATTAGCAGATATACATCCACCACTTTTATTTTAAGTACAACAGTGGCAAAAATATCACTTAGCATTTACATTTTTTATTTTGTTCAAGGAAATAGACAGAAACAACCTTTTTTGATTGAGACCCTAAGGGGTAGCTGTAGGTCTTCCTTATCGAAACTGTGCCAACTCCACTTGACAGCAATAACTTATTTAAGCACTTCTTCATCATCCCACCACCAATACTATACTCTTAGGATTTTTTTCCCTATTGTTTACTATTAGATGAGTATCGATATTTAACATTTGACTAGAAAGACCCTGATCTTTTAATATCAATGCCGCTTAAAGTTATGCATCACACACTGATGGAGGAAGAGTATGATTTATTTACTATATACTGTACATGAAAAATGCCTTATTTTTCCACTCTAGACTGAATTTTACAAACAAACTGGAACAGATCCCCAGTCTCAGTTATGCCATTGTATATTTGACTCTCATATAGAGATCAAGAGAGTTAACAAAACAATTAATGGGTACAAGGCCATGCATACAGCAGGAAAAGTATCTAACAATTCCACCACCAGGCTTTTATATAGCACTTTTCAGTAAGTCTCAAAGCACTATAGAAAGGAAGTCAGTACTATATCATTATCCTCATTAACAAGTTAATTCTATCAGAATCACATTCACTCCATTCATTGCTTCAGATATACTAGTTTTGCATACCCAATGAATACCAAATGAGTACTAGTTTAATTATTTTATAATTTTATATCAGTTTTCGGACCCACTTACACCAACATGTAACTTGCCTCAATATTTAAGAGACAAGATGAGTAAGGTAATATCTTCTATTGTATCATCTTTATTTTATTTAAGTCACTGTTGACTTAGTCATGGAGTCTTTACAGCAGTAAAAACTCCAGGGTCCAAGTTCAGGGTTTGGTTACATTGTTGAAAGTCTAGAGTCCTCAGGAACAGAATTTGGCCATTGGCTCTCACAAGAGCAGGGGCGGCTCCAGGCCCTAGCACGTCAAGCGTGTGCTTGGGGCGGCAAGCCGCGGAGAGGCGCTCTGCCGGCACCGCGAGGGCAGCAGGCAGGCTGCCTTTGGCGGCTTGTCTGTGGAGGGTCCGCTGGCCCCGCTCTTCGGTGGAGCTCCCGCAGGCGTGTCTGCGGAGAGTCCACTGGTTCCGCGACTTCAGAGGCAGCCTGCCTGCCGTGCTTGGGGCAGCAAAATCCTAAGAGCTGCCCCTGCACAAGAGTTTTCTGAAAACTTCTGTTGGCATGAATGACTAGTTTTTTAGAAGTATAATCAGTCTTTTTTCCTCAAAAGTCAGAAATTGATACCATTCTTACATCAAAATCAGGCCCAATGTGTTCCAAAGTTACTGTGCACTCATTTGATCAAAGATGTAGTCAATGATAGAAGGAGTAGCCAAACATCTCCTAAAGTCAGATAGTGTGCCCCATTAACTCTAGTGTATTTCCTTCCAATATCCTGCACTTCTGTGTACTAAATACTTTTACAAGGCCATAAATGTATACAGCACTTTACAAGACAAATTAGATCACAGTCCTGGCCTCAGAGAACTTAAGCTACAGCACCTTTCACACAGTGATTTTAAAACATACACATGAAGTATCACAATATCCCTGGGTGGAAGTACATATTTTATCTATTTTTAAAATGGGTAAACCGAGGCACAATGTGATGTTTTACCCAAAGTCACACAGCCAGTGACTGACAGAACTGGAAACTGAACCAAGAACCTTTTCTTCCAGCACTCTGCACTAACCATTATTGCAGCATTTTCCCAACCACAACTATATTTTTGACATATAGCCTCTGTCAATAGCTCCACAGAAGGTGAGACTCATGCTCTAGGATGATAGGCACCAATGTAGCTAGACTTGAACTAACTAGATCCATCTCATCCAAATAAGCGTTTATCATAATTTTCATAGGTATGTACATGTTGGAAATAATGCACCAAAAAACTGAATCAATACAAATGCAGCATTACAAGCATAAAGTCCTCATGCCATCTTATTTAGATTGCAATTTCAACAACAGAATAATCAGCTATTTTATATGTAGAGCAGTAGCATACAAAAAGGACAACATTTGAATATAGAATTTTACTTTGAAGTTATAGTAAGGTTCATGATATCCAACAAACAGATGAAACAGTATAAGGCAGAGAAGTTAATATGAGTAACTTAGAAGAAGCAACTGAACTCAGAGCTGATAGCAATCCTAATGTTATCAGTTGTAGGACCTCTTACAAGCTTTCTGTGAGCAGCATAAATGTTTTCTTTACACCACCATGCAATCCTGGAGATTTATTTGTCTGGTTTATGCAATCTCGTCAAGCCACGCTACAATGTTCTTATCAATGATATTCAAGGCACAAAGATCTCCAGGAAGTTGAGTCATTTTGCAGTCCTCAACAATGTGTTTCATGGTTTGTGGCTGCCCACATTGACATAGTGGAGTGTGTCTAAAACATCACGGAAATTCTGCTGCAGCACAAATTCCATGTCCGGTACAAAACCGGTTCAGAAGGCTTCATTGCCTTTGCATAAATCAAACACAAGTTGACATTCAGTGGGGTCCAAGACAAGATAATTACTTCTCACATTCTCTCAGGCCCATGAAGCTCGCCACACATCCTCTACTGTAAATCCCTCACCACATAAACTTATCCACAATGGACAACGTGAGGGCAGATGACCATGTGGTGGATTAAACAAGTCTTTAATTAATGGTAGATGTGGCATATCATACAATTTCATCATGAGCTTTGCCATACTTTCCTTTTTGTGAATATTGGGCAGAGCAATATTGCAGAGAACCAGTAACCATGGTAGCTGAGTAGATTTAAGTGTGCCTGAAATAATATGCATGATGGAATTAAGTTGTATGTCAATCATCTTTGTGTGCGATGAGCGAGCCCATACTGGAGCACAATACTCAGATGCTGAGCAAAAAAGAGTGCCAAGGCTGCAGTGCATAAAGAGCTGAGCGTTAGCAACCCATGTTGTTCCAGTCAGTTTTCTGAGCAGGTTGTTAAGCCTTTTTACCATAGTGGCTGTCTTTGTAAGATGTTCACAATATGTGAGGAGTTCTATCCAACGTGACACCTAGATAGACCGACTGTGAATCATTCTTTGCTGACCACTGAGAACTATGTTCAGCTCTCTGCCCACTTATGCATGATTTAAGTGGAAGACACTCAACACAGTCTTATTTCCACTTGGTATCAGGTGCCACTGATGACAATTGGCCATAGCCACCATGTCTGCATTCAGAACACTGTCAAGTATGTCAAAGGAGTGTGACTGAGCACTGAGGCATATGTTGTCTGCATAAACAAATGTGCAAGATCCAGTATACGGTAGATCATTCTAACATAAATTGAACAACATTGGCGATAATACAGATCCCTGTGGGAGGCCAAAAAGATTCCTGGAGAGTGAAGGGTTATTAAGGTACTCATTTTGATGAGTTATACAGTGTAAAATGTTAGATGTTTTCTGGTTTTGCAATATTTTTAACAGCAGCAAGAAAATGCATTACAATTCAGGCAACTTGGGTCATTAAAAACTTTCAATGCCTCACCACAGTGCCAGTACAGAGTGAAAGATCCTTCCACTTGATAGAAGTCAAGGCAACTTTACTCATTTTATTTTTTTAAAAAAATTCCTGTGTGCAAATAACCCTTTTGGAGGTTATAACCTCATCTTTCTCTCATTAATTCAATGGCTTATACTTGTCTTACACTGAGCCAAGTATATTGCCAGAATTTAACAATAAAGAGAAATTAACAGTACATGCAGATACTTCCGAAGCTGGAACAGGTCAGCTCTGAGACAGTTATGAGGTCGTGAAGCTGAGGAGTATCCTCTCCTATTCAGCAGTAGGAAAACCTATCCAAGAGAAAACCAGAACGCAGTCTGCTTGACAAATTGAGAACTTCAGGCCCTTTGTTCTAACTGTAAGACCAACTCAAATACCTGTCAACAGATTCATCCATTGACATGGATAAACCAATGAAGGGAAGGAATGCTTGGCTCATGTGGGATGGCTTAGAGTCCTGCAACCATTCACATTCACTGTGAAGGACTGTCTGATAAAGCAGCATAAAAGAGGATTTTTATATTTTCATTTGTAATGGAATGTCTTTAGTGAAAGAATGAACTTCCTCCTAACCTGAGGTCAGGAGCATGTTGAAGGTTTGTTGTTGAAGTCTGTAGCAGAGGCAGCATAAGAGGTACAGATTATCTGGATAGCCGACTGGGCTATAAATTCCATTGTTCAAGGTTCCTAAGAGCAAAGTCTCCAAAGCGGGTGCAACACTGTTCTTGTCTATGTACATTGGGCTGCACTTACACTGATTTTAGTTCAAACCTCCCTACAAGAGGGGGACACAAACCCTTCCTGAAACGAGAGTTTGTATTCTCTCTTCACTCCTGTGTCTACCCGGCAAGCCTCTTAGCCTTTACACTTGCCTCCTAATTTTGTCTGCAGACACATTTGGCAACCACTGTGCATACGGATTTGAAAGGCCCTTAGACATAGGCTTGCTATCGACATCTGGAGGGATACATTCCTGGATACATAGGTTTCAATTTGTTTGTAGAAAGAACATGGAACACTGTTACTAGGTGGAGGCACCACCAGGAAGTCATCACTCTTGGCTAGGCAGAGAGTATTTAGCAGAGCGAGTAAGCTAGATAGCTGCCAACTGCAAGACTATAAATAAATGCCTCCCAAAGGTAACAGGTATGCAAGGTGTAGATTTGGCACACACTGCTGGGGATTTTACCATCTACAACTTTGTTCTAGTGTAAAGGATACACGAGTATAAGGTAATGGAATAGAAATGGTGGCACAGGGAACTGGAAGCACAAACAGTGGTGATCTACTTTGCTTAAGAGAGCCAAGTAGCTATCTATTCCTTCTCTCCTGTGCAACCTAGTCTAGGAGTGGAATCCACTCAATAATTTTTCAGCCTGAGGGTGGAGAAATCAGACAAGACCAGAAGCTCATGACTATTACAGCTAGATGGGAGGGAGAGTCCCAACTTTTTTTCTGTTATAACATGGGGGTGATGGTAGAGAAGAGGTTGAGAACCACTGTTGACCGAGAAAAAGACAAGAGATGTGGATATTTAGACAACTTTTGAGAAATAGTACTTAAATAGTGTCTGTCCTGTACATAATGAATTATGTACCAACCTGTGTTTTAACAGCCAGTTACACTGACTATGAGCACCTGCAGCCATGCACATAAAGAACACTAGCAATCATATCATGATTTGAAAAGCCACTCAGAAGAGAAACAATGCAGGAGCATGAGGAGACTTCATGGTGTAAGGAGAAGTTTGCTTGCTTAGCAACTGCAGATCTGTGTGTCCTTCTAAAAAAACAATCTTTATAATTATAAAACCTACCAGAGTTAGGTGAAATTATGATGCTACTGGCATGCCTCCTGTCTATCCACATACAGATTTGGAGTAAGACTGTCACAAGGTAACATGCAATACAGCTGGCATATCATTACTTCACTGTATATAAGGAGGAGCAATAAATCATCTACAGCTTCAGGGATTAAGGCCTCCTGCCAAATCCTCAAGAATGCCTGACATTTGATAAGAACAAAAATATGAGTTAATACTACTTAGGTTCTGTGTCTCTTTTAAACTAAACTAGGGCAATATTTATTCTATATTCTTAGATCAGAAAATTTTATATCATCCTGTATTATGTTATTGTGCATATCGTGCAACAACACTGAACAGGAATGATCCTAAGAAAATGCTGCATATTTTGTGCATCCTTACCTCCCACTGAAGTCTATGGTAAGTTTGGCTGCGCAAGGACTGCAGGACAGAACTTTTATTTTGTATGTTGTGTTCATAAATGAAGGGGTGGGTACCAGGTAGATACCACAAATTCAACCTTCACTTCAGTTAAAATTCTTGTCAAAAAAGTATTCAGAACCCAAAGAAAAACATGAACATTTCAAAGAAGCATAGCATCCATTCCTCAAACATAGATCTAAATTTTAAATAGCAGTATGGCAGCTGAGTCCAACAGCTTATCAACAGTGGAATGATATATCCCCTGTTCAGATCCTTCCCAAGCCATCTATTGATGGATCATGAAGTATGTACAAAAACAAACAAAACATTCTACTTCATTCGTACAAGTTCTTCTGGATCCAGGACCTGGGAGCTTCTATCAATCTACTATGATTATACTAGTTCAGGACAATTTCTTCGAGACTTCTTCATGATCTGTTAATAGCTGATGTTCAGGAGGTGTTACGCTGCCATACAACTGGCTGGCCCCTTTATAAGGTGAAAGTAGAAGTAATATTTCAATTTTTGATATGCTTGGTCTACAGGTTCCATACAAGGAATACAAGTAGAGATGGACTAAAGCTGCAAAAATTCAGAATCAAGTTTGAGTTCAGACATCCCCAAAGTCAAGGTATATTCAGACCAGGGTTTTTTGCTTTGGTGTGTCTTGAATGACCAGATTTTTGGGGAGAAAAGGAAAATATTTAAATGACATGCACGCTAATGAACCTAGCCTGAATCATAAATTATTAATTACACAAGAAGTTATAGAACAGGAAATAAAAATATTTAATTCTTCTGTGTCTGGTAGTACAGTATGTGATGGAAACTGCCATCATGACAGCACCTTTTGCTAAAATATGACCAAGGTCAATCCCATAAAACTCATCACTGTCCAAAAGTAGTTACTGAATGGGAAAAAGTTTCAATTCCAAGACAAAACAGTAAACATGCAATTTTACACTATTCTAACATTACAAAGCCTAGCCACTGCAGACAGAGGTCTCAGACAGTCTGGACTAAAGAATTCAAGAGAAAGGAACATATTACATGTACTACATCGGTATTAATAAATACCTGCAGCAAGCACTGAAATGTGCTGCAAAGGAGACTGACCTATGCACAGGGTCCATTTAGCCATTACATCATTGCTCCACTTCTTGCATTGCGAGCTATTCAGAGAATGAGATTTGTGAGTCTACGAAACAATCCAAGGAAGATACTGGACACCCTGCATGAGATGCAGTAGCCCAACTGGCCAGTAAGAAATAGTACATTCTGCTTTCAACTAGACCCCTTTCCCTTCCCTTGTGTGGAAAGAAAAACCTTTAAATACAGACATGTAAACTGGAAAAATCCCCTTGTCTATGGTTTTTATCTTTTGAGAATCATCAACTGCCACTAGGGGACTTGTTTTTTCCTATTTTTCCTCATGCCCAAATTCTATGTGCATACCCTCAGGCCACCACTAGCCCATAAAATGTCTGAGCACATGCTTGGACCCAGCTTTGGCAGTGAATGGCTATACTGAAGTGGACACACATCTAAACACCACATAAGCTAGCTCCCTTGAGAGATTCTTCAGCACTCTCTTTTTAGGAGAAAAACACTTTAGCAGCAGGGGTGCTATAGGTAGGGCTGGGGTACTTCAATGGAGGTAAGGAAGCTTGTATACCACTATCATGGTATAATTCCCCACTCTGAACCTTAGCGTCCAAAAGATGGGGTACCAGCATGAATTCCTCTAAGCTCAATTCCCAGCTTAGTACTTGTAGCACTGCCACCAACCAGGAATTCCAGTGCCTGGTACACTCTGGTCCCCCCAAAACCTTGCCCGGGGACCCCCAAGACCTAGTCCCTCTGGATCTTAACACAAGGAAAGTAAACCCTTTCCCTCACCGTTGCCTCTCATAGACTCATAGGTCAGAAGGGACCAATATGATCATCTAGTCTGATCTCCTGCACAAGGCAGGCCACAGAACCCCACCCATCCAATTTTATAACAACCCCTAACCCAGGACCAAGTTATTGAAATCCTCAAAATTGGTTTGAAGACCTCAAGCTGCAGAGAATCCACCAGCAAGCGACCCATGCCCCACGCTGCAGGGGAAGGCGAAAAACCTCCAGGGCCCCTGCCAATCCGCCCTGGAGGAAAATTCCTTCCCGACCCCAAATATGGCGATCAGCTAAACCCTGAGCATGTGGGCAAGACTCACCAGCCAGCACCCAAGAAGGAATTCTCTGCAGTAACTCAGTTCCCATCCCATCCAACATCTCCCCGCAGACCATTGAGCAGACCTATCTGGTGGTAATCCAAGATCAATTGCCCAAATTAACAATCCTATCATAACATCCCCTCCATATACTTATCAAGCTTTGTCTTAAAGCCAGAAAAGTCTTTTGCCCCCACTACTTCCCTCGGAAGGCTTTTCCAGAACTTCACTCCCCTAATGGTTAGAAACCTTCGTCTAATTTCAAGTCTAAACTTCCTAATATCCAATTTATACCCATTCGTCCTCGTGCCTACATTAGTACTAAACTTAAATAATTCCTCTCCCTCCCTAACGTTAACCCCCCTGATATATTTATATAGAGCAAGCATATCCCCCCGCAGCCTTCTTTTGGCCAGGCTAAACAAGCCAAGCTCTTTGAGTCTCCTTTCATAAGGCAGTTTTTCCATTCCTTGGATCATCCTTGTAGCCCGTCTCTGAACCTGTTCCAGTTTGAATTCATCCTTCTTGAACATGGGACACCAGAACTGCACACAGTATTCCAGATGGGGTCTCACCAACGCCTTATATAACGGTACTAACACCTCCTTATCCTTGCAGGAAATACCTCGCCTGATGCATCCCAAAATCGCATTTGCTTTTTTAACAGCCGTATCACATTGGCGACTCATAGTCATCCTGCTATCAACCAGTACCCCAAGGTCCTTCTCCTCCTCCCTCGCTTCCAACTGATGCGCCCCCAATGTATAGCCAAAATTCTTATTATTAATTCCTAAGTGCATGACCTTGCACTTTTCACTATTGTATTTCATCCTATTTCTATTACTCTAGTTTACAAGGTGGTTCAGATCTTCCTGAATAGTATCCCTGTCCTTCTCCGTGTTAGCAATACCCCCCAGCTTTGTGTCATCCGCAAACTTTATTAGCACATTCCCGCTCTTTGTGCCAAGGTCAGTAATAAAAAGGTTAAATAAGATCGGTCCCAAAACCGATCCTTGAGGGACTCCACTAGTGACCTCCTTCCAGCCTGACAGTTCACCTTTCAATACGACCTGCTGGAGTCTCCCCTTTAACCAGTTCCTTATCCACCTTATAACTTTCATATTCATCCCCATCTTTTCCAATTTAACTAACAGTTCCCCATGCGGAACCGTGTCGAACGCCTTACTGAAATCTAGGTAAATTATATCTACCACATTTCCTTTATCTAAGTAATCCGTCACCTTCTCAAAGAAGGAGATCAGATTGGTTTGACACGATCTACCTTTAGTAAATCCGTGTTGCAATTCGTCCCAATTACCATTGACCTCTATGTCCTTAACTACTTTCTCCCTTAAAATTTTTTCTAAGACCTTACATACTACAGATGTCAAGCTAACAGGCCTATAATTACCCGGATCACTTTTATTCCCTCTCTCAGGCTTCCCCTCCCTGGATTACCCTGGAAGATTACTGTGATTCAAACTCCTTGAATCTTAAAACAGAGAGGAAAATCCACCTTCCTCCCTCCTTCTCTCTCCCCCTCCCAGACTCACCCTGAGAGAGAAAGTAATCCTAACACAGAGAGAAAATTAATCTTTCTCCCCACCAATTCCCTGGTGAATCCAGACCCCGTCCCCTGGGGTCTCACCAGAATAAAAAAACAATCAGGTTCTTAAACAAGCAAAGCTTTTAATTAAAGAAAGAAAAAACAGTAAAAAAATATCTTTGTAAATTTAAGATGGAATATGTTACAGGGTCTTTCAGCTATAGACACTGGGAATACCCTCCCAGCCTAAGTATACAAGTACAAATTAAAATCCTTTCAGCAAAATACAAATTTGAACTCCTTCCTGCCAAATACACATTTGCAAATAAAGAAAACAAACATAAGCCTAATTCGCCTTATCACCTAGTACTTACTATTCTGGACATATAAGAGACTGTATCAGAGAGATTGGAGAGAAACCTGGTTGCACGTCTGGTCACTCTCAGAACCCAGAGAGAACAACCACCAAACACTAACAGCGCACACAAAAACTTCCCTCCTTCAAGATTTGAAAGTATCCTGTCCCCTGACTGGTTCTCTGGTCAGGTGACAGCCAGGCTCACTGAACTTGTTAACCGTTTACAGGCAAAAGAGACATGAAGTACTCCTGTTCTATTAACCCTTAACTATCTGTTTATGACAACCACCTACCCACCTCTTTACTGTTCTAGCTTGTACAACCAGTTTTCCACAGTGAGACTAAATCAATCACCAATTTAACCACCTCAAAGAAACAAACCTATGAATAAGAATAAAACTGGAAGAGAAGACATAAAGAAACAAAATCCAACAAACAAGAAGAGAGTTTGGAAATAAAACTCCAGAGCTAATTGAAGAAAGCACTGGTAAACCTTTATGTAGTATCGTTCTGAACAAAGTATAGTTGGGTTAGGGAATCATTCATGAACCAAACATGTTTTTCACTGGAAGCATTAGTCAGTCAATAGTAAGTATTCACTAATTATATGGATTAATAGTTTTTAGCCTATGGTTTGATCATTTTAACTCCCCGCCACCCTTGTCACCTATATTAGTGGAGAGACTCAATCATATCAGAGTCCCGTTGTGCAGGATGGTGTACAAACACCTAACAAGAGAGTTCCTGCCCCTAAGCGTTTACAATCTAAGCGCCAGATTTTGTCTCCCTTACTCAGATTGTATAGTACCTTATTCCTCAGACAGTCCCATGGAAACCAATGGGCTTATTTATTGAGTAAGATATTAGTTTACAGGATTAAAGCTGTCAGCATCTGGCCTTAAAAAATGTCAAGATGCAAAAAGTAGTGTAACTGAAGGAGGATCAGATTTTGGAACCATTACATTAAGCAGTACTTTACTATTTGAAAAGCTGCACTGAAATGTCCCCCCCAGTGAGGTGCTAACACGGCAAGTAAGGATGCAAAACTTTGGCCTAAGCAGTGGGAATAGTGGAAGGAAGACAAAGTCCATGAACTAGAGACCTGGGCACTTCAGTAACACAAATAAATAAGGTTAACTGTGGCAGGAATACATGAATAGTCATGTGCACAATTTGAAGAGTTTAAGTCAATTAAAATACTTTATACAACAGATAATGATGTCAGAGAGCTCAGTTTTTACAAGCTAAATGAACGAACAAGCAATTTATTATTCATTTTGTGTGGTTGATTACCCAACTCACATAGCATAAGCCCTTCACCATGCCTCAACAAACAGCATTTTAACTGGAGAACAGCAAATATTGAACACTACACTTTCTGGTACGGATTTTCAGAAAAATCATTCATGTTAAAAATTGCAGATTCATCAATGTTTTCAGGAATAGCCAACAGTTGTACAAGTACTCCTCAATAATACATGGCACCGTAAATCACCATAATTAAACTCAGATTCTATTTGCAAAAATATTTGTGAATTAGTTTGTTAAGGGTTTGTTTTAATTATTCAACCAGTTCTGATTTTAAATAATAAGAAAATGGAATGAAAATGTAACTCAAGTACTGAAGAAGACATTAACTGACTTCTTTGAGGGTATGTTTAGTTAAATTATTCTTATATGACAGTAGTATAAAAAGGCTTTCATTCTGCATTAAATGGGTATGGACTGTCTTTTTGTTTTGTGTTTGCACAGCACCTAGTGCAGTGAGGTCCTGGTATAAGACTAGGACCCTGAGGCACTAAGGTAATACAAACGATGAAATTCTGGCCTCATTGAAGGCAACAGCAAAACTGCCATAGATTCCACTGGAGCTAGGATTTCACCCACTACTTATTTTAGTGTAACTGACATCAGAATCTTGTCCAAAGTTTAGGTATTATTAAGCACATAGTAGTTATGCAGACAGAATGGTGAAGATCTGTTGCCAAGAAGAAAATATTTAGGGTGCCCAGAGGCACTAAACATACACACCCTTCTTAGGAACAGCAATTACAGGCTGAAAATAAAACTGGCAATATGTTCATTAAAGAGGGAGGGGGCAGGGGGATTTCTACACATATACTATTCAATCTGTAGGAGTATGCTTTTCTTGTTATCAATATTTACTTCAGAGATTTAATACCAGGATGTTCCAGTCTTCAATTCCAGTTCTTGAGCTTCAGAGACAGATTTTTAACTTGCTAGGTAGGAAATTTAACTTCTAACAAAAAATTGAATTGTATAATTTCTTAATTGGCTGAATGCCTGTATTCTGAATCTAGTGAAACTTGTCCACATTGACACTAACCTTATAGTGTCTATGCATTTAGCATAGGGGAATCTCGCCAGTTTATATTTCCCAAGGATAAAACATTTTTTGCTGTTTTTTCTGCTTGCTGGGTGAATTTTCACTGTCACTGGTTTGCAATCTGAGAACAAATACTGCATCACAATGCAGAATAAGATATAGCAAGGGCAGAATGCATACTTATCTCTCTCCAAACTCCATGTAGTGTACAGCTCAGATTCTGTGTTAGCTTAAATGCTGAACCCAGGATCTCTTTACAATAAGAGAATGAGATGGAGTGTAGCATATTTGCAAGATACATTTGCAGTTATGAATCAATAAGCATGTTATGAGTTCCAATTCTCATTTCCCCATCTTGCAGCTGGAAAAACTGGTGGAACACAGCACATCAACACCAATTAGCATTTTGATAATACTTTTAAATTATTTATATTGGGTAGTGCCTACTGTGCTAAGTACTATAATCATAGGAAACAAAAAGATGGTTGCTGCCCCACAGAGCTTACAGACCTTAAATGCTATGTTGACCCAAGAGGAATGAATAACTAAAGTGCTAAGAAAGAGTTGTGACACCTCAGCACCCCAGGATATGTTTTGTACAAAGTATGCCTTGTGAGGTATCATTCTAAAAGTCTTGGTCTGCTAGACATTAATATCTTGTTGGATTGTATGTGAAGTTATGTATGTATTACTGAAACATGTTGTGAGATTGAAAACACCCACAGGCAGCCTTTCAGGTACAACAGTAAAAAGGCCAAACAATTGTAATGGCTCATTGAGGAAATGCACACAAACACAAGGATTACCTCAGGAACTGTGTACAATAGAAGCCTCTCAAAGATAGCACTACACAATGGGAACTGTTTAACCCAGGTCACAGTGAAAGAGCTTTCCAGAAAGTGAAAAGAAGATATAAAAAGGGGACAATGACATCATGATCGTAGCTACAAAAACACCTGAGAGTCAAGACTGAATTGTGGAAGTGATGGTCCCAGGATAGAGGGATTCTTAGCCTACGTATGAAAATATGGAAAACCCAAGCTGCAGAGACAACCCAGCTTGTGCCTTAAGAATCTGCCAGCCTGTTTATCACTCAGGATCAGAATTTGCTAACTCATATCCTACCTATCTAGTTTGCTAAACTAGTTTGCGGTTTTGTTTATTTACTAAGGTAACCTGCTTTGATCTGTTTTCTATCATGTATAATCATTTTAAAATCTATCGTTTTGTAGTTAATAAATTCATTTTTGTTTTATGTAAAACCAGTGTGTGGAAATTATAACTCGGAGCAGAAAGCTGTTGCATCTCTCTCCAGGATCGGTGCAAGGATATTTTGCACTCTAGGTGAAACTTCCACCTTGTGCCCCGCCCCCAAAAATAAATCACATTCATTATACATGTATACATTTAAATCAACCCAGGGCTCCCAGCTGCAGAGGTGGCTGGGAGCCCCCAGCGCTCACGGGCAAATTAAAAGGCCCAGGGCAGCAGCCGCCGCAGAGCTCCAGGCCCTTCAAATCCCCACCGCAGCTCCAGCTAGGATTTAAAGGGCTCGGAGGCTGGGGCCAGGATTTAAAGAGCCCAGAGCTCCCACGGCAGCTCTGAACCCTTTAAATCCTGGCCCCAGCCCGGCCGCCGAAGCTGCGGGCGGGATTTAAAGGGCTCTGGGCTCCCCACAGTGGCAGGGAGCTTTGAGCCCTTTAAATCCCAGCCCCAACCCGGCTGACGGAGCTGCAGGCGGGATTTAAAGGACTCTGGGCTCCCCCCAGTGGCAGGGAGCTCCAAGTGCTTTAAATACTGGCCCCAGCCCAGCCGCCGGAGCTGCAGGCGGGATTTAAAGGGCTCTGACCTCCTCGCCGCTGCAGGGAGCCCAGAACCCTTTTAGTCCCTGCCGCAGAAGCTGGTGCAGTCCAGCACGGCGTACTGGCTCTTGCCGGTATGCCGTACAGCACTTTACCGCCTTACGTTCACCTCTGGTGGAGGCTGAGCCAAGACCCTGCTGTCGCGCCCGTCGCCGCGCTTGTGCCACATGAGCACTAAGCGGAGCTCTGCCCAGCCACCGGCGCCTCCGCCAGCAATGACAATAATTGCATGGAGCGGCTGCTGCGCTGGGAGAAGGAGTTTGAGCCGCACGTGTCAGCACACTGCCGGTAGCCCAGCACAGGAATGCTGTAAAAAAAAATTGGGGGCACCGCTTTTTGGCGCCCCCAAATCTTGGCGCCCTAAGCAACCGCCTAGTTTGCCTTAATGGTAGCACCGGTCCTGTATCTCTCTCCATGTTGAGGGAGAGGGCGAATTTTATGAGCATATGCTGTACAGTTCCCTGTTCAATGCAAGATGGTATAATTTTGGGTTTACACTCCACAGGGAGGTGCATGCCCTAGCAGCTGAGAAGCCTTATCTGAGCCTCCCATACAGAGCTGATCTCAGACTCTGTGTGAAGCTGCAGCTGGGTGGGTCCCTATCTGTGTATATGCTGGTGAAAGAGCAAGATTGGTGAGCTTGGCAATTTAGCACCACAGTGTGAAAGGGAGCCCAGGCTAGTGGGTCAGGCAGACTCAGTGGTACCCCAGTTCCAAGTCGCACCCCAGGGGAACCTGTTACAAGGGTCTAGCTCTGTTCTCAGCTACACCAATGCAATCCTAGTGATGTGAGTAGAAGCTGAACCCTCCTCAGAAGGTTTTGCTCCCAGGTACGTTTTGTGTGTGTTTTTGTATTTTGGGGAGTAAGAGGAGTGGGTTGCCTACCATCTTCCTGTAATGAATTCATAACTTGGGAGTTGGTGCAAGAAGGTTGTGGACTGAAGATACCCTTTGAAGAAATAAAGGCTCCTTAATAGGACAGTTCTCATGGAATTATCTAGATGACATAATGACCACATTGTATTTTTATGCAACATTTTCTCCTTTCAGATCTGCACAAGATGTTAGCCAGCCCTTTGTGACACAAACATAAAAGCATGGCTGGCACACACAAAAAATGTTTTTAATAACTTGCTGGCCTTTCATTTTTATACTATAAACACTACCTATCCAGCAAAACTAAATAACCAATGACAATGTTCCCTTTTTTCAGATTGGGAACTGAAGAATTTCTGCTCACATCACTTGCCAGACCTCAGCTCTGGGTGTCAAAGTCAAGTGACAAGACTGATCACAGCAAATTCCTTCATTGCTAGGCTCCCTGAACCAGTACAAATATAGCCATGCCTGTGGACTTTAGACTTACAGAAAAGAGGGAGAAGTCACAGCAGATCACTGAGACCATCTCCACTGCAAGAGTGTAATACAGTCCCTCAAACAAGGGGGCGGGGAGGGGGGGTAATCAGGTATTGATTTGATATTACTCCAAATCTTTCTTCCAATCCTGGCAACTGATAAGACTTGAGGGAGAGAATTTTCCGTACTCTTACTGCATGGAAGAGTTGTTAACTCCCTCATTTCCAAGTACCATGTAGACAAAACCTTTTTTAGGACCTTGAAAGTTCCACACCTCTTAACTAAATGACCTGAGCAACACTGAACCCAATGACATGTTTCAGAGTAGCAGCTGTGTTAGTCTGTATCCACAAAAAGAACAGGAGTACTTGTGGCACCTTAGAGACTAACAAATTTATTTGAGCATAAGCTTTCATGGGCTATAGCAACAAAAAAACTTCAAAAACAGATTCCAAAGAGAGACTGCTGAACTTGATTTAATATGCAAATTAGATATAATTAACTTAGGTTTAAACAGAGACTGGGAATGGTTGGGTCATTACGCTAATTGAATCTATTTCCCCATGTTAAATTCTCCTCACACCTTCTATGGGTCATCTCGATTATCACTTCAAAAGTTATTTTCCTCCTGCTGATGATAGCTCATCTCAATTGATTGGCCTCTTACAGTTGGCATGGCTACTTCCACCTTTTCATGTTCTCTGTATGTATAAATATCTTCTGTCTGTGTGTTCCATTCTACGCATCCGAAAAAGTGGGCTATAGCCCACAAAAGCTTATGCTCAAATAAATTTGTTAGTCTCTAAGGTGCTTCAAGTACTCCTGTTCTTTTTACTGAACCCAATGTAACTCATTCTACTTGTGTGTAGGATCACTAACTTCAAGTGAGCTGGGACTGCCCCCATAACCTGGTAATCTGCATTTGTAATTCATTTATTTTATGCTATCACTCTTCAAGTATAATTTTATAGTTCAAATCTATATCCTGAACGATATACTATATGTATGTTTCTAAGAAGCCTAATTTAATCAATCTTATCCCAAACAGGCCATCACAGGGTTCTGGAGGGTGATCACTATAGCTATCATGAAGCCTTGTTTGGTTTGGCCTTAGTGACCCTACTTTCCCACCGAATAAAAGCAAAATATTTATAGCAAGCTACATCTGAAATATGATCGTGTGATTTAAATGAAACCAGAGAGAATCTGTGTAAATACTGTTGCGAATTACACCTGTAGGCCACGCACGGTTCGTTTCTAGACTGAGGCACAAAAACCAAAGATTTACAGAGTGTCCAAACAACAAAGTTTTATTGTGCAAGGTTCAAACAACGTTTGAACATGGTGTCCCCCTGCTAGTCAGGGAGAGACCCAGGCTGCAGATTACATAGAAGTTATATACCTTTTAGGAGTGCATGCTAACCTTATGGATCGGAAGCCTTAACCAATAAACAAGCCATTTTCTTATCTTTAGCCTATTACAGCTAATCATTGTCCTCGTGCTGGCTAGTGCACAGTCCAGCTGTTACCTTGCGTACTAGAATTTTTCCTTAATTATGCTGTTGCAGCTGTTTTCCTATCCTCTTCCCTGTTTCTGGCTTTATCTTTCTTTAATGCTGCCCTTGGAGCTTTGTACGTGATGTGCTCGCTTTTAGTTAATGATGGATACAATATAGGGGAACTTACAAAATGGAGTCACTCATGCTAATTACCCTTAACAATACTATAAAGAAGAAAGCCAGCCTAAGAGTTAGTTTGGCAGGCAAATATTTGACTATGCTTCACTGCAGGATTGTAATGCTGGCCTCAAGTGACACGGACAAAATTAGCAACAGCATAAAAAAATAAACTGACAGGATTCATCCATAGACCACACACCTTTGGAATAATGCTCCAGACCATTCTCTATGGTTCCTCAAACACTTCTCTGTTGACACATTTCCCAACATTTACACAAAAATTGCATCTTATTTGCATGTCACCTAATCCATGTGACTATCAAAAGATTCTGCCACAAAAATTCTAGGAGAGCATGGACCAGAAAGCAGTCCTGGGATAAGGATGATTGTATTAAAATGTGTTTTTGTATGGCTCGCCTTAATATATTCTGTACATTTAGAAGAATTACAATAGAACGAAGGTTGTGTGCAATTTTAGAGTGGATCTGTATTTACCCACTCTCTCAGAATGAAGGTGATCCTCCCTCTAGCAGAGGAACAGCTAGCTACAGCCCCTGGAGTAAATCAGTTCTATTCCTGAATCAGACAACTGCTCTCATCCCCCCCTCAGATGTGGAGCTTGCTATCTTAGCAATGCTTTTCAACTAGCAGATAAGAACTGTGAGAGGCCTGGAACTCTGATCTGTTGTGTTGTGCTGCTACTATACAACTAAGCTAGCTATGAGCCCCACCATATTACAGCTTAGAGAACTAAGAGTATTTTCGGTTAATGAAACTTCCTTTGGAATATTTGTTCAGCTATTTTAAAGCAGAGGTGAAGTTGAGGGGTGGGGAAGCTTCAAAGCTTATTGTCATGGGTCTCTCTGGGATTCTGCAAAGAATCTAATCACCTGGGGAAATATGTCAAGTAGTAGGTATTATGCAGTGATTTTTCATTAATTTTAATTACTGCCAAATTTCTCCCCCCTCATTGGTTCCCTCAAGCACTATTTAATAATGGAAGCGCTTTAACATGTTTTAATAAAAATATAAATGCCAAACAGTTTTGAATGAGAAGGAAACCATATTATAAATGTTTATAATAAAACCCTCTTCGTTATTTATAATTCTATGAAACTAAAAACTTGGACTACATGCTGTTGAACAAAAGGCTTTCTCAGGGTTAAGGAGAGAGAGAATATGGAGCATACTTAAAAACATACAGATAAACAAAGCAACCCCAACTTTTAGCAACTGTTAATGCCACCCCATGAGATGGGCAGGAGGAAAGAGATTGAAAATAGCATTGGTTCTATCCCTGGTTCATTGAATTGGATTTGAAACAGTTGCCTTGGTAGCTTACTATATATTATTAAAACAAACCTCATCTGCTCTAGATTTGAAATGAGATTATCTATCTTTAAAAAAAATCAATTCCTGATTCCTATAATGGACACCACTCTCCACTGATAATCGCTGACAAGCACCAGAGAAAAGCTTTTCTAACTTGGACAAGAAGTTGACAGGTGCCCAAGTGCTGGCTCCCAGGTATTTCTTGACCATTACCAGGTTTATCTGTTATAAACAATAAGGTTGGGTATGAATTTTAGAGGCATTAGTACTGTAACATCAATTAGTTACCCATTACAGAACCAGAAGTTAATATCTCATAATTGTTTGGGGAATTAGTGTGGATAGGACACTAGACTTGGAGTCTAGGGACCTGAGGTGTATTCCTGGCTTTGACATCAATCTATTATGACACCTTGGGGAGATCATTTCTCTCCTTGCCCCATCCCTTATCTGTCCTGTCTATTAAGAGATGAAGGACAGGCCAATGGAAAGGGTGCTAGCCTAGGTCTTAAGAGACCTGGGTTCAAGTCTCTACTTCACCACACACTCCCTCTGTGATCCTGGGCATGTTGGTCTCTGGTGCCTAAATACCTTTGAGAATCTGTGCCTCCAGTTCCCCTCTGTAAAAAGGGAGATAATTGCTGAAGTGAGATGAGAAAATAAATGTATTAAAGATTGTGAAGTGCTCAGATACTAAGTACCTTAGGTAGATAGACTAAGGAAGAGATTTTCAGAATTGTCAAAGTTATTTGGAAGTACAAGTCCCATTGACTTTTGCTCCTAATTCCTTAGGCCCTTTTCTGAACCCTTTCCAAAGCTCTTTGGACAGGGACAGTGTCTATCCCACTGGAGCCCTCACTTTTAGCTGAGGTCTTAGCTGACATAATATTAGGCCAGTTCTTTGTGTATGTCTGATTTCTCAAGGAGCTGTGGATAGCAAGAACTTGTTTAACTTACAGAATGGTTCACAAAAATTTGGCACTGTTTGGGAGGATTCCAGAGGGCTGTGGCCCCACACAGGTACAGACTGAAATTTTCAAAGCTTCCTAAGGGATTTTGAAGATCTTACCCGAGCTGTTCTCTGTACATTGCATCTTGTCCTAACACTAGGTCCAGTACTAGCATTCTGACAAAACAAATATTTTTCTCTGCTTTGCATCCCCACCCACCACATGGCATTTTAATTGTTCTGTATGTTTGTTTTCACTGAGTTCCAACTTGTGAAGTGCACTCAGCTCCCAGTGAAGTCAATGGGAACTGATGACATTCAGTCCCTTGCAGGATCAAATCCCACCTTGAGCCTGCCTACTCCTCCCCTAAGTCTGTGCAGTCTCCTCTCACTACCAGTGCACAGACTCCCAACAGGGAGATGTGCCTGCACAGGGCCTGAGAGGATGCTGAAGTTGCAATTGAGCCCCCGCCATTTGCAGATGGAGGGAAAATAAGATCCCACTCAATATCATACACAGTATGCCTACTTCTGAAACCTCCACTAGGGACCCAGTCCCACTCCTGCTGAAGTCTATACAAGTTTTGACATCAGATGTCCTACCTGATTGGGTTTTCTGGTCTGTGAGCAGACATGTAGGAAAATTTCACATTAGAGGCTTGTGATTATTTATATGAGGCATTACTTGTACACAGTACCATACAATGGAAACTTTCACAGAAGGCTTTTCCCCTCACTCTTTAATAGAAGGTTTATATTGCAGGTGCACATTCTCAACAGCCAAATCTTGTGGCTTAGTTTTCTCTTGCAAAAGATTCTGGAAATATTTTAAAGTTACAGAGATGTCCCCTGCACCTCCAGCACCTGAGTAGTCACTCTGAGAGACTACATAGAGAGAGAATAAAAAGAACCTGTGTCTCTAATTATTATCAGAAGTATAAAACACAAAGCAAATGTACAGGCTCTATCCTGCTCTGGCCTTCCCAGAATACATGAAGATGAAGGAGCAATTTTCACATAGCCCATTTAGCAAAAAAATGGTGGCCAAGTTTTATCATCACTCTCTTTGGGTGCTCCCATTCTAAAGTTCCTTTTGTATGGGATCTGTAACAAGTTGGTGTTTGCAAAGCATCCATGACTCAGTGGTAAAAACTGTTAATTGACCAGCTCTAAAGACAGAATTTGTACTGTACACATTATAAGGTTTTGGACATAATTTGGTTACATTGGAAAACTCTGAATCTATTAGAGCGCAGAGAATCCTTCTTTTAAGAATTGCTGGGATGGTGGGTGGAGTCATTCCCTTCTCTCTTCCAAGTCAGGCAAATTCCATGGAGCAAGCCATGGTAGAAAAAAGGCAATATGGAGCACATGGAACAGAAATGTTATTTTAAAGTTACCCTGAAGGGTTTGAAAATGAGAATTTACCTGCTTTAAGAAAGACAAGGATTCATGAAAAGAGGGAAAAAAATTAGCCTGGGAACCAGAACACTGAAACAAAATATGGAGTTGTCAAATCTTTATTCCAAAGTAAGTTGCAGTCACTGAATATCATTGTCTTACTGATTACAACAAGGGAATTTCATGTTTTACTTTAACAGGAAAAAGTAATTGAACTGCTACAGAAAGTGGGGCAAGTTGTCAATGAACCTTCATTTGAATTTGAAGCAAACTTATTTCACCATGTTGCACCAAGGTTTGTGAACAAAGCCTCACTTAATCTGATGTCAGATCCTGCCGCTGCCTAAGTTTCTACACATTGGTCAAACTATTGCACTTCTTAAATATTTAGCTTTCTGGCCAAACCATAGAATCCATCCCACTCTTCCCAAGGGTAAAGAAAAGTCCAACAGAACCAACCAACCAAAGAACCTTATGGTGAATCTTGCCCCTGTTCTATCAGAGTGCACCATCACAGGGCCTGTCACAACCTAGTCCCAGATTTGGACCTTAGCGTCCAAAATATGGGGGTTAGCATGAAAAACCTCCAAGCTTAGTTACCAGCTTGGACCTGGTACTGCTGCCACCACCGAAAAAATTAGAGTGTTTTGGGGCACTCTGGTCCCCCCGAAACCCTTCCCTGGGGACCCCAAGACCCAAACCCTTGAGTCTCACAACAAAGGGAAATAAATTTTTTCCCTTCCCCCCTCCAGGTGCTCCTGGAGAGATACACAGAAGCAACCTCCGTGAATCTAAGCAGAGGGAGTCCACCCTCTGTAATTCCAGTCCCGGAAACAAAAGCACTTTCCTCTTCACCCAGAGGGAATGCAAAATCAGGCTAGTAAATCTAACACACACAGACCTCCCCCTGACTTCTTCCTCCCACCAATTCCCTGGTGAGCTGCAGACCCAATTCCCTGAAGTTCCCCACTAAAGAAAAACTCCAACAGGTCTTAAAAGAAAGCTTTATAGAAAAAGAAAGAAAAATACATACAAATGGTCTCTCTGTATTAAGGTGACAAATACAGGGTCAATTGCTTAAAAGAAATATGAATAAACAGCCTTATTCAAAAAGAATACAATTCAAAGCACTTCAGCAATTATAGACATGTAAATACAAAAGAACATATAAATTCTTATTTGATCTTTGGTACTCACAACTGGGAAACAGAAGATTAGAAATAGAAAAACTTCTCATCCGAGAGAGCATACAGGCAGAAGACAAAGAACTCAGACACACAATTCCCTCCACCCAGAGTTCAAAAAAAATCCTGTTTCCTGATTGGTCCTCTGGTCAGGTGGTTCAGATTACTTCTTTCCAGGTGAAAGAGACATTAACCCTTAGCTATCTGTTTATGACACGCCCCCCAAATTGCAGACAGTGCGGAAGCTCACTGGCAGCGATTTCCTTATAGAACTTGAAAATAAACAGATTAATACAACACATGCACCTTTACATATACCACTAAGTATATAACTAACAGACTTGTACATGGTAAGAACACTTTTTAACTACTGGATTCTGGGAAACTCTGACGGGAGAGTGCATCAGCTACTTTGTTAGAAGCTTCTGAGATGTGCTGAATATTAAAATCAAAATCTTGGAGAGCTAAACTCCAACGAAGAAGTTTCTTGTTGTTCCCCTTGGCAGTATGAAGCCACTTTAGTGCAGCATGGTCAGTTTGTAGCTGGAACCGCCGTCCCCAAACATATGGGCGTAGCTTTTCAGGGCGTACACAATGGCATAGCATTGCTTTTCACTTACTGACCAGTGGCTTTCCCTCTCAGACAGTTTCTTGCTGAGAAACACGACAGGATGGAAGTTGTGATTTGTTGCTGCCTGCATGAGAACTGCTCCTATACCACGCTCAGATGCATCCGTGGTTACCAGGAATGGCTTGTGAAAGTCCGGGGCCCTGAGCACAGGGTCAGACATGAGCGTTGCCTTAAGTTGGGTAAAGGCCTTTTGACACTGATTAGTGCACTTAACTGCATTTGGCTGGGTCTTTTTGGTCAGGTCGGTCAGTGGGGCAGCGATTTGGCTGTAGTGTGGTACAAATCGCCTGTAGTACCCGGCCAAGCCTAAGAAGGATTGGACCTGTTTCTTTGACCTTGGGACAGGCCACTTTTGGATAGCATCCACCTTGGCCTGTAGGGGGTTTATGGTTCCTCGACCCACCTGGTGCCTCAGGTAAGTCACTCTGTTTTGGCCTATTTGACACTTTTTGGCCTTAATAGTTAGTCCGGCCTGCCTGATGCGCTCAAAAACCTTTTTCAGGTGTAGTAGGTGTTCGGGCCAGGAGTCTGAAAAAATGGCCACATCATCAAGGTAGGCAACTGCAAATTCTCCCAGTCCTGCTAGTAGACCATCTACCAGCCTCTGGAAGGTGGCGGGTGCATTTCGAAGGCCGAAAGGAAAGACATAAAATTCATACACCCCCGCATGGGTGATGAATGCTGACCTTTTCTTGGCAGGTTCATTTAGCGGTACTTGCCAGTACCCCTTGGTTAAGTCTATTGTAGAGATGAACTGGGCACGTCCCAACTTCTGCAGTAGCTCATCGGTGCGAGGCATTGGATAGTTGTCCGGACGAGTTACCGCATTTAGCTTACGGTAGTCCATGCAAAAGCATATTTCCCCATCTGGTTTGGGTACCAGAACCACTGGAGATGCCCATGCACTGGTAGATGAGCGGATTATACCCATAGAACCTTATGGTGAATCTTGCCCCTGTTCTATCAGAGTGCACCATCACAGGGCCACACAGAGTTCACCTTCACTGGACTATACTTCCTTTTCCTCCTGTGCTCTGCAGTCCATTTGCCCTGTTGATGCAAGACAACAGAAGTGGGACTTCCTCCCACCCTCACTGAAATCCCAGCATAGGGCCCTAAGCAAGTGTGAGCAATATCTCTTCTCTACACTCATCCACACTATCCTGTCCTGGCTACTGCTGTCTAGGGACACCCTTGCTCAGGTCTTCTGAGCTTCCTTTGTACCAGGCTCCTTCAACCACCTTTTTATCAGGGCTTTGTGTAGGCCCCAGTTCCTTCTAAGCAAGAGAGCAACCAGTTCCACTCCAGAACCTGACCCACTTTAAAAAGACTCATTCAGATCTCTCTCACCTCAGCCCTGAAGATGTCCCTGAGAAGGCTCTCTCTTTTAAGCAGCACCATCCCCAGGCTATCATCTGATGACATCTGATCACCTGACCCAACCACTGGCCCAAGCTCAAACCTGGAAGGCTGACAAATGGGCTCAGCTATACCTGTGCCTAAGTCTCCATAAAGAGCCAGCTCATCCTTGGGTATTCACTTCCTGTAACCATTCAACATTTCAAGCTTCTCTAATGCAAATACACATGAAAAGCAAATTTCAGGCAAAAATATTTACCCAAGAGGTATTTAGAGTTCTACATTCGATTGAAAAATTTTCAGGTTGTGATGTGTTGGTTAGATACATAAATAATCTAATCAGGGGATAGAAACATGATTTACAGAACTAATCACAATCACAATCCAATTGTGACAATTAACTGAACAAGTTCATTATGAATTTTTGCTCAGCTCTATGAATTAAGCTATCACCAAATAATTATTTTATTTGTCCACAGTATTTAAAGTTGGGGTTGTTTCTCTGGGCCCTCTGATGCTACAGTATTGATTTTGCCCTTTGGTTTTCTGTATGACTCAGAAATATCATCAACAACAAGGTTGTGTTCATGGTGTTTGCTACAGAAATCTTTGGATTATTAAGAGATCTTAAGTAGGAGCTCTCTCAGCCTTTAACTTAGAGAGGAAAGTCTGAAACCTAATGACAGCTTCCTCTAAGTCTTTCTAAGGAATTTGGCTGAAATAAGCATTAAGACAGAGTTTTATACATTCTTACTTTGATAGCATAAACTGAAAAGGTCTCAATTAAACCAGTGTCTTCCTGCAAAAATGGTAGGAAAGACCTGCTATTTCTTACAGAAAAAATCAGTGGTGGAACTCCCATTGACACCAGTGAGGCCAAGATTCCACCTTTGGGCTCTACATTTTAATAAGTTTTAATTTGAGATTTGTTTCAGATGGTGCTAGAATTTCAATACTGTTTTAACAGACAGCAGCTGTTATACCTTAACAGGTGGTCTGTTAACATTCTATGGTCCACAGACTAAGGCATTTTAAGACCAGGGGCGGGGGGCAAGGAGGGAGGAATGTTAGTATCTAACCAGGAAACAGCCATTGGAGGGTGTCTCTTACAAAGCAAGCCACAGACTGAAAGATGTTTTATAAAAAACCTAAACACACATAAAAAGATGTTAAATGCTGCCATGACAATAGCATTTGCTTAGAAAAATCAATTCAAGAGGAAACTTGCCATTGATCTTATACTGGGTCCAAGCCTCCTCTAGATCTGATGCAACATTAGGCCATGATCCTGCTCTGAGGACCACACAGGAGGACCTCTGCAGCTGCACAGTGCTCCACTGACCTCAACAGGGCTCTACACAGGTGCAAGGATCCATTCACTAGAAGACTAGGGTGTTCACATTGGAGATCTATTTCAGATTGTACATTGTACTGAATTCCAAATGGGACACTGACACATTACATGAGCTAATCCTGGAGAGATACTCAGTGTCATCTCTCTTACACATTAAAAGGGTAGTTGAGCTAGACTTCATGCTAGTTGAGGAGGAATGGGGGGAGGAGGGAGAGAAGGAGAAGCAGGTGAATATTCTACATTGCCATTTCTATTTTTTTCAAAGATATGGGGTGGGGAAGCAAGGAGACAAATATCTTCTTTTCTGACTTACATTCCCTGTGCCCTTCCATATTGCATGGCATTGTATGCCATATATTAACTGTCTCTGCACATGAATAATCTTCAACATATTGGGCAAAATATAAAAACGAATGTAAACAATCATGAATTATTTAGTTCTTTTCACTAGTGATTATGAGGCTTTTGTTTAAGTAGTGGTGATACGTTAGAACCAATCCCACAGGAAAGGAAACATCAATCCTTTTATAGGATTCTCTTTCATTGTTTGGCACTGAGATCTGGACACATGAAGAGACGCATCTCTCAACATCAGCAGACTTAGAGAATATACAGCATGCTTTGAAATATTGGAAAGTTGATCCTGCACGGCTGTTTACTTCAACACAGCTTTTTAAAAAAACTATCAGGACATCTGTATGTTGTGTAATCTCTACTCCACTCTCAACCACGGATGAGTAAAATTTGTAGGAGGTAAAGCTATACTCAAAGGATGAGTTATGACCAAATGTCACAGATTACTTAAAAAAGGTCAATATTTATTCTGGAATCTACACTGTCTTCTATAACAGGCCCTTTCACTCAGTATTAGAGCTTTGTAAAGCTCACTTATTTCACCTCATATGGGTCCATGTGAAATACTTCATTTGAAATCTAAGTGTTTTGGTGCCCACACAAATTTTTCTTTGCACTCTGGGTCCACAGAAACAAAATCTCAAATGAAAACTCATTCAAAATTACCATTCTGCTCCGGTTTTATATCAAAGCTGTAAGTTTCTGAATTTGGACTTAAAAACTCCATAGCTCAGCCCACACTTGCTTAAAAATGTTATGAACTTTAGCCAACTTTTCTCTAAATGTACAGTATGTCTACAGTGGTGCTGGAGGTGTAATTTCTAGCTCAATTAGATGTACACATGCTAGCTCTGACTGAGCTAGAGCGTTAAAAATCAAAAGTGTAGCCAGGGGTGTAGACGCAGAGGGACAAGCAAGCTGCCCTTGAGTACAATCCCATCTGGGAACCTCAGTACTTACTCAGGTGGTTATCCCATCCTGCCATCCATGCCACTGTGATTACATATGCTAGTTCTATCAAAGCTAGCACATATGTGTGACAACCTTACACCCCAATATTCACCACTATTGTGTAATTAGGATATGTTTTGTACAAAGTTTGTCTTGTGAGATATCATTCTAAACGTCTTGATCTGCTAGACATTAACATCTCATTGGATTGTATGTGAAGTTATGAAGTTTGGCTGTGTATGTATTAATGAAACATGTTGTGAGGTTGAAAACACCCACAAGCAGCCTTTCAGATACAACAGTAAAAAAGGCCAAACAATGTTAATGGCTCATTGAGGAAATGCACACAAGCACAAGGATCACCTAAGGAACTGTGTATAATAGAAGCTTCTCAGAGATAGCACTATACAATGGGAACTGTTTGACCCAAGTGACAGCAAAAGAGCTTTTGAGAAAATGGAAAGAAGATATAACAGGAGGAAAATGACATCATGGGGTGGGGCAGACCTCATTCTCCCTATAACACCACACCTGGAAACACCTGAGGAATAAAGACTGAACAGGGAGGAAGTGATGGTCCCAGGCTAACAGAGATTTCTAGCCTGTTTATGAAAACCTGGGAAACCCAAGCTTCAAAGCCGAGGCAGCTTGTGCCTTATTAATCTGCCAGCCTATTTATCACTCATGGTAAGAATTTGCTAATTCATCTCCTACCTATCTGGTATGTTAAGCTTAGTTTACATTTTTGCTTATTTACTAGGTAATCTGCTTTGATCTGTTTGCTATCACTTATAATCACTTAAAAAAATCTATTATTTTGTAGTTAATTAACATTTTATGTTTTAATCCAAACCAGTGTGCATTTGACTAAGGTATCTGGGGAAAATCTCAACTTGGTTACCACAAGTGTGCATGGACCTCTTCACATTGAGGGAGAGTGTTAAACCCACATACTGGCCAGATTTGACCAGGGCAGGACCGTACTGCTCTGGGGTCCTAGGCTGAGAAGCTGGATGTGTCCCTACCTGTGTGAATGCTGATGAAAGCACAAGCTTGGAGGGCTTTGCAACTTGTCACAGCAGCACGATGTGAAAGGGAGTCTATGCTGGTGGGTCAGAGAGCTCAGTGGTGCCCCAGTTTCAGGTGGCACCCCGAGGGCAACTCTTCACAATATGTACGTCTGCCCAAGCTGAAAATGACACCTCCAGCTCGAGAGTAGATATATCCTCACTTGGTTTTGTGGTTGCTTATGAAATGCAAAGCAAGCTGAGATGTGCATAGCTTCATTGCAAATGTTTTGCTCAATTCTTCTCAATATGCCAATGGAACTACAGTGTTGACACTTGATAAAAAACTAAGCTATTGCCTTGATATCACTCTCATCCTCTTTGTAGCTGTAAATTCTAAATAAAGCTTGAACATTTTCAATAAGCTTTCTTGAGACTCTTGAAGAAATCTTACACCACGGTTACATAAGAGCCTAACATACGCCCCAATTCTGCAAGGTATTTGAACATATGCCTAACTTTAAAAATGTAAATAAGTACCTTATTGAATTGGGACTGCAAAGCAGTTATCAGAGGCACCCGTACAAAGATACAACCAGATCAGCATACTCATTACTGGAAGCATGCTGTCACCACCACTAGACCACCCAGATGGAAAGCAAAGGAGAACTACATAAACAACATTTCTAATGAATATAAGTGGTCAAGAAGTGAAGAAACCTTTTCAGAAGTGTGATTTGAAACTGCTCTCTCATCCCAGTCTTTTGATCATACTATGAGATAAAGCCAGATCTTTTGTTTTTAAACATCAAGTTTAATGAGCTTTGACAACAAACACAAAAATCTGTAAACTGACTAAAATCACATCAGAAATTGCAAACATTTGTAAAATCTTTAATAGGCAGTGCACTAACTTAAATGTATACCACCATCTTCTAGCTCTTGTTCAACAGGGTTAGCTGAAACCTACAGGCCTACATTCTTGCACCATCTGGTGTCATACATAATCATATGTAACACTTATCTTGTGCTTTTCATCAATATCTCAAAGTGCTTTATAAGGCATCCCCCAAGATAAATATGGAGAAACAAAGGCACAAAGAAGTGAAATGACTTTTCTAAGGTCATTCACCTGGCCAGTGGCATAGCCATGAACAGAACCCATCTCTGAGTCCCAGTCCATTGGAATTTATTTATGATTACATGCCACTGATCTGTTACTAATAATATTTTGGTTTGACTCACTATTATGTAAATCCTGTACATGTCTCAAAATTAGACTACTCCGTCTGTTAAACACCAGAAAATATTTCCACACCAATCTCCTGCCCCTTTATTAACACTTTTTGTAGGTCTCCATCACCCAGAATAGGTCTCACTTGGTCTCCCTTCCTTCTTTCACTCTGCTTGTTGCCTCTCTTACTTCCCTCCCTTTCAGTTTCACACTCTTCTGCATTTCTCTTTCCCCTATCCGTCTCAGTTTTTATTTGATACTGAACATTAAAGCACAAATTGAATATTGTTAACATGGCTTCAAATCCCATCAGACTCACTTTTTAAAATTTTATTTCCTTTCTGTTCTCCACCCTCCTTGAATGACTGACAGGCTTTAAGGTTTCCCTTAAATGACTTGTCTCTCACTGTTTTTTTGGCTCCTATCAAGAATATTTTCCTTGTACAGACTTTATCCAGTCTGCTCTTTAAGGCCCCAATACACCTCTACCCTGATATAACGCGACCCGTTATAACACGAATTCTGATATAACGCAGTAAAGCAGTGCTCCGGGGGATGGGGGGCTGTGCACTCTGGCAGATCAAAGCAAGTTTGATATAATGTGGTTTCACCTATAACATGGTAAGATTTTTTGGCTCCTGAAGACAGTGTTATATTGAGATAGAGATGTACTGCAAGCTGCTCCCTGTAAGAGAAACCTTTCCTCTGCATGGAGCCACTCTGAAATAAGTGGGATATTGAATAGCCTTTGGGGATCATTTGAACAGAACAGCTTGGAGGATTGGGGCCTAAATTAGTATTTTGTTTAGGAAACACAAAACATCTTTAGAAATATTTTCAACAAAGATATTAACATGAACTTGTGGAAGAGTTCATAAAGACCTTCTCCTTCCAATAAATTATTTTAAAGACATTGTACATAATATATTAGTGCCAGAATGTGCTATGACCATCCAATTTCTGGGTGTATCTTTGACTGCACATTGATAAGATGTTGCCAAACAAATAAAATGAACTCCAGATTATACTATACAAAAAATAAAGAAAGTTAATTATGAAGGATATACAAGCTATTGCCAGAATGAACACATGGATGGGTAAAAGTGCTTAAGGCATATTCAGCAGTAAATAGCTAAATTTCTCTCATGAACTAAGAGTATGAAAACTGTATTCCACGTATTATTACATAGCCTGTAGCCATGAAATTGAAGAGTGATGATTAGACTAGATTCGACACATTTGACACCTGTACTGTCTTGTATCTTTGGATCAAGACTATTACATTCGTTGTATTTCTAGTATGGCAATAAATCACTCAAACTCCAATATTATGAAACAATAGTATAAACAGAAAGAAACATCAATATGAGGAGAATGAGGGCTAATGTTGCTGCAAGATGGCACTAGAGAGGATTTCACAGGGCCTCATCCAAAGCCCACTGAAGTCAATGGAAGGACTGCCACTGACCTCAGAGTTTAAGGTCAGAAGGGGTGACCAGAGCATCTAGTTTGACCTCCTGAATATCATAACTACCAACACCATCCAGCACCAGCACACTAAACCCAACAACCAAAATTAGGACAAAATATTGTAGCCCACAGAAGACTGCACCATTCTTTGCATGTGGCACATAATAGGACTGAGGGGCAACAATGTCCAAGGCCCCTGCAAAGTCAGGAAATTAATTAAGTGAGAGATACGCAGATAATCCCAGCAAATGACTTCAGTGGGCTTTTGATCAGGCCCCTATTGAGGCTAATTAAAGACTCTTCAAAGCAACTACCCTTTGTGATGTTTTCGCTCAAGTTGGTGGCCCTTTATGTTGAAGAGCTTGGCAACTTAGAAATGTGTTCAAAAACAAAGCTAAAATGGAGAACCTGACTCCTGAAATTGACAGGCTTCTTAGACTCAGGAAAATCCATAAAAGAAATGCTGGAAATAATTATTGGACTTCAGGATGACTTTAAGAAATCTCTGCCTAAAATGGACATAAAGTGTGATAAACTTGCCTCATGAATCACTAATGCAGAACAACAGCTGAACTTTGTTGTCAGGGCTGGGCCATGGGCTGCCTGTGTGCATGGGTCAGCTACTAAATTGCAGTCAGGAGATGAGTAGCAGGGTCAGGATAACAGGAAGCTGGGGTCACGCACCAAGGGTATGTCTTCACTACCGGCTGGATCGGCGGGCAGCAATCGATCCAACAGGGATTGATTTATCGTGTCTAGTCTAGACATGATAAACCGATCCCCAAGTGCTCTCCCATCGACTTCAGCTCGGCGAGAAGCGCAGGCAGATTCAACAGGGGAGCGGCAGCAGTCGACTCACTGTAGTGAAAACACCGTGATAAGCAGATCTAAGTACATCAACTTCAGCTACGTTATTCACATAGCTGAAGTTGTGTAACTTAGTTCGATCTCCCACCTCACCCCTCCCAGTGTAGACCAGGGCCAAGTTGCAGGCAGAAGGCAAACAGCAGCGCCGGGGACAAACCAGGGTCAGAAGCCAGAGTCTAGGGTCTACAGGAAAGCAAGATCTGGAACAGAAGCAAGCATGCAATCTACATTGTCACTCAGGCAGCTCCCCATGATGGCTTCCTGGTTTATATATCAGCATAAGCAAGTCAGTGGACCCTGATGGGCTGCCACTCAGGCCCTCCTGGGCAGTGCTTCCTGCAGATCGTAGCTTCACAGAGTACTCCAGGGGATATCTACTCTAAGCTTCCAGTGGTCATGTGGCTGTGTCAGTGGCTCAGAACTCCTATAATCCTAGGTTCCAGTACCCACACCTGTGGAGACTCTTGCCTCACAAGATATTAACACCATAGTCTAGGTGAGCCAATATTGTTCTTTGGGGGGGAAAAAGCAAGTTTATTATGGGCAGTGTTGGCACATCAACATAAAGATTATGGGACTAATCAATGTTTACAGCATTGTGGTGATTTGTTGAGCATTAACACTGCAACAAGGTAGAGGATGCTTATTTGGGGATGGAGAGGGGAGGAAAAAGCCATTAATCTCAGGGGAAAAGCTGCTCTGCAGGAATGGAAGAGTCAGCAGTAGGTAAAGGAAGCTACAGGATTTATTTCCTGTGGTATAAGAAAGTTACTTTTTTACCTTGGGGTAAATGCCACACATGTGCTATTGTGAGGTAAAAACAAAGTGAAGATGAGGCAATTCAGTTTCTACCATGAGAAACTAGATGAGATCAGCACTCTATCCCACCTAGTTTAGCTTGCAGTAAAACTAAAGTAACTTGTCTTCACTATGTTTTTACCTTTGGATAACTGATGCATGTTATAGAGTTATAGAATTTACAGCCAGAAGGGACTGCTAGATCACTGAGTCTCACCTCCTGTATAGCACAGGCCACCAACACCACCCAGCACCTGCACACTGACTCAACAACCAAAATGAGACCAACATAGCATACAGGATACTAGACTACTCTGTGCCACTGACAGAATAGGAGGGAATGGGGTGCACCAGTGCCTGAAGCAATCGCAGGGAAATGTTTAGGTGAGATATACTCGGATCATCCTGGCAAGAGACCTGTACCCACACACTGCAGAGAATGGTGAAAAACACACAAGATTACTGCCAATCTAACCTGGTGTAAAATTCCGTCCTGACCCCACATATAGCAATTAGTTACCCAGAGGCAGAGGTTTTGTTTTTTTTTAAAGCAGTGAAGACAAGGCCTTAGAATTGCCACTCTCCTCAAAAGTCATGCACTATAGGTCTGAGTGCTGGAAAAAGGTGGGTATTAAACAGAAGAAATGGGGAAGAGTTGAGGACCAACCATTTATGGCTTTATCTCTTGGAAAACTAAACAAAACACATATTCCGTAAGCATATATAGCAAAGCATAGAAGTGTAGGACTGGAAGGACTTCAGTAGGTCATCTAATCCGGTCCCCTGCACTCAAGGCAGGACATAGTAATAACTAAACCATTTCTGACAAGTGTTTATTTAACCTGTTCTTAAAAACCTTCAGTGACAGAGATTCCCACTAATGTTCCACTGTAGTGGGGTGCACTCACCTCTCAGAAGTACCTGCTGGTCTAGTATGTGCAGGTCTGCACTGTCTCTTCCTGAACCCCTCCTTGGGCTTAGGTCCTTAATTAGTCCCATAGTCTATCAATGGGCTCAGCTCTGGTGTTGAGCCATATTCTAGGGCTTCCCCCTGGAAGCAATGTCCTTGCCCTCTCTAGGCATTTCAGGCCCCCAGCTCTTCAGAGGGGCCATTAAAGAGTTCAGTTCCCCTTCTGGGGTGCCTCAAAATCCAGGTCACTTCCCACAGTGGCTAATGGGGTATACCCAGGCCTGCCCACTACTCCAGGTACCAGCCCAGGCACCCTGTAGATAGCAGTCATTTGCCATGTCCCTTTATCTAAGCCACACCACTCCTCCAATACCCTGGGCCACTTCCCCATGGCCCCACATCATCTTCACTCTTACCTCAGGGCCTTGTCCTGATGGAGTTCCAGCAACCAACCCAGAGGGGGTCCTTATCATTCTCCCTGGCTTTTACCAGCACTGTCCTGTCCGAGGTCCTGCAGCTCCACCCACTCTCCAGTCCGCCAGCTCCAACAAGGATATGAACTCATGCTGGCCCTGCAGCTCTTCTTATACTAACCTGATGTGCCCTGATTGGCTGCTTTCTGCAGCCACTTTCTAATTGGCCGGGTCCCACACAACCACTTTGGGCAGCTTGGAGGACCCGCTCTGCTGCCCGTTTCTAGCGTGGGGTGTGGCAGGGCCACGAGGCTGCCAGCAGGGGGGCTCAGAAGGTGTGATACATCCCATCACACCAGCCTAAACTTCCCTTGTTGCAATTTAATCTCATTGCTTATTGTCCTATCCTCAGAGGTTAACAAGAACATTTTTTCACCCTCCTCCTCATATCAACCTTTTATGTACTTGAAAACTATTATGTCCAACCTTGGTTTTCTCTTCTTCAGACAAAACAAACCCAAATTTTTCTATCCCTCCACATAAGTCATACTTTCTAGACCTTTAATCATTTTTGTAGCTCCTCTCTGGACTTTCTCCAATTTGTCTGCATCTTTCCTGAATACAATACTCTAGCTGAGACCTTATCAGTGCTGAGTAGAATAGAAGAATTACTTCTCATATCTTACATACAACATTCCTGCTAAATACTTCCCAGAATGATGTTTAGTTTTTTTTACAATAGTGTTACACTATTGACTCATATTTAACCTGTGATCCACTATAACCCTCAGACCCCATTTTTGCAGCACTCCTTCCTAGGCAGTCATTTCCCATTTTTTATATGTGCAATTGATTGTTCCTTCCTAAATGGAGTACTTTGCATTTGTCCTTATTGAATTCCATCCTCTTTACCTTAGACCATTTCTCCAGTTTGTCCAGATCATTTTGAGTTTTAATCTTATCCTCCAAAGCACTTGCAACCCCTCCCAGCTTTGTATCAGCTGAAAACTTTATAAGTGTACTCTCTATGACATTATCTAAACAATTGATGAAGATATTGAACAGAACCGAACCCAAAACTAATCCCTGTGGGACCCCACTCAATATGCCTTTCCAGCTTGACTGTGAACCACTGATAATTATTCTCTGGGAGCAGTCTTCTAACCAGTTATGCATCCACCTTATGGCATTCCCATCTAGGCTATATTTCCCTAGTTTATGTATGAGAAGGTCATGCGAGACATTATCAAAAGCCTTACCAGGGTCAAGATATACCACACATCTACCGCTTTCCCCCATCCACAAAGCTTGTTACCCTGTCAAAGAAAGCGATTAGTTCAAATCAAGCACTATAGCCCATGTGTTACCAATTCCTTGAGCATTATTAACTGTTAAAATATCCACTGAGAACTACATAGGAGATGTCACAGACCCATAACCATTACTGAGGAAAAAGCAGGATCAGTGTGGAGATGCAACACCTCTGTTCATGTACGCTAAGATAAACAAGATTTAGCTATTTCATCATTATTCTGACAATATTTGCTGTTTTTCTTAAAGCTCCAGCTCCCGGAGTTATGTGATAATCTGAACTTTAATTTACACGTTGATTTGGGCCTAATTTTAAATTCTGAACGAGACCAAAGCCCACCCACCATGAGAGGGTAGCATTGTTTTCTGATCTGACCCCAACCCTTCCCCCTAGCCTCAGTCAATGCTGCTGCTGCCTCCTGCCTGAGGGATCAGCATGGCTGTGGCTACGCATGTCCCATTCTTGCCAACTGCCACCCGTTGCTGCACTGTGTGCATGCTGTGGGGTAAGAGACACTGTGACTATTTGGCACACTCTCTCCACAGCACACATAGTGAGGTGGCAGCAGGAACAGGATACACAGCTGCTGCTAATCCAACCCCACGGGTGGGAGAAAGTCATCAGAGGCAACCTGAGGTGACCTAAGCTAGGAGTCAGGTTGTCTTCTGACTGGAATCCAACACTTGTACTCAGGTCCCATTGGGTTTGGGTCAGGTTGCAGGGCTCTACTTTCATTGCATTAATAGGATAATAAGTTGCCCAGAACTCATGGGTGCAGAAAAACTCTGGAAAATGCGACCCCTACAGGCTGAAAACCCAGAAGGCAAATAAAGAGAAGCCCACATTCATTAGTTGTAAAAGCCTCATGATTTGAAAAAGAAACTTACCATTTGGAATGCTTGGGGGTGTCAATCCTGCAGTGGTTTAACAAAGAATGTGAGCCTGTGACTGTACAGTATTCTCAGCCCCCACAGACCCAAAGGGCAAGAAACTTAGATTCAACTAAAAGGTGGTTTTGCCTTACGGCAAGCAAAAACCACACTGGGTAATGAAACTGTGAAAAAAAGTTAAAACACTGAGGAATCAACAGACTCAGGGCAACCTCTGACGGATTAACCCCAGGAAAACTATTTGGAAGCCAAACCCCTTACCTAAAATCCAAGGCACAGCTACAAGGTGGAAAGGGAAAAGAAGCCAGCTGTAGGATATATTGCTCCTTTGCATTCTCTTTCCTACCACTTCATAGAAATAATAGGCACTCTCTTACCATAGGGGAATATTCCCTTGATGGCCTGGGTCAACTCTGGATTCAGCAGCACAGAAGTGTTCGCTTATTGTGTGAGGATGCCATTTTGGAATCCTGTGATTGGTTCCAGGAGCACTACTGATTTATAGCCTCCCACAGCAGCACTCAGGGGGAGGAATGCAGTACTGCAGTCTCCCCTTGACATGGATGGGGAAAGCTTCATAAACTAACTTTTGTTTACTTAGTTTCTTTATTTTTCCTTCATTTTCTTGTCTTATCTCTTCATGGATTGGGCAGTGGTGATATGCCTTTACTTCCAGTAACCAATGGAGGTTGAAGAGGCAGACAGTACTAATGGGTTTAAATAAATATATAAAAAAATTTAAAATGCTATGGGAGGATAAAAACATGTAACATTGAAAGGGGGAGACTGCAAACTGGTTGAAACCAAAGGAGGACACAGCCACATGCATTAAACACATCTCCAAAACTCAGACAAGACATTCAGGTCAAATTTCACTAAGGGATAATGCTCATCAGCATGAATTGGCTTCCTATTAAAGGGAAATTACTACCAGAATTTACATATAATGATGCAATTATTTTTAAATAGAACTTTTGCCCAGTCTCTCTTCAGTGCAGGACCCATGGAGAAAAGGCAGCTTTATGTCTCCTCTATTAAAGGCTGTTTCTGACCCAAATCCAGGTGAAAGCAGACTCAGTGCTGTACTAAGTAGTGCCCATTTCTCTGTGGTCCCAAAGGAATGTTGCAACATCCAGGACAGCCAGCTATACTGCACCCACTAGGGCTTCCAGAATCTAGAGAAGCTCCAGGAGTAGTTTCCAGTAACACAAGGTGTTTCTGCACCTTATAATACTGCAGCCACCACTCAGACACCACACAGAAGAGAAGGTTTTGTCCCCTGCTCCGTCCCCCTTCCACAACTCCAGCAGTGGAATTTCCTCAGCATAGGCATGGACCTGCATCTACATTGCCTTCCTGCACAGACCCCAGAATAGGACATGATGGAGGAATGGCTGCAAGTTGATCAGGTGCAGGAATGAGGGGCAGCCAGAGTAATTGTGCTATGGCTAATCTAGTTGGTAGAGTAAACCCATAGGCAGCTATGCAAGCCTGCGATAAGTTAGAAAAACTCCTGAGCCATACTTTCTTAAGATAAAGTAAATACAATCCACCATAGGTGTTTCCATTTCATTTCTCACCTCAGAAAGAAAATTATACACATATCTATTCCTCCATCTTTTTAAAAATGTTGCTTTAAAGAGCTGATTTGCTGCATGCTATTTCAAAAGACTGGTTGAAAAAATGGGCTTTGCATATAGACCAAAAAGTAGTGAGGTCTGAGGCTGTTCTTGTCAGAATCAATTGCACAGCCTTAGATCAGCCTTGAACTCACTATCTTGCTCTCATACACATAGATTCCCGGACAAAAAATAATATGTTGATGTACAGTTCAGACAGCCAACCAACTTTAACTCTGCATTGGAGCAACACTAGCAGTCTGTGTATATAACTAAGGTCCCAGCTGGGACTGTACTTGGGCAACTAGCCTGTGTCACCACCCATGCTGCCATGGCTACACTGCTACTTTTAGAGAGCTAGCTCAATGTAAGCTAACTCAGGTATGCATATACATGTTGTAATCACGCCTCCTGATTGCTATCATACCCTTACCCAATGCATAATTTATTATACCTGGAGGTACCGTAACTGAGCCATAACATCATGCTATTCTTCTGGCATCTAGCTGTTCCCCCAAGGCATGGTAAATGTTTACATTAAAATGTATAGTTTATTATCTATAGTTCAAAATACCCTGTTAAATGCTCCATTACTTCACTGAACATGTATTCCTTAATCAGACATTCTAAAGGAGTTCCACTGTTCCTTGGGTATGCAGTGGGAAGAAAATATGGGACCTGTCACTTCCCGAAGTCAATTCAACCATTAGATTAAGATCCCAATCCTGCAAATACTTACTACTCACAGTAGCGCTTACTGCCATGAGCGGTCCCCCTGCACTCAGAGTGAAGTCCGTAACGACTTCAATGGGATCACTCATCGTAGTAAGCACTACATCCGGTTGTAAATGTTGCAGATTCAGGTCGTAACCATATAGGATTAGGAGGATTCTGGTGGGAGATCACAAAAGATCTTAAATATGTTTTTGGCCACTGAGTTACTATATATTTGATCAAGAGCGTTATTAGAGATGACTGTTGTGAGAATTGTACTTTTAAACTGTGTCAAGGAGGGTCTTCTTGAACAGTCTCCATTCCAAGTCTGTCATAAATGCCACTTTAGGGTTCCATTATGCTCTTGTCAGTTAGCTCTCTCAGTTGCCTGATTCTTTTCATTTGCCATTCCTTTCATTTGCCATTCCTCCATCCATATGTTTCCCAGTCACGCTATGAATGAAACTTTTCAAGCAAGGATCTGTTTGTGGTCATTTGGTGGGAGAGATGGGGTGTTCACTGCCAGTCTGGCAGTATTCACCCCATTCATCTATGTCCCAGATCCTTAGAGCGAGGAGGGACAAGGAAGAAGATGACTGTGGTTAAGGGTCAAGCAGGGAGTATTGTTTCCTACCCACACCTTAGGGATATCTGCTTAGGAGTTTATATAGCCTATGACTTGGCAGGCCCCACTATGCTGTGGAATCACCCTTTAGGATCAGTTCCTTCCAGGAGGAGCTCAGATGATTAGAAGTTGAGGAGAGCAGCTGATATTATGCTGCTCGCACCTAGCATTATGGCTGGAGCCAGCGTGGACGCAGGGCCTCTGTGTCAATCAAGCTGGCTTCCTGCAGCTCCCCTCGGATCTGTGTGGATTTCTGTGAGTTGAGGGGACAGGAGCAGGGAAGGACCCCGATTTTTTTAAGTAGTGGGTGGACTAAACTAACTCCATTTATGGGAGAATTTGTAGAGAACTCTGTGAGGTACCCCTCTCAAACTCACCCTCCTCCTATGGGACTTTCACTCAGATAAAGTGCCTTATGAATTTTTTTTTAAATACAACATTAACAATCTCTTTGTCACAGATATAGGGCCAAATTTATTGGACCATAACAGAATTACTCCAGCTTCCCACCAGCTTCACAGGGAAGGATCTGGCCAAAAGTGTACATAATACATTTGATGAATGATCTCAAAGGGAAAACACCCTCCTGATTGCAGGAAGAAGGGTGGTGAAGCTTCTGGGCAGAGTGGAAAGGAAACACATTGAAGATTATATGGACTGGAAAAGGGTTCCGATTCCCTTTAGGTCATTTGGATTTGCAATCATCTCTCACTCTACTTGTACCAAGCCAAAGAGCTAGACACCCTGTATGGGTGTTAAACTCTGCAGCAACACTGCATCAAAAGACATGTCACTAGAAACAGTTAGGATTCCCAAAGGATGGTGGCAAATGAACAATCTTTTACACAAGTAAGCTAGTGGAATAGGAATGGTATGTGAATTTTTCTAGAGGCTGGGGAGAATGAGAAAGGTGGGAGGTGATGGCATTAAATTAGTGCAACTGCTCCTTGCTTTCTGCCTTAAGATGTCAGTTTTGTTATCAGAGAAGACAAGTGTCTATCAGCTCCCCCTCCCCACCCATTTGTTTGTTCTGGCTCCTGCACTGCTATGCCATTGCCTGTCTCCTGTGGTAAAAGTGTTGCTCCTCCCTATGTAGCAATGCTTCTCAGTTGCTGCAGGCAATTACATTAATAACATGGTGTCTAAGCAAATGAAGGGCCAAATCTTGACAACCACTACCCAGGTTTTACTTAGGTAAACTCCCACTGACTTAAATCACATTCACAATGGTAACAGCATTTCACAAATGGTACTGGATGGAAAATATTCTTAGCACCTTTTGGAATGCAGGAGGATGGGTACTAGAACTGGTTTCTATAAAGTTTTGCGTAAATCAGGACTAATTAACATACCAGTATTTTGCCTAAGGACAATAACTGCTCACCATGTTCTTACTGAGGCTGGTTACCACTGTTTGTGAAACTGCTCTGCTAATCTGACATCCAAGACAGGAAGTGTGTGAATATAACCAAGGACTGGGAATCAGGATGCCTGGCTTCTATTCACAGCACTGTGACTAACTTTGTGTGTGCTCTAAGGGAAAGAATTAATCTCTGTGTTGCAGGGTGCGTCTACACTTAAAATACCACATTGGCACAGCTGCACCAATGCAGCTGCACAACTGTAGCTCTGTAATGAAGACGCTGTTGAGAGCGCTCTCCTGTCAGGGTAGTTAATCCACCTACCTACGAGGCATTACTTATGTCTGTAGTTTAGACCACACCTTAGTTTTCCCATCTTTAAAATGGACCTAGTATTACTCATCTCCACTCACAGTGCTGTTACAGGGCTTAATATTTGTAAAGTGTATTGAAGTTCTTGCACTGAAAGTGATATGTATATGTACACTACAGTATTATCTTGGCTCCACTCACATCTGCTTAAGAACTGTGAAGTGGAAGCAATGAATAAAAAGCATCTCAAGTGCTATTCTTAACACTAATTATTTTAACTGCCTGCATTTTTTATTTCTATGTTTCTTTTTCTTTTTTTTTTAAATGGGAGTAAAAAGTACAAAAGGGCAGGTATTTCCTCCTTTCTAGCCCTACTCCACCTATTTACTGGGCCATTCTGCATGCCTGGGAGTTTCATAATGGGAATTTGAAATGGAATAAGAAAAGGAAATTGCCAAAGATGAAGCAATTTCCTAGGTGTAAACACTGTGTACAATTTTGAAGAACAGATCTAACATGAGAACATTTTTTCTTCTGCAAAAGATTCTGAAGATTTGTTATAAGATACCATTTAGCACAGAACACTAACAAATAACCTCATTATGGCTGCTGATGAAATAAAACTGGACTCTGCAGTCCTTACTTAGGCAAAACTCCAATGACTTCAATGAGGGTTTTACCATGAAAGACTTTGGGAGTTGGCCCTGCAGGTTACTAGAGTACTGGTTAACAATAGGCCTTGGGTGAAGTTTTGAAAAACACCTAAGTCACTTAGGAGCTTAGGTCCCATTGACTTTCATGAGACTAAGACTCCATGTGTAGGGGCCAGATTTACAAAGATATCTAGGCACCTAAAGATGCAGATAAGTGCCGAGTGGGGTTTACAAAAACATTTAGGTGAGTTAGGTGCCTAACTCTCATTGAAATGGGAGTTAAGCATCTAACTCACCTAGATACGTATTAAATTCCCCTAGGTGCCTAACTGCATCTTTAGGTGTCTAAATACCTTTGGAAAACTGGCCCTAAGTCTGTTTTGAAAATAGGATTTAGCGCTTTTGAAAAATTTCGTCTTTATTTCAGCATATAGGGCTGGGCTTTAAAAAGTAGTCTTTTTTTTTTTGTGAGAGTAGCTTTGGACCCATAATTAACTGTCATCACAAATAATACCATATAGATGTCTAAGTACCTGGTTGTACACACAAAATCGAAACCAGTTAGAAAGAAACCTTTAAAAAAATCTGTCCTGCTATATTATAATTTGTATTACCGTAGCTTGCATGAAACAATCTATTAACTTTAAAAAAAAGTGTTTGAAGCAGTTACACAAATCAACATCTTCTAGACTCTTGCTGCTTGAGAGCCCTATTGACATACCTGCAGCAGGATGTGCTGGCATGGTAATGCCTAAATTTGTTTGAACAGTGGGAGCCAATTTCATCCCTCGGATAATACAGCTGACTTTACCTTGCTGCCATGGAGTTATACCAGGGATGAATTTGGAGTTTATATTTCTTTTATATTCTACAGCGGAGAGGACTACAAACATTACCTCTACAGAAGCCCAACCTATGTCTCTTGCTATTGTATATGAATTCTTTTTCAGTGACCCTTTGAGGATTATAGACCAAATTTTAAAGGAAAGGTATTGAACAAATTATTTTTAGCCTTTGTTCTTAGGAACCATGCAGCCTAGTGAATGTGTGTGCCAGGAGGGCATGAAGACTGCAATGTCAAGAACATCAGAGAATGTAGCCGCTGGAATGTGTGAAATGAAATCCACCACCATAGTCAAATACATCATTGAGATATAAAACATTTGGCTAGTTGTCTGTTGTAGTAGCAAAAGTAAATTACAGTTCAGCAATCCTGTGTGTACTATATGTTAGAAAATCATTCATCCTAGAATAATCAACTTCTGGAAATCATTCACTGTTGCTATAACTGAACACAATGCAGCAACAATTAGTTGTGCATCACTGCTTTCAAATTATACAAAACTGACTGCAGTGGGGGTGGCGAACATTTATTAAGCCAGGTTTTATTCTAAATAAAAGATCATGTGGAGGAGGAATATTACAGAGATTTACATTTCAGGTCAGTTTGTATAATGTCTATATTTGGCTTTCACAGTTAATGATGTCATAGTTCAATGACACTGGAGGCTTATATCTTAGACTATTCCTGCTGGAGGGATATATTTGCATGAAGAAGATGCCATAAATAAATCAGCACGATGGCCCTGTTCCTGCTCTCGCTTACACCAAAATAAAATCAGGAGTAAATCCACTGAAATCAAGAGTTAACATTTAAACTACTGTAAGGTCCTTGTGTCCACAGCAAAGAAGTATCTCTCTACCTCGATATAACCCTGTTCTTGGGAGCCAAAAAATCTTACGCGTTATAGGTGAAACCATGTTATATTGAACTTGCTTTGATCCACCGGAGTGTGCAGCCCTGCCCACCCAGAGCACTGCTTTACCACATTATATCCAAATTGGTGTTATATCGGGTGGCGTTATATCGAGGTAGTGGTGTAATACCATAGGTTCATATAGGGAGGAAATGCCTGTATTTATTCATCACTGGGATGAAGTAAAATTGGGAGCACTATTCTTTCACACTTCTACAATAATAGTAGAAAACATGCCTGACAGCAATTTGTTATGGGTTTCTTTACATTCCTAGAAAAAAGTACATTAAAATTGATAAGAATAGCCCAGGTACAGTTTGAGTTGCACGGTACGTGGCCATTTGGCATGTTTCAACTCCATGGTTGAATGCCTATGTCAGTCTTGTTTGCCAAATCCATGAATCAATGAGTTCTCAGACAATTCTTGGCCCCAGTCCTGGAGGAAAGTTTTTTAATGGTGCCCTCTGCATGCTATTCCCAGTCAGCTTTATAGCAAGAGCTTAGTTCAGCATGGACAGGAGAACCAGGTGAACTGAAGAGCTATTAGATGAAATCATTTTCAACTTCTCTGGATCTTGTTTTGCATCTAAACACATCCCAGTGGAAGGTTTTATATTCCAGTATCACTTTTCTGAGAAATTTAGTTACTTTTATTTCACATAGGCTTATAAAACCAAGAGAGATATTGGATCACATTTTCAAAGGAGCCAGAAACCTGCCCTTGTTTGTTTGTAAACAACTATGCATGTGCAAACATACACACTTTTGTGAGTAGTATTACCAGCCCAGCTGCGTTTTGTGCCTGTAAATTTTATTACTTTGAGAAGTACATGCACATGTGTTTGCATACACTATGATGCATGCACATAAATGGAGATCCGGTTTTGAAATTTGGGACAATAAAGAGAAAACATCTTAAAATGAACTGTGTTGGACAATGGACTAAAAAGCCTTTATTATTTACGTAAAACCCTTGTGGTAAAATTGAGATTCTTTTGCAATTTTAGTATATTGACACTCTCTTTTTTAAAAAACATTGTAGACTTTAGTTTTGGTTTTATAATTACTTTAATTATATAATTTTACATTGTTTTTAATAAAATAATAAACAATTATTAAATTAAAAAAATTCTAAATGGCAAGGTTAGAGTCTCAGCACCCGTATGTGGGCAGTGTGACCTAATGGCCCAGAGTAGAGTCAGAGTCATGGTCAGAAGTCACACCAAGGGTCACATCCAGATTCAGAAGCCACACCAAGAGTCACATCCAGAGTCACTAACTGGAGTTAGGGAGAAGGAGCAGGAATGAGGCAAGGTAACAGGAACAAGGAGGAGGAACCAGGCAAAGAGGCAGGAGCCTGTTCTCAGAGGACTGGTCAGCAATAAACCTAACAATTAGTTGCTCAGACCAAGGGTGGGGCAGGAACAGGAAACTTTATGCTAAGGGGTGACCAATCAGCTGTCTGCTGCTAGTCAGCTGATCCCACTAAGTCAGCAGGAGTAGCCCTGTTGACAGGGTATGAGGTGCAGTTTCCCTATCTGGCTTTGTGGTGCAGGGGTAAGGTCCTTCCTGGGTTCAAGAACTACAGTGCCTGCCAGATAGGCTATTTGAGCCTCTCAAAATCCTTCAAAATTTACAGATCAGATGCTGATGAAACAAATAAACAAGGAGTATAAATTACAGCAGGCAATATGTATAAGGGAAAATGGAAAGACCAAGATGGATTTTGAATAGGAAATAGGTAAAATTGTTAAACAACAATGGATTATTTAAGCATACCAGAAGCAAGAAGCCTGTGAAAGCATCAGCGAGTCCACTGGATCACCAGGACATAAAGGAAACAATTAAGGAAGATAAAGACATTGCTGAGAGGCTATATGTTGTTTTGTTTTTGTTTGTTTTTTTGCGCATCAGTCTTTACCATCAAGGATGTTAGGTTGATATCTTAGGCTAGCTCTTTTCTGATAATAAGGATGAGGTATTTTCAGAGACTGAGTTGTCAAAAGAAGAGATGCTGGAGTGACATGATAATTTTAAAAGAAATAATTCATCAAGCCCAGATAGCATACATCCAAGAATTCTGAAGGAGCTTAAATATGAAGTGTCTGGGCTGGTAACAAAAATCTGATTTCTCTCATTAAAAATTGCTACTGTTCCAGAGGATTGGAAAGCAGAAAATGTTATAGACCAGTAAGCCTTACATCTGTACCTGGCAAATTGTTTGAAATAGTAGTCAAAACTAGAACAACAAAACACCTGAAAGAACGTGATGTGACAGGGTCTAACTAGCATGGTATCCACAAAGGGAAATCATGTCTTACTACTCTCCTAGAATTCTTTGAATGTGTCGGTAAAATAGTGGATAACGGAGAAGTGGTTGATAAAATTTAGACTTTTGAAAGGCTTTGACAAGATCCTGCAAAAGAAAGTATGAAAGAAGCTAAGTAGTCATGGGATGAGAGAAAAAGTATTGTCATGGATCAAAATCTAGCAACCAAAATCAGAAAACAAGAAGTATGATTTATCATGGCAAAAGGTTAACAGTGAGCTGCCTCAGGTTTTTGTACTTGGTCCAGAATTATGTGGGTAGGCCAGAAGGCTCTGAAGCAGTTCAGAGACACCTAAACAAGCCAGGTGAATGGGAAACACAATGGCAATTTAAGTTCTGCTCAACAGGACCAATCCACAATTAAATCACCCCAGCCAGGGCTTTGTCAAGCCGAGCCTTAAAAACCTTTAAGGATGGAGATTCCACCACCTCCCTAGGTAACCCATTCCAGTGCTTCACCACCCTCCTAGTGAAACAGTGTTTTCAATATCCAACCTAGTCCTCCCCTATTACAACTTGAGACCACTGTTCCTTGTTCTGTCATCACTGAGAACAGCTGAACTCTATCCTCTTTGGAACCCCTCCTCTTCAGGTAGCTGAAGGTTGCCATCAAATCCCCTTTCGTTCTTCTCTTCTGCAGACTAAATAAGTCCACTTATCTCAGCCTCTGATACAATATCAGAGTTGGAAGAAACCTAAGGAGGTCATCTAGTCTAACCCCCTACTCAAAACAGGACCAATCCCCAGACAGATGTTTGCCCCAGACCCCTAAATGGCCCCCTCAAGGGCTGAACTCACAGCCCTGGTTTTAGCAGGCCAATGCTCAAACCACTGAGCTATCCCTCCTCTCATAGAGTCTATGATGTTATTGTAGTTGGATTACTGCAACACACCTTTCTGATTGGTAAATCTCAAAATAAGCAGATGTTTGATTTAGTTCTGTGAAAGAGGCATAATATTTTTTAAAAAACAGGTTTCCTTCCTTGGATTAACACCTGAGCTGATTAAAACAAAGAGTATTGAACCTAACTTTTTCCTCTCCTCCTAAGCCATGTGCCCCAGCCCTGATTATTTTTGTTGCCCTCCATTGGACTCTTCCCAATTTGTCCACATCCTTTCTGTAGTGGGGGACCCAAAACTTGATGCAATACTCAGATGTAGCCTCACCAGTGCCAAATAGAGGGGAATAATCACTTCCTTCAATCTGCTGGCAATGCTCCTACTAATGCAGCCCAATATCACAAAAGAGACTTGGGCAATACTATAGGCAGCTCAGTGAAAATCTCTGCTCAATCTATGTCCACACTCAAACAAGCTAAAAAGTTAGGATGCACAAGGAATGGGAAGGAGAATAAAATGCATATCATAATGCCTTTATACAAGTCAATCTGAAAGGATGTGTACAGTATTGGGCACTCCATCTCAAAAAGGATATTGCAGAATTAGAAAGGTTAGGTGAAGAGCAATGAGAATGATTAAGAGCATAGAACCTTAGAAAGGAATGAATAAGAGGGCACATGCTAAAAGTATATAACATAATGAATAGTATAGGGAAGGTATAGACTGCTGAAGACTCTCCACCCTCCACTCTGTTTAGCTGCTGCTAAAATCACCTTCTCTTCACTGGATGATCTCATTTTTCCTCTCCTTGAATCCCTTTATTGACTTCCTCTTGCCTTCTGCATGAAGTTCAAGCTTCCTAAGAAAAATTCTCTGATGATGTAAATTGCCATTTTACATCAGCTGAGAATTTGGCCCTCTACTTTCATGACTGTGGCCTTGCCTACATCTCTCTCTTCCTACTGTGCATAATCTTCCCAAGACACCCACTTTTATATTCCTTTTGTATCTTTTTCTTACTTGTCTTCATGTCTTCTTCCATGCCACTATTTATACTTGGAATTACCTTTCTCTCTACATGCTCCAAATTATTTCTGATTCTTCATTCAAATTGCTCCATAAAACACAGTTCTTCCATGAAGCATAGAAAACAATCTACTGCAAATAGCTCCACCTGATCAAATCTGTTCCTTCATCCACTGTATTGTGCATAGCTGATCTCAACTGTCTACCAATTTTGAAAATAATCTCTTCAGGGCAAGCACTGTTTCTCCTCATACATTTATACACCACCTGGCACACTGCTAGTGTCAGTAAATAATTGAGATACATAAAGTAAGTAAAAAGAAACATCCCAAATTACTGCAAACCATCTATTAAGGAGCAATAATACTATTATTTGTTATAAAATATATATACTATCCAATAAACCAGCAGTTCAAAGAAAGGTAAAAACTAAAACAGGAGGTTGCTTTGTCTTGAAGAATTTGTTTCATGTGAAACATCAATCAAATGAACTGGTAGCAAATTTTGTTAATTGTTCACCATGTACAAAGTCCTCGGAAAATTACTCAGTCCTAAAAGTGGCTCAGCCAAAATCAAGTAAACCATAAATATTAAAGTTGAAAGATGAACTGTCAGATCTAAGCAATGCAACTCCAGTGACAGGAAAGTATGGTTCCAATCTCAACAATAACATATGCCTTAGTCATAGCTATTACAGGATCTGAGGACTTTGTGATACAAATTATTAGGGTGTCCATATAAAGACATCTGCCCTGCTCAGCTGCTTAGCTCCTGGCTGGAGCAAACACTACATATGCAATATATACCATAGTGGTTATGTATGCATTCCGAACAAAGCAATGCAAGCTTTATGGGGTTATGTCAGGTCACTAGTTAGAGCTCTATCCAGTTCAGCAAGGAACTTTCAATGGCACTCATATGGACTTTCTAAGTGTCAGTCTGGAGTTCTGAAAATGAAGCACAGAATCATAAAATGTAGGACTGGAAAGGCCCTTGATTGGGCATGTAGTCCAGTCTGTTGAGCTGAGGCAGGACTAAGTATTACCTATATGAATCCTGAGAAGTGTTTGTCTAACCTGTTCTTAAAAACATCCAGTGTTGGAGATGCCACAATCTCCCTAGGTAACATCACATAATTTTGAGGGGGTATAATTATACTAAACTGAACAAATATGTCAAGTTTTCTGGAAAAATGCAGTGTCCCTTAGAGCCTTCTATCCTGATGTGAAGAAAACAAGAAAACATCAATCATATTCTGTGATGCAAAGGACAGCTTACTATAGAAACAAAACAGTTTCCTATTTTTCATGAGGGCATTTGCAAGCCAGCTAAAGAAAGATTGTCTGTAACATGTGATCTCATAGCACGGGATGGAAAATAATTTCTCAGACAACATCTTAAAGAAAATTTATTGTCCAGTGTACCTTTCTGCTCTTTGAAATTGCTGACAAAGGTATCAATTAGCGCCATTTGTGATAGTCGCTTATGTTATGTAGACACCTGTTGGTAAGGAAGTGGAGTGAAACCACTAATTCATTTCAGCGAGCAACTGTCAGATGGTAAAGATTTTTGATGACCACCAATCAGGCCTAGAGGGGAAAGACTGTAGCCTCTTATCAATTCCCTTAGCCATGTCCTCTACTATATTGCTAACATTTTTAACAATGTAGAAAAGTTTACATATCTATAGGTAGAGGCTACTGGCCAGGACTCCTAGCTAGAAGAAGATAACTAGTTTTTCATTTTCAAGTTAACCACATTTTTCCAATTCAAAATACATTGGGCCAGATTGTCAGATGGTGTAATTTGGCATAGATCTGCTGAAGTCACTGGAATTATACCAATTTTCAGCAGCTGAAGGTCTGGCCCAGTATTTTAAGGGGAATCACAAATAATGAATACAATTCACATCGTGTGACATCCTTTAAAAAAGTTTGTTATAAGCTTTCTGTTCTAATAATCAGCATCAAAGAAAGTAAATTAAAGAGGGACACAATGGAGTCTGCCTATACGATAATAGTTCAAACTGGCTAAAATGGAACAAACCCTGCCCAGCACTAATAATGGTATAAATGCCAATGTTAGCATGATAGCCAACTTTCTCTCTTTATGCCATCACAACCATCATATCAGATAGTGTTTTTAGTCAATTCAAGTTATAAAAAAAATGTCTCTCCAGACGTTAAAATTCAAGATTAAACACCAGGGAACTGAATTTGACCTTGAACTGATTCCAAAATTTTGGTTTGCGCACTCTCAGTTGAAAGAAAATCAGGGATCCTGGCTCAGGGGTGAAATGGAAGTCTTGTTTGAACTACAAAACTAGAGCAGTTTGAGAAAAATGGTTGTATGGTATGGGAACATAAATTAAAGGTAAATCATGTAAACAATGAAGTAAGTTTAAAAAAATCACTTTCCGTTAAAAGTCAATTATTTTGTTACAAGGTCAAATAGATTTTCAGCAGTAACATTGTTCACTAGTAGACCATGAAGACCTGTACATGCCTGAAATATGTAGATCTTTAATATGCACAACAGAAACTGAATGTTGGAACAAAGTCAAACAGTCTCTGCAAAATTACAATGCAAGTCAGACCACATACAGTAATCAAAGTCTTGGTTTATTAAAATGTGTTATTTATGACTTATAGAAAATATTTCATGTCTGTGAAAGAGAAATGAGCTAAGAAATTAACCCTTTTTATATTAAAAATGGTTTCTTTTTTCATTATCCTTACAAATACAGAATTTTATTCAAGAAGCAGATAAAACAGAGATGCCAAGTCTCCCACACTAACATTGGTTGAATTAGGTCTTTAGCTAATAAATCTTCTGATTCATATGATCCTTTTACAGAATCATAAATGTCTTACCCTTATGGCTTAGGTTGCTGATATCCTCTCTGTAAAGACTACCTTGGCTTCTGGCATAATATGACATATTGTACCATAACTAAAACTATGCAAGCAGTGATTTGAAGGTTCATTTTGAAATGTTAATGGCTGCCTGAGACCAGTGCCTGTCAAAGACACACTATCTGACAAAAACAAAAAGTGGATTGGCCCCTGCTGAACCAATACATTCAGTATGTAAATTTGCTCTCTGCATGTGAAAACAGCACAAAGTTAGATTCTTATTTTAGAATCTGTTCTTTCAGCTTATTATTATGTCTTGGCAAAATATTTGGGAGAGGTTGCAAGAAACCCTTGGTTGTGCAGCTGCCCAAGTAGCAATCATACACTTGAGCTCCTGGGGTGTGAGGATTGGGGTTTTCTAGCACTGACTTTCCAGTGGCATCTCACTGGGAGCAAACTAGTGTAGTGGGAAGCCACCCACATTTCCCTTCCTTCTGCACTGGCCAGCAAAGCAACACTGTAAAATGGGAGATCATGTGCTTTCAAAAGATGTTGCAGCTTCTGCTCTGGCCTGTCTTCATCTGCAATCACTCTAATACAGGTTCTGACTTTAAAAAGGCAGAAGACAGCCTTTTTCTGCAAGGGAAACACTAATTAATGTTACGCAAATATTATTTAATGATATCACACTATTTATGTCTATACATCTAGGGACTGCAGTGGGTTCATAGGATGCATGGTTTTCTCTGTGTCCTTTAATGTGCTTTCACTGATAATTGTAATAAACTATTAGTTGGAATGGGAATATTTATTTGGCAGGGATGATGCATGGTTTTGGATAGTGTCACAGGTTGGCTGGCCCCTTAAGGGTGATGAGCCTCAGTCTTAGATGTGACAAGATCAACTCACCTTCCCAGGTGGGAAAATTATTTTGGTCACATGACAGGGGAGGTCATGTGACTAACCCTGACCAGGCCTAGGCATATAAGGGAGGTAGTGCTGTGAGTACCAGGCAGAATAGAAGCCTGGGAAGTCACCTGAGGGAGCAGCTCCAGGGAAAGATGGCCGAGCATGACAAGGCTTGTCAAGCAAAGGGTCTGAGACACCAAGGGAGTTGTTCCAACTAGGAAGAGCTAGGAGTGACATGCTAAATCAGGATAGACCCTGAGACACCAGAGGAATTTCCAGACAGGAAGGGCTGGGAGTGGTCTGCTAAAGCAGGGGGTTGATTTGAACATTGCAGATAGATTTTTTGTTTTGTTCTGAACTTTTATGTTAATAAACCAAAACTGTAAGGAGGGGTGTTTGAACAGAGAGAAGCCTATCTGTGGTATGATTGAGGAGCCCTGACAAGGGGAAAACAGAGACTGGTTTCCACAGAGCCACCCCATGTCACAAGGCAGTGCTACGGAGGCAGTGGGCTGTTTACAGATGGAAACAATAATAAACACAACAGACATACATCAGGGATGAATTTGGCTCTCTGTGTTTAGCAGGGTTACCAATTGAAATGCTAAGTCAACCCAAGCTTGCTTGAAATGTGGCCCTAGGATTATTCAAAGCTTCACCCAAGTTTGTCAAAAGTTTCATAAACCTTGTTGAATCTGGATGAGGGTTTTGGATTTCTCATATATTTCTCCTGCTTTCAGATTTTATGATAATTATTATATTGCTAGGTTATGATGATAGCTCTGCACAGTTCTGCTCTTCCGCCCTTCATCCTCTCAGTCTCTTGTTCTGCCCACTGCATCAGATAAAATTTGATGGTGGAAGCTCAGTTCCCCTATTAGTTTTAACTGAAAATGCAAGAGGGACCCGACCTGGCACCCTGGATTCACAGCTCCCTAAACTTAAGAAAAGTTCACCTTTGTACTCAAATTTCAATATGGACTTTGTGGACTGAGTCAAAGTAAATCTCAGGTATGAGGGTTGTATAGAAACAACTTGAAACCAAAAGACAAGTACATACTGTAGTAATATTGTGTGTACACAGTGTAGCATAGTGTGTAACTGTGGAGAAGATAAATGATGGAAATAATGGAGGAAGATAAATATAGACTTGAATTGCTTTTGGAGGTGGGGAATCCTGACTCTTACTTTAGAAATATTTCCATATTCAACTGTAAAAAAATACAATGGCATGAGTGATTCACTCCAATCTAAAGACTGGATATTAAAGAGGAATTGGGATGTTCCAGCTTTCCTTTAAGAAATTCTCCTAATCAGAATGGTCTCTCTCACTGTTACCTATTGTTTTTGAAGTACTACAATAATCATAGAAATCTAGGGCTGGAAGGGACCTAATATACACCTTTCTCCAAACAGCTTTGTTTCATCTTACCAGTGTGCCTGTCATCATCACATTGCTGCACACAACTAGATTTTGGGCTAGGATGACCTAATTTCTTGGCACAATAGAGGATTACCTCTGGTGTAATCAATGTCTCCTGGCTCTAGGCCAAAGTCTACCTCGCATACACATGCAACTTGTACTGACTGCACTAGGAGCTGAACAAGTCTATCTGAAGGCAGAATTTGGCCATCCTGTTTATATATTTTTTTGCCTTTACTCCCCACTGTCACTGACTTACATGCAACATAATGCTCTGTTTACAGACACTGAAGACTGAGCTTGCAAATGATGTGCATGTTTACTCTAATGTACTGCTCCATTGAGTAAGCAGGGGATAAGAATTTTTGTGATTGTCAGTGCATCCTAATAATTCTCCTAAGTCCACTGCTGATACCAATATGTATATTTGTTTACTTATGCCATATCACTAAATAGTCAACTTAAAATGACTGTGCACAATGCCAATCTGTGTAGCCACACATTCTGAATTCTGTCACTGTTGCCCCTTTGTCCTCCCTCTCTGGTTCTTCTCATTTTTTGATACACCAGTCTGTTGCATCATGTCTTAAATTGGATTATAAACTCCCTTTAATATCTGTTTGGACAGCGGGAATCACACTGTGGTCTCTGGTATTACTTCATCGCACTCATTCTGAAGCGCAAACTGTATTGCAAGCAGAATATCAAGACTTGATAGACTCCTCAGACTGCGTGTTTCATTAGGTTTCTCAGGGTAAAATACAATCTTTTTCCAACAAGCACCACTTGCAATCTGCTATGAAGTATACCAGCCCAGTGCCTGTGGCTCAGTGTTAACCAAAGCCTAAACACTCCTTCATTATACCTTTTTATTATGCAATAAAACTCATGGGAGAGGGCTAAAGCATCTTGTCAGTGAATTCCCCTTAAATCTATTCCACTGCATTCCATTCCTGCCTACACAATCAGCCATGAGACAGGCCTCATGGATCCCCTAAATTCTGAGTCCCCCTCTACCCATGCCTTAGCTGTGCAGCTCCATTGGAACCACCCGACCATCTCCACTGGCCATGGCAGTTCCTGGTATGCCTGATAGAGGGGTTTCCCCACTGTAGAGGGAGACTATGGAAGAGATGCACAGGCTTTGGCTGTATATTACCTTTGAACCCCATCTCTCTCAGTGGCTGACCTACAGCCCTCAGTTAGCTCCCACTAAGTTTGGGTCCAACCAGGAGTGCTGTAACAAGTTTTATAGTAGGGGTGCTGAGAGCCACTGAACCAGACTGTATGCCCTGTATATAATAGAAACCCCTTCAAGCCACGTGGTGCAGCAGCACCCCTAGCACTTGTAGTTACAGCATCTATGGGTCCAACCACTGCCTGATCTGCCCCCTTAGCCTGTGTGCACTGGATTCTGATCCCACAGGGAGCACTTTGCCTCAGGATATACAGAATGGCACCACTGAGGTGGCTGATCTTCCCAGGCAGGTGAGATTCATGCACAGAGGGCTTCCACTACACATAGAACACCAGGACATGGTCTTGCCTCACATTATTTCAGTTCCATATATCTATGGTAGATCTGGATGAAACAAGTGAATTTTTAATGAAAAATTTTGTATACGAATTTTTGCCTTTTTTGGTGGGCTTTGAGCAAAACTTGAAGGAGTGGCTATTTTTGCTTTAAAAGCAATTAAGCAATGAACATTTTTGCCTTGCATTGAGAATTCCTCGCAAGCCACTAATCAACAGTCAATGGGCCAAATTCCACTTTCATTTCACTAGCATACTCAAGTCAATGGGATTTCATCATTGAGAAGAATTTGGTTCAATATCTCATGATTAAAACACAATCAGATGTTTTAAAGAAAAATAAAAGACAATGATTTTATTAACTAGTATTAAGTTCCATACCTGGAATGAATGCAAAATGTGCAAGAGGAATCTGCTGTGCAGATTAGAGAGGGAAATTTTACCCTTACTTGTAATCCTATGTCTCAAATCTGTTGCATTATTGGAGTACTGGTGAATATACAGCTAACATTGAAAGCACAAGCTACTCACTATCCAATAAGAGATAGAGAGTTATTTGGACCTATCATACTAACCTATAGCAACAAAACACCTATTTGAAGAGAGAAAGAATGTTTTTGGCAATGGAGAGAAGGTGTGCTATATAACTAGTGTTTCTTACCTAGTCTTAGAGAGCAGTGTTGATCTGGCAACACAAATGGTATGAAGGAGGAATATTCTTAGCCTCTGGCCACTACTACATGTAACTTCATATAGTGTCTTAAATTAGATATATTTTTTAACCTGGATGATTCTATTAAAAGGTTTACATAAAGTGTACAATTAGTCAAAAAATAGTCTTGGACTAGTGATTTTTTTTCTTTTTTTAAAACATGGTACGTACTGCATTTTGTTCACTAAAATATATACATATTTAAAAGTTCCAATATTGAAATGATAGTGGTTTTAACACTTTCCAAAGGCTTTAAAGTCTGAATACTTCAGACCTGAAGTAAGCTTTCCCTTAGGGATTTAGTGTATTTAATTATCTCTGAAGCTTTATCCATCATAATAACTAAGTGAAATTATTGCTCTTCTGTAGAACAAAGAGAAGCTAAACATATAAATCAATATCTGATTTTCAAAACATTATTTACTGACGCAATGCATGGCACAGAAACCAAAATAAAAGATTTTTTTTAAAAAATTGCTAAATCAATAAAAAATTATTTAAGAACAATAATACTCAAAGGGCTAGATCCCCAGCTGAGGTAGAAATATCTTCAGAATGGCCTTAAGAGTAGGAACAAGAGTGACCCTTAATAATCTTCTGATCCTAGGGCCAGAAGAGGCTGGTCTAGTCCCTGCTTTACTCAGAGTAATCTTGAAGCTGCTCTGAGTTACAAAGGGCTATTCTAGCTGCATGGATTGGCTGGGGCACCCTCTGTGAATAGCAGCAGAGCATTCCATGGAGGCTACTCTAGCCTCCATATCTATATGAAAACCCATTCTTATTATGTTCCTTGTAGTCACATACTAATCCAGGGCCAGCATTAAATGGTAGCTGTTTTGGAGTAGGCTATGGAGAACAACCATCTTCCAGCTCCATCTGCTCTCCATCCAGCCATAGCCCCCACACCACAAGGCCAACTACATGCAAGACTTTGGTGGTGTTGGAGTGAGATGGGGGTGTTATCCTCTAGCAACAATCCCTGTTGACTTGTCCCATGTATTTTAAATTCCAATTTAGTTTACAAATATTGTATGCTGCATACTTAAAACTGCAAATTAGAACAATATTTGTACACTGTATGTTTCATGTGTCCATCTGAATCTAATTTATGAAGCATAAAAATGTATGGCATTTATAGCCTACAATTAACAGGGCTGCATTTTATATGTTGTCACTTCATGCATTAATCAGATCCCCAAAACATGTTTTACATTGCAGTATGTGACTATCATATTAGTAATATACAATCTACAAGGAATATGATAGGGATCATAATCCAGCCAGGCATTGGGGTCTGGATTTGTTCCCAAGAGCTGTAATCATTCCTACTAGATGCCCTTTGGAGAGATAGTGTTTGGAATTAGCTGTCACTGGCCACCAACTGTGCTGCCATGGGAAAGAGAGAGCCTGAGGAAAAGTGTGAAGGAAGAGATTTCAATGGAGTTACATTGGCATAAAAGTGATGTAATGGCATAGGGAATCAGGATCTAAAGTTCTGCATAAATCCCACATTCCTCACCCAATACCCTCCTAGCTGTGTTTTCTCCATACAGAATTTGAGGTACTCACCTATTAGGAGAGCCCAGAGGAGAGATGCAATGCCAGTCCTCTGATAATGACAATTTCAAGGAAATGCTTTGAACTTCAGCTCCCAAAGTTTCCTGGCACTTACAGGAGTTTTGCCCATGTAGGGCATGATCTGGCTTTGTGTCTCCAGTATTGTTACAAGGATAACATGACAAATGTCATTACTCCACAAATATGATGCAGAGAACTCTTATAGCAATTAACAATGTTTTGTTTTATTGCTGCTTTAAAATGTATCAGTATACTTTCTAAATAGTACTAATATTACCTCACTCTTTTACAGCACTTTTCACCAGTAGCTCTCAACAGACTTTGCAAAGGAAGTCAATATCATTACTCCCACTTTACAGAAGGGGGAAACTGAGGCACAGGCATGGGGAAGAGACTTGCCCAAGGTCAGCCAGAGATGGGAATAGAAACCAGACCTCATAAGTTCAAGTTCAGTGCTCAGTCCAGAAAGTGAGTAACATATTGCAGGATTTAGATCAAATGAGTTATAAGGGAAAAGACACAACAATTTCCAAATAATGAATCGTCACGGTTCATAGCACCCTATTTGTCGGCTATTTTATGTATATCTACCACTAGTGTTTGAAGAGACATCCAACTGCAACAAAATAAATTATCCCACCCAGACTGTTAGAAAATGAATTACTGGACTTGCTTTAAAAAAAAAACAAAAAAGCCAACCCTGCAGCAATTAGATACCAATCACATCACTGCCACAAGGTTATAAACAGGAAAAGAACTACAGCTCAGCATATGCACCCAGGTTTCTTTAATCCTTTCTCCTTTCAGGCAAATTCCACACTATTCCCACCTGTCTGTTCTACTCCTGCTGATCAATTATCTTGTTGAACTGAAAGTGAACCTGCTGCAAAGGGTTAAAGTTGCAGACTTAACTGCCATTTAATTTTCTTTTAAACAAACAGTCAAGTGAAGAAATAAAAAATCCCTGGATTAATAGAAGTCAAACAGGATCTTTTAAAAAAAATATGTCAACAATGTACTGAAACAAATCTGATGGGTTTTAACCTCTCTGTTTAGTAGTCAGTTATTTAACTGTAGGTTTAAAAAGGGTTAAGGCCTGATTCTGCAAGCTGATTTGCAAATGTAACCCCATATATTCGCACAGAGCCACAGAAGTCAATAGTTTTGTTTTCTCTAGCAGATCAGCTTGCAGATTCAGGACCCATATTTGAAAATATTATGTTCAGTTCTCAAAAATACACCTTCCCAATTTTATATGAACTCATGAAAGATGCTGGAACATGAGCTCTCAAGTCTGAAGTCCACTAATTACCCAGAGAACTTATTATAGAAAGGACAATGTTAGCAGAAACTTCCCCAAGCTGTCAATGTACCCACACAGAATTACAGGGACCACTCCTAGGGGAAGGGCATAATTCAGTCTCCACGACCCTTTCTCACTTGGTTGCTCTGCTAAAATTGCCAATAAGGTTGCAGTTAATGCCTATTGTAATGGTGATATGGACACCTGGTCCAGATCCTCAAAACTATTTAGTCACCTAACTCCAACTGAAATCAATGGGAGTTAGGGACATAAATACGTCTGAGGATCTGGACCCTGTGCACAGAAAGCAGTACATAGAACAACCACCTGTTTCACAGAGCTCCTCAAATGATAATTAAAAGACAACACTTGCAGTTGCAACCATCCTACATTAGATTTGAATCAACAATGTAAGGTTGAGAGGTGCTGTAAATTTGTACCAACCCCCAAGATGCACATGCTTCTAAATTAATATTTATTTATAAGTTTGTAGTGTACAGATTAGTTCCATGTCAATTTGACATTGTTCATACCTGTGCATATGGCAGTTAGAATATGTAACCATGTTACAACTTAGTACATCTTTGTACTCTCTTAAATTTAAGACATATTACACCCCCATAATTTAAATCTCACAGGTTTTGCTGGCCTGGGGGGGGCAATCTTTCCAGAAAAACAATGAAATTATTGTCACTGTGCTCAATTTTGAAGAATTAAATCACTGGAATTTGTAACAATTACCTTGATCAAGAAAAGATATTTTTTCCCTTTGTACCTGTACTAACAAGTCATGGTATTTAATGAATGTCAGAGAACAAATCTTAGTAGCATGCTGAGAGAGCACTGACATGCAGCAGTGACGTATGATCTTCTGGGCCAGCCTGATGCACCATATGATTTCCCATGCCATGATATGCCAGCTCATAATAAATGAAGACAACAGCAACAGAAAACATTAACACCCATGATCTCATGAGAAAATGACTCTGCCATCTCACGACAAAATAAAGTATAGCGCTGTTCTAGCTACAAAACCAAAATCCTCTTTTGTCAGATATGATTAACTTGCTACTTTTTGCAGTATTGTCAACCCCACAAGCTTTCAAGAGGCATGATGCAGACCCCAGAAATCATAAGATTGGCTTTAAAAAATCATGACTTTTAAAAAATAATACATTTTGGGTTCTTTTTGCTTGCTTTCTGGATCTGGAATACTCTGGTCACTTTTCAAACTTTCCTCAGCAACCAAAGGACTAGAAATTTATCTTTTTAAAAAATAAAAGCTCAAATTCTCACATATTCACATGAATCCAGAAGCTGGGTCTTTAGCAAAAACAGCAACAATTGCAAGTCTCACAATAAAATTGCAAGTTTGGCAACACAGCTCTTGTGCATTTTGCAAATATAAAATTGCTGTACATTCAGGCCAACATTTTCAAAAACAGTTATTAATTTTCAAGAGCCTCAGTTTTTGGATGCTTAATTTGAAACACCTGGTCACAAAACAGCCATATTGTAGCTGAGAATCTGGCTCACATTACACAAGTATAAAAATGACAACAAGGCAATGGAGAATCAGGCATTATACCTTCAAAGGATTTCTTAGACAATATTTAAGTTCTCAGATCACCTTTATTAGGCAGGTATTATAAAGCACACTTTAAGATGGAAAACTTAAGCACCAAGATAAAGTACAAATAATGAACAAAGAGTGATATGGACAAGAGGTGAATATTGTGATTTAATGACTATCTATTTGTAAATTCCTTTTCATTTTCTTAAGCATTACCAAAATAATTTCTAAGACTAGAAGTTAGGTCAAACACTGAGTAAGTCTGAGAAGAGAGTTTTTTAATAAAAGGGGATCTGATAATCATTAATAAATTAGTAAGTGGCAAACATCCAAAAGTGGGAGGTTTAGTTTGGATGCTTGTCGGTAGCTGATCCAAGAACACCCTACCCTCAGTGGTCTAGTAATCAGGCTGGAAATCTTCCAAAATCAGACTCTCTTGGGAGATTTGAAGTATTTCTCCATTTTGACTAAGGCAAACATACTACCACTGCAGTTTCTTAAGGAGAAAAAAAGTAGTAATTTTTAAAAAGTTTTTAATAAACAAACACGCCAACACATAAGCAGAGCAAATAGAGTTTTACAGCCTGATCCAAACCCCACTGAAGAAGTCAAAGGGAGTCTTTTCATTGACTTCAATATGCTTGGGAATCAGCTCCTAAATTAGGCAACTGACAATGTAAATCTTAGGAGTAATAATAGTAAGCCAGACCCTGAAGTCTTTACTCAGTTTTTGGTCAGACAAAGCTACCAGTAAGTTCAGTAGCTGATTTCAGTGGCAGTTTTGCCTAAAACTTTTGTATTTTGCACTTCTATAAACATAAAATTGTTACATTTAATGACTTCAGTCTCAAAATACCTCTGTAAAGAAGGTTTCAGAGTAGTAGCCGTGTTATTCTGTAAAGCCTGGGAGTGGCTGGGTCATTACGAAACCTAAACCTAATTGCCCCAATACTAATTTCCCCCTACTGTTACTCACACCTCTTGTCAGCTGTCTGAAATGGAAAAAACAATGAGGAGTCCTTGTGGCATCTTAGAAACTAACAAATTTATTTGGGCATACATGTTCGTGGGCTAGAACCCACTTCATCACTCTTATTACCACTTCAAAAGTTATTTTCCTCCCTTGGTATCCTGCTGTTAATTTAATTGTCCCATTAGATTGATCTCACACTTGTAAGACAACTCACATCTTTTCATGTAAAAGCAGCAAAGAGTCCTGTGGCACCTTATAGACTAACAGACGTTTTGGAGCATGAGCTTTCATGGGTGAATACCCACTTCGTCGGATGCATGCTGAAGTTGAGGAACATATGAAGTTGGGGGAGTTAAGAGCACTCAACACCTTGAGAATTCAGGCTATCCATGAACCTGTGTATGTGAGGACACTGGGGAAAATTAAGCCACATTAACTAAAGGTGTGAATTTAAAATCCACTGGGTAAACTTGTATGTGGGTTGCTCTCATTCAGAAAGTGTCCTTAATTTGGTTTAGCTTAATTGTGAATTAACCTTTAGTTAATGCATCTTCACTTTCCTGAGTATCCCCATGTAGGCAAGCCCTAAGTTCCATTAGTAGGAGAATGTAGTCTTAAAATTAAAGCTGAGGATTGGGAGCCAGGAGTTCTGAATTCTCTTTCCATCTCTGCCTCTGGCCTCCTGTGTGACCTTAAGCAATCTACTTGAGATTTGAGAATCCGACAAAGTGGGTATTCACCCACGAAAGCTCATGCTCCAAAACGTCTGTTAGTCTATAAGGTGCCACAGGACTCTGCTGCTTTTACAGATCCAGACTCACATGGCTATCCCTCTGATCTTTTCATGTATTTATACCTGCTCCTGTATTTTCCACTCCATGCATCTGATGAAGTGGTTCTAGCCCACGAAAGCTTATGCTCAAATACATTTGTTAGGCTCTAAGGTGCCACAAGGACTCCTCGTTATTTTTTCTGTGAAGAAAGTAAATTAGTAGTAAGATACCCATTTTACAGATGGTGAGATTGAGGGACAGATGTTAAGGGACTGCTTACATTTGGACTTGGATCAAATCTCAAGTAGATTGCTTAAGGTCACACAGGAAGCCAGAGGCAGAGATGGAAAAAGAATTCAGAACTCCTGGCTCCCAATCCTCTGCTTTAATTTTAAGACCACATTCTCCTACTAATGGAACTTAGGGCTTGCCTACATGGGGATACTCAGGAGAGTGAAGATGCATTAACTAAAGTTTAATTCACAATTAAGCTAAACCAAATTAAGGATACTTTACTTTCTGAATGAGAGCAACCCACATACAAGTTTACCCAGTGGATTTTAAATTCACACCTTTAGTTAATGTGGCTTAATTTTCCCCAGTGTCCTCACATACACAGGTTCCTAAATAGCCTGAATTCTCAAGGTGTTGAGTGCTCTTAACTCCCCCAACTTCATATGTTCCTCAACTTCAGCAGCAGTGGAGGGCACCCAGCATCTGACAGGAGACACTCAGGCTCAGATCCTCAAAGATATTTAAGCACCTAACTTTCAATGAAATCAAATACCTTTGGGAATTTGGGCCTCAATATCTTACAGAAACAGGCAGTTTGTTTATATCCATCAGGTATAGCTCAGTGACAACTAGGAAGTATTGTTTAGCAATGTGTGTCAATATTAACACAGTCTCCAAGAAACTAACTCAGGTCCCAGTTTTTTCCCCCAAATAGTTTTAATGTCTTATTATTTTTTCCAGAGCCAGAAGGGTGCCATTTCAATTGCTCATTCACACAAGACTGCAGGGATTCCCTACATCCATCATGCATAGCATGTATTCTGGCACTGGTGCACACAGCCCCTACAGACTTCCTGTATTTGTCAAGTGCAGGTACAGACACATCAAAAAGACAACAAACTGTAACTGCAGCACATTATGTATGTCTGATATATCTTCCGAATATTTTCAAATGTTCTCCTAGAGAACTTCTGAACATCCCAACAGCCCTGTATTGCTTGCCAGAAATCCCTCATTTGGGTTTTATGAGCCTGATTCTCCAACATCTTTACATCTGTGTAGAGAGCAAAAAACTACCAAGTCAGAACAAAAACAATTATTAACATAGTATTTGCAGTATGACAAACACCTTGAGGCCTTGCTCAGGGCCTTGTGTTGGGCACTGTACAGACCTGGAATAGAAAAAGTGTCTGCCCACTAAGAGCTCTGGCCCAGATCTTCAAAGGTATTTAGATGCCTAACTCCCACTGAAATCAATAGGAGTTAGGCACTGAAATGCCATTGAGGATCTGGGCCTTATAGCTTAAACATATGATAAGAGACAACAAGTTGAGAAAAAATAAATGCACACTGAGTTGACAAGGTAACTGAAACAATTGATACAAGGAGTAACTATCTCAACACATCAACTCCCTAGCCAATTTTGAGTATAGAGTAGCATCTCAACTCCCACAAGTGATAGCACTTTACACCCACTTTGCACAGGTGTTAAGAGCTACACAAGAATCAGGCTGTTTAGACACACAGCAGTGTCAGCATCCTCTTTATGATTCTATCAGTGCTGTGACCTGGAGGATAGTATCTTTTGTGGCCAGAGGGCCATGCACATTTGACTCTGGGCCTTGTGAGCCTGCCAAAAATATTACAATTGCTACTAATATGTTTCTGCTATGTGGATGCCTGGATTTAGACTATCAGATTATTTTGTATAGGCTACTGAACTGCCATTGTCCTGTAACAACATTTGGTCACTACTCCTCAACCAGGCTAGATTCAGCCAATGACCTATAGTTAACAGGCTCTGTAGCCCATAACCAGTCCCAAACTATTTAGTCTCATTAAAGAGCCCATTATTTCCTTGAACAAAACAGTCTAGTGAATTTCCATTCATATTTCAAGGCTTTGTTGGTGAACACCCTAGATTCACTGGTGAAAAACAAGTATTTTCCTCCACTTGTAAGAGTAGCTGCAATGTATCTATGACATCACTCAGCAAGGAAGTCAGCTCACAAAGTATGGGTTTTCACTGTGAGGCTAGGGGTAGCAGCATACCACAATTGTGCAGGCTTTCCTCTCAAATAAAACTCACACAGGAGCTAGAAAAACAAAACTCAAATTGCCATCTTAGGGTGTTCACTCCTCTGCCAGTGGGTGTCACTGACTTATCAGCACAGAGGAAACAAGCAGAAGAAAGCTTGAAGAAACAGAGCAAAAAGGACACAAAATACTTTTAAAATAAGCCTCCCATGCTAAACAAAGTTTAATAGCTAACACTGCTTTAAAAACAGGGATTTAGGCATGCAAGATAAGTGTGTGGATAATGTGAAAGAAAAAATGTTCAGACATACTGTACCTTAGGTATTTACATTCCTGTTTTTATAATGATCTTAATTAAAGAGTAATTATTTCACTTCTAGATAGGCTTATCTCTAACATGAAATTACTTGTCTGCCATTACCAAAAATAAATAAATAAGGAAACATCAAAATAGCATTTGTGACCAACTTTAATGGATGATTTCTATTGTTAATACTGTCTTAACTGCAAGGAAAATAACTTGTACATGCAATTGATATTGGTAGGTTGGAGGAAGAAGTCATGTATAGAATTAGGATTTTCAGACGCACCCAGGCAGTCAATCAGCTAACAAAACTGTGGTTTTTTTCTTTGTTTGGAAGAAAGGACAAGAATACAAACTATTAACTCATGCATCTGATGAAGTGGGTACTCACCCATGAAAGCTCATGCTCCTATACATCTGTTAGTCTATAAGGTGCCACAAGACTCTTTTCTGCTTTTACAGATCCAGACTAACACAGCTACCCCTCTGATATTAACTCATTGTTAACCACAAAATATAGGGAGAGCTCACTTCCCCCAAAGGGTAAAACCCAATGGAGACAAAAATCGGAGGTTCCCTTTGCTGAACACCTTCCATCTTGCTATGTAACTAGGAGTGAGGGGTTTCTTCATGTAGAAGACCCCACAGGACCTACACCAAAACCCCATGGATCCTGGGGACTATGAAGCCATGTGGAAGAATGCTCATTGTTTCTGCAACAGCTTTGGGCTGCAACATGACTCCAGTGGAGCCATATTACCAAGGACTTCTTTGGTTTGTACCTTTACTCAGCAGTTCCCTTAAGAGGGGATCCTGACCACACAGGGAATGATAAGAGAGCCTGGGGCTGTATTACCTTTCCTGGGGAATCTACCCAGGACTGGGATGGGAAATGTGCTTCCCCACTAGTCTCCAGCATTGGCCACCCCGTTCATGACCCCAGTCCACCACACACTCTCTCTCAACTCCCCTCTGCATTAACCCCAGTAGTATCAGGGACGAGGGAGTATTGAAGTAGTATCAGGGACGAAGGTTGGAGAGAGAGAGAGTGTCATCATGGAGGTGGCTGGGTCTCCCTTCTGCACAGAACATTAGCAGGAAAATCGGTGGTGTTTTAAAGTGTGTTAGCTAACATAAGTTAATATTTTAAAACATCTCTTGGCACCTAGAGTAGATAGGGCTCAATATCTTTAAAAACATAGTAGCTGGTCATGGTAAACCTCAAGAGCTGACCATGACCACCTATTGCATTTATAAAAGTCACCATCTTTACCTGCACTACGTGCTAAGTGTTGTTTAAAAACAAGTTAATTAACACATCAGCTAACATTTTAAAATACCACCAGTTTCACTGTCTAGACAAGTCTTTTGTTTTATTGCTCACTGAGGTAACTGCTACACCCATTGTTACCTGTTTTACTCAGTGAGAACCTGGACCTACCCCCATTGCAATCAATAGGAATTCTGCCACTCACTGGAGCAGGAGCAGCCTTTTGGGAAGGGCTTGCTGTGGAGGTGCAACACCCATTAGTACCAAGATTTTTATTGCTCGCTGTGGTAGGTGCTATGCCCTTGGCATCAAATAGTTAGACCTCATGCCAGCATCATGTAACTTCCACTGACAGGTGCAAAGAAGGGTGCAGACAAGCTGCTTTTTGCCTTTAAATTCCCTGACTACTTCTTTTCTAAGAGGCAATGGAAATACTAGGCATGCTGAACTACATGGTTCAGTTCTTAGAAGCTATGTCATTGCTGCTAAGCAGAACACATTTCTCTAAAACACCCATCCTACTAAAGCACCTCAGTACTGATATTTTTAAATAAATGGATTATTATGACAATTACTAAATATTTATGGAGAAAATTGGATTTCTAAAGCTATATTGGAATGACAGCTTAGAGGATAATGGGATATCATTTCTAACAGAGAGGTGCAATGGTAATTACTGACCATGGGAACTGTGTGGCTTTAAATATTTTCCCTAAACAAAAGGATTTGGGGGACTGGAGAGCTACTAAACCCTTTTTGGGGCAGTTTGAAGTTAGCTGTGAAGAAAAGAGATGTCTTCAGGCTGAAGTCCAGACTGGTTTCTACAATATTGTTATTTATTGTAAATATTTTTTTAAAAAATTACAATCCTACTGGGATTATATGAGGCACTTATCACATCAGCCTTACAAATAGTAAACCAATAGAAATGTACCAATTACAGGCAAAATCCTGCCACCTTTCAAGTCAATGAGAGTTTTGTCATCAACTTCAATGGGGCCTGGATTTCACCCTGTTTGTTCTTGCACACAATTACTAGAGATGAAATTGTAGGATATTTAAATAAATGATCTATGTGAATAAATCTATGATACTCACAAAGATCTTTCTTACTAAAGAGATTTGCTTAGTCTCTATTCTGCCCCCCAGTGGCATAACAATGAAACAGACCAAAATAATTTTTTTTTAAAAAAACAAACAAACTAAAGAGTACACATGCTCCAATCTATATCTTCTAGATTTTACTTGTGGATATAAGAGAAGATTTGTCAAATGCAAGGTGATTATGGAAAACAGTAAGAAGAATCTACTTCTGTCTCTAATCAAACAGATATTGTAAAGTCAATTTTCAGTGAGATAAATGCAGTATCTATTTAAATAAATGCCATTTTACTTTTCCCCCTAATGAACAGCTATTAATTTCACCAAAAAGTAAAATAATTTGCAAATATAATTTTCAAAATCATTTGTAGAACATATTTTAATGAACTATTTTTGAACCATTTGTAGTTCATTATATAAGGGATTCATATATTTATTAATGCATTAAATTAGCTGTGGATTTATCAAAAATGAAATTGCTTCTGGCTTTTAATATATTGCCATGCAACACAATATTATTTTATTAGAGCTTCTAATAAATAATTCTTCTTTACTGAATGAAAATCTGGGTCTTAAGTAGTCTCAATAGACACATGAAAATAAAATTCCTTTTTCCAAATGATTTTGTACTTTATTGCTGTATTTGGGAAAATGATTGTTTGTATTCTCTATGGCATCATATCCTGATAACATGATAATGATGCTGGCAGTGGTGTTTGTGCTTCTGTGATGGCTATTTTATCCTGGAAACATGGTTCAAACAGAAATGCCACACCATTTTTTTCCTATAATAAAAATTCTGCTGTTGGTATAACTGACAGAAATTTCTTTTTTGGATTCCATCAACCTCATGAAGAAACTTGCACAAATACAGACAGATATCATCTTCCTTTCCAAACGCAAATGGATGGACATCATACCAAATGGACTAAAGGTAAAAAATCCACTGCTATCTACATACTACACAGACCACAGTGAGAGATTATGCCATATTCTATCAAAGAAACTGAGGAACCACCTGATCAGCATCCTATACAGCAAACAGGAAAACATCAAAAAAGAGCTCTCCAACCTGGAGACTCTCATTAATAACCAAACTTCCATACAAACGGACTTCAGTAAAATAAGACAGGAGATCTACATTACTCACTTCACCTCTCTACAAAGGAAAAAGGACTGTACGCTGTCTAAACTCCTACCTGCCTCATGGGGCCACAACCGTGGTACTCCCAACCCACCCAGCAATATCGTCAATCTATCCAACTACACACTCAGCCCAGAAGAAAAGTCTGTCCTATCTCGGGGACTCTCTTTCTGCCCTGCCACCCCACCAACATGATACAGTTCTGAGGTGATCTGGAAGCCTACTTCCGCCATCCCTGACTCAAAGAATACTTTCAGGACAACACTGAACAGCACACTTATACACAGGTACCCTCCCACCAACAGCACAAGAAGAAGAACTCCACATGGACTCCTCCTGAGGGTCGAAATGACAGTCTGGACCTCTACATTGAATGCTTCCACGATGTGCACAGGCAGAAATTGTGGAAAAACAACATCGCTTGCCTCATAACCTAAGTCGTGCAGAACGCAATGCCATCCACAGCCTCAGAAACCACCCAGACATTATCATCAAAGAGGCTGATAAAGGAGGTGCTGTTGTCATCATGAACAGGTCTGACTACCAAAAGGAGGCTGCCAGACAACTCTCCAACACCAAATTCTACAGGCCACTTCCCTCAGATCCCACTGAGGAATACACTAAGAAACTGCACCATCTACTCAGGACACTCCCTACACTAACACCAGAAGAAATCAACATACTCTTAGAGCCCCGACCAGGGTTATTCTATCTACTACCTGAGATCCACAAACCCGGAAATCCTGGACGCCCCATCATCTCGGGCATTGGCACTCTCACTGAAAGACTGTCTGGATATGTGGGCTCTCTACTCAGACCCTATGCCACCAGCACTCCCACCTATCTCCGTGACACCACTGATTTCCTGAGGACTACAATGCATTGGTGACCTTCCAGAAAACACCATCCTAGCCACCATGGATGTAGAGGCTCTCTACATGAATATCCCACACTCAGATGGAATACAAGCTGTCAGGAACAGTATCCCTGATGATGCTACAGCACAACTGGCTGCTGAGCTCTGTGCCTTTATCCTCACACACAACTATTTCAAATTTAATGACAATATATATCTCCAGATCAGTGGCACAGCTATGGGCACCCGCATGGCCCCACAATATGCCAATATTTTTATGGCCGACCTGGAACAATGCTTCTTCAGCTCTCGTCCACTCACACCCCTTCTCTACCTACGCTACATTGATGACATCTTCATCATCTGGACCCATGGAAAGGAGTCTCTGGAAAAATTCCACCACGATTTCAACAGCTTCCACCCCACCATTAACCTCAGCCTGGACCAATCTACATGGGAGGTCCACTTCCTAGACACCACGGTGCAAATAAGTGATGGTCACATTACCACCACCCTATACCGAAAACCTACCAACCGCTATGCCTACCTTCATGCCTCCAGCTTCCATCCCGGGCACATCACACGATCCATTGTCTACAGCCAAGCACTGAGGTACAACCGCATCTGCTCTAACCCCTCAGACAGAGACCAACACCTACAAAATCTCCACCAAGCATACTCAAAACTATAATACCCGCTTGAGGAAATAAGGAAACAGATCAACAGAGCCAGACGTGTACCCAGAAGCCTCCTACTGCAAGACAAACCCAAGAAAGAAACCAACAGGACTCCACTGGCCATCACATACAGTCCCCAGCTAAAACCTCTCCAATGCATCATCAGGGACCTACAACCCATCCTGGACAATGATCCCACACTTTCACAGGCCTTGGGTGGCAGGCCAGTCCTCGCCCACAGACAACCTGAAACATATTCTCACCAATAACTGCACACCGCACCATAGTAACTCTAGCTCAGGAACCAATCCATGCAACAAACCTCGATGCCAACTCTGCCCACATATCTACACCAGCAACACCATCACAGGACCTAACCAGATCAGCCACACCATCACTGGTTCATTCACCTGCACGTCCACCAATGTAATATACGCCATCATATGCCAGCAATGCCCCTCTGCTATGTGCATTGGCCAAACTGGACAGTCGCTACGGAAAAGGATAAACGGACACAAATCAGATATTAGGAATGGCAATATACAAAAACCTGTAGGAGAACACTTCAGCCTCCCTGGCCACACTATAGCAGACCTTAAGGTGGCCATCCTGCAGCAAAAAAACTTCAAGACCAGACTTCAAAGAGAAACTGCTGAGCTTCAGTTCATCTGCAAATTTGACACCATCAGCTCAGGATTAAACAAAGACTGTGAATGGCTTGCCAATTACAGAACCAGTTTCTCCTCCCTTGGTTTTCACACCTCAACTGCTAGAACAGGGCCTCATCCTCCCTGATTGAACTACCTCATTATCTCTAGCTTGCCTGCATATATATACCTGCCCCTGGAAATTTCCACTACATGCATCTGACGAAGTGGGTATTCACCCACGAAAGCTCATGCTCCAAAACGTCTTTTAGTCTATAAGGTGCCACAGGACTCCTTGCTGCTTTTTTGGATTCAATTTCCTCTCCTTATTTTCCCCCCAGACAGAGCTATTGCTGGGAATAAGTAATGAGGCGGCTATGTACATTTTATCCATTAATTTCTCTAGTGACCAAGTCATATGAGCAGAGAATCTGATTACTAAAAGTTGGTTAAGCAAGGATAATAAAGGAGCTCCTCACCACTTAACCCTTGTATCTGCTACTAGAGCCAGCGTTCTCCAGGGCAGTTTGCTTCTCCCAACTAAACTCTGGCAGAGGCCTGGGGTCCCTGCGCTCATTCTGTTTCCTGCCCCTCTGGCTGCTGCTCAACTCAGGGCCAGGGCTGTCTCCTGAGGCTGCTGCTCCTCCTGCTAGGGATGGAGGAGCTCCCTTCAAGATTTCTTCCCCCTACTTCCAGATACTGCTCCTCCAACAGGGGTTTGGTCTCCCTGCCCAACCACAGTTGCTCCTCCTTTGCCAGGGTTCTCTTCCACACTTTACTCCTCTCTTTGCTCCTCTCTCACCCCAAATGGTGGCCGCTTCTTTGGCTGGGGCACTCCCGAGCTGGTCACTCGCTCTCCCTGCCCTGCCTTACCTCAGTGGGGCCAGAGCTCCCCTCAGCAGTGCTCTGTGACTGTATCTGCTCTAACTCACACTGGTGCCACAAACCACCCCTACCCGCTTTGGGCAATTTTACTGCACTGTCCTGTGACACCAGGCTCAGAAAGGGGAACCCACCTCAGGGAAAATAGCAACTTCCCTCTCCCTCCACTTAGTCTGTTCTGTGCTCCTTTCCCTCACTGCCCTATACTTGCCCCCGAAATTCAGGGTGCTCCTCTCCAGCTTTTGTTCCCACTCTCCTGCCAGCTCCAGCCCCATTTGCCTCATTGGCTGCTCACCCTACATCTCCCCTGACCTGGGCTGGGAGTCAGGAAGTGGTGGCGGGGCTCCTGGGCTGGGGCTGCTGCTCTGCTGGGAGAGGGCTCAGCCATCTTCATTTCCCTCACCCCTGCCCTCCGCCCCAGAGGAGAAGGGCTGGCTGGCTCTTCCCTCTTACTGGTGGTGGCTAGGCTACAGAACTCCCAGCAGGCCAGGGGTGGGGGGAGAGTAGAACAGAGCAAGGGCTTCTGGAACAGCCTTGGGACACTGACTGCACTGAGTAGCTGCAGGCATTAAGTGGTACTGTTGAACAGCATGCCTAGTCAGAAGCAGAGTTTAAGAACTGCAGCCCCCAAGGCATCACAGTACGCCAGCCCCTTGACCTGGCAGTGCAATGCAGTTTGCCAGTCCCAAGCATTATAAAATTGAGAGTCACATCCCCCCAAAACCAGGAGATTTGGCTTAAAAGCTTTTGATTTTTAAAATAATGTGGGTTTTATTTTGACAGTATGGTCTACAGGCCAGACCACTGGACTGGGGTTCAGGAGACTGTGTTCTAGTCGTGGCTCTGCCACTGGTTTGCCAAGTGACTGTGGGCAGGTTACTTCACTTCTATGCCTCAGTTTCCCCATCTGTAAAATGGAGATAATGATGCCATCCTCCATTTAAAGTGTTTTGATATGTACTGGTGAAAAGTGCTATGTAAGACTTAGTGATTATAGTTTTTTTGGTCTTCTGATTTTTGAACCCTTAGCATTCACATCTTCAAACTTTGTGCCAAAACCATGAAGGCTAGAAGTTTACTTTAAAAAGAAAATTAAAGCTGATATTCATATAACATGACTCCAGGATCTGGGGCTTTAAGTAAACCACCAAACACCACAAGAATTCCAGGCATCCCTGTGATGTTTTTATTAAGGCATGGAAAGCTTATTGTTAACAAAATTATTTTTATTTAAAAAATCAGTGCATAACACGGCAGTGAGGGCCTGTCATAAGGCACAGCCCAGCAGCCTCCTCCTCTAAAGAGGGAGAAGGGCCTGGTTTCCAAAATGGAGGAACCACTATTGTGAATGCCAAGTATTACAAAATAAATCAGGGGTATCAAATCATGAGATTGTCTTAAAAACAGATTTTAGGTGGTTATTTTTTAAAAACATCTTTGGTTTCATTTTATGTGTTTTCATTTCTGAGCTTCTAGGATGCACTCAAAATTTTCTGCACAAACCATGAGGAGTAGAAACTTTTTTTTTAATTCAAGTTGAGATCCTGTTGTTATCACATGACTCCAGGAATTGGGGCTTTAAGACAACACCAATATCATGAGATTCATCATCAAATCACAAACCTGGGCAACAATGAGGGTGACCTTTGTTCTCTGCAGCCACACCCCACATTCTTACACAAAGACAGCTGCTCCACACAAGCCTCAAAGAACAGCCTTTTGTAGGGAAGGGGAACATAGTAATCCACCATCCCACAACAAGGAGAAGCGTGGAAGCACTGTAGCTCTGCTAGCCCTTACCTTAGCTCCAGAGGATACTAAATATTGGTTGTGCAGAGTCCTCTTTGTGAAGGGGAGGATTTGCAGAGGAAAAGTAGTTGTGACTCTGATTCTCTAACACTTTACAATTCCTGTAGTCATTTAGACACTATGCATATGTCTACCCTGCAACTCAACACAGCTGGCCTGCATCAGCTGACTTGGGCTCACAGGACTTTGGCTGTGGGACTCTAAAATCTCAGTGTAAATGTTGGGGCATGGGCTGGAGCCTGAGCTCTGGGATCCCAGGAGAGGGGAGGGTCTCAATGTCTATGCTACACTGTCACAAGGTGCTCCACTCACCACTTGTGTGGATTAGCTCCTCAAGGTCAATGCTCCTTCCCATGGTTGTATGCTATCATGTTCCAGCAACCACAGCATCTTCTTTGTGACTCAGTCCTCTGGCTAGCTCACTCAGCGTTCACCCCTCCTTCTGGAGTACAGTCCTTCAATTCCCTGTCACTTCCACAGTGACCCAGGCAGTTTTCCAATTTGCTGCTCCACCAATCTATGCCACAGCCTTAATAGCTGGTAGAGGAACCCAGGCCTGCCCTCTATTCCAAGTTCCTGCTCAGGGACCCTCCACCCCAGCAGTTCCAAGCTTTCCTCTCCCAGCCCTGACTGCTCAGTCCCTGGACTGCTTTCTATAATTTCTGGTTCTCCTGCTTGTTCTGGGTGTACCAGCTCCAAACCCTCTTCCTGGAGAATAACTATCCTTTTCTAACAGCAGTCGCTTTCTGTGGCCAGCTTCCCAGCTTTATAGGCTCTGCCTGTTCCTGCTCAGATGAATCTGCTGCAATCAATTCCTATAAAGTTAGTACGTGCTTTCCAGTGCTGTGTGGGGTGGACACCGCATCCCATTCACTTTTACAGTTCCAAAAATTCAAGCCTGGTGAGCCCAAGTCAGCTGATATAGGCCAGCAGATGTTTAACTGCAGTGTAGACAATATCCTATGATACTACAGTGCCTGGACCATAAGTACTTAGACTAGGGTTGGGCAAACTTTGGCCCGCAGTCCAGATTTGGCCTGCCAGCTGTTTTAAGCCAGCCATCGAGCTCCCGATTGGGAGCAGAGTCTGGGGCTTGCCCTGCTCTGCTGCTCCAGCTGGGGAGCAGGTGCGGGAGCTGCTCCATGCTGCTCCCAGAAGCAGCGGCATGGCCCTTCTCTGGCTTCTATGTGTAGGGGCAACCAGGGGGCTCCGCTCTGCATGCTGCCCCTGACCCAAGTTCTGCCCCCCACAGCTCCCATTGGCCAGGAAGTGTGGCCAATGGGAGTTGCAGGGGCGATGCCTGTGGATGGGGCAGTATGCAGAGCTGCCTGGATGTGGCTCCGCATAGGAGCTGGAGTGGGGATATGGCTGCTGCTTCCGAGTGTCGCTTGAGGTAAGTACCACCCGAAGTCTGTACCCCCGAGCCTCTCTCTGCACTCCAACCCCCTGCCCCAGCCCTGATCCCCCTCCTGCCCTCTGAACCCCTCGATCCTAGCCCAGAGCACCCTCCTGCACCCAAACTCCTCATCCCCAGCCCCACCCCAGAGCCTGCACCCCCAGCCGGAGCCTGCATCCCTTCCTGAACCCCAAACCCCTGCCCCAGCCCTGATCCCCCTCCCACCCTCTGAATCCCTTGGTCCTAGCCCAAAGCACCCTCCTACAACCCTCATCCCCAGCCCCACCTCAGAGCTCACACCCTCAGTCAGAGCCCTCACTCCTCCCGCCCGCACCCTACTCCCCTGCCCTAGCCAGGAGCCTCCTCCCACACCCTGAACTCCTCATTTCTGGCCCCACCCTGGAGCCCACACCCTCCTACATCCCAAATGCCTCACCCCCTCCCACACCCCAATCCCAATTCTGTGAGCATTCATGGCCCACCATACTTTTATTCCCAGATGTGGCCTTCGGGCCAAAAGGTTTGCCCACCCCTGACTTAGACAGACACCTATACAATGTGGATGTAAAACATTGCCAGGTAGCATTTACCCATAGGTATAAATTCCTGAATAATGTACAAGGCAGTGGACAGTAGACCAGGGGACTCCCCAGGGTCAGGATTTTATTGCTACTTCTGCCACTTCCTCTTTTAAAAACATAAACCACTCTGTGCCTCATTTTGTCCATCAGTAAAAATGCTTGTTTCACATGGTTTAATGAGTTAATCCCATTATGCATTTATGTTCTAGGGGAATGGTATCTCATAAATGCGAAGTATTATTACAATCATACACAGCACTGGCAATCATTGTGTGGCCACTTCAAATATAAATATTGGCGTTCTGCAGTGAGGAAGCTAGACACGTTCACAGGCAGATCTGTTTCAAAATGATGGCCAAAGTAACATTTCTTTTTAAATTTGTGGAAGGAATGGGAGAGAGGTATTTTTAGAGCCTCACAATAACCTGCTTAGACCTCTTGCCATTTTGGAATAGAGGGGTGCTGAAGAAGTAGTGTTCAGATCTGGATTCTGGGTTTGGATTGGCTTAACCAGGGTATTGCACACACTCATCTTGAGATACTACCAATATTTTGTGAAACATTAGTCCTAAATGGCAGAAATCTCAAGATATTGGCCCTTTTTGTGACCTTTTTTTGCCCTCCTAGATCTTGCACCAGCTTGGGCCATGCTGTCATCAAGAGAGTTCAAATGCATCTAACTTGGAACCTAAATATGTTGCTATGCTGAAAGGTGTTAATAGCTGCAATCAGATGAGTCTTGGATCCAAACACAATCACAGACCTCATTAAAGCCAATGAGTGTGCCAAGCACACTCCTTCAAACTCAGCAGAAGGTGTGATCAAACCTCTTTATATAATAAATCCAGCTGCAAACAGTGGCTACTACTTAAGGGGTTGGCCACATGGTAGGCCACGGCTAAGCACTTTGGATTAAGAGGTTTCCCTGGTTGCAAACACAGAAGCGAGGATCAGTGCTTAATTTGTAATGAAAGTGATGCTAGGGCTCAAGAAATTTATTTTACATTCATAACGGATGCAGCAAGCTCAGAGGTGCCAGGGCTATGAACTGCCAAGCGTAGAGGTACCGGGGCTCAGCCCTGGCAAGCATTAAGCACTGTTTAGGATATTAGTTTGCAGCCTGTGTGGAAGCAGAAAAGCTTGGGAAGGAATTGTTGGCATGACTCAGAAAGGAAGCATAGAGACAGAGCTTCTTGGGCACCCAACTTGCTGGAGTGGCAGAAGTAGGGATTTCTGCCTGCTACTTGTTTCTACTGCATTCAGAGGAATAGGACTTGGGTATTTCTACACTATGGTGCCTACACAGCATAGCCCTGTAGTGCATATGCAGCCTATGCTAACTGAAGGAGTTTTCTGTTGGTGTAGGAACACCACCTATCCCACCAAAGCTAGCTATGCTGATAGAACTGAGGGTTATGTTGTCATAACTACATAGGTTGAGGTGTGTTTTTTCACATCCCTGACATAACTATGCCGATATAACTTTCAAGTGTAGCCAAGGCCTTGGTATAAGCAAACAAGATTATACCAAGCATATACCTAACTCATTATACTGATTTCTTTTCCTAATAGAAATAACCCTGCAAGGCCCTGAGTTTTAGCTAGCCACTTGGGCTTAAGAGTTAATATATTTATTTATTAAACATTTGTAAATAGCAGCAGAGGTATGAACAGCATTTTGCCAAGAGAATGAATACCTGGGACCAGATTCGGATTTCACAGCAATGAAAATCATGGTGGAGTAACTCTAATGAGCACAATAGGTCACAGAAATACCATGAAGTCCACTAGGTACGTAGCCATTGCTGTTGCTTTTATGTGAAAGGTACTCAGATACCATAGTGAAGGGCAGCACTAAAAAACCAGAAACAGAAAGGCCAAATTTTGCTCTCAGTTATTCTGTGCCAATCCTGAGTAATTCAGGCAATTGAAAATGAGTTACTAAGGATTTGCACCAGTGTAAGTGAAAGCAGATTTTGATCTACTGGAGTTACACTGAAGAAAGATCAAAATCATGCCCAAAGTGCCTGCCCTGAGAAGTTTAAATTCCATGAGCTCAATTCTGCTCTCAGTTGCATCAGAATACCTCTAGTAAAGAAAATAGTGTTTCACCGAATTTACACTCATGTAAAGGGAAGGCAGAGTTTGGCTCTAATTTAGGAATTTACTGTCTAAAAAATTTGGATTCTCACCCCTGTGAACCACTCCCTGTGACCAAAGGGAGTGCCATTGGTACCTGTGTGCCAGCACAATTGTTGTATAAGTTAAACTTTTGTTGTGTCTTTCTGGGAACGCTGCTGGGCAGCAGACAGTAACAAATTCAGAACAAGGCACCATTACACATCATGACATGGCTTTCACAGGGAACACTGAAACGTGCTAAAGTGCTAAATCACAGCTGTACAAAAAGAAAACAAGAGCATTTGTAATTAAGTTACTAAAATGAGTTATAGCAGCCTGTAATCCCTTCATTTAATCTACTAAAATAGAGGTGGGGCTATACTTTTTCCAGTTCTTGAGCTCCAAAAGCAATGCCCATCTTTATTTGTTTTCCTGAGGAAATAATTTGACAGGACACAGATATATATTTTTAAATGCATTGTGGTTATTAGAAGGGTGAAAAAATATTCTCTGAGCAATGCTCACAAACTATAAGTATTCCGTAAATGCCAGCTACTGTCCTGACTACCCTGTTAGAGTCATTTGGGGAATCTTCTCACCCCTTCAGTCAGAATGTCTCTGGTTCATTTCCCATCATTGGTATTACGAAAAACAGTCTGGCGGTCAGTCAAACAAGGACAGTTTTACTGATAAAGCCAGAGGGGGAAGCAAATAATTTGTCAAATCCTGCTACTCCTAAACATAAAGAGAGCTGCGAATCAATACACGGAAGGCGTTAGTTTGATTCTGACTGCAGAAAGGAAAGGGCAGCAGTGTGTTTAGTGTCTCCAGGCTAATTGAGTGAGAGTGCACTCTCCATCATATCTACTCGTTACCAGAAAGGAAATGTACAAGATACAGTATACAACTTAAAGAGGCGGGGTGGGGGGGGGGAATTAGAAACACTTCTCCATGTTACACCTTCTTCAATTAAGGAAAAAAAACCTAGTATGTATCAGTTTCTGAAAATCAGCTCTGAATTAAACTCCATTTTATTTTTTTCAAATATTCTATTAAAATAAAAGTCCTCCATGATACATTTAGCCATATTTCCTTGGATGTTTTACTTATCAGCATTATACAGAGTCCCTATACTTATCATCTTGTGACATTCAAAACCAAGAGCTACACACTAGTAATGTGGCCATTCCATACAAAACAGTTTGCTGCCTTTGCTAATGTAACTCAGCATTTGGTTTATTTTTGTTTATTTCACTCTTTTTTATATATATATATAAATATTGTGAATTATTTCTATGACAGCTAGGATATCTGGAGTTTTATCAATGTAGGTGCCAACACCATAAATTGGAATGTTTGTTGACCTCACAAAGGTGAAGTGGTCTATGAAAAATATGCCTGAAGACTATGCTGAGAGCACTCATAGCTTTTAAAGGACACTGAAGAAGGCAAAATATTTGAAAGATTCAAGATTAACGTGACTTGTTTAGGCTTGTTAGCAAGTCACTGGCTGTCCTAAGGGTCTGAATTCACTATTTTTCCTGTGCTCTTACTTTCACTTTGCACCACTGGATCATATGTATGATCCAAAAGCAGGAGGTGCACACACTTCATTTTGCGACCATGACCCTCATGAGAAAGCATTACATACATTTATCTTCACCAGTTGATGCATTTCTGGTTGGTTTCACACTTTCTAGGCAAGTAAAAAAAAAATTGTGCAGTGGGGCTCTGTCTGGCTAAAGATTTAATCTGGTAATGTATCTTCTCTTGCCACTGGATAACCTTTACACTAAAAGCTCATTCCTCAATTGCTCAAGACAGCTGGAGGGGAGGGAGGCAAAACTGGCACACAGCCACCTTTCTGTCTAACCTGATCCTGAGCTGTCCCCCAGCATACATTAGAGCAGCCACATAGACTGTTCTGCTGGGTGAGGATTGGCTGACTGCAACACACGCCAGTCCCATTGCCAGAATAGTCCCCATACCACCCCAGAATGCCCTCTGTGCATCACAGAGTTAATGTCATAAAACTTGTTTTGTTTTGAATGATAGGAAAAAGGTCAGGTTGGTTCACACTCTGTTGGAAGTAGTTTGCCTGTCTCTAGAACTATAACCACAGAATCAGAATAGACATTGAATAATCTGTCCAAAGGGCACAAAATACATGATCCATCAACCCCAAAACTAAATCAAATTAGAACCCATTAGCTCTCATGGCTGTGAACTTTGCTGTGACCATAAACCTTCAGTTGTCACAATGTTCTCCCTGAATGTTTGCTAGACATGTTAAAAACATTAATATAAGCCCAAAGAATGATATGTGCGTATGTATTTATACATATATATATATAAAATCACTAAATATCAGACACTATAACTACTGTGCAAGCTACCATTTATCCCCCCAAATCCTTTTTTGTAAGAGTGTGTTAATATATCATAGCTTATCACCTTTGACATGAGAAAGGATCTATTACTGCCAGCTTTCTAACTTCACAACCAGATAATTAATTCTCATTCCTACATCAGGGAAAGTACTTGGAAGTTAATAATAGACTAAGGAGCACCTTGTTAAGAAACTTCTCACTTTCATTATGTTTGCTCTCATATTTTGCCTGATTGCTCAAGAGAGAAAACATATATATTCAGTGACGGATAACAAGAACACCTTACTGAGAAAAGAAGATGCATGAAATAATTACCAAGAAGTATAAGACATGAGTTTTTGTTTGTTTGTTCATTTTGAAGTACATTTTAGGAATGTTAACTAAAAGTGAAAATATCTACCCAAATTTTATGCTATTTCTTGCTAGACAGTGTTGAGTTCAGGAAACTGTTGTGACCTTCATTAAGAACATAAGAACGGCTCTACTGGGTCAGACCAAAGGTCCATTCAGCCCAATATCCTGTCTACTGACATTGGCCAATGCCAGGTGCCCCAGAGGGAGTAAACCTAGCAGGCAATGATCAAATGATCTCTCTGCTGTCATCCAGCTCCACCATGTGACAAACAAAGCCTAGGGACACCATTCCTTACCCATCCTGGCTAATAGCCATTAATGGACTTAACTTCCATGAATTTATCTAGTTCTCTTTTAAATTCTGTTATAGTCCTAGCCTTCACAACCTCCTCAGGCAAGGAATTCCACAGGTTGACTGTGTGCTGTGTGAAGAAGAACTTCCATTTATTTGTTTTAAACCTGCTGCCCATTAATTTCATTTGGTGGCCCCTAGTTCTTATAATATGGGAACAAGTAAATAACTTTTCCTTATTCACTTTCTCTACACCACTCATGATTTTATATACCTCTATCATATCCCCCCTTAGTCTCCTCTTTTCCAAGCTGAAAAGTCCTAGCCTCTTTAATCTCTCGTGTGGGACCCGTTCCAAACCCCTAATCATTTTAGTTGCCCTTCTCTGAACCTTTTCTAATGCCACTATATCTTTTTGGAAATGAGGAGACCACATCTGTATGCAGTATTCAAGATGTGGGCGTACTATGCATTTATATAAAGGCAATAAGATATTCTCCATTTTATTCTTTATCCCTTTTTTAATGATTCCTAACATCCCATTTGTTTTTTTGACTGCCACTGCGTGGATGTCTTCAGAGAACTATCCACAATGACTCTAAGATCTCTTTCCTGATTAGTTGTATATCTAAATTAGCCCCCATCATATTGTATATATAGTTTGGGTTATTTTTTCCAATGTGCATTACTTTACATTTATCCACATTAAATTTCATTTGCCATTTTGTTGCCCAATCACTTAGTTTTGTGAGATGTTTTTGAAGTTCTTCACAGTCTGATTTGGTCTTAACTATCTTGAGCAGTTTAGTATCATCTGCAAACTTTGCTACCTCACTGCTACCCCTTTCTCCAGGCTAGCAACAACTGTGATACAGCAACAGCATGCCTCATTTCAGGGACATTCATCACACCTCAGTCTAGCAGAAGTTCTAGCTTCCATCCAAAACTATCTACTAGCAGTTTGCTTCCCCACTGGACGTATGTCTTCACTATACAGTTAACTCAAGTGATTGGCATCTGAGTCTGAGAAGCCAAATTAGCCTAGCCTGGGTAAAAACAATGCCTCAGCAAAGTCCATGCCCTGTTATTGTGTCCTCACTGTTTCTGCACTCACCTGTGTGTCTAGGGGCATATCCAAGGGGATTTTGTGCTGAGGCACTCTAGAATTCTTTTGCAGTCAATTGTGTCAACTCCAGGAGAATCTGTCTGTCCTTGGGAGGGGGAATTATGGGAAGGGCACTGCAAGACTATCAGCACATGAGTGATCTTCCCTGCATTCTTAGTGCAAAGTGAGCAGGTTCCAGCCAAGGTTAAACTGGAGCCTGGGGTTTAACCTCTGTTCCAACCATGTCACTTAAAGCACCTCCAAAACTGGGGCAGAAATTTTTCTGTGTGGATGGTTGGGGGGTAAAACTCAAGTAATAGTCTGAGTTAACTGTTTAGTGAACACTGTGATAAACTCAGGACAGACAGCTACAAGGGAGAGGTAGAAACCAGTCTCAGAGGGTTAAAAGGCCCTCCTCCCTATCAACTGGGAGGTAACTATGGGTTAATCAGGTTCAGCTGAGAAGGGTTTGCCAAAATATCAGTTAGAATCAGCTGAGAGGGAGCTACCTGAAGTTAATTAGGATCAGCTGGTTCCAACCAAGGGCTGCCTGAGACCTTTTTAAACCCTCCCCTGGGAAGGAGAGAGAAGGAGCCCTGCTGCTAGGAGGTGGGGAGCAGCAAGACAGTGAGCCTTACCAGGAGGAGAGGCACTATTCTTTCCCACAGGGGAGAAATATACTATAAAAAGGACTGGTGGAGGAAGGGAACTTACTTCCCCTGGGTTTCAAAGGGGGACCAGACTACCGAAGTCTGTCTCACCAGGGCTAAAAGCAGCGGAGACTAGGGAGACTGAGAAGGTGCCTTGCCACAACACATACACAGAGTGTTTCATTCAGGGAGTGAAAAGTCCTTATGAGAGTTTTTTTCCCCTGAGATAAAAGGGGGTTTCCTAAAGATTCCCACTTCCCCCATCAGAAAGTTCATCTTCCTACATTTGTAACTTTATAGGTCTTTGCTAGGTTACAAATCAGCAAAAGTAAAAACCTTTTAAGTCTGTGAAGAATGAAGCCATGTCTGAAATAATTTTATATAGTTCAGAAAACACTGTTATCCTCTTCCTTACGTCAGACCCATTGTCTAATCTAGTGTGTTTGTTTGTTTTTTATTTGTTTGTTAATTAAAATACATTACAAAATGTTACTACTACATAGTGATACTGACTTCATCAGCAAGGTAACAAAGCCTATGAACAAATACAGACCGCAACCCTATTAAGATTTTAGTTTTGAGCAAATGAGCTATGCATAAGTTTTTGTAGCGTCGAGGTAACACAGAGGGAAGTGCTGTGTTACAGTTACAAAATACAGTTATATTATGTAACAAATTCATGTAATGCATCTTCAGGATTACATCCCCACACTCTTATCCATAAAACCCAAACCAAACAAGACACAGAAGGAAAAATTAAAATAAATTTTAAAAAAGAAATGACATGGAGCAAGGAACATCAGTTCATCTATGTTGCATGAAAAGGGAATAGTTAAGATAGACTCATAACTATCTTTGGTCACCAGTGTCAAAAGCATCTATTAGTGCATAGACATGATTCCTGTTCCCTGGCTATACTAAGACTATCAACAAAACAATGTCTGAGCTACAGTGCATGTTTAATACTTTATCATTGCTGGTGCACTAGTAACAGCTCAAGCTAAGGTTCCCTAAGTATTTCCACTCCAAGACCCTTTTTAAAATCTTTCCATAAATTTCCTAAATGTTCACATTGCAACAAGATGGCCTGTCCTTTTTAACGGGGTTGGGGCCTGGTGCTAACCAACTCTACTCCAAGGCATGGCCCCTTTAAGAACAGGTAGTTCTGAGAAGAATCACCAGACCCAGCCAGAAGTTGGAACTGGAGCCGGGTGCCCAAGACATGTGACTACCTGAGGGTCACAAAGGTTTAGCTCAGTCAAGCAGAAGCCTAGTCAGGAGAGACTTTCAGGGAGACTCTGCTGTGATAGAGCCAAGATGTGGGCTGCAAAAGCTGTGACAATTCACGAAGGGGCCTTGAGTCCCTGCCCCAAGGGAAGGAGTGAGCCTAGGGACTGGAGCTAGAAAGACACCTGGGTAGGGTTGCTAACCCTCTAGGATTGTCCTGGAGTTCTTCAGGAATTAAAGTTTAATCTTTAATTAAAGATATGTCATGTGATAAACCACCAGCAATTCATCCAACCAAAGTTAGCAACCCTAGGCCTGGGAGAGGTCTCTTCAGAGAGGTCTGAAGTGGGAAAAGCAGACCTCTCCTGCTCAGAGGCAAAGGGGAGAGCTGAGAGAGTGAGCCAGGGTCTGAAGCCTTGAAACAAGGATAAATTGGAAGCCGTGAGGAAAGAAGGATCTGAGCCTAGAAGGGCCAAAGGAAGTGTGATATGGTTGGATGGTATTTTGGGTGTGTGTGTGGGGACTTAATAAATTATACCCCAAGATTAGGAATATTATTTTAAAGCTCCTGGGTGTACCTGAGCTGAATAGAGGACCAGCAGGGGGAAGGAAGGCCAGGTGACCGCACTGCCATGCTAATGCATGTGTGCTCTAGGACCACATGCTGAAACATATAGTGACCTGAAACTGGCAGACCTGTTCTCTGCTCAGATGTGAAATGTTCTTGAACATGTGACCAAACATTCAGTGCCAGTTACTGTAAGTCTAGTTTTCTAGGAGAGAGAAAAAAATTACAAAATTAAAATTAGTGAATTTAAAACACCCCTAAAAATAGCTTTTCTGTACATAAGGTATCTCAAAACTTTTAAGTTTATCTGCACAAGGTTGTTACTCAAAATATCAGACCTTAAATCCATCACTGGTACAAGACTGAATACTGCCCCTCCTGGGCCTCAAACTAATTTTTCGTTGTGATATTCCACCATTTGGGAGAAAGAAGGCAATGTTTTTCAGGCATGTAGATTTTAAACAAATGGCAGCTGTTAGAAGCAGCTCAGAGATTTTGAATGTTAACATTAATTTGAGAGATGGGTTAGTGGGCAGAGTGCAGATGAAACAGCCAAAGATGCACATTACAGCCGTTTTATTACACAACTTTACAGTTTATTGCACTACTACCAACACATTTTACACAACTCCCATACACTATATTCCAGAAAGGTAAGATTGTTTCCCTAACAATAGCTTGTGTATTAAACGTATAGGACACTCAAAATAGCCAATAGTCTACTGAGGTTTACATTTAAAAAGGGAGACATACTCATACTCATAGACTTTAGGGTCAGAAGGGACCAATATGATCATCTAGTCTGGAAGATAGAGATCACTATGCATGGCTATGTATAGAAAGAGTACTTCATTTCTTTTACAAAACAGATCAACATAAAGATTACCATAGGTGACCTTAAAAAGAAATATTTAGTTTATCACAATGTTGACTTTACTGAAGTAAAAATAGAATATTTTTCTATACTGTCCTTAGAATAGAATATCATAGCAAGACACTTGTACAACTCCACAATGTTTCCTTTGGTAGGTGACACATGGTGAAAGTGATCAGAAATGTAAAGAGAAACTATACCCTATGCCCATTTACCATTTGAGTTAAAAAAATATTATCCTGTTATATTTAGCAACTAACTGGAAAACATAACTGGGTGTGAGCTGTCCTTTTCTGACAACATCCTCTGGCAGCTGATGCACTGAGTAGCATTGACCATGGCCTTGGGAGGAGGAGGATGCGAGATGAGTTTCACTTTCTGGCAAGATGAAGGTTTGTTGCTTTGGTGACTGCTACAAAGGAATGGCAGGATACAATATAAGAATCTAGGGGCATAATTCCAGGTGCCTGTAGGGGCACAATAGAGAGGAGGGGAGGGGCTAATGAAGACTCCTATCTCGCTGATCACATCCCCTTGGAGCTATAAAACTCCTCCTTCCAATTTAGCTGCCCCCACTTAGCATTCAGAAACTCAGCATTATGCCTGCATACATTAAGGATGGGGAAAGCTGCTCCTGCACCTTCTCCCCTGCCCAGGCAGTGCAAGTCAGAACTTAGACCTAAGTGATGACCACTACTATTATTTGCCCACTGATATTTTGGGGCTGAAAGGTGGGGGAAGATCACCTGGAAGAGATAAACAAACAATTACAAATTACAATTGTCCTTGTTGCTTAATTAAATTTTTTTTTAAATTGCCTTTCAATTATGGGTCAAATGGAAATTATTCTTGGGGAGAAGATTGGACTGGTGTTTGTTCAGACGTTAAATTCTCTCTCCTTCAGGCTTTCAGATATTAGATTATTTCTGACTGAATCTAATCATCGTCAATTGCTCTCCTTATCTGATTATATATATATATTTTCTCTCTGATCAACTGGTTCCTTTCCTGGATCATTGTAATGCAGCCCTTTGCCTTATCAATACAGCACAAAGACACATTCCACTTCTAAAGTTAATGAGAAGGAACAGGTGATATTTTTCATTCAGAGCTCATGTATTCAGACTGACTAGCTGCTACTGCACAACATGTACACGAGTTCATTATTGTGAAGCTCTGAATTGTGACCCTCTGCAATGCAGCCTTAAACAGTGTCTGGGAAGTCATTTTTAGCCGCCAGTCAGTATGTATGACTGAATTAATGGTGCAGTTTAAATTGTTGCTAAAATGAATACAGTTGTCTTTGATTTTGCAAAAATGAAAAAAGAATATTAGTATCCTGCATCTGCCAGAACACTTTCTGCTTATCCTTTTGAAATCAGCAGATTGGGTCAGTTCATTACTGTTCCATTCACCCAGCGCTATTTGCAACAGCAAACACAGCAATCTTGGGCCCACTGAACAAGGGAGAGAGTTTTTTACTGTCAAAGAATCTTTTACCTTTACAAGGAAAAATGCATATTAGCCTTTACTAGCAAAGAGAAAACAACTATGGTTCCCATTTGATAGGTTTGGATCTCATGACAGATATGCCAGGCTTTGCAGGATGTATTCTGTGCTCCCAGAATTAACCCATATCACACTGTAATGTAGAGAAGTTATCGGTGTGCACAGGATGTACATGTGGCTCACAATTAAGTAAAATACTGAGCAATATCCTAACAACAATATATTAAGTTTTCCCAGGAACACTTGCATCCCAAATGTCTCCTACTGGTATTTTCCACTTGCTTTCCAAGTGCTTACATCTTCTCTTGCACCCAGGATACCCAAGTAATAGAGAATGATCATCAGGAAGCCCTGGAACATACTGAGGCTAGAGAACACAATGCCTTTAGAAAACATACTGAGGCCAAAATATGCAGTTTCAGGAGTTCTTAAAAATACAGCAATGTAAAGATTGTCTCAATAAATAAGCACGTTCACTCCTAGATAACTTAGAAGATGAACAGCTCTTTGCACAACTATCAAAAATACCTGTGGGACAATGCACAGGCCAAATACTATTTTCCACCTTCATCTTTTCTAGCTTCATCCCAGGAACTCTTTGGAGTTTAGATGCATGGGGTTGGTATGGCAGAATCAGCTCTATTTTTCCAAGGAAATGTCTGTCAAGAGTGACTTTTAGGCAGAGATGTTCAAAAAGCATAAATCAAAGCAAGGTGACTAACTCCCATTGACTTGAGCATCAAACTGTCTTTTATGCTTTTGAAATCCCCCCCCCCCAAGTTACATCTTTAGGTTTGCCCCTGAAAAACAACGGAGAAGCCTTGAAGAGGATTCACAACAGGAGGCTTAGACAAAGAGGCCTGTACTTCAGGGGTGGACAATTTTCTAGGTGTGATAGTCAGGTAGAAGTCGGGGGAAAGTACTCACACAGGACTGGTCTCAGAGAAACTAAGGATCTGTCAGACTTCATAACAACCCAAAAGAATCTTCCCTAGAAAGGAGGGGAAGTTGAGGAAGTCAGCAAATCTGCAGTACCCTCTGCCTCTATCTAGACTTGGTTTCCTCCCATTGCTCCAAGTCAGGAACCAGGGTCTTGGAGGGAGGTCAAGTAGGCAAATGTGTGGTGGCATGAACACATCCTCTACTGCAGGGGTCAGCAACCTTTTAAAAGTGGGGTGCCGAGTCTTCATTTATTCACTCAAAATTAAGGTTTCGCGTGCCAGTAATACATTTTAATGTTTTAGAAGGTCTCTTTCTCTAAGTCTATAATATATAACTAAACTATTGTTGTATGTAAAGTAAATAAGGTTTTTAAAATGCTTAAGAAGTTTCATTTAAAATTAAATTAAAATGCAGAGCCCCCTGGACCGGTGGCCAGGACCCGGACAGTGTGAGTGCCACTGAAAATCAGCTCACATGCCACCTTTGGCACATGTGCCATAGGTTGCCTGCCCCTGCTCTATTGGATTGCGCACATATGCTGTATATGCTGTGCTGGGTGCTGCAGAAGCTGGACTACATGGATCCTTCATGAAAAAGCTACTCTGTTAAATTAACAGCAGCAAATACCTTCATTCCTGTTTATGTGCTAAGTATATTTTATACTGGGTTTACTGCTTCACATTTCTGAGTGGGGCAGCATCACATGTCAAAAAACCCTTTGGAAAGGAGACTTTGGCCAAGAAAAATGAGGCAAATTCTGAAACTCAGAAAAAAAAGTGCTATAAAATCCTTTATATCCACTGAGAGCAAACAGAAGATTAAAAAAGAAATACATTACATTCTAATGCAGGAAATCAAATTAATTGTTCAAAACCAGATATGATTTGTTAATTATCTAAAACTGATTATTTTGAAAGGAATTATACAATCTCTTATACATCACTGTCCAAGTCCCAGTCCGACCCTTTCCTATATTTACAGTTAAGAAGGAAGTCTTCTGATGACATGTCTCAAGAGGAATGAGACACCACTCTTAAGGAGAGTAAATTGGAGCTTAAAGTCATACTGGAAAATTAATTGTGATCAAAGGTCACATTTTTGTATTGTCAATGCTTCTGAATAGAGCTGGTCAAATTATTTGCTACAGACTGTTTATCCATTTGGATCAGGCCCTTTAATCTATTTATCCACTAAAAGATCATGAGTTTTACAAACTGGGATTGAAACTGATGAATATGTTGTATTAAATTACTTCAGCCTATGGGCTTCTGATGAACTGTTTGCATGTAAGCATATTTGGAATATGCTATTTTAGATGATCACCAACATCTCAGTCTATTTTTTTCTTTCCTGGATTGAATGACCAGAAATCCCTCATTGGGAATGAAATGAATATATCAGTGGAATAACAGTGGCTGCAGACAGCAGTAAGGATTAGAGTCTAGTTTTTAAACACATTGAGTGGGATTTTCAAAAGAAATTAGCACTAGCCTAATTCTGACCCTCCACTGGAGGAAAAAAACTGACCACTGATTTCAGTGGGAGCAGATTTAGGCCAATGCTGAATGATTTTAAAAATCCCACCTATTGTATGCATTACTGCACATATTCAAGGAGTTCATCTGTGCTCTGGTCCTAAAGCCCTTATTAAAAGAATCAGACCCCACATTGTGCACAGAATTACTATGATTGTATACATAAAGCAGTTAATTGCACACCTAGATTGTCATTGTTCAGTTAATTATTCTATGGGTAAACGTGACCCACCACTCTGTTCACCAGGGCAGTCACTGGACCACACACCCTGGGCTTTCCATTCTAAATTCAATGGCTCTATTTAAATCATACTGCTTGGTCTTTGAATCTCTGGCCTGCGTGACCAGTTTGCTTTACTGGCCCTAATCTATTCTCTTAATTCTGTAAGATTCCATAAAATCCCTAAATCTTCTCTTCTCTGATGATAGGGTACAGACTAGAGCTGGTTGGAAATCTTCCACTGAAATAATTTCCCCATGGAAAATGACCTTTTCACAAAATTTTTGCTGAAAAATTCTGAGTTTCAGTCAGGAAAATCAAAAGGACAGCTCTGTACTGCCCACCTGAAAGGCTCTGGTTAATTTTACTTTCTGCGTGTGAGGAGAAAGCACAATTGACAAGAGCATTCCAGACAGGCAGCTGACATGCTGGCTCTCTGCCTGCCCATCCCCTTTCCTGCAGCAGGACTTTGGGGGAGGCAGGAAGGCTGAATGCCCCATTGGGAGCAGATGACACCAGTACTCCAGAATCTGCTCTGGCTGCCCTTTGGTCCTAGGTGGAGTTTAAGATGTTGATTGTGTTCTATAGAGCCCTAAATTGTCTGGGATGAGCATACATGTGGAACTTCCTCTTTTCCTATGCCACACTGCCATACCTGCCGTACGGGCACCTGAGCTGGATTCTCCTCATCATAAAGGAGAATGGGCAGCTGGCAGGATGTTTTCTGTGAGGGCACCAGGACTCTGGAACTTATCCTCCCACCCCTCCTATTCCCTTCCCTCCCTTAGTCCAAAATACCTGGAATTTGCTGCCCTTCCAAGCAGACTGAAAAGTCATGTGTTGAAGAGGGGAGCTTTGGGGATGCTTCCCACAACAATAAAGGGGGTAAAAAAGAGTTTCTGTAGGTGGCTGGATGGCTGACTACTGAAATTACTTCAGTGCTCCTAGGATTTTATTGTATTATTGATGTGTTAGGGAACCTATAATTTTGGATACGTCTTTTTATTATTTTAAATATAAATAAATAAGGGCTGCAAGATTTAACTGTGAACTTACAAGCAGGTGTCATTTTCAGACTTTGTGGCATGCCTGGGTTTGTCTGTCACCTAATGATATGTAAAATAAGGACTTTACATCTAGTTATGTCATTTTTCAGAGATGCATCAGTATCCTGGAAATTCATAAGTCACATCTTGTGCATAATCAAGGTGCCAATACAAGCAAGCAGGGGATATCAGCAATCCTGAATCATCTGGGTTTCTCTGAACACAGTTGTGAAAGTTTCTTTGGAAACAAAAACTTTTATTTGCCCCCTCCCTTTTTTTTTAAACAGAGAGAAAGAAGAAGATTCTCTAAGAATTGGGCTCAGGCATGCGCTTTGCACAGGACTGGCAGAAGGGAAAAAATGCAAGCAGGCATATATAAAGCCTAGCAGCATGAAATATATCAAATTGGAACTCAGTCCTGTAAATACTTACATTTAGGTGGTCATTGGACCCTGCAGACAGAAAGGTGCCCATGCTTTGTATCAGAACCATTTGGCCCTAACTTAATATTACACAGAAAAAAGATGTTTTTTTTTTTTTAAAAAATCACATTACAGTTGCAAGGTCAAACCCTCAGTAGTTAAGGAAGCCAGGGATCCTGGGTAAAACAAAACAAAAACACTATGAGCATGTTACTAAAGATTTATCATAAAGCATGTGCATAAGGGAACATAGTTAAGGTTGCAGGCTTCCCCCCCACCCCCCCAAAAAAAACCATGGGCAAAATAATATATTTTTCCATAACTTTGTTCTTGGAAATATCTGAGTCCTTTTGGTAGAATTTTTCAAAAAAGACATTCAACTTGAGCAGATATCCAGCTTGGAACATTTCAGCCCAAATGATTAAAGTTTGGCAAAGTTATAAGCAACCAAAATGGGAAGTGCTGCCCAACCTTAACAATAGGCAGTTCTACCAGCCCTACCTATGATAAACATTGATGTCAGCATTCAGTTATTGTAGCAGTGTGACAGCAAATACGGTATGAAAGAAAAAGTGTCAGGGATACTATCCAATAAAGTCAAAATGAGGAAAACTACAGGGACAGGTGAATATAGATGACTACTATGGGAGATCAGCTGAGGCAGGGAAGGAAGAGAGATAGGATAATGAAAAGGGAGGTGTATACACTAGGAATAGAATGCCAGCCATCCCTCCCCAAGGGTTAGGAGAGGGGAGGGGGAATATATGACCCAATTAGCAGAGGGCACAGGAGTGCAAAAGAGTCACAGGGCTCCCTGAGTACAGTATTTACATTCTAGTTCACTAAACAGTGAGGTGGTAGGCCACCCAGAGGTGACATGCCACGACAGTTTATCTCCCTGGCTGACCATTGCATATTGTGTGTCTAACAAGTGGAGTCTATTTGCATACTGTAAAAGCAGCAAAGAATCCTGTGGCATCTTATAGACTAACAGACGTTTTGGAGCATGAGCTTTCGTGAGTGAATACCCACTTCCTCAGATGCATGCAGGGGAAGGACATGCATACCCACTTCCTCAGATGCATGCAGGGGAATACATGCATCTGAGGAAGTGGGTATTCACCCACGAAAGCTCATGCTCCAAAACGTCTTTTAGTCTATAAGGTGCCACAGGATTCTTTGCTGCTTTTACAGATCCAGACTAACACAGCTACCCCTCTGATATTTGCATACTGTGTCAAATGCTAATGAAAAGATTGCAGGGATTGAAAAAAAAAGAATGGGAAGAGGTGAACAGTGGGGGGGGAACCCTGTTTACAGTTAAAGAACAAAGAACTTGTCTAATATCTAGGGGGTCTCAGCCATCTTGGTTGAAAAATGCTGTGAGGATGACTTTGGGTAAGCAGAACCTTATTAGACAAGATGGCATCTTGTTAGTTATGTTTAAGCTCTGAATTCATGTTATGGTTTTATTTTAGATGTAATCCTTTGTTTCCATTAATCCTACTTGCCATCATTTGAATCTCTGTTCTTTGTTTTCGCTATAAATATATTTAAGTGCTTTAGAAAGACAAGGTGGGTGAGGTAATATCTTTTATTGGACCAACAGAATTAACCTCATCCACCTTGTCTCTCTAATATCCTGGGGCTGACACAGCTATAGCAACATTGCACAAAACATAGGTAAGTGCTGTGAGTTAAGTGGAGAAATGATCCTAGGGTGAAACTGATAAGCCAGTGTGTATTATTCCCTTGGGAGCAGCGGATCTGTGTGTGTCCAGAGGAACAGGGGCTGGACGCTCCAGAGTACTCAGGGATTGGAGTTTGCCTACCACTAACTTGTAAAGAGAAAGTGGGACCTGGAGAGGAGTGCTTGTGTTTCCAATAGCTGCTGGAGTCAGAGCACTGACCCATGGCAGGCACCGACAGGGCTTTCTCCCACTAAGGATATGGGTAGCGAGGCACCATATGACCCTGGGTATCCCTGGGAAGCGTCACAGCAGGGAGATCCACAGTTTTGCACATGTTGAATTTTGCACCTTAGTTGCTTTCTTATTTGGGCTTGGATGGCTTCCCTCTAATGCTAAAAAACCTGAAGGCAATTAAAAAAATCATTAATCTAATTTCTAATTTCTTTTAAGGCAAATGTAATTCTTGAGAGGGCCAAGTGATGATTTTGGAGTGCTTGGGGTTGGCAATACTTAGTATCTCAAATAGCACACACACTCACCCCCACCATTTCACAGTGTGTATGCTTGTTCCTAGCCATGTTGGATTAAGTCAGGTCCCCCAAAATCACAGGATTATCTTAAAAAGCAAGAGATTTTTTTAAAGGAAAAAAAATATAAATTTGGGGGCTGTTTTACTTGTCGTCTGATTTCTGAGCTTTACTCCTATGAGGGCTAGAAACTTTTAAATGAAAGTCATGATTCTCAAGTATCAAAGGGGTAGCCGTGTTAGTCTGGATCTGTAAAAGCAGCAAAGAGTCCTGTGGCACCTTATAGACTAACAGACGTATTGGTGCATGAGCTTTCGTGGGTGAATACCCACTTCATCAGATTGATTCCAGCATCTATTCTGAAGCTTTAAAAACACAAACAAACATTAATCATGAGAAGCATGATAAAATCGAAAGCTGTTGCTGTGTTTTGGCTACATATGAGTTTAATGTTCAAAAAAGTTTACAAACAGCCAAGAATACTTCATCATCACTACTAGTAAGCTGTTGAATATCTAATAGGCTCTCTCTTTTTTGCAAAAAGATATAGAAAAAGAGAATGACTGCTGATCATCTGTAATTAATATTAGAAACCCCTAGATGTCACTGTTGATGCATAAAATGCAGACAGACCAGGGTCAGGCAAACTTTTTTGGAACAAGGGCCGCATCAGGTTTCCAAAATTGTATGGAGGGCCAGTTAGCAGATGCTGTGCCTCCCCAAACAGCCAGGCATGGTCCGGCCATGCCTGCTATCTGACCTCTCCTGCTTCTCACCTCCTAATGGTCCCCCAGGACTCCTGCCTCATCTAACCTCCCCATTCCCTGACAGCCCCTGGAACCCCCGCCCCTGACTGCCCCCCGCCACCCCATCCAACCCCTCCTCTCCTTCCTGACTGCTCCCCTGGGGGACTCCTGCCCCATCCAACCACCCCTTCTCTCTGACCGCCCCTGGAATCCCTGCCCCTGACTGCCCCCTGTCACCCCATCCAATCCCCCCTCCTTCCTGACTGCCCTCAGGGACCTCTGCCCCCATTCAACCCCCATTCCCCACCCTCTGACTGCCCGACCCCTATCCACATCCCCTCCCCCTGACCACCACCCCGAAGTCTCCTGCCCTCTATCCAACCCCCCATGCTCCCTGCCCCCTTACCGCACAGCCTGGAGCACTAATGGCTGGCAGCGCTACAGCCAGGCCACCCAGAGCACCAGGACAGGCAGCCGCGCTGCCCAGCTGGAGCCAGCCACGCCACCACGCAGCACAGAGCACCGGGTCAGGCCCTGGCTCTGCAGCCTCGCCTTCCAGAGCATTGCGCCAGTAGCGGAGCAAGCTGAGGCTGTGGGGGAGGGGGAACAGCAGGGGAGGGGCCAGGGGCGAGCCTCCCAGGCCAGGAGCTCAGGGGCTGGGCAGGAGGGTCCCACGGGCCTCTAAGACAGACCATTTATATTTGTCTAAAAAATGCATTTTTTTAAACTTATCTGCTGACCTGGAAGTATATTATGTGACAGACCCAGGCCAGTGGGGTACAGGAGTCTGGTCCTATTGGCATCCAGTGGGGGTGGGCGGGCGAAGCCCGCCCACTTCTAAAGGGCCTCCCCCCAGCCTAAGGGGAGGACCCACAGGTCTGGGACACCAAGTAATTACGGGGGACAACTAATGAAAAAACAGGATCGGGAGTGAGGTCATAGGGCTAAACGAAGGGAACCTGATGGGGACACCGAGCAGAGAACCCCGGACAACGCCCACTGCTCCTCGAAGGTGTCAAGGGAGCCAGTGGATGCCACCCAGAGGAACTCTGCCCGGATGCGTGAGCAGACGAAGGAACGGAAATAGGCCCTACAGTCGCAGGAAATCTCGTCGGCCAACCTCCTCTCCCTGGTGTTGTAGATGGCCAGTTTGGCCAGGGCCAAGAGGAGGTTGAGAAGGAGATCCCGCAACTTCGTGGGGCCACGGATGGGGAGCGTATAGCTAAAAAGGTGAGGGGAAAAGTGCAACCAAAAACACAGGAAAATATTCAGGAGGAGCCGGAACAGGGGCTGCAACCTGGCGCACTCCAAATAAACGTGCGCCAAGGTCTCCTTCTCACCACAGAAAGGGCAGGTGCTAGGGACAGACGTGAACCGCGCCAAGTACACGCCCGTGCTCACGGCTCCGTGAAGGAGCCGCCAACTGATATCGCCGGCGGGCCTCGGGACCAGGGCAGAGTACAAGCTGGCCCACCGGGGCTCCACACCCTCGAGAGGCGGCAGGAGGTCCCGCCATTTGGTATCGGGGTGGGACGTGAGGGTGAGGTAGTGATGGGTATGGAGTACAGACTCTGCAGTGAGTACAGATGTTTCTGTGGCGCAGTCTGGAACAAAACCGGCTGCAGATCATGCAGCCGGCTGGCAGTGAAAGGGTGAGGGGGCTGATTGGGTCCACGGGGCAGGGGCCCGATAAAAATGTCCACGGGGCCTGGGGTGGAGGGTGGGCAGGGCGTGCCCTCTCGCAGGACCCAGTCGAGGTAAGCCTGAGCAGCAGGCAGTAAAGCGGCCTTCACCTCCTGAAGTACGCGCTGGGGAGTACGAGGTCTGGAGAGCCCCATGCGCTGAGCGAGCGTCAGGGGATCCAGCCAGTCTCCCCGGTCGTAGTCCAGGAGGTCTCCGATCCTGGTGACTCCCGCCGAGACCAGCCTCTGGCACACCGTGGGGGATTCCGCCACCTGCACACGAAGCTGGGGATTGTGTAGCAGGGGCTCCGCGAGGAGGTCAACCCCCACGGTGGCCGCCACGGACCTGGTCGTTGAAAAGAGCTTCCAGGTCCGGAGGAGGTCTTAGTAGAAGACCGGCAGCCCGGAGAGGTTTCGCGGAAGACCTCTCGGATGGAGGTAAAAGAACTGCTGGTCGTATCGGAGCCCTCGGAAGCGGCGGAGAAAGGCGTGCGCCAATACACTCCATGCCGGACTACTCGCACCAAACAGGAGCCTCTGCAGTGAGTAAGCACTTCAGGCCCTGCCCCCCCTCCTCCAGGGGCAGGTGGAGGACCCCTGCAGAGACCCTGGCCAAAAGAACTCCAGAATCGCCATCCAGAGGTTGGCCAGGAAAAACGGGGCTGGGACCAGGGTGTTGAGCCGGTACCAGAGCATGGACAGGACCAGTTGATTAAGCACCAGTGCCCTCCCCCGAAAGGAGAGGCACCGGAGTAGTCCTGTCCATTTCCAGAGCCGCTCCGTCACCCTGCCCTGCAAATCTTGCCAGTTCTCCGGCGGAGACGGATGCGTGGCAGAAAGGTAAACGCCGAGATAGAGCAGCGGACCCGCGCTCCACCGGATGGCCTGAAGCACGGGTGGGAGGGAGCTCGCCTGCCACCTGTCCCTGACCACCAGGCCAGAGCTCTTGACCCAGTTGACCCGGGCGGAGGAGGCCGCCGAGTACACAGCCTGGCAAGCCTCCACCCGCACCAAGTCGCCCGGGTCCTGGACCACGAGGAGCACATCGTCAGCGTACGCCGACAGGACCAGCTGTAGCCCCAGCTCCCGAGGCACCAACCCCGTTAACCTCTTGCGGAGGAGACAGAGGAAGGGCTCGATCGCCAGAGCGTACAGCTGGCCCGAGAGGGGGTACCCCTGCCGCACTCCTCGCCCGAAGCTGACCGGCTCGGTCAGGGTCCAGTTGAGCCTGACCTGACACTTCGCAGAAGTGTACAGCACCTGGAGAAAACCCACAAACAGGGGTCCGAAGCCGAACGCTCGCAGAGTGCCCAGGAGATACCCGTGATCCATCCGGTTGAACACCTTCTCCTGATCCAGGGATAAGAGGGCGAACGACAGACCTTCCCTACACCCCAATTCCAGAAGGTCCCGGACCAGATACAAGTTATCAAAGATGGTGTGGCCTGGGACGGTGTAGGTCTGGTCTGGATGGACCACGTCCGCCAGCACGGACCCTAGCCGCATCGAGATGGCCTTCGCAACAATTTTGTAGTCCGTGCTGAGGAGCGAGACGGGACGCCAATTCCGTAAGTCGCGGAGGTCCCCCCTCTTCGGCAATAAGGCCAGCACAGCTCGCCTGCACGAGAGAGGGAGGACCCCGCTCTGCAAAGCCTCGGCCCAGACGGTGACCAGGTCTGGGCCGAGGACGTCCCAGAACACGCGGTAGAACTCCACGGTCAGCCTGTCCAAGCCCGGAGATTTATTGGTGGGCATGCGACGGAGGGCTTCCAAGAACTCAGCCAGAGTGAGAGGCAGCTCTAGCCGGTCCCGGTCGCCCGTGCTTACCATCAGGAGTTGTCCCAGAGCACTCTGCAAGCATTAGGATCGGTCGGATCCGGGGAGAAAAGAGTGATGTAGAAGGCCCTGGCCCTCTCGCGCATCTCCGCCGGATCCGTGAGGGGGGTGCCGTCTTCTGCCAGGAGGCAGGTGACATGCTTCTTGGCCCCCCTCCTTTTCTCCAGGGTGTAGAAGAAGCGGGAGCCGCGATTCATCTCCCGAAGGAGGTGGATGCGGGATCGAACAAAAGCACCCCGGGCCCGATGGTCTTCGAGGGCCCGGAGCTCCTCCCGCTTCTCCCGGCACGCTCCGCAGAGAGATGGATCCGCGGGGCTGGTGGCCAGACGCCTCTCCAGCTCCAAGACCTCCCGCTCCAACTGCCCTATCGCCGCATCCCGCCGTCAGCTGGCACCCCGAGTGTAGTCACGGCAGAAGAGCCGGGCGCGCACCTTCCCCAGATCCCACCACCATCGTGCCGAGGAAAAGGCGCGCCTCTGCCCTCGCCAGGCCAGCCAGAACTCCCGGAAGGACGCCACGAAGCCCGCATCCTCCAACAAACTATTATTAAAGTGCCAATAGGCCGGCCCCGGCCTCTCCGCGCAGAGAGAGGCCGTCACGGTGGCAAGGTGGTGATCCGAAAAGGGGGCCGGCCGAACGCTGGAGGAGTGGGCCCATGAAAGGTGGAAACATGACAGGTAAATACGGTCCAGCCGGGAGTGGCGTGACCGATGGGCCTCCACCCAGACGAAGGTGAACGTCGAGACGTCGTCCGGGTGGTGGTCACGCCAGGAGTCTGGTAGAGGCCAAATATACCGGTCACTGGATGAGTAGTTTTCTGTTCCCTGAGTGACCAGAGCAGGGGCTGCACTGGAGTAATCAGGATCCTGCTAGAACCAATTAAGGCAGACAGGCTGATTAGAACACCTGCAGCCAATCAAGGCAGGCTAATCAGGGCACCTGGGTTAAAAAAGGAGCTCACCCCAGTCAGGTCAGGGGGAGTCAGAGGAGAGGAAGTGTGTGTGAGGAGCTGGGAGCAAAAGGTGAAAGGAGCTGAGAGTGATAGGGTGTGCTGCTGGAGGACTAAGGAGTACAAGCGTTATCAGACACCAGGAAGAAGGTCCTGTGGTGAGGATAAAGAAGGTGTTTGGAGGAGGCCATGGGGAAGTAGCCCAGGGAGGTGTAGCTGTTACAGGAGGCACTATAGACTGCTGCAATCCACAGAGCCCTGGGCTGGAACATGGAGTAGAGAGTGGACCCGGGACCCTTTGTCACAGCTTAATGGTTTCTTGCTTAATATGCAAGCCACAACTGCCAGAGAGAGCAGAAAAAAAATTCTCTCTGGTTCCCTTTTAAAACCAACTGTTTCTCTCTGCTAAAAAGCCTGTAGCAGAGAAAAGAAAAATATAATATTCTTACTGGCTTCTGGATTCTGTCCCACTGCTGCCACCATGTCAGATAACCTTAGTCCCAGATTTGGACCTTAGCATCCAAAATATGGGGGTTAGCATGTAAACCTCCAAGCTTAGTTACCAGCTTGGACCTGGTACTTGCTGCCACCACCCAAAAAATTAGAGTGTTTTGGGGCACTCTGGTCCCTCTGAAAAACCTTCCCTGGGGACCCCAAGACCCAAATCCCTTGAGTCTCACAACAAAGGGAAATAATCCTTTTTCCCTTCCCCCCTCCAGGTGCTCCTGGAGAGATACACAGACACAAGCTCTGTGAATCTAAACAGAGGGACTCCCCCCTCCCCGTTTTCCAGTCCTGGAGAACAGAATTACCGAGAGTTAATCTCTCTTTCCCCCCTCACCCAGAGGGTATGCAAAGTCAGGCGAATAAATCTAAGACACACAGATCTCCCTCTGACTTCTTCCTCCCACCAATTCCCTGGTGAGTACAGACTCAATTTCCCTGAAGTTTCCCAGTAAAGAAAAACTCCAACAGGTCTCAAAAAGAAAGCTTTATATAAAAAGAAAGAAAAATACATAAAAATGGTCTCTCTGTATTAAGGTGACAAATACAGGGTCAATTGCTTAAAAGAATATTGAATAAACAGCCTTATTCAAAAAGAATACAAATCAAAGCACTCCAGCAACTATAGACATGTAAATACCAAAGAAAAGAAATCATATAACTCACTATTTGATCTCTTTGTCCTTACAACTTGGAAACAGAAGATTAGAAAACAGAAATAACTTCTCAAAGCTGAGAGAAAAGCAGGCAGACAGACAAAGACTCAGACACAAACTTCCCTCCACCCAGAGTTGAAAAAAAATCCAGTTTCCTGATTGGTCCTCTGGTCAGATGCTTCAGGTGAAAGAGACATTAACCCTTAGCTATCTGTTTATGACACCGGGTTCCCCACAAACCTCCCCAATCCTGATCAGACACAGAAGAAGTTGACTGAGACTGTGGGGAAGATCAATGAGGTGAGCAAATCTGCCAATAAGCACAGGACCCAACAAGGCAGAGGAGGAACTTTGTCACAATTGCTAAAGATGAGTTGCCCATCTCAGATATACCCATCACTTCCTCAGAGTCCCAGCCACACACTATTGCTGCCATCTTAATGCTCTGTGGCTATTCCTGGTCCCAAGGAGTTCTGGAAATGGAAGTATTAATATATCAGGGGAAATGATATTCTTATGCTATTTCTGGCTTAGCTTTGTAGACCCAAGATCTTCTAATAAGACAGAGATAACCATTCAAAGAACTTTTGCGTGCCGCGGTAAGCTCTAGCTTTATTCTCTATCTTTGTGATCCCAAATCTGGCTATGTTGCCCTTGGAAACAGGCACTGTACTCACTATTTCCAGGCATTATGCTAGCAGCTGTACACAGGGAAATCCATTGGATTTCCACAAACTAGCAGATAGGCCCCAGTGGACCGTTTATGTTGCCACCTAACTTCCCTCTTCCCCAATTAAGTCATTTGTGGCTTGTTTAAACAACTGTAAACACACTCACATTTTCCAAGTAATGCTGCAGAAGCTGGTTTTTAGGATCAATTGAGGGGCAGGGGGAACCGTGAAGTGATCTTGAAAGGAAGTTCAGAGCTTAAGTGGTAGCACATGGGAGTAGGCACAGAGACATCTATCTGCGAGAGCTGCAGAAATGAGTATCTCGGTTGGAAGGAGAGGGTGCTGCTGAGCAGAGAAGGCAGGTGGGGAAGCAAAGAAACCAGGTTTGAAATGCAAGAAGATTTCTTGATATTTGACTTTGAAAGTAAAGATGAGATGGCACTTGATGTGCACCATGATGGGGTGTCAGTGAAGTGAATCAAGGTGGTTGCAGCAATGGGCAAGAGGTAGTGAGGCTGGTATCAAAGAGACCCAGGAAGAGGCCATTCCTAGGGGCCACACTAGTAATCTGGCAGTTGGAATAGAAAAGGGCAGGGTTGCGAAAGCCAGAGGGAAGAATGAGAGATTTGATCCCAGCCTGGATAGGCCAGGAGATGGAGTGTGTCAAAAACAGATAGTTAAGGGTTAATGCCTCTTTAACCTGTAAAGGGTTAAGAAGCTCAGTAAACCTGGCTGACACCTGACCAGAGAACCAATAAAGGAACAAGATACTTTCAAATCTTGGTGGAGGGAAGTCTTTGTTTGTGCTCTTTTTGTTTTGGGGGTTGTTCGCCCTTGGGACTAAGAGGGACCAGACGTCAATCCAGGCTCTCCAAATCTTTCTGAATCAGTCTCTCATGTTTCAAACTTGTAAGTAATATCCAGGCAAGGCGTGTTAGTCTTATTTTTGTTTTCTCAACTTATAAATGTTCCTTTTTCGCTGAGAGGATTTTACCTCTGCTTGCTGGAACTTTGAACCTAAGGCTAGAGGGGGTTCCTCTGAGCTATATGAATCTGATTACCCTGTAAAGTATTTTCCATCCTGATTTTACAGAGATGATTTTTACTTTTCTTTCTTTAATTAAAAGCTTCCTTTTTAAGAACCTGACTGATTTTTCCTTGTTTTAAGACCCAAGGGGATTGGATCTGTGTTCACCAGGGAATTGGTGAAGTCCCTCAAGGCAACCCAGGGAGGGGAAAGTTTTTTGGGGGGACAGAAAGTGCTCCAGACACTGGAATTCTGGATGGTGGCAGTGTACCAGATCTAAGCTAGTAATTAAGCTTAGAAGTGTCCATGCAGGTCCTCACATCTGTACCCTAAAGTTCAGAGTGGGGAAGGAAACTTGACAGAGTGGAAGAAGTCAGAGCTGATTCCCAAGTCAGGGTTACTGGGGGGATGGGGGTGTTACCGACCATGACAGAGGATGCAGCAGCGGAGAGTGGTTTGGAGAGAAGGTGATGGGGAGCCATCCCAAAGGAGACAGACAGATGGTGACAGGTGAGAGAACGAAGTGGAAGAGATAGGTCCAAAGAGGAGAAATATATTGGAGTGTGTCAGAGTAGAGGCTATGGGAGCAGAGGTCATCACTGAAGGACAAGGTGCGGATAGAGAAGCAGAGGGGCCACTGTGGGGCTTCCACAGAGAGGGGGAAGAGAAGTCGAAAGAGTGGCCAGAGAAGCCAAGATATGATGCTGAAGAGGAGTGAGCAGAAAAAAACAGACGTGTGCAGGGAAATGAGGATGGGGGTGGTGAGGCCAGAGCCTTAGCCAGGAAGAAGTCTTTGGAGGATTCGATGAGTGGGAGAGCAGGAGCCAGGCTGGGGTAGATCCAGGCCTGAGTCAGAAGTAGGAGAGTGCAAATGCAAGTTGCAGTCCAGTCAGTGATTTTGGGAGAGATGGGTAAGAGAGAGTTGGGATCACAGCAAGAGAGACAGGTGGGTCATGGGTAGGACTGAGTGCATTCTAGTCAATTTTATCGCATGTACTAGCATTTTACAAACAATGAATCACTTCACTAAAAATTTACAGGAGATAAACAATAGCAGGAAGTAGAGATGGTTGGCAAACAGTTTGTTTACCACAGAATTTTAAATTTTAAATTATATAGGCAGAAAACTGAAGTATTTTGATTCAAAATGGTGCTGTGGTGCCTCATGGGAGTTGTAGTTCAGATGCCTTATGCTCCCATTCTCTTTCATAGGCTGGACTCTGGTCAGACTACATTTCCCATGATGAACTGCTGTCTCCTCTTGATAAGGAGAGGGAGTGAGTCATAGAAGTCCCTAGCTGTGGTGCATCATTGGAAATGTAATCTAGACAGAAACCCCATGTGCAGTGCCATTTTGAATGGAAACCTTTTGGTTTTCAGCCAAAATGTTCAGGCATTTGTTTTTTAGATAAAATATCTCCCCCTCCCCCACCCCCACCCCAGAAAGCAGATTTTCATTTTTAAAATGAAATTCTCTCAAAATAGTTTCAAATTGGAAAATTTTGGCCAGTCCTAGCAAAAAGTTAAGATGACTTGACCTAAATAAAACCATATTTACAAAACAAAAGAAACCCTCAGCACTGAAAGTGTTGCACTCTTAAGAAAATCTGGCAGCCTCATTTGATGCCTAAATCTGGCCCCAGTTGTGGTGGCTCAGATCTCTCAAATACTTAACCCCAATGCTATTAGTTGCAGACTGCTCTCCCTCTCCCCCTCCCCCCCCAAAAAACCAAGTTGGTCTGTGCTTCTCCCCAAAATTAAAGGGCTCATGGTCATAACTATCAGCCTTGGTTGGCTGTGTCTATTGGGACGGTTGTAAATAATCCCCACCTTTAACAAAAATGTCAATTGTTGGGCTTAGCCAGAGGTGAAAGTAAGCCGGTCTGGTCCGGCGTACCAGCAAGAGCCAGTATGCCGTGCTGGACCACATCGGCTTCCACGGCAGGGATTGAAAGGGCTCTGGGCTGCCCACGGCCATGGCTGAGATTTAAAGGGCTCAGAGCTCCTCGCCACTGTGGCCAGCCCAGAGCCCTTTGAATCCCAGCCGCGGCTCCAGCGGCCAGGCAGGGGCCAGGATTCAAAGGGCTCAAAGCTCCCCGCGGCTACAGGCAGCCCAGAGCCCTTGAATCCCAGCCACAGCTCTGGCGGCTGGGCTGAAGCAAGGATTTAAAGGGCTCGGGGCTCCCCTTAGCAGCAGGCGCTCTGGGCCCTTTAAATCCCTGCCCCAACCACGCAAAGCTCAGGGTTCCCCTGGCAGCAGGAGCCCCGAGCCCTTTAATTTGCCCCTAAGCCTGGGGGGACTCCCAGCCACCTCTTCAGCTGGAAGCCCCTGGTTGATTTAAAGGCCCTGAGTCTCCCAGCCACAGCTGGTGCCCCAGGGCCTTTAAATCTTGAGAGATCACGCCTCTTCCAGATGAGGCCATGCCCCCCTCAGGACTCCAGCAGTACCGGTAAGTCCTGTAAGTTACTTTTACCCCTGGGCTCATCTCATTGAACCATGTTCTAAAACAAGCATGGAAGACAACTGGGATATGTGAGGAAAGTACTATGATGTGTTGCATCTGTATATTCCAGAAAAAATAAAAGCAAAATATTACCTTGGAAGGTAACCAACATATTGAATCTGATGCTGGAAATCTCTCTCTCCAAAGAGGAAGATGGGGACCATTCTCTTATTTACTTCTGTGTACAACTTCATTGTAAAACTGGTGAGAGAGGAGATTTGGACTCCTGGTCTTTTTAATCTGATTCTAATGACTCAGCAAATAGCTGTTATTTCCCCCTCCCCTTCCTGCCCCACCCCCCAAAAAAAAACTCATGGGGAAACTGCTATTCATTTTCAAATGTCCGAAGCACATTTGCCAGTTGATGAATCCTGACTGGCTGCATTTTTCTTTTGCTGAAAGGCAGAAATCTAGAAAAAAATGTAAGTTTCTCCTTGCTAATAGCTGGGAAACCAAAATCAATTTCAGCAGCTTGCTGAGTAATGTAATCAAAGGGCTCACAAATGACAAATGCATCATATGCCTGAGCAGGCAGCCAGCATTGTCACTTTTATTTAACCCCACACACTAGCTTTCCTTTTCAAACAGACAATCTACAGAGATCTCTTTAGAAAGGCAACTCCAAACATGTCTTCATTTTAAAGGGCAAGTTTGCCTTTTAAAACAAACTGTGAGCCACAGAAAGCCTTGGTTTGAAAGTGGATGCAGCAGCGGAGAGTGGTTTGGAGAGAAGGTGATGGGGAGCCATCCCAAAGGAGACAGACAGATCAGCCAACACTTGACAGCAACTGCAAATGTACATTGCACACATGTATAGAGATATAGATATGGACACATCAGTGAGTCTGTGATACAAAAATGAATTCATCATACAAGTATAAAAAAGCAATAAAAGACTCAGTTTGCAGATAGTTACTTGGGACTTCATTCTGCCCTTTGAAATGCAAATACAAATGCAAATAAAAATGACTATGGGGGGCAAAGTTATGGAGGCCTTAAGTGGGACTCCCTGATTAGTAGCCAGGGTGCCCCACTTAGCCCATTTCTATTATAAGTAGGCAGGAAGCATGGTCAGGCTTCAATTCCATGGTGCATCTCATTGCTGGTCCCTTTGCATTGTCCTCCCCTGCTGACACAGCTATTCCCATGCGCCTCCCACTGGCAAGCTGCTCCACCTCTGTTTGGCTAAGTGTTCAATGTGGGGGAGCTGTTCCATATGATCACAACCCAGCTCTTACATCCCTACAGGCCCCAAATGGTCTGCTCCTCCTAGGTTTCTCAAGGCAACTGACCTGATGCAAACACTCTTGGCCCCTCCCACCTGCCATGGACCTTCCCATTCCTGCTGACCTGTGACCCTCCAAATGGTGCTTTGAGAGAGGGGGAAAAAAGAGTGTATTGGCTACTTGCATTATCACAATTGGCTGCAATCAAGGATGTGTCTGCAGTTACTCAGAGCTATAAAAATAGATCAGACAAAAATAGCCTGCTGAGCAAAACCAGTGAATAGGCTCTATCACTGATTAAAGGGCCTGATTTTTTTTAATGGACTCTAATTTTGCAGATCCAAGATTAAGGGTGTCCATTTAAGATGTATTTTGTGTGAAAATAGGGTAGCAGACATGTAAATGCTAATATTTGAACCTATAATTTGCTGCTTGCAAAACGGGAGACTGTTTAATTGTGTGGGCCTGAAAAGTCAACAAGTATTTATCCATTATGTAGCACCTTTCATTCCCAAAGGACCCCAAAGCCCTGCAGTGTTGAAATGCAGCTGGGGCAGATGGTGGCAGTTGTTTCATGGTGCACAACCTCATAATGTACTGCAATTGTTTAAGACAGGAGGAAGTACACTGAATTCAGCATCCACGGAGGGCGGGGGCTTCAAAAAAAGAACTGTGGCATGCCTCTAACCACCTGGGAGAAGTTGCTCTTGAAATACCACAATGTGTCTAGGGGACTCGCCCCTGGACTAGAGTCGCAATGACAGCAGAAGTCAGGATTCTGTTTCCTAAATTGCCTAAGATCCTGAAGTCAGATAGAACAAGCTAGCAACACTATCAGAACCAATCATAAGCCAGAACTGAGACACAAACCATTCGGTTTTACTTTTGGTTATGGGGGTATTTCAGAAACTTTCTAGGGTGTAGCTGGAGAGAAGCATCATGGCCAGGGAGGACCCTTCTCCCTTCACATTCCTATCCAAGGGAAGACTGAGTCATTTTGGGATTTCTGGGACATTAAACAGTGTCATCTCAGCTCTGATCAGAAACCCAGAAGGCTGAGGAAAGTCATGGTCAGACTATCAAGAGACAGTCTAAATGCACATTGGAATCCAGACAAGAGAGCCACAAGGACAATCTTACCATCCTTGGTGTGGATACTTTGTAATAACACATGTGATGGGGCTCCACTCACCATACTGGCACCTCCTGCTGGCCATCTTGGGGATTAGCAGCGCAGGTTGGTACACCTTTTCCAAATGGTGCCTCACCCACCATGACGCCTCCTCTCGGACCCATGTCACTGAAAGGACTGCAGCGCCTTCTTCATGACACAGCCCTTCGGCCGTGTCATGATCTGTGCTCCCCCCTTCAGCAGGCCTTGCAGTCAACTGTCCAGCCACTTCCCCAGTGGTGCGTTTGGGGCAACCCGAGCCCACCCACAACTCCAGGTCCCAGCGCAGGAACGCTGTAGATGGCTGCCACGTGCTGTGTCCCCTCCAACTCCTCAGTGCATTTCCCTGGACCACTTCCACACGGCCCCAGCACCTTCTTTGCCCTTACCTCAGGGCCTCAGCATGCTAGCTGTAGCAGCCAGAAAGGAGCTCCCTCTTGCTCCCCTGTTCCTTCCCAGTCCTACTCTCTCCAGGGTGCTAGCTTCCACCCAGCTGCAGGGCATCCAGTCCTCCCTCCTTAACCACCAAGGAGTAACTGACCCTCCTCTGCCCTGTGGCTCTTCTTTTGTGAGCCCACTTGGCCTTGATTGGCTGCTCCTCACAGTTCCGCCTCCTGTTGGCTGCTTCCTGCGCAGCCTCCCTAGGGCTCTGTTAACCCCTTAAATGCCACTGCATGGTAGACGTCCCTTTACAACACCCCTGTTTATTTGAGATGGAGCACAGGATTGTTTGCACTGGCTATACAGTTTATATATTGTTTTTTTGTTATTGTGATCTGCTTTTCCATTCTCTCCTATCCTAAGTTCCCCAGACCTAATAAAGTTTTGGTTACTGTTTTATTATGCTGGAACTCATAATAGCACTTTTACTGTTTGTGCGCTGACTGACATTCCTCTGTAACAGATTGTGCGTTAAATATTTTCCCAAGGGACAAACCCTCTGTGTTCTCTGCTCTGTGAGGGTTTTCTTGGGGGTTGGCACCAGATGCCTTTGTAGGTGAACCTAGGACCCATAGCCCTGAGGAGAAAAGGAAGAAGCTGCAGACACAGCTGGGGGCTGAAGTTACAGCTCTGACTCCAGAAAAACAAGTATGTTTGTTGTCTATCTTTTATTATATGACATGAGTTCTTATTTCGTAGGCTGAGGAAAGTGCACACCCTACCCTAGCATCTGTCATGTCCTTCTCTTATCCTTTCCCCACCCCTACCCCAATTCACTTAGAACTTACCAGCTTTGGGCTGCTCTCTGCACTGTTCTTTGGTTTGGGATTCAAAATGAAGGATGATCCATTTAAGGCTTAATGGAAATAGAGCATTAACTTTTGTGGATCTGATATGAAAGGCCACTGTCTGGATTTAGCTCTGGAGGAGGAAGGAACTGGTGCAACTGACCTACATTTTTAAATGTGACTATTGATGGTGGGTGCCTCAGTGTTTGCATGCCCAGTTTCAAACACTGTAAATGGGTCTGATTTTGGGAGGGGTTAGTGCTCAGCTGTATGATGAACTTCACCCCTTTAAGGCAACTCAAACTGGACACCCAAAAGATAAGACTTGGAAAACCTAATCACTTTTGAAAAATCAAGCCTTGAGTAACTGAGATTTTAGACACCAACTATCTTTGTATATAATATATATGTATAGAAATATAACTTGGCTACAGAAATGAGTTTTATTTTCTCTCTATCCAAACCACGTTCTACAGTGTAACAAGGAATTTAGGGGCACAGGGCGAAATCCTGGCCCCACTGAAGTCAATGGAAAAATGCTATTGACTTCACTGGTGTCAGGACTGAAATCCCAAACTGGAATTAAGCAGAACACAGGGGCTATCTATTTTCAAGTAAAGGGTCTTGGAGTGTCAGGGGCCAGAAATAGCTGGGACCCTAATATTACAAGACTTCCAATACCACATTACTACTTAGCACCATACCAGGCTGCAGGTTCGGGGAAAAGATTGGCACCTACTCTATCAGCCACCCTTGCTTACTGTGCGGCAATGATCTCTAAGAATATTAAGTAGGTAGTGTGGGCAGGGAAAGAGAATGCCACTTACTAAATAACTTCAAAACACCAGATAAAAAAATCCAGAGGGAAATAATCTTGTCTCCTCTTCTTTTCTATATTTAAACAACAAAATTAGGACATTTGTATCAATACCAACAATATGATATTTCAGAAATATTATAAAACAAGACACTGATGCTTAGAATGCTCTATATTCAGTGGATATTTATACAGTTATATTCACTTCATTACTATTACATTCAATACCTGAAAGACTATAGCATCCTTTAGAAGGTACTCAATCACTGTGGAGCTCTCTGTAAATACGAATGCTTTATTACATGGTTAGTAGAGAAAAATATTTTAAAAAACAAGAGTCTAATTTCTCTTAGGAATATCAGTATGTCAAATGTGGGCTTGTTTGTATAATTTCTCAAGTCTTGTCTGCTGCAAATAAACCTAGTAGGTAGAGTGCTCTGCACAGGAAGGCCCTGTTCTCAGCTGGCCCTTATATTATAAATAATAAAAATAAGAACTGGATTCAGCAAAACAACAAAAATACCACTTTGTTATTTTGTTATCATGTAACAGCACAGGTTTGTTTGTTTCCAACTGTTTAATATACTGTGTTCTTCATAATATTGATTTTCAGAAACACTATTCTGGATATTTTGATTTTCTTTACATAGCGTTTAACCTGGCCATACAGAAAATGCGACTGTCAGCTCTGCAGTCTCTTGAAAAGCACAGGGAAAGTAATGAGTGTTTCTGTAGGAGAAGAGTGGTTTAAATACCAAAAGGCACATTGCAATATAACCTTAATCACTCTGATTATTCTTCTGGTTGTATACAAGGGAAGGTTTATTATTTCCCTGGAACTGGCTCAGAGATGTGAAACCTTGATATCAGAAGGTGGATGATTACAGGTCTCCCTGAAGCAGCTAATGGGTCTGAACTAGATTGTCTGAATGGCAGAATGTTATCTTACTCTGCCATAAGGGGAACGTTTAGGAAGGCCAACCTACCATAAAGTTTGGGAAGAGTTTCCTCTGGTACTATATACTTATCCATGAGCTCAGATAAACAAACATTTCGGGCAGTGAGTCTCATTGTGACGTACATGTGAAACTGCAATAATAATTCACTTGTGATGCAGCCATAAAATCCCTAAAATTTCTTTGTAATATGTGTTTAACCATCTGGCACTGCTTACCCACAGGACCCAGTTCTGTGTTGTTTTTGTTAGGCATGGATTGATTGGGTTCTGCAGTGCAGACTCGTTGATTCAGATGGTTTATTACCCCACTCTACCAAAAAGGAGGTGGATCTGAGTCTTTAAAGAGAGAAGAGTTAAGATTTAAATTGAGCAGCCCAGAGGGAGGAAACCTGGGACCTGCCAGCCCACTCTTCCCCCAGCTCTTCCTTTCCTGCAGTAAGAGGAGCTTGACTGGAATGGAAAATCTGACTCAATGTGTAGACTTTGTCTTAGAGCACATTGGAACCACCACTGCGTCTTTGCAATTTTCAGCTCTATTTCTTTTATGCAGAAGACATTTGAAATCAAGTGCCCTGTTTTCTGCTACACATAGATCCTACTAATTGCTTTCTTATTTTCTCTACCCTTTATGGAGCATGCTGATGCAAGGGCAGAACTGACGCTATGGAGACTCAGATTAACCCAAAGAAAATTAGGGTTTTTTGTTGTTCAGCCCACTTTGTGCTTGGAGATTAATACAGGCCCTAATTTCAGTGATGTGGATGCTCAGCATTATTTCATAAATATTTGACCTCATTACACTATGGCTGATTTGCAGTTCTCTATTAAAATGGTTTGGAATAACATGTTTTAAACCTCTTCTGGAATAGGCACATGCAGTCAATATCTTGTCCCTCCTACCCATACTCTCTTCTTTGCTGTATTGTGTGTTGACGATGAGATAGTATTTGCTCCCAGAAACTTGGGGGTTATCTATCTCATATCTGACACGGACATGGAATTCCACACATCTGTAACAACCATTCTAAAACCAGCTGGATACACGTGAGCAGGCTGAGCATGGCCTGACTACTCAAAGAAATGAGAATTCCCTTGTCATGCGACAAAGGTAAAGCCACACAGAATTACAGCAAGATGGCATTGTGCTTAAAGCACTGATCTGTGGCTCAGAAGTCCTAGTTTCAATTACCAGCTCAGCCACAAACTTCCTATGCAACCTCGGGCAAGTTACTGACTCTTCCTTGTGTGTAAAATGGAAATAATAAAAATACTTTACAACCACTCTTTGTCATCTTGTGCGTTTAGATAAGAAACAGTCTTTGCAACTGGACAACAGGGGATGGATCACTTGATGATTGCCCTGTTACGTTCAATTCCCCCAGCATTGGCCATTGTCAGAAGACGGGATACTGGGCTAGATGGACCATTGGTCTGACCCAGTCTGACCATTTTTATATTCATGGTTTACAAAGTGTCCGTACAGTGCCTAGCATCAGGGAGCACCAATCTCATTTTAGTTTCTTTGCACTGCTGAACATTAACAGCAATGCGAAGTCATTTTCTCAAAGCACTGAGCAGGGACCTTTATTAAAAGGAGAACAGTATTGTGCTTGAAGACACTCTGTCTCTCTTTGCTCCACTCTAACGCTTCTACCTAGAACCATCCACAGCCATGCTCCTGTCTGACTTCTTACTAGAGATTTTTATTTTATTTAAAAAAACAGTACATATGTTTTCCCATTCTCATCACTCTCCTGCTTTTGGGGAGGAGAGGCACTACTTCCAGCAAGCTCTGCCAGTGGCACTTGCATCCTGTTGGGAGAGGACCACACCAGATCCTACCTTTCCCTCAACAGTGGCGAGCAAAGCTTGCCTGACATGGAGATGAGCATGCCCTCCCCTAGATCTTCTGGGGGAATTGTGGCTGAATCAAGAAAAATCTCACTCCCTTTGTCAAAAAGAAAAGAAACGTGGCTAAAAAGCCAAAACTTGGGCCTTAGCGCACGCACCTAGCTGATGCAAAGCAGCACTTTCATCCTTTAACAATGAATTGTACTGAATATGAGACACAGTCCTAGGTGAAACTAAACTCAGGTTTTGAAGCAAGTCTCTTGCTGGTGTAACCATCCTGTTATCTCTAATAAATAGTCAGTTTATGAATAAATTGCCAACAATTAACTGCTACTCAGAATAGCTGCCTTTGCTGGCAAAAATGGAGAATTTAGAAAGAGGAGTGTAGCAGGGTGGACCCCTGCTCCTGCCCAGAAGGGGTTAAAAACAGCCCTGAAAGGGGGCTGTGGCTGGGGAAAGCAGCCTTTAGGCTGCTTTGATTGGGGAAGTGGCTGCAGCTGGGGCCATGCCCCAAATGGAGCAACAGGGCCTTATAGGAGGGCCAGGGAAGCCAGAAGAAAACAGTCTTTCTCTGACTGGAGAGGGAGACAGGCCTGGCTTCTTGGGAACTCACCCAGGGGACCTAGAGGAAGGCAGGGCTGGGGAAAGGCCTTAGGAGCGGGGAAGCCCTAGGCCAGTAACTCCCCAGGCTGTAGGGCCTAGTTCTAGGCCTCCTAGGTACTGGGCCTGCAGAGGGGCAGCCGGAGGGTGGGTAAAGGCAGCCAGTCCAAACCCCATTGCCTATGATGAGAGGCTGATACTGCAGTCTGCCCCAGTGAATGGGGGCTAGATGGAGACTGGGCAGTAGCCATCTACTGAGGCAAAGTGGGGATAGAGGGTGGGGGTCCCCTGGGAAAGGGAAACCGTCAGAGAAAGGGGTGACTGCTTGGGGGCAGCACTCCATGTAAAAGGGCACTGGGTCCAGGGAAGGACACGGGGGCCAGCAGAGGACAGGCGGATCACCAGCCTGCAGAGGGCACTCCAGGCTGGAAACCGAGCTAATTCCCCAGAGACACCAGCAGGGACCACCCGCAGGGATGAGTCCGCTCATTTACAAGGAGTCTCAGGATAATCTTAAAATGAGACTAGTGCTGGATCGGTTGTCAGCAGCACCAGGAGAGATCTTGAACCTGATGCTACAGGCTGCCCTGTGCATTGAACTCAGCATGGTCTCCAGCGGAGTTCCTTGCATAGACAGGCTAAGGATCAGGTCCTTTCTCTGGAGAAATCCTGTAGTATTGTCAGGCAGCACAGATTAACAGCACAAAACAACCATTCGAGAATGAAGAAAAAGACAATGGACTATAGAATAAAAATGAGCACTAGAATTATTAGAAGCATGTTAGAGTTCAGGTGATTAATAAGGGCACTATGCAGCCAGAGATGTTTCTTGCACAGACTTGATACTATAGTTTTTAATTTTGTATCCTAGGTCTTTTTTTTTGTTTTCCCAATTGTAAAGCATTTTTCAAAATTAGAGAGATGGTGTTTGTATCAATTCAGACTGCATCAGGATTCCTACTATAAATTCTTGTTTCAGAAAGGCTTACCTTGTTTGTCTTGATTTCTAACATTAAAAAAAAAAATCATATAGGTAGAAACTTGATGTCCTGGCTTCCAGCCCAGGAACACTTTAAAAAAAGTTTGAAAACTAGAATCCTTTTGACTCGCTTTAAGTTATACGAATGTGCAAACACTGAGGTTTACAAATAAAAATGAAATGATTGAGGCCCTTATTCATAATCTGGTGTATGCCTTTTGCATAAAAATAATGGCAAAGTAAACAGTCAAAGCTGTGCACAGTAACTCTCTGTTTAAACCACAAAACCACTCTAAGAATCCATATTATAGATTGTACTGCTAGTGTCTGAAGGTGAGCCAAGATGGGAAGGCAGCTTTGTGCATAGAATGCCTATTCTCCATTGTGGATACGGAGTGGGTGAGGTAATATCTTTTATTGAGGTTGGTCCAATAAAAGATATTACCTCACCCACCTTGTCTCTCTAATATCCTGGGACCAACACGGCTACAACATTACATGTTCTCCATTGTATCATTCTCTCTCCTCCCCCCTCCTCAACACTACAGGCATTCCAACACAAAGTGTGCCCCACCTCTGGTAGGGGGTGGGGAGTGGGAGAATGTTTGGTGTTAGTGCCCACAGTGTACCACAGCTTTTGCAAGAGACATGCCTGTATATCACATGGGAGTGAGAACCAGGAGGTAGCATGGAGATAAGGGACTTCTGAATTAATTTCTTAAAGTCTGCATACATCTTCTGAGATCTGCTGGGTTACATTCCCTTCTCACTAGCTTGGTATGGATATGGGACCATAGGAAGATACATTTGTATCCCAGTTACTCGAGACACAAAAACGGACAATATTTGTATGAGAAAGGTATTTATAAAGCTATATCTTCTTATGGCCTATACTCATCTATTACATATAAGACAATACAGATTCATATGAGGGGTATCTGATAGCTAGATGGCTTGGGAGCAGGAGTGGAGTAGCGTATTCCAGTTTGCACACACAGTTGTTAAAAAAAAATTGAATGCATTATATTTTATGCATTGTGGCTGAAATTCACTGTGAGGACCAGCACATGGCCCATGTATCATTGAAGTACAGAGCTTAAGTGGAACTTAAGTGGGCCATGGGCCTTGTGCTAGGGTGAACTTCACCATCTGTGTATTATATGCATTGTAATTTAAACATGTTTTAATATGTGTATATTTTAAAAAACTCCAAGAGGAAGTTGGATTAATTTTGTTCCATTTATGATATTCTGTGTGTCACTGAGTTTAGCTTCCAATATTTGCCAAATTCCAATCTACTTGGAATTTAAAATAAAGAAAAAAAAGAGTTGCATGTATAAATAATTCCATAATCAGATTGGTTGGCTAGTGTTCTAAAGGGACAGATTCAACTTTGCTGTGTGGTTCAGGCAGATTAAACTGCTGAGCTGCATTCTATAGTGGCCCTATCTCTTTCCAGACCTAATGAAACAGAAATCCCTTCAGCAGTCTTTCAGTAATAAATAATTTCAAGGCTGTTGTTTAATAAGATACTTTCATGCTTGGAGGATTTGAGGAATATACAGTAGATATGCCTTGTGCCTCATAATATCTCAGAAGAGCAAATACCTCAGCATCCTTTTAAATCTTATCATGAATTTTTTTATAATGAAGAACAAGGAATGTATCTTTTATACAGTTAAATCATAGTTACTACATAAACTTATTACCACTGTTCAAAATCTTGAAGATCTGGTCTGCACTTAAAATTTAGGTTGACCTAGCTACATCGCTCAGGGCTGAGAAAAATCTCACGTCTTGTTTGACGTAGTTAAGTTAACTTAACCCCCACAGTGGACTCGGCCAGGTCAATGGAAGAATTCTTCTGCCGACCTCACTACCACCTGTCGAGTGGATGGATATTCTGAAGCAACAGAAAAAATCCTTACGCCATTGTAGCAAGTAACTAACACTACAGTGGCATACCTGCAGCAGTGCCACTATAGTGCTTATATTGTAGACATACTCTAGCCCAGTGAGATCTAGTAGAGCATTAGCCTGGGAGTTTGGAGAACTGGGTTCCATTCCTGCCTCTGTCACTCATCTGTCTGATATTGGGCAAGTCACTTCATCACTCTATACCTCTGTTTTCCTTCCCCTTTGTCTCATCTGCACAGATTGTAAATCCCTCAGGCCAAGGACTGTCTCTTCGTACAGTGTCTAGAATCTTTGGACCCGGTCTTGGGTTGGAGCCTCTAACTGTTATCCTCATACAAATCAATATACATAATAATCTAAGAGAGACTTCCAGATTCTATCAAAGGGGCTGCTCAACCATTGTGAAGTATCATAACAAGATATTCAATATGCCTGCATTGTACTCCTATTTAGCACTGTTTCATGTTGAATCATCCACGCTAGAGAGCAGCTGAACCCTCTTCCATTTTGGAAGAAATATCACAATAGATCATACTTCCTCACCCACCCACCCCTGGCACCCCCTACTTTCTTTTCTCACCTATTCTTTGCTACCAAAATTTATGTTAAACCTAGATATTTATTCCTTGCTTACCTGCTCCTGCTGTTTATTCCTCACTTGAAGTCATAAACTTATCTTTTTGACATCTCTATTGGCAGAGTTCTGAAAATGATTATAAATTCAAAAGCAGAGGATTATTACTTTGTATGGAGAATAAGCAAGAGGACCATATGAACTCCTAAACTGAAACAGGGCACATGTAAAAATCCCTAGAAATAACGATGTATTATTTGTAGGGCAGTAATGCCTAGGGGCCTATTCCCATTGTGTTAGACGCAGTAAATGTAATAAGGAATGATAAGATACCAAAGATTATGTCATATGGGCAGAAACAGTTTTAAACAGAATGCCTTTCATGGTTTTCCAGAAGGCATCAGGAGGGCTGTAATTATCATGTAAAAATTTACTCTAAAGAATAGATCCTTGTAATTCTTAGCTCTGTTAAATCATCAGGTCACTTTGCTGACAGGGGGCCTGACATTTTTTCCTTTATAAGTCATCACTAACAGATAAAGTAAAACAAAATAACTTTATTCTGAAAAGCAAGAGCTGTGAAAAGCCGTGTGGTAATTTGGTGTAAGGAAGTCACTCAGAATGGTCTCTTGGGTTGTATTAGGCCTTTCCAAATGCAATAGTGAAGTGAACTAGTAGTGCAGGCCACTAGTGATTTCCACAAACTACCTCAGAACACCTCAGCTTGTATGCTTCATTGTCTAGTCTAAAGAACCCAATGAACAGAAGAAATATGGACAATTATTTTTAAAAATTGTACTTAGCCTAAGATGAAAAGCAGTCTGTAAAAAAGCTATGTCTACACTATAAACTAGGGGTATGAGTCCCCTGCTCATTTACACATACTGGCACAACCTCTCATCAAGGTAGCATGAGTGTAAATGGCAGCGTAGCCATGGTAGCAGCAGCAGAGGCATGGTTTAGCTGTGCAGAGTACGGCTCAGGCGTGTTTTTACTCAGCAGAACTAAGATATGCCTCTGTTGCTGCTCCCCGTGCTGCTGCAGCTATTCTGCTACTTATCCTTGCACCAACTCAGTAAGAGCTAGCACCAATGTGTGTACACGAGCAGGGGAAATCACACCTCTAGCTCGCAGTGTAGACATAGGCTGAGAGTGCTTTATAAACAATAACTAGTTAATCTTCACAACACACCTGTGGAGTAGGTCATTAGGTAACGTCATCCCATTTGTAGAAAGGGGAGCAGAAGTGTAGTGCTAGGTGGTGGTGTGACTGTTACTCCCAAGAGAATCTTGAGGATGTAGCTGTCTCAGACATATTGTGTGATGGGGCTCCCTAGAACAAGGGGAGCACATACCTTCTGCATGATCCTATGGCACAGCGCAGCTGGTCTGTGTGTGAGGAAAGCATAGACTTCTTCTACAGTGACCTATACCCCCAAGAGCACTAAGTGGGGAGTGTGACTGTGTCTGGCCTCTGCACAGAGGGTATGTGAGGCAGAAGGCTTCTTATGCCTTCCTCCCAAAACATGCCACAGCAGCCACGTGCAATCCAGCTGGGAGTGATCTGCCCTAGACCAGGAGTTCTCAACCTTTTTCTTTCTGAAGCCCCCCAGACATGCTATAAAAATTCCACGGCCCAGCTGGGCCACAACTGTTTTTATGCATATAAAAGCCAGGGCCAGCTTTAAGGGGTAGCAAACAGGGCAATTGCCTGGGGCCCCCACAAATCTAAGTTGCTCAGGCTTTGACATCAGCCCTGAGAGGTCAGGCTCGAGGCCCTAGGCTGAAGTCCTGTGTAGTGGGGTTTTGGCTTTCTTCCCTGGGCCATAGCGAGTCTAACACCTGGAGGACCACCTGTAACCTGCTGGCACCTCCCCCCCGGGGTCCCTAGACCACAAAGGGGAATCAGTGGTATTGTGAGGACTAGACACCTCTGTTATCACTGGATTCCTTAGTCCTGCGTTCTGAGCAGTAAACTGTGCCTCTCTCTTATTAAATATCGTTGGTTATTCTGAAAAAGTAAATGATTGGTCATTTGACCTCTCCAGCTCTAGAGCTGTATTTGGCTAACATTCCTCTAACACCCGCATATAAAACTCGCATTCGTGAGGTAAAGAATTTGCAAACAACTGAAGGCAATGCAGTTTTTCAAAAATCTCTGTTGTTCTCCCACTTCCTTCAACTATGTGATCCTTTCTTAGAAGCAGTCTCTCTGCAGGTCACTTTGACCATCTGTGGAGGAAAACAGAGGTGTACATTAGAACTCTGTGGTATAGGGTGACCAGATGTCCCGATTTTATAGGGATAGTCCTGATTTTTGAGTCTTTTTCTTATATAGGTTCCTATTACCCCCCATCCGCCATCCCAATTTTTCACACTTGCTGTCTGGTCACCTTACTGTGGTAAGACTTTATGTTGAGTATAAGGTTAAATAGCAAAACATTCATTTTGGGTCATGTAGTGAGGAGGTGGTTCCCTGCCACCCCAGAGAGAGACAAATCCCTCCAGACACAAGAGTGGGTGGAGCCATGGAGCTCTGAGCCCACTCTGGGATGCAGTGGAGTGGAAGACTCCCATGGCTAGACTAATTCCCTGCAAGACCTATTCCCAAATTTAGTGAGGTGATGTGGTTTCCTGTCACCCTAGAGAGAGACAAGCCCCAGCTAACCTCTCTACAGGTCAGTTCTGGTTTCATTTATCTCATTAAAGGCAACAATGAAGATGAAGGTCAAGGGATAAGTCCAAGCGTGTCAGAAGCTGAATTGTAGCCTGCTGAACAAACAATCCTAGCAAGAAAATGGAGGAAGGTTTTTTTTTTTTTTTTAAATAGAACAAAATTCCCCCAGGCCTTGCCAAGCAATGCAAATAGTTTCACTTCTATGGGTAGTTTGAATGATGGAGTCTTTGGCAATCTGTCTTGTCTCCTCAAGTTTTGGCTGATTTTAGCCTAAAAGTTTTGCACAGTTAATAAGCTGTTTGTGCCCCAGCCTTCATGATCAAAACAAGACTGTCAACATGCTTTTTTCATCTGAGCCCTGAGGCCTTCACTAAAGATGCATCTTCCACATCCATACAACCAGAGAAGATAGCAGACATTTTGAGTTCTCAAGGACAGCCATGCACCCAATGCAGGGCTTGCATTTGCAGGAAGATGGTCCTTCACAATAACTTAGCCTATCTTCTGAAGAATGGAATTCAGAAAAAAAAGTCCCTCTCACAGCAGGGAGAGTGATAGAAGTAATAGACTAGTGAAATGCTTACTGTGGTGCTTAGCGACTGTGACACTGACACTGATTGATTAAGAGGCTGAAAGTCTGACTGTGGTGCTAGGCTGTTAAGAATAAAAATAACTTTCACTTCTCATTCATTCTCATCCATCACCAGCAGACAAGTATTGGCTCTTGTAATAACAATGGCAGTTTCTTTCATGGGTGACACATGCAAGTAATTGAAGTTTATGCAGTTACTTTAGCAATTTTAGAAGTATTTTCAATCATTAAACAATCTTTGAAAAAAACAAATTTTTTGCATGAGCCCTACAATAGACATAGAACATATTCAAGGTGACAGGCATCACATTTATCAGCAGACTTATGATCTATTTGTAGTTTCCCTGAAGGACATCATAATTCAGGCTTCAATTAAGCATGTGCAGAAATTCCAATGATTTCAAATGATCTTTCTGCACGTGCTTAAAGGTGAGCATGCACTGAAGTATTACTTTGAATAGAAATGCTTTATTGCACTGGGGCCTATGTGCAAATTCTTCTGTGGAGCATAGTTCTTAATACAGTGAACAGTCCCATTGACTTTGCAGTAGAAAGCACTACAGTAAGCTGCAAATCTTTGTGGGATGGGCTGCACATTGGGCAACACATCATGCTTCACTGCAACCTAACACTGATCCTGAAGCAATGATATTACTAGCTCACAATGAGGTTGCCATCATCATGCAATGTCATGAGGTGAAGATGCAATGTCACCTTGCCAAGATAGTGAGCCAGGACATAGTGATGCCTGGAACTAATTAATAGTCTGCCAAGCTAAGGGTATAGGACACAAGATACACACTGGAAAATAAAAAGTGATCTCACAAATTTCAGGACAGGTGGTGGACAGAATCAAGAAGTCTGACTTTATAAAGGCATTTTCTTGTGGGTTTTGAAAACTGTTACCATTATCATAAGATTAAAAGACAGCAAAAGAGGGCACTAAGGTCCTGATTCAGCAAGGTATTTAAGCATATGAATAGACCCGCTGAAGTCATTATGTGCTTGAAGACCACTTATGTGCTTAAAGTTATGCATATACTTAAGTACTTTACTGAACTGCAGCCTTAGCATTGTTCACTCTTCCACTTAAGAGCCTCCTCCGATTCCTTTCCAGCAATGGTCAGTCTCAATCCCATGTAATAAAGATGATATGGTGCAAGTCCATCCTTAAGAGTCACATAAGACACAGTTGCTGTCTACCACTTTTCTCTCAGCTGCATTCAGCCCCACCTACCAGCTTTCTCTCTCTCTCTCTACATTGGCCCACCTGCTTCTACAAGTATGGATCAATATTATTAGCAAAGTAAGAGCAAAGCTGTTGAAATCTCTGCAGTTTCAAGAAATGATCCATTTTTATGAAATGCAAGTAATTAGCAAAATTCAACAAAATTTAGATGGAATGTCTAGTACATATTTTAAGCTATTTGAAACATATGGAATTCATCAAAATTTCCCATCAGCTCTGACTATGTTGTCTACAAGGCACCAAGACATTACAATTTTAAGAAGTGGTGAGCTGAGACTATTGCTGATTGTACAATAACTTGTTTAATTAACTGCTACTTCATACTCTCCACTTCCTTCCCTTTTTGTTCATCTCATCCACCTGCTATGTCTTGTCAATCTAGATTATGAGTCAGTTAGGGCATGGGCAGTCTTTTTACTTCATGCTTGTAAACACCTAGCACAATGGTGCCTCTACAGGCTACTCCCGTGCAATGAATAATCAGTTTTCACTGCAAAGCAAAAGTAAAAACTTCATATAACATCATTCTTCCTCCATGAATTTGATAAGTTATTGGAGTAAGTATCACAATTTTTCAATTTCTGTATAAAAATCAGGGAGCAGAACAGGTTTGGCCATTTTAAACTCCAAATTAAATTGCAATCTTGTTCAAGCATTTGCTAGCCTTAAGTCAAACAATAGGCAAATTTAAAGTCACCTAACACAAACTGAATGATTAATTTAATTGATGAATTTCACCTCTCCATTCATGGACTGGATGGGTATTAGCCAGGACGGGAAAAGAATGGTGTCCCTAGCCTCTGTTTGTCAGAGGATGGAGATGGATGGCAGGAGAGTGGTACCAATCATTGTGAAAATCAAATGTAAAAGTCACCAGCTGCAAATTATAATTTGTTTGCTACAAACATACACGCAAGGAAAAGCTCAGTTGCTTCAATGTTCATGGGAGGAAAACACAAAAGGAGCGTGAATGTAGCCAGAGTTAATTAATTTGAAAAGTTGAACAAATATTTGCAGAATAGTTTTTTGCAGCACTCATTCAGTTCAAATAGCTAGACAGTTTTCCACTTCGAAGAAGCCTTTTCATCTAGGCGAGCTTTGTGCATAAGTAAAGTATTTTTAGCAATCCATTTAATGAGTTGACATTGAAATGATTGTACTTCTGTTACAAAGAGTTATTATTTCCACAGAAGTGCAAAGAGTTATTTCATACTCCCACTGAATTCAATGGAAGTTTTGCCACTGACTTCAGAACAAGAATTATGCCATTAAAGCATGTTGCCCTTTTTGCACACAAGAGGGCAGACAGAGATCAGGATAAAGATGAAGGCATCTCACTGAGCCTGGTAAGAAATCAAAAACCCTCAAACAATCAAACAACCCTTCCCCCCAGAGGATGAAGTGGGATGGCATTCTGACATTTACTAGCCATTTTAGAAAGCTGCACTGGAATGTGCCAATAATACTCAAAGGAATAGACATCTTAGAGGACTAGTGGTGCTGTTAATGCAAGTGTTTGAAAAGGTGGAGTTTGAAGTTGGCATAGGGAGAGTTTTGTGGGATGTAGAGTTTTGTTGAGGGCTGCTAAGGTGGTTAGCTGTCTTTGTTTTATTCAATTTGTTTTTATAACTTATCTCAAAGCCTCAGATAGGAACCTTCCTATACTTTTATCAAGTTAAATTGATTAATAAATCTCCACTCTGAATCCACCACAGATCAGTAATGGCAGAAAGTCTATACTATCTGATGGCAGTCTCGGTGAACTATATTGGTGATCTCATTCTTGTTCCTGCTGGACAAGAGTCCATAACACAAACCTGATACTACTACAATTGGCACTAATTTGCACCTGAGAGCTGGTGCCTTTCCCAACCTGCTCTAAATTAAAGTCTGGCCTCTCTCTAGATAGCCCTACCTCCATTATATGTCATTAGGGTAAGGAGCTGCCTGCCCCAGTAAGCAAAACTTGCTTAACTGTATCCCAGCAGCTTTGACAACACCTGCTAACAGGCAGTGTTTCAGTCAAACACTGCCAGCCTGTCACAGCAACCTTGTTAGGAATCTGAGCAGATTGAATGGATTTGGGCAATGATCTATTCCTTGGAGATGGTCTTGCTAGTGTAGAACTGAGACACACTGGAAGGCTGAGAAAGCTTGCATTGCCACTGCCTGTGTTGTGCTGTATCTCTTCTGTGGAAAGAGAAGAGCATCAATCTGGAGACTTTCACAAATACAGCTCCCTACTATTGTATGTACTAAAAATGCCCCAGACTCCCACATTAGTGGACACATTTTCTAGTGCATAGCAAACGTCTGAGTCAAAAAGTGAAGAGTCTCTTATCCAGTTTCAACCTCAGAATTTTAAGTAGACACAATGGACCAGATTCTTGGCCCCAGTAAGGCTGCTTTTTGCTGTTCTGGGGGTGCAAAGCAGCCATAACATGGTGCATCTGGTTCTCTGAGGATTTCCCAATGTAAGGAGATTCCTTCCAGGGTGCAGAGCAAGCATGGCATCTGTACACCACTACTCCTTTTAGCCTCTAGTGTGAGAAGTGTTTCCAGCACAAAGGAAGCTTGGCTAGTGTATCCTTATGCCCTTGTAATTCCCAACTGCTGGAATGATCCCTTGGAATCATGGGAATCCAGGCAACCTGTGTAACAATCTTGGGGTTCATTAAATAACAAACCAGTGAATAAGAAAGGACTAAAAATTGTTTAATTAAAACAAGCTGAAGAACATCTGTAGTTAGCTATTGCATACAGCTATGTGGTGTTCTCAACTCCAAGGCACATCTCCAAATTCCTATGTTCACAGTGCTGTCCCTTAAGAGGGAGTGACTTTAAATTATAATCTTCTACAAACCTCTCTCTACAACCTACTCTAATTAAGGCAGGAGACTGGCCTATCCCCATCCAGCCCCAGGATCTGGAAAATGTAATGGTGTCTTAAAGCCACCTTTTGCTTCCTCTTGTTAGTCCTGCACTGAGCACAGCTTGTCTGTACTAGAGGTCCTGGTCCAATGAAATTAAATCAAAGAGGGATTTGGCAATAACCCAGCAGTAAAGAAAAATGACTCAGAACTAGCCCTACCATTGCAAAATGTCATTTTGATCCTTATTACCAACAGGACATCAGTTCTAAGGCCCCGTGTAAATATTCTATCATTGCATGGTGTTTGTTTTGTAGTTTAGTGATCTATATAACTAAAGAACTAGGATTTAAATGTTGTCTGCACCTTGTAAAATAAATCTGTGCCAATATTTGTGCTTACAGCACTAGAATAACCAGTTCAAAATAAAATAAAGGAACTACTGCTCAACATATGGCATTCTCTTCTTTTTAATTCAGACTGAAAGAGCAAGACACAACTAGTAAATGTGAACAGCTTCTCAAGCATATGTGATCTAAAATAAGTAATAAAAGATGGTTGATATTAATTGCATTTAATTGAAATGATATACTCCATATCTAAGAATCATTTTCACTTGTAAATATATAAACACCTTTTTATTCTAACATTCATTAAAGTTTCCTTGTATAAGCATTTATATATTAAATGTAGTTATGGCTGTACTTTATATTAGAATGAAAATCTACTATGTCAATGTCATGTTTTTTATAACTCTCGACTTTCTTTTAATCAACAACAACAGGTTAGGAGTCACATGGTTTTAATATTATTTTGATTATAGGCTATTAGAATTGGAAATGAGCTCTATAATCCTTAATTTCCCCATAGATAACATGTAGTGTTCATGATAACAAATGCACCAAAAGATGATAGTTAGTCTTTACAGTCAATGAAGCACTACTTTTGACAGCTATATGGTTTTCCCCCAAGATGAAACTTAGTTGAATTTAGACTACGACATATCACTCCAACTTTCTTTATAAACCGACATTAAGGTTTTTTTATTGAATTTTTGCCTATGTGAACTGAAATACAGAAATTGCATACATAAGAGAGGAAGTTTATTCATCTCAATGATCTTTACACTAGTTAAGAATTAGGATTTTAATATATGTATGATATATACTTGAATTCAAGTGTAACACAGAACTCTAGAATGCCCAGATTTTTCTCTCTCTACTTCAGGGAATGTCTATATAGGGCTTAACAGCTGGGAACTTGACAGCAGAGAGGGGAGGGCACACAGGTGAATGGACAGGTGAGTAATGGTTGAACTACAAAGCACTGTGGGATAGCGATTGGAAGCATGGAAACAAAGTGATGTACAGCAATTGCATCCACATGAACAATAGACCTCAGCAAACCTAGTCCACCTCACAAGAGGACTCCAGAGTTCATGGCAAATGTGGGGCTAGTGTGCAGTAATGGACTGCTTTATGTGTACACAACTATTTCAGACCAGATAAACTGTTTGATCTCCTCTAAAATCACCATATGCGCCAGCCCCCAGCATAGTCATTCTCTGTTCTACAGTAAATATGCTTTGCCCTTAAACTATCAGGCAAAGCTCGTTTGATAGGACGTCACAGATTACACACACAAGATGAGTCTGATAGCTTACATAACTGTTGGGTTTGATGTTGGAGCACACTGTGATACTCAAGAAGCTGCTGATTTCCCCACTGCCAAGGGAGTGAAAGGGTAAAGTCATCTTCTCATTCTAGCAATGCCAAACAACAGGAAGCTATGCAGAAAAAGCATTGCTGCTACACAAACTCACAGGGAATGTGAAGCTAGGAGAATGGCCCCAAAATATTCTTGAAAATAACAAAATCCAAAACATAAGTCTTTCAGAAATAAACAACACATAGCTAAAAGAAATAATGTTTTTGGTCTCACCGTATGGATTTTGTTTTTAAAAATGGTGCAACAGATGTATAATGGATGACATAGATTGACTGTGTCATAACTATTATCCACTACAAAGTTCCCAAAATGTTTCTTTTTCAACCTACATATTTTACTCTTGTAAAGAGACAGGGCCAAATGCTTCCAACGCAGTCACTCTGGGTAGCTCTTACTCATGGGAGTAGTTCCACTGACTTTATTAGAACTACTCACATGAATAAAGGTTAACAAATACGAATAGAGGTTTAAGAATCCAGCCCAAAATGGAATACAGATAAACATGTTCCATGCTTGAAATGGCCTGAGACTTATCGAAGTAAGACCCAGATGCGTACAAAGTCTATGTATTTGGTAATATAGCTCATAGTGAGGAAAGTTATGGGCATGCTGGATAATGTGGTCAATAAGGATGGGAATGCCCATCTTTGAATGCCCTAGTTAACAACCATATTAAACCAGAAATGTTTGGACAAGAATAAGAAAGTTTCTGGCAGTGGGCTTAGTTCTGAAGGAAATTAAAAGAAAAAACTATCAGTTTACCCTTTCTTTTGTAGGTACACTAATGGAACCCTTCATCTTCCAGAGTATTTCCTTGAGGTCTGCCTAGAACTGTCACCAATTCAACAAGCAGACATAACTTCAAGTATACATGAAAATGCAACAGATACAGTGTCCAAGTGAACAGAGAGCTGCATCCAGCTGGTTATAGCATAATTCAGCTGAGCCAAATGGAAAAATGTGAAAACTCATGAATGTCTTTCTTCTCAGCATTTTTTGACAGATGGATGTTGCCTCTTGTTTATTGCGGCCCTGGGACTTTGCCCACCCGCCTCACAGACTAATACAGGCTCTAAAAATGCCCTAGTTTGCACTTTTCATGCAGCTAATGTGAACCAATGCATCTTAAATTCATCAGTTTCATGAAAAGAAAAATAATGAATCCCTTTGCAGTCTGAGTAGTGTAGTTACTTGAAATTTGTGCCATTACTGAAAAGCAGTTTTTACTAGCTAAGCTGTTATTTTGACTTGTAAAACCAAACATATTTCTCACCTTGAGAGGGAGGTGATGAAATGTAAAAGAAGAACTCAGCTGTAATGCCACCTTCTCATTTTAATGGATAGCATACATGGGTGCATTGCAAGACCACTAGCTGCCCATTAAGAATGAGTCGTTTCTGCCTTACACATGGGTGCATCATCAGCACTGATCTGAATCTAATCTGCATCAGCACTGGCTTATACCACACAGAGATAGTGAGCTAAATTCATCTTTGGCGTAACTCCACTGAATTGAGCAAAGTTACACAAGAGATGACTTTGGCCCAGCATAAGTGGTATTGGCACACACTTTATGAGCCTTCCTGAGTAAATGCCAAGGGATGAAGCCAAAAAAAGATGAGGAGGGGCAGGTGTGGGATATACTTCCTGTGAAAAATGCAGCTGGAAGAGACCCACTAGTTAATTAATACCAAAATACTTTCTAATGTAGGAGTGCTGGCCACTGCTATAATCCGTGATGTCAGCGAAAGTAAGCAGCCAAGTATTTGCTTCTATGCTGCTTTGAGATTTGCAGTGCTACACTGAAAACATTTGAAGATATTAGGCTCTAAGTAATGAGCCAGCTGTAAAGCAGCTCTCTTCACAGACCCACATTGTAGCCAGCTTCAAACTTCTGCTTTCCCTATGTACAAAATCTCCTATTCACATCCTCCTTGTGGGCATCTCTTCAGGAGCCCTGCCCCGACTTGTTCCCTCTTTGCTCCCATGCCCACACCATACCCCTACTTTGAGAGGGAGCAGAAATCCACCAGTTAAGAGTATACCATGTAGACCTAGCTACGTAGCGTCCCCCACATCAACTGATATATGCAGAGTTTATGTACATATATATATATGCCTACCATGGCCTAGAGGGAAATAAAATATTTTCCATTTGCACATGTCTGGGGGCAGACAAGGTCTGATAATCTCCTGACAGATCCACGGTGTGTCAGGACTCTTCTTCTGTCAAGAGCTTAACCTCCCTTCCTACAAAGTACACTGTCTCTCACCACCTCTCCTGTTTGTTCCCTTCTGCCTCTTTCTTTGTCTGTTCCACTCCCCATGGGTCTCAGAGTCCCTCCTGCACATCTTTACCCCTCCCAATTTTCCCCATCACCATGCTCACAAGGCCTGCACTTGAAATGCTGCTGCGGCTGTATCTTCTCTTCCTCTTGCTACGGTACCCATGCTCCCCTTCATCTGCTGCTGCATCTGTGATTGCCATTTCACTCTTCTTCCTGTGTTCCCATTCCCCTTTCCCCAACTGCTGCTCCTGTGCCTGGCTGTGAAAGATAGTACTGTAGCTGCACAGGCTATCAAATTAGGCATGTCAGTATACTAATCCTCCCCTCTCCAAATTAATTAATTTCCCTCATCTCATACAGTTCCAACCATACCCCCTTGATTCTTGTCCACAGCTCCAGCCATGCTCCGCTCCCCTCCCCTCCACATAGCTTCCAGGTTCTCCTCACACCCAGGCTCTGAGTCAGGCTCCTCATGGGCAGAACTATGCAATTTGTTGCTGCTGTTGGAGGTGCAAAGTCTCCTTCTTTCCTTCCCCTGCTAGCTGCCAGCGAGCCCTCCCTCTGACCTTTCGCAGAAGAGAAGATGGGCTAATGGCAGTGAGGGTGCTAATTGGCTGGCAGAGGAAGAAAGTCTCAGCCACTGGCCCAACACCATGACAAGAAGTCTAAAGCTGCAGAGCCCAGTGGGGAGGCTAGGCAATGGCCTAAAAGTCATACACTTAGTATCATACCAAGCAGAGTGGCTGCTCCCTTGTTTCTATCTCCTCCTACACCCATCTTGACCCCAGGAGCTTCAGCACCATGCTTTGCCATGGCAGGACTTCTGGGTGCATGCAAGGCATGCAACCCAGTTCTGGCTATCGAAGGCTATCTATCTATTTATATAGCCTACTGCCAAGATGTCTATGCACTCCATAAACTGAAGAGCAAGATATCTCTGAACAAAATGGTGCTTTTACTTTGTCTCTCTGTTCCCTTCCCAGGGGGAGGTGAGTGGGGGACAATGGACAAAAGTGGTTCAATTCCAGCTTAACAATTGCCTCTGCAGTTTCACCATCTGCATTTCCCCTCTTTCAGTACAAGTGGAAAACGATGTCCAGCCTGTAGTGCGGGGATGGCCAAAAGTGCTTTAGTTTTGGGAAGAGGTAACAGCAATCTGCTACTAAATAGAGACCAACAATGGAGTATTGAGCTGGCCATTCTTGAAGATGGGTACCCAGCAATCTGGGGTTCAGCTAGAGACCAGAAATCACTTGTGAGCTCAGATAACATGGAAGATCTGATTAATACTCTAAATATTAATAAACTTAGTGGGCAACTAAGAAAGAGATGGTATTAATGAGAACAAGTTCCAACAAAACAGCATATGGCAAACCCTTTTCTGGAAGTTTATTCAGACAATTTATTACATGAGGATGAGACATTTCCAAGTAGCCTCAAGGAAAACCTTAAGACAATCATTTTAACTGAATTAGACTGGTTATACATTTTTATTCATCATAATTATAGTGGTTAATTATGTTTCTCTTGAATAGATATTGGATACTTTAACATGTGAGATATTATCCTTCTGCTTTTTCATGCATTTTTGTTTAGTTATTGGGTAAAGAAGAAGGCAATCAAATCATGAGTAAATGAACATGTACGGCATTTAGAAATGAATTGGCACAGTTCTGTAGTCCACTCCATGAATTCCCAGCCAGGTATCACGTCTCTAACCAACACCTGTCTCTGGCCAGGGACCCTGATCCTATTCCTTCCTGAATGGGGGTTTTAAGGCAGCAGAGCTCCCTGCCATATGCTGCAATATCCCCAGCAAGCCAGTTTGCCTAACAGACAGCACTTTTGCTTTGCTTTCTCTCTCTGAAAGCTATGAACAGTGTTTTGCCAGCAGTTACGTGTTATCACACAGCTCTTTCTAAGCAAGCACCTTTATTCTTAAGGTAACAGCATCAAAAAGTCATATAAAAGCGCCTGTAGTCAATGCTAAAAGCTTACCAGAGGTGATCAGTCAGTCTTTTGGGGCCCTGTCAGGGTTTCTTTCCCACTTTGAACTTTAGCGTCCAGAAAGTGTGGACCTGCCTGTTTCCTTCTAAGCTTAATTTCTAGCTTAGATGTTATCTCACTGCCACCAACCCAAAATATAGTGTTTGGGTACACTCCATGTCCCCCAAAACCTTCCCTGAGGGACTCAAGACCCAAATTCCCTGGGTCTCAAAACAAAGGGAAATAAATCATTCCCCTCTCCTTTCTTCCTCCCTGGGTTACACTGGGAGATCACTGTGATTCAACCTCCTTGAATCTTAAAACAGAGAGGAAATTCACCTTCCCCTTCCCCTCTCTCCCCCTCTCAGACTCTCCCTGAGAGAGAGACAGTGATCCTAACACAGAGAGAAATTAACTGTTCCCTCCCCTTTCTCTCCTTTCCCCCCACCAATCCCTGGTGAGTCTAGACCCCGTCCCCTGGGGTCTCACACAAAAAATAACAGAAAAATCAATCAGGTTTTTAAAAGAAAAGCTTTTAATTGAAGAAAGAAAAAAGTAAAAATTATCTCTGTAAAATCAAGATGGAATATATTACAGGGTCTTTCAGCTTCACCTAGACCAGAGGGACTCTCCCTCCCAGCCTAAGTATACAAGGTACAGCAAACAGAGTTAAAATCCTTCCAGCAAAATACACATTTGCAATAAAGAAAACAAACAAATGCCTAATCTGCCTTCTCTAGCTAATACTTACTATTTTGAACATGGAAAACTGTTTCAGAAAAATTGGAGAAACCTGGATGCATGTCTGGTCTCTCTTAGCCCCAAGAGAGAACAAAGCACAAACAAAAAACACAAACAAAGGCTTCCCTCCACCAAGATTTGAAAGTATCTTGTCTCCCGATTGGTCCTTTGGTCAGGTGTCAGCCAGGTTAACTGAGCTTGTTAACCCTTTACAGGTAAAAGAGACATTAACCCTTAACCATCTGTTTATGACAGGCCCTAGTAGGCCCAAGTCTATCCAACCCTTCTGCAAAGGTTGGACAGGATCTTCTGTCCCTGGGGCCTCCATTTGCTGAATCAGAAAGAAGGCAGTGAGCCAGTTTAAACCAAGCCTTTGTAGAGCAAAATCCCTACTTGCTGACTGGAAAACTCAGTTTGAACCTGTATATGCAAGCCTCCCCAGGGTGTGGTATGTCTCTAGAGGTGTTTAAGATGGATCACTTAGGTTGTAAACACCCATCTACCCATTCTCTACCCCACTTTTCAGTTCCTGGAGGAGCTGTGATAACCTCCTGCCTGGAGTGGCGTGCAATCCCTGGCCCACAATGATACATAAATTTCATACACGTTACCCCCCGAATATTCCATGCAGTTGCAATATCTGTCACAGTAATTCTATTAAATTTATCTTGGTCCTAATTTAGTTTACAAGCATAGATCTGAGTCTATCCAAGTTAACTGTAAATTTTATGTAAATATTTCTTTAAGACAGTGGTTCTCAACCAGGGGTACATGTACCCCTGGGGGTACTCAGAGATCTTTCAGGGGATACTCAACCCACCTAGATCAGTGTTTCTCAGCCTGGGGGTTGCAGCTCCTAGGGGGCTCATGGGACAAGTTGGGGGGGTCATATGTGTTGGGCTGGCATTAGGGGTTGGCAAGCAGGGCAACTGCCTCAGGTTCCATGCCACAGGGGACCCTGCAAAGCTAAGTTATGTGGTTCAGCCCCAAGCAGTGGGACTCAAGCTTCAGACAAGGCTTGCAAGTGAAAAACAGGTTCAGGTCTCACACTGAAATGTAAGTACAATATTTATATACCAATCAATTTATTTTATACTTTTATGGTAAAAATGAAAAAGTAAGTAATTTCTTAGTAATAGTGTGCTGTGACACTTCTGTATTTTTAGGTCTGATTTTGTAAGCAAGTAGTTTTTAAGTCAGGTGAAACTTGGGGTACACAAGACAAATCAGATTCCTGAAAGGGGTACAGTAGTCAGGAAAGGTGGAGAACTATGGCTTTAAAAATACTGAATGTATTTTGAAAAATGGTCATGTGAATTCACTACTCATGAAAAGTCCATCCATTTATACAGCCCACATTGCTCTAGCCGCGCACTCAGTAATGAGTTTATCTTCACAACACCCATGGGAGGTAGGAAAGTATTACTAGTCTCCATTTTGTGGATGGAGACCTGAGGCCACTGTTTGCAATGGGAGCTGCTGAGCCATGAGCACTCTTGAAAATCAGGACAATTTATTCAGTTCCCTAAATGGGAGTGGAGGTCTTCTGAAAATACAACCATAAGTGACCAGCCTAAGGTCACACAGAAAATCTGTGGAAGAGACATGAACTGAACCCAAATCTCCCGAGCACCAGTCTCTCTGGTTTGACAATCCTGGAGATTGACATCCTCTGTCTACAGTGTAAGTAGATCACCAGGACCAGCTCTACTGTTTTTGCCGCCCCGAGCAGCGCACAGAATTGCCGCTGCAGACAGCGGGGGCACTCAGTGTGCCTTTAGGGCGGAATGCGTGTTTCCGTTCAGTGGCAGCTTCTGTCTTCAGCCGGAAGACAGAAGCTGCACCGCCGCGGACAGCTGAGCTTAGAAGCTGCCGCCAAATTGCCGCCACCGCAGAAATGCGTGTGCCGCCCTAACGGCACATGGACTGCCTCTGCCATCTGCGGCGGCAATTCAGCACGCTGCTTGGGGGCAAAAATACACGGACTGCCGCCCCTTGCAGATTGCCGCCCAAAGCACCTGCTTGGAATGCTGGTGCCTGGAGCCGGCCCTGGAGATCACTCACTGCCTTATCAATGTGCCTTAACCAGGATTATAGGGCCGACACCTGAAGGAGAGATGTGACCTGAGAACCTCTTAATGCCAACTGGCAAGGGGGTACAAAGGGGTTACAGAAATCTCCCGAGTCTGGTGTGCACATTCTAGTTCACCAAAGAATGTTATGTGAGGTCTCAGTTAAAAGCCAGCATCACACTGGTTGTCAATAGCATTGCAAAATGCACGTGAAGGTGTTGTGTAAGGAGTTTATGAACATATATTGAAAATTTGGTCTTAAAGTCTGTATCTGGGGCTCTAGCAAAGGTGAAAAACAGGGTGTTTTTTTTTTTAATCAGACAAGGGATGTTCAGCCATCAATCTGTTTACAGGTCAACTGAATATTGTCTCATTCACTATGGGTCTCCTATCACCAGTCTGGACTGCATGCAAGTGAAGGATTGTAAGAATTTCAGAAAGAAACTAACAGGAAGGGAAAAACACCAGAGGAAGAGAACCTTGCCTTAAGGTGCACTTCTAAGGTTTACTTGACTATATTTGGGGGCAGAGAAGACAACTGGGCATCACTCTGTGACGTTGCACTCTATACGATTTTATGAAAATATGCTAGTGTAACTGGAATATGCTTCATGCAAAAGATCTCTTGTAAGGTATCATTACAAAGTTTATAATCTACTGAGTGTGATCATCCTATTTGTATAAATGTGCCATTCTTGCACCTGAAACTAGAAATATGAAATATAACTCTGAGGGCCTATTGTAATTATGTAAAGCATGGGCCATTAATGGTGGTTTGGAATCTTGACTGCAAATGGCTCTGTTTTACTTGTAAGTCTTCCTGTATACGTGTGTGCTGGCAAGTGGGTAATGAAGTCTTACAGTGATGTGATCATGTCACCTGAACTGGAATCCATCTTTAACCTGGTACTTTTCCATGGGGGAGGGAGGAAGAACCCAGAGGGACAAAGGATTCCTGCTTTATGCAAAAGATATATAAGTGGATGGAACAGAAAAATGGGAGAGCCATCATGAGAAATCCCCTAGCTACCACCTGAGCTGGAACAAGGGCTGTACCAGGGGAAAGGATTGTGCCCAGACTAGGAAGGCATCCAGTCTGTGAAAGAAACGTATCGAAACATCTGAGGGTGAGATCTTATCTATATTCAGTTTCTTACTCTATTAGACATAGACTTGCATGTTTTATTTCATTTTGCTTGGTAAATCACTTTGTTCTGTCTGTCTCTACTTGGAACCACTTAAATCCTACTTTCTGTATTTAATAAAATCACTTTTTACTTATTAATTAACCCAGAATATATATTAATACCTGGGGGCGGAGGGGAAGCAAACAGCTATGCACATCTCTCTATCACCACAGTATCTGAGCACTGTGTCATCTTTAAAGTATTTATCCTTACAACACCTCTGGGAGGCAAGGCAGTGCTATTATCCTCATTATTTCAAATGGGGAACTGAGACCCAGAGAAGCTAAATAACTGGTCTAAGGTCACACAGGAAGTCTGTGGCCAACCAGGGAATTAAATCCAAGTCTCCCAAGTCCTAGGCTAGTGCCCCAACACTGAACCATCTTTCCAGGAGAGGAGTGTCTACACAGGAGTTATATTGGTGTATTTATATGGTTTACATGAACACTTTCCCTTATACATGGGTAAGTTATATCAGTACACAAGCCCTCATTTACACAAAGGCTGCTTTACATCATTCTGGCAGAGTAAAAGGGACCTTAAAGTGAGTGTAAATATAATTAATGCCTACTTCAGTTCCCCTTTACAATGCCAATGGATGCATAATGACCTTAGCATCAGCAACTATCAGGCCAATAAGTGGATTACCATGTTCTTCAACAGCTTGCGTTTCTGAGTTATCTCAAGGTGTGGCCCTACGGAGCATGCACTATAGCAATCTAGAGGTGACAAAAGCATGCATAATTGTACCTAGATCTACATCCGAGTGGGACAGGCACAGAGGAAAAAGACACATGCTCTTGGACAGAGCTGTTTCCTGGAGCAGCCTAGGAGTTAACACACTTGAGCTGCACAGCTGTGTTACAAATGGCAGCCACACTTGGCAGCAAAATATTCCACCAACTCTTCTGGCTGCTCCCCGCAATGCAGAAGAATTGTCAGTCTGTTTTAAGATGCAGTCAGCTAGCCTTCATCCAACCACCCCCCCTCCCCAGTTCATATAGACAATATTATTCCTTACTACTTCTCCAGCTATGTTTAGGTATGAGGGACAGGTATGATTTCAGATTTATTTTGCCCACTTGTATGCCATATTGTGATGATTTGATGCCAAAATCCATGGATGAATCCAGCCAGAATGAGACTCCTTAACCATCATACAAATACAGAGGCAATCCTAACCGTGAGGTTCATGAGTGAATCATTTCAGCCAAACCAAACATTGTTTATTTCCACTTTCAATCTGCAGTGTGGACTCTATTCTACATAGGTTCTTTAACCATGGTCACAACCATGGTATCTGAGTGCCTTCCAACAGTACATTAAGCAACATGACTACACATCTGTCAAGTGTTTTCTGGAAACCCAGGACCTGTGCTAAGCCCCCACCCCAACAGCTTAAGCAAATCCTTCCCCAGAACTTCAGGTTTGTAGGCATCCTGAGTTTACAGTTTAACTCCTCAGGGGCACATGACCTCTGAAGCAAACAAAAAGATGCACAGACTGACTTTGCAAAGATTTCTACACACAATTACTCTTTCCTTAGCATAGAAAATATACAAATCCCCAAAAAACCAATAAAACTCTATATACATATCCCTGCCTCAGTTTCCTCCACAGAGTGGGGAGTCTAACTTCATTTCCCAGTGCATCTCATTTTCCATACATGGTTTTGTTGGTATCTACCACTTATTTCTAACGGTGAAACAAATATGATTTGATTGTCACAAGACAATGGATGGAAATACCGAGAGGGGCACTCCTTCCCTTGATTGACACTAATTAAAGATAGCTAATGAGCAATTCAGTTGATTGTTTTAGAATCTTTAAAATATTATACAATTAATACCAATTTTAAATTGTTTATTGTGCCTGACAGCATGGCTGGGACAAATGCAACTAGTTAAAGTTAATCATTTTCTTTTACCAATCGCAATTTTTTGAAATGAGTCTTCAAATTGTGCAATTGGCATTAAAAATAAATGACTACCTTTATTTACTTTCCTTCTTGCATGGTTTCATTTGCCCTGTTACCATTATCCTATCAAGCAAACTGAAGCGGATGCTCCATTTGTTTATCACACAGGGTCTATTTTTCTTCTTTTGGCACCATCCTCACAAACTACGCCACGCCTATGCCCAGACCTACAGTGCTCAAAGCATCCCAATTATTTTCAGTCTTTTGCGGCTTTATATACTTTTCTTCTTTTTTTAAATAGTGATATATTGCAGCAACTTCATTTCTGGTATGCTTTCAACACTTCAGCAAATCTATACCAGAGATGAATTTGGCTGAGTGTTTAACATTTATATAGCCCTTTTCATCCCAAAATATCTAAAGCGGCACAAACTTTGTAAGAATCATGTTACCGGTCTCTGAAATGTGCTACCACTTGGACTGGAATGCACAGCTGTTGAATAATACACAGCAATACTGCACTGCCATACTAACAAGAACATGGCTTCCAACCGAAGCTGCAGAGGGGAGGTTAGCGAGGAAGAATATAATTACATGGCCTGGAATTTGGTCGGGTCACCTGCGTTAATATCCTGGCTGTTATGAAAAGCAGCATGGGAATCTTTAATCATTAAGACTTCACTTTTATGTCTAAAGATATAAATATTGTCTGCTGTTTTCCCCATTAGGTGTTCATTGATAGGTGAAACAAACCAATTGCTGCCCAATGGGAGTGTTTCCTGAATAAATGCACAAAAGGCCTCTCTTCTCCACTCACTTTAGTGATTCCAATACAATCTGGTATGAGAGTAAAAAAACTATAGCACTCAAAGCCCTTTAGTATACTGTATGTATCTTGAGATTATTAAAATGACATTTGAGTAAATGGAAATACTTTTATTTCCAGGAGAGTCCAAAAACCAGGCTTCAATTAAGTTCAAAAATCATCTTTCATCAAGTGTTAAAACTAAAATGCAAGAGCTGAGGAAGATGACAGCAACTCATTGAAAGATATGTTTATGAAATGAAATCAAATGACAGGGAAAACATTCCAGCTGCTCCTAAGCCAGCAAACACCTAAGGTCACAATGGTTGGAGTCTCTGTACTATTGGACTAGTCATACCAGCCATACCTTTCAATGGGAAACTTAAAACCTCCAAGTGATTGTGGCAACCTTTGGATCTTTGCCACTCAACAAAGAGTATTCTTGGCAAGGATGATAAGGGCACTTGTCCCAAATAAGGAGAAATCCAGAAACTGGGTTCTCTCTGCATTTTGCAAGCCAGACAGTTCTGCCAAAACTCATGGAGCAGACAACTGAGGGGAAAAATCTCCCAAAACATAAGCAACAGCCTAGAGTTAACTTATGATTATTTCTTTCTGGCCACTATAAGCAAGTATCATTATAAAGCAACGATGATAGGCAGCAAGCGTAACACATCTGATGAAAAATTTAAAATCTTGTATGATACGTAAGACTAAAACTCAGCATATGCACAAACATTTAAAACACAAATAGCGCTATTAGGAGAATCCACATCTTATATGTGTCATATTTTATACCAAATAAAATAACTATTACAATTTTTCTTCCTTACATTCTCAGTGCCAGACAGGTGTTTATGCTACAATAATTAATAAATTAAGATGATCAGATATGGTAGTTTGTTTCTCAAGCTACAGGATACAGCATGACTCTATTTATTTTTAAATAACTATATATTTAAACACAGGGACTTCTTATAAACAATTAGGATGTGATGTTCATCTGGTGTAAGTTTGCATAACTCCATGACTTCAGTGGAGCTAGAGCAATTTATACTAGCTTAGGATCGGACCTTTAGGATCCAGAATTGCTATCTATGAATTTACCATGGGCGTGAATACATCAGCCATCCAATTATTTTGGTGTTAAAAATTAAAAACTTAAGAGAGTTCATACCATGGGTTCTATCCCAAACATATGGATGTCATAATTTACCCTATCTCACTATTCAATTAGAGATCCAAGAAAAATAAATGACCCCTAGAAAAAAAGACATAGGCCCATTACCCAATTCCACCTTCTGTGGCAATCAGCATATGACATGATTGGTTCTGTGAGGATATTTGAACTGTTTCTTTAAAACTATAAGAGGAAACCAGGCAGGAGGGAAGCAGGAACTCTAATCTGAGGATGTGGGGGACAAAGGCAGAGAAAAGAGAGTGTAACGTTATAGAGATAATACTAGGCAATAATCGTAGGCAGCAATACGTTCCATGAATGTAGCATTCAGGTCAGTAAACAAAAACAAAAATCCAATCAGCAGGCAGGATTAGGAAAATATTTATTGCATTTGGAAACTGGTCTTGAATTTCTTGTTCCAAGACTTCTAGTGTCAGCGCAGAACATCTCTCTGCCACTGCTCTTTTAGCTTTTTGTGACTAGGTGAGGAAACAAATACTTCCCTTACATACAGCTGAACCTAAAATGCCCCATCCATAGCACCAGGCTGCCAGTTCTGGTCACCACTAAACCCCCCCCCCCAAACCTGTGTTTCTCAAGCCAGCTCTGGTTGGAGGTCCCCCTGTCACCTTCTTGTGGCCCCACAGGGGGCCCCAGCCCCCTGGTTGAGAACTGCTGCCTTTGGAGATGTGACTAGCTTCTTTTGTCCTCCCTTCCCAGAGGGAATGGAGTGGGAATTAAGGCTAGAGCCATTTGATGTAAATCAATGTAGATCCATTTACTGCAGTGAGGCTATGCCTGTCTACACCAGCTGAGAATCTAGCTCACGGGGATAGATGTTTGTTTATGGATCTTATGGGGGTCAAGAACATTGATGATTGTTCAGGAACTCTTACTTTATCATGCTTTAAGGATACTAATGAAAACCAGCATCTATTGTACTTGCCATAGCAAGACCATAAATTCACACAGCCTTGTTGTCTTTTGTAATGTATGTATGTAATGGTTCTGCTGTTCAGATAATTTTCATGGCGAGATTTCCAGTCACATGATGAAAAACAAAGTAGCCAGTCAGATTTACATTCTAGCCACTAACCTAATACTAATAGGCAAATAACTATAAAACACCAGTTTGATACTACACTTCTTCTTTACACAAATTATGGGTTCAGGTGTGTCATTTGTATCTTGAGTAGTAATTATTTATGTGGGTAATATAATAATAATTAGGATATTATCTAGCACTTTTCATCAGTAAAATTTGAAGCTCATAAAAAGGAGGTCAGTATCATTATCCCCACTTTACAAATGTGAAACCTGAGTCACGAGGGGCGGGGGGAGAAGTGATTTTCCCAGTGTCAGTCAGCCAGCGAGTGGCAGAAATAAAAGTAGAACCCAGGAATCCTATCCTATCCACTTCTCTATCCACTAGGCTACATTGTCTCATTAAAGCCCATGGGAGTACTCAGACAAGTAAGTGCTACTAAGCATAAATAAAGGAATGCATGACCAGGCCTATGTGAAGCATAGTTCATAGAATATCAGGGTTGGAAGGGACCTCAGGAAGTTGTAGTCCAACCCCCTGCTCGAAGCAGGACCAATCCCCAACTAAACAAGCCCAGTTCCCTCAGCCTCTCCTCGTAAATCATGTGCCCTAGCCTCCTGATTACTTTTGTTGCCCTCTGCTGGACTCTCCAATTTGTCAAGCCTGACCTTAAAAACCTCTAATGAAGGAGATTCCACCACCTCCCTAGGTAACCCATGCCAGTGCTTCACCACCCTCCTAGTGAAGAAGTTTTTCCTAATACCCAACCTAAACCTCCCCCACTGCAACTTGAGACCCTTGCTCCTTGTTCTGTCATCTGCTACCACTGAAAACAGTCTAGATCCATCCTCTTTGGAACCCCCTTTCAGATAGTTGAAAGCAGCGATCAAATCCCCCCTCATTCTTCTCTTCTGAAGACTAAATAATCCAGTTTCCTCAGCCTCTCCAAGTTATGTGCTGCATCCCCCTAATCATTTTTGTTGCCCTCCACTGGACTTGTTCCAATTTTTCAACATCCTTCTTGTAGTGTGGAGCCCAAAACTGGACACAGTACTCCTGATGAGGCCTCATCACATCCCTCAGTCTGCTGGCAATGTTCCTGCTTATACAGCCCAAATTCCATTAGCCTTCTTGGCAACAAGGGCACGCTGTTGACTCATATCCAGCTTCTCATCCACTCTAACCCCTAAGTCCTTTTCTGCAGAACTGCTGCCTAGCCACTCGGTCCCTAGTCTGTAGCAGTGCACAGGATTCTTCCATCCTAAGTGCAGGACTCTGCACTTGTCCTTGTTGAACCTCATCAGGTTTCTTTTGGCCCAATCCTTTAATTTGTCTAGGTCCCTCTGTATCCTATCCCTACCCTCCAGCGTATCTACCACGCCTCCCAGTTTATTGTCATATTTTAACTTGCTGAGGGTGCAATGCACATCATCCTCCAGATCATTAATGAAAATATTGAACAGAACTGGCCCCAGAACCGACCCTTGGGGCACTCTGCTTGATACCAGCTGCCAACTAGACGTGGAGCCATTGATCACTACCCATTGAGCCTGATGATCTAGCCAACTTTCTATCCACCTTATATAGTCCTTTCATCCAGCCCATACTTCTTTAACTTGCTGGCAAGTTAAAGTTCTGATAATATGAAGTTCTGATAGTTCTGATAATCTTCAAATTTAAAAAAGTACAATATGTAAATTTAAACATGAAAATACAGTTTAGAGATGTCACCTGCTCTATTGGCAAAGACAGAAACAACTGGTTGGCTGCTACCCAGGTGGATAAAACTTGATTTAAAAATTAATTTAAATTTAATATATTTTTGGTTAACTTAAATACAGATTTATAAAAAAAAATAAACCTATTTAAAATCAAATTTGAAATGATGACAACCTATGTTAAGGCCTAATCTTACTGTAATCTATTAAAAATCACTTAAATTAAATACCAAAAAAAATAAAAATAAAAATAAACAGTTCACATCTGCAGCCAAGTTTTAAAGAAGGTCAAACCACTGAACTGGTGGAAGTCACTGTCTAAATACCAGGAACCAGTGTTTGTTGAAGTGCTAAACCAGCTTTTGATAGCAGTGGCCTCTTCTAGAGTTGCAGAGAGAATATTTTCTTCATTTCAGTTAATTCAACAAGTTCATTTCCATGAATAGTTCATTCAAAGTTTAGAAACCAACTGGGAGTTGGAAAGCTTGTTTTCCTCTACAAATCTATGAATAAAAACTAGGTGAGAGAGGATGAGATCTACTAGTTCTAAAATCTTGCAAGGTGCAACTTTTCAGCAGTGAGGATAAATAACTTTTGGAACAATTTAGCAAGGGCTGTCGTGTGCTTTCCATCACTGGAAATTTTTAAATCAAGGTAGGATGTTATTCTAAAATGAATTAATCCAGAGAGGTCCTATTGCCTGTGTTGTGCAGGATGTCAGTCTAGAGGATCATGGTGGTCCCTCTGACCTTATTACAAAATATGTTATAAATTCATAGATTATAAGTTCCCATAATGGTTACATAAATGGATAAAGTTTTCCCATTATTCAAATATGGTATCTGTTTTTGGCTCCTTTTGCCATGAAGGTAGTCTTAACCATCAGTAAAAATTCATTACACCATGTGGACGTTAAGCCCTCTGAGGTGGCCTTTCCTCAAATTAGTGTTTTTATCCTCATGAATGGTCTCCTGAAACTTGGGTTTCCTACATGAGGAACGAAATAATGCTATAAGCTCAAGATGGTATATTAAATAACCCCCAGGAGTTCCTTAATAGTATTGATTTCCATAATTACATAATTATGGAATAGCTGCTTATGGGTGTGTGCCCCTTTTTCCTCCCATAATTAGTATGTCAGATGAGATAACCCCAGTTGAAATTCTGGATTGTTTCTGATGAGTGGAAGTGAGGAAGGGAAGGAGCTCCCTCATACCTGTATCAAAAGCCTTATCCAAAGTGTAATTATGAAGTCTGGAGTATTTCCCTTTTGTGTTGGTCTAAATCTTTGAGGTAAAAAAGCAACTTCTTTGTTTTGACTGCACCAGCTCCTTTAGGCCCTGCCTTCCCCAAAACAGGACTGCCTTCCATCCACCATAATCACCACACTGGCCCCTTTGTATAACTCCTGTGGTATAAAGGAGTCTGTAAGTGTGCTGCTGAGGATTTCTGCAGCATGGCTATCACAGAGGTGGCATACTTCGTTTTATGCCACCCTCCCCTGGCTCCACCATCACAGTTGGTGTGCTGGGGATGCAGCCACAACAGACTATGTTTCAGGAGCCCACAGACAGCACAAAAGCCCCATGGAAACTATGACAAGCCAGCACAGTTTAGAGCTACCTTAAGACTGCCTGGAATCCTTGGCTGGCACAAAGCTGACATGGCCAGCTCCATATTAGCTTCCTTGTTTCCAAGAGTAGGTGCATGTGAGGTACAGAGTGAAATACACTATGTGACAGCCCTCCTTACATGGCTAATTGCTTGTGTGAGGCCACTACAAGCCAGTGGAAGTCAGAGCAGCCATTAGGCTGCTCCAGTTTGCTTGAGGAGGCAAGACAGTTTGCCTCCCAGCCTGCCCCAGGGTCAGAAAAAAAAAGGTGGCATAGCGTCATCTCTGTCTCCCAACTCCTACCACTCAGATGCACCTCTGGAATAACTGAGATACATGGCCTAGAAGAATAAAAGATAACAATGGGGCTGATGCACTTTGAAGGATTGTTATGCAACTGCATATAAAAAGACATGGAGATTTGAGGAGAAAATGGGCTTAATGTGCCACTGTGTTATGCCACTGAAACTGAAGTGACTGAATCAGGCCCGTCAATGTTTGCTTGAAATTGAATGGCTCTGTGATGGGACATGTACTGAAAATGGGAGAAGAGGGGCTTATGCTCAGGCTCCAGATGCATTTATATACTCTGAGCCTGATTCACCACTGCTGGACCCTCCTTTCAATCACAGTTTGGGTTGTGAAGGTACCACCAAAGAAGGAAACAGTGAGGCATATCCCTAGGATCAGGGAGAAAGACAGAGGTTCTGCAGTGGAGCCAGAACATAGTTATTCTCTGGGACATCACAACACAGATACAGTAGCCAGGGCATTCTCTTACCTTACAGTGGCACTCTGTTCAAGAAAGAATCACCTCCTGTCCAGGGTATGTTCTGGTTCCAGAAGAAGTTGGCAGAACTCACTTCCTGTTAGGAGTTTCCATTTTTAATCACATGGTTAGGCCTGGGGAGGCCCTAAAGCAGCCCCTTAGGCTATGTCTAAACGACAATGTAAGCCTAGGGTTAGTGGGACTTGAATCAGTTGAGCCATGTCAGGGAACCATGGGTTTGAGTATCTAGGTTGCATTTTTAACTCTAAAGTTAAGAATTTTCTGTCCCATGCTCAAACCAAGGGCTCTGGCATTCACACTGCAGTGCAAAGACCCGAGACTAAGTAAGGGTATCCTAAAGTGCCTAGCGCCCACCTCCCAGTGTTGACACTCTAGCCCTAGGAACATGGTGCACTGTGGGAAAACTCTACTGCCCACTCTGTTTCCTAACCGTTGTGGTGCTATTGATAGGACTCAGGTGTCCATAAGGAGCCCATGGGTACATAAACTGCCTAATTAGCTGCTTTGGTGGCTGTCTTAATAGAATGGTTGCAGTTGGAGAAGGCTGTATACTGAACTGCCAGCTAATCTGAGAATGGGGCTCTCCAGCTCTCAGCTGAGTCACAGTGGCAGGAAAATGCCCATGGGCACCTGTTCTGAGGATAATTAGGACATCAGTCTCTTGGGCTGTCAAACTATTAAAATAAAACTTTGCAATTGTTCATTTTCAATATCGGATGGTCCGTGAAGGTGGGGGGGGGTTGTTTTTTTTATTTTTGTGCTTTTGTTTTGAAGTTTGACATAGAATGAATGAAAACACACACACACAACTGCAGAGCAGTGAAGTGGGAATCCTTTATCCCTGCCCTCTCCACACCCTGGGAGGCAGGGCTAAGGGATCCTGGGAGGCTGCGGGGAAGTTTTGGAGCTGGCTCCCACTCACCACCCTCACAATACATGCAACCCAAGGGAGGCTGGGAAAAAGGGATAGAGAGCAGAGCAGGGACTAAGCATTGACCTGAAGAGATGGGGAGCAGCAGAGCCCTTGGCTCAGCATGGCTGGTGAAAGAGATGACCCCCCAACACCCTGGCAGTCAGGAACTATCTCTGACCTTTCAGCTTTGCTCCCTGCTCCAGGCAAGCTCTGCCCAGCAGTGAGGAGGAGCTGGAGCAAGAAGCAGGACATGCTCAGGGATGCAGTAATGACACCTCCTGCTGCTGCATTGGCTGCCTGCGGTGCTGCTCTTCTGCTTTTAGGAATTCTAGGATACATCTGGAGCATATCCGGGACCTGAGTCAAGCTGGGGCTGTGTGCACACAGCAAAGCAATAGGGCTCAGATCGTAGGTCCCAGGTGAACCTGTGCTTGGACCTTCCAGCCCTGCGGGGTCCTGGGACCCTGGGTCCAAGCTATAGGTTATAACAATTAGTTTGTGGATGCAAGTAGTGTTTGACTTGAGCCCGGGCTCAATCCTGGATTTATATTGCTGTGTAGACATCCCCGACATGGCCTAAACTCAGCACAGCAGTCTCCCATTGCAATAAATGGCAAACTGCAGAACTATTTCTTTTTCTTGCACTTTTCTTCTGCTTTCTCTACTTCTCTTCAGTGGAATCTAGTTTTGGCAACCTCTGCCTTCCTGCTGGCCTTGAGAAGGCTAAAATAATATACTGCTTTCAATAAAAATACAAGGTCCTGATTCAGGAAGCACTCACACACCTGCTTAAGTATGCTTGAGAGTCACCCACCTCTGAGTTACACAAAACTGGGACATCTAGGCTGACCCTAATCCCATAAAACTGGACAGCTGGCAGTATTTGCTGAGTATGCTTGCAGATTTTCCAGGGAAGCTACCACAAAAAAGGGGGACAAGACTGGGAAATCCTGGACAGGTGACAACTCTAGTTGGCCTCTTGTCAGGAGATATGATTACTCCATGCACAAAGATAAGCACAGGCATGTTTGCAAGATCAGCCATTTAAAAGCCATTAGACCTGGAGCATGGACAAGGGAGGGGAATGATAGGCTGAAGCACAAGGAAAGCAGAACCAGGGACTGGAAAACTGAAGCCCAGGCACTTGGAGTTCAGGTTATGACTCTGAAATGGCTGCAGCTAAAATGACAAAGGTTTGCTTTTCCTGCTTCACTACTCCCCCTTGCATTTAAGGCTATCAGTGCTACTGTATGCATTGGTAAGTTTGTAATCATAGGGGAATGTTACATCAGAAGTGGTAAAGCTATCAGTGTAATACATCACTTATATTATGGCATTAGTTATGAAGGACCTCCAAAACAAACAAACAAATCCATAGGTTTGAATCTGCTTTTGTCCTGCAGCACTGGGACAGTATACAGCAGGGAGCATTGTTTTAAGTCAAAGCAATTTAAATCACAGATTTTTGATTATTGAAATCAGCAATTTAATTTTAGTTGTGGTTTGCATTTGTTCTTTTTAGTTATTTTCCTAAAGAAAGACTGAGTCCCATTGGGTTGGTAACCATTAAAACATGTCAAGTATCAGAGGGGTAGCCGTGTTAGTCTGGATCTGTAAAAGCAGCAAAGAGTCCTGTGGCACCTTATAGACTAACAAACGTATTGGAGCATGAGCTTTTCTGGGTGAATACCCTACTCATGCATCCGACGAAGTGGGTATTCACCTACGAAAGCTCATTCAAACATAGTGATTTGCAACTAAATATATTCCTTACATTACATTCAAAGGTTCTTTCTACACACACACACACACACACACACACACACACACACACACACACACACACACACACAAGCAACTGTATAGATTCATTTATATTTATTCAGATTCGTAATTTTAATCTATTACTATTTTAGAAAATGGTGAATTATACATTTCATATTTACCAGACAATTAATTATTTTATGTATGATTTGTATCAAGCTCTATTTGGATGGAAATTCAAATAGAATTGACAATGCACAAAAATAGCATTTTTAAAACTTAGTAAATACCTTCAATGTGATAGAAGCAAGGAAAAAATGGATCAAGCGGAAGTATTAGTTGTACTTAGTGAATTGAATTGCTTGTTTCTGGTTGCTGTGTCTTTCACAATTTTAGAACTAGTAGATCTCATCCCCTCATGCCACCTTTTCACTCCTACATTCACAGAGGAAAACAATCTTTCATGCTTTTAAAACTCCCAGCTGGTTTCTTAACTTTGAATGAATTATTCATTGAACTCAACTAATTGAATGAACTGAAATGAAGAAAATACTCTCTGCATCTGCAGAAAAGCCTATTGCTGTCAAAAGCTAGTTTTGCACTTCAACATTTGTTCCTGTTGCTTAGCTTGTAATTTCTACCAGTTCAGTAGTTTGACTTTCTTTAAAGCTTGGCGCTGAACATATACTGCTTACTATTTTTTGCATTTAATGTAAATGATTTTAGTATAAGTTTAGGCCTTAATATAGGCTGTCAATTTCAATTTTAAATGTTTTTTAAATATTTTAAACAGGGCCGGCGCTTCCATTAGGTGACCATAGGCGGTCGCCTAGGGTGCCAGGATTCGGGAGGTGGTATTATGTGCGCTCCCCATGGGGCGCACGGGAGCTTCTGGTTCCGCTCCTGTCGCGCTGCCGAAGAAGGACCTTCTGCCAACGTGCCGCTGAAAACAGCAGCAGGTAATGGAGAAGCTCAATGACTGCCGCTGTCGCCTGCGGCATTGCAGCGGAGGGTCCTTCTTCGGCAGCAGAACCGGAAGCTCCCACGCGCCCCGTGGGGAGAGCACAAAATGCTGCCCCCCAAATTCTGCCTAGGGCACCAGAAACCCTGGCACCACTCCTGATTGTAAAACTATTTAAATAAAAAAATCATTGAGCCTTTTCCACCTTGGTACAGGGCAAAAAAACAAACAAAACCCCTAGGGGAGAGGGGTTTTGTATGATGGTTGTCATTGTGGTATAAGCCGGGGGCTTGAGCCTGAGAAATCTAGAGTTAAAAGAAGGAGGAGAACCTTTTGTTACAGTTAAGTCAATAGCAAAACTGTCATTGACTTCAATGGGGCCAGGATTTCACCTTGAATCTCTATAACTTGAGCTAAAGACACAGGATTTAGCTGGGGACTGGAACTCACTTCCTCTAAGGACCAGGAACAAGGAAGGATGCAAACACTGAAAATAAGTTAGGTTTGTGAGGGGAAGGAGGGAAGCCTATTTCTATCTAATACACTGAACCATTTCATCCACTAGTTAATCCTAGTAAATCTATTTACAACTTGTAACGTTGGATGGTTGAGAGGTTGGATTATTTGTCACGTAAATTCCAGTCATACAAAAACCCGAAGAGTTGCCTTCTATCTAACATACTTGAGTTTCCAGAAAACATTAAGATTTTCATTTACAAGTCAGTGTTCTATGCACATTCCAGCCAGTTCCAGACGTTTATTTTCCTCATTCTTGGGGCTTATTTTCTCTCTCAACTACATATTAGATAAATATAATACAGCTAGTAACTGATGGTCCAATTTCATATATGTAAGGAGAGGTGTTTCACACTGATTTTTAAATGAACAACATGTAGTATATGACTTGCAAGATTGTGTAGGGTGTAACAGTGGTTCTCAACCAGGAGTCTGGGGCCCCCTGGGGATGGGCTCATGGGCAAGTTTAAGGAGGTCCACCAAGTATGGCCAGCATTAGTCTCACTAGGGCTCAGCGCAGAAAGCCAAAGCCCAGTGATATAGGGCTGCAGTCCACCACCCAGGACTGAAGCCAAAGCCTGAGCAACTTAGCTTTGTGGTGTCCCCTGTGGCCCTGCGCAATTGCCCTGCTTGTTACTTCTTAATGCCAGCCCTGGCTTTTATGTGCAGAAAAACAGTTGTGGCTAGGGTTGCCAACTTTCTACTGGCACAAAACCGAACACACTAGCCATGCCCGTTCCCCAAGGCCCTGTCCCCCGCTCATTACATTCCCCCTCCCTTGATGGCTCACTCTCTCTCACTTTCACTGTGCTGGGACAGGGGTTTGGGGTGGCTCTAAATGTGGGTGTGGCCTACGGGATGGGGCCAGAAATGAGGGGTTCAGGGTGCAGGACGGGGCACCGGGCTGGGGCCAAGGGATTCATAATCGGGAGGGGGGGGCAGGCTGCAGGTTGAGGCATGGAGTTGGGGTGTGGGAAGAATGAGGGCTCTGGACTGAGGGTGCTGGCCCTGGGGTGGGGCCGGGATGAGGGGTTTGGGGTGCAGGAGGGGGCTCCGGGCTAGGGTAGGAGGTTGGAGCTCAGGGTTGGGGAGCGGGCTTACCTTATGCGGCTCCCAGTCAGTGGCACGGTGGGGTGCTAAGGCAGGCTTCCTGCCTGTCCTTGGGCACTGTGCTGCACCCTAGAAGCAGCCAGCAGGTTCAGCTCCTAGGCCAGTGGGAAGTGGGGGAGCAGAAGGCTCTACCATACAGGCTGCTCTCGCCTGCAGGCACCACCACCCCCAGCTCCCTTGGCTGTTCCTGGCCAATGGGAATGCAGAACCAGTGCTCAGGGCAGGGGCAGTGTGTGCCACGGAGCCTCCTGCCCCAGAACAGGTAGAGACTAGCCTGACTTGGCTCCACAGCACTACCAACTGGACTTTTAACGGCCCGGTCAGCGGTTCTGACCAGAGCCACCAGGGTCCCTTTTTGAGTGGGAGTTCCTCCTGAAAACGGGACACCTAGTCACCCTAGTTGTGGCATAGCGGGGCCATGGTATTTTTCTAGCATGTTAGAAGAGTCTCAGAAAGAAAAGAGTTCCCTGGGGTATAGGATGTTCAGAGACATGTCACTTGCAACCCCTCTCCTTTCTATGGAAGCCTAAGGATATTAGTTAGCTGAGTGGTTTAAATATTTACTTTCACACTTGTCCAAAGTCTATTAAGCCAGTCTGATCATTAGGATTGCAACTGCTGTCATCTTTGCCTAATTTAATCAATTTAAATAAAGTTTTGTTATGAATTTTTAATATGCCATAGCCAGGAAAAATGAACACACCTCAAATACCTGCACTCATTAAAAAAAATTGAAATAAAAAGCTCAGTATTTCAGTAGTGGCTTGATTTGTTCTGAAAAGGCTGACACAAGAAGGAAAATATAGACATCTTGTTTTAAGACCACAAAACTTATTAAGGCCTAGCCCACCCAATGGTTGATTAATGCACAGTTGCAAGCACTATGGCCCAGCTCCTCAAAGGTATTTAGGCACCTAACTTCCATTGAAATCAATGGGATTTAAGGCTGAAATACCTTTGAGGATCTGGCCCTATGGGCCTGAATCCCATTTACCCTAAAGCCCCTTTACACTTAGCATAAATGAGATTCAGACTCTATGTCAACAAACAAGAGAATAAGGCCCCAATCCAAAACCCATTAAACTCAATAGGAATATATCAGTTGACCTCAATGTGCTTTAGTCCAAACCCTAAGGTCCTGAACCTACAACTGAAAATGAAATGAATGGGGCTGTGTGTAGGTACAGCATCCATTCGTGCTGAGTCAATTACAGCATTGGGGACTGAAGGAGAAAGGAGCAAGTGACTCACAATGTGTGTAGTATTAACCCTAATGACACTGTGCCTATTGCTGAGAACTAACAGGGACCATATTCCCCCTCCCTGCCCTACTCCACTCAAGTAGAGGTAAGTGGCTGTTTTGGTTGCTTTAGAAAAATTAAAATGTGAAGTTATCCAGCAGAGGCCTTTTCTTTTCTCTGTTAGGTAGAGTAGAATGACCATTCTCTCTTATCTGGGTGCCCATAGGTCGCAGTGCTGATGAAGACAGTGTTAAACACTATAACATTTTTTTTATAATAGTACAGAAAGCCTTTCCAGAACTTTGTTCATCAATTACCTGCCCTAGAAAATGAAAAGCCAGTGTTTCAAACTGCCAGAGGCTTAACATAATGATTGACTGTTGTTGCTTTTAGTCTGCAGAAGTAACAAATCGCCTGTCCATTAATTCTCTGACAGGACAGAGTGCTGGAGCTTGAATGGCATTTACACTCAATCAAATACTAATGCTGATGGAGAACTTTGGGTTTCAGTGATTCTTGATGTGCCCTGCTGGGGCACAGAGAACTCTTATCACCTCTTAATGTGCAAGCTGCATAATGAATCTGAAAGACTTCTGTACTCATTGGGCATTGCCTCTTCATCTTGCCGATCCTAGCACTGCAGACATGCATTTACTTGAAATGATAAATTGCATAAACACATTGTTTCTGATTGGTACTTTACTGGTAAGTTCTTAAGACCATTAACTATAGAAAACAGAACTCACATGGAAGAAAGATCACTTTTACAGAAAGGATTCTGACAGAACAGGAATAAGTTTGAAGTATGCAACCTATAGATAGTCCAAGAATTTACAACTAAAGAATAAAAATTCATTTTCTACAGTCATGGATACGTATAAAGTTAGGTACAAAAAGGGTTTATATTTTATTACCTGGAAAAAATCCAAATTTTTAAAAAATGACATTTGAAATGGTAGAATTGGCCATGGGATATAATGAATACAGTACATCTCCCCTTTCACCCATAGATAGCGTTTACATATTCTTAATCCACAGTAGAAACAAGTTAATATTTTACAAAAAGATGATAATCAAATGGTTAATTATTACTGTATAAAAAGACATAGGACTTGGTTTCTCTTCTTTTATATACAATGCACACTGGTCAATATATGATCTACTGTAGGATAGAATGGATTATTAAACTACAGTGTAGTAAATATTTATATATTGTAGTTATGATTTTCATTAAGAACATTTTGCAGAATAATTATAACTAGGTCAAAGAATGCTCAGAAGATTACAGCACTGGAACTTTTTAAAAAGATCTACAAAAAAAATTCTGATATTCACCTCTAAATTCTAACAAATACTTGGATTACACTACACATACCACACCTCGCTCTCAGTTTTAGAACCTCATCCAGTTTCCTATGAGACTAGAGGAAACAGAGATTGTGCTGTAACATAATGATATGACAAATGACATAATACAAACTGCCAATTTATCTAGCGTTCTCCTCTGCATCATGAAGGTAGCATAACTGAGGTCATTTTCTTGGAAAATAAAATTTTGCAATCTATTAATCTAATTGCACATCCAGGCTTTTGAATTAGGTGTGGTAACTGATTACATGTTTCCTCTTTGGCATTCCTTTTAAGAATTATAACACATCTAATCTATAAGCAGAGCTACCTGAATAGAATGAGTTTGTATAGAGATGAGTTCAAACGGTACAAGACAAATGCTACTAACTGCAGTGTGAGTTTTTAATTGGCAGTGCAAGACATAACTCTAAGGCCTCAGTCCTGTAAATACTTGGACAGTACTTAAATTTAAGTATATGAGTAGTCCCTTTAAAGTCAAGCCTATGATTACAGTTTATGTTTGTTTGTTGGTGGGGAGGGTTTGTTTGTATATTTTCTGTATTTATTGTTAGAGGCAATATACTATGAAAGTTGGGGAAAAATAATCCTTTTATATGAGATGCACTAGCTGTCTGTCTGTACTTACATGGCCTTCATCACCATAGCATCTGGGTGCAGACACACCTTGGTGAAATTTTTGGCTAAGCAAAACTTTAGGTTTGTGCAATGTGTGCTAAAGAGAAACTGCTCGGTTAATTTTTTCCCTAATCAGTGGCACAAACCAAAGCCCCCAAGTGAACTGTTTTTCTTTCTAGTGCAGTATCTTATAAATGTAACTAAACCAAAGGAATTCACTGGAGCGACTGTAAAAGAAGGTTTCAGCACACAACAAATGTACTGCCTTTAAAATCTTTCCTTCACATACATACAGTCCAATTAACATCTAAAGAATTACACAAAAGGCAAGTCAGTAAAAATTAAGTTAATTTACACAACCCAATAAAATAGTTTGAAGCAATGATAGAAAGTTATTATAAAGGCTAGATACAGTAAATAGCAGTTCCACCGTAATAAGCTTTGGTAGAATATTAAAAGAGCATAGCACCAATAAACTCCAATGTCAATACATGCCTCAGTACGCATGAGATGTGATGAATATATAAATTTTGGCAAGAAAAGTTGTGTATGTTCCTTGACGCCATAATTTCATTTCAACATCTAACAAAAAGTCTTTAGGCTCCTTCACTTGTCGCTGAAGATAGACAATGCCTGTATAGGAGTTAAGCTTTCTAGTGCTGAAGTAGTTTTCTTCATTTCCTTTGTTGATGGTAAGGATTATGTTGTCTCCAGCATAGGCAGGTGAAGGTCCAATACGGAAAATATGAGCTGGGACTACGATGTTGGTTTGAAAGTTGAGCTGATAGTAAGTAATTCGAACAGGGGTGTTTTGGCAATCCACATAATTAAAGCAATTGTTGCGTTCACACCTCCTGAGAGAGTAAAAACAAGAAATGGTTAGTATTACAGTAACCGTGAGTTAGAAGATGTACATTTCAGTCATTTGCAAAATCATAAGAAGCCTTTGGCATGTGTTAGACAGATATGCAGCAGAGCCCCAAGCTTCAACTGTGTAATTAACAGCTGCTTGGTTCTGCTTTTACAGCCCCCATAAAACACTTGTAAATGATGTAATTGTCAGAGTACAACAGCATACCAAAAACATCTTCCACATGGAGAATCCTGTTTGAAAGCTCCACAGTGAGCATACAGAGAAAGCTAGACAAAAGTCATACTGTGTGTAGCCTAACGCTTGGAGGAGGAATCTGTGAATCAAAGTGCAAGATTGGGATTGTGTTTTATGAAATCTGAAACAGTCGCACTTAGAGAGGCAATTGTGCTCTAACTCTTAACAAGTGCCTATACTAGCCAAACTGCCCCATTCTAGCTTTTAAAGAAAGCAATAAAACTATGTTTAAGGCATAAGTGATGGGGATTTTCATTTTGAAGAGGAGAAAAGCATCCTCTGTGATTTCTCCATAGCTCTCGTATTTCCTTCCCACCCCATTCTCCAAGGCCACTCAACACAGCCATCCTCTTTGATTGTGAATGTTTGGACATGGCTGCTTTTTGAGCACAGAGGCCCCACACTGCAGGCAGTTCAAACTAATGCAGGGATTCCTGGGAAACTGCCCCACTAAGGTGAATGACACAGTACAATCAGAACAAAACAGGTGTTCCTTCGTTCCAGTTCTGTGTGTGATTCACAGCTTCTACTTTAATGGGATAGCTCTTCCATGTGATCGATCCTTGGGGGGCAGCTGCTTCAGTGCCTCAGATTGTACAGTGAACACGTGCAATAGAGCTGAAACTGCAATTCCCGTTCCATAGTAAACACCAAAATATCTATATATCTATATCTATATCTATATATATAAAGAGAAGGTTCTGACATGGAACAAACCCCCAAATTTCCCAAGGACTGGAAATTGCAAACTTTTGCATAGAAAAAGTTGAAATGACATTTCACTTGGATGTTTTTGAAATGTTGGTGAGGCTCCTTGAGTTGCTCAGGGCCCTGGCAACCCACCAGATGAGGTGCTGGGCAGTCTGGGGAGCCAAAGCTCTCATAACTTCCAGACTACTGAGAAACTGGGAGCCCTGACTCCAAGCTGGGGACCCTGGAAGCCCTTTGCTAGGCTGCTCATGCCAGTTCTGTGGGAGAAAGCAGCGTTTTCCAACAGAAAAAATCCCCTTGGACAATCTCCAACCAGCCCTAATGTGAATATTAAAGCACAGAGCTCTAAAACAGCAGCAGCAGCAGCAGTAGTTCACTGGACAGCCTAGAAGCCACAGCAGAGTAGCAAGGTGCACTTTACAAATACCATAAGACTAAAACAGTTTGAAAAAAATAAGCAGCCAAAGGGAGTTGGTTATGATAACAGTGAGGACTTACATGTCAGATACTTTTCTGTAGTTCTGAGGGCACTCAAACAACAGGCATCGGTAGCTGCCCTGGATGTTGTAGCAAGACTCTGCAGCTGAGCAATTGTGGGTTCCTATTGCACATTCATCAATATCTGGCAATGGAAAATGGGGAAAATATGCAGTAAATCTACAAAGTACTATGTGTAATCATGAGAGATGAACCTGAACAGATGTACACGTGTGTGATATACCCAAAAAGAGAGGCAGGCCTGTGCTTTTGGATCTGAAGGATGAGGGCTCACATCCTGACTCTGTAGCTGGGAGTTTGCCTACCAATAGTGACTGTCGCCTGCAGGCTTGGATTATTACAAAACACAATGTCAACATGCAGAACTTGAAATCCAGATCCAAATTTTGTAGGTGAGGCTCAACTCCAGTACATATATCCAGATACGTAGCTTTCAGGTTCTTGGAATGGTGGAATAAAGTATGTTTGTTTAGGTTATGGTAAAATTCCAGTGCATATTAAAACAGGTTGTGAAAAAAACTGGTTTACCTCCCTCTTAGTATTGTCATTTATTATTAGTCAAAAGCGGACAGCATGCCTGACACTGTACAAGAAATAAGGAAGACAAGGGTTCCTGATCTAAGGCACTTGCAATCTCTCTCTCGTTATCATTTGACTGCCAGGTCTCCCACGCTGAGGTGACTCAGCAGACTCCAACCATCCTGCCAAGATGCACCTGCCACTGCTGAGCATTTTGCAAATATTTTCACATCTTTTGAGATGCTAAGTTCTGCTGCTCTTACTCCACAGCAAGTAAATCTGATGGAACCCAGGATTGTTTTAACTTTCAGTGGGGAATAAGCAGCAGAAGGAAATGAACTCTTGAAACCAAAAATCCTGCTATCATATCACTGCTCTTTGTAATCAAACAAAACATTTCAAGGTCAAAATAGAAACAATGATTTGGGCAGAACTACTTCTGAGTTGGTTAGTCATCTCTGTTGTTCATGAGGTGCCAGCAGATCCATGTTATAAACAATATAGTGAACCACAATTATTTAAGTCTGCTTCCTCGCTGTCACTAGCAATAATCTCATAGGACATAACCAGCCGGTATTTACAACAAGCAGTCCCCTCTCACTGATTTTTTACAGGGTCAGAAAGGTAGATTATGTCAGCATACAACTATTTAAAGAGCTCCCTACATGGTTATTTTGAATCTGGGAACTTCATGAACAACAGTTTAAAACAAGACAACTTGATCCTAAGTATTTAATCTAAAAAAAGTCCTCTACTAGTGACAAAAATTGCAGAAAGCAACAGAGAATTCTAAGGAAAAGTAAAACCCAAAGATGTTTCAAGTCACTGGGCAGAAACACGACTACTTGAATAATAAAAATGCATAGTACTAAATCATGGTCCTCAAATGCTGAAAACCAGATGCAATCACAGGGACCCAACGTGAGCAAAAAGATTGGTAGACATCTTGCAGTCACATTGTGTTTTCTCAAATGTCTAGACAACATAAGGGGATTTTAAAATGAAATAAATGTTAACAGACAAACCATGCAGACTGTGTAGTGCTCTATGATTCTGCCAATTGTCATACAGGAAACAGACTCTTAAAGGAAAACCACAGCCATCCCCCCTAGAGATGAGACTTGATCTTGCAGGCAACACTGACTGGTTTAAAAGCCCAGCAAAAATATATACTATACGAAATACAAGTGAATTAAAGTAAATTAGGTCGCTCATTAATTCTCAAAACCGGCCCCAGGTAAAAACAGAAAATGTTTCTATATTGTAGCCAATGTCATGAAAGGCTCACTTCATCAGTTTGGCTATAGCGTGAAATTTGCACAGCTTTTTAAAAATGTTCTATATGTTGAGGAGCTGCCTACAACTCCTCTGTTTGAATTCACAGTGCAATGAAAATGCCAGCAAATAAATGATACAAGGGACAATACTTTAGTGGCTTTCAGTATAAGAATGGAGAAGATGAGGAACACTCAGGCCCAGATCTTCAGCTGCTGCAAACTGACCTAACTTAATTGGGTTAAGGCTGATTTACATCAACAGAGGACTGAATTTAGACTGTTCTAGAAAGAAATGCATAAGACCATCTCTTCAAAGAGGCTTCTATATATGATCCTGCAAAATTCTGTGTGCATCCATTTGGCATTGCTCAGAAATCTGCATTTGCTCATGCAATCATGTGTGCATCTGTGCAAGAAAACAAGCACCTTGTCACACAGTTACTTCTGCTGCATGGTTAAGTGCCAGTTAACACGCACAAAAAAAACGGTTACTCACCTTTTTGTAACTGTTGTTCTTCGAGATGTGTTGTTCATGTCCATTCCAAGTAGGTATGTGCGCGGCACGTGCATGCCAGCAGGAAGATTTTCCCTTAGCAGCATCTGTAGGGTTGACCCTGGTGCCTCCTGGAGTGGCGCCTCCATGGCACCCTATATAGGGGCTTGCTGACCCTCCACCCCCTCAGTTCCTTCTTGCTGGCACTCTGACAGAGGGGCAGGATGGTGGGTATTGGAATGGATATGAACAACAAATCTCGAAGAACAACAGTTACAAAAAGGTGAGTGACTGTTTTTTCTTCTTCGAGTGATTGTTCATGTGCATTCCAAGCAGGTGATTCACAAGTCTGAGTTTGGTGGTGTGGTCGGAGTTCACTGCAGATTGGTGCACCGCCCTGCTGAAGGCTGCATTGTTTCTGGCCTGGTGCGTGATGGCATAGTGCAACAAGAATGTGTGGACTGAGGACTACATGGCAGCCCTGAATATCTCCTGTGTCGGGACCTGAGCCAGGAACGCCGCCGAGGAGGCCTGTGCCCTTGTGGAGTGGGCTGTGATTGGTGGGGCAGGCACCTTGGCCTGATTGTAGCATTCGCGGATGCAAGCCGTGATCCACAAGGATATACACTGTGAAGAGATGGGTAGCCCCTTCATCCTGTCGGCCACAGCTACAAAGAGTTGGGTTGATTTCCTGAACGGTTTAGTTCGTTCATTATAGAATGACAGGGCCCTGAGAACATCCAGGGAATGCAGCCTATGCTCTGCATTGGAGGAGTATGGCTTAGGGTAGAACACAGGAGAAAAATGTCCTGACCAATGTGGAATTGGGAGACCACCTTAGGAAGGAATGCCGAGTGTGGCCTGAATTGGACTTTGTCTTTGTGGAAGACAGTGTATGGAGGCTCGGATGTCAGTGCTTTGAGTTCCCATACCCTTCCGGCCAAGGTGATAGTCATGAGGAATGCAACCTTATAGGAGAGATATAGCAACAAGCACATAGCTGGTAGCTCGAAAGGGGGCCCCGTGAGGGTGGAGAGGACCAAATTAAGGTCCCAAGCCAGGACTGGTTGTCGAGTATGCGGGAACAGACTATCCAGGCCCTTGAGAAAGCAACAAACCAATGGGTTTGCAAAGACTGAACCACCTTCAGCTCCTGGGTGGAATGCAGAGATGGCCACTAAGTGGACCCAAACCAAAGAGAGGGAAAGTCCTCACTCTCTCAACTGGAATAGGCAATCCAGGATGAGAGGGATCGGGGCAAGCAATGGAGCCTGTCCCTGCTGTTCAGCTCAGATGGAAAAACGTTCCCATTTGGCCATGTATGTGGCCCTGGTGGATGGTTTTCTGCTACCGAGGAGGATTTGTCTGACCTGCTGTAAGCATTGCATTTCCACTGGGTTTAGCCATGCAGCATCCCGGCTGTGAGGTGCAGCCAGGTTTGGGTGGCGGAGGTGGCCCCGATCCTGCGTGATCAGGTCCAGGAGAAGGGCAATGTTAGGGGTGCCTGTATGGACATGTGCATCAGCGACATGTACCAATGCTGGCACGGCCACGCCGGCACGATCAGTATGATGTGAGCATGATCCCTGTGTATCTTGAGAAGTATTCTGTAGACCATGGGGATCGGAGGGAAGGCATAAGGCAGGCCGCCTTCCCACAAGAGGAGGAAGGCATCTGTTAGAGACCCTGGACTGCGCCCCATGAGGGAGCAGAACTGTCAACACTTCCTGTTGTTACTTGAGGCAAATAGGTCTATCTGGGGATAACTCCAGAGATGGAAGATTGAGCATGCCACGTCTCAGCAAAGGGACCACTCGTGGCCATGGAACGAGTGGCTGAGGGCATCCGCCAGGCTGTTCTGCACTCCCAGGAGGTAGGATGCCATAAGGTGAATTGTGTTCTTTATGCAAAAGTCTCATAACGCGAGGGCTTCCCAGCACAGGGGAGAGGAGCATGCACCCCCGTTTGTTGATATAGAACATTGTCCATGAGGACTGCAATGCACCTGCCCACTAAGAAAAATTTGAAAGTGAGACAGGCAAAGCAAACAGCCCATAGCTCCCCGACATTGATGTGCAAGGAAAGGTCCTCTGGGCCAAAGGCCTTGAGTCCTGAGATTCCTGAGTTGCACCCCCCACCACAGATCTGACACATTTGTCACCAAGGAAAGGGATGGCTGAGGGCTGGTGAAGGGTACTCCCACACAGACCAACCGTGGGTTGAGCCACCACTGGAAGGAATCCAGCACTGCTTGAGGAAGCGTCACCACTGAGTCCAGCGTGTCCCTGGTTGGTAGGTACACAGTCGCTACCAGGACTGAAGAGGGTGCAGCCTGAGCCTGGCGTGGCTCACTACATAGGTGCATGCAGCCACATGTCCCAGCAACTTGAGGCAGTTCCTCGCTGTGGTGTTCGGGAAATGGCGGAGACCAAGGATGATGTCAGACATGGACCCTAACCTGGCCTCCGGTAGGTATGCTCTGGCCTGCGTTGAGTCCAAAACTGCCCCTATGAACTCTATCCATTGGACAGGAGACAGGGTAGACTTGGCCTCATTCAACAGGAGACCAAGCTCGAGGAAGGTCTGTGTGATAAAGACCACCTGAGCCTCCACCAGTCCCTTGGCACAGCCCTTGATGAGCCAATCATCCAAGTATGGAAACACCTGAATTCCGTGCTTGTGCAGGAAAGCTGCTACAACTGCCATGCACTTTGTGAAGATCCTTGGGACCGTTGACAGGCTGAAAAGCAGGACTGCGAAATGGTGATGGGCGTTGCCCACTACAAACCTGAGATAACATCTGTGCTGAGGGATTATTGTGATATGGAAGTACGCATCCTTCAAGTCGGGGGCGGCGTACCAGTCTCCTGGATCCATGGAGGGGATGATGAAGGACAGGGATACCATATGGAACTTGAGCTTCTTTACAAACTTGTTCAGATGCCGCAAGTCCAGAATGGGTCTGAGGCTCCCTTTCATCTTCGGTATTAGGAAATATGGGGAGTAAAAACCCCTGCCCCAGAGTTCCTAAGGAACTTCCTCCACTGCCCCACTATGAGGAGGGACTGCACTTCCTGAATTAGAAGTTTCTCATGAGAGGGGTCCCTGAAGAGGGACAGGGAGGAGGGCTGGTGAGGCATGGGGAGGAGGGCTGGTGAGGCATGGGGAGGAGAATTGGGTAGAATATCCCCTCTCTACCGTGCGAAACACCCAACTGTTTGATGTGATTCTGGACCAGGCACGATAGAAGGGGGACAGACGTGACGAAAAGGTAGGGTTGGTAGGATCCAGAGTCCTGACTGGTAGGTCGCCCTTGACCACACCATCAAATTTAGGGTCTAGGCCCCGACGGAGGCTGTGGCTGGCCGGACAACTGGCTGGAGGACTGTTGTTGCCTCCTTCTGTCGTTTCTCCTTTGCCTATGTGAGGGATCCAGGTGGTTCTGGGGCTAGTACAGCTGTGGAGCCGGCTTCAGCCTGAATTGCCTGTGTTGAGTGGCTGGGGTGTGCAGGCCTAGCAAGCGTAAGGTAGCCCTTGAGTCCTCTGGGCTATGGAGCTTCTTGTCCATCTTCTCGGAGAAGAGCATGGGCCCTTGAAGAGGAGGTCCTGGATGGTCTGTTGGACCTCATGTGGAAGGCCTGAGACCTGAAGCCAGGCTCCCCGTCGCATGACCAGCCCGGTTGCCAGCGCATGGGAGGCTGTACCTGCTGCATCCAGGAATGCTTGGAGGGATGCCTGGGAAATTAGCTTCCCCTCCTCTACCAGAGCAGAAAGTTCTGTATGCGATTCCTGGGGAAGGAGTTCAGCGAACTTGTACAACGCCAAGCACATGTTATGGCCATACCGGCTCACTATAGCCTGTTGGTTGGCTATACATAGTTACAGACCCTCTGTTGAGTACACCTTTCTACCAAAGAGGTCCAACTTCTTGGCCTCCTTGTTCTTTGGTGTAGACCCTTGGAACCCCTGACGCTCCCTTTGGTTGGCTGCATCCACAACAAGAGAGTCTGGGGAAGGGTGGGTATATAGATGCTCATGGCCCTTGGAGGGTACAAAGTAGCACCTCTCTGTCTTTTTGGCTACAGGGGCCAACGAAGCTGGCGTCTGCCGCAAGGTGCGGGACGTATCAGCTATCGTTTTGATCAACGGTAGGGCAACCCTAGATGGGCCTGAGGGGGCCAGGATGTCCACTACCGGATCTACATCCATCTTAATCTCCTCCGCTTGGATCGCCAGGCTCTGAGCGGCACGCTTAAGTAGCTGCTGAAGCACTCGGTTGTCCTCTAGGGCTGGTGTCGCTCAAGTTCCCGCAACCGTCTCATCCATCGAGAAAGAGGAGGAGATCACCTGCAAAGGACCTTCCTCTGTACCCACAGCCTCTCCAGAGTTCTGCGGCACACAGTACTCTGTTTGCAAGGCCAGTGTGGATGTAGGATGCGGCACCGCAGCTGGTACCAAGGTCGAAGCTGAATGACGAGGCATGCTGGGCGGTGCCTGTGGTGTCGGAAACATGATCCCCGTCAGTGCCTGTGTCTGACTAGGTAGTGCCGGGTTCTGTTGTGGCACACTCCTGTCGGACAGCGGTGCTGGTGGTGGAGGCATTTGTGCCAGAGCCACCAACGTTGAGGAGACTGACACACACCTGGAGCGCGGGCCGTGCGCCTGTCCCAGGGACTGATGGTGGCCCAGGGAGTCCAGAACGGCCACTGGGAGGGTGGTTGCCACTGTTGCTGACACTGTGCTAGGTAAGGTCTTTGGCTTGCCTGGGAAGCCGACCTCCTGCTCCTTGATCTACTGGAATGGTAGGATTCTGCCTCCGAGACCAATGTCTCCGAATAGGAGGACCAACGGGGGGCAGTGCCCACTGTTGCCAGGGAGAGATGCCGCAAGGCCGGGGAGCGCAGTCTCTGTGTCAGTGCCGCCGGAGCAGCACAGGGCATGGACTGGGGTGACATCATGGCCGGCTTGTCCCTTGGATTGGGGTTGGGCTGTGTCTGGCCGCTCTTTCCATCAGCGTGGAGAGGCTGGCACCGGGAGGCTTAATAAGTCAGAGGCCATCTTGAATGCCTTCAGCATCAATGGGAGACGCACATCCTTGCTGAGCTCCGGGGATCTAGAGTGGTCCGGACTCGACTGCACCCCCACTGGGGCAGGAGTCAACGGGACCTTGGGAGGATGTGGTTGTGGCTTGGCTTGTCCCATCGCAGTCGTGGACGCCGCCAGCCTTTTAAGGTCCTGGTGGAGTGATCGGTCCCTCACTGGTCTCTTCTTTTTTTGCAGGCACCAGAGATGGTGACGGGTGCTGCATGGAAGCCAATTTTCTATGTCCCAATTCTCTCTGGTACTGGGACTTAGAGGTCTTAGACTGGGCCTCCTGTCTTGTGAGTGGTTCTGGAGCGCTGCGCACCGAGGATCAGGTGCTGGGCGGTGGACTGGCATGCTCAGGGTCCGAGTGTGGGCATAAGTCCACCTCCATCAGGAGCACTCTGAGTCTCTGCTCTCTGTCCTTAAGAGTCCTGGGACGGAATCCCCTGCATATAGTGCACTGGTCTCTTTGGTGGCTCTCCTCGAGACACCTCAAGCAGGACGAGTGTGGGTCACTCTTTGGCATAAACTTCCCGCAGTCCGTGCAGAGTTTAAACCCTGGGGACCTGGGCATGCCCCAGCGGGGCGATGAGTCCATTGGGGGGAAGCCCCCCAACAACTATTAACTATCTACAACTAACTACAACTTTCTCACTGAAGGACTGTCTGGATATATGGACTCTCTACTCAGACCCTATGCCACCAGCACTCCCAGCTATCTCCGCGACACCACTGATTTCCTGAGGAAACTATAATGCATTGGTGACCTCCCAGAAAACACCATCCTAGCCACCATGGATGTAGAGGCTCTCTACACAAACATCCCAAACACAGATGGAATACAAGCTGTCAGGAACACTATCCCTGATGATGCCACAGCACAACTGGCTGCTGAGCTCTGTGCCTTTATACTTACACACAACTATTTCAAATTTGATGACAATATATATCTCCAGATCAGTGGCACTGCTATGGGCACCCGCATGGCCCCACAATATGCCAATATCTTCATGGCCGACCTGGAACAACGCTTCCTCAGCTCTCGTCCACTCACACCCCTTCTCTACCTACGCTACATTGATGACATCTTCATCATCTGGACCCATGGGAAGGAGACTCTGGAAAAATTCCACCATGATTTCAACAGCTTCCACCCCACCATCAACCTCAGCCTGGACCAATCTACACGGGAGGTCCACTTTCTTGACACCACGGTGCAAATAAGTGATGGTCACATTAACACCACCCTATATCGAAAACCCACCGACCGCTATGCCTACCTTCATGCCTCCAGCTTCCATCCCGGGCACATCACACGATCCATTGTCTACAGCCAAGCACTGAGGTACAACCGCATCTGCTCTAACCCCTCAGACAGAGACCAACACCTACAAAATCTCCACCAAGCATTCTCAAAACTACAATACCCGCATGAGGAAATAAGGAAACAGATCAACAGAGCCAGACGTGTACCCAGAAGCCTCCTACTGCAAGACAAACCCAAGAGAGAAACCAACAGGACTCCACTGGCCATCACATACAGCCCCCAGCTAAAACCCCTCCAACGCATCATCAAGGATCTACAACCCATCCTGGACAATGATCCCACACTTTCACAGGCCTTGGGTGGCAGGCCAATCCTTGCCCACAGACAACCTGCCAACCTGAAACATATTCTCACCAGTAACTGCACACCACACCATAATAACTCTAGCTCAGGAACCAATCCATGCAACAAACCTCGATGCCAACTCTTCCCACATATCTACACTAGCGACACCATCACAGGACCTAACCAGATCAGCCACACCATCACTGGTTCATTCACCTGCACATCCACCAATGTAATATACGCCATCATATGCCAGCAATGCCCCTCTGCTATGTACATCGGCCAAACTGGACAGTCTCTACGGAAAAGGATAAATGGACACAAATCAGACATTAGGAATGGCAATATACAAAAACCTGTAGGAGAGCACTTCAACCTCCCTGGCCACACTATAGCAGACCTTAAGGTGGCCATCCTGCAGCAAAAAAACTTCAGGACCAGACTTCAAAGAGAAACTGCTGAGCTTCAGTTCATCTGCAAATTTGACACCATCAGCTCAGGATTGAACAAAGACTGTGAATGGCTTGCCAATTACAGAACCAGTTTCTCCTCTCTTGGTTTTCACACCTCAACTGCTAGAACAGGGCCTCATCCTCCCTGATTGAGCTGACCTCGTTATCTCTAGCTTGCTTGCTAGCACACATATATATACCTGCCCCTGGATATTTCCATTACATGCATCTGAGGAAGTGGGTATTCACCCACGAAAGCTCGTGCTCCAAAACGTCTGTTAGTCTATAAGGTGCCACAGGATTCTTTGCTACAACTAATACTAACTCTAAACTATAAGAGAGGAAACAACTATGTACACTTAGACAAGACACTGCTAGGCTTGCTGCAAGAGCGAGCAAAGTTCCAGCTAGCCATCATCTGCGGCAAGACGGAACCGAAGAGGTGGAGGATTGGCGGGCCCCTATAAAGGGTGCCATGGAGGCGCCACTGCAGGGGGCGCCAGGGATGACCCTACGGACACTGCTAAGGAAAAATCTTCCGGCTGGTGTGCACACACTCCTGCTTGGAATGCACATGAACAATCACTCAAAGAAGAATACATGGTGGCCTCTACACGTATATTTGTCCAAACATCAATGTAGATATGTGGTTGTACAGCTGCAAATAAAGAGAATACATTTTTTGCAGAACCTTGAAAAATTTGCCTTGAAAGTATCACTATATAGTTCACTCAATGGGAAATCCACACAATGCTGGGCTCCCACTATGCAGGTTGAAAGAGGGTGCACTTGAAAAGAGGGTGACAACTGCAAGTGTAACTCACTGGTCAGTGTGTGTTACGCATCCCCTTCTATGCCTGAGCCACAGAGGGTATGGGTCTCTTAGAGCTCTGAGCTACAGAGAGCCTGGCTATTCAGTTCAGCAGTAGTGACTCATACTATTAAGTCTGAAGTAACCTGGTTCAAATTCCAGCATTCACAACGATAGCAGCTGTTATACAGGCAGCCTCAGATCATGTCGTCTGCACATAACAGAAATGGAGAGAGGATCGTTAAAGCTACTGTAAGTGGGCAAAATAAATGTTTCCTCTGACTTCCATGCAAGAGCTCATACATGTTTTTACACATTCTAACTCCACTGAAGTCAGAGGAGTTATGCCCGAGTTTTATTGGTGAGAAGAATCAGAACCCAAGAGTTGAGCTGTGCAACTAAAAAGTCTGAAGATACCCTGAAAAACTAGGAGCACAGTAAATGCCTGATAGCTAGCGTAACTGACCACTCTAATGCATACAGGGTGATAAGTAATCAGCTCTTCAAACATCATTACATGACAAGCATGTCTTTCGAAATGGAGGATTTTAACTTCAAACATGTACAGCTGCGCTGCAGGTGAAAACATTAGCTATCTTAAATACATTGCTGTGATTTTATGGGAGTATTTAGTCCAGTGTGGTTTACATCTTATTGTTTACTTAAGGCTAGTCTATACTGGCAGCACTTTAACGTGCCTTGTGTGGTCATGGCACAGTACTGGGAGAGAGCTCTCCCAGTGCTCCAGAAAAACAACCTCAACGAGGGGCGTAGCTCCCAGCACTGGGGCCCTGTTTATACTGGCGCCTTACAGCACTGCAACTTGCTGCGCTCAGGGCGGTGTTTTTTCACACCCCTGAGTAGGGAAGTTAAAGCACTGTTAATTGCCAGAGTAGACAAGCTCTTAGGCCAACATTTTCAAATGCGTATGCCTTGAAATTAGGCCCTTAAGTCCATATTTAGTCTTCTGAATTTGGTCTCCTAATTTTCAGAAGTGTTGAGCTCCCACAACTTCCACTGAAGTTAGCGATTTGGGGGTTCATAACCTCTGAAAATCAGCCCACTTACTTAGGTGATTAAATATGGATTTATCCTGCATGTATAACTTTAGGTACCTACGTGAAAATGTTTACCTCAAGTTGTATAATACAGTGATTTCCATTAAAAAATGGATTAAACAGTTAATACATAGTTATTTCTTACTCCAAATATAGGGGGGAAACTGACCTGTTTGATACCGATATGTGGCAACTATTGTCACGTGTTAACTATTTTATGGTGATCATTGTATAAAATAGAGGTTTGACTGGATAACCTTAAAGTTCTAGATCATATCCAGAACTGACATCAAGATACAGTCTTTACAGTCCCTTAATCTTATTCTCACCTCGACATGTTCTTCCATTTGCTGCCATAGTATATCCCTGCTCAGGACAAGCACATTGGTAACTACCAGGAACATTCACACAGCGGAAAGTGCAAAGAATACCCGCACTTTGTGTGCACTCATCAATATCTGGAATTAAATGATTACAAAAGCATTAGAAAAGTGACAGATATAAACGAAGAGAAAATGGAACACAAGGAAATTCCGATGGCTCTGATACAGGTGACGTCAGATGAAATCCCTCATCTCATCTGTAATAGGTTTTATTTAACAAGCGCCCAACCCTGAAAGTCTGACTTTGCTGTAGGGCCGTTCATGGTGTTTTATGAAGCGCTCAGTGCAAAGCTCCCCCCTTGCTCTCCCATTACATGTTTGAAAATTACTATCTATCTGACAACTTAAAAGTAATGCAGAGCAGCAATAAACCAAGCATATGTCTGGGTTTATACTCTCCTGTAGCTTTCCAAATTCAGAATTCCTCTAGAACTTTTAGGGGAGTTTTTTCAGACCTTAACGGAAGGAATCAGGTTTTTGACTCCTTCATAAACAAAAAGAGATTCTCTCCCAAGTATTTGTCAGGTGTCTGTTTTTTAAACACCTGTTCAGCAAACAAAACCCAAAGGCTCAGATCCTTCATCCCCTCAGACAGCACAAAGCTACCCAGAAAGCTGTCCTATAGGTGCAGCTGGAAACTGCCCATACATCACCTGCTCCTGACTTCTGGTGCAGTTTAGTGTCAGAGCAAGCTGGGGGAATGACCAAAATATGATGAACTCTGGTGATACACAATAGCATAACAGCTCCAAGGGGACCATTACAGCCAGTGGAAGTCAGAGCAGGCCTTAAGCTCAGCTATGGTACTGCAGAGGTTTTAGATCAGTGGTTCTCAACCAGGGGGTACGTGTATCCCTGGGGGTACTCAGAGGTCTTTCTCGGGGTACTCAACTCATCTAGATCAGTGTTTCTCAACTTGGAGCTTTCAGTTCCTAGGGGAGATGTCACAGGACAGTTTTAGGGGGGCTATCAGTAAAGCTATAAACGGCGGTTGACTGCCTGCTGGCTGCTGCTCCCGGCGACCGCTCTCCGGACAGACTCTGGGTGCCCTGGACCGCTGTTCCAGCCGCCCCAGGACAGCTGCTGTTCAGGAGGTCCCCAGGGCATCCCCAGGACCACTGCTCAGGCATTCTTCAGAGCTAGCCACACCAGCAACTGTTCCGGCGGTCCCCAGAGCCAGCTGCACGGAGCCGCCCAAGCAGTGGCCTGTGCAGCTGGCTCTGGGGCAGCCCTCAGACTGCTGCTTGGGCGCTCCCTGGGGCTGCCCCCAGGACCGCTGCTCAGGCGGTCTGCAGAACCAGCTGCTCGGATGGCCCTGAAGTCAGCCGCACTAGCCGCTGTGGAAGTCACGGAGGTCGTGAAAAGCCATGGAATCACGGAGTCACTTCTGGAACCTCTGTGAAAGTATCGTAGCATTAGTCATAAGTGGAGGGCCAGCATTAGGGGGTGGCAAGCAGGACAACTGAGTTCCACAGGGGGCCCAGAGAAGCTAAGTTACATATTTCATCCCAGCTGCCAAGGCTCAGGCTTCAGACAAGACTCACAAGTGAAAAATAGGCTCACATCTCACACTGAAATATAAGTATACAATATTTATATTCCAATCCATTTATTTTGTATTTATATGGTAAAAATGAGAAAGTACCGCTAATCAATTTTTTGGTAATAGCGTGCTGTGACATTGTATGTCCGATTTTGAAAGCAAGTAGTTTTTAGGTGAAACTTGCAAGACAAATCAGACTCCTGAAAGGGGTACGGTAGTCTGGAAAGCTGGAGAGCCACTGTTTGGATGATAGAGTTTCAGAAAAGCAGTCTGACTAAACCCCCCTACTTGTCTTGCTCAGACTTCAGTCTCTTGCCACTGTGAGGCAACAATCTCACTAGTTCTTCAGTCATGCACAGGTTCCTCCAGCAAACCTAGGCTATATATCCTGGCTCCTGGGAAGTCTGATTTGTATTGCTCTGGTGGAGCAAAGCAGACTTAAATCTGGTCTAAGTGGGCGGCTGAGATTTCCCTTTGCACAGGAATTCCCCAATAGGATACATACATACATTGTTTCTGGCCTTATGCCATCCCCTTCTCACAGCCCCCAGCACTGGAGGCATGCCCAGTGCACTGCTACACTCCAATAACTGCCAGTGGCTGGAACAACCCTTTGCGGCCACTGAAGCAGGGCATAAAATTCAGAGCCTTAGACACTCCCTGCAATGTACAAAAAGTACAAATGACATGAACAGCATCCGTACCTTTACAAGAATGGCCGTCTTCTGCTAGCTGGTACCCTTGCCTGCAGTAACATTGATAGGAACCATAGACATTGGCACACTCCTGACTGCATAGAGTGCTGTCACATTCATTCACATCTGTATCCAAAAATAAACAAAAGACATTGCTACACTGGAGCAGAACAATATCTACTACAGTTTCCTGCCTCTGACAGCAGCTAGAACCAGATTCGGCCATAAGCCAATCACTAGCAAAGAGGGCTAGACGAAAATTTCTCCTTTGAGCAGATTATTCCATAATTGCATGAGGAACTATAGCACTGCCATAATAATATATAATTAATACTTTAGAGTTGGTGAAAAAAGGCCAATTAGTTTCTGGAAAATAAATAAATAAAAATAATTCAAAGGAATGAAACAATTTTCAATGTTTTGTCATTGCACAATTCTTTGTTTTGATACATTTTGATTTTGATTTAAATCTAAACAGAAAGAGTTAAGTTTTCATTTCTTTTGGTTTTTTTCCCCCCTCTCCTTTTATTCCCCCTTCTCTCCTCTGGAAAAGAGGGATTAAGGAAAAGAAGTGGGGAGAGGGAGGAGATCAGAAAATGGAAACCAAAACCTTTCTATTTTGATTCAATTTGAATTTTTTTGTTTTGATGAAAATTTGGAAGTTTCAAATGAGCCAAAAAATTCTGGAAGAAAATTTTAATTTTTTTGAATTGTTTCATCTGAAACAGACAAATCACAAAAAGTTGTGAAAAAAACCAAAACATTACATTCTGACATTTTCAGAACGAAGCATTTCAAATTTTCTGTTTGAAATGGCTTTTCCTTTTGAATTTTGCTTCTATGTTATTTTTAAAAAGTTAAAAACATTTAAATTTGTCTCTGTAGCAAAGAATAAAATATATCAGCTATACCAGGATATAGAGGTGAAATATAAGTATTAATTAATGTTGTAATATGGGGCTTATTAGACTTAGGCCAGTAAGATATTTAGCTTAGCCCAAACAGGGCCTCACATCAACTAGTTGACTGATGAATAACCTTGTATGGGAAATTGTGCTAAGTGCTGATGTTTGGGAAAAAATGTATTGAAATGTATCTGCTAACACTGTAAGATGCCAGTTAAAACTGGTTGTAACATTTTGGGGATTTTTGCAGACATAGGGTGACAGCACTGTGCTATCCACAAGTCGTTATGGTGATTGAGGGACATAAATGTTAATGAGTAGAAAGGGAAAGTTAGCCTATGAAAAATGAGGCGTCCTAGATTTAGTGGGGAGTGAAAGTACAGATAACGAAAACAGGGTTGAAACCTTCATAAATGCTATAAACGCCAGTGGGAGTTAGTATAACACATAATAAAAGTTGTGTCCCAGTCTGCGTGTCTTGAGAGTCACCTGGATGACACCCACTGGTGAAGATGGTGATGATGAGCAGGAGTAAGATGATTACTGAGACTCTGGGGCTCCCCAGTAGGAGATGTGAGTGATACCAGTCAGTGGGCTAAACACTTTGTACTCTCTTTCTATCTACGGCTGTATTTCAGTGGTTGTGGGATTATTCATCTGCTAAATGGATTTGTTAATAAGTGGACTTGTGATAATTAGCAATTTCTTGTGTGCTCCCTGGGTCCCCCATTCTAATAACATTGATAATAATCTTCCTGAGGCTGTAGCCACTCAGGAGACTGAACTTTTATCAACCACTGCTACCTACAAAATTAATCAATAATCAACACATCAATCCATCAGTTAGACTCTACAAGTCAAACAAAATATTTAGTCTGACCTGAAAAGAATTTGGTTTTTTACTTTTTCAGTTTGATGAAACAATTTTCTTTCGTGTTGACTTGCAACATTTTTTGCAGTTCAGTCATCAAACTGAAAAAAAAATCAGTTATTTGCACAACTCTAACTGAAAAGATTAGCTCTATAAACACAATGTGTCAAGCTCATGCACAACTACTGGAGATATACCTACTTTCCTGCTCACTCAGTCTAGAAGAGCTTCTCAAAATGCATTAGAAACATGATATTCCTGGTCTCTTGGGCTGCTACATGTTCCCAGATCGTAATGTGAAAGTTACTGAAACTACCTGAAATAGTATGAAAATTGCTACTGGGCAGCTGGGAAGCACAGCTGCTAAAAAACAAAGGCAGATTCACAACTGCAAGTCAGTTTGCTTCTTTACCTGCAAATATTGTAACCACAAAGATGGGGGACATGGCTATGAAAGAAGTTGACAAGGTGGGGGAAAGGCCAGAGAGAAAAAGGCAAAAGCCACAAGAAAGAGGCGCTCTATGTCGTCATCATATAATGGCTTTTCAGCATTTCATTTCTTGTTTAGTAGAAATGATCTGCCTTGCCTACCACCCCTGGTGATAGAGTGTATGGGATCTAATGATGCTGGAGAAGCTTTACATACATATTGCAAGTTTAACAAATACCTTAACTACATTGCAGCTTGAGAGACATTCTAAGGATGCTTGCAATGTGAAATTTTAGTGTTTACAAAGCCTCAGAGCATTCATGAATCATGGGTTCTTGTATCAAATGCCACCCAAACTTCCTTCCCCATAGTCTTTCTTCTTCCAATGCAGACTTTGTCTTAAAAGGAAAGGAAAGCAGTTCGGTACCTTCACAGTGCTTCCCATCATAGGCCAAGCGGAATCCAGATGAACAAGAGCAACGGTAGGACCCAGGAGTGTTCTCACAGGTGTGCTGACACAGCCGTCCTGGGTAATTCCAGCACTCATTTACATCTGTCAGCAAAACAAGCAAACAATGGGAAAACACAGGATTTGAGAGAGACATGGAAGGATATTTTAAAGATGCCAGAGATCGATCTGTACTGCGTGAAATGCTGCAACCTTGTTTTTTTATATTGTCTGGCTTTGTACTCTAATTGGCATACAGTGATGATAAAATATAAAAAGCTTTATCCCAGTGCATGTGAAGATTTTCAGAAACGTACATTCTGCAGCAGAAGATATTTAACCCAGACAAAAGTACTGTGCAGATGACCTCAATCAATAACCTACCATTGAGCTAAACTGAGAACATGTGCTCCATAATGATACAGAAGAATGGTGGAGGTTGGTCAAAATGAATGAAGGTAGTTGGGGAAGCAATTTTATCACCTATTTTGAGCTACTGTAGAGCAGAACTAATAACTACACACTAAACAACAGCGCTAAATACTGTGACGGCTCAATCAGTAGTTTCTGCTTGCTCTGTGCCTTACATACCAATGCAGGCTCTGTTGAATGCATCATACTGATAGCCCATCTTGCAGTCACAGCGATAAGCTCCAGGTAGATTATGACAAATCTGTCCCTCTCCACAGCGGTGTATGCCTGTCTGACATTCATCAACATCTATAGCAGGAAAAAACAACATCAATTACTTTAAATATGAGGCGTGAAAGTGGTGGACATTCACTAAATGACACAGTTTAAGAAATGCCACACCACTGAGAGAAGTTTCAAGTAAAAGAATAAAAAGGAACGGAAACTGTTAACTGTGTCAGGAAAAATAATCATTTTTTTCTGCTCTGTTTTTCTCAGAGGTGGCTTCATGTATGGCCAGGCTCCTCTAAATCAAACGTTTGCAAAATAATACATTGTTTGAAAAGGAAAGAGTGCTTGCAAACACCATGAATACCTCCCATGTTACCCCACATTTAGCTCTAAGCAAAATTTCTGGTTACTGTGTGCAAATGATACCATTTAAACCCGTTTATCAATAGCATTTTATACTGACATTCTCCGAACTTGCTATATCAATTTATGTTGATATTACAAGTCAGCATGTTATAGCAAATCAATTGGAGCAAAATAAGAACCAGCTCAAACTTTTGCTCATCTCCTGAGCCAAGCCAGACCTAATTTCTGGTTCAGATAAATTCCCACCTCTACTTGCATTGTTAACTCTTGTTCCATTTTCTACATTCTTCTCTTTCCCCAACCTGATCCTCCTCTCTGCTATGACCCAAACCAATCCTTGACATTCCCCCATTTTCCATCCCCATCTGATCCAAAATCCACTCCTGATACATCTCCCACCTCTTCCCAATTTACAGGTCACTAATCTCGGTCTCTTCCCTGCTCCCATTCTGTTCCAAGATGAGGATAAGAGTCTATTTAATAACGGCTGATGGGACTGACAATGCAAGTAAAGATGAAGTCATGTCAAACAGACATCTGTTTGTTCTCCTCTAGGATGGACAAGGTTCAGCAGTTTGGTTTGGATAACACTCCAACATTTTAAGAGTTTATTGATTATCTGAACCTTTTGAATTCTGCCTCTTCCCATCCCATCAGATCCTTCCCCCTCCTCCATATCCACCTCTTCGATTCCTCCGGCATCCTAACTCCCTCTCCTCAACAGCCAAAACGGCTGGCTTTGTTTAACATCATCTCAGAGGGCAGTCTAAGATCTGAAACGCTCTTTGCTGTGCTCTGGTTGGCTGCCTTATGCAAATTCATAGATTCTGGGACTTCTCCAGAGGGACCCAAGAATGGATGGCCCCCTCCACCCAGCTCTTTAAAATTTGGAGACAGCAAATCTCCTCAGGAAAAAAAAATGGACATTTTCTGAGCCTCTGCATGGATGCTTGCTGTGGTAGGTCTCTTGGGAACCAAGAGAAAACAAGGGTTACTTATACAGACTTCAGATTGGTTTGGATGTGGTGAGAGATGTGGCTTCATGTTTGGTTCAGTTTTTATTTAGCACAGAGCCACATGTTTCTAATGACTATAGGCACTAGAGTTGCAGAAAAACCTATCCGGGAAAGAATTCCTGGAAGGGGGAAAGATTTCTGCTGAAATGTTGCCTCTCCACTTTCTTTAAGAGCACAGCAAGCATTAGGAAAAGGGAGTTTTTAATACAGATTTAAATCAGCAAATAGCAATTTTATTTGCAGTGAATTCATTTGTGCCATTATTTCATTCATTTGTGAGAAATTGTATATTCCAGTGTAGAAGTCCCTGCCCTTAATTCGGTCTAGGACTTTTTTCAGTCTGAGGTGTGTATTTCAAGATAGTTACAATACTTTTCAATTAAATGTAAGGAGGCGGTTGCCAGTAACTGATCTGGTGAATTAGAAAGAATGAATACATTCAGGATAAAGTCTCTGAACAGAGGAAGACGACCACACAGGCTCAGTTCTGCTGCAGAAACATGTCCAGATGATCTATTTCTATTACTATGAGTTAATCTGAAGTCCAATTAACCATCACAATGCCCTGAAGAAATAGATTTTATCATAGAAAGGGGAAATTGGAACTACATGGTTTTCTTTTTTCTTCTACATACTCTTTCCTTATTTAAAGCAACCATACTAAAACATTTAGACTGAAAACAGAGGCACACCTCACTTAGCCGGAGGCAGAGAGCTTGCATGTGGCATAGGTCATATTAACATGAAACATTTCTTTCCCTAAACCAAACAGAAAAGCAGATTCCTACACTCTCTAGATGTGGCAAGCTACCATATGAATTTTCTTGTACCTGGACCTAAAAACTGTGCCAATCATTTAAATTAAAAATGTGGAGAAACATCTTTAATTACAATGAATTACATTATCTCATCCCTATAACCACACAGCCCAGCCATGTATGAGTAATGTGTTTTTCCTCCTTAAAAAAAAGGAAAAAAATAAAGAAAATGGCCCATTTTTCTCAGGCCAGCAGTTTGAAAACTCAAAAGATAGAGAAGCACTAGCCATCACAAGTCAACTTTGATACTGGTCTTAAAACAAAGACCTTTAAACTAATGCTGGGACTTTGGAGCTGCTTGCCACAGCTTGTAGAAAAATGACATGTTGTTCTAATCCAGGGTCTGAAAAGCCTTTGTCCTGTTTTGATACTAGCTTTCATGGTCCCAACGACTAGTGCCAGGAAAGAGCCTCAGCTGGTATTAGCTGAAACAGCTTTGTTGACCTCAGTGAAGTAACACTGATTTACACCAGCTGAGGATCCATCCTAGAGTGTTGATGCTTTCCATTGCGAGGGACAGGAGCATTTATTTTCTCTTTGTGTCCATTGGGGTATCTCCCTGTTTGCTAAATGATAACGAATGAAAGATGAGTGCATCTCTTGATTAAGATCAGCCAACTCATCCCCCTTGACAATTGTACCAGCAAGCGTTCTTAATCTTATCATCATCTAGTTATTTTTAATAGTTCCAGTCTATAGGCTGAGTCCAAAACTTGCCCATCTCCCCACGTGGAGGAGTTAAGAGGTCTGCGACACTCTGCGGATAGTAGTGTAGAAGTGAGTTATGTAGTGGTAACATAGGGTAATGTGTAATGCTGAAGGTGGGAAGCTCATCTTGCATATGTCCTGTATCCACACCATTGCTCTCTGCTATGGGCCTTTTTCTTGTTTAGCTTCTTTATCTTTTGCAGTTTATTAAACCATTAGCTATGAGCAAAGTCAGAAAATAAATGAATGGGACTTTACTCTTCCCATCCCTCCCCTAAATTCACAGAAAGGCTGATTTTGTTCTTTTCACGTTCTCGTATTGGTCAGTAAACAGCATTTGGATTTACTGGATCATTTCTTTCCAAATATAGTTTTCCCTCCCCTAAATTCACAGAAAGGCTGATTTTGTTCTTTTCACGTTCTCGTATTGGTCAGTAAACAGCATTTGGATTTACTGGATCATTTCTTTCCAAATATAGTTTTCTATTTTCTACATTTACAAAATATATTTAATTCATAAAGACACAACTTCACTCTTGTTTGAACTCTGTACGCCTGTCTTTGTTCTCTTGCATCTCATGTCATTCACACCAATAACTGAATGCAAAAATAAGTGTAAAATCCTACAAATCTGATTGGATACCACTGTATGCCCACTTTGTACTGGTGGAAGTAACTACACAAGGTGCAGCACAACAGAGAATCTGGCCCTGAGTATATGTGCACTTCTTCTTTAAACAAAGAAGTCAGGACTTGGACTTATTCTGAGAATCTGGACAACAGAAAAATAACTAGGAATTTCATTTGCACTGCTGTAAAGACTATCTGCCCATTTATATTTTCTGATGGATGCACTCACAGGGTCTCTCTTATGCAGTATGTTATTACTCGACACCATATCCATCCACAGTGAGATACTATGAAATAACAGAGTCTGAAGTTTTTGATTGTCAGGTTGGGACTAACCACTGAGTTAGACAGAATTTAGAATGAAAGTTAGTAGGTACAAGATGCAACCAAATCCAAGGTCACCAAAAGGAACTAAATACAGTATTCAGGCATTAACATAATACAGGGGTAGGCAACCTACAGTACGGGTGCCGAAGGCGGCACACAAGCTGATTTTCAGTGGCACTCACATTGCCCGGGTCCTTGCCATCGGTCCGGGGGGCTCTGCATTTTAATTTAATTTTAAATGAAGTTTCTTAAACATTTTAAAAACCTTATTTATTTTACATACAACAATAATTTAGTTATATATTATAGACTTATAGAAAGAGATCTTCTAAAAACATTACAATGTATTACTGGCACGCGAAACCTTAAATTAGAGTGGATCAATGAAGACTCAGCACACCACTTCTGAAAGGTTGCTGACCCCTGACATAATATAACATAACATAGTAAGCACTGACCACATCATCATCAAGTCAATCTTTAAACTCTCCTACTCCTGGAATGCAGTTATAACAATTGAAAGTTTTCTAAAACTATTTTGGAACTGAAATAAGCTTTTTCCTCTAGCAGAGCACCCAATTGCAGATGGGAGTCTGATCCTTACCGATACATCGAGATCCATCCTCGCTGGAATGATAGCCTCTGCTGCACATTAACAGGTTTCTCTGACAAGTGTAGGATCCAACAGTATTGATACAGTTGAATCCAGGCTTACATGGCTCAGGAAGTGAAGTGCATTCATTAATATCTGTGGAAGAGAAAGTGTATTAGTATTAGCTATTCAATGAATCTGCTTCTTTCTGTTCCAACTGTCACTTCTTTTCCCTCATTTTGATTATGATTTATTATGCAATCTATGTAGGGGCTGATGAGAATCAGTTATGACTGCATTTTAAAACTTCACAGTAAGCAAATCCAATATATAACATTTTTAAAAGAGCAGCAACATTTGGGCAAAATTCAGTGAAAATTTAAAGAACATCAAACATGACCAACGTACAGCCACTTAACAGTGTAACAGTATTAGGACTCTGTTCAGTGCTACTGCACACATTAGAAACGTATTGCTGTAATCACACTTACCGACACAATTGCCCTCCGGGTCTTGTAAAAATCCTTCCATGCATCGCTGCTTTGATTCACAATAGAATGATCCCTTTGTATTCTGACATACAAAGTTTACTTGACAGCTATGAGTTCCTCTCACACATTCATCAATGTCTATTAATAAAGATAAAGAAACAATATGTGATCAATTCTGCCATATTTTTTTCTAATCCTATTAAATAATTTGTAACTCATATCCTTTTTTTCTCTTTTTCAGAAATGTGGTTATGAAGTATCAGATTTTCAAAAGGCCTCTAAAAATGTGCTTGTAAAATCAGTGAGTACAGTTGTTTGTTCCTGCCCATGGATAGGCTTCAGAATCCTGCAGCTGCATTTTTTTTAGGCTCCATTTCTGCAATGAGATCTATGCAGGTAGGCCCCATGATCTCCAGAGTCCCACTGAAGTCACCAGTGTAGATCCAGTTTCAGGATCGGGGTCCAAGAGACCCACAGAAACACTGATGTAGTGTATGTTTTGTGTTGACTAGTAGCTCCATTTCTAAAACAAGATGGACATTCTGCTTCTTACAGAATAAAAACTATAGCTAAAATCTTGACACTTCTGAAGTCAGCGGCAAAACTCTCATTGACTTCATTGGCAGGATTGCAGTGTGCGTGCATGTGTGTGAGAGAGAGAAAGAGAGAGTGTGTATGTGACACAACTGAACAAATAAGAAATAGCCAATAATTTATTGCTGACTTTTGCGGTCTATGAGCAGCTAACAATTTTCTCCAATTTATTACTTATCTGACGTGATTTGCCAAATAGTTTCCACATTTAACTTCTGGTCTGTTTATTAGCAGTTTATTGTGAGATTTCAATCTTCAAAATTCAAGCTGTGTTGGTCAGTTTTAACTGGATAGAGATCTCATGGCATTGTTTCATTTCCCTGACTGGATGAGTACAATGAGGTTTCTGGTGTAAACACTCATATTTACAAGCTCAAAACTCATTTTTGGTGAGTATTTTCTAATATTAGCTTATAATTTGCTGTTTCTGTGAAGATTCCTATTGGTGAACTCGTTTGCTAGAATAGTGCCAGGAAAGCGCAAAAAGAGGCACAAACACAAAATCCATGTTTTAAGTAGGAGAAAGCCTTCAGAACCTTTGGAGGCATTCCCCCAGCTGTAAGTATCAGCAAGAGATGTATGTTAAAGTTGTTTGCAGTGTTGATGTAGCTGTGTTTATCACAGGATATGAGGGTGAGGCAATATCTTTTACCGGACCAACTTCTGTTGGTGGAAGGTACAAGCTTTCAAACTACACAGAGCTATTCTTCAGGTCCTTCCCCAGACCTGAAGAAGGGCTCTGTGTAGCTAGAAATTCTGTACCTTACACCAACAGAAGTTGGTTCAATAAAAAGCATTACCATATCATCTTGTCTCTCTCACACGTTAAAGTTGTCAGTCTTCCAGAAGCTACTGTGTTGTCAAGTTTTTATACCATGGAGAGAAGATGAGGTATCAAAAAAAACAATGGAGACTCAGTATCTCATAGCATAAAACTAACTGCCAAAACAAAGTAGTTGTAGCAATATCTAGACCAGCAGTTGGCAACCTTTCAGAAGTGGTGTGCCGAGTCTTCATATATTCACTCTAATTTAAGGTTCCGTGTGCCAGTAATACATTTTAACATTTTTAGAAGGTCTCTTTCTATAAGTCTATAATATATAACTAAACTATTCTTGTATGTAAAGTAAATAAGGTTTTTAAAATGTTTAAGAAGCTTCATTTAAAATTAAATTAAAATCCAGAGCCCCCTGGACCGGTGGCCAGGAGCCGGGCAGTGTGAGCTCCACTGAAAATCAGCTCACGTGCCGCCTTTGGCATGTGTGCCATAGGTTGCCTACACCCCATCTAGACATTAATTCTTACAGAGATGCTGAAATTTTAGCCTTTGGGGGTCACATTTAAAGGGCCACTTAAAAACCTGCTTTATATATTCTATAAACCATTAAGAAGTCATATAAATAAATAGTAACTCATTTATAAGGCTAATAAATGCTAGGACCAAACAGGCTCCCTCGAGGTGAGCAAGGACTCCACAATCTAGCCCTTATTAAGTCTTTTCAAACATATGCTACCTACAGTTAAATATCTGGTTCACTTACAGCGCAGGAATTCAGTAACTACTCACTTAAAATGTTTGCTATGTGCCAAATTCTCAGGTCTATACTAAGACCAGCTGCTATTCAAGTCATTGGGAAATTGCAGGAGTAAAAATGGAGTGGCGACCTAAGTTCCCTGTAAGCCAGCCTATTAAGTGTGGTGCAAGCATTCAGGGAACCACTCGGCCAGGACCTGCCGTGGCTGGGGGAGAGGTGCCCCTCTCCCAGCCCCAACCTAGCCCTGCCCCCAACGTGCCAAGACCAGGAGAGGGGCGCCCCTCCCCCAGCCCAAACCCAGCCCCAGACATGCTGCATCTATGGGAGAGGCATCTATACCATGGCCCCAACCCCAGAGCTGCCACAGTGGGGACAGGCGCCTCTCCCCACAAGCCCAGGTGCTGCTGCAGGGAGTCCTCACTCCCTGCCATAGCCCTGGGGCAGCCTGCACCCCAAATCCCTCATCCCCACCCCAGAGCCTGCACCCCCCCAGCCAGGGCCCTCACCCTCACCCCAACTCTCTGCCTCAACCCTGAGCCCCTCATCTCCAGCCTCACCCCCAGAGCTGGCACCCCAACCCTCTCCCCAGCCCTGAGCCCCTCATCCCCTGCCCCACCCCAGAGCCCTCACACCCCTGCACCTCAACCCTCTGCCCCAGCCCTGAGCGCCCCCTACACTCTGAACCTCTCAGCCCCTCCCCACCCCATGAATTTTGTTATGTGCACTGATATGAAGATGATGTGTCACAAATCACCTCCATATTGGTGTACATAACAAAATTCATTCCTCACATGTGGGGGAAAAATTAGAGGGAACACTGGTGGGGACACAGCTCCTACCTTCTTGGATTGAGGAGAGAGGGATCCCCCACATCTCTCTCTCTCTCTCTCTCTCTCACACACACACACCACACACCACACACCACACACCACACACCACACACCACACACCACACACCAGCCACCTGTACTGCACTGTCTCCATTGACCTGGGCCTCTAGTGGAGCTTCCATATGGGCTGCCATATATAGGGTTGGACAAGGAGCGGGAAGGAAAAGAACCCAAATCATTCTCATCCCCATGGAAAATGCTCCAAAAAAACTGAATACAGCCAGAGGCTGCATTAACATCAGAATTGACATACTGGATCAGGCTCATGGTCCATCTAGTCCAGTATCCTGTCTCTGACTGTGACCAGCACCAGATACATCAGAGAAAGGTGCTAGAACCCCACAGTAGGCAGAAGTGGGATAATCTTTCCCCATGGAAGACTCATCCTGATCCCTAACAGAGGCTTGCTTAAGCCTTGAACCATGAGGTTTTAAATCCCTTCCACAGTTCTATCAACTCCTCAGTTAAGATATTAAGTTTCTTCTGGAGCCCCCTGAGTGTTGGGGACTGCACTTTCTTGGAGATGCCAGCCAGAGGTAGCCTTCAGCTGAGAAGTCCCTATTAATCTGGTTCCACTGGAGAGCCATAGGGGACTAGCAGTTAGCGCACAGACACCCTATGCATCTTAGGGGATCTGTAAGATGTGGTCTGACCATCAATGTCTTTGGGGGTGTAATTAACCCTGCCCCGTCCCACCCACACCCCTGGAAAAATTTCGCTCACTGTGTTTTCCTTCCCATCCTCCTCCCAGAGATTTTCCTGTGGGAGGATACAACAAGGACCCCAGGCTATGGGGCAATGCAGCAATATTTCCATTACAAACCATGGGATGAAACTGTTTTAGGAACAGCAGTTTAAAAAAACCCAAAGCGTTTTGGGAAATTGTTTATGTCAAAGAGGCAGGTAAAGCCAATCTTTTGGTGATCTGTTTCTCTCTCATCTATTTAACATTAAGCAGCAACCATAAAAATTATTCATACTCCCCCTCCTTTTCTCCCCTTCGAATAATTACAACTAATTAGACATTAGCAGCTTGCAAAAGATAAGCAGATGGCAAAAAATAAATATCCACCAGCCAGATTCTGATAACCTCAGTCAGGGCATGAAGCCCTGGTCTTACATGAGAAGAGTTAAGCAGCAAACATAACGAAAGACTGAAAAGTGCTTGCCTTACCAACACATTCGCCATCCTTAAATTCATAGCCTGGCTGACAGTTGAGTTCTTGGAGACACGTAAATGATCCAACTGTGTTAATACAGTGTTCTCCTCGCTTACAGGTGTGCGCTTCTGTGACGCATTCATTAATATCTACAAGAAGAAGCAGTTAGATCATTCAGAGTCTCACATACACCAAGAAAGCTGCCTTTTCCTGCTCTCTTTAGGAAAGGCTCAAAGGCTCATTTAAAAACTTTTCTTCCAAAAACAAGTTTATGTAGCACTGTGCTTCAGTATTTTGACTGAGTACATTTTATGTTAGGGTTTCCTGTTGCTGTAGAGCAGCTCAGGAAAATTAGAGGTAGCTTTTTTATTTCCCTTTTGAATTCACAGTGAGTGATGTGTTCATCAAGGACATGGGGTGGACAGAACTGATTAGATAGCAAAGCCAGTAGAGGTTAGATAATGAACTTCACATTTAATGGCTTGAAACCCCTGTCTAACAGAACAAGAAAGGATTCAGACTTCCTGCTCATTAAAGGCTTTTCAAAGCTCAGGTTATCAATCCTACTGCTTTATGCCAAATATACCACAGCTGCATGCATGTAGCAGGGACTGTGTTTTGAGGTTATTCATATTGCTAATGGGGTTACATTCAACAGGGGATCTTTCCTATTGAAGTTGAACACTTTTTATAAACAAGAATCTTGTGAAAATATGGGACGGGGAAGAGAAGACTCCAAAAGACTGAAATAAAGCTTTTAAAATTTAATTTCAAGTGATCAGTCTTCATGAGGAGGAAGTATAAAACAGGAAAATGTCATGCTTTCACTTAAATGTTGGATCATTTCAAGCTAAAAAGGTACCTATTTTGGAAAGAAAAATGCAACCTCCGAACAGATAAATTTTGACATATTTTCAATGGAAATCTATTCAGACTGAAAAACGTGCATTTTGATTTCTGAATATGTTAAAAGTGAAAATTGGAAATTTCATGAAGACGGTCCAAAGTAACAAAATGGAATGGAAAGACAAAGGAAGAAAATCTTCATGCAAAATTCCCCCCTGAGATGTTAAACATTCACACAGTTCTAGTTAAAACTATGAAGTCAATTAAAAGTTGCATGAAACAGGAATATGAACACATCAGCTACAGTCAGTCACCATGCTTCTCTGCCCACAGCTATTTTCACAGCATGCAACAGAACTAGCGCTGTATTAATGAAGACTCAAAAATTCAGGTGAAAGAGCCTGGTTCTCAGATATGTACAGCATGGGTCACACCACCATCTCGCAAAGCCCCAAAACCTGAGCAGATATTACAAAATTTATACAGCTGATTTTTCTGGTCGCAGTGGAAGAGGGCCACAGACAAAATTTTAGACACCAATCTTGCGCACACTTGTTCGTAGTGTGATGGGGCAAGGCCAGATGGCTACAGTAAAGTACTGAGAAACAGGTATGTTAGCCCCAGGCTAAACAAATCTCTAGTACCCTGGTAACCAAATGGCAGTTGCTCCAGGTTAATCAAGGCACCTGGGGCCAATTAAGATCTTTCTAGAAGGCAGTAGAGATAGCTACTTTAATTAGAACACCTGCAGCCAATCAATACAGGCTAATCAGGGCACTTGGGTTTAAAAAGGAGCTCACTGCAGTCAGGCAGGGAGGAGCCAGAGGAGAAGGAGTGTGTGTGAGGAGCAAGAAGCTGAGAGTGAAGTGCTGGAGGATTGAGGAGGACAAGTGTTATCAGACACCAGGAGGAAGGTCCTGTGGTGAGGATAAAGAAGGTGTTTGGAAGAAGCCATGTGGAAGTAGCCCAGGGAGTTGTAGCTGTCATGCAGCTAGTACAGGAGGTACTATAGACAGCTGTGATCCACAGGGCCCTGGGCTGGAACCTGGAGTAGAGGGTGGGCCCGGTTCCTCCCAACCCCTGATCAGACACAGGAGGAGCTGACCCAGACTGTGGGTTCCACAAGAGGGGAAGATCACTGAGGTGAACAAATCTGCCAATAAGCGCAGGACCAACTAAGGTAGAGGAGGAACTTTGTCACAGTAGCTTTACACCTGTGAACAGCCCCAGTGGAACTGTTCATGTGCATAAGGTTAGTCATGTGTAAGTTTGTGCAGGAGCAGGGCTTTAGTTTCACTGGAGTTTCTCTGTTTGTTTCTTATGTTATTCTTCAAGTGCTTCATGCTGACTTTCCAAAGTGAGATCAGTCCCTAACAATGCATCTGCAGTTATGACCATCAACTGGGCACCCTTTTGACAATCCTGCAAGCCCTCTGCATGCAGAATTTCCTCTGAGCTCAATGCAACTTCAGCATACAATGGGATTGCAGGATTAGGTCCATCAAGCTTGCATGGTTTACAGAGTTATTTCCTATGTGCACTTCATTGACAGGCTTCAACATTTTCACAAAACTTCATTTAAAAAAAAAAAAAACTGCTTGAATGGATTTGATATGATAAACAACTATTCCCATGAACAGCCATTTATGGCATGTAACGCCTAGGGACAAATCCAATCACTCTTTCCATTCATTGAGCTCTGGATCTGGGCCCTTAACTTGCTACAGTTTCTCTGAGACAAAGAAAACGTTCTCTCATAAACACATTAGATGATATGATATACTGTATCATGTGACCGTAGCTACTTCTGTACACGTTGTTAAAGGACAAAAATGTCAAAGTAGCAGGTGGGCAATGTTTGAAACACTCCACACAGTTAGCAGGTGTCACTCCTCTGAGGAAAGGGTTAGATGGGCTCTGCCAAAAAAAGTGTTCTGCAAAATATTATTTCCCCCTCCCCCATTTTTTCCAAATTAATTTTTTTTTTTAAAAAATTCCTCAACTCTGGACCAGGGCTGCCTAGAGGATTTCAGGATGTCTGGGGTCTTTGGCGGCTGGGGCCCCCTGCTGCCAAATTGCTGCCGAAGACCTGATATTTCAGCAGCAGGTCCTAGGGCGGAAGGACCCCCGCCGTGGGTCTTCATGGCACTTCAGCAGCGGGTCCCGGAGCGGAAGGACCCTCTGCCACCGAATTACTGCCGAAGACCTGGAGTGCAAGAAGTTCTGGGGGCCTTGGCCCCGTGAGAGTTTTCTGGGGCCCCTGGAGTGAGTGAAGGACCCTGCCTCCAGAGACCCCAAAAAACTCTCGTGGGGGCCCCTGCAAGGCCCAGGGAAAATTGCCCCACTTGCCTACCCCCTGGGTGGCCCTGCCCTGGACAAACAAGTGGAGCTCGCTGGAATATTGTCAATTAAATGAAATTTTGTTGAAGCCAAAATATTTTGCAGAGACATTTTGGTTTTGATCAAGTCTTCATCAAAAGTTGTTTTGTTTGTTTTAAGAGAGATACTTATGCTCTACAGTCTGGTGGTTAGGTCCCTGGCCTGGGATGTAGGAAAGCCAGGGTAATCCCCGCTCAGCATGATCTGGCATAAAATACTCTGCTCTGAATCTGACCAAGCAGGGTCTTGAACTGGATTTCCCACATCCCAAGCCAGACTGCTAACTACCAGGTTACAGAATGCCCACAACATTCAGAAAATTCTGTTTTTGCAAATATGTTTACAATGTTGGGTTTTGTTCTGATGTAGAATAAAAAATTCAAAACCATGATAGAGGTCATAAAACAGAATTGTCATTCTTCATTCTGCTCAACAAACAAGGTCCTATCTGTTCATCTCACTTGCATGGGAACGGAGATGGATCAGGCCCCACATACTAACGGGAGTTACAGAAAAACAGCTGTGCTACACTTCATGCAAACACAGAGCGGGGAAGGGGTAGTGATGGGTAGTCTGTTTGTTGCTTCTGAATCCTGAGACCAACTTGCACAGGCCCAGAATGCTGGCATTAACTAGAGATGCCTCAGAACTCCCCAGAATTCCCAAGTCATTCTGGCATTTTGGGCTTGTTGGCATAGGTATGCCCTGACCACGCACCTGCCCTGCTATTCCTGCAGACATGCCCTCTGGCACCAGGGCTAGCAACAGAGCTGCTGTGGTCGTTCTGTACCACCCAAAGATTCACTTACTCTGGGGGAATCCTCCAGGGGACAATTAAGACAGCTTTAACACTGGTTGCTGCTACCAGAATGATGCAAAACAGATGGAGTGGTCACAAGGATCTTGCCCAATATATTCTTTAGACCAGGCCAATCTCTCCTCCTTTATGGATTATCTATAAAATTAGGGGTGGTTGATAACCCTGCTCTCCTCAGTACTTTGAGAACCACTCATCACCTCTGTAAGGTGTTTGACCTAGCACCAGAAAATCTGAGCCAGGTTTTCACTAATCAAATAAAATTAATTCCTGCTGTTGGACTAAATATTGACTCAGCTTAAGTCAGTAGCTGTCAGAAAAACAGGAGGAGGGGGAAAAAACCTCACTGCCACAAGAATAAGGGAGAAAGAGAGAAAGTTGCAAAGAAAGTGAGAAAAATACTTTGGAAAGATATCACAGATTAGAATGACAGTTATTTATTTGCTCTTTCAGAGATCCACAGCATTTTTGAAATGTGTTTGTGGGCTAGGAACAGAAAAGTGGTTTGCATTGCCACCAATAACAATTCAGTATTCTTGTTATCAGTCAAAACACTCTTGCATAAATTGAAGCTTTATGCAAAGTTGTGTGTGCAGCTAATCTCATCATCCTTTACTGCAGGTCAGTAAAATCTGGAATAACGTGGTCATAGGACAAACACTTATTTTTTCCCTGGAACTACTGTGTTTGTTTGTTGTGTCCCAGAAGCTGCAGTAGCTGCATAGTGATATTGGCAAAGATCTCATAGCTGATTTTCTTGGGTTTGTTTGTTCAGTTTAGTTGGGGTTGGGTTTGTGTGTGTGTGTGTGTGTGTGTGTGTGAGAGATGAATCAGACTTTAAACTGCCAATAGAAACAACCCCATTAAAAACCGATCTCACCACCTGATTCTTATCTCTGGTAAACATGGAGCTTTCAAGAGTAAAGAAATTATAATATGCATTCAAACAAGCTTCACAGAGGAGGTGTTTGCATGCGGTTTAAACAGCTGGTGACTCTTTCTGTTCCTGACTGACTTTCAGGAATTTTGGAAATCTGCTCTTGAAGGCACCTGGACTTTTAATCTATAATGTGACTCAAGGAAATTCAAGAGAAAATCTAGTGGCTGTTCTATTGTAGTGTACAGATATACATATAGGGTGACCATATGTCTTGATTTTATAGGGACAGTCCCAATTTTTGGATCTTTTTCTTATATAGGCTCCTATTACCCCCCCCCACCCCCTGTCCTAATTTTCACATTTGCTGTCTGGTCACCCTATATACATACATATTGACATTAAAAAAAATTAAAACAATTATCAGACACAGTATTAAATATACGGTTCATTTGTCCCAAATAGTTCATGTTGGAATACAAAAGCAGTTAGCTTGCAAAAGATTCTTTAGGCAAACATGGCAGTAGCGAAGGGCTGAAATGGCAGCTCAACAAATTAGAAACCACAATATATTTGTGGCTTTTCTGTTTGACTAGAAAAGTTAGAAAAATATTAAATATGGCAAATGTTCTCTATGCATGTACAGTAAAGATTTGTGCAAGTCCAGGAAGCAGATATTCAATGTGTACCTGTTCAAAGTTTCACTAGTCTCAAAACTTCCTTGTCTATTTAACCATGTTACTTGTAGCTATCTGAACTGTAGCAGAGAAATACAGCACTTCATTATTTAGCCAGGGAACAAGGGAAGTTTTTTTGCTTCACAAATGAGTTTTTCCTTGGTGAAGCACAGAACATCTGCCTCACAGTTCTGGGTTTTAACCCTAAAATATCCTTCCTTCCCAGTGATGTTGTGCTAATCATTTCATTATTTAATCTAAACTATTATTATATTTAGATAAATAAATGAGTATTAAAAAAAAATCCATATCTGAACATTTGAAAAGCCAGGATGGAAGTAGATTTGTTTGCATTCCTGTTCTGAACTTTGACATGGTTATTATTGGGGTCATTTTCCTGCCTGCTCAGTAATAAAATGAGATCACCAAGCACTAGAGGAAAGGAAAACAGCAATCTGATGCTGCAAGGTTGAACCTGATTCAGTACATGATGCTATAAACAAGATTACAGGGCAGTCAAGGAAGGGGAGAGAGAAGGAAAATAATGACATGTCTACAAGTGATATTATAGTCACAGGTGGCAGTGATTTTCAAATACATTTGTTGGTCTCTAAGGTGCCACAAGTACTCCTGTTCTTTTTGTGGATACAGGCTAACACGGCTGCTACTCTGAAACCAGTGATTTTTCAAGCATCATTAGTGATTTCCAGGGCTTCAATTTTTGGATGCCTAACTCTAGACACCTTAAGAGGGTCTAATTTGCAGAGGCTGAGTGCACAACATTTCTGAAAATTAGGCCTCTGAGATGTCTCTAGTTTGGTATATGAAAATCAAGTCATTTTTTAAAATGCAGGCCATAGCCTTTCATAAGCAAGTAAAACCTGAATAAATGACAGAATAGTGGTGAAAACTGATTATTGTTCCACTGAAGACTATAAACCAGTGATGTTGTAAGAAGATGTTGAAGTATCTGTCTTCTATTCTTACAATATTGGTGGAAGATCTGTGGGTTAATCTGAGTATCAAAAATTCCATTGTTTCAGAATGCATCTTCTACAGAAGCTTTGTTGCCTGGATTTTCACACATTTCATGAGATAAATTTATCAAGCTCTTGTGCCAAAGCCCCAAACCTAAAGCAGCAGAATTCACCCTGTCCAGAAAGGGCAAGACCATTGTATGCTATGTTAGTCCAATTTAACTGTCAACTGAATATCTGCTTTTCATAACCGCATGAACTTTTATGGCTTTCCAGCTGAATAATATGCATCCTGAGAATGTATTGTTAGGGGAAAAGTCAAACAGCACAAGAACACACAATGGTAAAAATCACTTAGTGAGTGGTACACATGTGTTTTTACTAAGCCACATTGAAATGTCATATGCAAAGATGGCCAGAGAGCCTTTTAGCACAAATGGTTTAAATGCATTGCACAGCATGAAGAATTATGATGCTTCAGTGAATGGCTTACACCCATCATCTTACCAACACATTTTCTATGCATGTTGAGTATAAAGCCCTCTGCACAGATCACCCTGTGGTTGACACAGTAGAATGATCCCAATGTGTTCATACATAATTGGCTTCTGGAACAACTGTGAGCACCTGTAAGGCACTCATCCAGGTCTATATCAACATGTTGCAACCAAAAGGGAAAAATAGAATTCTATTAGCTTTGTTCCTGAAATGATACAATATTTCTTTCACATTGGAGCTATTGAAATACAGTGTGTTGGAGCTACCATGTTAGCATCATATTACAATTTAAGCAGAGCATTATGTTCAGTGCAAAGTATACAATTAACATTCCAAATTTTACCATGGTTGCCTAGAGATAATCATCTCAACACTGACATTGGTGAAACAAGCTGATCTCCATTATGACTAGATTTAAATAAAGATTCATAGGAATAATTTATCCCAGGATTTTAACCTCTTGTTTTTGTTCAGAATTTCTAGGGTATCCTTGACTTAGGCTGAGTCAACTGATAATCAATAGCATTCAAGAATCTGTTTTTTAAAATATTAACCCTGTGGATTGATTGGGAATAGTTCTCTGTGAGTTCAGAAGATGCTATCCGACCTTTGTTGGTTAGTTATGATTGATCAGATATTTATTATTGATTGATAAGGAAGGTAAGACACAGGACATTGTGTCGATTCCATGACTGGAGGACTGTGCAAGCACTTCCCATGTGAATATTCAGATATGTACATTTAAAATTCAGATTCTGTGAATAATCATGATGTGACTTTTGAAACTCACTGTTTGTAAATACCTAGGACAGATTATTCAGATAGTTTAAAGTCCAAGGAACTGTGCTGATTTATATAATCTGAAGATCTGAGCCATTTATGCCAGTGCAATTTAAATCATTCAAGTGTTCCAGTACAGCAAACAGAAAAAGACCAGTGAAAATTCATTTAAAGATTCAGGTGAATATTCAGAGATTTCCCCAGCCCCACTATTTGCTCAGCACCAACCGTGACAAAACCCATTTCACATATGCATTGTAGTTGTAGCTGTATTGGTCTCAGGACATCAGCGAGACAAGGTGGGTGAGGTAATATCTTTTATTGGACCAATCTCTGTTGGTGAGAGAGACAAGCTTTTGAGCCACACACAGCTCTTCTTCAGGTCTGGGGAAGGAATTCCTAGCATCACAGCAAAACGCAAGGTGGAACAGGTTGTTTAGTATAAGTAGTTGGTACATATTGTAAGGGACCAATCAAGGTAGAGTGATCCATTAACACCTCTGCATTGGTAGGACAAAAAGAGGGTAGTAGTGGGTTACAGATTGTTTTAGTTGTTTGATGATACCCCATATGGGTTCCAAGGTGGGGTGGAGAGCATCTCCTGCTGACACAGCACTGTCCAGACTGGTGCTTTTGTCAGTGAAGCTTATGTTGGTCAGGGGTGTGTTTTTTCACACTCGTGACCAACAAAAGTTTTACTGACAAAAGGGCTACTGTAGACACAGCCTAAAAATCATGGACCAGACATAGACACTTGATTTATGGCTTATTACAACAACCTGTGACCCATTATCTCCCTCTTTTTGTCCTATGACTGCAGAGGTGTTAATGGGCCACTCTACTGCAAAAGTTTCTCTCTCTCACCAACAGAGGTTGGTCTAATGAAAGATATTACCTCACCCACCTTGTTTCTCTAAAACCCATTTCAGTCATTTACAAATGCCTCTTCTATTTAACTCCCCACAGTGAAAATAACCCTTCCATACAAACTTGGCTTGAATGATGGAGTTCATTCCTCCACCTGTAGAGAGCATGCAGATTTGGAGCAGAGCCTCTCTTGGCTTCCATGCTAGCTCACAGGCTGGAATGGTAGCCTCTGCCACTTCACAACTTCATTGCAGAATGTCAGGGCCACTGGATTTGTGCTGTTGTAGATCCCCTGGCCCAGGCCCCAACTGCTTTTGCTTGCAGGCCCCCCTCCAGTGTCATGCAAGGTGTGTACGGGCCCCACTCCTCCAACCTGAACAACTCCAATACAAGACTTAGGTAAAGCAAAAGGTGAATGTTACATTTTAGTGAAAAAGGGATAGTAATAAGGTCTCATGTTTTACCAACAGGTATGGTCTGACCAATCTTAACTACTTTGCCATGCGCAAAGTCAAGGAATGCATCTTTAAACACCACAGCGGAAATGGCTAACCAGGCAATTTTTCATATGACCTGACAGATGTTGTAAGTGATACGTCTGAAGTGCTCAAACACTTTTTTAGCATCTCTAGTGCGAGCTGGTTTTAAGTACAGTAAAGTTAAGACTCTACTACTACTTGTAGTTAGCAATATCAAAAATAATAGGCCCTTAGAGAAATGTCCATGAGGCCCCCAAGACTAATGGAACCCATATAATGTGTCTTTAGTCTATTATCTCAGTGGAAACACCTTAAACATCTACTCACCTTCACAGGAAATGCCATCAGCCATGAGAGCATATCCACTTAAACAAGAGCACACAGCATTTCCTTCCTCAATATTACAGATGTGCTTGCAGGGGCCATTATCTAGACAAAGCAAAGTTTCAAACATTTTAAAATTCAACACAGAAGTCATTTAAAGAGCTTTATTCACCCAAGTATAATCCCAGGTATAAAATATGTAAATGAATAATCTCTTCTGGTAACCTTAATTACTTACCATCCTTCTATTATACTCAAATACACCTGTGTGGTTCCTACCTGTGTTACTTAAATTATCCTGCACTGCTCTTCTGCTTAAACTAATGTAAATAGCAAGTGTGTAATTACCTTGAAATTAGAGTCTAACCTCAGATTACCCCAGCACATTCCTCCTGACAATCCTCTAAACTCCCCAGGCTAATACCAGAGGTAACTTATGTGTGGACATGCACGGAAATGAAATCAGCCAAGGGAGATTTGGAATTTCATTCCAGCCTTGCAAACACTCATAAACCATCCATGTCTCCAGTGTGTCTGTCATACATACCTTTGCACTTATTTTGCTCTACTTGTGAAGTCTTAATAGTGGCAGGCTGAATATTAGAGGCTTCTGGAGCAATGGTGGCTTCCACTCCTAAGTCAGTCTTTTGGCCATCATCAATATCTGTGAACATGTACAAAAACAAATACTACACCCACATCTCCCAAGTGACAGAAGCAAAGATTACAAGTCGGACCTTTCATTCACTTATGCTACTTTCTGTAATATATATAGATACATTTTCAGATGATTCCATAACTTCTACTGCAAAATTTATGAAGGCGCTGAGTTGATATCTGTGATCTTAAAACATATTGTGTACAAGCAATTGTCCATGTAGCATACACACATGCAGAGGGTTGTATGCATAAATGGATATGCTCCAGAATTAGCAGGCAGAGTTGCCTGCCGTAAATTTCTTCCACTAAGTAAAATAAAATTTTTTTTGTAGGTGTCAAAATCTAATTAAACACACAACAGTTTATGATTTAAGCCTTGGATTGCTGCCCTGCCACAAAGCCAATGTTCTTGTCTTAATTCCTAGGGTAAACTGCATGATCAATATATGTGGTCTTCAAACATATGTCGTATATTCTACTAAAATGTAATTGAAAATAATATGTCCACTGTTGTAGGCAGAGTATGCAAGAGAATAACATCTAAAACAGGGAAGTGGGAGTTTTGGTGACTAACATCTGTGACTAACATCTATTATTTCCCTTAAGTTTCTAAAAAACCTTTAATGGAATTACAGCAGATCTAAACTAGTGCTCCGCTCCATTATATCAACAGGAGCAATCCAGTTTGTGTGTGTGTGTGTCATCTTTTTGTGTCTAAGATGAACAAGGCTCAGTCCTTGAGATGGTCTATTTGGACGACCAGAATGGCCCTTTCACAAGGTTTCATTGATAGTTTTCACACCTCAGTGGCAGAGAAACTCTTGATTATTTCAGCTACCAGGATAACTGACCACAAAGTCGCAGGTGGTCAGCTTCAGCATAAACACCCACATGAAGTGTATGAACCATTTCTGGAAAGTTCATCCCCAAAAGTTTTCTAAATCTAAGTTTACAGACCCAAGATCTTAAAAAAAGAATCGAAATTAAACCCCAAAATAGAACCCAGCATCAATTCTGCACACAGCAGCATTTATCTGATGTGGCTTTATGTACAGCAGTCTTGCAAAACTGCCATGAAAATTTACCACCAAATGCTTTTGATGGTGTTGGCAGCAGGATCAAACACACAAACAGTTAAACTTGATCCAGGTAAGAAGGTGAACTAAATTTTGCAAGGCTGAAGTACAGAACTGTTTCTATTACCACTTCTATATCAGGTTCCTGCCACAGAATTTAATATAAACAAAAGAGCCGACAGCTGTAGCAAGAGCATAATCAAAAAATACCTCAATGATGTAACTTTCTTAAAATCATGGTGAAGAATGATATTATAAGAACTCACTATTTGAATTTGGCTGACAGTACTGGGAGTCTAAGGTTTGGCAAACATTGTATGCCAACATTTCTTTTTCTCGTTAAATAAATAAAGAATGTCAAAATTAAAAGCACTTGTAATTAACCTAAAGTTTTAACTTTTCAGATTAGTTGACTTGAAATCTTGCCACTAGAGAACTTTAGACATCCAAACAATTACAACACAATAGGCTTTCTTTACAAGCCTTCCATTGCATTAGGTAATGTTATATTTTATATCACTGGACAGAAGTCAATGATTGCAAAGAAAATTCAAGTTCAGGAAGCACTACCATGTGTTTGACCTTAATAAATATTAGTTTCAATTGCAAAACTAGCCATGACATACAAAATACCTCGTGTGATACATGACACACTGCAAATGCAGATCATTACAAATCCTTTACTTTTTTCAAAGGATCCTAAAGGTGCCTTCCTCCTTTACGATCTTTTGAAAATGTCATCCCAACTGCATTTACTTTTACATTTGTCACATTTTTTCCTGTAATGTATGTACATTTCAAAAGTTGCAGGAACATTTTAAAGAGGTTTCTCCTCTTGCTCACACTCCAACCTTTTCTGCTTCTGTATTCTTATGTGAAGTCATAATGCTAAATTTGCAAAATCATATTCATGATAAAAACAGAATTTGAAATTATAACTGCTAAGGACATGTGAGTTTGGAAATGAAGAAATTAGTCCCATCCTCAGTTTGAGCATCAGGCTGGATCTTTTTAGAAGGATCAGGCTTAGTTTAGATTATTAGTTTCCCCAATTCAATATGAGAAGCATTTTACTCTCAAAACTCCCTTGGAACCTCCAAAGAATTGTTCAGAGTGGTACTAAGGAAACCCAGCACAAGAAAGTGTAAGATAAATAGCTGAAATTTTTCAAAGCAATCTTGGATATTAAGATGTGTATCTTCCATTCTTAATAGATCCTTCAATTCTTAGTGGAAGATGCATGTCTAACCCCCATAGATAACTTTGAAAAGCTTCTTAGCCAATATCAGGAAAAGATCCCTGACTGAGAATTATCAGACTCAAGACAAGTAGTGGAAGCTCCATTGCTTGGGTCACTTAAAGAGAGAGAGAGAGAGAGAGACTAAACTGAAAAAGACCAGACAACATATCTGAGGGAATAATCCTGCTTATCTAGTTGCTATGATTTCCTATTTTCCTTGCAAAAACTCTCTCCCCTAACATTTAATTCACACTCTTTGTTCTAGATAGTATGAGACTAAATAAAAAGTCAGATTAAAGATGGACAGGTCAGTAAAGATGGCAAGATGGGGACATTACTAGTCATGTAGGGGATGACTTTTCTTTATTAGTTTCCTGTTCATGCTTCTCACCTGGATTACAGCTGAGCCCATCATCTTGCAGAGTAAATCTTGGGAAACATGAACACTTGTAAGATCCCACTGTGTTGATGCACAAGTGCTGACAGAGCTCTCCAGGATAGACAAGGCATTCATCCAGGTCATCTCCAGGTAAGTTGTTAGACAGTTCAGCTTCATTACCGATGGACAAGGCTTCATTGTGATCCTCAATTTCTGAAACTATCAACAGTATAGCGTCATTAAGCAAGATAAGAGCCCAGAGAATACTGCATGTTCTGTCATTGTTGCTGTATAGTACACTATGCTAGGTCATGAGGAAAAAAACCACCAGCAGACACAGTGAAACCCACCTCAAGCAGCTATTCAAGGAATTAAAAAAATATTTGCCCTAAAGAGGTGGTTCTTTAACTAAATGGCAATCAGAATGGTTGTGTAAGCTTTGCGGACGCAGTTTTTTAAAGTGGCCAATGACTAAAGGGAATTGCCTCTTGGATGGTCCTTCATGCACCTTCAGTCTGTTTGCAAGGTCCACAATATTATTTGTATGGCAATAGTGCCTAGAGGCCCCAGCTGAGACTGGGGACTGATTGTCCCAGGTTCTGTACAGAAGTACAGTAAGAGCCAGCCCCTGTCCTAAAATCTTACAATTTAAAGAGACAAGCCAGACAAAAGATGGGAAGGGAATCAGAAGCTCAGAGAAACAGAGTCTTGCCCAAGAAAAAACACAAAGGTCAGTGGGAAAAGCGGAAATAGAATCCAGGTCTTTTAAGTCTCAGTCCATTATAATTTAATCTTGGATAAAGTTACAGATATGCTTCTAGGGCGGGTGCTATACCTTGACCCCACTCTTTGTCTCTCTTGTGGGCACTCTTTCTAAGCCCCACGCCCTTAGCTGTACTTCTCTTAGGCTGGAACTCTGTGGTATATACCACTTTTTAGACTGTATCACCAGGTTACAATACCTAGTCTCCCCGACCATCTTAACAAAGCAGGCCCACTGGGTTTCAGGCTTTGCTATACATTTCAGTCCAGGAGCTGTGATCAGCTGACAAATGTAGTGACTTATAATTGCTTTTTCAAAAACACGATTTATTTATCCATAGGAACATAACAAGTACAGTGATCAGGGTTAAAATGATAAAAGCCTAAATGCATTATCCTGCATTGGCCTTTCCTTGCCAGTTCTAGGTAGGCTCACAGCATTGGGCTAGGTGAGGCAGACTGCCCAAGAAGCATCTACCTAACCATCTGATTTCCCCAGTCAGTGTCTCTCTCATTAGTTCACTGGCTTTTTAGCCATTATTTTCTTCAAAATTTATAAGTTCCTTTGTCTGATTTGGGACCCTGTACCTGGTTCAAACCGGTCTATGTTTCTCCATAGGGGGCTGGCAGTAGCCACCCACCAAGTATTGTTCCTCTGAGCCCAGGCAATTGAATTAAAAGCCTAGATAGTTGGGAAGAGCTAGACTTAACTCTAAACTGGCCACAAGATAACCTCTAAACCCACAGATAAGCATGCAGTATTCATAAGAATACTATCAATAATACCCTATTCTTCAGTCATCTATCCATATATCTACTAATAACTTTAAGAAGAAACAAACATTGAGAGATGATTAGAGTAATCAGAGCAGCTTCTATTCAAGGAATTACTTCTGTAGACCTGCCCTGTATGTATAGCATCAATTGAAAATGACCCACACAATTAAAAAAATCATGTTATAGCAGTATGCTGAGCATGGGTCAGAGTATTTCTTTGGGATTAATATGCATCTGTGATCAAGAGTCTTCAGCTGCATTTAGGGTCATCTCCTCCTCCCAGCCACTTATCAAGTCCTCCAGAAATGTCTCATTAATAATTGGAGATATACCAATCTCCTAGAATTGGAAGGGACCTTGCAAGGTCATTGAGTCCAGCCCCCTGCCTTCACTAGCAGGACCAATTTTTGCCCTAGACCCCTAAGTGACCCCCTCAAGGATTGAACTCACAACCCTGGGTTTAGCAGGCCAATACTCAAACCACTGAGCTATCCCTCCCCCCTGCATATCTTGATTATATTGCTTGATTTGTCCAGAGAACTCTCTCTAAAGCTGGAAAGCTTCTGTTTGCTACCCCTGGAGAGATCATGGTCTAGGCCAGTGGTCCTCAACATGGTGCCCGTTGGGGCATTTATGTGTGCCTGCCTAGTGCCCAGCAGGGGACCTGCCAGGGACAGAGAACTCTGGGGTTGCAGATGCTGGTGTTCTCGGTCCCTGGCAGGTGCGGCACCCACCTAGTGCCCAGCAGAGAAGAGAATCTGGGGCCCCGCGCTTGCTGGGGACAGAGTATTCCAGGGCTGTGGGCACTGGTGTGCCCTGTCCTCGCGGCTTTTCTCCGGCTTCTCTCTGGATTCATATATTATGTAATATTAATTTTTTTTGTATTATTTAATGTACAAATACAAAATAAGCCTTGTAAAACTGTTGGCACCAGCCACGGTCTTCTGAAAACATGAATGTGCTACTGATCACAAAAAAGGTTGGGGACCACTGGTCTAGGCCTTAGCAAACCTGCAATGGTATTCCCTTTTGGATCACATAAGTTTCAGTAACTTACTCTGCGGTGTGGCAAAAATAAAATTCAGAAAACCTAGAGATTCCAATGCATGTTAGCGTGTGCTCAGATATTCAATGCTGTGTTCCATATAATTTCAGTAGTAAGAAACAGTATTGAATATGAAACAAACACCTTGTTTTGTTCCTAGCACCTTATGTTTTAAAATCACTTAATTCCAACTCTTTGAACTCTTTTTTCTATGGGGTATTGTAATAAGAAGCAGCAGTGATTATACTGAATCCTTAGCAACATTAAAGAAATGTAAGAATGATGCCTAATGGCAACACGATTCATAGTTTATTTTATCAAAAATCCTCAGCCAACAAACTTTAACAATAAGGCAATTCCCATATTTCACTAAAGCAGGGATGCTTCAAGCCAATCAGAAAGGGGGGAAAATATGCTTGCTTCAGATAAGCTTAGTGTACCTACAGTAGGTGACCAACCAGTGCTCTCCTATCCTTTTTCCTATTCTTCCCTCTTTGTCGCTTACAAACTGCTTTGGCTGGATCAAGTGTCTGAGAGCGAACAGCAAGAGCAAAGAGTCAAGCATCTATTCATGTGCAGAGCCAGAATTTTTAAAAAAGGCCCTGCTAAGAAGCAAGAGCAGAAGAGAATTTTCTGAAATCCTGCAAATAGTTTGAACAGATAATCCTAATGCATCAAAACTACTATTTTAACAGGTGTGTCCCTTTAAAGGGGAACTGTTTATGAGCTTTCTGCTTGTGGAAGATATTTTAATTTATTACACAGACAACATATTTATCTAGCAGATGTTTTCTTTCACCAGGCCACTTCCACTTGTTGACTGGAAGTGCCTCTCTTTCTAATAGGTGTAGAGCAGGGGTCAGCAACCTTTCAGAAGTGGTGTGCCAAGTCTTCATTTATTCACTCTAATTTAAGGTTTTGTGTGCCAGCAATACATTTTAACATTTTTAGAAGATCTTTCTATAAGTCTATAATATATAATTAAACTATTGTTGTATGTAAAGTAAATAAGGTTTTTAAAATGTTTAAGAAGCTTTATTTAAAATTAAAATGCAGAGGCCCTTGGACCAGTAGCCAGGACCCAGGCAGTGTGAGTGCCACTGAAAATCAGCTCACGTGCCGCCTTTGGCACCCATGTCATAGGTTGCCTACCCCTGGCATAGAATGTAACATTACTAAGGATTTAAAGGGGTTTTGTTGTATTTCTGTTTTGCTTTGGTGCTTAGGAAAAAGGAGTTTTCTTTCAATAGGTCCATTTCTTTACCAAGTATTTGTTTAAGCCGGTTCCACTAAAATGCATTACTATGCTTCCTATTATGTAAAAGTTAATTAAATGTCAGAAAAATTGAATGCCATGTTAATTATTTTATGCATTTTAAAAGAATAATTTATGAAGGATTAAAGTAAAATATGGTAATTCTTCAGTTAGACTTATCAGGCCCAAATTAACACCTTAGAGGAGAAGAAGAGACAGAGCTTGAGTAGACTGAAGGTGGAAGGATTATGCCAACAAGTACACGTGCAGACATAATGGGTCCAGGAGCGATGGGGCAACATGCTCACTAGTACACCATCTACCACCACTGACAAAATGTAACCTGTTATCCCAATGCAGCTCTCCAGGACCCCGACTCAGCAAACCATCCCTATTTAGCATAGCACTTCAGCGTGTGCTTAGCTTTCACCATTCTTAAATCCTATTAATATCAACAGGACTTAAAAGTTAAGTATGTGCTTAAGTGCTGTGCTGAACTGGGGCACAGATACTGTCTAGTGCCGGGCAGGGGGTGGACAGGGACAATAGCCATGCCTCCAAACATCTGGCTCTGGATATTTTGCCCTACCAGCAGCGGGCCCTTGCCAAATACACATCCATGTCCTTAGGGACAAAGACAGATACAGCTTAGGGCTGGGAAAGCTCCTTGCTCCCTCCCCTCAGCCACACAGTGACCACTGCTGGGGCAACTGTGAATTACACTATAGTAAAATCAGTGATTCCTTCCCCCAGCCCCCATGAATTTTATTGTAACAAGCCAAACATGTAACTATTTAAAACTGAACCAGTTACAGCAGACAGGCCTCAAAGGAGTAGCGTTCCCCCCACCTCACAGCTAGAGGTGCCAAGTCTTGTCAGTTCTACTTTACACATGAGTTGACAGAAGTTGACATCACACAAAGGTGACCAGACATTCCGTTTTTAAAGGGACAGTCCTGTATTTAAGCCCTCCTGCAGGTGTCCCAATTTTCTTAAAAATGGGAAAATTGTGCCATATTTTCTGTCTCCCCTGCCCCCATCAGTACTGATGGGTCCTGCTGCTGGCTGGATCCCTGCTCGCCAGTCACCTGTCCACCATTAGTGAGTGGAGGGGTTCAGTAGCTGACAACGAGAGTGGGTGTGCTAGCCTGGTGGTGGGGCAAGGCTGGAGCGCGGGAGGCCGGCCACTCCCTCTGCTGGTCTGTCAGTGCAGCCCCTGCTGTGTGCTGGCTCTCGGCCTGCAGGGCTTCGCTCCTTGTCCTGTTTCTGGCCAGTACTGGCTGCTCTCTGTGGTGGCTTGTGAGTGTGGGCAGGTGCCAGGCGGCGGACGGTGACATATCACCTCTGCCGCTCACCCATTGGCCCATTACATGCTCCCCTTCTCACTGTTCTCTCCCTGCTTAGCCCCTTCACCCCTCCCTAGCCCCGCTGCTCATCCATATTCCCTGAGCCAGCCCCCCACCCCCCAAACCAGCAGGGCAAGTCCCACTCCCAGTGCTGTGTCACTAACAGCCTGGCTGGCAGGCTCCTTCCTTCCCCCACTACCTCTGGCTGGACTGGCACCCCAGGAAAGCCCAAGATCCTCTGGCCCAGTGTGTTGCCCAGGAGGAGCCAAAGTCCCATATAGCACTGGCACAGAGAAGCCTCTCTGCCCCTCAGCTAAGCTCTGGAGTGGCAGGAGGGAGAAGCAATTTCCAGCCTGTTCGTGCCCAACCCAGTGGCTCCACAACAGGCCCCCTCCCGCCCCCCACCCAGACAGGGGCTTAGCTCCCTCTTCACTCACCCCTACCTCTACCTACCCCCAGGGAGTGTGAGGCTGCTCCACAGGGCTGCTGAGCCACTTCTCTGGCTGGGTTCACTGAAGCCCCTGCAGGCAGGGTCCCTGGGCCCTGGTGCACAATGCATCCTTAGGGCTTAACCCCTTCCTGCCTGTGTTGTAGCAGACGGGCAGGGGGACAGGAGGTGGCTGGGTTATGTCAGTGGCCAGCAGCAGCCTCGATGAGAAGTTAGCTGCCTTTTGATACTGCGTAGACAGGAAAGGATGGGAGCTGCGTCCAGACATGGTGGGGAGGGGGAAGGGAGGGAAAAACATGAGCTCTGCAAAGACGGGGGCCAGGACATCCCTTCCCCTTCCCTTCTCCCCTGTGGCTGGAAGCAGCTCCTGTCCCTTCCCTCCTGCACAGTGCCGAAAGGCTGCTGCTGGCCACATTCTGGTGTGAACCCTGGCAGAAATCTGGGGAGTGGGGGCATGTGAACATGCATGCCCCTCTCTCCATGTGTTGCCTCGGGAAGACATGGTACCAAGAGAGGCGGGTCTGTCTCAGAGGCCCAGCCAGGCATAGAGGGTGGAGAGTACCAGGCAGCGAGAGTCAGGTCGGTCGGTCACCTTCCCATGTGAGAGAGGTGTATGGGAGTGTGCATGTCACCTCTCCCCGTGTGAACCCTAAAGTTTTAAAGATAAGAAGGTAAATAAAAAGAATCCAACTCTGCAATATTTCTTTGCAACAGGGGCTCAAGTCAACTTAAAGTTAATTTGAATGTTTGTACCGCACAGTTCTGATTGATTGCAGTTGAACTTGCTTGAATATGAATTATTTTACCAGGTGTCCCATATTCAGCATAGGGAAATATGGTCACCCTACATCACACAATCCTGAGAACTCAAAGTGAAGGTGAGGGGTTTACAAGTAACAAGGGACTTTTTGTCAGGTAAAGATCTTCAGATACAGAACAAACCAAAGCTTCATCCTCCTACCAATGGTCTATTGCTTGCAAAAGCCACAGCTTTTAAAAGAAATGGGCTGGTAATTAGATCGGTGCAAAATTCAAAAGGGTTCATTTGGGGGAACTATCTGTGCACAAAGGTTTGTTATATTTGTTTTGCTCCGTCCTGCTGTAGGGGTTGGCTTTTTCCATATTTAAAAAAAAAAAAAAACTAATTTTCTCTGCGGTTTAGATTTGAAGCTCTCTTCACTTGGAAGGGACCCCTTCTTGTTCAAATATGCCCATACCCTGCCAAATTTCACTCCAAAGATGAGTTCACCAGTATGACTTTTCCTCCTCAAAAACAGCTCAGTTTGGAGTACCAAGTGAAATGCGCAAAAAAAAGAGTGTGAAGTTACTCAGAAAACTGTTACAAATATTTTGCACATCTTTATTAGCAAGATAAAGCTAGCGATACCTTACTACCACCTCAAGGGAAAACAGCTGATCTGATTAGACAGCATGGCACAGGCAAGGGCCAAGATCTTCAGCTGCTATAAATCAGTGTAGCTCCATTGATCCTAACAGAGGATCTGGCCAAAACTCAAATACTTAAAAAAAATATGCAATGGATTTTTGCAACTTTTCACATGCTGTAACTGTCCGAAGAATCAAACTATTGCTGCATCAGTGTGACTGTTCTTGGCATTCCTAACAAAATATGAAATGATTATTAAAGATATTGGTACACAATTCCTTTTTCACTCTACTTCTGATATGCTGTACAGTGAACAAGATTCTTTAGGAGAGACTTTCGGAGATTTTTGGTTGGAATTTCTAGGAGCTTTGAAGGCTTTCACATGAAAGCTCTGAGAACATCAATCAATCAGGGTCACATTTTATACAGTCTTACTTTTTTAATTCCCATGTACATCTTTAGCCTTCCTTTGGAAAAAAAGCTCTGTGTATTTTTTTCCATACTATATGCTAATACTCTGGAAAAAATCAAGTGGAGAATAACCCACTGTCCTCTGTTAGGTGAAAATGTACACAAATGTTGTCATTTCCCTCCAGAAATCTTTAAAATCTTAAAGCTTTCCACTCTTTAAAAAGAAAATACATAAAAGCCTGTGTGTTCTAGATTTCGGTTTCTTATTGAAGTTCCACAGCTTTTGAATGTCAGAAATGTGTGTGTTATACAGCACTAGCTGTGCTACCCAATCCCTACACTGGTTTAAAACAGAATCATCTCACATACAAGCTGGGAGAAGAGAATGGGCAAGGATTTGAAATCCAGCATGCTAGATGGCTATCCAGGGGGACAATTACTTGTCACTTATGTGTAACAGGTGCTTGGTACATCATGGTATGATCTAGTGGTTAGAGAAAGGGACCACCAATCTTGACTCTACTTTTCTATTTCCTGGTTCCACAGTTCTCACTGTGTGACCTTAGGTAAATTCACTTAACTATTTGGTGTCAGTATATTCATTTGCAAAATGGATATAACACTATTTACACACCTTGCAAGGATGCTAAGAGGCTGCATTAATGTTTGTAATGCACCTTGAGTCCCTGACTGACAGGTGTTGTGGTATTTAATGCAAAACAAGGATAGTCCAATATGTGTTAGTTTTAGTTCATCTGCAGTTTGCAAACTTTATTCAAGAGGTTTTGTTTGCACCATAACCAGGGCCCAGATTGTTTGGAGCAAACTCAGGGCTTGGCCACTTGGGGACTCAAGGGTATAAATCTACAGTGCACAAACCTGCTGCACACAAAGTCACCATGTGGACCTTGCTATTGTGCACTAAATGTCCTGTTGTGTGCTTTGACCTATTGCAGTAAAAGTGCACTACAGAGCTTGCAGTGCATGGTAGCAGAGTCCAAAAGGCCAATTAGCACGTGGCAAGCTAGCATGATGTAGATTTATACCCTGACTTGCCACACACTGTCTCCATGTGGACAAGCCCTCAGTTTTGTTTGGTTCAGATCCTATGAGTTGCTACCCCTATAAAAAGGCACTCACCCCTACCTTTGCCTTTGCAGTCTTCCATGGGAATGACCCACTGACTTTCAGCCATTCCAGCACCAGTGACTCTGGGGAGCACTGAGAGGCAGCTCCACCAATCTCCTTTGGTATTTTAGTATGGCTGCTACCCACCAAATTTAAAAGGATCTTTCGAGAGCTCAGAGCTGCCCATCTGCCTATGGCAAAAAGACAGTAAACAGAGTGCCCTGCTACTACCATTATGTTTACTGAGCCTGAGAGACAGGAATCCCCAGCCTCTTCAATACCATTGGGTAGGGAGTTACTTACTTTGCTGAAGGTGGATTCAAAGGAGATTATGGGGAGGAAATGTTGCTAGTGTTGCTCTAAATCTGCATTTTGAACAGGCAAGTCCTTTTTCAGTGAAACTATTCAGCACACCCTGTAGAAACTACTTGGCCTTACATCAGTGTTGTGACAAACAATAAAGAAGCAAGAGGACTGAGAGCTTGGTTAAGGCCTTGTTGGCATGGAGAGTTACTCCTGATTAACTCCATGTGTAGATGCTCTTATTACAGAATAAGAGTGTCTTACTCCAGATTTGCCTAATATAGTGGAGTTAATCTGCTTTAAATTCACACCCTACCTCATTCCAGATTAACTTTCATGTGTACACAAGCCCTAAGCATTAGTAAATTTTTCTGGCACACAGAAAGGAACAGTCAGTCCTATTTGGCTCAGTGAAAGCTTTGTGGGTAACCATTCTGGATAATCTAATAGGCTGCATCGTCCAATCTGGTGGCTAATGAAATACCAGCAGATAAGTGGGTATCCCAAGTTCAGAGGCATTTAAAATTTCTGACCCAATTCAGTCCATCTCTAGTCCAAAGAAAGCGCTTTATTTTCGACTGAAAGTGAAACCAAAACATACTTCCATAGTATCACATTGTATGTGTGCGTGTGTCTGTCTATCTGTCTGGAATGGAGAAACCGCTCATCTGTACAGCTGCCTGTAATTAAAACCAGGGAACCTACTTCTCTCAGGTGTCACTGTTGGCAGAGGTTCGGGATGCCTTTTTATTTCTGGAGGAATAAGATGATCTTCTCCTTCACAGCAGGACAGCATCACATGGTTGCAGGGATAGCCGAGATTTGGGTTGGACTCACAGGTTTGCCCTTCACTTTTTACTCTCAGTCCCAGAGTGCAGCAATCACAACATTGCTATAAAGGAAGGAGACAATTAGCAATCTAGGTTTTTTGTGTCCTGTGTTATATATAAATAGAGGTGGGCCCAAGCCTCAGAACTGGAGTTGCTCTGAACTTCCCCCAGGAGCAAAGATGTTTGAATCAATGGTTAGGACAGGGGTGGGCAAACTACGGTCCACGAGCCGGATCCAGCCTGGGAGCCATTTTAAGCCAGCCCACGAGCCACACAGCACATCCCTGTCTAGTACGAAGAGGGCAAGTTGGATGAATATTCAAATTTAGCTGCAATGTGGACTTCAGTTACTGTTCGCATGGAAGCAGAAGACAAATGCTGTAGAAACCGTTGCTCACAACCGTTGCATACATTAGTCATTGTTTTGGATATATGTTAATACACCATAGACTTGATGTTGAAAACTTGTAGGTTCTTTAAGACAATCTCAAATGAATGTACAGAACCTTAACAAGTAATCACGCTGCCCCAGTTACCGTCTATATACATTGTCAGATTTCTTTTCATAAGTACCAAGCTTCATAGAGCAAGTTACCGTTTTATTGGTCTCACATTAGATTTGTCTTTATGTTGGATTTTTGACAAAACTACAGGAACAACAGTAAATAAAATAGTACTCCTGTGACAGCTTGGGCTATCTAAATACATTGGAGGGAAAATGACTGTAAGCATATTGGAATCTGCACATTATGCAATACTTTATAGCCATCAGTCAATAAAGATAATACCAACCCACAAATGCCCAAATGAAGTGAATTTATCATTATCACATAATTAACATTTATGTCAACTTACTATCCAGTCTTTTGCAATGAATCCTTCACATTAGCCTACACAAGAAGTTAGCCAGCTCTTAATAAGGGCACAAATAGCCAAGTGCTAGTTTGAGATAAGGTTAAAACAGCACTGCTCATATAATCAACTTTTTGTTTCACAATAAGATCGTTCATTTATCGCAGGAGGTGATGGTAGTTACCCCATGGCATTCAATTTATGATCCCATTTGCAAAACCCTAAACTTCACGACGACACACTGAGCACTGTACTTACCAGGTCCACCAATGCAGGAGACTACTGAGGGCTAGATTGTCCCTGGCCTTTAATTGGTTTATAGTATGGGAAGAGGGTAAAGAGACCTATCCTTCTTCAGCACTCTGCAAAAGCACCAGGAATGCTCAGGTGAACAGAGACTGCTCCCTCCAGACACCTATTGTCCAGCAACTTGACTCTGGCTTTGGTATTCCCTGACTCCCCTGAACATGAGCCCACATAGCTGACGGCTGCAGAGAGGGGGTTAGGAAACGGAGGCCAGAATGCACTGCTAAGAATTGCACCCGTTCTCCCGTTCCATGGGCGCATCTAAAAGGGATAATACAGATTGTGTGATTTCCCTGCATGATGGGGAGATGGGGGAGGACACGTTCCTTTCTGGGGCACATCCCTCCTGAAGTTTCCCTTGGGGTGGGGTGATTGTACTGCCTTTTGCCCAGGTCTATATGCAGTTTCCACAATCAGGTCATAAAAGTGCATTAGACAAACACCGAATCCTATACATGTTTAACAGTCCTTTTTGAGCATCACTCATGTTTAGGCATAATTAGCAGCTAATCAAGCAAGGAAGTGGAGGAGCTAACTCACCCTGCTACACAGACCATCGAGAGATCATATGTAAATGAAGATACCCACCATGATGTGAATATTAAATAGCTGACCTGGCACCTTAATAAGTACACTTAGATGCCCACATTCATAGTAAATGGTTACAAAATGCTTGACAGCACTCAATCTCCCTTCCTCCAGATGAACGATAAGAGTCAATATATCTAGTTCTCATTTATACCTCTGCAACCCCACTGAGACTGCCCATATGAACTAAGACCAATGGTTTCAGTCTAGTTCAGCTGCAGACAGCAATCAACAGCATGGAACAGAAGCCACATTTAAACTGGCACAGGCTGACAATGTCAGCAGAAATTCCAAGAACTGAATGGGTTGAAAACTGAACTAAGCTCTCTCTTCTAGAGCTGGTCGCACCAACCAATCTCCTGTCAAAGCTGGTTTCGTCCCAGCATCATGCTGTGCGCATTCACATACCATCCCTGTCAAACTTGGACTTTTCACCAGCACTGCTTCCACTACAGACAGGGCTGTAACAGAGAATTTCAGCTTTTAGGCCTTCCTCCAAAAGACTCACAAAATGCACGGCATGGAACTCAGTTTTTCTGGGTCTGAAGAATGAAGGACTGAGTCGCCTCTGTGAAGATTCAAACCTGCAGTTTCAGGGAGCCTACATATTTCATACCTGATGTTCAGGACACAAAACAGTTCCCCCTCTTTGCTCACTCTACTCCCTCATCTTCTCAGCCTTTGCTCTAGCACACCGCATGTCCTAACGTAGCTTACACTGCTATCTATTTGTAAGAGCTTCAAAAATTTAATCGATGATCAAACACTGTACACAGCTGCACAGCTGCCACAGAGAAAACTCCAAAAAGATGGATTGGGCCACCTTTTCTAAAGTGAAGTCTGTTCACACAATTTTTTTGTGTAGGCACCAATCTGTAATTGCAGGCCCTACTCCTGCCATTGACAAACTAGCCTTTGGTACTACAGCTGCTTGAAGTATTTGTCAAAACATTGTTTCCCAACAAAAATGGATTTTCATTTTGTTAGCAATGTTCTATGTTTTGTTTAAAACAAACAAAACCCTTATTAATGACTTTGAATGACAATGAATAGTTATGGGGCCAGGGAGAGGGAGTGAAAATGACTCTACTGCCAGGTAGTTAGGCCATGCACCTAGCATATGGGAGACTCAAGCCTAAATCTCTGCCTCTATGACTGATTATTTATAAACGGTAGAACAGCTTCAACAGTACAGGCTGAGACAGTCCCATACCAGAATAGCCCATAGCCCAATGGCTAGGACACTTTCCTGCAATGTAGGAGACCCAAGTCCAAATCCCTTCTCTAGATCTGGCGGGGTCTTCCACATCAGAGGTGAATTCCCTAACCCAACACTGAAGCTGCCTCTCCCCAGGACTGTTCAGGTAATCTAGTCCTCATTTGCTTTTTCCATAAATGCGAAAATCAAAATGGAAAATTTTGAGTCAGGCTGAAACAAAACATTTTGATTTTTTGTCTAGCTGAAACTATTTGGGGAACTTGGCATAAATTTGCAAACAGTTTTGTCTCTACAAAAACTGAATTTGTTGGCAAATAACCATTTGCTGAAAAAAGTCACCCGGCTCTATTCATCGCTTCATGTTCTGTTCCTCTCCAGAAATACAGTGTCTTGAAATGTTGGTTAGTTGTGTTAGACTGCAAGATATTTTCTAGATTCCCTGTGAAGTCCTTACACTTAGAACAGTTAAAAAGCAATTTTTCATAATGGAAAGAAAAAAAGATATAACTATATAGTTTTCCCGTTAGCATTTTCTATGACACCACCAATGAAAGGAGAAGTGTTTGATTATAATATTGTTGAAACATCTCAATTTTCAAGAGATGTGATTTACTATTATTATTCATTTTTCTTCCTGTTAGTAGCAACTATATCCTAGGAGCTGTACAGACAGAATAAAAAGGCAAAGCCCCTGCCTTGAAGAGAGCAGAGTTTGAATGAAAGCACTACATTAATGTCTGCACAGCATGGATTCACAGTGCTGAGGATTCCAAGTTTTACTACAGCTAAGATACAAATGATAGTCCAGAGGAGAATTTTGCCTTACATCTAAACTAGGAGTGCTCCACTGGCATAGGGTGACCAGATGTCCCGATTTTATAGAGACAGTCCCTATATTTGGGACTCTCTCTTATATAGGCACCTATTACCCCTCACCCCCCACCATCCCGATTTTTCACATTTGCTATCTGGTCACCCTACACTGGTATAGGAATACTATACTGGCAAAGCTGCACAGTGCACTTTGTACTGGTAGAGTGAAACCACCCCACCCCATCGACCTGGCCTTACTCATTAAGAGTTCCTTGCATGTGAAGCAACCACAGTACAGCAATAGTGTTCTGCACTGCATATATGATGCCTACACACAGATCTACGAGTAGCATATTTGCCTTATTTCTGAAATAACTAAAGGTCAAAATCTACCCACAAATAGAGTCGTGAAAGTTTCAGTGATTTCTCTGCATGTTTCTGAGCGCAGAAGTTTAGCTCTAAACAAATATGATTTTGAAGACTTAATCATCCCCTAGAAATGATAAGCCTTCATACCTAATTAAACCCTATACTACACAGTGGATGACCTTATATTTTCCTTACCAACAAATCAAGTTATTTGCAAGACTCTCGGATGCATTAGAACAGACAGAGCTAATAAGTTTTCTGATGACACAATGGAATATTACATTTGAGCATACAAACACCTATGTAAATTCTGATCAGTGTTCAAGGAATTCTGAAACCTTCACTTCAGACTCAAACTGGAGAATGTGCATAACAAATAAGAGGCCAGATCCTTAGCTGGTGTAAACTGGCTTAGCTCCTTTATCTTCAATAGAGCTAAGCTGATTTAGACTGGCTGAGGTTCTGGCACATGGTTCATTTTTCAACACACCAGTTAAGAGCCCATCTTTATTTATGAGAAAAAGCCTCTATAGGAATCTAAATATTTGTTTCTTGTCAATTTTTTTGTTTAGTTTGTAAATTAAACTGCTATTCAATAATGTGTCTAAGCTGATAAATTGTTCAGTAAAGGCCTTTCCAATTATATCTTTGATTAAGCTTTTCCCTATCATTTTCTAAAATCTACTACTGCAGATGTAAAAACTGAAATAAACTTCTCCCACCCTCTTCCAAATGGAGAAAGCAATAATAAAACAGCAAGTTTAATCTTAACAATGAGAGAGAAACAATACAAATTACCTCATTACAAAGTTTTAGAACTCTCGGGCACAATTAAGCCTGAATGCAAACTACTAAAATATTTAGCTAAGTATGATTTCCATGCCTTACCCATGCAACTTTATAAATAACTAAACTCCATGACACAAATATAAAGCACTTTTAAAAAAAGTGCACAAAACTCAATAAATCTGCATCAGAACAGGACTTGCAAAAGTACCAAAGGGTCTTGCCTTATAAAAAGATCTTCCACATGTATCGCTTTCATCAGGTCCACACAGATCTCCTTCCTTGGCTGCGATCATGCCAGCAACACAGCTGTTTTCTTTTAAGTATGAGACACAACACTGCTGCTGAGCAATTCTGCAAAGATGGAACAGGGTTAAGTGGTAACTGGCATTCAAAAGGTAGTGCCATCAGGTTGCAAGAATATACAGTAAGAATGTGTGTCACTGGACACAGAAATATATGCATTCCATGACCTTTTTTTACATGGATCCTATGGGTGACATCTTGTTGCCACTGAAGTCAATGGGAGTTTTGCCATTGACTTCAATGGAGCCAGGATTTCACCCATTAAATTCTATCTTAGATTGGAAAACGTGACTTATAACAAAAGACTTAAGGAACTCAATCTGTTTATCCTAACAAAGAGAAGGTTTGATCCCAGTTTATAAGTACCTACATGGAGAATAGAAATTTGATAGTAGAAAGCTCTTCAATCTAGCCTGCAAAAATATAAACAAGAGCCAATGGCTGGAAGTTGAAGCTAGACAAATCCAGCCTCAAAATAAAGTGCAAATACTTAACCTTGGGAGTAAATAATTATTGGAATGACTACTCCGGTATTGTGGTGGGTTCTCCATCACCAGACATTTTTAAATCAAGATTGTAAATACACTCTCTCTCTCTCTCTCTCTCTCTCTCTCGTTCAAACAGGAATTAATTCAGGGAAGTCCTGTGGCCTCCTCGTTATACAGGAGGGCAGACCAGATGATCACAATGGTCTCTTCTGACTTTATAATCTATCAATCAGCATTCAGAGAACATAATGCCTGGCACTATATAAATAGTGTAGACCAATGGATTAAACATCATTCAACATATAGCAGTGGTGGGCAACCTGTGGCCCGCAGGCTGCCCACGGCCCATCAGGGTAATCTGCTGGCAGGTTGCGAGACAGTTTGTTTAAACTGACCATTGTGAAGAGCTGGATCACAGAAACCCCTTTGGGAACTGCCAACTGATGTGCCAAGATTACTTCTGGCCCTGCTTTCCTGCCCTGGCAGCTTAGGACTCCAGCACCCTGTCTTGCTGAGCCAGACACGTCTGACTACTCGAACACAGACCCAGGATCTGAATTACTTGCCTCACAGATGCAAACTTAACTGAAAGCAGCTTACAGAAGTGTTCTTGTCTTTAACGCTCAGATGGGGACTAAACACTCAACTCCCAATGGGGACTAAACCCCAAATAAATCCATTTTACCCTGTATAAAGCATATACAGGGTAAACTCAAATTGTTCATCCTCTATAACACTGATAGAGAGATATGGACAGCTGTTCCTCCCCCGGGTATTAACACATACTCTGGGTTAATAAGTAAAAAGTGATTTTATTAAATACAGAAAGTATTTAATTAAAAGTATAAAATTAAAAGGATTTAAGTGGTTTCAAGCAGTAACAGACAGAACAAAGTGAATTACCAAGTAAAATAAAATAAAACAAAACACACAAATCTAAGTCTAATACAGTAATACAATGGAATACAGATAAAATCTCATCCTGAAAGATGTTTCAATAAGTCTCTTTCACAGACTGGACACCTTCCTAGTCTGGATACAATCCTTTCCCCTGGTACAGCCCTTGTTCCAACTCAGGTGGCATCTTTTGCATAAAGACAGGAATCCTTTGTCCCTCTGAGTTCCCTCCCCCCCCAATGAAAAAGCACCAGGTTAAAGATGGATTCCAGTTCAGGTGACATGATCACGTATCACTGTAAGACTTCATTACCCATTTGCCAGCACACACTTATACAGGAAGATTTACAGGTAAACCAGAGCCATCTGCAGTCGATTGTCCTGGTTAATGGGAGTCATCAAGATTCCAAATCATCATTAATGGCCCAGGCTTTGCATAATTACAATAGGTCCTCAGAGTTATATCTCATATTTCTAGTTTCAGATACAAGAGTGGTACATTTATACAAATAGGATGATCACACTTAGTAGATTATAAGCTTTGTAATGATACCTTACAAGAAATGTTTTGCATGAAGCATATTTCAGTTATATTAGCATATTGTCATAAAATCATATAGAGTGCAACATCACAACTATCCATAAACACAGCTGCCTGCAGCTCCCAGTGGCTTTGGTTTGCCGTTCCGGGCCAATGGGAGCTACGGGAAGTGGCAGCCAGCCCCTGCCACTTCCCACAGCTCCCATTGGCCAGGAACGGCAAACTATGGCCACTGGGAGCTGTGGGTATCTGTGCTTGAGGACAGTCAATGTAAACAAACTGTCACATGGCCCGCCAGGAGATTACCCCGATGGTCCGCGTGCGGCCTTCGTACTGCAGGTTGCCCACCACTGACATATAGTATTATACTCATGTTCTTAACCTCATGATTTTGTGGTGGACCCCATTTTGAGGTGATACAAGGGAAGCAGAGAAAGGATTTACTTTCTCTAGGCATAACCCTTTATTGCTGGTGACAGCTAATTCCAGTGCCTGCCACAAAGTACACGAATTGTCCAATACGGGGCATCTTGGTAACAGTGCACCCAAAGGGCATAAACTCAATCTTCTCCAACCTGCAGTCTCACAAACATGCACTGGTTGTAAGGGATGTTGCTCTTTAACAGCCAATGGCTAATAGCCAGTTAATTATCTTTTACTGACAGCAAGTTCCAAGCCAAAAAATGGTTGTCAATACAATATGTATGATTATTACAACAAAGAAACAAGTCTCCCTGAGAAAAAAATATTTCCAATTCATTTTTTTCCTGATGCTTGAAAAAAAAGTTGTAAGGAGATGTCTCATATTCCTGCACAAACTAGCCTGTGACTGCAACTTGGCCATTGGCCATTCACACTTAAAATGTCAATGGCCAGCCGCACCACGTTTAAGTTAATATTTACATGCTAAACAATGTATGAATAGTGTTATCAGTTAATCACTGGTCTGTGGTTGAATAAAGGAAGAAGGTCTTTTTTCCCTTTGTGTTTTGTTTTTCCAGTAATGTTTGCTTCTTGTTTCACTGTGAATTGACAACTAGAAAAAAACAGTGGTTTGTTTGAAATTTTAGTGGTTAACGTCCAACCATATTTGAGGATTGAACCTAATTTTTTACTGCCATCATAGGACATCTGAAATTTTATTGATAGCTATTGTGGCTCTTTGAAAATGTCCAAGAGACTAACACTGAATGAAGTAGTTTTTTTGGATGTAAAGCACCTACAATCCAAAAATCATTAGCTGGTGTTAAAAGGCCAAAGTCTGCATGGATTAACGTTCCTCAGAAATAGAACATTTTGCCATGAAAAGTGTCTTTCTGATACAAAAAGAGGACAATAGTGATCCAGTGCTACTGGAATTGCAATTTGTCATTTTTATACTCATAACTTCTTTAGGGCTGGTCTTTACTAAGGGGAGATCAACGCTGCTGCAATCGACACACCAGGGGTCGATTTAGTGGGTCTAGTGAAGACCCACTAAATTGACCGCAGAGCGCTCTCCAGTTGACCAGTTGTACTCCAGCTTCCCGACAAGATTACGATAAATCGATGGGAGCGTCTCGTGTCAACGCAGCACAGTGAAGATACTGGGGTAAATCGACCTAAGATATGTCAACTCCAGTGGATTAGGCCTCAGCTGGAGTATTGTATCCAGTCCTGGGCACCATATTTCAGGAAGGATGTGGACAAATTGGAGAGAGTCCAGAGAAGAGCAACAAGAATGATTAAAGGTCTAAAAAACATGACCTATGAGGGAAGATTGAAAAAATTAGGTTTGTTTTGTCTGGAAAAGAGAAGACTGAGAGGGGACATGATAATAGTTTTCAAGTACGTAAAAGGTTGTTACAAGGAGGAGGGAGAAAAATATTTTCTCTTAACCTCTGAGGATAGACAAGAGAAAATGGGCTTAAATTGCAGCAAGGGAGGTTTAAGTTGGACATTAGGAAAAAACTTCCTAACTGTCAGGGTGATTAAGCACTGGAATAAATTGCCTAGGGAGGTTGTGGAATCTCCATCATTGGAGATTTTTAAGATCAGGTTAGACAAACACCTGTCAGGAATGGTCTAGATAATACTGAGTCCTGCCATGAGGCAGGGGACTGGATTGGATGACCTGTCAAGGTCCCTTCCATTCCTATAATTCATGTAGCTGGAGTAGCGTCCCTTAGGTTGACTTACCCTGGTAGTGAAAACAAACCCTTAGACATTTCAAGATGGTTTAATTTTGGGTACTGTGCCACTGAACCATTATCTCAGCAGATAAAAGCTTTATATTATGTACTCGTATTTATTTCCTATTCACAAACCCATTCTTAGATGGCTACATAGATCGATTGTTGGACTCTGGGGCCTTTCTCAAAAATTCACGCTGGTGTAATTACATAAATGTATTAAATTGGTGCAAGCCTCCAATATAAACATGCTCCACTTGAACCAGTGCAGTTCAATAGGTAACATATGTCATGGGATAAGAAAGAAGGTCCCCTCAGGGATCTATAACTGGCTAAAAGATAGGAAACAAAGGGCAGGAATAAATGGACAGTTTTCACAGCGGAGAGAGGTAAATAGCAAGGTCCTCCAAAGACCTGTTCTGGGATCAGTGCCGTTCAACGTATTCATAAGTGATCTGGAAAAGATTTTAACACAGTAAATTAAGCTTTGTTTAAAATATTTAAGACATTTTAGCTAGTTTTGACTTTTCTCATTGACATTATGGAAATAATATTGCATGTACCTCAATAATATCCAGGTCAAACTGGCTTCAAACTTTGCAGATGATACAAAATTACTCAAGATAGTTAAATTCAAAGAATTACAAAGGGATCTCACAAAACTGGATGACTGAGCAACAAAACACATTAAATTCAATGTTGATAAGTACAAAATAATGCACATTGAAAAACATACTCCCAATTATGAATACAAAATGATGGGTTCTAAATTAGCTGTTACAACACAAAAAGAAATCTTGGATTGATCATGGGTAGTTCTCTGAAAACATCTGCTCCATGTGTAGCAGCAGTCAAAAGCAAAACCATGAGCAAAGGGATATAGATATTAAGATAGAAAATATAAATACCAGTATATAAGTCTATGATATGCCCACACTTTCAATACTTAGTGCAGTTCTGGTTGTCCCATCTCAAAAAAGATACATTAGAACTGGAAAAAATACAGAGAAGGGAAACAAATATGATTAAGAGTATAGAACAACTTCCATATGAGGAGAGATTTAAAAGACTGGGACTGTTTAGCTTAAAAAGAGAGATGACTGGGGGGATATGATAAAGATCTAAAAAATTATGAACAGGGAGAATAAAAAATGTTATTTACCCCTTCAAATAACACAAGAACCAGTGGTCACCCAATGAAATTAACAGACATCAGGTTTAAAGCAAACATAAGAAAGTACTTCTTCACACAAAGCACAGTCAACCTGGAGATGTTGTGAAGACCAAAAGTCTAACTGGGTTCAACGCAAAATTAGATAAGTTCATGGAGGATAGGTCCATCAATGGCTATTAGCCAAGATGGTCAGGGATGCAACCCCATGCTCTGGGTGTTCCTAAACCTCAGACTGCTAGAAGCTGGGATTAGATGATAGAGGATGGATCACTCAACAATTGTCCTGTTTTGTTCATTCCATCTGAAGTATCTGGCACCAGCCACTGTTAGAGAACAGGCTACTGGGCTAGATGGACCATTTTCTGACTCAATATGGCCATTCTTTATGTTCTTATTGATATAAACAGGATGGGTGTAAGCCCTGCTTTATTCTAGGTCAGTGCATTTATATTAGGAATTTGTATTGGTTTGACCGCATTGATGAAGTTATCCCAGTGCAAATTTCCTTAATGTTGACAGGTCTTTAGCAGAACTTTTCTGAGCTCCAGCAATCACTCCTTGTTAATTTATTGCTGTCATTTCTTGGCAGCCAGTTTGACCCAGGTATTATTGGAGTACATTCAACACTATATCCATCATGTCAATGAGAAAAGTCAAAACTAGCTAAAAAGATCTTACATATTTTAAACAAGGGTTAATTTACTGCTTAAAATGAGGAGGACTGGGGGTAGGGGGAAGGAAGAAAAATGTATATCATTATAGTTTTGGGTTGTTTTTAAACTTGTGACTCTTGGACATAGTAAGAAAAATCTCACTGTCTGGCCGAGCTAAATACCCTGTCTGTATTATCTATACAGGAGGGCAGGGCGTGTCATTTCACACATCATTTCCAATGAGCGGCACGAACCCCAAAAAGTTGTGCAAACTTTATTTTTATTGATGTGAAGTTAAGATTAGTATAATTTCAATTCATATATTTTCCATTCCCCACCTAGAGGAATTGTTCCATCATGGAACAAGCAAAAGTTAGGCCTGGTGGGCAGATGAATAGAAAACATCAAAGGAAAACCGAGGTGCTGCAAGAGCTGGTGTGGGTGGTTTAGTTAGTAGCACCACAGACTTTGAATCTGTACTGATCTAATGCCCCAGCATAGTGCTACAGGACACTACTGTTGGGACATTCTAGGCTCACCTCAACTGGTGTAAATTGGCATAGCTATCAGCCCCATGGAACTGTGCTCTTTTGCCCCAGATGAAGATCTGGCCCTTTCATCTTTCAGATGTAACACAAGATCAAGTGCACTTTTGATCATTTGCAAAAAAAAAAGGTCTAGTTGTTAATAATTTGCTATCCTGGACACAATAGTAGTTAACCTGTAGAGTCTATGTCATCCTGTATTTTTCTGGATACCAACAGAACTGAGTTAGCTGCTTCTCTGCAGGTACTTGGTTGCCCAAAGGTACTTACAGGTATTTTGACTTACACATATAGGTGTTCTATTTGTATCTGTATGATGCAGATGCATAACAACTATGCCTGCTTTAACAGCTCCTAAAGGGCACAATTGGTTTTCTGTCCAGGTTTTCATACTGTGCCTATCATCATAGCATCTGACTGATTTATAGGATACAGATTCTATCATTTGTTACGTGAAGTTTTTGAATCTTTAAAACACGTGTATGAGTGCAACTGTTGTAATTTTGCAAGTGCAGATGTGGAGCTTATGTTTTCCAATTCATATATTTGTTGGTGTAAATACTGCTATATTACAACCCAATGGACTGGATTTTAATCTCACTTACATTGGTTTTCAACAGTGTAGCACCTCTGACTTCAATAGATTTACTGCTCCTTTCTACCAGCAAAAGTTCAGAAATAAGACTAGCATCTTAAAATGCTGAAATCACTTTAAAGAATCTACATGGATTTCATATTTAACACTCAAATTATTTTGTTTTTACCTCTGCCTCTTTTTCAGACTAGAAGGAGAGAGGGTATGAAATGGAGTTAAATTAACATGTTATACATGTTACCACCGCTCTTTTCTTAACTGCATCCTTTTCTTCTCCACACTGGGATGAGATCACCTAGAGCAGTACTTAATGTGGGAAGCACTTCCCTTGATTCCAATGGGGCTCTGGGATGAGCGGTGTGCTATTACAGGTGAGCAAGAGCATCAGATCCTAGCCTTTGGAACATATCTTCCCACCTACCAGATTAGTTGTCAAATGTACCATTTAATAAAAAGTAAGAAATATAATGTAATTTAATATTTGTCAACAAAAGTGTAAAGAACATTCAGCTGCACTGTCTTAAAATCTAAAAACCTCCACCAATCTGGGTACAACAGGGAAGCTAAACACTGGATTTTGTTTTTGAGCAGCAGGTACTTTAAAAGCATCTGTTTACATTAGGTTCTAGATCTTGGGAAAAACTCTTCTCATTCCACCCTGACATATTGCCAGTCAGCCAGCAGTCTAATCTGGAGGATGGACTTGGTTCTAGCTCCCTGGAGACTGGCCAGTTCATGCAATCATTAGGCTTCCTCTAAAGCAATGCTCACTGAATGACTCTGGATCACTTTGTTTTTGGTTTACGTACCTGCAAATATCACCATCAGTCCCACTGACTGGGATTTCTGTGCATTCCCCGTTGTCTATAGCCCACTGTTGTCCAGCTGCACAGCAAGTTTCAATTAAGTCCTTTGTGGAACCTGAAAAAAAGGAGAAATATGGGATGGTTTTGTGAGGAGAGTTTGTTTTTAATTGAAAATAGGTTTCAAATAAGAGGACTTCTGTTGGCTAAATGCACAGCTTGAAAATTCATTGATCAGGACACGCAGATGAATGAAGATAGACATAGGGATGGATTTAAGTGGCAGGGAAAACATATGGAGCCCCCTGGCTGCCCCTATGCATAGGAGCCGGAGAGGGGACATGCCGCTGCTTCTGGGAGCCGTGCAGAGCCACAGCATGCGTGGAGCGGGGCACGCCCCAGATCCCGCTCCCTGGTGGGAGCTTGAGGGCTGGATTAAAACGTATGAAGGGCCAGATGTGGCCCCCAGGCCGTAGTTTGCCCACCCCTGGTCTAATGTGTGGTTAAAGGGCTCCCACCATATAACCCATAATGCAGGTAGACCCTCCCTGACCTAAGACTCAAATAGCTTCTGAATTCTTTCACCCTTTTTCCCCGTGAGGGAAGTAAAAAGGTACCAAAGGGGTCTGTGAACTATGCGTCCATGATTCTGTGATGATGGTGTCTGTGTGTGTGTGTGTGTCTCTCTCACTCACTCACACAGGGCCTCTGCTAATTTGGTCCAATGGGAAAAACTCCTTCCTGATCCCAACGTAAACGATTGATCAGACTCACAGCATCCCGAACACACAGTGTCCATACTACAACTACAGAGAAAGATAGAGGGTGCGCAGCTGAAGGGGACAAAAGTTCCCCAATAGATTTAAATTAATGGAGAAGAGCAAGGGGGCCCAATCAGTACTCAAAGCACCCCTCTGGATGGTTAATAGGAACGGTCAGCTCTTGGCGAAGGGGCCCAGCCCTACACTCCCAAGCATGCACTCTCCCTCTTCTTTCTGGCCTATCTATCCTACTGCCAGTCTGACCAAACTTCCTCCCCAGGGAGATGGGAGCGGGGTGTCATTTGGGTTTTCAGCATTTAGAAGACAACACAGAAACAGCAATCTTCATTCTGTAAAAAAAAAAAACAAAACAGTACAAATTTAGTTCTCGGGACTCAATCCTTCTCCCACTGAAGTCACTGGGACTTTGTTTATTGACTTAAATGGGAGCAGGAACTGGTCCTGTGTCTATCTTTAAATGGTTTCCATAGCCCTGCAATGAATGCCTGCAAAGCATCCAAAGTTTAATCCAAGGTTGTACTTAAACCTATCTTCGGAAAATGAATATCTTTAGAGAGTGAACATTCCAAAGATATTTAGTGGTACACAAAACAAAGTATGTACCAAGCCCTCAATAGTTTAAAATTTATGTAAAGATGCATCTCCACTGGTATACTATGTTTCCTAGCTGGTTGTGTTCTGGTATGTACACTATGTGATGGGCATTTTGGGAGGACAGATTTGTATAACCTATAAGTAGATCATTTACTCCATACTAATTCAATATACCTTTCTTTGTATTACATTAATAAGGAACACAGGCAGGGTTACGTAGTAACAGCCTCTGTTCTTGGTCTGATAAGACAAAGAAAGGGGTGAACATTCCATCATCCAGCATGGACATATTGGAGCATACATTTTCTTTTAAGGAGACAACTAGAAGATTTAAATGGGAGGAATGCCATAATTTGTTTGAAGATAAATCCATCTTTGAGACATCCAAAGACCACAATAAAAATCACACTTGATTCAGTTCTCAGATGGGCTTAGTTTGTTACCAAACTGTTTACATGTAATGGTGACTCCCCCTTCAGTAGTCACCATTAAAGAAGCACGGGAAAAATTAAATAGTGGCTGCCTCTGTGCAAGAACTCTTGCCAAAGGTGGGAGAACAGTTAAGAATTAATATAGAAAGAAAAAAGGATGAAACAGAGTCTAAGCTTACGGCCTTACAAATCCAGACTATACAAGATTTCCAGACTATGCAAGATTCCGCTGGGAAAGGGCCCAGGCGGAGACCACACAGGCAGTAACTAAAGCCCAACCCTATACTGGAAATAACCCCTTGACTAACCCTAACCCCTCGGCCTGCTTTTTATGTGGGCAGAAGGGACATTGGAAAGCCAATTGCCCAAAAGTCCAGTGCAAATACTGTAAAAAGGAGGGACACCTTATCAAAAACTGCCCTATGCGACCCCCTAGGCAGTACCCACGGCAGGAGGGAGTGCCTCTTCCTGCTCCACCGCCCCCTAATAAATAGTGTCCCTATCCCCTGCTTGGTTGACACGGGAGCTTCTAGCTCTACTCTAAGGGCACAAGATTTCTCCACTGTGCCCCTTTCTTCCAAAGTTGTGACTGCAGTAGGAATGGGAAATGCTCCCATTCCCCACTCTGTACCATTTTGGGGTTTTTTTGGTCTCTTTAACCGACATGCATTTCTTCTTAGTCCATGTTCTCCCGTCAACCCATTAGGAAAAAATTTGTTGTGTGAATTAAATTGTACAATCTGTTGTACCCAAATGGTGTGTATCTGGATATGCCTGATCCCGCTCACAATAAGGCCCTGGCAGTTTTTTAGAGGTACACTGTAAGGAGAAGACTGACCCCAGCCCTTCCTCGTTGCAACAGGAACTGTTGGTTAAGGTCTCTCCCTCCCTGTGGGCATTGTAAGCTGATCATGCTGACCAGGTTGGGCACATTGGATCTGCCCGGCTGGCTGAAATTTGCCTGAACCCAGCAAGACCACTTCCCAAAAATATAGTTAAATCCTTCCTCTCAAACTATACCGAGGAAGGAATTTTATTGTGTTGTTTATGCTGTTGTTCTCCCTATTTTATTTATTGTTTGTAGCCCTGTTATTATTCTCTTTTGTAGTGCACCGATGCTGAGGGGTTGTTGTTGCCTCAGGGAAAGATTGTGTTGAGTCCAGCCATGAAAAAAAAAAAATGTTGATCGTTGAACAGGATGTAGCTGAATGTGGTGTGTGTATGTGAATGGGTGTGCGTGGATAAATAAAAGGGGATTTGGTCGGGAGGCCCATTCTCCTTGCCAAATTGGTAGTGAAACAATGCCTGTGCCCATAAAAAAAAAATAATAATGCAGCAAGAAAAAAGGATCGGGCCCAAACAAACGGCAACCGCGGTTTAAGGAAGTAAGAGAGAAAAAAAAAAGTTAAAAGTTGACTCTGTAGTTATTAAAAAAAATTAAGCAGTAAAACTAAGTACAAATGTTAAAAGAAGGTGTTATAAAAATAAAAATCTTGGTTTCTTTAGAATGTCTGTAAATAATCAGCACTCTTGGTGTGTATAATTTTTGTTTTATAATAATTGGTGTTTTGGGTTGTAAAAAATATATATATACTTTTGCCAGAACACAAAACTAAACAAGAAAACAATCCAAAGTTGTGGCTGCAACAGGGCAGTCAAGGCCAGGAGAATGGTAAAAAATTTTGAATCTGTTTTGGTAACAAATAGCAGATAGAAACCATTAAAACTTGACCTGCCTACAAAACAAATACAGAAAAATATGGGGAGTAATTTAAGTAATTCCTCAGTTTTGCCTGCAATCAGCAAGGATATTTGTAAATAAAAAAATATTTTAAGCAAAATAATTTTATTTAAATGTTTAAATGTTGTAATTGCAAGATTTGACCGTAAATAAGGTCACAGACCCCATCCCTTGGACATTAAAGGCTAATAAGACTTTCACTCAGGTTAAGCATGTTCTGGCCTGAGCATTGGCACTGGGCCTCCCTGATTATAAGAAACCCTTTACTCTCTATTGTCATGAAAAAAGGAGGGGATGGCCCTAGGGGTCCTCACGCAAACCCGTTGCATATTTTAGTTCCTCTTTGGACCCAGTAGCTGATTGCTTCCCTCTGAAATTTTTTGTCTTTGTATGCTGCAACCTCTTTCTCCAGCTGCGTCCCCTCATGACCTGGCACTATTGCAAGAGTCAGCGTCTAAAAAGGAGAAGGACGGATGGGGAAGAAATGGGTGTTCTCCACACCTTGTGGTGCACTCCAGATGGTCATCTGGTTGCGCCCCGGACTTTGTTCCCCTACCTTGCTCGCGTGGCCCATGGTTTGGCCCACATGAGAAAAGGAGGGATGATTGCATCAGGGGTGTGGCATTGGTTTGCCTCAAAATTTTTAATCATGGCTCAACAATATTGTAATCCTTGCCCTATTTGTCTGGCACACAACAGTGGAAAACCAGTCCAGACTAGACCTGCAGCTCACCCCACTCCATGAGGACCCTTTGTAAATATTCAGATTGACTTTATAAACATGCCAAAATGCTGTTCTTATCAGTATGTGTTAGTTTTAGTAATATATTTTCTTATAAAAAGGCTTATGCCAAAACGGTTGTGAAGCTTTGGCATACTTGTAAATAGTAACAGTGAATGTAAACCTAATTTTACTGGACAAACTATAACTAAGTTATGTGCAGCTTCACAGATCTAGTATGGCCAAATGCACTTACAAGGCCACTTCCAACGCACTCAGCCCTTATAAAATTTCTACCAGGGCACCCAATGCAACTATCAACAGTGCCCTGGCTGGCTTTGGCTCAGGTGAACATTTATTTAATAGATGACACAATGCGTAATTATCTCCAGGCACTAATAAAATGTGTTAAGTCTTTTTAAATACAGTAGCTCTGCTGCTTGCTGAAACCAGAAGACTGGGTGTACATGGAGGTCCACCACCGAGGAACTGCCCTGGCTCCATGCTGAAAGACCCTTATCAAATCCTGTTAATTACCAACACTGCTGTGAAGTGCCAAGAATTGACTACCTGCCCATGTTCCTCACTGTGATGACTCTCTGACTAATGATTGGTCTATCTTTCCTTCTGGCGTTGTTGCTCTTTCTGGACGGCAGGAGTGAAGGACAAGGTGAAAGAACTGGTAACTTCTCCTTTGTTTGCTGACAGACCCACTGAGCCTTTGAATTTTGCTAAGAAAACAACCTCTCCACCTGGGGACATAATAAAGCCTCCAAGCAAGCAAGGTGATTGTGCTAGTAACCTCTCCCTTGCTGCCTCACTGCTGGACAGCTAAGTGAATTAAGACTACGAAATCTTGAAGAATAGCTTGCGAAAGCTGGCCAAAACTACCTGAAAATGAGACTTTTAATGTTCCTTAGCCTCTCCTCTTTAATGAACTTGGGATGGGGATGGAAAAGTAATATTTTCTAAATATTTCTCCAATTAGTAGCCTTACTTGTAAGCTCACTGCTGACACCACTAGTAAATAATCAAACATATACCCACAGGACTTGTCTAACCACGGGAATATTTTTCTACTTAGAGACTATTTCAGTAACCAACAACATAGCCTGTACCCTGTTATAGTATTTTCTCTCCCATATAACGAACCTAAAGCCTCCTGAAAAGTATACGAGTGTATAAGCAGTTGTGGTTCTTCTAGGAAAAAGAAACCCAAGGGGGTTCAGATGGACCATACTTAATGCCAGGCTAGGAACTATCAAATTTGCCCTGCCCTTATCCCACTTCCAGATCACTTCTACCTGCCCAATTGCTCCTGAGGGGCTACCCTTGGGTTGGTATAGACTTGGGGTGCATCCTCCTACCAAAGGAGGGATTTAACTGGCTCCTTGCGGGACAGGGCAAATAGTGCCGCTCCTGTCTGAAATATTTACAAAAATCAACAGCATAATGAAAATTGGGCCAATTGGCCCAGGACATAGGCTTATCTCTGGGGCACAAGTAAGCAGTATCTGGGCTGGAGTGGACGAATTACATGTTGTCTCCACCCTTAGTTCTTTAACCCAAGATTTACTGCTAAAATGCTCTTAAGCATTGCTGAAACAGACATGGCAATGTGGGATAAAATGGATATTGGGATTTATTCCCAGTTCAGGTGATTGCCGTACAGGTGAGGTCCCCTGGCCATGCCAGGCTATTCCAGAACTACTAGACGAATCCCATCTTTCCCTTGCTCCCCCCACGGCCTCCCCTTTAGTTAAGCCTCCCGTAGTAACTCCATCCCTCAATATCTCAGAAAATCATACCCGTTCCGAGCCCCAATCAGACCCATATTTACCCAAGACCTCGACTATTATACGGTGGCCCAGACCCTCTTCCTCTAGTGATTTGTTTTCTTATTGTTTATCCAAGTTAGTTTTTTTCATTACAGGGCCAAGTGTATGAACGGTATGTTAAATGGAATGCGTTTGGTATGGTGTATCTTAGTTACCGTAATATAACCTCTTATGTTACTTATACAAGAGAACCTGACCAAGCTGAGATTTACATAGACACGTGGGACACTGACCATGATACAGACCTCGTGTTAGTCCCAGGCACTTGTTGGCCACTTACTGAAAAGGGTCCAAAATGTTTTGTAGCCACCCGTGCCACCGGAACTAATGTTACAGTTGAAAGGGTATGCTTAGCCACTGTAGGATTTCTTTGTGTTCAGAATCTCCCCCTCACTGCAAATATCACCTGCACTCTACTTCAATATACCCCTTCCCATTCAATTAACACTTCATTGGCTAAGGAGGGCATTCAGGTTCAAAGCCAACAGTTATGGTATGAGCCTACAAAAAAGCCTCACATATCAGGATTTAAATGGACAATCCTAAATGCCACTTTAGGAACCATCCATTTTTCTTTTCCCCTCACTCACTTTCAAATCACCGCCACTTACTCTAACTGCTCTAAAGGCACAGCCATACGCCTGATGGAACAACAAGCTCGACTTAAAGATAGCAGAAAAAGGAGAGATATTGTTGATACTTTGCTGCACGGTGCTAACACTGCAGCATCAGCTTGGACTGTTTACAAAACACAGGAACATGAGGGTCATCTGGGACAATTAGACCAGGCCACAGGATTTATCTCTGGGGCTCAGATTACTGAGGAGAAGGCCGGTATAGGCGCACTCCATACTATTTTGGCACTAAGCATTGTTACCCAGGACCTGCTTAAGCAAATGGTCCATCAGGCTACTGTATCAAGAAAGGCATTGCAGTGGGATCAGGTGTGTTCAAAAGTACAGGATTATCTCAATACCATCCTTTTCTCTTTACGTAAGGACCTTGAACAGCAGCGTTGGCCCACTGCCCTTACTAATACATCTGGTATACCCCCCTATTTGTGGCCATGGAGACATACCTGGAAGTTTTCTGAATGGAAGTGTTGGCGCTCACAGTGTTCCTTCCGGGCTTATGGACCCGTGAAAGGATTTTGGGCCCCCACTTACCGTATTCTCCCAGGCCCTTGGGGTGGTTGCTTGTGGGACTGGGTAATTCATCGAGATGTTTGGGAAATTAAGCCCCCTGGCGGTCCTAACCACTTCTTAATCGGTGCCCCAGCTATAACCCCTGACCTTTGGATAGGTCTAGGTGATCTCTGGACCTATTGGCCCTTACAGCCTCCACAACTACAATGCTTTAGAAAACTACACCCCAGAGAGGTGGTAACTGTCCATCACCGGGTATGTTGGGAGGGTCCTGGTAACCTACAAGACTTAGCCTCCCATACCCTTGTGTCCGCCAATAGCAGTTGTGTCCATGTCAATTCATCTATTATCTATGATGTGGCCTTTAACCTCCACACTAACTCAGGTACTCATAATATTTATTGGCCCGCAAAAAAAGATTATCAGGTTTATTTGGAGTTTCAGGTCCCTTTCGACTGGACATCTGTTGTCCCTGACAAATTTCACTCATTGTTATCTCTTCTGCCAGAAATCCGATCTATTTCACAATTGCAAACTCAAATTCATTATTTAGAAACTGTTTATCAGGAAGCTATGAACGCCCTCCAAACTGTTCGCTTAGTATCTTCCCTCTGTGTTAAAAGCGACATTCTCTGCCAATTCACAAAAAGTGTTCAGTCACCCCATCACCCCTGGTATGTATGGCTCCTCCTTGGCATTAGCACGTTTACTGTTGTGTGTATCTGCTGCTGGTGTTGCTGTTGTTGCTGGTCACATTGCACATGCCCTTGTGCAACTTCCCGTTCCTATACCCCACCACAGTTAGTACCCCTTAACCCATTAATGGAATCGACTTTAGCCAATAAGGATCGCCTGCATTATGCCACGCTAAATGCTTCCTTAAAAGAAGCCACCTATGCCAACATTCCAAACTTAAAGAACCCTCATCAGGAGAGCCAGGACTTAATGGATATCCAGAGTGAGGAGTTTGATGCCATGTAAGACAAAGGCATCAAAAAGGAGGGAGTTGATAGGGAACCCCCCCGACCCCACCTTACCCAAGGCCCCAGGTTTTTTTCTGAGAATAAAGTAAGAGTAGGCCCTTAGCTAGAAGCAAGAGTTTTAACGCCTGCTAAACTTGTTTTTCTGTACAAAGGGCACGCTGAGGCAAAAAATGTGGTCAGGGCCCCAAAAAGAGGAACTAGAATTGGATAAAGGGGAACCAGAATATCTGTTAAGTTATAACAGCTTTTAGTTTATTATGGTTTATTAAGTTGCTTGTGTGGGCGTAAAATATAACTCATGATCATTTGACCAAAGGTACACCAATAGATATTTTTGGGTACAAGTTCCTCAAAAAGGCTCAAGCAACGTGTAATAGCTTAACCGCAAGTAGGAGAAAAACACCAGGTGTCAATGACCTAACACTTACAAAACTTTCTATAGGGAAGTAGAAAGAGAGCAGACTTGCAAATTAGCTCATAACCGGTATATTAATAGCAATTGTTTTTAGCAGATGGTTAGAAGATGTTATTGTATTAACCAAATAAGGTATCATCGGATGTATGAGTTCATATGATAATTTGCGGTTTTCGGCTTTATAAACCCAGGTATCACTGCTGTAAGGTAGAGCGACTTCCCCTTGCTAGGGGACTTTGTCGTCTCTCCGTGCATATGCAAGTATTCTCTGATTAATCAATAAAGGAGCCTCAGGCTGTCTGATCAACTCAACACGGTGGTGGTCATTTTCCACGACAGAGAGGAGATCCATTACAACTTGTGCATAACACTACATAACAGATATGCATGAGCATTTCCTTGATCTACTGCACGTGCACGCCTCAGTGTTGCTATGTTTCATTGAATTATATGATATGAATGAAATTTAACACAGAAGTAGTAAAAAGACCGTGACAACAAACTGTGAACAAATGTTCTTTGTCATGGTCTCTGGAAGCTAATAGGATTTAGCAAGGGTTTTGTTTTGTAGATTTTGACAGATGAAGTGTTAAGAAATTGTTTCCACAAAGTGGATTAAAGTTTTCTCATACGACGTTTTCCTGGAATATAATCCTAGAGCTGAATTTGATGCTTTAGTTGGTTTAAGACACAATAAAAAGGCTCTGAGAGACTGTAGCGAGGCAGTGTGATTCCCCTCTGGCCCAGAGGAGGGAGAGCCCAGCTGGAGGCCAGAGTGGGTGGGGCTAAGGAGCTCTGAGCCCACCCCTCAAAGGGTCAGACGCCGACCCGGAACTATAAAGGCCGGCCCTAAGAGCTCAGTGAGACACCAGCAGCCGGAGAGAGTAGACGTCCCGCAGGGAGTTCGAGACTGGGAAACACCTGAGGACCAGGCCACCCGCCCAGACTGGCCTGAGCTTCCCCGCTGCCACTACCTGGAGGAGCCCCCGGAGCTTCCCCGCGCCTGCTACCCGGAGGAGCCCCCGGAGCTGTCCTGGACCGACTATTCAGAGGAGTTGCCAGACCTACCACCTAGCCCCGGCCGCGACAAGCCCATGCTCGTGGACCCTGCAGAGGCCGACATCAGGACCCAGATAGATCCCAAGGGGGAGCTCGGAAGTAGCCCGGGAGCAGCCGACCCCAGTCTGGCTGCAGCCATACTGGAACCTATGTCAGTGTGTTGCGGCCAGGATCCCCACTGACTGAGCAGCGGATCATTAGCCACTGCTACGGCCCTGGGCTGGGACGCAGTGGAGTGGAAGGGCCTGCATCCCCCCTACCACCCCAGTCCAGGGTGGCAGACTCCCCCTCTCCCTGGCCTGAGCCCGAAGCCAGTGTTTGCTGCCCTGCCCTGACCCAGGGCCGGGCCTTTAACTGTTATTGTTGCTCAGCCCTGCCAAAGGCCTGAGCCCCTTGCCCCGCAGGGCAGGCGATTGCTGTGAGGACTGCCGGGCTAGTTTCCCGGACCCACCGGTGCACAGTGGGCCAGCGTGGCTCCCCTCATCCCCCCAGAGAGGGTGAAGCCCCGGTCTCACTCGTGTACAAAGACATAGTGCTGAATCGACTGATAAGCTGATGTAAAACACAGGTGTAAGATGTCATAAAAAACACGGAAGTGTGGAACATTGCGCTATTTCATACATTTTCCCTACTGGATTAACATTTAAACAGTAACGCTGAGGAATAAGTGAAACACAGTTTACACTAGCCAATTTTCAATGTATCAAACATACGATTTTATAAAATACAGAGGGAGGACTCTCTTTAGGACAGAGACAGTATTTCATTGTGTCCGTACAGCACCAAGCCCATATCTGGGGTCTTGCTGTGTTACTGTAATGCAAATAACAAAACAATATTAATACTGGCCATCAAAGTGGTACTAGATTGCAGGGCTTGGAGCTTGAGGACTGGCCCCAACCCCTGACACCTACTGGCCACTGGCGTGCCACATCTATTAAGAAGGTCCTTGCATTGGCTAGTGGGATACCACCTTAGAAAAACAAAGGGTGCAAGCAGGTACCCACCTCCCTACTCAACTCAATGATCCCCAACAAGCCTGCAGCAACAAGTAGCACTTCTGCTGTTGCGCTGGCTTGTGGGACCTACCTAGGTAAGAAAGTGACCAGCTATGTACTTTGTAGTGGGATTTTGAGGTTTAAAGGATACATTTTAAGGGTTCCAGTGCTATGAGTTTAGAATTCTGATAAACATGCTGACGAAAATTGCAAGCAAAGCATATTAAAACAAAATCAAGAGTTATGAAAAGAGATAGTGGAATTTTATTCAGCTTGAATAGTGGCACATCTTGTCCTTTTCTTTGGCTAAAAAATGATACCCAAATTATTTTTCAAACCATACTTTAAGTGCTTAATTTGCAAAGAGACTGAGAATGCTTTCCACGCCTCGTTAACCTTTCCAGGCTATATTCTGGTTTTAACTAATTACTGGAGGTTACCTACAGATGGAAACAATAGGATGAAAGCATTCCACAATTTTATCTGGCTCCTGAAATGTGGGACTTTCATGGATGGCAATGGAAGTTAGGCAGCTAAATCCTGAGCACCACTTCAAAAAGTGTTGGGATGTATTTGTCAAAACCGTAACAAGGTTCAAAAAAGAACTAGATCAATTCATGGAGGATAGGTCCACCAATGGCTATTAGCCAGGAATGGGCAGGGATGCAAACCATGCTCTAAAGTGTCACCAGCCTCTGTTTGCCAGAAGCTGGGAATGGGTAAGAGGGGATGAATCTCTTGATGACTATCCATTCTGTTCATTCCCTCTGAAGCACCTGTCAGAGGACAGGATACTGGGCCAGATGGACCATTGGTCTGACCCAGTATGGCCATTCTTATGTTCTTCTCTACCAATACTCAGGTGAGTAATACTTATATAAGAAAGAGGGAATTCAAGACTTCTTGCTCTATAATGGCATTATCAACAACTTTGTTGCTCTAGAATCACAATAAGACTCATTAGGGGCCAAGTGTTTTAAAAGTGTCAAAAGGATATGAAACAAGAATGGAAGAAATTGAGCTTTTGCTTGATTAGAGACCTGCAATATTCTGGTGTATTACATTATTACAATCTAATTAGTAAGAATGATTCAATACGCACTCCATGTAATAGTCTGTTGTGCTCAGCAACCAAGAATATGACGCACAAGTTGTAGTCTTTCAGTTGTATAGTTTTTCATTATTATAAATCTCAGTGTTGGTGCCTTGTTTTTTGCATGTCAGCTGTAATGTTAAAATGGAGCTTATTCCAGTATACTGAGTTTGCTGAAAAAAGTAAAGTGACATCCTTTTGTCTGCAAGTTTGCAAAAGGGTTCTGTCTCTGGTTAGGGTATTGTGTCAAGCCATACTATACTTCTTCTAAAATGTAATAATATTTATTGACAGACACTGACATCAAGGGCTAGAGTTCAAAACATCTGGATATATATACCACAAGATTAACAATGAAGTAGGTCTATAAAACAGAGAGCCCATTCTATCATATACATTTTTGTGTGTATTAAGCAGAATTTGTGGAACTATATAGACCACAATTGTAAAATATATTTAGATTGATAACATGAGAACTCTATATAGCTCCAGAGCATGTATGCTAAGTAACAAGAACATGAAGGATAAAAAACACCTGTTGTACATTTCATTTAGACAGTTTACAGTGCGTACATACAAAAGGTGCCAGTTTTACCTACAAGAAATAAACAGACCCTCCTCCATATCAGCATTATTCCCTTGTACTGCTTCACACTTACTACAGGAAATAACTTTAATACTGCAAATCCTAAGGCTATCTCACTCCAAACACTTATTTAATTATCTAAGGCACATGAAATCTTAAAAACCATCTTTAGGTGATGTTCAATATTAGATCCTCATTTACAGACATTCTGTAGGTTCACAAAGTTGGATTCCTTGGATTTCCTTAACTTTAGGGTTTCTGTCCACATACTCAGCTTGTACACAGCACTGCAGAACAAATTCTACTCCCAAGCCGTCTTTAAAATGCTGGTTTTGAGACCAGCTACCAGAGCGTTACATTTCAATCATCATAAAGAGAACAGCAGACAGGGAGAAAATAAGAGAACCTGAATGTTCAGTTATTGGATTTAATCCTAAGGGAGGAAAATAATCAAATTTCATGCCTTTTTGTGCCCTTTCATTTCACATGCTTTATAGATGATCCTGGTTAACACACATAAGTTTGACTTGGCTATGCAATGTTTGTAAGTCAGGTTGCCAGCTGAAACATGATTTCATAATAATCAAGCAATACGTATAATTCATGAGATGGTAAATTGAGAAGAAGGCTTGTGTTCATGTGAAAGTCCAAAGCAGAGTAGAGCATGAAACAATTCCTAGAAATCTGCCTCAGCTCCAAGAAAATTGCACATGTTAAATTCAAAATTTGGTCTTAAATCAAGACAGTAAAACTGGTGCAGAAGACGAAGAGGACTTTCATACTTTAGTTTCAGTGGTTTATTTTGATTTAGCTCAAACTTCTTCCTAAATGTTATACTGCTACAGCGCTTAGAGTTGTAGTCTGGTTGCATCATGTTCTCATTCTCCTCTAGGGGCCAGGCTTCCCAGGCAGACTTCATCTCACATGCTGCACCATGAGCAAGAGGGGCGGTGCAGACTGGGAGATTTAGTTCAATCATGCACTAAATCATCCTATTCAGGAGAATGGGAGTTTTAGGCACTCGTACCAGGCACCACAGTGACAATTCCAAATTGAATTATTTTGGTTTTCAGCCAAAATATTTTGGTGTTTGACTTCACCAAAAAGTTGAAACGTTTCATAGAAAAATACCCCATTTTCCAGACAGCTCTAATAAATGCCAAGGAAGAAGAGGAATTATTTAGGGTGGCATGTGATGTGACTTTCTCTTATTACAGCTGTGTGAGCTGAGAATAAGACTAATCTTGTGGGCTGGGGCAGAAAGCTTCCTACAACCATCCAACAGGCAATTGAAATCTACCTGAACTTTTTGTTTCAGCTGAAAACCTGTTCAATCACATGAATGTCTAAACTATCCTGTGGATCAGTTAGACCAGGCCAGATCTTTCTCTCACTGCATCTGAGAGTAACTTCGGTGAAGTCACCAATTCTATACTGATGTAAATAAAAGGGGAATCAGGCTCCCATATTTGTGCAGACACAAAAGAGAGCATGGGATCCTGAAAAACTACACCAAACTGAAGAGTCTACATTATATCTGCAATTGATGCATTATGTTAACTATGTTAAAATACACTTGAGTTTTGATAGCTTTATTATGTATAGGAGTTATTATAAGACATGAGAGGGATTGTATTCACAGTTAAATGACACAGCAGATTAAAGTTGGTACCAGATAATTATTTGACACTGATGTAATACAAATTTTTAAGTCTACCCTTTCCTAACTCCCTGATATATATAAAATATATATGGAATTTCTATCTATATATAGATAGATAGTGTGACAAAGTTCCTCCTCTACTTTGGTGGGTCCTGCGCTTATTGGCGGATTTCCTCGCCTCAGAGATCTTCCCCTCTGGTGGAACCCCGAGTCTGGGTCAACTCCTCCTGTGTCTGATCAGGAGTTGGGAGGTTTGAGGGGAACCTGGGCCCGCCCTCTACTCCGGGTTCCAGCCCAGGGCCCTGTGGATTGCAGCTGTCTATTGTGCCTCCTGTAACAGCTGCATGACAGCTACAACTCCCTGGGCTACTTCCCCATGGCCTCCTCCAAACACCTTCTTTATCCTCACCACAGGATCTTCCTCCTGGTGTCTGATAAGGCTTGTACTCCTCAATCCTCCAGCAACACGTCCTGTCACTCTCAGCTCCTTGCGCCTCTTGCTCCCAGCTCCTCACACGCGTACCAGAAACTGAAGTGAGCTCCATTTTAAACCCAGGTGCCCTGATTAGCCTGCCTTGATTGGCTGCAGGTGTTCTAATCGGCCTGTCTGTCTTAATTGGTTCTAGCAGGTTCCTGATTACTCTAGTCCAGTCCCTGCTCTGGTCACTCAAGGAACAGAAAACTACTCATCCAGTGACTAGTATATTTGCCCTCTACCAGACTCCTGTACCACACTCGGGGCGGCTCTAGGCATTTTGCCACCCCAAGCACAGCAGGCAGGCTGCCTTCGGCAGCTTGCCTGCGGGAGGTCCCCCATCCCGTGGATTTGGCAGCATGCCTGCGGGAGGTCCACTGAAGCCACGGGACCAGCGGACCCTCCGCCAGGCAAGCCGCCGAAGGCAGCCTGCCCGCCGCCCTCACAGCACCAGCAGAGCGCCCCCCGCGGCCTGCCGACCCAAGCACACGCTTGGCGTGCTGGGGCCTGGAGCTGCCCCTGACTGCACTGGTCAGGGTCTGTCACAATGGATATATCTATATAAAACCAAGCATGGAAACACACTGTTGGTTAACATGGTATTTCTAGTTTCAATATACACGAATACAGTAGAACTCACTAACCTATACTTCAATCTACAGAATTTATAAATTATAAACACAAAAATTAGTAGTCCACACCTATAGCTCAGCAAACACTCAATATCAAATGTGCTGTACTGAGATGCTGTGTTATTAAGCTCTGATATTTACAAAATACGTTATACTTCATTATGACTCATGAATAATTAAAAGTAAATTTCAGCTATCAGAATAAATGAACATTTTCCAATGCATTATCTTTGCTTTTTAATATTGCATTTGATCTCTTAATCAGAAATTTGCAAAACTGAATAATTCACAATAGCTCCCCTAGTCATGTGTGTGAATTTGTGAGATTCTGACATACATTTCTATGTGTCTCACACGCACGAGACTAATAAATGAAGATAGCAAAGCTGAACTCTAAACTGGATGGATGGAAAGAGTGTGTTCCATGTGATAGAAGACATCTGAAATTCTTCTAATTTCCAGCAGGCCTTGCCTCCTTTTGTCTTTCATAACACTGAATGACTGATTTAAAAACAGTTATGCATGTATTTACTGCTATGCAATATGCATGAAAACATGTACATATGGTATTGCTAACACCATACTCTATTTATTATCCTTTGTGCACGTCTGATCGTTCACGGATCACTCTGATATACAGTAATAGCTGAGTCGTTCGCTTAGCCTGTACTATGAAATGTCAATGTCTCCTAACTTGTTTTCAATTTAGTAATTTATGTCTTGCAATTATCAATCTACATCAATCTGAAGAGAGGAACTGGCCTATATTTTGGCCAGCTCTCAAAATTTCATGTATTGTAATTTAGACACACTTAGAACCTGATTAAAATGTCTGGAGAAACACTTGTTTCCTTTCTGAGAACTTTGACTACCACTCAATTGTGACTTCCATCTCAAAAATTGTTACAGCTAACGATCTGAGTCAAAGTTCACTGATGTCTATAGGAATCCTTGCGTTAATTTGAACAGCCTTTGTGTCAGACTTAAAGTCTTTTTTCCCCAAATATTATTTATTTACTACCACCAAAAAAGATTGGTCTTTCTGACATGAACTCACAACTTTTTGTAAGTTGTACATCTTTCAGAACAGTGAAGTTACATCTCAAATATTACAAAGGTTAAAAAAACCCTAAAGTTTTCATCTATTTTTTGCATTGTTGAATATTCAGATTTTTCAAATAAAAACTAGACCCTGGACTTCAGAAAAGCAGACTAACTCCCTCATGGGCAGGATCCCCATGGAGAATAACATGAGGGGGAAAGGAGTCCAGGAGAGCTGGCTGTATTTTAAAGAATCCTTATTGAGGTTGCAGGAACAAACCATCCTGATGTGTAGAAAGAATAGTAAATATGGCAGGTGACCAGCTTGGCTTAATAGTGAAATCCTTGCTGATCTTAAATACAAAAAAGGAAGCTTACAAGAAGTGGAAGATTGGACTAATGACCAGGGAGGAGAATAAAAATATTGCTCAGGCATGCAGAAGTAAAATCAGGAAGGCCAAATCACACTTGGAGTTGCAGCTAGCAAGAGATGTTAAGAGTGACAAGAAGGGTTTCTTCAGGTATGTTAGCAACAAAAAGAAAGTCAAGGAAAGCGTGGGCCCCCTATTGAATGAGGGAGGCAACCTAGTGACAGAGGATGTGGAAAAAGCTAGTGTATTCAATACTTTTTTTGCCTCTGTCTTAACAAACAAGGTCAGTTCCCAGACTACTACACTGGGCAGCACACCAGGGGGAGGAGGTGATCAACCTTCTACGGAGAAAGAAGTGGTTTGGGACTATTTAGAAAAGCTGGATGAGCACAAATCCATGGGGCTGGATGCGCTGCATCTGAGGGTGCTAAAGGAGTTGGCAGATGTCACTGCAGAGCCATTGGCCATTATTTCTGAAAACTCATGGTGATCGAGGGAGGTCCCAGATGACTGGAAAAAAAGGCTAATGTAGTGCTCATCTTTTAAAAAAAGGGAAGGAGGAAGATCAGGGGAACTACAGGTCAGTCAACCTCACCTCAGTCACTGGAAAAATCATGGAGCAGGTCCTCAAGGAATCAATTCTGGATCACTTAGAGGAGAGGAAAGTGATCAAAAACAGTCAGCATGGATTCACCAAGGGCAAGTCATGCCTGACTAACCTAATTGCCTTCTATGAGTAGATAACTGGGTCTGTTAAAGAAGCATGGGCTGGATGAATGGACTATAAGGTGGATAGAAAGTTGGCTAGATCGTTAGGCTCAACAGATAGCGATCAATGGCTCCATGTCTAGTTGGCAGCTGGTATCAAGCAGAGTGCCCCAAGGGTTGGTCCTGGGGCCAGTTTTGTTCAATATCTTCATTAATGAACTGGAGGATGGCGTGGACTGCACTCCCAGCAAGTTTGCAGACGACACTAAACTGGGAGGAGTGGTAGATATGCTAGAGAGTAGGGATAGGATACAGAGGGACCTAGACAAATTAGAGGATTGGGCCAAAAAAACCTGATGAGGTTCAACAAGGACAAGTGCAAAGTCCTGCACTTAGGATGGAAGAATCCCACGCACTGTTACAGACTAGGGACCAAATGATTAGGCAGCAGTTCTGCAGAAAAGGACCTAGGGGTTAGAATGGATGAGAAGCTGGATATGAGTCAACAGTGTGCCCTTGTTGCCAAGAAGGCTAAAGCATTTTGGGCTGTATATGCTGGGGCATTGCCAGCAGAGAGAAGGACATGATCATTCCCCTCTATTTGACATTGGTGAGGCCTCATCTGGAGTACTGTGTCCAGTTTTGGGCCCCACACTACAAGAAGGATGTGGAAAAATTGGAAAGAGTCCAGCTGAGGGCAACAAAAATGATTAGAGGGCTGGAACACATGACTTATGAGGAGAGGCTGAGGGAACTGGGATTGTTTAGTCTGCAGAAGAGAAGAATGAGAGGGGATTTAACAGCTGCTTTCAACTACCTGAACGGGAGTTCCAAAGAGGATGGAGCTAGGCTGTTCTCAGTGGTACCAGATGACAGAACAAGGTGGGTGGTGAAGCACTGGAATGGGTTACCTAGGGAGGTGGTGGAATCTCCTTCCTTAGAGGTTTTTAAGGTCAGGTTTGACAAAGCCCTGGCTGGAATGATTTAGTTGGGAATTAGTCCTGCTTTGAGCAAGGGGGTTGAACTAGATGACTTCCTGAGGTCCCTTCCAACTCTGATATTCTATGATGATGAAACCAGCCAAATTTTTTCTGGAAATTTTTCAAAAAAAATTGTGTTTTTTCAATAACAAAAATTTAAAGATGAAATTTCAATAACTTTTTTGGTCATTGAAAGTTCTAGAGTTGGTCAAAACTCTGAAAATTTGACAAAATATTTTGTCAAAAATAAAATTTTTGATGAAACATTTTGTCAAACTCAAAATTCAGAAAGTTTTGATGAGTTCTGGTTAATATCCTTGACTTTACATCAAAGTGCATACATTATTTATTTCACCTGGTCTAATACTGCAAAATAGTGCTTGCAAACATTCAATTAAATACCAAAATGCTATTTGAGTCAACCAGTTTATTTAGACTTTGCTTGCTATCTGCAAATATTCATGGAGTTGATTTTTAATTTACACCTTTATTTACTGAATGGCTTTTATTTGCATAAATACATGTATTCACATTGCTATGAGCCATATTTTATTTGTTAATGCTTTTGTTTAAGATGTTTCAGACACCTAAATCAGGAAAATAACGTGACTTTGATGACTAATCACACAACATGAATAACGAATAGCAAGTAATGAAATGGAACAGCTTTTGAACACCCCATAGGCTGAAACTTGTTTGTTCAAGTTCTGTCCTAGAAATAAGTTATGACTAATGGATTAAATCCTGACGTTTGACTTCAATGCAGCCAGGATTTCACCCAGTTAATATAGAGCATGATTTTTGTTTATACGAAGGTCCCTTTACACTATTCTGGCAACACAAAGAGGTCCAGAAGTAGGTGTGAATGTAATTTATACCCACTTTAAAGGCCCCCCCCACATACACTGCCAGAGCAGTGTAAAGGGGCTTTGATATAAATGAGAATCAGCCCCATACATAGTGAAAATATGATCAGAAAACAGACTAAATCACAAATAACATTCTGCCCAAAGAATAATTTGGTGTATATACTTACCATGAAAGCTAGTGAAGATGCTGCCAGTTTGAAAGTCTTGTAGTTAGCCATTTTGCATGCAGTTGCATTAGCACATATTTAAGACTTAGCACAAGGGTAACTCATACCTGCTTGGGTGTGGCACTCTTTCCCCTTCTAGTGGCACGTAGACCATCTAGAGATGGATGAGTCTGCTATAACCTTCATTAAGTGTTATGTATCTTTTAGCTCATACACTATGCTTCAGAGATCCCAGGTTCTATGCCACCTGCCCATGACTGGGGTCTGTCAGCGTTACATAAGTGCCTCTTGTGAGATGATTAGTGCCCTCAAGGCCCATTAAAGATACTGGACAGAGTGTGTTGAGCACTTGGCAGGACTATGTCCTTAATTGCTTTGCTTATGTATTGTATCTCTTTCCCAACTCCCACTGTCTGTGTTTGTCTTCTAAAATTGTGTAGTCTTTGGAGCAGGGACTGTGTGTTCTTCTAACTGGAGAGCACTTAGCACAACTATTGTGTTGTGTTACATTATGCTCAGTCCTTTTGGAAATTCACATTCATAATGCATTGGAGCAAACTCCAATTCTACCACAAGATACAATAGTAATTTAAATATATACTGGCCAATTATATCCATGGAACTAGACCCAAGTACTGTAAAGCGGCTTTTTATAATTGGGCCAAATGCATTTGATATTGTTTTACAGGTCTTATACTTGTAAAATCAACCTACATTGGAGCAGGCACTTAATAATTACACTTGAAACCATTTCTATTTTACCCCACAAATTTAAAATTGAGAAGTACATGTCATGGAGTGCACCACTCACTACTGGTCTGGTGCCTCTCCTGCTCTCTCTCTCTCTCTCTCTCTCTCTCTCTCTTCCTCTAGTCTGTAGCCCCCTCACCTCCCAGGAACCACAGTGTCCTCTCTGTGACTTAGCCATCCAGCCAGGTCACTCAGTGTTCCCCCCATTCTCCCTAGCAGTCCTAAGCAGTCTTCCCTTTCACTGACTCGATGCTACTCCCTCAAAGGCTGGTAGGGGAACCCAGGCCCACCCTCTATTCTGAGTTCCAGTCCTTGGACCCTCAGCTCAGCAGTTCTGGGGTTTCCTCTCTCAGCCCTCATTGCTCTTTCCCTGGACTGCTTCCTATCATACCTGGTTCCTGTTCTTTCTCTGTGGGTGTACCAGTCCCCAAACCCTCTTCCCAGGGAGTGAGTGCTGCTTGCTTTCCTGCAGTCTTCCCCAGCAGCCCCTGCATGTTGCCAGCTACCTGGCTTTATACAGGCCTTGCCTGTTCCTGCACAGCTGAGCCAGCTTTCAGTTAGTTCCCTGCTCCCTGGACTCTGCTCCAGGTGTAGCCTGTGGAGTTAATTGACCTGCCTGGCCATCTTAACCCCTTCCAATCCTGGGTGGGGTGGACAACCCATCACAATGCAACAGAATATTAATTTTTTAAAGTTAATAACTTAAGGAGAAGAGATAATACGGAATACTTTTTTACTACAGATAAATGACAGATTTCATAGAATGAATTTACATTTCACGTAAGTCAATGTATAGTCAAATCCTGGCTGCAACTGCATCTTAGAGTTCTAATGATACTATAAAATGCTGATGCTTCACTTACTCATTCATATTTTGGAGTCACTGTTCACAGTTCTGTAGGTAAGGTTGAGCTTAGGTTTATACTTAAAGTAAAGAACACTGTATTTTCCCCCAAATTACAGCATTTACTCTGAGTACTGAATCAATTATTTGAGAGTTTGCAAGTAAATCTGTTAGTTTATGAGTTAAAATTACTTTTGATCTGGGTCCTTTAAGAAAATTAGCATTCTGTGTCAGACACTATTTTGTTCTGAGTTATGTCAATTTAGGCATCATCCATCTACACAAAAATTGGCAGAGACGTTAATCCAGAGTTGACTCAGTAGTTTCTGAAATTAAATTTTATACCTGGAGCCAGATCCTCAGTTAGCATAAATCAGTACCTTCATTTTCTTCAATGGAGCTACATTACCTTACACTAGCTTAAAATCTGGGTAATAATATATAGTAGTAGGTAGGACTAATAAAGCAAACTTCAAGGGTATTAGTGAACCTCCCAACTGACAAAGAAAGGACAGATAATGGGTTTCCCAAGTAGCATAACAGAAAGCATGGCTTCCGAGCCACAGTGACCAGCCTTAGGCCAGTTCCCTTTTCCAACAATAGAGTACAAACATCTGACCTGTAAGGCCAGATTGCCCTACACCTCGTGTAGCCATTTACACCAGCACAAAGAATGGTAGACGTTAACACCAAGGGTATGTCTTCACTACCAGTCGGATCAGCAGGCAGACATTGATCCAATGGGGAGCAATTTATCGTGTCCAGTCTAGACGCGATAAATCGATCCCTGAGCACTCTCCAGTCTACTCCTGTACTCCAGCTCAGTGAGAGGAGCAGGCCGAGTTGACGGGGGAGCAGCAGCAGTTGACTCACCATAGTGAAGACATAGTGGTAAGTAGATCTAAGTACGTTGACTTCTGCTACGTTATTCACATAGCTGAGTTGCATAACTTTGATCGATTCCCCCCTCCCAGTGTAGACCAGGCGCAAGTGTGCCAGGTGCAGGGCTGCAGAGTAAGGGCTCTTTTTTTCTTTACTCCTTTTTTTAATCTATGGGCAAACTTTACAGTTTTATGTGTGTTCTATTTTGCAGAAACCAACTCCTTATCTGGCTAGTTGTTTTTTTTTTTAAAAACAAGCACAGTCAGCAATGGGTGAGACTCAGAAGTCAGGTGCTTCCTCCCCTGCAACAAGAACAGTTTGTACACTACAGAGAAAAAATATATTTGATAAGGAAATAAATGGTATGGTTTCATGCTCCCTAGGGTTTATTAGTAAAAAGCAATAAAAAACGTGGAACAAAATGATGACATTTACTTGGTGGAGTCCTTAAGGTATTGAAAAGGTCTATTTTCAATTACGTTTGTTTATCTGCTCTATTCCTTTCCCCATTTAAAGCGTAAACAAACAGGATACTCTGAATATTGTAGCTCTTCCCCATAGTAAACTATTTGTCATTTCTTATCAGTAGTTGGTGAGATTTCATTAAATTCACTCATGGCATAGCACTATTTGGATATGTGGAATAATGTGTTCTTTACTTTATCTCAAAAGGCAAGGAACACATTTTAATTGGAATAGATAAAGGAAAGGAAGGTGGAAGTGATGATGACACAGTAACTAGATACCTACATGTTGAAACTGAATTTACACCTACCTCAGAGCAACTGTTCTGACATTTTTTCCTGAAGTGCCATCCTAAGGAATAAGCATAAATGAATACACAGCAAAGTATTTATTTTCTACCGAGTGTCTGTGGGAAAGGAAATTAGAGTGGAGACTACTGCATAATCCTGAAAGTGTTTCATGTGCTTAACTTTAAACCCCATTGAAGTTAAGCTTGTGCTTAAGCACTTTCCTGAATCAATGCCTTGAGTTAGCACATTGTTTGGGACTGATCATGGTTTACTTCTCATATATTCATAGAGTTGCCAAAAAAACAAACATAATTCTGGGATGTATTAGCAAGAGTGTTGTAAGCAAGAAGTAATTCTTTCACTCTACACAGCACTGGTAAGGCCTCAACTGGAGTATTGTGTCCAGTTCTGGGCCCCACACTTTGGGAAAGATGGAGTCTAATTGGAGAAAGTCCAGAGGAGAGCAACAAAAATTATTAAAGGTTTAGAAAACAACCTACGAGGAAAAGATTGAACAAATTGGACTTTAGTCTGGAGAAGAGAAGACTGAGGGGAAATATGAGAACAGTCCTTAGATACATAAAAAGTTGTTATAAAGAGGAGAGTAATAAATTATTCTCCTTAACCATTGAGAACAAGACAAAAAGTCATGGGTTTAAATTTCAGTAAGCAAGAGAGATTCAGATTTCCTAACTGTAAGGGTAGTTAAGCACTGAAATAAAATTACCTATGGAGATTGTGAAATCTCCATTGCTTGGGTTTTTAAGAACAGGTTAGACAACAACTGTCAGGATGGTCGAGATAAACTTAGTCTTCCTCAGTACATGGGAATGGACTAGATGACCTATCAAGGTCCCTTCCAGTCCCACATTCTATGATTCTATTATCTGAAGTATTTCCCCATCAGCTGAGGAAGTTTCTCCCTCTCCCCCATTTTAGGGATGAGGAACTGAGGATGAAGTAGGGTAAGTGTCTTGCCCAAGATCAAACAAGAAGTCTGTAACTGAGATGGGGATTGAATGCACGTTTCCAGTCCAGTGCCTTAGCCACAAAGCCATCATTCCTCCACTTTTGTATCCTCTCTTCCATTCTTCCTGGACCAGCAACACTCATGTAATTAGTGTGACATATTCTTTGTCATCACAGCCAACAATATAGAAGCAAGGCATTAACAGTAAATTTCGCAACACTTACAGTCCATTGCCAGCACCGGAAGAAGGGAATGTATATTTCAAATAACTTTTCTGTTTTCTTCTACTCCCTATGATGCATTTGATACTCTATAAATAAACAAATTGACTTTTAAAAAGTATGAGTTCTTACAATATTGCCCCATGCTCTTTGCTAAGCATCTGCTTCCTTTTTCTACCTGATAATGCTGTCTTTGTTTAATAGCGTATTCTTTGTTTCATAAATTCCTTAGGCTGGTTTCCCTGGCAAAAATTAAAAACAGAACATTTATGCCTCCCCAAAGGCACAATGAAACACTGGATAAAAACAAACAATGTTCACATTTTGTCATGCACTGTACAATACAGACATACATCACCATACCCCCAAGCCTGGATTGTTTGGCAGATTTTGCTCAAAGTGTGAATGCACAGCAAACTAATATCCCCTCTGGTCTTCATGCTAGATAATCATTCTAAGTGAAAACCTGCATTACCTGTGCCGGAGGTCAACTAATTTAACGTAACTTTGGTCTTTTCTGTTTTCATGACAGCACCATTTATTAGCTCCAGGTTAGAGTGGAAAAAACAACAAACATAATTAAGTCAATAAAGAATTTCACCTTTATCATTAACTAAAAACCTAAGCCATTTTTCTTGCCTTCTACAGATTTGTCCCATGTCAATCTATCCTTTTGTCAAGTGAGTATATAGTGAAACAGTTCCTGCACAATCACACTACTCTTAGTTACAATGAGAAATCATCTAGGAATAATGTTTCTTGTCCTTCAGCACATTCTCAGTAATATTTATCTACTCGGCCTTCCTTCCCTTCCTACTTCACAGATTATATTTATACTTATGATACTGTAAAAATTGTTTCAGACTCAGAGGGTCTAATTCTGATCTAGAGTAACTCCACTGAAGCCAGAGAAGTTACACTCATGGGAGATGAGAATCCAGCCTGAATGTTTAAAAGATATACATATGCCTATTCTGTGGCTAATCAGGTCTTCATCTCCACAGATACCAATCCAACCCTTTTCACCAGCACTGTATTTATTTATGCATTTATTTGAGTAAAGAGTATGGTATATCTATTTGCTTAAAAGAGTCAGTCAGTAAGTGACCATCTCATTGAGAAAACCCTTACAGATATGCAATTCTCTGACCTGGTCTACACTTAAAAATTGGATCAACCCAGTTACATCACTCAGGGCAATGGAAAATGTTGTGCCTGTAGCACCGTAGTTAGGATGACCTAACTTTTGGTGTAGATGTGGCTAGGTAATCATCCGAGCTCATAAATTTCAAATGAATATACTGGAAAGCCATATTTCTGCTCAAAAGATTCAAGAACACATCAGTGAAAACGGTCTAGCTTTTGAGCTAGTAATGGCAACCAAAACGAGGTTGTATGTGTGTTTTGGAATTCTACTGCTACAAGTTTGCCATGCAAACTGCAGAAACAAATAATCAGATATAATAGAAACCACCTTGTTTTGAAGCTATCCTTGATTCTAAAACCATGGGAGGAGGAACTGCATTTTTACCAGAGTCACACTTTCTATACAAAAATACACCAGACAGAAGTGTATATATTACATATATTTCTATTCAGATCCAACTGGATCACAGTTAGAGGTGAGGGGAAATTTGCCATGAATATTAATTTGAATTCAAAAGTAAATTTTGATTTCACTGAGTTCATTAACCTTTCACATTTACTTTTGTGACCACTGGGGCACTTGGGTTTTAAGCCCAAATATTTGCAGGAAGGAAATTCTCAAAAATATTATTCTTTTGAGAATTTCTCAGTTCATTCACAGCCATTTCACGTACAGAAAAGAAAGAGGAAATTAATCAAATGAGTTATTCATTGTTAATTAAACACTCAGCTCTGATCACAACCACCATAGAAACACTGAAAAGACCTACTAAATCATTTGGTCCATACCCCTGATAGCATTGGCTTGCTCCCTATAGTATATTTTCCAATACACTTTTTCAAGTTACTTTACCCAGATGCATTACAATAAACTATAAAAGAGACAGTTACTAGGCAATATATTTTAGACAAAACTTTTTTCGCAAAAAATTCAGATTCAGCACCACTGAAATGTTTTATAAATTCATCTCAATTTTCCTGAATTGTTCTTGTTGAAAAAAGCTCAAAAAGTCAAAATGAAACAAATTTTTGTTCAGAAATTTTCTTTGATCTTAAATCAGTAAAAGTATTTTAAAATGCTTGACATCCAAATGAGATGCTTTCTTTGAACAAAATGTTTCAGTATACCCCAAATCTATTCCCCTCCTCCAGTTTTTTAGAATTCATAACAAACAGAATAATTAGTTGCATGGCTCTAGCAACCAGTGCCCAGCAGTCTTGCAACAGCACCTTGCAAAAGCAAGAAAATATGGGGCTACAAGATAGCATCAGTTAGCAACCCCCACCCATAACGTGCCATGGAAGCACACTACATTCCAGACAAATATTTGCACTCAGATCTTGTTTTGACAGGATATTTGACTAACAGAACTGAATAGTAGAGGAAGGAAACCATTTAGTTTCTGACTAGTGTGTTTAGATGCTTAAGTATTGTAGAATAGACCCTCTAGGTCGGACTTCAGCATTCCCTATTTGGATTTCATACTGCACATCATACTGGTCCTTGTCAGTTTTATATTTATAAATTATGTTGTTTATTCGTATGATGTTCTGAAGAGAACAAACATGAAAAGTCCATGTAAGACCAGTCATTTCCTTTGGCTTTTCCCTCACTTACTTTAATAAATTCTGTAATCAGTGTTTGTGCAAGCATTTCAGCAATAATGATTACTGCTCAAGGCATTTCCTGGATTAATGATAGGCTGGAAAAGCTGATGGCCCATGGCTTTTGCCTCGATCCATTAACCCCAAGCAGGTTTTAATTCTCCAGGAAGTGCCTGGATCTGGAGTTGTTATTGCTATTACAATTCATTGGGATGTTTTTAGTCAACAAATAATGAATAAATAAGCTTTCTATATTTTACCTTTTGTTCCTCACAAGCACAGTGGGAAATATCGATTTGCTGCTGATGTTCTGAATGCTTCAGGGGAATTAGCAGCAGTTACCAGAAAGCTTAGTCAGAAATGTTAGTTTTGCAGTGAATTACATGTCAGATATAACAGAATTAGTGCCGATAGGAAAATAGGTTTGTTTTTGCCCACTGAAAATTTTGAAGTTTTGGTGAAAATAAACCCCCCAAACAAATTATTAATTACTACTATCAGCACAAACCTGGAAGATTTCAGACAAAACCTTTCAGATGAAAACTTTGATTTAGAAATGTTGCTGTGGTGTCTCGTGAGAGTTCTCGTTGGGTTGCCTCAACCCCCATTCTCCTCTATGGGCTGGCACCCTGGCCAGAGTACATCTGCCATGATGCACCACAGTCTCCTCTATTGATCTGCCACCACAGGGCACCATGGGAGTCCCTGGCCATGGTGCATCATGGGAAATGCAGAGAATTCTTTTGGCCAGCAGCTGTCTGAGAAATCACCTCACTTGGCTTATAGCACCATAAAATACACTTTTGCTCCAAGAAACCATCTAGCAACTTGTGCCTCCTGTAAACTGCACAGAAAAAAACAAACCAAACACACACAAACCAGCCCAGGAAACATGCAATCCTAAAGTTATTGTGACTAGATTAACTTTTCATTAGTAAACATCTCATTATCCATTCGCAGGATCTATTTTCTTTCCTCAGTGACTTCAGTATTTGATGCATTCTGTCAATTGGGCAAGCATTCAAAAATCCTTTCCCTCTCCAATACCTATACCAATAGAGTTATAAATAGAGACAACTATTTGAAAAGAAAAGGCACGTACTCACGGCTCAGTTTATCCTTGCACTGAAATTGCAGCTAAAATAGTTTCTCTCCTCCTGCTTCTCAGAAACAGTCTGAGGGAATAATCACAGACCTGGTTGGTACTGGGGAGATTACAATGTCTGATATTTAACACTTGAGACATTTGAAAGTAAATCCCCAACTGCAGTTTGTTCTTTCACTAAAAAAAAAAAAAGGGTATTTTTGGGCTTGTCTACAAGGAGCATTAGTCTGCACTAGAAGGGCATAAATTCCAACACGCACCAGCATGTTACACACTAACTGGCCTGTGTGGACTCTGCTGGTGTACACTCAAAGTTCCCTACAATTAACACTAAAAGTTCTGGAGTTGGGGGCAGTTAGCGTACAACAAACTGGTACACATTAGACTTTACATCCTAACAAGTGTAGACTAAGGCACTAAGCCTTTGAGGCTAACAATATTGTCCTTTCCCTGATTACAGATTTAATAATTGCAAATAGATGGTCCAATCACGAAGACTGAAAAAGGCAATGTTCATATATTACAATACTTCACAGACCGTATCAGCAATCAAAATTCTAAAATTCCTTTGTGACAAGAACTATAAAAAAAAGCAGATAATGACTATATGATTGTATCACTTACAGGATACAGACTCCAATTCTGTCCCATAAGTGACAATCTACTTTCATTTTCAGCTACATTAAGGTAACAAACCCTGATGCATCAGATATGGCCTCTTAGGCAGTTTTAAAATAATGATATAGCTCCAGTTTTTAAGTATTCTTTTGCATTTATTTATTCAAATTTGTCAGTTATGCCTATCTCAAGCTCTAGGGGCAGTACCAAATACATTTAAAACACAGATTTTCAAAATAAAATATATCGTAGCAAGGTATCCATAAGAGGACTGAACTCAGAGGTTGGAATAGACCAGACAGACAAAGGTTGGGAAGGAAGGGATATAACTTACAAGCAGAGTGATGCTCAGAAAATGTCACGTTAGTGCCACAATTTTTGCTGGTGGTACTTTGTTATTTATTGGGCAGGTGTTGTTGGGAAGGGATTAGATGAAAAGGAAGACAAAGGAAGGGAGAGGGGACAATGAAGGGAGAGGTCCGAAAAAAGTTGAGGTCCTTAGCACTAACTTAATTCAAATAAATAATAATAACAACAACATAATTGTTTCCATTGTTTTTTTTATTCAGTAGGTTCTGAATATATAAGAAGAGAAGATCTGAATAGCCATGCAATTCACTTCTGGCAACAACTACAGCAAAGTATATCTTCAATACACCACTCAACTGTAGTTCATGGTTTGAAATTACCCATCAGACACAGTGGATAAAATGGAAGTAACATGATATTTGTACTGCATCTGTACTGTTGGAAGATATTTTATTCCTGTGCAGCAGGTAATTGACATTTATATGATTTTTATTTTCTACTGTCTGGACAAGAACTGATTGGCACTGTAGTTGAATGAATAATATTTCAAAAGTTGAGAGAATGTAGAAATCTGAGTTAATGGTTTCATGAATTCATAATGATATTAAGATAACTTCAATTTACAGCATAGAAGTATAAAGCAAAGAAAAACTGCCTGGCATAGCATAACAATTTGTTATTCAAAAGTAATTATTCTTCCACACCATCATCTTTTAAAGTAATGGTTAGTGCAGCTGTATGCATTTGACTTGTGCATTAAAGAAATCTGGTGGGGAAGTAAAATTAAAAACAAACAAAACAAACCAGGAAAAGAAAAAAAGCTGCACTCAGAACAAAATCTTAATTTCTATTTTATCCTCCTTCTCCATAAATACCCTCTTCCCTCCACATATTTTTTTCTGCTTTAATTGCCTAATTTCTGGATAGCCTAGGATTGGGCAAACTATTTTGCATTTTCCAGCTTCCCAATGGTTGGTGGCAGTTACATCGTTCATGGCATCAATGACAAAGAATTCATTTTGCAAACACGTGTACAGAGGATTGGCACGTAACAACTGCCAAAAGAAGAAAATACATTAGAGTTTAAATTTGGGAGATCAGATTAACTCCTGCTCCTCAGCATCTGGCTTCAAATAAACCCAGTCTAAGCTGGAGTCCAAGCAGCCCTATGTCCTGCCAACAACACAGAGATCCAAAATGAACAAAAATGGTACCGACAGGTAAGTTCTCTAATGCTGTTTCCATGAAACAGTTCCAAATTACTTCATGCTTTTAAAAAAGAGTCAATTAAATTTGATATGTTTACTTGACTTCCAATGACAGATGTTAAAAAAACCCTGAACATTTGTAATTCTTGAAGTAATATTTTCACAAGTCAACCCAGCATGGGAAAATGGGGCTAACATTGAACTTCTGAACTACTGTGCCATACATCAGATTCTGCCACAGGTGTGCAAATGATCTGGATGGTGACAAAGGGCAAAAATCCAGAGAGCTGCTGAGCACTAGCAAGAACTATTGATTACAAATACAGTTGCAGGTCTGTGATTGCTTAGTGCTGCTCAGGATTTGCTCCTCCACGATTATACCTATTTTCTGTGAGAAGGAATTTCTTAGCTTACTGGTTTTCAAAACTCTGAAGGCTAGAGCCTAAGCTGATGTAAATCAGTGTAGAGAACTCATTCTGAGGATCTGGCCATAAAACTTTTGGCACTGCATTCCAAACATATACTTGTGATAATCTCTCTGTCTACATATCCTGGAACACTTTCTTCTTTCGGAGATCACAAATCAAATTGCTTAAGCTATCTCTACACTTAAAACACTACAGTGGCACAGCCGCAGCACGGCAACTGTGCCACTATAGCACTTCACTGCAGGCACTCAGGACAGTGACATGAGGGGTTCTTCTGTTCCTGCAGTAAATTCACTTCCCTGCCCATCAACAGCTAGGTCAACCTAGCTCGGTCTATGCAGGGGATTAAGTCAGGATAGCTCTCTCGCTCTCTATCAAGGATGTGAATTTTTCACCCCTCGCCGAGAGACGCAGCTGTCCCCACATGTGTTTTCAGTGTTGACCAGCCCTTAGAATCTCTGTTGTTTTGGTTACTAAGAAGTTATATGGTTTCACACACAAAGCAGCACGTTTATCTGTTGAGATCACCTTCTATTCAGAGAAGACCATGGAATAGGTAAAGGCCCCTCACTCATATGACCATTTCCTCCCTTTGACACCCCAGAGGGAAATGCACTAACTCTCAAGTGCTGGAAGTTTGTCTTTTGCATAGCGTACATTCACATTACTTACCAACAACACTTTATAAAAGGTAATTTTTTTAAATGGAACTGGAATTAGCAGGAGAGTTTTTCTACCATTATGATAAGATTCCCTCCCAACACCTGCATTGGCAGTGATCTTCACTAGCAGTCACTGGAGCAACCACTCTTTCTTCTCATCAGAACTGCTGTTGATGCTGCCTTTTCAATCAACACATATGAAGGAGAGTTTTATTTAGTGGTGAAGCCATAACACCCATAATGCTTCTTAAACTACATGGTGCATCACCTCCCCAACACATTGGCTCAAAGACTTCCAAGATCACTATCAAATTCAGGTCTCCTGCAGACAACACATTCGGCAGCTCAACAGTACTGGACCAGGGTGTCTGAGTCAAGGGTTTTGAGTAATACTCCATAGCTCCAACAATTCTATTTTGCACTTCCTCTTCAAAAGCAGTTTTTAGTATCTTCCCTCCTTGCCCAACCCCAGGAAAATTTTCCATTACTGAATTTATGTCCCAAACACAATCTAGGTATCCAATGCTGCTTTTAGTGTGCCTATGTAGGATACATTTTTCTTCTGTTGTGACTGACTGCCAGGCCGCTGATGTAATTACGGGACAGAAAACAATCACACACAGTGTAGTCCTACATTGCCAATCTATTGATACATGCTTCTATGTACAGCAATAAGAGGGTGTTTATCACCTTCAACTGTTAATGTTACATGCTTGTGTCAGAGTAGTTTTTATATGAAACATCTGATCAGGTGTTAGAACGTCAGGTATTTTATTGCCTCTTGTTGCAGTGAACAATAAAATGTATGTATCTGGATTATTGTTCTGAAATTCTGGGTAAGGGGCTGAATATAGAGAACCTTGGCCAAAGGACCTCATCATGTCTGATATGATCTGGCTGCGTCACTCTCATCAAATGCAATGGTAATGGTAATGGTACTCAGGATGGGTCTGAGCAATGTTTTGTCTTGTTATTTAGATTAAAACAGCACTCTCAAGCCCCAGTCAGAACTGGAGCCCCAGGAAGCCACAGACCTTGCTCCAAAAAGTTTATGATCTAAAAGGAAACGGAACAGATTAAGGGAAGGGGAACCAAATGCACAACAGAAGCAAAGTTATCTGTGTGATGACAGCCATGTGTGTTAATTCCACTTCTTCCCACTCCCACCAATGACAAAAATATACAAGGGGTGTGGCAGTGACAATATATGTACAAGTCATATATATTCTACATTGGCATCACTGATGGAGTTCATTCTGTTCCAAAAGACCCTATCAGTTTGGAGATGTATTCCCTGTGCTTAAAGTGGCAAACATCAGTAGAACTGGTAATATTTCTAAAAAAGAAAGAAACGTAAGTACAGTCACTGTATACATATTTTTATAGACATACAAAAAATCAGGTAACCTGACTATAGCAAACTATGTTCCGTATTGAGAATAAAATGGGTCAGGGAGTGTGGGGAGATAGGGCTGAGGGTGAGAGGTTTTCATGTGATAATATAGGGGCCAGAGTCCTGAAGGCGCAAGATGGGGCAAAAGAGCTAGACTCAGAGAAGGAAGTTTCTAGCAAAAAGAAGCTGGACAATGCAGAGTCATGTGCAGGGCTGCCCAGAGGATTCAGGGGGCCTGGGGCAAAGCAATTTTGGGGGCTCCTTCCATAAAAAAAATTGCAATACTATCCAATACTATATTCTTGTGGGGGCCCCTGCGGGGCCCGGGAAAAATTGCCCCACTTGCTCCCCCCACCACGGGTGGCCCTGGGAAAAACAAACCTTCCGCATCTTGGCACAAACCCAGTTTTGAGAAAACAACTTTACAAGGTATCACTGCTTCTCAGCATCAGCTAGTGCTAAAAGGCACTAAAGCTCATTAAAAGGGTTGGACAAATATTTTCCATCGACACTTTTTTTGGATTGAAAACTAGGGGTTTTTTAAAAGCAGGAAAAAAATCACGGACAATGTCTGCTTGCCTTCAAAATTTGTTGTGGTTTTTTTTAATTGAAAAGCTGAAATTAATCTGCCAAAACCTGAATATGGTTTGGGGTTTCAGAATTATGTGGACAAATATTTGCTGCTTGCTGTGTTTCATTGTTTAAAGAAACAATAAAAAAAATCTGCTTAAAAGAAAATCCAAAACTTTTGAACCACCTCAGCTTGTGACCAAACGCCTGAGCCCATCCAGTCAGAGATTTTTCCAGGTTTCTGATACTCTGCTGGCTTCCTTGACTCATATCTGTCTCCATAATTTTGGGTTCATTTAGCTTAGAACATAAGAATGGCTATACTGGGTCAAACCAAAGGTCCACCAGCCCAATATCCTTTCTACCAACAATGGCCAATGCCAAGTGCCTTAGAGAGAGTGAACCTAACAGGTAATGATCAAGTGATCTCTCTCCTGCCATCCATCTCCACCCTCTGACAAACGGCGGCTAGGGACACCATTCCTTACCCATCCTGGCTAATAGTCATTAATGGACTTAGCTTTTCCATTAGATAAATGCTTGGAGGTTAACAGCTTGGCTCTTCTGCAAGCCTCAAACTGCAGAATGAGCTTTAGGGTAGGGAAGGCTGTGCCTCCCAAACAGCCTGGCCCTACCCCCTATCTGACCCCCACCCACTTCCTGCCCTCCGACTGCCCGCCCCCTTCAGAATCCTCGACCCATTCTGCTCCTTGTCCCCTTCCCGTCCCCCAGAGACCCCTCCAACCACCCCCTCGGGACCCCACCCTTGCTCCCTGTCCCTGACTGCCCTGACCCCTATCCAGCCCCCCAACTAAGTCCTGACAGACCCCCGAAACGCCCACAATCCAACCCCCCCATTCCCTGTCCCCTGACCGCCCCCCCAACCTCTGCCCCTGGGACTCCCTGCCCCTTATCTAACTCCCCGCCCCGGCCCTGGCCTCTTACCCCTGGCTCCCCCCTCACCCGGAGCCTCAGCACACCGCATCCAGGAGTGTCCCTGAACAGCAGTGCAGCGTGGCTCCAGTGGGGCCCCTGAGCTCCTCCCTGCTCAGAGCCGCATGGAAAGAGGGTGAGGCTGCGAGCTCCAGCAGGGCCTGAGCTCCCTCCGTTCAGCATGGAGCTCACAGCCCCGCCCCCTTACCACATGGCTCTGAGCGGGGATGAGCTCAGGGGCCCCGCTGGAGCCATGCTGCAGCTGTTCAGGGATGCTTCTGGATGCGCTGAGGCTCCGGGAGAAGGGCGGAGGCGGGGCAAGGCCGGGGCTGGGGAGGGATCCTCGGCTGTTCTCGTGGGGTCCCCTGCAGAGCCCGGGGCCTGGGGCAAATTACCCCACTTGCCCCCCCTCTCCGGGCAGCCCTGGTCATTTGAGACTGTGCAAATGGAATGACATGAGGAGAGCCTTGCTGCTGTATTTGTTGCCTTTTGTTCAAGACAAATTTCACCTCTGCACAGAGGGGCAGAACAAGGTCTACACACCACCTAAGTCTTCATAGTAAAGCTTATGTGGACTTGTACTGACCCTCTCCACAGCTGTGAATTTCACTCCCTCTGAATAAAACTGGCCCAAAGGAATATCTGGAATTGAAAGACAAACTGAGCTATTGCAAAGTCCTAAACTCTACCTACTACTTGGCAATAGTGGCAAGCATTTTCATCTACATTAGAAAATTATCTGAGCTGCACAGCGCTGGTATGTCATTCAGCACCGAAACTGTTAAGATGTGCACAACAGCTTTGTGCATTTAGAAACCCTTCCTCACACAGCTTTACAGGAATATCATCAAATCAGCAGAAGAAATGGAGATTTTAAAAATGTTAAAAAGTAATTTCCACATCACTGGAAGATGCTGCTTCCTTGACATGGATTATTATTACTCCAATATTTAATCATACAAATGTTATCACTGAAGAAAAGAAAAAAAATCACTCCTAGAATCCTGGTTTTTGTTTTTATTTTTTTAAGTTTTCATGTTTTTGTGAAAGTCTCTAGCCGTTTTTAGACACTGGTTTTCCTAAAAACAGAAAGAATTTATGCATTGTACCTACTTCCATTGCCTATTTGACTCACTAGTACTCTTAACACCTTTTTCCTTCTCAGAGACTTTGACTAAACTAAATCTAACATACAAACATGAACATTAAATTAGCTATGATTTACTTCAGTAGGAAAAAAAGGTATATTTTACATATAATGGGACATGTCCATATGTCCTATTATATAGAAAATATGCACTTTCCATAGCATAAACCTCACTGCAAGAAAAATAAGAAGGACATATATCTATCTTTGCATGCAATATGTAGCATATGAATAATATTCCCAAGGAATATACCTGTAAACATCAAACTATAATTAGAGAAAACTGAAACATGAAAAAAGGGATGGTTTGAAAATAAACCAACAGGAAAGGATAGACTAATTGTGAAATAAGAAGCTTCTCCCTGGTCTCCTTAAAACTATATGCAAAAAGACAATAAACCACAATGTCTACTCCTGGGGGAATTCTGCACCACTGTGTATGTGAAAAATATATGTCCACAGATTTCTTTGCTTCCCTGCAGAAAACTGCCCTTCTGACAGGGAGGCAAAGGGAAGGCACAAGAGTGGTCATGTGACCCTCCCCAGCAGTATGTTTTGGGTACTCGGGGCAGCTGGCAGAGAGGTAGGTCACTGAGGCAGGGGGCAGGACTAGGGAAGAGCCAGTTAGTGACTCCTACCCTGTGCCACTCTCAGCTGTTAGTCCTGGCTGGGCTAGGGAGGACGGGACTTCCTCTTCCCCTGCATGGCATCTGGGGCCGGGTCAGATCCTTCCTCAGCTTTCTCCCCCAGCTGTAGGAAGCTCTGCAAACTCTTGCCCACCAAATTTTTAATTTTTTGGCATAGAATGTCCTCAGAGTAAATTTCATTCAGTCTTGTTCACTGTCCTGTGTGCATCCTGGTTCTAGAGTACAGTGCAGAAACTAGACAGATATATTTCAAGACCTGTAAAATAAATATTTACCAGCAATTACTTGCCTACTGTTCTTGGGTACCAATAGGCCATCTTAAGATAGTTCTTCCTCCTGTCCCTCTACTCCCCAGATTTTATGACCTCCAAATCATAAATTGCCACTGGCCCATGTCTCCTAGCCACACCAACTATGCTGGGAGGAAGGGAAAGTGATATTTTCCCAAAGCAAGGTGTAATTGTCTTCTGTCTGGATCCACTAGTCTCAGGACAGCTTTGCCCTAGGAGACCAACACAAACTGCATAGTAGATACAAAGAATGGACTCAGAATTTATAGAAGGAGGAGATTAAAGAGAAAAAACCTTCATTATTTAACTGTATTTGGAGTTTCTTATGAATGTATTCCCTTTGCAATGCCAAATAAAGCTGAAGGTATATGGCATATTCTTCTATACCACTCTGACTTGTGGAATGCCCTTCCTGTCTGCCTAGGGTAAACTGCCAAATGATAATGGCTAGGTGGAGGGCCGGTAAGCATTAATAATATGCATCGCTAATCCATGTAACCAGAAGTTTCTGTTACCCATCTCCTCCTCCACCCATACCCCCCCTTCATTTGTTACGCTCAATTATTTCGTCTCGTATTAGCTCGATCATAAGCTCTGCAGGGCAGGGACTACCTCTTACATAAAGTAAGAGGTAGTCCCCAGCTAGTTCTTTGAGTGTGTACAGCGCTATGGAACCTCTGGCCACTGCTGTAAGAAAAATACTAAATTATAACATAATCTGTACTATGGGTGAGGTAAGATAGTCATGCATATAAGGCCTAGTCCAGAGCTTACTGAAGTCAATCACAGCCTTCCCTCTGGAATTCAGTGGGCTTTGGATCAGTCTCATGGCGAGTTCCTGTCACAGATATCACAGCAGCAGAACCTGAATAAGACAGAATACTACTACGTAGGCTGATATTTTTATTGCAATTCCAAATCTAACAATATACACAACAGATTTATCATTCAGACTCCTTTCATATTGTCGCAGTGGAGAGAATAAAAGATCCCAGCGACAAAGGACTCCTGCAGCTACACAGTAGCATGTGCTTTTGCCAGAGTTGAAGTCGATATTGGACTTTGTATTTACAAGCAATGGGTTAATATAATATAGGCCAGACCAGACCACTGAGATCATCTGTTCTGACCTCCTGCATAAACACAGGCCATGGGAGTTGCCTCAATTAATTCCTGTTTGAACTAAAATGTATCTTTTAGAAAAATATCCAATCTTGATTTCAAAGTCCTAATGATGGATTAATTGTCCTCACTGTTAAATATTTCTGCCTTATTTCAGATCTAAACCTGTCCAGCTTCAACTTCCAGCCACGGGATCTATTTATAGCTTTGTGAGATAGAAATTTGAAAGAAGGCTCTTCAGTCTATCACCCAGGGCCTTCCTTAGACACTGTGAAGCCCTACGCAGGCCTCTGTCCCCCACCCGGCGGGGAGGGGGGGTGTCTGTGCCCAAGGTCTGTGGGGGGCAGGGGGGGAAACCACCTCCAAGCACGAGCCGGCAGAGCAGAGCAGGTTGGGGCCGGGTCGCTCCAATTCCTGCCGCCTGGTGATTGCAGGGCAGGTCTGACCCTGCACTCACGGTGCAACGGGAAGTAGAATGACCTGGCCCTAGCCCGCTCCACTCTGCTCCCCTGGCTCTCAGACTTGGGGGGCAGAAGGGACCTGCCCCCCAGCACTCACCAGTGGACCAGTGAGTGCAGGGCGCGCCCAACCCCTGCTGCAGTCCCCCAAGATATCACTCAGGGGAAGGGATGGAGTGGGGGCAGGACTGGGGATGAAGCAGGGGTGGGAAGAGGTGGGACAAGGGTGGAGCAGGGGCAGGGGCTTTGGGGAAGGGGTGGAGTGGGGGTGGGGCTGGGGCAGAGATGGGGTAGGAAGAGGCAGGGCAGAGCAGAGATGGGGGTTATGGAGGAGGGGTGAAGTGGGTGCAGGGCAGGAGAGGGGACAGCTTTTCTGGACGGCTTAGCCAGCCGGGGGATCGGGCTGGCCGCTGGAGCAGCACGCAGCTGCATAGGGCACTGGGCAATTTGGTGCCCCAAATTTCCTGGTGCCCTACACAGCTGCGCAGTTTGCATATGGGTGAGGATGGCCCTGCTATCACCCATCTAGGTACTTAAAGACTGTGCTCAAGTCACTCCTTAACCTTACCCTTGATAAGCTAAATAGATTGAGCCCCTGGAATTTATCACTACAAGATCTGTTTTCCAATCCTTTAATCCTTCTCATGGCCTTTCTCTGACCCCTCTCCAATTTATTAACAACTTTCTTGAATTATGGACAAGAGAACTGCACACATACCACTAGCAGTCTCAACAATGTCAAATACAAAGGTAATATACAACCTCTTTACCCCTACTCAATAGTCTCCTCTTTATACATCCAAGGATCGCATTATGCCTTTTGGCCTCAGAAGTGAACTGGGAGCTCATGTTCAGCTGACCTGCAAGTGTTTTTCAGTCATTGCTTCTGAGGATAGAGTCCTCCACCCTGTAAGTATGACTTACATTCTTTGTCCCTAGATGCATGATTTTATTTATTTTATTTATGGCTTCATTAAAACACATTGTTTTCTTGCATCCAGTTTTCCAAACAATCCTGATTGCTCTGTATCAGTGACCTGTCCACTTCATTATTTACCATTCCCCCATCATCTGCAATTTCACCAGTGATGAAATGATGTTTTCTTCCAGGTAACTGATGAAAAGGCTAAACTGTGTAGGGCTGTAAGGAGACGCCCTGGCTCCCCGCTGCGCCTGAGGGAGACGAGCCAGAGCAGGCGCCTCAGTGGGTGGAGTCAGCACGGCCTGTCCCCGCCCCCCCGGAAGTCAAGGGGCGGGACAGGAAGTATAAAAGCCCGGACCCAGGGCTCAGTTGGAAGCAGGCTGCCGGAAAGGACAGACGCTGTCTGCCCGGGCTCCCGCCGGGCCCAGCCTGCCCCTAGCCCACTATCCAGAGGAGCGCTGGCCGGACCTGCCCCGTGCCCACTACCCAGAGGAGCGCTGGCTGGACTTGCCTCAGACCCGGTACCTGGAGGAACGTCGGCCTGACCTGCCGTGTGCCCGATACCCGAGGAGTGGCCTGAGCTTCCCCACGACCGGTACCCAGAGGAGCCCATGGTCTGGGACCACCCAGACGCCGCTAGCAAGGACCAGGTACCCAGAGAGGGGGAGGTTGGAAGTGGCCCGGGGATAGCCGACCCTGGTTTGGCTCCTGAAGAGCCCGAACCCATGTCAGTGTGTTGCGGCCAGGATCCCCACTGACCGCAGCGGGTCTTGACCACTGCTAGGGCCCCGGGCTGGAGCACAGTGGAGTGGGAGGGCCTGCGTTCCCCCTGCCACCCGTAACCGGGTGGCAGACTCCCCCTCTTCCCGCCTATTGCCACTGCTCTGCCCTGACCCAAAGGGCCAGAGCGAATTAGACTTGTGTTTGGTGCCCCACCCGAACCAAGGGCTGGGCCCCTTTGACTTTGCCACTGCTCTGCCCTGACCCAAAGGGCCAGAGCTAATTAGACTTGTGTTTGGTGCCCCGCCCGAACCAAGGGCTGGGCCCCTTTGACTTTGCCACTGCTCTGTCCTGATCCAGGACCCAAAGGGCCAGAGCTAATCAGACTTGTGTTTGGTGCCCCGCCTGGACCAAGGGCTGGGCCCCTTTGACTTTGCCACTGTGCTGCCCTGACCCAGAGGGCCAGAGTGAACTAGACTTGTGTTTGGTGCCCCGCCCGCGCCAAGGGCCCGGGCTGATACTGTGTTTGCTCAGCCCCGCTAGAGGCCTGAGCCTGAACTATTACTGCCCGCCCTGTCCAAGGGCCTGGGCTGATACTGTGTTTGCTCAGCCCCTGCTAGAGGCCTGGGCCTGAACTATTACTGTCTGGCCTGTCCAAGGGCCTGGGCTGATACGGTGTTTGCTCAGCCCCGCTAGAGGCCTGAGCCTGAACTATTGCTGCCCGCCCTGTCCAAGGGCCGGGGCTTATTGACTTTGAGAGCCCCGACCCCGGCTAGAGGGCCGGGGCTCTACCCTGTTTACAGACTTTATACCCCGCTCAACACCTGCTGAGGGGCTAAGCCGACCCGGACTGCAGTGCATAAGGAGGCGCCCTGGCTCCCCGCCGCGCCTGAGGGGGACGAGCCCCGACGCAACTGGCTTACACGGGCCAAGAGCAATCTCTGTGGACCCGACTAGTAACATCTGCTTGATGATGATTCCCTGTTTACAATTACATTTTGAGATCTATCAGTTAGCCAGTTTTTAACCTACACCTCTACCCCCCGATATAACACTGTCCTCGGGAGCCAAAAAATCTTACCGCATTATAGGTGAAACCGTGTTACTTTGAACTTGCTTTACCACATTATATCTGAATTTGTGTTATATCGGGTCACCTTATATTGGGCTAGAGGTGTATTTAATGCGTGTGTTCAATTTGTACCATTCTACTTTCTTAAATCAAAAGGTTGTGCAATGCCAAGTCAAGTGCCTTTCAGAAATCTGTTGTATCAACACTATTAACTCTTTTCAATGAGATTACAAGTTTGGTAGATAAAGGTATTAAAGTTAGTTTGACAAGATTTTTTTTTATAAACGCATGTTGATAAGCATTAATTATGCTACCCTACTTAAATTCTTTAAGTCATTCCATTATTTTGCCTGGGGTGAACTAGTTCAATTAAAATAACACACACACGCTTGTGTGGCGCCTTTCAAAGCTTCCCCAGCTAGTCCTTTGAGCAAGAACTTTCTGAAGATTCACTTAGGCTCTGCCCACAGACACACCACCACTATTCTCCATGTCCAACAGTAACAGGAATTCTTTAGGGAAGGGAAGTGGCTTGGTAGCCCTCTTACTCCTCTCAGAGACAGGTTTTATACTTGTTCCCTCTGACTGCAGGTCTCTGTGTGAGGCCAAGGGGTCATCTCCCCCCGACTCCCCACCACATACACTTCCTTTCTAGATAAAGGCCTTGGATACTCTGGAGAGGCTGGGTGGCCTTATTCACCCTACATCCACCAGTACTGGGTCTTGGGGGCAGTTTGAGTGGCCCTTTTCTCTATCTGGTTGTAGGTTTCGAAGAGGCCAAGAAATTCTCTCTCCCTGACACTGCAGATCTTGCTTAGCTAAAATGTACATATTTATTTCCTTTACACTCTTCTCATCCTGCTTGTCCTTTATGTTTTTTTCCCCTCTGAATTTCCCCACAGGTTGTTGACCTCTGACTGGTCCATGGGGCCTCAAACTGTACACAGCATTCCATATGCCCCCCCTCGGGGCCATACAGGGAGTGACTCTGTAGCAGTAACTCCTTAGAAACTAAAGCTAATGACAGTCAAACATTTTTCCCACATGTCTCTCTGACTCCTAAAACTGATGATAAAAATAATCCAGCCTTGTAACAGTTGGAAATTATTTTCAGTTTTAATCTATATGTAACAGTGCAGTGCCAAATAAAGCAAATTTTTAAAACTCAGCAAAAGCAATACCTATTCTATAAAAAGGTGCTTTATTCTCCTTTCAGTTCATGGGGTGAATTTACACCCAGTTCCTATTTTAGTTAATGGAAGTTACCTGCAACAATCTGCCTCATATCAAGGGCAGAAAGGATCCATTATGCTTGTAAAAATGCTGACAGGAAGTGACAAATCAAACATTTTTAAGAGTGACATAGAAAAGTACTTAACTGCACACTAAAGGAAAGAAATTCCTCAGTCATTTCTCTTTCTGTCCAGCCAAGTTGCCATGAAGTGGATAGGTATTAAATATTCCCAAATAAATCTTTAGAGAACCTCTGACTCTTAATTTCTTGACTGCATGTGTAATAAATACCAGAAGCTTGAAGTAATACAATAAGTAAAGGGACTGAATCACTTTTTGGCCACATGAAAGAGAGAGAATTTAAAAGCTGTATACCTTCCAAGAGACTGACAGCTGAGGTAACCACCTCAAATGACAGATTTATCTGAGAACAATCCACATAAAGAATGGCAGGATCCCAAAACTTTTCTGCAAACCATCACTCATTAGAGGACACACTGGTAACAGATTCCACTTAACAACTCTAAGACTTGTCTTTACTTCAATTCTCAGCATGGAAACCAACCTCTAACTGAATTGATCTAGAAAGTTTAACTACCAATAAAATAATAATTAATAACAATAGCAAAATTGATCAAATTAATTAGGACCTCCTGTTATGTATTGCATATCGTACAGTATGGGACTGGTATACACCACTGATGTCAATTGGGGCTTTGTACTGACTTCAATGGGTGCAGGATCAAGGCCTATAAAGACTAATTGAGAGGGTGCATGCTTGAGTATCAGGAGTCAGTAAAATAAAACAGAGCATATGGCCTGCTATGCATCTGCTCATTCAGTACAAGTTTCCAGTGTGATCAAAAGAGCATCAGGGTGATAAAAATAAAGAGCTTACTCTATGATATTAATCAATATGGTATCCTGACCAGGTAATCAAAGTCTAATGATATTGAGCCAGGGGCAGGGAATTATGGGGTAGGGTAGAGACGTAGCTCCCTGTTTTTAGGGACATCATTGCCACCCAAAGAAAATGCCTGTCAAAACTCCTGCAGATTACATTGCTGCAGGACCAAACATTTTTATTAGTACCCTTTTATCAATTGCCAGTCTTAAAGATTTGTACTTATATTTAGGTAGTTTGACAAGTAACTATTACGAGCTATACTAAAATTTATTTATTTTTCTACTGGCACAAATTGCATCCCAAAATATGCAGAGTGAGCATTAAAAAATTTAGCTATAAATGGCACAGGATAAAACATTTTACATATAAAGAACAGGAGTACTTGTGGCACCTTATAGACTAACAAATTTATTTGAGCATAAGCTTTCGTGGGCTACAGCCCACTTCATCAGATGCATGGAATGGAACACATAGTAAGAAGATATTTATACACATACAGAGAACATGAAAAAGTGGAAGTAGCCATACCAACTATAAGAGGCTAATTAACTAAGATAAGCTATTATCAGCAGGAGAAAAACACACTTTTGTAGTGATAATCAAGATGGCCCATATTAGACAGTTGACAAGAAGGTGTGAGACTACTTAATATGGGGAAATAGAGTCAATGTGTGTAATGACCCATATATCACAGCACAATGGTATTCGGGTTTTTTAATCTTTAAACAACTCCACATGGGCACAGCTGGGTCCCAAATAACCACCTTTACTAATGATGCACAAACAGGCAACGCCTATCCACATATAAACTGCTGCTCTGGTTTGTTTGAAACAGCTTGTAGAACACAGAATGCAGTGAGGACCGCTAGAGAGCTCAATTATTTAAAGGGATAATACTCTTCCTACATACTACAACCAGGTGGGCCAATTAAGCCCTTTCTTTAATATTGGCAAAGCATTGGATACACAACAGCTTTTCTTCAGAATAAATGTGCTGTTTTTCTGTTCTCTCCACACTGGGATCTAGAAATAGATTGTTAAAAAAATGCAGTAAAAAGCTTGTTTGTTTTTAAGTGGCAGATCCTTTCCTAAAATACTCACATTATTAACAACACTGTGCCCTTACATATTATCTATGATAAAAGGATCTCTAAGCTGTTACAAAGACTAGAATGAAATTCACCCCTGAGCAGAGAGCAAGCACAGGGCTTCAGAATCGCTTAAATCCCATTTAATCACACAAAATAAGATTTAACTGAAATTATATGATAGACAGACCACATGCTGTCCTATTGCTCAGAGAAGAAGCTCACCTATTGGCAAATTACTGTAAGCTTCTGTGACATTCTGTTCAGGATGCTCAGATCTATAAGCCACTGTGTTACACCTCTTCCTCAGCATGTGAGAGCTTTACTGGAGATTAGTAAATCCCTGCCATATCAGTCTGTCGATCTCACCAGCAAACTCCTTAAGACTCTGCCAGTCTAAACCTGGCCTTGGAGGTAACCCTCAGTGAACCTCAGTTCCGGAGTTCCCTAAAGACATCTCTCTGCAATGGCCAATCTCTCTCACTAGGACACACAGAGAAATTATTAAATTCACTGCCTCAAAAGAGTGCATAAGCCATTGTGCTAGGTTAGGTGAAGACCCACATAAGACACAGCCCTGAGATAATTATTAATAAATTTATTCTTTTATTACAAAACTAAAACAGATTTAAGTGATACTAAACAGAAAAAGAGACAGGTATGGTTGCAAACATAACAAAAATAGAACATGCTTTCTAGTGTTTAAAGCTTAATAGATTACAATCTTGATCTCAGCAATTTCCCATCCGCAGTCAGTTCCCAGAGACTTCAATTCACATGCCTGAAGGATCTACCTTTCCCAGATTTCAATAGCTCTGGCCACTTTTGTCCCATAAGTGATGGTAACTAGAATGGAAAATATAAGGGGGTAGCAAAAAGACAAAGTCCATTGTCTCTGACTCAAGAGCCAGGAGGACATCATGGGACCCCCAGTGAGCTCATTAAGCTCCTTCCTCTGCTACTTGCTAGCTTTGTTTACCTTATATGTAAATGTACTTTCATTGTCCTCTGCCTGTATTCAAGCTGGGCAGACTGGTGAATCCACATTCCTTTGTCTAGGCCGGCTAGATTCATGCTCTGCCTCCCAAACACATTTTAAGAACATATTTGTAGTGCACATCTATAACTTTTTGTATACAACCCGTACTCATATTGTGCAAGGATTTTCCAGACCAACATCTCCCAATTTACACATGAAACCTGACAAGACACCTTTTAGATACATAGTATGACAACAGTGTGTTAGGGGTAGTGAGTGTGTCAGATCTGATATGAGTTACAGTATAGTGGGCCGTCTATCAGTGGGCATTGAGGGGCTCTTAGGGTCACAACCTCATAGGAAGCCATTGAGAAGGGAAGTATCTACATTACAGATAACAAGACTGAGGCATAGGCAAGGCCTATGTGTCTGAAAACGTCTATTAATTTTGGATGCTTAAGTTTTGAGGTGTGTAGATTTCTCAAAGGGGGCTCTCCCAATAGGAGATGAATAAAAGTAATGGACATTCAAAAGAAATGTAGAAGTATTTGACTTTCCCTGGACTGGGGCTAAATTCTCAACTGCAGCCAGTAAGTGCTGGCTGTTTGCAATGGAGGGGAAAAGGGAGAGAGGTATGGGGGAAATCTCTGATGGAATATGGATTTGTAGGGAGCTATGGGAGTAAGTAGGGATGTTGGGGGCACAAAGAAGTGGGGTTTATGTGGACAGCCTGAGAAAAAGCAGGGCTTGAGGTAAGATGTGCCAAGTGGGGAGTGAGCAGAGGGGAGAGGATCTCTGTGCCAATAAGTGACCTGTGACAAATAATTGTTCCTGTTAGAAGAGGAATTTTCTGTGTTGCATCTACATAATACTGTATACAATAAAATTTCCCTTTATTCACATGGTGTTATTTAGCTTTCTATCCTTGACTCTAAGCAAGTCTAAAACTCCAGCTTTATCATTCAGACTTTGAATCCAATTCTGTGTTTAGTTAAACCCATGAGGTTGCAAGGGTGTAACCAAGAGAAGAATCTGGCCTTTGACCTCTCAGACTGTTGGATCCTACAGAAAAAATTTATTAGTGCACAGTTCGGAAAGATCTGTTTGTCAAGAAAACACACCCATGAGTATGTATCTCTTGGAAACAAACTTCTTTTCTCTCAATATGGTCTATGCTGTTGTCTCTTTAGCAAGAGCTATAAAGTCTTCTATGGAATTTGAGAAATATTTAACCACAAAGAATGTTCAGCGACAGTCTTATCCAGAAATGTAAACAGTCTATGTGGTTGGTTGTTGTCCATGGCCTGCAATTAATTAAGGAGCAATTCTGTACCACCTACAAAGGAAGAAATTGGAGAGGAAATAAAGACACTAGACTATACACTCCATGGGCCAGATGCTCAGCTGATGTAAATTCAGTTTAGCTCTGCTGGCTTCACAGGAGACATACTGATTTGCACTGGCTGAGGAGCTGTGTCCCAGACTTCTACATTCTAAAGATTTGCTCTCCTTAAGACAACTCCACTTAGAAACCTTTGCAGGCAGAGCTACGGATTGTTATCTCAAAGTCAAGTATTTCAGGAGCTGACTGTAGTTGTCACGAGACAATACCACCCACCTACAAAACACAAGGTGCAGCCAAGGGTTTCCAATTCCCCAAAAATGGGGTAAATTTGAGTTAACCAAATCCTTCAGGATAGTCTCATCTCATCATGCCAAAAGCTTTTCAAGCAGTGTGTTCTTTTCATATTCTATTATGCTGGAAGAAAATGAAGGCAAAGTTGGCATATTTATTATAATAGACACATTCTGAATTGAAGACATTATCCAAGAAATGCTTTCCTCCACGTAAGGAGTTTTAATGCTCTGCTGCCTTTTTTGCAGCGATACTATTTCCAAATAAAAACTCAAACCCATTCCCTGAGAAAGCAGCACTCCATGGGGTTTCTCCAAGCTCAACAGACCTCCCTAGGGCAGAAGGCAGGAAAACTTTCGAAATGTGAAGGATTTTTCCTTTTCCAGAGACTCTCCGCCAACGTGAACTCTTGCAGTAGCTGCATAGTGACATCAGCTAAACACAGCCACCACCGTCACAACAAAGCTGAGTCACCGACTATGGCAAAACAAGCTTTGTTCAGCAGGACTCTTCAAAGCTGCTCAGGCTTCATCCAGCAGGTCCGCGTTTTACTTTGGCGGGCATATTGCAGATTCAATCCAGACTTGGATTTTCAATGGGCACATTGCCATGGCAACCTGGTTTCTACATTAAAGCACACTGTTCTGGGACACTTCCACATAAAATTAGGAGATGGTGACATTGGCGGAGAAGGGGGGAAAAAAAGCCCTCCTGTTATAACTCACCATATACATTGTGAAGCAGAATATTTCCACAAGTCTTGGCTTCCTTGTCTCTTCTACAACCACACTTGTCACTAGGGCTGAGGGATTCCCCCACTCCACTCCCTCCATCAATTCTATGCCTGGGGCCAAGGGAATTTCCTCAGTGGTTCTCCCATTCTCTGGAACTACCTGTCCATTTCCCTTGGGGCTCTTTTTACTCCTATTAGTGGGATTCCTTTTTGTGTTCTCTCGAGTAGGAACAGGGCATTCCAAAGACAGAGGCACTCAGAAAGACTGGGCGTAGGCCCTGGGAGGAGAGCAGGCCTCAGCATCCCACCCATGCTGAAGCACTCCCTACTGCAGAGGTGAGCAAACTACGGCCCGCGTGACCATCCTGCCCAACCCTTGAGCTCCCAGACAGGGAGGCTAGCCCCAGGCCCCTCCCCCACTGTCCCTCATCCCCCGCAGCCATGCTGTCACACAGGCAGTGCTCTGGGCGGAGGGGTTGTGCACTCCTGTCAAGCAGAGCTGCAGTGTGTCTGGCTCCAGCTGGGCAGCGCAGCTGCCAGACATGCTGCTCTGAGCAGCATGGTAAGGGGGCAAGGGGGCTGGATATGGGGCAGGCATCCCAGGGGACAGTCAGGAGACAGGGAGCAGGGGGCAGTTGGATGGGGAAGTGGTTCTGGGGGTGGTCAGGGGATGGCGGACAGAGGGGTTGGATAACCATGGGAATCCCGGGGGCCTGTCAGGGGGCGGGGGTGTGGATAGGGGTCAGGGCAGTCAGGGGACAGGGGGCTGGATAGGGGGTGGGGTCCCAGGGGCGGTTAGGGGCAGGGGTCCCAGGGGGGGCAGTTAGGGGACAAGAAGCAGGGTGGGGGTTGGAGGGGTCAGGGGTTCTGAGGGGGGCAGTCAGGGGGTGGGAAATGGGAGGACTTAGATAGAGGTAGGCGCCAGGTTGTTTGGGGAGGCACAGCGCTCTACCCTACCCAACGCTCCATACAGTTTTGCAACCCCAATGTGGTCCTCAGGCCAAAAAGTCTGCCCACCCCACCCTACTGCCTGCACAGTGCAAGTCTTAGGGAAGGTGGAAGGGAACCTCAGTACAGATGAGGAGGGAGAAAGGAGCAGGAAGTTGCAAGTAAAGACTGACAATCACTGATCAGACTGAGAGCTGGTGTTATGCTCATACAAAGCACACGGGATCTTTCAGAAGAAGGCAATACGCAGCATTTATTGAAAACACAAACAGTTAGCATATGCTTTTCAGTCACACACATAGACAGAGTCTTGCCAGCGATGTTTATAGTTAACAGTCTGTTGTAGCTCGAGTCAATCTAACGGCCAGTTAGAACACGAGTGTGGAGCTGGGCTCTTGTCGGTCAAGATCCAATGCTCCGAGGCTTTGCAGGACTGAACCCAGAGTTCCATGGCAAAACACCCCAGCTTTATAGTTGTAAATTCCCATTTGAGTCCATGCATTTTGCAATGTCATCATGTAATCATTAGTCCTTAAGTGGTGTTATCATTTGATGGTTATTGTCGGGCTTCCCATCATTATCTCCTATTTGTTGTCTCACCTTCGGAGGTGCCTGCTTCACCTCTGAGGTCGTCAATGCTGCTAACGTGTTTAGCATCCGATACAATAGATGTTTTCTGATTGTCTCCTGGTCTTTCCAAGTTTCTCACTTTTTCTTGACCATCTGGACATTTGTGATGGTTTTCACACCTTATCTTTTCCTGGGGCATGCATTCCTCATTCACACAAACAATCTCTTAACAGAAACCTTCAAAGGTATGCAGACAGCCGTATTGTATACTCAGCAGAATACACTGTAAATCAAGCCTTGCTAAATCTCATAACTAAAACAATTCACATTGGGGCTTCAGGCACCCAACATTCCTTTAATCTCCTTAACACAGATACAATACAAGATCCTGTCCCTTACTTACTAAAACCTTAAAACAAAGAAATGTATATTTAACTAGTGTGCCTAATTTGTAACACACATAGGAAACCATAGTAGACATTATAACTTATCCTAAAACAAATGAGTGACCATTATCAGTCATAAGGATTTGTTCCGGCCTGTCATTCCTTTTCGCTATTCAAAAAGGGTGGCTGAGAGGATGAAATCAAATCATACAATAATTCTCATGGGATATTATTATAAAATCCTGCTCTTACATACGGGACATTATAAAATCTTGCTCTTACACTGGGGGCAGGATTCTGCATGCCAACATAGCCCATTGGAAATGCGGTCAAGTGCAGAGCTGCTTGGCAACAAGACCAGCTTTGTAAGGAATCAGAGCTCTGCATACTAGCCAAACAAGGTAAGGTTCACATTTGCTGATGTCTGCTGTTTCCCCAGCGGGTTATATGCAGCTCCACCTTGTGTAGGTGCAAGGGCCCTCTTTATCCCTTACACTCTTGCTACAGGGCCAGACAATGTATTCCTGCTGCCCACTGAGTGGAAGCTGAGGGCAGTGGGACTGACAGTATGTTCAGGGGTACTTCATAACCCCAAGGGGGGCTGGCCAGCAGGATTGGGATCTTGTGACAATGTAGCCCTGTGTCCACATCCTCCACACTGTTGTAATAATCTTTGAACAGTACATGCCTTGTGAGGCATCATCATTTGAAAACTCAATTTGCTGTTCATTATTGTCCTGATAAAATGTGTGTGGCAATATTATATGTTAAATTACAAGACTCCACTGTATGGTGTTATTAACACCTGCTCCAAACTGAGGTTGGGAAACAGGTCTGTCTGAAACAAAGGAATGGGTGCTCTGCTTAGTTTGCATTTAAGCAGTAAACAGTTATCAAGCAGTAAGGGAAACAAAAGATGCTCGAACAGGTGAGGAAAAGGCGGTAGGGAACATCCTTCTATATTGCCTCTGCCACCTGAATCTCAGCTGGAAATGTTTTTCAGAAGGGAGACTGATACTATAATTAGGAGGGACAACCATCCCAATGCACCGCCTCTCTCTTCCTGCCCATCATATTCATGGCACCAGAAGCAACAAAGGAATCATTTGTTCGACTGGAGAAGGGGTCCTGATCTGAAGTTCAGTCAGTAAGACTGCTGAAAGCATCTGGTGAGAAACTTTGCTTGAATCGGATATAGTTTGTCAAGTTAGGCACCTGGAGCATTTTAACTTTATTTTCTTGTAAACATTTCTGACTTTTATACCACATTACCTTCACTCACTTAAAATCTCTCTCGCTTTGTAGTTAATAAAACTTGTTTTATTGTTTTATCTAATCCAGTGTGTTTAAATAGAAGTGTCTGGGAGACTCCATTTGGGGTGGCAAGTTGTGTGCATACTATTTCTGTTAAAGCAATAACAGACTTTATATAAACTTGCATGGTGCAGGAGAGGGTTGGGCAGTACAGGACACACATTGCTGGAGGGGAAATCTAAGATCAGCAGTGTGTTGGGGTCACCCTGCAGTATACCCAAGGCTGATAAGAGCCAAGGTGTGGCTGGCTGGCTGCAGCACACACGCAGACATAGCTGGGAGTGACCTGCATGTTGGATGCAGTTTGTGAGCAGTCCAGACTAAAGGCTACAGCATCAAAACATTGCAAAGGGCACCCCAGGTAGAGGGCAGTGGTGACACAGCTGCTCTTTAGTCTGGAGTGTAAACTGGAAGGTCACAGAGCTACCTGGTGACTACCTCTTCCCATCCCTCAGGATTGCCAACCTAACCAGTCAAAAAATCATGAGATCTTTAAAAAAATAATACTCGTGTTTTTATTTATATCCTGTTTTTTGAGCCTTTAGGGTTCACATTTTCAAGCTGCTCTCTGCAATCCTAAGGGCCAGAAACGTACTCTTTTGCAATGAAAGCTGAGATTCAAATGCAGTTACAGGACTCCAAAAGATGGAGCTTTTTGAAAAACAGCAAATATTGTGAGACTCACAATAAAATCATTAACATTGGCAACACTACTCCCTTCGCCTCGGGAAGCATATGCAGATGGAGCCCATGCTGTGTATTTCTATAGTAGGTGTAAATCATGCCATTCGATGACCAGGGCCACATGAGGCAGAATGCTTCAGAGCGACCTCACACAGCACTACAATCTCACTCTATCCATCCCTCGGCACTACTTGCTGCCAAAGCCAACGTTTTGCCCAGACTGTGTAACTTCTCACCAGCAACTGTTTGCAAAAAAACTGACTGAGGTTAGAGCTATGAGAAAACTTGTAATGTGAATTCAGATATATCAGACCGATATATTCAGAGTTCAAGTAAAGAGCTACGCTGAGGAATCAATTTGCAGTGTACAAGTTTTACAAAACCCAGGAGCAATTTTACATATTCTTGAGTGCCATCTACTAGCACCTTTACTAGTTACATATATACAGATATAGAGCACTCCTATAACACCACATAACATGGTCAGGCAACCTCTCCTTTCGGATGTTGTGAAACTCTCATTTCCAATTTTGTAGGGAGGTGAGATACTGGACCTTAAATCCATTAGTGGTGTAGGACTGATGTTACTTATCCTAACACTTGCACCAGTGTAATTTTGAGGACAAGAAAGGAAATATTTCCCCAGCAGGTTGATTTTTAAAAGTTATAGAGGTTACCTGAAGCTGCTCAGAAGTTTGGAATGTGAGTAGCAGTCCTGCTATGCCTAGATTAGAAGAGAGAGGGCAAAACAATTTAAAGCAGTTACTAAACACCGGTTATCACACGGTTTCATAGTTTGTCACAATATCACCTCCACATCTGTGGTAAAATATCATACACTCAGAATCTATATCTGTGTAGGGATGGATACATCCTGTGATTGCATGTATCCATTGATAATTCTGTGATTATCTGAAATTTGGCGGTGCAGATTGTGGCCCATCCTGCATATCTGCCCAAAGAGTCAGGGAGTCACCCCACTCCCCTAAGCCGGCTACCTACATAAAAGATAGCAGCTCCAGGGGCAGGAGGAAGCAGTCTTCACTCCAGAGTCACTTTTCCCCCATCAATTCAGGTGGGGATGAGGAATAGACAAAGCCTGGGCTCCATTCCATGACTCCCCACCCCACCCCAGGTAAAAGGTCTGCCTCCTCTCCCAGATCAGCGAGGAAACAAGAGACAGACACTGACTCTTTAAGTCTCTTTTGTTTCCCGTGCTTAGGGCATCACAACAAGGAACCAGCCTACACATGAGGCTTTGGCAAAGCCACAATTTAGCTGTTGGTAGATTGGGGTATAATTCACCTTCAAAATCATTGCCAGCTTTCATTTTTCTTTGCTTTTGTGCAAATGTTTACTCTCTATTGTTTGTCATCAGCCTTGGCAACTTCCATGCTTAGAAAGGATTTGGAGCAGTTTCAAGTGGCAAAGGAAGCATTTCAAGGAGCTGGCAGCAAGGGCCTAGCCAAAAGACAGGCAAGTTTCTGAGACCCTTCTGTCTTTGAAGAGAACAAACAGGCAACATGTCAGCAAAGCAAAAATGCTTGGCTTTTGAGGAAATGGACTTTGGTGCCTTGAATTTCTGTAAGTTCATACCTTTGAAGTTGTCACTCATTCAAGTATGAAAGCGATGTGAAGAAATCCCAGAGAGATTTGTGTGGACAAGACTAGGGTGACCAGGTGTCCAGTTTTTGACCAGGTGAAGGGATCCTGGTGGCTCCACTTAGCACTGCCAACCGGGCTGTTAAAAGTCTGATCATCAGTGCTGTGGAGCTAAGGCAGGCTAGTTCCTACCTGTCCTGACTCCATGCTGCACCCCGGAAGCAGCCAGCAGGTTCAGCTCATAGGCGGGGGAGGCCACAGGGCTCCATGCGCTGCTGTCATCCCAAGCACTGGCTCCGCACTCCCATTGGCCAGGAACCACAGCCAACAGGAACTGCAGGGGCAGTGCCTGAGGGTGAGAGCAGCATGCAGGGCTGTCATAAACAGATAGTTAAGGGTTAATGTTCTTTTACCTGTAAAAGGGTTAACACAGGGAACCTGAAACACCTGACCAGAGGACCAATCAGGAAACAAGACTTTTTCAAATCTGGGTGGAGGGAAGTTTTGGGTGAGAGTTCTTTGTTCTTTGTCTTGTGTCTGTGCCCTCTCGGCTCTGAGAGTGATTTTTCTATCTCCTGGCTTTCTAATCTTCTGTTTCCAAGTTGTAAGTACAAGGATAGTAAGACAATAGGTTTATATTGTTTTCTTTTGTATTTACATGTGTGTAGTTGCTGGAGTGTTTTGAATTGTATTCTTTTTGGATAAGGCTGTTTATTCATTCTTTTCCTTTAAGCAATTGACTCTGTATATTGCCACCTTGATACAGAGACTATATATTATGTCCTTTTTCACTCTTTTTATATAAAGCTTTCTTTTTAAGACCTGTTGGAGTTTTTCTTTAGTGCGGACTCCAGGGAATTGAGTCTGCAGCTCACCAGGGAATTGGTGGGAGGAAGAAGTCAAGGGGAAAATCTCTTTGTGTTAGATTTACTAAGCCTGACTTTGCATACCCTCTGGGTGAGGGGGAGAGATTAGATCTCTCGGTACTTGTGTTTCCAGGACTGGAAGCAGGGAATCTCCTAGGGGCATCCAGGGAGGGGAGCCTGGGAGGAAGTACCAAGGAAACAAGGGGAGGAGGTTATTTCCCTTTGTTGTGAGACTCAAGGAATCTGAGTCTGGGGGTCCCCCAGGGAAGGTTTTGGGGAGACCACAGTGAGCTAGGCACTGTATAATTCCTGGCTGGTGGCAGCTTTACCAGGTCCAAGCTGGTAACTAAGCTTGGAGGTTTTCATGCTAACACCCATATTTTGGACGCTAAGGTCCAGATCTGGGAAAAAATGTTATGACATGGTGTGCAGCGTTGTGGGATAGACAGACTCCAGAAGCCAGTAGGAATATAATATTTTTCTTTTCTCTGCTAGGGGCTTTTAAGCAGAGAGGGTTTGGTTTTAAAAGGAATCAGAGAGAATTTTTTTTTCTGTTCTCTCCTGGCAGTAGCTTGCATATTAAGCAAGGAACCATTAAGGAACTATTAAGGGGCTTTTGTGAGACAATAGCACTCCCATTGACAGTCAAGTACTCAGCACAATACACATGCAAATAAAGTGGTTTTTCTGGTTTACTTTACATTTAAAAGATTAGCTAGAGGAAAACAAAAGGCACTGTTGCTAGGCAGACCCCAGGAGGCAACAGAGAACCTGCATTTCAGGCAGTAAACACCAGAGGGCGCCTCAGCACAAGAAAGCAGGAACCATGAGTTCCAAGGAAAGCCTGAGACAGGAGTGAGCAGGGCAACAAGCCATGGACAAAGAAAATGAACATAGGAAACGGATGGAACTAATTAATGCAGAAGAGGAAGCCCACAAAAGAAAACAACAAGAAGAAGAGGCGGCCCACAGAAGGAAACAAGAAGAAGAAGAAGAAGAGGCAGCCCACAAAAGAAAACAACAACAAGAAGAGGCGGCCCACAGAAGGAAACTACAAGAAGAAGAGCTGGCCCACAAAATTAAACAAGCAGAAGAAGGGCAGCCTACCGCCAAGAAATGGAAAAACAACAAAAAGAAAGTGAAGAAAGGGAAAAACAGAAAACATGAACTGGAGTTAGCGCAGGCTGGGCAGCATGCTCCAGCCAATCCTAACAACCCTTCGCCAATTAGGGTTCCACATCCCAAGAAATTTCCCACCTACAAGGCAGGTGATGACACTGAGGCCTTCTTAGAAAATTTTGAAAGAGCCTGTCTTGGGTACAGCATCTCTGAAGACCAGTACATGGTAGAATTGAGGCCACACCTCAGTGGACCTTTAGCAGAGGTGGCAGCTGAAATGCCTAAGGAGAAAATGAACGACTATAAACTTTTTCAAACCAAGGCCAGATACAGAATGGGGATAACCCCGGATCATGCCCGTCGGCGTTTCAGAACCCAGAAGTGGAAACCAGATGTGTCATTTCCCAAACACGCCTACTACGTTGGGAAAAATTATGAGGCCTGGATATCAGGAAACAATGTTAAATCCTTGGACGAACTGCACCTCCTCATACAAATGGAGCAGTTCTTGGATGGTGTTCCTGAGGACATAACACAGTACATACAAGATGGAAAACCCAAAAATCTCACCGAGGCGGGGGAGATTGGAGCCAGATGGATGGAAGTGGCAGAAAGCAAGAAAGCTACTGTCAAGGGGAATGAATACCCCAGAGGGCACACCAACAATAAACCCTACAACTGAGGGCAACCAAAGACCCCCCCCTACAACCCAAGGAAAGCCACAGACACCCTATTCTTCCACCTCACCAGTCTCCAGTAACCCACCTCGACCCAGTGACCAGTCAGATGGAAGATGATTTAAGTGTGATGAACTGGGACACTTAAAGGCCAACTGCCCAAAGAACGCCAACCGAGTGCAGTTCATTACACCACCATCACCCACAAGATCCCCAGGCCCAGACACCTCTCAAATACCCTTGGAGAGAAGGGAAAATTTGAGAGTGGGCAGAAAGAAGGTTACTGCATGGAGAGACACGGGGGCACAAGTGTCAGCTATACACCAATCCTTCGTCGACCCCAAATTCATCAACCCAAAGGCCCAAGTGACAATTTACCCCTTCATGTCTCAAGCTATAGACTTGCCTACAGCTGAACTGCCTGTCCAGTATAAAGGCTGGTCAGGAATGTGGACTTTTGCAGTCTATGACGATTATTCCATCCCCATGCTACTGGGGGAAGACTTGGCCAACCAGGTGAAGCGGGCCAAGAGAGTGGGAATGGTTACACGTAGCCAAACCAGGCAAGCTTCCAGACCCATTCCTGTTCCTGAGCCGTCCACAGGGGCCCTGTCTGTGTTACCAGAGACCCAGACAGAGGTAGTGGACCCGGATCCCATGCCAACAACGAAAACAGCCACAGTGCTTCCAGTCCCAGACCAGGAACTGGAAAAGCAGCCAGCACCAGAACCGTTGCCAGCACTGACGACAATGCTTGCAAATCCATCTTCAACCCCAACGCCAGAGGGCGCCAGCGAGCCTGAACTGGCAGAAGCAGCAGACAGCCATACCCAAAAGGCTCAGCCAGAGCCTGAAATACCCTCAGGTGCACCAGCGGAGAGCAGTTCACCAGCAACGGAAACAACCCCATCACCTACATCACTTCCAGAGGGACCAAGCCCAAGTCCACAGTCTGAGGAAGAACTGGTGACCCCAGCCTCAAGGGAACAGTTCCAGACTGAGCAGGAAGCAGATGACAGCCTTCAGAAAGTTTGGGTGGCGGCACAGAGCACCCCACCACCTCTCAGCTCTTCTAATTGATCCCGGTTTGTTATAGACCAAGGACTTTTATACAAGGAGATTCTTTCTGGTGGACACCGGGAAGAATGGCAGCTGCAAAAACAGTTGGTGGTTCCAACTAAGTACCATGGGAAGCTCTTAAGCTTAGCCCATGATCATCCCAGTGGCCATGCTGGGGTGAACAGAACCAAAGACAGATTGGGGAAGTCCTTCCACTGGGAGGGGATGGGCAAGCATGTTGCCAAGTATGTCCGGTCTTGTGAGGTATGCCAAAGAGTGGGAAAACCCGAAGACCAGGTCAAGGCCCCTCTCCAGCCACTCCCCATAACTGAGGTCCCATTTCAGCAAGTAGCTGTGGATATTCTGGGTCCTTTCCCAAAAAAGACGCCCAGAGGAAAGCAGTACGTACTGACTTTCGTGGACTTTGCTACCCGATGGCCGGAAGCAGTAGCTCTAGGCAACACCAGGGCTAACGCTGTGTGTCAGGCCCTAACAGACATTTTTACCAGGGTAGGTTGGCCCTCCGACATCCTTACAGATTCAGGATCTAATTTCCTGGCAGGGACCATGCAAAAACTGTGGGAAACTCATGGGGTGAACCACTTGGTTGCCACCCTGTACCACCATCAAACCAATGGCCTGGTGGAAAGGTTTAATGGAACTTTGGGGGCCATGATACGTAAATTTGTCAACGAACACTCCAATAATTGGGACCTAGTGTTGCAGCAGTTGCTGTTTGCCTACAGGGCTGTACCACATCCAAGTTTAGGGTTTTCACCATTTGAACTTGTGTATGTCCACGAGGTTAAGGGGCCATTACAGTTGGTGAAGCAGCAATGGGAGGGGTTTACGCCTTCTCCAGGGACTAACATTCTGGACTTTGTAAGCAACCTACAAAACACCCTCTGACACTCTTTAGCCCTTGCTAAAGAAAACCTAAAGGATGCTCAGGAAGAGCAAAAGACCTGGTATGACAAACATACCAGAGAGCGTTCCCTCAAGGTAGGAGACCAGGTTATGGTCTTGAAGGCGCAACAGGCCCATAAGATGGAAGCATCATGGGAAGGGCCATTCACAGTCCAAGAGCGCCTGGGAACTGTGAACTACCTCATAGCATTTCCCAATTCCTCACTAAAGCCTAGAATTTACCATGTTAATTCTCTCAAGCCTTTCTATTCCAGAGACTTACAGGTTTGTCAGTTTACAGTCCAGGGAGATGATGCTGAGTGGCCTGAAGGTGTCTACTACGAAGGGAAAAAAGACGGTGGTGTGGAAGAGGTGAACCTCTCAACCACCCTGGAACGTCTGCAGCGGCAACAAATCAAGGAGCTGTGCACTAGCTTTGCCCCATTGTTCTCAGCCACCCCAGGATGGACTGAACTACCACTCCATTGACACAGGTAATGCTCACCCCATTAGAATCCCACCCTACCGGGTGTCTCCTCACGCCCAAGCTGCTATAGAACGGGAGATCCAGAACATGCTACAGATGGGTATAATCTGCTCATCTACCAGTGCATGGGCATCTCCAGTGGTTCTGGTACCCAAACCAGATGGGGAAATATGCTTTTGCGTGGACTACCATAAGCTAAATGCAGTAACTTGTCCGGACAACTATCCAATGCCACGCACCGATGAGCTATTGGAGAAGTTGGGACGTGCCCAGTTCATCTCTACAATAGACTTAACCAAGGGGTACTGGCAAGTACCGCTAGACGAACCTGCCAAGGAAAGGTCAGCTTTCGTCACCCATGCGGGGGTGTATGAATTTAATGTCCTTCCTTTTGGGCTTCGAAATGCACCCGCCACCTTCCAGAGGCTGGTAGATGATCTACTAGCAGGACTGGGAGAATATGCAGTTGCCTACCTCAATGATGTGGCCATTTTTTCAGACTCCTGGCCCGAACATCTACTACTCCTGGAAAAGGTCTTTGAGTGCATCAGGCAGGCCGGACTAACTGTTAAGGCCAAAAAGCAAAACAGAGTGACTTACCTGGGACACCAGGTGGGTTGAGGAACCATAAACCCCCTACAGGCCAAGGTGGATGCTATCCAAAAGTGGCCTGCCTCAAAGTCAAAGAAACAGGTTCAATCCTTCTTAGGCTTGGCCGGGTACTACAGGCGATTTGTACCACACTACAGCCAAATCGCTGCCCCACTGACCGACCTGACCAAAAAGACCCTGCCAAATGCAGTTAAGTGGACTGATGAGTGTCAAAAGGCCTTTACCCAACTTAAGGCGACGCTCATGTCTGACCCTGTGCTCAGGGCCCCGGACTTTGACAAGCCATTCCTAGTAACCACGGATGCATCTGAGTGTGGTATAGGAGCAGTTCTCATGCAGGAAGCAACGGATCACAACTTCCATCCTGTCGTGTTTCTCAGCAAGAAACTGTCTGAGAGGGAAAGTCACTGGTCAGTCAGTGAAAAGGAATGCTACGCCATTGTGTACGCCCTGGAAAAGCTAAGCCCATATGTTTGGGGACGGCGGTTCCAGCTACAAACTGACCATGCTGCGCTAAAGTGGCTTCATACTGCCAAGGGGAACAACAAAAAACTTCTTAGTTGGAGTTTAGCTCTCCAAGATTTTAATTTTGAAATTCAGCACATCTCAGGAGCTTCTAACAAAGTAGCTGATGCACTCTCTCGTGAGAGTTTCCCAGAATACACCGGTTAAAAGATTGTCCGTCATATGTAAAAGTCTTGTAGTTTACATACTTAGTAGTATATGTAAAGGTGTATGTGTTGTATTCATCTGTTTCTTCAAAAGTTCTAGGAAGAAATCACTGCCAGTGACGTTTCCCACTGTCTGTGTTTTGGGAGGCATGTCATAAACAGATAGCTAAGGGTTAATGTTCTTTTACCTGTAAAAGGATTAACACAGGGAACCTGAAACACCTGACCAGAGGACCAGTCAGGAAACAAGACTTTTTCAAATCTGGGTGGTGGGAAGTTTTGGGTGAGAGTTCTTTGTTCTTGGTCTTGTGTCTGTGCCCTCTCGGCTCTGAGAGTGATTTTTCTATCTCCCGGCTTTCTAATCTTCTGTTTCCAAGTTGTAAGTATAAGGATAGTAGGACAATAGGTTTATATTGTTTTCTTTTGTATTTACATGTGTGTGGTTGCTGGAGTGTTTTGAATTGTATTCTTTTTGGATAAGGCTGTTTATTCATTCTTTTCCTTTAAGCAATTGACTCTGTATATTGCCACCTTGATACAGAGACTATATATTATGTCCTTTTTCACTCTTTTTATATAAAGCTTTCTTTTTAAGACCTGTTGGAGTTTTTCCTTAGTGGGGACTCCAGGGAATTGAGTCTGCAGCTCACCAGGGAATTGGTGGGAGGGAGAAGTCAGGGGGAAAATCTCTTTGTGTTAGATTTACTAAGCCTGACTTTGCATACCCTCTGGGTGAGAGGGAGAGATTAGATCTCTCGGTACTTGTGTTTCCAGGACTGGAAGCAGGGAATCTCCTAGGGTCGTCCAGGGAGGGGAGCCTGGGAGGAAGTACCAAGGAAACAAGGGGAGGGGGTTATTTCCCTTTGTTGTGAGACTCAAGGAACCCCCAGGGAAGGTTTTGGGGAGACCACAGTGAGCTAGGTGCTGTATAATTCCTGGCTGGTGGCAGCTTTACCAGGTCCAAGCTGGTAACTAAGCTTGGAGGTTTTCATGCTAACACCCATATTTTGGACACTAAGGTCCAGATCTGGGAAAAAATGTTATGACAAGGGCTACCTGCCACGCCTCCGCCTAGGAGCTAGACCTGCTGGCCGCTTCTAGGGTGCAGCGTTGAGTCAGGACAGGCAGGAAGCTTGTCTTAGCCTCCGCACTGTGTCATTGACCAGGAGCTGCCAGAGGTAAGCCTGCGCCCCAACCCTGAGCCCCCAACCCCCTGCCCCAGCTCTGAGTCCCTCCCAAACCCAGAGCCCCCTCCTGCACCCTAAATCCCTCATCCTGGCCCCACCCCAGAGCCTGCACCCCAAATGGAGCCCTCATCCCCCTACACCCCACAAACCCAGAGCACCCTCCTACACCCCAAACCCCTCATCCCTGGCCCCACCCCAGAGCCTGCAGCCCAGAGGGAGCCCTCACTCCCCTGCACCTCAGCCCCTGCCCAGCCCTGAGCCCCTCAAGCCCAGAGCCCCCTCCTGCACCTCAAACCCCTCATCCACAGCCCCACCCTGGAGCCCACACCCCCAGTTAGAGCCCTCGCCCCCTCCCACACCCCAACCTCCTATCCCAGCCCAGTGAAAGTGAGTGAGGGTGGGGGAAAGTGAGCCAATGAGGGATGGGAAATGTAGTGAGCGGGGGGCAGGGCCTCAGGGAAGGGACAGTGCAGGGGGCATGGCCTCAAGGAACAGGTGGTGCTAGGGTGTTCAGTTTTGTGCAATTAGAAAGTTGGCAACCCTAGATCAGACCCTAGTTTAAGTCGTAAACTGCCCCGTAGAAGTCCATGCTCCTCTCTGAACAGAAGGTATCTGAACTCAGAGATGGTCTCAGAGACAGCAACTTTTATGGGTAATAAATCAATGCAGTTACTCTGGTGTAACAGAGAAGAATATGTCCCTCCGCCATTTTAATGCCTTAAAAGACAAAACTGCTTAAGTTTGCAAAAACTGACCATGAGATGAAGTATTTATTTGTGCTGTGGGGTTCTGGTCCATGAGTAGGGCTCCTACATGCTATCATAATCCAAATAAATAATAAAATAGTAATAATCTTGATGAATAAGGTTTTTTCTATGCAAGGCAGGGGAAACACAAACTTCCAAGTACTGTTTGCCTGGGGAAGTATATTTAACAAACAACACACATTTCTTTCTGAGCAAATACTGCTAACTGTGCCTAGCCATGAAGGATCAAATACCTCAGTTCTCCCATTCTAAAGGGAGTTCAACTCATTAAATTCAGCTCGTGTGCGCTCTCTAAAAATGACCATGGGATTAATTCACTGTACACTTAGTCGACATTATCTTCTGCCTCTCTATGTAAATTAGCTTTACCTATAACAGACATTTCATTTCTGCAATTCACAAACACAAGACAAATGGCTATAATAATATTTCTGAATAATTACCCCAAATTTCCATGATATCTTTATTTATTAATTATAAATTAACCATAAGGCCTGGGAGAACTAATTTTGATTGTGGTAGAATAGAACAGACATATTAATGAGGTTCTCATTGCTGAAAAGAAAACTGTTAAAAATTAGATAAATTGCTTTACATCCAGTAATATAAAATGCAGATTATTAATATATTGCTTTTGAAAGATCCTGTTTAATTTTTATAATTCCAAGCCTATGGCCGGTGCCAGATGGAATTTTACAGTAAAATAGGAGAAAAATGTAGAAAGAGGCATAAATTCTACTTTTCAGTTATACCCAGGTGGGTTACATGCAGAGCTCAGCAAAAAAATTTATTCAAAATTTTTTCAGGCAAAAATGTAGATTCTGTGACGCTAAAATTTCAAGCATGTGTGTTGATTTTGACAAATTATTTCAGTTAAAAACCTTTTTAAAAATTCATTACAAACCCTTGCATTTCCTTTTGACATTTTTGAAATGAAATGATTTTGTTTCTAAATGTGCTTTAATTTTATTTTAATAAATAAATAAATAAATTTAAATGTTCAAAATTGGACTGAAACATTGTTTCACCCAAACCAATTTTTTTGTTTTTTTGGTATGGCCAACAAACTGAAAAGCCCAATATTCAGAGAGCTCTAACTACATGGATAGTATTTAGCCTGCATGATTTGTTTCAAGAGAACCTTGTGTCATTATTTAACCTTGAACAACGGTGAGTGCTGGCTCTTTGGAACATCAGAGCCAGAGTGCGAATTTGCACAAAGTCTCTTCAGTGAACCAAGCTGCAATCTTGCCCAAGTACACAGTGAGGTCCCAATCCTGCACTTAGATGCACACAGGCAGACACTTGTCACGATGCCGTGCCTCACCACGTGGTGTGCCATTGATTCAAGTCTTCAAAGTCCCTCGAAGTTAACGGGGCTATGTGGATGCTGAAAGTTAAGCATGTGCTGGCACTGTTAGTTCTACCACATGCTGGTGTGATCTAAGTTCAAAAAATTAAATCCACTGAAGCCAATTGTTCTCTGAAGTGACACTTGAATGAAAAACTCTCAACCTAGATTTCTTTACATTTTGGGGAAAAGGCTAAAAAATAAAATAAACAAAAAAATTAAAAAACAAACGAACAGCTCATCTTGAAATTAATAGTTTCAGGGATTTTTAAAAAGAAAATAAATATTTGAATTTAAAATGAAAAATTTCCACACTTTTGTAAAGGAGGGTAATGCAAAACAACTAAATTATTGGGAAAATTTAACTGGCACACTCCAACAGTGCAAAGTGGCTTAAACTCATTGTAATTGGCTGCTTTGCATTACTATGAGCGCTATAAAACAGCCAGTGGTGAATGTGTCCCCATATGAACAGTACAGTGCTGAGCACATTGTCAGCTAATTAATCCATTAAGCAAATTCAGTAACTTCTTTCATTTAGTTTTTTACCATCTACATGTAGGGCCTAGCCCAAAGTCCACTGAGCCAATGAGAGTTTTCCCAGTGTCTCCAATGGGCTATAGATCAGGCCCTAATGCATACGGTTATAATTGCATTGACAGCACAGAGCACAATGGCTAAGAAGGACTGACAAGATAGGTCATCATCACTCCAAAGGGCAGAACAGCCCACTGGGTCAATAACCTATATTTCAGTAATTCTTTAATATACACTAACTTAATAGGAGTAAACAGCTCTACAGTAGGTTGTGTTTGTTAAAAAAAAAAAAAAAAAAAAAAAAAAAAAAAGACTTTTCAAGTCCACCTCTGTCACAAGATTTAGGGTCTCAAATCAGCATATGATTCTACCATAAGCACTGCAATCGTTACAGACACAAAGAAGCATAAAGGATGGACTGACAGTCTTACCCATCTGACGAAGTAGGTATTCACCCATGAAAGCTCATGCTCCAAAACGTCTGTTAGTCTATCAGGTGCCACAGGACTCTTTGCTGCTTTTACAGATCCAGACTAACACGGCTACCCCTCTGATAGTCTTACCATTGTACCTTCCTTGTCATCACCTAATTTTTTAAAACCTAACTATGCTGTCTTTTGAAGCTACCCAGAGCATGGGGACACAAGCTAATTACATAGCTGTCAAGAAAGAATGCACATGAATTTCTGTGAATTTATAGAGACTGCTCTGCAGTTGTCTTTTGACCCTCGTAACAAAGTAGTTTTCAACTTTTTTGGAGAGAATATTAAGATCCATTGGCCCAAGAGATAAATATTCACCCAGGTCTAAGTCACTACATTTTGATGGTATCCATTGACACAACACACACATATATGGATTTTTACATACATTCTTAGGGCTAAATCACCACTGAGCCCTCAGACAGACAGGGCAATCAGAAACCACAAGGCTTCTCTCGCTCCCTCATGTAACCTGTCCCAGTTGCCAGTACAGATGCAGGGAGGACAACAGGTTCCACACAGCTACAGCCCCAACCTGAGCAAATGAGCAGGGCATGGACACAGCTGTAGCTCAGGTAGAGCTCAAGGTAGAGAAGTTAGCATGTAGAGGGCCCTAGTAAGTAACTGCACTGGCTTTGTGGGTAAGATTAAAACTCCATTATATCATAGCACTGAGACTGCAAACAGACAGCTGCATCATGACAAAATCAACCCCGAAAGCCTCATCTTAGTATATACAGTTGAACTTGACTCAGCTGTAACTTCTTTTTAAAGAGCAGCACAATTCCAGCATATGTACCCAGCCCCAATGCTGATGGTAGCCACTGCTGCTCTCTTTTCAAATTCATCCCCATCAGCTGCTTAAAATTTAGACTAATCCCCATTACTTACTTAATTTAAAGAATTTAGGATCTCTCTCAAACACACGCACATAAACACACAACACCCCTACCTTAAAGACATAGAATTGAGCCTAGGAACTGGAAGCCTCTCTAAAATGGTCTTTAACACTCATTCCTGGATTGTAGCTTTTTTTTTCCCCCTCCGTTTTCTTTGTTTCCTGTTTGCACTGCCCTCTCTGCTGATAGATCTAGAACTCCAGGTGCATAGTGTAGATTTTTAGGCTCTTGTATTCCAGATTTCTCTCCCCATCATCATTTTATATATAAATGACACTGCTCTACAGCCAAAATGCTTCTGAAATAAACATAGTCCAACTTTACTAATGCTGGGTCACTGAGAACCAAAATGATGCTTAAAATTGTTGATTGGCTCTAATTTTCAAGATATGCTATTGCGTCAGTATATACGACCCTTGGCTTGGGAACGGCGGAGGATAAGTGAGTTATAAAGGGAAGGGATCTCAATTTAAACCAGAAATGACTAAAATACATCTTTGACTGGATCTATGAATAAATCTATGACTGGGTTTGGACAGTACTTGCTTTTTAGGCAAAACAATGAATGATGCAATCTGAAGCTGGTATTGCGTCATACATGATATGAATTGCATCATGTTATTCCTAGAAGTCATGGATGATGCAATCATAACAAAGCTTACATCACTCTGCTGAACAAATTGCCCTATACCAGCTCTAGAAATCATCCAGTGTCGTGCTCTCTTATTTGTCAGTGTTTGATTTTGCAAAGGGACACATTTCTGTTTAGCCAAAGTGAGCAGAGATGCCTCGTACTTGTGTGAACAGTGCAGATAACTTCTGCTCTGTTTGTGGTGAAATGACTTTTGCATCACAAAAGCGCAGTATAACCACTATGGTTAAGAAAGCCTATCACCTTTCTTTTGGCTGCAAAATTGGAGATCAGGACAAGAGGTGGGCCCCACACATATGCTGCAACACTTGTGCAACAAATCTTCGCCAGTGGTTGAACAGGAAAAGGAAATCTATGCCTTTTGCAGTGCCAATGATTTGGAGAGAGCCAACAGATCATACCAGCAATTGTTACTTCTGCATGGTGCCTCCAGTCGGGAAAGGTGTCTCAAAGAAGAAAAAGTGGACTGTGCATTATCCAAACATTCCATCAGCTATACACCCAGTACCCCATGGAGAAGGGCTGCCAGTTCCTGATGCACCAGAATCATTCTCACTTGAGTCAGACGAGGAAGAGGATGAAACTTCTGGTCCTGAACCATCGATGTCACAGGACCCACATTTTCTCCCATCCTCTTCCTCTGAACCACACCTCATAACACCAGGTGAACTGAATGACCTTGTCAAGGATTTGGATCTACCCAAGACTAAGGCAGAGCTGTTGGGCTCCAAACTACAGCAGTGGAATCTCCTGGCAGGCTATCAAAGCAAATGGAGCCCATCAATGCTTGCAGACTATTGCTGGACAGTGACAAGAGATGCTCCATTTAATGAATACAAGAGACAAGCCAAGAAGCGCCGAGTAGACACTGAATAGGACTAAACTATGTACATAATAGTTTTTTGCCTTTTGTTTTATAATCAATTTTATTTATATAACCCTTTTGGTGATTTTTAAAGTGTTACATAAACAGGACAGGTGAAATATTATCATGTAAAGCAACCATAAACACATGAAAAGACCTAGGTTTACAATTTATGATTAAAACTCTACTATCTACAGAATATACATAGACATAAAATGTAAAAACTTAAATATCTTAGAAACAGTAGCCAGTTGTTTTAATTGTCATATTTGAATTCAGCACATCAAAATACATAATAAATATCACATTTTATCTCTGAAGCAGAGAACTTCTCAAAAATTGTAGACCAATGTAATGTAAGTCTCAAGAATTTGCACATTACCATGGGTTTATGGTGAGGGTAAGGTGCAAATTCCTCAGATGCAACACCCTTTCACAAGAAAACTATAGCATTTCTTCATGTTGGCATTTCTTAGATGAATGTGGACAGTGGAGGCATCTGTGAGATACTGTGCAGCTGATTCATTCACAAAGTAAATAGATGCATGAAGAAAAATAAGAAATGTGTAGCAGAGATTTTTATGTCTGAAAAATATGTTAAAATTCAAATACAATAATAAGGACCCTTAGAAACCTGTTTTAACCAAAGATAATGTCTTCGATATCTACAGTACTCCTTTGTTCATCCCCAAATTCACTAACTAAATGATATTGCAATATCGAAAGTATTTCAGGCAATTGGCAAGTTTTAAAAGGGCCACTGCTGCATGACAGCCCTGCTGTAAATACAATATTTTTGTGAGGTATCTTTTTATGCACTGTAATTTAATACAGTCAATATGGATCCTCTGAAGAATTAGCCATGTGCCTAATAGAAAAGAGTGAATCCTGTCGGACAGAACATTCACCATTGTGATTTATTCTTACAGCTCTTTCTTTGAAGCCTCAAAACAACTATTATAAAGCATGAGGAATCTCCTAAACAGAAGAGAATGGGATAAAAATTAGTTCTGTTCACAAGTATCCAGAGTTCTGGTTCTACACAGACACCAAGACTAGCAGATAATACTGATGCTCTAAAGAAATCTTCTGAAGTAGAAAGTTAATCCAAAAGACGATCAATAAAAGAGTTTGATGTTTAAAATGTGCATATGAAGAAAAACAAAAAAGGGTTGGTAACACAACTAATTTGTTGCAATGGATAAGAGGAAACTCTATATTATATAACACTGAAGTAACATTAAGAAACCTGTTGAGATTGGTATTTAAAATGTGACAAAGTTTGCTAGACACAATTTATTGGCCATATGCTAGGATTTCTACCTCCTTCACTCTGAAAATTTCCCAAGATAAATGACTTGATTATGAACCTGCATGATGTTGCCCTTAAATGAGACAATAAGGTTGTGAAGTTATTTCTCAAATCTGCCAGTGATTTTAGTCAATCCAGGCTGATAACTGGGCACTTACTCATTTATGTAACTCATGAGTTCAAAACCTGGCAGTAGGCCACATCTGCCATGCTTCTCTTTTTATTTAAACTGCCACGAATTTCACTAAGCCAATGTTTATATGCTTTGATTCAGAACCAATAAGAGCACAAAACTATTATCAATAGATCAGGCATTACCTAGAGTTTAAGTTATTTCCGATGGAAAACAGTTCCTTACATAACTCATAGCAAACATCTTACAAAATCATTAATCCACAGCATTACAGTTCTGAATCAGGAAATGAAAAGCGCTAATAGTTTTGTTGTGCAAGACATGATTCCAAGAGTTTGAAAATGGATGTATATTACAAGGGAGAACTCTGGGAAAGAAGGAAGAACTGTGGCATCCTTAGCCTTAAGATGGGCTATTGATGATAATATTTTCAATACACTGTGGCATCTAAACAAATGAAGTGGAGCAACAGGCCTAGCTGGAAATTAGAGGTAGGTTGAAATACCTTCTGTAAATAGATTGCCCAATTTACCTGCTACTGAAAGTGTTTGGAGGAGACAAAAAGCCTTGCATCAATGTTACCAATCAAATAATGGATTGATATAACAGTGGTCTCTGTTTCCAAAGACTGCTCAAGGTCATAAGGAGATTCCATAGATGACAATCAAGCAGGATATTTTTTCCCCATGGAATATGGATTTTTGATTAAAATTTCAAATGAAAATTGATTTTTTTCACAAACATTTCCAGGTTTTTGATCATTTAAACCCAAATATTTATAATTTCTTTAATGTAAAGCTGAAAAGTTTTAAACACATTTTAGGCAAAACAACTCATTTATATAAAAAAGAATTGCAGGGGAAAAAATTGTTTCTGATGGGATCTGGATGCCACTAGTTTTTTTCATTTCAGTATTTGCATCTCACTGTTAAGTCTTGTTAAGTGTGGGCATGGCTTTTATTGTTTTCTGGAATTCATGTGCACATGCACTGTATGCTCAATGGGTTCAATATAAATATACAATCCCAACTCATCACTTAAGATTTTGATATTGATGATTATATATTCTGATCTCAATGCTGGAATTATTTTCTACATCTTGGTAAGACTGCACAAATCCAGTACAAATACTGTAAATACATAAGACTCTAGGCGAGTCACATCTTATGCGGGGGCTCCATTCCGCAGTTAGCGTGAAAACCACATATAGTCACAATTACATTGAGTTGAATGACAGGTGGAATCGCCCGCACTACAGGTACAGTATTAAAATTGTTATTTTTCTCTTCTTTTTTTTTGTTTTTCCCGACCGTGTAAAGCTGAAATCACACACGTTCAATGCACGTAAGATGCGACTGACCTGTATATGGTATTCAGCACCTTTACTTGTGGTCAGCAAGCAACTGCAGTATGGAGCAGCTTTTGAGATGTTTAAGCAAATGAGCATGTACTTTTTTAATATCATAAACAGGAAACCATTTAACATGGGACTAGTGAGAGGTGAGATGAAAAGGGAACTGAGGCATGTCCAGACGTTAAAGTTGCAAGTGTCAGGAACTATGGGCCTGGGTTCCCTCAGCTGAACCTGCATCTAGCTGGCTCAGCCCTCAGACCAGTTAAGGAGCCCAGCTGGGCTGCAACAGAATCACCCGATTTGGTAGCTGAACCAACTGGCTGCAAGGAGGCTACAGATCTGCATTTAAAGTTCATCAGCAGCAGGCTGCTCAACACTCATGCCTACAGCTGTGATCTCTCCGGTGCCTGCCTTGTTCGGTCCAACTCCTGGCCTTGTTCCTAGTCCTGCTTGGGCCCTGACTCCAGCTCCAACCACAAGGCCTAACTACCCCAGCTCCAACAAGTAGGCCCAGCTGCTCCTACCCGGTCCGTGACAATGAGCACTCATTCATTTTCCTTTCTGTGGTATACATTCACACTTCAGTGAATCATCTAGGGCCAGATTCCAAAACCCTTACTCACCATAAGCAGCACCTTATTAATGCACAAATAAGGCAAATGATGGGACTCTTTGTGGAATAAGGTGTTACTTAGCCTCAGGAAGGGTGTCAGAATCTGGCCTTCATTTGGCAGTTAGTTGCTCACTCAGCTAGCACATCAAAAGCGTCTTGGTGAGGCATTAAGTCCTGACACACTGGGTAAAGAGGTCTGAGAAATTTCAAGAGAATGTGCATGAGGTTTCTAGAAGATGACAATTCCTTTCATTTGTTACCAATCAATCCTTAATTCTTGGACTCCCTACCATCACATATTAAAACCTCTCTCTGCATCAGTTTCCTTTCTCTTTGCGCTCACTGACTTGTACAAAAAAGTATATTTCTGAATCATGGCCTTATTTACCAATATGTTACCATTTACTGCCTCTCTGGATATACCCCCGTCTTCTTACTAGTGGCATTTTCTTTTCTTTTTGCTACAGACAGTCACTGACTTCAAATCTAACGTTCAGGAGTCTTGCAGATGGTACACTGTTCCAGCCATAGAAACTGTAACAGAAGGTGGAAGGTGAGCTAACTGGCAGGTTCTGCCCTATGTTACTAGAATGACAAAATAGGAATAGTTAGCTAGCATCTTCAAAGTTAATTCTGAGAAATATGTAGGCTACATTGTTTTTTGTTGCTGTTGCTGTTATTAGTTTGTTTTTAACCTTTAGAGGATGCTCATTCCAGCGCTACTCAAAACCTTAGAAAATCGTTCCTCCAACCCCTAATGCTCTTGAAATGTAAGATAAGCAGTGGAGGAAAGAGAAACTGCAAATAGGGGCTGGGGGAAACCATATATAACAATCTGAAATGAAAAAGCTACACACATTCATCTCCTTGAAAATTTTTGTTTTTAAAACGACCTACAAAATTAAGCTGGCTATAGGTATCTTTAATTTACCTGTTATCCTTGGGGCACATTCACATCCCCAATTCAAATAATTTTAACAGAAAGACATACACATTTCTTTGCTAAACATCTCACTCACCATGGCTCAGGTAGACACAAGTAATGAAATTCAATCTGCTTGGTACCCTGCAGCCCCAGTTTTCACCACCATCACTTCATGATATCTCAAAAAAACAAAAACACACCTTTGATGGAAAACCTTCCCCCTTATGAAACTCTTTATATTAATATGTTTCAAGTCCATTGTTATTGGAGCCCTACACATTTATTTTAGCACTCAGAAGTTCAAAACCATGGTCATAAAAAAATCTGAACCCCTATAATTACAGTCATCATCACTTTGGTCCGCAACACAGAGTCTTCCCTCTGCATTGTTATGTGAAGTGGTTGCTTTTTTGACTATTGTCATATATATTTTCCTTAGTACAGAAAGGCTCCTTTCTCAAGGGCAGTACTTAATTTGTGCCAGGGCTTGCCATGGCACCTCTAAGCTTGGCAATTCATAGCCCCAGCATCTCTGGACTTGCCACATCAGTAAAGTAAAAAACAATTGTTTGAGCCTCAGCACCTAATTGCTTGAGCCCTGGCACCTCTTTCATTACCCCTTGAGCAGTGCTTAATTTGCAAAGATTTTCAAGATGCCATTCAAGACCGAAATTATTCCTGTAGGACTAAAGAAATGAACAAAATGTGTCCCACTTATACATTCTAAAGTAACATCCTATGAATTTCATTTAAAGTTTAGGGGGAATAACCCCCAATCCCAGAGATTCTATGGCATCCCTATTTTCAAGTTTATTTGCTCTCATGCAAATGTGCAGCCAATTTTTTTTTATTTGTTTGAGTCATTGCCATTTAATACATAATGTAAATCAAACATGAACATCTTGTATGTATTCCACAGAGGGAGAATTAATGCCCTATAACAATGGCTCCCAGTACCTTTAGACAAAGCCAGGAAAGGGGATACTGTGCAGTGGAGGTTTGCTGTTCCTAATGATAACATAATTACTTTGTCTTTTCCCTAAGGACTCTGGCTTAGTGCCATGAACGACACCAATGGCTTCTCGGGGTGGCTCTGGAAAGCAACTGGTCATCTCTGGGAGAACACAGACACATTGGGGATAGTAAATAAAACATGTTTCAGAGTAGCATGAATAAATAAAACATGAAACCCGCACACACTTGAGGACCCTTGTAAAATTCCAATTACTGCTGACTTGTTACTTAAGAATCCCTAAGAGATAAGATATATTGCTCTCTGAGAGGCCCAGGGTAATAGAATTACAGCGCCTTTCATGATTAAGCATATTAGGTTTATTTGGCCTACATATCTGAAACGGTTCAAAGAGTTATTGTCTCACAGATGTGACAGACCCAGGCCAGTGTGGTACAGGAGTCTGGTAGAGGGCAAATATACTGGTCACTGGCTGAGTAGTTTTCTGTTCCGAGTGACCAGAGCAGGGGCTACACTAGAGTAATCAGGAACCTGCTAGAACCAATTAAGGCAGACAGGCTGTTTAGAACACCTGCAGCCAATTAAGGCAGGCTAATCAGGGCACCTGGGTTTAAAAAAAAAGCTCACTCCAGTCAGGGAGGGGGGAACCTGAGGAGAGGAAGTGCGTGTGAGGAGCTGGGAGCAAGAGGCACAAGGAGCTGAGAGTGAGAGTGTGTGTTGCTGGAGGACTACAAAGTACAAGTGTTATCAGACACCAGGAGGAAGGTCCCGTGGTGAGGATAAAGAAGGTTTTTGGAGGAGGCCATGGGGAAGTAGCCCAGGGAGTTGTAGCTGTCATGCAGCTGTTACAGAAGGCATTATAGACAGCTGCAATCAACAGGGCCCTGGGCTGGAACTCGGAGTAGAGGGTGGGCCCGGGTTCCCCCCAAACCTCCCAACTCCTGATCAGACACAGGAGAAGTTGACCCAGACTGTGGGGAAGATCACTGAGATGAGCAAATCTGCCAATAAGTGCAGGACCCACCAAGGTAGAGGAGGAACTTTTGTCGCACAAAATTTGCATCACAATATACTAGGTGCATTAGTTTCTTCCTTGTAAGGAATTCTTCTTAGGGTCATTTTTAAACTCTCAGAGATTGATTTTAATACACCACATCAAATACTATTGTACTGCAGAAAATCATATTTAAATACTATTTTCTTAAAATATATGTATCAAGGTAAGTCTCTCACAGATACACACTATAGATGGATATGAAAAAGGCAGAGTAAGAGGAAACTAGAAACATGACAAGCGCAATACTTTCTTTTTAATTGGCCACTTTGCTATTACAACAAAATTTCATCATCTCATTATTTTCATAGTTTACTTCCATATTTTACCTTCAGCTCAAATTATGCTTCTTTCTTTAGAACCTGAATGTGCCTCTTGCAGACTGTATATTCATTATGGATGAAATCCACTCCCATGCAGAAGCCCTAGTTAAGCTCTCAAAATAGGGGCATGGGACCAGATTTCAAGAGCTATTTAGGTTCCTAGTGAGGTTTACAAAGTGCCTAAACAGATGGAAGTTAGGCCTCTAAAATTGTTTAGGTACTTCTGAAAATCCCACTAGCCACCTATGTGCATTGTCATGCACCAAAATGGGATGGTCCTTTGCACAGGGGTGAATTCCAACCAGCAGCAGCATTTTCAGATGACATTGACAGTCTGTACTGAAGAATGCAGGTTTTACATATCACAGAAGTAAAACTTCCCAGTTCCTTCCAAATATTCCATTCTGTGTCTCATCTCCTTTTTCTTTAGACATTCCCTGCAATTACCTGCAATACCAACACAGACCATGAAGTGAGTTTCCATATAACAAAACTCCAGCCAAATGAATAATATTAGTTCCTTGAACTGCAATGAGGACAATGCACTCTATGCAAATGTGTACACATCATCCAATGGATGACAAGTCAGACTACATCACATCAACTTGATAGCTAAGAGAAAAGTTGTTCTTGAAACTACATTTAACCAAGGCAAGGCTACAAAGAATCTGAACAGGTACAAAGCAAGCATGTGCGTCCCACCTTCTAATTCACACATGAGTTACTTGTAGGGTCCTATTGCCAGGTATCTGAATGCCTCAGTCTGTAATGTTTTTATCCTCAACACCCCTGTGAGGCAGGGAAGTTCTATGATCCCTATTTTACAGAGGACACTGACAGACTAAAGGCCAGATTTTCACAGATCTTTAGGTACATGAAGATGCAGATAGGCACCTAATGGCATTTCCAAAAGCATGTAAGCAGGGGATGCGCCTAACTCCTACTGAAATTCAATGTTTTGAAAATCCCACTAGACACCTATCTGCATCTTTAGGTACCTACCTTTGCAAATACACCCTAGGTGACTCACCCAAGAGGTCCGTGGCAAAGCAGGAAGTTGAACCTTCGTCTCCTGAGTCCCTGGCTAGGGCCTTAGCCACTTGACCACCCTTATCTGCAGGAGGAAATCCTCCAGCATGTTCTCCATACAGGTTACTGCTCTAGAAACTTGAGGGTGTCTGATAAAGTAAGCAACCCCTGGTGAGGGTATTGCACATCACAGTGGGCGAAGCACATATTGGTAAAGCTGCGAATGATGCAGCCTACTCATTTCAAATATTGTATACAGAGCCAGGGACTCTGGTTCGGAAAAGAGAAAAAGGGGCAGCATGGGATGAATGGAACAGAGCCAGCAACAGATGAAAGCATTCATAAAAATTGAATTCAAAGATGGAGAAAGGTGTCCAAATATATTGAATGTTGTTGTTTTAAAATACATGTTGAAGATAACTCTGAGGGGAAAGTTTGACTAAGGCCAGTTGGAAAGCAATCAGTCAAATGACATAGCGAGATATCCAAACAGCCAAAGATAACGGCAACATTTTTTGTTGGCAGGAATTGCGCCCTTTTGGATGCGGACAACACTGCATACTTACATTAAATGGATGGCAGTGTCCGCAGCGGCTGGCTACATACTCTGCAAAGGTTTCCATCCAAATTTAAATTAGACTTCGCCTGCTCTGAACCTGGTGGTTAAAGTTCTACATCAGGGTTGTGAAAAGCACTTAGCCTCAGCCACTGAAAGCAGTGGGAGTTTAGCCATTCGCTGCAGTGTGAGCAGTGGTAAGCTAGTGGTGAGCTCTTCTGAAAAATCCCATCCTTAGCATCTTTCATGCCTTTTGGTGCTGCCTGTTTTAGCTATCACAAACAATCACTATTCTGAGAGCTCCTCAGTGTTGTTGGGCCTGATCCTGGCATAAGCCAGGCCTGCTTTGCACCACCCTCACAGGACAGCTAGAGATTGCCCCTGTGTAAGAACCAATAGGTGGGATAAAGCTTGTCCTGTCACCCTGCTTACCAGACAAGACCATGGCTAGAGCACACCGCACTGGAGTTCTGCCAGCATAATGGGCCTTTGTGACTTGTTCCAAGCCATTGCAACTGAAAGCAGCCCTAAAGCTTCTCATATATGCACTAGGAGTTTACCCAGCTCCCAGCAGCCTCTGGAATCAGGTGTGGGATGTGGAGGATCTAGCCTATTGACTGTAGAGAAACGTTATCATTCTTTGTGCTGTCACAGTGCCTGTCTCAATGAGGACATTCACTTTAGGAAATGGAGATTTTAGTTCCACTGTATGTATAGGCATGAACTCAATACTACACATTTCATTTTAGATAATTTTGCTTTGCTTTTACATCATCTTTTAGTGTGCATATGTAACCCACACACTTCCTGGGTGTGGTGTTCTGTCCCATCTGATGGCACTGAGACCACTGGGGGTGGGGGGGAGAGAGAGTTAAATGAGTCTGCCCTACAGCCTTAGCTAACAGCCCATTGGCTTTTAGCTCATGCAGTAGAGGCTCATGCACTAAGCTCCAAAAGTCCTTGGTTCGATCCCGCCAACCGGGGGTCTGTCGACGTTACACACAGGAACTTTAAAATACTTGGTTTATTAATGTGCGCCACACTGTGCAGAGGGCTGTTTCGTTCCAGGGCTGGCCATTTCTTTTGCTTTCCTGCCATTGGCAGCTAATGTGACCAGATGTCCCGATTTTATAGGGACAATCCCAATTTTTGGTTCTTTTTCTTATATAGGCTCCTATTACCCCAACCCCTGTCCCGATTTTTCACACTTGCTGTCTGGTCACCCTACTGGCAGCGTTATCGATCATCAGCCCCTTCTCACATTCTTGGACAATTTTCAGCTATGGCAGGGAAGGCAAGTGAGGGGAAAGAGGAGAAATGATCATGACACTTGCATTCTAGGTCTTACTGCCTTCAAAGCTACAAAGAAGCAGGATCAGATTCTCTGTTGCACTCCGCTTCTTCATTCTCTGCCCTAGCACAGCCTACAGCAGCCTTGGAATTGCTCTAATTTGTGCCACCTGGCAATAGTCCCTAAATGACCATCAGCCAACTGAGTGTAGCCAGAGCACAATGAGTTCTGGCTCCTTTACTTCCTCATGACTGTCCAAATAAGTAACAGTCAGCCTGGATGTGTCAAGAACACATAATGTCAAACTAACCTGATAGCTTTCTTTTACAGGGTACCAAGCCTTGTGGATAGGGCAGATGTGGTATATCTTGACTTTAGTAAAGCTTTTGATACTGTCTCGAATGACCTTCTCATAAACAAACTAGGGAAATGCAACCTAGACAGAACTACTATAAGGTGGGTGCAAAACTGGTTGGAAAACCACTCCCAGAGAGTAGTTATCAGTGGTTCACAGTCTTGCTGGAAGGCTATAATGAGTGGGGTCCCACAGGAAATGGTTCTGGGTCCGGTTCTGTTCAATATCTTCATCAGTGATTTAGATAATGGCATAGAGAGTACACCTATAAAGTTTGTGGATGATACCAAGCTGGGAGGTTGCAAGTATTTTGGAAGATAGGATTAAAATTCAAAATGATCTGAACAAACTGGAGGAATGGTCTGAAGAAAATAGGATGAAATTCAATAAGGACAAATGCAAAGTACTCCATTTAGGAAGGAACAATCAGTTGCACACATACAAAATGGGAAATGACTGCCTAGGAAGGAGTACTGCAGAAAGGGATCTGGGGGTCATAGTGGACCACAAGCTAAATATGAGCATAGAATGGAACATTGTTGCAAAAAAAGCAAACATCATTCTGGGATGTATTACCAGGAACATTGTAAGCAAGACACAAGACGTAATTCTTCTGCTCTACTCTGCACTGATTAGGCCTCAACTGAAGTATTGTGTCCAGTTCCATGCGCCACATTTGAGGAAAGATGTGGACAAATTGGAGAAAGTCCAGAGAAGAGCAACAAAAATTATTAAAGGTCTAGAAAAAACATGCCCTTTGAGGGAAGATTTTAAAAAATGGTCTTGTTTAGTCTGGAGAAGAGAAGACAGAGGGGATGTGATGGCATTTTTCAAGTACAAAAAAGGTTGTTACAAGGAGGTGGGAAAATAATTATTCTCTTTAAACTCTAAGGATAGGACAAGAGGCAATGCACTTAAATTGCAGCAAAGGAGATTTAGGTTGGATATTAGGAAAAATTTCTTGTTAGGGTGGTTAAACAGTGGAACAAATTGCATAGGGAGGTTGTGGAATCTCCATCATTGGAGATTTTTAAGAACAGGTTAGACAAACACCTGTCAGGAATGGTCTACATAATACTGAGTCCTGCCATGAGTGCAGGGGACTGGACTAGATAACCTCTCGAGGTCCCTTCCAGTCCTATGATTCTATGATTATACAATGCTATTGTGATACCTCCATTGTTATATGCTTCTGAAATGTGACAAATGCTAGAAACCCACAACAGGAAACTAAATGCATTCCATCAGAGATGCTTGAAAAGAACACTCAGTACCCACTGGTAACCGACCCTGCTGTTACAAAGGAATGGCCAGCAGAGAGTAGAGACAAGAGAGTAGAGTGATTTGTACGGATGCCAAAAAACTGTATTCCTAGACAAGCCCTTGATTAGATACCACCCAGTGGAAGAGGGAAAAGGGGAGGACAACAGAGGACGTATTTAAAAAATATGATTGAGAAAGATGCTTCTGTCATTGAAACAGAATATAACAGAGCAAGAAACATGGCATTAAACATGTAAGCAGAGTCAGGATGAGTTCTACCCTGACATCAGGTGGTGAATTATGATGAGTGTGGAAAAGAACTTAGGGGGCTGATCTTGTTTGCATAGGCACACCCACTCTGCCTAGTATGAGCCCACGGCAGCCCAAAATGGTCACTTTGACAGCTGTGAGATCCCCAATTTCTTGGTTATTGTGGTAGGAGGAATAAAGTGTTGTTACCCTGATTATGCGAATGAAGGACTATGAGACTGTTTTATGACAGAGGGTCTCACCATCAACTAAGTAGCACTTGCTAGACAAGGGACATGGATTCCAAAACCCAGTGAATTGAGAGAGGTTGGGGACAGGTGTGTGTACCTGCTGGTATGGGCCCCCTTTGAGGGCCTAGCACACCAGTTGCACTTCCTTTTCTCTCTCCACTCTTGAATAGCAGAGCTATTTTTTATTCCATTAGGAGTCCAGCTAGAGACTGCTGAGCTGAATTCACTTTGGGCCAATGGTGCACCAGCACTGGGGCTCCCCTGCTACAAGCTGAAATCACTAAGAGCTGAAACCAATAAAAGAGTTAAAACTACTGAGCTGAGATCACTGAGTGCTGTGTTAACTAGTGGGGGAGCCTGAATATCTATAGCTCAGCAGATGGCAGAGCAGTTTGCAGGACGGTTGGAGCAGTGAGCGCTGTGGAGTGGAGCTGAGCAGTTTGTGGGGACAGCTGGAATGGTTCATGGGACAGCTGGTGAAGAGGAGCAGCTTGTGGGACGGTTGGAGTGGCCCACGGAACAGCAAGTGGAGCAGAGCGGAACAGTTTGTGGGGACAGCTGGAGGAGCGGAGTGGAGCAGAGCAGAGCGGCTGGTGGAGCAGAGCCATTCGTGATGAAGACTGCAGCAGACCTCCACGGAGAGACGGGGCAGTCGGCCTCGCCCACCCTTAACACCCTGTGTGCCCCCCCCAATTCCACCCAGGCTGGGGGGGTAAAACTCTGCAGATGAACTTTTGAACTCTGGGATGGCACTGACCAGGGACAGAGACTTTGGGGTTGTTGGACTTTGGGGTGATTTGGAGTTAAGACTCTGAGGGGAAAAGGACATTGCCAAACTTACTTGGAGGTGGGTCTTTTGCTCATGGTTTGTGTTATGAATCCTGTTTGTGGTGTTTCCCCAACGTAATGTCACATTGTTTCCCTCATTTATTAAAAGGATTTTGCTACACTCAGACTCTGTGCTTGCAAGAGGGGAAGTACTGCATTATTGAAACGGAACCTCTGGATACTGGCCCTTGTTGCTGCCAACTCAGAGCGGCAGAAGGGTTACAGACAGATGGACTTGGAAAGACTGGTTCATCTCATGGGTCACAAGACACAAGAACATGTAATAAAAAGAAATTAAAATCATCTGTTCCTCCTCAACTCCAGTGCTGTAGAGACTGCTTGTGTAAAAGTTGCTATACTCCCCTGGGCACTCCTCTACATTGGGGTATCTGCAGTAGGAGAACTACGCAAGAGTCTATGGAGGTGGATGGAAAATAGAACTATGCACTAATTGAAACCATAGGAACAGCCAATAGTTACAGTATATAGCATTTTTTGCATTTGAAAATGTTCCTTTCTCCTTTTCCCTGCTAACTAACTGCATCCAGTTCTCTGTTAAATCTTCAACATAAATTTTTGAACCCACTTAGACCAATGTGCCTGCCCTCCTTGAGGTCCTCCTCTAATTTATAGTAGCTCCAATCTAATTTCCTCTCTATAAATATGGTCAACCTGTCTCTTAAACACATGATGATATTTTCTTCAATGACCTTACCTGGCAACTCATCTCAAAATCCTAACTAGCCTGAGAAATAACTGTTTAAAATCACAGCCTCATGGAGTTATATTGATCTATGCCAGTTGAAGATCTGACCTGCAGATTTTGCTTATTTTTATGATAAGTTGTGTTCCTTAGTTTTCATAATTAAGGGCTCAACCTTGGAGTACTCCTCTAATCACTGAGAATTTTTAGTGAGCAAAGATTGCAGAATTAGGCCCAAAATAGTTAATGTAAATGCTAAAGTTTCATTCCTTAAGTATGATCTGGTATTCAGTGAAGCAAATTGGTTACAATATTAGATTTCATATTTGCAAACCCATTTTGTAGTATTCACTCATCTCCGCTCAATCTTATTAACTGCTGGTTCTATAGATTAGCACTAGAAATGTTAGGTTTGTATGTTTATAAAACTTCCATGAAGGTTTTGTTGCAGACTTTATTTTATATAATCTACTACTCCTCCCTCGACCCACCCCTCTTTAGCTATGAATAGAGCCCTGCGCGGATACAAAATTTGTACCTGCATTCAATCCCTGATCCGCAAAATTGATCTACGGATAGCCACAGATTGGCAGGGCTCTAGCTATAAAGGCCAAATCCATCTTTCTTCCTGATTTTTAACACCTTCTGCCCCTCTATTGCACCTTTTCTATCCTGGTATTATTCTGAAGACGCTTGCTAGTATTTCATAACTGGCCAAAATTTGCATACAATGTATGCAGTTTTCATCCCAAGATCTTGCCTTACAAATATTTACCTTGTGCAGTTTTCTACAGATGGACATAAATTATTTGTGTTCTTAGCCTCTGTTTGCCAGAAGCTGGGAATGGGCACCAGGAGATGGATCACTTGATGATTACCTGTTCTGTTCATTCCGTCTAAATCACACTGCATTGGCCACTGTTGGAAGACAGGAGACTGGGCTAGATGGACTATTGGTCTGACCCAGAATGGTCATTCTTATGTTTGAACTATCGTTAAATTTTTAGGAATGACAATAAATTCATCCATAATGGGGAAGGGGGATGGGGGAAAGAGAGGTTAAAATGGATACATGCACATGGTCTGAAATCTGCTGGTTCCAACTGAATGCAAAAGTTGCTATGCAGACTGTCAAAAACAAAACAAAACAAAAATACCGTAAAACATTCACAATAAGGGTGTTTGCTACCTGAGCTACATTTATTCAAAAAACAGCACTCTACTGGCAGAAAAAGTAGAAAAATGGAAATGACTGGAAAAATATTAATAAAACTTGACAGCAATAACTTTTAAGATGTTTTATCCCTCCCTCCTGCGTACATAACTTTTGGAGGAAGAAGAAACAGAAAATGTGACAAGAGACCATTAACACTTTTTGCAGGGTGAAGAAGGGAGAGGGGAGAAGGTTACCATCACAGTAACTTACAGCACTAGATCAGTGTTAAATGTTTTGTGCAGGATACAGTCCAAAGAAAATCTGTTTTCCTCCTCCCCACTAGTTGTAAAAGTGCTTGAGTAATTAATTTATACGTTCTGAGCTGAGTAGTTACTTGTATTTTACACTCAATGTTCCCAAGAAATCCTTCTGGAATGCACTAATTAGCATTTGATATGGGAACTGCAGAAGGTCTAACATACTGCTGAAGAAAGAATGGATCATGAATATAAACTAAGGAGACACAACCTACGCAGAGATGAGTCAAAAAAAAATCCAGGAGAGAAGTGGCAGCAGCATAGACAAGAATTTAAAGAAACAATGCGACAGAAAGCAAAATGTTAACAGATTCTTTGAAGGTGGGCGAATAGTAATAATATTTTGCACTTTCACAAAAAGTTTTTCACCTCAGACTATCAAAGTATTTGCACCACTCCAAAGTCGGTATCATTCTGATTGCTTTGCAAATGGGAAAACTGAGGTACAGAGAAATGCCCAAGATCACTTAGTAAGTTAATGACTGAGCTAGAAATAGGGCCCCAACTACCAGACTCCTAAAGCACATTTCTTCTCCAGTGGTTGAGGCTAGTGTAATACCCTGAAATTATCTGCTGACTAGGATTTTGGTTTCACACTCACAAAAACAGATGATGTCCCTCTATAACACACGTGTATGTCTACTACTGCCCTCTAGTGAGCAAAAAGACTTTCAAAGGATTAAAAACCCTATGACTTACAACAGCCAAAAGACCTTATTAAGCTGAAGCATTCCAGACCTGTGTTTATGGAACCAAAGGTCCTGGGGTCTACACTAATACCACATGGTTCTCTATGAATGAGTCCACAGATGCATTATACCGTGTCAGGATATTTTGAGAGTTCTGATACATTTCCTGGTGGATAGCTGGCAATGCTGTATGTATGCAGTGTTGTTCTAGTCGTGCTGGTCCCAGGATATTAGAGAGACAAGGTGGGGGAGATAATCTCTTTTATTATACCAACCTCTGTTTGGTGAGAGAAACAAACTTTTGAGCTTCTACAGAAGAAGAGCTCTGTGTAAGCTCAAAAGCTTGTCTCTGACCAACAGAAGTTGGTCTAATAAAAGTTATTACCTCACCCACCTTCTCTCTCTAATGCTGTATGGTAGTCAATAAACCTCTTTGTTCTTTACAATGATCTTTAGTTTACTAACCAAAATCTCACAGTAACATGGAACCAGTATACCAATAAATTAGCATACAAAGTTAAATGACAACCACATGGATAAAAATCCCATCAATTACATGCAGTAAATCATCTCCTAAAAAATGCCAGCTAACAAATCACAGATGTAATGCAATGTTATATCTTATATTATTATCTGTTTGCAGTTGGTTTGTCTGCATGCTACAGTTAGTACTTTAGGCCAGTTGATATCATTGTGGTCTTACCACAGACAATTAGGATAGGAATGCTTTTGAAATAGGATACAAAATGGCTCAACTATGAAACTACAGAGAGCTAGGACCACGCACTTCCACCTTGTGGCCAAATACTCTTCATCATGGAGAAAGGACACTGTGTTCTAAAACCAAAATTTCAGACTAAAAGAAAGATGAACAACTGAAGTGTGAAAAAAGAACAAGAATCAAACCAAAAACAGAGTGTTTCTGACCAGCAAATTACAAAATAGGCCACATTATTTTCACCAATAGTACTTACTGAGATTACATTTGAGGCTGCAGTGATTCAGGATATGAAAAGTAAACTACATATAAAACCAAACTGAGACCTAAAAAATGTAAGTAGTGAAGCCAAAATTTTAACCAAAGGCATCAGGAAATCAGCCATCACTGAATTCTGTTATTCGGAGGCAGTTAATAAGAAGAACAGAAAGATGACCAAATGCTTTCAACTTCTTAAGGCTTATTTTCATCATCTCCACACACTGTCCTGCAATTGATAGAAACATTTGTTTCTGTGAAGCTGCCTTTAAATTTCTGGGCTCTTGGAAAAAGCCCCAAGAATATATTTGTATTAGGACTTGGGAGCAAAGCCTGGAGCTGGAGCGAGGAGCAGCTCTGGAGCAGTGGATCTGCAGGTTTTTGCCTGGAGCTGGAGCAGAGCCGGAGCACAGCTCCAAAGCCCTGCTTGTAAGCATGAGAATTATTTTTAATGTATCCTTCACTGGCTCAGGGATGTAAGTAAATAAATATTCTGAGAAAAAAAGTAAATCAGTTGAAATTACGGTCACATATTAATAACTTTAAGAGAAAAACACCTTTGAACACACTGAAGTAGAAACCAGACAACATGCAGATTGTGAAGATGGGAAATTTTGGTTAAGAACAAACTCGAAAAAAACCGCATACTACACATTCATATATACACCCAAGTCCAACCAGCTTCTATCCCACAGTCTTAATACAAGGCACAATTCATTGTTAACCTTCACCTTGTGTAATCATTTACACAGTGCAAGGTGGATATAAAATATTACCAAATCAGAATGATAGGATTTAACACTAACTTTGTGTCAGAGTAAATAAATATTCAGAATATTGGTGATTCAGGCCTCTGCTATCCAGTCTCCATCCCACATTCCTAATTTAAGATTTCCCCCCGCCCATGTTAGACAATGAGTATTTATAAGTCACTGCAGTATTTTGTTATTTGGTTCATCTGGGCTCCCTGTGATGGGTGGAGATCTTGAACTATGTGTAGCTTGCTATGTAAAATGATTGGGATTTTGGAAACAATGTTCACAACTTCTTTAAATACATAGGCAAACGATATAGAGAATTGAGATGTTCCCAGACACTAAGAAATGTGACATTTAAGATGCCAATTAGCTGTAATACTTGTTCTAGACATGACTCTACGTTATGTAGGTGGCAGACTAAGGTTAAATTTATCTGGTGTTTCCTGAACAATATTTCCATATTTTTAATTTTTGTTAAAAATTCTATACATTTTCTAAGTTTTCTAGGTCTATTGCTTCTTTTAAAAAATTCTCTGAGTGGTTAATACAAATTTTAAAAATTTAACTTGACCTTCAAGTTTATCATCTGGGAACTTCCTTAGTTTCCATGGCGCTGTCAAGGGAAAGTATTGGCATTCCTGCCATATGAAACCATTTATTCTCCACCAGTGGTTAAAAGAAGTGGATAAATTAACCTAATTCCCAAATGAAAAGTGGGTAAACTCAGCTGTGTTAATTAGCATATCTCAATCTCCTTCACCAAAATTTCTTCAGTACTAGATAAAGCAGACAGCCATCTTAAAATCTTTCAGCCCAGCAGATTCAACTTCACTAGGTCTACGAACACAAAGCCTCCTTAAAAAGTTCTTTAACTAAGCTGATTCTAAGGATTTCAAAGGAGTCCCCATTGGGGCGTTAGATGTTCCAGAAGAGTCCCTATGTGGTGTAGAAATGCCAAGGAGGAAGTATAGCTTTCTGTAGGTGGTGCAGGGGAGGGATTATATCTGAAGAGAGTTGTGATATGGTGTTGGTGAAACGTTTGCATGTGTGCTGGAAGAGATATGGAAGGACAGTCCTCATTCTGCTTTCAATAAATCTAGTGATTTCTAAACTCCACAAGAATCTATGGGCCACATCCTCACCTCAGTAGAACTAGACCAATTTACACCAGCTGAGAATCTGGCCCAATCTGTGGGAGGCTTAGAAATTCCTGAGAAATTAATATAGGGCTCAGGTTCCATAAAAATCCATGTGGGGATCAGAATCTCTGCAAAAGTGAGTGTATTTGCAGCACTGCTTTATTCACTGGATTTCAGTGGCAGCTAATTTGGAATCAGCTAATCTGTCTCCCAGTTTTTAAACTGACCCTTCAAAACAAGATTATCTGATTGGTGCAGTCAGTATAACTTATTTTGATTTCTGGGAAAAGGCAAAGATTAGCTGACAATCTGGCAGATTATACTGATTTACAAGTCTACCTAACAAATTCAAGTTTCTATTCTATACACACATGCAAAATTCGATTTTCTTTCAAGCTCTGGCTAAGTTCTTTGCCAGTCTAGCTCAAGAGTCACCAAAAATATAGGACATATGTATTTTATTACTCAATACACATTGCTATACTCATGAGTCACAACCTATCCTAATTAAAAAAAAAAAACAGAAACAAAAGAAACCCACACAAAAAACCCAGTTCCCAGGCAGTAACATTGGTCCTAACCATGATGAATGACATTCTCAGTTGTGGATAGTGTCAGCTTTATAATAGGTCTGTAGAAATATGTTCCTATCACCTAGTATCATGGGAAACATGAAACAGCTGGCCTTCTGTGCCTTGCCTAACACTGGTCTTGAGAAAATTCTTAGGTTATTGACACAAACATGAGGTCTGTGCAACTGCTTCAACTCCATGAGCCAAATTCAGCATTGCTGACCTCAATGGAAGTGCATCATTTATATCTGAACAAAAAGGGTTGTGAACAAAGACTCCTGGTTTTCGTATTTCTACTTCAAAATCTTGAGAGGAATACTAATTTATTTAAGGGCCAAGTGTCACCTGAATGTATCCATCCACCTCCCCACTGAACGGAATATTCAGGGCCTGCTAGGATGTTCCTTACTTTGGTTAGAAAATTCTCTGTTGATATAATATTCATATCGTCCATGTCATGCAAATTAACTGTTTCCCCCATCAGCCACATTAAGGCTTCAAATTCAGCCAATTCTATTGAAACATGTGTTTAAATAAAATCACCTGAGGAAGCAGTCAGCCATATTGGCCTCCTGAGAGTTATGGTCAAACCCTCCACAGGCAGCTGACAACCATACAGCTATAGTACCAGATACATACATATGTACATACGTGTGTGTGTGCGCACGTGCGCATTGAGACTTCTCTCAAGACAGCAACAAAGATGAAAAGATAATGATGTTCTGGTGGGAGAGGCCACAAGACTCTTTATGGAAGGCTGTGGGGAGGTTCAAACCTATATTTGTAAGACTCTTGGTTCTCCAGATGACTTTGAAAGATTGAAGGCAGAGCCTGGGGTTGGTGAAACATCACTTTGTGGGGGAGCAAGGCTTCCTGCTGAAGTTTTAGTTTGAGCCTGCAAGAACAATTGGCCTTAGGCTACAAGTAACTTTGATAATAGATGAAGTTTTATTACTAGGATTCACATTCAGGTTTTCTTCAGAAAGGATTTGTAGCAGGGACAAAATGCCAAATAGCTCCAATGTTCAGTCAGGACCATAAAAATGGAGCATTTGTATTCAGATCTAAGGATAAAGCATAACCCTAATACTAAAGTCATCAATCCATTACAACTCCTTTGAGTGAGATGGAAGAAATGCAGAGGCTGGGTTTTAAACCTAGATCCTGTAGCTGTGCACAGAAAGGGTGTTGGGTTTATGCCCCTTGTTTATTATCATAAATCTTTTAACAGTAGGGTCTGATTTCTTATGGCCTTGCACCTTGTATGATCATTTACACCTCTTCAAAGAAGCTACCATTGAGATCAGATAGTATGTTACTCCACTTTACACAGATGTACCTGGCTACACACGGTGGAAAAATATTAGAGATTCAGACCCATAACATCTGAGATGTGTTGGCAAGAAGACTGAGAGGAACAAGGAAAAAAAATGTATTATACTGATGAACATTATCAAAAGAATACATGATAGTGTAGGGTGGTGTGTCAGTTTTATTGGCATGAATTTTTGGATGGCTACATTGGCTGGGAGTGACTTATACAGTTCATCCCGAACTAACAAATAATTAATGCTTTTTCTTTCTCCACTTTGTGCTCTACTTTCCCAATCTTTAATTTGCACAGTGGCCAGTACGTCCTGTACAGGCAGTTTCAAGCTTCCCCCAGAGGGTCACAGATAGATTCTCATGTGGGTTCTGATCTTTCAGAAAAATTTTGAAAAGAAAATAAAAAGACAATGAGATTGTAAATCCAGAGCACTGGGAGGTGGGCCCAGCACCTGAAATGACTTTCAAAATCACTTTTTAAAGTCAGAAGCTAACGATGTGCCTTTAAAAAATTGCATACAACTCTGCTGCTATGTACTAAGCATTCACTTCTGTAGGTGTTCTGTTTACTTAGCCACTTTAAGTGTTTATCTATGGTGCCAATGTATAGATTTTTACACCGAACAAGACCTTTGGCCTACTGCTGTTCAGGATATTATTCTAAGTTTGAAAACACAAGGTCCCACTCTGATTAAGTCAATTAAATCAGCATTTGCAATAAAAACAAAGGAAAAATGCAAGTACTTGGGTTCTCAGATTGGCAGGAAAGGGAGAGGCTACTGTGCCCATTCACATATCGTGTATATAGTTTATTTTGGACAGGTGTCATAATGTCCGTTTCAACCCAGGATCTAGATCTGATCTCAGTTCCCCTCTTATCGGAGTGGGGAAGAGGTGGTTCAGCATGTTACCTGGATGATATGAAGAAGAGGGGGGAGGGATAGCTCAGTGGTTTGAGCATTGGCCTGCTAAACCCAGGGTTGTGAGTTCAATCTTTGAGGGGGCCATTTAGGGATCTAGGGCAAAAATCTGTCTGGGGATTGGTCCTGCTTTGAGCAGGCAGTTCGACTAGATGATCTCCTGAAGTCCCTTATGATTCTATGAAAACTATGACCCAGATTAATGAGCATTCTCTACCTGTACTACAGATATTTTACAAGAAACAAAGAAATAGAACATTAAAAACCATTATGAGAATATTTGGTGCCACATCATGAAAAAAAAGTTACGTTTGATTTGATGAAAAATGAATCAGAAATGTGAGCTGCATTCATACTGATTTGCAGCAGTGGAGTCCGCATTCATTACTGTAATGAGCACTGCATAAAGCTTATAATCAACGTTTACTACAGATGTCAAAAGGAACCCAGAGGCAAAGAGGAAATACGTGCTCTTGCCAGCCCTGATCAAAAACCATCATAAAACTTCTAGCCCAAAAATGACAAGAAAGATGCAGTATTTCTTTTGCTTCCTACTACTTCCTTCCATGGCAATATATTCTGGCGTATTTATGAAGTTCTTGCATTAATAGGTTTAGACAACATTTAAAAAAATTAGCATCACATGCAGCAACTCCTGTAAATACTTCTTTGTATTAATACCTGCTTTATCTTGAAGGAATACTAGAACAATTGATTTTTATCAATATGGTCAAAGCTAAGATTTTGTTTAGGTGGATAATCAAATCAGGCAAATAGCCAGCTATGTCTGATTCCTTCTCTTCATAGTAAGTCATTTCAACATCAGTAATGAGTAGGGTAAGGAAAAGGGTTGTATATGAACGATGCCTAATCTGAAATGCAGTTGAAACACCAGAAAAAACATTGTCCGGTCTCTGGAATTAAAATAAGGCAAACAACAGTAGAAGTCTACCTATTCTGCCAAATTAAATAGGTAACAATCCCTGCTTCTCTTAGAAAGACAAAAGAAGACTGGAGATTTATTTGATTTCATGCATGTATGTATTAGTGAGAAGGAGAAAACAATGTTTCTGGGCCATTTTTATATGATGACTCACTATTCTCAACAAAACATCTATGCTGTTAAAAAAAAAAAAAAAAAAGATAGAGGCCTTACCTTCTGGTAACCGGGAAGCAGCATGAATAGAATTGGGGTCTCCGTCTTCTTCAGGTTGGTAACGATAAAGCGTCTGGGACTGCTTTTGGGATGCCTGACTACGGTCTTCTTTCAGAGCAATGGGAGGGGATGTTGTGGGACTAAATTTGACCTTGGGGAAAGTATTTCCTCCATGCTTTTCATGGGAAGGTCTGTGACCATGTGACACAGTTACATTTTTCTCTTTCAGAGCTGGAGATATACCGCCCCCCTGCTCTTTATAATCTTTTCTCATGTGTTTTCTTGGTTTAGGGCGAGCATATCCTTCTTGTTCATGTCTCCCTCTCTCCCCTTGTTTCCCCTTTGATTTTCTCTCTGATTCTACCGCTTGCGTGGGCATCTCCATCGTAGCAGTTGTTTGCTCCTCAGGAGCACTGCTAGTCACAGTTATTTTTTCACTCAGAACCTGCACTGTGGGTGCCATTGTGGTGCTTGGGTCTCTCTTTTCTTCTTCTTGTTCCGTTGCACTGTTAAGTTCAGGGCGGGGAACTCCTACAGCAGCTTCTTCAGCACGTGTAACAGGTTGAGTCAATGGTGGGGAAGTAACGCTGATTGTGCGGTACTCATAATCCTCACTCTGTTCTTGGCCAATGCTGTCTTCTTCGGTATGGGCTGCAGAGTTTCTGTGTTTTGTCGGAGGTTCCACCTGAGTGGCATCTCCTTCGGGTGCCTCTTGGTCATAGCTGTATGGATCATCATAGTGCCTCTCCGGTTCGTTCTCTTCGGTATCTGTTGGGCTCTGAGGATTTAATGTGGATGCACCACAGTCTGGGAGCTGGTAGCACATGAGTTCACCTCCAGAATTTGGGCAATGGCAAACCTTGCATGGAGGAATATGGAACGTATGGCCTGCTACATACTTCTGACCTTCATGGAGGCAGCCTATTCTTCCACACTGAGAGCAGCCATCAGCTGGTAGTACAGCATCGATACAGTTTGGGGGCAACTCAGGGCAAAGCATAAACTGGCAGCTGATCTTGCCCCCTCCCTTGGGACACGAGCATTCAGTGCTTCCAAAGTCCACAAAATAAGATTGCCCTTCAGGTACTTTGCCATTCATAAATCCCACATTGACACAGTCATAGTACTGGTAGCCTTCACAAGTACAACCATGTTGCAAGCAAGAGGCACAGCATTCACCAGGCTCAAGCACCTCTTCAATACAGTTCTCCAGTTGCTGGCACTCCACTCCTGTACAATCCTTCTGAGCATGTGAGATGCCACTCCAAATGAGCACCAAAAGGACAGTGCACAAACAGCTCAAATGAGGGACTGTGTCTCTATCCATAGTCTTTCTAAACAAATAAGGCACCAATCCAGTTTTGCTCATCCTATTTTTTCTGGAAGAACTGTAGGTTCAGCTCTCAGTCTGCAATATTTTCCTGAATTCTCCTTTTCTCCTAGATCCTAGGTTTATGAAAGAAAACTCTGTTAAATGCTGTACTCAGCACATATCCTGTTAAACATTAGAAATCCTTAAAAGTTGGGATACAATCCAACATCTGGAAACCCAAGTATAAAATTAATCATAATGTCTTCCAAGCATTTCAGGCACTAGGCTTCAAGTTGCATGTTTTTCTTTCTCTCAAGAAAAATCCAAGATTGCTTTTCCCCCCTTTGGTATCTATTCATAAAAAACAGAGTAACATTAAAAAAAAATAGCCCTTTATACTTCAGTGGGCTTTGTTAAGTTATTTCTTCTGGCTAAAAAAAGGTAAAATACTTTGGGCAGATAATAAGCAAATTCACAGCTCTTCCTTTGCAGACGTCAGTTTCAGATATAGAATCTTTATGTTTTAATTACAAAGGATCAAATCCTGGAGATGTAACTCAGGCAAAACTTTACCTGATTAAGGACTTTTGGATTTGTCCCTGTGTATGTAAACCCTTAATGTGAGGGTTTTTCTCCATTAACTAAATACAGTGACATTTTGCTGACAACGATACTTTTGTCTCTGGAATGCTTATAAAATTCAAGACATAAAACTTGCATTACATGTCACTGCAGTTATGTGTAAACATCACATTATCAATTGTGCATACGTGAACCCCTGTTGTACCTATCATTTTAGGGGCCAGATCCTCTGCTGGTGTAAATAACCATCCACCACTGAATTCAGTGAAGCTGTGCCAATTTACACCAGCTGAGGATCTGCTACAATGTGTAGCAATGTAGTTTATTTGTGACAGCGCCCAAGTGGTTTTGGCTCAGCTCTCCAATGGTTTGAAACCAATGAGCAATAGGTACCTAAATACCTTTGACGATCTGGACTCTTGTGACTTTAAAACCAAACATTCTAGAGTAATCAATATGTAAAGCATTTGAATCTAAGACATTAATACCCATTAATGATTAGTAAAACAAACATATCACATTGGAAATTTTTAATAATTTTGACACTGTGTGCTGCAGAATGATTAATTTAAAAGTCAAAGCAAATCAACTGCTGTCAAATCACAAACCATACAAACAAATTATTTATGGTTAACATGGAAAGTAACATAATGCAGAATAAATCTGACTTTAGTTTGATTAGTGGAATTAGTGGTTCAAAATGTTTTTTATTTTAAAAAAGTTGTCTGATGGGGGAAAAGTTTTCACTCACAGCATCACCAGGAAACAGGAATTCGGCCAAAAAAGAAAAATTTCAAAAGATTATTTCTCCCATTTATACTGGGTTTCCAGCAAGTCAGCTCAGAGGTACTGCTGGAAATCGGCCAAAATGTGGAAAAAGCGTGCCTGTCCTGATAAGATATGAACCTTTTATCATATTTAGAGTTTTCTGTAGTTCTGTATTACAATCTGAATTGCTAGACTACATTACTCATTAATATGATAATAATTCTGAGTCAAATTAGTGAAAACTCCAGTGCTATGATATGAATTCAGTAATGGTACAAAGGACGTTCCTGTGATTCAATGAAAAATACAAATAGAAAGAAAGTGGACCATTGTATTCTAAGAGATCCATTTACTGAGAACCACTTTCAACCTTGGACACATAGGAATAAGTAGCAGAGTATTCACTATGCAGTTCCTGAATGAATTCAAACTGGGTTCATAAGATTTAACCATTTCATCATTTATATATAAAGCCTGCTCTGCTCTTTCGGCAGCTCTTTCGGGTAATATGAATTTGCAACTGATTGTCTGATTTAGACTGCGGAGTAATACGTGGAAGAAGAATTAAAGATAAGCCACTACTGAGAGGCTTTAAGGACAGAACTCTAGTTATCAGATTCTTACAGTGGAATATCCAGGTTATAACACCTCAGCACATTTCAGTCATCAGGCCAAATTTTCTGCTGGTAGCCAATATGCTCACTCCACAGTGGTCCATTTCCCCCTCTCTAACGTAAGGCTAACTTTACAGATGGTCTCAAGCATACTGCTGAACTTTGGGGCAGCTGGGTGTCAAGTCATAACTTCTCAACTTAGGCCAATCTATTGAAGGCAGAGTTTCTATGTTCAAATGTTTCTTGGTCCAGAGAAGGCAAATCATGCAATGCCATATCGGTACCAATGTGAGTATGGGATGTCCTATCACTCTACAGTAAGGCTGATAAGTCGGGGGTTAATAAGGGAATAGAGAGCCTCTCACCTCTAGGTTATCGGGTTGAAAACCAGTGCAGCTATGTAATGATCAAGAGTTGTTACCGTCTACACTGACCTACCTGAAACTGGAATTTCCACTGGAACTGTTTCCCTTTCCAGTTCCTTTTGGGTGTTGGGGGGAGGGGAGGAAGAGTATTCTACATTCCTTATTCCCTCTAAACCCAATATAAACAATAAGCACTAACAAGCACTTTTGTTCATAATCTCAGTAAAGCAATGAAGCACTAAATCTTACACCTGGTCTCTCCAAGTCAAGGTTGAAGCAGATTGGTGACACTGCTCTCACCAGATACACACTGCAGTCACCTGTCCTTCAGAGTATCTAAAACACTTTACTCACTGTAAGGCTGTCAGTCTGACCCATGTAACAGCACTAAAATTCACCTCAGCTTCCACAATAAAGGATCCCTCAGGCTGCATTAAAAGATGTATTGTGCTTATATATTTTCAGCCTTATATTAAAATGACTAACGATACTTGTGTAGCAATCACATATTTATAGTTGTTGCACCAACATATTAAACATGACAAATGGAGCTGGAAAGCTCAGCGAATATCACACAGTGCGACTTGCCAGTGCAGTATAACGTTCGTCATATGCTGTCCATTGTTTCCTGCCTCTCAAATGTAGCATATGAGCAGGCTCACTTCTCAGGCATAACATGACCCTCCAACGAGAGGCCACAAAGTTTGTTTTTTTGAAGTGAGTAGCACAAAACTAGCTGTACTTCATATCCAGCATGCCTAATAAATTCTTTAGTGGTGCATTAACCATTAGTGGATCTCTTCCTGCATGGTCATCTTTGCTGACCTGGCTCCTTTCTATAGCTTTCAAAAACACTCCAGTTTCCCAGAAAAGAAAACCTCTTGACTCCACTTGTCTCCATCTCCAACCTTCCCTTGCTGTCTACTTTCCCCTCTTTCACTTAATCTCCTTTGATCCTACCTGGAAACCCTGTAGTCCCATCTTAACCTAAGGTGCTTTTCTGTCTCCTTTGCTATCTGCTGTCTGTGACACAGCTGTTCTCTCTTTGCCTTGGTCTTTCCTGGCTTTAGTGCTTTCTTGGTTCTCTTCCTCACTCTCCAGCCACTTCAGAAGATATTTCAATTTCCCTTCCCATTAAAGATTCCTTTTCCCCCTCAGTTGGGTCCCTCAGAGTTCTGTCCCTAGTTCTCTTCTCCATTTACACTTTATCTCTTGAGCACAACCTCTCATCTCTTATCCAATCACAGCATTGTGTCCATGATCACTCTGACTCCTCCCACTCTAGTCACTTTCACATTTCTAACTGATTTCTCATCCCACACACTCATATCAAGTTGGTTAAAGCCAAATTTATCTGCCCCTTTGAAATCCTCTGTTAATAACCACATTATCCTCCCAGTCGCCCAGGCCCAGTCTCTCTCTTTGATGCCTCTGTGTCTTTCTGGAGAGAGAATACTTTTAGATGAAATATCTCATTTCGCTCTTTTAAGCTGCTAAATCCTCTTTATGTTTTCCCCTTGTTGACTAACTATCGGTTTCCCCCCGCCCCAAATAAACTTCCTTAGTGTCCATACCAGATAGGTCTCTACTTCTGCATCTCAGGCGGGGGGGAGGGGGGAAGAGAGAGAACCCAACCATTGAATGAAACACAGACTCATGTCTGTTTTGTTCAGCTGGGAAAAATGTGTCTTACACTTGTTCCAAAGAAAGGGTGCATATCCTGTATAATCCTAAGGAGTTTGTGTATAACTGCTTTGGGAACTCAGCCCTTCCTGGAGACAAACTGTGTTGTGGAGACAGTAACTAGTTTAAATGCATCTCATGCTGTTATTGTGGATAGGGTGACAGGGATGTCCTGATTTTATAGGGACAGACCCACACCCTGATTTTTCACACTTACTCTCTGGTCACTCTACCTGTAGAAGGGTGTAATGATTGACTGGAGAAGTTGCATCATCTCAGTGGGTGTGAGGCTTTCAGAATTTTTACAACTACTTTATGATTTCAATAATTTATTCTCCACAACTGTGATTGTATTTACATTCACTTAAATGCCCCTTTTTGCAGCCAGTGCACTAGAGAGGGGCCCTAGTGTAAGTGAGAGAGAATCAGGCCCCTTTAGATCTTTCACTGCGTCTTATTAACTTCATTGACATTTACTGCTCAGAGTTTGGACTGGATGTCAGAACTAATTGAGCCTCAGACACTTGAACAAAAATCCCTCCAAAGACTGTATTTGAGTTTCACAAAACTCTGCAGCAAAACCACCCAAATCTCACCCACAGGCTTGTACACCGCTTCATGACCCAGAAAGCGTAGTTATTGTTTGTTTGTTTAAATATATCTTTTGTGAAATTTATTAAAATTTACAGATCCAAATTCTGCACTGATTTTTTATTCCATGTAGACCTATTGGTTTCAATGGGATTGCACTGGGCAAAAGGCAGAACAGAACCTGGGTTGCCACGCTAATGCGCACAGTGTACCACATAAAGGAGATCCCAGTTAATATGGGCACCAAAGACCTGATTCTTCTTTTACACTGGTGAGAGTTGGAGTAACTCCACTATGAGAGAGACTGAAACCTCAAGGGGTTGAGTTGCCCATCAAAAGCAGCCTAGCCTCATAACATAGGGCAACGCCCACAATAACCCAACATTCCAAAGCTGGCCATTTTTGCAAAAGGAATGAGCTCATGTGGGCAGCAGGATATAATCTCTCGGAAACTAATCCCCCACCATCCCAACTAAAACAATGGACTATTCATAAGGTCTCAGAATTTAAAATGACATTCTAGTATATTACCAATTTAAGCACTAAAAGAATACCTTAAATTCATTTCCATTATTTTACAATCAACGTTAAAGAAAATGTTTCTTTTGGCAGGAGAATGTTATTCATACTGGTAACAATTTTTCTCCTCAAATTCATAACAAAGGAAGAATGAAGACATTCTAAGGAATACTGGGGGTGGGGGGAGGGAAGGCAAGTGCACATGTGGGATATATAAACATTAGACATTGGAGAGAAGGACAGAAGAGCCTTTTGAGTTAGCAAACTGGATGGACAGATATCCAGGATAGGACATTCAAGGCTAATGTCAGTATGCAGTAGAAACTATAACTAGAGTTGGTCAAAACACAGAATTTCCATCATGTGGGAAAATCTGAGAGTTCAAAATGTTTCCTCCTGAATGAGGACAAAGTCAAAATCTCAGAATTTTTCATTTCATTAAACATTCTAAATGTATTTCATTTCAACAAAGCAAAAGTGTTTCATTCTGACAATATAATAAACAAATTGAAAATGTCTTGTCGAAAATTTGTAGATCAGCTCCAGCTGTAACCTTGAGCTAGTCAGTTTATTTAAGGTGCCCACAAATGACAGGAGGCCCATTCCTTAAGAGGCTTCCTTATACAAGTTATTTTGACTTATGCATGTAGTCCCATGGACTGCAATATGGCTACACACAACAAAAGGATTACTCGGGTGCATACGGTGCTGCAGGATCAAGGGCTTGCTTTTAAATGTTTTTATTGGAAAGAAGTATAGCCAGCATATAGATACAAAAAATTGTATGATATACATGCACTAAAGGGGAAATTCACCCCTATGCTGTGGGCCAGCACACAGTTTATGCATCCCTTAATTCCCACTTGAGCCCTATTTTGAGGATTTAAGAGCCGTTCAGTTGGCAGACAGCCCTTTCATCCTAACGGAACTTATGAATGATCTATTCTAATGGCAGGTTTGGAATAATTGTCCTTTCCCTCATGTGCTCTGTTGACTGGTGAGCATATAAAAACTTGTACTGTCATAGCCCATGGTCTGTGAATAAACATCCAACCATGATATTAAATTTTTTTGAAGAGCATTCAAAAAGGTGCAGTAATTTGGAAAGCACACACTATACAAGAAGTCTAAATGTGTTTTCATATGCTATATACTTTTATAACCTCTACTTGTTGGCTTCAACGGCTAGCAGTCAAATTGGTAGCTGTCAGAAACACAGACAGCAGGAGAAAATGAGGAGGGAAAGATCAGTCTAAGAATACTATCCCTTAAATGCAAGAAAGGATGAAAAAAATAATTGGGGGGGAAAAATCCTTTTTTTTTTTTTTTGCCTGAGGAGAACAACCCTGAATCCAGTTGCTCCAGAGTAGACTGTGCCAGCTAAAGGATTAGTTCTTCCTTTCACACCCTCACCCTCTAGAAACTTGTGATCTCACCAAAAGCTGCAAGAGAGAATTCATGACTATTCCACCCCGTCTCCCCAGGTGTAACTGAAGAGCTACCCGGAATATGAATGAATGGCAGGAGAAATGTTTGTTGTAGTTCTCTTATATAACATACAGTATACAAAACCCTAGCTTTTTCCTTCTGGAACTACTGAAACTTGAGGTGGATCTGAACCGTGAACGTTGGGGGAGGTGTGAAACCCCAACAAAAATCTGGATCCAAATTTTGTAGCTTTTTTCTGTCTCTCATTGAAAGTAATATGCCTTATATTTAGCACTTACACTGTCATCAACTCATGAGTTTATAACAAGTCTTGTAATATTTGGAATTATTCTCAAAGTCCCATCTCCTGGGGGCCTATGATTAGGTGAGAGGCTCAGCTTTCTTTTTAAAAAAAGACATATGTTTCTAACCCTGGTGGCTGCAGAGAAAAGCTTGAAATCATGACCCAACTAAAACCTAACGGCTCCAAAATTAGCATCCCCAAAATCTTTTTAAAAAAAAGAAAAAGAAAAAAAAGAAAAAATCTCATGATTTTTTACGCTACTTACAATTGTTTGGGGCCTGACTCATGATTTTTAAATGCATGGGCTTGACAATACTGCAGTTAACCCACACAGGAAGAACATTTGAGAGCCTTATGGAGCTTCAAATAAGGATATGTTTATACTGCAATCTGGAGGTATGAGTGCAGCATGTGTAGATATACCCAAGCTAGCCTGTGTAACAATAGCAGTGACGCTACAGCAGTATGTACCCAGGGTCCTGGGCAGGCAGGGCCTCTGTTGTCATGGCTTCTTTGCTATTATTACTTGAGTTAGGCCAGGCGTGGGTCAACTTTTTGGCTTGAGGGCCACATTGGGGTTCTGAAACTGTATGGAGGGGTGGTCTAGTTTATTAAATTGCTCCCAGTAGTAATGTGCTACATACAGCTGCCAGGCCTGCTGCTCTGAGCAACATGGTAAGGAGGCAGGGAATACACTAGGCCTGTAGTGTATTAAATTGCTTCCCATAGGAATGTGCTACTTGCATGTAGTACTTACTGCTGCCAGTCCTGGCACTCCGTAAGTAGCACATTCCTACAGGGAGCAATTTAATACACTACATCCCTGGCGGCTCTTACAGGTGTGCTGCCCAGCAGGAACTCGCAGCCCCACCACTGAGAGCGCTGGCAGCACGGCGAGGCTGTGGGGGACCGGTGGCTAGCCTCCCCAGCCGGGAGCTCAAGGGCCGGGCAGGAGGGTCCCACAGGCCAGATGCGGCCCACGGGCCATAGTTTGCCCACCTCTGAGTTAGGCGGATCAAAGCTAGTTTGGGTATGGCTACACATGCTAAAGTCTCACCTCCTGATTGAAGTGTAGACATAACTTAGGTCACTGGAGATATTAAAAGTGTGAGGAAAGTTAAGGTGCAAGACATGCAAAGCAGAACAGAGTAGATTCCAAGAAAGAGAACCAGACAACACACCATCTACTGTAATTATTTACCCACTTTGTACCGATGTTATGGTGCTTAATTAATGTTTTTAAAGTGCTTTGATATGCTCAGAGGAATGTGTGGCAAGATCAGCATTACTATCTGCCTGTCAACCAAATGTGGGCCAAATTATTTCAGAGAAAGGTGGGTCCCTCAAACCAAGTTTTTGGAACCTGTACGAAGTATACAACTACTCAACCAATTGCTAGACTGTACTATGATGCTTCTCCAGGAAGTGTAGCTTTGGAAGCAGTGTTTGCAGTCATGAAGTGAAAAGCAGCCCAGCCCAAAATATACCGTAGGAGAGGGTGAGGCGGCGGGGTTGTAAGCCACAGCTCAGGTGCAATGTTTCAGTACTTCCCCTCTCTGCAGCTCACCCAAATTAATGAAATGAGTATTTGCCTCACCTATAGAGAAATTCACCTGTCACTGGGGGGTCGTGGAAAATCCTCAGTGCAGCAAATCCAAAAAGGGACTCAAGTGGGATTGTGGGGAGCTGCAAAGAGAGACCTGCATAGGAATGTGTACATATGTGATGAGTGTGGGGCGACAAATGCTCACCACACCTGCAGTGCAGATGGAGGAGCTGGGCTCTGCCTCAACTCCCTGTCACCTAGCACACCAGGGTGATTTGTGGCTCAGGGAAGGGGTTGTTGTGGGGCTAACGGGTGCAGCTGAATCACACTTATTCCAATGCTATGGGGACCTCTCCAACTATACAGTTTGGGGCGGGGGGGAGATGGACACAACTGGATTTTCCTCACAGAAGCACAAAAGCACATGAGTCTTGACTCAGAAAAACCTCCTTGTTCAGGATAGCACTAAAACACGTGCCTTTCTGAAATGGGGCTATTGTGCTTTACAAAACCAATGAAACACAAAGTTCCTAACAAGATGACCAAGATTCAAATTCCCACAAATGCATCCTGAATACAACCCACTGGATACATTATATCAGTGGACCCCAAACTGTGGGGTGCAGAGGAACATTTGAGGGCAGGGAGGAAGCTCCACACAGCCCTGCTCCGCCACCAGCTCTGCTCCAGCCCCAGTTCCCTGCCATGGCTCCACTTCTGGCCCCGCCACCAGGTGAAGTCCCAGCCTTGGCCCCTGGCTCCAGCCCCGCCCCAGCCTCAGGCCCCAACCACGGCCCAGGCTGTGGCTCTGTTCCCAACTCCGCTCCTAGCCACAGGCCCGCCCCCAGCTGCAGCCCCATCCTCAGCCCCTGGCTCCCAGTCCAGCCCTGCCCCCAACCACACTGGGGGGAAGGGGCATAGACAGGATAAGAGGGGGCGCAAGTTAAAAAGTTTGGGGACCACTGTATTATATCCTGAAACACCATTGCATACAACCTGGCCAGGTACTTAGTCAGCTCTGTTACGTCGGAAATCTGCTTCATTATTCATCTTTGAAATTAAAACAAATTGGTTAAATTTATAAGAAAGAAATTATCCAGTCCAGAAAGTTGAAGACCACCGTCTTTGCACTTAAAAACCCCTCTAATTCCACAACACACAAATCTGGAAGAAATAAAAACAGATTTGACAAGATGCAGCCAACGCAGCCAACACAAACTTCTCTGTGCTCACAACGTCCCAGTTCAGTTTCCACAAGCAAACAGAACTACTGTGCTTTCACAGTGCACATGAAAAATTCAAGAGAAACTCCTCACCACACAGACTCCAACCGCACAACACATGTGCAGAATATTCTACTATATGTAGGCAGTGCAAATTTGGCAACACTTATTACACAGATGCCATAACAAGCATGCAAAATTAGTTCAACACCATGCATGTAGGGGTGTATGCAATCAAGATGATACTCACATAGCACAGAGAGGAGTGTAGTATAAAAATGTATATAGGATTAACTAAAATAGTTTAGAACACTCAGGAAACTATGGGCCAAATTTTCCAGAGTTTTGCCTGAGAAAGAACGACAGGAAGACTGGACCATATAGGAAATTTTTTTTGTTAGGCAAAATTAAGTTATTCAATTTGGCCAGGACACAGGCGTTTGTACCCCTGTTCATGTAGGAAGTGTTTTGGGATTCTGCACTTCTAAAATTCTTTGTGGTGCTCATACTTTGCTCCCCTCCTCAATTTCCAATCTTCCTCTGATACAAAGTCTTTGTCTCCTTCCCTCACTCTTCCTTCAGCTGGCACACAAAGAGTTTCTAGTCACTATCTTCCTCAGAAATTTGAGAGAAAAAGCAGCAGTGATCTCATGGACTGTGGCATGCACGTTTTGAGAGTTTCCCCCCCAAGCAATTAAAATTATTACAGTGCTAATTAAAACTACTCTTTGAAAAATACTTATATGAAAGGATTTAAAATAGCAACAGTACAGTACTCCTAAGGCATTTTGAACCTAACAGCCCTAAGCATGTAGAGATCTATGATGCAGGAGACCACCTCCATTCACTAGGGAACATGTTGTTCTAAAACTGAATATAAGCATCAGATGGAAACCTGTCTATTTTCTTTCCAGCTATATTGGGAAGTCCTGCTGGAACAGTTTTTAACTTTATTGAGGGAAAATACTGTAAGTGACTGTTCAGCAGAGTTCTGGGGTCCTCTGCCCCATGGATTATATAGGAAGTGTTTCAACACCATTAACAACTGTACCTGCTGGGTAAAAACTGAAGCAGAACAGCTATGTATGCTATCACAGATTTACGCCCCCGCTTCCTGGGCAAAAATGCTTCAAAGTAAGTTAATGTAGTAGGTCTCTCTCTTGGCTCATTTAAGTTAGAATCCAGAGTTTCGTATATTCTATTAGCATTAGATCCCCAAAGTAAAAAGACACGATTTCATTTCATTCTGACAATGGACTCCTAAAGAGTGATGAGTCATTTGTGTCAAAATAAATCTTGCCACTATACTCTAACATTTATTGGGGTAAATAAATCAGTCAAACTTGTCTAGACAGTCATTTTCAGGATTAATTTTGAATTTCCACTGCAATACATTGTAACATGTTACTTGCACAGTAAGTTTTATTTTATCCACATCAATCTCTTTCTTGTTTTGGTTTTCTCCATGACTTTCCATACTTGTGAGAGAGAAATATTCCAGTAAACAGAGCTAAACACACAGAACTCTGTGAATATACCTCTGTCGATCTGCAACACATGTGCCTGCAGACTGCAGTCTTGGGTTCTCCTGGGAATACATTGCCAATCACAAAAGTTTTTCTCCCCTATTGCATGGTGGTTTTGTAATGTAGCAAACGCCCACTAGAATCTAAGATCAAACTTATTTTCTTTCTCAACAGGATTCAAACCTAGTTCTCCAGAGACTAAACGCTGCTTTCAAGAATCAACTGTAGCAGCAAACTGATGTCTTTCTTCAGCTGCACTCTCCTACACATCGCTGAGAAAATATGAATTTCTTCTCTCTCAGCTTACAGAACATGCTTGGCTAAGAATTTGTGTAAAGCCAGAACGCAGGCATGGCAATATGTCATACTTACAAATATCAGACCAGATCATGAGCTTCTTAGTTCCATAAGTAGAGGGGAGTCTACACCTGCAGATTGGCTGGGAGAACAATGAGAGAAGAGAAAGCCAGCTTCACAGCCTAATCTCCCTTCCACTAAGCCAGCACTGTGGGGTTGGGAGTAGATGGGCCAGCAGGTATTTGCTGGATTCTGGCTTCTGAGACAAGACAGTGTAAGTTACTGCAACAGAGTTCACAGTAATTCGAGCTGCTTCCTTTTCCATAGTGTGGAACTCTTCTCCCCTTAGAGGTTGGTTATGACAGGTAGGGAGCTGCCATCAAGCAAGGCCCTAGTATGAAGTCTTCTGTGACAGCCATGCTCTCAAGAGGCTGCATGGATCCTGTCCCTGCTGGGAGAATTCAAGGGAACCTCTGCAAGGAGTAATACCCATGAAAGGATGACTGGGTCCTCATTCAAGAAAACTTCCTCTGAAGTCAATGAAAGTTTGTCTGAGTATCTACTGCAATCCTTGTTCCATCATTTGCTTATTATTACCCCAAAGTCATATTCTCCAATCACCTGCATGGCACAGACATAGCATCAGTATATAGTGAGCTACCACCATCAACTTCACAAGAAAAGAGACTGCACACCCAGTGTGTGAGGGTGTTAGGTTTAAAGCTTAAGGGCCAGATTCTGATATCCTTACACATGCTAGGTGGTACTTTACTCTACAAGTGCTCTCATTGACTTCCTAGGGACCATTCATCAAGTGATTTACTATTCAGCATGGTATCAGAATCCGGACCAGAATCAAAGTCAGCTTGATCTGATCAGAAGAATTGCTGCAGTGAGACAAAGTACATGACGTGGAGTACCGCATGCTGATGTGATATGAGAAGCAAGGCGAGAAAAGAGAGTCAGCAACTATTAGCCTCAGAGAATGTCCTAGGAACAATCTGGACAACATGAGATAAATACTATTGCACATTAATTCTTCTTAGAGCACTGGTACATTCCAGTGCAGATGACAGGAACACAACAGAAACTGTAAAAAGCACAGGGTAACATGTGAGCTGATCATGTCATCACAGTTACATAAAAATAATCTGTCATAATGTCACATCAGTGAAGGTAGCCATGAAGACAGTCCTCTAAAAGACATGTATTGAAGACCCATGTTCGTCAGGCCCTCAGAGAATGGACTAGACACAGGATTTCCACAGGTTTTTCTGCTTTGGTTCATCTCCCTTTTCTCTTTCTTCCGCTGCTATTTGCTCCACTTGACAGACCCTATAGTATTTGATTCCAAGAGTTTACTATGGTGCAATTGTTCATTATTTGCTCCAACAGAATTTGGCACATCTTTTTCCCTCCACATGGATGTACAAGGAAGGGAGCCGGGACGCTCTAAATACCACCCTCTTCACCCAGTCTAATTAATACAAAAAGATTTATGCACCATGGCTGTAGAAAAAAAAAACAAAATATGATGAATGAGTTTAGACAATTGCTCTAGTGCAGCACACACACAAAAAAGGTGAGTCTAAAGCTGCACAAATTTGCTAGAGGATGACAACAAAGTGTAATACAGATCAGGCTAAACCCTACAATCCCTATCAGACAAGGCTCCCATTGACTTCATAAATGTAGATAAATGAAGCATATTCCAAACTTGTGTACCAGCTAAATAGCTCATCACTCTCTCATTCATAGTTATATCTTCCCACTAGTCAACATTCTGTTATAATTCACCTTCCAATTCTTCAGGCTATTGCACATGGCAGTTGATTGGCTTTTTCCAGGGCTTTCCAGAGGTGCTTTGCATTGGCTTGCTCTCTTACTTGTTGCTTTATTCTATCTTTCCATTTGGAATAAGGCATTTTTCCAAGTTTTCAGATGCAGATTTCAGAGATTGCTGCAGGGCTCTATTAGATTGCCTCAACAAGTTAGGTGCCAATATAAATGGTATTTTAACTTTTAGCTCTGCATATTTAACAGGAGCAAATTTGCAATACCATACAAAATTGTTCCATTTTCCAAAGCCTCTCTCCATCCAGCCTTGCTACCCTTCTTCATCTCATCTCCCTGGTTTGGGCTAGCCCCCTGTTCTCAATCATTACAATTGCTGCTTTTCCTTTATTTACATGGCATTTTAAAGCAGTTTTCATTTTCTGGATATTCTTGGCTCCACACAACATACTGGATGCATGCTCGTCACAGGGCAGGTTTTCCACTGGTTCCAAAAAAAAGAGCCAGTCACTGCAATTTTCTTAGGATTTGGGTACTCTCTTGATCCTGGAAGTAATCTGGGTTGGGTTTTGTGATCTAATTTCAATACATGCTTTTCCTAAAAGGGAAGAGGGGGAGAGTAGCTGGCATTATTGAAGAAACAGCTTCATGGCCAGATTGCCTTTTAGTAGAAAAGCACACAGGAGCGGGATCAGAGGAGAGGAGCATTCTGAGAGATTTTTCTGCATGGTCTTTCCAGTAAGAGAAAGCAGGGAGGGGGATGTAGATTTGCAGGCTGAGCCTTCTCAAACCTCAATCATTCTAGTCTGTATATGGAAAGGGGACTCCCTTCAGCAAAGAATGAGAGGCCATTGACCACACTGGCAGTGTAGATTCTGTAGGAGCTACCTTTCCTTCAACTGGACCGTTCCTTAATACTGCACAGAGCAACCCTGGATGGGCTCTAAAGGGAGGTTATAGAGCTCCCTAGCTGTATAATCTCTGGCTCTCTATATGGAAAGCTGAACACAACACAGGAGATGGAGTTGGATAGTCTCCTCCTTTGCTATACCTTCTTGCATCCCCAGCTCTCTCCTCAAATCTCCATGGCCATCCACTTCAGATCACAAAGGAAAAGATGGGTTAAAGTCCTGACACCCACCCCTTCCTCATGGAAAGGGTAAGACGATCCAGCCTTGCCACCTAGCATCCACAGCCTCCTTAATCTAGGTGTCAGTTTGTCGTCTTTTTTGCCCAAATATGTTTACGAGACTGGGCAGGGCTGGAAGAGAATTTTTCATTATTATTGCCATTCACACCTCTTCCCCCCTCCAGAAAAAAAACAAACTGCAAGTACACAATGGACAGAAGACAAAGCATTATCCACAGCAGATGAAACAGGTCTATCGGGACATATTATGTTAATTATAAGTTTTCTGTGTCTTTCGTGAGTCTCCAGTTGCATCCAAACAACCTGCTCCCCATCTCAGATGCTGACAATAATACTTCCAAATGGGATTATTATGAACACTAATTAACATCTTTGAGCTAAAAGCAAAAATTATTATTTTAATAAAGGACAAAACTAGAACATTTGGTTAGAATGTTCTCAAAGAAATGTTAATTACCACTGACTTTAAACAAGTGGAAATCAAAGCCCACCATTTGTGGATCACTTTGAAAAGTTCTAACGCCAAAATAAAATGCATTGGAAAGAAATCTTCAGTTTTCTTCATGATGAAAAGTGAAAACCCTGTAACAGAAGCCTGAATCTATCATCCCCTTACAGTCTCCAACTGCAGATGTAATCCATCAATCAAAGCAGCTCCTACACAAGCTTTCCATAAAAGACAATAGAATTAATTTTGTTTGCTGGATACAGATATGTGAAAAGATGCATGCCTTGCTATTTCATCTAACTTTCTATCATTCACAAACTATATTGCCAGATGTAGCTACCAGAAGTTACTCTCACAGTTCCTCCCAATCTTCTATCCAGTGTTTATTTTTCAGTGAACTGCAGTGATTGTAAAAAGCTGTCAAAGCGAAGTTGAACAGTTGTTACATGACTCTCTGGGATGGAAATTAAATTGTTCTTGGGCTAATGGATTGAGCATGGGGCTGAGAGACAAGTTCTCTCTGTTATCCAACTGATCTACAGCACAGCAGGAGAGACGGGTAAGTCATATAGGCCCAGATCCTCAAAAGGCATTTAGGTGCCTACCTCCCATTTTAAACAATCAATGGCAGTTAGTTCCTTAACTGCCTTTGAGGATCTGGGTCCTAACCTCTCTGTGTCTCAATAGCCCCATTTTAGAGATGGAGGAACTAATCCTTAGTGGCAACAATTTTCAAGTTGTTTGACTTGAAATGTTTTAAGTCCCCAGTTTTCAGAGAACACTGAGCACCCGTTTTCTGAAAACCAGTCCCTTTAAAATGTCTCAAGTTAGTTACCCACCATTGGTGGCACCCCAAACTTACTAGTCCATTTTAAAAATCTTGGCCACTGATCTCTGTGAAGTGCTTTGACATCTTTAGGTGAAAATATTTTATATGGGAACAAAGGATTTGTCCAGTCTGTAGCTTTCAAGTTGTTATTTACATCCTAATTATCTTTACCTCAGATCCTAATCTTTTGAGATAAACAGCCATTTTCCTGCCCCCTCTCTCAGAACTCAATATCCTGCTGGTATGCCTTGGATCTAGATTACTCTATGTATTGTAGATTTTGTATTATTGACCATTCATCATCTTAGTTTGTACCAATCTATCTGCTTGTTCCACTGTCTATTGATTCTCAGTCAAATCTACTGCATCTGCCCAAATCACTGAGTTCCCCACTGAGTCACTATTATCATCACGGGCAGCCATTATACACCCATGGCTCTCACCACATCCCTTCTCTGCATCATAGTCTGTTCCTTCAAACTCTTGCAACCATCCTCTTGTTCCCTTGAACCTTCCCCTTCTGTTCCCACCACATCTGTCTTTTCCTCTCCCCTCTTCCCTTCTCAGTCTCCCACACTCATAAATCCATAACCCACATGCACACTACTCTCCCTGCTTCTCCAGTGACATCTGTCCCAGTTCCAGCTCTCCCTTTATCCCATCCTTTCCACCTCCCACACTCTTCCTTGTCACTACCTTTGTTCCACTGGACCCTCTGATGCACATCTATCCCCAGCGTCCCTCCTCCATTTCTTCTACTCCCTCTGGAACATTGGCTCCATGTATGAAAAGATCACTGCCATCTGTGACCTGTTCATCTTCTCACACACACGGAAGCCTGGCTCCTGGACTCTTTCCACTGACCTCAGTGGGTTTTGGACAAGGCCCAAAATGTCTGAGATGTATCCTGAATTTGGATGATTAATTCCCCTGGACAAGGACAATGTCTTTTCCTGTCTATTATACATCATCAGCTACTAACACACAGTAATTACAAATAGGGTTTGTTCTAGTCTTCAATATTTATGGACAAATTCTGCCCTTGGATGCATGCATGTGGCTCCAAATTTTATAATGAGCTTGCGGTTTGGTATCATGTTTACCTCACAATCCAGAATGGTGTTAGAAGATCTAGACTAGTTTCCTTTTCAAGTTATACATTACATTTTTTCATTACTTCATGAAGCTGCTGTGGGCTTTTACATAAATAATATATAGCTTATAATCCTGCATGGAATTTTGCTTAAAGTTTATTTATTAGCAAGTACAAGTGAACCACACTAACAAAGCTAAAAGTCTGACCCCATTAATAGCTATTACCAGGCATAGATGGACGCACTGGACTTCAATGGGACTGTTCACATGCTTAAAGTTAGGCATGTGGTTAAGTACCTTGGTGTATTAAGGCCAGGGCAGCAAGTACGCACATACAACTATAGAAATGTAGGGCTAGAAGGGACTCGAGAGATCATCTTCTAGACCATCCCCCCATGCTGAGACAGGACCAAGCATACCTAGACCATCCCTGACAGGTGTTTGTCCAACCTGTTCTTAAAAACCTTCAGTGATGGGGATTCCTCAGACTCCCTTGGAAGCCTGTTCCAGAGATTAACTACCCACATAGTTAGAAAATTTGTCCTAATAGCTGCCCTAAATCTCCCTAACTGCTCATTAAGCCGATTCCTTATCGTATCTTCAGCAGACAGAGTACAATTATCCACCATCCATTTTATACCAGTCTTCAAATATGTTAAAGGGCTGTGATCAGATTCCCCCTTAATCTTCTTTTCTCAAGACTAAACATGCCCATACTATTTAACCTTTCCTCATAGCTCAGGTTTCTAAATCTTTTATTACTTTTGTTGCTCTCCTCTGGGCTCTCTCTAATTTGTCCACATCTTTCTTAAAGTGTCATGCCCAAACTGGGACACAGCACTCCAGTAGAGGTCTCAACAGTGCTGAGTAGAGCAGGACAATTACGACCTGTGTCTTACATATGTACAGTCAAGTTTTATACAACCCAGGATGATATTTTTTGCAACTGTATAAAAATTGTTGGCTCATATTCTATTTGCAATACACTATATTCCCCAGATCTCCTCAGCAGTACTACTGCCTAGACAACTATTCCCCATTTTATAGTTAGGAAGGAAAAATCAAATGCACAAGTTGTAGCACATTTGACTTGTTGTTATTGAATTTCATCTTGACAAATTGGAATTGATCTGAAATCAACAAGATTATTTTGAATTCTAATCCTGTCTTCCAAAGTGCTTGCAACCCCTCCCAGCTTGGTGTCACCTGCAAGTGTTATAAGCACACTCTCCATCTCCATCATCCAAGTTATTAATGAAAATATTGACATAGGGCCGACCTAGGATAGACACCTGTGGGAACCCTCAAGATATATCCCTCTAAGTTTGGACAGTGAGCCATTGAATACTCCATTTCGAGTATGGTTTGTCAACCAGTTGTGTCACCCCACTGTGCATACCAGAGTACAATACAGACTAATGAACAGCTGTGCCACCTCGTCCTGCAACTTTGGGTGCCTTACAACGCTTTGCTGAAGTAACTCCAAACTGGGCTGCTCACAAACAGCCTTCCAGCGTACAAGCCCTGAACATCTGTGCATGACTGCAACTGCCAGCCACACTTGGGGTCACCCTGCAGTATACTCAAGACTGGTGAGAGCCAGAGTGTACCCAACATGCCTCCACACTGAGATTTCCCTCCAGTAAATGTATGACCTCTACAGCCCAGACCCCTCCTGAACAGCACAAAATATTTTACGCCTATTAGCCCTTAAATGGAATGATCTCAATAGTTATTCAGACCACGGGGGGAGGGGTAGCTTGGTGGTTTGGGCATTGGCCTGCTAAACCCAGGGTTGTGAGTTCAGTCTTTGAGGGGGCCACTTAGGGATCTGGGGCAAAATCAGTGCTTGGTCCTGCTAGTGAAGGCAGCGGGCTGGACTCAATGACCTTTCAGGGTCCCTTCCAGTTCCATGAGATAGGTATATCTCCATGTTACAAACACGTTGGATTAGATAAAATAGTAAAACAAGTTTATTAACTATCAAGAGATAGATTTTGAGTGAGTACAAATAAGGAGGCATAAAACTTAGAAACGATTACAAGAAAAATAAAGATAAAAAACATTTACTAATGTCCAATTTAACAATCTATAGCAGATTCAAGACAAGTTTTTCACCATGTGCTTTCAGCAGTCCTACTGACCAAACTCCCTCGGTCAGGGCCCCTCCTTCAAAGTCCAACAATTGCTTCCTTTTTCTCTTCAGGGGCAGCGAATGCAACAGGCAGAGAGGGGATGGGGTACCTTGTGGTGTTTGTCCCTCCTTTTTATAGTTTCAGTCCCTTTCTTGAAAACCATTTCCAGATGGGCACTAGGTGTCAAACAGTCTATGTGGAAGGATATTCTCTGCTGGATTTTTCACCTGTTTGAACTTCCTTTGTCTTCCCTTCCTGCTTGAAGACTCTATTTACTGCTTAAAATGCAAATTAAGCAGAGCACACATACTTTTGTTTAGGACAGATCTAGCTTCTGTTTGGGCAGGGCTGTGGGGTTTGGAACATGTGTGAGTAAAATCATACAGGGAACTCTTATAATTTTACATACAATGTTGCCATACATATTTTATCAGGGTGATACTGACCAGCAAATTATGAGTTTTCAGATTATACTGTACAAGATATGCCTTGTACAAAAATTATTACAATAGTGTGTAGGGTGTGAACACAGGATTGTATTCTGCCACACTCACTTTACAGCAATTTCCTCTAAACCACATTTCCTTACTTTGCTTATGAGAATGTCATGTGGCAGTGCCAAAGCCTTACTAAAAATCAAGATATATCGTGTGCTTATCCCCTTACCTAGTCAGAACACTTTAAGCACATGCTTAAGTCCCATTGACTTCAGTGGGCCTTAAACATGTGGCTAAAGGCTTTCCTGAATGGGGACACTACTTGGCATAAGATTCTGATTCAGGAAAGTAAGTGTCCTCAGATCTGACCCTAAGTTTGTAACAAACTTAAAATTCATAATCAAAAGGACAGTGTTAAGACAGCCATTTATTTTAATCTTGTTTTCTTAAATTGCTCATATAACACCAAGATCACCAAAGGTCAGAATTAGATCCTTCCTTTCCTGTTCTCTATTTACTTTTTGTCTTTCACAAGTAAACTTGATTCTCCTACACCTTTTCTTTTTTCCCCTTAATTTTACTGTTGACTTTCACTTTCTGGTTCTTAGCACAATGCTATTTCTTTCTAGCACAACGCTATTCTGCCCGAGTTTCCCAACATTGCATGGAATAGGTCAGTTTCTAAAGAAACTAAATAAAAATAGCTGAGTTTTATGGAATTCTTTGGAAAAAATGGAATAAAAACCTTCCCTTTTCATACTACGCCAAATACAGATGCTGGTGCTATGGTGGTGCAGAGCCCAGAATCTTAGATCTTGCCAGGATAATTAGATATGTCAGAGCTTTACTCCTTCTGCAAATATATATACAGACTGAGTCCCACTAACGTCAAATGAAAAAGATCATTTCAATAAATATTTTACTTCATATGTAGCTACATAATGAGAATGCTCCTCTCTCTTTGTCCACATCTTGTTTTTGTTGAACGAATAAGCCATATAGTAAATTAAGGCTGATTTTCATTAAAATTAACAATACTCCAAGCGTGCTATGGACTAGTGAATGCAAATCGTTTGAATTTGATGGTCTCCATAGAAAATGTTCAAACTTTTTGTCAATGTTTTTTCCCTTTGAAAGGAGGTAGCTTTCCTTCTATTTTCCAGTAAAAGAAAATTATAAACATAAGAGGAATTATGCAAGAGAAAATAAACCATTAATACAAGAAAACAAGAATGAACTAATATATACAGAGTGTCCACACTAATTCCACATTGTGATGCTGGACTAGACTATAGAGGAAATAAAACTAAGATGACAGAAATAAACGATGTGCAGGAGTCCCTGCAGAGAGAAAGTGCCCTATTTCTATTAAAAGAGAAAATTGTAGTTGGATGGGAAACAAAGCCAGATCTCAATAGAAATAAATCTGAGAGATTATAGCTAAAATGCATCTTCCATTATGTCACAGAAATGCCACCTCCAGTCATTATAATTAAATTTGGTGTGCCCCCTGCCTTTTCAGCTTGCAATTTCCCTGGATTTTTCCCCACTGGTGAGGCAAGATTTGCCCTCCAGTCGCCTAAACTGGAAGATCTCCTAAAATCTGCCAGCAGGAAGGGACATCCCTGTGCAGAACCCTTCTGCTACTCAGACACATCCTCTGGTTCCCTCCTCTACCCCGCAAGAGTTTTCACACTTATGTAGTGCTGTCACAGGTTTAGATCCAGTGGGCACAATGTTCAACGGGGGAAGAAAAAGAGGTTTACAAAACTTTAAACCAACATGAAACATACATTCTTTCCACAATCATAGCTAAAAATTAACTAAATGAGACAAGAGTTTAGACATTGTGGTCTTAAATAAGCCAAATACAGAGAGGATAATACTCTGGACCAAACTGTGGACAGAGACATGCGTATATAGGTGGTTATGAACCAAACTATGGACAGAGATATGCCCAGGGAAGTTGCAGAATCTCCATAATTGGAGATTTTTAAGAGCAGATTAGACTAACACTTGTCAGGGATGGTCTAGATCAGGGGTAGGCAACCTATGGCATGTGTGCCGATGGCAGATGCAAGCTGATTTTCAGCGGCACTCACACTGTCCGGGTCCTGGCCACCGCTCTGGGGGGCTCTTCATTTTAATTTAAATTTTAAATGAAGCTTCTTAAGCATTTTAAAAACCTTATTTACTTTACATACAACAATAGTTCAGTTATATATTAAAGACTTATAGAAACAGACCTTCTAAAACCTTTACAATGTATTACTGGCACACAAAACCTTAAATCAGAGTGAATAAATGAAGACTCGGCACACCACTTCTGAAAGGTTGCCTACCCCTGGTCTAGATAATCCTTATTCCTGCCATGAGTGCAGGGGACTGGATTAGATGACCTCTCGAGGTCCCTTCCAGTCCTATGACTCTATAATACACTCTGGCTCCAGAAACACAGCAGGTTTAAGGGAAATATTGTGATGACAATGCCACAAACAAAAGTTGTGCCATTGTACCTGCCCTCCATTTGAGGCATAAACCCCAAACCAAGTGCCCTCAACCACACAAAAAGTGTTGGTTGTCTACTAGATCAGCACTCAATGAAGGGCATTGTTGAAACTGCAGCGGGGAGCGTGCCTCCCAGCTGGAGCAGAAAGACTTGCATGAGCTTGCTCATGCTAGTGTGCTAAAAATAGCAGTGTGGATGTTACAGCACCAGTGATTTCTCTACCCCCCTCCAAATTTCCCCAACACCCCCTCTCCCCAGTTTTGTGAACTAGTTACATGCCATTTTAGTGACTGTTCGGAAATTTGAATTGAAATTGAAACATTAATACACACTTTAAAAGCATATACAGTGTATGATAAAATACGTGTATCTGAAAAAGTATAATAGATTTAAAAATATGAACATAGACTAGCTTCCTTATACAGCTGTTGTTTTTTATGACAATGTCAGTGCATTCATTTCGGCGATGTTGGCCAACCTAATAATTTCAAATGATGGTCTGTAAGCAAAGTGTAAATGAGATCCCCCTAACAGCTAATGATAAGCTGGGGCAGGGGGGAAAGGCTTCAGGAGCAGACTGTATTTACATTCACACCTAATCTACCTAGGTATCCAGCAAACAGAGCTGCATTGCCCAAGTAATAGATTTTGGCTGGGGCTGAGTTACAAATCTCTTGAATGCTGGGATGGCGGGGAATGAAATGTTGTTGTTCTTATTGTATGAGTAAAGGGCAGTTGAACTGTACTTAGCCTGTGCTGATTGAAGGCATCAAGAGAGAATGGGGACCTGTCCCTCTCCACTGTTTAAAGACAGAGCTGATTAGGCTCCTTAGATAGTCTTTTGTTCTGTTAAGTGACCACTGCAGCTGAAATCACTGATAATCAGGTCTAAGTGCTTAGTCCTGCTGTGGGGACAGTGTTTCGGTGGAAGAGACATTCCAGACTTCACTAGCAAGCGAGGTTCCCCCATTGAAAATTCATCTGAAATCACTGAGAGCTGGGTGGAACCTCAAGAGACCAACTTGCAGAGCTCAGAGTGGCAGGTGGCAGCAGAAAGTGACTGCGCAGGGCCATTGGCAAGAGAGTGGTGGAGTGAACGGTGGCACAATGAATAGCTGTGACCAGAGTGAACAGTGAGCAGCTGGAGGAATGAGCAACGTGCCTTCTTGCCCCCCACCTGGGAGATGTACTCATGTGAAAGCAATTCTGAACTCTGAGTCTCCACTGACCAAGGACAACACCGGTGAGTAGGGTGCGGTGAAGGGAAAAGTGAGGGGCACGTTAAATAAACATTTGTTTGTTGGACTATATTTTAGTGACTTTGCTCCAAAATGCTAGATTTGTGACTGGGAATGGAAACTTATATAAAAAATATATTTCCTAGTAGGCCAAGATTTAAAAAATGCATTATTTGCCAAGGTTGTTATCTCACATTGTTGCTATCTTGAGAGGTCATTATTTTGGGGAGTTTCTGTAGTAAACATTTTTATTATAATAATTTTTATATAAGAATGGTCATACTGGGTTAGACCAATGGTCCATATAGCCCAGTATCCTGTCTTCCGACAGTGGTCAAAGCCAGATGTTTCAGAGGGAATGAATAGAAGAAGTAATCATCAAGTGATCCATCCCCTGTTGCCCATTCCCAGCTTCTGGCAAACAGGCTAGGGACACTCACAGCATGGTGTTGCATCCCTTTTCATCCTGGTTAATAGCCACTGATGGACCTATTCTCAAGAAATTTATCTAGTTCTTTTTTTAACCCTGTTATAGTTTTGGTCTTCACAGCATTCCCTGGCAAAGAGTTCCACGGGTTGACTTTATTTTGTGTGAAACAAACACAAATGCTCACTATCTTCCTGCAAGAAACTCAACTGACCAGCTAGAAGCATGCGGTGCAACAGTGAAAGACTCAACAGTTGAAAAAGTTAAGAACTCTCTCACCACATTCAAAAAAAATTTGCATACATGGCTGATGATGCTCATTTGCATCGGTGCATTCAAGTATTAAGTCATTGTGTACATTATCTTGATGACAGGGGTTGGCCAATAGATACATTTCTAGATGTTCAAGTTATAGAAGACACATAGGCTGCATCTGTGACAACCCACATCGGCTGCATCTGTGACAACCCACATCTTAGAGAAGAGTTAAATGCTTGTCAATGGGACCCCAAACAGATGGCTGCTTGTGCATTAGATGGAGCTGCAAACTTCTCTGGAAGACATGGTGGAACACAAGCTTTGCTCAGAGAAAAAAGTGTAACCCTAATCTCTCTTATACACACTGCAGAGGCCATCTACTCCAACTAGCATGAGCTGCAGAATCTTCAAAAGACATTAAAAAAGATATAAATTTAATGTCTTCGTTATATTCTTTTTTGAGCAAGAGTCCAAAAAAACTGAATATCCTGGAAAATATAGAAAATATACTGGGACTGAAGTTCAAATTAGTCCAACCTGGGAAAACCTACTGGCTTTCTCATGAGCGATCCTTGGCTGTTGTCTTAAAATTACTCCAGCCATTATTACTGGCTTTGGAAAGTATCTGCCAAGATGGGATGGATTTAAGTAGTGAGGCTGGTGGATTACTTTTGCTACTACTTCAGAGAAGACGATTGCCATTCTCTCTTGTAAGTCTATTGTTGAAACCACTTGGGTCATTAAACAATGCCATCCAGGCATCTGCTACAACAGTAGTAGATCTTTGTCCAGCAATAGAAGCTACATTTGGATCAATTAGAGAGCTATCCATTGAAAACGTACTGGAAGAAGCAAAGACTTCAGTCCAGAAGTTGACTAATAAGGATTCTATATAAATGCCTTCAAGTGAAGACAAGAAGTGTTTGTTAAGACAACTGAAAAAGTACACAGACTTGATTCTTAAAAAAAAAAAAAAAAAAAAATCTACAACAGTGACTTCTAGATTCTACTCAACCTTTATGTAGCTTTTACAGATGCCTGTCCTATAAAACTCCAACAGTTGAATGGAGTGAGGCACTACCAGCAATGGGGCTGCCATGTGATCAGGGCAGACTAGAGAATTTGAACACTAAGTGGAATATCATACAATGAATGAATGAATATTTGACTTCAACTTCTTTTTTATCACCACTAGTGGCTCGACCCGATCTTTGTGTTCTGTTTCCTGGGATGAAAGAAGTAGAAATTCCTCTCATGCTACTCCCAGTCAAAACAGCTACAGATGAGCATTCTTTTTCATCACTGAATAGAATTTTGTGTTCTGAAAGAAGTCGCTTCTGCCTGATCATGTGAATGAACTGATGAGCATATCAACTGAAGTAATGGAAGTACCAGACACACAAGAAGCCACCAAAAATGAACGCATTGCACTCAAGAAGTTCATTAACAGAGTTGTGCAAAATTATAACAAGAAACCAAGAAGGATGTAGACATAGTGCTTCATAGAAGGCTTGAGTAGCCAACTTTAATTTGTGTGATGATTTTAAAACATGAGTTAAATCTCATAAAATGGTCATGAAACATTTTTCAGTTTTTGCTATGGTGCCATACAGCTCACCTTCACCCTTAGTCTCACTCCTTATCGGCCCTGACACACACACCCCCATTTCAATTCCTGGGGAAACCACTGTATAGCACCAGCCTGCCCAGATCCCCTGGGTCTAAGCTCAGGTGGCTAGCCTGTGCCATACCTGTCCTGCAACCACCACACTGCTATTTTTTGTGCACTAGATTAAGCTGAGATAGAGCATCTTGCTCTACTCAGGCTGGGAAGCATGCTCCCAGCTGCAGTATAGACGTACCCATAGGTGCATCTGAAAATCCAGGTCAGTTCTGAATTGGGTAGAGATATCAGAAAGGGAAGAAGGATGGTCCAGTAGTTAAGGGTAATAGCTCAAGACTAAGGAGAACCAAGATTCAGTTCCCTGCGCCACCACAGACTTCTGTGTAACCTTGAGCAAATCAGTCTTTCTGCACCTCTGTCTCCATATGCAGCACTTCCCTAATTCACAGGGTTATTATAAGGTAGTCCAGTCATGGAAATCACACGATCAGGACCCACATATTGTTTTTTGGTACATATGCTCCCCACAGCTGAGTAGATAGAGGGAGACCGATGTACATGGAATGCAATCTGGGTACAAGGAGAGAAAACGCAGCCACACGCAGCCTTACAACTATGCCCCGATCTAGTCCTTCGGTGGCTCCAAGTAGATGATCAGCTCTGTACAGCCAGAGAGGCATAAATTGAGGGAAGAGTGGAAAATCTGGACATTCTACAAAGTACATGCCCCTCCGAAGGCAGTTTAAGTTACAGTACCAAAAAGGGTTATAGAAGAAAAGCCTCTTAACATTTGTTCCCCAACAGTTTTCCAAACTGTGAAGGAGTCTGTGGAAGGTAGTTGGTGGAGGTGGTGAAAATAGCTATACTCGTACTGTAGGGGAGGAAGAACCACAGTGGACTATACCAGGGGCAAGCAGTTGGAGCCTGGATAAATTGAGACCATCAGAAACTGCCCTCATTTATGCAGCTCTCATTCTTTCACTCAATCTACTGCCCAAGCTCTCTTATCTGATGTTATTCCCACCATCTGATCAAGAATAGCTGTGTGACTGCAAGAACTGATACTTCCCGCTTCCACACGGTTTTATGGCCAAAGAGGATCACATCCCCCTTAATACCTATTTGATAATAAATATAGATGTTCTTGTTTTCTAGGAACTACTTTGTTACAGACTAAGCACTGTCTTCCATGTCCTAGTTTTCCATTTCTTTAATAAATAAATCAGTCACCCATTTGGGATCCACCTGAAAAATACAACACTCCATTCTGGAGAACATAAACAGCACCTGGGAACAGGGACCATCTTTTTGTTCTGTGCTTGTACAGCACCTAGCACAGTGAAATCCTTGTCCACAGTTAGGGCTCCTAGATGCTATAGTAAATACAAATAAATAAATAAATAAACACAAACGTGTGTCACCTGGTCAAATACACAATGTGCTTCCGCCACAGCAGCGCACAAAACCTGTTTTTTCCTTCTGAGGCTGATTTCAATAGTTTGATCTACCCTGTTTACTTTACACAAATCCTGTTTCTTCCTTGCAGATGGATACGATCTGTCAGGGACTGGGAACATTTTATCCCATAGCAAAACTTGTTTTAAGTACCATCTGTTCTTCCTGCAAGGGCACACTAATGCCAGAAACTATTTAACATTCCATCTATTCAGAGCACATATTGGCTAGTTTATTGTAAAAGTGGAGTAAGGGATAATTTGGAGCCTAACAATAGATTTTTTATTGGCATTTGCCTTAAAAAACAAACAGTATCCAATATGTATTAATACACAACCTTAAGCAGCAATACACCATGATCTGGACCACTTTCTATCATAATGGGCTTGACCCTGCTGCCATCAAAGTCAATGGAACGGCTTTCCACTAACTCCAGTGGCATTTAAACTATCCCACTAATCTGGGCCAAGTTCAGCTCTCATATATACCTTGGTGTTTATCTAGAGAACTCCTCGGATATGTAACAGAGCAGAATTTGACCCTGTAGATTAAGCTGATCAATTTTTTTACTACATTCTAATCTATGCTACTTGTTCTTATATTAATTTCACACACACAATTTTACACACACACACACACACACACACACACACACCATTCACAACATCTGAAAGAAGCACTAGCCTGTAATTCATAAAAATGGACCTTAACTTGTATCCATTGCTGAAATGTTTGTGTAAATGATCAGCTACCTTCACAAATGCTAGGAGATACAGAGATGTACCAGTAATAGGAGTAAATCAACAATTCTGTTACTAACCCAAATATTTCAAGTTAGAATTAAAACAGTCTTTCATTTGTCATCGAGACAACAGTGATATATTATACAAATATAGAAGAACTATCAAAGACAAAAATAGATGGCCCTTTAAACACAGACACAGACACACACACACACGCACACAGAGTAAGCCTAGCTATGGAAATCTGCCTGATGTTGCAGGATTCCTAGGGACAAACATCAATCTCGATGAACATGCAACTCCAGTTAGTGGCATTAATGAGAGTCGAGTGAGCTACGCTCCACATGCCACAGTGAAAATGTAATCCTTAATAACCAAAGACTGCCATGTATCATATCACTACATGCAAAAAAGCTAGTCAAGGAAACTACTGACAGATCACCAGCTAATAGCCTGATCTAGTGATAATGATTAGTATCAGAGGTTGATTCATGTCAAGTTTTCTATAAACAAAGCAGGACAAGTACATATAATACTGGATTACTCCGTTCCCATTATATCTTAGAGAGAAAATTCCATATTCCTATGAGAAATTCACTGTAGCAGAGAAAATTTAACCAAACTATTATTCCCACAAAAAATGCAGACATTTTTCATCACATCAGATACTTGGTTCTTGAGAGTGGGGGGGAGGAGGAGAGAATAAAACACAAGTTGTGAAGTGGTAAATGTGTCAAAAATCTAAGATTACTTGGAGGTATTCTGCAGTACAATCATCCTTTATGCTTATATAGCTCAGCTCATATGGCTTACATTCAGCCTGTCACACTGAATCATGACTATTTCTTGACTTGCATTAAACAAAAACAAAAGTTAATTTTCACTTCAGTATGTGAGATAAAATCCTCTCTGAATTCACAGTCAAAAGGCCGGAAGCAGTGTTAGAAATAATTGTTTTTCTGAGACGCTCACTTGTAAGGAATGGAAAAAAATAGCTCACGAGTTCTGACTAAAATACGAAACATACACATTTTGTTTATGAAGTATTTAGCAGTAAATTCTACTGCAAAGAGCTTTGTTCATGTGCAGTGTAGCCATAGCTTTTATTTAATACACTGCTAAAAGAACAATAGTAAATCCTTCCAAGCCTGCTGAAGTCTTTACTGTATCAAACAATAGCTTTAAAACTATGATTAACATTTAGAAAGTAAATTTGGAGAACAAAAAGTCCGTACAAATTAAGGGATAACATAGTAAGGTATAATCTCTACAACAAGCAAAACAGATAATATAAAGCAAAACTAAAGCTAAAGCCAAGTTATTTCATACCAGTCACAATAAATTCACTACAAGCATCTAGTTAACCATGATTTCTGCTAACCTGTAGATATGCAGGACTGTAGATGCAGTTAAATTTTCCTATAACCTTTTGTCTGCAGTCATGTTACTAGTGCTCTGTTTCCAAGTGTTTCTTACACTCACAAGTTCCCTTTCCCAGCTCTATCCTAGGAACTGCCCAGATTTTGTGGTGTAATCTGAGCAGGGAAGTACCATGTGCCTATGATATGGTTAATTCACTTCTTACCCCCTGTGATGTGTAAGGAAACAGCTTCGAGTTTCAAAGACTATTACTCTCTGTCCTGTCGATCCAGGTATAATGAGAGGCAGTACTTTTGTATCTGGCAGTTTAGACTTTCATTTGGCATTGTGAAGTCAGAAACCGATATTATTACAAACTACAATAGTTTTAATATAAACTTCCCCAGGGCCTGATTCTTCAGTCCTCCCATATGCAAAACTCCCATGGACTTCTCTAGGAGGTCCACATATAGGGGCTTACAGGATCAGCCTGGAAGAAACCAACTCTTATTAGCAGCCTAAGGGCTAACTTTTTGCTCGAGGGGAGAGTAAATGTGACAATCAACAACTTGGCCAGCACTAAGGACTGAATTGGGGACCTTAAAAATTACCAGCACAAGCCTGTAAGGCTTGAACTAAAAATCTAGGCTCTACAGGTGGGAGCTTAAACAGACTCACATCCATTGTGTATGGGACAAATAGGAAGACATTCAACACACACTGATCAGTTGGTTACACCAGGGCAGGAGGGGTCTTCAGTGCCCCAGTGCTGGAAGTGTTATGCCTATGGATGCTGGATGTAGCATGCTGAGCAAGACAGCAGCACTCTTTCCAGTGCTGCCCACCACCAGGGTTTCCCAGTGCAGAGTGTGCCCAAAAGCACTCTTTGGTGATGTGTGCAGTGGAGGAAGCACAGCGCATCTCCCCTCCTTCCTCCCCATCCCTCTCCCCCTCCCCTCGTGTTCTATCTTCGGGTTTTGAACTTGTGCCCATCACCTTAGTATCTGAATGCCTGAAGCACAAGCGGCCGGGTTACCAACTTAAAGACAGTGATAATGTCACCCTCAATAATAAACTTTGGCCTTTTGACTCCAATAGCATCCATAGCCCTTTGGTGGCACTGTAATTCCTTTTGCATCAGTTTACCTGTGCATTTTGTAAGCAAAAGCAAAATGGAGCCATACTATCAATGGACTCTTCAAACACTGGCAACATTCTAGCTGAGAAATCAGGCCACCTTATTCTGGCTGTTGACATTTTTCTACTACATTTCTTTTTTGTATTTGATTCTCTTTGTATTAAAATAGTCAAAAAATCAAGTATAAATGATTCAATACATGTAGAGCAGAATTACGGAGAGGTGGAAGTAGATCTTTCCGACCATATACCTCTTTAAGGGTGATAACGTACCTCAGTATGGAGCTACACCTATATATGTAGGGAAGATAGCGTCCCTCAATATATAGGCAACTCAATGAGTAGGGAAGAACTATATGAGAAATAGCTCAAGGAAAAAAAACCTGCTTCATCAGCCCCATGACCCCATCTACACCAAGAAGGTACATGGGACTATCCCACCAATAAAATGACATATATTGCAAATCACATGTTGTTTATCCCCTGGTACCACCAACAAGTATGCTGGAAGGAAAATGGGAGCATGCTGCACAGTAGCTTTACCCCTCTTCAGTGTCTTGAGAAAACTCCATGTTGATGCATTTTCTTACCACTTTGTCATTGAATGGGAGAATACAGTCATAAGACATCCTTTTGTCTATTCACATTAATAACCTGGGACCACATTCACTGCTATGTTCCAGCAGTTTTGTTCCACTCCAGCAATGTAAAGGAGTCCTAAACCCAATTTAACTGGTCAAACAAACTGGATTGATGACTACTTCACATTGCCCGCATTGCACAAAGCAGGCACAGGAGATCAGTGAAACTGATACTTCAAAATAACCCCTCCTTGCCATCTAATCCAGCCAACAATGATGGTCATAATCAGCACAGACCTAAAGCCCATATAATTTTATGAAAATTAGATGCCGCTGTGTGGTTGAATACATAACCTAGATTTCTTGAAAAGAGTAAGAACTAGAAACTGATGATCTCGTTGCTCCAAACAGACTCTTGCAAAAAAAATAGCATGTAAAGTAATCCACTGTCAATATCACTTTCACGCTGCCACTCCCCAATTGCTCATACATTTTCAAGTAAATTACACAAGCAAAGCAAAGAGGATACAACCCTATCTGGAAATAATTCACGAGCAAAGGGGTGGAGGCTTCCCAGCCAAGCTAAGACAGTGAGACATGGAGGGAAAGCTGTATCATCTTTGAAATGCTCACCAAGGAACAGCTGCAATTGAAGATTAAAGGAGAGCAATAGCCAGGGATCATGGAGGAAGGAGAATTCGAGACATCAGGGCGACGAAACAAACAGGAAATATAAAAACTCTGAGAACACTAACTCTTGGCCAGAATAGTGCAAAGCGAAGCAAAGCAATTATGAGAAGGGATTTGCTTGCTTTTAATTTTTTTGTCATTCATTTTTAATGGAGCTTGGTGGTAACACCTGCTTTTTATAAGGTAATTTGAAGCACCATATACGTAACAGATGAACTCACTTCCCTTCTGCCCACCTCCTCATGCTATAGCCTACTGAGAGAAACCGATTTGTTCTAAAGGGAATGCGTTAGTTCTGTGTGACTGGAGATCCTCCAGTTGATTAATTAACTAGCTTATTTGTGCTGTTCAGAAAAAAAGAAAAAACACCACCACCACCACAATTGTAGAACCCTTCATAATGAATTTAAGAGTTATATCACCATTCAAGAATTCTTATCTTGCTCAGTTTTAATGATTATAGGCTACAAAGCAACAAAAAAGGGAGTAGACAGAGAGATTTCCGTGCTTCGGGATAAACTACAAAAAGACATCTCTAAAAACAGAAATCCAACTTTAATCTACACATCAGGAAAAGCAACTTGCTACTCTACCAACATGCCTCAGTCTTGCTTAGAAGAGACCAGCAAGGCACAAGTAATCAGTGATTTCTGTGATGTAAATGTTTGTTTAAGAAATTAACTGAAGCCACCAGTATGTGTTTCAAATTGCCAAGCAGCCATCACATGATAATCACTTTTAGCCACTGGATCGCTCCGTGTCTCAACCAGAGCTCTAGAAGGATCCAGATTCTGTAACCAATAACCCAAGCTGTGGAGTGCTCTAGTGTCAAAGAGTTCACTGTTTACTTAGAGGGCCACATCCTCTCTGACACAGAATGACAATTTAACTCCTTCTGCACTAGATAATATTAATGGCACAATACTCACCTTCACTGCTGCACATACAGGCAAGTCACATCATACACGCATTTCACTTACGCGAATTCAACTATACGCACTTGGCAAAAAAAAACAACACAAGATACCTGTAAATAGGGCAGGCGATTCCACCCAATACGCATATGCCCCGGAGTGAGTGTGAGATGGGAGACGTGAATCTGCTGTTCCCTCTGTCGGCCTCAGTTCCCGCGTGCCTCTCATAGTGTGAGCATCTCACCACATGGAGTGTGATTCTAGTGTTTAAAGATACGTATTTTTCATACAACATGGCCCCTAAACGCAAGCCAACCACTTCATCTGGTGCTCAACCGAAGAAACAGCGATTTGTTCTAATGCTGAAGGAAAAACTGGCTGTGTTGTACTTATTGAGAGATGGTATGTCGGTCTCCAATGTGAAGCGTAAATATGGCCACAACAAATCTAGCATCCATGCCATCAAGATTCGAGAGAGAGAAATTCATCAAGCCGTGGCATCAAGTGCTCCAACAACTGCTAAGGTGACAAGCCAGGTGCATGATAAGACTTTAGTGAAGACTGAAAAGGCATTAAACCTATGGCTGGAAGATATGAATCATAAACGTGTGCCTATCAATGGCAACACGCTGCGAGAAAAGGATCTTAGCCTCTACTCGCTGTTCAAGCCTCCTTCAGAAGAGGGGCAGCCTTCTGATGAGAAGGAATTCAAAGCCAGCCAAGGTTGGCATAACAGTTTTAGGAACTGCTTCAATCTCAAATACATGCAGACTACTGGTGAAGCTGCATTTGCCATGCCCAAACAATTAAAGAAATATCATAGAAGAAAAGGGCTATCTTCTGGAACAAGTTTTTAATACTGACGACACTGAGCTCTTCTGGAAAAAAATGCCCAACTGCACTTACATTTCAAAATCAGAAAGACAAGTCTCTGGCTTCGAAGCAGCTAAAGACTGTGTTGTTTTGTGGCAATGCAGCTGGGCATTTAATAAAGCTGGGCTTGCTCTACAGGGCTGCAAATCCCCGTGCCCTAAAAGGCAAGAACAAAAATCTCCTGCCTGTGTTCTGGCAATCAAATAAAAAGGCTTGGGTGACGGCAGCATTATTTCTGGATTGGTTCCACAAGTGTTTCATTCCAGAGGCAAAGCGGTACCTCGAAGAGAAAGGACTTGACTTTAAAGTGTTGCTGACTGTAGACAATGTTCCTGGCCACCCTGCGGCACTCCAGTTTGCATATTATGATGTTGAAGTCATCTTTCTCCCTCCCACCCCAAATACCACCTCCATCCTCCAACCTCTCAACCAAGGCGTGATTCGCTGTTTCAAGGCCATGTACACAAGGCTCACGTTCTCAAGGGTACGTAGCACTATGGATGCTGATCCCAATCTTAATATGATAGAGCACTGGAAGTCCTTCAACACTGCTGATTGCATCACTTATATTAAACAGGCAATGGATGCAATCAAGCCTGAAACAGTCAATGCATGTTGGTGAAACCTATGGAAAGAATGTGTGAATGATTTTAAGAGTTTCCTGACCATTGACAAAGAAGTGAAACACATTGTTCAGGTGGCCAGGCAAGTGGGTGGTGATGGCTTCATCGACATCCTTAAGAAAGAAATTAAAGTTGGAATCCTCATAAATTGGCTGAAGTGTTCTAAGCAGCAAAACACTTGAATGATTTAATTTCTTAATACGATCCCTCTATGGAATGAAACCACAAAAATCACACGTAGTATTATGGATGACTTAAGACTGCATCAAGAAATGTTTGAGCAGCTCAAGAGACAACAGTAACAGTTGCCAGTCACCATGTTTTTCAAGGAAAAACAGCCAGCAGCAGATGAGCCTACACAATCAACTTCTCGAGCTGAACCAGAGCCAACCACTTTGTCTACAACTCTCTCTTCGTCATCCAAGCTCTCTATCACTTCCATTTCCCGGATCGATATCAAGCCCTGATTACCACCTGTAATTAAAAATACAGTACTGTAAAATTATATTTTGCATATATACTCCTTATATAATGTACTTTACTGTACACATACATATTACCTTACAGGGTTGTATACACAAAACCATGTACAGCATACTGTACTTTATGCGCAATTTAAGGGATTTTCAAGGGTAATTTTGACTATACACGATTTTTGCCTAACACGCTGACTTTAGAACCTAACCCCCACATAAGATGCAACTCCACTGTACTAGGCACATCTTCCTTTACTGTTCATTTACATAGCGGTTCTCTATTATTTGTTGCTGGAGCACATTCCTCTCCTGGCAGAAGAGAGAATCAAACATGTTTATTATGATTATTTATTCACATCTTGATATTGCCTGAAGGCCCCAGTCAGGATCAGGGCCCACAATTGTAGGCACTCAACAAACTGAAATCGACGTGATCCCTGTTCTGAATGGCTGACAGTCAAAATAGATTCTTAGAGCCAAGTTCAGATCTGGTATTTGTGAGTACAACTCCCTGGGGACTTTTACTGGCCTACAGTATTAAGGGCCAAGTTCAGACATGGTGAAGACCTTAGAGCTTGTTCTCTGCTAACCTCAGGTTTCATTTTTGCTGTAGTTCCAGGACAGAGCTTAAATCAATAAGCTGCTGAGCATGAGAGAAAGTCTGATCACCATCCTACCTAGAAAACTCACACTTAAGAAATCAGAAATGCTTAATTTTATTAGCCATTTGTGCCAGACTAGAATTTGCTGAAATTATGATTCATACCTTGTACTTCTGTAGTACCTCTCATCTAAGGATCTCAAAGCAGTGTATGAGCTGATGAATTTTCACATTAATTCTATGAGTATCTAAGAAGAGATATTTGAGGATTCATCAAAATGAAGTCAGTTCTGGGGTGGAAGTCAGCAGCTATTTAACTAATTTCACAGAAGTAAAAAACAAAAACACAATGAGCTGAAAGTGTCAGAGAAATTTAGTTGGAATGTAATTGCCTGTACCCATATCATGCCAACACACTACAGACTTGTCAGGTCCTTCATGGCCTACCCATTTTCTACTACACAATGGGGACACTGGCAGAATGGAGGATGGTAGTTAATGATGACAGTCTTCATTGTCTATTTCTCAAATTTCCCCAACAGGCACCTTCAATGCTCCATCTCATGCCATCCCCGATGCCTGAGAAGAGTTCTCAATAAAAATTCACAAAGTCACTATATAGTCCTCCTTCAAATCCCACCTCTGCTATGATGCCTACATTAGACTCAATGACTTGACAACAGTCACGTGTCTAGTGTGCTGTGACCACTGCTTATCACACTGACCTGAATTGCCTCATTATCATCTTGTTCCCCGCCCCCGCTGTTTGCTGTATCCCCTGGCTGTTTCATCTTATAAGATCTTTGGGACAAGGATCATCTTTCTGTGTTAGATGTTTGATCAGTGCCTGGTACAATTGGGCTGGGACCTCCAGGCACTACTGCAATGCAAATAAGTAAATCTTTAAGGAAAGACCCATTTGATCTTTAATGGAACAATTAATCCATTTTACATCTGACCCCAAATATACCATAATAAAATAGACTACACAGATAACCTTAGGACAGTACTTAACACCATGCAATGGCATTTTAAAAAGGAAAGCGTAATACTGCTTTTCCAAACATTGCTTCAGCAGGAGCTCTGCTGAAGAACAAAAAGTCAGACCCTTGACATCTTCCAAACTAGGGCTGTGGGAAATCATCAGTTTTCACAAATTTCAAAATAATTGACGTTTTGCCTTTGAGTGCACAGTTCTGCCAGCAGACGATATTTCATTGCCAAAATAGGCACAACTCCACCATGGAACAATTTGTAATGTTTCTCCTTCGCCTCGGGTAAAAGGGCCATTTTTCCAGAGTATTCATGCCATTTTCAGCACAAAAGCAGCAAATCTGTGATGACATGACAGAATTTCATAATGGGCTAAAGAAAAACAAAGCATACCCTTTGTTTTAGGGAGAAAAAGAATTTGAGGAGAAACCACAAAATGTTCAAGAAAAACATTCAACTTTTGATTTTCCAGTCCCATGTTGCCAGCTGTGAGACTTTTTTCACAGCTCTAATATCCATGTCAATAGGAAGGGGGGAAAGTAGCTTTATACTGATTACAATCACTCCTGCAAATTAAAATTCTAAATAATAAAAAGACTAAAACAGGAGACCACCCAGAGAAGTCATTATTCTAGAACTCAGTTCCCTTTAATGGGAGCATCTATAATTTAGTGATCAGAAAGTAGAGCATAGAGACCTGGGTGGGGGAGAAGAGGGTACAACAAAAAGAAAAGAGCCACCACACTCCTAATACACCAGGCTCCAATCCTGCCAATTATAAAACACAGGCAAATCGCTGCACTCACTCAGAATTTCATTGACCAAAATGGCATCCTCACTGAAGCACAGCAGCCCACCTACATCCTATCAACTGTAGGACTGGAGTCCAGTAGTTTCCTGTCACAAGGATGTTATGGATAGCAGCATATTTGATTCAGATCAACAAGTTTTGACAGAACTACAAGACCAATTAAAACTCATGGTAATATTTTATTTTAAAATAATTTCAGTAGAGGCTATTTTCTTTTTAATGAAAAAATATTCCCCAGCAGTGTTTGCAACCTAATCACTGCAGCATTATTTTAGTGCACGAGAACTTGCCAAAGTTGATGATGATTATAGTAGTAGCTAAGGCCCCAATCATAGTCCAAGACCCCAGTGTACTAGGCATTACACAAGACACATGACAGTCCCAGCCCCTGAGAACTTGTTATCCAAGTAAAAAACAAAGTCGCCAAAAATTATAACAAAAGTGAAACTGACTTGGGTTTTTTGAGGGGAGGGTGAGGGATCTAAGTTGAAAGATCTGTGGAAAACAGTGAAAAGTAAAGTAGATATTTAAAAAGAACACATTTTAACAATCTAAGCTGTTATCAGTAACATAGCTAAGGAAATGTATTGGTATATAGTTGTGTTTAACTTGACAGTGCTATTTTACTCCTAAATTTCAAAACAGGCAACTCACAGCCCAGAGCCAAGAAGAGAAGCTGTAAATATAATTGCTCATGTACCTTAACACGTCTTATATATTTGAGACTCTTAAAAGTTCCCTGTTGAACAGAATACAGATTTCAAACACTCAGCTCATCCTCTGTCATGCTGTTCTATGAGGAAGAAATCAAAGTGATCCTAAATAATATGAAATGAATGTAGAATCCCAAAAGGACATATCCCTCTCTAGTGATGTGCTCCAGATATTAATCTTGACATTTTACAAAAAAAACTAAAAGATTAAACACACTTTTTCCTCAGGGCAAATTCTTCCAGCATCAAAGCAGGATGTCATGTCAGTGACCCAAAAGCATGCCAGAAAGCAAAATGTATTTACAGCTTTGCCTCCCATGTTTAAAGGCAAATTTCAGCATATTAGAACATACTACAATTCATATTACTGAATGAATCCATTGACTATTACTTATCAATGCAGGATCCAGAGGTAAACATCAAAGCTATTTGCATAGGAAAATCCACGCTGTTTCAATTTATTTCCCTTTCAAGTTTCCAGCATTGTTTAAAACGTAACTCACATTATCCCTAATTTTCTATTTCTGTTAAGATTTTGGGCTGGTAGATCCTGTTGAATACAAATGGTTTTTTAGAAGGAGGGAGCCACCTAAGACTAGATCTTGTTGCCTCTTTACAGCCACGGAGTCCGACTCAGTTACTGGGACAATTCTCATCACTACAGAAAGTGTGATTTGGATCTTGGATTAGTGACTTCACTAGAAGGGCCGTTATCTGTGCTGGCATACACCCTGTGCAACTCCCAAATCAATGGCATTGCACAGGGTATAAAAAACAGGGCAGAATGTGACTCTAAACAATATAGCTAGCACTAGTCACCTCCCAACTCCAACAAAGCCAATTGTTTATGCTGTAAAGGAAATTTTGAAAGAATAACTTTAAATATAAAATAAAAATAAGTAAATAAAAAAATAAACAGAGGGTTTTGTATCTAAACTAAGATCTGGCATTCCTTTCACATGCAAAATTCAGTGGTGTTACGCACGCATGCAAGTCAGCTGGAACAAGTCCATTACGTTTAATGATCCAGTAAAAAGCAAACCTTAAAACAAACTAAATAAGCAAATGCAATCGTTTGCAATATCACTGTACGCAGACAAACATCTTAATCTTTTAAAATACTCAATTCTTTTCTAAACAAAGCCAAATGAATTACATGGTTATTTTTAATTTCTTAAATCAGCATGTGTTAGGCTGACCAGACAGCAACTGTGAAAAATTGGGATGGGAGTGGGGAGTAATAGGAGCCTATATAAGAAAAAGCCCCAAATATCGGGGCTGTCCCTATAAAAACAGGACATCCGGTCACCCTAATATATGTAAAAGGAATGGATTTTCCAGGCCCTGACATATATTTAAAGTGCGATTCTTTTCGGAAAAGGTACCGTGTAATAACAGCAGTGAAGGTTCTATACTTATTGGATCTCGCTGATTTTCATATTAAAGATACCCAGACAAAAAAACCAAAAAGATGTTTTTTCTATCTGCCAGGACTGCCTTTCAGCAGGTTTAATAACTGATTAAACACTAACTAGTTCAATCTGCATTGGTTTATTGCTTCTGGGTATTGCACTCACTGGTCCCAAGCCCTCCCCATACCACTGCCCACAGTATACCAATGATCCTTTGAAATCTCTCAGAATGCTCTGTGAATGAAAGCTGAGCCAAGAACTCAGCGTGGATACTGGGATAGGTATCTGGTTGAAATGGTTTAGCACAGCACCAGTGTGCATGCAAGGTATATCTTAAACCAATCCAGCTCGGTGAACATGGATGTACTGAAACAACTGAGCTTACATTGCTTCAGAACAAACAGTTCTATAACTAAGGCTTCAGTTCTCCAGTGTAGACAAAGCCTAAGAGTCAAGCAGCATTTTTTCCTTCTCACAAACTGGTACACAGGTTGTGTGTCAAAGTAGGCCCTGGCTGACCCTAGTGCAGCCCTGTTTCCTTGAGTGTAACCAGTTAGGCCCTACTAAATATTTCTGTTGATGCACAAACAGGGATCAAATCCAGCTCATTCTATCTGAGTTATGTTGCTCCAAAGGGCTAACAGGAGTAAAAAAGAAATAAAAGTGTCACTTCAGTGACCTAAAGAGGACTCTGAGCACACACGTGGAGCAAGTCAGAAGGTACACATATTTATCTAGTCACTTTGCAGAGAAGTACACCTCAAAACATTTTCAGCTTATGACTTTTGGAACATTTAGGCTATGTCTACTCACAACACAGCTTTTAGCAACATGGTTGTGCATCTACAGCCGTGCCATGCAGTATAGCCACTGTTTGTCAGTGGGAGAGAGCTCTCCTGCCAACAAAAAACTTCCACCCCCAATAAGCCGCAGTAGTCTTGTCGGCAGGAAAACGCTCCTGCTGACAAAGCGCTGTGCACACCGGTGCTTTTCATTTGTCTTTTGGGGTGTGTAGTTTTTTTAAATACCTCTGAATGACAAAAGTTTTGCCGTTCGGTTGCTAGTGTAGACAAAGCCTTATTGTCCTACTACCCCTTTACCTTTCAAGGAGGGAAATGCAGTTTGTATTAACAGAGTAAGCAGGCCCAACGGGAGTTATAGTAGTCTGCTATTCTATTGTCCATAACGGAAATGTTTCTCAAGCTTACATTTCAGCCCGTAACCCTTGCATACTGTATTCTTGGCAAAGATTTGGACAGCGCAGCTCAGCTGTCATTGCCTATACCCATTCATAAAATGTGACCACATTGCTGAAAGCCACAGCTTCTTGTGCACCCTGAAATAATGTCATATCTCAGTCAAAAACATACTTCTATAAATTGCCTGTACTTGGAAAGCCTAAAGGTCACATCTGGACTCTGAAGTCAATGGGAGTTGTGTACATGGACCAAAGGCAATATTTAAACTTCTGTCTCATTTTGGAAGCAATCCATGTAGAGAGTTCATTAGCAAGTCAGTCAGATAGGAATGTATAAAACTCTTAAAGCAGAACGGAAGCTTAAGTTAAATTAGTACAGCTTTATTTTCGTGAATAGTAATATGATAGGTTTGTAACACACAAGTCCAAAAGATAACAGAACTTAATGGCTCATTGACTGCAGTGGGATAAGATGCAGACCCAGCCCTCCCCCCCAAAAAATCATCACACCATATTCTTAGCAGGACATCATTATATTTGTTTGTTTCAACAGTTCACTTTCTTATATGGAGAACACAATGGTATAATCAGGCGCAAACAATTCACTCCCTGGCAGATCAGCCTGACTCATTTTTGGGCTCAAAGCAGCCAAAAAGAAATAGTTTAACATTGTGCCCCAGAGCTAGCAGGAAATCCAAACTTCCACAAGGGCAAGAAAATGAGGGGAAGAACTATATCAAGGCCTTGGTCTGAACACATGGATTGTTGGTGTGTGCAAGATGAGATAAGAGTTGGACTAAATAAGTCTCAGGGTTCTTTTCTCTTCTTGTATGCACACAACATATGGAAGATACATTCACATCACATATTCAACACTCTGGGAAGGGGAGAGGTATGAGGAGGTTTAGGTATCAAAGTAAACTAAGAATTGAGGAAAGTGCCAGCTATGCAGCATGCTGCCTGCCTCTTGGGAATCTCACAGACATGTCTCCCCCTGAGTTCTGTGGATGAGCCTCCATATTTGATTGGAAAGGACATCCAGAACAAGGAGGGGGCAACTCAGCCCTTTCCCTGGGATGCTCTCTTGCTACCCCTGCAGATGTTACATCGGGTCACTCACCATGCAAAATCGAAACCCATGAATCCACCATTATGACTGAGCCGCATCAACTGTGGGAGTTTCAGCTAAAGGCAGCATGGCTCCTTCAGGACCCAGGCTGCCAGAAGGCCTTGGTTCAGGTGAGGCAAAGTACAACCTGAGGCACAGGCCCAATGGGTCTCAACATTCACCACAAGCTTGGGATAGCCACTGATTGAAGAGAGTGAAACCCTGCTTACTCCCTGGGGAAGAATTCAACCCCAGTCCCACCCCCACCCGAAGGAGCTGGACATTCCACAAGCTTCAGAGTGGTAGCCGTGTTAGTCTGTATCAGCAAAAAGAACGAGGAGTACTTGTGGCACCTTAGAAACTAACACATTTATTTGGACATAAGCTGTCCCACGAAAGCTTATACCCAAATAAATGTGTTAGTCTCTAAGGTGCCACAAATACTCTTCGTTCTTATTCCACAAGCTGAAACTTCTTTCCCCTGCACAGGAAAAACCCCCAAGAAAGGATTTGACATAGCAAAAGTTCAAACAGCATTTTTATCTCAGAACTCCCAAAGCAGCCTCAGAGAGAGACAAAGAAAGAGAAAACTGCCAAACCAGGGCAAGTTTTAGCAGAGTATTGTCCCAGGGTGTATAAACCCCAGGTTACTCCAGCCACTAAGAAGTTAACAGGGAAACTCCCGGTCTCATCAGCTGAGGCTAATTGCTAGACTTGTAACAGCTGGGGGAATAAAAAGACTGCAGGTGCTCCCTGCCTCCATTTCCTCCTCCAAGGGTGGGTCCCTCCAGCCTTTCCCACCCAGGCTGGAGCCGTTGCCACAGCTTTGTCCTCCAGCCAAGTCAGTCACTAAAACGTAACCCTTTCTAGGGAAACACTAAAATCCACACTCACAGCTTTCCCACCCAGCATGGGCTCCTCTTCAGTCCCCCTTCTGGGACCCGCTCCCAACCTCTTCCAAGCTACCTTTGAGTCTCTCTATTCTTAGATAGAGCACTAACTCCCAGGCTGCTTCCCCAGAGTCCCGCATGTAGCCTCAGCCCCTATAGACTACCTTTCAGCCTTCCCTATTCTGGGATAGCCTGCTTCCCTGGAGTCCCCAGCTTCTTCCAAACAAGCCCCACTTATTCCCTGTGACTCCATTCTCTTCTCCTCCCCCCAACCGAGTTCTCTCCACCATTTGGATAAGGCCGATGTGATTCTCAGGCTCCTCCTGCCCCGACCCCAATTAGCCCTGCCCCTTAGGGTGGGAGGCAGCTAATTATGGCACAGGTGGGGCTGATTGAACAGGTCTGTCTAGTCCCAGGCCTCTTGGCCCTCAACGGCAGGCCACCCTGCTACAGCTTTTTTTTCCCTTGGACATGAAAACTAGAGATATGTAAAGGGAGCCCATAACCAGCCCTTTGGTCCCAAACTAGTCCAGCTAGAAGGCCTTAAAATAAAACATCAAGGACAGTCAGGTATAAAGTTGACTTCTGTAGGAGTACTCCCTGTGTAGGAACTACAAGATCAGGGCCCAACTCAGAACTACAAGATGGCCCTCAATTGCTTACTTGCTTATTTATTTAATTATGTTCAGGGAAGAGGAAAGGCCCCTAACCAGGCAGTCAGTGCTTCGATTAAAGCAGTATAGCCAAGCTAAATCCTCAATATCCACAAGACAAAGACAGTGAGCGGAAAAGTGTATTCTTCCTACGCACATATACATTTCTTAGACACTTCTTGAAAAAATCTGGAAGCAGATACTCCAGTGATGAGAACTGTATAAACACCTACACAAACAGAAAAATAAATGCAAAATGCATTTAACTGTAAATCTGGAAAGAGATCAGTGATCTGAGAAACAACATGGGGTAAGTTGTAAGAGAAAGTGGCTTATACTCACAAGCTAGGAACTGAATGCTCTTTTCCTCCTCTGCAAACAGAGAGGAGCTGAAATCCATGGCTCTTGCCTGGAAAATCTGGTTCCACAGCACAATCCCCCAGACCTGATGGAAGCCCCCCTTCCACTTGCCAGGGAACTGTCCAGCAAAACAAAAATAAACTCTGAAAAAAGCGTAGTACCAGTGCTGAATGACAACTAGTTTACAAACACATGACAGACCATCTTAAACTTCTGTATGGCTTTTGACTTGGTACCACACAACATTTTGATTGAAAAACTAGAACAAAATAAATTTAACATGGCACATGTTAAAGGGATTAAAAACTGGCTAACTGATAGGTCTCAAAATATAACAGTAAACGGGGAATCATCATCAAGCAGATGTGTTGCCAGTGGGATCGCACAGGGATAGACTCTTGGCATTAGACTATTTAACATTCTTATTCATGACTTGGAAGAAAACATAAAATCATCACTGATAAAGTTTGCAGATGATACAAAAATTGTGAGAGTGGTAAATAATGAAGAGGACAGGCCACTGATTCAGAGCAATCTAGATCACTTGGTAAGCTGGGTTCAGGCAAACAATGTGTGTTTTAATGCACACATGTAAATGTATACATCTGGGAACAAAGAAATGTAGACTATACTTACACAATGGGGGACTCTATCCTGGGAAGTGGTAACTCTGAAAAAGATTTTGGGGTTGTGCTGGATAATCAACTGAATATGAGCCCCCAGTATGATACTGTGGTGAAAAGAGCTAAATAGTATGCATAAATAGGGGAATCTCAAGTAGGAGCAGAGAGGTTATTTTCCCTCTGTATTTGGAACTGGCGCAACTGCTGCTGAAATTCTGGGTCCAGCTCTAGCACTCACAATTCAAGAAGCATGTTGATAAATTGCAGAGGGTTCAGAGAAGAGCCATGAGAATGATTAAAGGATTAGAAAATCTGTCTTACAGTGATAGACTCAATGAGTTCAATCAGTTTAGCTCAACAAAAAGAAGGTTAACAAGTGACTTGGTTACAGTCTATCAGTATCTACATGGGGAACAAATATTTAATAATGGGCTGTTCAATCAAGCAGAGGAAGGTATAACATGACCCAATGGCTGGAAGTCGAAGCTAGCCAAATTCTAACTGGAAATAAAGGTGTACATTTTTAACAGTGAGGGTAATTAACCATTGGAACCATTTACCAAGGGTGATGGTGGATTCTCCATCCATTTTTAAATCAAGATTGGGTGTATTTTTATAAGATCTGCTCTAGGAATTATTTTGGAGAAGTTCAGTGGCCTATGTTATCCAGTAGATCAGTGGTCCCCAAACTGTGGGGCATCTCCCCACCCCCCAGAGGAAAGTTCAGAGGGCGCAACAGGCCTCAGATCAGCTTCTATGGGGGCAGAAAGGGAGCGCATGCCACCCAGCTCCACTTCCAGCCCTGCCCCCGGCAGCAGCCCTGGTTTTCCCCCCACCCCCCATCTTGACCCCAGCCACAGCTCTGCTCCCACCCCTAGACATGGCCCTGCTCCCAGCCCCAGACTTGCCCCAGCCTTGGCCCCCTTACTGCTGTTCACACTCCCCCTCCCTCAGAGCCGCAGCCCCGCTCTCAGCCCAGACTCCTGGAGGGGGACACAGGCAGGAGTAAAGGGGGGGCACAACGTGGTTTGGGGACCACTGCGCTAGATCACAATGGTCCCCTTTGGCCTTGGAATCAATGAATCTCCTCCCTGACTTTACCTAGCAATGTTAAAAGCCAACCTCAGATATCTAGAAGCCTGTGAGTAGTCCAGTGCATTTACTCATGTGTGTGTTTGCAGAACTTTCTCAACACATTTATTAAATGTGACAGGCCAAATTCTACTCTCAGTGACATATGTGCAGCAAGGTTAAAATTCAACTGCCCCTCCCATACATCTGGAAGATACATTTTCTCATATAATGGATGGAAAATAGGGCTGTGCACATGCAACAGAGTAGAATTTGGCTGTATCCATGTACCCAGGAATGTGCAGTGACAAGTCTAGAACTCACATTAACACATCACTTTAGTGACCCCTTAACAGCAGTGAACATGCTGCAATATGCCAAAGTTAGCAACCCAAGACAAATGCCACCACAGAAGAAACACAAAGGCCCTGTCTAGCTAATAAAATAATGCTTTTTTCAATCCATTTAGCTCTGTCAAGGCTGCCTGAGGTGGGAGTCTTAACTGTTAAACTGTATCTCTAGGGGTGTTAAGTGTGTGGAGGGTTCAACTCACCTGAAGCTAACCTGAAAGAAAAAAGCTCACAAACACATTCCTCCATCATCTGTACATGCTCCCAGACGGCAGTGTCCATTTCTGCTCTACTTTAGCCAGATACGTTTGCAATAGTACTTGTCGCAGCATTTTAGGGTTTGTTTACATACAAAAGTTTTACTTCTTAATTATACTGGTATAATTAAAACTCCACAATCACCTTAACCCGGGTCTACACTAGAAACTTTTGCTATTATAGCAATATCAGTTTGGGGTGCCATACGGATTTTCGGTTTTGTTGTGAAATGTTTTTTTACACACACACATGCACACCCTAGGGTAGAAACATTTATAATGACAGGAAAGTGCTTTTGCCTGTATAGCTTATTTTGTCCAGCACTTTTTTGCAGGTATAAACTGCACCTACAGTAGGAGAGTTTTCTGTTATAACAGTATAATTAAGCGACAAAGAGTCCTGTGGCACCTTATAGACTAACAGATGTATTGGAGCATAAGCTTACATGGGTGAATACCCACTTCATCAGACGCATGTGCATAATTAAGCAGTATAAACTTTTTCTAGTGTAGACTAGCCCTTAGTGAGAATGCAGATATAATGGCCCAAGTATGCTTTCTAGCCTTGCAACTAGTCTTATACAAGAAAGGAAATAAGCTATACTAGTATAAAGCACTTTTATACCTGTAATAATGTCTCCACATTATGGGTTGTACTGGAATAGCTATTTCAGTTTTAAAAAAAAATCACACACCTGATATAATACTGATCCAAAAAAAAAAAAAATCAATCATACCTGGAATCTTTCTCCTTCCCTGGAACCTAGAAAGACAATCTGGAATATAGAATATCTAATGGAGCCCTCCAAAGGGAGAATGCAGATTTCACAATATAGAAAAGTTAGATGCTACTGATCTATCAGAAGCCACAGTGACAAATAATACTCTCAAATAACATCTTCCTAGGTGCTGAGTGACTGAATAACATCTTTTCCTTCTGTGCTGAAGAATTTGAGAAAGGCCAATTGCCATCACAGAGCCAATAAGACTAGAAGAACTTGCAGCAGGTGGTACAAATGTGCATGTCTAATTACACCCTTCACCCACCTGTCAGATTCCTCAACTCCGGACATGGCTAGAGAGAGAGTGCAGCAAAATATCTGAGTTGCAAAGAGAAAGAGATAAGAGGAAAGGAGAGGGGGGATAGGATGGATGGGAGAAAAGGCGTGATTGGCTGATTCAAGTACTGAGCATGTTGTTGAGGATTCTTATATTATTCCTGTCAATGGAAGGAATCTCTCCCTCCATTGCCCATTCCTCTTCCCCTCCCCTCCCAGCAAATATCTGTCACATATCTCCCTCCTCAAGAATCTGGATGTTTCTCACTACTGCAGTGTATTTGCCACAGTCAGCCTATCTGCTGAGCATGTCACATGCCACTATTAAGACAGTAGATTTATACCAAGAAAGTCCACAGCAAAATTAAGAAGCCCATAGTATTCCCCTAGATGTCCTATATATACACATGATCTTCCTTTTAAACTCCTCCTCGGGTCTCGTTAAGCTCTCACTAAGCTAGCAAGTCTGCACAACTTGGAGAACAATTTCACAAAAAAGTGCGTTTGTTTGCCAATTTCGCCCTTGTTCTAAATGTAATTTGATTTGCAAACCCTCACCATACCACAGCCTGTTCTCAGTTCTTGCTCTCCACCCAGAGAGTTGTTTTCAATAAGGCAAAAGTTTTGAAACATTTCAAGTATGTTTGACAATTTGCCACTTTCAGAACAACAACCACCACCACCAAAATGTAAACACATATTTGCATATTTGTCCTGGTAGCCAGGAAACAGTTTTTTGGATCATATCGCTTATTCTGAAGGACTGCAGAGTTACATATTCCATTACAACTTCAGTGCACTAGGAGGACCACATGCTGTTTAATTACTTCAATGCTAGCAGCGGCTTGAGCCTCTGTAACTGGGCTAGGGTTTGTTCCGTGCACGTTCCCAAGGGGGGAGAACGAAAACAGGATTTCTGAACAGAGTAGCGCGATGCCTGCTGGTTGTTTTCACTTATTAGAGGAGCCAGAAATGTTCACACAAGGCGGTGGCTCTACCATCCGCGCAAACGGGAGGGGTCAAGGGGCTTTGGCAAAGCAGCAGTAACATGCACATCCCAACGATCCCGTCTGTGCAGTGCCGGGGAGTGGATGGAGCGCGGCTGCTGCGCTCAGGAGCTCAGTGGGTGTGGAGAGGGGGAGCTCCCAGGTGAGCAGCAGGGGAGAGTAACTTGGGGACCTGGCACAGAGCTACATCTGCAGAGCCGGAACTCCCCTAGCGTGGGGGGCCCGGTCTCCCCCGGCTCGCGGCACTGACTGACACTCCTGTCAATTGCGGAGAGCTGCTGCTCGCCCGGCTCCCTCCCGCAAGCCAGACCGACTTACCCTCTCTGCGGGGCCGGCGGGCGCCGCCGCTGCTGCTGTAGCTGTAGCTGCAGCTGGTTCGTACCGGGGGGATCCCGGAGCACCCGAGGGGAGGGACCAAAAGTTTCTGTGAAACTGACCAACTGCGGGAAGTGTTTGTCTAACCTGAAACCCAGGGGCGATGGCCCATCAATCATTGTTAATTACCAGGCCCTTGAGACCCCCCCTTCCCTCCGCAGGAGACGGCCGGGCTGCCCTGCTGCTGAACTATTTGGGGATAAAGCCTAGCTTCACTTCCACCTCGCTAGTTAAACGTCTTTAGGAGGGAAAGGACTTGCAGAGCCACTGAGATCTAACTAGAGGTGGAACCAACCAGGCCATTTCCTACAGCAGAGCATTTCCCCCCTCTCTTAGACCGGTGAGGGAAGGGGGGGAGGGTAAAGGGAAAAACCTGGAAATATTTACTCTCTAATAGGAACGAGGTGGATCCCCAGCAGCCTGCCTGGACCCTCTGCTTGTAGCGCCCTCCACTCAAAAAGCAAGGGGAAAGCTGCACATATTGAAACAATGAAACAGTCTGTTTTATAACATTCTCCTGGAGAAGGAGAAAATCTGCATCATATTTCCTGGTTTAAAAAGAAGAAAGTTAAACAACCTCCCTGTCTCCCTGCCCCCTCCCCCCCCAAACCTTGCTCATAGTTCCATACAAAACTGCCTGGCTGTATTGCTTTTCCGAGGTTACAGTCAGTTAAATCAAAGTCTGCTTAAAAGATCTGCTAAGGATTGGTTTTATTATGTCTATTTGTTAATTTTCCACTGCTGACTACAGAGATCCACGCTGCTGTTTGCTTTCCTTGCAGTAACTCATGGCTGCAGCATTGGATGATTTTGACCTTAACATCAGATCTTCCACTTGGCAAATTAATGTGAAAATACAGACTGTTTGGAGAAATGCATGCTGCTATAAAGTAAAGACAAGGTTTAGGCAAAGAACAAAATCCTTATAGTGCTGTGTCTCATCTAGAAAATGTCTTTGCTAGCCTTCAAAAGCAGGATAACTCAGCCACGCATTTCTCACCGCAAGCTGAAACCAGCTTTCCAGAGACAGCCAGTGGAGGCTGGCTGTTGGCTCCCCTGGTCAATCTGTAGCCATTTCCTGTCTCCCCTTGGCCAAATCAATGTAATCTCTGTGGCCCTGATCCACAAAGGTACTTAGGTACCTAAATCCCCATTTTAGGCTCCACTGTGATCTACAAAACTCTCACTGTAGATCCCTAAATTCACTTGGTGCTTACGGTTTCAGGCTAAAAGTTCCCTCTGCACTTCTGCCTTTGGGCATGCGCTCTGCTCCCTCGCTCTAAGGGGACATCTACACTACACACTCCTTTTGGGGAGGTGTAGAGTACACACACAGCACGGCACGCCCTGCCCCCCCTCCCCTGCACAAATATAAATAGCGGTTTGGACAGTGAGGCATTGCTTAGGTAGGCAGAGTGCAGACAAGCCCGAAAACTAGGGTATGTACACTACACATCCAAACAGGGCTCCTCCCATATACACTGCTATTTTTGGCAGCATAGTGTCCTACAGTTTCCAGGCTGCCAGAGCTTTTCCCCACTGCAGGAAAAGACTCCAGCAGCTCCCCACTGCCTGCCCCTATAAACAATGAAAGAGTGATTGGAGAAGGAGCTGGGTGGCCCTAACCATTGGACTACAGTAGTCTGTCTTACTTTTGTATAGCTTGATGGTTTGGGCATCCATATGGAAGTTGGGAGATTGTTGTTCTGATCCCTCCTGCTCTAATAGTTCTTTCATTATTTAGTCACAGTGGAACTTTTTCAACAGGTGAGACAAAAGGAGCCCCACATCAGAATATCCCAGAGCTTGGGGGTTAGCAGTACTCTTGCCTGAGCTCTGGGTGGCCCCTCTTCAAATACTTTCTCTGTCTCAAGTAGAGGGGGGATTGCAGCTGGATCCGCCACATCCCCGGTGAGTGATCTAAGGGCTGGATTTAAAGTTTTAAGGTGGGTGTGTCATGATCGGGGAAATGGAGTCAAAGGGCCCATGTGGGAATTGTTATTGACAGGATCAGGGAACATGGGGAGTTAAGCTGGAAGCAATTCAGCCAGGTAGACAGAACAACAGTGCACAGGCTTTAATAAAGTTCCACTTATTCAACTTAACTTGCATTCCACTTCACTCTTTGCAAATGAAATAGTGGCACCACCACCTCCTTCTCCAGCCCTTTTTTGGGGAGTGAGGCAGGTGCCTGATTAAATCCTGCAGGAAACTCTTAGGTGCCTGACTCCAGGAGTTGGTTCCCCAGTTGTGGATCATGGTGCAGAGATAGGCACCTATCTCTGAAGGATTAGTACACCCTCCTCTCAACAGCATCTCCCATTGGCTAGCTGAGGCAGCTCCCTGCCTAAGGTGCTGGCTTTTGTGGATCCCATTCTACGCAACCTGTGTCTCCCCACACAGCATTGGATTTACCATGGCGCTGGGTCTACAGTCCAAAGGGGCCCCTGCCCAACCTTCTCCACCCTCCACCCCCTGGGGGCAGAAGCTTAGTGCTGCTGAATAGGAAATGTGCGTACAACTATAAAAGTGTAAGAGTTTCCATCTCTGAATAATAACATAAGAACAGCCCTTCTGGGTCAGACCAAAGGTCCATCTAGCCCAGTATCTTGTCTTCTGACAGTGGCCAGTGCCAGGTGCCCCAGAGGGAATGAACAGAGCAGGTAATCATCAAATGATCCATCCCCTGTCACCCATTCCCAGCTTCTGGCAAACAGAATAATGCCTGTCTCTGACAAGCCAATGGGAGAGAGAGGCATTTAACCGCCTTATTGTGCAACATTCCCTGCCCCCAGGATGCTTTCTGACCCTCCTTGGTAATCACTTTATAACCTCGAGGCTTGAGTAATTATATGAAATGATTGTGTAACTTAAAAAAAAATTACTGTTGAGGTTGTGAGGAAACAATCAAGCCCTCTTCCCTCTCCTTCCCAAAATGATCTTTTCTTAGGTGTAAAGGACAGAGCTTAGGAAAGAGCAGGGGAATTGTTGGCCTCAGGACTCAGATTGCTTTCTGTCTCCAAAGTGATATGCCTCAAGCACTTGAGGGGTGAGCGCAACATTTACGTTATCATCAATCCCTGGTTTACATTCATCATTAAATGTCAAGTGCTGTCAACCAATTATAAAACTAACTGCTTGGGCACACAAAAGAGAGGCAGTGGTATAAGCCTAGCAGACAGAGACCAGAACAAAATTAAATGCAGTCAAGTCCAAGAAAGCACAAGATGTAACTTGGGATTTTATCATAGCAATAGCATCTTGCTAATAGTGGGCCCAAGATGTAACTTGGGATTTTATCATAGCAATAGCATCTTGCTAATAGTGGGCCCAATGCTGAAGTCCTTCGTTCAGCCCAAACTCTTATTTATTTCTTTGGGAGATTTGCCTGGACTAAGTCAAATCTGAATAAATAGTTCAGGATTTAGTGCAGTGGAAAAATGACTGGAGCCAGTGCTAAGGACTCGATCCTGCTCTCTTTAAAATCAATGGCCAGACTCCCATTGCTCAATTAGTTCCTGAGCAGGGACAGACGTCTTGTTCCACAAACCTCAGGCTCAGGTCCAGTGCTGTAATTCAATAGCAGCAGGCACAGTAACTGATAAATATATGTTTCAAAGTATAGTAATTCAAACAAATAATGTCACTGTTCTCATATGCTACAGTCACATGCTGCTGCTAATAACGTAGACGTATTCTCTGTAGGTAAGTTACTGACACTTGTTTTGATGTTGGTATTCAGGTGTTAACCTACACTATGCACACTTTAGTTAACTTAAACTAAGAATAGTGCTTTCTAGGCAGAATTTGCTTATCTGGTTTGTAATATTTTGGTGTATTTGTTGCTCTTAGAGAAGACAGACAGATCCCCATCCACCATCCCTCAGTGCTGGATTACAGCACCCTCTTTGTTCCAGTACTGACTGAGAAGTCAGGCTTACCAGGAAAATGATTTGTTTGTATTTAATTATGTATAAATGACCCACCCACTGGGGAGGAGGGAGAGTCATCTCACCTAGCCACCAAAATAATTTTACTTATGATCTAAACAGAACTTGGACCATGATATCCAGAGATCACAGACCATTGCTTGAGTGTAATTCATTCTGTTATTGATTTGTATTATGGTAGCAGCTGGAGACCCCAGCCAAAACCATGGCACCTGTGTGCTGGGTAATCTACAAAGACGTAGAAGGCAACAGTCTCTGTTCTGAAGAATTTAGGGCTTGTATAAACAGGGAAATTTACCAGTAACTCATACAATTAACTGAATTAAGGCCACTTTAATTCTAAATGAGAGCTTCCACACAGAAGTTTATTGCACTTTATCTAATCCATTTTAAATTCACATCTTTAGTTAATTCAGATTAAGTTTTCCTGGGTGTCCCTGTGTAGACAACCCCTTTGAGTCTAGAGACAAAAGACAGGAGCAAAAACAGAGGCCTTGAAATGCCTTGCCTAGGGTCACCCAGTAGGTTAGCAGCAGAGCTGAGAAAGAACTGTTCCATAGTACTCTTAAGCCTAGGGTAGTAGTCACACCTTGGGCTACATTAGGCTTTCCCTGCAATAGGTTCTCCTCTCACCCCCAACCCGCCGCAGTTTTCTATAGCTGCCTCGACAAGTGCTAGCCCTGGTCGGAATTTTAGTGCAGCAAACAAGATACCAGCAGCTACCAGAATTTTAACTATCATGCCATCTAGATCTGCTCTAAAGCAGGTGGTTAAAATGTATCTGGCACCTTTTGCACAGTAGTATGCCCACTGTCACTACTACAGGTAGAGATGAACTGATGGTAGCCCTATGTCCTGGGGGAAAAAAATAATGTATACAACCCTTCTGGAAGGTAGTAAGCCATGTCTCAGGGTCTCAGTCTGCATCCAGTGGCCCATACCTAACAAGATATTGCCCCTCTCTAAACCACTTTTCTGTTCTTGTCATTAAAGCACACTGCAGGGATACAAATGACCTGGTTCTGTTCCCTGCTCTGCCAATAATTTCCTGTAAGACCTTGGGGGCAGAGGGGACGTCACTTTAGTTTTCTGTGCATCAGTTTCCCCATCTATAAAATGGATAATAGTACATAGCTCCCTCAGAAAGGCCTTTTTGTAAAGCACATGAATTCTTCAGAATAGCACCATAAAGTAGTATTTGTTAATGGAGGACTGTCTTGTCTATGTCCTAGGAGAGCACTATGCTATTGAGCCAGAAAAACTATGAGAAACCTACTCTCAAACATGGAGGATCCAGACCTGCAGTGCTTCCACTCACCTAGTGGGACTTTTGCCTGAGTAAGAATCGGCAATAGTTGATCAAATGGGGGGGGGGAGAGACACACACACACAAGGGGCCCCAAAACAAAAATCACAAGATCCAGTGGACTTGAGTACATCTAGAGGTCTCCAGAGGCCTGCATTGCATAAGTACATGCTATAGTGTTTTGCTTTTGTTCCAATATACATTTACAGCAAATACCCTAGGCTTTCATAAAGCCAAAAAAGAAGGAAATATTCATCATTCCTGAAAAGGAAAGCCAAACAAGCAGAAAAAAATTGCCCATTTGAGGACTGAGTGGGCAAGACTGATCATGTGATTCTGAACAGAATATGCAACTGTATTAGTCTCTTGTGTGGATCAGTACATACTCCTTTAAGAAGCTGGTTTTGGAGGCCTAAAGGGCCCATTCTTTAGATATTTGACTATTTCCTTGAGGTTAAATATGTCAACAAGTATGTTCTATTGGGACTCTGAGTCATGGGCTCTGTGCAACCCCTGAGCCCCCTGAAATCCTGCTCCTTTTCCATTAGGTATCAACACCTCATTACAGTAAAAGCTGTGTTATCCGGCACTTTGAACCTCCCCCCAGGGCTTGGGAATTAAAAGAATGTGCATTCCCAGACTCTCCCTACTTCCAGACCCCTGCCCTCCCCTCCAAGGGTGTAGATCCCCAGATCCCATAGAGAGGAGAGAGTGCTACAGATTTTCTGACCTCCCCTTCCACACGGTCCAGAGTAGATCTGCATGGAGAAGAGGGCTCGCCATGCATCACCCTCGAATGCATGATCTGGCCTACACTACTAAGCAGCTGGAGGTTTTCCTAACAAAATTTCTAGGAAACAAGAGAGAAAGAGAGAGAGAGAGAGATTTACCACAGTCTCTGACCTTGTACAAGAAGCAGCAAGACAAATTCATAACCAAAGATTCACTAGTTGCAAAACAAATATGACGTCAAGATTTACCATCAAGTACCCATTGCTGTTTTGTGTCTCTGAGCTATAAATTCTTAGTAAAGATGTGTGTGTTGCCACATCTCTTGCGTGTGGTCCACATAGCTTACTCCCAGGCTCTACTAACATTACTTTTGTTGACTAACCACTGGGCAGCGTTGAACATTTGTCACATGTGGGTGGACCCAGAATGAAATATAGTTTCCCATTTTTTGCATCTGACTGTAGCTTTAGACCTTTGAGTGAAGTCACAAAGCAAAGAAAACAAAAAGTCTATTTGAACAGATATTCAGAAAGATCATCTGACAGATGGAAGTCTGCATTTTGTTGCTGCAGATTTACAAATGGGGGGGGTGGGAGAAACCTATAGATTATGTTTGAAGATATGCTAGCAGCACTGTCTGCTTTGAAATGCCAATCTTTATTCTAACATTTTAAATGGGAGAAAAATGACAAGATCTAAAGATGAACCCTCTCCACACCCCCACCCAAACCATTCAATTTTAAAAGTCTATTCCAAGCACCCCGGCAGAAGGAGACTCTGCTAAGAAGTGGGTGTTACCCAATTTCTGATAGCTCAATGCATGCTAAGATTTGCTGTGACCTAAATGGTTGCACTCTAACAGCGGAGAGTTAAAGAAACAGCTTACAAGAGAGGATTCCCACTGTGCTGAATGAGTACAATATGAGAATTATGTACTTGGACATTTTAGAGGAAAACAGCACCACCCTTCATTTGTCAGCAAGCCGCTTTTTCCACAGGTATTGGGCCAAATTTGGCTGTTATACCTATGCAATCCATTGAAAGGAAACAAAGTTGCATATATGAACAGGGCAGAGGTTAGTCTATTGTATGGCTACTGAGTGCACCCTACAGCAATTTTGCAGCTCCTGTTAATTTAATGTATTGCCAAAGGAAAACCAATTACAAACAACAATATATAGTGATCTATGTTTTGATAGCCTGGCAAAAATATCAAACCAAGAACAAGAGACTCTAGTGTACAAATTGTAGGGAAATAATATTGATATTAGACTAATTGGAGACTGCTCTTTGTTTTGGAGCTTTTTTTTTTCAAAATCAGTAAATCTGCAATACTGTGCTGGTGAACTTTAGCATGGTGAGGATACTTGGGCAGCCAATATGCTTTTTATTTTTTTTTTTTTGGTGGGTGGGAGAGGGAATATCTCAGCGATGATTCGACAGCAAGAAAATGCAGAATTCCATCTGTCAAATTACCTTTTTGATGTTAGGAAAAGTTAATTATCCGGTGACCTTTCAGACAGCCGATCCTGCTGAGGTAATGGCTCTAACATGGTCTGCAATCTGCCTTTCACTTCCCTAGTCTCATCCGCTTATATTACATGACTCTCCTGCAGATCAGCGCCTAACATTTAGCATCTGTGAAGCAAGTTTCAAGGAAGTAGTTTGCCCGCATGGGGGAACATGTCAAATGCGTCTTAGCTAGAATGGACCTGTCATTATGGAACAGCAGTTTAAATCTGACATTGGGACAAGCATTCAGCCTGCAGACATTTCATTTTCCCAGCCATCCACTATTGAAATTTCCTCTTGCCTCTTTATCATCACAATTTCTCTCACAGAAACTCCTGTATCTGTGAATTATGGCAGTGAGTGAGGAGAGGGATGAAGACAATCTAAGCTCTATTTTTTTTTAAATGTTCCAATCTTGACCTTGCAAGTTTGCAGAGAACATACAAAGCTCTCTCTCTTTTGGAAGTGAGTTGAGTAACACAGCCTGTTAAATTCCACTTGAGGTTTGCTGCAGCAAATTATATGCAGGTTGTAATAAAAATACACACATACATACTCATCCAAGATAAAAGTGACCATTGATATGCTTCACTGCACTGAGTTATACTTTGAGTAACAGTTGCATTAAAATTCTCAAATATGCTTTTAGTCTGAAATGAACGAAAATGTCTGAAATGTCAGCTGTATCATTAAAAAAGAAATACAGTACCAGCTCAGGCCCTGATCCTGCAAGTTGCTCTGTACAAGTGTGCTTCTGCACCCACTGAAATCAGTGGGGCTTTCTGTGGGCACAGGAGTCAGCCAACACAGAGGCCTAAGTAATAGGTACATGGGCATCAGTAAATAGTAGGCGGTGTAGTAAACTGCATCGGGGCACTGGAACAATTTATGCAGGGGTGGTGCTGAGAGCCAGTGAACCAAACCATTTCAAGCAAGGGGGTGCTACAACACCCCCTGCGCCCCTAGTTCCAGTACCCATGAACTGCGTGGAACCTAGAGGGAGCAGCACAGGTTGGCAGGAGGCAACAGGAAGCCTGTCTGTGTGCACATGGGTTGAATGCTAGCCACAGTTGTGTCATCTCTGTAAATAGTTCTCAGTAAAGAGCCAGTTTAGTTGCACGAATATGGAGTCCTTTCATGTTACTACATGAGTACATGAAACAGGGTGGAAGCAGTCAGGCTAGTGAGACACACAGCAAGGAAGAGTGTGATGAACAGGCAAACAAAGCAGCACCTAGGACAGAGCAAACAAGCAGCTTGGAGAACCTCAGACCACTGGGAATGCTGGATTTCCAGACAAAAAACCTTGCACAGGCATGGACAGAAGAACTGAGTCTGTACTTGCATAAAGGGAGATAAAGATGAAAAAATGAAGGTAGCACTATCTCACTGGGGGAAAGGATGAGAAGTGAGAGAGACACTGTTGTCAAGACCAACATACAAAACACTGGAGCATCTGATAGGTGTTTGATGAGTGCAGACAGAATGAGACTATAGAAAGATATGTTGGGGGTTTTAAAAAAAAAACCCAAAACCACAAAACAGAAGAAGGAATAGATGCTTACATTACAGAGCTGAGAGTTCTGGCATCCACGTGTAACTCTGGAGACATAAAAGATTCACTACATAGTAACAGGATCATTTCTGAGACATGCAATTCCAGCTCAAATGAGAGACTGAGAGAAACAGATCTAATCCTAAAGAAATGCCTCCAAATAGGCTGGGCAGCTGCGCTTTCTCCCCTCACCAAAATAGCTACTAGTGCAAAACAAGTACCCAGGCTCAAGCTAAAGGAACCCGGAGGCAGGCAGAAACAGTTCTGTTACAGATGCAGGCACTGTGGTCCAGCGAACATGCTATGGTAGGGTCACAGCTTTTGCTAAGAGGCCTGGTTGTCTAACAGAAACAGTGGAAGTCCATGCTTTTAGATCCCAAGTCTCCAAATTCTATTCATGCAGACCAGCGTATTGGAACTGCTGCACTTTTGTGATGCTCAGGAGGAGTTTCCTTGGAAAGGGAGAACCCTCATTAACCTAGTGTGAGTCTTTGTGCCTTTCTGGTGGCTGGAGTCTGCTACTGCTGCCAAGCTAGTAGATTCAATCCTTCAACTCAGGCTGCAGTGACTCCTGTTTTAGACCCTGAGCTCCCAGTTCCAGGCCCCACAGATGGCCAATTCAGATGCATTGTTACAAAAGTCAGGACGTGAAGTTTTTTTTAATATATACCACAGACTGCCATTGTCCCAAACTGTGGTGGAAAGGACTGGGTCAGAGTTAAGGCTTGTAGAGAAACCTTAATAGATATCTCCTTACCTTGTGTGCATAACTGAATCATTCTAATAATGTGCTCTAGAATAATGTATAGTTATTTATACACTGAATTATCTAAGGAAGACTTCTGTGAATGCCCTTAGATTATTAAAATAGTATTAATTTAAAAAACAACTACAAAATATTAACATATGGTTCGCTAGCAGTCACTGCAGAGCAAAGAAAGCATAGAGTTATCTTTAAAGATCACAGAAGTTACAGAATGACTGATAAATTACTTAGAGACGTCAGAGTGGTCCGTCCAGAGTTTAGGAAATCCACAGACGTCTGTCCGGGGCTTCTGGGCTCTGTAGCAGTCATACTGGAACTAAGACTCTCAAACAGACACAGGCAGTGACTTTGGGTATTGTCATCTGTGTGGTAACTAGCATGGAGCTTTAAAAAGTCTACAGGCAGCATTTCTGGGCCTTTAAATTATGTAGCAGTAACCATGGAGATTACAAACATCAGATGGAGTTTATAAGGGTAATAAAAAATAACTAAAGAATTAAAAAACCCTAAAGCTAAAAGTAGGCCTGTGCACTGGTTTACACTGAGTATAAATAGGTAAAACAAGCATGAAGGGCCAGAGCTTGTTCCACACTGTTTGGTCTTTGCATCACCATAGCAGCACAAAGGGGATATAAAGCTTCTAAGCTCTTTGGGGCAGAGAATATCTTTTTGTTCTGTTTCTACAGTGCCTTACACAATGGGGTCCTGATCTACGACTAGTGTCCTAGGCCCCACCACAATATTAAAAATATTTTTAAAAAAAGATGCCCTAAATGGACAGCTGGATATTGCCCCAGCATGATGGAAATCTCCCAGCGACATAAAGCTGGTTTAGCTGGCTCCATGCACCCCTTTCAGCATCAGGGGCATGATAGCCCTACTGAGCTATTACAAGCCATCATAAATTAGAACAACCCCGAGGCTGCTCTAATGTACACCAGGGCCAAACTATTTGCAGCAGCCCAGGGCACCAATCTTTTTTGAAAATATATTCTTTGGCAGAAAAAGCAGCAACAGACTTTTCAGATAGAGGGCAGCTTTTTAAAGAAAAATAGACTGAGTTTTTGTTTGTTTTTAAATCAAGCTTTGAATAGAAACTGTCCTCCTGAGGATTCTTAATTGCTTTCTATTTACTTTCCAATACCTTTAAAATACATTCTGATCCAGAGCAGCATGTAACAGCCTAGATCTCTTAAACAAAATAGGGGCCACTGCTGTGGGGAGATAGGTGATGGATACTTATAATGCTGGAGGATTTACAGCCCCTGCTCCAGACAGGAAATGCTACCAGGGGCCTTTCCCAGCTGATAAGCCATGGGGCTAGGAATAGCCAGAGTGAACATGGGCACCTGAAGGGTAAATCTTCCAGGGAAGCTGGAGTGCTGCTAGGTTGCATTGAGTGGCTTGGTACTGGGTGCTGCTTGGCAGCAACTGCTTTGACAGCAACTACATCGTCTATGGAGATGAAATATCCCTGTTGGGCAGCCCCATATTTGCAGCTAGACAAGTCACTAGCAAGAAATCAATCCTCCTGAACTCCACCCAGGGTACTTGGAGATATCTGTCACTGCCAGAACAATACAGTTTGAGAGTTCAAACCAGACGATTCTGTTTTTAGCTATTACACAGTACAGACAGTATGAACAGCTTTCTTCATTCCCCCCCCCCATCCTGGCTGAGACTAGAGTTTCGGATCTGAATCTGCTTAATTGGCATCCCTGTTAAAATGTGTTCTCCTTTGCTGACATTCACAAACCCTGAGCGTATAAGGAAGTAACAAGATTAGAGCTGTTATGCTTCCTTGGCTTGTTCCAACTCAAAGGCCAACTGTGCCGAAATACTAGTGCTTTGGATGCAGTTCTCACTTTTTCTAGCAAAGGGAGTAGATGACTCTTGCGAAATAGACTTTGAGCCACATCTCCTTACCAGCTGTCAGCAATTTTTCTTCTGAAAGCTGGATCTGAGGGAAAATATCCAGCCAGGACAGAGATGTGAACTGTTTGGAGTTATTCTTATTTCTTCTTAATAACACTACAGAGAAGGGAAATGTGGCCCTTTGTTTTACAGCCGTCATTTAAAAAAAAAATACTACGGTGAAGAGCTAAACTGCAGCAATGTGGTCCTTTCCCCTCAGCACTTCACGTTTCCTGGGAAAGTGTTCATGTAAAACAGGAGTTTTCAGACTGTGGCCTGTGGATCACCAATTGTCCATGTAGCCTTCTCTGGTGGTCTAGAGCAGAAAAAATGCACTGGGGAGAGGGGTGTGGGAATCAGGAATTTGGGAAAGGAGATGGGCCACAAAGGGATCTCTCTTTTGAGATATTTCTTTGGCTAGAACTGGTACTAGGCAACAGGGATGGATCACTTGAGAAGTTACCCTATTCTGTTCACTCCTATTGAAGCACCTGGCACCCACCACTGTCAGCAGACAAGATACTGGGCTGGATGGACCATTGGTCTAATCCAGTATGGCCATTCTTATGTGAGCTGTAAAAAGTCAACCTCCGGCTTACTACGGTGCTGACGTAAGGCCTCAGCAGACAGGCTACATTTACCATATGCTGCCTACTAAATCTCTGGCTTTTCCCTGAATTTTTAGGTCCAGGTTGTATTCAGCCCCTACATAGGTGAACAAGGAAGGGAGAGAATAAGCCTTTTCCTCTTGGAGCCATCTATTCTAGATTCTGGAAAGAGAGCAAGGAGGATGCACTGCCCGCTGTCTCCCCCTGACACCCACACACCTCCTTCCCCCCACATATTAGCCAGCCATGGAGAGGAGTACTTTACCCATAACAGTGGTAAAGAGCCTGTACTTCTCAGAAGGCGTTTCATCTCAGGCACAGAGCCTTCTCCAGGAGCTCCTGCTGGGGCGTGCCCTTCCACAACATCTTTAACATGGGGCTGTGGCTATATGCCAAAATTTAGCCTCTTTAGCCATTAGACACGTTCTAACAACCTACTCTGCTCCCTTGTATGTGCAGTTGCACTGCAACCTGCAATGATAAAAGCGGGGAGGTACAGCAAGCACTAGCAATGAAGACAGAGAAACAATACAAAAAGACCTAGACAGAGTAGAAATATGGGCAGAAAATAATCGAAAGATGAAACTTGGAATAAAAGCAAGACAATACCCCTGGAGAAAAATCTTCTGGAACACAAATACTTCTTGGAAAGCAAATAGGCTTAAACTGAAGCAGAGAACCTGGAAATCAGTAACGCTGAAAGGGGCCTTGGAGTGGTAGTGAAAAACAAGTTAGACATGTATTGGCTGGGATGTTTTGGGCCACACATACAGAGACAGCACATCTTGGAGAAGGAAGTAATAATCCCTCTGAATGAGCCTCTAATAGGACAAACACCTGGAACATTTGTGTTCTGTCTGATAATGAGGTGCCCGCTGATAACTTGGAAAGGGTTTAGAGAAGAGCAACAAAAATAAATAGGAGGCTAGAGGGTTTGCCTTATGGTGGAAGATTAAAAGAGCTGAACATATTTAGTTTAGTTAAGAAAAAGTTAAGGGGCCAGAATTACAGAATACAGATATCTGCAGGGAAGAGAGAAATAAGCTTGGGCAGTACTAAGGGCTGAGACTGGGCACAAAGGTAGCATTTTCTATCTGGGAGAAAAAATAGGCTGGGCAAGTCTCCCAAGAGAAGTGAGAGACACTTCAAACCAGGCTGTACAAAACAATAGAAAACACCATGGAGCGCAATCCTGCACTGACTCTGGAGTGATGGGGGAGAGAGAGGGGATGGACTGAGTAACGAGATAGGTCTTTTCCACATGTAAAATACTTTTGAAACAGCTCCATGCCTTTAGTGTCTTATGAGTCGTGTGACCCCACCCCTTTCTTTGCTTCTCTGGCAGGTTGATCACTAGGGGGTTTGCCAGTGGAAAAGCCCAAACCTGCTCTGAGGGGCAGCTCTGACTTGCCCTGCAATTGAGCTAGTTCTGTGGGGCTCATCTAGGAATTCTAAGCCAAGGTTCTTCCTTTGCTAAAGCCCAGCTGAGTCTGTTGTACTAACACACACACTGAAGGGAGAAGTAAGGGAATTCATAGTTCTGGTTTTCAGTTGATGTCCTCCAATATCCTGAAATTTAGAGTGCCACGCTGAAAGCTTCCTTAATACAACCTATAGCTCCCATTGTAGAGCTGGGCTCTGAGTCTTGCTGCTGTGGAATCCTGCTTTCTGTGTAGAAATAAAGGACCCAGGGCACTTGTTGCAGGATAGTCACTGTAGTGTCTTAATCTAATTCCAGTTCAAATGACTCCATTCTGGCTTCCTAAAGTCTCCTTTCCATCTCTGCTTGATGCACTATTAGGGTTAATATCCTGTCCTAAATTGCTATGTCATGTTTCTCTGCAGACTACTGATGAATTTCACCTTAGGGGTGGCTGCATTTCAAAGGCAGGTGACCCCTTATTTCTCTCTTGGGGGAGCTGTCATGTTTAATTCGTGTTTGTATAGTGCTCTGGGATGCTACAATGAAAGGCCCCGTGTAAGTGCAAACTAATAATTTCATTCTCATAAGTGTGAACTGCTTCAGCTCTAGAGTTATCTATCAGAACTTCAATCTTTCAATGCAATTCTTAGACGCTGGAATTTATGTTAAATTTGGGCTTGCAAGCTGTCATTTACCAGCTGGTTTCTCAAGAGATTTAGCTGTGTTTAAAGCATTTTGTATAACTTGTGTGTGCGCGTTTGGGGACAGGAGAGGGGTGTGTTTGTGTTTGACTTCCTTGCTATTTGCTGTAAGCCTATTTGAGATGCGAATTCTTGTTTTTCTTCCACTACTGGGACCTTCATAACATGTGGGAACCTGAATAAGAATTGCCCAGAATAGCTTGCATCTTCTTTAGTTGGTGTAGAGACCGAAAGATAACAGGGAAGCTCTGGTGTTGTGTGGGATTTACATGGCACTGGATTACAGACCCAGCTATAATAATAGTTTAAAGAGCTTGTTATCTGAACTGAGCTGTTGTCTTCAGACAGTTATGTTCTTTCATGATTCTCCTTTGCACTTCAGATAAACCAGCAGAAAGAGATAAAAAGACCCTGCGGAACCTGAAGGAGAGATTTGCATTAATTGTAAAACAATGCACATTGCAAATTAACCCGTCATGTCACCTTTATTTGCCAGCTGAGACTGGAAAGATTACATTATTTTTAAAGAAGATGAACCAACATGATTCATATAATCAGAATATTTAATAGGATTTCACAGCACTTAAACTTTGTAGGGTTTCTGGGGAGAAATACACCAATATAGATTTTCTTTTTTAAAAGGTCAAATAATATGAAGTGAGTGTTCACTTTAAGTCATAATGATTTAGGAATGGGAACTAAGGATTTTCATTCAAGTTCAGTCAAATTGTATTCTTGTTTTTACCGGTGGTAAAATGCACATAGGTCAGTTTATCACTTGAGACAGCTAGTCTTCCCCTCCCCACCCCCCAGCTCCACACTTCACTGTGATAGGAGCAATTCTCACATAACTGGCTGTATGTTTACACTAGGGTTAGCATGGACTCTCAGCTAGTGTGCTGGCTGTTAGTCCTGTATGAGGTTTGCATACCACTGATGTACATTAGTGTTTCTAGTGAACACAACATCATTCTGAAAGGGAGAGTGTGTCAATTGCTGACTGACAGGGTTACAAACTTTTCAGATGAAGCTGTCATAATGCAGCTGGTATGACAAAGAATTTTTATTTGGAGTTGTAAAACGTGTGTAATTAGGTAATGTTTAAAAGTTAAAGGTCAGATCCTCAGCTAGTTGGCACAGTTCCATTAAAATATGTGGAGATAGCTGGTGAAAATCAGTGTATATCCATAACTCTCTTAATATCACAGGGTCAGATTTATAAAAGGGTTTTAGTCTCTTCAAGAGAGTGGGATTTTCAAGAGAACCTAGGTCCTTAATTCCCACTGAAATCAATGGCTGTTAGGTGCCTAGGCACCTTTGAAAAATACCATTTTGACACACTTATCTGCATCTCCATGATCCTAAATATGATGGAAAATAGTTTTTAAACTTACTTTCTCCACTCCACGGGGAAGGGAAAATGACGGCAAGCTTCATGCAGCAAGTTTGAGGATGCATGCAGAGGCAAGCTACAATTTTTTTAAAAAATACGTTAGCAGAGATTCTGAACCAAATATATCTTACGCTCCTGTTCACTGATTTGAGGGAAAGCTTTAATCTGTAAAGTGAAAATTCCTGAATGAAAGACACACATTAGTTTTTCCATCTGCTGGCTATTTATATCTTCCATTCGGGAGGCCAACATTAATTAAACTAAGCATGATGAATATTCAGAGTTTTCCCAGTTACCAAAAGAGATCATTTAAAAACGAAGCTAGGTTCAAGAGATCTAAGGCAGAGGGGGCAGGGGAGATGCAGAGATAGAGTCATGTGAGCGCTGAGCTTCACAGGAAGCTCTAAAAGTTCCTTGTATCTCCCTTCCCTAGCTACTGAGACCAGAAAATCTTGGCTGCCTTCGGAACAGACCTCAAATCAGTTACCCGCAGCCATCCAACCCTTAATCATAAGCTCCAGCACTCATGAGCAGCCCTGTGCTATTACAGGAACAACCACTATAATCAGCCATACAGTCACATCTTCTACGCCTGTGTCTCAGCCAAGGCAGCTGTGAGCCAGTAGGATGTACTTGGGGTAAGGGCCAGGGAGTCCAGTCAACCTGACCCAAGCAGGTAGAGCAAACAGTTCAAACTGGCACCTACTGAGGGAATGTCAGTACGTTTCTGGCGTTTCCGTTCCTGGAGCAAAGCCTGATGCTGCTAGTCCTCAGCAAACAAAAATTTGCAAGTCATTTCCAAACGACGTCTTTGGTAAAGAAAGATGTGCTAATTGTTCAGTCTAGTACTGTAATGCATAGAATACAGTCAGTCACTGTCCGTAGCAGAAAAGCTAATTCAAGACATCAGGAAGTGCCCAGCTCTTAGGCGAAAGCTAGAGAAATCTAGGGAAATCTCTTTCCACATGAAAACCCTCCAAACAAGCAACAAGATACATGAATTTTTTTTTAAAGTGAAATGGGGGGGAAAAAAGGCGGGGGGAATATATTGTTTCCATGGCATTAAAATGCTGTCAGAGTGCACCTATTTTTCAAAATGTTTTTGTGAGAGGAGGGCTCTGCAGCTTCCCAAATTCCACATCCAGCTGCTTAGACTTTAAGAGAAAGTTTAACAGATGAGTTTATGCAGATTTTTGTATAAATTGCTTTTCAGCTCAATTTCCGTCATGACGACAAGCTCATTTGTAACTAGCCGATTGCCTGCAATTTTGAGTAATTGTCGCAGCCCGTAGGTACTCTCTCAAATCAGTTTTGTTTCATTAATTTGAGAGAGTGAGCTCAAAGGCAGAAATAAATTTTCTTCCACCAGATGCCTTATTTAGCTGTGATTTACATGAGAAAAAAAGTGTGACAAATATCAATATTTGCATTTTTAAACATTATTTCAGGATGTATGCAGTGGTTCATTCTTCTGCTTCTTGGGTTTTCATTGCATTTAGCTCACTTTTATTTTACCGTATGAGCATATGGCCTCATTAGCTTAATGATGCGCTTATTTATTCTTCATCAAATTGCTAGCAGAGTGATTTTTAACTTTTAATTGCAGTAAGTGCCTAGATGTATTGCAATCATATACAAAATGGTCCATACCCAGAATTATGGATTTTGTGAGTAATTGATGCTGCTTAAATAATCAAGAATACGTCAATTGGTGATCATCTGACCCATATGTTTTACTCTTGATTTAAGCGAGAAGTGATAGAAACCCTTATTTAGGAAAAAAAGTTAACTGTGAATCTGGGGTGGGGTAGATGGAATTGTTTCCTGAAAGTGGTTTCAATAACCTTAGCTTCTGGAGTGCTGCTGGTTTGACTGCTATCCTGCACTATGTGCAGTCAAGTGCAAAGTAGATATAAAACACTCATTCCAATCGAATGGATTATATTGGCTCTGCACAGGTCTAAGCAACTAGTCAAAAGGCCAAGCTGTGGAGAAGCAGTCCTTCTAGGTAAACTCACCTTGCCCTAACCTGGCACATGCTGCGATGAGAGACAGACCTTGTATATAGTTTATGAGCTAGTCACTGCTCTATAGGTGGCAGAGTAACAAATACTCATTGATGTAATAAGCCTTATTTGAGAAGAGGGCAAATCAGTATTTCATAACCTTCACATTTGGCAGCATAGAGAGAAAGGATGGCCTTATGGTTAATACATTGGCCTGAGGGGCAGAAGACTAGGGCTCTATTCCAGGCTCTGCCGTTTGCAAGAGAACAGTGGCCCAATCTTTCAATATATTGCTTGCACATCTTATTTTCTATATTAAAAACTTTTTAGTTCTTCCATCTTATGTTTCTTCCTCATTGCCAATTTTGTAAAGGACCACTCAGCGCAAGAAAAGTAAGCTTACAGGGCTGCAGACTGGGAACTAGCTGCTTTATTTAAATACATCAAAACAGAGTGTGGGAGGGGAGCTCCCACCAACTAAAACAGGAAGTAAGGGAGGGGTGGAGAACAGCTACATCACATAATACTCTTCATAACCCATTTAAACCAATCATAACCACTTCACACAGTAAAAACAGCAAAGAATCCTGTGGCACCTTATAGATTAACAGACGTTTTGGAGCATGAGCTTTCGTGGGTGAATACCCACTTCGTCAGATGCATGTAGTGGGAATTTCCAGGGGCAGGTATATATATGCAAGCAAGCTAGAGACAACGAGGTTAGTTCAATCAGAGAGGATGAGGCCCTGTTCTAGCAGTTGAGGTGTGAAAACCAAGGGAGGAGAAACTGGTTCTGTAGTTGGCAAGCCATTCACAGTCTTTGTTTAATCCTGAGCTGATGGTGTCAAATTTGCAGATGAACTAAAGCTCAGCAGTTTCTCTTTGAAGTCTGGTCCTGAAGTTTTTTTGCTGCAGGATGGCCACCTTAAGGTCTGCTGCAGAAGCCTCCTACTGCAAGACAAACCCAAGAAAGAAACCAACAGGACTCCACTGGCCATCACATACGGTCCCCAGCTAAAACCCCTCCAACGCATCATCAGGGATCTACAACCCATCCTGGACAACGATCCCACACTTTCACAGGCTTTGGGTGGCAGGCCAGTCCTCGCCCACAGACAACCTGAAACATATTCTCACCAATAACTGCACACCGCACCATAGTAACTCTAGCTCAGGAACCAATCCATGCAAAAAACCTCGATACCTACTCTGCCCACATATCTACACCAGCGACACCATCACAGAACAGCAACACCATCACCAGTTCATTCACCTGCACATTCACCAATGTAATATACGCCATCATATGCCAGCAATGCCCCTCTGCTATGTACATCGACCAAACTGGACAGTCTCTACAGAAAAGGATAAATGGACACAAATCAGATATTAGGAATGGCAATATACAAAAACCTGTAGGAGAACACTTCAGCCTCCCTGGTCACACTATAGCAGACCTCAAGGTGGCCATTCTGCAGCAAAAAAACTTCAGGACCAGACTTCAAAGAGAAACTGCTGAGCTTCAGTTCATCTGCAAATTTGACACCATCAGCTCAGGATTAAACAAAGACTGAATGGCTTGCCAACTACAAAACCAGTTTCTCCTCCCTTGGTTTTCACACCTCAACTGCTAGAACAGGGCCTCATCCTCTCTGATTGAACTAACCTCGTTATCTCTAGCTTGCTTGTATATATATACCTGCCCCTGGAAATTTCCACTACATGCATCTGATGAAGTGGGTATTCACCCACGAAAGCTCATGCTCCAAAATGTCTGTTAGTCTATAAGGTGCTACAGGATTCTTTGCTGCTTTTATAGATCCAGACTAACACGGCTACCCCTCTGACACTTCACACAGTGAGACTTTGGGCCATTCCCCTAATATTTCTGGGTGAAATTCTGGCTCTACTGAAGTCAATAAGTTTTGCCATCAATTTAAATGAGGTTCTCTTTGTCAGTTTCCTCATTTCTAAAAGTGTTGTGAAACTGAATTCATTAACATTTGAGATCTTCACACAGAAAGGGCTACAGAGTCAAAGTAAGAGAATTCCAATTGAAAACCATGTTGCAGAAAAATCAAAGTTATCCTCTTTACTAAACAGGTTCTGTGAAAGCGATTTGAATATCTAAGCTCAGGCCAGGGCATACTTACCACATATCAACCATCCAAGTTGCATGGAGACTAGCAGTACACAGCTATAGACTTGTTGTATTTCTGCAAATATATTCAAAGCATATCCGAGTTTTCACTCCTAATCCAGTTGATAAAAATGCAGTATTGATCTTTCTGATGTCAAGCATTTTCATTATTGCCTTTATTTCTGTTTGTGTTTTTCCTTTTCCTTTGTTTCACCACTGGTGGTGCTAGACTGCTGCAAGATCCCAGGCTTTCTTATGGACAGAGATCCTTGTACCAATTGCTACCTGTGGTCCCTCACAGCTGAGAAGTACCTGCTGTGGTTAATATGTTGCCTATAATTTTCTTGCCTTAGTAGTGACTCCCTAGGGTTGTCACAAGTTGAAGGAGTTAATATCCACATGGCATATCATAGAAGCTTCCTGCAAATATAGTAATTGAATTTCTTAGCTTATCTAGAAGCAGTAGGACGTCAACCAGTTAAACACACAGCATGTTCCATATAGGAGTGCCTCACTTTATCTTTTTGATATCCCATTTATGCTGACAAGTTTTAAATTTAAAATACATTGTGGTAATATAGTGCTTGTTTAAAACTCCCTGAAGTCCTTCGACATCCTGGTTTTGTACCTGAACAGCATTTATATTTTAACATTAATTAGCAGTTTGATTCCCTCTCCCCAAACACATTCACCCCTCAAATCAACAAGTCTCTAGAAGTCACATCAAATTCCACTGAAGATTTATCTACTATATAATATGTATTATCCGTGCACTCTTTAAAAATCCTTTATTACTATAGAAAATAGTCTCACCCATTTTCTGTAAGAGACCTTTTTATGAAAATGCACAAGAGGGAAACCCGTTATGTAGACCACAAATGATCCGCCATTTAGTACCATGAAAGAGAGAACGATAAACCAGACAGTTACACATCGCAGATATTTCCAGTTGCAAAAAAAAAAAAAAGTAGTAAGCTGTATAACCAATGAAAACGTCTAAACATTTCCTGCTAAGACAGAGGAAAATATGAGTTTCCAGCTGTTCTAAATCACTGTCAGCCTCTTAATTCTCAGGGCAAATGTAAGTGAACTCTTGGGATAAAATTTACTGCTTAAGCCCTATTAATAGGCCACTTCTGGCCCTCTAGAGGGGTGAATTTCACTCTTGAACAGCATGAAGTTACATCGTTTGTCCAAATCAGCAATTGCCATCTTCAGTTACCCATGCATGTTAAATACAGAAGGCGAAAACTTGGCCCCATTGACTTCAATGGAGCTGGGATTTCACCCGGAGTGCATGGGGCTAAGTGTATTTGCAGTGAATGATACACAAGGGACCAGCTTTTGAGCAGTTACATTTCCTCAATGGGTTACTTGCAGAATTACACAAGCTGAGTAGTAATTAATGAGACAAAATCTGGCCTATGTTTCTTTAAAAGGACTTTTGGCTTTTCATTACAGATTTTCAGTTTTATCTTAAAATGACCTTCAAAGATGAGAATGCTCCATTCAAGATGTAAGTGCTATGGAAGAATAGAAAGTACATTACTGAAAGTGTCCTATGTGGTCCTGAGACTAGTGTATATTTATTTCTACCATAGCACACGTGCACACGCACACACACAAAAAGTATATATTCAAAAGCCTTTTCCACAGCCATTAGATTTCTGCTGAGAGTACAGTACAGAAAATGGCTTTCCATATTAGTAGAGCCCTACCAAATTCATGGCTGTGAAAAATGCCCCATGAACCATGAAATCTGATCTCCCCTGTGAAACCTGGCTATTGTAGAAAGGACCAGATTTCACAGAGTTGGGTGACTGGAGAGCAGCAGTTGCTGGCTGGGAGCCCAGCTCTGAAGGTAGCAGCACTGCCAGTAGCAGCACAGAAGTGAGGTGGCATGGTATTTGGGGGGTGAAAGGGAGGGGACAGGGCTGGCCTTACGGGTGAGTGAGTGGTCTCACACACACACACACACACACACATACACACACACAGTGCCAGCCTAAGGCCCCTTTACCTCCCAAGCATTGAGCTCCAGCTGCTAGTCTTGGAGGGGATAGGGAGGGACAGGATTTCCTCTTCCTCTGCATGGGCCGCTCCCAAGTCTGGGTCAGACCCATCTCTGGGAACCTCCCGTGGCTGCCGGAAGCTCTGCAGCTGCTGGCTGGGAGTCCAGCTCTGAGGGCAGTGCTGCTACCAACGGCGGTGCAGAAGTGAGGGTGGCATGGCATGGTTTGGTATTGCCACCCCTATTTCTGCGCTGCTGCTGCTGCAGGTGGCCCTGCCTTCAGAGCTGGGTGCCTGGCCAGCAGCTGCCTTCCGGCTGCCCAGCTCTGAAGGCAACAGCACAGAAATAAGGGTGGCAATACTGCAACATTCCCCTCCCCATCTCATGACCACATTTTGGGTTGAGACCCCCACGGTTACAATACCATGAAATTACAGATGTAAATATCTGAAACCATGACATTTAAAAAATCCTATGATCATGAAATTGACCAAAATTGACCATGAATTTGGTAGGGCCCTACACATTAGATAGATCAGACCTAAAATGGATTTGACATTGTAATCTTTCTAGTTAATATCTAATAAGAATAGTAATGTTATTGCAGGAAAGATTACTACTTTATAGATAACCCATGTGTAATGAACAATGGATCATTTAAAGCCAGCTTAGTGACTTCAATGTACCTATGCTGATTTACATCAGCTGTTGAGGTTGATCCTGTGCAAATGAAATCAGCATCAAAACTCTCATTGACTTTTGTGATGCAGAGTAAAGCCCTTTTTTATGATTAAAGCTTGGCAAATACAGATCAACACAGGGGAGGGGAAGAAAGTACATGCCAAAAATATAAACTGGTATTGGCAAAGTCAGAAATACTTAGTAAAACAGAGAGATTGTATGGAAAGGGGAACAGAGCCTCAGCTGGTGTTAATCAGCATAGTTCTGTGACATCAATGGAGCTATGCCAGTTTATACCAAGATACCTTTGAGGATCTGCCCCAAGATGTAAACAAGAAAGGAGAGGGTTATTTCCAATCCAAAGTGGGTGATCTCCAAAGGACAGGATGTCTGAGGGAAAGAACTAACTGATGTGGTTACATTTGTTGTAAAATGCTCACTCTGTGGGGTTGATTGATTTGAATGATAATGAGGATACGGATGCAAGAGTACTGAGACTGAAATGATCAGCTACTTCTGAGTTTTGCAGATACCCAAATGTGGCACCTTAAGGACTCAGGCCCAGATGCACAAAGGTATTTTGGTATCTCTGTCCCACTGAAATCAGTGGATGTTGGGTGCCTAAATACTTTTGAGGATCTAGGATCCAGTCTTGTCCTCCCAATACATTACATGTGTCACTAAGTACATAAGAAGAAATATCAGCTACTGATATTTACAAAGAATTAGGTACATTTAGTGTATATGACAACTTCCACATTGACAGCCTGGAGACTGAAGTCCTTTGTTTATTTTTGGACAGGTTTATCATAGGTAGCACCAATGTGGTTCAACTTTGCCATAGAGGCATAGCTACCATTTGCCCACAGAAATTCTGTCTCCATCTACGGTAAATCTATTTCATTCCAAATGTTGTTCCAACTAGTGTGTCTTATACACTGTAGTCAGTTTCACAGGAGCCACAATTGGATCTATAAAGCAGAGGGCAAGGTAAACCCTAATAAGCATGTTTCAGTATACATCAAGTGGAAAAACAGGGTTTGGTTTTAATTTCCCATTTCTTGCACCACAATAATTAACATGATGAAAGTGACAAAACAGTGACAGGCCTGAAAAACAAGAGAATTTATACTGGAAAATGTTATTTTACACACACAAACAAACACACACCCCTCATCAGAAACTAAGACAAGTTCATTAAGGTAGCTGTGGTTCCAGGGCTTGTCTACAAGGTATGGCAATATGCTCTACAGGCGAGTGTAACATGCTGCACACTAACTGGCCCATGTAGACCCTGTTGGTGCACAGGAGAAGTTTCCTAGTGCATTTTGCATGTGCCGATTAGTGCACAATATGTTAGCACATGTAGTGAGGTGGCCTGGCTCCCAGCCGCCCCAGAGAAGGATGAGCCCCTCTGGATGCCAAAGTGGGCAGAGCCACTGGAGCCTGCGCCCACCCCCCAGAGGTCAAGGTGCAAGACAGGAAGTATAAAAGCCCAACCCCAGGAGTCAGAAGCTGCCTGCCCACCGGAGAGGCCGGACGCTAGTGCCCTAGCTCCCGCTGGGGAGACTCCTGCCGCCTGTGACCGCCCTGAGGATTGGCCATACCCTTTGAGGCCAAACACTGACCAGATGCTGGAGAAGCCAGTAAGCCTACCAGTGAGAAGGGACCCAGAGGATCTGCCCAGCTTACTGCTTGCGAAGTACCCCGAGGAGCCTCTGGTGCTCAATGCCATGGAGAATACTGACCAGATGCAGGTACTGCTAGAGGGGGAGGTCGGAAGTAGCCCGGGGGCAGCCGACTCTAGTCTGGCTGTGGCACACCCAGAGCTGAGGTCAGTGTGTTGCGGCCAGGATCCCCACTGACGCAGCAGCAGGTCGCCTGCCGCTGTCAGGGTCCCGGGCTGGGACGAGGTGGAGTGGGCGGGCCTGCGTCCCCCCTGCCACCCAAGTTGTGAGTGGCAGTCTCCTCCTTGCCCTGATGCTCAGGACCAGGAGCCTGGGCTTTGCTCTTGAACTGTTTGTTTGCTGCCCCGCCCTGACCCAGGGCCTGGGCTTAGTACTGAACTCTCTGCTTAGCCCCTGCCTGAGGGCCTGAGTCCTTGACTGTTTCCTGCCCCACCAGGCTAATTTGCCGACTCACCGGACTTGTGTAGTGAGGCAGCCTGGCTCCCAGCTGCCCCAGAGAGAGGTGATCCCAACAACAGACACCTACAGCACACTTAAGAAATCACATCTCCATAGAGCACACTCCTGCACCATGTAGACAAGCTCTTACTTTATGAGTGTGATTCTGCTTTCCTTGCATACCCAAAAGTCCAACTGAAGTTAATGGGAGATTTAGGTGCACAAGGGATGCAACATGGAACCTGAACTTTTAAAGAGTGCTGTGAAGATGAAAAGCCCTATACAAGTGTTAAAACATATTAATATTTACTAGGAGATGTAATTATGGGACCAATACATCATGGAGATACACCACACTGTATATAGTCTAAATGAAAGAGAATCCAATGCTCAGACTTTATTGCAATTCCAAATAAATATTTTCTGCGTCAATGCTCCATGGTAATCTGCTGACTAATATGCAGATTAGTAACATTTTACTAAACATTCCTGAAATGCACATGCAGCTAAATCATGGTTTAAACAAGAGGAAAACAACCCAATTTGGTTAATGTCTCTTTAAAGAATAGGGCCCCATGTTAAGAAATATTCCCTTAATACTTTAAGGGATTAGTGATGCATGAGTAATCGAGTAATCTGGTCCAAGAAACATTCCCATATACTTTCAAATTAATTTTTTTCCAAACATCTAAATTTCACTAACTATCCACAGAATATTGGAAGTGAATATTAGCCATCTGAAGTAATGCTGAGTACATGATCAGACTTATCCTTAATGCCTTAGATCTTGATCAAAAATCATCACTGCTAAATCAGAGGAGTTACACCAGGGATGAATTTGGCTCACCATCTAATACTGAGTGAATTCATTTTGTCTGGACATCATCCATCATTCACAGCATTACGTCTTTTGAAACTTAGATAATTCTAAAATGTATTCAAGTATCTCACATACACACACACCTCACATGTATAGAAGGATATAAAGTAACTTGCTCAGAGCTGTCATTCACTGTCATCTGAACTAACATATCAGCATCTAGCAGCATTTCTGAATTATCTCTTGTAACTTTATCTTCTACTTTCCCTTCTCTGTGTTTGCTGAAGAAGTTACATCCCCATGAACAATATCTTCTTGTATTTAATTATGAAATGTTGTCCATCAGGATCTATTTTCTATTACTTTAAAACATTTTTGAAACTAAAGGGACAGTGAGTGGCATATTTTGTCTTTATTTTTTGGTATCACTTCACTTACTTGACTTATTCCCCTCATCCATTATTTGTTGTCTCAATACCTGTTCATATACTCCTGCAAAGCCTCTTGGCAACATTTAATTCTGTCAGACAATATACAGATTCTGCAATATCTAATGTTTCTCACCTGAAGAATGGGAACAAAATGCTTTAATCTGAATTTTAAAATCTCACATCCTTTCTCCATTATGTCAGTGGTGAATAATTGTTTCTTTCCATGCTCTTTTGGGCAAGGTTCTATCCATGCACCCTATTAGGGATAGGGACATGGGCAGTCATGTCTAGTGGTCAGAGCAGGAGTCAGGCCCTGGGAAATGGAGCTGAGGGTCAGAACTAGATTCAGAGGCCAAATGCTAGGGCCGAGGGTTGGAGCTGGACCCAGAGTCAGAGAACAGTGGCATGAATTAGGAATGTGGCAGGAAGACAGGACCCAGGAACAAGGCAGGGTAGCAGTAACCAGGAAAAAGGCAATGAAGCAGGGCTCAGGAGTCAGGGTGAGAAGATTGGGCCCAGTGCAGCAGCTAGCCAGGAACTTACCTAGCTGCATAAACAATTGCCTGTGCCTCTTTCTGGCTTAATGGTGCAGCTAGACAACTTGGTGGGACCGGACAGTCCTCCAATCAGGACTCCTGTAGGCAGTCTAAGGTTCCATTAGCCACCCAGCCCACCCACCACAAGCAGCTGCTGGTTGGTAGCTGGGCAACAAGGATTATCTGGAGACCCACGGACCTGGGTGCAAGAACCATGGATCCTCACACATACCTTACTGCCCCAGCCATCTGCCCTCTGTGGTAACACCAAAGGCTGTCTCATGCTAAAGGATTTTCTAGAAATCACCTACTGACTTCAATCACATGCAAAAAATGTTACAAAATAGTAAGGAGGCTCATGTGGTCCAGTAGTTACAGCAAAAGAATATGAGTGAGGAGGAGTGTGGATCTCAAGCTAATGGAGTCATTGACTCAGGGTGCTGCTCTCCAATCTGTGGCAAATCCTTTTACTTCCCTAGTGCAAAATCTGGGTCCTAGTGAAATCAATGTCAAAGCTCCCATTGAAGGTACAAACAAGAAGCTTTCAGCAATGAAAAATCCATGTCTGATCACAAGATCAGAACATTTTGCTAAATTTTCTATATCACTGTCAAATTCTCTGAAATTAAATGAATTTGCAATGCAAAATGCACAAAGACTTCCCATGATAGAGGAGAGGCATGTGAAGCTTCCGGTTCTATCTTCCACCTTGTTCTCCTCCCACCTATGTCATTTTCCAGCCTATACTCTGGCCCCCCAAGATGCCTGTTGTCACTCACTTTTTTGGATTTTCTTCCTTTGCTCTCTCTTTCTGCATCCACTTTACTTCTAATCAAGTTCCATCAAATAAATCTCTCAGCCATTTATCATCCTGAGCCCCTGTTTTCCCTTTGCAACTATCCAATCTGTCTCTACCTGATTGTGAAGCATTTTTAACATCTATAATGCTCTTTCAGATCCTTAGTATTTCCAAAGGTAAATACTGTGGGTCTGAAACCATCGAGCCTGTTCCAAGTGCCAGACTGCTAGATCAGTAAATAGGCAAACATTTTATTTGGCAGAATTGGTTGCAATATGGCCAGTGTTTTGCAAATTGATGTCTGAAGGAATGAATTTTTTCTGTGATGCAACATAAAGTGGGTAAGAAAGTCCTCCCAGTTGGTTTGGACCTTATTAAGGAAAAAAAGTAACCAGGAAAACCATAAAACTATTAAACCAATAGATCTCTTGGACTCATTATTTCCATAGGATGAGAGTTACATTGACAGGCCATCTCTTCAAGGCAGGGTTTTCATACACATTCAAAATCATGAACTATGAAGGGATGTGAATGCTTAAACAAAGTGGAAAATAAAATCAACTTCCTAGTACATCGATTAAGATGATAAACCTGTAAAGGAAGCTTACATTATGCTTTTAAAGAGATTATTTTGAAAGGTGTTGAGGCTGCTGTTAATCACAAAAGAACTGAATGACAATGTCAACATATCCTTCCAATCCTCATGCAGTGTCAGAAATTCATGTCAGCCCATTCCTGTGGAGTTAAAAGGGAAACCACCCCTCTTTTTGTTCAGTACAAGGCTCTGAAACACAGTTTGATAGAAAGAGCTCCTAGCCAAGTGTAAACGTGGAAATGGACTTCAGAATCATCTTTTTCCTGTTGGACTTCATGACTGCCCCTGTTGCAAATACCATGGCATTCAGCCATACCAAAGCACTACAGCTTTGATTGGGTACAGGCCTTTGTGGCTATGTATGGAGCAAGGAAAGATGGCACAAGAAGGAAAGATGGCATTTCTTCTGAGTCCAAGGACTGCTCCAGGCGAGTATTGACAGTGATGCTAGCTTGTCCAAAGCCAAAGAGGAGGGGCAAGAAAGCCTTATACAGGCAAAACAGAGTCTATCACTGCAAGAGGGCGCTCAAAGAACCTGTAGTATACTTCTTGGGGCTGTAGGGCTGACAAAGTGGGTTGCGCACTGCAAATTGCTCCCTCTGACTTCTCTTTACATCAGCTCTCTATATATGACGTTGCACCCTGCCCAAGGTGGCAAGCAGCAAAACTTCCCAGGAGGCTCTCTGCCTGTCTCTCACTGCAGTAATGCAACTCTGCACGGCCCTTGTAGTAGGCACAATCCACTACTGTGCCTACTACAAGGCACAATCCACTACTTGTAGTAATATACTCTGATTCCTTCTCTGACCTGAAGGAGAGCTCTGTGTGGCTCGAAAGCTTGTACCTTGCACCAACAGAAGTTGGTCCAATAAAAGAAGTGACCACATCTACCTTTTGCCTCTCATATCCTGGGACCCACAGGCTATAACAACTATATAGTAGTTTGGCCATCACTATAAGTACTGTGCAATTTTCCTTAAGATATCAGTGGACAAATTGCTTACAAGTTTATCCATCTGTGAACCCAGAAGTGGTAACAGGAGCCCTATTACTGCCCTTTCTGAGTCAATGGAAGGTTAATAAAAGGAGACCTTTTCTTTTTAACATGAGACAGAAATGTTTTCACTTTTACATATTAAAATTGTCTCTCAATTGTTAGACTTGATAAAATTGCCAGTGGTTGCAATTAAGCACAATGTAATCTAATCCCCTTGTTCAAGGAATCAACCCCCTCCCTACTGCACGAAGGTCCACAGAACAGAATGGGTGTATATTTCTGTTAAGGAAGGAGTAAAAATGGCTGTGATAGATGAAAGTCTTCTTCACAGACTGATCTTGGGTTAATGGTTTGAATTTCATCCCATCGCTAAGGAGATAGGACAGTATACATGTCCTCCGATCTCTAGTCTACTTCCTTTCTCTTGGGTTTCTCCTCTCAGCTCAGCCAGGGCTACTCCAACCCATTCAGGTTCTCCCTCAACCACTCCCAAATGTAAGAGGAAGATTTTCAATTCCCCCATTTTCCCCCCCATGCACACCATTCACCTTTCTTCTTCCCCACCCTTACCTCATTGACCCTTTGCTCTCCCTGACTACAGGGGACAGATGAAGCTTCAGCTATGTCACACTGTTCAGGGGCCTGCTGACTAACCAACCAGCTGTGGCAGGCACCTGCAATGCTGCACTTGTAAGATCTCTTTTTGATCTCTGCTCTTTGGGGCTCAGATGGGATCTCTTATCCCCAGAGCCGCTTTGGTATGGTGGGTGCTCATTAGGCCTGAAGCCACTCAAACTGTCTTTTACTTTCACCATTCTTCACTACTCAGCTCTGTAGGCCAGAACTGCAGTTTCCATACTCCAGATACAAAGGCTGCCCCAGTGTATTTCTTGCCTCTCAGTTGGCCTCTTTGAAACACAGCTATATGTTTTATAAGGGTAAGCACTTTTCTAGATCCTCCAGGACTTCACTAAAGTGGGCTCAGCTTCCAGAATGCCTCTGTTCCAGATGGAACAACAGACTGAATCAAACTCTATCCCTGGTAACAAGGGAAGTAGGGCACATTACTACATCAGCTCCCAGTGGTGCTGACAGCCGCTGGTACTGCAGAATATGCTACAACCACCTCGGCACTGCTCTTGGTAATCTGATGAAATCCTTCATTTTAGCACAATACCTGGAATGGATCCTTGGGTCTGGGCATCCCACTGCAATTAATGCTTAGATTCTCCAGTTTTTGTACAAATATAGAGGGAGGAGGATCTAGAGGGAGAGAGAGTGATGTGTGTGAGGGATGACGAGACCAGAGAACTTTGATTGGTTCTGTACTCCATGGGTATACAAAGGCACTGTAATTGCAAGACTTCACATGCAGTAATCTCTTGAAATTGTTCTCCATCGTATGTGCTTTCTGCACTAACAGTAGGAATATTTGACACTGAAACTGCCAATCCACAAACACATTCAGAGATCAAACATTTCCCCAGTAGCTCTGTAGCTCTCAAATGAAAAGCTTTCTGGAGGTCAGACCTGTATTTCGTGCTATGAGCCTTCCGACCCTCATAAACCCACCAAAAATAGTTTGGTCCATCTCAGCATCTGTAAATTCTGCAAAGAATAAGACTCAGAATTACCAGTTCTTCCTCTTTTAAAGATATTTTCCCTCCCCATTTATCTTTGGGGGGGAGCAGGAGGGAGAGAATCAAGAATCCCTTCTCTCCGGCAGGATTCAATAGGGGCAAACACTGTGTCCCTAATTTTCCTTCCAAGTGTCCCTATTAATAGTTTTCCAGTGCTGGCATCTGTACAAAGATTAATCCACTGTATAATCTACAGAGGATTTGAGATTAATTGGTTTTTTTTAAATATCATCCAAGAGATATTTTAGCAAATCAAAAACTGTGTCTCAGACAGGCAAATAATTCATCATTTAAACCCAGTTATGTGGTGTAATTTTCCAATCAAGTCCATTGTTCCTCTGCACCACTGAAAGATTATTTCTCTTATGGAAAGACTATAGGTACTAGGAAGGGGTATTTACTACACCAGGAACAAGAAAATTGGCTGTGCTTAGCCTTAGTGAAAGTTATTCTCTGACAGAGCCGCTTACTTAATGTCTACTTACATGCAGTGCTTCCTACAACATGAAAAGAAAAGGGGGGGTTGGGGCAGTGAGGAGGAAGTTAGTGAAACACTCTCTCTGCACTGTGTCTGTGTGCAGAACCGGAAAGGATTCTCCTGAAGGAACAGTGGGTGAAGGCTTGTTGGTTAACTATGTGAAAGCAAAACTACCTGTGTGCCCACTAACTTTTCATAGTTGCACCATAGGCAGCTGCATAGACTTATGATTTGTAGGTTTGTTGCAACACTTCCATATGAACCTGGTCTGTAGTCAATATATACCTCATATCACTGATCTAAATGATCATAGTTCGGTAGCTTGGATTAGATATCATAGCTCTAGACATAGAAAAGGATGAGCTGGCATACTGTGCCATTTCCCTGTCCATGCACAATTGTTCCTGACTGTACATTGATACTGATTTGTCCGTCCCAGTTTTAAGTGTACCCAGCAATGGGGTTTTCACTACTTCCCTTGTCACAGGCCAATCAATAGCACCCTAGGGACACTTTTTCTGATACAAAAATGTAAATTTTCCCTTCCTTAGCATCACGTTACATCACCTTTTTACTCTGGTAGTCTCTCTCTCTTTGGTATTTGCACACCTGAAATGTGTGTTCCACTTTTGTTTCAGTAAAGTATCTTGTTACTCTTTGGTGAGTGGGGAAATCAGCTTTACTGGTGGCCCGAGAAACTCATCTAGGAGGGATCACTAGATTAACATGTCAGAAAGGGCCAGTTTTAGATGTTACTTGAGACTAGTTGAGGATTTTAACAGATTAACAGTGTTTGCCTAGAACACACCACCCTGCTAGCAGATGTTGACTGTCTGAGAAGAGTTAAATAGGTTCTACTGACTCACTGAGACAAGTGACTCTCTCTCACACACTGGATGGAAACAACAATGTAGGTGTGGTAATCTTTTTTTATTGGACCAGCTGGAAGGTCCGAGCTTTCAAGCTACACAGAGAAGAAAGGCAGGAATGGTGCTCTGAAAAGTTTCTAGAACTGCTCATCCCACTCTTAAAGGGGTGAATTTCCATCCTTAAGAGTGTAGCTGAGAGCCTACATGCTGGAGGGCGGAGCCTGCTCCTGCAACAGTCATTCACAAAAGTGATTGCACTGAGCAAAAACCACGTGCATGAACAGATGTTGATGGAGCAGGCCCACAGGTTATATTTTTGTATATCAGATATGAAAGTTTGAGTCCACATTTTAAGTTGTGTCCAAGGAGCACTCAGAAAGGAAGTAGGTGCAGAGCTGCTGACTCAGTGCTGGATCAGTTCCACAACATAATTTAAATCAGCCTTTTATGTCTTTCAGGGGCTGCCCAAGGGCCATAGCAAACCCTGACCATGCTTCCTTTCCTTTGGCCCTGCCCCTGCATCCAGGGACGAGGAAGTGGTTGTGGTATTTCTATGCCACCCAGATGTTCTTCTGTGTTGTATGGAACCCTCAAGTGACCTGCTAAGCCAGTCTAAAAGGCAATGTAGCAAGGGTTCTGACCCTCTGTTTTCTCAGACTTTCTATCGTTTTAGGGTTGTTCAGTGTCCCTGGATCCAGTACAGTTCAAGTGATTTTTCATTCTCTTGTAATCAGGTGTTTTTCTTAATATCTTCTATATATTTTCATGCATTAGTAGTTTTTTTCAACTCTCATTTCCCAAACATTCACAATCTCTCTGGAATACAGCGCTGCTTGTACCCCAGAAGATAATGCCCTTGAAGGTCATCTATAACTCAGAAAAGGGTCTCCTTTCTCCCAAGCAAATCAGATTTTAAATTTTGCCTCAACTAATTTAGCAAATCAGAGTGAACACAAACACTCGCCAATCTTAATTTGCAAGTCTTGACTAATAATAAACTACCCTAATTGATAATCTAATACTAGCAGCTCTTCATCAATCACCCGTTAAAATATATCCCCTACAATACTCTTGGGGCTGTAAAGGAGATAGTGATCAGCTGTTTCTGAGTAGCAGCATGGTCTTTCCTTTTGTTTGTTGACACTTGCTTTAGGAGTGCAGTGACCCAAGGTAAACTTGTTATTGTGGCTGCTCTCCATTTAATAAAATGTTATTTGATATTCCTGAGATATTTAGGGAGGTTCACATTGTAGCCTTCTAATAACTTTCGTATAGTGATAGGGTTTTTTTTTAAATCTTATTTACAGATCCCAACGCTTCATTAATGTAAAGGCTATAAATCCTATCAAGACTATAATAAATAGAATCTCATTAGTATGTTCAAATAATGATATAAAGAATCCAAACTGGATTAAATTACATTTAAGGAATTAGATAGTGATTATGTCCAATCTCCCCAATTTAAATCAATCTGTATTATTACATACACTATAATATAGCACAACTACTCCCAAGTACCCTGCCAAACTTACAGATAACTGGAGTAAAATGATAAGCAGCTGTCCACCTTGACCCTGAATCTACCAAAATAAAGAGTAGTTCATGGGTCATCTGTAGCCATTGCAATAGGGGTGAGATCTTGTCAGGTCGTAGAACAGGAGTGGCCAGCCTGAGTCTGAAAAGGAGCCAGAATTTACTAATGTACATTGCCAAAGAACCACAGTAATACGTCAGCAGCCCCCCCATCAACGTCTCTTCCCCTTTCTCCCAGCACCTTCCACCCACCAGCAGCTCTGCCAGTCAGTGTCTATCCCTCCCTGCATCTCCAGATCAGCTGTTTCATGGTGTGCAGGAGCCTTGGGGTGGGGGGGCAGAGCGAGGGCATGGCAGGCTGAGGGGAGGGAGTGGGAAGGGGTGGAGTGGGGGCAGTGCCTGTGGCAGAGCCAGGGGTTGAATAGTGAGCACCCCGGGGCACACTGGAAAGTTGGCGCCTGTCATTCCAGCCCCTATACAAGGAGCCGCATATTAACTTCTGAAGAGCCGCATGTGGCTCTGAAGCAACAGGTTGGCCACCCCTGTCTTATAACATAAGAGCAGCCATACTGGTTCAGACCAGTGGTCCATCTAGCCCAGTATCCTGTCTTCTGACAGTGACCAATGTCAGATGCTTCAACAGGAATTAACAGAACAGGGCAGTTATTAAGTGATCCATCCCTTGTTGTCCACTCCCAGCATCTGGCATTCAGAGTCTTAGGGACACCCATAGCATGGGATTGTTTGCCTGACCATCTTGGCTGATAGTCACTGATGGACCTATCCTCCATGAATTTATCTTTTTTTTTTTTTTAATCTAGTTATAGCTTTTGCCTTCTCAACATCCTCTGGTAATGACTTCCACAAGTTGACTGAGTTGTGTGAAGAAATACTTCCTTTTGTTAGTTTTAAATCTTCTATCTATTAATTTCATTGGGTGATCCCTGCTTTGTGTGTTATGTGAAGGGGTAAATAACACTTCTTTACTTGCTTTCTCAATCTCATTCATGATTTTATAGACCTCTATCACATCCCCTCTTAGAGGTCTCTTTTCCAAGCTGAACAGTCACAGTCTTTTTAATCTCTCCTCATATGGAAACTCTTCCTCACCCCTAATCATTTTTGTTGTCCTTTTCTGTACCTTTTCCAGTTCTAATATACCTTGTTTGAGATGGGGCAATACAAACTGCACATGGTATTCAAGGTGTGGACGTACTATGGATTTATACAGTGGTGTTATGATATTTACTGTCTTATTATCTATCCTTTTTCTAATGGTTCCCAAACCATTCTGACAGCTTTTTTTTAGACTGTCACTGCACATTGAACAGGTATTTTCAAAGAACTAGCCACAATGACTCCAAGAGCTCTTTCTTGAGTGGTAGTAGCTAATTTAGACCCCATCATTTTGTATGTATAGTAGAGATGTTTTCCCAATATGCATTATTTTGAATTTATCAACATTTAATTTCATCTATCATTTTATTGCTTGGTCACCCAGTTTTGTGAGATCTCTTTGTAACTCTTCACAATCAGCTTTGGATTTAACTAGCTTGAGTAATTTTGTATCATCCCCAAACTTTGCCACCTCATTCTTTACCTCTTTTTCCAGATCTTTTATGAATATGTTAAACAGCACTTGTCCCCGTACAGATCCCTGGGGGACACTTCTATTTACTGTAGAACATAGGGCAAGCTTGCCTATTGAAGGCAAGCCACTGAAGACATTATATTTAGCTGCTTTCATTATATTCAGCCATAACACAAGAAACCTATAGGCCTATATCCCAGGGGGAGGGATAGCTCTGTGGTTTGAGCATTGGCTTGCTAAACCCAGGGTTGTTCAATCCTTGAGGCGGCCATTTAGGGATCTGGGGCAAAAATCTGTCTGGGGATTGGTCCTGCTTTGAGCATGGGATTGGACTAGATGAGCTCCCGAGGTCCCTTCCAACCCTGATATTCTATGATTCTAAGGGCAGGTCTTCAGTACCCGCCAGATCGGTGGGTAGAGATCAATCTATCAGGGATTGATTTATCGTGTCTCATCTAGATGCAGATAAATCAATCCCTGAATGTGCTCCCAGTCTACTCCAGAACTCCAGCTCACGAGAGGCGGAAATGGAGTCGACGGGGGAGCGGTAGCAGTCAACTCGCTGCCATCCTCATGGCCAGGTAAGTCGATCTAAGATACGCCGACTTCAGCTATGCTATTCACATAGCTGAAGTTGCGTATCTTAGGTCGAGCCCCCCCAGTGTAGACGAGGGCTAAGATGCTAACTTACACTTCAGCTAATGTAAAAGTGTGGTTAAGTAGATCATAACCCTTGGCACAGATTAACAGTTACCTTTAGATTTTGGGAACTAAGAAGAACTTGCTCACTGGTATGAGTTAGAATGTTCCTGTACATGCTACCGCAAGGAACATGGAAGTAATAACTTCAAATCCACTTACTCAAGGAGTGACAGGTATGATCATGAGCTAAAATGGTAGTTACATGTATTAATATACTAACATATACAAGAAGGACACCTCAACATTAGTAAATTGAGGAAATACAAATAAGGAAGAGGGAAATACCCCTACTGAATATGCATTAGATATAATGGCATCAGCATAACATATTATAAAAGTTACATCCCAACCGGTGTGCAGTAGGAGAGAAATGTAGCCCTTGGAAGGAGCCAGAATGATGGCCACTGGTGATGATGAAGGTGATGGTGATGAGGAAGATGATGGCTAACATTTCAGGTTGTCCTGCAAGGGATGGTGTAAGTATATGGATGTTCAGATGTACAGTCTGTATTATCTCTATCTACCTTACTGATTTAGAGTGTTTGACTTTGCTAGATATATTAATAAACTATATATAAATATAGAAGAGTTCCTATAGTGTGAGTATTGCAACTGTGCACATCAGGGTACACAATTATACAGTAATTTTAATAATACTGGGCCTGATCTTGGGACAAGAACTATCAACCCTCAAAGTGATAACTGGGTATTCTTAAGTAATCAATAAAATCAATATATAATCTATAGATCAGGCTACATTATCTTTGTCCATTCTGATAACTGTCCATTTATTCCTACCCTTTGTTTCCCGCCCACGTATTCCTACTCTTTGTTTCTCATCTTTAAACTGGTTACCAATCCATGGGAGGACCTTCCCTCTTATCCCATGACTACTTCATTTGCTTAAGAGCCTCTGGTGAGGGGCATTAGACTTTCAGAAAGCCTTTGACAAATACACTATATTCATTAGATCACCTTTGTCTACATCAGGGGTAAGCAATCTATGGCACGTGTGCCAAAGGCGGCACACAGGCTGATTTTCAGTGAGACTCACACTGCCTGGGTCCTGGCCACCAGTCCAGGGGGCTCTGCATTTTAATTTAATTTTAAATGAAGCTTCTGAAACATTTTGAAACCTTATTTACTTTACATATAACAATTGTTTTGTTATATATTATTGATATAGAAAGAGACCTTCTAAAAAGGTTAAAATGCATTACTGGCACGCAAAACCATAAATTAGAGTGAATAAATGAAGATTTGGCTCACCACTTCTGAAAGGTTGCCAACCCCTGGTCTACATGTTTGTTGACCTGCCCAAAGAATTCTAACAGAGTAGTGAGGCATGATTTCCTTTTGCAAAAGTTGTGTTGACTCAACAAATTAGGTATGTGTCTGATAAGTCCATTCTGAGTCTTTTACTAGTTGCACTTCAAATTATTTTTGGGCTGCCTAGTTATACTTTTACACTTGACTTGCCAGAGTTTATGGTTCATTCTATTTTCATCAGTAGGATTTGAATTCCAGTTTTTAAAGAATGCTTTCTTGCTCTACCACTTTTTACTCTGTTTAGCCATGGTAGCATTTTTTGGTGGTACTACTTTTTTTTTTTTAATTTGGAGATATACATTTAATTGGAGCCGCTATTAGGGTACCTTTAAAAAAAAGTTTCCATGGAGCTTGCAGGCATTTCTCCCTTATGTTTGTTCCTTTCAAGTTCCGTTTAACTAGTTTCCTCATTTTTCTGTTCTCCTTTCTGACATTAAATGCTACCATGGTAGATTTTTTTGGTATCTCCTCTCTCCCGACAAGGAAGGTAAATTGAATGACAGTATGATTGCTATTACTAGGTGGTTCAGTTATATTCACCTCATGGAACAGATCCTGTGTTCCACTTAAGACAAAATCAAGAATTGCCTCTTGTGGAGTGCAGGACTAGCTGCTCCAAGAAGTAATCATCAACAGTGTCTAGAAATTTTATCTCTGCATCCCATCCTGAGGTAATATGTACCCAGTCAGTCAACAGAGGTATAGTTGAAAGCCTCCATTGTTACTGAGTTTTTCTATTTTTATAGTCTCTCTAATCTCCCTGAGCATTTCGCAATCATCATCCTGGTCAGGTGGTCTGTAGTATATGAATAAAATGTGTTATGTCTGTTGGATGAGAGATCTGAAAACTTAACAGAAGAAGGTTGTCCTCATCCCTTTGAAATAGCTCTTAATAAAATACCCCCTGACTTCTACTCCAGTCTGGTGCTAGAGGGCAACTTACTGCTGGGGATACACACATCTGAAAGAGGATACAGGTAACATCTTAACTACTTGTGGATGTTATGAAGATCCCATGAAGTTATTCACTAGAGAAGCGTTTAAGATTATCTTCACTGAAAGAGTGCTGAACCTTTATGTAATTACATAAAAATACCAAAGGAAGTGTCCCTGCTCTGAAGAATTTTCATTTTGAGGTTGGCCTTTCATTCTGTTTACTGAGTTCACCTGGTGCTTCATGGTCTTTATAGTACAGCTATATGTTGTTCAGTCTGCCATACAAACTAAAATCTGAAATAATTTACAGAGTCAAATTGCAAAGAGAATTGCAGAAGAGAAATAAGATGGATAAGAAGAGGCTATGCTTACTCCTGATGGATAGTATCTTACTCCACACAAGATACCAGGCAAATCAAAAAGGCTACCTGAGGAATAAGGGCATTAGAATCTGGCCATTAGGGTTCTATAAACCTTTGGGGAAAGTATCGTATAAGTGCTATATACTACATCATCTTCAACCAAATATTTTGACATTTCATAGTAAACAATATTTATGCTTCACCAAGTGAAATACATTTAAATTTGTTAGTTATACTCCATACTCGGCCATAGTCACTTCCATGTTTCTAAAAGCAAGATGCAATGTCATGCAACTCTGCTGTTGAAGAAATGGTAGTTGTTTTTACTGCATGAGATTCTTTTGTTCTTTTTAGCATACGCTACTTTGGCATAAGTGTTTGCAGAATACCTCCTGCAGTAATGCCTTAATTTCTGTAAAACTAAATATTATGGGCTAGGACCTCAGCCAGTGCAAACAGACATACTTTTATTGACTTCAGTGGACCACACTAAGGCCTGGTCTATGCTACAAAGTTAGGTCAATGTAAGCCACCTTGCATCAACCTATTTACGTGCACCTCTACGTGCAAATTTGTCTACTGTTGAAGTAAGTGCCCCATTATGGCAACGCAGTAAAACCACCTCCCCAAACAGCACTAATCCATAGTCAACCTACAAAGGTCAACACAGTGCAAGTGTAGAGACTGCATGCCCTATATTGACCCTAACAGTCCTCCAATGCCCAACAGTGACAGCTCTGGTCACAACTGTGAACTCCACTGCCCAGAGATGAGGGAAACCACAAGCCATGAATCCACCCCTTACTGCCCTCCCCCACACCCTTAAAATGTGCTGCATATTTTTTTTTTAAATTCCTTTTTCTGACTGCCCAGCTTGGTGAGAACATCTAGCAGCTCTCCCTTGAGTAGAGATGCCCAACCAACCATACGGCTACACCAGTGGCTCTCAACCTTCCCAGACTACTGTACCCCTTTCAGAAGTCCAATTTGTCTTGCCTACCCCCAAGTTTCACCTCACTTAAAAACTACTTGCTTACAAAATCAGACATAAAAATACAGAAGTGTCACAGCACACTATCACTGAAAAAATTGCTTACTTTCACATTTTTACCATATAATTATAAAAAACTCAATTGAAATATAAATATTGTACTTATATTTCAGTGCATAATGTATAGAGCCGTATAAACAAGTCACTGTCTGTATGAAATTTTAGTTTGTACTGACTTCACTAGGGCTTTTTGTATAGCCTGTTGGAAAACTAGGCAAATATCTAGATGAGTTGATGTATCCCCTGGAAGACCTGTTCGTACCCCCCAGGGGTACATGTACCCCTGGTTGAGAACCACTAGGCTACAAGCTCTAGATGTGCTCCTCCCTGGAGTATACAGCAGACACAGGATCTCCTGAGTCAGTGGGGAGAAGAGGCTGTGCAGGCATAGCTACAAACTGGTCATAGAAACATGGACAACCTCTATGAAAAGATTGCACAGGGATGCAGACAAGGTGTACAACAGGGATCAGCATCAGTGCTGCATGAATGTGAAGGACCTGCAGCAGGAATACCACAAGGCCAGGATGCCAACAGTTAATCTGGTGCTGCATCACAGACCTGTTGGTTTTACCACAAGCTGCATGCCATGCTTGGTGGAAACACCACCAGAGCGCCATGGATACCTGAGTGGAGCCTGAACACAGAACTCTGCTGTGAACAGCAAGGTGAGGGGGCACAAAGGGGGATCCAGGCATGCTGCGAGCCAGGACTAGTTCAAGACTCCTCCACAGTCTAGTTAGACAAGCACATATGAGCCCAATACAGACTAAAGAACCTCAGGAAGTGTGTGCCTGCCTTTTCCCTTACAATGTTTAAATGTGAAGGTAGCACCCATCCCACCATCCCATCCCCAAGTTACCAAGACACAAGTATAACAATGAAGAGTCCATACCAGTATGAGGAGAGGTAGTGGCATAACAAATAGAGGTAGGATGGTTATTCGCTTCTCATTGCACTGCAGAACTGGGGGTGGGGGAGACTTGTGGAGTAGTTTGCTGATGTGCATAGCAATATCCCTTGTATCCTGAGAGATCTTGACGAAACTTTCATGGAGACACTTCGCAATCCTTTCCTGAAGGTTTCTAGGATGGCTGACTTATTTCTTCCTCCATGGTAGGACACTTTCCCACACCACTCGACTAGTTTGGCTGGGACCACTGCAGTAAATGGGCTAGTACCATAAAGTACCAGGAGGCTTCAAGATGCAAGCAGCAGCTGCATTACCTGTGCCTTGGTACCCGCAGAGGAATGGGATATCAGCTAAAAGTCACCACTGCCTGTAGGAAATGGTGCCAGTATTCAGTGCCATTGCTCTATGCTTGTACCCCTGGGAACAGGGAACAAATTGTTTCATGCATGCAAAAATGTTAATGCCCTCTTCCTTCCCCAGCCATTCATGGGAGATATAGTCACCATGGCTGGGGCTGGAGAGCAGTGCTGCTCTACAGGGCACGTGTCAATAAGCATGTCATTAAAAATCATTAGGGGAAGGAGAACAGGGACTTTTGAAATTGAACTTTCACTTTCCACTGTGACTGTAAAAACAATGCTACATCTGCCTGTTTTATCTGTAGCTGCTGCCGTCGTGGCCTGGAGGGGTACCCCCTCCATACCCGGGGAATATCTGAACCTGATGTGGAGAAGAAAGAAAAGGAGTAGGGAGGATATGTTCAGTGAGATCCTACAAGCCAGGGCTTCATCAGACTGTTAACAAAGGGCCTGGTGGTCCAACATGGCAGATGGCATTGAGAGGGACAGAGAGGACAGGAGAAAAGTGGATAAAGACCCATGATTCCCATCAGGAAAAGGAGAAGGAAAGGGAGATGCCCCAGGGCATAGTGGGGCTTCTCAGGCAGCAAACACAAATGCTGCAGGCTCTAGTTCACCTACAAGGCCAACAATCATGGACTTGCCACCCATGGCAGTTCCTGGAGACTCCATGTTGACAACTTCCCTACACCTCTGCCAAAAATCCACTTGGCATCATGGGATGCGTCCCTATCCCTGCTACTCCACACAGCAGTAAAGACTCCACAGCTTCACATACACTGATCCATGAGAATCCTGTGGCACCTTATAGACTAACAGATGTTTTGGAGCATGAGCTTTCATGGGTGAATACCCACTCCGTCGGATGCACCCACACATTCACCTACGAAAGCTCATGCTCCAAAACGTCTGTTAGTCTATAAGGTGCCACAGATTCTTTGCTGCTTTTACAGATCCAGACTAACATGGCTACCCCTCTGATACTTGACCTATGAGATGCACAGTTGGTAATAAACAAATAATTTATGGAAATTACCTATCTCATAGAACTGGAAGAGACCCCAAAAGGTCATGGAGTCCAGCCCCCTGCCTTCACTAGCAGGACCAATACTGATTTTGCCCCAAATCCATAAGTGGTCTCCTCAAGGATTGAACTCACCATTCTGGGTTTAAGCAGGCCAATGCTCAAACCACTGAGCTATCCCTCACCCCTATATGTAGCCAAGATGGACTGCATTTGTGCACTACATCAGAACTGTTTGCTGCCTTTCTAATTGTAATATTTTGTTTGGTTAATTTATGTCTGAACTTTGTATTGTGTTGTCCTTTTTTTTATTTGCACACTGGGTTCCTCCCCCTCAGTTTGTCAGTCAATAAAATCCTATTTTAAAAACAATGAATTAATCTGTATTAGTTCACCACACATACTGCAAAATGTATAGATGTACTCAAAGTATTTGTAAGTGTACAGCACCACAGAACTTGAATATTCAAGAATAAAACCCAGTCATACGTGTAAGTGTACTGCATGCACCATATAATTCATAGTGTCAGTGAAAAACAGTGGAATAGTTACAGCAACACAATAATTCATAGGTTCATTATAAGAGTGTTACACGCATAAATGTATACTACAAACCTTCAGAACCAGCGCACAGCCGAGCCCAGCACATTCATGTGGCTGACCATTAAAATGCTCTTTCAAAGCCTCCTGCAACCACATAGCTCCATGCCTGGCTCTTGTAATGGCCCCCATGTCTGGCTTTTCAAACTCAAACAGCTACTCCACCTCTGCCCTCCACCCCATGACACCTTTCCCCACTTTATTTCAAATTTATTATGCAGCACACAACAGGCAGCTATAACCATTGGGATATACGTTCTCACGGAGATCAAATTTTGTAAGTAAACAATGCCAGCATCCCTTCAATCTACCAAAAGCACATTCAACCATCATTCTGCACCTGCTGAGCTGGTAGTTGAATCTTTCCTTGGTGCTGTCCAGGTGGCCAGCATACAGCTTTGTGAGCCAGGGATCATCTGAGTCTCCCAGGATCTCTTTTGGCATTTCAGCATTGCCAGTTGTAATCTACCAGTCAAGAAAGTAGATCCCTGCTTGCAGCTTTCTGATAGCCCACACTGATATTAATGATCCACCAAAGTTGGCATAATCACAGAGAAGTAGCCCTTTGTGGCAAAGTGGGCTGGTGCCAAAATAAGGATATGGCTATCACCCCACTATAACTCAGGAATCCCATTGCTGCAAATCCATCCTGTACATTGCTGAGAGTCACAGACCTGCATAGTAGGACAAGATTAATCGCCCTACACACTTGCATGACGATGGCCCCCACCGTAGATTTTCCAACTCCAAAATAGTTTCCCAATAACCCATCGCAATCCAGCATTACAAGCTTCCAGAGTGCAATTGCCACGCACTTCTCCACTGTCTATGCAGCTTTCATTCTGCTGTGCATTCCTTGAATGGCTGGCATGAGCTCAGCACACAGATTCAGGAACGTGGCCTTTCACATCTGAAAGTTCTGCAGCTACTGCTCATCGTCCCAAACCTGCATTATGGTGCAATCTCACCAGTCAGTGCTTGTTTCTTCAACCCAGAAGCAGTGCTTCACCATCTGCAGCTGCTCCATGACCACCAATCACCTTGATTTGTATTTTGCTATGTCCTTCACAATCTGGCCTGAAAGAAATCATCATGACCCGCATTGTTGCAGTTCTGAGAGTACGAGAGAATCACATATCCTGAATTCACAACTTTCATGAGAATAGCACAGAACTTTGCAGGCTTTGAAGGCTCCATGCTTCTGTCAGAGATGGCCAACAGTGTCACGCAGGTTTGTGGGATCTTAAATTCCATGATTTTTTAAAAATGAGATATGGATGGTATTATGGTATGTAGAAAGTTTCATGCTGGGAACTTGACCCCTAGCTCCCAGCGATCCCTGGGCAAGTTATTTCTTTCCCAGAGCACATTGCAAAAACTTCCAAGAAAGCACCGAGCCAGACTGAAGCATGTGGCACACTAGGATACCACATCGGTGCACTGCCCTTTGCACTAACACAAGCACTCCTGGTGAGTATGCAGTGACTGCACAAGCAGCTAAGTCTGCATGCACACCAGCAATACAGCAGCTGTATACCAATGTAAGGAACCCATGGGATCAGGACCCATTGTGGCAGGCATAATATCTCCCCCTCCACCCCCACCAAACACAACCCCACAAACACCACACAACCCCCCGCCCCCCAAAACACACACACATTATAAGAGACAGTCCCTGCCCGGAAGAGCTTTCAAGCTCAATAGACAAGAGAGGAAAAGGTTGGGCAAAAGGTTGTTGTGATAGGGGGATTGGAGGGCCAGATGACTCAGTGGTTAGAGCACCCGACTTCCAGCTCCTTGCCTCCTAGAGCAGTGGAGGTACCTGTTCCTGATCTTCAGCTGCCCCTCCTCCACAAAATCTGGGTTTAGGCTCTTAAAGGGGTATGATGGGGGGACCTGGGCCCTCCCTTTCCACCAGGTTCCAGCCTAGGGCCCTGTGGGAAGCAACACTGGCAGGGTCCTTCCTGCAATGAGTCTAAGTTACTTCCTTGAGCTACTTCCTACTTATAGATCCATGCAGTTTGGGACATGGCCCATATAGCCTAAATCATCCAGCACTTTACAACCAGGAGTAGGGCCCTGCTGGACTTGCAAGTTTTCAAAGGGATTGGTGATTAGAGGAGGCTCTGCCTGAGGCCTTTCTCCACTCTGTGGTCCCATTTCAGGCTCATTCTTCTGGCTGGCTTCCTTGAGAAGAATTCCTCTGTCCTGCAGCCTGTCCATCACCCTTTGCCTGGGCTTCTGAGCAATCTTTGACCTCCTCCAGTCAGAACATGCTCACGGGGGCATGGCTACCTGGACCCAGGATTGCTTTTTAAACCTTTAGAGCCTAATATGGTGTTTGTTTACCTCATCACAGTAGTATTATTATTCCCATTGAACAGATGAGGCACAAAGACTAAGGGTATCTCTACGCAGCAATTATAATGCCAGTGGCTGGCCCAGGCTCACAGGGCTCAGGCTGTAGCACTGTAAAATTGGGGTTTAGACATTTGGGCTTGGGCTGGAGCCCAAGCTCTGGGACCCCATGTGGGGGAGGTGCCCAAGTCATGAGTCCGACTCATGTGACTAGAGCCAGCCACAGACATTTAATTGCTATGTAGACATACTGTGGGGCCTTGGGAAGGGTATGTTGGGTAAGTCTAGGGCAGTGCCAGGGACTGAATCCACATTTCCCAATTTTCTGCACAGTGTCTCATCCACAAGGCCATCCTTTCTCTCACAGCCACCTTTACATATAGGGGACCATGAGACACAGAATAGTGAGCACAACAAACTTTAAAAAAAATAAGTTCATGGAGTAGCTTTATAAATAAATTCCTTCACAAGGCTACTTGAGTTGGTACCTACTAATATGAAGGCACCTCTGCTCTGTAAGAACATGAAACATTAGATGAATCCTGTTTTTAAATAAAAACAGGAAGGAAGCTACCCATCATGCTTGCAGCATTCCAAGGAGTACCACTTCTAGCAAAGACATGACATTGCTGCATGCCTATAGGTACACACTCTAGAGGTGGATACAGAATCAAAATACTCGGTCTCAAGATGTGTAAAGATTGGTATGCTACCCAGGTTCTAGATACTGAGGGGTTTCTTTTTATCAATCATTTAGAAAGCAAAGAAAAATATTAGCTGCAAACCATACACTCAGTGAATCAGGATGTCAGCCAGCTGATAAGAGCCCCATTTCTTTGATGGAATGCTGCAGACAGCATTTGTACATCAAGCAAAGCAATCAAAGGAAAAAAAGTCTTATCATGCAGTTACTAGTAGAAAGTATTTCTCAACGTTCCCTAAATCCAGGCCTGGGCCTCCAAGTACCAAGCATGGCATATTTGAAATGGCATTTCAAGAGTCTGAAAAGTTCCGTTCCCAGAAAAATGTTTTTTTAAAGATTCAACATATAAGAAAAAGCAGCAAAGAATCCTGTGGCACCTTATAGACTAACAGATGTTAGTTAAAACGTCTGTTAGTCTATAAGGTGCCACAGGATTCTTTGCTGCTTTTACAGATCCAGACTAATACAGCTACCCCTCTGATACTTAACATACAAGTAGTAGAGGAACATGTTAGACCCAAATATGCACTCAGATCACTTTAAAAAAATAAATCTTAAAATAATTTTAAATTTGCTATAATACAAATGCAGAGATACTTTGTAACTACATGGCCTCCCTGGCATATCTCATAGTGTTCTACTTGACTTATTGTTAGGAATCAAATGAAAATATCTGTGAAGATTTCATGGACTGTCAGATGCCAAAGACAGCAGCAAGATATGAATTATACACTTGGGAGATGAGGTGGGAAAAATATATTACAAGTTTTCTGGAGGTGAAATAATGAAACATTGGCTCCTTCAAATGGCCAGGTTGTTGTATTAATGAACTATGGCCCCAGTCCCACAATTAGTTCCGTACAAGCAGAGCCTGGTGCCCACATGGAGAATGACTGCGTGATCAGGGCCTATTTATTACAGAATACTCCATTGCAGGCATCACTGAAAGAAAGTCAATGAATGTGGAAGTGTAAGCTACATGTACAGAGAGAAGCTTGGATATATTTTTAGGTGTGATGTTTGGATCTTCTCACCTATGGGTCAACCCCTATGTTCAAAAATCACAAGGTGTTATTCTTCAATTGAACATCACATAACTAAAGCTCTAGCCCATTCTCAGTGACACCTGTGTGTATTTGGAATTACTCAGCTGAATTCAATAGTTAGTTTCTTTGAATTTATGCCTGTGTGATTGAAAGCACAATTTAGACCAGAATTAGCAGTACAATTTCAACTGGGGATCATTCATTTTCAAATTGGGGCCAGAGAGAGGGGAACTTCTAGGAATGATTTGCGTGTTTGTAAAATAGTTTTCAAATTTTGTATTTTACCTTAAAAGTTTCCTTGCATGCTACTCTGATCATAATCTTTTGAACACACTGACTGTTGCATTACCTCATTTGTCATCTTTGATCAAGCTACACAATCAAAATAGCTTTAGATATCTTTGAGGCATTTGAGTTTCACTTTTTTTTAAATGGTCTTTGGCTCTTTTCCTTCTCACTTAGCTGTTGAAATCATGCTGGAATTCTTTATTGCAGCATAGTCTATCTCCTTTTCTAGATTAGCCAACTGTAATGGTTTTCTGAGGTGTATGAGACAAATTGTGCATACTATGCATGTTTACCCCAAATACATCTTTGAAGTACATGTGGCACTTAGACTGCATACAGAACAAAGAAATTCTCATCTCCTGATCCACCTGGTAGAAGGAAGTTCTTAAATGCAGTGTATCAGAAAGTGAATAATTGCAATAGACAGGAAGCCATTGATTTACAGTGTGTTTCCATTAACCCTACCCATCAAAATTCGATTGTTCTTACATTGAGTGACTTGATAGAGTGAAACTGATGCACACTTAGGAATGCGGTGCAATTAGGGGGATGATCCTTAAGAGAAAAATGGGATTATTAACAATTAAAAATCTAATGGCTCTCAGAGGCAAGCTGTTCAAAATTAGCAATGGGCCAAACTTCCTTACAATTTCAGGGGACATAGGAGACAGATTTGAATTGCAAGTTCTGAACCTGCTTCCATAGCTGTGGGTTAAATTCACAATTAGAATGAGTCTATTTGGACACAACCAAACACTCCTCCAAAAAGCCATTCTGATGAGATTTAGCCAATTTATTAGATGAGACCAGTCTCTATCCAGACTCTGATTTGACAAACTATTTAGCATTGTTTCAATTATTACTGAAGAAAAGTTATTCACTTGTACACTTAACAGCAATCTTAATTTTATACAGTTCATCCTTTGCTCCTGGCTTCTAAAAAGCAGAGCTCATTGTAGTGGAGTCAAAAAATTATAGCTAAAAATAGTTGAGGTCACTGAAGACCATCTCCTGGCCACTGCAAGATTCTTCCCTAGAAGATGGGCCCTACTCCTATTCTTTGGGCACCCCTAATTCCCACTGACTTCCTAGGAACTTGGGTGTTGAAGGAATATAAGCTCAGGCTCTCTTTCACTGCTCCTGCCAACACAAGTATGGCCCCAGTTCACCAAGGTATGCAAGTACATGGCTAACTTAAGGCACTAGTAGCCCCACTGATGTCAACAGGGCTACTCAAAGCCTTAAAGTCAGGCATGTACTTCAAGCACCTTGCAGAACTGGGATCCATACATACAGACTTATGTGAGTAGTCCTATTGACTTCAATAAGTTAGACACATGCAAAAGGATTTACAGGTTAGGGGACTATACTTGCAAATGATTGGCTATGAAAGAAGTAGCCCTCATGGATTTTAATAACGTTATAGATTTTCTTTTTGGACTGCTGCATATTTCACTTTATCCTGACAGACTAGAGCTGGCTCAATAATAAAAAAAAAAAAAATGAGGAATAATATATTCAGTGATTGGTGGAGGAAAAAAATCCCAAACCATCTATTTTTAATCCATGAAGCTGTCTACTAATGAACAGGGCCTGCTCCAGGCACCAGCACAGGAAGCAAGTGCTTGGGACAGCCAATGGGAAGGGGCGGCACATCCGGGTCTTCAGCGGCAATTCGGTGGCTGGCCCCTCAGAGTGAAGCATCGAGGTAGAGCTGCCACCGAAGTGCCACCAATTGCAGATTTTCTTCGGTCCTTGGGGCGGCAAAAAAGCTGGAGCCGGCCCTGCTAATGAAGATATTACTCAAAATTAAGTTATTCAACTTTGATTGGGAAAAGTTCATCGGACACATTATTTGAAATTACTACTCCACCTCATCTAATAGAAAGCTAGATCTTCCTTTAGCTATAGCTTTTATATGACGTGCACAGTGAACTAATTAGTCAAGTACTCAAACTAGGACTCTTTTAGAAGATTGCAAAGGCAATGGATGCATCAGTCAATTAAAACCCATTGTTCCCTTTGGGGCTTCTACCCTTTTCTAGTTATTATTTTGCTTTATTAATTATGAATACTATTTACATGGAATGCCAGTGGGAATCTAATAAGAAATTAATGCATTGACTCCCACCGGAGATTTTATATGTTTCTAAGCATATTTTCATTACTTAGAATTAAATGAATAATCTAATTGGCTGTACTTCCTGTGACACACACCTGCTCTCACAGGTTGCCACTAAATATGAAAAAAGGCAGATAAACATAAAGCAGCAGGGGATTTAGCTAGAGATATTTAGACAGTAAACATCCTCAACAGCCATGAGTCATTGCATGCTTTAAACACTTTGGAAAAAAACAAACATCTAGTAAAGCTAGGAAAAGAGCTTTAAACAATTGTAACATTCATTTCAATAAATGAATCACAGCTTCCCCCAATATAAAAATACTATCCCCAAATGGCTTTTACAACCAGTTAATTATACATAAATTGTAAGCTCTTTGTTCTCTGTTAATACAGTGCCTAGCACCCTGGGATCCCAGTCCATATCTAGGGCTCCTAGGTGCTATGGTAATAGAAATACATTACATTTTAAGCCCATCTTTTAACACTGGTATTACTTGTTTTTTCCCCTTCGAGTTGCGACAAGATTTCTTCTCTATGCTCTCGTATATTTTATCTCTTGCTCTACATGTTTGGAGTAGAAGGCTCATACTGGACATCTTTTTTCAGTAGGACTTCTATTTAATGGTGACTACACCATAGGACAATCTCAAGGGTGGAGATTTAGTTTCTGTGAGAGGCTTAATAACATAAGACCCCTACAAGCATAACTCCTTTCAGGAAAGGAACTGATAGAATTCCATGCTCATTGTGAGTCACTGCTTACCCTGTCAAATGGACTGCTCACTTTGCAGAATTAGTCTAAGCTCTGAGACATACAGTAGGTTTCTTTCCTTCTCATATATGGAGCATCACAAGTGAAAAGTTTCTTCAGGCCAAATTATGCCCTCAGTGACACCTGTACAATTCTATTTCTTTCATTACTTTCTGATCACTCACATCTGTGTTAATACTCAGCTCCACTGAGGAGATACAAGGTGGAACTGAATCCAGCTCACTGGCTTTTCATTGGCTTTGCAGCTAAATTAAAAACAAGCAGTAGACCCAAATCAAAGGTATTTGGGTGCCTGACTCCAGATGTCTTTGAGGATCTGGACCTAAGTCTTTTCAGAAGAGTCAACAGATCTGCACCCAGGGAGTAGATACTTACCATCTTTTCAGAGTGGAACCATGCTACTTTGCAATGTTAGCTTAGATGGTCAGACAGTGATATATTTTGTCAAGTTCTTTTCCTTGAAAAATTTCACCAGTAGCTTCAATGTACTCCCTGCATACATTTATGGGCATAAGAATCATGTAACTCTGATGCAGCCCCATAATCGTGTTGCTCCTTTGCATAATTTTGTTATTGATAAATTGCTTTGCTTGGTTATTTGTTTACCTAACTGATGTCAAATGAGGCACTTGGGGCCATCATTTGTTAAGCACTGGAATTTAAATAGGGAGTTCTGATTAACAGCCAATGTCACATCATCACTTGGATTCCAAACAAGTGTAGTTAACATATTTGTGATGTTTTGTCCATATAATATTTTGTGCATTAGAAGGCCTATGCCGGTGTAGCAATACCAGTATACTACACCAGCAAAATGCTCCTAGTGTGGAGCTTTTGCTGGCAGAGTTTACTCTGGCTCTTCTGAGTGAAGTCATTTTGCAGGTATCGTAGTTATACTAGGGGCTTTTGCTGGCGCTAGGTATATCAGTAACAGATCATATCTTTCTGCCCCCCTGACTGACAGAGCAATATTGGCAAAATTTTGCAGTGAGATCATGCTTAAGACACTTGCTTTTTGAAAAACATTCAGCTGCATTACAGACTTACTTACCTGTAAGCAGCTGGATTTGCCATCAGGCTTGGAAAAAAAGCAAACCCTCCACCTGCAGTCCACTCATGCCCCTTTCCTGTGGTTTGGCTGTATTAACAATGTAAATAGTAAAAATAACAGCCTAAGATTTGGCTCTTCCTGTTATCAAATCCTAATTCCTCTTGCCTACAAGGTCACTCTCACCTCCTTATATCCAGGGCGAAGCACACCTGCCACAGCTTAATTGGGGTGCTATGAAGCTCCAGTTTTGATTTTGTTTTTGTAATTAAGAAGTAAAAGGGAGTACAGCCACAGGTCAGTACTACTAATGCTGTCACTGGGCCAGGGAGAGGGTAAACAGAACTTAAATGCACTCACAGAGAAAGGGCAGAGGGGAAAACATTTAAACAACATGAAGAGAGGTGAAAAGGGAGCACTGTTGCAGCTTTGTCCATATCACAGTTGCCATAACAATTCTTTACATCTTTAATTGTGAATTATTGTAATATATTAAGTGAAGCTATTAATGGAGGCAGAGCAGTCAAGTGGAGGGGACTCCAGAGTAGGAGTCGACCTACCTGTCCTGTGACCTTGGGCAAGTCACTGCACCTCTGTGCCTCAGTTTCCCCATCAGTTATTTGAGAATAAATTATTCTTACCCCCTTTGTAAAGTGCTTTGAGATGTATAGATGAAAAGTGCTACAGATGAACTGAATAATATGATCGTAATAGCAAATAGTGAATAATGAATAATTAATATTCTTGTTCAAATACCCTTGCTTGCATGCAAACATGGATATTTGTACCATACAAAGATCAATCTTCTCTATTTGGATTAACACTGTTTTCCTTTGAAAACAACCAAATGAGAAATGCACCAAAGAATCTAGATTATGCAAAGATTTTGGGGGCACCCAAAAGATCTGTGGGAGTTGGCTCAGCAAATTTTGAAATTTGTGTTCAGGATCTGCCATAAATGTATGCAGACTTTGGATTCTGCTGAGCTAGTTTTTTTTAGCGATAGTCAGTTTGAGATTATGCATTGCACTTGTACAATGCTTTCCATTATGTATCTCACAGTGCCTTACAAACATTAATGAATGTAGGGTACATTCATACTGCAATCATGGGGTGAAACAGCAGCTTCTGCAGGCATTCCTAAACTAGGCTTAGTCTAATTAGCTTGGATACCAGAGCAGTGAAGTCGTGGTAGCACATGCTTCATTATAGGCTAGCCCTACAAGCAATTACCCGGGGTTCTGGATGGGCTCGTACAGCCCATGCTGAAGTGCAGGCTGCTGCAGCTTCACTGCTCCAGGACCCAAGATAGCTAGATTAAAGCTAGCTCAGATGAATCTACTTCAGCTGCAATCACACCCCAGGATTGCAGTGTAGACATAATGGTGCTGGGAGACAGGGTCATGTACATAAGATGAGGGAATAGAGGCTAGGTCTACACTGCACACCACTGGTGGCGATATACAGTGTATATGCCATGTTGTGTTCATCTCAAGGGTCAAAAGATTTAAAGGTGTTATAAACTCTTTCACTGTCCAAACATTAAAGTAGTGATACATGGGTTTGGGTTGTTTTCTCAAAGAGGCCCTGGTTTACTCAATTGCTGGGCAAACACTCAAAAGCATTTATTCTAAAGTTGAAAGTTTATTGATCAAACACAAGAACCAACAGGAAATTAAAACAAGCATGTATATTGAAAAGGAACTTGAATGATTATGCAAAGCAATCAAAACCTATTAAAGTATCTCCTTTGGAGGCAAAATATCAGTCTCTCTTATTTTCATTAACAAACTTTCTTTGATGAAAAGGAAAGGGTTAATTTTACTTTCAGTAATGATGTGTGTAGGGTATTCACTTCATCTGTTTGTCATAAATGGGCAGACAGAAGCTGGAGGAGAGAGAGGATAGAAAAAGTGAGGGAAATACAGCTTTTGTTGATGGTTGGTCGGTTATGAATGAATACTTTGGCTTGCAGGTCGAGCACTACGCCTGATGCTTGGACTCTTGTTCACATTCATTCTGGAATATCATCTGGTTGGGTCCTTTCTCCTTAGACAGGGCAGGGTTAGGGCCATCTCAGCTTGCTGTGCTGATGCAGTGAAACTGATTTCAGGATTTAATGAAGAACTGAGAGAGTGAGAGAGAGGATAGGAGGCAAGAACTAATGGGGCAGAAAGGAACATAAAAAAGAAGGGAGACAGAACAGGATTTTACATGTCACTGCAGCGCTGGCATCTCCATAAAGAGCTGAGGAATGGGTGTCGTAATGCTATGATGACTTTCAGGGCTCACAGGTAAAAAAAACAAAGTTCTTTCAACATAAGCAAGACCTGATGGCCTCCCTCTTGGGAAGGCCTTTTGGATTAATTCAGTCCCTCTGATTTTCTTGCACTTGTTCATTATTAACAACAACCTGACCTGTTTTCCATGGTTAATTCCCAAGCAGGCAAAATGCTGTAGGTTATTGTTACATCTTACGAACTTTCACATACTTTTTACAGTTGATCATAAAATTACATAATTTTTTAGGCCTGATAATCACAAGAGTAGCTACATGCTGCAGGGAAGAGCAGGCTGTGTCCACACTGTGGCATGTAGCTACACGTCAGGGAAAAGCAAGGAGCTGCTGGAGCCATTCCCTGCTGCCTCCATCCTGCCCGAGTCTTCCCTGCTGCTGGACACCTTGCCTGCAATGGGGAAAGACCCCAGCAGCTCCCGGCAGCAGGGAAAGGACAGCAGAACTCTATAATGTTAAAAACAGCAGTGTAGACAGCACTGCTTGGATGAATAGGGATGGGTACCCACAGGGTTCAAGTAGTGTCCTTATTATACTAGCCTAAGCAATGACTCACTGTCTACACTGCCTTTTATACCTGTGCTGGGTGTAGCGTAGGTACTCGACATGCTGCCACAAGGAGTGTGCAGTGTAGACATACCTTGAGGTGCAAGTTAAGTGACTTGCTCAAGACCACACAGGAAGTCTATAACAAAGCTGGAAGTATAATCCAGATCTCTTGGCTCCCAATCCTGTACCCTTACCCACAAGCCCATCTCTCCTCCCTGTAGGAGAGAAAGATTTCCCCTTAAAGCAAATAGGGTCAGGAATAGGAAATGGAGAAGAACGTGGGTTTTCAACTAACCTGTCCAAGGCACTTTTTCAGGAGACTTCTGTATAGAAATCTTTATGAACTGATGCCTTCTTGCAGTGGAAAGCCAGCTGGCCAGCCACACGCTCCTCCGATGCCTATTGAGAGAAGAACTAAACCTATAAATAGCCATCCCATCTACAAAAGCGGGGAGAATGAGACTCCAAACTTTACTGAGGGATGTGAGCCTATTTCTGGTAGCAAGGAGTTATAATAAGAGAGGGTCTTCTCACTGAAGTATTTTGTAACCTGCTAGTTACTTTAGCTTAACCCAGGGTTGTGAGTTCAATCCTTGAGGGGGCTATTTAGGAATCTGGGGCAAAAATCTGTCTGGGGATTGCTCCTGTTTTGAGCAGGGGATTGGACTAGATGACCTCCTGAGGTCCCTTCCAATCCTGATATTCTATGATTCTATCAGATTCTTTCTATTCCTCCATTATCAGGTCAAGCAACCAGGAGAATTAGAGCAATCAGAAATCAGGGTAGGACTGTGTTTTCCTGTGGGCACTTGATCATCTGAACCTGGAGTATTTCATTTTGGTTCATATGAAAACTCAAATATCTCAAGCAACAGTCACATACCTTGACAGTTCCCTGGGTCTTCCACATTCACATCTGCCAGCCCAGCAAATGGGGACTTTGGTAAAGGCATTTGCCCTTAATTACATAAGAAGGGTGCTAGGGAGGTGGAGGAGCATGGGAAAAAACAGATAGCAAACGTAATACAATCACTGTAGTGATTAATTGGTACACTACAGGATATTGTTCTAACAGCACGAAGAAAAGAAATAATGATCAGTTTCACTCATTATTAATGTTCATTTTCCTTTCCAAAATTGCCTGTGGGCGAAGTCACTTATTAAGCATGACAGTGGAGCTTTAATATATCAGCTATAGATTCCAATCACAGCAGTCTATTTCAATAATTGCGTTTCCTTCAGCTTCATTTTGACTAATAGCATACTTACAGCAATTATTAAAATCTGTTTTAGCACAAAAATAGGCCATTTGAAACCTCACCAAAAATGGTAGTTCCAAGGATCTCTCTTAATTATTTAACACTAAATTTCAAAAGAGCTGTTCAGAAAACACCAAGTAACTTGAATGACCAGCTCAGAACTGTCAGCAACATTAATGAGGGTTCTTTTAGGTATATTTTGATGGTGCTCCACTCTGGCTGTACAGTACACATCAGGCTCCTGTCAAAGCTAAGAACAGATGTACACAACATTTTGGAGAAATGTAACTTCAAACTTTCTCTAGAGAAAAGAAATCAACATAACATTATTTAGACTTGGGTAGACCATCTATTTTTCCACCAAGCATTGGATCCTATTGATAGTGGTGTCTGCTGGTGCAGATACATGAAGGGAGCCATCAGTGTCCTGTCCTCATTATATTAGAAGAGTCTTACAATTCACCCTTTGGATGACCAGAGTTGAGGCAGTTACATCTAGTGTTGTGCAAATCCTAGAGTTTGGTTCACAGGGTTATAAGCAAAGCAACCCCTGCAGGCAGGTTCACTCGGAGTTTTGAGCATGAGCATCTTGAACATCAGAGAAGGCACCTCCATCCCCTTAGGTATCCCTGAGCTTGTGCAGTTAGAAAGGGATGGTTGGTAGGCATTTGGTTCTCAAATATGTAAAACACAAAACTCAAAGGAGGTTGATCATGTATATCACGTCCACTTCTAGCTAGGTCTCCTTTTTAAAAAGTTTGTGTTTTTGTATCCCCAATTAATTTGATTCAGTTATATCTGGCTCATATATTAATGTCATAAACATACAGCTTTGAGTAGCATAAAATCCCTTTTTACCCTGTAAAGGGTTAATCTCTCCTTTACCTGTAAGGGTTAAGAAGCTCAGATAACCTGGTTGGTACCTGACCAAAAGGACCAATAAGGGGAGAAGATAATTTCAAATCTGTGGGGGAAGATTTTTGTTTTCATGTTCCTTTGTTCTCTCCCAGTCAGCAAGGAGCCAGGGCAGGGAAATACATGTCCCTAAGCCATATCTGAACTAAGCACCTAATATTACAGAAATAGTAAGTAATAGCAAGGAAATGCATTAGATTATCTGTTGTTTTAGCTTGTGAATTTTCCCTCTGCTAAGAGGGAAGTTTATCCCTGTTTTTGCAACTTTAAAGTTTTGCCTAGAGGGGAAATCCTCTGTGTTTGGAATCTTTTTGTTACCCTGTAAAGTTATCTTCCATCCTGATTTTACAGAGGTGATTCTTTTATCTTTTTTAAATAAACTTCTTTTAAGAACCTGATTGTTTTTCAGTGTCCTAAAGACCCAGGGGGGGTTGATCTGTGCTCACTTTGTAACCAATTGGTTTGGATATTATTCTCAAGCCTCCCCAGGAAACAGGGTGTAGGGGCTTGGGGGATATTTTGGGGGAGGAAGTGGCCCTCTCTGAATGTTTGTTTAAATCACTTGGTGGTGGCAGCGATACTAAGGGCAAGGAAGGAATTTGTGCCTTGGGGAAGTTTTTAACATAAGCTGGTAGAAATAAACTTAGGGGGGTCTTTCATGCAGGTCCCCACATCCGTACCCCCGAGTTTAGAGTGGGGAGGGAACCCTGACAATTAACTAATAATGTTTATTATTGATTTTATTAGTCAAGTATGGACAGTTCTTAGTTCTTGTACAAGTCACAAAGAGAGGAATGGCCCTTGCCAGGAGGAATTTACAGTTTTAGTTCTTAATCCTGCCAACAATTAAGCACAAGCTTAACTTAAAGCAAGCAAGTGCTCACACTGAGTTCAGTGACTGAAAGTTAGACATGTGCCTGAGTGTTTGCAGGACTGAGGCTTATGGTCCTTGGGATAGCAAAATCCTTTGCTGTGATTGTTTTCACAGTAAACAGTACCTCAGACTTTATCATGAAACAGAAAAAACACTATGCAAGTGTTGCCAGTATTCCCATAAAAATAATTTATGATTTACCCTTGCATTCCAAACACCTGTAAAAATAGGGTATGAGGACAGATGAATAAAGATTGACCTATTTTCACACTTCTGATTTGCACTTAAAGACTTAAAGGAAGGACGTTTATAGTTGGTAATTCGTCATTTAGCTGTATAAAGGTCAAGATTAAAACATTGGAAGCAGGGATCTCATTTTTGCTTTGTTGTTTTATTCAGCTGTGATCAATTAATGGGGCAATCCACAGAGTTCTGGTTAGTCATTTTTGTGAGAGTACCTAATACATCAAAAGATCAACCCCTATAACATTAGCATGATCTAGCATTATCAAAATACATAACAAACTTTCTCTAGGTTGTGACCGTATTAGGGACGGATGCAGGGTAAAGTCAGCATTGGTGTTAAGACATAGAAACATGGATTGATTTCTTGAGCTGTGTACAATGAAAATAGATCTTCTACCTTGAAGTAGTTAACTATAGGGGCATAAAATGCAACAGGGGAAGGACTGAAAAAAAATATAATATAAATCCACCAAGGAATGGATTAAAGGATGACTACAAATTTATTTGGTCACAGCCTAGGTGTTCAAGTCCAACCAATAACTTGGATATAAGACTTGGAATGGATACACACCGTGTTTTATGGGCTAAAGCTATTATAGATGTTGAGCCAGTAAGCAGACAGAAACAGAGAACAAGATGACAGACTAGCCAATTGCCCTGAAAGTTAATGAAAACTTCATTCCGGTTGTAGGCTTCAATACATTTACCCTTAAAATTCAGCTCATTATAATGAACTGTTACAGCTTCCCTACACACACAGAGCCTGGCGTCCACTCAGGTAGCAGCACTGGAAACAATTACAGTGCTCGCTTCAGCTATCAGTGTGAAATTGGAGTAAGGGCCTATGTAAAACAATTACATTCTATACAGTCAAATTAATGCAAGGAGGCTGCATTCTCCTTGTTGCAGTGTGTTACAGCTTATGAATTAAGAGGCTGGAGTATTGTTCTTCGTGCCTTAAAGTCAGAAAAAGATCATTTGACATTTAGTTAGTTAGATAAGAAATGACTAACCGTGTAAGTCTGTCTGGTCACATCTTAGATAATCAGGCCACCCACCGATTATTGTTCAGGAGAAAGGAAAGGCTAGAAAAATACTGGAGACTAGTTTCATATTAACTTTTACTTTAAGACGATTGTTTACTAATTTATTATTGTTACGAGTCTAAGAGAGTCCTAGACGGTACACAAGCCGGATGGCGGATCCTTTGAATGTAATTAATCCATTGGCAAAAAGAGTGGGGAAGGGCAAATAATGGAACTATTAGAACCCACTTTGGGGGGTGAAATCTTGGCCCCACTGAAATCAATGGCAAAACTTCTACTGACTACAATGGGGCAAAGATTTCATCCAGGATGCGTTACCACATCATTATTTTGTTAAACACTTTTTCTGTCTTGTGTGTTTAGTTGTTGCATAAACCATGATTAGGCTAAGCTTTAGAACACAGGCAAATTTATTATGAAAAACAGAAGAAATTATGTTATAATTGTTGGTTTGCATAGCTATCTAGTTAAATAACCTTCTGGGAAAAGATTTGTTATGTAAGTATAATTAATTGAGCTAGATTTTTATAAATGAATCATATCTAATGAGAAAAGTATTCCCTATTCATACATTTGGAAACAAAATAATTCCTGAATATTTTGATTATCTAACTTTTAGCTCTAATGTAAATAACAAAGTCAGAACCTGGCATCTGTAGAACGTTCTCTGTTATACTATTTTTTATGCCATTGCCAAAGAACTGCTAGGTAAATAGATGCTAAGTTCCCTGTTCTGAAGACTTTACAGTCTGGAGTTGTAAACCCATAAAGATGCATGTACATGAGTAATACCATAGTTCTGAATGAGCCTAAATCACATGCATAAAGTTACTCACATGCAATAGGTTCTGCAGGATGAGGGTCTATCATTTAAAACATGTGGGGGGAGCACAAGCTATAGGAAGGTCGAGGATACATTAATATGATGACGTGGAGACCCAGCTGATTCTAGTGCAGCCTTTAGTGAAGTTTTGTTTCTCCCTCTCTATTTTAAAGTTCAAGTTTTATTTTGCAGATAGCTCACTGCTGGGAAGCTTTGTGGAAGAGGTGAGTCTAGCCTGGATTTGAAGGAAGTGAGAGCGGTGGCTGAGTGGAGAGGATCTGGAAGAGTATTTCAGATCTACAGGGTGGCATAGAAAGTGGTACAGAGCTCAAGTACGTCTACTCTGCAGTCAGAGGTACATCTGCAGCATGTGTAGACATACCCTTAACTTGCTTTGATCTAGGGAGCTCGAATAACAATAGCAGTGAAGTCCTGGCCACATGGGCTAGCTACTCAGGTTCATATCCAGTGTCCCTGGTGCTACCTCGGCTGCTGCAGCTTCACTGCCATGTTATTCTAGCTAGCGAGATCAAAGCTAGCTCTCATGTGTCTACCCATGATGCAGTCACACCTCTGACTGCAGTGTAGGCATATCTTGAGAAGGAGATGAAGGGAGTGGATGGAAGGAACTTAAAAGACCAGGTTTGAATTGTGAGTGGAATCAAAGAAATAGTGGCATGGGTCATAATGGCTGGTGAAACTGGCCTCAGTGCCATTTTGGACAGACCAGACAGGGGCAAAATGAATGTCAAGAGACCAGAGAGGAGGAGACTGCATGTGTCAAGGAGGGGAAGAATTATAGATAGGTAATTTAACCATAGGGACAGAGAGGAAACGAGGGAACACAGAGATATGAAAAATCAACAGGATTTGGTTATAGATAGTCTGTTCTGGGACCAGGCTGGGGCAGAAAGTCAGGGAGCTTTAACCACCTCTCTGTTAGCAACCCCTCTCTGGTGTGAATGTTCTGTAGTATGTGGAGAATGTTATTCAAATTTTCAGGGAAGTTAAAGGCTAGAGATGCCTTAGATTATAGCCTGGTGTTCTTGGACCACTCTATCAGACTGCAGCATAGAAAGACACTGCAAAGAAAAGTAGTGACACAATGGTGCTTGCCACCTTCTGCATTTGTATCTGATCTGGAAAAAATATTCTGCTGACGTGAGTTTGGGAGAACTTATGGCATTACTTTAATATAAACATTTATACAAGCATATTACAATTTGTAAGTATTTATGGATTATCAAACTCACAACAATGCTCATTCTCACTTCTGTTCTCCTCCTACCTTTCCTCTGCTTCCATACACATCAAATTCATCTTGACTTACAGAAATTAATCCAAGAATAGCAGAACTAAAGCTACTAGATGTATATAGTGCACCTTCTTCAGACATTCTGGTCTTTTTTTTTAATAAAAAAAATGTGTTAGTGCAATATCTGAACATCATTTGAATGATAATGTTTGAGCCTTTAATACCATAGTAAGTAAGACTCCTGACACAAATACAATTATTTATAATACCCCAGAGGATATGTACAGTATTTTGCTTTACCCATATGGTGAGATTTAAGTAAACAAAATCCTAAAATCTGAAGTAAAAGGTGCAAAGGTTGTTTCAAATATAACAGCTTTTAATTACAGTGCTTTGTGCCAATACATGTGTGAAAACATAGTTCAAGGAAAGTTATAGCAATTTACATGAGTTATAGATTTTCTATAGCAAAGAAAATATCTTAGAAATCTCTGTAGCTCTACTAAAAACCATACAATTCTACGTGAAAAAACATATATAGGGCATACATTTGATTTGTTCCAAATTTTCAATAGTAGCTTTCTACTACATATTATTCCTGGCTGTACAACTCACCCGATTTATGAATATTTGTCAGAGAAGCAACCCCTGGGTATTTTATCCAGTTCACATAATTTTTGAATCCCCTGAACACAGTATTTTAAAGTCTGCTTAAATCTCAGAACTCAGTGGTGCATAGGCATTCAAGTTTATAGTAATATTACAGAAGAGGTGAGGACTCTTGTAAAGGAAAGCAGTGCTGTCATAGATTCATAGATTCTAGGGTCAGAAGGGACCAATGTGATCATCTAGTCCGACCCCTTGCACAAAACAGGCCACAGAACCCTACCCATCCACTTCTATAACAAACCCCTAACCTATGTCTGAGTTATTGAAGTCTTCAAATTGTGGTTTGAAGACCTCAAGCTGCAGAGAATCCACCAACAAGTGACCCATGCCCCACGCTGCAGGGGAAGGCGAAAAACCTCCAGGGCCTCTGCCAATCTGCCCCGGAGGAAAATTCCTTCCCGACCCCAAATATGGCGATCAGTTAAACCCTGAGCATGTGGGCAAGACTCACCAGCCAGCACTCAGAAAAGAATTCTCTGTAGTAACTCAGATCCCATCCCATCCAACATCCCATCACCGACCACTGGGCATATTTATCTGCCAATAATCAAAGATCAATTGCCAAAATTAGGCTCTCCCATCATACCATCCCTTCCATAAACTTATCAAGCTTGATCTTAAAGCCAGATATGTCTTTTGCCCCCACTACTCCCCTTGGAAGGCTGTTCCAGAACTTCACTCCTCTAATGGTTAGAAACCTTCATCTAATTTCAAGTCTAAACTTCCTAGTGTCCAGTTTATACCCATTCATTCTTGTATCTACATTGGTACTAAGCTTAAATAATTCCTTTCTCTCCCTAATATTAATCCCTCTGATATATTTGTAAAGAGCAAGCATATCCCCCCTCAGCCTTCTTTTGGCTAGACTAAACAAGCCAAGCTCTTTGAATCTCCTTTCATATGACAGGTTTTCCATTCCTCGGATCATCCTAGTAGCCCGTCTCTGAACCTGTTCCAGTTTGAATTCATCCTTCTTAAACATGGGAGACCAGAACTGCACACAGTATTCCAGGTGGGGTCTCACCAGCGCCTTATATAACGGTACTAACACCTCCTTATCTTTGCTGGAAATACCTCGCCTGATGCATCCTAAAACCGCATTAGCTTTTTTAACGGCCATATCACATTGGCGGCTCATAGTCATCCTGTGATCTACCAATACCCCAAGGTCCTTCTCCTCCTCTGTTGCTTCCAACTGATGTGTCTCCAATCTATATCTAAAATTCTTATTATTAATCCCTAAGTGCATGACCTTGCACTTTTCACTATTAAATTTCATCCTATTACTATTACTTCAGTTTACAAGGTCATCCAGATCTTCCTGTATGATATCCCGGTCCTTCTCTGTGTTAGCAATACCCCGCAGCTTCGTGTCATCCGCAAATTTTATTAGCACATTCCCGCTTTTTGTGCCAAGGTCAGTAACAAAAAGGTTAAATAAGATTGGTCCCAGAACCGATCCTTGAGGAACTCCACTAGTAACCTCCTTCCAGCCTGACAGTTCACCCTTCAGTACGACCCATTGTAGTCTCCCCTTTAACCAGTTCCTTATCCACCTTTCAATTTTCATATTGATCCCCATCTTTTCCAATTTGACTAATAATTCCTTATGTGGAACCGTGTCAAATGCCTTACTGAAATCGAGGTAAATTAGATCTGCTGCATTTCTTTTGTCTAAATAGTCTGTCACCTTCTCAAAGAAGGAGATCAGGTTGGTTTGGCACGATCTACCTTTAGTAAAACCATGTTGTACTTTGTCCCAATTACTATTGACCTCAATGTCCTTAACTACTTTCTCCTTCAAAATTTTTTCCAAGACCTTACATGCTACAGATGTCAAACTAACAAGCCTATAGTTACTCGGATCACTCTTTCTCCCTTTCTTAAAGATAGGAACTATGTTAGCAATTCTCCAGTCGTATGGTACAACCCCTGAGTTTACCGATTCATTAAAAATTCTCGCTAACGGGCTTGCAATTTCATGCACCAGTTCCTTTAGTAGTCTCAGATGAAGATTGTCCGGGCCCTCCAATTTTGTCCCATTAAGCTGTTCAAGTGTGGCTTCTACCTCAGATGTGGTAATATCCACCTCCATATCCTCATTCCCGTTTGTCATCCTTCCATTACCCCTAAGCTCCCCATTAGCCTTATTAAAGACTGAGGCAAAGTACTTATTCAGATATTGGGCTATGCCCAGATTATCCTGAACCTCCTTTCCATCCTCAGTGTTAAGCGGTCCCACTTCTTCTTTCTTTGTTTTCTTCTTATTTATATAGCTATAGAACCTTTTACTATTGGTTTTAATTCCCTTTGCAAGGTTCAACTCTACTTGGCGTTTATCTTTCTCACTTTATCCCTACATGTTCTGACCTCACTAAGATAGCTTTCCTTGCTAATCTCACCCTTCTTCCACTCCTTGTAGGCTTTCTGCTTTTTCTTAATCCCCTCTCTGAGATGCTTGCTCATCCAGCTTGGTCTACAACTCCTGCCTATGATTTTTTTCCCCTTTCTTGGGATGCAGGCTTGTGATAGTTTCTGCAGCTGCGACTTAAAGTAATTCCAGGCCTCCTCCGCATTTAGATCCACAAGTTCTTCAGTCCAATCCACTTCCCTAACTAATTTCCTTAATTCTTTAAAGTTAGCCCTTTTGAAATCAAAGACCCTAGTCCCAGATCTATTTTTGTTTATCCTTCCATCTAGTTTGAACTGAATTAGCTCATGATCACTCGAACCAAGGTTGTCCCCTACAACCATTTCTTCTATGAGGTCCTCACTACTCACTAAAACCAAATCTAAAATGGCATCCCCTCTTGTCGGTTCTTCAACTACTTGGTGAAGGAATCCATTAGCTATCACATCCAGAAAAATCTGAACCCTATTATTCTTGCTAGCACTTGTCCTCCAGTCTATATCTGGGAAGTTAAAGTCTCCCATGATCACACATTTCCCATTAGTGTTTACTTCATTAAAAACATTAAAGAGGTCTCTATCCATATCCAAATCAGATCCCGGCGGTCTGTAGCACACCCCAAGCACTACCTCAGGGGAGGCTCTAGTAGCTTTCTTTCCCAGTGTGATTTTTGCCCAGACAGACTCTGTCTTGTCCATTCCATCACTTCTTATTTCTTTACAGTTAACCTCCTCATTGATGTACAATGCTACTCCACCACCTTTGCCTTTATTTCTATCTTTCCTAAACAGCACATAGCCTTCAATACCTGTACTCCAGTCATGACTACTATTCCACCATGTTTCTGTTATCCCTATAATATCCGGTTTCACTTCCTGCACCAGTAGCTCTAGTTCCTCCATTTTGTTCCCTAGGCTTCTCGCATTAGTGTACAGACATCTTAATTTTTGCCACTTGGCTTCACTCACATTCTTTACCCTGTTAGGCACAGACATTCTACCACCAACATCACCTGTTAGTCTGCTATCTACACTACCCTTCCTCCTTATGCCAATTCTTCTGTCCACGGCTGTATCCCCTCTTACTTTGTTTACTTCCCTCTCAAGGTTAAATTCCGGTGTGGAGATCTCCCGAACATCTCCCAACCATCTCCCCCAAATTTCTAGTTTAAAGCTCTCTTAATCAGGTCGGCAAGCCTCCATCCTAGAAGTCTATTTCCCTCCTTACTCAGGTGAAGTCCATCCCGAGAGAACAGTCTTCTGTCCGTAAATGCTTCCCAATGGCCGTACATCCCAAAGCCCTCCTTATAGCACCACTGCCTGAGCCATCTGTTGACCACCATAATCTTGTCACACCTTTGTCGCCCTTCTCTAGGAACCGGCAGAATCCCACTGAAGATCACCTGAGCCTCGATTTCCTTGAGCGTCTTCCCCAGTCTGGCATAGTCTCCCTTGATACATTCCAAAGAGTATCTAGCTGTATCATTCGTTCCCACATGAAGGACAATCAACGGATTCTTCCCCGCTCCCACTAGTATCCTTTTCAGCCTCAGGTCCACATCCTGTATCTTAGCACCGGGCAGACAGCACACCCTTCTGTTCTCCCGATCAGCTCTAGTTACAGGCCTGTCTATTCTTCTCAGTAAGGAGTCTCCAATCACGTAGACCTGCCTTTTCCTGGTGACAGTGCACTTCTCCGGTCAATCCCCCGCACCCACTGGCTGCAAGTCCTCTCGATTCCTATTCCCCCTTGCAATCCTCCTGGGGCTCATATCTGGTGTTGCCTCCATTGACTCCTCCCCTCCTCTTGTAGGACTATCAGCTCTTCTCTTTTTCCTTGCCCTCTCTCCTTCAGCGGCCACCTGCTGTGCCCCTTCTTCATTTTCCAACTCAGCAAACCTGTTCCTGACTTCTATTTCTCCTTCACTGGCCCGTCTTTTCCTCTGCCTGGTTCTCTTAGTCACATGCTTCCACCGTCCACTTTCCTCCCCCAGCAGACTCTCCTCAGAATTCTTTGGTCCTGCTTCCATCTGCACATCTGAGCTTATCCCTTCAGCCCCCTCTTGTCTGTGCTCCATCATCTGCTCAAACCCCCTTCTAAACTCAACCAAAGTTTGCACCTGCATCTCCAGTCCTCGGATGTTTTCTTCCATCAGCTCTATCAGGTGGCACTTCATGCAGATGAAGCTCTTTTCAGGCACCCCCTCCAGGATCATGTACATGCCGCAGCTTCCACATCCAGTCATCCTCATTGTGTCTTTCACTGCTACCTCTGTATCGGTCATAGCCTTCCCACCTAAAGCCTGTTAGTCAATGCAACACAAACCCCCAGCAGGCACCAGACCACCACCCTATCCCTTAACCAGCTTGTCAGTTTCTCTGTCCTAGTTTCCCCTGCAACCTCCCCCTGGAAACTCCTACTGAAACTCCCCTGTTTATAGCTCTGTTTGCTGGCTCCTGTGCCGCTGCCTGACTGGATGGCTGGCTACTTATATAGGACCCCTAATCAGGTAAGCCCCACCCCCTAATCAGGGCTCCGCTGCTCTCCCAGCACACTGCCCCTAGCAGCCTACACACACACACACACACACACACACACACACACTACACAATACAATCCACAAACTACAAACTACAAAAACCTGTTCCTCCAACAGAACTCCCACTGAAACTCCCCTGTTTACAGCTCTGTTTGCTGGCTCCTGTGCCGCTGCAGCTGTCTGTCAATGGGTTAGTGCGGTAAAGAATACTTTTAGGTGCTATTCCCCACTCTGCCTGACTCTGTATATATGACCTTGGCAAGATACTTCATTTCTTTACCTCAGCATCCCCATTATAAAATGGTGATAATATAACTTACCCACCTTTGAAAAGTGCTGTAGTTCGTCCAATGAAAGGCGCTAAATAAGTATAAACTATTATTGTCTATTATTGATCAGCTAATCTCAGGAGCAACAATCTGTTTTACTTGGAGTAGCACCAAGGGATAACACAAGACAACAGTCATCGGTCTTTTTCCGCTAGCCAAAGGGAGTCAGACATGTATTCTATGGGTCTGATGTAGCCCTAATGATGTAGGAATCTGCACTCCATGTTCGTTTACTATCACCTTTTATAGTATGGCACATTGCCATCATAAAAAAAGGCTCCAGCAAAAAAGTGCTGATCATCTGATACCATCTGCCAAGCAAAACTAACACCCTGGGTGAAATCCTGTCCCTACTGGAGTCACTGGAAAAGCTCCCATCTTCTTCAATGGGACCAAGATTTTGCCCAGGATGTCTCAGTGATTTTTACTTTTTAGTCATTTCCATATGAAAAGAACTCGATGCAGTGGGGAAAGGACTATTTGAAATGACTTCTATGCATGAAACACACAAGTGCTTCCTATAAGGCAAGGGATTGCAGAGCAGCATCTGGTAAGATTGCCCATGGATCTTCACTGAATTTTATACCCTGGCTCAGTTGAAAATATCATTCAGCCTTCACTTCACACTTTCACATTTCTGTGTTAAGTGTTTTTTCATAATTCTTGTATTAAAAGGATAAATAAAACTTGTTTGAAAAGGGCCAATTTCACTAGGGACATGAGATTTTTCTTAAAACCTTTTAGAAAGCTGATCTCCTCTAGTCACTTTAATTGAATTATGTCATGCAACCAGATGCTGTAAGAATATTCATTTTCTTCAAAGGTTTTAATGAAAGCTCACTAGCCAAAGAGCTTTTCCCAAATCAGAGTCTGTGTTTTCATTCATGACAGTGGAGATACAGCACGAAAATACGAGCTGGAGTCATTGTCAGGAGAAATCCATTACAAAAAGTATCTTTTGGATTGCTTATTGGGAATTTGGATTTTCCAAGCAAACAGAAGCCCTTGATTTAGCAGTGGATACATATGTTTGAGTGCAGAGCTACAAACTCCTCCCAAAAGATCCAAACATCCAGATTTTTATTTGTGAGACATGACCAGCTAGCAGTTCTGTTGTCCCTATGGAGTATAGAAACATATGTTCACTTTAAACAACTTCTTCCAAAGAATGGTCTGTACCCCTAAAGAATTAAAGCTGTGGTTAGCAAAGTTCTTCTAGTCACGTTGAGACTGTAAAGCATTTAAAAGGGACGTATGGGGGTGCTAGCCGTGTTTCCTTCCAACCTCTCTATGGCTCTGTTATAGAATACGAGAGCGCTACAAGAGGGCTATTTTCACTTTTAGTCCCTCACAACTGTATCCCTGGCCTCTGAATTCTGATTGCAAGCCTGAGGAGTTGTGGGATAAGCATGAATTCTTCCCAAAAGATTTTTCACACCATCCATCTAAAATGTTTTCTTGCTCCTTAATCAATTTTTATATTTATTTTATTTGGATGATCTTCAAAAGAAAAAAAAATCATTCTCCTTTCTTAGATTAAATTACTTGCCACGAATTTTCTCTGTCTTTTAGATAATATGTTCCAATATTATAAACAACTTGTTAGAAAATATCAGAAAATGGCCAAGATTCATTGGTACAGACTTGAATCTTTTTGCTGTTTTTGCAATACAAGACAGCCAGACTTGACTATCAACTAAATGACTGGTTCAGCAAGTTCACAGCTACTCTTCATTGCCAAAGCAAAACATAGCAGCCAGAGCATACCAGTGAATCTAAAGTGATTTTACAGTGCAGTATAAAATTCTACTCACCTTCTATATGCACAAGTTCTACCAACTTGCCAGGACTGTATTGTGAATACGAATAAGAAAAAACTCGTAGGAGCACATCAGATTAATCATTCTTGTTTGATCATCCTTGGCTAACAAATGCCCCCATCATGATCCCTATTCAAAATTCAGTTCCATACATAAAGGAACTATTACGTATGAAAACAGGTGTATCTTTTTAAAAGACCAATCAGAATGTTTGCTGTTGCTGTCACCTTTGTATAATTAACAGCTTGTATTCCCTTGGCAACCTTTCCACATGAAAATAAGTTTTTTGACATTAAAAGAAAGCAATAAATCATTCATGAATTTAGTCAGGAATTTTTACACCATGCCATTCTAATTAACAATACATACTAAAAAACCCAATACATTGTAAAGTACAGTGTGCCATACGCATCCAGCAAAAATGTAACTATAATACGAAGTTTATACGTTTTGTTATCAGTCTTTACCATCAGATAAACTAAGACTACTAGAATAGCTATTGTAAACAATATAGAGTATCCATTTTAAGTGCTTAAATTCTCATTATAGCACCGAAATGCTGAGTTGGACACAAGTTTTGAAACTGGACCCTCTCTCTATTTTTTCCACTCATGCTGTATTATGTGTCTGTCTAAAGTGACCACATATTCTGGTTTTCCCGGGACAGTGTTCCCCCCCCCCCAAGATATCTCATCTGCTCAGGAATTTGTTTTGGGACACCTGAAACGTCCTGAGGTTTTGTTTGTTTCATTTAATCAGTCTCATTCTTTTTTTTTTAATATAATTAGAAAATGTTCATTCAAGATCATAGAATATCAGGGTTGGAAGGGACCTCAGGAGGTCATCTAGTTCAACCCCCTGCTCAAAGCAGGACCAATTCCCAACTAAATCATCCCAGTCAGGGCTTTGTCAAGCCTGACCTTAAAAACCTCTAAGGAAGGAGATTCTACCACCTCCCTAGGTAACCCATTCCAGTGCTTCACTCCCGCACTGCAACTTGAGACCATTATTCCTTGTTCTGTCATCAGGTACCACTGAGAACAGTCTACATCCATCCTCTTTGGAACCCCCTTTCAGGTAGCTGAAAGCAGCTATCAAATCCCCCCTCATTCTTCTCTTCTGCAGACTAAACAATCCCAGTTCCGTCAGCCTCTCCTCATAAGTCATGTGCTTCAGCCCCCTAATCATTTTTGTTGCACTCCGCTGGACTCTTTCCAATTTTTCCACATCCTTTTTGTAGTGTGGGGCCCAAAACTGGACACAGTACTCCAGATGAGGCCTCACCAATGTCAAATAGAGGGGAATGATCACATCCCTCGATCTGCTGGCAATGCCCCTACTTATACAGCCCAAAATGCCATTAGCCTTCTTGGCAACAAGGGCACACTGTTGACTCATATCCAGCTTCTCATCCACTGTAACCCCTAGGTCCTTTTCTGCAGAACTGCTTCCTAGCCATTCGGTCCCTAGTCTGTAACAGTGAATGGGATTCTTCCATCCTTAGTGCAGGACTCTGCACTTGTCCTTGTTGAACTTCATCAGGTTTCTTTTGGCTCAGTCCTCCAATTCATCTAGATCCCTCTGTATCCTATCCCTACCCTCCAGTGTATCTACCAGTCCTCCACATTTAGTGTCAACGTAATGTTGTATTGAGTAGCATTCACTGCATGTTCACTAGGAACAAACAGTCCAGTGGAATGAGTGTTCAATGTGTTGAACTGTATTTGGAGTGAAGAGAAAAGTCAGATGACCATGGATGCTATTGGAACTATTTTTGCTCAAAGTGACTGTTAATGACACTTAAGTGTTTCAGGATAAACTCCTTAAGAACACCAAGTAACTAGAAAAAACTCTCACTCTGAAAAAAAGTCTCATGTCACTATAGTGTCAGAAGCTGGCACTAATGACAATAGCACATGCTTTTTTTAAAAAGAAAGCAAGTCTTTATGACAATTCATGACAAAAAAATGCTGCCACAAGGCATTCCAATTTTTCATTTTGAAAATATGGCCACTTTATTTTTAAGTTTTCTGATATGCCAACTAAACTCTATGCCAGATTACATATGTCTTATTGCAACTACAGTATTAGCCTACAAAGAACCCCTTCTTCTCCTCCAATCTCACTTTGGCTATCTCTCGGGGTATGAACAAATCATGTGACACAAAGATTTTCCTTAGTAGCAATGACCCTGAATTAACAACAAATGTACCATTTTCACTTTCTCAGCATAGCCCAAGGATCACAGGAGACATCCCACAAATATCTGATTGTTTAAATAGTTTTGCTGAAAATGAATGAACCAGCTCAGGAACATTTTGTAAAATGACTGATGGCAGTTGGAATTCTGGTATTTCTTTGGGACTTTGTACAAAGCTGAAATTCCAGTCTGGCAAACAGGTCAGATTTTCTTTCATGCCCCTTCTCTGCCAAACTGTGTAATTTAAAATTCAGCTGTCTGAGTAATAAGAGGCTCATCCATTTCATGCAGTAGGCTGGTTTTCTTCTAAAAGAAATTAGAACAAGTTCTGTAGCTTTTGAGCTTTTTTAAAGGTTGAGTTCCAGGCAACAGAGGCATCTGTGGAATGGTTCTGCCATTTTTAAATTTCAGTGCTGAAGAGGGAAAAATTGACTTTTTGGTCAAATTCTGTTCTCATATGCACATGCATTCCACTGAATTCCCTAGAAGCTCCCTCCCCCAGCCCATTCACACCAAGTGCAGCATTTGATCACTGAGGCTATTAATCTATTTCAGTATACTTCATTTTCCCTTGTAGGACAGCACATTACAAGTCTATTATTTAAGAACACACTCAATGCAATTCTTCTGCCATTAGGCACAGTTTGTGGTGAGCTAGCTGTCTCACTGGAAATGTACAAGTGATTTACCTTAGGCTTCACTTGCATGTTGATGTCACATCATATATACACACACACCTCATAAAAAAGCTATAAAGCAGTTGTAGTCTAGTGGTGTATTTGCATTGCTATAAAAGTTATGTCATGCTTCCATAATAAAATCCTATTTCAGCAGCCTATAAGTCAGGTGTAAAAATTTTCTTTGGGCTGAAATTTAGTGCACACATGGAGTGATTTCAGGAATGGTGAGAACTGGTCAGAACTTTTGCATTATTTTGTGAATTATGTGTGGGTATCTGGGATTTTTTGGTCTGCTGTTATGAAAGTAGAGCAGAAGCCACAGAGTTATTGAAGGGTCATGAATGAGGGTGGAGGCCTACTGGAGAATAATGCCCAGTATGGAATCTTCCATGCTACTCCCAGCCCCCATCTTCTTAACTCCCAGCTGCAGGAGCTGAGGAAAAGGGAGGAAATATGGAGGTTTTATCTGATTTTTTTCTTGTTTACCTTGTAGTTTGTATAGTATCTCAGTAGAATGATCAATGTCTTTCAGGCTCAGTCTGACATTCTTATGTGTGAGAGGGCTTTGTCCGCATTATGGTTTCAACAATACTAATAACTGTTTAGACAGATCTTTACCATAAACAAGTTGTTGTAACACAGAGGCTAGCATAGAAAAATAAGATCCTGGTCCACATTAGCCCATTCAACCATGCTAGCAGCCACCATGTGTCACCATGGTAGTCTGTGGCACGGTTTCAACATAGACACTTCAAGGTCCTGCCCACTCTAATAAGTATAATGGAAATGGCAATTCTGGTAGCTTCTTTTGTATTTCCCTAAACTCTTCATTGCACAGTTAGATCTGTCTACCTACCTGAAACAAATAGAGAGCATATATTAATTTTAACCGCACTACTTATTAGATATGCAATTTCAGATGTTTAGTACGCTTGACATTTTATAATGACACAGTAAGTGTGTCTCCCTTATTAACACCTACTTCACAGCCTGCAAAATTATTAACATTAGACCCAACCTGCGGCAACCCTTTGACATGAAATTTTGTTTTTGTGCTATGCATCCCCAAAATAACACAATGCCATCACTAATGTCATCCTTCCTGTGGCTTGGTTGGTTGAAAATCCAGTGCTAGCCCATGGGAGGTGAGTCATTTCCCCATACACTTCCACTCCTGCTGCAGCTGCAACCTTTTCTGCCTCCAGTTGCATATATTTAAGGGAGGAATATTCACAAATAACTATATTCATATCATTCCTTTTTGTTTATTTATTACCAGATGTGGTTGATAATAGGGGTATTCTTAGTCAATCTCTCAGGACCCTACTTAATGAAATTAGTGGTTTACACATTAACAGCCAAGGATCAAACTGGAAATTATTTGAGTCTCTGGTTACACACTTTGTCTGAGTTCAGGAACTGATCACAACTACTTCCTAATGGCATATACAGCACTAGAATCTTGGCAACTAATAATCTCACTTAGAGCCTCAACTATCTCCAGGGTCCTCTTAAAACAACGTGATCCCTACCTAAAATTATCCTAAAGAATAAATTATTAAGAATGACATTACAACAGGGACTTGTGTGATTATCAATCATGAGATAATTGTCTCACATCTGCAGGGACACTGAGCACTGCCTGACATTTCACAGTCTCAAAAGACATGAACTCACAATAACCACACACACCCCTGGAGTTGCACTACTGATGTAAAGAAAATTCTTTATTGCGAGGAGATCATGCATTTCTGTGGTAGAACACCACAAATTTGGCAGCTCAGTGCTGTAGTTTCAGCAAAGCTGTTCAGCTCTTGGAAACAGATCTCTCCATTTTCAATGCTTAGGAGTCAATATGAATGTTTTATCACAGCAATCAGCTGTGTAACAGTGTATCCCTCGTGCTCCAGCAGTAGCAGTGGGACCGGTGGGACCTTCTGAGTGGGAGGACTCCTCAAGTTATGATGTAAAAAATAAAGGGATGTATTCAATTTGCACTGCTAGAAAGGCCAAAAAGTCTTTCCCAGCACATATGAAAACTCCTTTTATATTGTAGTAGCACCTGGAGGCCACTGTCAGAGGTTAGTGCCCCATTGTGCTAGAAACTATAGACAAATCACGGATGATATCTCATTTCTTAATAATAATTTAAAAAATGCTCAACATCCCTGATTTGCTTTATCTTGGATCCAACTGTCCTGTCTGGTGCACCCTGCACAGCAGTGAGAAAGGTTAAAAATGCCCATACCCTCAATCCCTAGAAGGAAAGTCAACTGTGCCCAATTATTAGTGTTGGTATATGTAGCCAGGTGAGCACTTTGCTTAAAGGGAGAAAATGTAAACAGGGGTGACTACCAGATCCAAAGCTACACTGCACATCTTGTATAATATGCTGCCAGGAAGACCCAGAGCTGTGAGCCAGCATTTTACCTCTCTGTCTCAGAGAGAGCAAGTTTTGCTGGCAGTTAAATTTTGTTTCAGCTCCCTGCCACACCAGTCTGTCCTCACCAGCAAACTCCTCAAGGCTCTTCTGGCCCTGACCTTGCCTAGCAAATAACACTCAGTGAACTTCAGCCCCCAAGCTCCTGAGAGATGTATCTCTACAGTGCATAGCCTCTACCACTCTGCAGCCACAGGAGGATTAAGTTCACTGCTTTGTTAAAGAGTTGGTATATCACAGTTTATTAATTTAACTGGGGTAAATATGCCCTTTCCTTCAAACACACCAATCAATTGGTTTATAGGAAAAGTAAAACAAATTTATTACAAAAGAGAATGGATTAAGCGATGCCAATGAAAACAGATAAAGGTAGTGATGGTTACAAGCAAATAAAAGTGAAAACATGCATCTTAAAGTCTAAAACTTAATCAAGCAAGATAAACCATCTTGAACAAAGACTGTCTCACCACAGTATCCTTTCCAGTTTTTACTGGCCAGCCTGGCCAGGACCCATCACAGAGATCCTCCTGAAGTGAAGGCTAATGATGGAATCTCTCTCTGTTCCCTATAACTCCAAAGGGATGTCTTTGTCTTCCAAATCAGGATCAAGAAGGCTTCCTGGGGACTCAGTCTGGCAATTGTAAGCATGAGAGCAGATGAAATGCTTCAAAGACACTGAAACAAAATCTGAAAACACAAACGTGTGGCTCAACCTTTGACCAACTGCTGATTGATCGCATTACATAGCACTATACACAAGGGAGGGTGTCCATGACTTTGAGAAAAATCACATAAAGCAGCTAGAAGCACAGCACCACGCACAGAAACAACACACAGCTCAAATCGACACAACTAAGTGTATGGCTCTGTGGCCAGTGCAGTAAATGTTTTTCTCAAATTGGTCTATGGAGTCATATGAGGTGACCAGCATCAACATCATGCGTGCCCTTTTATAGTCGTAGAAGTCCAAAAGAAAAGTTCTTCAGCGCAACACGATTCATCTCTCCAAAAAGGGTTCCACATTTGAGTTCTGTAGATGCAAGTACCTGTTTTCATCTGGGAAAGCTGATGTGAATTCATTTTGCTACTGTCACAACTTAAATATGCAGATCTGTGTGAACCAAATGTTAACAATTGGCTTTCTCCTACTATCTCTAAACAAAAATCAAATGCAAACACTAGGCATTAGGTTAGCCCATGTCTGCTGGTGAATGGCAGCATGAGAACATCAGCAGTGTCCCAACCAGATCCATTTTGGTGCGTTGAGTTGAGGCTGCCCTGGAGTGGAGCAGGAAACCTTGATGTTTATAAAATATTCACATAATTTTTTTTCAAATGCATATGCTATGGAAAGGACAGACCTTTTTAATCCCAACTGAGTTTTGTATTTAATCTTCCATATCTTATAAGTACCAAACTACACTGTTAAAGTCTGTGAAAATCTGATTTAAAACCCTTTGCAATGAATCATTCTGTCAACAAGAAGACATGAGGCTTAGGCATCAATTACTTTATGACTTGCACTATTACTCAGTACAATTGCCTCATCTCTGAAGTGTCTCATTCTCCTTCTGCCTTTGCACCTCTGTTGTTTATTACCTCTCTACACCCCTGAAGCTAAACAGACCGTGCACCCTTCAGTGGCTTAGAGAACACTAATAACAGATAGGTGGACTCTAAGAAGTCACCATTTTAACTTCTGCACTGGAACATTGACAAATTTTGAACAGTATTTTGTTATTTATTATCTATATTAACAGCAAAGGGGAAGGAACACAAGCCTGAATAAGGAAAGAACAGGTTAAAGAATATTTAGATAAGTTAGATATATTTCCAGTCAGCAGTGGCTGACAAAATTCACCCTAGGGTACTTAAGGAACTAACTGAAGCAATCTCAGAAACATTAGCAAGTATCTTTGAGAACTCATGGTGAGGTCCCTGAGGTCCACAGAAAGGCAAACATGGTACCTATCTTCAAAAAGGGGAACAAGAGGACCCAGGGAATTATATACTTGTCAGCCTAACTTTGATACCTGGAAAGACACTGAAACAAATGATTAAACAGTTTATAAGTACCTAGAGGATAATAGAGTGATAAGTAAGTCTATGAATTTTTCATGGAAAATCTCAATAAATTTCATGTCAGAGGTGTGGGAAAACAAAGATATGTCATGGAAAGTGGGGGGATGGGCCCTATGGGGGGACTTGGACAGCTAGCCCACCTTGCAGTCATGTCACAATGGCAGGTCCTGTCCTGTGGGCCTGGGCTCCGAAGTCTAGGAATTGCAACTTTGCCCACATAGTTGCAATGCCACTCAAGTTTGGCAAGCCCCTCTGTAGATAGGAGGCAGAGGGCCAAATGTGATTGGAGTTGTGACCTAGTGCATGGAGTCATTGCTCAAAGTAGGTTAGGCACATCTGCCCCTCCATCTCCAGAATGATGGAGGCAGCATATCTGAGTGGTGCTGTGACCACATGGACCAGACTGCAATACCAACAGGGGAAAGGAGCCACCGCTGTGGGGGTAACAGATTTTATTCCAATTCAAGGTTACCATGAACACTATGACTTTCACACCAAAATCGTGACCTTCATTGTAAGTAATAGCCAACATGGATTTGTCAAGAACAAATCATGTTAAGCCAGCCTAATTTCTTTATTTGACAGGGTTACTAGCCTAGGGGATGGAGTGAGAGAATGCAACGGAAGTGATATATTTTGATTTTACTAGGTTTTTTGACACAACTGCAAATGACATTCTTATAAGCAAGCTAAGGAAATGTGGCCTAGATGAAATTACTACAAGGTGGCTGCACAACTGGTTGAAAGACCATAATCAAAATGTATTTATCAATGGTTCACTGTCAAGTTAGGGGGATATATCTGGTGGGTTCCCGCAGGGGGTCTGTCCAGGGCCCAGTATTATTCAGTATTTTTATTAATGAGTTGAATAATGGAGTTGCTTATAAAATGTGCAGATGGCACCAAGCTGGGAGGGATTGTAATCGCTATGGAGGACAAGGATAGGAATTAAAAAGATCCTAACAAACTGGAGAACTGGTCTGAAATCTACAAAATGAAGGTCAATAAAGACAAGTGTAAAGTACTTCACCGAGGAAGTAAAAATCAAATGCACAACTACAAAATGGGGAATAACTGGCCTCTACAGTATTGCTGAAAGGGATCTGTGGGTTATAGTGGATCACAGGCTGAATATAAGCCAACAATGTAACGTTGCTGCAAAAAAGGCTAGTATTCTGGGGTGCATTAACAGGTGTATCATATGTAAGAACCGAGTGGTAATTGTCATTCTCTACTCAGCGCTGGGGTATCTTCAGCTAGAGTACTGTGTCCAACTTTGGGCAACATACTTTAAGAAAAATGAAAAAAGGTTTCGAAAACCTCATCTATGTGGAAAGATTTAAAAAATTGGGCACAATTAATCTTGAGAAAAAAGACTGAAAGGGGATCTGATAGCAGGCCTTAAATACGATAAGGGCTGTTATAAAGAGGACAGTGATCAACTGTTCTTCATGTTCACCGAAGGTAGGATAAGACGTAATCAGCTTAATTGGCATCAAGGGAGATTTAGAGTAGATATTAGGACAATATTTCTAACTATAAGGGTAAAGAAGCTCTGGAATAGGCTTCCAAGGGAGACTGTTGAATCCCTGTAATTGAAGGTTTTTAAGAACAGGTTAGACAAAAACTTATCAGGGATGGTCTAAGTATACGTCTTCCTGTATTAGCACAGTGGGATGGACTAGATGACCTCTCAAGGTCTCTTCCAGCCCGCCATTTCTATGATTCATGTATATGTATGATGTAATCACCTCTCGGATTGCAGTGTAGACATACCCTATGACAGTAGTACCCAACCAGAGGTTGGGGGCCCCCTGGGGAGGCCATGAGCAGGTTTCAGGGGGGCCACCAAGCAGGGCCAGCATAAGACTCACTGGGGCCAAGGATAGAAAGCTGAAGCCCCACCACATGAGGCTGAAGTCCAGGGCCCTGAGCCCTGCCACCCAGGACTGAAGCCGAAGCCTCAGCAATGTACTGTTGTGAGAGCTCCTGTGGCATGAGACCCCAGGCAACTGCCCTGTTTGCTACCCCTTAGCATCAATCCTGGCTTTTATATGCAGAAAACCTGTTATTGTGGCACAGGTGGGCCATGGAGTTTTTATAGCATACTGGGGGGGCCTCAGAAAGAAAAAGGTTGAAACCCCCTGGTCTACGATATTGGCCTGAGTTTAGGGCAGGGCAGTTCTGCACTGGGAGCTCAGGAAGCCACAGCACCACCTGGAGCTCCAGGTATTCAGAGAAAGGCAGTCATTGTTGCATCTACCAACGAAGGTGCAGCATGCACTCTCTTCCCAGCCAGCCAGCTCCCCAGGCTGGTGCCCCTTTAATGAGCATTGAAAAAAATGTACATTGAAGAAGGAACACCATCTTCTTCCTCTGTCAGATAGACTGTGCTGACTCAGACAGAAAGCACATTCATTCACACAGTCATGATGTTGTTATGGAAAAGAAATAACTATAATATTTGATATGAAACTCTATAAGGCTGAATCCAGATTGTCTTGCTCAGGAGACCCCATAAGGACTGTCTATACCTACCATAACCAAAACAGGCATTGTGGGGGATATGTAGTTTAAGCACTTGAAATATGTTTGTACTGAATGTGTTGCATCCCTCTCCAGTAGCTAGTCCACAGAGGACAACAGCCTGTGACTGTTGCTGGTTAATAGAATCACTCCTTTTACTCAAGAGATAGAGATTTGTGTGTTGGTCTTTTGGGTTCCCCAGTTCAAACCCTGCTAATGGCATTTGCCTAGAAGGAAATTAGCAGGCCAAAAGTTACAGTGTGCATTGGGCTTATCCAAACATATCTCAAAATACTTCTCTGTCAGAGCAGCTGGACAAAAGAAAGGTCAATGTCCAGGCCACCCAGTTAGTTCATGCTCATGGAGAAAATATGGAGAAAACAACTTATGCAGCAAAGGGCTAGTGACTTTGGGATAAAGAGCACAGGCAGGACCCAGGAACAGACAAAAAGAAGAGAGAGAAAAAGGGAATTGATTCTTGCATACAGATATTGTCCCAGTTAGATGTTAGCTGGAGTTTCAACTAGTAGAACTACCTGTGTGCCATTCTGTTGCTGCTTGACCACATCTTTCCAAAGCAGTAAGGACTGTAAATGTTTGATTCATAAATTATAGTAGAAAATATCCTGAATCTATGTCAACAGTTGTTCTCCCAACAGGGAACTAACCCACTGCAAAGCCCTGAAATCAGCTTCTGCTCAGGAAAAGGGCAATAAGATATAAAGACTATGAAGTCACTAAAGCTAAGCCAATTTTTCACCTCTTTATGTTTTAATAAAGAATCAGGCACACGCATTGTAGTAGTGAAGCCTGCAGGAAGAAAGGGCAGCAAATTCATAAGAAGAGTTGTGATAGCTGGAATTGAGAAAGTTATTGATCCAATTAAGTCTCAAAGAGTCATTTTTTAATCTGTATGCATTGTTAGCTGTAAAAAAAAAAGAGTATGGCTTCTTGATTCAGCAATGGGATAGCAAAGAAACTGGCAATAATGCTATATGAGATATAATGTAAACCATAAATTTCCACAACTTATTCATGAATACAGAGAGTGGGATATAGACTTTTCAAGCTACTTTTAGATGGAGCATGAAACATTTTAAATCTTTAGGAAAACATTATTTTTCCATGGATTATTAATCAAGTTTAAAAGTATGCTTTCCCCCCTAAGAATATATATCAGCTGATTTCTTGTAGGAGAAACAGAACAGCACTGGGAGCTAGATGAAATATTAATATTACAATACATTTATCTGGAGATGCAAATTTATATGGCACTGGTACAAACACAAAGACGTGCTCCAGGCCCCCCAAAAGTCCCGATGCTGCTCTTGGGCTCTATTTGTTTTCTTCAAAGCTCCTTTTTTTTGTTGTTCTCGTGTCCATGTTCAGCTCTGTGTTTATGCTAAGATTTGAATTTGTGTTAGCAATGGAAGCCTTAAAATCCCATTGACTTAACTGGTGCAGGGTCATGCCCTCTTTGACAATACAGGTGGAATTTTTCCAAAGCCCCTCAGTGAGTCAATGGGACTTGTGCCCCGTGCCACTTCAGGTGGAACTTTTCAAAAGCACCTACATTGGTAAGCACTATATAAATTCAATATCTATCTAAATTAGATCAATTGACCTTTCTAGAGAACTCTGCATAAGCTTGCTATAAAGGCACTTCCATCTTTTTAAATGCCAATGCAAACCAGGTATAACTGGCACCAATATTCTGTCTCTTATGTATCATTATGGCTGTTATGGAATTCTGTGATTTATTTTTATCACACAAAATTGAAGAGTGTTTGCTAAAAAGATTAGCCCACCTCTCTCCCAGTTTCAGTCACCCTTTAAGGAGAATACTCCTATCTTAATTCCAGCTTCATGGGTGTCAGCCCTGGACATGAGCTTGCTGTGGTATTCCTAACCTACTAGACTATGCATATGTGACTCAAAAATATTCAGATCATTTCCCCTAAACATGGTGCCTCAGGGAGTGAGATAACATCCACCAATCAACATATCTAATGCAGGAGCATCCCTGCCAGGGTTCATGTTCTCTCTTCATTACCATTATGAATTTCTGAAGCCTTGATATGCAAGTTGTTTTAACATGTTCCAAGACATTCTACTCTCATCTTGAGAGGCATCTGCAAGGAGGAGAGGAATGAAAAATTGCTTCCTGTAACACGCTGCTGGGGATACCCAGGGTGCTGTGAGCCACTGTATTATCTCTCTGCCTCAGCAAAAGTGAGTTTTGCTGGCGATTGGACTGTAAATCAGCTCCCTGCCATACCAGACTGTCTTCCGCACCAGCAAACTCCTCAAGACTCCCCTGACCTCACCTAGCACAGAATAATCAGTGAACTCCAGCCTCTGAGCTCCTCAGAGATGTTTCTCCTCAATGCACAGCCCCTACCACTGTGCATTCACAGTGGGAATTAAGTCTGTAGCTCTGTTAAAGAGTCAGTACATCACAGTTTATTAATTGAACCCTTCCCTTCAAACACAGCACTAAACTACTTCATAGTAAAAGTAAAATAAATATATTAACAAAAGAGCATTGATTAAGTGATACTAAGGAAGAGAACTAAAGGTAGTGATGGTTACAAGCAAATAAAACTGAAAACGTATATAAAAGTCTAAAATATAATCTGGCAAGATAAAGTTTTTGTTCAAGATGGTGTCTCTCACCCAAAGTCTCCTTTCCAGCTTTTTACTGACCAGCTGGGCCAGTATCCATCACAGAGATCAAATGGCTTGGTTTCTTTATCTCCTGAGATAAAGGATAAAGATGGAGTCTCTTTAGAATCATAGGCCTGGAAGAGACCTTAAGTGGTCATCTAGTCCAGTCCCCTGCACTCATGGCAGGACTACATTATCTAGACCATCTGTGATGTTGCACTCTATATGATTTTATGAAAATATACTAAATGACTGTGAATATAATGTAACTGGAATATGTTTCATGCAAAAGGTCTCTTGTAAGGTATCATTACAAAGCTTATAATCTACTGAGTGTGTTCATCCTATTTGTATGAATGTATCATTCTTGTATCTGAAACTAGAAATATGAAATATAACTCTGAGGGCCTATTGTAATTATGCAAAGTATGGGCCATTAATGGTGGTTTGGAATCTTGATGGCTCCCATTAACTAGGACAATTGTGTGTAGATGGCTCTGTTTTACTTGTAAGTCTTCCTGTATACGTGTGTGCTGGCAAGTGGGTAATGAAGTCTTACAGTGACACGTGATCATGTCACCTGAACTGGAATCCATCTTTAACCTGGTGCTTTTCCATTTAGAAGGGCGGGAGTGTGGGGGGGGACCCAGAGAGACAAACAATTCCTGCCTTGTGCCAAAGCTATATAAGAGGGTGGAACAGAACAAAGGAGGCTGCAGTCTTGAGAAATCCCCTAGCTACCACCTGAACTGGAACAAGGGCTGTACCAGGGGAAAGGATTGTGCCCAGACTAGGAAGGCATCCAGTCTGTGACAGAAGCTTATTGAAACATCTCTGACGGTGAGATTTTATCTGTATTCAGTATCAGAGGGGTAGCCGTGTTAGTCTGGATCTGTAAAAGCAGCAAAGAGTCCTATGGCACTGTCAAGTAACTTTCGAGTAAAAATGTGGGGGACCTGCATGGACCCTTCTAAGCTTAATTCGTAACTTAAATTTGGTATGCTGCCACCAGCCAGAAGTCTGTGTCTGGCACACTTCTGTTCCCCCCAAACCTTCCCTGGGGAACCCAAGACCCAAACCCCTTAGGTCTTAAAATAAGGAGAATTTAACCATCCCCCTCCTTTTCCTCCCACCAATCCCTGGTGAGTTTAGACTCAATCCCTTGGATTCTAAAACAAGGAGAAATCAATCAGGTTCTTAAAAAGAAAGCTTTTAATTAAAGAAAGAAAAGGTAAAATTTAGCTCTGTAAAATCAGGATGGAAAATGCTTTACAGGGTACTCAGATTCATATAGACCAGAGGGACTCCCCCCTCTAGCCTGAGATTCAAAGTTACAGCAAACAGAGGTAAAAATCCTTCCAGCAAAAAGACACATTTACAAGTTAAGAAACAAACATAAGACTAATCCACCTTGCCTGGCTATTACTTACTATTTTGAGACATGAAAGACTGATTCAGAAAGATTGGGAAAGCCTGGGTGTATGTCTGGTCCCTCTTAGCCCCAAGAGCAAACAACAAACAAAACAAAAAGCACAAACAAAGATTTCCTTCCATCAAGATTTGAAAGTATCTTGTCCTCCTATTGGTCCTCTGGTCAGGTGTCAGCCAGGTTTACTGAGCTTCTTAACCCTTTTCAGGTAAAAGAGACATTAACCCTTAACCATCTGTTTATGACAGGCACCTTACAGACTAACAGACGTTTTCGTGGGTGAATACCCACTTCGTCGGATGTATGCTCCAAAACGTCTGTTAGTCTATCTGTATTCAGTTTTCTTACTGGAGTGGGCATAGGCTTGTGTGTTTTATTTTATTTTGCTGGGTAATTCACTTTGTTCTGTCTGCTATTACTTGGAACCACTTATATCCTACTTTCTGTATTTAATAAAATCACTTTTTACTTATTAATTAACCCAGAGAATGCATTAACACCTGGGGGGGCAAACAGCTGTGCACTTCTCTCTATCAGTGTTATAAAGGGCTAACAATTTATGAGTTTACCCTGTACAAGTTTTATACAGGGTAAAATGGATTTATTTGAGGTTTGGACCCCATTGAGAGTTGGGCCTCTGAGTGTTAAAGACAGAAACACTTCTTAAGCCACTTTCAGTTAAGCCTGCAGCTGTTAGGGGATGTGATTCAGACCGGAGTCTGGGTTTGCAGCTAGCTAGTGTGTCTGGCTCAAATCGGGCAGGACACTGAAGTTCCAAGCTGCCAGGGCAAGAAAGCAGGGGCAGAGGTAGTCTCAACACATCAGTTGTCAGTTCCCAAGAGGTTTTCTGTGAGCCAACCTGTCACACCATCTCAGATAGGTGTTTATCTAACCTGCTCTTTAAAATCTCCAATGATAGAGATTCCACAACCTCCCTAGGCAATTTATTCCAGTGCTTAGCCACCCTGACAGTTAGGAACCTCCCTTGTTGCAACTTAAACCTCCCTTCCTGCAGTTTAAGCCCATTGCTTCTTGTCCTATCCTTAGAGGTTAAGAACAATAATTCTTCTCCCTCCTCCTTGTAACAATCTTTTATGTGCTTGAAAACTGTTATCATGTCCTCATGTCCCCTCTCCATCTTCTCTTCTCCAGTCTAACAAACCCCACTTTTTCAATCTTCCTTCATAGGTCATGTTTTCTAGATCTTTAATCATTTTTGTTGCTCTTCTCTAGACTTTCTCCAATTTGTCCATATCTTCCCTCAAATGTGGTGCCCAGAACTGGACACAATACTCCAGTTGGGGTGACCAGCTGTCCCGATTTTATAAGGACAGTCCCTATTTTGGGGTCTTTTTCTTATATAGGCTCCTATCGCCCTATATCCCCATCCCGATTTTTTACACTTGCTGTCTGGTCACCCTAACTCCAGTTGAGGCCTAATTAGCGTGGAGTAGAGCGGAAGAATTACTTCTCGTGTCTTGTTTACATTACTCCTGCTAATACATCCCAGGATGATGTTCACTTTTTTTGCAATAGTGTCACACTGTTAACTCGTATTTAGCTTGTGGTCCACTATGACCCCCATATCCTTGTCCACAGTACTCCTTCCTAGGCAGTCATTTCCCATTTTGTATATATGCAACTGATTCTTCCTTCCTAAATGGAGTACTTTGCATTTGTCCTTATTGAATTTCATCCTATTTACTTCAGACCATTTCTCCAGTTTGTCCAGATCATTTTGCATTATAATCCTATTCTCCAAAACTCTTGCAACCCTTCCCAGCTTGGTATCATCCGCAAACTTTATAAATGTACTCTTTATGACATTATCTAAATAATTGATGATGATATTGAACAGAACCAAACCAAGAACTGATCCTTGCAGGACCCCACGCATTATGCCCTTCCATTATGACTGTGAACCACTGATAACTACTCTCTGAAAACCAGTTTTCACCCACCTTATAGTAGCTCCATCTAGCTGCATTTCTCTAGTTTTCTTATGAGAAGGTCATGTGAGACAGTATCAAAAGCTTTACTAAAGTCAAGATATACCAGGTCTACTGCTTTCCCCATATCCACAAGGCTTGTTACCCTGTCAAAGAAAACTATCAGGTTGGTTTGACACGATTTGTTCTTGACAAATCCATGCTGACTGTTACTTATCTTCTAGATGTTTGCAGAGTGATTGCTTAATTATTTGCTCCATTATCTTTCCGGGTACAGAAGTTACCTGTACATCCCCAGGTTGTCCTTATTTTCCTTTTTATAGATGGGCACTATATTTGCCCTTTTCCAGACTTCTGGAATCTTTCACGTCTTCCATGACTTTTCAAAGATAATTGCTATAGGCTCAGATATCTCCTCAGTCAGCTCCTTGAGAACTCTAGGATGTATTTCATCGGGCCCTGGTGATTTGAAGATATCTAACTTGTCTAAGTAATTTTTAGCTTATTCTTTTCCTATTTTAGCCTCTGATCCCACCTCATTTTCACTGACATTCACTATGTTAGACGTCCAATCGCCACCAACCTTCTTGGTGAAAATTGAAACAAAGAAGTCATTAAGCAACTCTGCCATTTCCACATTTTTTGTTGTTATTTTTCCTCTCTCATTGAGTAACGGGCATACCCTGAACTTGGTCTTCTCTTGCTTCTAATGTATTTGTAGAATGCTTTCTTGTTACCCTTTATGTCTCTAGCTAGTTTGATCTCATTTTGTGCCTTGGCTTTTCTAATTTTCTCCCTACATACTTGTGTTATTTGTTTATATTCATCCTTTGTAATTTGACCTAGTTTCCACTTTTTGTAAGTCTCCTTTTTGATTTTTTGACCATTGAAGAGCTTAGTTAAGTCTGGGTTATCTCTTGTCATACTTCCTATCTTTCCTATGCAGTGAGATAGACATTATTAAGGGCACAAGAGCAAACTATTTGAAAAACTGCCAACTATCTTCAATTCTTTTTCCCCTTAGACTTACTTCCCATGGGATCTTAACTATCAACTCCCTGAGTTTGCTAAAGTCTGCCTTCTTGAAATCCATTGTCTTTATTTTGCTGTTATCCCTCCTACCATTCCTTAGAATAATGAACTCTACCATTTCATGATCACTTTCACCCAAGCTGCCTTCCATTTTCAAATTCTCAACCAGTTCCTCCCTATTTGTCAAAATCAAATCTAGAACAGTCTCTCCCCTAGTAGCTTTCTCCACCTTCTGAAATTAAAAAAAATGTTTACAGTACATTCCAAGAACTTGTTGGATCATCTGTGCCTTTCTGTGTTATTTTCCCAAGAGATGTCTGATTAGCTGAACTCCCCCATCACCACCAAGTCCTGTGCTTTGGATGATTTTGTTAGTTGTTTAAAAAATAGCCTTATCCACCTCTTCTTCCTGGTTTGGTGGTCTGTAGTAGACCCCTACCATGACATCACCCTTGTATTTTACCCCTTTTATCCTTACCCAGAGACTTTCAACAAGTCTGTCTCCTATTGCCATATCAACCTCAGTCTAAGAGTATACATTTTTAATATACAAGGCAACACCTCCTTCCTTTTTTCCCCATCTGTCCTTTCTGAGCAAGCCATATCCTTCTATACCAATATTCCAATCATGCGTATTATCCCACCAAGTCTCTGTGATGCCAACCATGTCATAGTTGTGTTTATTTACTAGCATTTCGAGTTCTTCCTCCTAATTACCCATACTTCTTGCATTAGTATACAGACATCTAAGATATCTATATGACATCTATGCTCCTTATATGCCCAAAGGGATGTCTTTGTCTTCCAAGTCAGGATCAAGAAGACCTCCTGGGGATTCAGTCTGCTATGTCTCTCAGGGGTACAGGAGCCAGGTTAATTCTTTCTCTCAAATTCAGGCTCAGTATAAACCCTGCTGATTTAGCCTGATAGCTTTGTTTATGGCTAATATGTAGATTGAAGTAAACCCAGATTCCTTTGTCAAGGACAGACCTATTCATCACCTGTATCTAGGTTAGGCTGCCTGGTCTTATACATGTTCTAGTAACATACTGAGGGAATTCATAACTTCACATATAAGGTTAACATACATTTTACAATTATATTAATAACCAGTGTGTTATTAACTTTCAGATGATATTTTACAAGACATATTGTACACAACTATTGTTGCAGTAGTGTGCAGGGTGTGAATACAGGGGTTCCTAGGGTCACAATTCCCTAAAATCACCACTGGAAAGGAAACGGGAATGCACAAGGCAGATACAGCAGTAAGCAGAAAGATTATGGTTGCTGCCGTATCCTTCTGACTGCTATATGTGCACCTCATCCCTTAGGGAGGCTGCATCTCTCATCTTTGCGTTAGTAAGCAATGGTGAAGAAAGACAAACAAGGCAGGCACATAGAGAAATAAAGACTGCAGAATAATGGCCAGAGAAAACATCTGCCAGCAGGAGCAGGAGAGAGTTGCAAGCTCTCATGCACCACTGCTGCCAAGTACCATTAAAAGAAAGCAAATAGGATTGGAGCTGGATATTTTCTTTCCATTAGAAGGTCAGCAGGATTGCAATCTGTTGTTTATGTTTAAAAACGTCAGTACAGAGAAGGAGGAGTAAACTGACGGTAACATCTGCTCTAAGGAGCCATTAGCAAAATAACTATGTAATAGCTGGAAACATTTGAAAGAGGACAATACAGGATTGGAGAAGGGTAGGAAGTAGGTGACACAAATGTTCTCTCTCTTAACCAGGTCCTCTCATAAAGGCCTTTGCAGCACTAGCAAGGGAAGTGGGGTGAGAGAGGCTGCAGGAAAGGCAAATGGTCCTTCAGAAAGTAATATCCACTCAAAAAGAAACAGCTGACAGCAAAAGCAATCCATAGCATCCATCCAAAATGCTAAAACAGTGAAAAGGTGACAGTGTGTGAGACAGTCTCTTCATTCACTAAGTCTTAGAACAAGTATGGAATCTGCACTCCTTAGCTGGCAAGTCACTTGGTGTTTTTTATCATGAGACAATTTGTAGGCTAAACATCAGTAAGGATGAGTAAGAAAGAAAAAGGGAACCTCTCCATTTACATTAGGAGACGCTTGGAGTGCATCAGGCAGGTATTGGTCCTGAAATCAGCCAGCACTGTGCTAACAATTCCCACTTTTTACAACCTGCTTTTTCACAGGAATCACATTTCTCTACCATTATACTGTTTAGGATTTGGAGGTGGACAAAGATACCAGAGCAAGAGCAACTTATTATTTATTCTTTGTGTTACCAGATCTCCTAGGAACTCTAGTCATGGACCAGGATCCCATTGCGCTAGATGCTGTACAAGCACAGAAAAAACAGATGGTCCCTGCCCCAGGGAGCTTACAATCTAAGTATAAGACGAGAGACAACAGATAGACACAGACAGGGGAGGACAAATAAATAATGAGACCCTAATGATCAGCATGGTCGGCAAAGATCTCAGCACACCAGCTGCTTAGCCCTGGTCAAGTTTTTTGTGAGCCTCATGGCCAAGGAGAGTTTAAGGAGAGATTTGAAGTAGGCTACTGAGGAGGCTTAGTAACCAACTTTCCCTTTAACAGTGAATCTCTATTTGCAAAGCAACTGCTATTTCTTTTGTATCATGCACGAACATGAGCTTCTTTTCTCCTCTCAGGAATAAAAAAACAAGCGAGATATGGCCTGTCCAGGGCCATGCTTCTCTGAGGTGGAATATCTTAGCTACCTAGTAGCTTTTAAAGCATATTTATCTGTGGCAAAAGTAACTGTCAATGACAGACTGCTTATTCCACTAGTTAAGAGAATACCACTCACAAGCATTAATAAACATTCATACTTTGACACCTGGGGGCTAATTTTCAAAAAGGTGGAAGTCCAGAGCCTTGTTCAAAATGCACACAATCTTATTTGTATTGCAGTAGTGCCTAGGAGCCTGAGTCATGGACTGGGTCCCCATTGTGCTAGGCACTGTACAAATACACACACAAAAACAGTCCCTGCCCCGGAGACCTCACAGTGTAATTTTGCGCCTCACTTGCAAGTTGCCACAGTTGTGTGAGCAAGTCAGGTATTCACCCACCTAAACGTCTATCCGTGATGCCTCTCCACTTTGTATGTGTGTTTGGGGTAAACGAATACACAGACTAGGTGCACAATTGCAGGAATCCCCAGACTACTCATACACTAGGAGGAGTTAGGTAATGCAGCTCAGCTTGAGTAAACTGACATTTAAAAACTATACTTGCCTGTCAAAGCCTCTCTTTGTTGCAGTATTGTGGGGTTTTTGAGAACTTGCTCAATGCCCAGTTTTACATCTGTATTGACAGAGGCACACAGAAAACAAGCAACATGACCACATTCTCACAGTGAGTGATTGGCTCAGCCAGGCAGTTGGATGGGATCACCAGTTTACATTTCAAGAGTCACACTGCGAGAGGAATTCTCTCTTCATTTTGGGTTTACAGCCCAGACTAGCCAGAGGGCCCTCCTCTCTTTTAGGCACTGTTCCCTCCAAAAAATTAATTGGCACTTTTTGATCAACTCTTAATCCTTACTGTGGAAAGTACTTAACTATGCCGATGGGACTCAAGCACATGCTTAAGTGCTTTCCTGAACAGGGGCATTAGATCGGATTGCTTCCAATCTACAATTCAAAGCTGGTCTACTTTGGCCCTTTTTGGATTTTTTTTAAACTACTCTTGAGAAGCAGGGATAAGTCATCTCCAACAGGGTGATTTATCAATATTCAGAAAGAGGTTTTAAATCCATCAGAAAGAATTCAACCCTGCTTGTCAGGTTGGTGGTGGCAGAACTTGATATCAAGAGTCCCTAGTCAGCACATTACAATCCCATCTTCAGGTCAAATGCTCAAGTTCTAAGGATAGTTCATCATTAATTTCTACTTTATCGTGAATGTTTGATATTTTCAGGGCTGTTTCTGGGATTACCCTCTCAACGTTTCACTTGGTAAGGCTAGGGTTGTGAATAGGAATTTGCTTTTATGTAAACTCATCCTGCTGCTTCTCTAAAATCTCAGAGGGGAGATTTTTTCAACTCGCTGCCTCTCTGTTTTGTTTCAGGATTGTCATAGTCCTATAATTCTTATTTTTGATGTCCACATAGACAGGCCTCTAAGTGCTTTTTAAAGGATAGTATAGCATGCACATTGTTCTAGCCACTCTCTTTTCTGTGGAATTTATGCTTCTGCTGTAAAAGGCATTACTTTTGTACAAACAGCTCAGCAGGCTTTGCGCAGTTCTGTGTCCTTGATTATATTAGCTTGTGGGATTCACCAAATACGAGTTTAAGTAGCTTTTGTTGAATGATATATTTCACCTGGCAAAGGTACTGATGTTCTGTTCCTCACAGAGGCCAAACTGCCATTGACTTCAACAGCAGTCCAGCCAGCATAAAGCATGGAAAACCATTCACTGCATTTCATTTCTACTGAAAAATGGCTATATATATATATATATATATGAAGAAGCTTGTTTAAATATTGGAGCCAATTCACGTATTCCTTAAATTAGTCAATGGCAAATCTCTTATTCCCTCCTTCCTCACCATAACTTAAGAAAAGCATACTTGTCATATTTTCCTGCCTCAGGAACAAAACTATACTCTTCTACTTCAGGAAAAGAGCAACTGACTGTGTGCTCTAATCATTAAAATAAGTTACCTGATAAACATACCCTGCAAGCTTTTTTACACTCATCTCAACCTATGAATTATTGTATAGTTGGAACTATTTAAAAAAAACTTCTCTCATGGTATTCTGGCCTGGATTGTAAGCAGAATTTAAACAGGCACCAATACAGAAAAGAAAATGAAATATTATATTGAGAAGACCCCTTTTGTAAAGCTCAGAAAATATCTTTAATGGGCTATAAGTACAGAATACAGTGTACTTTATGCAGTGACATAGGGCAGCTAAGTTGTTCCCAAGCTTTTTCCCCCACAAGGACTCCTTTGGCATCTGTCCTTGTATCATTTCTGGTACTACCAGAACACCCCCACTAGCACTGCCTTTCACACAACATGGCATCCTCCAGGCAGAAAAAGTACCAGAATGCTATTCTGGCACATTTTGGCCCTGGCTCAAAGGACAGACCCCTGCATAACCCTTTGTCATCCCCACTTTGAGAACCACGGTCTATCTCATTGCCAGAAATCTTTTAGATTCATATACACTGTTAAGCCCTGAGAAAATAATTCTAACATCAACTTAAAGCCATGCCAAAATAATTTAATTTTTAATAATGTTTTCCAGTGCTAAAAATATACATTCGTTCTATCCACATTCAGAGCATGCTAGTGTCAGAACACAGCAGACCTGATAGTTTCAGGGAAGGAGAAGAACATAGCATAGGGATTACTGCAGGTAACTCATCATCTACAGATGGAATTGGGTTTGGACTTTGGGCAGGAATAAGATTATATTATTATGAAGATGGAAACAAGGCAACAGAAATCCCAGGAGTCCACATTCAAGCTGAATTAGGAGGTCCCTCTCTCCACTCAAGTGTATTGGGGCAGAGTTCAAATGAGAGGATCTACCCAGAATGACTGGCTGGATCTCTTCTGAGTCCCACACATTTGGAAGCACTATGGCTGCTCTGTTTTTTAATGAATACAAAGATTCAGTTTGCTCCAAGAGCTGACAGAGATATTGAAATCTGTAGCAGAGAGTCAATTATAATTAATAACCAAACAAACTTGTAATTCAACCATTTAGAACAGGCCAGCTTGAACGACCATGTAATCTTATTGCTAAAGCATAGTCCTGCCTTCTCCCATCCTCTCCCTACTCCTACTCATCTACTCACACTTAAAACTCTTTGCGCCAAGGAACTTGTCTTTTTAATAAATGTGATAGAGGAAGAATAGAAAAAAAAATTACATTTCATAACAAGCTGTGCGTATTCTACTTGGATTTGTTAGGGCCCTGCAACTGGAACCTGAGAAGTAAGAGTCAGTTTTACCAGAGTACAGTAATCCAATTCCAGCAAAACAAAAACAAACAAGGAAGCTGGTCCCCAAACATTTCTCCTTACCTGAATTATAAACTCAAGGCATTGCCTATAAAGCAGTAAGTCTTGGGTCATGGGGGTAAGGAAGGCCTGCCTCTCAATCTTCTTTTAGCAAAGTATGCTGGGAAGGGGAGGAAACTGAGACCCTTTATGATGCAGCCAGCTCTACCTTTGGGAGTGTTTTGAAGGCTGGCTAGACTAACTGAAATGCTCCTGCCTGAAAGGCTTTTAACTATATAATAAAAAGATTTGGGGGGAACTGAACTATGTGTAAGTTATTGTGTCTGTTGGTAGAACAAATGCTCTAACCTTTAAGACACTGCTTATTTTCTGTTCTCAAGTTTCACCACTTCTGTGGTGGATAAGGTACCTTTACTCACTGCTCTGGCTGCTACACTTTTGGATGCAGTCATCTGGAATGCACAGTTTAAGTCGCTGTTAATCCAAATTTGGATGAGTATGTCTCTTAGGCGGCTGCTTTGTGGCCCATTGAAAGTTTAGTTTATGATATTTTGAAAAATGTGCCTCATCCCTTAAAATAAGTTAAAATCTTCTCCAAACTTCCAAAAGCTGAAGAAATTTTCTTTTTCAGTTTCAAAAGGAGACATGAAGAAAGGAAAAGAAAATTAAAAAATACAAGGTTAACCATTGACGTATATGAGGAAAGTACTTTCAGGCTCTCTTTCCCTCTCCCTCCCCTTCCCGCACCTGACTGTTCTCCATAAGAAGCCACTCCTCTTATTGTAAATCTTCATTGTAATTAGACACTCATGGCTGGTGTGTGCCAGCTGACTTGGGTTCATGGGGCTCTGGCTAAGGTGCATTTTAACTGCAATGTAGACATTCGGGCTTCAGCTGCAGTCTGAGCGCTGGGACCCTCCTACCTCAGGATCCTAGAGCCAAACAGCCAGCCCATGCCCAAATGTCTACACTGCAATTAAACAGCCAAAGTCAGCTGCTGGCCTGCTGTGGATTTTTAACTGCAGTGTAGACAGACCCTTAGAGATACAGGGCCTGACGTAAAACTCATTGGAGTCAATGGAAAAACTCCTGTTGGCTTCATTGTGCTTTGAAGCAGGCCCATAACCTATTCTCTTTTCTCTGGGTTGCATCTGTGACTCCCAGGTACTTTGTTTGCATTCCCATGCAAGTCATAGCATAGACAGGAGTGAGAGAAAACCAAGGAGACGGTGTAAATATGAGGGTCATAACAGACACAAAAATGAAGGTGCTTTAGTGATAATTGCTAAGCACAGGAGTTCGAGGACCCGGCAGCAGTTACTGCAGCCTTGTTATGATGAAAACCATACTTTCCCCCTGCCATAGAGAAGTGCTTTCTGACCCAGGCTGGAGTTTAGTTTCTGGACTCAAAGAGAGAAATATAATAAATATTATGATATAATCAAAAAGAAAAAACCCTGATAAAAGTCCAGTTTTAGTTCTGATAGAGCTAAAAGGAGAAATGGAACGGTGTTAGGTTTCTATTGTAGTTGGTATGACCCAAATTACTTGAAAATTAATCTACTACAGTTTCTGTGGGCATTTAAAATACACATAACTTTGAAATGAGTAATGAAAAATGTCTCCCTTGCTAAAAAGACAGCTATATTGTTGTGTAACAAAGAGCAGATGGCAAAAAGTATTTCAAAAGATTTTTTTTTAAATAGAAAAATAGCATACATACCACACTCCATAACTTTGTCTGAGTTGCCATAGTATCAGTTACAAACATTTCAGGCTACATGTGTTGGCACTTTGGATTAATTTAAGCACAAGGCCCCTAGGAGTGAAGGCCTGTACAACATACGTATAAACTTACCTCTTTCATATTGTGTGCATGTCAGTAAGGGTTAGACTCTTCAAAATCTTAGGGAATTCCTTTTAGTGTACCTAACAATATAAAGCATGGCCTTCTTGAGAGGAAATTAAAAGCTGTGATGTGAATCTTGTCTTTAAAAAGATAAAGAGTGAAACTTGCAGCCCAGGGTGGTGCTGGGGAAAGGCAGCTTTAAGATACCTTTCCACTCTATCTTGAACCCTTCTGGAGATAGGTACTGTTCAGGCAGTCTCCTGGGGAGCCCTGTTGGCCGCAGCATTGCTTGGAATCTCCTGCAGCACTGTGCTGTGACTCCACCCCTATGCGTCCCTCTAGCCTCACCCCTGGCATTCTCCCTATGGCAGGCTTGGGAAGGGAGCCTCAGAAGGTTGGCTTCCTTCCATAGTTCCTGGCTGGGGAGAATCCTGTCCCCATCAGAAGAAAGGCTAGGCCCCTTTATGTCATATAAAAGGACCAGAGTCGGGGGTAAAGATCTTGCCATTAATGCCCCTTAAGAATACAATGCCATGTCCTGAGCTGATGGAAATCAGTGTAGCTCCACTGGCTTTACCAACAGAGTCCTGCCAGTTTTCTACAGCTCAACATATTTTAAATACGCATTTAACTGCAAAATTAAATTCACATTTCACTTAAAACTTTACTAGAGACCAGAAGTATGGTCAACTTTTGGTCTGGAGTCTGGCAGGAGAGCTGATAAAGATTTGGCTCAACTGTTATGATCTGTCATTAATAAACATAACTTACGATAGTCTCTCAAAAGATAGATCACCGCTTCTGGCTCTGTTGTTGGAATTTTCATTAGAAGCCAAGGACTTAGTACGCATGGCAAGGGGGCTAAGCCCTCCACTTATCGTGACAAGCTTCCCTCCAGGTCAGGCCTGAGGCAAAAGCATACGTAAATCCAAAAAACACTCAGGACTCCATGATAACATTGCTGGGATTTTTCAGTATGAGGTAGTGTATTTGAAATAAAAGGGTGTGAGCTAACTATCCACTTACTTAGCATCCACCATAACATCAACTATCCACCATAGCATCAGCCTGGAGAAAAACTAGTAGCTCTAATATATAAGCTTTTATCTAGTTAGTCGCAGGCCCCAATCTTGCATAGATGTATGCAACTGATTTACTTTACACACTGTAAATTGCTGCATTGTAGCCAAAGAAGCCAAGTCGCAGTTCATAAAGTTAGGTCTGTGCCTAAATCTTTGCAGGATTGGGAGTCATAGAAATTAGAGATTGAAACTATCTAGTAGATCACCTTATCTATTCCCTGCCAGTGCAGGATTATTCTTTACAGCGTCTATTCATATTCTAGTGCTTTTTCAAGTTGAGTGTAAGATTTTTGGAGCAGGGATTGTCTTTTTATTAGGCATTTGTACATTGCCTAATCCAGTGGGGCCATGGTCCCTGACTGAGGCTCCTTGGAGCTACTATAATACAACTAATAAATGTCAAACAATATGGGAAAACATCACATGCAAGATGACAAAAATCTGACTAGTCGATCCTGAAAAGACATTGGCTGCCACTCATGATCTCTGAAGACAGGGGAAAATAATCCAAGTCAGTGACTTGCAACCTTTCCGGTCTACTGTAACCCTTTCAGGAGTCTGATTTGTCTTGCCTACCCCCAAGTTTCACCTCACTTGAAAACAACATGTTTACAAAATCAGACATAAAAATACAAAAGTGTCACAACACAATTACTGAGAAATTGCTTATTTTCACATTTTACCATATCATTATAAAATAAATGAATATAAATATTGTACTTACATTTCAGTGTATAGTATATAGAGCAGTATAAACAAGTAATTGTCTGTATGGAATTTTAGTTTGCACTGACTTTGCTGGTGCTTTTTTGCTAGTGCTATTGTAAAGCTAGGCAAATATCTGGATGAGCTGTACCCCCCGGAAGACCTCTGCATACCCCCAGGGGTACATATACCCCTGGTTGAGAAGCACTGAGCCAAGGAAACCAAAAACTTTAACTTTATTCAGTGACTGTCTTATTTAAATCCAATCTAATGTAAAGCAGGGGTACATGCTACAGTGTTTTTAATACATTAAAATTAACCCTTTTCAGTAAAAAAGGAATGTAAACCTGATATTATAAAATTTTTGTATATTTTATTTAATTTTATTTTTAACGTGCATATTCCTTATATCTTTAATTTTATTTAAAAAATCTATCACAACCTCCAAAAGATTAAATGAATATTTTTCTTGAATGTCCATGATGAATGAGCTCCAGATACGGGATAATTTCAAATAAATTATTGTCAGTGGCAAAACCTTCATCCAAAGAAAAATTCCAAGAACAGTTAGGAAGATCTTAATAGCAAATGCCAACTTCTTCTGTATTTAAAGTATTCCAAACGTTAAAAAAATCCACATGTACCTTGATAAATCATTCAAAAGTTCATGTCAGACATATTAATGGGGCATACCTAAAAAAGTTTTTAAAACTACCAAAAGATAATTGTGGGATTGCTTTTCTTCAGTGTCTGATAGAACATTACTGTGATTTAGAACTAGAGAATCCCTATCATTTACTCACTGTATTAGTGTACTATTGAATACTCAGTATTTAATGCCATAGAAGTTTTTGCTCCATACATGCATATAAGTCAAACTAAGGATCTCTGCTATGCAGATAGATGATGTTAAAAAGATGGAAAATTTCAGCACATCAGGTGACAGTCTCAAGGGGGTCTCTGTGACCGAACCTGTCACACCCTTAATGCAGGAGAACCCCTGGGTAGCATGGAGCCCATACAGTCTGTAGCATTCCCCCTCACAGTACCTACCATGGGGACATTTTGGGTGTGTAGCCTGGGTAAAAGGCATGGCTGGAATATTCTTTGGTATCCCTGACTGCATGAATAGTTCCTTATGGTCACTGCAGCCAGACTCAAGTTGAGGCAGTGGATTGGCCTCCACCAGCCTCAAGATCCCACTAAAAGTGGACCAAGGAAGTGGTATGCAGAAGAAGACGATTCATATTATGTTTACACTATGCTTCAGGATCAAGGCCAAAGCAGCGCTGGAGTCAGGGCTGACTCCAGGCACCAGAGGAGGAAGCACGTGCCTGGGGCGGTACATGCTAAGGGACAGCATTCCCTCCATTCTTGGGCGGCTTTTTTTTTTCTTCGGCAGTTTGGGCGATAGTCCGAGTGGTTGCTTTTTGCTTTTTTTGCTTGGGGTGGCAAAAATGGTAGAGCCGGCTCTGGCTAGAGTTTGGGTTCAGCTCCAAAGCCAACAGCACCACACTCCTGCTGTTCTCCTTATGACAGCTCTGGACAAAAAGGCCAGATATCAGGATAGTACTCACCCCTGTAATCCCCAAGCACCCTCTGTAGGGTGGGAGTGCTGGAAGATCAGCTGGTCCGGTAAGATTTTTGGTTCAAATGTGGAGACTTGAATCTGAAACCTCTAATCCAGCCCACTCTGAAACTGAAAGGATTTGACTGGAGGTTCTGTTTTGTGACTATTTTACTGATAGCAAACCAGAACAAACATTTTCAAAAGGGTACAAACAAGGAGCTGAGTACGGAGCAGTGGAATTTGGGGCATATTGCCTCTGCGCCTGCATGGCCCAAGCTCTGTAAGAGCCTTGACAGGCCTGCACATTAGATAGAATTACCAGGTCTGGTTTCAACACAAGCTTTAATTCAAACATTTTCTCTCTCACAAACAGTGCTGGCAGCTGTTCTTCCTTCCCTGCAGCTCGTTGGGATAAAGTGGCCAATTCTGGATTTGCTGATCACTTATTGCCCTTCATAAATTGTCAAACCATTGTGGAGCAGCAACACAAACCAGACTAGTGTGTCATACTCTGATCCACTTTATGCCTACAATTCAGATCACTATCTTGCAAGTTACTCCAACCTCCACCACAAACACAGCATAACGGCTGGTCAATGCTGCTCGTTCACGTCAGACATCATGTCATAAACCAATGGAGCAAGGCTGACAGCACTTAGAGCATAGCAAAAGTGCTTACAAAGTGATTTAAAATGTAGCAATAACTGATGAAATCTATGTGTATTTATTGTTTTAAAAACATAGCTGGGTGCTTGTGGTATAGTTGTAAAAAACTGCTCTGTCCTGAATACAGGGACTGCAATTAATAATAATCCCCAACTCTCATATGGCAATTTTCTCAGTGCACCTCAAAGCTGTTTAATATCATTATCCCCATTTTACAGATGGGGAAACAAAGGTGGAGAGGGGGAAGTGACTTCCCCAGGAGCAGAGCTGGGAATAGAACTAATGTGTCTTGAGCCCCAGTCCTGAGCTCTAACCACTAGCCCATAGTGCTTGCATAGGGAGTGTAACAGCCAGTGTCTCATACAATGGGACCTGATGTGGCTGGGTTCTCTAGGCAATATTGTAATATAATTAATAAAGGGTTTGAGGGAAAGTTTCTCCTATTCCATCTGCTTAACCTCACACCTAAAGTGCATTGGCAAGTTGGCCACTGGAATACTGACACATCACTTCCTAATACACAATACTTCAGCACATGAGGTTTCAGCACCAGGGTACTGGCTGTTTTGTCAATAAAATGGTGTTGGCTCATCTAGGACTGACACTTTTCCAAATGGCAGGGCAGCAGGCAGAGGTGGAAAAGGTAGGGTACTGGCATTTTACCACTGGCACACTTTGATTTGATTTGCCAGAGAAACATTGCCATTCTTGCAGTGTCCCATAGTCAACTGCACATACAAACATGCATTTCTCTCTTATGCTTTCTACCCATTCCTATACTCAATATGCTGTCACTTTGTTTTTGATGCTTGATGCAGTTCAGGAGAATGAACTCCAAGGGAATGGGTCAGAGTTAAGCAATGTCACAGTGTATAGTCTGTCAACAAAATTTAATGGGTCCAGAGGGAGATGAGAGGTAGTGAAGAACTAGAGCAAAGAAAATGTAACTGTAATCTCTAAGAAAGGGACTTAGCAATAGTCCACAAGGCACCGTCCTAAAATATTAATAGTAGATGAAATAAAACATCTGGAAAAAACAAAAGTATATAAACACTTTGGGCCAGACTCTGATCTCATTGCATCACTCTAAATCCAGAGTAACTTCAGTGAGTCAATGCCTCCCGTTAATCCCATTTTTCCATCTGTTAACAGAGATCAGCATCTGGCCCTTTGTTGGCTCAGTCAGGGGGAAACATATGAACACACAGAGGGGGTCAGTAGTGGATATTCAGATTTTTAGAAGGCATTTGACAGTACCATTGTCATGGAGTCCTCTGCCACATACCTCAGCCGCTTTTCTTCTTAGCACTCCCCCATATGACACAACATCAAACCTTTAAGGGAAGTCACGGTTACACCACTGCACTGAAAAACTCTGAGGCTTGACTTGAATTTAATACAACAGGAATGGTGAGGCCCTGGGGCTGTTAGGGAGACATTCCTCTCATTGTCCTAGCTAGAATTACACAGTTAGCAGGACAAAACTATTCCTGAACATTTCAGACACTAATAAGTAGATCTGAATTTCAGATGTATATATACCCATTTGTATTAGCTTTTTGGAAAAAAATCATGAGGATACTTTTTCTTCAAAGGATTAAGAGCAGTGCTTAGGCATTGGTTTGGTGAATTTCACCCAGAGTATGGATAAATATTTTGCCCTTAGCTAAAATTTGTTTAACCAAGACATGGAATTCATTTCAAGTGGAAGCAAATATAGATTACACATGACATCTATTCAGGGAACGGGAAACAATACCATGTGACTAAAGTGACCAGTAATGCTCAAAATCACAAAAATCTAGCACTTAGGCCTGGTCTACACTAGGGAGGGTGTTGATGTAAGATACACAACTTCAGCCAAGGTATTCCCATAGCTGAAGTTGACGTAACTTATTCCAACTTACCTCCCATCCTCACGGCGCGGGATCGATGGGCCACGGCTCCCCTGTCGATTCTGCTACCGCCGCTCGCTCTGGTGGAGTTCTGGAGTCAACGACGAGACGCGATATATCGATCCCTGATAAATCGATCGCTACCCGCCAATACGGCGAGTAGTCTGGACTTACCCTTAATGAGCTAGTCACAAATGATCCAGAGCTTGAAATTTAGTTTGCACAAAACATTCATTAAACAATTCTAAACAGTGAGTTCATTCAGAAAGTTATTTGTAGGCAAAAAGGCTATTAATTTACCTAAATAAACTATAATGAATTGTTCATCCAACTCCCCTCCATAAATGAAGACCCAACCAATCTGCCTGTAGTAGACATTTCTTTGGTAATGTTCCTTGGATAATCAGAAGAGCACTCCCAGAGCAGTCATAAAGAATTATGGATCTAACGCTTATTCACACATTTTACAATGCCAAAAATTCAGAGGGAACATGAACATAACAGAGTAAATTATACATACATTATTGCAAACAAGCAAGAATGTTTTGGCAGTGTAGGTACGAAACATAGCTACAAAGGAAAAGACATTTAATATAAAACCTGCAGTTTAGTCTCTTCCATATCTCATCAGAACTGCATTGTCTCTAGAGATAGTAGCAGCTGAGGGATGGGAGAAATGCAGGCAAAGTGCACTTACTGGCGTTCCATATTTATAGCTAGTAGGCCCGCTCCCCTAGTTGGTGAGGTAATGGCTAGCTGTGCTTCCTTAATTGAGCCAGGGGAGTAGTTGAGAGTACTGATTTTTCTACCTGAGAGGTCACATTTCAGTGTCTTACAGCTCTTTGCTGATTTGGCAACTTGCCCATTAATGATTGTTTTTAGTTATTTTTTGTCAAGGTTCACAGAATTGAAGCATATTGAGCATAAGGCAGTGTTTATTGAGCATAAGGCAGTGTTAACTCACGTTCAAGTTATCTACACTCAAGTTAAATCCTTTTGAGTTAACCTAGCTTGAGAGCAGCTATGCTGCTGAACAACACTCAAGCTTCACAGTATGATTGGATTAGCAACTGAGGAGTTGTGCTAACTCCAGCTGTACCCTATACCTCCACCCCCGCCCCCACCCGGCCAGCCAACTTCAGTCAAAAGCACAATGAAGAGTGTTTGTGTGTGGATGGGGATTAAGTTAATTCAGCAGTGAATATAAATCCATCAGAAATTGTTACTGTTGGGACTGGACACAGAAGAGAGTTTAACAAAATGTTAGACTAAATTTTAAACATACAAAGGTTCTTGTAAAAAAAAAGAAAACAAACAATGTACATTCGTTACTACTTATGTAATCAGTTTCAGTCTCTAGTTGTATTAACATGACCATTTCATAAGTGTTTGTTTTAATTTGTGAAAAATGATTGGCTAAATGGACTAACATCATGGTATCACTTCTTTCTTTTGTTGCCTCATTCCTTTAAAAGAAATTCAAAGATTGGTAAGAGATAGTTAAACTCCATCAAACTGAAAAGTTTATAGACTAATAAATAATACTACAGAAAACCTGTAAAATGTCTTCACAAAACATGAAGAAAACTTTTCTGTTAAAATCTTCACCACTCCTCTAGACATTGGCTGTGACTTTAAGAAAACATAGTCTTCACTAATCAGTCACTGAATCAGTATTTTTAAAAATAAGCCTTTGATCATGTCCCTTGGCAGGACCTTGGTGGTTTTTCTCATATTAGAAATTCATTTCTTCCAAACAAGATTGTGTTTTTCTTCCATTGTTTTGACCTCAGATGCTTTAGTGCTGCAAATCTCAGGCATCTGTCTGTCAAAAATATGTTTCCCATCTGGATGCCTTTCAGTCAAAGGAAAACCTCAAGAGATTTTTGCACCAAAACGATTCGCAATCAACAGTAAATCTTCTTCAGTCAATGTAGGAACAGATTTGACTACTACTGCAGCAAAGGAAATTGGTAAAATGAACATGTAGCTGTAATTGAAATGGTGTTACTTTCTGCATTAAGCAGAGGAAACGTAGATGGAAACTTTCTGAGGTATACATGAAGATGCTTCTAATAAAATGGAAAAAATGTGCCAATTTACCTTCAAGACACAGTTCCTCTTCAACCATTCCACAGAGATCATACCTCAGCACTATACCTCCACTTCAGGATTATTTTATTATTTTTCCTTTTTTTTTTTATCTCCTGGTGGTTATTTGGCTCTATATTAATATAACAATACCAGATTTTCCATATAGAATGTTTTTTATTAAGACAGCATATATTTATGAAGAATAGGTATTCATAGAGGAAGCTGCTGCATATCAGCAATGTAAGGTGTGTTATAACCACCAAAGTACACTAATGTATTAGGTATCCAAATGTCACCACTTCGTATGAACTGATTGCATATTCTAACCTATTATATTTCTGAAGGGTTATAATATCACTTTATCAGAATTGGATTCAAGCTTAGACAGCTCTCAACAACTCATAAGAATTGAACAAAGCCAGCTCTGTAACTCACTCCAGCAAATTACCTCTTTCCAATCAACGAGGTATTTTGATGCTCAGTATACAGGAAAATTTCCATAGCTTGGAGGAGATACATTTAGCTGATTCAGGAAGAAAGGCTTCCAAATGCTTCTGGAGTAAGCTTGTGGCAGAATATAAATATGTTTTATAGGCTCATAGACTCTAGGACTGGAAGGGACCTCGAGAGGTCATCGAGTCCAGTCCCCTGCCCTCATGGCAGGACCAAATACTGTCTAGACCATCCCTAATAGACATTTATTTAACCTACTCTTAAATATCTCCAGAGATGGAGATTCCACAACTTCCCTAGGCAATCTATTCCAGTGTTTAACTACCCTGACAGTTAGGAACTTTTTCCTAATGTCCAACCTAAATCTCCCTTGCTGAAGTTTAAGCCCATTGCTTCTTGTTCTATCATTGAAGGCTAAGGTGAACAAGTTTTCTCCCTCCTCCTGATGACACCCTTTTAGATGCCTGAAAACTGCTATCATGTCCCCTCTCAGTCTTCTCTTTTCCAAACTAAACAAACCCAATTCCTTCAGCCTTCCTTCATAGGTCATGTCCTCAAGACCTTTAATCATTCTTGTTGCTCTTCTCTGGACCCTCTCCAATTTCTCCACATCTTTCTTGAAATGCGGTACCCAGAACTGGACACAATACTCCAGTTGAGGCCTAACCAGCGCAGAGTAAAGCGGAAGAATGACTTCTCGTGTCTTGTTTACAACACACCTGTTAATGCATCCCAGAATTTAGGATTTAGCTGAAAACATTCAGTTGTTCTGGTGTGTCTGACATGTCAATGTACATGTGATATTTACATGTTAGCTATGTTCCTGTTATTAACAATAGGCCAAACTGTAACTCTGTATAGTGTCATCAGTAGAAGGGGGATCAGATGGCCATGAAGTTACCCTGACTCTCCTCTGTATTATTCTATGGGGTTCAGGGTCTGGAAAGTGAGGGTCTGGCATGCAAACCTGCAGATTTCAGGCTTTCCCAGAAGCATAGATCCATCCCTGTGGAAACCCTGTGCCTCCATAGCAGCACTACCTATGTACCCATCATGGGGTAGGGGAGCATGGAAATGTATACAGACTCTGCCAGAATACTGTCTTCTGTCTGTGTTATATGTGTGGAGGCATCCCTGCTGGGTGCCACGGGAACAGAAAGATAAGCATCTTTCCTCAGCACCACTCCTGGCCTATCCTGGCAGCCCACCCACTGCCTCACACAATGGAACCCTGGGCCTATGAAGAGGGTACCCATCCTGCTACATTTCTGGCTGACAGTCCTTCTGCCCCCTTTTGGGGTTTTGTGACATCAAGTTTTATGTTTTTTCCCTACATCCTGCATTCGATAGACCTGTTGCTCAGCAACTTCCACCTCCATTCTTAGAGAAATAAAAGGAAGAGCTCATTGTGTGGCTGTGGATGAATAAAAAACTGATCCATCTTCTCAAATGCTTATTTTTATGAGTGCATAAAAGCAAAGGGAAAAGCATATGCAGCCTGAGAGCTTGTAACAGTGTGTGAGTCCTATTGAGTGATTGCTCATAGAGGAGCCTGACATCCAACCCAACTGCTGCACTTAATATTGCAAGCTGTTTTAGTGCTGCTCTGTTTTCTTTAAGGCACTGCACAATAAGATCTGGAACCTACTTTCATTTAAGAAAACACAGCTCAGCTATCTTTCTTTAGGCATTTATAAAACACTCATCCCCTTAGTAGACTCTAAACATATGGCAGTATAAGCTGGATATATACAGTGAGAAGTAAAAGCCAACTTGTCTAAGAACAAATTAAATGAACAGAAAAGCCCACTTGATTTGGCAGGTCTAAATTAATAGTGCTGGGTAGACCAACCCACCTCTAGTAAAATTATTATTTGTTTTCCAAAGAATAATGAGGCAATATTCTCTACAAGCTAAAGTTTTGGACTGGGAGTTAGGAGCCCTGAGTTCTATTCCCAGCTCTGCAACTAACTTGCGGTCTGACCTTGGGCAAATCACTTAGCCATAAATGTTAAAGTGTTTATTAATTCTGAGTGTCTCTGATTCTGGGTGCCCAACTTGCAACATCAAGGACCAGATATTTTTTCAGAGGTGGTGAGTCCCAGCAGCTCCCCATCAACTTCAGATGGATTTGTGGATGCACATCACTTATAGAAGGGCAGAATACAGGGGGACACTCCTGAGGGGGGATAGCATTAATACTTCCACAGGTCTGTGGGACCATACAGTGTTGTTGCTGGGGAGGACCTCTGAGAAATACTGTGTCTCCTCCCATGTCAGCCCAAGATTTCCATCTTCATCCTCATCTACAAATCTTGATCATGAAACTTCACATGAACAAAAATAGGAGTCAGACCACCTGCTCTAAAGATTAGGCAGGCCAATGTGAAGCTGCCTTATGCTAGAATAAGGTGTCTGTGTCTCCCCCCAGCCCATTTCTATTGTATATCATGAGGTCAGTATTCAACCCAGTGGAAATCATGTGATCATATTTTGATACATATTTTTCAGGAGAATACATTAGACAGCAGCAGTTAACCTCTCTATCCAAATCCTGTTAGTTTTTCCAGGGAACAGTGAATAGAACAGGAATAAATATCAGCAGATATTTACTTATCTGTTACTGGGAGGTGCTGTCTCAGAATTAAAAGAAAGACAGTTCCCAGGGTATAGTTTCTAAATCATTGCTGTATCACTTCCATTATCCCATGTTCCTGTGAAAAGGTTCAGCCACTTTTAGATCAGAGAACCTATCTCTAGCAGGTGCACTCCAGATCCTGCATTTGATTAAATGAAAAGTCAATTTTTAAATATTTCCATCTGGAAAAATAACATTCCATAAAAAGACCAGCAAGAAAGAGTTCTCATAAAGGTCAGATATACTGGAGGTGACATAAATCACAAAGCCCACAATGGTATCAACTATGAGCAGCTGACAAGCTGAAGTTACTTTCAATGCTCCTCTGTAAATGAATTTTTTGGTTTTTATTGGGTCAGCTCTATAGCTCAAAGAAAAGTTTCCCTTTTTGGCCCACATTTAAATCGCTGGATCCACCAGTGTAATTCTGAAACCATCTATTCTAGTTAATGGTGTTATACTAGATTAACCCTGGTTTAAGCAAATTCAGCATCTGGACCAATGCACTTAGTGTACAGTAAAAACATTAGAAGGACAAGGTGGGTGAGGTAATATCTTTTATTGGTCCACCTCACCCACCTTGTCTCTTTAATATCCTGAGATCAATATGGCTACAACAACACTGCATAGAGTAAAATCACTGACATCCAACTTGTAAGAGGTTCACAGCCTGTAACTAGAGAAGATGATATAATTCTAATCAAATATCTCCACAAAAAGACCACCAAATAGCACATATAATAAATATCCTAGCTCATTGTAAAGTTGGTGGCCTTCCAAACTCTAATGATTGTGATGCACTGAGACATATTAATGGCGAAATGGATGAAATGCTACAGTCTAGAGAAATTGTTTTGACCTAGTGGGAGTGCTGGAATTTTTCATACCAAAGCACATTTCTCTCCATCTTTATTTCAGCCAAAATCAGCAGGCCAGCCTTCAACATGAAATGTTTCTCCAGAGCTCCTACAATGGAGACAGAAGGCCTAATCGCATTTTAATTGAGCCAAATCAGACTTCCAAATTCAACACATATTCAAGATGTATTTCTTTTGGTTAAAATATAAAAACATTGGGCCCTCCTCTGACAAGTGACTAATTCAGAAAGGACAGCCTTGAGGATTTAAGGATGACAGTGTGCCAGAATGAAAACATATCATCTGAAAGGGGTATCATGAAGAGGAACAATGCAATATTTTATCTTTCTGACATTGTAGGTCCCCCACAAAAAAATACAAACCCATTTAAATTGGTTGGGTTCATCACTGGCTCATTGGGAAAGATGGTCATTTTCCCCAGTCACCTGTTTTCTCAGGCTTTTCCTGTGGGGAGATGATTAGCTAAGAAATAGCAGCGAGATTGCAATGGGGCCATAGAGATGATTTGCAGGAAGCAAGCTGGGCTGTGCAATTATGATCCATAATGAGGCCTATGCTGTTAAGGAGCTAATGCTCATCCCAAGAAGGTTTTCAGGTGATTGTAGCTTGTTAAACTCTGCTCTTTTTAGAAACTGCATTGCACTTAGCTTGTTATAAATATAATAAAAGTATAAATATACATTAAATAGTGAGTCTCTTTACTTTATCTGATACCTAACACAGCCTGGTTAAGCAATCTATTGTGAAATGATACTAACAAACTAACAAATCTACACAGGGCTTTGTCTTATGAAGTGATGAGCATGCTGTCCCAGATCCAACAAAGCACTTGCTTATCTTTAAGTCCATAAGTAGTCCCACTGACTTCAGGATTGAGACTCATTTTTTTCCAAGAAGAATATTTTCATCTAGTTATCGGCTTCAACACTTTTATTTTTTAAATCCAAAGTGTCTTGGGATGATATGCCCAGGCAATTGAAAGTGGTACATTGGCTCCTAGCTGATACAAGTAACTGATCTTAGAATGCTTCAGTGCTCAGAATTAAAACAGGGCCAAATTTCTTGCTTAAGTAAGAACAGAGAAGCCAGCTTACAATTGACCAAATTCATCCTCAGCAGAGTTACTCTAGGGATGGACTAAGAACTCACTGCCTTTCATTTATAAGACACCAGTATAACAGATATTGCTACTGCCTGATATCCTACAACTCAAGAATCAGGGAAACAATGAAGCAGCTTACAAATGTTTTCAGCTTAGACAAATGTCCTAAAAGCATCTTGATTGTCTCTGATTTTAAAACATTCAGAATTCTTCTGCCTGTATCTATAAATGAATGCATGGTAGTGACTGAATCTATCATTGGAATCTACAGAGAAAAATCTCTCCAAGATTAGGTTAGAGCTAAAATTTCTTGTAGTGCTTTTATTTTTTGGAATTTATTTTAAAAGATTGTGAAACCATAATTTTTTTTCAAGTGACACACCAAATAGGCTGTCATACTTTAAGGATTATTGTCCAGAATTCAGTTAGTCTTTGGACCCAATCCCTCTTAGACCTCAGGTCTAAGGTTAGGGATGACATTTTCATAAAGGCTCAGCATTGGCTTACGTCAATAGAAAATCTTCCACTGACATCAGTGGGAGCAGAGTAAGGCTGATACAGAGCACTTTGAAAAGACAGCCTAAAATTTCACTACATATATTAAGATTTCCATTTCCAAATATTGATCACAACTATTTATTAAGCCAAAAAGGAAAGTGAGGTTACCTGTAATAAAAATTTGTAATTCTCCATTTTCTAGGCATGACTAGTAGAATGCCAATCAAAGAACTATAAAGGTTAACCAACACTGATTGCTTACCACATGTTTACACATATATATTATAAATCATTATCAGATCTAGTTCTTGTGGTTCTGAGTGCTTCCCAGTTATATATCCATAGGTCTTGTTCATATCCATATTTAAATCTAGCAGAACAAATCACAGATACATTTTTGCTAAAATAAAACTATCAGAATTTTTGGTACAATACAGAGATGGGGAAGCAACTGCTGTATAACAGGCTAGAGAGCATACACTTCAAGGACAACATATTGTTAACAGGCAACAAGACATTAGTCAAGCACTAAAGGCATTCTGCTTGCTAACTTCCTGTAAGTCTCAAAGTTGCAGGTGTATCTTTGCATAAGAATACAGAATGCTAACTGCTGATTCAATAGTATAGTGCAAATGTGTTTTCAAAATCTGATAAACTTTCCCTTTTTTTTTTTTTAAGGAATTGTTTTTTATCAAACAGTTAAGCTTCTAAAGAAGGAATAATGTAAAATCTGATCCTATGCCTAACGTGATAGAATTTTTGTACTGAGCAGGTTATTTTAATACATTTGATTTTTCCCTCAACTGCTTCGCATCCTGGAGGAGCAAATCATATGACAAAGTTTAAAGGGAATTTATTATATGGGTCACGCAAAGTATTGCTATTTCCTCTGTGCAAATGGAAACACTAAATCATACATTTTTCTCACAGACAATATTTTGAAAGGTCTGTGGTTTTTTTTACATTTCAGTCTCAACTCTTCCCACATCTAGAGCATATAAAGAAGGAATTCATGTTCTTAGGGCATTACCCTTCCAAATAACCAATTATCCCAAACACACCCCTGTTGAACAATGCAGACTTGTTCATCCAAAATAAACAACTGTCTTTTAATTAGAGATTTATTATCTTAACGTGCTTAGTTTCATTGCTGGCTTTGGTATAGCTGTCCAGGTTTCACAATGAAGAAAAGTGAGAACAGACAAACCTTAAACCCCAAGAGTTACAAAATCCTATTAGATGGCAGATGGGAAAGATAATTAGCCTATAACTCAACCATCTCATGCTTAATTAGAGATCCCTTCATATCACATACGTAGAATTCTACTTCTCTGCTTCATAATGTTACTAACTCTTCATTTTCAACCTTAAGTATTGTAAACTGGCAGGAAACAATATGGTCAGGGATTAAAAGTGCTCTTGAAATCTAGAGATGGTAATAGCCCATATTCTCTGTATTCCAAGTGCTTTGTTCCACGGCAGCAGCATAAAGCAGACCTAAAACTGGCGCAGCGGGCCAGAGAAGGATAATTCCAGTATAGGAGAATGCTTTGATGGCAAAGAGACAGCATAATGGCTCCCACACCAACCTCCTTCCTTACAGCTGGCAAAGGGGCTTACATGGGAGAGAGAAAAAGGCATGGCTAGGACTTACCGGCCCAAACTTTTCCTGACTGCTACAGCAGCTAGTTGGGGCCATTGGCATCCAGTGTTATTTTAGAGTTTGCACATTTATGAACTCTACCTTCACATAGGGAACATGAGTCAAAGAACTATTCTCAGCCAATCAGCAAATAAAAACATAAGAGGTGTCTTGTGTAGCCATTCAAAACAGCTCAAATGCCAAATACTATGTGCCAAAGGCAAAAATGCCATTGATTTCTGTGGAAGTCTGGACCAGAAGCCTGTAGCATGTGCTGGGCTAGTAGGAAAGGATACTGTAAAAAAAACTTGAGCACTATGGCCTATGGCTAAGATAGCATATTAATACAATTGTGATAAAAGATTCCTGCTCCTTTAAGATGACCTAATGAGCTCAGATGGGGAACTTGAGAGGACATTCAGAAATGGTTTGCAGGTGGAATTTTTTAATAATAATTTTGAAAAAGGTCTGTTGGATCATTGTACATATTTATTTAAAAACAGAGCTTGCAGCATACTCTGATTCCAGGGATACAAGTTACTACTACCAAAGGGAAAATCCTTCCAGCCTTCATGTTCTGAAACCTCAGCTATTGCAGCTCCATATTTTTTGTTGTTACGCTTAGCTTCTAACAGTATTTCCATTGTATTTACACATGGTTACTTCTTTAATAAATCTATCTTTTAAAAGGAAAAGAGATTTTTCTGAAGATTCCATGATGATGGGTGCAGTGTGGGAACCTAAACAGAGTAAAACAGAACCCTATGCTGCTAACTGTATGGCAGGAGGGAGCTTTTAACAAGCCATTTTAGATGCAATGCTCACTTATTAATCTGGCTACTAGGCAGAAATGATTTGACCTTCTGCAGGATCATGAGAAACATAAAGTAGATTATCTCCCAGCACAGCAGTCTGAACAATGCCATGGACAAGTGCTGAAGAAAATCAAACCACTGTTGTGGGAGCATAGGAAGCGGTACTCAATTGATATCATGCAAAGTAGCAAATTTTGTTTTTGATTTTTTTTTTGCCTAATGGATTTTTTCTAAGCAATGAGAGGAACAGAGCCAGTTCTTTCAATCTGTCAATCTTTTCAGGCTCTCCCTCTTAACCTGGGTCATCAGAACAAATCTTAAAGATATAATGAACAAATCTTAAAGTTATAATCAGCCAATAGAAGGACACTCAAACAGCTGAATTGTTTCTCCCAAGCCTCACTAGAACCTTTATTAGCCTTTATTCCCTACAGGTTAGTGGATTTTCCCTTTTTTTGTGCAGAAGACTGCAGCTTCCTGGTCATATCTGTGGTAAAAGACAAACATTTGCTTTCCATCCTTAGAAAGAACTGATTTACAGTTTCCAGGTCAAGGACTCAGAGAATGATTTAGTCTGTCTATAATGCTATAATAACAGCATTCATCTCTCCAAGATGAACTGCGACGAAAATAAAAATCTAAGTGGATATTACTCCAATTTCAAACCTAGAAATTTAACTGCTATGAGAGGAATGACCCCATCTTCCCTCATTTGTTGATTTAAAGCATCACTGTCTGATTACTTGCACTAAAACAACATTGTGGAACTGCACATTTCTGAAGGGACGGGCTCCCAAACATTCACAATTTCCCATATCTACTATTGTTTTGTCATGTCCATGGTATGGTCATTTTTTTTTTTTAACTAGAAATCTCTCAGTGGTGAAAATGAAATCCAATCCAACCTTCTGCACATCATGCTTGTTAGGGAAATATATAATAAATCAAGCCCAACATTGCTGACATTGTCCTTGGCACTACTTCATAGATTTATATTGTCCATACCTAGGCTGAAGTTTTCCCTGCCCTTATCGGAGAAAGAAAGGACTTTCATTTAAACTAAGCCTTCTGACAAAGCACCCCAGTCATAATGAATTATAATATCTCAACCCTTTTTTTTAACTGAGCTGCACTTAATAAGCTAATGATTCAGATAGTTTAGAACATAATCACATGTAGTCATATCTGCCTATGTGCTCCTAGGTAGTGCAGGTAGATCAAAATAGCGTAAGACAATAGGGGCTACTGAAGATGCACTGCAAACACAAGTCTAACAAGATGTGAAAGATTCCTCTTTGTATTATCATACACTAAATGGGCCCGAAGAGTAATGAATGGTACTCCTTGGGGAAGGCCGAAGAGTTGGCATCTTGATTTTACCTGTAATCTGAAAGTGTTTAATTTCAATAAAGAGTATGAGGAAATTAAGCCTGGAAAGGATAACTGTATGCATAGCTCTCTATTTGTGAACAACCTGCAAATTGCTTCATTGAAGCCTAAAAAACCTTGACTTTTCTTACATTACAAAACACAGCTTCTCAATTTTTAATTAATAAGAGTATAAGAAATGGAGGTGGTAATTATTTCAGGTGCTTTTTTCTGCACTCTTTATTCAGTGACTCAGCTTTGTTTTCCAAGCTAATAATTTGTTCAGACTATTAGTCAAGGGCCTCGAGTATTTAAAAGTAAGCTAGAACTAATATTGTGAAGGGCTGACATCTATTTTGGCCTCATACCTGATTTAGACACTTACATAGTTTACTGGAGTCAGACTATGATGGTGAATTGTTGGTTTTTTAAATAATTTACAATCACATCTGCCTGCAAATATTTCTATAATCCACCATCATCAGTGTAGCCATGCAATACTAATCCCTGTATTCAGAGCCTGTTGGCCCAGTAGGTTGTGTTTAAAATGCAACCCTTACCTTTGCACATGCTTATTTTGTGCATACCCTTTGCTCGTACAAACAACATTTGCGTGAGCAAACAGAGAAAACTAAAATGTGCATGTATAAAGTAATATGCACCCAAATAAGAATTTGGCAACCTTTTGCTGAAAAGATTTTAATTTGTACTTGTATACTTAGGCTGGGAGAGTATTCCCAGTGTCTATAGCTGAAAGACCCTGTACTTATTCCATTTTAAGTTTACAAAGATAATTTTTACTGTTTTCCCTTCTTTAATTAAAAGCTGTTCTTGTTTAAGAACCTGATTTTTTTTTTATACTGGTGAGACCCCAGGGGACGGGGTCTGGATTCACCAAGGAATTGGTGGGGAGAAAGGAGGGAAGAGGGAGAGAGAGGTTGATTTCTCTCTGTGCCAGGATTACTTTCTCTCAGGAAGAGTCTGGGAGGGGGAAAGAGAAGGAGGGAGGAAGGTGAATTGTCCTCTCTGTTTTGTGATTCAAGGAGTTTGAATCACACAGTGATCTTCCAGGGTAACCCAGGGAGGGGAAGCCTGGGACAGGCAACGGTGAGGGAAAGGGTTTATTTTCCTTGTGTTAAGATCCAGAGGGTCTGGGTCTTGGGGGTCCCTGGGCAAGGTTTTGGGGGGACCAGAGTGTACCAGGCACTGGAATTCCTGGTTGGTGGCAGCGCTACAGGTTCTAAGCTGGTAATTGAGCTTAGAGGAATTCATACTGGTACCACATCTTTTGGACGCTAAGGTTCAGAGTGGGGAATTATACCATGACACCCTGTAAAGCAATAATTTCAGAAAAATTGGACGTGTATATTTTCTATTTGAAAATCCAGTAAAACCTTTTAATGAAAAACCTGAGCAGGTAACTTCATTTCTAAAAGCACAGTTATAGTAGTGTGCCTGTGCAGCACCTTTCCCCAAAAATATTTCATGACGATTTTTAAGACCGAGACCGATCTGTATTCCCTTTGAAACTTTCAGGTACAATGAGATTGCACCCTTTATTGAGTCTGTTCAATAGCACCAAGAGACAAGGAACCACAACATCTCAAAATGATAGTCGCAGCTCTCACACTGTTGCATGAGGAATTTTTATCTGTCTACAAACCCCATGAGAATTAAATTAAATTAATAGGAAAACCCCCACATTTACTGTAAGTAATTACATAGTTGTGTGAAGCCAGTACAAGCAAGGAGATTCATAATTAAGGCTGACACTCCAACTTTAACTACTGTATTAAAAAAGATATTACAAGCAGTCCAGTACCATGCATAGTGTGACATATGCAATTCCAAGGCAGAACAGGATAAACTGAGGGCAGAAACTCAGCCTTCCTTTTGAATTAGCTTTCTTCTGCTACTTTAAATCACAGTCCAAGCAGAGAATAACAAATATTGATGTTAATATGGCCTAAATAGTTGCAGGGTAAAATGGTCAAAAGTGTCTATGTGGTTTAGGACACTAAATCCCACTGACTTTTAATAGGGCTTAGGCACCTATATCACTTAGGTGCTTTGAAAATTTTACCCATGACTTATTATTGACTTATGTTAGACACTTTCAGGAGTGAGTTCAAAGAGCACAGGCTGATCAATGGGATTATTCGCATTCCTAAAGTTAGCTATGAGGTAAATTATCTTGTTGAATTTGTGCCTAATAATTTAGACCATCTTCATGTAAGTCAATGGAGCTACATCAGTAGCTTCACAGTATTACTGAGAAGAACTGGGTCTTCCATTTTGCCTTGGAAAGCTATAATAAAAGGCATCTTTCATAACACTAATTCAGTTACTATGAACTTCTACAAACAGCAAATCTCTGCATGTAATTGTACTTATTTCCAACACTTACAAACCAAAGTACATATGTCAGAACACCATTAAATAAAAATAAAACCCTCAGATGGCATTAAATCACACTTTACTAGTTATTTCAACCTTGCCATTTAATGAATGATAAATTCAGAAAACCAGGAGACCTTTCTGTGATAACCGCTTATCTTGTTTGTACTTGGCCAGTGATGGTCACAGTTTCATTTCTTTTAAATAAATCAAGTGAGAAATGAGCAAAGCAACATGGGAAATCTATGTAGAAAACAGTTGCTTCATGGATGTATATAGAGATAAATGCAAAGCATTACACAACAGCATATAAATCTGGTCAATTAAATGGTATTTTGTGGTCATGGTCACAGTTATGATATGTTAATCTGAAAAACCCTAATTCCAGTATCTAGATACAAGATCACAAATCGATAATTATAATAAGTTATGTGAAATCTTCTCGATGACTGAGGAAACTGTGTAATGTCTTCTCATAATGTTGTCATTAATCAATTCCTGTTTTAATATTCTACTCCCTAAAGACTAAGTAAATATAGGCCAGAAAAAATATAAAGAAAATTCTTATCTTATCATATCCATTGCATATTTTAGTATATTCTTTTTTTATCATAGGGTTTGTTACTAAGTACTATTAATACCTGCTCTGGCTGTTAATTAAGATTGGTTTGAGTAGATTATATATCAGTTCTGCAGACAAATAAACTAGACTAAGTTAATTTCTGCTTAGGGTTGCCAGCTCTCCAGGATTGTCCTGGAGTCGCTGGGAATTAAAGATTAATTTTTAATTAAAGATTGTATCATGTGATGAAAACTCCAGGAATACAGCCAACCATAATTGGCAACCTTATTTCTGCTGTTTTCCAACTTGTCAATAAAGTGTCCTTAACAAGCAAGTTTTAATATTAAGAACTCTTATAATTCTTGCAGCATCAGTAACTTTCTAAGTAAAGAATTAAACAGTATATCAATAGCAAAGAAATTTAAAATTACTCATAATAAAAGTCCAGTGGAGAAAATGCATTGCTTTATTTATATTTTGTGTGTCTGTCACCTTTGCAACACATAGGAAGAAATGTTTTTATTAGCTAATAATCTACTTGATGCACATATACATCAATAAATAAGTAGTTTTATGCAAAGGTTGTGTGGTAAGGAATCAGTCATGAACCAAACTTGTGGGATGTATAGCTACCTCTCCAATAATAAGAACAAGGCTGTGTTCTCCCTATGGTGCCATAACTTGAAAACGGTAAGCCTCCAACTTAATGTTTAAATCTAGAAAAAAATAAAAAATAAAGGATTTAAGATTATCATAATGCAATATATTTATTTACAAGGTACAGAGAGCAAGCATGGGATGGGGTAAAGGAAGTAGAATGAATGCCAAAAATTTGGCTTTTCTCTTTTTAATACAAGAACAGCTAAAACGTATTGCTTCGTTTACTTTTCTACCATTTTAAAATATTCCTTTGACTTTCAGTATTTATAGTGGTCAATGCCATTCAACAGATTCACATTTGCAGATTCTAAATCAGAAGGGACCACTGGATCATCTAGGCTGACCTTCAATATAGCACAGGCAACTCCCCAAAATAATTCCTAGAGAAGATCTTTTAGAAAAACATCCAATCTTAATTTAAAAAAAATAATTGGACATGAATTTTGTTTCTAGTTTTATGTACTTCAGCATGAAATTTCATGGCACTGATATCATTCTTACAGCTGAGAGTACCATCATGCACATTTATTTGCGGGACTTCATCCTCTGCTCCCACCAGGTTATCTACAATATAAATTCTCTCTCCTTTCTCAAAGCATTTCTCTGTAATCTCTAAACTATATTTAGTATTGCTAAAGCAACAATCAACAGTTTAAGACAACAAATCTATCTAATGAAAGAGGGACTCAAGAAATGGGGGGATACCAGTGGGGTGGTTGGGGAGGAGGTCTCAGGGGGGCAGTGAGGGAACAAGGAGCAGGATGGGTCGGGGATTCTGAGTGGGACAGTCGGGGGCAGGAAGTGGATGGGGGTCGGATAGGGGGCAGGGCCAGGCTGTTTGGGGAGGCAATGCCTTCCCTACCCTAAAGCTCATTCAGCAGTTTGTGCTAAATAGCTGTCTGCAAGCCTCAAAGAGTCAAGCTGTTATCTTTTCCATGGGGGAGGGATCGCATGAGAAGAGCAATATCCTACACTACCTACCTCCTTCCCAACCCTACCAAGGGAGACCCCCATCCCCTGCACTCCTCAAGGCTCCAAAGGGGTTAATTCAGTAGTTCTCAAACTTTTGTACTGGTGACTCCTTTCACATAGCAAACCTCTGAGTGTGACTCCCCCTTATAAATTAAAAACACTTTTTAAACGTATTTAACACTATTATAAATGCTGGAGGCAAAGTGGGGTTTGAGCTGGAGGCTGACAGCTCGCAACCTCCAGTAATAACCTTGTGACCCCCTGAGGAGTCCTGACCCCCAGTTTGAGAACCCTGGGTTCATTTAATTATAGCACCCTGTGTCCATTCACATGCATGTGCTATTTTGAGCATTTCAGTTTTCACAACATAGGCTCATCCCAGATTCTGGAATAAGCTCAAATGCTCAGTTCATGGAGTATGTACATAGGCTATACTAAAGACAAACCCACAGTAATCATCTCCAGTTTGTGAGGGACCCCATGGAGCCAGTCTCTAGGAAACAGATACATCATGGAGGTTAGGTCCATTAATGGCTATTAGCCAGGATGGGTAAGGAATGGTGTCCCTAGCCTCTGTTTGTCAGAGGGTGTAGATGGATAGCAGGAGAGAGATCACTTGATCATTACCTGTTAGGTTCACTCCCTCTGGGGCACTTGGCATGGGCCACTGTCAGTAGACAGGCTACTGGGCTGGATGGACCTTTGGTCTGACCCAGTATGGCCGTTCTTATGTTCTAAGATAAATGAACTCAAAGTTATGGAGACAGATATGAGTCAAGGAAACCAGCAGAGTATCAGAAACCTGGAAAAATCTCTTACTGGGTAGGCTCAGGCGTTTGGTCACAATTGGTGAGGTGGTTCAAAAGTTTTGGATTTTTTTTAGGCAGAATTTTTTTTATTGTTTCTTTAAACAAACACAGCAAGCAGCAAATATTTGCCCACACACTTATGAAACCCCAAACCATGTTCAGGTTTGGCAGACTAATTTCAGCTTTTCAATTAAAAAAAACACAACAAATTTTGAAGGAAAGCAGACATCATCTGTGATTTTTTTTCTGCATTTTAAAAAACCCTAGTTTTCAATCCAAAAAAAGTTTTGATGTAAAATATTTGTCCAACCCTTTTAATGAGTTTTAGTGCCTTTTAGCACTAGCTGATGCCGAGAACCAGTGATACCTTGTAAAGGTGACTTGAAAAGAAGTTTTCTCAAAACTGGGTTTGTGCCGAGATGCAGAAGGTTTTTAAATGTTTATTTTTCCTAGGGCTGCCCAGGGGAAGGGGGACAGCAAGTGGGGCAATTTGCCTCAGGCCCCACGGGGGCCCCCATGAGAATATAGTATTCTATAGTATTGCAACTTTTTTTTATGCACCAGGCCCCCTGAATCCTCTGGGCGGCCCTGCTAAAGTCAGGATACATTCAATAGGACTACTCTCATGCTTCAACTTAAGCTTATGTTTAAGTGTTCTGCTGCTTTGGGGCCTGAGTTAAGACTGTAGCTGATAGTCAGTTTAAGCACTATCTTGTGAACTTTATACCAGAAATTGCTGGAATCAGCAACTAATATTTGAAATAAATTATTGCTCAAATCTCATGATGTTCAAATAATTAACTAACTGTGTCTGCTTTGAAAAAAGAAAACAATTCTAACTGATACTATCCAGTGTTTTAGAACCTATTATAGTCTTTGCTTCTTAACCTTTCACTTTCACTTATGCCCATGTAGAAGTGAGCAGCTCTGCATCTTTTTACACCATAAGAACTATGGTAGTCACATCACCTGTAGTAACACTTCTTTAAACCTGTTTTTCATTAGTCTGCTGTCATAACATTTCTTCCCAGATCTGGACCTTAGCGTCCAAAATATGGGTGTTAGTATGAAAACCTCCAAGCTTAGTTACCAGCTTGGACCTGGTAATTGCTGCCACCAGCCAGGAATTATACAGTGCCTAGCTCACTGTGGTCTCCCCAAAACCTTCCCTGGGGGACCCCAAGACTCAGATTCCTTGAGTCTCACAACAAAGGGGAATAAACCATTTCCCTTCCCCCTCCTCCCCTCCAGGTGTTCCCTCCCTGGGTTCCTGGAGAGATATACAAAAGCAAGCTCCGTGAATCTAAACAAAGGGATTCTACCCTCCCTGTTTCAAGTCCTGGAAACACAAGTACCAAGAGAGCTAATCTCTCTTCCCCCTTACCCAGAGGGTATGCAAAGTCAGGCTTAGTAAATCTAACACAGAGATTTCCCCCCTGACTTCTTCCTCCCACCAATTCCCTGGTGAGCTGCAGACTCAATTCCCTGGAGTCCCCACTAAAGAAAAACTCCAACAGGTCTTAAAAAGAAAGCTTTATATAAAAAGAATGAAAAAGGACATAAAATATAGTCTCTGTATTAAGGTGACAATATACAGGGTCAATTGCTTAAAGGAAAAAAATGAATAAACAGCCTTATCCAAAAAGAATACAATTTAAAACATTCCAGCAACTACACACATGTAAATACAAAAAAAAAAATAAACCTATTGTCTTACTATCCTTGTACTTACAACTTGGAAACAGAAGATTAGAAAGCCTGGAGATAGAAAAATCACTCTCAGAGCCGAGAGGGCACAGACACAAGACAAAGAACAAAGAACTCACACCCAAAACTTCCCTCCACCCAGATTTGAAAAAGTCTTGTTTCCTGATTGGTCCTCTGGTCAGGTGTTTTTTGTTACCCCTTTCCAGGTGAAAGAGACATTAACCCTTAGCTATCTGTTTATGACATCTGCACTTCCAGGTTTACCACAGGATATGGTCTCGGCAAAGAGACTTGTAAAGTGACTTTGACATAATTTATGGTAACAGTCTGAGACAAGTATAACGTTTTCAAGCCAAGAACTGTCAAATACACTACTTTCCGAAACACCCACAAAAATAGCTCTGTCTGCTTCAGATAATTTGTTGGAGTTGGTTTTTATTTGAAAGGAACACCAACTTAAAATCTAAGCAGTTTAAAAACACAGTTATTATTGCTAAACATTGTATTAAGGCAGCGCCCAAAGGTCTCATGCAGATTGAGAACCCATGGTGCTGGGCCTTGTACAAACACAAGGAAGAGCCAACAGGAGCTGCTGGGTGCTCTCGGGTAAAACCAGGCGAGTTTTTCTAAGCACCTAAGTATGGATTGAAGATCCTGGCTTTAAACTCCCATTCTTAAAAACCTTACCCATTAGCTGTATGCAGAAGGAGACAGGAAGTTAGAGGAGGGAAGAAGTCAAGGTCACAAGCATAGAAAAGGAAAATTATTTTGGTGGCAATATCCTCTGATGGACTGTGGTGGTGAAAGGTGGGAAAGAGGGAGGCTAGGGAAGAATAGTCATCACATGAAATAACTAGGCTGTGGACTAATGTCTTGGGAGCAGGCGGAGTGAGCATAGTGTGAATGCTATGGAGAGATCCTGCCTTATTCCTTGCATGGGGGCAAAGAAAGGCTTCCCGCACCATCTGCATTCATTCCTGTGCAATATGGCAGTAAAGGGCAAGCCGCAGCCTTTTATTTGTAATGAGCTTTTCATCGCCCTCTATTTTGATGATTCAGCAATTACGTTTTCTTCAATTCAAATTGCTCTCTCTCATCCTGCGATGCAAATCAGGGCAAAGTCATGGAACAACAGACATTTTTATCACTGCAGGTTTTATCTTTTGGTTATAGGTTTTGCTGCAAACTTCTTTAGACCTCAAAACTGAAAGAAAATGGACAGATTCCTCAGCACTTACAATGTACTATATCTACACATGATTTGATATATTTAAGGCTTAATTATAAGACATTAAAAAGAAGGCAGAAATTTCCACCATATGTTTTAGAAATGCAGTATTTGGTTTATGTCACAGAAAAACTTGTAAACTTGAAAAAATGACTGTGTACTCATTATCCGCCTAAAACAGTTAATTCTCTTGAGGTTTCCATAAAAAAAATTACATCACAATTGGAAAGATATACAGAATCGATCCAAAGATTGGCTTTTATTGGTGAAAAAAATTAACTACCCTTATATCTGAGAATATGCAATTTAACGCATTATCTGTAACACTAGGATTCAGTGTGGAAGGAAAAAGTAACAGATGAAGACTGTTGTGGTTCCACATACCACTGAGTTGACAAAACATAAGTGTTGTATTTGTAACATGTTCAATATCTCCTACAACTGGCTGTCTTTCCGCAACTGCTGTAACTTAATTCAACTCCAGGCAAAGTGTTGGTCTCGGGTAAAACCAATGTAATAAGAATCAGAACTGGGACCCGTCATGCCCATTCAGAACCACAGCCCCACCACATTTATTTCCTATGCCTATCCAATTTTTCCCATGAAAGCAGCTTTGCCTTTTCCCACAATATTTTGAATTGAGTTTCAGAAAATAATTATAGTATTATACTCAGCACACTAAGATTGTATATGTTCAAAGTGCTGTATTAAAAAAAAGGGCTAATTTAGTGGCTTTGCTACAAGCCCCATGCAAAGGGCAGCAGCATCGCTGCACTGATGCGGGAGCAGGACGGAATCAGATTGTCACTCAGCCCACCACCTGATTTCCAGTTTTGCCCTTGCTCTGGTGTAAAGAGGCCTTAATGAGAACCAGGCTCAATATGCTCAGTTTCCAATAGAAACTAGTATTTCATATATCAGGGGGTAGCCACGTTAGTCTGGATCTGTAAAAGTAGCAAAGATTCCTGTGGCACCTTATAGACTAACAGACGTATTGGAGCATGAGCTTTCATGGGTGAATACCCATGCATCCAACGAAGTGGGTATCCACCCATGAAAGTTCATGCTCCAATACGTCTGTTAGTCTATAAGGTGCCACAGGACTCTTTGCTGCTAGTATTTCATGTAGCTCTCCAAGACCATTAGCAGGCTCTGGATGGAGCCTCCTCCATATCTGTGAGTAGAGAGATTGGTTACACTGGTATGGTCTGACAAAAGAAAGTGGCAGGGGAGAAGAAGAGAAGTAGGGGTGTGGAAGAGGAAATCCAATTGGCCTTCAAAAAAGCAACCTGCCCCCTCAAAGCTCCACAGTACTAGCACTATGAGTTGAACTATGTCACTGGACATTCTGGAGGGTATTAGTTTGGGACGACACAGTTTGCAAACTCTGGGCCTGATCCTGAGAGTTGCTGAGCACCTGAAACTCCCACTGAATTCAATGCAAGTTACAAGTGTTCAGCTCCTCTCAGGATCAGCCCCTTTGTTACTGCTTCTGATCTGCTGGGCACTGTACAGCCATCTAGAATCATAGAATATCAGGGTTTGAAGAGACCTCAGGAGGTCATCTAGTCCAACCCCCTGCTCAAAGCACTAACTAATTATCCCAGCCAAGGCCTTCTCAAGCTGGGCCTTAAAAACCAATGGGGATTCCACCACCACCCTAGATAACCCATTCCAGTGCTTTGCCACCCTCCCAGTGAAATAGTGTTTCCTAATATCCAAACTAGACCTCCCCCAGTGCAATTTGAGACCACTGCTGCTTGTTTGGTCAACTTCCATCACCGAGAACAGCCGAGCACCATCGTCTTTGGAACCCCCGTTCAGGTAGTTGAAGGCTGCTATCAAATCCCCTCTCACTCTTCTCTTCTGTAGACTAAATAAGCCCACTTCCCTCAGCCTCTCCTCGTAAGTCATTTGCCCCAGCCCCCTAATCATTTTTGTTGCCCTTCGCTGGACTCTTTCCAATTTCACATCCCTTCTGTACTGAGGAGACCAAAACTGGACACAATACTCCAGATGTGGCCTCACCAGTGCCAAATACAGGGGAATAATCACTTCCATGGCAATGCTCCTATTAATGCAGCCCAATATGCCGTTGGTCTTCTTGGCAACAAGGGCACACTCTAATCCCCAGCTCCTTTTCTGCAGAACTGCTGCTTAGCTAGTCAGTCCCCAGCCTGTAGCAGTGCATGGGATTCTTCCTTCCTAAGTGCAGGGCTCTGCACTTGTCCTTGTTGAACCTCATCAGATTTCTTTTGGTCCAATCCTCCAATTTGTCTAGGTCACTCTGGACCCTATCCCTACCCTCCAGCGTATCTACCTCTCCCCTCAGCTGTGTCATCTGCGAACTTGCTGAGGGTGCATATATCTAGTTGATATTAAAGAAAATTATCGTACTTAGGGAAAAAATAACAAAGGAAAAAAGAATATGTTTGCAATTATACAACAACTGGCATAGCACATCAGCAGCAAGCTCCTAAATCTTAGATCTATCTGAACTCAGCAAATGCCATCAGTTCCTGGCAGCAGTACCAGACTGGGCTTATTATTTTATTAGTGTCTGGATCACAGCTAGAAGAGGAAAGCTCTCCCCAAAGTAGCTGCTTCAAGAGAGGGCAACTGGAGTAAATTTCTCTCACTTGGCACTTTGTACTAGGGTCATTTCACAGACTAGGAGAAGATGGCTGAAGCTACAATGTGTGGCGCTAGTGATTAAGACAAGATAGAGGGGTGTGTGTGTGTGTGTGAGAGAGAGAGAGAGAGAGAGAGAGAGAGAGAGAGAGAGTAAATCACTGGCTGTGTGTGTGTGAGAGAAAGAAAGAAAGGAAGGAAGAAAATAGCTGGCCATGGCAACGAGATTCAAAAGTGACTTTAGAATTTCCAGACCCATGAACCTGTGGGGGGAGTAGTAAAAAGAAGAGTCTGAAAATGAAGTACAATGTACAGGCTTCAGTCTGGATTCCATCTCCCAAAGGAAGGAAGAAGACATGGCCAGCACCACTTCTCTATTTATAGCCTCTCTTTGCTAAGCAATATCTGACACATCTCAGGCAAACAAGTGTTGCAATTACATTTGGCAACAAAGGGGAGAATGAGGTTAGGGAAAAGAGGCGGAGATAGAAGAGATAACTGGCATATGCTGGTATTCCCCCTCCTGCACCATCAGCAAACTAAACAATGTGAAGGGGGATCGGTGGGGGCAAGAAGGGAACCGATAATATTGTGAAAGCAGCAATGGAACAAAACTAAGTCTGACAAAAAGCTCCTCAAAAAGTGAAAATTTGACCTGTTTGCCACTTTCATTCTTAGTCGATACAGATGTCTAAGTCAAGACGCTCGTAATGTGATGAGACACTGGGCAGACAAAGCACATTAGCTCTTTTCTACCACAAGCCATGCTTAAGTTAACATGATTTCTAAATTAAGAACAGACAGGGTCTTAGAACTAAAACATCCATACCCAAGTGGGAAAAAATAATGTGGACTGATAGGTTTGGCAAATGAGGAATACCAAGGCAGATAGTGGACAGTACACTTTGTTCTGCGGAATGTGCCAATTTATTAGTTAACGCAATTATTTGCTTCTGTGCTAAAATAGAAGTTTGAGTAATTATGATTTTAGTAGCTTAATTAACTTAGTAACTTTTCTACGAAGAAGTTTGTATTGGGGCAGGTCCCACAACTGGCATCTAGCCAGCGCCTTAACTTGCCAACAGTCAAATTTATTGCTGTTCCACTTTGCTAGAATTCCTTTCATTGGACTCTTTGGAACATTAACACAACTAAAATGTCATGACAATTTGGTGAACTAATGGCACAACTGGTATTATGGTGGAAGTTTACTGTGGGAAACTTCATGTTGAAAAACATTTTGGTCAAATGAATCCTTTTCTTTGCAAATACAAGGCAAAAATGTAAAATACAGTAGATTTCTAGTGTCTTTCTGCAAACAAACACTTTCAAAAATGTACAGGAAGGATTGTTGAACTATGTCCTGGTTGTCTGTGGTAATTTGCAGTAAATCAACAATCTGCCTTACAATATATTTTCCTATAATCCAAAGCAATAAAGTGTACCAGAGATGGGTCATATTATTTTCACAATATTTCTATCTAGTATCTTTTGCTCCTTTTATCTAGTATCTGGATTCTCTCTTACATCTTTTGTATGGTGACACAAATTCTGATCGGACGTTACTCTAGCATAACTAAGATCAATATCTGGCTAATATCAGTATCTCAAGCCCCTGCACAATATTGTATCTTCATGTACTACATTTTTCCTTTCTACAAAGATGTACATATGCTCTTCCTTGCAAGTTCCTCCTGACTATTCACTTTGTTCAGTTAACTTTCCACCTTTAACCAGACTATCTTGCCTACAATATAAAACATAATAAAAATTACAACACAACCAAACTAATTCCTTCCCACTCTCTTGTAACTATAAAATGCATGTCAAACATAAGCAATCCAAATCACATGAGCTTGTTGCATCTCCTGCCTTGCTACCTTCTGTCTGTACATTATCCCTAACCACACATCTTTACTCATTAAACTAGCCTCAGTGAAGACCATAAAGAGTCCCAGAACCTGAGCCTGCAATCATTACCAGATATAGTGCTATACGGGGTAGTAAGCATTATGTCCATTAGTATTTCCACAATCAGGTCCCTGAATCATAAGTTCTTCAGAGGAGGGTCTTCGGGTCAGTCTGCTCTCATTTATGTCACCGTGAATGCAACTCCACTGCAACTTCAAGGATGTTACTTTAATCCGATTTATAATAGTGTAACAGATCAAAAATTGGTTCTTCGTTTTGCATGTGCCTGTAAAGGTCCATACCCACCAATGATGCTATAAAATAGTTTCCAGAACTGTGTTTGGATGGATCTTGCAATCAGCTGCCATTCTCATATGAGACCGTTTGGATACTGACTATACAGTCACAGTCATGGCCTGTCTTCCCCATGCATATTCATATTGCTATCAATTCCTTTGCTTAAGCTCCAGATTTTAATCAATTTTCAAATGGCAAAAATCCAGCTATAGCAATTTTCAAATTCCTTTGTGGGGTGTTTCTTATAATCAGTTCTGCTACAAACCTGGGACTCTGCTTTGTGGATATCTTTTACGAGTTAAACCCTGAAGTTCAAAAGCAGATTGTGTAAGAACTTGAAAACAGTGAAATTTGGCCAGTCTGAGGCTATTTTCATGAACCACAGGCTTTAGATAATTCTTAGCTGAATGCATTACCAGCTATAGACTAGAAATGGAACAAACCTAACGGGTTACAACTGTTATACAATCCATAACATATCAAAGTATGAAAGCTCCTATAGACATAATTTGAAACATTCTGTGTGTAGATTGCTAGCAACAAACTAACATTAGTGTTGTAGCTAAAAAAGCCACTTAAGTATTCACATTCTTATACCCTATGAAAAATGTTTTCAATAGAATACACTCTGCCTCTAAATCAAACATCCTTTATTCTAAAATAAAAGTTTGATTAAATATTTTGTATTGATCTTTTCCTCTGTTATACCTTATGGGCCCAATCCTACAATGATATGCATAATGAGATAAGGAACTCCTGTTACTAGTGCAATGCAAGCCTTTCACAACAAAATCTGTAACCAGGTAGCATCCTGCTAGCTCTGTCTTCTAATATGGATCGGAATTCAGACTGATGTAGCTCTTTATGGCTATGTCTAAACTGCAGTGTAAAATTGCACTAACCCAGGCCTTGGGCCCAGGGTCCCATGGGGGTGCAGGGTCCGAGCCTGTGTCAAGCTGGGACCCAGAGTTCAAGCCCTATTGCTTTGCAGTGCAGACAAAGCCCCACTAAACTTGTGATCGGGGAGTCCACCAAAAGTATCCCACAATCCTATGGGCCGACTTTCTTTGTCCTCTGGACAGTCAAGTTTGGTGGACAGTCAAATTTTCCCATACTATACCACAAACAAAGGGCTACAGTGGCCACATTTTGGGAGGGCACTAGGAAGTCTGAGATATGGATGGTTGGACTCTGGCCTGCATAACGTTGCATAGATACTGGAGCCCCAGTATTCAACAATTCCTAACCTGGGGCTACAAGTGAGTGTAGATGCTCAAGCCCTAGGTTAACAAACCCAGGGACTGGGTAACTTGAGTTCTACTAATCCTAGGCTTACATTGCAGTGTAGACATACCCTATGAGTCCCACAAACCTTTTGTAAAAGCAAAACTTTTTGATGCTTGGCCTTCTGGATCAGTGAAACTTCACAAATTATGAGCCCTAGAATGTCGAGAGTTTAAACTCAATTTATCAATTATGTTTTGAATTTCACCTTTGCCATTCAAATGAGCCAAAACCCAGGGGCGGCTCCAGGCCCCAGCACGCCAAGCGCGTGCTTGGCGCAGCAAGCCGCGGGGGGCGCTCTGCTGGTGCCAGGAGGGTGGCAGGCAGGCTGCCTCTGGCAGCTTGCCCGGGGAGGGTCCGCTGGTCCCGCGGCTTCGGTGGACCTCCCGCAGGCTTGCCTGCAGAGGGTCTGCTGGTCCCGCGGCTTTGGCAGGCCTGCTGCAGGCACGCCTGCAGGAGGTCCGCCGAAGCCGCGGGACCAGCGGACCCTCCGCAGGCAAACCACTGGAGGCAGCCTGCCTGCCATGCTTGGAGCGGCAAAATCCCTAGAGCTGCCCCTGCCAAAACCAAAGCTAAACTCAAGGGGTACATAACAGTGCAAAAATAAAGTAACAAAAAAAGTTCAGTGAAACCCATGCTAATTTAAACCAGCAAGTTTAGCAGAGGTTTAATTAATACTTATCGGCAATAACAGAGAACAAATCATCAACTTACATGTCTCTTACTGAGATTAGATGAACACATGAAACCATCAGAGATACCTGGCCTGATGGATCAAAGGATTTCTTTACATGTGAAGGATGCTGAAAATCAGCAGAAGTTTAGGAAAACTTTAGGTAGCCACCATTTTGATACAGGTGGTTAGGCTTTATTTGGCGGGGTAGGGGGAGTTGTTGTTTTTAAATTAGACTGGCTCAAATATTAATTTAGATTAAAAAGTCTGAAACATTTTGAGCAGATGTTGTTTTCTACAGGCTTGTCTATTTGTAGAGTTATTCCCAAATAGCTATTCCTGATTTACTTCATGGTTGGATGCTCTTATTCCAGAATAAGAGTATCCACACATGGAGTTAATCAGGAGTAGTTAATCTATTTTAAATTCACACCCTACCTTTCATGTGTAAACAAGTCCATATTTCAACATTATGGTGAATGTTGAATGTTCAATCCAAAAGGAACGGAACTACAGTGAAATCAACCCTAGGGAAATGATGGGAATTGAGGAAGGTAGGACAGGATTAATGTTTTATTGTCTTTGTTGGCACAAAAAGGAGAACTTCTAGGTAGCCCGTAGGGCTGCTTCTGTAGTAAGAACAGTGAAACATCTGTCAGTCTTCAACTAACACTTCCTGCGAATTACAGGCTGGTTCAGGTGGTTCAGGATTTCCAGAGGGTTGGTTTTTTTAATCAAACAGACAGAACCTTTTTGGCTCCTACATACTTGCTTTATAACATTCTTTTAATATTTGTATAGAGAACAAGAATATCCAGAGACAATAGTAAAGATTAAGGCTTTATGTCATCATTAGAAACGCTGCAGCAGAGTTGCTGCAGTGCTTCGGTGCAGATACTACAAGAATGAGAGGGGTTCTCTGGTTGCTGTACTTAATCCACCTCCCCAAGAGGTGGTAGCTAGGTGGATGGAAGAATTCTTCCGTCAACCTAGGCTGTGGAGACTGTGGGTTAGGTCACCTTAACTACCTCGCTCAGGGGGTGTGGATTTTTCAAACCTCTGCATGACATAGCTGGGTCAACCTAACTTTAGACCTGGCCTAAAAGCCCTGAGAATTGGGAAAAAGATGCTTTGGGATCTACGCAGCAGGTTTCCTGCTCCTTCCTCTGAAGTGCTTCATGCTAGGGAAACAGGTATCTGGGCTAGCTGGACCACTGGTCTGATCCAGTGTGGTTGTTTCTATTACATAAATTTAACACTGATCAAAATTAGGACACCATCCAAATTGGAGGAATAGCAAACGCGCAGGGGGAGAGAACTGAACTACAAAAAAATTAGAGCAGCAGGGACTGCACACGGGGACTGGAAGTGGGAGGGAATTGCTACAAATAAATCTGTAAATTCCAACCTTCAGGAAGAGAAAATAAACAGCACAGATAAAACACGGGGGATGTAAAGAAGCGATAACAATTACCACCTTAAAGAAAATACGATCTTCTCATCTTTCCTGAATTATTCTCTTACTTTTACTTTTTCATGTAATCAGACACTATAATTGCCTCAGAGAGGGTGTGGGAATGGGAGGTGATCCCCTGGCACCTTAACTTCAATGGTCCAGAATGTAGAATTATGGGAACTACCAAGGCAAAGTTTAAAAATAATTAGGGCCAGATAGGCAAGTGGTCATTGGCTGCCATCACTGGAAAAATTAGGTGAGTACAAGAATATTGAGATGTATCTACGCCAAACAATATTTTTGTCCCAGCACATTAATTTCATTTCCTTGTAATACATTCTTCATTAGAAAAGGTATTTTGGCTTTTTTGTTTAGTAATGACACTAGCAGCACTGTAAGGCAAGCATAAATTTAAGGGAGCAGCATGAATGTACAACATAAACTGCTCCCCAAACATGGAGCCACTTTAGGGTACTTCAGAAAGATCAATAAACCTTAATTCGTCTTTTTAAATGAAAAATTGATTTTTGTCTGGTAATCAACCATTTTTCTCACTTTGTGGGTGATGCCTCTGTGCGAATCACTGTTAAATTTCAAAACTTTAAACTTTTTTCTTTTTAGTGAAAGAACATTGGTACTGATTGTATGGGAAGAAACCAACCAACCAACAAAAAACGGACAGAAATGGCAATATTAATTGCTTGTTTGACTTTCTGGGACCAACGTCAAATCTAAATTTGTCCCTGAGTGCTTAGATGGATACATACTGTTGCATAAAAAAGTCCTTTCACACAGCATGAGGTACTTCAGAGGACAGCTGCCTTTATGACTGCACACTGTTATTCTGCACTAGGGAAGTTTTCTACATACTTCCTGCCACTGCTATCATCAGTTAAGCTTGAACTGTTGCAGCATGGAATGAAACATACAAAGTTCAACGCAGAATGCAAAATTGACATCTACATACCAAACAGCAGCTTCCAGCTGCACAGCGGACACAAAAGACCAGCTAGTTTCATAGGAATGGATAAGAGAACATGTCCTATATGTTCTATATATGTTAACTGTTCTTGACAAAGAAGTGAGCTGTAGCTCATGAAAGCTCATGCTGAAATAAATTTGTTAGTCTCTAAGGTGCCACAAGTACTCCTGTTCTTTTTGTTCTAGACATGGCCACTTCTTGGATCTGAAAGGTTATTGTATGATGTCCTTATATGAATGCTAACCAATAATTTTGGACAATTGACAGAGATACACACCAAGAAGAATCTTAGTCCTGGCTGCAGACTACAGTTATTGGGTAGCATTGGGCTATGACTGGGTAAATTAAACCTCTAATGGTTTAGACAAGTAGGAAAGTGGCCTAAAATCTTCCTTTCATACCTGGTTGTCAGTAGTTAGTACCACAAGAAGTGGGTCTATTTTAATGAATACTTTAGATATTAATCAGGATAGAACTTGTGGCTATATACACTATTGAGATTCACATCATCTCCCAGTACATCTGTAGGGACAAAGTGAGGACTAAATTCCAATAAATACATGAAGTTTGATTCTCTAGTGCTTATGAAAAGTGCCAGCTTGACATCTTGTATGTAGGCCATAATTACCAGACAGGGGACTCTATCCTGGGAAGCGGTGACTCTGAAAAAGATTTGCAGGTGCGGATGGACATAAACTAAACATGAACTCCCAGTGCGATGCTGTGGCCAAAAGAGCGAATGTGATCCTTGGATACATAGACAGAGGAATCTTGAGTAGGCATAGAGAAGTTATTTTACCTATATATTTGGCACTGGTGCGACAGCTGCTAGAATAGTGTGTCCCGTTCTGGTGTCCACAAGTTTAGAAGGATATTAATAATTTGGAGAGGCTTTAGAGAAGAAGCAGGAGAATGATTAAATGATTAGAAATCAGGCCTCCTTATAGTGATAAACAAAACAGATTGAGCTTGAATCTAACAAACAGAAGGTTAAGGGGTACCTTCATTACAGTCTATAAGTATCTACACTGTGACTATTTGATGATGGGTTGTTCAAGCTAGCAGAGAAAGGTATAACATGATTCAATGGCTGGACGTTGAAGCTAGACAACTTCAGACTGGATATATGGTATACATTTTTGACAGTGAGAGTAATTAACCATTGGAACAATGTACTAAGGGTCGTGACGAATTCTCCATCACTGGCAATTTTAAAATCAAGACTGGATATTGTTCTAAAAGATCCAATCTAGGAATTATTTTGGGGAAGTTCTGTGGCTTGGATCAAACAGGTCAGAACAGATTACCACTATGGTCCCTTCTGGCCCTGGAATCTCTGAATCTCTGAACAGTGAAGTCCTCTCTCTGCAAATCAGGTACAGCATACAAACAATTTGAACTCCCCTGATGCAGCCCTGCCACTGAGCTTCAACCTTGATTTGGATAAAATACATTTAGGAGCAAAAAGAATAGCTCATTTTTCACATCCATTCAAACCTTGGCCTCTCTGACTTCTCTTGAATGCTAATGAGGGTGCCAGTGGCAGCAAATTATGTAAAACTAAGTGAAATTTTTCAGCCAAAACTTTTTTCATCAAAAAGTGCAGATTTTGTGATGATGAAATGTTTTGAGAATTCATGTCAGTTTCATCTCAGTGTTAATGTAAGGAAAAAAACAAAAAATGTGAAAAAAAGTTTTATTTTGACATTTTCAGAACAAAATTTTTGGATTTTTTGATTCAAAAAACTTTTAATTGCAAAATTTCCTTCAATGTTATTAAAAATTAAAAACCATTAACATTTCTGACACGCTAAACAAAACATTTTCGTTTGAACAAAATGTTTCGCTCAATCCTAAGTGATTTTTTAAAAAACCTTTTTGTGCCTAAAATATTGAAAAAAAAATTCATTTCAGATCTACCCCAGGCAACTTTTTATTCTGATTTTTCAAAACTGCCAGTTGAACCAAAAAGTCGGTTATTTGCAGTTCTACAATTATGGTGGTGGTTTTGTGTGATGTGGAAGCTCTCCTAGGAATTGACCTGAGACCTATACATTTCACACAGGCTGAATGAACAGCCATTAAATGTTTCTTCCAGTTACTATCAAGGGGCTGATCCTGTAAGCGCTCAGATTTGGAACATGGTGCACAGAATTATTGCAGGATTGGGCCTCCAGACTGGATTTGAATCATCCTAGCGGTGAAATGTTTTTATATAACATTACCAGTCCCCCTTATAGTAATAATCTACAGATTCTTGGTGATCAATATTCTGATTTGTGGGAAACATTTTAAGTTTTTATGGTGGGGAAGTTATAACTAAATATTATAAAGTTATGGCCGAAATTAAGTAGACTAATCTTTGACTAATAAATTTCAGAGAATCACTGGAAGTTTTATAAGAAGGTTGCCCAGTAACTCATTCCCTAAAGACAATAGTGGTACAACCTACAGGGAATATGAGTTGTAAAACACTTAAGAACTGAATTTTAAGTACTGAAACAAGTAGGGAGGATATTCAGGGGTGTGGGGGTGTTCATATAAAATTAATGTTACAATTAATAAAGAAGACATAAAAAATGAAGACATTACTAACTAATCTAGACTGGCACCAGAAAATCTGAATAAAATTTAAAAAAAAATATTGCTTATTATCTGTACCTATGTAACACGTCACAGAACTGGTCAATTTTCTATAATAACTTAACTGGGAAAACCAAAGATAATAAAATGTGTAGAAAACTGTAAATAATGAAACTGAAAATAATTAAGAGGAAATATATGTTATGACAGACTGTTTAAAGGGGCAACTTTCCAGGGTGATATATGTGCTCATATAAATTCTACACGACAGATAGTCTTGGAAACATTTGGAGAATCATTTTGGCAAGTGTTTAGTTATCAGTTTGGAAGGATAATTCTAACAGAAAAGCTGTAATTGAGATCCTGCTTTGAGCAGGGGGTTGCACTAGATGACCTCCTGAGGTCCCTTCCAACTCTGATAGTCTATGATTGGTTTTCAATTAAATACCTATACTGCTATCAGAGTTTAACACAGGAGTTATGGTATGAGCTAAGAATATAATTTAGAAATTAGAAGAAAATTATGATCTCCATAAAATACAGATTTAAGCAGGATTTGGAGATGAGAATGTGGTTTATAATGCTAAAAGGTTTGTTCCCTAATGTTTTAAACTAATATTTCCTGTAATGTTGGGCCAAATTTACACAGAGAATCAAGTTTCTTTATATTTGCAAAGTATGATAATTAGAAAACCCAGGTTGCAAACTTACTTTAAGAGGCTGAGGTGATACCTCAATTAATTTGAACTTGCAACAGAAGTCCAGTTAATACATTTTAAATGGTTTAAAGGTTAATGACTAATTATATTTTAATATAATTAATCACAGAATTTCATTTCATATAAATCTTTCTAAAACACACCAGTGACTAGGTAATTCAGGAGGCTACTGTCCTGCTGAATGTTTTCTTTTGGCAATGATTACATCAACCAATCAGCTCATCTTTTACACCTAATTTATTTTATAAGTAATCTGTATTATCTGGAGATTGCTGCAATAATGATACACGCAGCTGAGAATTCAAGACTTATAATTTAAATTCAGAATTTATCTACTTCTCTAAGATTAATAATCAATCTAAGAGAGCACTTCTACAGTGACCTTCCAGGAGGGAATCTCTAAGTCCTTTATGTATGTTTATAGTCCAGATTGCCACCTCCTGCAGTAAAACCAATAGGGGAGGGAATCTCCATGATAACCCGCCCGTGGAGTTTTTCTCCCTATTATTCCACTGGGAGAGGCATGGGGGGGGACAGGGGTTCCCCTGATCTCCATGGTGTATGTTGCACGGCCCATCACAAATCCAGCAGATCCCCCAAAAGCCAGCACCAACTTTACTGAGGCTCTGTATCTCTGCAGTGGCTCTGCCCTCAGAGACCCACCCTTCTGGTCCCTGACAGCATGATGACTCTGTTTGAACTGCAGAACCAGACTCCCCCAGGATGTGGTAGACCTCTGGGGGAAGGGGCACACCAGAAAGGATAACAGAACCTTGGGCTGTATCAGCTTTAATGACTCAACTCCAAAGTATCAAATAGAGGAATAGTTGTGTGACACTCCTCCAACTTCCCCCATTTTTGCCCGCTCCTTCTGTGCGGCTGTTGGACCCAGGGAGCTAACTTCAGTTCCCCCTTTGGCACAAGCTGAGGGAGACCCAAGCATGGATTGTTTCCTTCCAGCACAGATATAGAAGAGTTATGAGACAGTTCTTTTATCCTCCCAACACACCTGTGATGTAAATAAAATCTCCACTTGGTGGACAGGAAAACTTAAATACATAGGCTCAGATCCTCAAAGATATTTATGCTCCTAACTACCACTGAAATCAATGGGACTTATGTGCCTAAATACCTTTGGGCCATAACAATTAAGTGACTTGTTTGGATCACACAGAAAGTCAGTGGTGGACTCTGCCCCAGAACCAACTAAATTTCATTCTGTGGCTCAGCCACAAGACCATTTAACATCCTTTTCTTCCACATTAATAAAAAAATGACTTTAAATCTTGACATCTCTCACAGCAGTTCGGTGGTTCTACCAAATACATTCCATTGGGGTTTTTCTAAGATATGAGAGAGAAAACATACTGCTTCCATTTTTGAAAGCTAGTAGTAAAAATGCCAAAATGCCAATGAGGGCATGTACAGTGTTTGCTGTGGGCTAACTATGGGACGAATCCTGCAAACACTTGGGCATAGTATAATGGGATGTGTCATCCATGTAAAGTTAAGCACATGCATTAGTGTTTGCAGGATTAGGTATATGATTCTCAGACTAGACTACTCTATTTCAGAAGTCAATATCTATGCAGTTGAGAAGGTTACTCTTGTCAGTAGTTCCACTGTAGTCAAAGGGACTGCTTATGGAGAAAAAGTTGTTTGTGTGCTGTTTATATGAAAGGTAAGTACCCAAAGATTTGGATAGACTAAGTGTGTGCTATGTGTCTAAGATCTAAGTGATTTAGGTGCACTGAATGGGACTTGTGATCCTATATCATTCTGAGTATGGCTTCCCTGCAGGCTCACCCTTTCCTCTTTTGAAAATCTCACCCTAAACTATTTCCTTTTCATCTCTAAAGCAACGTGACGATATTAACTTCCAAACTTCCTTAAGGCCGATACTGAGTTTATTTTGCTGAGATTTCCATTATATACTCAATGTGGAAAGGGAAAGGGAAAAGAAAAAAGAGTACAGGAGGAAAAGTCAGTCAACATTATTCAACCTCATTTTAATTTCCACCAAGAGTAATATAAATATATTAAACACCAACAGAACACATTTTTGAAAAGACCATATGGCACTATTACAGTGTTTTAGCTTGATACAAATATAATTTGTAATTTTATAAAAATTATAAGAAAGTATAAGAACATTTTTAAGTAGTACATCAGTAAAAATAAATCTCAACATTAATAGTACTTTGAATATTCTTACAGTAAGAATTTTAAAAGTGCTTTTTAATAACATTGTTGTAACTCAACATTAGTGCAGTGTGCCAAATAGATTTTAAAGCAAATATTCATAGTGAATTTTTCTATAACTAGCAGACTCAAGAGTCTGAAATCTAGTGTTAACCGAGGTAAGTATTTCAATTACAGCTAAACATTACTTAAGTACTTTACATGCTGATTCTATCACTAAGAGAAAGAAGTTGACATCCTTCATGTGAAGACAGAAGCCCTACTCATGTCATGAAACCAGCACTATATAAATGAACATTTAGAAGGCAAAGAAAAATGGCTTCTCCAAAATATTTATACTACTTAGAAAACTACGATCCTATGCCATAGACTGTATGTAATACAAAGATCAAATTCTTTACATTTAATAGCTGCACCTAATTCTCCACTGAATAAATTATTTGTTGATAATTCATGGAATTCCAAGAAAGCCCAATTTCAAGATTTTATAGTTAATATATCTCAGTAATTAAGTAAGCCTTATTTGGATATTTCACAGTATATTTACCTCTGAATTAGTATGTGATTTTGTTTACTATCAGTGACAGTATCTTACTGCTATGTCTACTGCCAAATCTTTGAGCAAGTTAAAAGTGCAACACTGTAAAAGAACAAAAACCCACTGCCTACTGTGACACTATACAATAATAATGGTAAGAGGGCCACTGTACTTCTGAAAACCATGGTGTAACTCTTAGAGGTGCCTCAGAGGTAACCTGTCCAAATTACAACATTTTTTTAAATTAAAGTTCTTTACTGATGGTCTGAGGATGCAAAAATGTTGAATATTCACCACTCTTTTGTTAAAGCCCTTATTTTCAAAGAGACAGGAAACTGAGTTTAAGAATCGATCCCTTGGCCCTCATTTGCATATTATAGGACCTGAACATTTCTTATTCAAATTTTTAGTTTGTTTAGAGAAAAAGATTTTAGTTAGTATGAGAAAAGGGAGTAAAATATAAACTAATTCATTTACTTTATAAGACGGTATGGTTTAGGAAGTCAAACAATTGACCATTTTTCTCAGTATTACACATAAGAACTTTTATACAAACATTAGCACTGAATCAATAACTAGAGATCAATTGTACAACTATCTCTCTATCCCTTCATTTTAAAAAGTAAAATATCATTCCTTTAATTCCAATAATTTGCAACATCCGGTAATGTTCAAACTATTTTCCATCTCTCTTTTTACAAATGCATTAGGAATGGTTTAATGGACATACAAATAGATATATTTTTGTTAACCATTTCCAAGTACCAAACTTAAACATGGACTAGAAAATAATTAAAAATAATAAAGAAATATTTTTATCTTTTCTTGACAGAAAGGTTGACAGCAGTGTCCATAGTTACTGCAAATAATGAAGCTAAACAATTTATTAATGAAAATGATTTGATAGTAATATATAGAGTAAGAGGGGAAACTCAATAGTTTATAATTAATTCAAATTATCACCCCTGATTTTCAAATGATCACTCGGTAATTTTTATTTTTGGATAATAAATTCTTGATCACTAGTGTACTGAATTCTAAATTCACTTATTTTTTGGAAAGATTTCCGGTGCATGTAAATGTGAGAGATTGTGATACTTTAACATTTTGAATTATGTGCTGATGTCAGATTAACCAGAGGTGCTGAACTTAGAGCAGAACATTTACCAAATAGTGTTGCACGATCCTGATTATTATTACAGGAACAATAAATATACAGAGAAGTATTATTAATTATTGAATGGGGGAAGTATTTTTAACAATTGTTTGGATCAACATGGTTCTCTAATGCTACAATAAAATGTGCCAAAGTGCAGTTAGCATTACTAGGATATTGTGGAAAATTCTGTCCAAACTACATGCACATTGTCACAACTGTCACATTACTCTTCACACCTCTCTTATCTGTTCCTCTCTGTCTCAATACTGCTCCTTTCTCTGCTAGTCTTTATCTCATCTACTTATGTACATTTCCAAAATGTACGATCAAAATCCAGAAAATGTAGGTACAGCACAAAAACAATTCAATTTGCATTTTTATTGTCCTTGCAATCATTGAGAAGCCCTCTCATTCAAAATGTTCTGCTCTGGGCTTAAAATGTCCCTCCTCCCATCTGCTGAAACAACTGCACCGTTACTAAGTGGCCTGGGACAGTCTTCAGAGCCTACCCGAACAACCCTTTAAATAACACAGTAGACTTTCCATAAAAATAAGAGAAACAATTAAAGCTAGTTATACTATATGTTATAAACAAAAATACACTTCCCTTGAGTAGATCTCTAAATTAATTCTCAAAGATCTGCTGCCTTCCATACCACAGCTACTCAAGAGTGCTTCAGAAGCAAGTTAGACACTTGCAATCATTCTGGGACTAGCTAGTATCTCTACTTTGTTAATGTTTTATAGGCAAATAAATCTCTCTCTCATGTTATATTATATTAACCCTGACAGAGCTGAGGGGAATTTTTGTTCCTATATATAAACATTATACAATTAGTAAATTTTCTTTCTAAAACATAGTACTGTCTCACTGCAATGACAGGTTAGTTAAATCTAAAATAGATTCTCTAATCATCAGTTCTACCTTGGGGTTTTTAGCTTCACTGGTTGCTAGCTCCTTGTCAATAAGCCTCAGGTTGTGCAAATTAAGAATAGAATCAGCAATTATCCGTGCTGTCCTCTTCTGATAGCCTCCAGATGTTACCATCAAGATAGGAATTCTGTGGTTTCTTGCAGCCCTGAATACCACTTCATCTCTTTTAACAATTCCCTGCATATTTACAAAAATGAAAAACAAAGTGAAATGATATGAATGTCACTTAGTTTTACTTTTACTGGTATGGATTTGTAGCCTGTAGCTTATGCTTTTACGGCCTTATATACATGAGAAATTACCATTATGTGATCTATGTGTTTGATTTTCTAATAGGAATACAATGAAAATCTGTAAAATAATTATTTAAATGATTTAAATATCCCTCTAGTAGTGTATCAAACAGTATACTTTGGCTTTCTATACACAAACTTTTCAAACACTATTTATTATTTGTATTACAGTGGTGAGTAGAGGTCACAACAGATTGGAGCCCCACTGTGCTAGGTAGTGTACAGACTCATAGTAAGATAGTTTTTGCACAGAAAACCTAGACATCAGAGAAAAGGGGTGGAAAAATGAAGCATTATCCCCATTTTACAGATAGAAAACTGAGACTATAAGACATAATAGCCCTGATTCAGAAAGGCATGCAAGCACATACTTAACTTCAGGAGGACTACTCGCATGCTTAGGATCAGGCGACTTGCCCATGATCACATAAGACATTCCTAGTAGAACCAGGAACTCAACCCAGATCTCGAGTCCAAGTCCTGTGTCTTAACCACAAGATCAGCTTTCCTCGTCCTTTAAAAAGGGTACAATGTTACTACTGTAAGAACCTATCTACGTACTGTGCAGCTGAATGGGGTACTTCATGATCCTGACAGTAGAGAATCCAACAAGAGCACCACTCCAGATCTATTTCTTACTAACAGAGGGGAACGTTCTAAAACATGAGAATAATAGGACAGACTAGTGATCAAGAGCTTCTATACTGTCACTGAACTCAGCAACATGCAACAGAGAAGTAAAGTTTATTAGGTTCCAGAAACCACCTTTGGGGAAAAGGGGAATACAGAATTACTTAATGAGAAAACATATTAAAATCCACAAGTATGGACAAAGTAAGGATAATCCTAAAAGACAAATAATAAAAGGTGCAACCAACCCATTACAACTCCTCTCCAAGACAGTAAGAAATGTAGCTTCACAATGGACTGTTCAGAAATTAAAAGGTTAAAAAATTACTATAAATAGAGAAGGGGAAAGGAACTAAACAAGAATATTGAAAATCACAATCGTGGGGAAAGAAGCAGCCAAACAGATATAAAATGAGTCTGTGCAAGACAAAGGCGTTAAGAAAAATAAGAAGATCACTTACAAACGCATCAGGGAAAAATATCGGAAAAAAATTAGAAAAATGAAAAAAGGATGAAAATGAATATTTAAATGTGGCTATTTAAACTATTTTTTAAAATCTGTCTAAAGATTTTTTGTTTGGTTTGTTTGTTTAAATGGTACTGTACAAGAACAAAAGGTTTAACTAGGAATAATGAGATGAAATTAAAATTAAAAATTTTGGATGAACATCAGCAACAACTCCTGTATAGCAGATTCTTAAGTGAATTAGTAGATGCTTCAGCAAATAGTACATTTTAAAACAGACTGGACTCAGATGCAGAAAAATATACTATAAGGAAAAATTCTGAACTTGCAGAAGGACGGGCTAGACAATCTAATAGCTATGATTCTGTGATTCACAGAAATCTAAAAAGGAACAACAATCTTTGCATGGTTAGAACCATTTCCATCCAAGGATGTCAAAGTGCTTTACTAACACAAGTGAATTAAACCTAATCATTTTTGTAAATGATTAGGAGTATGGAACAGCTGCCGTATGAGAAGAGATTAATAAAACTGGATTTTTCAGCTGGGAAAAGACACAATTAAGGGGGGATATGATAGAGGTCTATAAAATCATGACAGGTGTGGAGAAAGTAAGTAAGGGAATGTTATTTACTCCTTCTCAGAACACAAGAACTAGGGGCCACCAAATGAAATTAATAGGCAGCAGGTTTAAAACAAACAAAAGGAAGTATTTCTTCACACAATGCAGTCAGCCCATGGAACTCCTTGTCAGAGGATGTTGTGAAGACCAAGACTATAACAGCGTTCCAAAGAGAACTAGATAAATTCATGGAGGATAGGTCCAACAATGGCTATTAGCCAGGAAGGGCAGGGATGGTGTCCCTAGCTTCTGTTTGCCAGAAGCTTGGAATGGGCAACAGGGGATGGATCACTTTGGCCACTGTCGGAAGACTGGATACTGGTAGGGTGACCAGATGTCCCGATTTTATAGGGACAGTCCCGATTTTGGGGTCTTTTTCTTATATAGGCTCCTATTACCCCCCACCCCATCTCGATTTTTCACATTTGCTGTCTGGCCACCCTAGATACTGGGCTAGATGGACCTTTGGTCTGACCCAGCGTGGCCGTTCTTATATCCTCACACAAAAGAATAATCCATATTTTAAATATGGGGAAACTGAGGCACAGAAAGACAATTAAATAGCTTGTTCAATATCACACAAGAAGTCAGAGAGCCAAAAATAGAACCTAGATCTCCAGATACTCATTTATGTGCTTTAAGCATATTATCATCTGTATTTTGCTTACAACTGGGTGTTTAATTCAAACATTTCAAGTAGAAAATATTCTTACCAGAGTCCAAACACTTCGAGCTAAAATCTCCTTTGCTAATCTTGGTTCCCATTTCAAGAAGAATAGTTTTAAATGAAATATATATATTTACATCAGAGAATAGTTAATAATAAAAACTATTCTGATGACTGCTTGCTTGCTTAACACTTTGCAATTTATAAATTCAGCATTAATACTGAGCTTCTCTTCTATCATCGATGACAATGGAAAATGAGCATCATCACTAGGCAACTAAACACCAACTCCATCGCATGCTGTGTCATTACTCAAGCTTCTTCTGAAATGTCTGTATCCCGGAGTATTTTAGCTGATTTCTCAGAGCTCAGGGTCAGATTCATTAGAAAATTTCCTAAGACAAACATGTATATAAAACAATATTTGCTGCATTTTATCAGCAAGGATGTATTGAGGGCAGATCTACAGACATTTAGAACTGCCTCAGCCTACACAGGACAAAGCGTGGCTCCAAAGGGGAACTGTGCCAGAAGCTAAGCCACAGCATTGCTGGCAGCACTTAGTTGATTGCCTGGCCCCATCCTCTCCCACCAGCTTCTGCAGGCTCTTTACTTGCTGACTGTGGCAGCACTGGCAGAGAGGGATGGAGACTGCTACGGACTGTTACAAAGGGGTCTGTGATCAACTGTTCTCCATGTCCACTGAGGACAGGACAAGTAGTAAATGGCTTAATCTGCAGCAAGAGCGGTTTAGGTCAGATATTAGGAAAAACTTTCCAATTCTAAGGGTACTGAAAGCTCTGAAATAGGCTTCCAAGGAGGCTGAGGATTGCCCATCATTGGAGGTTTTTATGAACAGGTTGTACAAACACCTGTCAGGGATGGCCTAGGTTTCCTTAGTGCTGACTCAGAGCAGGAGGCTGGACTTGATGACTTCTTGAGGTCCCATCCAGCCCTAAATTTCTATGAAATCTGAAAACATTCAGCAGGAAGGACCGATACACATATCAGTTTATTCTTTTTTTCCTTCCTTATTGCCTGCACGTAAGGTTTTGCCAGCTATGGGCCAAGAACAAGGACAGCTAATGAGTTAAGTGCCAGAAAGATAACATAAAAAACTACAGTTGCTATGTCTGTCCTTTCCTGGGAACTTAGAGAGGAAAGACAAGAGGGAGGGGAAGCTCAAGATCAGGGAATATGGTGATGTTAGGTTTCAGCAGAAAAGAACCATCAGCTGGGAGGATGTGATTAGCATCTGGGGAGGTTCCAAAGTCTCAGAGGTAAGGGGGCAAAGTTGTGGTGAATCCTGCCATTGATATTGGTATTCACTGGGGGAAAAACATCCCAGTCAAGTCTGTAGATATTGTATTGTTATACAAACCTGAGGTGAAATAGCAAGACCTCCCAGTGGATCACCATCCAAGATATCAGTTCCAGCGTTATAAATGATGATGTCTGGCCTCGATTCATTTAACGCCCCTTCCACATGTGTTTGTACCTTCTGAAGATATTCTGTGTCCTCTGTACCCCAGTCCAATTCAATCTTCCGCTTTATGGCTCCTAAAAAAAAAAATTGGTTTAATGATACTGAATCAAAGAAACAAATGACCATGCTGTGAAGGAAAAAGCAAGATTCAGACAGAAGCAAGATGAAAAGCATAAAGATTACAATTTATGAACATTTTAAAAATATACATAATTTCATAAGATTTTAACTTAAAAACATTTTAGCAATCTTTCTTTCCACCTCCAGCAAAAAAAAAAAAAAAAAAAAGCTGCAGCTAAATTAAACACTACAACCTGGGAACATTTTTACATTTAAAAGACAAAAAAATATCAGGCATAATGAATAAAAGAAAACATCATACAGAGGGACTATTATTGAATAAAAGTAATCTCCATTTATATTTATCCCGTAAATATTCAACAACTGGGAAGGAAATCAGTAAAAATATCATCAAACTGACAAAAGACACTAAAGCCTGAAAGTAGTAAAAGAAAGATGCAAAGAAAATTTAATTGCAGTGTAGGACAAGTGCTGGCATGAAAAGCTCGTAAGACAAAGATCATTAAGATAAATTATTAATATTTATTTGTATGACAGCAGCACCCAGAGGCTACAATCAGAATCAGAGTCCCTCTGTGCAAAGTGCTGTATGGATGCCCAAAACTGCTTACCATCAAATATCCTTATCTTGTAATCAGGTGTGTTGGCAAACACTAATTCATGCTAATTGCTTATTTTGATGTCAGCAGGGTTTTGTATGGGTCTGCCCCCGCAGATCTGATTGTGAGAGTGGGGCTTAATTGAAGTCAAATAACTACAAATGGGTGGAGCAAAGCATTGGAAGAAATGCCGGATGGTGGCTCATTATGCTGTAGGTGCTGTAAAAAACACACTGGGGCTTCTAGATCCACTGAATATAAACAAAAAATATAATGATAAATAATAATTTGTCCTAATAATCTTCATGAGGCTCATTGTTGCATTCCAGTCCTCATCCAGCTTTGCAGTTGTTCTGTCTTTCCATCTTTCTTTTACTCCTTTCATACTTCTGCTTCCTTTGATATTATTCTTCATGATTTCTGCTCTTCTTGTTACATAAATATTCATAAAATTATGCACAGCTGTACTCCTGCATACAACTATGGACAATACTTAGCTCATGTTCAGGGGAAACAATACAATAGCTGGATGGAGTTTAAAAAGAGGAGGGAAACAATTAGTAGGGAAAGAAAGATAAGTGTGGTTTTGATTAAACCATTAAATGTCAGTTCTGACAATCATGGACCCATGTCCCACAGCTCTCAGGTACCATGTCCTCATCTTCAGCAAACACAACCTAAGATTACAATGTTTAATTGCTTACTGTGTATAGTTGCCAAGTTCAAAGTAGCTCAAGTGACATTTTGGGGGGTGTTAACATGCTAGGTTTCTCTGGTTCAAACTCTCTCTCTCTAATAAGAAATTAATGCTAATACTTCTATGGATCTTAAGGAAGGCTGCTATCAATAGTCCCATTTTACAAAAGGGAAATGGAGGCAAAAATAGGTGGCATGACTGTTTTAAAGTCACACATTGACTTAATACCAGAACTGAAAATGGAACCCGGTCAGGGGTGCTGGAACAATTTATATAGTGGGAGTGTGGAGAGCCATTGAACCCATCTGTAAACCTTGTACGTGATAGAAACCACATCGAGCCAGGGAGAGCATCAGCACTCCCCAGCACCCTTAGTTCCAGCACCAATTAACACAGTGGTCCTGACCTGGAGTCTTCTACATCAGCCACAAGACTATCTTTTCCTTATCTGTCCCTGAAGTGTTTGCTTTCCTTCTTTTCTCTCTCACACCTGCTTTCTCTCTCCCCTGCCCACTTCCTCACTGTCCCTCTCTGACTTTTCTCCCCCAATCTTTCACACAGACCCTCTTCTCACAACAGTCCAATCCCTCCCTACTCCTTTTCGTCAACACTTTCTCTCCCAAATTTCTTAGTAATTTCATTGATCCTGTCTCCCTCATATCATGGCTGCTCCCTTGGGATGTGTTGCTGCTTAGAGCTAAGTAGTAGCAGTGCCGGCCTCCTAGTCCTCCCCACTGCATCACACCAGAATCACAGTGGGGTGAGGGAGCCTGCAAAGAGATCAGTGAATAAAAGAGGGAAGAGTCACCAGGACAACTAAGGATGCTCAAGGCATGAGTCTAGGAAGAGCCAGGTTCACGTCCCTGTTCCTCCACAGACTTCTTGTGTGACTTTGGGCAAATCAGTTAGCATCTTGGTGACTTGGTTCCCCAACTGTACAACTGGGGCAATAGCTCTTTCTAACTTCACCAGGTTGTTGTAAAGATAAATACAAACAAGACTGCAAGGCACTCAGATACTACAGTAACAGGGACCATACAAGTATGATATACTCCTGGGGGGATTCTACACCCCTGTGCGCCTGCATAGAATGCTCCCCCAGCCCACAGATTTCCTGCGTTTCCCTGCAGAAAATGGCAGGCAAGCAAAGGGAAGCTGCACGTGGGTGGGGGGGCAACCATGAGTGAAGTTTTTTGGTAGGGATTCCCCCTCTCCAAACAGAGGCGAGGCATGGGAGGCACATGGGGTTATGTGCCACTGCCCCCAGGAGCAGAGCTGCTCAGCTGAAGGAGGCTGTGGGCTTGTCTACATCAGAAAGTTGCAGCGCTGGTGAGGGAGTTACAGCGCTGCAACTTAGGAGGTGTACACATCTGCAGGGCACCACCAGCGCTGCAACTCCCTGTTTGCAGCGCTGGCCGTACTCCCGTTTTGTCTCGGGTGTAGAGGATCCAGCGCTGGTGATCCAGCGCTGGTAATCAAGTATAGACACTTACCAGCGCTTTTCTTGACCTCCGTGGAATAAGCAGGTATCGCAGCATACCTGAGGAAGCCTCTGGTAATCAAGCTGGTCTCCTTCCCCGGCTTGCTCTCGCGTTCCCCGAACCCCGAGCAAGCAGGTCTCCTTCCCTGAGGTTTGCTGGGTGGTTCCGGGAACGCGAGAGCAAACCGCGGCGAAGCTGGTCTCCTTTCCCGGTTTGCTCTCGCGTTCCCCGAACCCCAGTGCAAGCAGGTCTCCTTCCCTGCGGTTTGCAGGGGGCTTCGGGGAACGCGAGAGCAAACCGCAGCGAAGCTGGTCTCCTTTCCCGGTTTGCTCTCGCGTTCCCCGAACCTCCGTGCAAGCAGGTCTCCTTCCCTGCGGTTTGCAGGGTGGTTCGGAGAACGCGAGAGCAAACCGCGGCAAAGCTGGTCTCCTTTCCCAGTTTGCTCTCTCGTTCCCCGAACAAGCAGGTCTCCTTCCCTGCGGTTTGCAGGGTGGTTCGGGGAACGCGAGGGCAAACCGCGGCGAAGCTGGTCTCCTTTCCCGGTTTGCTCTCTCGTTCCCCGAACAAGCAGGTCTCCTTCCCTGCAGTTTGCAGGGTGGTTCGGGGAACGCGAGAGCTAACCGCGGCGAAGCTGGTCTCCTTTCCCGGTTTGCTCTCGCGTTCCCCGAACCCCAGTGCAAGCGGGTCTCCTTCCCTGCGGTTTGCAGGGGGGTTCGGGGAACGCGAGAGCAAACCGCAGCGAAGCTGGTCTCCTTTCCCGGTTTGCTCTCTCGTTCCCCGAACCTCCGTGCAAGCAGGTCTCCTTCCCTGCGGTTTGCAGGGTGGTTCGGGGAACGCGAGAGCAAACCGCGGCGAAGCTGGTCTCCTTTCCCGGTTTGCTCTCGCGTTCCCCGAACCCCCCTTGAAGCCGCCCAACAGCGTTGCAGTGTGGCCACATCTAACACCACTTGCAGCACTGGTTGCTGTAAGTGTGGCCACTCTGCAGCGCTGGCCCTATACAGCTGTACTAATACAGCTGTAACAACCAGCGCTGCAAAATTTTAGATGTAGACATGGCCTGTGTCTCAGCTCTGCTGACTCTACAGCTGAACGCCTCCTCCTAGGTCCTAGTGCTAGTCGTGCTCCCTTTCTGTGTGCTGGGAGCCTTCCTGTTTTCTGTGCAACACTGAGTGCCCATAGTGGGGCTGGGTAAAGGGCTGGGGGTGGAATAGGGCAGAGAGAGAGAGGAATGTGGGAGTGAGGGGTGGGGGATGGATAAGAAAATGGGATAGGGGAATTGGCGGGGGGAGCAGAACCCCGCCATGCGGCATCCCCTTGGCAGCAGCTGGGGCTCACCCATTAAGCAGGCCCATCAAACCCTCATTCTGACAAGCCCTACTCCCCTACGCGTGGACCCTTCCGATGAGCCCCCCACACCCAGACCCCCACCCCACTGAGCCCCAACCAGCTGCACCTTGACCCTCACCCCATCAAGCCCCACTCTCCCAGCACCCAGACCCCCCCCACCAAGGCCCATGCCCCACACCCAGACCTGCCCCCTAAACCCCAACCACCTTTACCTGGATCCACTGCAGGCTCCCATTGCCCCTGCACCAAGAACCGCCACAACGAGCCTCTGTGCATCCAGATCTCCCACTGAGTCTCCCGCATCCAGATTGCCCCACACAGAAACCTCTCACCCCACACCTGGATCCCTCTACACTAAGCCCCTCCACACTTGGAACCTGCTGGACTGAGCCTGCCCACCCACACCTGATGCGCCTGTTGCAGAGGGGCATGACCCTGGGTGTTTCTGGGGCAGGCCCAGCTCTTGCACTGTGTCAGGGTCAGGTGCAGCCTCACTGCCAAGTCTCTATAGCAGGGGATGTGGGGGCTTCAGGATGATCTCCTACCTCAGTGCCCCCAGTGACCTGTGCTCCCCACTGCCATGCTGGAGCCACAGTTATTTATTGACAAATAAAATGTGCAGAATTTTACAGAATTTTAGAATATTGTGTGCAAAATTTTTTGGCACAGAATTCCCTCAGGAGTAATGATAGATAGAGGAAGAAAACTTAGCTGACTGCTCAGAATACGCAGGAGTAGCTTCTAGTTGTGAGGAAGAGGAGCTGAAGGGGAAACTTTGCCCATCTGGATTATGAGTCACATTTCAATTGGCAGAACTGAGAGCACTACCCGCAGGGGGAAAGCATCTGATTGGACATGTATGGCTGGTATGACTACGAGTCTTTGTATTTTCCATCTCAGGAAGAAAATACCAAGCCAGGTAGAAACAGAAGTGTGACAAATGTAGCAACTGTCTTTATTTTCAGAGGCTTTGGGGTGAAACTCATCTCACTGCAGAGAGAGCCTGTGCCTTCCATATGGTTTAAGGCATATATTCATGGCCTAAAAATAACTGAACTTAAATGGACCATCTATACTAGGATGACTGTCACCTTTTAGGTACTGTACACACACCTATTTCATAAAAGTCTTACAATTAAGCAATATGCAAAATGTTAACAGGATACTAATGCAAGTTTGATATTCTTAGTTAATAAAACAAAAAGGCAGCATGAATTGAACAAAGGACCACACAGCAGGAAATGTAGAGTAGCAAACAACAATTCACACAATTTTTTCTAAATACAGCTATTAAAACTACAGAAGGGTTGCCATTTAAAATCAACAAGCATGCTCCATTTTTGTGGAAAAGTTATAAATGAATTACACACTCCATATATTAGAAAACATTGCTATTTGATAAATAAGTATAGGAATGCACTGACCAATTTGGTTTAACTTCATCTGTTAGTAATTTTTCTCTTGGTAGACATGATGTACCCTGGACAAACATTTTTGATGTAATACTTTGAAATGTGTATGCTATCATGTAAACACTGGAGTTAAGTATTCGAAAAATAAAGATGTAGTGCATTCATGTGTTCCTTGTCAATCATCCAAATTAAGCAAGTATGCTATTTATCAGAGTGACAGTTACATTAAAAAAAATTAAAGCAGAAAGAAAAAAAGTACACATTGCACTCTGACACTGTAAACAAATCAAGCCTGCCACAGACATTTGCATCTTATCAAACTGAATCAGAAGATCAACCCAACTTTAGGCTTTTTCCCTTTTAATTTAAATAGCCAGTTAATTAATTATGAGAGGCTACCATAATTAAGTGAAACTTCATGGTGAAACACCAAATACCCTGTGTCTAACAGCTGGCGTGAGAGTATTCTACTTCTTTTCAAAATGCTTACAGGGTATTCAGAGGTTACCCATTTTCTAAAGGTTTGTTATATAAATAACAATTCTGCAGGGAACATGATCCCTAGTTATGCAGAGTTAGCTAATCCTGAATGAACCATTTGTTAAAAAATGTTTAGTCTAATGAAAACATATAAAAAATTCTAAGTAGTGACGGTTGTCCTTAAATCAATAGCAAGTGCAGCCAATTTGGATATTTTGCATGGTCTCTTGAATGGGTTACTAACAAGACCAGCTAATGCTGTCACCTTACATTTCAGAAGTTCATCTACTACTGAGAAGACCTAAAATAGGTCTAAAGATTTTTTCGTGATGATTAATGAACACTTAATGAATTTTCAAGTACCATTACAGGAAGGATTCTATTGCTTTTTGGTGAACTTGTTATTTTAAAAATCAGTATGTCGGTCAATTATAAATGTAGTGAAATTCCCAAATAAAACCAAAACAGAACCACTGCTTTGCACAGCAAGCTGTACATAGTTGAATTCCTCTAATAACATTTGGAAGAAACATCACTTCTCATAGGTCATGATATGCTATTCTTCATAGAGGTTTCAACTAGTGCTTCAACTGCCTCATCTGAATGGCCCTGTTATGGGATATGCCTACCCTGCACTGGGCTGGAGGGAGTTAACCCCATGCTATGGGCTGAGGAAGCCACGGCCCCTCACACCTCCTGGGCATACTCTGACTCGAACCACAGTATAAGAGGGAGCAGTTCAGGTCAGTCTGGACTGACCTCCGATGAGAGCAGATGTGTGCTGAAAGCTCCTGGCTAGGAGAGTGCTGGAGCCACCAGATGCCAGTGCCAGCCAGGATTGTGCCTCTACCAAACCCCAGCCAACTGCTGAGCCCAATGGAGACAAGGCAGCAATTGCCGAGGGACCCCCTGTGTTGGAAGAAGGGGTAGGAAGTGATCCTGGGAATGGTACAGTAGTGACGGGTGACCAAGACTGAGCAGCGAGATGTCAGTTCCCTGGGGCCTTGGATCAAGACCTGGTTGAGAAGAGTGGGCCTGGGCCCCTACCCCATCTGAGCCGCCACGGACACTGCCAACATATGGGGAGGTGAATCAGGCCACTGGAGGCTACTAGATCTTACTATCCTGAACCAATGGACAGCCCTACTGACTCTGGCCATTGGACCATACTGCCCTGGGAAGAAGGGCAGCTACTTCGACTTTGGCCACTGGGCCTTATGGTCCTGAAGCCCAGGCCTGTCTTAGTGACTCAGGTCCTGGGGCCACACCACTCTTAGGGGCTGACAGGGTATATCTGCCCTTTGATAGGTCCAAACCTATATCATATAGACCTACTAAGTAGAGTTAACAAAAAGTATCATGAATAATTTAACTTATTGCTCCCAATTGGTTTTGTGCATTTTTGTGCCCTCAAAATGGCATGAAACTGCTCATTTGCAAAATGTTTGCCCTTGTGAGATTTCATACACGAATGCCAGGGTGGCATCATCTATGTTAGAACAACCATGAAATAATGTTTCATCCCTAGATTCTACAGCATATCAGTAGCAGCCTAAGCCTATGTGGACAGGTGCCTCATCTCTGGCCTCTAAAGATGTGGGCCTCGTGCCTACATGTTTTGCTTAAATTATATATTTTAATTAAATGCCTCTGAAGCATCTTTCTGTGGTAACACACCCATGATACAAATGGTAAACCTGTCTCTTCACATCTAGTTGCTGCCACTTTACAACAAGCATGACTGAGATATCACTATGTTTTGCCAATGGGTAATGATTATTGTTGTTTCTCTTCATTGTATGCACATGCCTCAATCCAATGGAACATATGTCAAAAAGCAGATGCCCTTAGGACACTGAATAATGACCCAGACAGAAGAAATCTCAAATCATGGGCAATACAACATACTTCCTTTCAGACAGAAGTTAGGGCAGATGTCCTTAAGAAAAGGACACATCGGTAGATAGTATACTTGGTAAATAGGATGAAAAATAAAGTTTGCAGATATAGGCATCTAAGACAGGCACACTGACCTAAACATATTACTTTGAGATAAGCACCACACAGGAAAGTCCAGAAGGCCAGCAGTGATAATGCAGGAATGAACATATGCAAATAACATACTATATATATTTGATGGGAAAAACACATGGAACAAATTCAAACTATTCCTGTTACTATTTTAACTCCAAAAGGTAGACACATTTTGAAAAAATAAAGTTTACCTCAACAGCCAAGTCTACAATAGAAACTTTTTGCCAGTATAGTAATGTTGCTTAGGGGTGTGATTTTACCAGCAAAAGCACTAGTGCAGACATTGTTATTCTGATATGAGTGCTTTTGCTGGTATAGATTATTATGCTCATGGAACTGGTAAAAACTATACCAGAAAAGACACTTTTTTACAAATATAAACTGCATCTACACTAGTAGGATTTGCTGGTACAGCCAGGGCTGCCCAGAGGATTCGGGGGTTTGGGGTTCTTGGTGGTGGGGGGCCCCCACCGCCGAATTGCCGCCGAAGACCCAGCACTTCAGTGGCGGGTCCCGGGGTGGAAGGACCTCCCGCCGTGGGTCTTCGGGGCACTTCGGCTGCGGGTCCCGGAGCGGAAGGATCCCCTGCAGCTGAATTGCCGCCGAAGACCTGGAGCAGATGAAGCTCTGGGGGCCCAAGCCCCGCAAGAGTTTTCCGGGACCCCCAGAGCAAGTGAAGGACCCTGCTCTAGGGGCCCCAAAAAACTCTTGTGGGGGGCTCCTGCGGGGCCCGGGGCAAATTGCCCCCCCTGCCCCCCCTCTGGGTGGTCTTGGGTATGGCTAGACCCATAAATTATTTTCCTGTAGACTAGGCTAAAGAAAGAAGTGTAACTACGATTTCTCCTTTAAAGAAATATAAAACAAACTAAATGACTTCTCTTAACCCTCTCTCTTGACCACTTGGGGTCCAATCTCAGCCAGCCAATGAACCAGAAGTAATACTACGTGGCTAAGCAGAACTACGACAGACACTGAAGTTCAAATATTTGCTGCAACTTTTTGCAAACATTCTCATAGGGAATTTTTTTATATTAAGTTCATCAATATTTTTGTGTTGCTGTATTTTACCTCAGAGTGAGCAGCATTTCAGTGGTAAATGAAGCAACTGTTCTGTGGTAAATACATTTTTAATACTTTAAGATCATATCAGTTTGAAAAGTACTTACGTTTAGCAAATCCATCCCCTGGATAAATATATCTATTGTACACATCCATAATATACACCTTATGATCATCCATGAAGTCTCTCTCATGGCCATTCCCCTATAAGAAAATTTCAATAGGTTAATCTTAGCAAACAAACACAGTATTAAAGAATCTGTGAGCATAAAGGAAATTAAGAATACAATGATACAGTGTTTAATGTTCTAGGTACTTTTTCTTGTTTATATCCTTAGAGGTTATTCTGATGTTGCGAACAACAGTACATCTATCTGAGGCTCCTCAGGTGCTTTACAAATATTACTGAAATTAGCATTACAATACTTCCTTGCAGATACAGAAGTATTTTCATCTCCACTGCGAAGATAGGAAAACTAAGGAACTGAGCAGCCAATTTGCTCAGTGTCACAATGAAAGTCTGTACCCAAGCCAGGAACAGAAATCAGACCAAGTCTTAGGCTTTAACCGCACTATATTCCAGAAGCTTGTCAGCTACTGAGAATATGTAAAATCAATGAAATGTTGAAAACGTTAATTAACCTTCAGGGAAGACTGCAAAAGTCAAATATCAATAAAATTTAATGAGAAACATATTACATTCTACCACTGTAAAGCCAGGAATCTCTATTGAAATATTGGACTTTGGGGTAGGGAAAGGAATGGTAAAGGGAAAATCAGATTCTGATAATCATCTCCTTTTTCCACACTCTTGAATTCTAATATGATTTCAGTGACTGTCATCTGCACTCCTATCAGACATTATAAAACAATCTCTAATTAGTGGTTCACAAGACATAATATGTTAAATGTCAGAGTTGACGTAAGGAATGAAAGCAAGATGATAATCAGAATGATTTGATTTCAAAGTATAGGAGTAAATCCATGGAAATAATATTTTCAGTATTTTTGTTGTGTAATTTAACATTAACTTGATAAAACTCTCTGAACAGTTGCAAAGTTGTATCTCTGCTGTGGTTCCCAGTCCTGGAGACACCCAAGAGAAAAAGAGCCATTACAATACTAAAACTGGCTAGTACATGTGAAAGGGTGGTGGAGAGTACATGAATGCTCCACTGCATGTTTTTGTGCCACTGATAAGGCCTGTTAAAGATGGTTGAGCATGAACTCTTACTGTACTACTTCGCTACTCCCAGGTCCCAAAGAAGAGGGTGGTAACTAATGACAGTAAAGCTCTGGAGTGAGCCAAGTTCTCAAGGCTGATGAACTCGGTGCCCTGAGAGTAATGGAACTTCCTCATGACACTGGCAGTGGCAGATCTGCTCTTGTCTAGTCTGCTACCTCACATACTCCTTCCCATAATGAAAGGGAAACACTGTAGGAGGGAATGATATAGCCTATAATCTACAGATCACTGGCACAACAGCTATAAGGTCAGAGATTTCTTGAGAAGCATTTTAACGGGGAGCCTTGACACACTTTGAAAGATCCCTTCAGAAATACAAAGTAACAACATTACATAATCTATGGTTTTGTTTCATGGCCAATTTTAGCATGTAGATAAGAGATGTGCTGGAAGGTAACATATCCTTCTAGATCATTATGTTTCATCATAGCAATGAAACTGCCTCAAAAGTGGATTAACACCACATTAAAATACTGTATACATTTCTGATTAAAAGCAGTTTTAGTACATTACCAGCTTTTCTAAAATAAATAACTTTTTATTGCTGAACAGTAAAGGTAATCAGTCTACAGTATGGACTGATCAGGTTTACAAAACAAATCCACACAAAAAACTTTTTAGCCCTTATTAGGATTTTGCTGAAAATCCTACTACCAGAGATGAGAGTTGCTCTCAGTACACACAATAAATCATTCCTTCTTTAGAAGGGGTGTATGTGCGTATGTATATATACTGTTCTCCGTTAGCCTGAAGTCAGTCCTCCCGTTACAAGCACTGAAGGTCAAACTCATCTCCTGTAGAAGTTGCTGCAGTGATTATGCATGCTGAACTAATTATAATTCTCTTTAAGAGTCCCTTGTTTCTTATGCAATGCTGAGCAATTCTCAACGATGGTTAGGTTGCATCACTGTACGTAGACCAGAAAATATTTCTACATTCTAGCCACATGATGGAGCTACAACTCAGCTTAAATTTGCAACAGTGTACATTTTATTAAGGTAGCTTTATTGCCACAGTTAAGGAGCATAAAATATAATCAAGCACCAACGTTGTGCTGAGTAATTAATAATCAAACATAGTAAGTGATGATCCCATGATTTTCTATAACCAGTTATTCAGACCACAGCTGTTTTAAGTTTTACTGACTAAAAGGGCTTGTCTACACTGGCAATTAACAGCACTGCAACTTTCTCACTCAGGGGTGTGAAAAAAATCCCCCTGAGCACAGCAAGTTGCAGCGCTGTGAAGCGCCAGTGTAAACACTGCCACAGCGCTGGGAGCTATGCCCCTCGTTGAGGTAGTTTTTTTGGAGCGCTGGGGGGAACTGCATCACAACCACACAAGGCACATTTAATCTGTGGGGAGGTAAATCAGTAGTAGTACATGGCACTGCTTTACCAAGTTATCTTTCTAAAGAGTAAGTTCATTACCTTGGAAGGGTTACCCTGACTGCTGACTGATAGAGTAGCCAATGTGCGTGGTTTTCTCCATTCATTCTTTTTTCTTTGGCTTGTTGGATTTTTTGGTTTTTTGGCCAGGTTTGTGTTGTCAGCTTCATTCTGAGTTCACAGTATACTATTTTTAGGTTACACTGAATTCCAGAGCCGAGATTCTGCTTTAAAAAGTGAGGCTTTATTTTTCCCCATGAAATGAAAACTTATCTTTATCCAAATGGGTGAAGCAAGTGAGAAAATTATGAAAGTTTACTGAGTATTTGGGGACCGGAAAAGGGGGAAGGGGAGAGATGACAATAACATTGCATAGATCATGGCTAGAAACAAAAGAGTACAGATCCCAGAGTTGAATCTCAGTACTATAATTGCTCAAAGGCCTGATCCAAAGAGTTGCTGAGAACCCACAACTCTCATTAAATGAAATGAGACGGTTTGGGTGTACATGAGTTCTCAGAATCTGGCCCCAAGTTTGCCTGTAAACAAAGGGAAGACTGAATTAATCCAAATTTTGTTAGTTGTTTTCAATTACGGAACATGGCAAAAACTATCTTACTGTTGAAAGTCGGTCGGCAAAACTTCCTCAGGTACACACGTACATTTATATCCCTTCTCCACTGCACAGATCAATTTACAGTTTGCTGATACAATTCTTTTAGTTTGCTGAACACCCAATACAAACAATCCAAAGTGTCCTGCAGCAGCAAGTTTCTGATACATACTGCCAATGGCAAGTACAAATCTTTAGCACAAGCATTGTTTAAAGAGATGGCCTATTGCTAAAACGAGGACCTAAAGCCTGCTGGCTTTGGAGTTACAGAATGCACCAAAACATTCTCTAGGCGTAATTACATATTTACAAAAACAAACTTCACAATATGTTGATCAATGTATATCAAAAATAGCCTCATTTAAGATAAACTAGACATTTATCACCAACAACCACCTGGGAAAAGTTTTTAAGATTAACCCTACTTTGTTCCCTAAAGGTCAGATGACTCCTGTTGGACCAATGGGTGAAGTAACTCTATACTGAATCTCCAAACACTCAAAAGTAAGGACTATTAGACAAGACATCAGTTAACTAGAGGTGTCGAGATGGGTGGTCTCCTAGGCATCTACAGCCACACTGTATTGATCTAATGTAAGAGACAAGGTGGGTGAGGTAATATCTTTTATTGGAAGTTGGTCCAATAAAAGATATTACTTCACACATCTTGTCTCTCTCATATACTGGGACCAATAGGACTACAACAATGCTGCTAACAATAAATTGATCAAATGTATACAGAAATGCACTGGAAATGCACTGATAGCCACCGCAAATGTATAAGATTAGATATCATATGTTCCTCTTGATAGCGCCACTTAGTAATAATTGTTTGTATTAAGACACTTGTAATATAGCCTGGGGAGCGAGAAGGGCTTCAAAGCCTGAGCTCTAGCCTGAGCTGTACCTTCAAATTGCTGCCTACTCTGCTATTTTTGGAGCCCCACAAATGTGAGTGTGTTAACCTGGGCTGGAAGGCTCACTGTGGATACGTACCTAAAATGTACTTCCAAATACGTAAATAAGTGGGTTCAGATATAATACTAAATTACAGTACTTAGCTATGTTACACTCAGTTAAGAATAAAGCAGGAGCCATGAGCTTTTTGTTTTTAAGTCTGAAACAACAGAAGAAAGAGTTAATCCATCCTGTGCATACTTTAACCTGGCCAGCTTTTCTTTAGCTTACCAAATAAGAAATGTCTACTAGTGAAAATGAATCTCCAGAGCATGTGCTTTGAAGGGAATTAAGAATAGCTTCATTCAGGAGCTCACTGTCAGGGATCAGAAGTACACTGGAAAGTTCCCCTTGCCAAAGAATAAAAGACATTACAGAGATCATTATAGAAAGCTGGGTCAGAAGCTGCAAAAAGTAGCAAGAGAAGAGTTCATTCCTTTTGGCACTCCAACCACAAAAGAAAAAAAACTAAGTGTCTAAAGTGATAACGTGTAAAGATTTCCTGAAAACCTTAAATGGATTATTGAAATCCTGATATCCTGACTAATATCAGGTGAGATTTCTCTTAGGTATTCCTAATGTACCCATCACTATAGTTATCTAGGTACTGATTTGAATAAAGTTTTATTAAAAATGGTTACAAACAAGACAGAATATTCCCATATGCTACTGGACAGCATATGTCCTGACACAATTTATATGCTTGCCAAAGATCTTACCAGGGGATATCATTGAGGAACAACATCCTGGTATCAAAACAATGTGTGTAGTGTTCAAATATGTCTTCAGGCAGGGAAGTGAGCATGCATCAAAAAGGTCTATGTTCTTTTGTGAAGTTTTCAACTATGTAAAGATTCTTGCAAATTCTTGCTCAAAGTAACTCTTTTGAGACTTACAACATCACAACACACACTGTATGTGTAACCATGTACTTCATGAAAGCCTCTTTAATTTTAAGTATCAGAGGGTAGCCGTGTTAGTCTGGATCTGTAAAAGCAGCAAAGAATCCTGTGGCACCTTATAGACTAACAGACGTTTTGGAGCATGAGCTTTCGTGGGTGAAAACCCACTTCCTCAGATGCATGCATCTGGATTCTTTAATTTTAGGGGCTTTCATTAAAGACTCTGCTACTAGACCCAAATCATTACCTGGAACTAGGTATTCAAAAAAATGCTGTAAGCACGTCCACAAAAAGCAAAACAAGATGCCTTTTTCTTCTTCCCCATGTCATCTGCAATAAGCAGGAAAACATACACAGATCTAACAAAATTTCTCCACATAACTGGGGATGCTCCTTGTTGATTCTTCTTGAAAAAGTTACGGTAAAATATTTTTGTCCTCTTCAGAGGAGCGAAAGGGTGACCTAGAGTCTCAAGAGGCAAAAAGTTAAAGCATGCTATTTCAACTGCTGCTTAAACTTACAAAAGTTTAAAGTTAATCATCCTCCCATGCAAGACATTAGACCCTAATTCAGTAAAGCATTTGAGTATGGTTTTAAGTAGGGCTGTCGATTAATCACAGTTAACTCACGCGATTAACTCAAAAAATTAATTGCAATTAATTGCAGTTTTAATCCAATTGTTAAACAACAGAATACCAACTGAAATTTATTAAATATTTTTGGATGTTTTTCTACATTTTCAAATATATTGATTTGTGTGCACTGCTCACTTTATATTATTATTTTTTATTACAAATATTTGCACTGTAAAAATGATAAACAAAAGAAACTATTTTTCAATTCACCTCACACAGGTACTGTAGTGCAGTCTCTTTGTCATGAAAGTGCAGTTTACAAATGTAGATTTTTTTTTTGTTACATAACGGCATTAAAAACAAAACACTGCAAAATTTTAGAGCCTACATGTCCACTCAGTCCTAGTTCTCGTTCAGGCAATCACTAAGACAAACAAGTTTGTTTACATTTACGGGACATAATACTGCCTGCTTTTTATGTACAATGTCGCCAGAAAATGAGAACAGGTATTTGCATGGGACTTTTGTAGCTGGCATTGGAAGGTATTTACATGCCAGATATGCTAAACATTCATATGCCCCTTCATGCTTCGGCCACCAATCCAGAGGACCTGCTTCCATGCTGATGACAGTCGTTAAAAAAAATGCGTTAATTAAATTTGTGACTGAATTCCTTGGGGAAGAATGGTATGTCTCCAGCTCTTTATATTTCATGTTATAATAGTCTCAGATGATGACTCAACACGTTGTTCATTTTAAGAGCACTTTCGCTGCAGATTTGACAAAACACAAAGAAGGTACCAATGTGAGATTTCTAAAGATGGCTACAGCACTCGACCCAAGGTTTAAAAATCTGAAGCGTCTTCCAGACTCTGAGTGGGATGAGGTGTGGAGAATGCTTTCAGAAGTCTTAAAAGAGCAACATTCTGATGCAGAAACTGCAGAACCCAAACCACCAAAGCCTTCTGCTGGTGGCATCTGACTCACATGACGAAAATGAACATACATCGGCCTGCACTGCTCTGAACTGTTATCGAGCAGAACCCGTAATCAACATGGACCCATGTCCTCTGGAAATAGGACTGAGTGGACTTGTAGGTGCTAAAGTTTTACATTGTTTTATTTTTTAATGCAGTTATTTTTTGTACATAATTCTACATTTGTAAGTTCAACTTTCATGATAAAGAGATTGCACTACAGTACTTGTATTAAGAGAACTGAAAAATACTTTTTTTTTTACTGTGCAAATATTTGTAATAAAAAATAAATATAAAGTGAGCACTGTACACTTTGTATTGTTATAATTGAAATCAATATATTTGAAAATGTAGCAAACATCAAAAAATATTTAAATGGTATTCTATTACTGTTTAACAGTGCAATTAATCATGTGATTAATCATGATTACTTTTTTAATCGCGATTAATTTTTTTAATCGCTTGACAGCCCTAGTTTTAAGCGCCATTGCAGTTAAGGGCCTTAAGCACATTAAGGGCCTTAAGCATTAATGACTAGGGTTGGACTGCTGAATTGGGCCTCAATGAGCATGGATCCACTCCCTAGTTTACCTGAAATAATAATTCTAGAAAAATTATTTAAAATGCAACTGATTTACAGTGAAAGTTCCATTTAAGTTACCACATGCAGGGGAAGTGACAGTTATATTTTCAGTATTGCCAACTCTCGTGATTTTATTGAAAGTCTTGTGATATTTGGTGTTTTTCTTAAAGCCTTCTAATGTTATTTTCAAGCCTGACTCATGCTTTTCAATCTCCTGGCATTGGCAACACGGGTATAATTTTCTGAATCCTACTCACTGTACAAATCAACTCTCCAGTTTCCCAGTCCCAAGGTTTAGCATGTACTGCTAAACTCATCCTCCAAAGTCAAATCCTGAGTTTATCAATACTTGTAGTCTGAAGGAAGCTGATCTGTTGGTGCCTGCAGCAGGACACTTAGCTTAGGCAGCAACAAAAAGTACCCCTTACCATGGATCTGAACTCAGTGGCTCAAAAGGATTTCTTATTACAGTTTTGATTTAATTCACTGTGATACAAGAAAGCTAAATGATACATGAAGTTCGAGGAGTAAGGAGGAAAACTAAAAAAACCTTAGAAGCTAATCATAGAGGAGCAAACTTAGGTAAACAAATTTTTAGAATTAGATAGATAAGGATTAAAAATAGTTTATGCATGAAGAAAAAACTATAAAACAATCAAAAAACCTGATTGATTTGATTACTAAATATAATCTAGAGAAGATGCACAGTAATCAGCACTGAAGGAATCATCAACCAAATCCCAATGGCACTTTGTCAGAAACCAGCACCCTATTGATTAGCAGACAAATGAATAGATAAGGGCAGGCTCTCCAATAATTTATTAAAAAATTGGGACTGTATTTATGTGTCAGTGAACTAAGAAACTATTTCTTTAATTATACAATAATATCAACATAAGAAATATCAGGTCAGGTAATTAACTGAGTTATGGTGGAGTGCTTTGTGCCTACTATGATACACATTTATTTCCTAAATCCTTTCCAATTGAGGTTTGCATTCTGTAACTTACATTTTTACCATAATAGGGTTAGAAAAATGGTATTTTTGAAGATTTCTGCTTTTTGGTTAAACTTTGTGGGGTTTTTTTGGTTTTTTTTTAAACAGCACCAAACATGTGAATCACTCACCTGATGAGCATCCAGATCTATAATAGTGGCCTTAGACACTCCTTCTACTCTTTCAAATAGAAACTGGAATCATAGGTAGGTACAGAGGAAAAAGAAAAAAAATAAAACTACAGTTAGGAAAAGTAGATGAGAGATTAGAATGGAAGCTTGATACTTGCATGGTAAATCTCATTTTTTAAATTGTATGCACTGTATATATTTCTTATTTGCCAAAAATTAAGGGCTAGATATTTTTGAAACACTTTATTATGGAAACTTAACAATATGTGAAGGAATAATTACATAAAACAGAGAGAGGGTTTTTTAGGGTTTGAAAACAATTATCTTGAGATGCTTATGGACCCAATACACAAAGAGAATCCATGCATTTGCATCACATTATATACATGAACTACATTTATAGGCTAGCTTTCAGATTCAAACCTTATAATTGAAAAAAACAAAAGTTCCCACTTCTTGTGTTTAGAACTACAAGAGGTGATGCAGGTTATCACATCGTCAGTGGCTTACATTTCTAAAGGATTGTGTAGGATAAATTTATTACCTGGTTTGTGATAAATGACACAGACTGACTGTGCATAAAGAGTATCCCTCTCTCTCTCAAAAAAAAGTTGAATATTGTAGTAGGGATCAAACTTTATTTTACAAAGTCACTTTATAAACTAGTAGTAGAATTCATTTATTGCTATTCCATATGACTGAGAAAACACATTAACATTTTTCAAAAATTCTTTGAGTCATAACAGTAACTATTGTTAACTAATGGATGGTAAAAAATGTCTTTAGTACATGTACAAACTGTGGAAGAGTTATAGTCTCCAATGTGCATTGGAATAGTTGGGAGCCTCAGGGCAGATTAAGAGATTTTTCAATTTAGTAAACTAGACATCCAAAAGAAGTTAGGGCACTGCACCATATAGTGTACAGCATTTGTTTATATCTTAACATTTTAATTATCTTTGGTAGTATTTTATAGCATGCTAGCAAATATTCTGTGATATACTTTGTAAGAGTAATTAAGTCTTAGTTACAGGAGGTCTTATTTCAGCCTCTACAAATGGCTGTTTGATTATAGAACATATGATATTAAATATAATCAAGTATTTCAAACTCTCTCCCCACCCTCGTAAGATTATTTTCAAAGACTTCTCATTTTTATCTAGGAAGATAAAATGCATTAAGTGTAAAATCCTGAGGGTGGATACCTGTGTCCACGCAAATTTAAGTAGAAATCAGTGGAGCCCCATGTGGGTGCCAGGTTTGCCAACTGCAGAATCAGGACAGTTCCCACTGAAGATTTTAAGACAATTAACCTATGGTATTTTAAACAGTATTTTTATTTTAAAGAAAGAATTGTAACAAACGGTATTGAGTCATGTTTACCTGCAGGAATCTGATTCTGCAGCCCGTCTCCACAAAATTATTGCCCTCATCAGTGACAGTTATGCATGAATAAATGCTTCAGCATCAGTCCCTAGACTACTTTAATACTGATCCCTGTCTACAGACTGTTTTGTTTACTCCTGTTTATTAAGATGCAAGTTAGACTACTGATTTAAGAAATTTATGTTGATAATTTTTTTCATTTATACAAACAGTAGAGAAAATTATTTTTAAATGTCCTACCTTAATAGCCAGTGTGATATCAGCATATGCACAAAATCCTCCACCTTTATCACTTGAACAGTGATGGAAGCCACCACCTAAATGTAAAAATGTAACTTTAAAGAAATACTAGGCTAAAAAGCTAGATACTATGGAAAACACTGTCACTGCAAATATTTGTTTGCTGTTTACTAAAGAAATGGCCATCAATTTTTTTTAAATTGAACAGAGCATCTATAACATCTAACTCATTGTCCTGGCAGCATACCACATTCAATGTCATGTTTTATATATTTGGCCTATCAGGTCCCAAGATAAAGAAGCAGTATGTGTTCCAATCTAAAGTGATTTGGCCCAGAACCTGGAAATCTTGCAACCATATGAAGAACTAGGCCATGTCTACATCTAAAATTTTGCAGCGCTGGTTGTTACAGCTGTATTAGTACAGCTGTATAGGGCCAGCGCTGCAGAGTGGCCACACTTACAGCAACCAGCGCTGCAAGTGGTGTTAGATGTGGCCACACTGCAGCGCTGTTGGGCGGCTTCAAGGGGGGTTCAGGGAACGCGAGAGCAAACCGGGAAAGGAGACCAGCTTCGCCGCGGTTTGCTCTCGCGTTCCCCGAACCACCCTGCAAACTGCAGGGAAGGAGACCTGCTTGCTCGGGGGTTCGGGGAACGAGAGAGCAAACCAGGGAAGGAGACCAGCTTCGCCGCGATTTGCTCTCGCGTTCCCCGAACCACTCTGCAAACCGCAGGGAAGGAGACCTGCTTGTTCGGGGAACGCGAGAGCAAACCGGGAAAGGAGACCAGCTTCGCCGCGGTTTGCTCTCGCGTTCCCGGAACCACCCAGCAAACCTCAGGGAAGGAGACCTGCTTGCTCGGGGTTCGGGGAACGCGAGAGCAAGCCGGGGAAGGAGACCAGCTTCGCCGCGGTTTGCTCTCGCGTTCCCGGAACCACCCAGCAAACCTCAGGGAAGGAGACCTGCTTGCTCGGGGTTCGGGGAACGCGAGAGCAAGCCGGGGAAGGAGACCAGCTTGATTACCAGAGGCTTCCTAAGGTATGCTGGGATACCTGCTTATTCCACGGAGGTCAAGAAAAGCGCTGGTAAGTGTCTATACTTGATTACCAGCGCTAGATCACCAGCGCTGGATCCTCTACACCTGAGACAAAACGGGAGTATGGCCAGCGCTGCAAACAGGGAGTTGCAGCGCTGGTGGTGCCCTGCAGATGTGTACACCTTCTAAGTTGCAGCGCTGTAACTCCCTCACCAGCGCTGCAACTTTCTGATGTAGACAAGCCCCTAGGCTCAAAGGAGAGGTGTTCCCTACAATTATACATTATATTAGAACCCATGCCTTTGTAGTAAGGCACTTTGCATCCATGGCCTACCCACCAAGTGCCATGTGCTCTAGTTTAGAGTAAAGCAGGTGGCCAATTCAACTCATCAAAGTGCAAAGTAACTGTGTAACAGGCATGGTAGAATATTACCTTCCTCTACCACAGTAATAACTTAATGAATTATCTAGGGAGGAAATGAAAACTCACACAATGTACCCAAGAACTTGTGGGGTGGATGGGATGGGATGGGATGGGCAAGTTCTTCTCAAACTGAAAGTCAGGGATCAGCAACAGCCCAAAACAAGAACCATCACTGACTGTCAGTCAGTACAGCCAATGTACCCAAGGCCTTCCTACACCCATGGGCCATTAAACTGCAGGATAGATACAAAATATTGGTTTGAGTCAACATTAAGATCAAGAATGGATTTTAAGAGTTGCTCTTTAAAAATGTATAGACCATTAATTATTTTTAATCACACATTTCTATATAAAAATCTATAATACTTTACTGATAAGCCAGCTACATATATCTGACCCATATAACTGACAAATATAATTTCATTTGACTTTCCACAGAGCATGTCTGCCTTTGTTTGTTTTTTTCCATACTGGATGTTTACTCTCTAGAGGATTATACTAAGAAACAATAGAAAGATGCGTCAGGAAGAATGAAAGAGGTAATATTTTATATTTACACATAAATTTGTTTTTTTTTCTCTCTCTTTCTGGAAGTACAAACTTGGTCAAATTCTTCTTTTTAAGACATGATGGCGGCCCAGATGCTCACTATGTTGGAGTTACCATCTTTAGAATTATCACACAAACATATGAAAAAGGTGGGGAAAATCGAACATCTGTGACCTCTGTGAAATCCAAAAGCTAATTATAACTCTGACTATTCCTTCTACAGTCATTGACCTTCTTCCTTTTGCCGTACTATGGGAAAGGATAGAAAGAAGACCAAATTTATTTCCACTGTACCCTTTATAATTTATTATTATTACAATTAAGTCTCTTTAAATGAAGTGATCTCAGTCATTCCTATTGGCCTACTGAAAAACATCAAACAAATGGTTAAAAATACAAAAAATTCAAACCTATTGTAACTAAGCTCTCACTACAACACATTTCAAAGATTTCTGTGGCTGGGAGAGACCAAAGATTCTTTGATTAAAGAAATGGATATTTCTGACTTCAGTGTAGTATCTCTCTTTCTGGAGTGCTCTTTTTTCTTCTGTGGCAGACTTATTGCATAAGTATTTAGCAAAATAATGTAGTTACGTGCCATTGCTATTTATTTACCTCATGATAGGATTTGCATGCAAATGTGATGATGATTGATGGTTAGCAATGTAATGTATGGGCCCATAAAAAAACATGTTGCATTTCTCAAATCATTAACTTTTATTTTTTCACACTGTAGATTCATCAAATGCATTAAATATTTCAGTTTTGTAGTGAAACAGAAATGGACATTGACAAAACAGAACAATGAAGTCCTGTAGTTGAGTTAAATGAAATATGGTCTCTATTTATTTGGGATGCTGAAGGGAAACCGCATTGCGGCAAGTTATGGAAATAAAAGAACTTTGAATCATGGTACAGTCAGAATGAATCGCTCAACAATTCTAATCTAGCATCATTTAGTGTGTATTAAATGTCAGTAATTTATATGTTGGAACACCGAATCTCTATATAGAAATCTCTAAATGTGAGTAAAAGGAATTTTCCTACAGCCCAGTAAGATTCCTCCAAAAAACCTGTGTTCTCCAAATCAGATGGAAAGAAATATTAATGTAAAGTGAAAACTCTGAATTTATTCCTAGAGAGATTTAAGTTTAAATGTTTTTCCATTTTATTTTTGCCCTCTTCTGAAGCCTTCTGTACTGGCTACGGCTGTAGGCAGGATGCCAAACTAGACTCTGTCAGTGGTCTCTATGTTCCTCTAAAATTTAGCAGATACTGTATATTAGTTTTCCAAGAAGGGTACAGTGAAATTGCTAACGTGGTTTTTCAGAAGTGCCATATTGATTGTTGTTACTAATTTGGCAAGTATGGATACAAACTGTGTCCACAATGATTATCTTTCAATATAAGATAAGGAACAGAACACTGGAAGAAAATAATATTTTCTTATTCATAGTGTTTGTGCCCATAATTAAGATCCTCTACTTTCCCATCAAATATTTCATCTGAGTAAGTTTCAGACAATTTTATAATCTCACAAAAAGTACTGTATCTTTTAAACCTTACTTTCTTAGGGAAAATGAATATATAATTTAAGTAATGAACAACAAATGATTTGTAAAACTTCTATTAAAATTGTATTACCTGACATATCTTTTTAAAATCATAGTCATACTTGTCTGCAAACTAGGGATGAAATTTACCTATGTGTAGAGGGCGAGCACACTTTTTGCCTAGATTGCCTATGCATGACTTAAGTCCCTATCTATTTATCTTAGGTACTTATATGTCCCCCATTACTGTAGTATCTGAACGTCTTACAGTCTTCAATAAGGTTATCTCCTCACAAAACCCATGTGAGGTAGGAAAATATTATTATCTCCATTTACAGAGGGGAAACTGAAGCACAGAGAAATTAAGTGCCCAAGGTTTCTCACAATGTCATCAGTGGACCAAGGTCTTCTATGACCCGTCAGTACTAATACCACTGGACCATCCTTCCTCTCCAGAATAGTGACTTAAGAGGTGCACAGGCCATGTGCTGACCATGGAGTGAATTTCACATTAGGTGTTTATTTAATAAGCAACTGTAAAGCTTCCATGGTGCACTTAACACAGGATAATGATGACAGTGAATGATAAAAAACCAAATTCAAGGTAATTACTCTACATACAACAATAGTTTAGTTTTCAGAGTAGCAGCCGTGTTAGTCTGTATCCGCAAAAAGAACAAGAGTACTTGTGGCACCTTAGAGACTAACAAATTTATTTCAGCATGAGCTTTCGTGAGCTACAGCTCACTTCTTCAGATGCACAGAATGGAACACACAGACAGGAGATATTTATACATACAGAGAACATGAAAAGATGAAAGTATGCATACCAATAGGAAGAGTCTAATCAATTGAGATGAGCTATCGTCAGCAGGGGGAAAAAAACTTTTGAAGTGATAATTAAGATGACCCATAGAAGGTGTGAGGAGAACTTAACATAGGGAAATAGATTCAATTAGTGTAATGACCCAGCCATTCCCAGTCTCTATTAAGGCCTGAGTTAATTGTGTCTAATTTGCATATTAATTTGAGTTCAGCACACTCTCTTTGGAGTCTGTTTTTGAAGTTTTTTTGTTGCAAAACTGCCACCTTCAAGTCTGTCATTGAGTGGTTAGAGAGGTTGAAGTGTTCTCCCACTGGTTTTTGAATGTTATGATTCCTGATGTCAGATTTGTGTCCATTCGTTCTTTTGCGAAGAGACTGTCCGGTTTGGCCAAAGTGCATGGCAGAGGGGCATTGCTGGCACATGATGGCATATATCACGTTGGTAGATGTGCAGGTGAACGAACCCCTGATGGCGTGGCAGATGTAGAAAGAGACCTTCTAAAAATGTTAAAATGTATTACTGGCACACAGAACCTTAAATTAGAGTGAATAAATGAAAACTCGGCACACCACTTCTGAAATGTTGCCAACCCCGGAATTAGAGATTTGATTATTAGGTGGCATTTGAAAAATTATTCTGGTAATAAATGTGGATACTCTTTCGGTTTTGAATTTTGTTATGATTTCAGTTGATAACCACATATAAATAAAACATAGTATATTTCATTGTATATTGACATTGAGGCGGTATTTGATGTTACGTGTTTGATTTTTTAAAATATCATTTAATGAACATTTAAAAACCTGTTGCAATAAATCATGTAATTTTTCCTCAAAATCCCACTTTGTCTTCTATAATTTCCAACATGTCTCATTCCAAGAGCTCCTGTTGTTTTAGTCATGGAATCATAGAGTTGAAAAATTAGGTTTTATCATGTAAATACCATACTGATATTGTCTACCTTTATTTAGTTAATAACAAAACAATTAGGATTTATCCCCACAAATTAGCATTCCGTTGTCTGTTCTCTTTTCTTAGAAGAATCTGATTGTTTTGTTTTGTCACAAAACAGCAACATGGATTATAGTAGACTAGGAAACTAAAATTCTCTTCTGTAAAATTAATTTTCTTCTCAAATTCATCTCTAAAAGTTATTTTTCTCTTCTCTAAAATTCTAAAATTAACATAACCTCTCTAAAATTAAACTCTGGACATTTACATTTGAGGTAAGTATGGCTGTTATAAAACAAGTTACAGGTCACGTTGAGAGGAAATAAATTATTTTTAAAGTAGTTGGTAAAACTTCATTTGGTTAATTACATTTTTACTTACCCACATTGATTGCCCAGCCTCTGTCAATGGCAAGCTTTCCTGCCTTTAAGAAAAAATTAAGAATTTCAGGAATGTATAAACTATGGCATTAAGTTTTTTATTCTGTACTCCCCCATCCCCGCTTAGTCATTTCTATGGTTCCCACATAGTCACTACAGATGTTCATTAAAGTCAATGGAAGCTTTACCAAGTTTTACCAGAGCAAGGCATGCTGGAAGAGACCCTTTAACATGATGCCTATATTTCATTCTCTTGAGATTGTGCATCTAAAATTAACTGAACACAGACCCCTAGTAACCAAACCGAAAAGTGCAGAAAAAATGAAAAAAATGTTCAAATGGGTAAAACTTCCACACATATCATTCCAGTTTATATAACAATCCTCCCAACAACCCATTTAGAAGCTCTAAATAACTGCAAACATATCGATACACTTAAGGTTTCCAGTGCAATATGCAAAGCATCGTGGGATTTTTATACAAAGTAACATTTATAATGATGAGCATCATCAATCCTTTTCCTCAGATACTTGGAAATGGTGACCATTGCTCTTTTGCGTACCCAAATGACATTCAAAGAAGGGGAAGAATCAACAAAGAAAAGGCACACTATGCTGGAATTAGGAAAACTTGAACTTTGAAAAGAAAAATGAGAATTATTATTGGCAAAGAGCAGACAGCCTTAAAGGAGCATTTCTGCTTTTGAAGGCAGACATTATTTTCTTTCACTACCCTGATGAGTGATAAATTATAGGTACTTCAACTGTCAAATATTTTTAAAGGGCATATTACAATTTCTAATAAAATAAAATTATTTCCCAAAAATGATGGGATGAAAATTGCATTTGCAAGGGGAACTGGAAAGCTTCAAAATGAGAGACAAGGAGTTCTTCCATCAGTAAGACTGGTCTTTGGATACCTCCAGAAGATTACTTAATATTGAAGAAACCAGTAGGGGGACAGGGGATATTTTACTACCCAAACACTGCCAATTTATCCAGATTAGATCTTGAGGAGGAATTATTGAAAGGCAGGACCCACAGGTCACAGTGCTTCTCCACTACCTCCTCATTCAGTGTACTTCCCAGGTATTTCTCATGAGAAAAAAAAAAGTCCCTAGAAAGTCAAAAACCATCACAGACTGCAAGAGGGACTAATGAAGCAGTATAACACTAGCAACAGCACTGGCAGAACCAGAAGGCACATATTTTCTATTTCTGAATTCTTAAGAGCACATGGACAGTTTAGGCCTTTATTTATTGCTTGATGAAATAAGCTTATGCAGGCAGACACTATGCTTTTTAGAAGTGGAACGATATTTCTATGATGAGAGCCAGAGAAGGCTCAGAACATAGTGTAATGGAAATAATGACCAAAAAATGGCCATTAGTGTTATTTATTATTTGTATTACAGTACCAATAAGAGCCTCATTGCACTAGGCATTATACAAACACAACAGTCCCAGCCCCAAGAGCTTACAAAGTGAGCAAAGCTCTTCTAGATAGCCATATTTATGAATACCGAATAGACCGTTTTTGAAACGGCATCAGCACTGGTCTCATCACGTAGAACTGTCTATAGCGATTCACATCATACAGCAGAGATCAGTGCAAGGCTCCCAGGCAGTGTGGCAGAACTAGCCAGAGGTGATGACAGAGAGCCACTATAGCACTCAGAGGAAACCCACTAGTAGGAAAATAAAAAGAGTTTAAAGCAGCATGGCCAGGGCCCTCTCACACTCATAGGCGAAGGGAATTATTTTTCTTTCCTTGTAACACAAATGCTTAAAAACTACAGGCCAAATGCTATCCTCAACTATCCCTATGCCTTCCCATTGAAATCTACAAGGTTGTATGGATGTACCTGAGGCATAATTTCACCCTAATTGTCACTGTCCAATTTGCAAGTAAGTATATTCAAGTTGATTGTTTTAGATTTTAACGGGATCTAATACGGAGGAAACTAAAGTCCACATACAGTTAAGTCTTCACCTCTCACACATTGGTCTACATTTGCCTTTTCCACTTTGGGCACTGGCAATAAACACTGAAGAAGTTACACTTGTTTTTATCTCAGCTACTTTTATCCATATTAATAAAAGGACACATCTCATAAGAGTCTCAAAATTTGGACAATGACTTTATCACTTTCCCTCTGCACTCTTTGTTAAGCAATCTTTTATGAATAAGGTAAGTAAGGATAATATTCCAGATAGTATGCCTACTTTTTCCACTTTTCAAGGCAGCTTTGGGCCATCCAACAGCATTAGAAACTGTTACCAATACATTCAAGCGCCTTCATTTCCACCATCCCTTTGTCCCTAACTTCTTTGATCTTTAAGAAAACACAGTGAAAGTAAGGATATAATTAAAGTGTAATGGGAAAAAGGAAATAGAACTTGAAGACCAAAGAGGAAAAGGAAAGTTACTGGGGGAACACAGTCAAAAAAGAGAAAGATACTTTTTGATGTTAAAAAGAAAGGCAGACTCCATGCCCAAAGATATCAAAACTAGGGCTGTTGACTAATTGCAGTTAATTCACATGATTAAATCAAAAAAATTAATCACAATTAATCTCACTGTTAAACAATAGAATACCAATTGAAATTTATTAAATATTATTGGATGTTTTTCTACATTTTCAAATATATTTATTTCTATTACAATACTGAATACAAACTGTATAGTGCTCACTTTATATTATTTTTATTACAGATATTAGCACTGTAAACATGATAAACAAAAGAAACTATTTTTCAATTCACCTCATACAAGTACTGTTGTGCAATCTCTTTATCATGGAAGTGTAACTTACAAATGTAGATTTTTTTTTGTTACATAACTGCACTCAAAAACAAAACTGTAAAACCTTAGTGCCTACAAGGCACTCAGTCCTACTTCTTGTTCAGCCAGTCACTAAGACAATCAAGTTATTTACTTTCACTGGAAATAATGCTGCCTGCTTCTTATTTACAATGTCACCTGAAAGTGTGAACAGGCATTCACATGGCACTTCTGTAGCTGGAGTTGCAAGGTATTTACGTGTCAGATATGCTAAACATTTGTATGCCCATTCATGCTTCAGCCACCATTCCAGAGGACCTGCTTCCATGCTTATGATGCTTGTTAAAAAAATAATGCATTAATTAAATTTGTGATTGAACTCCTTGAGGGAGAATTGTATGTCTCCTTTTCTGTTTTACCCACATTCTGACATATATTTCATGTTATAGCAGTCTTGGATGATGATCTAGTACATGTTAATTGTAAGAACACATTCACAGCGGATTTGACAAAAAACACAAAGAAGGTACCAATGTGAGATTTCCACAAATAGCTACAGCACTTGACCCAAGGTTTAAGAATCTGAAGTGCCTTCCAAAATCTGATCATTATTGAGCAGAACCCATCATCAGCATGGACACGTCCTCTGGAATGGTGGCTGAAGCATGTAGGGACATATGAATCTTTAGCGCATCTGGCACATAAATATCTTGCGATACTGGCTAAAACAGTGCCATGCGAACGCTTGTTCTCACTTTCAGGTGACATTATAAACAAGAAGCGGCAGCTTTATCTCCTGCAAACTGTAACTAAACGTGTTTGCCTGAGCGACTGGCTGAAGTTGGGCTCTAAAATTTTATATGGTTTTATTTTTTTTGTACATAATTCTATATTTGTAAGTTTAACTTTCATGATAAAGAGACTGCACTACAGTACTTGTATTAGGTGAATTGAAAAATACTTTTTTTTGTTTTTTACAGTGCAAATAAATATAAAGTGAGCACTGTACACTGTGTATTCTGTGCTGCAATTGAAATCAATATATTTGAAAATGAGAAAACATCCAAAATATTTAAATAAATGGTATTCTATTATTGTTTAGCAGCACAATTAATTGCATGATTAATCACAATTAATTTTTTTAATTGCTTGACAGCCCTAATCAAAACCCAACAACTTGTAGCAGTACACAAATATGGAGAGTACCACTGGCCCCAGCACTGCCTAGGTGACTTGGTAGTAGAAGCTGTCCATCCTATTCCACAACCCATGGCAGAAAGAAGAGGGAAATGGGACCTTTATCTTCAAGATGGATGTAATCTCCACAGGAGAGCCATGACCTCTTCTGCCACTTTTCCACCTTTGTTAGTAATTTATGTAAAATCTTTCCCCTTTACTATATTTCCCAGTTTGCTACTTGATTTCATGATCTGCTATGTTATTTAATTCTCATCTTCACCAACACGTTAGCAATGCTTCTGCCAAATGTATGTGTACATATATAGATACCTATTTTAAACTGGTCAGAGAATTTGGTGTCATTCTGAAGATGTAAGTCACATCAAAACGGATAAGTAATTATGCTGTTAAACTAGAAGTCTTGAAAATCATCAAACAGTTTTTGCAACACCATTTGAGCATGATTATGTAGAGAACAGATTCAAACTTTACAAAATGCTTTAGATGTTTAATACCAATGACCAGTAAGCAAATGAATCTTTCACAAAGAGAATTAATTAAGATGCCATTATGTGCTTAAAATTAATTAAGTCATATTGTCAAAAGTGATTTCTGAATGCTCATAGCAGACAATCATACATGTTAGATTGTTGTCTGAGCCCACCCACCAGCTATCAATTCTACTTCTTTCCAGAATACCTATTGATGACTGATTCCACCAACTTGCAGAAAACTGGAGATTCTTGACAAACAAAGATGACATTTCATTTGTAGAATTAGGGAAAACAATTTGTACAGTTTACAGCACCAGTGAGCAGAAATTTTAACAAGGGAAGGCAATTTATTTTGTACATGTTTACAGAGAGCCTGGAAATATAGCATTATATAAATGCCAAATAATATTATAAATAGTCCCTACACTGGACATAAAATTTTGAGCGTTAACCTGAGAAAAAAAACATATGAAAATTTTGTGAATAAATGCTAAACAATACTGAAAGTAAGAATTCAAACACTATTTAGATTTATCTTATTAAATAAGCATGTGTAGAAAATTATAGCTGTTTCCCCACAACCATCTATAATTCATCTAAATAATAGGGTAGTTATAATGTCACTAGTTCTGCCTTACTGTGATGGAATTTTTACAAAAAGGATACTGGCAATCTGCCCTAAACTGATTATAATATTCTTTGTATTGCAGTTGCATCTAGGGGCCACAACCAAGACCAGAGGCCCGTTGTGCATGGCACTCTTACAAACATAACGAGATACTGTCTCTGCCCTGAAGACTTTACAAATCCGTGGCCCCAATCCCGCAATAATTTATGCACATGCCTAACTTTAAGTACTGTCAGCAGTCCTGTTGAACTCAACGTGCATAAAGTTAAAGCATGTGTGTACGTATTGGCAGGATTGGGAGTAAATTGGAAAGACAAAGAAAGGATGTGAGCAGAAACAGAGACACGGAGCGGTAAGACGACTTGCCCAAACAGGGGTGAGAAGCAGAGCACTGAAGAAAGCACAGTTCTGACTCCCAGTGCAGTGCCCTCGATAATACTGCTTACATTTTTTTTTTAATTGACTGAAAAAGAAGGTTCAGTGTAAGGGAGTTTAAAGTTTACCTTGACTCAACAGGGAAAGCATTCTGACTTCAATGTGAGAACCACTGGATGAGGCTGAGAGGATCAAAAGATAGGTAATGTAGATATAGTGGTTCTCCATCTCTAGGCCACTGGGTCAAATCTAGCCCAGGTTAGAAACCAAAAAAAGTTAAGTACCTATCTTGAGACTGTTTATCATTAGAATACGTAATTCTATCATTTTCTGAAGTTCTTTGAGTTACAGTTACTCCATTTGCAATGCAGACTAAAAATATATGGTGCCCTGTGCAGCCTGAACACTAAGTTGTTATCGAATTCTAAGAACACTACATATCTTCCCACTGGCAAATGCTAATTTGAAGTATTTTTTCAACAGTAATTAATTAATAATACATTCACAAATAAATATTAATGACAAACTCCTCTGTGAACCTAACCAGGTTCATTAACATCAAAAAGAGTTTTCCCCATGACAGCTGTGATAATTTCTTCTTGAGTATCTATTAATGACTCACACAACATTTCTTCAGAGCTATGGGGCAAATTTTGCCCTAGGTTACACGTGCCTAGGTCCCTCTCACTTTCACTGGCACTATGTACATGCATTTCAAGGATGGAAGGCAGGGGTGGGCAAACTTTTTGGCCTGAAGGCCACATCTGGGTATACAAATTGTATGGTGGGCCACGAATGCTTACGAAAGTGGGGGTTGGGGTGCAGGAGGGCTCCGGCTGGGGGTGCGAGCTCTGGGGTGGGGCTAGGGATGAGGGGTTGGGGGTGCAGGAGGGTGCTGTAGGCTGGGGCAGAGGGTTGAGTGCGGGAGGGGGTTGGGAGCAGAAACAGTAGCATGTCCCCGCACCTGCTCCTACACAGAGGTGTGGCCAGGTGGTTCAACAGGAGCTGCGGAGGCAGCACTTGGGGCGGGGACAGCGTGCAGAGCCCCCTGGTTGCCTCTTCGTGTAGAAACCAGAGGACGGACATGATGCTCCTTCCAGGAGCCATGCAGAGTGGGGCAAGACCTTGACCCCGCTCCCCGACTGGCACTCTGGAGCAGGGCAAGCCCCAGACCCTGCTTCCCGGTGGGAGCTCAAAGGCCAGATTAAAACGTCTTGAGGACCAGATGTGGCCCCCGAGCCATAGTTTGCTCACCCCAGCGTAAAGGGAGAATTTGGCATTGTGTGCCATATTACTTCAAAAAGTCCAGTCTAAAGACACTACACTGTAGAAAACCAGGCAAGTCCTTTCCACAGCGCTAGCAGTTATGTGCCTTCGCACCAGGAATGCTTCTTGCCATACAATAATATGTTGCTATTCTTAAAATAGGCATAAATCTGAACAACAAATACTTAATATAATTTACTGTAAGCCCACTGATTGTTGTAAGCACAGACAGATAATACTGCCACATAAATGAAAACACATGGGACAAGATATTTTACTGCATGAATTTTAAATTATACTGGACACACCATTTTTATAGTGCAGTCTCCTTTCTTATGGTACTATCAACCCTTCTTTTGGGTACACAGCATTTTCCAAAGCTAGCAATGATGTACACAACATCTAAAATAGATGTTTTTAACAGTATATTTTAATTAATTTTAAGTTTTTAATTTTATTTACTTTTTGAACAAAGTGTGAAATTAATGTCCTATTTTGGGTGCTTTAAATAATACCCTCTTACCATCTGTAGCAGGGGAGAACCTTGACTGGACAGCAGGGAATGAGAAAAGCCCAAAATGTATGCCCAGCAGGAAGAAAAGCTCTGCCACTCCCCGGACAGCAGTTCTCTGCTTAGCTGTTGGCTTGGCAAAAGGGAATGGAGGCTGATTGACTGCTGGGTGCCTCCTCCCCCCCCCATTTAAACTACACTAGGATTTTCAAAAGCTTCTACTCAATGGTTAGTTGTCCCACTCTCTGTCCCCTTAGTTGTAAATCAGGAGTTGTGCTGCTTATGATGCTACGGGTCAGATGATTGACTGTTTTTATGGATCAGAAAGGGCTGGCTTCTAGTGGTAAACAAGACCCAGGATTGCACACTCGGACCATGCGCTCATGGGGGGATGGGGTGTTGGAGTTGAGGGGGAAGGAGGACCTTGGGATCTAGGCAGACTGAGGTTCCCCCACCCAGCCTTGTGGCCTCTGTTACTCCACTCCTCCTAAAGTATTTATATGTTATTTGCATCTTCAATGAATCTTTGATGTTATTCACCAAAGGAAGAATTAAAAAAAAAATGCATCTTGCTTTTAATGAACAGTCTGATTGCTGCAAAGTGCCTATTATCCCACGGATAGACAATTAACATAGATAACCTCTCAGTTTTGTTAAAATACTCCTGCTACTTTACAGTTCCCCTATAGCTTCGCCGCCTCCTCCACCTTTCATATCAGGTAGTAAGTTGCAATAGATCTTTTATTCTGATTTCTAGTGCTGAAAGAAAAAGAAGTAGTACACTGCTGAACCTCAAGACAATGCACTTCAATAGCTAACCTTAACAAAATTCAGGAACAGCAATGTGGGATTCTGTACCGTTCCACAGGTCTTCATTGTAACTGCTAGTTTGGGAAGGGCAGGGAAGAGTGAAAATGCAGTAGTTGCAGTGAAAATCTATTTGCCATCACATCAACTGTGAATTTAGATAAGATCATTTATTTTCAACTTATAAACTCGCTGCTACAGGTCTGTTCCTGTGAAAAGAGATATGGAATACCACTACAGTCTTGAAGCACTGCGGTTTGCTTTCTGAAATGTGCTTCTATTCTGACAAAAATCATAGATGGGTTCAGTGGCTGTTGCCTCTCTGATTTCAGAGTCAAAATGCGTTCAGTTTTGAATGAAAAAGATGTTTTTTCCCAACTACTAGCCCTGCAAACTCAGCCTTAGCTCAGAGTCTCAAGTTCTTTCCATCTGGCATATCACCGTCTCTAATAAAGGTTCTGTAGGACAAATTAAGCCCTCAGTGACACCTGTGCAACTCCACTGCCTGCAGTGAGGAAGAACAGCTGTAAATAATTGGGACTTGGAAAACAATTCTGTTATGATTAAACAGAATACAGCTCACTCCATTTTAGCTGTGCTCTCGCTATAGTGCGAACAGCAGCAAAAAGCAGTAAAACCGTATTTTAATCACTAAAATGAGCAGATCTGAACTTCTGAATACACAAAATGAACAGTAAGAAGCTGTCGTTTCCTCACTAGTTATATTTCAGACTAGAAACTCATTTTAAGCAGCACATCCTTTTTTCCTATGGTACCAGAAAAAAAAGAATTGTAAGAATAGATGACATCCTGAGTAGGGTCAAAAATCTCCCCCTTCTTAGCGGTTGTTTCTCTTTTCATGCCCTCTCATCTTGATACAGCTGCTAGGTATTGCAATGTCATGCTGAATTTAGCCACTGTCTCTAGGACAGATCATTAACCCCTGTCCTGCCCTGGTCCAGTGTAGGATTAGTAAACCCACCTAATCACAGATCCATTGGTACACAAGCACAGACAGCTCTACATTATAAAACCTATGACAAAAGGGAAGTGGTTACATTTAAAAAATGTAGTTCATTAATTCAAATTGATGACAGACAGTAGAAAAAAGCATCAATAGCTTACCATTATTGTTCCTCCTGTTTGGGTTCTTAGAGGCTTCAGAACCTTTCTCTGAACAAGGAAATTGGGAAGAAAGAGAACTGGTGGAATTTCGGTAATTGTAGCCACTACAAATGACCACTACAGAAAAAAATAAAGAATAATTACGAATTAGTTTCTGAATAATTTACCTTATCTCCAAACTACTACTTTAATATTCTGTCACACAGTTACTATCTACTAAACAAAAGCATGTGGCTTTAACATACAGCATTTTCTCCCTACAGAAAAACCCGATGTCTATAACAGCAATCATTAATATTGGCCTCTAAACAGCTTCCTTTCTTTTAGAGACCAGCAGGTCTCAAACTGCAATTTATGAGAAACATTATGTTTCAGAAGTCAGATTTTCGATTCTGATGTCAAAGTCTGACAAAATTATTAATTTTCCAGTGATGTACAAATTTTAAATAGGCTAATAATGTTAGAAAAACAACAGTGAAAATTCTTTAATGGTATTAATAGTTAGCTGTGCTTACTACATTGCTGAACCATAAGGATCAAAAGAATACATCAAATAGATTTGAACTAAGAATTTTAACACTTATTAATGAACATTTTATGTATATCTTAGCTTAAACAATGAATAATAATTTGATTATTTTAATGCAAGATTAGGTAAAATTTATTTTGCATATTACACACTCCTGGAATGTTTCGAGGCAAATGTTGCATTAAATAAGCAAGTAATCAAGAGAATGATTTGAAGAATTACTTCTAAAATACGTGATCTATTCTAGTGAAGAACTTGCAGATATTACTTCTAAGGATCCATACTAACAGTGTTAGGAGCTATAACATGTCTAAATATATTTCAAAACCTAAATCACAGCTAAGATTATATAACATCTGCATTTCAAGTTATTACTCAATATTTCATAAAGATATTCAGGTCAATACATTGGAAACCTTTGCACAAGGATTTTGAGTGGATCCCAGTCCCTGTAGCATAATGAAATTTAAAGAGATTCTGTGCACCTCTGTGATTCTCTTATTTCACCAGTTGTGCGATTGCAACTGGTGGGTGAATTTTAACAAAAGAATAACACCTATATTCTTATTTAGTCTCCTTAGGTATTCACATTATGACTACCTATGGCCAAAGCAGTTTAAAGGAAGACTGTAAGTATCATTTATTGGAGCAGCTAGGCACTAAGGTGTTTAAAACATAAGAACTATATACATTCAGCATTGCTTACTTTGACAGCAGTTCACTTAAGAGTTTGTTATATTTTTATATTGAAAGAGATTTCAAAGACAACATATGGCTTATACCATATTGGAAACTGTTAAAGTTTCACAATACCAGCTGTCCATCCTTAATACAATTACCTTCACTATCGTCTTTTAATGTGGCAAGACTTTCTAAAATCTATTTAAAAGCTCTTGTATCTTTTGGTTGGTACTATAAAGAGCCAGTTTCACCCCTAGTGCATCTTAAAATTGCACTCCAGTGCTGAATTTGGCCTAATATAAAAATCTGGTATCAAGCACTACAGACGGCTGGAAAATGTAAGAACGTTTCACAAAAAAATTATGTTGACGTTTTCTGCCAGTTCTATAAACACACTGTAACCAATGTGTAATAATACAATTTGTAATCTCCTCCACAATGTAATTTGGCCAAAGTAAAGTATAGCCTTACTATACCGCCCCTTTCATTTGCACAGTGCCAGCTAAGGAGAAAAGCATGAAACAGACCACAGCTACAACACGGCAAACATCTATTTACATGAACATTTAAAAAAGAAAAGGGAAAATAGGGTCAGAAAAAGAAGAAATGGGGCACTAAAAAGAGTCAAATCCATCTTTTATATAACAAAACATTTGGAATCATGATGCAATCATTCCATCTTGGTATTCTTATGACTACACAGATGACTCAAAGTATTGCACTCATGGTTAAGGGCAGTTAAAGAATGTTTTCAGAAAATTAAAGCCCAAGAACTCTCAATGTTGGTATATATTATATATGTTCCTTTTATTCTAATTAACAGAATACTTGACTAGATATTTAGTGTAAGATAAACATAAATCATGAGAAAAGTCTTCAGTCCTGAAAGATACAGCTAAAACAGTGGAAAATATACATTTTATTGAAAGATTATAACAGTCAGGAAATTAGCGTCCTTGGTCATATTCTGACACAGTTCTGCCCAGATGTTTTTCTTGTTACTTCCAAAATTGATTATCCTACCCTTCCCCCACCCCTCCTTCTCATAATTAGCTGTGTGCGTTAGAAACTGAAGAAAATAATATACCACTTAATAATTGCATTTTATACTACATGTTCATCATACTGAATGACTATCAGGTTAATAACCCTAAATATGAAACAATAAAACACCTATAAACGGGAATGTCACTGACCCAACCATCTGCCCACCAGGTTTTGACCTGCCAAGGCACCTGTGAGTTATCCCTGAACCAGTTGCAAATAAGATAGGTTAACTGTGTGGTCAATCTTTTGAAATGGGGTTTTTCTAATGACCCGTGATGTAGATGCAATCAACTTCAGACTATGTCACACAGCCTTACAACCACCCTCTGATTTACTTTCACGGCAGACTCTTCACCTGTCTGATGACAATGTTATCAAATAGCTGGGTACATTGTGCATACGCTGATGAATGGGAATGTAAAGGTTTATAATACTCGATATGCTTTAAATGTTCACAGGAACGTGTCTGATAACAAAGAGCTTCTAAATAAGTTTGTTTTGGATGTCTTATCCACAGAATCCTATTCATAAAGCCAAAAATGGCGTTTTTACAAAACATATTTTCATTTGTTTAGGGTTAAATGGTTGTCACGTATGTTGACAGGATTTATCATTATGAGGCGAAGATATCTGTACGGGCTGAGCTAAACTCCCCCCCCCCCCCCACACACACACACTAATCTTGGGCATGTGAAACACTTGCCTTGGTGAATGAGGATACCTGTTCCAGCAACTCTGGCAGAATTGAAGCTTGCATTAAAAAAAGGGGGAAACAGGGTTTCTAGACCAATACATAATTAAAAAGCTGATTTTATGGATGCATGCCAAAGCAATGTCAGCTTCCTGAGTCTGCACACAGTTCCAGTACCTCTGCTGATGTAGCTGTTCCCTAAGTCTTTCATGCCTACTAAGTAAATTTAGTTCTCTAGTTGGTGTTGATGAAGCGTTTGAAGCACTGTGTATTGATTCAATGTACGCCACACACTGGAGAATGGGCAATATTTTATCATGTTTATCCCTCATGCAAGGCTTCCCACTGTAACTACACATAGGAATGAAAAGGAGCTAAATTCTGCTTTCCTATGTGCTTTCTATAGGAGTTGAGCAGTAGAATGGCATACCCCTTGTCAGACTTGTTTGTGGCTCCTATGCACAAATCTAACAAAAGAATTTGCTTCATGGCAAATAGCCATTGTTACAGTAGCTCCAGATAACTATGTTTAATAAGCCTGCTTATAAAAGCAAATGGCTAACATCAGCATCTGTATGTTTGTTTTAAGGGTAAAGCAGAGCTATGAATCTTATTTTTCAATTTATCCTATCCAAATGGTTCTGTCAAATATTTAACTGGACCTTGATCTTCCATAAGGTCTGAAAAGGAGCAGTAACGATCATTCTTTGAATCAATTTAACAGAGAGATTTTTACCCTCTGATTTTTGTAGACTTTTCTCACAAACCTTTAAGACAATATTGCTCAAGCTTGGATTTGCAATCTCGAAGTGGGTTATGAAGCCATGGTCTGGGGATCACCTTTTCTATAGTCTAAGGATTTTTGTGTGTTTTAAAATAATTATTCTCATTTTTCTAGCACCTCTGGTTGCCAATATAACTTGAGTGTAAATGCTGCTGTTATAGCGCTGACTGAATATATATCACTGGGTAATCTGAAATTTTCCATATATACATACATTATATTTTTTAAATATGAAAATATCAAATGTATAATGTCCTGAATGTAAGCACTGGCTCTGGTCATATTTGGCAAAATAGATAGATCTTTTTATAAATATATTAATTTCATAAAATAAATAACTGATTATGGATTACACTGCAATGGAGGGGCTGGCTAAAACACCACAAAAGATGTTGAGACACAAGATACAGAATATTCTGAGATAGTTGATCATTGTCTGCAGCTTCAGGCCAGCCCTGCCATCAGAACTTCCAAGCTCTCTGCTGTAGAGCTGGGAGCCTGGAAGTCCTGGAACAGGCTCCCAGGGCTGTGGCTCGAGGGCAGTCTGCAAGGGGCTGCCCCAGGGGAGGAATGTGAGGGCATTGAGATTCCCAGGCCAGTCAGCTCACTATGATGCTAGCTGGCCCAGAAGCCTGAAAGCCCTGGAGTCCCCAGCACGGAACTACAAATTTTGGGAGCAGAGCTGGGGAAAGAACTGATTTTTCCGTTCAGCCAGCAAACCAAAAAAATCAGAGGCAATATTCAGTTTGGTTCCAAAAAATGTTGGGAATTTGTCAGCAAATTGGAAAGTGCTCTAGAGCCTGGTGATTAAAGCACTCACATGTGAGGATGAAGATGTGGATTCAAATGTCCCCTCTGCCTGATTCAGAGGATGGACTTGAATCCACATCTCCTACCTTCCAGGTCAATGCTTTATTCTCCCATTCTCTATGGCCCAGTTAATTTTTAAGTATTTGTGCACAGCAGAACAGTTTCAAAAGGAGAGATTGAGACACATTCACCCTACAAGAGAAAATATCTTGGCGGTTAGGGCCCTCACCTAGAAAAGGGGGAGATAAGCGTTCAAGTCCCTGCTCCAGAGTGGGCACTCAAACCTGGTTCTCCCACATCCTAGGCAAATGCCCTAACCAGCAAGCTAAAGTTTATGAAGAGAACAGAAAGACATGCTTGCAGTTCACTGATCCTGAAAAAAATTTCCCCAGCCAAAACTACTGGGTCAAACGTGCAATAGTTTTGAGTTGACAAACTACATTTTTCAGTGAATAAACTACTTCATCCAAAAAAATGTCACCCAGCTACACATGGGAGCTCCAGCAGCTGCTATTAGCAGCCGTGAAACTGATCAGAATGTCAATTTCACTCAGCAGCTGTTCCGGTTAGGGAGCAGATTTCATTTTATAAACACTGTGCCACTGTTTCCAAAATGTGTGGGTTTTAGGCAGAGAGAGGAAGGACTGCTGGTTCACAGAATTTTTTTTTTAAATTACATTCATTCTGATTTGGAACTAAATCATATTTCAAAAATGCAAAATTTCCTGCAAATTGGAAATTCCATGTTTTGGCGGTTCTACTTGACAGAGACTTCTTTTTACTCAGGGCCTCAATCTTTTATTGAGGGGTGCATATTTTTATTAATTGACACTATCAAAATGCTTGTATTTACTGTTCATGTGTCCCATATAAACTGAAAAATAATATTAAGATTAGAGGACTTCTTAGTGAAAGTTACACCTTTATGAAATACAACTTTACCTAGCCACAATTTTCAATTCATAAGGTTTTTCAGCTCAAGGTTCATCATTTCAAAAGCAGCAAAGAATCCTGTGGCACCTTATAGACTAACAGACGTTTTGGAGCATGAGCTTTCATGGGTGAATACCCACTTCGTCGGATGCATGTCCGTGCATCCGACAAAGTGGGTATTCACCCACGAAAGCTCATGCTCCAAAACGTCTGTTAGTCTATAAGGTGCCACAGGATTCTTTGCTGCTGTTACAGATCCAGATTAACATGGCTACCCCTCTGATACTTGACACCATTTCAAAGTGGCCCAGCCAGAATGAATGCTAATCACACAATGTTACTGTATTTGTATGGCAATATTTGTAGTTTCACCCACTCTGCACCAATTTCTGAGTGTGGCAGATTTACACACAATGGCTTAAAAGTGTCATACTCATTACATACTGCGCATGTACTTGCAAGCATAATTTCTACTTTTTACAAGTGGAAAAGCATGCCACAATTTGAAGGTCTAACTCAGTAATCAACACTGGAGTAAGCACAGTAAACTTTCAATACCAATAAATTAAGCCTAATTTAGATGAATTGTTTCCATGTACTTATGGGGCAAGCTGTCTAATGCTACTTTGAAGCCACAATTCTATCATGAAGAGACTTCCTATTATAAAAATAACTTAGTACCACATCAACATTACAAACAAAAGCACTGAGTGTACAGAAAAAATCAAAATGTAATTACAAAGGAAAAGTACAGAGTAATAACAGATAACGATAATGATTTGCATACAACATGTAGCCAATGTATCACTGGTCACTCTAGCAAGACATCACAATTCAATGACTAAATAATGAATATTTTATATTCATAGTATTTTATGTGCATAGCAGAAGCGCAAAATGATTTACTGGATACCTCTTGAAAGCCCTCCAAGATATGGTTCTGTATGCGTACAAAAAAATTAAAGAGAAATATATTCAAACATTTGGAATAGATGGTAATTTAATTTTCCAAACTGTCAATCGGTCAGAAATATCTGTCTTCATGACATTGCTCTTTATTAGTTTCTTCTGATGCGGAACAAAAGGACAGAGATTATATAGTAATCTTAGAAGTCACTGTACTTTCTGCATTAAGCTTATCTAGATAACATACAGTATTATAAATCAATACATATAACTATTTCTTTAGTAGACATTTGTTCTCATTCAGTCATCATCAATTTTTTAATCCTACTTCCATCCCTTTATACACTGTACTTGTTGCATGTAACTCAGGAACTTGCCTCCAGTCAAAATGGGTCCTGTGTTCATAAGAGTAACAAACAGCAAGTTTCCCACACACAGCAAACACTGCACTCAATGATGTGTCTTCATTTTTCTCTTATATGTTCTTGTGTGGTTACAAAGTGTACCTAACCCATTTTTATTTGCGCTGATAATGCTATAGGAATTTTTTAAAATTTCACCGTATTCTGCTCAGAAGTGGGAGTAAGTACTTTTCTGAGGGTAATAATCCAATTGATGTTTTATTTCTAAATATTTTACTCCCTCACTGTTTAAGAGAGGTAAAATAAAAGCATGTATTAGACAGACCAAGTAAACCACTAACCATCTGAGTTTTTCTTTTGTTGCGAACACCCAAATGAAACTACTTGACAGTATTATTAAGTTTAACTCACAAAATAGTATGCACCACCATTTCAGGATGTTAGCTTTTAAAAGCTCTTCACTTAGGCCCAGATCCTGCAAAAACTTGACTTATTCATGTGCTTAACTTTAAACATTATAAATAATCTCATTTACTCATTCACTGAGACTGTTCATGTGGATAAAGTTAAGCACATTCATAGAGGCGTCCATCTTTAGCAGGAACAGTTCCTTAACTTATATAAAACACCAATTTATTATAATGGAAAAGGTTAAAATATTTCCAAAATTGCTATTTATAGCAAGCAGTATCTACGATTTTGGAGATCAAAGTTAAATCTAAACAAAAGAAACAGAAAAACAGCTTCAATGGGGAGATGTCACATTAAAGTAGACAGCATGAGAGTGATCAAAAGCAAACTTTGGTATACCATCTTTCATGTTATGCATCCAAGTAAACCAGTATTTTTAACAGCTCATTAATGAAAATAAGACAATTAAAATAATATCTTAGATGTTACAAATAAAATGGTATTCATATCTGGAGTGGATTTCTGAAGGAAGTATCAAGTTCAAGGAAACAGCACAAAAAGGTCTGAAGCCAATCAACTATTGAGTCTTTCACATTTAGAATCTTATTAGGAACCAGACACTAAGGCCTTGTCTTCACTAGGGGAAAAAAGTTGTGTCTTAACTCAAGTTAACTAATACAACATAAAATCCTAATGACGACAAGGCAGTTTGCCATTTTCACATGAGTTAGGTTGAAGTTAACCGTATGCTTCCACAGGCTTTACCTTGCATACTATCTTGTGTGACAACTACAAACTGCCTTGTCTTCATTAGGGTTTTACTTTGTGTTAGCTAACTCACGTTATTTAAGACACAAGTTTCTGTCCTAGTGAAGACACAGCTAAGGCCCAATTTATTTTCATCAGTGCTGAGAACCTTTAATTCCCACTGAAATCAACAAGACCTGTGAGCATTCAGCTCCTCTGAAAATCAAGCACTGAAGTAATATAATACCTTTTTCCGGGGGGAAAAAGTGCTTCAGTTAAAAACTTCTGCAGAACTACTTGCTCCATAAGGGCTGCAGACCTACCACCAAATCTTGTCGTTTCACAGTTGCACCTCTCATTTTGCAGGTTAGGCTGCAGGAGAGTTCTGCATAGGTATGATGGTAACAATAGTTTTAGTTAAGGTTGCCTAAGTATTCACATTACATTACTATTTTCATTCCATCATAATATACCATTTTTGAATCTTTCAACCATTAGTCTTCAATTTTTTGGGTGGTAAATATTGTAAATTTCCTGGGATTTACATATGATTTTTTCAACCTTTTAAAGTGGTTATTCTGTGCATCTCAAATATAAGCTTAATAAAGAGAAAATGTATACACAATTCTTGTGATTTTATTAATATTCTTAAGATATAGGACAGTTTTTCTCAGTGATTCTTACGGAGCCAGATGCCAAAGCTACCTGACAAAGGCATTTTATGTACTGATCAGTAAGGCATGTATCCACGTGACTAATGCCGGATGCCCAAAGTTACAAAGCAAAAGCCTGAGTAGTAAAGCACGCTAGACTGAACTAATGACAACCCCAGCCAATACCAAATGTGAGAGAATACTTCCACCACCTTTCAGCGTACAAGTTTTACTTATCTATAATTGAATTTCCATGTATATAGTCACACTACATTACCCTACAAATAACATTTCTGCAGGAAATCCTAGCGATCTTAATTTAATAACTATTTGCCCAAGAGTCTAAGTGACAGTCAAAATCAATTAACTGATTTCAAGAACTTTTTATAAAAGTTAAGAAAAGTAAATAACCAATGACCATTACAAAAACTTTGTCAGTTACATCAAAAAACAATGTAAAAAAAGTCAAGGTGAGAAAAAAAAAAGATATATCAACAATGCTTTTTAAAAACAGAGACAGTGTGAGCGTCATGACTTGAGGGATTTTCATACAAAAATCTGTAGGAATTTGGAGCCATGGAGAAATAACTACTGCTGTCTATGGAACTGGCTAAAAGAAGTCTAAGGATATCTGAAGATGTTTATTGTTTTACCTTGTATTTTTATATATATATATATATATATATATATATATATATATATATATATATATATGCATGCTAATTATCCACAGTAAAGTTTCTGAAAGATTGTCATCATTTTATAGCAATAAAATAATGTATGTTTGTACAACAAATACAGACAATGGAATTTTTTATACTGAATTGTATAATCGATTGCTCTCCACTTCCTATTGTAAATAACGTGTTTCTTTTATACATCAAACTAAAAATCAGAGCTTCTGGGACTTGTTTTTTGTGTGCCAAGAATGACCAATTTGGGTTTCCACATACAAAAAGTTAATAAGTTTTTTCATAAACTTAACTTAATTCGTAATTATATAAATTGATCAATTGCTCTTACAACCTAAGGTGTGGAACAGACTATGTGTCATAACATTCCCAGAAGAACAATACCTTGCACTCGACTGACACACAAGCAAAAGAGTGATCCAGTTTGCACAAGTAATTTCTATTACAGTGTTCACTCACACGTTATTGTAAAACAGTAAATTGTTTCTATTTTGTGCATCCCAGAAGTGTAAGATTTATAGGGTGCCATATATTTCTTAGGGTTATTGGTGCTTATTTCCTTTTGAAATTTCAGAGTGCTGATTTGAAGTAAATGGATAAAGTATTTCTTTATAAAACACAAATGCTGGAGCAAGATGGATACAAATATTAAAGCCAAATTCTTCATAATTAATTTATTGCCTTAGGGACTTAAAGCTTTCCAGGAAGCATCTGAAAATCTCCAGGGTCACATTCTGCAACTAGAACTTTACTTTTACTAAAGGATGTGAAGGAAAAGTGTCCATCTGTGGACAACTTTTCAGTTAAAGATATACAGATATTAAAAAGCATAATTATTCCACTTAAAAATTCAATTTACAAGAGTTCTTCCTGATCTGTCCCCTCAGTCCTATCTTACCTCCCCTCCAACTGCCCTTCAGCCTGTCTTCTCCCCATCAAAAATCTTAGGTCAGCCTCTTCGGCTGCTACTAACACAGTGAACGTTCAGTTCACCTGTCTCCCCACAGAAGTTGGGAATTTTCCAGGGGCTCTCTACCTCACCTTCAGTTTTGCTACAGCATTCTCATGACTGACACTCCACTATGCATTCCTGCTAATATGAACAGCTCTCATTGCTCATCAGAGCATGGGCTTAGATTTGCTGTTTGTAGATCTGTCCTTCACTTGTCTGAGTTAAAAGGCAGTCAAGCAGACTTTGTGTGGGCCTTTTCACACCAGACCTTAAAACTTGAACACTTTCAAACTGTAAGTCCTTCTAGAAAACTCCTTCCAAGCAACCAAGAGTACACAGGACAGTTCACAAGTCATGCCTCTTGATTTCTATAGTTGCAGGAGCCATACAGACAGGAAGAGATGGTATGTAGAGAGATGCCATTATCCTGTGCATTCAGATGTGACAAGACTATTAGCCTAATGGAACTAGCCTTCTTTGTCCAAGACAAGTTTGAAAACCATATTTGTTTTAGGCAGTAGGGGGCTATGAAGATAAGTGAATCTTTGTTTCTCCTGAGCCTGGTCAGGGCCATCGCTATCAGAAGTATTAATAGGAATTCATATGCAACCTTCCCTCACAAACAGATAGAGAATGTGTCTCCGTAACAATGTTACCTCTTTCCACAGCTTTGTGGAACACCACTACCTTTTGTTCAGGGGCATTGTGTACAGATATCTAGTATCTTGAGAAAGATACGGGCCACAGCCTTCTAGCTCAGAGACAATTCATCTGACTCCACTACCAAACAGTTCAGCCAATCTGTAACTAATAGTTAGAGGACAAGGAGCATTCACTCCCAACACCAGTAGGGCTTCTTAGCACAGAAAGAATGTTCTGATACCCTCTGTTTTTTTGTAAATAAGGTGGCTTGTTTATCCATCATGATTACCCTCTGGAATACTAGGCTTCTGAATGTCCTTAGTATATTTAGGACTGCACTTCCTCCCAGAACATTTATATGTAGCTATGGTTCCTAGACAAAGTACTCTAAGTGTGTAGTCTCCCAAGTAGGTTTTCAGACCCAAAACAGGAGTGACCCTGGTCACTATAGTTTGGAAGTCCATTCATAATTGCAATTTCTCCTGGACTGCCACCATGCCAGAGAAGTAAGGAGGTCAATTGCCAATCATGTATACAGTGATAATCTGTAGCTTATGACTAAGGCTGCATGTCTCTCACAGCCTTTCTGTCATCTCTATGACTTCTGCAGTGGCCAGCAGCATCAGTTTGGGTGTGTGGTAGGTGGCTCAGGGCTGGGGCAGGGAGTTGTGCAGGGTGGCACTTACCTGGGGTGGGGAGCTCCCCAGTTCCCACCTGCATGTCCCTGCAGCAACTACGCAGAGGGGCCAGGGGATTCGCACGCTGCCCACGCCCGCATGCGCTGCCCCACAGCTCCCATTGGCTGCAGTTCCCAGCCAATGGGAGCTGCAGAGCCGGTGTCTGCGGCAGGAGCATTGCGTGGAGTCCTCCTGGCCGCCCCTCCATCTAGGAGTGCAGGGACATTCCGGTCTGAGCCGGGTAGGGATTGCCAGCCCTGCCAATCCTCCACACTCCCAGCACCAGCAGGGGTCCTCGGTCATGCGCCGCCACCTGCGCCATGCCCCAGCACCAGCAAGGGTCCTGGGTCGCTGCCCACCTCCCCTCCCCAGCCCGGGTCCCAAGCTGCACGCCGCCACCCATGTCCCCCCAGCACCAGTGAAGGTCCTGGGCCACCACCACCCCCAGCACCTGCAACTTCCAGGCCCAAGTTTTAGTTAGGGGTATATAGCAAAAGTCATGGACAGGTTTTTGTTTTACTGCCCGTGACCCATGACTTTTACTAAAAATACCCGTGACTAAAACATAGCCTTACTTATGACCACTGAGGGCTCAGAGTCCACTGAGGTCAATGACTGCAGAGCTGTCCTCCTCATAAGTATTAGAAACACCTGTATGGCACTTAGAACTATGCTATGCACATAGTGCCTCCTTTCTTGCCTCAAGAAATTATTTAATAAATGTATGCTGGGTGGTTCTGTGGAACCAAGGCTCAATATTGAGAGAAGCTCTGGTAAGAACAGAATCAATAAGGCATGAAGCCTCAAGTGAGATTATAATAGGTGAGTCAAGAGGTTTAAAGATCAGTAGGAAGCAACACAAGTGACCAACATCACATGAGGAAGGGAGCCACTAGGCAGATGAATACAATGCTCAAAAACTGAGATTTCAAGTCTGCTTTCATTGTCCAAAAGCAATGACGGCAAACTCAGAGCAGCTCCTTCTTAATTACAGCATATAAGATCATTATTTTCCACTTATAAATATAGTTGGAGAGTTTCTAAATTCAGATTCTATGTCATCTGTACTCATCTATCTCATTCTATCCACAGCATCTTTTCTAGTACATTTTCAAAGAAAGATATTTCAACAAAAATAATCTTTTTACAATTAGAATAGTCAGTGAACACTCTCTATTCAGTGTTAATACGTAGAGATATCAACTGGCATTCTAAGCCTTCCAATACAGATGGCACGCAGATTGTAATTAAGGTCTCTCTCACCCTTGAGCACACTTTTGTCTTTCTGTTCTTTTGTATTCTAGTGCTACATACATCTCTTCAAGCATGAAGCCTCTTTTTTCAACAGACTGGCACAAAGAAATCCCTAAACAAATGCCTTCCTAAAATTACATAAAACCTGAACCCATTAAGCAACTATTTTTTGTAGAAGAACAACTAGTATAGTATATTCTGTTTTTAATGCTCTATTCAACATTTACTCTAACTACTACAGCACTTCATTCTAAAATAAAACAGAACTTACCCTTGTAAAGACTAGAACCCTAGAGCTATGGAGGAAATTAATTGTTTCAAATGTTACTAATTTCCTTATGCTCACTTAAATTTGCCAAAAAGTCATTTTGCCTGGAGCACAAGAAAAAACAAAAATGAGTACAATTAGCAGGATGACTTCAACATGTTAACTATGTTGCAGAAGAGAACAAGACACAACCAACCAGTTACATTAAGTCCATTTCAAGTGATAGAAGTATTCATGGTAAAGTCTACATTTGAGCACTCTCCTTTGAGAGCATCCCACCGAACGTCTTCACTCCTGCACATTTCACTTGCCATTATGTAATGTCTTCTTTTTTATTATTATTATGGTATGTTCAAAGATATGCAATAAAGATGTAGTTCTTTTGGGGGTTTGGATGTTATCAAACTACATGGGCAAAACTCACTTTGTTTAAGTGACTGGAAAACCTAACATGAAAGTATTGCTTTTGATTATGAACATTTTAGGGTGACACGTCTGTAAAGCAAAACCAGCACCCATAGTCTATGTAGCACCGTAGTCTCTCTCATCTTCCCTTCTATATTTTCAGTCTTCCCCCAGAGCCTTTAATCCTCTTCCCACACTTTCTGTGACAACAGTACATTTGTTTACCATGCTGAGGGGTAATCTACATTCTACACAAGATTATTTTATAATGAGGCTGGTAGCAGCCTGATTACCAATTGTTTTTAGGCTTTTAATTTTTTTCTGATATACTTAAAATATAACTCTATTTTGTCCACTGTCTTCCACAAAAGTTTATTCCAAAATGCTTTACAGAGAAAATATAGTTACAAAGTTAAAACAAAAAATTCTAGTAAAGGGATAAGGGGATTTAAAAGGCATTTTCAACAGGAATTTTTTTTAAGAAAAAGAAAATCTAAGTTTAGAGCCAAAGAAAAGCTGTCCCAAATGCCAGGAGCTATGAATAAGAAACATCTTGTACCAACAGTTGCAGGACTATATGTCTGTTATCAATTGTGTTGCTCTAAACATTTTGGAAGGGAGGGACCCTGTCGCTGGTAAATTATATCACCGGGTTGTATAATAAACAATGATAGCTCAAGTGAGAAAGGAGGAAGCGACTTAGTGGACATGCTGGAATCTGAAGAGCTCATGGGAAGCCAAAGGGAAAGGCTATGGTCATGGCAAGAGGGGAGGAAGGCACTGAGGAGGACTTTAGCCATGAAGCTAAGGCAATGGAATACATGGGCAACATTGTAGAGGCAGCAAAAGCAGATTTTCAAAGGAGATGAGGGAAGAGAATATAACTTCAGAATCAAAGTTAGACAGAAAAGCTAAATGGAAAGATTTATGTTGGCTTATGCTTCTGTCTCAGAGGTATTTATAAGACTTTTATCTACATTTCAGATAAACCTACCAGAGAAATTATAGGACAACTTCATTAAGTTTTGCTTTGTTAGTAGTCATTCTGCATATATATATTACAGCATATAGCTGTCTTCTGTATATTTCAATTTTAGACTGACTACAGCTGAGAAAGATATTGAAAGGAACCTGGAAACAACTATAAAAATGTATAAAGACAATAAGGAGCCCGTAGCACCTTAAAGACTAACGGATTTATTTGGGCATAAGCTTTCATGGGTAAAAAACCTCACTTCTTCAGATTCTTCTCCATGCATTTGAAGAAGTGAGGTGTTTTTTTTACCCACAAAAGCTTATGCCCAAATAAACTGTTAGTCTTTAAGGTGCCACTAACATGGCTACCTCCTGATATAAAAATGTATAGCACTCATTCTGCTGATCTGTATTTGTAGTATTAGTATAAATACTTGTATATATCTTAACATGATTATATTGCTTAATTATTTAAAAATTTCAAATAACCTGGTTCAGTTGATTTTTTCTCTCTCTCCAGGATTGCATTAGCTCTTCTGTCCATACCATTACATGGGGAGCTCCCGTTCAGCTGATTATCCACTATGACCCCCAAATCTTTTTTGAGACTCCATGCTTCTCAGGATAGAATCCCCCATGCTGTAAATATGGCGTACATTCTTTGTTCCCAGATATATACATTTACATTTATGCGTATCAAAATGCATAGTGTTTGCTTACGCCCTGTTTACCAAGTGACCCCGATCACTCTGAATCAGTGACTTGTCCTCTTCATTATTTACCAGTCCCCCAATTTTTGTATCATCTGCAAACTTTATCAGTGATAATTTTATGTTTTCTTTAGGTCAATGATAAAAAATGCAATCTCTGTGGGACCCCAGTGGAAACAGAGTTGCTTCACGATGATTCCCTGTTTGCAATTATATTTTGAGACTTCTCAGTTAGCCATTTTTTAAGCCATTTAATGTATGCCATGTTAATTTTATATTGTTCTAGATTTTTAATCAAAATGTTGTGCAGTACCAAGTCAAATACCTTAGAGAAGTCTAAGTATATTATATCAACACTATTCCCTTTATCAACCAAATGTATAATCTCATCAGAAAAGACATCAACTTAGCTTGACAGGAGCTAATTAATATTGATTTGCACTAATCATGGTGCCCTCCTTTCATCCTTTATTGATCAAGTCCTGTATCAGCTGCTCCATTATTTTGACAGCGAGTGATGTCAGGCTGATAGGCCTAAAATGACCCTTTTTAAAAATTAGAACAAAATAGGCTTTTTCTCAGTCTTCTGAAACTTCCTCATTGTTCCAAGACTTATTGAAGGTCAACAGTAATGGTCCAGTGAACTCCTAGGCCAGCCCTTTAAAAAACTCTTGGATGCAAATTATCTGGACCTGTTGATTTAAAAATGTCTAGCTTTAACAGCTTCTGTTTAACAGCCTCCAGAGTTAAAAGTGGAATGGCAATAGCGTTATCATCACTATATGGTATCATCTGTTTTTTCCCCCAAATACAGAACAGAAATATTCTAGTCTAGATTATGTTTAGATCTCATTTATGCTGCCACTTAGTGCTAGGAAAGGAAGGAAAATATTTTAGGATACAGTTAATAATAGTCTTAGTGGCACTATTGCTCAGTTGCACCTTCACCTCAAGATATAGGCCCTAGTCTGTATCCAACGTAATCTCAAGATTACTGACAGCTTGTCAATTCTGCTAATGTAGAGACTCGACTTCCAGTACCAATTTCAACAATTACCACCAAACTTTTAAATGTTGTGCACTATGACAAACAGAGGTTTGACTTTGAAACAATAATTCTGAATAAGAGTTAAAAAGTTAGAGGGAAAATCCAGAATATACCTCTGGTAAACTGCTGAACTGGAATTTGCTGGTTCGTTAACAGGCACTGACCAGGAAGAAGGAAGCAACATTATGCCAGTGGCAGGACATCTACCGCAGAAATAAATTCCAAAAAGTTTATTTCAAAGATAACCAGTGGGTACAGCACCTTTAACTTATTCAGATAGCGTCTTGTGTGGACAACCAACAGATCTTCTTCAGTAGCTTCTCGTGCTTGTACAATCAAGTCATCTGCAATTAGTTTTTCTTCTGAAACAGCAGGGGAAAAAAAAGGAGGAAGAAAAAAACTGTTATTCAGCATTGCTGAACTTTCCAATTTTTCTCCCTACAATTTTAGAATCTGGCTTGTAGGTGTTGGAGCTCCTACAGTACTTTCCATTAAATGGACTTTTGATTCAAAGTGCTAATAAATGCTTCAAACACACACTCTACACAAGTTATTAATCACATAAATAATATAACAAAATTGTTTATGGATAAAACTAAAATAATAATAAGAATTTAATAATGCTCATAGGCCACTTCATAATTTCAAAGTGCTAATTTCTTTGTTTAAACTGGAAAGGAAGGTAGGCAGTGAAGGTTTAGAATAGAAGACAGATGAGGCTAAACACCAGAATAAATATCCAAAGGGCACTCATAGCTTAAACATGGATACAATTTGAAAACTCTGGTCCTGGTATCAGCAATTATTCACCTTGATTCTTTAATACACCTCTACCTAGATATAATGCCACCCAATATAACAAGAATTCGGATACAACATGCTAAAGCAGCACTCGGGGGGGGGGGGAGGTGTAGAGGGAGCAGGGCTGCACGCTCCAGCAGATCAAATCAAGTTCGATATAATATGGTTTCACCTATAACGCGGTAAGATTTTTTGGCTCCCGAGGACAGCGTTATATAGAGGTAGAGGTGTATATTTTACTGCAAATTCCACAGTCAAGCACTGACATTTAATTCACTGAATCATCAGAGCAGGAAATACCAAAATTCAAAGAATAATAATTACTTAGGGAGTTCTGATAAGACATGAACATCTAGGCTTAATTGTTACATTTAACATTGTCAAACCCCTACTGATATTTAATTTGCAGAAGCCAGGAAGCAATTACTTGCTCTCCATATTTGGTGGCCCATAGGCTTCCATAAAATTAAGTTTTACCAGTACAAACTACTGCTTTCCTAAATATCACCCCAAGATGTCTGTACATGGGTGTGTGTGTGTGAGTGAGATATTTTTAATGCAAGCAGGGACATGTGGATACATTTGCTGGATGGTACACCAAACTTCATTTCAGTGCATCAGGGATGGCTAAGCAATGCCCATGGTGGAGAACAGTTATGCATGCTTTATCTATGGTGATCAGCTGTTAAAAGTATAACACCAGTGATCATTACATGATTGTTTATGCAGAGTTGTTGTAGCCACGTTGGTCCCAGGATATTAAGGAGACATGGTAGGCAAAGTAATTTTTTTTATTGGACCAACTTTCGTTGGTGAGAGAGACAAGCTTTCCAGCTTACACAGAGCTTTTTCCAGACTTGAAGAAGAGTTCTGTGTAAGCTCGAAAGCTTGTCTCTCTCACCAACAGAAGTTGGCCCAATAAAAGATATTACCTCACCTACCTTGTCTCTATAATTGTTTATATTATATAGTACGAGAGTATGTGTCTGATGAGCAACTACACTTTGTGAAAAGCTTTCTTAATGCAGCTGCATAAAGAATGTAACCTGATGGATTTTGTTTCCACTGGCATGGTATAAAAGAATATCTGCAATAAAATCTGCACTGGTAGAACTTCTGTGTTCCTACTGACCAAGGCTTGAAAAACCCACCTTGCCAATTCACCCAGCTCACATAGAAATTTTTTCTAGATGAGCAGGGCCAAGGAGATAACTTCTTCCCTGAAGGGAGAAGTAAGTATCAGAACAGAGTAGCCAAAATGCCTCTAGTAGTTTTCCAGTCAGGGGATGCAGGGAACAGAGTGCCCCTTCTCCTCTACAAAATGGGAATGGGTGGGGGGGGGGAAGAGTCTAGTGTCATCAGTTTTTCCGTGAGGAACTGGAGAGTGAAAAGCAGAAGTGTCCACATGAAGAAGAGGAATTGGGAGAAACACCAGTGTGTCCAGAAGGGCAGCAACCTCAGAGGAGCTCAACAAAGGCAGAAGGCCCCAGTGTTCATTAATTGGGGGATGGAAGGGATGGAAGTCAAGATTCATTGATTGAAGAAGGGGACTGGGAAAGGTCCCAGAATTCATTAACTGGGGAGAATATCAGAATGCATTTAATGCATTCCTGAGGGGAAGAATTTAATTCATGTGCAGAGGCAGAGTTGCTTTATTGATGGAAGAATGAATATATGGCAATGTCAATGCAATAGGCATGGCTGTGGGTGGGCCACTGGCTTGGGCATGGGGTGTCTGACAGGTGTTTTTGACCCGGCCAAGTAATCTCAGTCCTCAGGTGAAAAGGTGTTCAAGTTTTACAAGCTCTGACCTTAATTCTTATATTTGAAATTCCCAACAGTATTTCTGCACAGAACTTTTAATTTGTGTAAACAGCAATATTAGTGCCTCTCAGCACACTAATCTTTATGCCTCTATCAGATGATCTCAAAGCACTTTACAAACATTAATTATCACAACATTATGAAATAGTAAGGGATGGATATATGCAAGCCACAGTTAGTCTCCTTCTTCCTGAAACGTGATTTGCTACTTAATTTGAAATATATTAGGTTTCATCAGCAATCTCAAGAGTAAGTCAGATTCGCACCATATATAATTTAATGCAGCAAGCTAGTCATTAAAACTTTTTAGTGGTAAGAGTCAGGGTGGAATGTTCTCTCTTCTGCGATACGGTTACAAAGAGAGACTGAAGCAACCAAAATGCTCCAGTTACATTCAGTCATACTCGGTGCTTCCCCTTGGAAGTCAAGTATTTCACATGTTTACAAGGATCACAATGCAAAAGAAAGATTTTTTTCATTCATTTCAGTAGAACTGGAGCCATTGTGCAGTTTTAGTTTCAGGATTAGCTTTAAAATAAATAGTGACTGGAACCGCTAAACCGCATCTGCTTCCAGTCTATAAAGACAATCTTTTATTAATTTATCTTCCCTCTCATCACCTTGTAATCTAGTACTGATAGAAAACATTTAGTATTCAGTTTGTAACCACAATGAACACTAAGTACATTAAATGTCAAAATGTTCATTACATCATTGTGGTTTGAAAAACCGAACAGAGTCAGTTGATAAAGTGGAATTTTGTGGATGGGGTCATCTGTGTCTGACAAGCATTTGATAGTATATGTCAAAAGGCAGTCTCTCAGTATACCTATGTCAACTGGCATTAATTTGGCCTTCTTTATGATAGTCTCAGAGAGACTAAACATTAAATGAGTATTGAGACTGAACTCTAACAGATGTGGATGCAGCAGCTCTGGTATACTTGCACTTTTTCATCCTGTATTGCACCTGTTCTGAGGATAAATAATTTACTGAGTACCAACAGGATGCTTTGCACTCTAAAAACACAGGGCCTTTGCCTTCTATACCTGAATCAGCACAAGCACAAGAGTCCCTAGTTAGAGTCCAACAGTTCAATTCATAGTACTAACTTCACAGGTGATGCAATGTGAAAACAGGCAAACACGTTTAAGAGTCTCAAACAATTTTATGTTAATTTCTCTTTAAAATATGTAGCACAAGCAGAATAGTTTATATGGTTTGTTATAAATGTTTTATTGGCATGAATTTGGGATCTTCTCCACCATATACAGTTTGTGAAGTACTCTGGAACAGTCTGAAAAATTCACTTGATCCTCTGTTATTGAAAAGTAGGGAACTTTCTGCAGTGATTGGAATTTTGCATGCTAAGCTACCATTAAAGATGTTTCTAGCTTTTATGATTTGAAAATAACCTACTAATGCATTGCTTCCTTCATGAGTCTTTATATAGGCAGCTCCTATACTTTTGCTGTTGCTCATAGTTTTGCCCAGCAGTGGGTCAGAATGAAATTAACCAACTAGTTATTTTTCCTGCTGTTTTTCAAACCCAATGGCAGAGTGAAATTGACAATCATTATGTGAGTGTCACTCTACATACACACAGCACCACAGAAATGCAGCCACAACTGGGGTGGAAAGTTCTTGGCAAAATATTGGTGGGGAAGAAAGTGCCAAGGACAGTGGAGCAAACCATGCTTTAAAGAAAACTGCTGCAGTTTGTTTAATGTCCAAGAAGCTCAGATAGAATCTCAGTTTTTAAATTCTCACTTGCAAGAGCGTCAACAGTGTAAAGTGCATGGACCTCAATTTACATAAGAAATGTTAAGGGCAAGTTAAACTTGCTGAGATTTAAGTTGTGGTTTCACAGACACTCAAGTATTACAAAGGTGATACATTTAAAAAGAAAAAAAGCATGGTTTGCCCAGAAAGCAAGACAGACAGTAATGTAGAGCACTTATTCTCTATATTAGCAATAACTATAGTTAATGTTTATAGAGCTTGCATGCAATTACTTCTGTTCCATTTTCTTTGCACAAGTGTCAGTTTAACACCACTTAAACAAAAGTTGAATAATAAGTGTAACCTTGTCATTATGTTACCTTTCAAGAAATTGATTACTTTCCCCCATTTCCCTGCATCAAACGGATGTAGCTTCTCCAATCCCATAAATGTGATGTTGTAGTCTGGAGAATATACAATAGGCCAGCATGTTGGTGGAACTTCATGATACAGCTCAGTTCTGTGAGGCCTTAAGGAAAAAAAAAATAGAACCATCACTGTTCCTAATGATTGGTAAAGAAAAATCTAATGACCTCGCCCCACGTTAAGCAGTGGGGCCATTGTCTGGCTTGTTGAGAACATAAGAATGGCCACACTGGGTCAGACCAATGGTCCTTTTAGTCCAGTATCCTGTATTCTGACAGTGGCCAACCCCAGATGCTTCACAGGGGATGAACAGAACAGGGCAATGATCCAATGATCCATCCCATCATCCAGTCCCAACATCTGGCAGTCAGAGACATAGGGACACCCAGAGCATGGGATTGCACCCATGACCATCTTGGCTAATAGTAACTGATGGACCTATCCTCCAGGAACTTATCTAATTCTTTCTTAATCCAGTTATGTTTCTGCCTTCACATCATCACTGGCTAACAAGCTCTACAGGTTGACTGCATTGTGTGAAGAAGTATTTCCTTTTATTTTAAACCTGCTGCCTATTAATCATGGGTGGACCCCTGGTTCTTGAGTTATGTGAAAGAGTGAATAATTCCTTATTCGCTTTCTCCATCTCATTCATGATTTTATAGGCTTCTAACATATCCCCCCACTGTCTCTTTTATAAAATGAATAGTCCCAGTTTTTCTAATCTCTCCACATATGAAAGCTGTTCCATACCCTTAATCATTTTTGTTGCCCTTCTCTGTACCTTTTCCCTTTTCTAATTTTTCTATTTTCAGATAGGACAATCAGAAGTGCACGCAGTATTCAAGGTTTGGGCATACCATGAACTTATATAGCAGCATTATGATATTTACTGTCTTATTAGCCATCCTTTTCCTAATGGTTCCTAACATTCCATTAGTTTTTCTGTCACTGAACATTAAGCAGATGTTTTCAGAGAATTACCCCCATTGACTCAGAGATTCTTTTTCTGAGCATTAATAGCTAATTTGGACCCCATCATTCTGTATGTATAAATGGAATTATGTTTTCCTATGTGCATTACTTTGTATTTATCAACACTGAATTTCATCTGCCATTTTGCTGCCCAGTCACTCAGTTTTGTGAGATCCCTGTGTAACTTTCTGCAGTCAGCTCTGGACTTAACTCTCTTGGGTAATTTTGAATCATCTGCAAACTTTGCCACCTTACAGTTTCTCTCCTTTTCCAGATCATTTATGAATATGTTGAACAGCACTGGTCCCAGTACAGATCCCTGGGGGACACGACTATTTACCTCTCTCCATTCTACAAACTGACCATTTATTCCTACCCGTTGTTTCCTGTCTTTTAACCAGTTACTGATCCATGAGAGGACCTTTCCTCTTATCTCATAACTCCTTAACTTTGCTTAAGAACCTTACATGATGGACCTTGTCAAAGGCTTTCTAAAAGTCCAAGTACACTGTATCTACTGGATCACCCGTGTCTACATGTTTATTGACCCCCTCAAAAAATTCTAATAGATTGGTGTGCCATGATTACCTTTTACTAAAGCCATGTTGACACTTCCACAACAAATTGTGTTCAGCTATGTGTCTCATAATGCTGTTCTCTACTATAGTTTCAACCAATTTGCCTAGAACTGACGTTAGGCTTACTGGCCTGTAACTGCCAGGATCGCCTCTGAAGCCTTTATTAAAAATTGGCATCACATTAGCTAGTGGCAAATTGCCAGTACTGTTATGCTGGGTCTCGCACTCTCTCTTCTTT